>NC_141689.1:288669175-291409142 GCF_964263255.1 Lissotriton vulgaris
TATCTTCTCAAAGAATTAATGGGAACCATTTTTTTTTTATTTGAAGGTGCACATTTGTAAACATTGTATGTATTTGTTACCTTTTGCTAATCATATGCATATCTAATTTGTATTTCAAATTATAAATATCATTACGACTTGAGTGCGTGATAAGTCCAGGACCAACTGTTTTCTATACTACTCGATCCCCAGGTCCGCGACAGCGTTTTTAGTTACCCTATTATGCTATCGGCAGACCACGCTCTCTGCCCCACCCAAAGCTAATGGTGGTGACGGACTCCTCGCTACTGGTTTGGGGAGATTATCCGTTAGAGGCAAAGACCGGTGTCACATCAATCTATTGGTGCTGTCAGTCATTTGTCTGGCTGAAAGCCTTCTTACTGTCAAAAGAACTCGGGTTCAACTTCTCACGGACAGCACTACTACCATGTGGTACTTCAATAAGCAAGGTGGGGTGGGTCCTGTGCCAGGAGGCTCCACATCTCGGGAGCGGACTGGAGTGTATGGTCATTTCCCTGGTCGTGAACCAGCTGGCAGTATCTTTGAATGAAAGGATGAACAAATGCAGCCTGCAACATCTTGCTGATCATGAATGGCAGTTACACCCCAGGGTGGCTCAAGAAACTGTGTTGGTATCTAATCTAATGTGAGAAATATACGGCTAGAAGAAACCATCAGAAAAATAAGTGGCTTCCAGTAATATTCTTTCTGGTGATAACTCTGTCTGACCACAGGTTCCTCTCTACCTTTCTGCCTTCCTATTGTGTGGAGTGGTCTCTTTTCCCATGTAAACATGTCCCAAATTAGAAATCTGAACCCTGGTACCTATGATTGTTTGACTCAAGTCCGAGGGTGTGAACTGAACCTCTAAAGAAACTGACTTCAAAGCGCAGGGGTGGGTTTTATACGAGGTCAGCCGTCACTTCTGTGACGGAAATAGGGCCACGCCAAGCCGCACTGCGCCACTTTCCGGTGCAACGGAGCAATGCTCTTTATATTTTCTGGATCCAGTCTGTCACGTGAGGATATTCTAAAGGTGAGGATCAACTGGTTGGAGGAGAGTTCTAGGCTGCTCAGTTTCAGGTCCATCGAAACTGAAGAGCTAACCGCAATATATACGTCTCTGAAGTCAGGTTCTCCATTACATTCAGCCTCTCTGTCCATTCTGAAACGAGGCCTGTAGCTGATCCACCCAGTTTTAGGTGAATTGATCAACATCTGCCTGACCTCGGCTAGGTACCTAGGTGGTTGAAGCTTGCCGTGGTGGTTCAGTTTCTGTAAAAAACCCTGATGGATCCCACCAAGCCGGAAAATTATCATCCGGTTCCATTACTACCACTATTCTCCAAGATTAAGGAAAAAGAATCCAATAAGCCCCTTTCTAGCTTTATAGAGAGCCACAACCTATTACATAGGACCCAATTTGTATTCCACCCCTCATACAGTACAGAGTCAGCCTTACTGTTGGCAACAGAGTTGATTCGTCAGATCCTGGATGCTGGTGATTGTGCATTGTTGCTAATGTTGGATCTCAGTGCCACGTTAGATACGGTGACTCACAATGTTTTGTTAGAGAGGCTCAGAAATGGTGGGGTGGGACATAAAGCACTGATATCAGTTTCTTCTTTTTTGCAAGGGCACACCTTTCAGGTGTTGCAGAAGCCCCACCAGTCGAAGTTGCTCCCATTGAAGCAATGAGTGCTGCAGAGCTCCTGTTTGAGTCCAACCCTGTTTAATTTGTGTGTGACCATTGCCAGATATAATTGAGAGCTAAGGGTTTATGATCGTGCCATATGCAGATGACACACAGCTCATGATTACTTTTTCTACATATCCCTCTTTCGTGGCTGCTTCTTAATGCCTCTGCTTAGCAGAGGCAGCTAAATGGATGGACTTAAAATGTCTTAAGCTCAACGTTGGAAAGACGGGGGTTCTGACCTTGGGCAACCATTCAAACACCTGGTCAGCTCCATGGTGGCCGAAGGAGCTGGGTCTTGTACCATACACCAAACCCAAGGTCGAGAATCTCAGCATTTGAGTGGATGAAAAACGAACTTTTGACACCCAAGTTACTGCCATGGCAGGAAAGTGCTCTGGACTACTTAAAGTACTGAGAAAAAAACTGGGCTTCTTGCCTGATGCAACACGAGTGGTTTGGCCTTGATAGTGTCCAGGCTGGACTACTGCAATGTCCTGTATCTTGGGAGTGACACAGGGCAGGATCAAAAGAATGCTGCGGCCAGCTCACACTGAATATGCCAAGGCGTGTGTCAATGAAGGCTGGCCTCAGGCAGCATTTCATTGGCTCCCAGTGAAACAGAGATCCTCATTAAAAGTCTTATACGACTGTTACAAAGCCCTGGACAACAAAGGTTCGCAATATTTGCACCCATTTGCCAGACCTTATGTACCGTCAATAAACCTTGATCGCAGGGGAGATTCTGGTAATTGTTCCCAGGGTCAAGAGGGTCATATGGGCAAAGCTTGTTTGCCTTCCTGGCACCTAAATTGTGGAAGCTCTGCCCCTAGCAGTTCGTTGCGCCCAGTCGCAAGACCTGTTCAGGAAGAAACTTAAAACCAGTCTTTTTAGCTCAAGTTGTGGGCGGGTTTGAAAATTGCATTGATGCGGGTGGACACTGATACCTAGCGCTGGGACACCTCATTTGAGAAAGCTATGGCTTTAGAAGTCGCATTATTATTATTATTATTATTATTATTATTATTATTATTATTATTGTTAT
Organism: Lissotriton vulgaris; assembly: GCF_964263255.1. Classification (NCBI taxonomy): domain Eukaryota; kingdom Metazoa; phylum Chordata; class Amphibia; order Caudata; family Salamandridae; genus Lissotriton; species Lissotriton vulgaris. Next base: position 288,671,917 of record NC_141689.1, read on the forward strand.
TTATCTGACCTTGCTAGGAAAAAATATTTTTTCTTGAATTTGAGATTAATCTAATCCATTATTCCTTTAGCTTTTCAGACGCTACTTGATATTTTGGGACTTATGTTTCGATGTTTTTGTAATTGTTGTGGTCGCATATAAAGCATATGTGTTCATCTGCTTAACTCCCTTTGTATCAACATTTCACTAGAAATTATTAAATGAAACGGAAACACCGCAATGTAGTTGACCGTTACTAAGGCACACATGTAGCATCAGCCTTATCAGATTGCGTAGTAAGTGAAAAATCCACAGCTTCTACCAGTACCTTCAGTATTTGACACATTTGTGACAAAGCTATTTAAAGGTAGGATTCGATTAACTGTTGTGTAAGGAATGATGTCATTGTTGAATAGTGATCCGTTCTCAGTTGTAGGTAAGTATGTGTCCCAGGTACCATGCTTAAAGGGACCGCTATAATAGTGTAACCAGTCAGAACACTGTAGAGAAACCATCATTGGCAAAGTAAATAGGTGTTGCCTATGCAAGAGCTATTGGCATTGGTGCACAACATGGCTAAAACTAGTTGGCAGTGTGCTGCTGTTCAGCATGGTTACAAGGAGTGTCGCAGAGTGGATTGTCGCAGAGTGGCCTAGTGTGAAGTGGCATAAAGTGTTACAGATAACACATTTTCAATTGAAATGATATATTCTGAAACATTAGCACAGTTTATTTTCAGACATTTAAATGTTTTTATTTGCAAGAAAACAGCCTTTACTTTCACATCTCAAGACGGTCTGATAAAACCTCTTACTTTGAAGTTGGAGAAAGAATGGAAAGGGGCGACCACTCGGTCCCCCCGAACGTATGGTAGGGGGCCCGGATCCCCCCGGGAAACCATTTTGGGGCGGGAGGCGTGTCTCGGCTGGTATGCCCGAAGCGGCGTAGCCGGGGCGCGCCTTTTTCCCGCCCAAGAGGGGTTGTCCTAGACACCTACGCCGTTGGCCACGCCCTGTAGGCAGACCGGAGGAGGGTACACGCCCCCTAGAAGAAGAATAAAAGGAGCAACAATCCAAGGAAGCATCCTCTTGTTCCTGTGCTTGGAAGCTGCACCTCCTCGTTGCACGTGAGCCCTTGACGGAACAAGGAGCCAATTTTGAGAACTTGTAATTTTTGTGTTTCTCTTCAGCGACTCGGAATCTTTGGATCCAGGACCTCGTCGAGCAGCAAGGTTCGAATATCCGACAACGATGCCTGGCAAGAAGGTCGGAAAGAAGGCTGGAACCGAACAGATGCTTCGCATGCTGATGAAAGATATGGCGAGCATGAAAAAACAGATGGCGGCAATGAACAATACGGGCAGGCCGAAGAAAGTCATCAGACCAGCATTGCCGGGAGTAGTCCCCACTGGGAGAGGTAAAAGAGCCAAGGATAGGGCGGCAGGGGGGGAGGCCCCAGTTCCCGAGTCACCCCCGGCAAGCCCGGTTTGTCCAGTTGAGGCCCCGGTTCCGATCCCGGACACGGGACAACCGATCCCTGTTGTAGTCACGCCTAATAATGAGGGGGATATGCCTCCGGAGTTGGCCGCCCAGGTAGCCGCATGGCTGGGAAAAAATACTGAGGGTGCTACGGCGCCAGGAGACACGGCCGAAGAGGCCAAGCTACTAATGAAGCAGTTGCGGCAATCGAGAGAGGCTGCGAAGGCGAATCTCCCTCTTGTTTCCCCTCAGGTTCCCTCGGAACGACCGGCGTCTGGCGTTGGAACAGCAGGACCAGCTGCCGATTCGGGTAAGCAGCCGTTGCCAATGGCAAGGGAGGGATCGTTACCCTCGAGAAGGGAAAGGGTGGTCCAACATATCCCGCTGGCCACGAAAGAATTGATTTGGGCTGATAAATATGTGAATATGTTTTCTCTCTTGACTGACCACCACGAGGTGGAGCATGTTAAAAGTCAGAAGGATTTGTTGCACCCGAGCGTATGGCGTGCAAAAATGGCGGGATTCAGGGTGGATGAGACGATCTCTAATTGGGCCAGGGCATTTGCAATGTTCACTGCGATCATGGGGGAACGTAAGCCTGAGGTGTTGACTGAATTGGCTTACTACCAGACACGTATAATGGATTTCTATGAAACTTATGAAGGCAATCAATGGTTGGGGTATGATAGTAAGTTTCGTAAGGCCAAGGAGCACGACTCATCCCTGGCGTGGGATTGTTTCGACTCCATCTTTTGGCAGAAACAGCTCCTACCGGGCACGACGAAGTCGTCTTCGCTTGGCGGGAATGGGTCGGAGTCCTCCCGCCATTATTCGGCAGCGCCCTTTCGAGCGGGCACCACTAGTGATCACCAACCAAGGAGTAGTGGGAACGGGGGTAGAAAAGGGGTCTGTTGGAGCTTTAACAGAGGCAAGTGCACGAGGCCACAAGGGACATGTAAATTCAGGCATGAGTGTGCGGGGTGCGGACACTCTTCACACCCTGAGAGTTCATGCAGAGCCAAGAATGGTGATACAGGGGGTAGAGGAGGGGCCAAACAGGTCTAATGTCGACCAAGGGGCACCGCTACCTACCCCCGTGGACATCATGGCAATGATCCCCTGGCTGAATGAATACCCTGATCATGTCTCCGCTGGGGTGTTGCGAGACGGCTTCTCGTATGGTTTCCGCATCCCGGCGGGGAATTTTCGGGTGAATCACGGTGTAAAAACCAACTGTCGGTTCAGCAGCATACGACGGTGGTGGAAAGTAAGATTACAAAAGAGGTTGCCCTTGGCCGGGTGGCTGGCCCATATAGGCACCCGCCAGTCAATGATTTCGTTTGTTCACCACTGGGTGTAGTTCCCAAGAAAGACCCAGGTGAGTTTAGGTTAATTCATAACTTATCGGCTCCTAGGGGTCTTTCGGTAAACGATGCGATTGATCCAGGAATCTGTACGGTACGGTACGCATCATTTGTTGAGGCCGTCGCCATGTTGAATCGCCTGGGGCCTGGAGCGCTGATGGCTAAATCTGATATTGAGTCAGCGTTCCGGTTGCTCCCGGTACACCCACAGGATCAGCGTCTGTTAGGTTTTGTTTTTCAAGGACGCTATTATATGGATCGATGTATGCCAATGGGTTGCTCCATCTCTTGTTCTTATTTCGAGAAATTCAGTTGTTTTTTGCAATGGGCATTCACCAGGGCCACGGGCTATGCCCAGGTTATGCACTACCTAGACGATTTCCTGTTCTTGGGGCCAGCCGGTGACACGAAATGTGCACAGGCTTTACTGGAATTTTGCACGCTCATGAAGCGGTTTGGTGTGCCATTGGCACCAGGGAAGACGGTGGGGCCATCGACTTACCTCGAGTTTCTTGGAATTGAGCTCGATTCTGTAAAGGGATGCTTCCGTCTGCCCGAAGAAAAAGTGGTGAAGTTCAGGGCTTCTCTAGAACTATGCATTAGCAAAGAGAAAGTAACTCTCCATCAGTTACAGCAAACTGTGGGACAGCTTAACTTTGCCCTTAGAGTGATACCAATGGCTCGCCCCTTTTCCCGCTCTATTGCACAAGCCATGGTCGGTCTCAAGGAAGGGCACCACCGGACAAAACTGTCTGCAGAGGTTCGCCAGGATATGCGCATATGGTTGGCATTTCTGGCGGACTTCAACGGTCGAGTGGTGTGGAGCAAGCCACCAGCTTCCTCGGAAGAGCTGGGGTTATGGACCGACTCGGCGGGGAGTGTGGGATTTGGCGCCATCTTCGGTAGTCAATGGTCGGCACAAACATGGCCGACGTGGTGGCACGATAGTGGGCTCACAGGTAACATTGGGTTTCTTGAGCTGTTCCCCATTTTTGTGGCCTTGAATGCATGGCCAGATGGGTTTCGTGATCGCACAGTGGTGTTTTGGTCCGACAACATGACCGTGGTCGAATGTATAAATAATCAGGCAGCACGCTGCAAGTGGATATTGAGATTACTGAAGGAAATTGTACTACTGTGTATGAGACTGAACGTCCAGTTTAGGGCAAGACACGTGCCGGGTATACTGAACCAGGCGGCTGATGCACTCTCTCGTTCCCACATGCAGGCCTTCAGGGGTTATCTACCTTCTGCGGACTTGGTGGCGGCACCATTTCCCGAAGCTCTCTGGTTACTCGGTGCCCCAGATTACAGAACCTCGTGGGAGCTAGTCTAGCCCCCAGGACAAGGAAGGCATACGAAGGAGCGTTCCGTTCCTATTGGTCAATTTTGGGTCCAGCAAGAGGGGATCATTGGGGGCAGGAGGAGTATGTCCTGAAGTTTCTAGTGTCACTCCACCAGGCAGGCCGATCAGCGGCAACGGCCAATAGGCACCGGGCCGCCATTGCCTTCATGGCGCAGGCGCATGGCATCAAGGACCCCACATCGTCCTTTCTGGTAAAGAAGGCACTGCGTGGGTGGCAACGCCTCGAGGGTCGTAGAATGGATGAGAGGCGCCCGATTGGGCTAGAAAGGTTGTCCCTGTTAATGTCCGTACTCCCTGCGACATGTTCATCCCAGTCAGAGGCAGTGCTGTTCCGGGCCGCTTTTGCATTAGCATTCCATGGGGCTATGCGGGTGAGCGTGCTGGTGGCGAAGAATAAGCAGGATACGGGGGGAGGTCTGTGTCGAGAACACATTCTGATCAAGGGTGATTCAATGGTAGTCACAATAGCCAGGTCCAAAACCGATCAGGGAGCTATCGGGGACAGTATTGTTGTCCAGCGCGTGCGAGGGTCCCCCATGTGCCCAGTGAAATGCGTTGAGGAATATTTAGCGCAATGGGCGGTATCATGGTGGGGAAGCTTGCTGAGACACAACAATGCCACCCCACTGACCAGGTTTCAGTTTCAGCGGGTGTTAACAATGGCAATCGCGGCAGCGGGCTTGGACCCGAGCGATTTTGGGGACCCATTCCTTTCGGATAGGGGCTGCTACAGAGGCTACAGCCAGGGGTCTGAGTGTTGAAAAGGTGAAACAATTGGGACGTTGGTCCTCAAACTGTTATAAAAGGTATGTGCGGTTGCAAATGTTGTGAAGCCAATGTCATGCACTCACGCTTCTTGTTTTCTGTTTGGTTTACAGTTTCGCGAGCAGGCTATGCGGGGCGGACTGTGCAGTTGACCCGACACCTGGGGACCAGCGGTCAAAGAGCTGAGGGAAGAGTGGTGTGGGTCGTTGGCCACTCATACGTGAGGCGTGCCGGGGACGTATTCAAAGCAGGTGACATGATTCACGTGGCTGGGGAATACGGGTACAGGGTGACCTTCCACGGAAGGGGCGGGCTCTGTATTGACCAATTTCAATGTTTTATTGAGGGACTATTAGGGCGGACAAGTTCACCGCCGTCTGTAATCATAGTACACCTGGGAGGCAATGATTTGGTAACCATTGGTCGACGAGTACTACTCGAGCGAATTCTATCCACTGTTAGTTGGTTGGCAAGAAGGGTCCCAGGGTGCACGATAGCATGGTCACACATGATTCCCAGGAAGGTGTGGCGGGGGGCCCTCTCTGTGACCGCTTTGAATCATTCAGTGAAGAAAGTCAATAACAAACTTAGTGGGTTGTTTCGCTCAGGGCAGTTGCATTGTATTCCACATGGATGTATCCGAGGGGACCACTTATATCTCGAAGATGGTGTCCATTTGTCCCGGGAGGGGAATGTCTTACTCATAGGAGACTTCCTAGCATGGTTAAGGGGTTTGTAAATCCATGACCTTTAGTAGGAGTTTGTGGGGGGTCCGGATAGCCGGTCAACTATCCGGCCTGTGGCGGTAAGGTCATGATCGGTGAGCAGTAATTTCAAGATCCCTAGAGGTGGGGCGCCACCCATTATGGATGGGAGCGCCCGGGGGGAGGCGGCCATTGGCCCCTCACACGGGGAGGCGGCACCCTCGAAGTATGGGGCCGCCTAAAGGGAAGGCAGTCATAGGCCCCTCCCAGGGGAGGAGGCGGCTACGTGCCCCTCCTACGAATTTCCCGGGGCCAGGACATCCGCCGTCGCGGATGTGGTAAGCAGTGTGGGGTGGGAGGGGGGGTCTACGCTACCTTCTAGACACCTCACACGAGTCCTCGGACGACCACTAAGATGGCGTCAAGTTAAATAAGGGGCCCCCGCTAAGACAAGGGAAATTGGAAGTTGGCACAGAGGTACAGTCCTCTGTGCGCCCGCCCCTCACAAGTGAGGGGGGAGTTCTGGAGTAGGGATCTGACACCGGTTACGACCTTGCCGTTGGCCCGTAATGTTAGGATGTACAATTTTTATTTAGAAAGTATGCATTTACAGGATGTCTAGACTCGGCTAGGAGAACCTTTGTATTAGAGATTTGTTAAGGTTAGCCAATACGCGTGTCTGCATCGTACTGTCATAAATGAAAAATTGTACATGATACGAAACTGTTATTTTAATGTTTTAATTTTGTTTCATATTTTAATAAATACGGCCGGGAGGGTAACTCCCTCCCGCCTTCCAAAAGTTCAAGAACTGTCCGTCTTCCCATCCTTGGGGATTGTGTTGGGAGGGGGTGACAGGCATCCCGGCCATAAACTGAACCACATGTTCCCTCTGAAGACCGGACATGGTATTTTCACCTCTTTGAATGCCCAGCAAATTTGAGAAGATACGAACAAAATGTAAAGGCCTGTTTACAGAACACGAGCGTTCGTGGAAGAGTCGGTGTTACACGAGAAGGAAAAGACATGTTGGACAGCCTAAACCCAATAAAACCAGCAAATAGAAAGCAAGCAAATGTTGGGGATAAAGCCAATGGTAAACATAGGCGAAATGCATTCTTTTTTTGATAAGCAAATTTTTATTGATTTTCAAAAATTAAGAAGAACAAATCAGCCAAGGCATGGAAATCACAGATAAAAAAATAGTCATTTCATCGTTATACCCCCCAGTCAAGATCCCTATAAAAACCCTAGTAAATATTGGAGTACAGTCAATCGGGACCTTCCACAGCCCCCTACCACTTCCCCCACACTCAAGTCAAGTCAAGAGATTTATATAGCGCGCTACATACCCATAGGGTCTCAAGGCGCTTGAGGGGGGGTGGGGAATTACTTGTCGAATATCCAAGTTTTAAGTTGCTTTCTGAATGCTAGGTGGTTCTGAGTGAGGGGAAGGTGAGTAGGAAGAGAGTTCCAAGTTTTAGCTGCCAGGTAGGAGAAGGATCTGCCTCCCATGGTGGTTCTGTTGATGCGAGGTACATTGGCAAGAGCTTGGTTGGAGGATCGTAGCTGATGGGAGGGGGTGTAGAAGGATAGTCGTGTGTTGAGGCATTCAGGTCCAAGTTCGTAAAGTGCTTTGTGTGCGTGGGTTAGGAGGCGGAAAGTAATCCTCTTATTTACGGGGAGCCAGTGGAGGTTTTTCAGGTGATCAGAGATGTGTTCTTTACGCGGGATGTCTAGTATGAGCCTGGCTGAAGCGTTCTGGATGCGTTGGAGTTTTTTCTGGAGTTTTGCGGTGGTACCGGCGTAGAGGGTGTTTCCGTAGTCCAGGCGGCTAGTGACCAGTGCGTGGGTAACCGTTTTTCTAGTTTCGGTGGGGATCCAGCGGAATGTTTTTTTGAGCATGCGAAGAATGTTGAAACAAGATGATGAAACGGCGTTGACTTGTCTGGTCATCGAGAGTGAGGAGTCCAGGATGACGCCCCGGTTCCGTGCGTGGTCTGTCGGGATGGGTGCTTTTCCAAGGGCCTCTGGCCACCAAGAGTCGTCCCAGGCGGAGGGGGAGGTGCCTAAGATGAGGACTTCTGTTTTGTCGGAGTTCAGTTTCAGACGGCTGTGCTTCATCCACTCGGCTACTTCTTTCATTCCTTCGTGTAAGTTGGTTTTGGCGGTGTTAGGGTCTTTGGTGAGTGAGAGGATCAATTGAGTGTCGTCAGCGTAGGAGATGATGTTGAGGTTGTGTTGGCGAGCGATGGTCGCAAGGGGGCTCATGTAAACGTTGAAGAGGGTGGGGCTGAGAGAAGATCCTTGTGGCACGCCACAAATGACTTCAGTGGCCTCTGACTTGAATGGTGGGAGGCGGACTCTCTGGGTTCTTCCGGTGAGGAACGAGGTGATCCATTCCAGTGCTTTTCCTTGGATTCCGACGTTACTGAGGCGATGTAGAAGGGTGCTGTGGCAGACTGTGTCGAAGGCAGCGGAGAGATCGAGGAGGATGAGGGCGACTGTGTCTCCGTTGTCCAGTAGAGTTCGAATGTCGTCAGTTGCAGCGATGAGTGCGGTCTCAGTGCTGTGTTTGGCTCCGAAGCCGGACTGTGAGGAGTCAAGGGATTTGTTGCTTTCGAGGAAGGCGGCGAGTTGGTTGTTGACAGCTTTCTCTATGACTTTGGCCGGGAATGGAAGAAGCGAGATGGGGCGGTAGTTTTTGAGTTCGGTGGGGTCAGCTGTGGGTTTTTTCAGAAGGGCGCTGAGTTCTGCGTGTTTCCAGCTTTCTGGGAAGGTGGCGGAGTTGAGGGAGCAGTTGATGACATCTCGGAGGTGTGGTGCTATGGTGGAGTCTGCTTTGTTGAAGATGTGATGAGGGCATGGGTCAGTTGGGGATCCTGAGTGGATGGAGTTCATCAGGCGGATGGTGTCCTCAGTGGAGATTGGGTTCCAGTCGTTGAGGATGTTCAGGGGGGGTGAAGGTCCTGCAGAAGGTTGGGTGGGTTGGTCTCCGGGTCGGTTGTCGAAGCTGTTGTGGATGTCCGCGATTTTGTTGTGGAAGAAGGCAGCTAGGGAGTCGCAAAGGGCTTGGGAAGGGGTGATGTCGTTGGAGTTAGCTGATGGGTTGGTGAATTCTTAAACGATGTTGAATAGTTCCTTGCTGTTGTGGGCGTTGTTGTTTAGTCAGTCTTTGAATGCGGCTTTCTTGGCAGATCGGATTAGTTGGTGGTGTATGCGGATAGCGTTTTTGAAGGCGTCCCTGGTGCTGGAGTTTGGGTCTTTTTTCCAGGCCTTCTCGAGGGAGCGACAGAGTTTCTTCGATTTCTTAAGATCATCGTTGAACCAGGAGGCGTTTTTGCTGCCTTGTTTGCTTTGACGTTTTTTCAGTGGGGCTAGGAGATCGGCGCTGTTGGATATCCATTGGGTGAGGTTAGTGGCTGCTTGGTCGGGGTTTGAGGAGTGGACAGGAGGGTTTTGAAGAAGCGATGAGGAGATTTGGTTGATGGTGATTTTGTTCCAGTTTCTTCGCATGGTGGGTTGAGGATGGTTGTAGATTGTGGACATATTGTATGTGAAGTGAACGCAGCTGTGGGCCGTCCAGTGAAGAGCTGTGGTGTGACTGAAGGAGACATGTTTGCTGGAAGTGAAGATAGGGTCTAGTGTGTGGCCAGCAAGGTGGGTGGGGGTAGTGACCAGTTGTTTGAGTCCGAGGTTGGCAAAATTGTCCAGAAGGGTGGTAGTGTTGCTGTCGTTGCTCTTTTCCAGGTGGAAATTGAGGTCTCCCAATAGAATGTAGTCCTCGGAGGGGAGGGCGTGTGGGGTGATGAAGTCAGTGATGTCATCACTGAATTGTGCACGGGGTCCTGGAGGTCGGTAGAGGAGGGTGCCTCTGAGTGTGGTTTTGGGGTCAATGTGGATCTGGAAGTGGAGGTGTTCGGCGTTGACGAGGTTGGCGTCAGAGCTGGTTGAGATGCGGATGGAGTTCTTATGGACGATAGCGATGCCTCCTCCTGTTTGGTCGGTGCGGTCCTTACGGATGATCTTGTAGTCGTCCGGGATGGCAATGGTGATGTCTGGGGCTGAGGAGGCGTTCATCCATGTTTCTGTTAGGAAGGCGATGTCTGGTGAGATGGTGTCAAGTAGATTCCAGAGGTCGATGGCGTGTCTGTGGACCGAGCGGGTGTTGAGCAGGATGCATTTTAGGTGGTTGGTGTCAGGTCTCTGAGTGGTGTTGGTGGATGATGAGCTGGATTTGGTGCCGTCGAACTTGCAGGAGTTGCAAGAGAAGGGTCCATGGGTGAGTCCAGGAGCGGCTTGGACGCAGTTGGGGGAGCGGCCGAGGTTAAGGGCTAGGAGGGTGGAGGCGTCGTAAGTAATGCGGGAGGGCTGGGCAATGCGAGGGCCAGGGGGTATGGCGCTGGGCGCGGTCCAGGCGCGGACGGGCGTAGACGGGCTTACCTTTGGCGCACCTTCGGCGCGGCCGTAGCGCGTGGACGCTGCGCGTGGGACCATCTGACATTAATGGACAGTGGAGGGGGCGGAGCGTGGGAGGGGCAGCAGGGAGGCGGTAGTGTGGCTGAGGGGCGGGTCAGGGGAGATCAACAACAACAAAATGGAGGGTCCGAGGGAAAGGCAGGCAGGGGTATCACATACAAAAAATACAGCGAGTTAACAATAAGCACAATCTGAACACAAGCGCTGATGAAATAAACACAATTACAGACTATCAAGTGAGCAGTAGTCTGGATATCACATGCGCAGACAAGCCAATAGTGAACCCAATAGCCTGAGCGAAGTCGCGCTGAGAGAGGCAGGAAATTAACAGAGGCGCTATGCGAGTGAGGCGCTAAAATACTAAGGTAGCAGCAGTTCAGTGATCAGCGCGCTGAAAACGATACCAGGGAGTTTTGCAGCTGAAGCACAGGAGGAGCGCGCCCCTTCGCTGTATACATGGCTTTCTTTTGGGTTGCACACCAGTTCTCCCTTCTTCGCCACTGCTCCAGGGCGGGAGGATCAGGGCTTATCCAGGCCGCCGCAATGTCCCTCTTGGCCACCACCATAGCTGTGTGTAAAACAACTTATCCGACCTGGATCCATCCAGCCCATCAGTGATTCCCAACAAGGAGTGATGCGGATCAATGGGAACCTCCCAGCCTAGCACCTCCGTTAATTCCCCCCTCAATGAAACCCCAGAATTGCCCCAAGCGGGGGCACGACCAAACCATATGTAGGAAGTCGGCTGGGACATGCATGCATCGCGCGCAGGGCGCATCTGGGTGCAACCCCGCTCGGTGTAGGCGCAGGGGGGTAAGATACGCTGAGGTAGTTGGTATAACTGAATCAGCTTGAGTTTGGCAGAGACAGTAACTATTCTGGGGGCCATAAGGGCATCGCGCCAGTCCACATCGTCAAGCGGGCCCACCGATTCAACCCATTGATCCCTCAACTGGTCTAGCGATGTGGAGGTGTTATTACCTAGAGTAGGGTAAAGTCGGGAGACCCACCCCTCCTCCCCCAAGTCGCCCATCAGTGTCTGAGCCTCAGAGGGGCTGTATTCGGGGAGCCACGTGTCGCCTGTAATGTGTGTGAGGAGGGCATGTCTCAACTGCAGATATTTATAGTGTTGAGAGGAATGTAAGGATTAATGGGTTTGGAGCTCCTGGTAGGACAACATCTGGCCTCTTTCCCACACGTCCCCTAGTCCCAAGATTTAAAACCCCGCAGCCCGATGACTTCCCGAAGCCAGGTTCCCTGCCAAAGGGGGGTGCACTGGGTCAGTTTCCCTATCCACCCTGTGTGTCAGAGCGAGGACCGCCATGCCAAGAACACTTAGCGCGTCAACTCAGGAAGTCCGGTCGGAATGGGTTCCCCAAATAGCATGGCTTGGACGCCCGTTATCCCCATTTCGCTCAGCTCAAGCCTGTAGGCTGGGTCCAACCAACCCCCATTAAACCATTTGTGTATCACAAGTAGACTACCGCTAGAAAATACAAATATAGGTGCATCATTCCCATGCCCCGTCATAAGAGGGAATCCGAGAGACAGACAAAGCCACCTGGCCCATCCACCACTCCAGAGAAACTTTGTGATTAGACTGTCCAGCTCCTTGAACCAGACCTTGGAATACCAGAAGGGGGTGTTCTGGAGGACGTAGAGGAACCTAGGGAGGATCATCATTTTAAACAAAGCAACACTCCCCAGGGGGTTCAGAGGCAACGCCCTCCATGTAAGGATGTCCTGTTTAGCCCTCTTAACCAAGGGGGCCACGTTTAGGGACCAGCCCAGTTTGGGGAGAAGGGTGATCCAGATCCCCAGATACTTAAAGGACAGCCTGCGGAGCGGTATGTTGGACTGCCACTCGAAGCACTCCCTAGAGAGATGCAGGGGGACTAGCACAGACTTTCCGGGGTTAAGCCGCAGCCTCGTGGCCTGCTCGAAATCATCCAGGATTCGGAGGCCCAGTGGCCCAGAGGAGGCGGAGTCGGACAAGAAGACAAGCACATCATCCACGTACAGCGCGATCTTGTCCGTGTCCGTTTGTGGCCAGGGAGAAAGAGGACAACCCTGCCTAGTGCCCCTGGCGATGGGAAAGGCCTCTGACAGCACCCCGTTGACTAGGACTCGCGCTCTCGGATGGGCGTAGAGGACTCGAACCAGAAAACTAAAGTGGGGCCCAAACCCCATCTCGGCCAATACCCCCAGCAGATACTCCCAGTCCACAGAATGAAAGGCTTTTTCGAAGTCTATGGACAGGAGAGCCAAGTAAGGGGTTATCAGATGTCGGTGTGCCAGGGCCGAGTGTGGAGACAATGGCGGGTCCCCCGCTGCCGCATGAATCCGCATTGATCCGCGTGCACCAATGAGCCCCAAATAGGGTTTCAGTCGTTGGGCCAGAACGGTGGTGTAGAGTTTGATTTCAGTATTAATTAAGGATGTAGGGCGGTACTCAGCACAGGAGCGGGAGTGAGGCTGGGATTTCGGGATAACCACAATTGTAGAGATGTCTGGAAATCTAGACAAGGGGGAAGGGCTCTGTCAGTAGCTGGGCCAAAGCTCTGGAATGATCTCCCCTATGACATCAGAGTTTGTAGGGAACACTTTCCTTTTAGGAAAAAATTAAAAACTTTCTTGTTCAATTACTAACTCTGGTAGGGCAATTGATATACACTGGTCAGGGCTTTTGCTCACAGATGCTGCCAAAGGCGCGGAGATACTCCTTAGGGAGTCGAGTTCCTAGCGCGTTACAAGTCTGTAAATAAATAAATAAACGATCCCTGGTCTACAGCTTCTTTAAATAAGTTTGCTAGGTAAGGGACCAAGGCGCCTCTATAGGCCGCATAATATTCCTGCGGCAGGCCGTCCGGGGTCTTGCCCGATGGGACCAGGTTGATCGCTTCCTCAATCTCTTTCAGGGAGATGGGGCGTTCTAGGTTCTTCTGGGCCGCCTGATCCAACGCGGGAAGGCGCACTCCGCCTCGGTCAAGGAGAGCAGCGACGGTCAGCTGGGGGTCCATACCGTGTACAATTGCCTATAGTACGCAGCAAAGTATTTGCCATTGCCGTAGGAGCACGGTGCACCACTTCAGCTTTCTAAACCCCCTAAGAAGTCTTTAGCAAACCAGACAGCTGTGCTGTCCAGTGGACTTTGACCTAAAATGTATCATCTTGTGGAAAACGTGTATCTGGCCTACATGCCCTTGGATGGTGGTGGGGGGTGTTTATGATCTATTTTTTTCCAATATAAATAAAGATATGCCAAAAATAAAGTATCCTCCAAACATAAGCAGTTTCTCTGACTTGGACTGTGGCAAAGTGCAGTGTTCTCGATTGTTCCAGTTTGTGTTTTTGTTGCTCTATTGAAGCAAATGTCTTTGGATCAAGTCCCAGGCAGGGACGAATGAGGATCTTGTCATCTTTAGAACAGCTTGATGGATGATCATTTTGTTGTAGGTACGGTTATGTGGCTGAAAATAGGCGGTGCCAGAGGCTGAGTTGAATTTAAAGGCATTTGGATTAATGAGGTGGTAGCTCATGATCACACCTTTTGTGAGTTTTCTTTAAATACTCAGTTGGGGTGACTGGTGTGACATTAACTAAGGGAGTAGCTGTTTACCCCCCTACCTTCAGGTGCTTTTATTCACTCTACAAGTCATTACAAATGTACATTAGAAGGAAGCTTGTTGAATTATTCTATTTTGGTGTCTTTTTGATGTTCAAAAGTTTTTATTGGTTGTTTTTCGGGCAATGAGTACACAGAACATACATAAAGTAATATAATCACAATACTACGGAATAAACTATAACAAAGAGAAAGTTAGGAACAATAATCCAACCTAAAAATCAAAGTCAATTTCTACATACAGCATACTTAATTATTGCAATGACATAGTACTTCTGGTTACCTGTGGAAGGAAATAGTTAATAATTGTACATAAAATCGCGTTTATGGACCGCCCCCAAGTCTCCCGATCACTAAGGACTTCAGCTCACGGCGGTTTGTGGGACTCAAAGTATATATCCAGGCTATCCCACATGTGTCTGAGGGAGGGGGGGGGGGGTAGGCTGTGGTTCCATTGTGAATTTTGGAGGGCAATTGTTTCAGCACCCCTAAGGTGGGGGACCCCATTTAACCAGCATGTAAAAATCGCTTTCTTTGTGTCTTTACAGTTATTTAAGATTACTTTTTAATTAACTGAATGCAAGTGTTCAAAATTATTATGCATATTGTATTTGTGTCCTTTTCTTAGCCCTTTGCGAAAGATGTGTTTTTATGTAAAAAGAAGAATCCCTGGTCTGTTAGAATCACCATCTTTTTGTCACTTTTTGCTACCCTCCATCTCTGCTGTGATCGGGACATGCTGAAGTGGCTTCAACTACTAAATGCTATGCTTATTCTCTTGCCTCAGCACTGCAGCCTTGCTTCTGCAACACTGGTCTAGTCGAAGTTATATAACTAGGCTGACAATCAAACGTTTATTAAAATTACAAGCTAGTATAACCAGGGGTTGCATCTGTAAGGGCATGGCATAACGGTTGCCCTAGTTTTTAGCCCCACACTCCACTCCCAATAGGCGTCTCTCATCTAGAGGATCAGAGACTTTTTGTGGGCTAAAATGCATGCCTAATAAAAGTTTGGTGGCTAAGCACCAAAGTTTAAATGACTCTTTTCTTTGTTTTTCACTATTTTTGTCTTTCTATTAATTGTTAAGGTGAAGTATTTTTTTTATTTGTAACATTTTGGATTTCCTTTGGTTTTTTTAATGCTTACTTTCTCCCATTTAATGATTTTATTTATATATGTATTTTATTTTTTTTCCACTACAAATTTTGAACTTATTTATTTTTTTGTTTTTTTTCATTTTTTGCTTTTTCCTTACTGCGTTTTTTAGCTTTCGGCTCTCACTTGCTAAAACTTGTAGTGGTGGCTGAAAATGCTTGTTTGAGGATAGGCCTACCTGCTAAATGTAATCCAAGGTTTCACACCCCGGAGTCTTTTTTTTTTTTCTGTCTGCAAAAGTGCGATTATTAAACCATGCCGCCTTTTTGTTTAAGATGGATAATGTTTTCAGCCTTTTTCTAAATAATGCAGCAGATTATTTGGTGTAGGAACGCCCAGATGTCCCCACTATAGCTGGAAGGAGGGTTCTGATACTACTGTTTGTGTATGATGCAATATTGATGGTGCGAACAGAAAATACAACCCACAGGCTATTAAAGCGTTTTGAGGATTACCGCAACAAGAAATCACTGACCCTTAATGGCAGTAAAACGAAGAGCATGGTATTGAGGCTGTCGTCCAGCTTCAAGTGGAAGCCTTTGATTGTGTGCCCATAGAAACCGTTATGCAGTTTGATTATCTAGGGATCCGGTCTGATAATGGCAAGCAACCTCAAGGCCATCTTCTCCCCAGCCAGTCATCATTCTCAATGGCCACTGCATCCTCCGTCCACCGAGCCCCCAGTGTCCCTTGATGGTAGGGCGTATTGATAACCAGAGACTTGTACATTTGAGAGATGCCTCCCTCATCTAGCTCGTTGGTCACTAGTTTACATTCAGTGGGGTTGAATTCTGGGAGAGCCTTCAGTCGATCTGCACAGCTAGTCCGAGTATGCTGCAGTTGAAGGTAGCAGTAGAATTGGGGGGAGTGAAGGCTGAATTCCTCCTCTAGTTCCTGAAATTAATGGATACGCCCATCCTTCTAGACCTCTCCCAATGTGGAGAGGCCGATCCCACCGCCGGAATCAGACCAACCTTGCCATCTCAGCCAACCACGTCCCTTCTCAGAGAGGGGTAGTTCCTACAAGAGTGCCATACCATTTAGTGTGGCACAACATCCAGTACCAACAGCGGATGGGTACCTGCATAATCGGCGGGAGGGAATGTGGAGGCTCACAACTGTAAAGTAGGGAGAGCAGATCATAGGGGTGAAGGAGAGCTAGTACCAACCGGAAGGCTGAATCTCCCCTATCGAGCCCAGAACTAGTCGTCGACGTTGACCAGTGATGAGTCCCAGTAAAAGAACCAGATATTAGCCAACCCGAAGCCAGCATCAAATGGGGGAATAACAGCACTTAACGAAGGACACCTTGGGGGACTTCCCACCCCACAGAAAAGAAGTGAAATGAAATTGGGTTTTGTAAAGCGCACTTCTACCCTGAGGGCTCGTAGCTTCATGGTAGAATGTAATGGGTAATGTGCAACTGCAGTTCAGGAAAGGAGGGCAGTATGATGTAGGGATATTGTTGTAGCATATAAAGGAGCGAGGTAGAGCACCACCTTCAAAAGGGCTCTGTGGCTCGAAATCAAGAGTGGTAGTTTAGACCATTCTTTCATATCTCGCCGCACCTGAATAATCAAGGGACCGACATTAAGGTCCCAATAACTGGATTGAGAAAGGGCAACCATCATGCCCAAGTAATGGAAACAATTCACCACGATCTGTAAGCCGAAATACACCCAGTCCTGAGACTTTTCCCCTTGGAAGGGCACAAGGGTAGATTTGTCCGAATTAATGCTCAGGACCAAGGTCTCTCCATAGACCTCCGTCGTGGTAGGGTATACCAGGGCTCCTGAATATAAAGAAGCAGATCGTTGGTGTATAACAAAACCCTGTCTTCATTCTGCTCTCCCTCCCCCACCCACCCCACCCCATCAAAACCACAGACACTGTCATCCATTCAGATGAGCTTTGCCAGGGACTCCATCACTAGAGCAAACAATAATGGTGACTTGGGAGAGGGGGTTTAGGTGCTCCTCCCGACCGGAATGTGTACGGAACGGGCGTCATTGACCCGGACCTGCACCCATAAATTTGTGTAGTTTCAAACACCCACCACTGGAACAGGGAACCGAATTCCATCTTGTCGAGAACCAATGTACCCTGACAAACGCCTGCTCTATGTCTACTAGGAGGAGCACTTACTCTCCCTTCAGCTTCCATGAGCGGGCCAGGGCCACGTCCAAGCGCCATAAGCCGTGGCAGGTGCTCCTGTGTGGCATGAAACCGTTCTGATCGGCATGGACTAGTGGATGAACCACCGCCGCCAGGATCTTAACTTCCAGATTAATCGGAGAAATGGGTCTATAAGACCCACAATCTTCTGGGGGTTTATCAATCAATCAATAAAGACATTTGTAAAGCGTGCTGCTCACCTGTGAGGTTCTCAAGGCGCTGGAGGGTTGCTACTACTGCTCGAATAGCCAGGTCTTGAGAAGTCTTCTGAAGGTTAGCAGGTCCTGGGTCTGCCGGAGGAGTGTGCGGAGGGTGTTCCAGGTCTTGGTGGCGAGGAGGGAGAACGATCTGCCGCCAGAAGTCGCTCTTCAGATGCGGGGGACAGTGGCGAGGGTGAGGTCGGCGGAGCGGAGCTGGAGTTTTGGGGTGTAGAAGGTGAGTCATCTGTTGAGGTATGCCGATCCGGTGTTGTGGAGTGCCTTGTGGGTGAGGAGCTTGAAGGTGATCCTCTTGTTGACGGGAAGCCAGTGCTGGTCTCTCAGGTATGGTGTGATGTGGCTGCGGCGAGGGATATCGAGGATCAGGCGTGCGGAGGCGTTCTGAATGCATTGTAGTCGTTTCAGGAGTTTGGCCAAGGCTCCTGCATAGAGGGCGTTTCCATAGTCCAGCCTGTGCTGACGAGTACCTGGGTGACCGTTCTTCTTGTTTTTTGTGGGGATCCACCTGTAGATCTTGCAAAGCATGCAGAGGGTATTGAAGCAGGAGGACAAGACAGCTTTGACCTGTTTTGACATGGAGAGGGTGGAGTCGAGGATGAAACCTAGGTTGCATGCATGGTTGGTGGGTGTGGATGCTGTTCCCAGTGTGGTAGGCAACCAGGAGTCGCCCCAGGCCGAGGGGGTGGAGCTGAGGACTTCTGTCTTGTCTGAGTTAAGCTTCAGACGGCTGTTCTTCATTCACTCAGCCACTGCTTTCATTTCTTCATGGAGGTTGGTGTTGGCAGTGAGGGGTCCTTGATGAGCGAGAGAATCATCTGGGTGTCGTCGGCAGTGGAGATGATGTTGAGGTCGTGCAGTCGGGCGTGGGCGAGCAGTGCCATGTTGATGTTGAACAGTGTCGGGCTGAGGAACGAGCCCTGGGGTACGCCGCAGGTTATCTCGGTGGCTTCCGAGCTGAAAGGGGGGAGGCGGACGCTCTGGGTTCTGCCTGAGAGGAAGGAGGTGGTCCTCTCCAGAGCCTTGTCTCTAATTCCTGCGTTGTGGAGGCGGGGTGCGTAGGGTGCGGTGCCAGACTGTGTCAAAGGCGGCTGACAGGTCCAGGAGGATGAGGGCCGCAGTTTCGCCTTTGTCTAGCAGGACCCTGATGTCATCAGTGGCGGCGATGAGGGCAGTTTCGGTGCTATGGTTGCTGCGGAACCCAGACTGGGATGAGTCCAGGATACTGTTCTCCTCCAGGTAGTGGATCAGCTGTTCGTTGACGGTCTTCTCGATGACCTTCTCCGAGAACAGGAGCAGGGAGATGGGTCGGAAGTTCTTGAGGTCCTTGGGGTCGGCTTTGGGTTTTTTGAGTAGGGCGTTTATCTCGGCGTGCTTCCAGCTCTACGGGAAGGTTGCTGTTTCGAAGGAGATGTTGATGACTTTCCGGAGGTGGGGTGCGATGGTGGTGCTGGTTTTGTTGAAGATGTGATGTGGGCAGGGGACTGACGGAGAGCCAGAGTGGATGGTGTTCATGATTTTGATGGTGTTGTCCTTGTTTATGTTGGTCCTGGAGAGCAGGGGGTCTGTGCGGATGGAGCTTCAAAAGGACTGTAATAGTTGCCCCTTGTTGATCATGTGTAGTGTCTCCTCGTATATTTCCAACAAGTGAAGAATCAACAAAGGCACGCTGCATTCTTATGGTTGAGCAACAATACAGAGTTTTCTAAGAAATATATGGTTCTTCAATGCATATTTCATGGTGGCTCACTCAGTTTCCGTGATAGAGCTATGAAGACACCCATTTTGTGTCCGAGTGACCTTATTCAGTCATAGCAGTAAACCAATTATCTAGCATAACTTGGTTGATGCGCTGGCTGCTTTGCTTTATTCTGTGATGCCTTTAAATGGAATGGTTACTGTAGGTGAATACATATCCCTTGCATCCTGAGGCACTGCTCTCAATCTTAACTTTAAAGCTCTAGCAATAGCTAATTATCCTTATCCAAGCAACAAAATAGAAGTTAGTACCCACGTGAATATAGGGCGTAACTATTGACTTTTAAGTTTGGCAACAGAAGTAGAAAAACAAGCTACTATTAAGACCGAGAGCTTCCTTTAACCCACGGAGCAGCAGAGTTTACAAGCGATCACGTTCACCCCTCCTTCTCCTGCACAGGAGCGTCCCACGAGAGGCATCAGATCTTAATTTAAACCTTATTTGAAAGATGGTTTATTTTGTTATTACTTTTTCTTAGAACTTAAATGGACTGTGAGGCAAGTTGTCAAATAAAGACAAAAAGTAAATACTTTGAAATGTACAGAAGGATCTCCTGTAGTCCAAAACAAATCTAAGACAGCCCTCGAATTCAAACAATGCACATGGAGCGTTCTCATACTAAAAAGAAACAGTGATTTATCTTCTGTAAAGTGAAATATGCAGCAGAATGGTGGTTGCAAGTTTCGTGTTGTCTAACTTGTGGTCTGCGGGCAAACAGCCACATTTTCGCTGATTCATCCACTGCTCCACGTCCAGGTGTTCTTCCAGACCGCACATAAAAAATACCAATAAAAGTTAAATATTGCTGAAGAAGTGCAAGACCCTATATTCCTCGAATACAGTGGTAAAGAGGTTGCAAACTTTGGGCCATTGTTATCCATTACTTTGTAGATCGGTAGATCATGTTATATTGATGACACAACCTTGTAGATTTATGAATGAATGAAAATAGTTGTGTGATCCTGTCTGGGTGCATTAACAATTATTATTATGCTAAATAATACAATCCGAATTACTCCATTGTTGACGTGCACATCAGGACTTTACAGACAATGCACATCGCTTTACATTACTATGGTACCCATAGAGAGATGCAGGACGATACGGTAATCCACCTCTAATTTCTGTACAAGGCATATCATATGGAAACATTTTATTTTAAGACAATACATTAGTTCACTTAAGGTGTTAAACATATGTGTAGCAGCCACATCTGATGGCATGGGCAACAACGAAACATGACAACAAGGGACCAAATAGAATAGGGTTCTTGTATGACAACATGACAATTGCAAACCAAGAAAGAAATATGTTACACACATTGAAACGGATTTAGAACCGACCTAAATCCAAAGACCAGTGTAAAACTTTAAAGCGAAAGTTTGTTCATCATTATTGCCCCAAGAACATCTCGAACACGAGATATTGTGCATAGAAAGGTATGGAGCAAAAGTACATTGGACAATGAAATACAGAAACAAGAAGTGGTGGTAGGTGCGAACATTTAAATCGGCCGGCACAAGACAACACACATACAATTGTCATTTAAATGCTAAACTCAGCACCGTTTTACGTGTTATCAATTTCACACAGGCAGACTAGGCATTTTGGCCAGAAATGCACGATTTATACGGTCAAAAACGGGATTTGAACTCAGAACCATTAGTTCCTATGTTGGGTTACTTTTTAGCCACTAGATCACATGTTCTCCTTTAAAATAATTATAACTGGGGTATTTTAAGTCTACATTTCACTGACCAATACTTCACACAAGTTTTCCTTCATACACTAAGTACTATGGCCAACCCTGTATAGCCCCTTTTTCCCCCTAGAAAAAGGTATTCTTTTCACACCCTCAGTGATCGGGAGCCTGGGCGCCTCTACTAGTGCATTTCCGCCTTCTTTACTCTCTTTGCGCCGGGATTATAATTTTGTGAGTTCTTGATGATGATTCCACTACCCACAATGGGATCGAAACACCGTTGACTTCAAAATACACAAACCATGAAGGACCGTATATATGGAGTTCCTTTGACAGGCCATGCTATTCTTGCTTTACAGACATTATTTTTTTCTAAGATTTGATTAGGTTTTCAATAGCAAGCAAGGCATGTAATACAATCAACATGCCTCATCGTAGCGCATATTCTTGCTTTACAGATATGTTGATCTAGTGTTATCACTTGAGTGTATCACTTCAAAAAGAGAACTCAGACCGCATTTGATGCACTCACGCAGTGCCGCTATATGTTTTTATAAAAATAATTGTGAATTTACTTTTTGATGTGTTAAATTGCCATTAGTTACTTCTACATTATACAAATTATTCATAGGGTCCGTTATTTGCCATAATAATACCATATAGGTTTATGGCTCTGAGCTTTTCTCCTGCAGTGATTGTGATTTATTGATGACCACCTTACAAGTTTTCTTAAGGGCGTGTTTTCTGTAAATGTGATTTTTTTTAATGAATGCTTCTCTATATGCGGTACAAAAGCGGGTGGTGATGGACGGAGCATCTGAATCAATCAAACACTCACACCCAGTCAAAAGATCTGGGTTTAATCCATCACCGTTTAGCCCTCTCTGCCACCTCAGTTCAGACATAGCTATATGCAAATCAGTCTGACCCTGTGCCTCATGGGAACAGTCCAGCCCGAACTGCCAAGCCATGTCTTCCTTGGACCGGAAACAAGCTTCCGAGGACCGGTTTCTGGCATTCCAGCCGTCTTCAGCCCGGCTTGCTTGAATCAAGTGAGCCATATGCATCTGCCACAATCCAATACTGCCTACAAGACATCCTCTTTTTGAACGATGTATACTTGAATGTGTGTGTCTGTGTGTGTGTGTGTGTGTGTGTGTGTGTGTGTGTGTGTACGTACATATATATTTTCAATGCAGAAACCAAAGGTTACATAGACGTATAGTTAGGCTCCGATTTCACTCATACAAAACCAGTGAAATTCAGCCGTTTTAGTTACCTGAGCTAAATTTAATTTACACCCCTACAATGCACTGCTTATGTTTAACATTTTTTTTTATTGAGCGTTTTAGTCCTCATAGTACAACATATTGCATGTGCAAGTTAGATGTTATGTCAGGTACATACAGACAGGCAAATAATAGACACATTATGTACCGGCCATCCCATTATACATCGCCCACATCGTCTGAGAGTTATCCCATCGTACAACTATATTTCTCTACTAGAAAGACTGTGTGGAATGCAGTGGGTGGCTGCCGCTGTGTGCCTGGCTGAGTGGGTTTCCGCGATGGTGCGCGTTGGTATGTAGTCCCCTACTCCATATTAGTGCCCCTCCTTGCTTAATGACCAGTTGTGTGCTCCCAATGGCCACAATTTCGTCCCTAAGTAAGGAGACTAATTTTGCTAAATCGCTGATCGTTTCAGGGCATTCTAAAGTGCTGGAAACGACATCGACGTCATCTATAACAATGCTTAGGGGATGGCCCGCCCTTTGCTCGTCCTGCTGCGGGAACCGGTAGGCGTTTTATGGGGCTGGTGGGCGTGTCGGGGGGGGCCTCAGCGCAGATGATACTTCGCACGGACTCCTGGACACTGGAGTCCCGTGCTTTGCGCTCTACTTGACCCCACAACAGCAGATAATGACACACCCTCGGCAAATGCCCTCTCCGGGATAGCGGGAGTTCTGGTGATGATGAATAATTGCCGCAGCAGCTGATCTGTAATTCGTGATTCCACTGTCTGTTGCTAGGTATGCTGGGACATGTAGTCCTACCCACACTGCGGCCGCTGCCAAATATCCAAAGGCTGCGGCCGCTGCCAAATATCCAAAGGCTGCGGCGGCGGGGGGGGACTGCGAAGGAGCAGCGAGCGTAGAAGGCTGCAGAGAATATATTACGGCGGGCAGCGAAAGGGAAAAGGTGAGGAGAAACGGAGTAGCAGCGGTCGTGATTTAATCCCTGTCTGACAGATGAAATACCTCTGAGCTTTGTCCGTTGGTCAAACGTATTAACACAAACGGCAAAAGGATCCCGTAGCCGTGCTTACACTTCCTGCCTACAGCGCCGAATCTCAGAGTCTCGAAAGGAACTCAACACACCTTATCAAATGGGTTATTAGATTTTCTGTATTTAATGGCTTCTTTGTAGTTAATTTGCCGCATTTTGTCCACCTCTTAGATCCTTTTGTCCATTGAGTCAACTTGGTTGACCTGAGATTCCTGAGAGCGGGAGGGGGGCGGGCAGGCTCACGTACCGTGGGAGGGGGGCGGGCAGGAAACAAGACGGACAATGAACAAACATCGGTGGTAAAAAAAAAAAACAAGCATTTACAAGGGGCCGGAGACACAGACCGCGGGAGGGGGGGTGGGAACGGGCACACCGAGAGGGGGGGGCGGGAACGGACAGCGGAAGAGGGGGCGGGAAAGGGCACACCAACAGCGGGAGAGGGGGGGCGGGAACGGACACACGGGGAGAGGGGGGCGGGAAAGGGTAATCAAAAGGCAGAGCACTCACCTGGACTTCTTGGAGCAACGAGAAGTCGACGGGCCCTGGCGCCATCTTCGGCGCAATGACAAAACTAGGCTTGAATTGTGCCCTCATTTTCTATTGTTGCCTGTTGCTACATGTGTGCTGTGTTTTTGGCCTTCTAAGGTTCCGGTTGCATTCTGGCACTTTCGGCCGGCTCGGGAGGCGGGGATCTGCTGTGGGAGGGGAGGGGGAGGCGGGGATCTGCTGTGGGAGGGGAGGGGGAGAGCGGAGGCCGTGTTACAACGGCATCGGGACCGGCTGCGGCTCGGGAGGCGGGGATCTGCTGTGGGAGGGGAGAGGGAGGCGGGGATCTGCTGTGGGAGGGGAGAGGGAGGCGGGAATCTGCTGTGGGAGGGGAGAGGGAGGCGGGGAGAGCGGGGATCAGCTGCGGCTCAGGAGGCGGGGATCTGCTGTGGGAGGGGAGGGAATGCTGCAAAGACAATGGGACACAAGGGTTGTTTTGCTTCTGTGGGAGGGGAAGGGGACACGGACGGCCGGCGGGAAACGTGCACAGGACAGCGAGGAGGGGGGAGGGGGGACGGCGGGAGGAGGGACACAGAGTAAGGCAGGACAGCAGCAAGCACGGCCCGGCCGGACCAGATTCGGGGGCGTTCCCGGCTTTTGGCTGACGTATCATGACGTAGCCAAAAGCCAAAGATTCTCGGGAACGCCCCCGAATCTGGTCCAGCCATGACGGACGCCTCTCTGTTCCAATGGCTAGCCTCCATTTATGGAGCTAGCCAATGGGACAGGGGGGCGTATTCCAGAGTCACTACTGAAATCAAGAGATTTCTCTGGAGGCGGAGCTTACAGCTCCGTCCCCCAGCGAAACCTAAAAAAAGGGGGATATGGTGCGTCTGGTGTTTACACTGCGGTTGGTACCAGTACATTCATGAGATGTCTACGGTGTCAGAATCGGGACGGGGGGGATATTTACTGTGAGGCTATGTTTCCCTGCAGTAGTCTGTGTGCCTATCAAGTGGGTTCCCGATACATGAGTGGCTTTTTGTATTGATCAGCTACTGTCCCGTGGTATGTGCTGATTCTATCTGGGACAGGGGTGGGGTTTGGGACTGGGCTGGCGTGTCCCTGGGTGAATCATCTTGTGTGGTCTCTTGCGTGAACTGGAACAGGAGTTGCGCCCACTCCATCGACATTAGGTGTTTACGAATCCCCCTCACCTCCTCATCTCTCAATACAGCTTCTTCTGCTGCCCCTCATTTTTTAACTCCTCCGATCCAGGCTGCCTCTGGGGGTCCTGTTGGTGCCCTCCAGTACATGGCTATCCCCCGCTTTCCCAGGAGTAGGGCTAGGGACGCAAAGCGACACTGCACCTTTTCAGTCTTCCGCCTGTGGAAGATTCCCAGAGCACAGATGGACCTTCGCCTCTAGAACCCGGTGTATACCGCCCCAGTATGATTGAATAACAGGACAGTCCCAGAACATGTGCTTGAAGTTTGCAGCGGGCATTTGGCACCTGGGGCACGCAACATGTGTGTCTGGGTAAAAACGATGAAGCTTATGCAGTGTTAGGTAGGCTCGGTGTAAAATGTTAAATTGTATGTAAGGCTCCCGGTTTTCCGTTTAAACGGATATTTAAATATAAATACAGACGGGAAACTATTTTTCCTTTGTCTGTATTTATAACTTAGAAACGGGAAAATACTGACAAACAGTGCGTCGCAGCCTCACTCCTGCAGAGGGTTACCGCGCCACGCTTCTCTTACTAATCTACATCACTCAGGCCCCTTTAAGAGAACTGCTAAGGTAGAAGCACAAAGCAGCAGGTGGTAGTAGATTTTGCATGTTAAAGGGGTGGTGGACGCTGTAAGGAATGCAAGTACTTAACCTTTTAAGCAGCACTGCATCCATTCTAGTAAAGCCTTATAGCCGAGCACGAGGTGTTAATGGGTGCATTAGGAGGCCGCCTCACTGATAGAATTTTAGGCATCATCTGGAGGGGCCTGCTGGGGTCTGCGCAACTAAGGTAGCCTGTGAGTACAATCAGTGGCGGCAAGGCAGAGAGGGCTGTTAGCTGGTAGTGTTGTGCTCAACAGCAGGTGGCAGGCTTTGAGAAATAAAAAAATAACATACTGCCAGTGTACAGACTGTATGGATACCCCGTTTAAAGAAAACGCACAATATATTTTTAATTTTTTTAAAATGTTTACACGTGGAATGCCAGCTGATTCTATGCCATTTGCCATCTCCGTCGAGAGTTGTGGATCGCAGTCTATTTCCTTTCTTGAGGTTTCCCTTGCAAAATTAATTTCCCATGCTTTCATGCATTCTT
The DNA here is from genome assembly GCF_964263255.1 of Lissotriton vulgaris. NCBI lineage: Eukaryota > Metazoa > Chordata > Amphibia > Caudata > Salamandridae > Lissotriton > Lissotriton vulgaris. The sequence goes on from NC_141689.1 coordinate 288,697,789, forward strand.
CATTCCTTTTCTAATCGTACTCATTAACGCTGCGCTTGCTCTCTGCATCACAAAGGTTGCAGGTAACTTTCAGGAGAGATTTTGTACCACAGTGCGTGTTTGATATCATCTGAATAACAATTATTTCAAACATTGCCAAAAGAGAGGCTGCATCAAACATCACCCCCTCTTAGAAGAAGCTGTTTAACAATACCTCCGTAATCTGCCTCAGATGTCAGTACAATAAATGCACACTTTTTGTTTAAAATAGAATGGTATGTCTTCCAGTGTTTTCAATTTTGTTTGGTAACCTTCTAAGTGTGTGCAGGCGTAACAATCTCTACATAGCCCCTTTCGCATAAATGTGAAAAAATACTAGCTCCAGCAACGTCATTTACTTGCGACAAAAATAAATGTGGATAAATACAGAAAAAATGACCAAAAAATAAATATGGATAAATACAGACGGAAATGGTGAAAAAATAAATACTATAAAACCGGGAGCCCTAGTTATGAATAGGTGTAAGCATGGTATGGAGATATCAGAGTTTCATGGGCATGATTCCAGCATGTGATGGATATATCCTTGTGGGTTAAAAGTAAAGCTTTATGTTATATATCTTTTATTAGATTATTGGTTTTCTAGGGATTATGGTGTAGTGATTCTGAAGCCAATGATATTAAATATCTGACTGACTAATAAGGCAAGTATACAGCAATATCCATAATAATCAATAAGGTGCATAAATATGCGATGATCGCTATAAAATGTTCTTTAAAATTATTTGGAATTTTACATTTTGATTGCTTTATCTAGAATTGTATGGAAATAATGCATGTTAATTTTTTTATATTATATATTTATATATATTTATTTTTTAAATAGGTTTTTATTAGTGTTTTCAATAGCATGTTCATATATACTTACAGGTATAAAGGTCACAACAATCACGGTGCGAGAAACATTGTATATATATTTGACTTTACCAAAGTAGTAATTAACCTAGTATTAGGGAATATTGTCATGAAATTGTACAGAACTAGATTACATCATCACAAAAGTAAGTTGATTGAAAACCTATGTTCATTATCCATATGTGCTCTAGGAAGTTGCTAATGTCTCCTCATCATTTAGACGTATCCTAGAAATAACAAAACAATTTGGCCCGAACACTGCAAAACCTTGTAACTTAGTATCGTCTAGGAGTTTTGTCGCCCTTTTTTTTAATGACCCAAAATAATCTGTGCGGGCAGAAATTTATGTGTCGTCAAATGCAGGATCACTATATCTCGGGGGAGGGGGGCGGTTTGGAACCATCTCCTGGTTGGACCTCCCATTCGTCCCCTCTTTCAGGGCTCTGCAGAACCAGTTCAGTCAATCTTCATACTCATCTTTGTCCGCGCTCCTTCCCGAGTGTACCTTGTCCCTGGTGTTCCATGCCCTTAACACTTCTTTTCACAGTCCCCCCATGGGCGGCAAAGATCCATTATTATTATATATTTATGAATATGTTTTCTATTGGAATTTTGCTTTACAAGACTTTACGGTTGGTAAGCAAATAAGTACAACTTGACAGTCTATAAAATAATACAGCTAACAACCTTACTGCACTGCTAAAAATGCCCTGCATTAGCATTAGATGCTTGGTCAAACAGCAAGCTGAGATTTTTACATTAATGCTAACCATCAGTAGTACAACTACCAATCTGACCTCGGATTACACTGCAGCACAGAGATCACTACATTACCCATCACAGAATACTATCTACTGACCAAAGATGAAGATATCACCTTGCCTTTGAATATTGCTGGACTTCTCAGCTCCCTTTGTTGCTTTCAGCTATCCCAACCGGTATTGCACCGTTACAACGCAACTTTTACAACACACTACCATTACATCGCAACTTTTACAACGCAAATACCATTACAATGCATGCCATTACATTGCATGTCATTACATAGCAGATACTATTACAACGCATGCCATTACATCGTAAGTATAGGTAAGTATATAATTTTTATTTAATTTTATTTTACATTATTTTATTAATTTAATTAATATTAAAAATAAAATAAAATATTAATATATTAATTTAAGTAATTTTGGGGTATTTTTAGGTTTTAGGGCTGGGTTTGGTTTTTGGGGTACAGGGGTATTTTTAGGTTTTAGGGCTGGGTTTGGTTTTTGGGGTACAGGGGTATTTTTAGGTTTAAGGGCTGGGTTTGGTTTTTGGGGTACAGGGGTATTTTTAGGTTTTAGGGCTGGGTTTGGTTTTTGGGGTACAGGGGTATTTTTAGGTTTTAGGGCTGGGTTTGGTTTTTGGGGTACAGGGGAATTTTTTGGTTTTAGGGCTGGGTTTGGTTTATGGGGTACAGGGGTATTTTTAGGTTTTAGGGCTGGGTTTGGTTTTTGGGGTACAGGGGTATTTTTAGGTTTTAAGGCTGGGTTTGGTTTTTGGGGTACAGGGGTATTTTTAGGTTTTAGGGCTGGGTTTGGTTTTTGAGGTACAGGGGTATTTTTAGGTTTTAGGGCTGGGTTTGGTTTTTGGGGTACAGGGATATTTTTAGGTTTTAGGGCTGGGTTTGGTTTTTGGGGTACAGGGATATTACGACTTTAAATAAATTAAATTAATTAAATTAATTTAATTAAATTTAATTAAATTAATTACAATATTTACAATTAATTATAAAATTAATTGAATTACATTACTTAAATTAAATTAATTACTTTTTTAATTTATTTAATTTATTATAATTAAATAATATTATTTACAACTTTTAAATTAATTAAATTTCTTCAATTATATTAAATTAAATTATAGTAAGTATTATTTTAATTTTATTTAAATTATATTTATTGTAATAAATTATATTATATTATTTACTATTTATAAATTTATTATATTTCATTAATTCTATTATATTAAATTAATTACAATTTTAATATTAATTAAATTACTATATTTAAATTAAATTAAATTAATTACTGTTTTAAAATGTTTTATATAATATTTATTAATTTAAATTAATTAAATTAACTTTATTACATTTTTAAAAAAAATATATACTTACCTATACTTACGATGTAATGGCATGCGTTGTAATAGTATCTGCTATGTAATGACATGCGTTGTAATGGCATGCATTGTAATGGTACCTGCGTTGTAAAAATTGCGTTGTAACGGTCTGCGTTGTAAAATAACGCGTTGTAACGTCATAGATCCATCCCAACCTCATCCACACCCTGGGAGTCTCTCCAGGCCTAAAACACTGCCTGCACCGCATTCATACCTAGATATCCAGAGTCTGCCTGAAGCTCAACCTCGGGACAGAATTCCTGTAAGGCGTCAAGAAAAAAAAGCAAGAAAGAGTGCAAACTTGGCTCAATGGCATGAACCTTAATGGCTTTGAATCTCAACAAAGCAAAAACAAGCTCAGTCCATCATCTTATGTTTGCTTTGTTTGCCCTAAGTTGGCAGGGTATGCCAGTTGTGGGTCCCTTGCTCACTTTCCCACTGGATTCAAGCTAGCCTGGCTGATGAGGGCTATTAGCTTGAAACCGGTCCCAGGATATTTGATTCTGATTCAGGGAAGACCGAGCTTGGCAGTTCGGGTTGAACTGTTCCCATGAGGCACAGGGTCAAGGCTGATTTGCATATGGGTGGGTCTGAACTGAGGTGGAGAAGTGAGCTAAAAAACTACGATGGATTCAACCCAGATCTGAGACTGGAGGCGAGTGTCAGAAATGTTTTAGGGCTCCGGCAATCATCTTCAGGTGTTTTCTTTGAATCTTAATATTCATCAAATGCCAAGTCATTCAGAGCTTAAACAACTCCGCAGAACCTGGACTACACCACCCAGGGCTAAAACACTGATGTCACACCAGTCAGGCGGACCGCCGCAGTGACACCCTTCATGTGGAGAAAGGGGGGGCCCACTCCCAGTGATGGTGCTGGACTCTGAGGCGCGCAAAGTAATCACCCACTCAAGGGAAGGATTACATAAAGGGAACAACAGGAGCTAGTGGTTTCAATCCCCCTCAACAACCAATAATATCTCCTGGGCCATAGTGACACCCCGTCACTACGCAGCCTGAGAGCATGGCCCATGGGGGTGATATAGCTGCTATATCCATAGGTGGCCCTCCTCGAGAGACCCAGAGGTGAGGCGCCGAAACCACCCCGGATGGGATTGTGAGAGATCCAGGTCGGAACAGCAAGAAGCAAAGGCACCTCGAGGAGAGAGACCCCCTGGCACATCGTAGTGACAGTGACGAGCACCTAGACAGAGCCAACAGGTCCGGCACACAGGGGGGGTGCTGCAGAGGTTCGCCGGCGGCGATCCACGGAAGACGCAACCAGAATGGGACGCCAATGGGCGACGACCATGGCTCAGGTCACGGGGGCCCCAAGGGTGCCGTTCCAGACGCCACAAACCTCACGACAAGGAGGGGACTTGACAAGTTCAGACTTGATGTCGGCTGAATCAGATAAAGTCCTGGCGGCATAGTAGGGGTTCGGCAGGTATTAGAGCAGTCACTACGGGGCGCAGAACTACGATTAGCAGATCTTACCAAAAAAGCTAGATGCTGGGGAGGCTACGCCTACACAGGTGGCGACTGCGAAAACTACACATGTGGAAACTCTAGATAACCTTCGCAAATACAATTTCAGGGAATATGCTGCCCGGACACAGAGAGGGGAATAGAGCAGGTACACTTTTTGCCTGGCTCGCAAGACAAAACATGGACATGCCACCTATCACAGCACTACAGGACAAGGCTGGTACTCTTCAACAATCACAAGCAGATATACTTCGCATTTTCAACGACTATTACACAGGCGTTTACAGTGCCCCGCCACGGTTATCGCATAAGATGTTGACTCCATTCCTCCAATCCACTCCCCTACTGGGCTTTCCACCGGTAGACAGAAAGGCACTAGACACAAAGATAACTTCCCCGGATGTTAGCAGTGCCATCAGAGCGTTAGCACACCGGAAGGCTTTCCCCTTGAATATTATTCCGGTTTCTCAAGACAGTTGTCGCCACAACTAGTGATCATGTACGACGACGCGTTGAAGAGGGGCGAACTCCCCAGCTCGCTCAGGGAATCTACCCTGGTAACATTCCTCAGACCAAACAGAGATCCCACACTCCCACCATCATACAGGCCCATCACGTTACTTAATGCGGATTGCAAAATTTTAGGGAAAATACTAGCAGACCGCTACATCCAGGTCCCCCCGCAGCAGATCCACCCAAACCAAAATGGCTTTCTTCCCAGGCATAATGTATTTCAGAACATACGTAGGCTCTTCCATATACAGGATAGGGCACGGGACCACTTCCCGCGTGGCGCATGCCTTATTTTAGACCTCGAAAAAAAGCCTTTGATACGCTCACGTGGCCCTATTTATTTGCAACCCTTCTTAAGATAGGTGTTGGCCCGACTCTAATGGCATATACGCAACTTCTCTATAAGAAACTCATCACTAGGGTGAAAGTGGGAAAGTACATTTCGACCCCACTTGCAGTGGAGAGGGGTACGAGACAGGGGTGCCCCTTATCCCCCCTGCTTTTGCATTGGCAGTGGAGTCCTTAGCCATTTGTTTAAGTCTGGAGGGTGAAGCTTGGGGTATCCCATTGCAGATACGATTCATTGCCTATCGTTATACGCCGATGGCCTGTTGATTTATGTGCAAGATATCACAAGTGATCTCGCATCAATATGGACAGTACTACATACCGTTGCAGAGGTCTCCGGCCTTAAAGTTATTAGGGGGAAATCAATGGTCTTTCCGCTCAGCCCCCACCTTGCCCCTTCGGAGATCATGATAGGACCACAGACACTCGAGTGAAGCGCTGGGGCAACCAGATACCTTGGAGTGAGACTATCACTCTCCTAAAGACCTCTACGAGGGGAACCACCGTAAGACGTTGGCTGGACTTTGAGCGGCAGTAGCCTTCTGAAATACCCTTTCCTTGGCTCCTATAGGTCGTGCAGCCTTAGCCAAGACGATATTGGTTCCCAGGCTACTCTACGCCTTTACCAATCTCCCGGCCTGTTTGAAAGAACTAGACGCATTACTCACGACATTGATATGGGGGGGTGGTAGGCCTACAGTGGCCTTACGAACCCTCTACTTGCCCACAACACAGGTGCGCCTGAGAGCCCCATCCTTCGAGGCCTATTTTCTGGCAGCTCAGATCCAGTGGCTGTCCCATTGGACGGCAGAACGCCACATAAAGGAAACATTTACTAATGACGACCGGATACCTCTCCTGGCCATCCAGAGACTGCTGATGCCAGGAACCAGACCAACGAGCACACACCCCTTACAAGTGCCAATAGCCCGCAAATGCATGCTACGCATACACCGACTTTCAAAGGGTACGCCTTTATACTCCCCATTGCTCCTATTAGTGGGATTCCCACAAAATGAGAACTACTACACATCCGGTGCCCTTCAGGTGTGGACGGAACACGAGGTGACAGAGATAGGGGCTTTGTTTGAGGACGGGCAACTGAAAACTTATGCTCAAATGTGCGATAGCTGTGATCTTCCCCCGGGGCAATTCCTGCTGCACAGACGGCTAGTAGGTAGCGCTCGGCAATATTGGGATCTTATGTGGGGGGACCCACCGACACACCCAGTGCTGCACACCATCCTCCGAATGGGCAGTAGCAGATACTTAGTCACCTGGCATTATAATGCACTAAGGGAACTGATAGTTTCCCCATTACAGGCCCTACGTCAGAAATGGGAAGACGCAGTTGAAGATCCTGCACAGAGTTTACATCTCAGGCACAAGGCTGGTCCTGATAGTCTGGCTTCACTGCGGCCTATGTCGGAGGGGGTGTGAAGAGGTGGGTACCTTCCTACACATAATATGGGAGTGCCAAGTGATACAAGTATATTGGACATGGGTACTCAGATGCATGCGCGAGGGGTAGAATTGCGCCCAGAGGCCAAGAGGTGCCTTCTTAATATCTGGAAACCTTCGGACGTACCATCGAAAGGCAAACTATGGGTAACGCTGGGGCTCGCGATTGCAAAGAGAAACCTAGAGAGATTGTGGGGGGCAGTCACACCGCCAACACTCAGTTCCTGGAAGAAGGATATGGACTGGTGCATGGTCCAGGAGAAGACAGTGTATGTGGCCAGGGGATGTCCCCGAAAGTGGGTTGCGGTGTGGTCAAACTGGAACGAATACCGTGGCAATATATGTGAACCCCCCCGCATTACCCCCATTGACGAGCTAACAGAACTGTAATTTCTGATGTAAATGATGTAATTCCAAGATAAAATGTAATAGTAAGATCTGTCTAACCTGTGTTCCTCCTACATAAAATATGTAACAAAACTTCCTTGTATGTGGTGGAAATGGGAAGACGAGATAGGTCGAGTGCTTAACGACAAGGAATGGGAAAAGGCCCTAGAATACCCAAAGAAAGTATCGCAGAGTGCACGATTCAAAAACATACAATTAGGGCTCCCGGTTTTATAGTATTTATTTTTTCACCATTTCCGTCTGTATTTATCCATATTTATTTTTTGGTCATTTTTTCTGTATTTATCCACATTTATTTTTGTCGCAAGTAAATGACGTTGCTGGAGCTAGTATTTTTTCACATTTATGCGAAAGGGGCTATGTAGAGATTGTTACGCCTGCACACACTTAGAAGGTTACCAAACAAAATTGAAAACACTGGAAGACATACCATTCTATTTTAAACAAAAAGTGTGCATTTATTGTACTGACATCTGAGGCAGATTACGGAGGTATTGTTAAACAGCTTCTTCTAAGAGGGGGTGATGTTTGATGCAGCTTCTCTTTTGGCAATGTTTGAAATAATTGTTATTCAGATGATATCAAACACGCACTGTGGTACAAAATCTCTCCTGAAAGTTACCTGCAACCTTTGTGATGCAGAGAGCAAGCGCAGCGTTAATGAGTACGATTAGAAAAGGAATGAAGAATGCATGAAAGCATGGGAAATTAATTTTGCAAGGGAAACCTCAAGAAAGGAAATAGACTGCGATCCACAACTCTCGACGGAGATGGCAAATTGCATAGAATCAGCTGGCATTCCACGTGTAAACATTTTTAAAAAATTAAAAATATATTGTGCGTTTTCTTTAAACGGGGTATCCATACAGTCTGTACACTGGCAGTATGTTATTTTTTTATTTCTCAAAGCCTGCCACCTGCTGTTGAGCACAACACTACCAGCTAACAGCCCTCTCTGCCTTGCCGCCACTGATTGTACTCACAGGCTACCTTAGTTGCGCAGACCCCAGCAGGCCCCTCCAGATGATGCCTAAAATTCTATCAGTGAGGCGGCCTCCTAATGCACCCATTAACACCTCGTGCTCGGCTATAAGGCTTTACTAGAATGGATGCAGTGCTGCTTAAAAGGTTAAGTACTTGCATTCCTTACAACGTCCCCCACCCCTTTAACATGCAAAATCTACTACCACCTGCTGCTTTGTGCTTCTACCTTAGCAGTTCTCTTAAAGGGGCCTGAGTGATGTAGATTAGTAAGAGAAGCGTGGCGCGGTAACCCTCTGCAGGAGTGAGGCTGCGACGCACTGTTTGTCAGTATTTTCCCGTTTCTAAGTTATAAATACAGAAAAAGGAAAAATAGTTTCCCGTCTGTATTTATATGTAAATATCCGTTTAAACGGAAAACCGGGAGCCTTATTCATAACTGAAGAGTTTTTGGTCTGATATTGTGATCGGAAAGAGCAGTTGTATAGAGAAAAATGTCCTCTGCCCCTCCCTCTATGCCCTATCCACCAAGGAAAATAAAAAAGGTCCAACAGAGCTTTTCCCCTTTAAATACTTCAAAACCTCCTTCAAGCTTTCTACCCTACATACATACTTAAACATCGTTTTTATTTTTTTTCCCCATTTAGTACTGGACTAATTTCCGACATTTAAATAAGAGCATACAACCTAGATGGAGACTTTATTAGAACATTGGAATGTTGAGCACTCCATTGAAAACAGTGGAGTGCTCTGGGCTTCTAATGGTTGGTAGAAGCCCGGAGCATCAGCAGTCCAATGTTTGTTCACAGCTGTTGCTGTGAACAAAGGCCTCACAGAGCGTAAGGGGATTCCAGCCCCCTCTGGCTCTGTGAGGCCATTGTTTACAAATTAGATTATTCTGCCCTCTGGGGCAAAGTGTTTTAATAGCCTTAGAGCCCTCCATAGCGGGCTCTACTGGCCATTAAAGGCCTACTCCCTTGTTAAAGACCCTCGCTTTAGGCTCAGGCCTTTGATGGCCAGTAGAGCCCACTACTGCGGGCTGTGAGACTATAGTATGACCTTGTTGTGTGGCTCTTTAAGAGACCCTCACCTCCACAACTGTTAATGTTTTTCTTACCTTTGTATCAAACTCTCATGTATACCGCTCCATTGTTTGCTCAACCTGGGTACACAAAATGTCCGCAGACTCAAATTTCAAATATGAGGCAACTCAAACGTACTATTGATCTTTTTTTTTTTGTGCGGCTTCAAAGCTTACTCCACGAATTCCAACTCTTAGATTGGTTATCCACAACAAAGAGTATTGAGTTGTCCTCGAATAAAAACCTTCAAAGGCCAAATTAAGGGGCAGGGAGGGCACTCCCTGACCCTAATCCTGCGTGGCGGAACACAAATGCCCCTCCACCCCTGACCGAGAGTTAAAAAAAAAATATATATATATATTTTTTTTTTTAGTTAGGTCTGTTATGTTCACAAACTCCGGGGGAGATGAATGCAAGTGGCCCTCGTCTGCAAACTCACCTTCAACCTTGCTCATTCTAAATACTTTGCAGGCTGTGAAACTCTGGAATCCACATTGGGTCCTCTATCATAGTTCATGGACTCTTTAAGAGAGTTTGCAAAAAATTAAACTCCCTATTCGGGCTGAATGGAATTACATTAAACTTGGTATTGTATTAATGCTAACACTGGGGCCGTTGCTTCGTTTGGTGTAGATCTGTTTTGAGAAATTAGTTTTACAAAACTGTGTCGGCGGACTTCAAAAGGTTACAATATGAAGCTGTCTTGACTGTTATTCATGGACATTGCTCACATCTGCATCCCCCGACTGTCCACGGACCCAAATTTAATAAATAAAGCAACACAAATATACATGCAAGCTTTTTTTTAAAGTCTGTGAACTCTGTGCACATTTAGGTGCTATTTGAAATATTAAAATGCTTTATTTTCGCTTTAAAATGTGTAGTTATGTGGGTTCGGGTAGGTTTGTATTTGTCATTTATTTAAAAAAAATCTGAGTCTGCGATCTTGTTGACCAGGCCTTGTTGCCAACTCCTCTGTGTGTGTGTGTTTGTGTGGGGGTGGCTCCTTGCTGGGACTTTGTCCACCTGCGACTAGTTGGGAACAGGGCCTAGCCACAAGTCAGGTCCTGCAGTCAACTGTTGGATATGATATAAGAACAATAAAAGAAAAAATGTAAACCAAAAACTCACTGATATGCAAGGTCAAAGTGAGGGTATGGATAGTTTTGAATATGACACCTTGACATGTTTCAAAAATTATAAAATACACGTAAAACACTGCTATGTTTAGTAGGTATAACTGAAAAACCACTGAAATTAGTATGTATTGTATTGTATTGTAATTTAATTTATAAAGCGCGGTTGCTGCCCGACGGGCGTCCAAGAGCTAGAATGTTATGGTGTACAAGCCATATTTCACACAACAGTCATGCAAACCACCAGATACAAAGCTTATAACTGCACACACAAAAAACACATAAAAGCACAATCTATATATAACATATACTCAACAGTGAGTATAGTGTTATTTATGTGTCTCATTAGTAGTTTTAATTCTATGTCAGGCCCGGAGGCTTCGGATTATGCTTTTCATCCTTCGCTATTTATTAAAGAAACAAAACACAGCAGCCAAGAAAAGCTTCAAACAATGCTTATATGCAGAAAAACAAAGAAGCATTGAAAAAAGAATTTTTGTATGTCCAAGAAACTACAACTCCCATGGGACCGCCATAATAATCCATAGTGTAGTTCTTCCATAGTGTCCATTCAGGGTAGATAGCCAGTCCCTCTTCCATCTTCCACCTCTTTCTTCGCTGCTCACGCAGCCAGTTAAGTGCCATTTTTAGTTCTCAATTTTGGGGATTATTATTGTGGTGTTTGCCGTCTTTGAGGGACAGGAGTGCATGGGCTCTGTTGTTTTTGATCGTGCTCTTTCTTTTCAGAGTCCCTTGGTCGCAGGAGCGTTCTCGCTCCTTACGCGACTTTTCCCGGTTGCGGTGCGGTGATTACACCCACCAGGGGGCGCTCCCTCATCTCGCTGCTCCTCAGCGCACTCTCCTCACTCGGAGGAGCCGTGCTGAGGAGACCGCCTGCACCGGAGCTTTGCCCTCGTCACCCCTGTTACGCCCGGTATACCGTTTCTGTATCTTTGACCTCAATTTGTATTAACTACGCCCCTTGGGGTCTGTATTGCGGCGGTGACCGGGAGAAACGCCAGTAGGCGAACGTTGCACTGCATTACTTTTCGGGTGGTTTTCGAGCACGCATTGGGGGTGACAGACCCGGTCCCTGTGTGGAGGGTCAGAGCGTTGGGGGTGGGTGCAGCCCTACTTGCCAGTTTGTTTGGCCCTAAACTGTATTGCAGCCTTACAGTCTGCCCATACTTGTAATTCCTGACACCCCATGTTGGGGGTAAGACTTTAGAGGCATTTTTTTGGTCTTATAAAAAAATCCTTCCTGGCAAGCCATGGAGCAAGGGGATTATTTTGAAGAGGAGTCGCACTCCTATTTACAAGATGAGTTTTTTCCAGGCTGTAGATAGTTCTATCTAACGCTGCGTGACAGATGTGAGGGGTCCCGTGAAGGACCGCCTTTCAGCGCGCATCGTAGAGGAGTGCGCAAAGCTTGTGCAGGCTCATATGGGAGTACCTACTGGTGGCCCGGGCCACTCAGGTGAGGGCCCTTCTGCCCGAAGAAGCCCTGCAGGGAGGGGACACCGGAAGGGAACAGGGGGTGGACAGGTGCGCCTTTGAGCACCTCAGAGACGCTTTTTTGGCTAAGGCGACTGCTGTCCCCTCTGCGCCACTTTCGGGTCCTGAGCCCTCGGTGGCTACGGGGACTGCTCCTCCGTCTCCGGGGGCAGATTTCCCCGACACGGATGACGATGAGGAGTCAGTCCGCTCTTGGCGCCCCTCGGGCTAGGCGGCGGAGTTACCCTGGGACAGTTCAGGCATGTTGGACCCAGATGAGATCATGCATCCGCGGTCCGCTGACTGGTCGCCGGGTGACGCGGTGGCAAAGTTTGTGGCGGGTCGCCTGCGTAAGCCCCTGGAAAAGGAGACTAGGGGGTGCCTGAGAGGGGAGTGTCCAAGGCCCACGCTAGAGGGTTAGGTGGCCTGACGCCTGAGTTAGACGCGAAAATGGCCACCTTCCTGGCGAAATTTATGAAGGACCCGCGCAAGGGCATCGACCGCTCCTGGCAGTCATGCCAAGATAAACTGTTGGACGCGGTTTGGCCCGGCCCCAAAGATCCTCGATATGGCGGAAGAGGCAAGGCCACAGGCACTGTTATTTCCCTGGAGGGGTTGTCGAATTGGGCACTGCGAGTAATAATTTTCTTAGGGAATGCCAACTGTGTCCTGTCGACTGAGCGTAGGAGGTCACTGCTCATTAATTTGGACCCGAAGTTAGGGGATTTAGCTTCTTCGGGAGCGGTGGCCCAGGGTGGCCTCTTTGGAGAGCCGTTCATTAAAGAACTGGGAGAGTTTGTGTCCACCTTCACATTGCTGGATAAGGCACAGTCAAGCATTAAGCGAGTTTTTGAACAACGTTTCTCCCAAGGGGCCGGTCGTGGCAGGGGCAGCTCGACAGGCTGTGGAGGACAGAATGCCAGTAATGGAGGGCAAGGCTCCGGCAGAGGCCAATACCAAACCTCAGCTAACTTCAACAACTTTTACCCCACGAGGGGGCAGCGCTTCGGCGGTCGGGGTTACCGCAAGAATCCTGGATCCAACAACTCCAACAGTGAGTGTCATTCATACAGACCAGGTTCTGATGGGAGATTGGCTACCGGTCTTTTACGAGGAGTAGGCGTCACTTACTGCAGACGCTTGGGTTTTGCAAACCGTGCGTGGTTTCCACATAGAGTTTTACTATCGGCCCGTCCTGACGTTTTTCCCGCGGCCGATAGTGTTTTCCGAGTCCGACGCATGTTTGATAGACAGAGAGATCTCGGAGTTGCTCGCAAGGGAGCCATCAGTCAATCAACGCGCCATCCCTCTAGGTTCCTCAGCAATGTCTTCCTGGTGGACAAGACAGATGGAGGCAAACGTCCGGTGATCAACCTCAAGGATTTCAACGGTTGGTTGATCTACCCGCATTTCAAAATGAAGGGGATTCACCTCCTGCGGGATGTACTCCTTCCTCGGGATTGGATGGTGAGGCTAGACCTCAAAGACGCTTATTTGGTGGTTCCCATCCATCTTCCTCACCGTCGTTTCCTTCAGTTTTGCTGGAAAGACAAAGTCTTCGAGTTCAACGCCCTTCCATTCGGACTTTCCCCGGCCCCTTGATGCTTCACGAAGATGTTGCACCCGGTGGTGGAATACCTGGGAGGGCAGGGTATTCGAATGATCGTCTATTTGGACGACATCCTTCTGATGGCTCAGTGTCCAGTGAGCTTGACCACTCCGCTCCAGCAGGCGGTTTCGCTTCTCCAAAGGCTGGGGTTCGTCATCAACGGTTTCAAGTTGGTCCTGGTTCCGTGTCAGAAGCTTACGTTTCTGGGGTTTGTCATAGATTCCATCGATTCCATCGAAGCTTCGCTCAGTCTTTCCTCGAGGAAGATAGCCAAGATCAGGCATACGTTGCGGCAGACGATTTCAAAGGACCAGACCTCTTTACGGCAGGTGGACAGGGTGGTAGGATTTCTGTCTTCCTCCATCCAGGCATTTTTTCCAGGGCCGTTGCATTACAGAGCGCTCCAGGGCCTTAAGGCCCAGCATCTGCGGAGAGGCATGTCCTACGACCAGATGGTTCCCCTCTCGGCGGAAGTGAAGGAGGAGATGTCGTGGTGGCTTTCGCACATGGAAGCATGGAATGGTCGGGCTATCTTCGGGTCGGTCCCGGACCTGGCAATAAAGTCCGACGCTAGCAGGTCAGGTTGGGGTGCCCGCTGCGGGGATTTTCCCACCGGCGGCGCCTGGTCGTCCGATGAACAGCAGTTGCATATAAACTGTTTGGAGCTGCTGGCGGGGTCGTTCGCGGTGCGCTGCTGGACCAAGGATTCAGCGACTTCCTGCGTCCTCTTAAAGATGGACAATGTCTCAGCGGTTTGATACGTCAACCATCTGGGAGGGCCACGTTCTCGAGCTCTGGCGAATTTAGCGATCTGTGATGGCGGAATACTTACCGGGTCATTCCAATCAGGTGGCGGACTGGCACTCCAGGCACCTGAGAGATGCCAGTCAGTGGATGTTGGACATTCTGGTTTTCCAATGGCTGAACGACCGATGGGGTCCGTTTTCAGTGGACTTGTTTGCGTCCCGACTGGATCATCAGCTTCCACGGTTTTTTAGTTGGAGGCCGGACCCTTTAGCGGAGGCCACAGATGCCTTTCTTCAGGATTGAAATCGAGAGAAGCCCTTTGCGTTTCCCCCTTTCTCGATGGTGGTGCGGACGGCGGCCCAGGTTCGCCGCCAGGAGGTGGAGATGGTGTTGATTACACTGCTCTGGAGGTCTCAAGTTTGGTTTCTGGTTTTTCTGGAACTTTTTGGGGATTTTCCAATCCTACTCCCCCAGTTTCCTCATCTCCTGCTCAATCCGGATCGGGAGCCGCATCCCCTCATTGTTTAGGGCTCGCTCCGCCTCATGGCATGGAGGCTTTCCGGCATCGCAGGCCTTTCGAGATCGGCTAAGGGCCTGCTGTCCAAAGTCTGGGCTGATAGTACGGCGAAGCGTTACAAATCCACTTGGATTAAGTGTATGAGTTTGTGTCTTCGAAGGGACCTTGATCCCTTGGTCGCAGGCATCGTTCCAATCTTGAATTTTCTAGCTGAATTGGCATCTAAAGGCCTAGCATATAGAACAATTAATGCTATGCGTTCCGCAATTTCAGCGGGTCACCATCCGGTGGAGGGTTCCCCGGTAGGAGAACACCCTTTTGTTTGCAGGCTCTTGCGAGGGATCCGTCTTTAGTTGCCTCCGGAACCCCGATGTTCAGTCCTGTGGGACATCAATGTGGTCTTGAACCTGTTTTTTGTCCTGGCAGTCTAATGCGTATTTATCCCTGAAAGAGCTTTCAGCCATGTTGGGTATGCTTCTGTGTTTGGTTTCTTGCCGACGAGTGTCGGATGTGCGTGCCTTGGATGTTTCGGCTCGAGTTTTCTCGCCGGAAGGGGTGACTTTTACGGTGGGACGCCGCACAAAGTCTGCGACACAAACTATCTCGTACCCGGCTTTTGCCGACGTCCCCAAGTTGTCGTTCAATGCTTGAAGGCTTACGAAGACAAGACTTTGGATATTCGCCCTCCGGGCGAGCAACAACTGCTGATTGCCTTGCGAAAACCACACAAGGCATTCTCCTCCCCCACTATTGCCAGGTGAGTGCGTTGGGTCATGCAGGAAGCAGGCATTGATGCTAAATGGTTTGGAGCTCACTCTGCCAAGGGAGCCATGGCTTCTAAGGCTTTCTCAGTGGGAGCTTGTTTTGAGGATCTAATGCGAGCAGCAGATTGGTCTTCAGGCTCCACGTTTAACCCCTTCCATGCTCATGACGAGCTCAGCTCGTCATGAGGCACACTGGAGCTGTGCTCATGACGAGCTGAGCTCGTCATGAATAAAGCCAAATAGCAATTTCCAGCACAGGAGGGGAATTGCCTTAGCAGCCATAGTGTTAAGAGGTTTTACTTTAAACCAGTGGTGGATCATGCTCAGTTAGTGGTGAGTAAGCTTTGAACTAGCATAATCCGAAGCCTCCGGTCCTGACATAGAATCGAAATTTGCCTAGGTTACGTAACGGTTAGTTTCAATTCTATTAAGGACACGGAGGCGAGGATTATCCCACCCAGGAGTTCGCTCGCTAATCAAGAACCCACCCGTATGGCTGTAAGTAATGGGTTTTTGTTCTTGCACATGTATCATGTCGGTTTTGACGCTGTTCCAGTGTTGATTGATGTCAGTGGGCTTGTGGTACAACGCTTATGCTGTCGTTTTTTCCGCCAGGAAATGACTGTTCCAAGCAGGACCATTGAGGAAAATGCGTAACCTGCACGAAGAAAGAGGAGGAAGATGGAAGATGGAAGAGGGACTGGCTATCTACCCTGAATGGACACTATGGAAGGACTACACTATGGATTATTATGGCGGTCCCATGGGAGTTGTAGTTTCTTGGACATACAAAAATTCTTTTTTCAATGCTGCTTGGTTTTTCTGCATATAAGCATTGTTTGAAGCTTTTCTTGGCTGCTGTGTTTTGTTTCTTTAATAAATAGCGAAGGAAGAAAAGCATAACCCTCGCCTCCGTGTCCTTAATAGAATTGAAACTTACCGTTACGTAAGCTAGGCAAATTTTGATTCTAACATATGTAATGATCTGTAACATTGTTTATACATTTACCATATTTTGCGTGCGATCCTTAGCATTCTATTTTGTGTGTTAGTTAAGGTTTGCATGTCTGTCGTACAAGTTATGAATTGCTGTACTAACCATAAATGTTTTCCTATTTTAATCTGTAACCATAATTGTACATGTTATATCAAATAGTGGCTGTTGCCATTGTGCACTTATATTTGTCAGTAAACTAGAACTGGTGAATTTCTTTGTTTTTTACATTTTAAATGTTATTTTTTAACTGATATTGTCACCTATCTATAACGTGGCTTTAACTTTTGATTTTTTCAGTGAATTCCTGTGGTAAAGTTTATTGTAAAGTAAGTTCTTATTACCGTATCCAACTCCCCGCAGATGGTCAAACCCTGGCACTCACACCCTTTGGTCATGCATGGCCTGAGCTGTGCCTGGTACACTCGTCACACTTTCTCCACTTTTTGCCGCTTATTTTAATTTAATGATAGCTCTCGTCATGAGTCCGCTAGAGGTGGTTCCAATGCCCCTCTCGCTTCCCTTGCTCGTCGCCGTTTGATATAACACTAATGTATTACAGGAAAGTCCTACTGCAAGAGCCGGTCTTGCTCCCACATTATAACACACAAAGAAAGAAAGAATGACCAATAAATAATTGCAGGTATTCTTGGTGTCTGTGACCCAACGTCCCCTGGGGGGGAGGGGGTTCGACAGAAAGAAAGAATATGACAAATAATTAATTGCAGGTATTCTTGGTGTATGTGGCCCAACGCCCCCTTCGGGGGTGGGAGGGGGGAGAGATTAGAGAGAGAGAGACAGAGAGAGAAACGAATGAAAGCATTTCATCAGCTGGCTCCTAAGGGGGGGGAAACTTGGGCCTCTTAGACTTTTTTTGTTATGTCTGATTTTGCCAACTAAGCAGTAGTTGGAAAACTTGTTTACTGCGCAGTCGTCATATTTCTCGTTACTGTAGTACAGTGGAAATTTCCCTGCCAACACCCTATCTGTTGTTTAAATCAGAGTCAGTGCCTGTATCAGTCGAGAGCACGTACTTGCTTCACCTAAACGCGCCTCCGTTTGATATAAAATTCCTGTCCCCTGACCTGGTTACCGAGGGGATGGAAATGTACTGCACGCGCCAGCCACAGCTTCCTCATACGGCGCTCGCGCAGGCCAGGGGAGTGTGTGTTTGTCATTGCTGCTGGAGCGCGCCAAGGTTCCTGTCACCGGTACTTCGAGGGGCAAGTGCGAGGCCAGGTGAGTCTGAGATCATTAGAAAGTTTCAGGTGTGCCCAAGGAGCTTTCTTCGCAGTGGATTGTGACATGGGATACACGGACTTGAGCTTTTCAGTCTTTCAAAACTGCTGTTCAAGAAAACTGGCATTTTGCTGGAGGAGGCGAACATTTTTCTTTGAAATTTACTTTACATAGTTAACTGAATCGGTAATTCGGAACTCCAAGATCAATTTTCTTAGAAATGTTACTCCAATGCTATTTTAATACGCAACTTCTGAAGCACCTGTGGACTACATTTTAGTGTTTTCTGACGTTTAAAGTATTTTTTTCATAGGGGTAACGAGTTTAGGATTTAGTATGGGGATTTATTCTACATTGGACATGGATTTGAATTATTTTATTGTTTAGTAGGCAATTGTTTCTTAATTGTGTTACGTTTTTTGTATGCACTCATTCGTTTATATAACTAATACTACTGCAGAAAGTCTGAATGCCTACACAACATATGTTAAGACCTGATGTTTTTTTCTTTACTAGTCTGTTACCTTTCATACAGTTGAAGTAATGGTATTAATCTTTTACAACCAAGTACAGAGTACACGAAAATGCAATATCGTAAATAGAAACAGCATTAGTCCGTTTATCCACGCAAGTATTCATGGTAGCATAGGAGAGGAGTTGCTCGTTTTTAGTGACACAACTTATAATTTTAGAGTTGATGTTTAATTTTTGTTTGTGAACTTGGCAAATTAAGTTCTTCCTGGTGTGACTTGCCAGTGACAAAGTTTGAAGCTCGGCAAAGTCTAATCTTTTTGAGGTCGATAAATTTAGTTGGATTCATTTGGATAATAACATTGACTATTAACTGCACTTTTAAGGAGCATTTATGCAACATTAAGTAATAGATACATTAGAAATTATCTTTGTCGTCAGAGGGCACTCCAAAAAGTTTAGCAACTGGTAGCAGGGGCATTTGTACAATGACTTTGCTGCTGCTATTTTGAAGAATGTTGATGTACTCTTTCCAGAAGTTGTTTATTTCATAGAAAATGTCTCAAATTAAAGCTTTACACTTGTGAACAATACACCCGTGAATTTCTCTTTTTGGTATGGTAATCGCCATTTTCTAGAAAACAATTAAATTGTTTTATCAACATGATTGGGCATAAGTTTAGGGCCACCTCAAACGTACATTTTCCCTCACCTCCGCACCCTCTCCCCTCTTCTTCATGCATTCCTCTCTGTACATGCCTTCAACATATGCTGCTGGAGGTACAACAAAGCAGGCCAGCACTCTCCATTTAGTCTCCATTTTATTCAAGCTTAGTAAACTCCATTTGGGCATGTGGTTTGAAGCCTGCACCAGTGATTCAGCATATACTATTTACTACCAGCATGTACCGTTTTGGCCTCTGTCTCCTTTTTACGGATGTATGACGTTACAACGCATACTTTTACCACGCATACCATTACAACACGGTTTTTACAACGCATACCATTACAAGGCATAGCGCGTTGGGGTGCTGGATAGTGAATAGTTTAATTTACTATTCCAACTCCAGTCCCCGTGGACACTAGGGAAGGTGTTGGATAGTAAATTGAACTTATTCCCTATCCTAGAGCGCCCCCCAGCGCAATGCGTTGTAATGGTTTGCGTTGTAATGACTGCGTTGTAATGGTAGTTCGTGGTAAAAGATTCGTTGTAAAGGTTGTATACCCCTTTTTACAGATAAGCAGCTGTCGCCCACGAAGGGGGCTCAGGAGCTGGCACCATAACAGCTGCTGGGGACCCGTAAAAACGGTTTGGGTACCTATGATGTGGCTGAGGAATTATATGGGGGAGGTGCTCACTCCCACACCAATCCCCCCTCCTCCCCCTCCCCACCCACCCCCCCCCCAAGGAGAGGCGCTAAGAAATACCTGGCTTTCACGTCTGGGAATTGGGGGGCGGTGCGTGCTGCAATTGGAAGGCCTTACCATTTAGGGATAGATTTACAGCCTCTAAATTGTCAATTTGGTATCACCCAAAAATGGTGGGCCTATGCAACTTGTAATACATTCAAAGGTCCTATTTACACATTGTGTTTTGCTGTCAAAATAAACAGCTCAAATTAGATGGGCCTCGAAAACAATATATTATGTCCTGACATAAGTAATGTACATTAATTAGCAAGAGATTAATCGAGTTCAGGTCTTATTTGTAGATGTCAGTCCATTCTTTCCGTTTCAAGGTATTATGCCGGAGCACCTTTAGGAGAATCTTTAAATCTGGTGTGTAACGAACTTTAGGTTATATTCTAACAACAAGTACCCAAAGGAGTAGAAACACAAGATTAAGGGCCAGTGTTTAAGTAGCATTCACTCTCAAACCATTACTCCTTGATACACATATTCACAAAGATTCAAATCGAAACTTACAAGAATAGAATGTCTATATAGATTAGAGTTTGTTGAAATTAATTTTAACCATAGCAAAAAAGCCAAACTTCATAGTGCTTTTAAAATCACTATAAACTATCCACACAAATGGACACATATGCATTCTATATAGACCAGTTCAGCTAGTGTTTTTCTAGCATCCACTCTTTCCCAGAGTGAAATAGACACCAGAATCTGTTGAACAGAAGGAAACAATGTAGCAAGGTTAATGAGTAAACATCAGCCAATATAAAAGTGTACGCGCTTTAGCACTCAAATTCAAATAAAAACAATTTTGAATAAAACATTTCAGATATGTGGATGTCCGACATCCTCATTCCTTTTGAATTGGAGCGATTAACAGTCAATATCTTTTTATATTACCGAATTTTAACTAATGGTAACGTACACCCAACAGAGCAGTTAAGCGTCATTAAGGTTCTCCTTGGCCTAAAGGTTTGCAACATTTTTACAGTTTAAGTTGAGCATCCACACACTGTTGCTTAAGGTTTTGCCCAACATAATAATTTTTTTCTTAACTTCATTTATCATTTTCCAACATATACAATCAATGCCACAGTCACAGTTGTTCCTGTACAATCATGACCTCAACACAAACATTTGGTGCCATAGTGCCATATTCTACACAAAGCATGTAAGAGACGAGACCAAATTGTACAAAGTCTGACCAAGATATACTATAGCCTGCAGATAATCAATGCATCCCAGCAACACAAATATGTCCATCCCTAGAATGTGGGTATACCATCATAATATATACAGGACAGGGGTCAACAGTTCAACCCACACCAGTTGGCACCACACCGTCCCGAGTAAGACTGGGGACGGCAGTCTTCAAGTTTTGCAAATATGTCTTAAACAGATCCCAGATATCTTTCGGTCGGGACTTTGGTGGAAGCAGTGTGGTATAAAGTTCACAATTTATGTTACAATATTTAAGACTAGTGAGCCATGTGGCTGTGGTAGGGAACAATTTACTAACCCACCGGAGAACAATCTCACGTTTAGCCAAGAGTAGCGCCAGCGTGATAAATTTGCAGAGCTTCTTGGGTATGTTGTATACATATCCCAGGAGCGCAATCTCAACTTAATACATTTCAACCAGGGTGGGTGTGTTTCCGTTGGGAGCACACCTCCTAATATATGCAGGATATTCCATATCATAAATAGCATCTCTGTGCCTCCGCTTGACTCCACAGTTGCCTCATTTGAGCTCTAGAAGGCCTATGATTCCATGTCTTGCGGTTGACTGGGGTTGGACGATGCACATATTATGTGGATAAGGCTCTTTAATTATGTCTGAATCTTGGCTAGTTCCGCTGAACATTTGATAGTTGTCCTCATCCCCTTTTTGTTCTCTTTGGTGACGGAGCCGCTGGTGACCCACATGCACATGAGACACATAGGAGAGCATACATGCAAAAAATTAAAGATGAAACTCATGCCGTCTCTTATGCTGAGAATATTCTACTAAATGTACATTTTGTGTACAGGTGGTTGGTTCTATAGTGTATTGAGTGTTATGGTCAATAAGAACAAGTCATGTTTATTCCCTTTCAGCTGTTAGAATGTACGTACCTACAGGCCTAGTTTTAGGGTTGGACACTTACCTCTGAAAGAACTTGGATGTTTAGATTTATTATCAAGGGATGAAGGTATTTCTGGTTTCAGGGAAATCATTAGACATGACATGGGAGGACTGAACATGGAATTGGACAGGTATCTGGATGAATGGCCTAAACCAATGAAGATTTTAAGCACCCTTGTCTTGTTTCAAAGATACTTCAGCTTGGTTTTATATTTGGTTAGTGTTTTTTCTTCATCTACCTTTTTAGGCCAAAGCTTTCCATATAGCGGTTGCGAAAAGACTTCTTGGGGAGATTCTGAAAACTTCCCAGAGAATTTATTCTGCCCATTGCTTATCACCGGCTTTGTGGTTTGTAACTCACTTTTGTTTGCTTTGTTTGCTGACTTGGTTTTAGGCTGTACAGTATGTCTCTGTCCCTCCTGTTGAGCATAGCCTATTTACGATTGACCCTTCTATTCTTGCATTGTTGCTCACTTTCTGTAGACAGACCTAAAAGTTTGTTCTTATATTGTCTCATTTGCTGTTCACTCCAAGGCAGAGGTCCAATATCAGAGGCTGTCTTCCAAGGGAGCTTGATCTTTACTTTTCTTTTGCTGACTTCAAAGTGTGAGGATTTGGGTGATAATCTTGCTGGATACTGTGGGTGCGAAAGGAAGGGTTGTTTTTATAGCACACCACAAAATGTAAATGTCTATAAACGAACTATGCAAATAGCTCGGAGTAAACCAGAATTTGGAAACCACAAATGAAGCACATTTTGTTTGTAATTCTTAACAGTGGAAACAAGTATTTTAATATGATCAAAACCAAGGTTCTTTTCGTGTACTATGATGCTACTGGATGACATTTGAAAGTTACTGAGAATAGTGTAATATTTTGCAGTATAGTCAACGTTGAGTGTTATGTTAAAAAAAAAGAATACAAATGTATGTAAAAAAAAAAAAAGAACCATTAGAGTTGTAAATACACTAACCTAAAAGAATGTGCCCACAAATCTCATTTGTGAAGAATAAATATGCTAATCATGAGGCAGCAAGTTGCAGTACATATCGACCTCTAACAGTCAAAGTTGAAATGAACCTCTAAAATTAATGTTAATGCTTAAAAGGAGTAGCTGCTCACTTTATCAGCAGAAGCTTTTCCTTCGAGGAGCTACGTTATACAGTGCCTTACCTTTTCTAGCATCGATACAGATTTGCACGGTGTATAAAAAACATTGCCATGTAATAGGGCATGCGTAAAATTTAACCACATCAAGACTTAAAGACCATAACTTAGATTTTAACTGAAAGAGGAGTCAATCAACTAAATCATTTGACTTTCTAGGGCACAGATGCATCCCACAACTTTAGGCAGCAGTTCAGTACTGGGGACAAAGTCACCATCTAAATTTAACTTTTAAAGTGCGTTATACTATGACCATATCGACGGGCGAGTAACAACCACTAGAGCACCTTGCGCAAATTCAATATATAATATAAAGGAAGGACAGTAGTTTGGCAGTACAAGTTATCCACTTAGCAAAAAAGTATATTTTATGGTCACACTCGGATGTTGGGGCCTCCTCCTCATCTAGTTGCACCCGACAGTGCTCGACCTGTGCAAAAATTCAGGAACTCATCATGTGCATTTGTGTCACCCTCCCATATGTGTCTAAGGAGACGTTTCTTCCACTGCCTCTGCTGAATTGTCGGGGGCAGATGTTGTAGGTGACTATTTTTTAATTCATTTACTTTTCTCTGGATGTTATAGTGAAAAAACACCCATACCACTGTCTTTTCCCTGGTCTGGGACTCTCTTCCTTCCCCTTCACCTCTTCTGGCCTCTGTCCTCCTGATGTATTTGATTTAAACAGTTTAACCCCAAAGAAATGGAAAAATAAAAGTATAGAGAAATGCAAAGCAACTGTCCCCAGCTAGGTGCTACTGTGAAATGAGTTTCAAAGGGTGTGCTCATTCTAGAATGTAAGATCGACAATGATTTTGAACAATCAGAAGTGTTTGTCTGACCCCCGCTGTACTAAGTGAGACTACTGCGTTACCACTGCAAGCCTGCAAATCACAAAAAATAGGTGTTACTGTTTTTTAAAATATTTTCACAGTAGTAATGCATGGCTTTGAATAGGATGTAGACAGTAGGTTGTAGTTCCAGCAGGGGCTTCTTATTGGCTATAGTAGTTCCGCGATGATATTGTGGTAGAATAGAATGAGACGAAAAAAGCAGAAGTTGGGAAATTATCTTTCAATATAAAGCAAGGCTATACTTTGGAGAAAAAAAACCTTTGCAAATAACTACAAAAACAAAGATCTAAGGGAGCTTTTAGTCAGGAAAACAAACTGGAATAAAACTAACAATTAAAAAAAACTAAAATAACAGTAATTCCCTGAAAAAATTAAAGTTAGAGACATCATAGGATTTGAAATAACACTCTTTTTGCGTTATTACTCAAACTCACAAAACACTGAAGTTCAAGAATTTTAGTTCACTGAGCTAGTTATAACTTGCGCCCCCACAAAGCACTGCACATGACCTAACATATTTCTTCACTAATGGCCTGTTCAATGACATTCTTGATGACATCATCCACAATAGTGCTGTTCAACTTATGATGCAATATGTCTTTGAAATGTGTAAATAAGAACTAAATGGCCCAGAATCATGCAAAGCAAAAATTACATTAACATATTTCCTTCTATAAAATAATTTTCCCTGTGGTTCACTCCATCTGCACACCGTAGCCCTATTAGGTAGTCAAATCTTTAGTATGCTTATCCTTCTTCTTGTATGCAACTTTCTATGTACAGCCCACTACCGCCAGACACCCAAGCCTCATTAGGTACCGGAATTCAAATTAGACACCGCCTTCATTCACCCTGTAGACAACTTACCTACATACTCTCAAACCCACTTAGATGGTGAAGCTCCTATTACTCACAGCCTTTGTCCTGTGGAGAGGTCTTTATGGACCTTATTAACTTGGCACACAAATCCCATGAGGACGCTAACTGTGTTGCAAACACTTACACTCATTTACAGTACCCAAGATATAGATAATTTTCTTTAAATATACCTCACTAAACACCTTTCAGTGTCAGAAGTCTATAGCAAACTGTCACACTCACTGAATGATGTCATTCAACAAGGCAGAAATGATGTGTGAGGTCATGAGCAGTTCATGGTGGTGGCAGAAGTTATAATTAGTGCACTGAAAAATAATGTTTTTTGATTTCACACTTATATATATAATACATATGTATATATCACACAAAAGTGGGTGATAAAACCAAAAATGAGCTATTGTTCAATCCATCCACTAGCAGAACTCAGAAACAATCACAGGAAGGCAGCGAAACTCCTAGAATGATAAATTTCAGTAGAGAGGCTTGGGCACTCAAAACAGTAATGAGGGTACATTGGAATCTAGTGGTGTATTCTATAATAGGTAACCGTGTAGGAGGTAGCCCACAAGTAACATACAAACAAGCAAAGTCCCTGTAAGACCGTTTAGTACATAATCATCTTTAAGACAGGACAAGTTCACAGTGGCTGAGGCACTAAATGGGTTCACCAGATGTAGAACATGTAAAGCCTGCCGCAATGGGAAAAACTGCAAAGACTATCTTGCAGGCGAAACCAGAAAGATAAAACAAACAATTAATTGCAATAATGATTTTGCTGTTTATGTACTGGAGTGCCCTTGTGGCCTACGGCAGCATAAAACTCCCACTTAAACTGAGAAAACTGCAGCACCTCCGGGCTATAACTAACCGTGATTACAACTACCCGGTGGCCCGGCATTTCAGGGAAAAACATAGGAGCAACAACAGTTGCCTATAATTTCATGGAATCAATAGAATTCCGAAACATATTTATTAGGAGACTGAGAGAGGAATCTCAGGATCCTCAAATCCCAATATATCATTAATTTGGATTGTTAAACACTGAAAGGGTTAAATGGAGGCAATGAACTTGCCACACATCGGTTGTTAAACCGTATCTGCCGATAGCATAGCTGCTTTTCCCACTACCTAATTTTTAATTCTATTTTAATTTTAATTTTGTCCTTATTCAGTGTCACTGCACTCTTTCAATGTGGATTATGAGGTTGGGATGATAGCTGGTTAAGTCTCCGATTCCTATTTGGGCATTGTTATGCAGTAATAGCCACATTTGTGGACTCACTCCATGGGAACCATACATTATATTTATTGGTATTCCACTACCAGGACAGTAATCCCACACTTTTTCCCATTTACACTCATCACAGTTAAGGGCATTCACTCACCACAGTCCAATTCGTTCTGTGCACCTCACATAGTACTTCCATACGTCAATTAGAATAGTTAGACTTGCCCAGGGTGATTCTTTCTTCTAGAATAAGACATGACTGATGTGACCCCTAATAATGTAAAGTCCACTAGCACATAAATATGAGATCTTAGGTTGTAGTGGTAAACATTGAAAATCCATTATATTTGGCAAGACAGCCAGCACTGCCATGAGCTATGTTGTGAGATCAGTACAGACTCCATACAGTGAAAGCACCCCCCATCTGTAGAATGAATCAGTGAATGGTATAGTTAAAATTTTATAGACAAAGGAGCACTTGCCACAAATGTTCATCAGATGAATTGTAACAGTAGATCAGTACTGACTCCATACACGAAAAGCAACCCATCTGTAGAATGAATCGGTGCATGGTATAATCAGAATTTAATAGACAAAAGGGCACTTGCCACAAATGTTCATCAGATGAATTGTCACTGTAGGGTGTCTGAAGCAACCAACTACCACACAATTAATTATCACTAAGGGGACCTATGCTTAATAATAGGACGTTGTACGATAATAGCAAAACTCACTTACTGGCGCCATGATCTGT
Source organism: Lissotriton vulgaris (assembly GCF_964263255.1). Lineage (NCBI taxonomy): Eukaryota > Metazoa > Chordata > Amphibia > Caudata > Salamandridae > Lissotriton > Lissotriton vulgaris. The sequence goes on from NC_141689.1 coordinate 288,724,514, forward strand.
ACAATAATAATTTACCTGTTTGCCCCTACTGGAAAAGTCTTTGCAAAACTTTATTGATTTGAAATATGATTCAACTGCCAGCCACGACAATGAATGTCTTTGAAATGTTAAACTTTTATAATTGATAATGGGATCTGCTAATAGGATCTGTATTGATATGTACTAATCTAATTTTCTAGTACATTGGATCAGTGGCCAATGCAATAACCACTTACTGCTTTGCTGACAGTTTGAATGCAAAACTTTATTGATAACAATCAATCAATCAATCAATGACATTTATAAAGCGCACTACATACCCGTAGGGTCTCAAGGCGCTGGGGGTGGGGGGGGGTGCCGCTACTGCTCGAACAGCCAGGTCTTCAGCTTCTTCCTGAAGGAGAGGTGGTCTTGGGTCAGGCGCAGGTCGGTCGGGAGGGAGTTCCAGGTCTTGGCGGCCAGGTAGGAGAAGGACCTTCCTCCTGTAGTCGCTCTTCGGATGCGGGGGACGGCGGCGAGGGCGTGGTTGGCTGATCGGAGGTGGCGTTTGGGAGCGTAGAAGTTGATTCGGCTGTTGAGGTAGCTCGGGCCTTGGTCGTGTAGGGCTTTGTGTGCGTGGGTGAGGAGGCGGAAGGTGATTCTTTTGTTGACGGGCAGCCAGTGATGGTCTCTCAGATGTCCGGAGATGTGGCTGGTTCGTGGGATGTCGAGGATGAGTCTGGCTGAGGCGTTCTGGATCCGCTGGAGTCTCTTCTGGAGCTTGGCGGTGGTACCGGCGTAGAGGGCGTTGCCGTAGTCCAGTCGGCTAGTGACGAGGGCCTGGGTGACGGTCTTCCTGGTCTCGGTGGGGATCCACCAGAAGATCTTCTGTAGCATGCGTAGGATGTTGAATCACGCCGAGGAAACGTTGTTGACTTGCCTGGTCATGGAGAGGGAGGAGTCCAGGATGAAGCCCAGGTTGCGTGCATGGTCTGTTGGTTTGGGTGCGGTGCCCAGGGCGGGAGGCCACCAGGAGTCGTCTCAGGCGGAGGGTGAGGAGCCCAGGATGAGGACCTCCGTCTTGTCCGAGTTCAGTTTCAGGCGGCTGGTCGTCATCCACTCGGCTACCTCTTTCATCCCTTCGTGCAGGTTGGCTCTGGCGGCGGCGGGGTCGCTGGTCAGGGAGAGGATCAGCTGGGTGTCGTCGGCGTAGGAGATTATGTTGAGGTTGTGCTGGCGTGCGATGGCCGCGAGGGGGCTCATGTAGACGTTGAAGAGGGTGGGGCTCGGAGAGGATCCTTGAGGGACGCCGCAGATGACTTCGGTGGCTTCTGACTTGTACGGTGGTAGGCGGACTCTCTGTGTTCTTCCGTCGAGGAAGGAGATGATCCATTCCAGCACCTTGTCCTGGATTCCGACGTTGCTGAGGCGCTGTACTAGGGTGCGGTGGCAGACAGTGTCGAATGCCGCGTAGAGGTCTAGGAGGATGAGGGCCGCTGTTTCTCCGTTGTCCATCAGGGCTCGGATGTCATCGGTGGCGGCGATGAGGGCGGTCTCGGTGCTGTGATTGGCTCGGAAGCCGGACTGTGAGGGGTCGAGGGATCCATTCGACTCGAGGAAGGCGGCCATCTGCTTGTTGACGGTCTTCTCGATGACTTTGGCTGGAAACGGGAGGAGCGAGATGGGGCGGTAATTCTTGAGTTCGGTGGGGTCCGCTGTGGGTTTCTTGAGTAGAGCGCTGAGTTCGGCGTGCTTACAGCTCTCAGGGAAGGTGGCGGTGTCGAAGGATGTGTTGATGATGTCTCGCAGGTGGGGTGCGATGACAGCGTCAGCCTTGTTGAAGAGGTGGTGAGGGCAGGGGTCGGTCGGTGATCCGGAGTGGATGGAGTTCATCGTGCGGATGGTGTCTTCGGTGCTGATCGGGGTCCAGGCGTGGAGGGTGGTGGTGGGGGGTGGTTGTTCGGTCTTGGTGTGCGTTGGTTGGTTGTTGAAGCTGTTGTGTATGTCCGCGATCTTGTTGTGGAAGTATGAAGCGAGGGAGTTGCAGAGGTCTTGCGATGGGGTGATGTCGTTGTTTCCTGCGCTGGGGTTGGATAGCTCTTTCACGATGTTGAAGAGTTCCTTGCAGTTGTGTGCGTTGTTGTCCAGCCGGTCCTTGAATGCAGTTTTCTTGGCGGCGCGGATCAGCTGGTGGTGCTTCCGGGTGGCCAGCTTGAAGGTGGTCCTGTTGTCCGGTGTAGGTTCCCTTCTCCAGACTTTCTCGAGGGCTCGGCAGTTCTTCTTGGAGCTCTTGAGTTCGTCGGTGAACCACGGGGCTTTCTTGCTGCCGGGTCTGCTGGGCGGGGTCCTCAGCGGGGCGAGTTCGTCCGCGCAGTTGCTGATCCACTTCGTGAGGTTGTCGGCGGCCTGGCTGGGGTTCGCTGAGCTGGCAGGAGGGTGCTGGCTCAGGGAGGTGGCGAGCTGGTCTGCTGTGATCTTGTTCCAGCTTCTGCGGGCGGCCTGTTGCTGGTGGTGGTGGGTCGTCGTTCTCTTGAAGGTGAAGTGGACGCAGCTGTGGTCCGTCCATTGAAGCTCTGTGGCGTGGCTGAAGGCGATGTCTGTGCTGGAAGAGAAGACTGCGTCGAGTGTGTGTCCGGCGAGGTGGGTGGGGGTGGACACCAGCTGCTTGAGTCCAAGATTGGCGAGGTTGTCGAGCAGGGTGCTGGTGTTGCGGTCGTTGTTGTTCTCCAGGTGGAAGTTGAGGTCCCCCAGGAGGATGTAGTCGGCGGAGGGGAGGGCATGCGGGCTGACGAAGTCGGCGATGTCCTCGCTGAATTGTGTGCGTGGTCCCGGGGGTCAGTAGATCAGGGTGCCTCTGAGGGTGGTGTTCGGGTCGGTGTGGATCTGGAAATGCAGGTGTTCGGCGGTGGTCAGGGTGTTGTCGGTGCTGGTCGTGAGACGGATGGTGTTCCTGTGGATGATGGCGATGCCTCCTCCCATCTGGTTGGCGTTGCGGTCCCTCCGGACGATCTTGTAGCCCTCTGGGATAGCGATGGCGATGTCGGGAGCTGAAGAGGCGTTCATCCAGGTCTCTGTGAGGAAGGCAACGTCTGGGGCTGTGGCGTCTAGGAGGTTCCAGAGTTCGATGGCGTGTCTGTGGACGGAGCGGGTGTTGAGCAGGATGCACTTGAGGTGGGTGCTGCTGGTGTTCGACTTGGCGGGTGCTGGTGCGAGGCAGGTCCGGATGCAGGTGAATTTGCAGGCGTGGCAGCTGAAAGGTCCGTGGGTGCGTCGTGGTGTGGCTTGGTGGCATTCTGGGAGTCGGCCGGTGTTGAGTGCGATGAGGGTGGCGGCGGAGTACGTCAGGCGGGTAGGTCGGGGTCTTCGTGGGCCAGGGGTCCTGGCGCTGGTCGCGATCCGGTCGCGGACGGGCGCAGACGGGCTTACCTTTGGCGCGCCTTCGGCGCACAATCGGCGCGCCCGCTGCGCGTGACCGCTGCACGTTCGCACGGTCGCCATATAAGGCGAAGTGCGCGGGTGGGCGGAGCGGCTGGGAGGCGGGAGCGGGGAGGGAACAGAAGGAAAAAAGGGGCGGGGTCTGCGATGGTGGAGGGAAGCGGGGAGCGGGGAGGGAAGACGGAGGGCGGCGAGGTAGGCGGGCAAACAGGAAGGAAAACGCTGACACGGCAACAAAATAACAATAACAATACAAATGGAGAATAAGACGCCAACACGGGCACAAAAATAGAAAACAGGCACAAATGGAGGTCAAAACAAGGCCAAAACAACCAACAGCAGAGTCAGCCGGCAGCGAGGCAGGCAGCGAGGCAGAGGGCAAGGCAATGGGGCACACGCAGCAGCTGGTGGCCGTGCGGCGCGGGGGTGTCCCACAAGTGGGTCACACTCACCTACGTCGCACGGTCGCCATATAAGGCCAAGTGCGCGGGTGGGCGGAGCGGCTGGGAGGCGGGAGCGGGGAGGGAACAGAAGGAAAAAAGGGGCGGGGTCTGCGGTGGTGGCCGGAAGCGGGGAGCGGGGAGGGAAGACGGAGGGCGGCGAGGTAGGCGGGCAAACAGGAAGGAAAACGCTGACACGGCAACAAAATAACAATAACAATACAAATGGAGAATAAGACGCCAACACGGGCACAAAAATAGAAAACAGGCACAAATGGAGGTCAAAACAAGGCCAAAACAACCAACAGCAGAGTCAGCCGGCAGCAAGGCAGGCAGCGAGGCAGAGGGCAAGGCAATGGGGCACACGCAGCAGCTGGTGGCCGTGCGGCGCAGGGGTGTCCCACAAGTGGGTCTCACTCACCTGCGTCGCACGGTCGCCATATAAGGCGAAGTGCGCGGGTGGGCGGAGCGGCTGGGAGGCGGGAGCGGGGAGGGAACAGAAGGAAAAAAGGGGCGGGGTCTGCGGTGGTGGCGGGAAGTGGGGAGCCGGGAGGGAAGACGGAGGGCGGCGAGGTAGGCGGGCAAACAGGAAGGAAAACGCTGACACGGCAACAAAATAACAATAACAATACAAATGGAGAATAAGACGCCAACACGGGCACAAAAATAGAAAACCGGCACAAATGGAGGTCAAAATAAGGCCAAAACAACCAACATCAGAGTCAGCCGGCAGCGAGGCAGGCAGCGAGGCAGGCAGCGAGGCAGAGGGCAAGGCAATGGGGCACACGCAGCAGCTGGTGGCCGTGCGGCGCGGTCTACCTTGCGATCTCCAAGGTAATTCTTCTATTACTTTTAGTGTCATCGATTATCTGTAATACTATGATGCAGTGTATTATATTCAAATAGCGGTTATAATTGTGAAAAAGAATATTTTATATTGATTGCGTGTACAGCCAGAATCCGTACAAAACTTTTCTACGTAAAAAACGTTTTTATGTTTATAAACCTTTCAGCCTATTTCTAAAGGAGATTATTGTATGGAAATCACTTTACAAAGGCTCATGCCGAAATGCGTCGTCCTTATCTTGGTGCACAATAAAATATTTTGCCTTCTTCTGGTGTGCCGCATCTTGTTTCCGTGTCAGTTGAGACAACTTACAAGAACTTCTATGAAATTTGAGCGGCTGCTGCTGCCGCTGGCTGGCACCGACGCCGAAGGCTGGGAACTACAAAGTGCAACGTATAGTGAAATTAAATAAATAGATAGATAGATAGATAGATAGATAGATAGATAGATAGATAGAGAGATATATATATAAAAAATTCCCTCTATTTAGAAACAAAGGGTAAAGTATCGTTCCAGTTAGGCCACTATTTCAGTGACTTCATTAATGTTTTGACCACAGAAATTCATCAGTTATAGTTGCCAGAGCGAATTGTAACTTGTGTCCCCACCATGCAATATTTTACAGCTAATTTTATGTTGCTCCCTCCAGGTGGGAGCAAAATGTTCAGTTGCCCTGCCCACATCAGTGCGGTCAGGGAAACTGAACACAAGTCTGCTGCTAGCCAGCTGGAATATTTAAAAATCTCTCACTGGCTTGGAGTACACTTGATGTTTGCTCCTGTTTGGGTAGAGCTTTGAAAATGTTCCTGCCAGACGAGAGCCTACAGATATTTCCCTGCACACCCTAGTGAGGGCAGGGAAAACACGCTGTTCCGGGGGTGGACTCCACGGGAGACAGCAAGTGAGCTATCCAGCCCCATGGTATGGATTCACTTGCACCATTATAGGCTGGCGGGGCTCATGGCTCCATTCTTTTTACTAAATACATTGGGCCCGGGGAAACGGGGACCCCAGGGCCAAAAAAAGCTGTTTAATTATTGTTCTGGGTCTCCAGGGCCTTTTTTGTGGTTTAAATTAGTTTAATCAACATCCGGACCAAAATAATATCACATAAGCATCTCGTGGCCCGTTACCTGTGAGTCGCTATGGAATTAATTATTAACCCCCCAATTCCGCTGCTCCCCCCCCATCCCGGATCTTTGTGACATGCAGACAGTCCTTTGTCTCTCCCTAGGGGAAGTTAACTTGCTTTTTAGCCCCTAAGTGGTGGGTGTGTGAGCCTCAGTTAAACGAAAAATGCTTTACAAAGGTTGATAAGCGGTGTATGGTATAATAATTTGATTATTGTTAGCAACCAAGTACGTGTACTAGAACTGGTGGCTCTAGAGGCTAATGAGCCTATATGCGCATTATTTTTTGCCAGACTTGATGGTTCGCGCCCCCAATATAACTCTAAATGCAAACAGGTTTAATTGCTACATTAATTTACAGTTTGTCATGCAACTTGTCATTGGCAAAGAAATTTAATTGTGCTTGTTTTTATTTGGGTGGCTTTATAATGTTTCCCTCGCCCGGTAATTCTATAAATACACTAATGCGTGTATTTTTCACCTGATTATTCCATACACCGCTTATCATACTTTGTAAAGCATTTTTCGTGCCACAGAATGTCAGGAATATTTCTGATTTGATGTTCTTGTTTTGTATATAACTTTGAGACGGAACACTCGACAACGCCCTGTGTGGAATGGAAGTATGTTGTCTATGTTGTTGAGCACGTGACTATACACTTTATTAGTTGGTATTCTAACAGTCTTTTGCCCGTGAAGGAGTGACTGCAACTCCGAAACGCGTAGGACATAGTGTCTAAATAAAACTTGTACTAAATACAAGTGGCCGCGGCTCCAGTGTTTTGACTCGCTTTGGATGTAAGGAGAGCAACATTGGTGACAGTCTGTGGGGATTACAGGGGGTGGCTACCCCAGCCGTGAGCCTGCCGATCAAGTGGCTTGGGACTAGCCGAACTTTGGTGGTGATATATATATGTGTATATGCATATGTATATATATATATATATCTCCAAACTTGTCTTCAATGTGCCTGACAGCACCAACAGTCGCCGGAGTCAGTCTTTCAAATTTCAAAAATGCTTGATTTCCTTTGTGATACAAGCCCTCAGATGTGTTTCGGACGTAAAGTCCTTGCTCACTGATGGAGAGTGGAAGGGCTACCACTGTGATTTAGGGCAACCACACACAGAAGCGCGCCAATGCCTGGTCATTGGTAAACATTGATAAAGGACTCTGCTGTAACAGGAAGTTCTGACGGGAATACAAATAAGGGCGCCATTTTGAGACATGCAATGATCGTATAAAACCAAATGTTACTTGCAAATTTCATTATCGAGCGCACAATCCCATGAATTTTAAATAATCATGGAATTTCATACATTCTATGAAATGCATAATACATTTAGAAATATTTTGAAACGATTCATTCTACAATAATCGCCTTCTCCTTCACGTGCAAATATGATATTACAGAGTTTGTTCTCCACATTGCATTAGTATGACAAAGATGCCGCATTATATTTAATCAAGGGGTTTTCTCTAGGATAGTTGGACTCGGGCAAAAAATAAAGTGCATATGTGTATATATATATATATATATATATATGTATATCTCACTGGGGCCTAGTACGGCTTGGGAAAGGGGGCTGCATGCCTCTTCTTTTTTTATTAAATTAGGCCCCGGGACTGTGGTTCCTACGATAGTAAGAGGGTAGACGAACGATTCATTAGATTTAGCACTCTTTAGATATTAAATAAACACGTGGCGATTGATGGCAGTATGTGTAACAACAAATCATTTGAGATAAACGGACATGGAGACTTCTTTCCAAACATGCTCATGGTATATGAATTGAATGTTGAACTGTGATTTTTTTTTCTAACAAACTTTGATTTTGTGATTTATACATTACATGCACATACCTCATTTATGTCACTTTAAACATTCTTACACATTCAGGTTTATAACAGTTGGGTGATGTCAGGGTGAGAGCTCCGAGTATACATAAAAAAAGCAAATGAAGCATGTGTGTTACATCAAGGAGTATTTGTGGATTGTGATTGTACAACAAACACACCATCCCTCCTCCCTGCCCAGCTCACCGCATTACTGTTTGAGACTGCAGTTAATTCAAAATTTATCGGGAATCAGCAATTGGTCCTTTAGCCCCAAGGCAATGTATTTATAACCGTGGACAGGCTCTGGTTTGTATTATATTATCCGTTTCTAAGAATAGCCTGGGGAGTCAATTGGTTTGCATAGTGTTATTGTGTCGAAAGGTCTGTAGCCTTGAAGGCTTCCAACATCATGTCCGACTTCCGACTCCATTGAGATTGGTAGTTTCCTCAGACCTCGATACACTTCCCTCCGTATTGCCGCACTCTCCCCCTTCCTCCTTCCCCCATTGGATTACCTCCTCGTGCCAGTGTATTATATTAGGTGGCAGAGCTGATTTCCATCTCATAGTTACGGATCACTTTGCAATAAGGCCAAGTCTGCAAATCTCGCTTGTACTTTCTGATCCTTAGATTGCCCGTATTATCCCACTGTACCGTTTTCTGATGTTGTGCAGCATGTACTCCCAGTCACTGCTCCAAGTATGCCCGTAACCTGTGCCCAAAAGGCGGAGAGGAGTGAACATGTCCATAGCATATGCATTAGGCCGGCGCCTGGGAATTGGCATCTTGGGCAGTTTTGCTGTGTGTCAGGGTACTTTTTGTATAGTTGATGGGGCATGAGGCATGCCCTATACACTATCACGTACTGTATAAGTTTGAATTTAGCTTTGCATGATACTTTTTTTGGAGTGTTCCAATATAGAGTCCCAGTTTCTGTCTGAGACTTTCCGTCCTAAGTCTCTGTCCCATTTCTCCTTCAATCGTACAAGTGGAGTTGCAGGATGTGTGCGGGTACCTCGATAGAGCCATCGGGTTAGATGACGACCATTGCCCATTAAATATAGGGAAGTGGACAAGTTTGTGTGTTCGGAGTTCAGTTTTGGTTGGGGACCAATGTTTTCTGATGAATGTAGCAATGTGAAAGTGTGATTGTGTGGCGCCCATTGAGCCGAGAGTGAAGCTGTAGTTTTTCTTCCTCCTCACCTCCACAGCAATGCCATTCAGCGGTCCAACATAAGCTCTCTTCCTGTCAACAAATCTTTTCTCAGAGCCATTACATTATTTTCCATGATTTCTAGTGCTACGCCTCTCTAATCTTTCTCTCCAGGGCTCCCTACCCCTAGCATATTCCCCTTTCGCTTGATCCCCATGCTTTTGTTATTCCTCAGTAGGTTTTGGTAGTAGACTAGAATCGTGTCAGCTATTTGTGCTGTTGCATATTTGAGTTTCCTCCAAGTCTGACCTGCAGAAAGTTTAGCATTGGCGTACTGGTTGGTCCTGCCTGCATCCCTGGTTGGTGTTTGGTTACTAGGGTGTTAACTTATATGGCAAACCCTCTTAAAAGTGGGGTTTGTGCCTGGACAAAATACTTCTGATTTTTTAAGTAATTATTCTTTCCCTCCGGCTTTGTCTTTGTTTACTTCTTGACTGTGTTTTTGAAGCTGATGAAAGTAAGCTACTCCTAATTATCAGTATATAAGGTTTGTGACACCTGGATACAAAACAAGCTGCTTATACCTATGAAACCCATGAAGTTGTTGTGTTTTTGTTAGTGCATTTTCTTTCTCTCTATTCCTTTATCAGACCGGTCCAATGAAAACTGCTTATTTCTGATTGCTATTATGAGGTGCGAATTAAATGTTAATGTGCCTCTTTAGACCTTATTTCTTCACTCATGCTCTTCAAAAGAAGCATCTGCAAGGCCATAAAAAGACAAATTCCAGGGCAGAGTCCTACCTAGCACAGTATGGGAGTAGTTCTAGCCCTCTGCGGTCTCCATAAACAGCAAATACCTGTATATGCGTGTACACACTAAAACCTGCATTGCAGGTATTTCCAGCTCCTTGTTTTTAAGATTCCACACCAGAGTGAGGTAAACATCCAGTCATAAAGTTTTCAGCATGGTAGGGATGAGTCAGAGCAAGAGAAGTTGTTTTTCTAACTTTATAAGACCTTGGACGTTCACCTGATGTAAATCGCCAACCTCCTAATTATTTACTATTGTATGCTTTGCAAGTCAATTGGGAATTTTACTGCTTCCTTTTTTCTTCTATTCTACAAAATGTTGTTGATGCTGTCCCTTCTTTTCCAGTTCCATGGGATCGTTTAGCGCGGTGGAAATGCCTGACAGTTTAAGCTCATTCTAGGCCTCTGTTATTTTAAGGTTTGTGCTAGAAAACTGTCTTATTTTTTTTTAAAAGGTGGTCCCTATGGGGGAAGTGTAGCCCTTGACTTCCATGGCAAAAGTTTCAAGAACGGGTTACAAACCCCTCTAACAGAAATAACTTAGCATTACATATTTATCTTTTTATTTTACTTTAGCAAATTTTTGACAGTGATAAGTAAAATATATATTTGCTCTATCAAACATAAGGTGCTCAAGATAATGGGGGGTGACAGCGCAGTGAAAGTGACTATAAGTGCAGAAAGTGCATATGTGCTATGTACAGAAATATGTACATATAGCTGATAGGGATAATAGAGTGTTAGAGATCAACCTCCGCTAAGTGGCTGTAGATAGCCACCATCAGTTTCTTGAAAAACAGTCCTCATATGTTTTTGTCGATGTTTCGAAGCCTGGACTTAGATTATCTAAAACAGGGTCATCATAAGAACGCGGAAATATATAGGAGACACCTATAAGTAAGCAAACAAATACATTAGACACGAACTTTGGGTGAGCATTCATCATAAAATTGCAGTGACTGAAAAATTGTGTGTCTGATACATACCAACTGATTGGGACAATTAGTCCACCAATCAAGAGAATCTTTAAACATCAGTCTTCAAACAGTTTCCAAAAAAGGTATTCATACAAGCTGCAATAAGAAAGAATAGGTAACCATTAGGATGATGTGGTCAGCCTAACCAGTAAAACTCCCTCGAATAGAGTAGCATTTATTAAACGCTCAACATTAATTGCTTCCAAAACAAGACAACTGTCTTAATCTGTCTTGCCATTCTCATGCAGCCAAAAAGTCATAAATAAAGCAAACATGCATATAAACTTATATAGAGGGATTTTGGTTCATCCATCTTTATCTTTTGATCCCCTCCATTATCATTTCGCTTTCTGCTACAGCCCACTACAGCACAGAGCAAGGGACAGTGGTAACCCCACTTCAGGCAATAGCTCTCTTTCACTGTCGGTGGCGGCATTTTACCTGAATGCAGGTGCTAATCCATCTAAGTACACTTCAGTGCTTGGACTGGTGAGCCGCTAATTTGGAAATACTTTTTTTCTTTCCATTCTTTATTCTTTGTTTATGTGGTTGTTGTGCTTTTGTTTTTAACCTGTGTCTTGATATTATGGTAATTCAATGACAATAGTACCTTTCTGGTCCATTAGGAAGCATCCATAGTATTCGGCTTTGTATTTCAAATTTTATTTTTTTAAGATTGCAGTTTTTATTGGAAGAATATGTCTTCCACGTTTAGGCAGCAGACTTTCTTTTTACCTTTTACTTTTGTATCCTATCTTTGCAATAAAATGCAAGCATTTGCAAAGCCGATAGTTCTTGCCTTTGTGACAGTGGTTTTTAGCCACGCTATACAGCATCCATTATGCTGTGCAGCCTGCTACAGTTAAAATATTTTGTTTATAAGCCATTGATGCGGTTACCTGTGCCAATTTGTAGACCCGTGCAGCACACATGTGTGCTTTCAGAATTATTGTTTGTAAACAAAATGGAGAGTGGGGAACTACACTAGCTAGTTCGTTTCCCCAAGGGAATTGTCTTAATCAACAAGAGATAGCTACTTGTAAAATGTTATGTGTCTGTTAGGTCAAAACAATTGTTTTGGGGAAGGAAAAACGATTTGTTTTTTATGAAGGCCCTCGCCCAACCAACCTAGTTGGTGGCATGCTTCATCATCGGGCTCCACCCAAGGCACCGAATGTACCTCAGGTGTGCTACGACGCCTGATTACAGCGGAGCTGGTTTTGTAAAGTGAGTGTGCAGTGAGGTGACTTGAGTGAGGTTAAAAAGACTGTCCTAGAGGTCCCAGTTGAATGATTTATTAATGGGCCCTAGGCAAAGTTTAAAACAAGGCTTTTGGACGTGGTTGGAGAGACTTATGGTCTCCCATGTCCTGTGTGGTCAACTAGTTTCAGCCAGGCCTTGGTTAGAAACTGGCTTTCTTCAGGACCTATGTGTGAAGGGGTGAATACGGGGTCAACAGACTGTGTGAGCGGCATGTGTCGGTAGTAGGTAAAATGCAGTGTAGTAAATACTATGCGTTATAGGTGCTAGTACCTGGGGCAGAGATGCGCAATGCATAGGTGATGTAGGCTAAACTTGTCATTATGAGAGCTTACTTTCTATGTGCAAAAGACAAACATCATGAGTTTTGGGCGGTGATCCGCAGAACTAGACCTTTCTAGAGGGGTTCAGAGAGGTAGATAGAAGTATATTAACATGGAGATGGGGGCTCTGAGCAGGTGGTAAAGATGCGCACTCGGAGGGACCCGGTGGCGGTACCGTGTTTGCGAAGCTCTCCACAACTCCCACGTAGATGGCTGGGTTGGCTATTGCACCTCAAAGTTCACCCGCCTCGAACTCCGTCGATAAGAAGACTGAGAAGCGGAACTGTTTAAGTAGACTGATTGGCACACAGCTGCAACTCGTAGAGGGCGGGGCGTGGTAGCTCACAAGAGTAGCTTTCCCGGGTGAACAGCATCTAGTAGAAAAAAGACGAAAAGGCACAGAAAACAGACTCACCCTGGCTATGTCTCCATTAAAATGCTTTAAATGGTGTTGACTATGGGTGCACATTGAGATAATTCAAATTAAGGCGAGGAACGGCGTGCTGCATTGGGTTGCGGTTGTAGTTACTGGTGTGGCTGTAATGGGCGGGTCCTAAGACTCGCGTCATCGGTTGCCATGGTGCTGTTTGACTGTACACGCTAGCACTGTCTGGAATAGTACGGCAAAGAGGAGACCTCATGTTTACATGTTTGGGTTTGCACAATGAAGTTGCGTGCACCCAGTGGTGTTAACCATGCGGTCATTTTATGCTTAGGAACATAGTAACCTCCAAATGTGTACTTGTATTTCAACTCGCCAAAAACCGCCTGCGCCCAGAAACATGCTACACACATCCTGGGGCCTACCACCAGTGACCGGCCATTACCCCTGCGGTGACTGCAGTGTCTGCCACCTGACGGTACACAGCAAAACCCTGGAGCTGGAACTAGGTAAAACCTGGTAACAAGTGACACATACCAACTGAAACTCCGCCAACCTAATATATCTGATTGAATGCCCATGCAAACTTAGATACATCGGCATGACGACAAGAAAAGTGCGAACCAGTATTGTGGAACACAGGAGTACGAGCCGGTGCAAAAAGTCCAATAGCAAACTCATGGACCACTATTTGCAAACAAGTCGTATACCAAATGACATGACCAGGGGTCTCCAACCAGTAGCTCGGGAGCTACTAGTAGCTCACCAGCACCCTTAAAGTATCTCTCAAAAGTGAAGCCAAGCCAATCTCAGAGATTCTGTGTGTATTAAAGAAGGCAGCAATGCTAGTTTCATTACCAGTAAGAGTTACAGACAGCCAAACCAACGACAGGGCCTCTTGATAATACTCAAACCCACACTGTGTTGGCCTATCAATCAATCAATCAGAGATTTATAGAGCGCACTACTCACCTGTGAGAGTCTCAAGGTGCTGGGGGTTGTGGGTATGGGGGATTTGGGCAGCTCTGGTCACTCAAAAAGCCAGATCTTGAGGCTCTTCCTGAATGCTGGAGTGTGGGGCTTCATCTGATTCTGAGGGGGAGTTTTTTGAGGCCTTGGCCGCAATGTTTTGGCTTTGTGGATGTTGGGGATTTTGGCCAGTGCCTGGTCAGCAGAGCAGAGGTTTCTTTTGGGTGCGTAGAAGGAGATTCTTTCATTGAGGTATAGGGGTCCGGTGTTGTGGAGGACTTTGTAGGTGTGTGTAAGCAGCTTGAAGGTCACTCTTTTTTTCAACAGGAGACACTGGAGGACTGGTAGGTGCTGGGGAATGTGGTCTTGTTGTGGGATGCTGAGGATGAGACTGGCTGCGGCGTTCTGGACGGTCTGGAGTTTATGGAGTAGAGATTTGTTGATTCCGGCATAGAGGGTGTTCCCGTAGTCCAGCCTGCTGGTGATGAATGCATGGGTGACGGTCTTCTTGGATTCAGGGGGGGGATTCATTTGAAGGTCTTGCAGAGGGTGTTGAAGCATGTGGAGGCTACGGCATCACATGAACCATCTTTATCCACTTTAAATCTACCTAAGACGTGGATTGGCCATGTTATACGCCTGGCTCTATCAGTTGCACCGTGTGCGACATCAAAGAATAGTAGCAGCAGTAACCAGGGCTGACCCACCAGAGTGTGTGACTGCAAGTACTAGAGTGAAAATGTGTTAGTTGGGAGCATGATCAACCAAAGAGCTGAGGAGGAGAGAGTATGCATCCAGGGCAGAGAAAGTTAGAAGCCTCACATTCAATTTTGTGTGGGTGTGTGACATTGTGTCCTTCCCTAACAGTATTGATTCCTTAAAGTTACTCTTAGTGTCAAGGACTGCCAAATATGTATGCTGGTCCCCATCATAAGAGTATTATCTCTGACGCAATTGAGCCCGTTCATGGTATAGTTGTGCCATAGCCATAACATTTTCATCCTTGACTATTTTGTGCATACAAGTCTAGTAATTACATTCCTGCTGCCATCACTGACATATTAATAGCATGACTGGGCTGCTTTTAGCCCATCCTGACAGAGTGGAAACCGCTTCTCCCAAAATAATGGCCATAACTAATATATGTTGGGCATCCAGCAGTGGCACAGTGGTAGCCCTGGTTTAATCATGGCTTATTAGCATAACAGAGGCATTTGTAGCGTTATGGTGAGTAAGCATGGTCTATGATTCCAATACCTGGGTATTTGAAGCAGAATTTGTCAATTTGAGGTATTTTTACACGTGGAAAACTGATTTGATTTTTGGAAAATTGAGTTTGATTGCTCAAAGTGGAAAGTCATTTTGATTGAAAAATATGTGTATTTTCAAAAACTAATATACTAATGAAGACCAAATATTGCAATTCTAAAACACATTTAAAGTTGTTAGATGAATGATAATTCAATTTGAGTTGGGGAGACTTACTGCTGTGGTAGTACCCTTTGTGGCACACAGCATGTTATGATTTGAATTTTACTTGATTACAAGCATTTAATATTGATAAACATTTCCTTAGCATTCCGCTGATAACTTCACCTGGAATGCTTGGGTGGTTACTACTGATAATCGTGCATAGGGTGCTCACAGTGTAATGGTAATACATATCATCAGCATTTTACAGGACTTTCCTTGAGCAGAATTAGCTCTCACTACAGAAAAGGTTGGAGACCCCTGGACAGTCATCGAACAGATACCACCAAACCAGATCAACTATGAGAAAACACTACAAGAGAAACGCTGGATTTATCGCCTTTCAACCCACATCCATGGGTTGAGCGATAATATACCGTGGAACAGCCTCAGCCTTGAACCGACTCCCCCTACCTATGAGAAGATACACATCCAAACACATGAGCCCCTTGTTCTGCTCCTTTTTTTAAGCTCCCACTGCGGCACACAACTACAACCGGCCAAGAGCCCGTTTTTTTCATTTGCATCACCAATAGCAAGCATCAGAACCCTAACACTGGCCCCCGCGCTACTACCCCTAGCAAACAGATAGCCTCTACCTGAGACATGCCGTCCCAATGGTGACCAGTATTTACTGTAGCCACAGCGTATGTATATCACACTTAGCCACCCAGCCAAGTGAGATGTGATCACACAACATGCGCCTTTATTACTGGGGAATTTTATACAAGGGTACTTCTGGAGGCTACTATGTTCCTAAATACATAATCACCGCATGGTTAATACCACTGGGTGCACACAACTTCATTGTGCAAACCCAAACATGTAAACATGAGGTCTCCTCTTTGCCGTACTATTGCAGACAGTGCTAGCGCGTACAGTCAAACAACACCATGGTACCCAATGACGCGTGGCTTAGGACCCGTCCATTACGGCCACGCCAGTAACTACAACCGCGACCCAATGCAGCACGCCGTTCCCCGCCTTCATTTTAATTATCTCGATGTGCAGCCATAGTCCACACCATTTATAGCATTTCAGTGCAGACATAGCCAGGGTGAGTCTGTTTTCTGTGCCTTTTCGTCTTTTTTCTACTAGACGCTGCTCACCCGGGGACGCTACTCATGTGGCCTCGCCCTCTACGAGTTACAGCTGTGTGCAGATCAGCCTACTTAAACAGCCCTGCTTCTCAGTCTTCCTATCGATGGAGTTCGAGGCGGGTGAACTTTGAGGTGCAATAGTGATCCAGCCATCTAACCTAAGTGGGAGTTGTGGAGAGCCTCGCAAACACGGTACCGCCACCGGGTCACTCTGAGTGCGCATCTTTACCACCTGCTGAGAGCCCCCATCTCCATGCTAATATACTTATATCTACCTCTCTGAACCCCTCTAGAAAGGTCTAGTTCTGCGGATCACCGTCCGAAACTCATGATGTTTCTCTTTTGCAAATAGAAAGTAAGCTCTCGTTATGACCAGTTTAGCCTAAATCACCTATGCATTGTGCATCTCCGCCCCAGGTTCAAGCACCTATACCGCATAGTATTTACTACACAGCATTTTACCCACTACCGACACATGCTGCTCACACGGTCTGTTGATTCGTTCACTATTTAGGCACCAGGCACCTTTACCTTATTTGTGTGCCTAAATGATGTGATTTATAAACTATTTGTCTTTGTGTTTGTCTTACTTTTCTTCACAGGTACAAATTGAGAGGAAAACCTCCTCTTACACATACAGCACCTTAGCGAGTGCTACACATAAGGTGCTCATCACACGTAGCCCCGTATTCACTCCTTCACACATAGGTCCTGAGGAAAGCCAGTTTCTAACCAAGGCCTGGCTGAAACTAGTTGACCACACGGGACGTGGGAGACCATAAGTCTCTCCAACCACGTCAAAAAGCCTTGTTTTTATCATTCAACTGGGACCTCTAGGACAATCTTTTTAACCGCGCTCAAGTCACCTCACTGCACACTCACTTTACAAAACCAGCTCCGCTGTAATCAGGCGTCGTTCGGTGCCTTGGGTGGGGCCCGATGATGACGCATGCCACCAACTAGGTTGGTGGGTGAGGGCCTTCATAAAAAACAAATAGGTCAAAACAATTGTTTTTAGGAAGGAAAAACTAACAGACACATAACATTTTACAAAGCGGTACAAATGGGGGTGGTGATGGACGGAGCATCTGAACCAATCAAACACTCACACCCAGTCAACAGATCTGGGTTTTATCCATCACCCTTCTTTAGCCCACTCTGCCACCCCAGTTCAGACATGGCCATATGCAAATGAGTCTGACCCTGTGCCTCATGGGAACAGTCCAGCCGAACTGCCAAGCCATGCCTTCCCTGGACCGGAAACAAGCTTCAACATTTTACAAGTAGCTAGCTCCTGTTGCTTTCAGAATTACGCATGTCCTTTTTTTCCTTTTAAAATGTGCACAAGCATTAGAAATGTTTCTAGGGTGGGAACAGCAGTGATGGGTGTAGGGGTAGCCGATCAGCAAAACAACACAATTGAATGTAGGGCATAGCTGAAGCAACATTAGGGAGTGTATGGGATAGCAGAAGCAACACAGGTGAGGGAAATGGCGAAGCAGCAGTGGGGATGGTGGTGGCTGAAGCTCAAAGCAACATTGCTAGTAAGGGCGGCATCTGAAGCAACATGGGAGGGGTTGTGAACAGAGAGATAAGGACTTGGGGAGGGCAGAAGCAAAAGCAACACAGGATGGGGGAAAAGAACATTGAGGGCATAGGGGAGGGAAGCACTGGCGAGAAGCACATGGGCAAACGCAAGAGGAGGGAGGCGGGCAGAACAGTCACGCAGCAGAGAACAACACAGTGCAGGGGAGAGATGTACACAAGAGAGTTAGGTCAAAAACTCATGCACTCTTATGAAGTGCTTCGCACAAAAAAAGTAGTGCATGTAAAGCAAGCAGTGGGAGCAGCGATGCCAGTAAGTCAAAGATTGTAAAGAAGCAATACTCCATCGGAGGATGGGGGATACAAACACAAGATTGAAAAGTTTGGGCAAAAATAAAGAAGTGAGCAAATGAGTGACAAGAAATCCAACCAATGGTAAGCAGTGACAAGACTCAAACCCCTATGTTATTGTTCAACTACAATATGCCTCTCAACAGACCGTGCATGCTCTATGTAGAAGACTTGACCTAATGAACAGTCACACCATTTTTCCAAAGCTAGACCTATTTGCTTTGCTAGTGCTTGTTAAATAACTTTTTTTTGGCAGTAGTGTGCAGTTTGACGCATGCTTTTGAGAACCTATTCCTCAAATTGGAACTCCAGTAAGTATTCAGCTTATTGTTTTGAATCGCTTAGCTGTAGAAACAATAGTCACTCTCAGCTATTGCAACCGTTGTTTTCATCAGCATGTTAATGTTCAGATTACTTGCATTTTATTTTGATTTCTTTCTCCATATATTTTCTTGTATATTGTAATATTGCAATCCTATTAGTAACTGTAACTGTTTATTTATTTTCAATTATAAAATCTGAGATTATAACCAAATTCTGAATTCAGTTCTTACCGCAGTTGACTGTTATGAAACGCCCACGTGCAAGCACAAAAGTGACTTAATTCATGAGATTTCAATGGTTAGAACTAGAGATAAAGGGAAACACTGGTGCTAAAACGAATGTGAATGACACTTCTGTCTTGCAAGGTGTATGAGACTGTTCTTAGCTCTGTGCATTTGCTAAGGCATTCCAGGGCTAACAGGGAGAGTTGGCAGGAGTGTATGGTGGTCTCCTTTGTACACCACAGTATCTACAAAAAAGTCAAATACAGCTGGAGCATGATGAATGCAGACAGGCATGATGTTGGAAGCGGCTGAAGTGTTAGGCTCTATGGTAGACCTCTTCGTTAGCTGGTATTAGAAAGTGCCTATTGTGGTTGTAGTGGAACATTTGCTCCTCATAGCTGATATCGCCCTTTCCCCCCCTCACCTCGTACTACTCCCAGCCTCTGATGCAGCGCTGTGGCATGGCTGTCCTGGGAGAGACAAGCATGGCTTAGGGTTTTCCGACAAAGCCTGAAAGAGTGAGCGATCACTGGCTGAATAAATGGCAGGCAGCTTTAGTGCTTATGACCCCAGATGGCGAAACAGAGGTGACCAGCGAGTTGTGGTGAAAGGAGGCTCCTTAGATAATGAGAAATTGTTTAAATAGTTGCTGTTTACCAGTTAAGAATCTGGCTTGTGGCTGTAAAGCTTTCATTTACTTGTGAATGAAGAATGTGCCAATCAGGAGCAGCCTTTATTGATGGCTAATGGTAGCCATACATTTTTCTGACGTTGTATTGTTTTGTCTGCTGTGGTTAATTTTTGGAACATTAAAGAATTTCTGCAGGGTTTTTTATACAGGGATTGTGGTGACCCTTGATATAGTGGCGTCGAATGAAGATAGTAACTGATCAGTGAAAAGTCTTGTACTGAAAAAAAGAGTAGGCCTTTGTTTAATGTGCTAACTCATGCAGCATTATCACATAAAGGCCTGACGAGAAACTAAAAAGTAAGATGACATGGGGGCTTTTATTACAGTTAGTCTTTCTATAACGAAAGGAAAGGCAATAATGAAGGATGTATTGCCACCTGACCTTTCACCTTCCAAACAAAGGATACTGTATTGAAGACAAGGGAGCCTCCAGAACAGCCTTCCTTTCGTTTCTAGAAAGAAGACATGAAAAAAGACTGTCCTGGATGTTTTAATGGGAATTCACCACGAGGCAAAGGGCACAAGTAAAGGTGGGGTGTGGGGAGAGGAAAGCGAGAGGGCGATTGGGTGTCAGTCTTGACGGTGCTGAAGAGGATCACAGGGGCAAAGAGAATATGCTGAAAGAAGAACTCGAGTGATTGAGGGAATGAAAGTGATAGGAAGCCTACCAAGAAAGCGGGCAACAGAGAGGTCTACGGATGTAAAATAGTCCCTCATGTAGCTCAATGCAAACAGTGGTGTGGTAGCAAAACCATACATCTACACAACCAATAGTATTAGGTGAGGGATGAATACTCCACTGATTTGTGCCAAGATTTCATTGAACATCATCTTTCAGGCATTGTCTTGACACATTGTTAAAGTAACGCAGTGGTTGACTGGGGAGAACCTGAAGCCCTCTATATTTAATATATATGTGTGTGTGTGCATATATGTATGTGTGCATATATGTGTGTGTATATGTTGGTGTATATGTATACCTGTATACATGTATATGTATACATGTATATGTGTATACATGTGTATATATATATGTATCGAAGCAGGCATCTGAGGAAGACATTATGTTGAAACGCGTCATGCCAATGCTACATTGAATTAAAGCCCTCACCTGGAATCCCCGCTGTGTCTCTCCAGTTCTATTTATTCTTGGAACTTTCGTGATATATATGTATATATATATATGTTTGTGTGTGTATATATGTATGAATACAGGTATGTATATGTATGTAAACGTGTGTGTATATATGTGTGTATGTATATATATATGTATATATATGTATATATATATATATATATATATATATATATATATATATATATCCGGGTTCCACTCTCTACTTAGCCTTTCCCACCACGCTTCCACAGAATTGAGAGACGGACTCGTTTTTCGTTCAGCAGCCGCTGGTATTTTTTATTTCATATTTTTAAAAGTGCATTGCTGTGCCACAAACCAAACGCGTTTCGGCGTTTCCTGACGCCTTGATCACTGGTAATTAGTGTAAAAAACCCTCCTACTTTTTAAAAGGTTTAAAACCCATGTGATTGGCCGAGGCTACACAGTAGAAATAAATGAAATACTTCGAAACAATAATGGATCCAACAGAGAAGAACATACAAGAAAAACAGATTCCAAACATTTAAATTCTGCCTGTTCACTTTGTAAATTCATATACAATGTAATTCTCTGTCAAAGATATACACTATAAGTAAACAGAAGCGCAATTTACGTGCTTCCTACATAAATAGTTGTACATTTTTTACAATTCCTATTATATCATTTGTAACCTGTATACATAGCTCCACTATTACATCTCGAAACTGTTGGTATGCATTTTCGTTTAAAATACTTCTGTGTCCAAGGAATTTACCCATATATGTGCAAAGTGCAAAATCGTTTTTAAGAATACTTTAAATATCGAAGTTCTATTGATCCTACTCCCAGCCGGGATTATGAAGTCATATGTGAGCTTCGGAGTTTCTTTAAAGTATAAAGGGGGGTCAAGGGTTGGGGAGACAGATGTTTTGGAATTTGATGGCTAAAATTTAAGACTGCACCAGTACAAGTGCAATTCAATAAATTTATAACTGTACAAATACAGTATGCAATTCAATAGACTGGAAAAACATTGTTGGTTCCTATTTCATAACTTTATTGACATGTGTCCCATGATCATATGTTTGCCCACAAATCGAGATTGAATTTTTATGTATCACCACAACATTACCATTTGGAATATATATTGTTTACGTCCATGATTAACATTTATAACCTTTAAATAGATAATAGAATTTCATGTATTTCATCTAAGGTTTCCATAAATAATATCATCTATTAACTACACAGTATCCCATCATTTAAGAACACCGTATAAAAAATATAAATATATAAATAGATTAAAACCTTATCCTACATATACAAGAAATTTTCAATGTATTTACAGAATATAAAAAGCTTATAATTTACAAAATTAACTCCACATATAAAATGATCCTGTGTAGGTGTAAACAATCATAATATCTCGGAGTCATCCTAGGAAGTGGTGTAAATCTTTGCAAATATTGAGGCCCCCTGGACTCTTGGTCTCTAATTTCACTATATAACTGGTTTCTAATCGGCGAAGTTGTTTTTCCCTGTCTCCTCCTCTTTTAGTACCAGGAATATGATCTATCACGAAATAGCTGAGATCGTTTAGATTACCTCCGTGTTCAGCTTTTACGTGCCTGGCTACAGGATACGTGGGGTCCGAGTTTACTGTGGCCCTTGGATGTTGAAGGATCCTAGCTTGGACCGGTAACTTACTGCTTCCGAAGTATCTCAATCCGCAAACACAAGTTAAAATATATACAGCATACTCAGTCTTACAGGTATACTACCCTTTTATCTTTATGGGCCGATCTGAGAATGCACTTGTGTATGATGTTGTATTGGAGCCAAATTTACAGGCTTGGCAAGAGGAGCACTTGAAAAAGCCGTTACGAGATGAAAGCCAGTTGTCTTTATTAAAAGTCTCAGGACTAGTTTTCACCAAGTCAGATTTCATTGAGTGGGCTTTGCGAAAAGTAAAATTGGGCTTATTTAAATACATGTCTTTTAAGATACCATCCGTCATCACTATTGGCCATTCCTTATTTACAATTTTTCTGATAGTCTTAGATTGCCTACTGAAGGTTGAAATGAACCTACATGTTTTGCTGGAACTTTCGATTTTGTCACATACGTTCATATTAGGGGAAATTTCTTGAGTGTTGCTTTCTACTCTAGAATGTAGTAGAGTTTCTCTTTCGATCAAGGCAACTTTACGCAAAGTGGCAGTTACATTTTTCTCTTTATAGCCCTTCTCTAATAATCTGAGTTTAGTTGAGGCGAGAGCTTCCTCGCATGCCGAGATTGTACTACATGCTCGTTTGACTCTGAGGAATTCGCCATATGGGAGGCTAGCTATGGTGTGGCTGGGGTGAAAGCTACTGGCATGAAGCAGGGTGTTTCCTGCTGTCGGCTTCTGGAACAAATTTGTCTCTATTTGCCCTGCTGTGATGTTTACTTGAATGTCAAGGAAACTTATAGTGGTGGCATTTATATGGTGGGTAAATTCCAGGTTACATGAGTTGTTATTAATAACCTCCATAAAATCAACTGCCTCCACCTCTGTGCCTTTCCAAATAATAAATATGTTGTCTATAAATCTCCATAGACGTACAACATGACGATCATAAAGGGCTTTGTGTTCCCCCCTGAGGACATGCTCCTCCCACCAGCTCACATGTAAACATGCGTAACTGGGGGAAAAACATGCCCCCATAGCAACACCTTGTTTTTGCCTATATATTGTACCATCAATATATAGGCAATGTTGTTATGGAGGCATCTGTGAATCATATCAAGTAACATTTTATTATGACCGTAATATTCAATATTACGTTGATTCAAATAATATTCTACTGCCGCCAGACCATCAGTATGTTTGATACATGTATAAAGTGCCTTGATGTCCAAAGTTATCAATAAGTATTCATTTTCCCATTTTACTTTGTTCAGTTTAGCAAGAAAGTCTCTAGAATCTTGTATTAAAGAGGGCAGTGTCCTGACAAATTCCTGTAGATAGAAGTCCGCGTACTTCAACGTATTTTCAAAAGTGCTGTTCTGTGCAGATATAATCGGTCTTCCTTGTAGTGGATTGGTGCCCTTATGAACTTTTGGGATCAAATAAAACGTGGGCAACTTAGGGTGATTGTTCAATAAGAATTTATTTTCATCCTTTGTTATCGGGCCCTCTCTTGTCTATTTATTGAGATCTTTTTTATATTGTTCATTTGCTTTTAAGACCTGTGTTCCATTTGAAATTTCATAACAATCCACTTCATTAAGGTGCCTGCTCATCTCTTCTCTATAAATTTTTTTGTCCCATAACACAATATTGCCCCCTTTGTCTGCCCGGTTTATCACTACCGAGTCGTTGTTGGAAATATTGTTTTTCTTTGTTTCCAGTTTTTGATTTGCTTTTGCATGTTTTTTTATAGAGAGATTTTAATTCATCCACCACCCTGTCGTGGAAGACATCCACTGCGTCCCTTGGTATTACTGGGACGAATGTTGATTGAGCTTTAAAGGGGCTTTTTCCTCCTTTATTCCCCATGGTTTTCTTCCTGTAAGAGAACCTGTGTCTTTGGGGACATTTTGTTTGTTTCACCAGTTCCTAAGTTGCGCAGTGTCCTTAACAAAGGGAGTTCTCTTTCTACGAGGCCCATCGTTTCCTGGGTTGATTGTGGTGTCTTGCGTTGTTCTGTTGTAACAGGCTTTTTGATGGCAAAATATTTAGTCAATTTCAATTTTCTGATGAATTTGTATACATCTACTCTAGTTTTTACAAAGTCAAAGTTACTTTCGGGGCAATAACTGAGTCCCAGGGCTAAAAGTTGTTTTTCCGCCTCATTGAGCTCAATGTTAGATTTACGATTGTCCGGTCAGTACTGGGGTTATTACTTATTTGTTCCAATTGCGTCTCCTTTGCTGCCAGTTTCCGCGCCCTCTTGTTACTTTGTCTGCGTTTGCGGCGGCTCCTGTTCCTTTCGGTGTTTGAACGCTTTGTTTCTGTTGGTAACGCGGCCTGAGGGACTGGATTCTTTGTTCTCTAATATATTCCAACTCCTCCGCGTACGATAAAGGGCCGAGTGTTTCAGAGGTTTGTCCTGTATTTCCTCTATCTGAGTCTTCATCGCTAGATATCAAGCTTCCCTCAGAACTTGAGCCTTCTGGTTGCACTGTAGAAGTTGAAGCCAGATGGAGATAAGCATTACTTCCTTGTGTTCTAATAATGTTTTATTTAATTTTTGTTTCTTTACCTGGTCGTATTTTCTCGCAAATGTGAAAACTTGGCCCCTGTCGTAATCATGTTTTGTCCCGGCTGAACTTCCATACTTTCCTTTTCTTAATAGTATCTTCCAGTTTTGACTTTCTTCCATGCATTTCTTTAAGCAATTTCTCTACGGTTTCTTTGTTATTTGTATCTGTGAGAGCATTAATTTCCTCCTGTAGCCTTTTAATTTCTTTGAGATCTGTTGCTCTATCAATTCGTGCATATTACATTAATAGGCAGACTAAACGCATTGATGCTTCTAAATTAGACTCTGCCCATTCTTTTAGCAGCAAAGGATTAGGCTTCTCAAAGCTTGGTGCCAGCATAATGCGAAGTCCTCGAGGTATGCGTCCTGCCTCATGGTATTTTTCTAGGGATTTAGCTTCCCAGTATTTAGTTACTTCGCTTCTATGCTCTTTTTCTAGCTGTTTAAGTACGCTTCTCAAATTAGGGTGCTGTCTGCTTTTTCCGATAATGCTCCCTGGTTCTTTTCTACAACCGGTAGATTGCCAAATAAATCATCATACATATATACACACACACACACATACTCCAACAAACTGGTCCGGGTGTGTGTATATATATATATATGTGCACGCGAATAAAAATATAAACAGCAATCCCCTCCGATTAGAAAAGGAAAGAGGCCACACAGGGAAACCATCGGGAGCCGTTTAATGAAGACAGCAAAGCATGATGCATTTCGGTATTCGTAACCTTCAGATGCTGCTGCTACCGCGACGGAACTCCACCCGCGCCTTATGAGTGTCCTGCCTTGCCCTCATTGGAAGGTAAGTTTCAACCCCTCTTCATCTGGTATAAATTTCAGGATTGTAGTCCTAGTGGTACTTCATATCCCAGCATGCGTTGCGCCCAAGTGGATGCTGCGTGGAAAAGGGGTTATATATATGTATATATATGTGTGTGTGTATATATATATATGTATATAATATATATGTATGTATGTGTGTGTATATATATTACCTACTGGCGGTCGCTAGTAGGTATATATAGTTAGGACCTAGTTACCATAGGAAATCCGCAACATTCTATTGGGAATAACTTTGGCGTCGATTGAGGAAATTGCTTGCAATTTTCCAAAATTTTGGCCAGCTCAGTTCTGTTCCTTCCCTGAAAGTTTTGGGGAGATTCGTCAAGCGGGGGCCGAGAAAAAAGGGGGTCCCAAAACGTGTTTTCCCCATGTTAATTTCCATAGGACGATTAGACACGGCTACAGTCCGAACGGCTGAACGGAATTACATCAAACTTGGCAAAATGGTAGGGACTGGTATGCAGAAGTGCCTTTTCTATATTTGGTGAAAGTAGTTCCTGAGAAAATCAAGAGAAAAATATATATATATCTATAGCAGCTTACTGTAAGCTTATACCTTTCAGAGCCCGAGCTGAATGCTAATTGGCTGTCAACCGTCTGTCAACACTCCAAACCAGAAAGTGTTGGCAGCCATCTTGTGCCTCGGTAGACTGAGGCACAGGAAAGCAGAAAAACAAACGTGTAGAACTCAAAAAGGGGGCAGGGTAGAAGCACCCTGACCCCCTAGGCCTGCTCAGGGGGTCCCACAAGGACCCCCCCATGTCATCAGTGATGTAATCATTGATGTCATTTGAGATGTCATCAGTGATGTCACTGACCATGTCATGAATGATGTAATATGTGACAATCAGAGCAGTGGATTGCGGGTGCGCGAAATATAGTTAGTACAACTAACTATATAGGAGCAATTTCAATGGTTTTGTATGAGTGATATGTCCAGCTATCTAGAACACCCCTAAAACTTATAGTTTTTGAGTGAATTTTAAAAGTTTTTTAAAAGCTAATTTCTAACTATAAGGCCTGAAACCTATGTTTTTTTCAGTGAATATATATATATATATTCTATGTTGAATAACTTTGGCGTTGATGGACGGAATTGGTTGAAATTTTCAGGAAAATGGCACATTTTGTTTCTGAGCGTCCCCTTAAAGTTTGGGGGGATTCTTGAAGTGGGGGCCGAGAAAAAAGGGGGGTCCCAAAACGTGTTTTTAACATTGAGTTTTCCGGTTGGACTCACTTTTAGCTCGAACGGCAGAATGGATTTCTATGAAACTTGGCAAAATTGTAGGGACTGGTAGTCCGATGTGCCTTTGCTAGGTCTCAAGATATGTGCTCTAGTGGATTTTGAGTAATTTAGGTTCAAAAAAATATATATCTGTAAGCGCGCCCCGGGGAGCGCACCGGGCGCGCCACGCGACTTGCGCACGGAAATCTGATTGGCTCTCTGGTGTCTGTAAACATTCGAAACAGTCCGGAGCGGCCGCCATCTTGTGTCTCGGTAGGATCGAGACACAAGAGGTGGCCAAAACAAAGGGGGAAATGACCATAAGGGGGCAGAGTAGACCCTCCCTGACCCCCTAGGTTTGATGTGGGGGCTTTAAAAGGGCCCCGCGGGGCCAAAAAAAAAATTTTTTTCCCGTTTTTTTTTTCCGGGGGGAGCGCCCGGTACGCGCACCGGGAAGCGGTCCGGGGAGCGTACTTTGGGGAAAAAAGGAGGATAGACTTTACAAATATTGTATGTTTATTGATTGTTCTTTTTGTTGTTTTTTTTTTTTTTTATTAAGTACCAACATGTAGGTACCAATGCAGAGTCTATAATTTAATATACACTGTCTTCTTTGTAGATATCTTGCATGTTGTTACAAAAGTTATTGTGGTATATGGAATTCATAGCGTAGTCTGTCAGGAAAGCAGAAACAATATGGAGGCAGGAGTTGATAAAGAGATGTTGAATACACATTGGAGATAATATAGTGGGAGAAAGGAAGTAACTATGAGTAAACTTATTATGTAACACAAAGTTGCACAGTCTATTTTAAGTCTGACTTTACATTATAATCAATTTGGTACTAGTTTAGGAAATACATATAAAAATGAATAATGTCTCAAACAATTTTTGAATTATTAATTATAAATTTATTTTTCAGATTCATTTTCCAAATTTAACAGAACTTCTAATATTTGAATGTCAAAAATGTCCTCATTTTGAATCAGGAAATCTACTGATTGTACACATTGAAGTAGTTCATAGTCCCGTGATTCATCCATGAATTCTGAGTCATTGGGTTCAATAACTTTATTATTGTTGCTCTCCAGAACAATTCGTTGGAATTTTTTTGCTCTCCTTCCATTTTTGTGCTGTAATTTGGATTTTAAAAAAATATATCAGTAGAGATAGGGCACTGTTGGGTTTAAGTTCAGACAGGTACTTTGGTTTTTTTAACAGTGATTTTATCTTTGGGCAGTGTATGGTATCAGACTGGAAGTAGAAATATAAAAAAGTGTATGTGATAAATTAATAATTATATAAGACAAGCCTAACTCCATCCATATCTATAACGAGAAGTCTATCTCATTCTATAACTATTACAGAAGGATCGTATATAACTATCAGAAAATGTTTTCCAAATCAACTTAAAGTGCACAACATACTTCAGTTTTTTAAATAACATCTTACCTTTCAAAAAGAAGTTTAAGTTGTCAGTGAAAATGCTCTTGAAATGTACTTCAGGAAGTAGTAGTCAAAATGGCTGTGTTTCTCTCTCTTTCTTTATATATATTCAGGTACATAACCAATCAAATGTCATGAAATAATAGAAAATGAAAGTAACATTTTAATTGGTTGTCAATTCTAACACTTCATATGTGTTTTTGTCATTTAATTTACCTCAGGATATTTAGTCAGGCATACAGCATAAATGTCTCAATGGAATTCTATCCGATTTGGGTAAATGGTAGGGACTGCTATGTAGTAGGGCGTATTCTATATTTGATGAAAGTGTCTCCAGTGGTTTTTCTGTAAATTACGTTCCCACCTTTTTTTCGCGAGCGCTTACCGGTGCGTGCCCCGGTACTCGTACCGGCAGCGTTACGGGAGTCCTCCATTTTGAGTTACGGTAGAATTGAGACACAAGATGGAGGGCAAACAATGTTCGGAATGGGTAGAAGGGGGCACGGTAGACACTTCCTGACCCTCTAGGTTTTCTGAGGGGGTCTTAGGACGCTCATATAGGCAAAAAAAATGAATCGCGGGGGAGTGCCCGGTACGCGCACCGGTAAGCGTACCGGGGAGCGTACTTTAGTGAAAAATAGTGAAAAAAGTTAGAAAAAGATAAACGTTTTGAATGATCAGAGGTAGGGTAGCTCTGAAAAGAGCTATTGGGTTCTGTGGCTCATTTAGATACCTACAAGTTACCTACAAGTAGGTTCAAATGCACAGTCTTAAATTCAGGAGGAATATTCTATTCCCCTCATCTGAGAAGTGCACACCTTCTCCTCTGTAGATGTCTTGCATGTTGTAACGCAAGTTATTGTTGTATATTGAACCCATTCTAAAGTCTCTCATGTAAGCAGAAACAGATTTATTGACATGTTTCCGTGCTTTCTCAAATTTTGGACAAATTGGTTGGACCAGTTCCATTTCTGTCTTTGGCATATATTGGAATATACCAAGGCAGTTTGGGGAAAAAGTGTCAACAAAAGATGAAAGGTGTCCTTTAAAAGCAGTTCGAGACCAACCCCAGTCATAGTGCCCAAATTATTTCCACCACAGTGCACTATTAAGAGGTCAGGGTTTGGCAGATTCATAAAAAAATTATATTAAAAACATATAAAATATATTTTTCCTTTAAAAGAAGAATACATTTCACAGCTTTTGATATTTGCTATTAAAAAACCATTGAAATTCACTGAAAAAACCATAGGTTATAGACCATATATAGTTAGGAATTAGCATTTACAAAACCTTGAAAATTCAAGTTAGGGATTAGCATTTACAAAACCTTATTTTACTCACACAAAACCATTCAAATTCGCATATATAGTTAGTTGCACTAACTATATATCGCGCACCCGCAATCCACTGCTGATGATGTCACATATTACATCATTCATGACATGGTCAGTGACATCATTGATGACATCACTGTTGACAACTCAAATGACATGACTGACAACATCACTGATGACATCATTCATGTGATAATACGATGAACCTCTTCAGACTCTAATATAACCTTAGATACACTCAGTGTAAACAGACCCTCACAGATTGTCACTCATCCATGGAGTTACTCCTACACCTAGTCAGTCATGCAAAGAATCAATCACACCTCCATTTCCTCAACTACAGTTATACACACCTTACTTATTCAAACATATTCAAACATATATTGTCTCTCTTATACAATCACTGTTACAAGTTTTCAATGATCCATGCTGCCACTCACACAGTAATGTATATATGTCAACTCTCACATGAACTGTGTTTTACATATGTACTTACTTTGACATGTAGCACTGAGATATCCATTCACTCACCAATACACTCATGCACACAGTCAACCACCCATACAGCTGTTTCCACATGCAGTTTTGAACCCATACATCTAGTGAATCAACTGTTCACACATCTATGCACAGTCACACACCTCCCAGCCACCCACACACACACTCACTCTCCCATATAAATACTTGGGCAACCAATCAATAACCCATATAGTTACTCATGTAGCTACTGATCAACACATGCAGCAGTTTACAGAACAACAGATATAATGATGCACAAATTAAGACAGTTTAGTCGCTAACCCATGCAGTCAGTGAGACACATTTAATCACTCTCTCATACAGTCAGTCATGCACCTACTAAATCCTTCATCCAGACACTTATACATCCACTCATTCTTCAATATTAAGACATATTTTAACTTTACAGAAACATAGTCCCTGGATGATGTCATCAGTGATGTCACTGACCATGTCATGAATGATGTAATATGTGACATCAGCAGTGGATTGCGGGTGCGCGATATATAGTTAGTGCAACTAACTATATATGCGAATTTCAATGGTTTCGTGTGAGTAAAATAAGGTTTTGTAAATGTTAATCCCTAACTATATATGGTCTATAACCTATGGTTTTTTCAGTGAATATATATATATGTATGTATGTATGTATGTATGTATGTATGTATGTATGTATGCGTCACTCTTGCAAAACTCCACAAAAATGTTTACTCTACAACAAATTCTGCTGTTCTAGTTAGTGAGGTAACTATAACTCATGCTCCCGCAATACACTGCTTATGACCTCACATATTACATCACTCATGGCCTGGTTACTGACATCACAGATAATCTCAAATTACATCACTGATGATCTCATCCGGTGACTGACTGTTTTAAAAAAGTTTATAAGTGTTATGTATACCAGGGGGTCTTGGGGAATCAGTGGATGTATAAGTGCATGTATTGATGAGTCAATGGGTGTGTGACTGTATAAGTGAGTGGGTAAGTGTCTCAGTGAATGTATGGGTGAATGACTGGTTCTGTGAATGTATCTGTCGGTCAGTTGGTGTCTAAGTGAGTGTATATGGGTGTGTGAGTGGGTATGTGAGTTTCTGTATGGGTGAGAGATTGGTTGTCTGAGTAGCTCTGTGGGTGTCTGATTGTCTGGGTCGGTGATGAGTGGGTGAGTTAGTGGCTGTCTAGCTTAATGAGTGTGTGTGTGAGGGCTGTGTGGGTGAGTGTGTGTGTGTGTATGGCTGTGCTGGTGAGTGAGTGCATGTTTCAGCAGTATATGGTCAGTAACTGGGTATGTGTAAGGAAGTCTAGGTGGGTGATAGGATAAATGAGTGACTATGATTGAGTGGGTGACTGTATGGATGTGTGTGCTGGTGTCAGTGACTATAGGTGCATGAGTACACAGTATCTGTATGAGTAAGTGAGTGTGTGTGCGTAACTATGGATTTGTAAGTGGCTGTGTGATTGGCTGTATGGATAAGTGAGTAGGTGTTTGAGTAGTTCTATGGGTTACTGGCTCAGTGTGTGAGTGACTGTATGGGTGTATGAGTGGATATATCAGTGGTTGTATTAGGGAGCAAGTAGGTGTATGAGTGCCTTTATGGATAAATGAGTGGTTTTGTGTGTTGATGTATGAATCAGTGAGTGACTGTGTTTGTACTGGTATATGTTTTTGAATGGGTTTGAGAATGATAGTGTGGAAGTTGGTGTTGATGTATAAAAGGTTAAATCGAGGTTTGAGTTGGTCCGTCTGATTCTGTGGACGATGTCAACAGTGATGTCATCTGTGATGTGACTGACCATGTCATGAGTGATGTAATTTGTGAGGTCATATGCAGTGCTTTGTGGGGGCATGAGTTTGTAGTTAACTCACTAACTTTACCTGCTGAATTTCTCTGGTTTTGTATGAGTGACACCTAAGCCTAAGTATAACGTCGCAGTATCATATGTTTTTCATAAGTTTTTTACATGCTAATTTCCAACTATAACTTCCCTGTATCTTTTTATTTTTTCATTTAACTTTTATGGTTTTTTAACTAGTAGTTGTATTTGCACAGTGGTGGAGAAAGGGGGCTGGGCCTCCGATCATCTCTCATGACTCCCGCTGTGTTGAACTTACATAAGGTACCAGGAGGACTTCTTGGCCATCAAGGTCCCCCAGGAATAAGGTGGACTTAACCTACCAATCAGAAGTGCACCACAAGCCGCTTTTACAGAATAGTAGAGTAAGGGGGCGTAGCCTCCGAAGACCTCTTAGTGATCCTGCTGTGTGGGATTTATTGGAGAAAACAGGCGGGGTAGTTGGCCCTAAAGAACGTCTCATTCCTCAGGACCTGCCCATTTAATTTTGGGTGCCTCTAGGGCACCCATTCACCAATTGGTTAGAGGATCAGCCTGAAGGCCCCTGCAGTTCCTATCGGCTCCCCGCCTAAGCCGGCATTGCATTGAGACCCTGGCAGCTACAAACCTGCAACTCACTGGATCCGAAAGCAATTTGTCAGTTTCCATTTTTGCTTCCCAGAGGCAGGGAAACAGACACTGCTCTGCTTTCAACAAGCGAGAGCATTATCTGCTCTTGTTTGTTGAAAGCAGAAAATGTTTGCTATGGCTTGGCGGGTTCGGCTCTTTAGTCAAGCCATAGCAAACTGCAATGCCCATTGGGATAGGCACCCAAGGACATTGCTGGAGCTGTCACTGGGGGTGGCAGACCCGAGGGCCATGTAGGGCTCCAGGAGGGGGGCCGTGTGGCTCCCTCCTTTCTTTGTTTTAGCCCCAGGGAGGTGGTGGTCCCTGGGGCCAGAGCTCTGCAACAGACCTCCTGCATTGTTTTTTTGCCACAGTGAGGTGGCCGTCCCTGGGGCTGCGGAGGCTCCCCTGCACTAATATGATATCTAGCCCTGGGAAGGTGGTGTCTGGCTCCCCTGCACTTCTTGTGTTTAGCTGGGGAAATGTGGCTGTCCATGGGGCTACAGGGGGGGGGGGCCCTTGCATCATTATAAAATATTAAATTTGCCCTTGGGAGGTGGCGGTCCCCAGGGCCCTGTGGTTGCCGCTAGGGTAACCCAGCATAAATATTCGAGAATGCCCCAGGAAGGTGGTGGTCCCCGGGGCTTTAGGGCTTCTAGGAATACTGCCATGTGCACACCCCTCCTACATATTGAAACTTGTTCCCAAGGCCTAAATTTAACGAAGAGCCGGTGGTTGCGCCTTTTTTTTTTTCCTTTTTCCGGTGGGAGTCACTGATACAGCATGACTCCCGCTAAAAATTTTTGAACTTTTTGGGGAGAGGAGGGAGGGAGGGGGTGTTTGGGTGGGTGGGTCCCTGTGGAATGTGAGCTTCCTTGAGCTGCTATCACTGAACAGATTGTTTGGGGAGGGGTGCATTTTCTCACACCCTACCATAATTCCCAGAGTGCTGAAACAAAGCGATGAATAGACTAGCTGAGAAGGCTCTGTGTAGATGGCTGCTTTCTTTTGCTTAGTTAAATTTACTCTGTTTTGGGGTCAATGCATGCTTACCAAAGGCCCTTTGCCTTTCAGTGTTTTTGATGATCTCAATATTACAGCTTTGTTTTAGGGATCCGATAACCATCAATGCAGTATCAACAAACTGACACATTTTACTATTCCAAGGCAAAGCAGGTTTTTTCCAATCAAATGTAACTTTAAATACATTTGTAATATTTAGTTCTATGGCTGTCCTTACGAGTGGGCTGGAGCGGTAAACCTGACTAGCAGGCTTGAGGATACCACCCTCAGCCATGTTTAACTTTCCCCCGCCCCCCGTTGCACTGGTATGCTGCTACACTCACTCCACCTGTTTCATGTTGGCCCTCCCCCACTGCGTGCATTGCTTTTTCACCCTGTTCACCCTAGCTTTGTTTTTATTGATTTTGTTTTTTCCTCTCCCACCCACTTTGCTCACTCATCCCTTGTTGCTCCACCCACTCCCCATTTCTCCCACCCACTCCTCATTTCTCCCACCCACTCCTCTGTTGCTCCGCCACCCCTTGCAGTTCTTTATTTTTATTGCACTTTAACAAAAGTTTTTTTTTTGTATATACTGCTCTAAGTGGTGTCCACCATCTTGGGAAGGAAAATAAATAAAATGGTGCCTGTGCCATTAAGTTGGTGCTTGGACCCATAGGGACATACATCATCGCACTTCTGCCCTCATACCCAAGTTCAGGCTCTTGCTGCAAAGCCAGTAATTCAAAAAGTGAGACTTATTGCTTTGCTAATGCTTGTTCTACTGTTGCAGCCTTTTGATAGAATTTTTTAGCAGTCCCGACCAGAGTTGCCTAACACGTAAGGGGACTGTTTAGCTTCTTGTAACAAGTGCAGTGACTGGCTTCACGGCCAGATGATTTTTGTGTGGAAAGAATGGGACAGTCTCCGCTATACCCAGAGGGTCTACGTAGTGATTATCTACATTCATCTTGGTATCTAGCTCTTCTGGCAGGAAGGTTTATGCTTGCTGACTTCCCTCGTATCTTTTAAGAGTACGTAACTGTATTTTATTTAGATGCGCTGAATGTCAGGTAAAGATTCTTAAAGCTCACTTGCCTGATTTTAACTTTTTTAATCACTCGCCACTTACTTTGCATTGCAGAATCTTATAGCCTTTTTTAAAACTTATTCTGGACAGACACTCACCCCACGCCTCCT
This sequence comes from Lissotriton vulgaris, assembly GCF_964263255.1. Classification (NCBI taxonomy): domain Eukaryota; kingdom Metazoa; phylum Chordata; class Amphibia; order Caudata; family Salamandridae; genus Lissotriton; species Lissotriton vulgaris. Next base: position 288,759,125 of record NC_141689.1, read on the forward strand.
TCCAAGATCTCCTCTCCGTTCTAACGCGGGCTTGCCCATTGCGTGGAGAGAGGTAAATCTGACAGAAGCGATCAGGGTCAGTTCTGGGTCCACAAGACATTTCTGGTTTTCACCGGAAACGAGGTTGTCGCTCTAGCTGGTCGAGCAGCCTTCACTATTTAAACTAGGGATTGACATGACGCGCGCAGCGGGCGCGCCAGCGGCGCACCGAAGGCAAGCCCGTCTGCGCCCGTCCGTCGCCAGGAGCCAGGACCCCTGGTCTTTTTAACCCTGATAACCCTGACATCTCCTATCGACCCATACCTATGCTCACCTATACTAGAGAAATCCTGCTTAAGCTCAGACCCGCTTCCCAAAGATGTCACCTCGGAAACTGGCCAGAAGGGCCATTTTCTTGCAATATGTGTAAGTGCCAGCCCTGTCCTCTCCAGAACACTAAAACTACACCCAACTCTATTACTACTAGATTAGTCATGGCCTCACACGAACCCCCCTGCCAACTCCCCCTACCATACTATATGGAAAGGCCTCATAGCAAATGTCAGATCTCTCCCCCAACATGCCACTGCCATCTGGGATCTCTTTAAGGACAGTAACCCAGACTTGGGGTTTCTCACGGAAACGTGGATTAAACCCTCAGCGGTTCCTGCGATCGCTCTAGCTCTCCCACCCGGCTTTCGAATTCAAAGGCTTGATAGGCTAGAATGAGTGGGCGGAGGTATAGCCATAATTCATAAAGAACAGATACCAGTTACTATACTTGACCAGTTCTGTTCAGAATTATTCGAATGTCTTATCTTTAAAATAGATCTACACCACCAACAAAGTTGGAAAAGAGCCCTGGTTTACAGGCCCCCAGGCCCTATAAACGACTTTAATAGTCGCCTTTTAGAATTTCTCAATCTCCCCCCCATCCCCCTTGCATATTGTTGCTACACGCAATTTCCTACTTTTAGGCGATTTTAATATTCACAGTGAGGACCTAAACAATTTAGATGCCAGAACCTGTCTAGAGGACTTGGCTTCCCACGGGCTTCTCAAACTCAACATCGACCCCACTCACCTAGCAGGGCACACCCTTGATCTCATTCTTTCTAACTCTCAATTCATTGAATATAGAGATACTCTACCGCTTACTTGGTCAGATCACTCTGTAATAAATGTCCATCTGACAAGCCCCTCCATCACATCATCTCCTATACCCCTTACAGATAGATGGTACAGACCCTCGCATAAAATTAAAACTCACCACCTTGCCTCTCCTTTTCTGACATGGGACATTGATACTCGCATTCTCAATGTCGAACAACACCATTTTAACAAAATTATCTCCTTTGTCCTGGATGAAGTGGCACCTTTAAAACCCGCTACTCACCCCCTCAAAAACTCTACTGCTACAACTGAATGGTACTCCCTGGCCCTACGTACCGAAAAAACGGGGTGCAATAAACTGGAACGCACCTGGCGACTCATCTAGAACAAGACAGACCTAGATACAAATGCGCCTTAGCAGTTTATCACAATAACATTAAAATAGCGCGCAAAATGCACATTACTCAACAATTAGAGCAGGCTGGATCCAACTCCAGGGAACTATTTCAAATAGTAAAAGGCTATTCTAACCCATCGGCATGTGATACTGCAGAATCCCCCTCACAGTCCATATGCAATTATGTTGAGGCACATTTTACCCTTAAAACTGATTCCATCTACCAGAAAATTATCGCAGCTAACACTCTTTCCCTTCCCTCCACGGTCTACCCTCCTGATACATGCACCACATCCGCCGAACTCCACACCTTTCCCCAGCTTCAATTGATGGAAGTTATATCCCTTATAGAGACTATGAAATCTGGCTCACCTATGGACACCATCCCTGCCATGATTTCTGCTAAATTTGCGGAACAATTAGCCCTCCCCATCTGCTCTATTCTTAATTGCTCCTTTAGGGAGGGTCGCCTAACCTCGGCTTGGAAAGATGCACAAATTAAACCCATACCCAAAGACCCCAAGGTCCCTACTACTGAAATCAGTAACTATCGACCCATATCCCTTCTACCCCTACAGTCTATGCTCATCGAGAAACACATTAATAGACACCTGTCAAATTATTTGGAAACACACCAACTTCTGGATATTTCTCAATCAGGGTTTCGGGCAAAACATAGCACCAAATCCGCACTTATTGAAGTCACGGGCAACATACGCATGGCTGCTGACAATGGTCAAGCAGCACTCTTAGTGCTGCTTGACCTGTCAGCAGCATTTGACACCATCTCACATCACATCCTCCTGGAAAGACTCCAAGACTTGGGCATTCAGGGGCAAGCACTGAGGTGGATCACCAACTTTCTAACTGATAGAACACAAACAGTAACCATGGGATCTTTTACATCTGCCACTACTAAAGTGACCAAGGGGGGCCTGACCCTCTTCAACATATGTCACCCCTCTGGCCAGACTCATGAGATCCTTGGGATTCACCCCAATTTCATACGCTGACGACACTCCGCTCCTTCTAACATTTGATAAAAACACACCCAACATTGATCTGTTGTTCTCCGAAGGCATGAACTCTATTGCTGCCTGGATGCGTAACAACTATTTACAACTTAATGGGGGCAAATCGGAGATCATGTTGCTTGGAGGAGCTACCACTCACTGGTCGCCTATATGGTGGCCGGAAGAGCTTGGAACCGCCCCTACTCCCAAAGAAGTGGTTAAGAACTTGGGTGTTAGGATTGATCACAGACTAACCCATAACACACATGCCAATACAATTGCAGGTTACTGCTACTACATTCTTGGCCTCTTGCGAAGGATTTTCCCCCTCTTACCCTCCTCCACAAAAAAAAAACACTCATGCAGGCCCTGATACTGAGTAGGCTTGACTACTGCAATGCCTTGCTGTTTTCAGCCAACGAAAGCGCTATTAATAAACTTCAGGTGGTGCAGAATACTGCTGCCCGACTCACTAACAATGCCCCATCTAGAACACCCTCTGGACCCCTCCTCAATCAACTCCACTGGCTCCCCATAAAGAAAAGGGTAAAGTTCAAAATAGGCTGTATTATTCACAAAGCCCGTAATGGCAAGGGCCCCATGTATCTCACCAACAAGCTCTCCTCCTATACCCCTGCACGAACTCTTCTGTCCAGCACAGAGCATTTGCTCACCATTCCCAGAATCAAAAAGGCACGTAGCGGTGGCAAGGCATTCTCTTATCTTGCCCCCCTTTTCTGGAACAGCTTGCCTTCTCAGTTACGCTCAGGACTCAATCTGGCCCAATTTAGAAAAAAGCTAAAAACCCACCTCTTCTAATTCCTCCCTTTAGCTCTGATGTTCCTCCGTCCTCAGTGCCGAGATACTCTCATGGGTGATTCAGCGCTATACAAATCAATAAAATATCAAATGCTGGTCTTGTATGGTCTCCCCTAGCTGAGAGCTTGGCAGTCTTTGAATGTTGAGTATGGATCTCATTATGGAAGTCCTATAAAGCACCAGTAAAATTATTTGTTGGTTTAGTTAAGCAAGATAGCATATGTTATCTTTTGTTTAATGCTCTAAATAAACATTGGTGGACCTGGACTAATAAATATATTTTCAATAAAGGTATCCCCATTGCTTTTTTGTTAGAAAAACAGTAGGGTGATGGAAGTTAACGTTTTACTCGAATGTTCTCATAAAGTGAAGTTTCTGAACTTACTCAGGCTGTTTTCCAATGTTTATAGTAAACGAAGAGAGGGACCCTTTATACTAGACCAGGGGAGTAGGGTTCTACTGACAGGGAGAAACAAATATCCCTTGGTGGAAAAGTAGAAGATCACTAAATCCAATACTAAATCTCAAAGTACCTAGCAAAACCGTTTGTAGCCCATGTGGTAGATCTTGAAAGGTTACACATACATCAATTGTGATTTATATGTTAAAATATAATCTTCTATAATAAAAAGTCACAGATATCACGACAATAATATAAAAAACACTATAAAAGTGATTGCAGTAACCTCAATGTCGAATTCATATATAATGTATGCATGCAGACAAACAATAAACAGAGAGACAAATAAAGACAGTACATTTTGTCATTAGAAAACATATCCGATCTGCTCTGGACCCAGTCAGTAGCTCTCAGGTCAGGGGCCTGCCACCTGCACATGGTACTGGATGGGGTCCGTCCGCTAGAGCTCGCTCTTCCCTTCCACACCACGGTGGCTGCAAGGGCTATTGTTACGCCACTGGCATTACAAGCTAGTTAATGCACAATTTAGCTGAAAATGAACATTGCGTTGATTGGTGAAAGAAGTGCCTGTCACTGTGGGTGAAGGTTCTCGTAACTTTGTGCATGTGGGAAAGATTTTTGAAAAATAACAATTTCAGACCTACTTTGGAGAAAAAAAAAACGTTTTATTGGTTCATATTTATGTATGAGTTTTTTATATTTTAGTTACTACAGTTAGGTATACTGATTTTTTTTTTCTTCTTTTTTATGATGCTTTCATTCTGTGTGGCCTTAAGTTGGAGGGTTCCTTGGATTGGCAGATGGATGACTAGGACATGGGCTACTCATGCCCTAACCTAGATACAGATTCTCGGAAGCGGTCTTAACCCTGCGACCAACTCATGGAATGAGTGTATTATTAGGTGCACAATATAAAACTGAATAAAATCCTAGGTGATTTAAATTGTTGATCAACAATTCCAATGACTGTCACGAGTTGGAACGAAACGTGCACTGTAGTGGGGATTTAACGTCATTTATAGCTGAGAAACTTGGATAGAGTCTAGTTAGCTAATTCAGTATGATTTGTAAAGGCACTGTGATACCATCAGCTAACAATTTTAATGACCATTTGTTGTACAACACTTTTAAGATGATGCTATAAATACTGAGAAAAAGTAAGAGCTCTTCTGGCAGTTTTAAATTCTTCTGTTAAAGCCTGTGCTTTAAGGCAGCTTCCAGATCAATCTATTTTCGTATTCGGATAATTGCTGCAGTGATTAAGGACGATGTCTTCTAGACAAGACTGTACATTCAACTTGATATTTCTTACGATTACATTTTCCTTGCTTACACTGTTGGATTTGCGTACTATGTTGTATAGCAAGAAAGAAAATGACTAAGTATCGAATTGTTTAATCTGGTAACGTAAAAAAGAACCCTAGGACCTTTTTGATGGAAAAAAAAATAAAGCCATGACACGATTAGTCATCCTGACTTCATTTCTTCGGACAGTGGTTGAGCTTTGCAAACAGAAATGTGTTTCTTGGAGGAACACCGGAGAAGGGTAAAGGCTGTTGTGCTCGCAGCTGAGCAGAAACTGTGGGTGAAAAGTTGAGCTGCTGGACACTGCGCCTGTGAGTGGAAAAGTATGCCTGACAAGACCGTGATGGTCTCCTCATGGTATACTCCTTACCTGCTTGCTGGGGACTATCCCTGCCTGGTTGGGATCCTGACAAGACAGGGATAGCCTCATCTTGGTAGTCTTCTTACCTGCTTACTGGGGACTATCCCTGCCTAGTTGGGATTCCGGACATCATCTCCATTGTGAAACCTGGCACCTACAGCAAGGCTATTCAAAGAGATTAACTATTCACCTAGTCGCTTTCCTACAAGTGTGGTTTAATGACCACCACTTCTAGAGTCAAGCTCTGCCCTTGACCATGGTGGATCTGAACGTGATGGCAATCAAAAGAATGACGAAAGATGTGTTGTTCAGACTGTGTGGTAGTTCGCACTGCTAGTGGCATAATTAACAAGCATTGGCATAGCCAATAGGTCTCGCTTTTGGGACCTTTTAAGTATTTAGTTATACAGCAGAATATCCTTGGTGCAACAACACCAACTGTTCCATGGCTAAACGCTTATAAGGTCCCAAATGCGCGACCTATTGGCTATGCCAATGCTTGTTCCAAATGGAGGAAAAACCGAAAACAAGTTATTGTATTTGAACCATAAACTAGAATATTCACTGCCAGGTGAAAATAATTCAGTTTACAGTTAGGGATCTGTACAGACATGTAAAATGTTCATAGAAGTAGTTGTGCACATACTTTGGATTTTTTGTGATTGCTAAATAAAATAACAATAAACAATCGTTAGGCTCATACCTTGACTTATTAAGCAATTATTTTTTGTGAATTAGACTTTGTATGTTTCGAAGAAAAAGAGTGCATCTTCGAAGTTAATAGAGCCAATCTACCTACAGTTCATTACAGTAGCCATATCGAGTTGAAATTTCAAGCTTGTGTAGCTATTAGCATACAGGATTAATGCAATACAAAAATACCCAAGTGGAGGAATAAATCCTAATAAATGAGCATACACGCATGTAGATAAAACACAAAAATATATCAAGTAAAACAAATCATTAAACTATTGTGTTTAATGCATTATGTAAATACACCATAATCTGAGAATGCTGTAGCTATACATACACAACCTAAGTTAATCGCCTGAGTTACTAGGTATCATCTTGCTAGTTTTTAGAATTGTCCATATTCCTTGGGGTCAACTGAATTAATAATGCGCCAATGATAAAGTCAACTCGGTTCCTACATCACCACCCAGGTGGCCCTGAGAGGTGTTCTAACCACACTACTAAATCCTATGAGTTGTGACCCCCTTTTTTCCTACCAGTGCACACACTACAACATCTGACTCATAGGGTAGGGTCTTCTGGTATTAAACAGCTCCCATTGGCTTCCCACATTCAATATGTGTGCAAGCACCATATATGACCATGATCGGTATGCCTAAGGAACTACGCAATTATTCCTACGACCAACGATTATCTTTGAGCACATCTATTTGTAATGTAAACCGTCGCTGCACAGTTAACCTCTCCCAAACCTGTTTCGCAAAATTGGACAGTGATACCAGCATGTACATGAGAATTGTTATTTAATGTAACTGCTACTCCCACTAACAACACCCACAGCACTGCATATATATCTATAGGTAATTGTAGGGACAAACTTAAGTTTTTTGACATTTTTACCAATAATGTCTGGACACCAACCAGACTGTATTGCAATAACCAAACCAAATTTATGGGTAATTACACAGACTTACTCTGTTGTTTATAGTAACTCATTATTGTCTAAACTTAAACTAGACTGGAATGCGGTGCATTTGTTTCAAACCTTAGATATTAGTGCCAGACCCATGCGCAGCATTGAGACACCGCGTCTCCCACGTGAGCGCTCTGGACAATTTCAGGCAGGGTCGGCTGCCAGGCACACGTGCAGCATTGTGACACTACTCAAGCGCTCCGGTCAATTCTCAGGCAACGTCGGCGCATGTGCGTAGACAATTCGTCTCGCCCTTCGCGCATGCTCCAGAGCCACGAGTGGGGCAGTCCGGCATAGGAAATCCCTCGTAGCAGTGAGTATAACTTGGTAAACAGTGTTGTTGAACGTCAACTGGACAAGTAAATGAATTTCATTATGTACTAAGCCCTATACCTTACTTTTACAGGGTGCCAATTAGCACTACAACCCCACCGTTTGGAGGCTCATGGTGCCTACTACACTTTTTCAGCAAGTAGGCACAATTGTGACTTGTTTTTCCCCGCATTTCTAACAAGAATAGACCCCTGCCCTAAACTTCAAAAGTTAAGCAACTAGAGCGTGTGTTTTATGTTCTGTGTTATGTATGTTGTGTCCTCGTCTTTTTCTTACAGGGCGCACCATCACGAATAGGATGACAATTATGTCTAGTAGCTGCTGCCCTCACACATTTCTCTAGGTCACTGAACCTGCATCATTGGATATTGCATTCACAATACCAATATGTTATCTCATTTTTTGTGTTTCTTTTTCCTCTTATTTTATGTTCTCATTGCAGAAACCTGTACACAAATAATTAGGCACATATTAGCCTTTTTAAGTTTAATATCACTTATCTGTAAATACCAGTATTTTGCATAAAACGAGAGTAAGGTGGGGATTTGTGCACCCCGTCCTGAAGAAGAAGCTATGCTTCGAAACATGTTGACGCACACACGAGGTAACGTACATTAAAATACAAAATACCTCACAATCACCTGTTTTAACAGTACCAGCACGGGGGTCCATTAAAGTTTTTTGTAAACCCCGCGTGCCAGGTCTTTTTAACATCACTTTGAACCACACCACTCACTTACATATACAAAAACCTCACATGCACCACACATAGCCAAAATAAAAAGTGCTCCCGCGTAGTTGCTGGTTAGAAGCACGCCGCATCCCGTAGAGGGGTGCGAAGACCCCAAGGATGAAGCATGACACCAAGGGTCCTTTAGGTGTGTGAGGGGTATTTAAAGAACACTGTGTGCTATACATACACAACCTAAAATAAAAGTTAATCACCCGAGTTACTAGGTACCATCTTGCTAGTTTTTATAATTGTCAAGCATTTAACTGCTTCAGAGATAAATGTTAAAACTCTAACAAAGGGGCCTTCCAAACCTAATTCCAGAGCATCAATTCACACACAAATGTTGTATCCTTTCAAGACCACTTTCTCAAAAGCCTGAGGCTTGGACATATTGTAATGATATGACTGTTGCTGTTGAGGATGTGTTGGCAAAAGCAAAGCCGCAATTCAGTAAAACAGGCTTAACCCCAGCTTCGTAGACCTTCGGCATAGTAAACACAGAGGTCCTACCATATGGAGTGTTTGCATGAGAGGCTCATTACAAATCCTCTTAGTGCAACCCTTCTAATCAGTGAGTGAGCTTAGCAGGTTAATCTTTCATCAAATGTAATGCCAAGATTGGTGCACCGACATGCTGTTTCTAATTGTACCCCTTCTGCAAACCAGGTGTAACAAACAAGTGATTCACTACAATTCACAACATGGCCTTTGCGTTATTTTTTTTCTTCAGTTTAAACATTTTTATTTTGTTAAAAGAAAGTACAAAGCAAAGAAAACATAATAATACAGTAAAGCCAAGTGATACAATGTGATGCAAAGAAAAAGCTATAAAATAATGGTTCATTTGTAAAAGTAAGAAAATGAAAAGATAGGGAGAGAGAAGAGAGAAAGGGAGAAAAGAAAAGAGAAGGAAAAGAGAGAGAAGGAAAGGAGAGAGAAGGAAAGGAGAAAGGAGAAAGAAAGAAGGAGGAAAGAGAAATAGTGGATAAACAGGCCCAGCGATCAGAGAGAAGGGGGTGATGAAAGATAGTTGGAGAAGGGGAGCCAAAGAAGATCAGATTTAATTTTAGAGGAGACAGAAGAGGAGGAAGCAATAGAAATCCTATGTTCATCACATACAAAGTTCCACCAAGTATGAACAGATAATTTGGAATTATCCTTCCAACAAGATAAAATTACTTTAAACGCAATAGCAATAAAAAGATCCAGTAATCTAACACCCACCAGAAGGAGCAATATCAATATCAACTGAAGCAGATCCTAAAAACACATTGAAGAATGATAAGGGAACAGAACAATGAAATATACGCATGCAGATAACCCAAACAGAGTTCCAAAAAGCTAAAACAGAGGGACAGTCATATAATTGATGTTTGAGTGTACCAGTGAGTGAAGAACATGACCAACATAGAGTATTAGAAGATGGGGAGAACTTGGCAATACTAAGAGGGGTGAGAATGGATCTATGATAAATAAAATATAATGATTGAGTAATGCGGGCTGCAACAGAAATCTTAAACAATTTGCTCCATATAAAATTCCATTCATCTACAGAAAGAGATACTGATAAATCAGATTCCCAAGCAAGCTCAGTTGCTGACTTAGACCGTTCCAAAACATTTGCAGATAATAATTTATAGACAAGGGCAGCTTTAGGTTGGTGTAGGGAAAATAAAGGATATAGGGGGGAGGAAGGAGAAAATGAAGGTAGAGAATCAGAGGAAGGAAAGGTTGCTAAGTATGAAGATATAGCATTAACAATAATCATATATTCCTTGAGAAAAGACATGGGTAGGTTATATAAAACTTGCAGTTCGGAAAAAAGAAATAATGGCATTATTGGCGAAAAACTGATGTACAAAGATAATGTCTTTTTCTTTCCAGTATTTGTAGTAGAAAGATCTGCCCTTAAATTTCAGAAATTTGTTAAACCAGACACATGATGATAAAAAACATTAGAGTGGAGATAAATCTTTAGCATAAATATCATGCAGTAGAGTTTGTGAGTATTTCAAAACTGTATGCTTAGATAAAAACGAGCAGTTAGACATAAAAACAGTATGTTGAAATGAAAAACCTTGCAACAATGGAATCGGGGATTCATGGAAATCAAATGCTAAAGAAAAGGATTGCTTAATGAGAAATGCTGAGTGATAAAGCTTGAATTGTGGAAAACGAACCCCGCCTTCCAATTTAGGGCGTATGAGTTTATGTAAAGCAATACGAGGGTGCTTGTTATTCCATAAGAATTTAGAGCAAATAGAGTTTAAACGAGTAAAATAAAAGTTTGGCATTTTTATTGGGAGCATTGAAACAGTATACAATATGTGAGGTGTAATCATCATTTTGATGGTATCAAGCCTACCCCACCAAGATAAAAATAAAGGAGACCAACTTTGGTGGAGGGATTGGACTTTCTGAGTGAGAGATGCAAATGTGGCTTTAAGAGTGTCAGTAAGGGAAGGAGAGAACCAAATGCCCAGGTATTTGATTTTGGAGGGACACCATGCAAAGTCAGTGGAGGAAAACATATATTGGTAACAAGTAGAGTTTAAAGGTAGTACTTCAGTTTTAGATAAATTTAATTTATACCCAGAAATTGAGGAATAAAGGAGGACTTCATCTAAAAAAGGGGGGAGTGACGTAACAGGATTAGACATGTAAACTAAAATATCATCAGCATAGGCAGACATTTTAGTTATAACAGTGGAAAGTGTAAAGCCGGTGATTTGGGGATTAGAGCGGATTCGCTCAAGAAAGGGTTCAAGGCAGAGAATAAAAAGTAACGGGGATAAGGGACAACCTTGTCTCGTTCCTCTACCTAAGGTAAAGAATCTAGAAAATTGGGTATTAACAAAAATGCTGGCACAGGGAGCTGAGTATAGGAGTTTGACCAGGGAAATAAAAGAGGGACCAAAACCAAACCATTGCAGGGTGCGAAACATAAATTGCCAGTTAATGCGGTCAAAAGCTTTTTCCGCATCTAAGGATAGTGCAGCTAGAGGGGCTTTAAAGTGTTTACTATGGGAAATGACATTAGAAAACATACGGGCATTGTCAGCAGCAAGTCGGCCTTTAACAAAACCAACTTGGTCCGTTTTAATTAAAAGTGGGATGATAGAATCAAGGCGGGAAGCGAGGATTTTGGCAAAAATATTACAATCATAATTGATCAAGGAAATAGGGCGATAATTTTTACATTGGGAATGATCTTTATCCGGTTTGGGAATTATGACGATGAGGGCATCCAAGAAAGAGCCAGAGGCCTTAGCATCAGCAATGAAAGAATTAAACAGTTGTAGTAATTTAGGTACAAAACAGTTGTAGTAATTTAGGTACAAAAATAGCATGAAGGGCAGAGTAAAACTCAATTGGCAATCCATCTGGGCCAGGGGCCTTTGATTTTTTGAGGGAGTTAATAGCCAGGAGAATTTCTTGAGATGTGATATCTTTTTCTAACTGATCAAATTTATCAGGAAGTGTAGGAGGAGAGGGGAGATTATCAAAAAAAGAGGATACATTTTGATCTGTCGGGTGAGTATCATCAGTATAAAGATTATGATAATAGGTATGAAAAACCTCTGCAATATCTTCGTCAGAGGTAACTAATGAGTTTGTATAGTCAATCAGGATAGGGCCCACAGTTTTACGCTCAGATTTGATTTTCAGGTAATTTGCCAACATTTTACCAGCTTTATTCTGACCTCCATGAAACTTAGATTTAATTTTCAATAAAGTATTACATGCTTCCGTAGTAGCAATTTTATTCAGATCGGATTTTACTTTTATAAGATTATGAAGGGCAGTAGAGTCTTTAGAAGAGAAATACAAATGTTCTAACTTCTTAATGGAAGTGAGTTGTTCCGCATATTTAGATGCATTAAGTTTCTTTTTAGAGACATACGAGATCGTAAAGGCTCTCAGGGCAGTTTTGAAGGCATCCCAATTATTGGGAACTGATGTGTCCAAGGGATCATTGAAATTAAAAAATTCAACTATACATTTCTGAACTTCCTGCATAAAAACAGCATCTGACAAGAGGAAGGTGTTGAATTTCCAGCGACTGAATTTGGAAGAGGTAAGAGTAAGATCAAGGGTTGCATGGTCTGAGATAAAAATAGAGCCAATTTCAGATTTATGCAATGTGGGGAGGAGAGATTTACTAACTAACATGTAATCAATCCTGGAACTAGTATGATGTACATTGGAATAAAACGTGTATTCCAAAGTATCAGGATTACAAGTTTTCCACACATCATATAGGGGACAGGAAGAGATGGCGGATTGGAAACATTTATGAGTTTTGTCAGGTCGGAATTTAGTGGAAGAAAGTCTATCAGAAAAGGGATCCAACCATTGGTTAAAATCACCAGAAATAACAATATTGGGACAATCAATAGAGGAAATGAGAACTTTAACCTCATTCCAGAATTCAGGAGAAGGGCGGGTGGGACCATAGATGTTCAAAAGAACCAATGTTTTGTTTTGGATTACAACTTTAGCCATAACCCAGCGACCTTCAGTATCCGCTTTGGAAGAGAGAATTTGGGCACATAAACTTTTGTGAAATAAAATTGCAACACCTCCCTTGTTGTTTACAGCAGGAGAAAATACTACTTGACCCACCCATTGTCTCTTGAGCTCAGAGGATTCCGTATCTGAACAGTGGGTCTCTTGAAGAAAGGCAACCTGTGAATTAAGCTTGGATAAATGTGACAATACCTTTTGACGCTTGACGGGGTGACCCAGACCACGAACATTCCACGTGACAAAATTACACATGATGGGAGGTGAGGAAGGGGACGAACATCTGAGGCGAATACACTGCAGGAGAATGACTAAAATAAAAAAGAGAAGGAACACAAACATTAGCAATAGAAATAATATACGAGAAGAGTACAACAATTCGAAAAAACAAGCCAAAAAGTACCAAAGACGAACTGACAAGGAACAGAAAACAAAAAGCAAGGAGTAGAACAGTCAAAAAAGAAAAACAAGGGAAAGAGACGTTAAACAAAAATTCATAGTGGTAGAACAAGAAAAGGGAGAATAGGAGTAGGAGAGGGAAGAGATAGAAGAAGAAAGAGGAATAAGTGGACAGATCAAGGCAAGAATGCCAGATCTGAGAAGAAAGAAAACACCAAGACATCTGGAGCGAGGAGACGTCGAAGGAGAAGCAGACCCCCTCAGGACGCCCGGAGAGAAGAAGAGAAAAGCCAAGAACGGCACGACATAATGAAGGAGAACATGTTGAGGCTAGAAAGAGTACAACAATAATACAGCAGAAAGCTGGCAGAAAAGGAGAGACAAAAGATGCCTATGGGAGGCATCAGGTGGTAACATCCATATTAGGAGTAGAGGCAAGTTGCAGGTATTCGTGCAGCTTCTGAGGATCATCAAATGTGCGGGTACGACCATTATGAGTGATTTTGCATAGGCAAGGGTGTAGAATTTCATACTGAATGTTTAACTGTCTCATCTGAGGGCGAAGATTCAGGAATTCCTTGCGGCGAGCATTGGTGGCATTTGATAGATCTTGAGAGATAATGATGTTATGACCCGACCACACAAGTCGACGTTTGAGCCTAGCAGCTTTAAGAACAGTCATTAATTCAGTGAATTCGAGGAAAAGGAGGATGATACCCCGAGGTTTTGAGGAGTTAGAGGTAGGACGGCCAAGACGGTGAGCTCTCTGGATATTCAGTGGATGAGCATTCGGTTGAAGGTCTAGCCGTTCATGTAGGAGCCGACGAATGAAAGACACCATGTCAGACCCCTCAAGATTCTCCGGAACTCCGTAAATACATAGGTTGTTCCTACGATTGCGATTTTCATGGTCCTCTGTGTGTAGTTTGAGTTGTTGAATTTCCTTTTCCAGGAGGGGTATCTTAGTAGAGACATCTTGAATATCACTGACACGCTGTTCCAGATTCAAGACCTTGCCTTCCATAACAACCCACCTCTCTTCAATCTGCTTGAGTTTCTCATTAGTGGCAGACATAAAGGGTTGAAGACCCCGAACCTCCTCTAGGATGGAGTCCAGAATAGGATTTTGGGAGGTGCGAATCGGAGAAGGGGGGTCATTTTTAAGGCGCTTGGGTGTGGTTCCTGTGTTTGATGACTTTAGGCTGCCCGTGACATGCGTCATTATTCCAGGAACACAGAAGAAAAATGAATAAAAAAAGATTGGTTGCAAGAGGCAGCACAAAAGAGTCTCCAAGCGCGAGGAAAATCCTCCAAAATGAAGAATTAAATGACTGAGATACCCTACTCCAGAACCTCAAGTCAAACTTCAAACAAATGTAGTGAAAGAGCGTAATTCAGTCAGACTCCGCAAGCTAGCACAGTGAGGAAAGCCACAATAGGTGATGAAAATAATATTATCCGCAAAGCGTTCATGAAAGAACTGAGGAGTAAGAACTGGCTTTGAAAAACCACATTGCGGCAGTTGAAAGAAGTATGTACTCAATACACCCCTGCAGTACAATTTAGGAAATGGCGGTCGACACTTACTCAGGTCGAAAATTCATGTTGAGAAAAATGAATTCATAGAGGGAGGAACCAGTGGTGAAAGTACGACATACCTTATGCGGGGTTAGAATGAAGGAGGAGCACGTAGCAAGAACAGTTCCAAATGCAGCCTGAGGCGACGGTAACTTCTTGAGGAGAACCACGGACACGGCAGCTCAAAATGGCGTCCGCCCTCGTCCCGATATCGCAGTAGGGAGAAAGGCTCGCAGGACAGCAAAACAGCTTGTAGAGCCTCAAGACTGCAATCATCCAACGTCGAACATGCTCCGCCGCCTGAATATGCGAAAATTCGGCCTCAAACACGGAGAAATGAGGCTAGAAACACATCGGGAGTTCGCAGCTCTCCAGAGCTCACGGGAGTGCCGCCATCTCGCGTCGGCGCGTAAGCCACGCCCCCTGGCCTTTGCGTTATTAATGACCAAAAATGGGTTTTTATTTTGTGAGACCTTACAAAAGTGTTCACTTATCTGTCCACCCTGATCCGTGCTGGGATCGTTCGCAGAAGCTAGCACTGAACTGTGTCCGAGGTGGACAGTAAGAGGGAGCTCTAGGGAGCCATCCACAGGGAAGTCTTTTACTGGGGTAGCCAAAGCAGGTGGGATTATAAGCTGCTATTACCTCTGCCAACCAAAGATTTTATTTCAAACCAGTAACAGTGACTTTCTCTATCAAATCTGGAAACTCACTTCTGTTTATTATTCCTGTCACATGTGACCTTTCTGTCTCGGCACTGGCAACAAGCACCCGTTTGCCGGGATACACACTCATAAATGGCTTTTGTGACTCGGCTCTGAGATCAGGCCGCCTCCCAGCCCTTTCTTGTGATCAATACACTGTGCACCGAGCAGTCACCCGACAAACACAACGCTCTGGATTCATGCAGAGGCAAAACCAACGCTGAATGTGCCAGTGTAGTTAGTATAAAAGGAAGCGGGAGGCGCTAAACATGGTTCTGAATACTTTTGCTGCTAGAAAACAAAACTGTACAGGTATTAAACAAGATCAGATCATGCGCTGCTATGGCCATAGCACCTCTCTAGCTCATTAAGTAAACTGTGTTTAGCCCTAGACCAGTGCTTTCTGGGAGTTGAAGTCTTATTTTGCTCCTGTCGAGATATTGAGGCTAGCGCTCCTGCAATAAATGATTTGTAGGTGAAAAGTTCTAGAGTGAATAGGTCACACTAAGTGCTATCTGGCACAGTACCTGAAATTGAAGATTAGATGTGCAGGCTGTATCAGAGCAGTTGCTTGTGTACCTGCTTGTTTCTGAGATGTGCCGGTGTTCCAATTAAATTAAAAGTGCCACGTTTCCCTTGAGAAGTGCATGTACTCTCCTTCTCAAAATAAGCTGCACAGCAGAGCAGACTCGAAGGCTCATGTGTGCCTCTGGAATGTATACACATCGTGTCATGTCTCGAGAGCCCATGCCAGGGCTTTAAGTGGGAAAAAAAACTGGGGGTGCTCTAAAAGGGGAGTGGCTAATCTCTTAAAGGGGTGTGGCCTATCCAAGTAGGGGCGTGGTCTATCAGAGTAGGGGCGTGGTCTAAATCAAGATAACTAGCATTGTGTGCTTAAGAAAATCATGAAGTCGCATCCTGCTAAAAACCCCTTTTACTGCCAGACATGGCTCAGAGAGGACATCAAATTCGAAAAACTACAGGGCAATCCGACTGCTATCTGTGCCCTCTCAGCAAAATAACATTGATGAATGTGCATGGCCTTCAGCTCTCCAACTGCCTGGGAGCTGCCCTCTTGATAAACTGAGCAGGATATATGGCCCTGTTAGGGTTTAACTGGTGCTCACAGGATTTAAAGAAAAATTAATTTATAAAGTTTTAAAGAGCACAAACTTGATCCCGCAGGATACCAGAGCGCTTTACAATTTGAGGCAAAGGTAACAAATCAGGACATTACTTAGTTCTCCAGTACAGACGCAAGTCCTCCCGACCCCTCCAGCACAGACATAGGCCCTCGCCACCTCTCCAGCACAGACACAGGCCCTCACCACCCCTCCAGCACAGACATAGGCCCTCCCCACCTCTAAAGCACAGATAGAGACCCTCGCCACCTCTCCAGCACAGATACAGGCCCTCACCACCCCTCCAGCACAGACATAGGCCCTCGCCACCTCTCCAGCACAGATACAGGCCCTCGCCACCTCTCCAGCACAGATACAGGCCCTCCCCACCCCTCCAGCACAGACACGGGGCCTCCCCACCTCTCCAGCACAGATACAGGCCCTCGCCACCTCTCCAGCACAGATCCAGACCCTCACTACCTCTACAGCATGCATACAGGCCCTCCCCACCCCTCCAGCACAGACACAGGCCCTCCCCACCTCTCCAGCACAGACACAGGCCCTCCCCACCTCTCCAGCACAGATACAGGCCCTCGCCACCTCTCCAGCACAGATACAGGCCCACGCCATTGATACAGCACAGATACAGGCCCTCACACCTCTCCAGTACAGACACATGCCTCACCATCCCCCCCCCAGCAGAGACACAGGCCCCCCTCTCCTATACATATCCAGGCCCTCACCAATTCTACAGCACACAGGCCCCCATGCCCCCTTCGCACATATCCAGGCCCCCACCACTTCTCCAGCACAGAGGCAGGCCCCCACCACCTCTCCAGCACATAGGCAGGCCCCCACCATCTCTCCAGCACATAGACAGGCCCCCACCACCTCTACAGCACAGATGCAGGCCCCCACCCCCTCTACAGCACCGATACAGGCCCCCACCACCCCTCCAGCACAGACACAGGCCCTCCCCACCTCTCCAGCACAGACACCGGCCATCCCCACCTCTGTAGCACAGACACCGGCCATCCCCACCCCACCAGCCCAGATGCAGGCCCCAACCACCTGTACAGTCCCTTTAATGCCCCCACCCCCATGACTTTCTCCCAACTAAAACTGTACAGTTTTTCGACGTACCATTTGGATAATATACATCTCAGAGTCAAAGATAAGCATCAAGAAGCTAAAAGTGACAAAACAATTAGTTGCAGAGTACAGTCCCTTGCCAGGAGGCACTTGTCTGTCGATAACAAAACACGCATAAAAAACAAAGATGCAAGTTTGTGACTAGAATCTACACGTTCTGCAAGCTGAAACAAAAAAACGATTATAATCAAACTGTGGAGATAACCCACTGCACTTACCGATCAAGGATGGGGCTCCACAGGTGAAAAATGCTGAAACTAATGTCCCCTACCTCTCCAATTCTAAACACGGCGCCAATTCATCAAGTGAAGGTCGGGTAGGTCGTGCTGGAGCAGGCTGCCTGGGGGCCTCTGCCTCTTCAGTTTTTCATCATCCACGACGTTGATCCTGTGTTGGTAAAAGTCCCGCGCTGGCACCACCACGACGTTGCTTCTGCGCTGGAAAGAGAGGAGAGAAGGGAAATCCTGAGAGAAAATGGCTCTCTTAAAGGATTTCCCTTCCTCCAACAAAGCTCACCTGGCAGGATGTCGTGCCGTGGACGTCATGCCGTGACCACTACTGAGTGAGAAAACTGAGCTCTCACTGCAGTAGTGCAAAATGTCACAGACAGGTTTCCGAGCAGCAACCGCCAGGGCTTTAAGTGGGCAGAGGCAGAGTCTGAGCACCGGCAGTTTTTTTTGGGGCCCTCGAAACGGGTCTGAAAAAAAATAAAATAAAGAACGGACTACCTTTGCCAGCCGGGAAAATAGAGCCCGATAGAGACCCGTTTCGAGGGCCCCAAAAAAAAACTGCCAGAGCTCAGACCCGGACAGACCCGGTCCACTTAAAGCCCTGGCCCATGCACCGGAGAAGAAAGATGCATGCTAAGTGACAGTCTGCCAAAGTGCTGGGGAACATGAGGGGCACGGGAGAAGAGGAATAAAGTGACATGAAACGGAGAGGATGAATGAAGACTGGAGGATGAAGGGGCGAGAAAATACGTATTGTTTATGCAATAAGGAACATAAAATAAGAGAAGCGCGCACGCGCGACGGCAAAAGTCAATGCAGGCAGTGGTGTGCAATGTGCGCGCACCATGACGAGAGAGGAAAGCCAGGCATGCCCTGGCTCAGGCGAGACCTAAAAAGGTGAAGTAGTCTTGTAAATCTCTGGTTCGACAAAGGAGGAACAAATGCTGATGTACTCTATACACAATCTGCATGTGCACCTTGAACGGAAATCTATAGTATTGAAGCAATGGCGAAGGTTGAAAAGAAACAAAAAATGAATGTCCGAATAACATACTTTAATTTTGGAATAGGCACTGACGAGCTCAGGCCCCAAAACACTGAAGTTACTGGAGTGTCTGATACATTCGACTGAGTCTGGGCTTAAAGATTAAAAAAAAAAATAACCGCTAAAAATAAACAGCTTCACAATTGGAAATATTCTGAAACTGGATTTGAGGTTGGAAGCATTGAAAAATCTGAGGTTAAGGGTTACCTCAAAGGATTAGGTGGAATTGCTATCTGTAGTGAGTGGAACGTGCTCAGGCACCTTTTGGAATTTCAAGAAGAGGAGGACCAACACATGGCCAGGCATACATACTGCACTCGAACTAGACAAAACGGCAGTATATCTGGTGGGAATGGGATGGTGGTTTTGGACAATACCGAGAAAATCGAGAGGAGGTTAAAATGACACCTCTTCTGGAGAGGGAAAATTGTGAATTCTTGAATTCCTAATGTTTTCCCTGTTATCCATGTTATTAGTCACACTGTCTCTACTGTTTCAATCCACTGTCTTCCCTCTTCTTCCCATGGGCTCATTATGACCATCTGAAACTTTACCTACATAAGGTCCTAGTATTTGCCTTGTGCAATGTTTGGAAAATAGTGGTTGAAAGAGAAGAGATTTGGTAGATCTTGTGTATGGATGTAACTGAGCTATATCTTACTTTGTTTACACTCGAAGAACAGATTTCAACATAATAAAGGCCTTGATCCCAAAAGCCCATGGGACACAATGGGGATGTAGCCGAGAAAGGTTTACCTTATAGCTGAGGTAGCAAAATGTATCTTTTGCTAAATTTCTGTGCCACATTTGGTGTTTGGCTCAAACTGCTGTGGTCTTATTTCACGACAAAATGCTATTGGAAGTTTATATTTTCTTCAGTAAGTCTCTTAAGGTTTTTATGAGGCTTTAAAACATTTACCCTTGTGCACTGTACCCATCCATAATCTTTATTATCAAATACTCACAGACCTCTGTCAGCTACAGAGATTACCATGGTGAACTTTCATATCCTATCATATTGGCTGTTGGTCCCTGTGTAATAAGTTCTTCCAATACTAGATGCAGGACTACTACTCCAACTGTTAGCTCTTACATAAGCTTTTTACCTGTTTAGGCTTATTATTTAATGCTGGGACCTTTTTAAGTTGTAGTTATTATTCCAGTGCCACAATAATCCTCCTTCAGACCACACTGTGCCAGACTCAAACTAGACTTTTCTGGCACATCATATTTGTAAGTAACAAGAACATGCGAACTAGTTGAGAGGGAGTTAAGGTTGGCCAGTATGTTAAGTGTGTCTTCAGCATAAAAACTAAAATGTAGTAAATTCATTAGGTGGTACCTTCAACTCGTGCCCCTCCATCCCTTTTTTTACTTGAAAAGCTTGAAATGAGATGTTTGAGAAATTTATTTTTAATTGTGGAGTGATATTGCTGTCCATTGGTAACCAATGGCTATGTAGGCTCAGGAAATTCAGTGAAATTGCATATGCTGGCGAGTTTGTATATGTTTTTTGGTAGTTGTGAGCATGCACTATGGTAGGTGTTTATATGTATGAATGGAGGTGTGTTGGTGTATGATGATGCCTATCCAGGGGATATAGGCTGGTGTGTGCATTGATGTATGGTGGTGGGTGTTGGCATATGAACATGGTTGTGTGATAGGGTGTATGTGAACATATGTTGATGGTTGTAATGATATAATTGTAATTATATAATTGTGCGGTAGTGTATGTTGAAAAGACTGTATGATGTTATGTATGTTGTTGCATGAGGGTTTATTGACAGATGGTGTTGATTGTGCAGTTATGTGATGGTGGATGTTATCATACAATGTAGTAATTGATGGTTTCGATTGTATAGTGTTACTTTTTGTTTGAAAATATATTATGTTGCAAACAATATATACTCTGTGGGATTTAAGGTTAATTTAAAATGGTGATGGTTGAGCTGGAACATAAGATGAAGCTAGCTCCTTAACTTAAGTATTTCATGTGATTGTAATATTTATGGTGAAGCCACTGGTATCAAATTAGTCATTCCTGGCCCCATCACCTTTGTTTAACGTAGTATTTTATTTATTTTTGTTTTGTATTTTTTTTTTTTTTTGAAAACCTTTATTGGAAAATCAGGAGATACATGCGCAAGCCCACAACCATCATGGCCGGCTGCAAGGACAGTCAATAAAACAGGAGAGTAGCATGCGATAGGTCAATATACAAGCAGGATACTTCAAAGTACATTATAAGGACTGCGGGGTGTGCGACATAGGATATGAGGTTTTCTTTTTTAAATTTAGAAGGAGAGGGGGCTGCAACAACAATGACTACACACCTTACATAAAGGACAAAGAAGAAGCAGGGGGGATACACCCCAGTGACAATCGGTGGTGGGCTATAAGTAAAGCAACTCTACCATCAAAGCAACCACAGCGCAAAAACCTAGACAATAGCAACGATACAGAAGGCAACTTTACTAAGTCCGATCCCCGAAAGCCCACCCCTAAAAAAGGCGAGGGATAGAGGAATATTGAGATGCCAATAATAGAGAAAGGACAAAGGTGTGAGACCCAGTGACAGTCAGCCTCACTAAAGAGGAAGACCCTCCCAAAGCCAGAAAAGAGCGATGGGGACCATAGAACAAAACAAACTAAAACAACAAACCCCCCCCGCACCCGCCACCCTGCACCCCTGTAATGGCTACGGCCTAACCCACTAACAGCGTGCCTGTCGCCCCGGAACTGCCCCACAGTAGGGAAATTATAAAGAGTGGAGGAGGAGAGGAGCAAACCCGCTCCCGGGCACCCGGTGCCCCCTCGCCGGCGAGTGAAACATATCAGTACAAGGGGTAAACATTGAGCAATGTATAAACAGTAGGGAAAACTACGAGCGGAGTGTGAGAATTAACACACCGAAAACAGGATTAATCACAAGGCGGTACAGTTCGCATTCCCAAAGCATTCACACCCACTGTAGTAATAACGCCGTGAAAGCAATACCCCTTACAACCAAAATCACAAGCAAGAATGAAAGCCAGCCTATAGCAGTCCCTCGGCCCTTCTCGTACGTGAAATTATTTGAGCACAGTACATGAACCAGAGCAGCAAGAATCAGGTCAAAGTAACATATCCAGGAACAGAGTCAACGCGGCGCAGCATCAAGGAGGACAACGTGTCAAGCAGCCCTCACGATATCAGCACAAAGGACGATGACCCAGAGGGGGAAAAATTATCCTTGTCCAGTCTTGCTTAAAGTACCATAATCAGCGACAGTATCAATCTCCAGCAAGTGCGGCGTGCGAAACCAGTCAGTGAAACAGACCTTCCAAACTCCATGCCACGTAGCAACACAGGAGAACCCCAGTCCAATGTTAAAGTACAGCAGGAACAGCGCCAGAATATCAAGCAACAGGTCGTTGGGGAAGGATATTGCAGTCAGATCCAAACTAACATGTCCAAAACGCCCGGTGCATCCAACAGTACACATATGGAAAGTCCCAGGACGCCGTGTTTCCGACCATCCAGCTGCGGTGAAAGGCGCCATCTTGAAGCCTCCTGGCGCTGAAGACGGCGTCTCACTGTACACGAGCGGGCCAGCCGATATCATTGGCTCCACCGCTAGGATCATGGTATCCAACTTGCCCCCCAACAATAGGGCGCCCTGCACCAAGCTTTCACGAAGGGCAGCCAAAGAAGCCAGCAATGCGTCGAGGCGCAAACCAGTTCTGTGTACCCCGTGTATTGTGGTCTCCTTCACCATAGTAGCGCGGGTCAGATCAGGGCCGGTGTAGGGCCGGGGCGCGGGCTGGAAGGCGGCGAACAATGTAGCCCCCCCGGCAGGGTCACCGAGATCAAGCAAAAGGCACCGCTGGAATTAGTGCAGGTGAAGGGCGGCTCGTAAGAAATTAGGGAGCCTCCTGCCAAAAGCGGGATGTTTAGGAGAATACCTTTCGGCGGAGGGCGAGTGGATACAATGTTGCACTGTCCGATTACGCGGGGGCACAGGGAGAGTCTCGGTCTTCACTTGCAGTCAGGAGAATCGCCGCCACACGCCCCCTCAGAGCTGAGCGGTCCCTCCAGGTCAGCGGCGGCCGTTGTTGTTTACTCGGGGTCCAGCCTCGCAAGATGGCCGAGTCCCCGGTCTTAGAGCTGCTGCGGGCCGCTGGAATCGCCGACGTTTTCTCGCCTCCAGAAGCAGGCACGGACCTCGGGATTGCACCCTCGATGATCGGATGCTTTCATGTCCCCGTACCCTCCGTCTTGCCGCGGTGGTTCGCGCAGGATGCAGTCTCGACAGGAGACGACGATCGGAGCCGAGGGACTAGGCGGCCATTGCGGTCGCCGGCTTGGCTCCTCCGTGTTTTGTATTTTTTTATGTGGGCTGTGTGAATGTATGGGGGCGAGTGTGTTGGTTATAGCATACTTATTTACGATTGTTACTTGAAGTTTTGTATAGCACAACCAGGACCCATCCAGACCGCAGAGCACTTTAGAAGTTGTCAGATGATTATAAAATGTGACGAGCTGATAGTGGGTTTATGTCAGATAATAGGATGTATAAGTATAGTAAGATTTCTGGAAGTAAGCATACTATCAGAACATCTAGGCCTTTCAGTACAGAGGCTGGGGAGAAGTGTTTCAAAGGGTGTGCAAGTGATGGAGATGAGATTCAGCAGTTCCAAGTAATATTATACAGTAGGCAAAATGATGCTAGTTGTGTGAAAGTATGGTCGTGGCTGTGTTCTTGTATATTAGTGACTGTTATATTACTGATTGTGTATATTCGGGATTGGTGTGGGGAAAGTATTATATTGGGTTTCTGCATAGTATGGCCAATGTATTGACGTGTAATGTTGATTGCGTGGATGTGTTGAATAATTGTTGTTTTGGTTGTAAGTTGGTAATATAAATGCAAGATTGTGGGTGTGTTGGCTGATGTTGGTCGTGTGGACCTATGATGATTGGTGCGTTTTATGTGTTTGTGTGATATGGGTGTGCTCCTCTGCCCTATTCTCCCTCTTTGTTCCTTGCCACCAGTGAATTTGCTTTGTGCCCACACCTATCTCTAGCCCCTATGTGTGCCTCTATCACCCATTTTATTTTATTGTAGCGTTTTATAGAGTGCAAACTTGACCCGTGAGGGTATCAGAGAGCTTTACAGGAGATATGACAGTGTACAAACAAAGTCAATGTGCAGAAAAATACAGAAACTGTACGAAGGGATGGGGAGGGGCAGGGGTGTGGGGAACATAGGGGATATTGGGGATACAAAGGTAAGATTGCAGTCATAATTAGATTCAGTAAAAAATTAAAGGCCCTGTAATTCTCTGCAGGGATGGTTGAGATCTGGGAAAAACGATAGTCTTAGAAACATCAGATTTGTGGTCAGGCATGGCAGGCATTAGGCAAGGAATATACCCATAAGGAAGGTTTTGGCCTCCTTCTTGAAGCATGCTAGAGAAGGGATTCTTCGGATGGCGGGTGGGAAAGTGTTCCAAATTCTAGGTGCTGCCCCGGTAAATGCCCTATTATAGGTTCTTTTTTTCTGAAAAAAGGCGGATTGGAGTACGAGATTACTGGTGGACCGGGATTTCCTGCTTCCTCCAGATACCACTAGTTTTTGTGCCAGATAGGCAGGGGAGTTTGAGTAAAGTGCCTTGTGTGTGATGCATGCCAATTTCAGCTGAATTCTGGCCTCTAGGGGGAGCCAGTTCAGTGCTTTCATATGTGGAGGGATGTGGTTGAATATTCTAGTGCCAGTGAGTAGTCTGGAGGCGGCGTTGAGGCAAGCTTTTAAGGGTGCTAGGGAGATCTTGGGTAGACCTGTGAGGGTGGAGCAACCATATTCCAGTCTGGAGATGACTAGAGCTTGAACTGCCATTTTTAGGTCTGGAGCCTCAATGAAAGGTTTCAGCTTCCAAGGGTAGCTCAAGTGGAATCTAGCTGCTTTAGCCATAGAGTTGATGTGGTCCCGCATGTTCAAGTTACAGTTTAGGATTATGCCCAGTTGTGAGAAGTTAGCCTGGCATATGATGTCCACTAGTTCTAGTGGGCACCTTGCACCAATCTAATCGACCCTTAAGGATGGTGGTTGTTAAGTCAACCTTATAGAAAGCTATCCTAGTGGTAGGATGGACCAGCAGTCATCAGGCTAAGACTTCAGAGAGCGTATTAAGCAAGTTGTTTTACCAATGATAATCTCTTGAGTACCAAATGAAAGGACACCACACAAGGTATATATCAAATATATATGTATTTATTTTAAACACAACCCCTCTGCACTCTTTATGAGGTCAGAGGTAAAAGTACAATACAAGTTACTCAATTAGTAACTTAAGTTGCACAGTATACGTTATGCCCTAGGGGCCTCACAAACCATATGCTAAAATAGTGGTATAAGAACCACGTGAGAATTAGAAAGCAATACTCCAGCTCTGTAGCCTCTCCGTATGCCACCTTTCCCCCATGCACCAACTCTGTATTGCACCTCTGCAGCTCCTAGTCATGCCCTAACTTTCTCAGTATGCTGCCTCCAATTCCTATATTCTTCCCTCCCATGGAGGGCTGCCCCTCTGTATGCTTTTGTATCCCTTCTGCCTCTCTGTGCCACCCATCACCTCAAAAGCTCTTCTGTTTGCCCTGGACCCAATTAGCCATGTTCTGTGCTCCCCTACCTCATGCCTCTGCTTGACTATTTGCCTCTGCCCCTCCTAAAACCTTCTGTGTGCCTCCTGCCCTCTTCAGGTCATGTCTTTGCCCATTCTGCCCTACAACCCTTGTGTGCTGCCTTTCTGTGTGCCCTTCCACCCTCTTGGCTCTTTTTTGCCCACAGTCACCTCTGAATCCACTATATGCACCCACCCGTCACAGTCCTTGTCTGCTTAAATAGTCCTGTCCCCTGTGTGTGCCTCCATACCTCATCCCTACATGCACTTTGTACTTTATGCAGCTCTCGATCCTCCACCACCTTGCCTCTATCATCCACCTTCCCCGGGAGAGGATCTATATTTCTTTAACAGCATTAAATCTCCTGGTTATTTTTTTATATATCCTGATGTTAAACTGATTAGAGAGGTGCTTTAATGTGAACCTTCCTCTCAGAGAGAGAGAGAGAGAGAGAGAGAGAGAGAGAGAGAGAGGATGTTAAAGCTTTAAATCTCCAGTCTTGCCCAGTGCAAGCGAAGCTACCCACTCTCACCATGTCCCTAGGTTAATGGAAGGGAAATATACCTCCCCCCTCCCTTGGCCAACTGCGATTCTTCACCAAACAAATACAGAGCTTGGTATCTACACCTGCAACTTGATCATCATTTTTTATACCACCAGCACTGAAAATTTCAAAATATACGTATACATGACCGTATCTATTTTTGTAAATGCCATCCATAAGAAGAGTTGTGATGATTAATTGCAAGTCTGAAATGCATGTTTTAAACTTCAGTACGTGCTACTTAATACGAAATCTATTAGAAATATAAATTCATCTGGACTTGACATTTATTTTTCTTTGCTCATTATGTGAATAACACTGTCTTTAGTGAGAGAAGACACGTTGGTAGTCTGATAAAATATAAATTGAAATTCGCCTAAAGCAAGGTTTAACGCTTGCTTATTAAATATGTTTGCTATCTTATTACCTAATTCATAACAATCGGATTTAGGTCTCCTCCGAAGGCAGCAGTTTTACTCTATATCACTAATGTATGCTTACAAGACTATGTTACTGTATCCAGCAGAAGTACCGACTTTCAGCAGGACTCTTTTGCAATGTGTTTGGTGCAGAGCTATTTAATTATGTGAAAAACCTTATATAAAATAGTGGTACTTTCCAGGCTACGAGAAAAAACGCTTCAGACGGGCTATTCAAAGGCCTACTTTGTGGGTAGGTAAAGTACACATCTTTCTGTGGTTTTCACGTGGATAAAATGGAATGCCCATAATGGCAAACTGTAACTGCCTTGAGCATGTCTTGAGGCATTCAAAAATGTTTGTCTGATGGGGTATTTGGAATAGATGCTTTTTTATCTAAAAGCGATCCATCGATTCTGACCTACTGGTAATATCCACAGTTAGGGTAAAACTGACGTTGAACCTTGAATATCCCTATTCGCACTACGGTTCTACACTACTGTAGACTCAGTTTGCGTAGAATTTAAGTTTAGTTCCACTTAGCTTCTTTCTTATGTTTGCGTTCCAACTAGCAAACCAATTGGTGTTTTTTTTTTATCTCAACAGGTGGTATGCAGGGAGTAATTGAATGCACTGGGATAGGAAATATCTTGAAATTATGTGCCAGCTTAAAAAAATAGAGTCCAAAGTTTCATTAGATTTTTGATTTACAGTTGAAGTGTAGTGCCTTTGAAAGAAATGAGTCAATGCATTTGTTTTTGTCATTCTTCTTATTTCATGAATCCGAAAGCTTTCTGCAAGAGACTCTTGTTTGACAAGTACTTCATAAAAGTTCGGTTGTTATGAAAAAGTGTATAGTGCCCTTAGGTTGATGAATTGGTGATTAACAACTTTATTGTAACTTGGTCGTTTTATTATATTTATTATTTAAGCAATAATTTTTGATTTGCACTTATTATTTTCCATAAATTGTTTGGGGGTCTGCAGTAGACACTCTGGGGCTGCCTTCACAAAGTCAAGCATTTACACCTTCTACAGCTAAATTTGGTAAGTTTTGATTTTTCAGCTACTTTAAAACCTGGGCTGAACCACACAAAACCAGTGATTTAGAGAGCATCCTTAACCAGCTAGAGTGAGGTGAAAGAGAGCAACTATAAATAAAGTTAAATCTCTGTTAGGAATTAATTTGGGGGGAGAGGTGAACTGGCCTGGTGACACTCGTGCTTCGAAAAACTAAGAAGTTGTGATCAGAATGATGTTGTTTAAATATAACTTTACCAATGAAATCAGTACACGATGCTTGACTGGGTGATGCAATCTATTATATTTACAATACATTGACTGTTGATATTGAAAACAATTAAAAAACATTTTTTTTAAACCATGCTATAATGGGTCAAATGTGTCTTCGAGACACGTTGCATGCGTGTGAAATCATTTGCAGTCCTAACTAAGGGAGTTGGCAATCTAGTTATAGCAATACTATGTTTGTAGTGTTATGAGAGCTTATCGACCAAAAATATTTAAAATGTATGACAAGCCTCCATAATTTATTATAATGCTGGTCAGTGGTCATCCTTCTGTGGACACCGTTAATGGCCTACCATTGAAATAAGATAACCCGCTAAACAATTTTCTGCTGCATTGCGTGCACATTGTTTTGTCAAGTGTTTAGAAATACATTTAAGTGTCCCCCCCCCCCCCAAAATGTAAATACTCTTTGACTCGTCAAAGAAATTAGGGAAAATTTGAAAAATATCTAACTCTATGAATAATGAATTACATATGTGTCCTCTTATTGCTTGTCAGCCAGTGTTTCTGGCTGAAACCAGCAATGGTTCAGCAATAGCGCTCTCAACCAGGATAAGACAGCTCATCCTAAAGCTGTTGTTGTACAGGTCTCCTCTGGGTCACTGCTTTACATCTGTTACCTTCCTCAGCATGGTGGCGAGTTGTGCAACAAATAGGGGTGCCTGGTTTTGCAGCTACAGGGATCTTGTCATATATTTTTAAAGTGCAGCTTTTGACTAACTTTACATTGAAGTTAATAGGCTAACTAGTGCTTTACTAAACGATCAGCTTCTTCACTACGCAATTCCTTCTTCTCTGGAACGTGTATGTGGACATTCCCTGCCTCATGTGAAACTGAAGGCCTTATCTATAAATAATTTGAAGATGTTCAGAAACGAACCAACAAAATTTATAAAGCCAGTGTTTAAAATGGACATTGAACTTCATTGGCAGCAAACAAAGGACACTTAGTTTCAGTGTGACATTTTCTCATATCTCTGCCTGTCTCTGATGTGAAAATTTGAACTACATTGATCCGGGCATATAGTATTTAATTTTAGTCTAATGTTGTTGAAATAGTAGTTCCAAGTTGAACAACGTTTGCCGTGAGATTAGATGTCAAGGGTTAACACTATAGACTTGAATGTGGTCCTTTCAAAGGACTCCTCCAGAAAGAGTTAAAAATTCTCACCATAGTTTCACAGACACCCACGTTGTGTGTCCTTATCACTACCTCTATAATTACAGAGGCATGGGGAATTCTCTTTACAGAGGTTATTGTCGCAGAGGTGCACATACAATACATGTGTATGCTGACGTTCAGTGCAGTGAGGACGAACAAAGGGTTCTGAAAAATTGTCATAGATCGCTAACACCATATTCCGTACAACTTGAATCAGTCTGATCACATCTCCTTTTGAACTGGACTATAGCTCTGGGTGCCAGATTGGGTATTCCCTTATATGTTTACGGTGGCAACAAAGCAGTGGCAGCAGTAATCTTTCTTAGACTGATGACCTGTCTAATCCTGTGCAAAGCCACAACTTTTGCATTCCATTTGCTCTTCT
The DNA here is from genome assembly GCF_964263255.1 of Lissotriton vulgaris. Taxonomy (NCBI): domain Eukaryota; kingdom Metazoa; phylum Chordata; class Amphibia; order Caudata; family Salamandridae; genus Lissotriton; species Lissotriton vulgaris. The sequence continues at coordinate 288,788,505 of NC_141689.1, forward strand.
AAGCTATCCATTAAAGCAAGAAAATTGTAAACTGCAGTCTATATGGTTTTTGTGCAGTGAATGGAGACAAAACAAATATCAATTTCTTAGTGTTTGCACCCCATCTCATACCCTGTTATTAAACCTCTAATGGATGCATTTGCCATTGGTATGCATGGTGGTTTTGTACTTACTCAATGCTATTTCCTGATCTACAACAACTGTTTAATTCTTGTCTTAAGATATTGGGACTAGTGCATGCAGCTCTACAAACAACTGGAGGGTCACTGGATATAGCAAATAAACAGAGTTGATAAATTGAACTGTGAACCTTTGTCTCTATTGTGTCTATATAACTAACAACAAGTATATTGTAATGAAGTATTAGGTTGCATCTGCATTCAACGTTTATGTTTTATGATTGAAACTTATCTTGATTTGCTAAGAGTATTAGGTGTATATCATTTAATCTCATTATGTGAGTTCATATTTTGGCATGGCGAGTCAGAAGTATCAGACCGATTCAAAACGTGACTTGCAAATCTTCTTGTGTTTTCTGGTATGTGGATAAATATACAGTTTACATGGTCACTTTGTGACCTATTGTCACCCATTTTGTGTGGGATGGCTAAATATGAGTTCTTGTTAATAAGAACAAATTCTTGCTTCTCCTGGCAGTAATAAAAAATACAATAATGTTTGGATGCATATTCGTCTCATAAGGAGAAATGTAAAACATTCTTCATAACAAGCATGGTTTTGGTTGCTTATGCCTTTGATCTTAAATAGAAATTGGAAATTTGCAGCATATACTTTAAAAGAATCAAAAGGTTTCAGCAGGAGGAAACATAAGACTCAATGTAGGGAGAACATGAAATAAACTTGGGCGTCCATATGATTCACACCAATAAGATTTGAAGGGTCATTGCATACAAGCTTACACTGTCTTTTGACCACTTTTCATCACTGGTCCTTGTTCGTTTTTTGTGTTGTGTTAAAAGTGATATCATATCAACAATTTGTTTTGAAAATGCTTTAACTTGTTTACTTTTATGTTTTTTAGGATGAATCGCGTATCCTCAGAGTGAAGGTTGTTTCGGGAATTGATCTTGCGAAGAAAGATGTGTTTGGGGCAAGGTAGGTGATACGCTTTTGTCCTGAATTGTTTTTATTGTACGGTCAAAGCAAATCTCACAGAAATATAACACACTTAGATGTTTAGTGAAATCTTGTCAGCAGAACTGGATATCTCATGGGCATTAGGCAATACCATTTTTTGTTCTGCTCTAGGAAATGTATTATTAAAGGGTGTCAAATTTTCACAAATATTTCTTGTGTTGCCTTGAGTAAGTCATAATGTTTTATAACCTAGTGACCGTAAAGATTTTCTGAATATGTCAACTTCTCCCAATTTGCTGTTAGTGCATTATTTGCTGCTGCCTGGAATTGAGCATTGAATTTGCCTTAAGTTGAAGCTTTTAGATTGGTAGTCTTATCAATCTACCATGTTGAGGTGCGTTAACAGGTTTTTCTTTTTAATTGTAATATGCCCAATATCAGAAATTAATGTAGTAATCTTTTCGATGCATGGGAGCATGTGCAAAAGCACATACATTGGACGCCTTGTTGCATGCTTTGTATCCTTCAAGCACTTGGCATTCCAACTGCGTGGCACTTCTCTGCAGCGACAATGGCTACTTTCATGAACAATCAGATGGCAGAGTGGCCAATGAACATCCTAAATTCACTTTAGTGTACATTAAATAGTCAGCCTGCAATAGAATGGATTTAGCAACCGAACTGGTGCACTTTTCAGGCACTTTAACGAGTTGACATCACATCATCAGTTTCAGCGCTGCAGCTGCTACCTCTAGGAACTCCTAAGCCTTGTTTCACTCTTCAAGAATTGATCTTCTAAGCTTGTGTTGTTGTGCTACTACAGAACTTTAATTGCAATGGCACAACGGAAACAGGTGTTCACTGGAAGGCATAATTAGTTGACCCTAGTCTCTTCAGTGCTCTTGAACATTTTGTACATCCTCGAAGAGATGTGATCAAACATTATTTGCAAAACTAATTTTGACTTGGCGAATGGCCTATTTATTTTTGTTTTTATCCTTTATTTTCTGCTTTAATCGCTTTCTTTGCTTTTGTTTTTTAGTATACTACTTTTATCATGTAATGTTTTGGTTAACTGCACCATGAATAATAAACTGACCTCGCTAACTTAAGAGCTCTGTTAACCATTGCAGCCCACTTGGCAATAACTGAAAGAAACCAGTAGGATTAGCTGCAAGTAAATGTCACAGTTAAGTCCAGAAGACCGAGTTCATCACTTGGCTCTACTTTTTTGTAATACTTTTTTTTATATCATCAATTCACCGTTGATGTACAGTTGACCATAATAGCATTGTACAGTGGAAGAGAATGTATCTATGATGGAAGGGCAATCTAGGTCAAAGAAAGCATGATGTACCATTCATTAGCATTTAAATTGTATTCGTCCTGGGACTACAATATGACTATGGATGATACGATAGACAGACACCCACAAAGGGAAGGGGCTAGACCGAATGACCTTATGGCAGAATTCACCACGGCAATGGGGCTCTCAGATGTAGGGCGGGAACTACAAATGGCAGATTCCCAATATACGTATTTCTCTAGTGTGCACGGCAGCCTTTCCCGTATTGACTACTTCCTAACTTATACGGCCTTGATAGGTAGTTTTAGACTCCCTCAGACATTACAGAGGTATCTCGGACCATTCCCTCCTTGGGATCAAATGTACTCACGGGGAGCGACAGACGCGTAGCACTATAGTTATTAACCCATGGCTGTTGAAAATACGTGACATAAAGGAAGAACTATGTGTACAAACGGGGAATTCTTTTACAGACAACCTGGGATCGGTGGACTCAGCACAAACTATATGGGCGACATTTAAGGTGGTTTTAAAGGGGCCTGCCCTGTCATTGAAAACAAGGTATATTGCGAAACCACGCCAAATATTGTCTCAGCTGGAAGAAGAGCTCTGGGGGCTAGAGTCAGAACATGCAAACAGTCCCTCAAGCAGTACACAGAATAGATTGACCCTGAAACAGGATGAATACAGACTCAAGACACGCAAACACATGATGGCTAAGTGTCGTGCCACACAGCATAGGCTGTACGAACTTGGGGACAGAGCCAGTAAAACCCTGGCATGGTTGGAAAGGCGAGAACAAGGCACACGGTGGGTGCCTCGACTGACGTTGCCTATCGGGGAGGTCCTCAATCAACCCAAAGATATTGCAGAGGCATTTGCAGATCACCTCGAAAGAATATATTCTCCTTCCACTACATACACAGCAGAAGACTCACATCAGCTACTACTGCATCTAGCAACCACAACTAAAATTAACAAAGCCCGATGGGGCGACCGCTCCTTTTCCCACACCGCTGCCAAGCTTTGGAACTCTCTCCCTCTATCCTTTCGAGAGAACAATAACCGGATGTCCTTCAGAAAGGCTCTGAAAACCCATCTGTTCGCAAAAGCGTGTTGATTCACCCTGAAGCCTGACACTGCAATTCAGTCAAAAGCGCTGCGAGGCCTCTGGGTAGTTACGCGCTATATAAGTGCAATTTTTCATTTCATTTAATTTCATAATAGATAGTGACGTGCCAACCCTCTTGGAGCTAGATAGAGAAGCGCTAGACGAGGACTTGACAAACGGAGAGATCCAGAAAGCCATTGGTCAAATTAGGTCTGGGAAAGCGATGGGACTGAATGGTACCCCCATTGAGTTTCTCAAAGACATGTCCTCTCAGTTGGTCCAGCACCTACGGGCTATGTACGAAGAAAGCTATGAGAGGGGGCACCTGCCAGCAGACCAACGTATAGCTAGTATTGTCGTTATCCACAAGACTGGGAAACCAGTGGACAACTGTGGCTCTTACTAAACTATCTCGTTGATTAATGTGGAAGCAAAGATCTTGGCGAAAGTTCTGGCCACACGACTTGGGACAGTGATTTTCTCCTTGGTGCACCCAGGCCAGTCTGGCTTTATTCCAGGAAGAAATACGGCTCTTAACATATGCCCATACGCTCCATAACGTGATGGCGCTCAGGGAATTTATGGCGGAATACGCAGTTATATTGTCCTTCGATGCCTCAATGGCATTTGATTCCGTAGAGTGGCCGTATTAATTTTAGATCCCCTTTATGCTGGAGCCCCTGGTGGCCTGGATCCGTAGTCGAGATGTGATGGTACGTGGCCTGCGATGGACGGCGGAAAATGAGGACAGAATATTCCCTATATGCCGATGACATATTACTGTATCTTACCTCTCCCTACAAATCCATACATGCCGTTTTGAATAGCTTTACAAACTTTGGGAAATACTCAGGGTATGCAATTCACTGGGGCAAGTCTGTGCTGTTCGTGCTACAGGCACAAACTCCTGGTCTCCCCAAAGGCTGCACACTATAAGTTGCTGTGGAAGGATTTAGATATCTAAGAGTCTGTTACACCGGACCCTGCTCTTTTCTATATACATAATTTGGCAACCCCGCTGGCCAGACTGCGAGAGGACGTAAAAGACTGGAGGTCACTGCCTCTATGTTTGGTGGGCCATGCCACTCTTTTTAAAATGCTGGCGCTTCCGCGATTCCTATATATTCTTCAGAATTGCCCGCAGAGGATTGGTGTTGCGCTCCTGCCCAACCCACACACTGCAGGAACGAGGATCAGTCCAGTCCACTTCCCCGACTCACCAGCCACTCACTGAATGATACAATGAGGAAGCTGCTGACCCAGAAAAGAGGGTGGAAATCAAAAGGCAACCAAACCTTCCACCCTGGGAACGTGCTGTACAAGGATCACCCACCTCCTTCTTCTGCACCTGCATACAAAGGGAAAGACAAAACATGCCCTATGATAATTTCTCAGTCCCCACTCCTACCTCTGAGCATATGACCATAATCCAAGTATTACCAATCACATACACTTACCAAAAGCCTGAGCAGGCTTTGCTTCAAGGAGTAGTCAGTCAATAGGAACTCTTTCCCAAGATAACCTCTCTCAGGTGACTGAAGTGCAAGACTGTCCGTCTTGTAAGGGTGTTTGGTTTGGAACAAAAATAGGGATCTACAGGGTAAAAAACACACCTATTCTTCAGGCATGAAAAACCCCTGTATTATGTGACCTCGGGAATGGGGGGGGTAAAATACTACTCAGACGCGTTGTCTATTCCGCTTCGTAGTGTTCAAAACAGAGGAAAAACCCAGCCGGGTTTCCTCGCGGAATGGACGATAACGTCACTTCCGCCTACAACGAGGCGGACAGGTCGCGCTCCAAAAACAATGCGCGCGAATCACCGGATCATTCACCGCGTCTCCGTATCAGGAGAGCGGTAATCACAAACAGGAGCCCCTGAATGCCGGCGAAAATCGCCCAAATACGGACAAGGAATAAACACAATAAAAAGGGGCGGGAGGGACGGGAAGTATTCTAAAGGATCCTAACTAACGATAGGTAACTCACGAATAAACGGGGCGGGCAGGAACGGGGGAGTACATGAAACAAGGCACCAGGACCAGGAACTGAACAAGGAAGGGGATGAAAAAAGGCTACGCAAAAAAGGGGAATAACCAAGTCTCTGCACGAGCCCGTGCAAAGACAGCTGCAATCAACGGGAAAGCCTGGAGCCAGGATACAGGAACCCACAGATAGCAATAACAAGCATTGACATAAGGGTAGGACTCCTTTTTATGCTACTGGTGTGTCATGTGATAGTATTGGACATGGTCAACAAAAGAGAACTGGGGACCTAATCCTAACAATTGGCAATCGGCCCATATGTCACCCAGGGAGGCGGCTATCACGCTTAGATTTAGACTGATACAACTCCGGGTTTTACACCGATCATATATGACGGGGATAACCCTTGCAAAAATAGGTGCAAGACAAGACGATCTTTGTTTGAAGGGCTGCAAGCAGCCGGCTACCTTCTACCACACACTGTGGGAGTGCCCGCGGTTACAGGGCTTCTGGGAGAGAGCCACAAATCATATACAGTCTGCACTGGGAAAGACGGTAGACCTGATGTCGCGATTGGGCTTGCTAAATGTCTGGGCAGATACTGACCTAACTGAAACTGAACAACAGCTAGTAACGCTGGGGTACACGCTGGTGAAAAGAGAACTGGCGTGGGGATGGGGTGGAGTGGCACCGCCTCCCACATCGGTATGGTTGAAAGAGCTAGATAGATGCATGATTGCTGAGAAAGAAGTTTTTATAACCCGGGGGTGCCCGAAGAAATGGGACAGAAAATGGACCATATGGAACGTTTATAGGGGGAAATATGTGTATCGCCAATGGTGGACTTAGAAATGCGCAGAGATGTGGACTGATGTAACTTCTTAATGTGTTTGCTATATCATCCTCTGTATGATGTACCATGATGAGAGTAACCAGCTAATGTCATCTTCCAACAACTTTTGTATGTCTGTCACAAAGTTAAATAAATAAAAATAAAAAATAAAAAAATTGTATTTGTCCTATATTTTCATATAGTCCAGTGGCAGCATCACCGTAGAGATTTGTTGTCTGAAATCATTATGAAATACCTGACAGGCTGCTACATTTTGAAGGCTTTGGGAAGATGTTTTAGCAGGCAAACAAAGTGCCATTTACATAGTCAGAGGAAGATAGTTGGATCACCATCTGCTTTCTGTGAATTGCTAACAGTCTCATAAGAAATATTTTGGGCTACTTATATTGTTTTCTGTCTTTAAAAATCTGTATCAGTGTTTGTTACATAACCTTTAATATTGCAGGATAATGGTTTTAAATGAACAGAGGATATATTTAACATCATAAATGTTGGATTCAAAAGACATATGCACAGCTCAATTTTGCTATTTACGAAACGTATTATCCATATTTGTTTAATACATTTCATGGTTATTCCTTCTATTATAAATATTTTCATAAATACCTATTTTCCCAACTTTTCTGTAATTATTCCTCTACATCCAGTCTTGAAATGGTCTTCCTGTATCTCATTGGAACTCTTTTGGCCTCAATTTAAACCTTTTTTGTAAAACTTCACTTCTGTGTCAAGTCACATGGATCAATTTGTTTCATAAACCAGTATTTGCTAATATGAATGTCCACATTTGCAGGGGCCTGGGTTGGCGCCAATGTAGGCGGCAGAAAACCTCGGAGTTCTTCCGTAGCTGTCCCACCAAGTAAACTATCCTGAAGCACTACAAAGGCCCCCAGCACTGCAACTCAGAGGGGAACACCGGGTGCTTCCCTGGGAGCAGTTGTGGGAGGCTAAAGACGCTGCAACTCGGAGAATTCGGCACTTGACCTCCCGGAGGCGGCCCACCGAAATGAGAGGCAAAATGGCGGCGGAGTACGAAGGCGAAGTCCGCTGCTAATGAGGTGAGCGGGGCCCCCTTGGAGATCGCCTAGCTAGCGGCGAAGTGGCGAAGAGCAGCCCGGAGCTCCCCTGAGCAGACTCCCAGGTCGGGAAGTGGTGGAAGAGACGAGAGGGGCTGAGAGAACTCCACCGGGAGGAGGTAGCAGCCTGACCCTAAGATTGCGGAGGGGGCGATGGGAGCCGGATTACGAGGCAGCTGTTGACTTCCCCGCCTGTGCCCATACTGGTGAACACACCTTGGTGGGAGCTGGAGCCTGGATGGTTCCTGCCTGTGCACAGAATCTATAGACTGCCGCCCGGGGACTGGAGGGGGCTCAGGTGATGGTTCACTGAGGATCCTGGAGGCTGAACGCGAGGAGACTCTGGCTGGGGTGCGGAGCCCGCGTGGCATGGGAGCGTGGCTGGGCTCGGATGCACTTGAACACGAACTGTGCTGAGACCGGGAAAGGGGCATTATAGGCTGCAGTGCGGACTTTCGTCTACCAGAGGCGCTGTGCATGGTCTCCCTGAGTAGTCCCTGGCAGCCTTCGGCTACGGACCTCTACCTGAGGTGTGAGGGCGGGTGATGTGCCGAGGGGGGCTGGCCCACACCTACTCACACGAACAGTACTGAGCATTGCTTCTATGAGAATACCTGCTGACCCTGCTGATGGGAAGAGAGGTTTCTAACATAAGGGCGCGGGACGTGGAATCCCAGTGCTGAACTTGTGGGAGCACTGTGCTGTTGTGGCGGACGGGGAGACCTTGTGAAAGCGAAGAGGCGGCAGTTAGACCATAGCAAGGCTGCCCTTATATAGCTCCTACAGCTGAGATATTTGGAAGGCCAGCCCTGGCCATAACAGGGGCTCTGGAAAGGACTAACTGGGGACCCTGTGGAGGGGGATCCACTATTTAGGGGGTCTCAGGCGTGGATTTTGAGGCTTACCCGTGCGAGGAGAATAGGCGCTGGCTTGGCCAGCTGCGGAGGAGAAGAACCATAGTCACCCCTGACACTGCGCACCACTTTTGCCTACGGACTCCAAGATGGGAAGAGTCTCCAAGAGGAAGGGATTTAAGGTTCTGAGTCTGGAGGAGCCAGAGCAACACGTGGAGGGCGATGGCGATGCTACGGAGAGACGAGGGTCTGGACGGACCGGGGACCCCACGCTAGGGGAAATCATGCAGGCCATTGTGGCCTCGCGGGAGGCGATGGAGAAGAGAAGGGATGCCATCGCCTCTGACCTTATCTTATCGAAGGACGGCCATCGGAAACTTAAGGAGAGAGTGGCGACCACCAAAACCAACATGACTGATATCCCGGACACAGTGTCTGCCTTGCGAAAGTCACTGAATGAAGTAGTGCACAGAGTCAAAGTGCTGGAAGTGCGAGCAGAGGACAGTGAACTTGCGCATTGTGGGAGTTCCGGAGCGTGAGGAGGAGGCGTCAGCTCCGTCTCCCATACGCTATGCTGTTCCCGACCCGCTTGAGAGTGACTGCAGACGAGGAAACACTCTTCTTTGTCACGCCGCAAGCCGGCTGGGACTGGCTGGAAACCCGTGGTAATGCTGGGGCACACACGCCACAGGCGTCCTCACCCCCAGAGCGGCTGCCAGCAACGTCCCCAGTACAGAGAACCATCTCTCCAAGAGACCGGCGCCAGGAGCGACACAGTGCAGTTCTAGCGGTGGCGGTCATCAGTCAGGGCGCGGCCAGCCCAGTTAGTCTCGACATGGATAACGAGAAGAGCGGAGAGGAGAGCCCGAGATCGAGTAGTGCCCAGGGGCTTTCAGAAGTTGACCTTCCGGACGCCACTTCGTAGACAGCGGATGGGATTTTTGTGTGATGGGGCGGGGGATACTTAGTGGAGAAGGTAGTTAAATGCCTGCTCCGATCCTTGGACCCGAGGGCTCAGTTGCTACAAAATAGCGAGATGGACGGGGGGCCCTGCCAGAACTTCGGGGGTCTGGTTGACTACACTTGTTCTTATGGAGGGGGCCGGAAGGAGGTCCAGGGGTATCGAGCGTGAGTCAAATGCCGCATTATATTTATGATTCTTTGCATGATTACCTTGGTTTGGATGGGGGCCTGTTCTTGTGTACCTGTCCTGGGGTTGGGGATTTGGGTGGAGTTTAAAGTTGGTGGGCAGACATGTTGCCGTGGGGTCCTTAGGGGGGCATGGATTAGCTCGGGAACCGTGGGTACCTCCGTAGGAATTAAGGTTATGTCTTGGAACGTCAGGGTGAGGCATACTATGGGTCGAAGACACAAAATACACGCCTACCTAGTTCGGAGAGAGGTGCAAATAGCACTCCTGCAAGAAACGCACTTGACAAAGTCGGAGGGAGCAGCACTGCAGAGGCGCTGGAGAGGGCAGGTATTTCACACCACATATTCGGCATATGCAAGGGGCACCTTAGTATGGGTGTGGGCAGGAGTACCATTTCAATGTGTTAGGCAGGTGGTGGACACAGAAGGCTGACTTACGATAGTAACAGGGCGGCTTGATGGCAGAGACATTACGTTAGGTTGCTCAACATTAGGGGCATAGATGCTCCCTACCTTTTTTGCACAGTTATCGCAGAAGCTAGCGGGGGAGCTAATGGGTCCTATACTACTGGGTGGTAACTACAATTGCATTACTGGAATTGACTTGGACGTTCTCATCCTCCTCTCCCTGACGCCCCCACTCATAGGGTGGCAGAAGCCAGACGGGACTGGCAACAGCGCTGGGGTTTAACAGACACTTGGCGGGACTACTCTTATTTCTCGGCTATACATGGGCTGCCTGTCAGGTTGGACGCTATATTTTACTCCCCTAAGGTGCATTTGACGGTCACACTGAGTGAGTACTTAGCCAGGACGATTTCTGATCACAATCCGCTGCTGTTGACCTTGAACTGGGCCTGACTTCGGACAGCGATCCCTAGTTGGCGTTTCCGAGCGGAAACACTGGAAGACCAGGTCTTCCGAACCACCATAGGTACTGCCATTGAAGAATACTTTCAATACAACACTGGCACATCCGCTACCCTACAGAACGAATGGGACGCATTCAAAGTAGTGATAAGGGGTTGCTGCATTTGAGAGGCTGTGGGAGTCAGAAAAACTTTATTGAGTGAGGTACAGCGGGAGGAAGTACGGGTCAGGGAGAAGGAAAGGGAAAGACTCGTACGTGAGGATAAACAAGAGGAACTGATGAGGGCAAAAGAGGAGGTGGCGGCGCAAGTGGAGAGGCTGAGGTGCTTTGATTACAGGGCATATGTGGCGCAGAAAGGGATAAATCTGGAGCACTACTAGCTTGGTTGGCAAATCCAGCACGCAGGGGGATGCCGATTCTAGAGCTACGCGACGTGGGGGGGGGGTAGTACACTATGGGCAGCAGGCTATTAGCGAGCAGTTCTTGGAATACTACACTACTCTGTATCTAAGTCGGTTAGATCCCAGGTAACTGGAGACTTTCCGGATATAGCTCTGACGCAGATTGAGGCCGAGGACGCAGAGGGCTTGGGGCAACCAGTCGAGCTGAGTGAGGTCAGGGGAGCCATTAAGAGAATGGCCAAGAAAAAAAACGCCAGGTACTGATGGCTTACCGTCTGATTTTTATGCCACTTTTGTAGACCTGCTGGCTCCTCAGCTGATCACCCTATACCACCAGTCGCAGCATGATGGCTGTCTCCCTGTCTCACCAAGGGAAGCAGTTATCATACCCCTCCTTAAGCCGGATAAGCCGGCTGGGACTGCACGGCCTATCGCCCTCTTGCGATGCTAAACCTTGACTACAAGATTATTAGCAGTGTTCTGGCCAACAGTCTGATGGTACATATGACCACTCTGGTGCATGGGGACCAGGCTGGCTTCATCCCTACCCGGAACTCGGCCATAAACATACGGAGGCTGTGTCAACTTCTGCACGGGACGGCTGAGGAAGGGGCGAAGGCATGCGTACTATGGATTGACATTTAAAAAGCTTTTGATAGTTTGGAATGAGCATATCTGTTCAGGGTTTTGAGGGTGTTCGGCCTAAGAGAGGGGTTTGTAGCCTGGACAAAGATTCTTTATCACCACTCGACGACCAGGGTTAGAACGGGTGAGGCAATCTCTGCAGCCTGCAATGTGGGTAGGGGGACAAGACAGGGCTTCCAGCTATCTCCCCTCCTGTTCGCCCTGGCAATAGAACCTTTAGCGGTCCATGCGCGAATGGGGAGGTACGGGCGTTGGAAGGGATGGGTCAGGTTCACTACATTACACTATATGCTGATGATTTGTTAATGTTCCTTGCCAATGCTGCTGAGGAGTTGAGGGGTGCCCGGGAATTGCTGGCGAGATTGGGACGTGTGGCGAGGCTTAAAGTCAACTGGAACAAGACATGTCTCTTCTGGGTATGAGCGGGCAGAGATGAACCCCCCCGAGGAGCTGAATGTGAGATGTGAAAACAGCTGCTTGCCTTATTAGGGGTCAGAATTTATCGTGAGCCTGCTGACTTATTTGAGGGCAATCTGGGGCGGGCGTTGAGAACTACCAGGAGTAATCTTGAATTCTGGGGGACTCTGTCTTTATCAGTGGCGGGAAGGGTGGCGTTACTAAAAATGATAACCCTGCCTCGACTACTTTATTTTGTTGCACTACCACTTTGGATACCTGGGAAGTATTTTGCCCAACTGAACTCTATGGTCATAAGTTTCCTGTGGGGTTCTGGGAGGTGTAGAGTGGCGCTGAGTACTATGACGCGCCCTAGACAGGACGGGTTTGCAGCGCCGGATTTCGAGGCATATTACCACGCTGCCCAATTTCAATGGTTCACGCAGTGGATGGTGGGGAGACTGAGGATAGAGGAGAACCAGAGAGGTATTGACCCGAGAATCCACCAACTAGCTCGGATTCTGCTCTAGTTACCGGTGCGAGAAAGGGAGGTGCCGAGGGATCTGTGGGTGGTACGACAATGTTGGAATAGGGCCATTAGGTAAAGTGGGACCTGCGTATGCGCCTGAGATCCCAATATGGCTCTGTGAGGTGTTGCCACACGGGGGAGATTGGCAATGGCTGCGGGTTTGGGAGGAACTAGGGGTCTCAACTATTGGGGATCTCTATGAAGATGGGGCCTGATACCGTTTCAGGACCTCACGGAAAGATTTGAACTGCCTGCTCAGGATTTTCTTTTGCATGCAGCTCTGACGACTACTGGAAGAAGGGAATGGAGGAACCAGGGACCTTCCTCCATTGACAGTATGTTGTCACTTCAGCGGGAAAGGTTAAGATGGTTTTTGCCTCTATAGGAGGACAACACAGGGGTCTAGGACCCCCTTAGAGAATCTGCGCATTAAATTGGAGGCGGATCTGGGTACACCTATAGAGGCAACACCGTGGGAGATGTTGATGGAGCGGGCATGGAAATGCTCCCAAAATGCGAGATTCCAGCGAAAACAATTCTATGTGTTCCATCGGGCGTACCTCACTCCTCTTAAAATTAATGAGTTTTTCGGTTCCCACAAGGTCTGTCCGCGGTGCAAAATGGAAGATGCAGCATTATGCTCTGGGACTGTCCACTGCTTCATGGGTTCTGGGGGGGGTGAAGTCCTAACCAGACTGAAGGAGGTGACAGACAGGGAGCTACTGTTGACCCCAAATGTTTGCCTGTTACATACGTTCCCCCACACTGCCCGCAACAAAATCACCAGTAAATTCCTAGATTTAGGATTAGTGCTAGATAAGCAGGAAATTACTTGCCCCTGGAAAGCGGTAACTGCCCCTAACACTGCGAAATGGCTGCGAGAATTCATAAAATGGCGGACTGTGAGGGGACTCTCCGACTGCAGGTGGCCAGAGGGACTGACAGCGATAAGTTACTGGACGCAGCGAGAGCCTGGGGGGTGATGGTAGACCTTCTGCAGAGACCTGAAGGACTGATCCCCTGCGGGCTGGGGACTCACTCTCCAATACTGGAAGGCGGCTTCTGGAGCGTGGGTGGGACGGAGGGCGGAGAGACTTTGGAGGTGGGAGCGTCCTCCAGGATGGGTTTTGGTTCGCTGTCATAGGATCCTTTATGGCAGGGGTCTCCAAACTTGTCCTGGAGGGCCGGATCCATGCCAGATTTTTAAAATAACTACATGTATCTCAATGGGGATATCCAAAAAATCTGGCATGGATCCGGCCCTCAAGGACCGGTTTGGAGACCCCTGCTCTACCGAGGGATGGAAAGGTATGCTACATGACAAACGAGACACAAGGGAGAGCGACATGTCTGCTAGGGGGTGGAGGGGTAGGGATAAGGGGGGGTCAGGGGAAGGGGGGGGTGGGAGTTGCTGGGGAGGTAGGGTTTTTTTCTTTTCTGTCTTGTTGCTAATTCCCACGTTAGGGAGAGGACGGAGTTTGTGTGCACATACTCCTAAAGCAGTATGGCTGTGCCCTCCAGGATGGAGGCCATGCTCTAGAATGGATAAGAATGATATATATAGTGGACAGTAAGGCTGTTGCAGACGAAGGAGTAGACGTGGACAGTTCTGATCGGATCAGGCCTAGGGCATGTCATATCCTCTCACTAGCGCAAGGCTGCTTATGGGATTGTATAATACATCAGACTTTGAAATTGTCATGTCTGTTATCCACAAAACTGAATAAAATCTGTTTACAAAAAAAAAGAAATGAATGTCCACATTTGCAAACAAGTCAACACTCCTGGCTATTTCAGCCAAACTATCTTTCAGTCATAAAGCGTATGGCTCGGAGATCCATGTTTTTTTTTATTTTTAAGAAGTTGAGCTAGTTTATTTTATATTTGGAAATGTCTACGCAGCTACTCAGTCGAGAACCTTTTTAAGGTGTTACCCAGTGTAATGTGTAATGGTAGACATGGTCTCTGATAAAGTTGGCATGTTAATGTTGCTTTGGCACTATCGTTGGATACGCCTTTAGCCATTTACGTAAAGGTAGGTATTATATCAAGCAGTGGGAAAGCCAATAGGTCTTGCCTTGGCAAGCTGGTGCAGTTTTTTTTTATTGTAACCACAAAAGAAAAGAAAATACACGGTCACCTAAATGTGGCTGACTTATGTTTGAAATAAACTTTTGAGGATTTTGCCTTCTACTAGGTTCATCATTGTTTTATTTTATTTCGTTTTTTTTCCTGATCTTGGAAAGCCTAGCTGAGTTTCTAGAGGGCAGAGCCCACCTCTTCACATCCTGATTGAGTAGTTCTGCTAGAGCCATGAGTATACACCCTTCCTCTCATATCTAGTCTTATCAGAAAAACTCTGATAGCACATGGAGGTATTCAGCACTTAGTTATGTTATGTTAAAAATGCTTGTTACCGCGCACGGACACCAATTGGTTTCATGGCGCTCAGAGACAAGTGGAGAGGAGACGCAGGAGGGTAAAAGAGGCTAATCGTAGGCAAGATGGAACAAATGAGTCTTCAGGAGTTTGCGGAAGGTGATGTAGTCCGGAGTGAGCCGAATTGAGAGGGGAAGGGAGTTCCAGGTAAAAGGAGCAAGAAAAGAAAAACAGGCGCCACCGTGTTTCTTGCGTTTAAACCTGGGAATGATCAAGAGATTATGGGCAGAAGACCTAAGGTGTCGTGAGGGAACGTGAGGGTGAAGGCTGAGAGAGATAAAGGCAGGGGCAGAAGTGGATAGAGATTTAAAGACAGTGCATCCCATTTTGAAAATATAGCGGTACGCTACCGGGAGCCAGTGTAGTCTTTTCAACAAAGGTGTGACATGTTGGTATTTAGGCTGTTGAGAGACCAGTCTGGCTGCCTGGTTTTGTACCAGCTGGAGCCGGTGAAGGTGGTATGCATGGATCCCCACGTACAGACAGTTGGCATAATCAATACGTGAGGTGACCAGGGCCATGATGACAAGAATGAGAGCCTCCGAGGATAAGTACCTTCGGATTTTCCCAATTCTGCGAAGGTGATAGAAGCAGGCCGAGGTGACCGCATTAATTTGGGGCCTCATCGATAGGTCACTAGAAATGATGATGCCAAGGCTTTTCACAGAGTTGACGGGGCAGGGGGAGGGACCAAGGGCCGGGGGCCAGAAGTTAGGACTCCAAGGATTCGTGGGCCCACCGATCAAAACCAGCTCAGTCTTGCTGGGGTTGAGCTTCAGCTGGCTGAAGTTCATCCACTCGTAGATGGTGAGCATTATTGATTGAAAATTAGAGCAAGAGAGAGGGGAAGAGTCGATGGGAAAGATTAGTTGCAGATCATCTGCGTAGTTGAAGATAGTAACAGGAGAGTGACGAAGAGAGGCTAGAAGGGGCTGCATATATAGATTGAACAAGAGAGGGGACAGAGCGGAACCCTGGGGGACACCACAGGAAAGTGAGATTGGGGGGGCAGAGAAAGTGGACAGCTGGACCGATTGGGAGCGGTGTTGAAGGAAAGACCCAATCCATGACAGGGCTAAGCCCTGAATACCCGCATTTCTGACACGGTCGATCAAGATAACATGATCGACCGTGTCAAAAGCGGCCGAAAGGTCTAACAACACTAAGGCCTGGGCCAAGTTCTTGACCGCCCCCTGTCTCAATGCGTCCATGACCGCTACCACCACTGCCTCCGTAGAATGGGCCGGTCTGAAGCCTGCCTGCTGGTCATCAAGAAAATGAGTTTTCTCGATGAAGGCGCTCAGGCAGCGGGTGACATACGAACACTTAAAATGAAATGAGTATCTGACTATGCACAGATATATTTTTGTATACAACTTTGTGTGGGCGTTTGAGTAAGGCCTAAGATCATTGAAAACTAAGCATATCATTACCAAACAACATTACCAGGTTGTTTCAAAAAGGATATTGAAGTTTTCTTTGTGAAAAAAGGGGTTCGTCATGATGTTATAAAGCTCTTCATAAGTGCAAAAGTACTCACCGCCGTACTCACCGTACTGGACACACTTCGCAACTGCGCAGACAATAATTCCCCCCAGGCCCTGATGCTCCTGGACCTCTCGGCCGCGTTCGACACGGTCAATCATACCATCTTGATCGACCGTGTCGGCCAGGCCGGCATCCAGGGCACAGTGGCCAGCTGGCTAAGATCCTTCCTGGAGAACAGATCCCAGGCCATCCGCCTTTGCAATCTGGTTGCCCCTAAACAGAGAATCACCTGCGGTGTCCCAGAGGGCTCCTCCCTGTCCCCCCACTTGTTCAACATCTACATCTTTCCCTTAATTCAGTCCCTTAGAGACAGGAAGGTGGCGGTCTTCAACTATGCTGGCGACCTACAACTGCTCTTCACGATCAATAACACAGAGAGCTCAATTACCAGCTTTCAGTCTACCATGATGTTCATCCACTCTTGGATGGACCAAAACCACCTTAAACTAAACCCTGGCAAGACTGAGCTGGTACTCACAGGGGACAGTCCTAAGCACTGGGGCCCACATTACTGGCCTTATTACTGTCCACCTTCTCCCTCACCATCGGCAAAAACACTCGGAGTCACACTAAATAGCGACCTCTAATTGAAATCACAAGTGGGTCTTGTGGTCTCCAAATGTTTTTTACAACTCAGGAAAATAAGAATGGTATGTCGCCTCCTTACACCAGAGGCCCTTACCCAGGTGGTGATAGCCACTGTCCTATCTCACCTGTACTACGCCAATTCTCTATACCTTGGCATGCCTCTCTACCTAATGAAGCGACTGCAGATGGTCCAGAACTACTCAGCCAGACTGATCCTAAGCCAACCCAGATGGCAACCTGCCACCCCACTACTTAGGAAGTTACACTGGCTCCCCATGCTCCAACGCTGCACCTTCAAAACAGGTTGCATTATCTTCAAATCTTTGCACTGCAAAAGCCCCAAATTCATAGACAACTTGATAGTCGCAACTTACGTTCAGCTCACCTCTCACTTCTCCATACCCCCTCCTTCAGACGGAAGCGCACAGGAGGCTGCAGATTTGCCACACTCGCTCCTCATCTCTGGGACTCCATCCCCCTCGATATCCGAGCCTGCCTGGACCTCATGAAATTCAGAAGAGCACTTAAAACCTGGCTCTATAAGCAAGCTTACAACTAAGTTCCTCTCGAGCTACGCACCTTTTTCTATAGCGCCATGAAACCAATCGGTGTAAGTGCGCTCTACAAAACATTTTTAAAATTTTAGCATTAACAAAAGTGATAAATTGTGTGCCTGCCTAAAATGCATCGAGAAGCAAGTACACATGGATGGGATCCTTAATCAGGAAACATTTATTCAAAGTACTTGCAAGCAATAACAAAATTAGGATGTAATGGTATGTGTTACTTCATGTAAAGAACACATTTCTAAGCAAGTGCAACAAGCAATTACCTCATCTTTGTCTATTCCTGGGTTAATTTGTATTATTGTTCATGACCTCCTCTGGCTCAACATGATAATACAGAAAGTGACTGTTGAAAAGGGGACATTAATACAGCATGCTGTCAATATTCCATTGATTACTTAGACTTCTTATAGAGGATTGTTAGAAATGAGGGTCTCTTGTTGGCAATGGTTTGCACCTTTGTCCAAGTAGGGACCTTTCGTCCTAGTCCGGGTAAGAGGGATACACTTCTAAAATAACCCTTGCTCACCCCCTTGGTAGCTTGGCATGAGCAGACAGGCTTCTCTCAGAGGCAGTGTGTAAAGCATTTGTGCACACATACAGTAATACAGTTAAACACTCCAGTTTGGAAAAATAAGTAATCTCTATCTAAACCAAATAAGACCAAAACAACAAAAATTCACAATACAGTTATCAAAATGTGACTTTTAAAAGGTAGATATAGTTCTGTTCATAGACAATGGGGATGCAACACTCTCAACACTAAGTACCTTGGATGCGTCAAAAACACAAGCAAAAAGGGTCGCTGGGAAGGTAATGCGTCGGTAGCTTGCACACATGGAAGGTGATGCGTCGGTTTCTTGTCTCGGGGGGAGCGGGGGGTGATGCTTTGGTTCCTTACCAGAGAAGAGGTGATGTGTCGGTTTCTTACAGCATGGGAAGGTGATGCGTCCGTTTCTTACTGTGTCCCTAAGCGATGCGACAAACCTTGCGCCTCGATGTGATGCGTGATGATCCAGGGCGATGCGTGAATATCCGGGATGCGCTGCCATGATTCCTGGCACTTCCCTCGATGCGTCGGTTCTTACACAGCAGGGCATGCATCAGATTGTGTTGGAGTGAATTCGGACGTCTGAGATCGGTGCACAGAACTCATCGCACTGAAGAAACTTCAGCCACAGGCAGGCGCTGAATCGATGCTGCGGCAATGCATAGGAAATTCTTCTTGCACCGCAGCAATGCGTCGGCACCAGGCGATGCGTCGCTTTTCACAGTTCTTTAGTCTTTTGCAGTTCCAGGCCCAGAAACAACCTTCAGAGGTCCAGAATATTGGCAGGCACCTCTTGGCTGGTCTGAACTCCCAGCAAGGGAGTTCGGTGGTGACTGAGGGTAGTCTTTGTGTCCAGGAGACTTCAGAACAGGAGGCTAGCTCCACTTCAAGCCCTTGGAGAGCTTCCTCAAATAGGGGACACAGCACACAGCAAAGTCATTTTCCTTTCCTTGGCAGAAACAGCCACTGCAGGCCAACCCCAGACAGCACACAGCAAAGAGGCAGTACTTCTCCTCAATTTCTCCAGCTCTTCTCCTCGGCTAAGGTTCCTCTTGAACCCCAGAAGCAATCTAAACTACAGGGGTGCGGGCTCCACTTTTTATAGCACACATTCCTTTGTTCTCTAGTGGCAGATAAGCTCTTTGCCCAGCCAAAACCAGTTCTAGCCTCTCTGGTACAGCCACCCGGCAGGCGGTGTATGTATGTATGTATGTATAAACTATTTTGTAGCCCGCTCCGTTACTTGGGAGTATCTTGGCGCGAGACAGTGGAGACAGCATTGTGTAAGGCAGACCAGGTCTGTTCAGGTGAAATGAAATCTCCTCCCCCTACTCTAAATGCATCCCAGGTCTATTCAGCCCAGCCTTGACTCATCTAGAGAAGGCAGAACTCACCTCAACCCTCGCCTATCCCCCAGTTGCTGTCTACAGTGAATGCACATCCCCAGCCCCAATCACTCCAAAAGCAGACTTTCAAGACCCAACCCAGCAGAGGCACACAGGAGGGCTAAGCAAAAAAATACCTACTTGCTAAAAGTGGTATTTTCAAACAGAATGTACAAATCATCCTTTTTAAAGATGCATCTTTAGATTCTGAGTTCAAGCATACTAAACTTTATCTTGCTGTCTTATCCCAATGGAAGGCTATATTTATAAGATGCTATAAATGAACTCCCATTCAATCCTATGGAACAGATAGCCTTTCAATAGTGATCTTTGAAATTGGCAGTATTTCACTATCAGGACATGCCACACACATCAGGACATGTCCTACCTTCCACTTACATTGCACCCTGCCCACATGGGTACCTTGGGCCTACCTTAGGGGTGACTCAAATGTAAGAAAAGAGAAGGTGCACTTGCCAGTTTGACATGGCAGTAGAAACTGCACGCAGACACTTCAGTGGCAGGTCCGAGTTACCTTGGGTGGCACAATCAGCACTGCAAGCCCACTAGCAGTATTTGGTTTTACAGGCCATGGGCACACACAGCCAGTTAGGGATACAATAATCCATAACCACCATTTTCAGGGAGTGCATATGCACTTTAGACCTGATCAGCAGTGGTAAAGTACCCAGAGTCCTAAAACTAACAAAAACAGAAGGCTGAAATGCAAGAGTCTGGGGATAAACCCGCTGGACAAGCCTGGTCTAACAAGTATGATATACCCGTAGGTGTTGAAAACAGTTGACAGATCATCACACAGATTTCATACCATGATAGAAGCCGAAATCAGCCTGTGTTGGGTTTATAGTGGTGTTCATTTTCACAAACATTGACCTAATATAGAAACTACTTCCTCCAAAGTTCCACCTGCTAATGAAAATTGGGTATCGGATGATGGCTTGTGGAGACTGGGGGTGGGGGGGTCGATCAGGGATTTCTTTAAAAGCAGTGTAATCTGAGAGAATAATATTTAGGGAGTCAAGAGTAGTGTTGGTTTGATTGCTCACTGAAAATTGTGTAGATGGTAAAGGCGGCAACAGTAAAATGTAAATGCACACTTAATAATCTGTGTGCTGGTACTCCAGAGAGAAATGTCCAACAACTAGCCACCTCCCAGCTCGCATGACAGCTAGCCACCCCCTCACCTCACAGAACAGGTCTTGCCAAGCTCTCTTGCCCCTGGTTTAATAAAACACAAGGCAGGTGAAAAAACTTGCAAAAAGACCACAAGAGCTTGGTGGCAAAAATTATAGCTTGGAGGATAAGGCCAAATACAAGTCAGCACTACAAAACTACTCCAGTCTAATCAATTCCACTAAAAAGAAAATCTTTGAGGGAAAGATTGATAAGGCGGAAAACTAGCCAACATAAATTTTTAAGATCATTTTTTTAATTCTAGATCCGGTAGCATGCTACCACAGCAAAGATCCATCGGCCTAGTGGTGCGAACGACTTGCCTTCCTTTTGAAGAACAAAATTGCGGACATCCAAAACAGCTTAACCACAATAGGTCTCAGTCATTGGCCCTCCTCCTACCGACATCATCACCTTCGTACTTTCCTCTTTTGATCTGATCTCAATAGATGATTTTGAGAGCTGCCATTCTAAACATTCTATCAGGCTACCCTTCAGACTCCTGCCCCCTTTTTTGTTCTAGCGGCAGGAGTGGATATCATCAATCCGGTGTTTAACTTCATACGGAACAATTCCTGGAAATGGGCCAAGATTCTGCCACTATTAAAAAAAAAAAATGCAGACTCTATTATCCCAAGCAACTATAGACCGATCTCCCTGCTGCCAGCCTAGTCTAAAATTGTGGAGAAATTTGTGAATCAGCAGCTAGCCAACTACATAGTCTAGCAGGATCCTCCATCCCAGTCAGTCAGGATTTGGGGCAAAATTTAGCCGAGAGAGAGAGCACTACTGGAAGTTTCCGAAGTGATCAAATGCACTTAAGATGCAGATAGAAGGCAGTCCTGGTACTGCTCGGCCTATCTTCTGCTTTTGTTATGGTCCCACACTACAGGCTACTTGCCCTTCTTCATTCCATGAGCATCAGGGGCACAGAGCTGAAGTAGCTGAAGTCCTTCCTTGAAGACGGATACCAAGAGGTTTGGATGCCATCTTTTTCATCTGGTAAGAACAGTGTCTCCGTAGGAGTACCCCATTGCTCGGCCCTTAGCCCAACCATGTCTAATATCTATATCACCCCTTTGGTTGCATTGGTTGAGTCTTTTGAGGCCAAGATAATCTCCTATGCCGATGATCCTTGGTTGCTGTTTTCTTTCAAGAAAGGTGAGTCAATTGTCCAAGATGTAATTAAAACCTGACTATCCGCAGTATTCCAGTAGATGAGTGCTAACCAATTCAAATGCAACACCGATAAGACGGAGGTTCTCAGCTTTGATCATAATTTTACTCTCAAACTATAAGCTCATTGGCCGGATAACATCGCAGCCCCCGCCTCCATCCAAGCTGTGTTTTATCTCATGCAAACTGCTAAAATAATTCTTCCAGATCCTCTCTATGCCCGTCAGGATAACAATGAACTTGGCCTTGATTATGTCCAAACTGGACTACACCAATGCCTTTTGTGCAAGTCTTCAACAATACCTGCTGAGGAAATTACAAACGGTTCAGAACATAGCGGCTCATTTGGACCCAAGCTACCTAGACGAGCTTCAGGTTCGTCACACTTGAAGAACCTGCACTGGCTCCATTTGATTTAAAAAAAAAAAAGGATCCTGTTCAAGACCCTGGTCCTTATACACAGTTTTGAACCACTCTAGACCTGAGTACCTGTCTTTCAGGATACAACACTACACTCCCCTCAGACATCTGAGATCTTTTCACAACCATCTGGCTAAAGTCCCAAGGGTCAGACGGGCAAAAACTGGAGGCAGATCCTTCTCCCTTCTTGGCCTCGAACCCTGGAACAGCTTGCCTGTCGAATTGTGCCACATCGAAAGTGAGGCTTTATTTGTTTATTTGTAAGCGCAACATTCATCCGAGAAGACATCACAGGGCTAGGAAAGCAAACACCTAAAATGAGAGTAAGGTAACATTAAAAAACTCTAATTGTTTAATTAAACCCGGGGAACAAATGGGTTTTTGACTTTTTTCTCAATGACATAGTCATCGGTAAGATCAATTTCCAGCGGAAGTTCGTTCCAATGAGTTGTTTCCAGATGAGAGAAAGACCGGCCCCCTGCACTGGCCCTCTTAATGCGTTTTGTTTTTGTCCGTGCCTGATTTCACAACCCTAAATTCTGAGTTGGAACATAGAATTCAGTTTTATTTTGCAGGACTCTAGGGCCATGATTGTATAAGGCCTTGTGAGCATGACCTAGGAGCTTGAATTTTGAACTTTGACGAACAGGCATCCAATGGAGCTCCCTCAGACATTCAAAGGCTGAGCTGTACCTTCTTTTGTTTCACACCAGCTTGGCAGCTGCATTCTGGATCTCCTGCAGACATGAGAAGAGATAGTCTGCCATGCCCACATAGAGCCATTCCCGTAGTCCCGTTTACTTATAAGCAAAGCCTGGATGATAGTTTTCCTGCACTGCAAGGGTATCCATAAGAAATGTCTTTTTAGAGGTTTTAATGTGGCAAAGCTTCTCCCACATAGTGCGCTAACCCAATTCTGCATGGTTAGTGCATTGTCAACGAAAATGCCCAGGTTTTTAGGGCTCGCTGGTACTGCATCCGAAGGATGCGTCCAGCTGGAGCCTTTTAGCTGCCTGACACGGGGGAATGAAGGACACAAAACTGTCACGAGTTTTTTCTCGTCTGGATGCAGCTGCGCGCACGCGCACACTCACGCATGCGCACATCACAGCCGCGCACATCACAGTCACAGCCACACCTCCTCCCTCCCCCCCCTTCGCCGCCGCCGCCGCACCTACACACACACACACACACAGAGCAGGCTGTTCACAACACATGCACACGCAGGCAGACACTAGCGCACACATACAGACACACACTACACCTCCCCAGGCGGGCCCCACCCACCCCCCGCCGCCGCCGCCGCCGCCGCCGCCGCCGCCCACACACGAGAGTACACGCACAGACAATCCATCCCCGCCCCCCGCCCCGCCCCGCCTGCAAGCTCTCACTTACCGGCTCGGTATGCAGGTTCCTGGGCCGTCTTTTGGCACGCCGCAGGGGTCTCCTCACCACTCGGGAGCCCCGTGTTGCCTCTGTTACCATGCAGTCTGCCCTCGCTCTTTCGCCCGGTCTCTCTGAAGCGCCCCGGGACTTCAGCGTGGAGCCTGCATGTTTCGGACGTCCTCCTCGGCGGTTACTTCCTGTTTCTTTGACGAGCCCCGCCCACGTCCAAACAAAGGCTGCCTGACTTCCAGAGTGCGCCCGCGATGAAGAGACGGCCATTTCGTCAGCACACAAGCACCTAGCACTGTGTTTATTTGCATACTGGACTGTCACTGTGCTTTCGGTAACGACGTACAGCTTCGGAGACTGCACACGTTGTAAGCATATTGTGGTGCACGTACAACAGACAGCTGAGTGCATAATCAATCTATGTGAGCAAAGAACATGTTTTCATAACCCTTGCTATCCTTTCCATTTAATTGTTTTGTTCCATTATTTGATTACATTTCCTGATATTTGACAAATGATTTCCGTGTACATGCAGAGGATTAAGCAATTGCAGTGAAAGGACACGCTTATGATGCTATCGCTAATGCTGTGGTTTTATGTATGTCCTGGTGAAATTTCTGTTACACAGTGTAATCTCAGTTAATTTCTGGCATTTGCTTTACATTTGTGATGAAATCATGGCAATTACGTGATTACACCGTGACCAGATCAAGTAAAGAAGCTTCTGTTCGGGTCAATATCCCATGGCATAAACACAGGAAACAAGGTTTGCAAAGAGAACGTGTGCAGATGCTGTTCGTGCACGCGTGATTTTGCGACTTTTTCTTAGTGCAAAATATGTCCTTGTATCCAAGAATGAATGCGAGGATGTACATGGCAAAACAGCTGCCAAATGCTGGACCGATGTTTTTTTGTTATTTCGTGTACTTATTGAAGAATTCCATGTATTTTTTGCAAAAGAATTTACGCAAATATCGCACACTCCTAATATTATATTACATTTCCTATTAATTATCACACACCATTTGCACACAATTGCTAAGGTTATTCTTTCTGAAGGATTTATCTTCATGTTGGGTTTTTTGTTTTCATTATGACGGAAATGAACCTCAACTACGCAGCTAGGGCATGTTTAAAAAAAAATTATTTCTGAATGCAGTGCACATTTTGTGCCTTGCTTCTCTTGGAGCGTGGGGACGCAGAGCCTACATGGAGTGGCTGTATAAAGGACATAGCACCACTTTTTATTGAATAGAAGGTCAATATTTTATTAAGCGTAACATGAGCATACGTGCATAGAGGATGGGCTGGTGGAAGGCTGGGAGAGAATTACAGGCAGTGATGCGGAGAATTTCCCCGTGTTCGTTGATTACAGTTTCCAAGCAGCTGTGAGCACCAAGAGATTACGGTGCGTCCGCTCTTGTTCCTTGTAGACTCTTACTCTAGCGCTCTCTAGTTTGCTGTCTTGCCTGTGGGCATTTGTCCCCAGCCAGATTGCATCTTTAATCTGTGTGGTTTCTGCATGTCGTAAACTCTATCCCAATATTAATAGCTTTTTCGTTTTTTTTTTTCCTTTCTAATTTACATGCGCTTAATTTATTTCATGCCAGCCTTTTAAATCAGAAACGCGCTCCGATTAAGGTCCATTGAGAGCTTTACATTACTGTTGCATGTGTGAGTGCAGAGTGCGTGCAGAGTGACAGTGCGTGCAGAGTGACAGTGCGTGCAGAGTGACAGTGCGTGCAGAGTGACAGTGAGTGCAGAGTGACAGTGAGTGCAGAGTGCGTGCAGAGTGACAGTGAGTGCAGAGTGAGTGCAGAGTGACAGTGAGTGCGGAGTGACAGTGAGTGCAGAGTGACAGTGAGTGCAGAGTGACAGTGAGTGCAGAGTGACAGTGAGTGCAGAGTGACAGTGAGTGCAGAGTGACAGTGAGTGCAGAGTGCGTGCAGAAACAGTGAGTGCAGAGTGCGTGCAGAGTGACAGTGAGTGCAGAGTGACAGTGAGTGCAGAGTGACAGTGAGTGCAGAGTGACAGTGAGTGCAGAGTGCGTTCAGAAACAGTGAGTGCAGAGTGCGTGCAGAGTGACAGTGAGTGCAGAGTGCGTGCAGAGTGACAGTGAGTGCAGAGTGAGTGCAGAGTGACAGTGAGTGCAGAGTGAGTGCAGTGACAGTGAGTGCAGAGTGACAGTGAGTGCAGAGTGACAGTGAGTGCAGAGTGACTGAGTGCAGAGTGCGTGCAGAGTGACAGTGCGTGCAGAGTGACTGAGTGCAGAGTGACAGTAAGTGCAGAGTGCGTGCAGAGTGACAGTGAGTGCAGAGTGCGTGCAGAGTGACAGTGAGTGCAGAGTGCGTGCAGAGTGACAGTGAGTGCAGAGTGCGTGCAGAGTGACAGTGCGTGCAGAGTGACAGTGAGTGCAGAGTGACAGTGAGTGCAGAGTGACAGTGAGTGCAGAGTGACAGTGAGTGCAGAGTGACAGTGAGTGCAGAGTGCGTGCAGAAACAGTGAGTGCAGAGTGACAGTGAGTGCAGGGTGAGTGCAGAGTGACAGTGAGTGCAGAGTGAGTGCAGAGTGACAGTGAGTGCAGAGTGACAGTGAGTGCAGAGTGACAGTGAGTGCAGAGTGACAGTGAGTGCAGAGTGACAGTGAGTGCAGAGTGCGTGCAGAAACAGTGAGTGCAGAGTGCGTGCAGAGTGACAGTGAGTGCAGAGTGCGTGCAGAGTGACAGTGAGTGCAGAGTGCGTGCAGAGTGACAGTGAGTGCAGAGTGACAGTGAGTGCAGAGTGACAGTGAGTGCAGAGTGACAGTGAGTGCAGAGTGACAGTGAGTGCAGAGTGCGTGCAGAAACAGTGAGTGCAGAGTGCGTGCAGAGTGACAGTGAGTGCAGGGTGAGTGCAGAGTGACAGTGAGTGCAGAGTGACAGTGAGTGCAGAGTGACAGTGAGTGCAGAGTGACAGTGAGTGCAGAGTGACAGTGAGTGCAGAGTGACAGTGAGTGCAGAGTGACAGTGAGTGCAGAGTGACAGTGAGTGCAGAGTGCGTGCAGAAACAGTGAGTGCAGAGTGCGTGCAGAGTGACAGTGAGTGCAGAGTGCGTGCAGAGTGACAGTGAGTGCAGAGTGCGTGCGGAGTGACAGTGAGTGCAGAGTGACAGTGAGTGCAGAGTGACAGTGAGTGCAGAGTGCGTGCAGAGTGACAGTGAGTGCAGAGTGCGTGCGGAGTGACAGTGAGTGCAGAGTGACAGTGAGTGCAGAGTGACAGTGAGTGCAGAGTGACAGTGAGTGCAGAGTGACAGTGAGTGCAGAGTGACAGTGAGTGCAGGGTGAGTGCGGAGTGACAGTGAGTGCAGAGTGACAGTGAGTGCAGAGTGCGTGCAGAGTGACAGTGAGTGCAGAGTGACAGTGCGTGCAGAGTGCGTGCAGAGTGACAGTGAGTGCAGAGTGAGTGCAGAGTGAGTGCGGAGTGACAGTGAGTGCAGAGTGACAGTGAGTGCAGAGTGACAGTGAGTGCAGAGTGACAGTGAGTGCAGAGTGACAGTGAGTGCAGAGTGCGTGCAGAAACAGTGAGTGCAGAGTGCGTGCAGAGTGACAGTGAGTGCAGAGTGACAGTGAGTGCAGAGTGACAGTGAGTGCAGAGTGACAGTGAGTGCAGAGTGACAGTGAGTGCAGTCACTCAGCACCACCACATTATCACTCAGAACCACCACAGCACCACTCAGAACCACCACAGCACCACTCAGCACCACCACAGCATCACTCAGCATCACTCAGCACCACCACAGCACCACCACAGCACCACCATAGCACCACTCAGCACCACCACAGCATCACTCAGCATCACCACAGCCCCATTCAGCACCACCACAGCCCCATTCAGCACCACCACAGCATCACTCAGCACCACCACAGCATCACTCAGCACCACCACAGCACAAATATGTTCTCTCAATGTTTCAAGCTTTATTACAAATGTCACAAAAAGATGTTAATATTTCACTTCTGTTCTTGGATTTCGTTACAATAAAATACACTGAACATAATCTTCACAAAAGTTATTTACAAAAGTTTAAGCTATTGCCATTATAAATTACAATCACTTTTATTAAGTATTAAAAAAAATTAAAAGCCATTGTTATTTGTAATATCAATACATCTAAGTCACGTAAATACAAATGTTGCATTACAAATGCTATAGGTGTCACATTTGCGAAAGCTATAACTATTGGCATTGTAAATGACAAAGCTATTAATTTAGCTATTTTCAAAACCAACACATAAATGAACATTTGGTGAATTACCATTAAAATATTTGACTTTTTTACTAAGATATTATTGTACTCTTTTATGCAAACAAAATTTAGATACTGCATAAATAACTTTAATAAAACATATTTTATATGTAGCTTTTTATGTAAAAAAATAACTATAGCACAAAGCAAAAAACAATTGCCATTTACAATGCTAATAGCTCAAACTTAAATAATGCGAGACCTATTGCATTGCAAATGCTTGTTTGCTACCTGTTTGGGAGCGGGTGCAGGTCCAAGGGATTTGGGCCGCCAGGTTGCGTCCCAGATGAGTTGGGCTCCTCCTAAGAGTAGGATCTCTGATTTGTCAGCATTTAGTTTTCAGACAGTGGTCTGACATCCATACCGCCGTTTCTGAGAGACAGTAAGTTTAATCCTGGTGTCCTCACATGTCTCTTCAAGGGCTATCAGCGGTTGTGTATCATCCTCATAGGAGCAGATACCAAATCCCCTTTTTTTGCTGATTTTAGCCAGAGACGATAGGTAGGCATTGAAAAAGGGTAGGGCTCAGGTAATCTCCCTGTGGGACGCCATAGGTAATGGTTTTTGGGGTGGAGGTGAAAGGTCCCATTTGTACTGTTTTGTTCTGTTACTTAGGTAGGAGGAGAACCACTGGAGAGCCTGGGGGTGTATGCCCTTTTCATGTAGGGTGCTCAGCAATAGGTCATGCGATACTATGTCGAAGGCGGCCAACAGGTCCAATAGGATCAGGATGGCGGCCTTGGCCTGGTCAATTAGGGATCTAATACTATATAAGACTGCCCGGAGGGTAGCCTTCGTGCTGTTAGGGGCTCTAAAGCCAGTTTGGGAGGGATCCAAGAGCTCATTGTATTCAAGGTAATTGGACAGCTGTTTAATAACCAGCTTCTCCATTACTTTGATAGGTATGGGAGCTGAGAGATAGGTCGGTAGTTTTTCGGATTATGAATGTCTGTGTCTGCTTTTTTTTTAGTAATGGGACTACTGTGGCTTTTTTCCAGGTCGCTGGGAATACAGCAGTATCCAGTGAATTGTTAAATAGGCCGGTTACGTGAGGACATAAGGTTGGTATAATAGAGAAAATTAAATGGTGGCAAGGATCTAGCAGGGCCCCTGACTTGACTTCTGCCATTGCTTTGGATACCTGGTTTTCTGTGAAGGGAACAAATTTGCTGAAGTAGGAATGAGCCTCAGGGTGAGCATTCAAAGTTTTCCAATTGATAACTGTTAAGGGGGGATGGTTTCTGAATGAGATGTAGATCTCAGAGATTTTATCAGCAAATAATTAGCTGATTTTCTCAGAGCAATCTTATCGATGAAGGCAGGGTTTTGGACCGACTCGATGGTTTACATAGCTCTTTCACTAATTTGTAAAGCTTTTTGGGTGAATTGCTTTTATCAATTATGCGATTCGGGAAGTAGCTCTTTTTAGTTTTTTGATGGCATTGTTATAGGTTCTCAGCTCGACTTTGTATAGACATCTATCCTCTTCTCGCTTCGATAGTCTCCATTTATGTTCGAGTGCTTTGCAAAAAGTAATTAAAAACCGGGCTTTTCACTTTCTAACTCCCCCTCCCCCATCCTGTGCTCTCTTACATTCCACTCAGTGCCTGGACACTTCTCAGAGTAGCAGTGCACCTTAGAAATCTAGCTATTTATTCATTCATTCACACGTTCTTTCACCCAGTCAAGTTATAGTTACAAAGTTTAAGTCGGAGAGAATTTATCAGTTTTCACCCCTTCCTTGCTCAGGACGGCCGAGAGCCATCCTGGACCACGGTGGGCTTGTGTGCGCAGGACTGCTCCGGGCCATCCCAGCACATGGCATCTGAAATCCCTCTGGAGCAGGCACCGGAGGGATTTATACCCCCCCCCCCCCACCCCCCCCAACAGCCTTGGGGCCTGGGAAAGAGCTTCCCTTCACCCGAGGCTGTGTAGTTGACTTCCCAAAAATGACGAGCAGCGTGCACGTCACGCTCACGCTGACGTCATTTCAGTGAAACCGAAACTGAGGTGAGCTGATGGGCTCATTTCCTTTTAACTTTCTGCATGCTCAGGGGGCTATCCCAGCCCGCTGAGCACGTAGAAAGTCAGGAGAGGTATCGTTGGAAAAGGGAGAATCTCCCCTTTCCAATGGTACCGGTCCCTAGTGGATCTCTGCTTGGGGATCGCCCCAGGAGGGCGATCCCCAAGCAGGGATCCACCCACTAGGCATCAGGGAGGGGGGAGCAGCCCCTGGGATAAGGGCTTTGATCCCCCAGAAATGAATTGGGCAAAATCAGTCTTTCTGCCAACTGGGGTGAGGAGGGGGGACACAGAAAGCCCACTAGAAGCCTGGGATTTTTAAACATTTAATTTTGTGGTGGGGGCTGCCCAATAGGGGCATGCTAATGCCCCCACCACCCCAGCACAATTCTAGTCTTTCTACCCTCCCCACCCTGGGAGCAGATGAGGTCAATAACCCTCGATCTGCCCCCTAGGGGAGGCAGAAAGCACACTAGGCACCAGGGATATTTTTTTATGTATATAGGTGTTGGGGGGCCGCCCGAAATGGGCATGCCAATGCCCCCACCCCCCAAAAAACTATTCTTTCCACACTGGCCATCTCCCCCTCCTCCCCCCCCCCCCGAGGAAGGCAGAAAGCCTAATAGGCACCAAGGATTGTTTTTTTTATATACATAGGGGTGGGGCTGCAGAGAATGGGCATGTTCACGCCCCCACCGCCAAAAAAGGCTTTCTGCCTCCCTCGGAAGGCAGATTGGGGCAATAGCCCCCTATCTGCCTCTCACGGGGGATGCAGAAACCCCACTAGGCACCAGGGATAGGTTTATGGGTATGCCAGTAAGGAGCCCCACAGGCAAGGGTTGCTCCCTTTTTTTAGGCACACATTTTGGCTGTTTCAGTGGTATTTTTATTCTCGTTTGCACCCAAGCAGGGGCAGAAATCCTCTAGAACCCAGGGAGAGTTTGTGTGTGTGTAATCGGGAGTTTGGCTGATGGTCTGCGTGTACTGGTATTTGGCTGGCATTTTGCTGGCGGTGTGTGTGGACCTGCACTTGGCTAATGTGTGGGTGGATTTGCGCTTGATGACGGTGTGTAGAGTGGCACTTGCCTGGTGGTGTGCGCGGAGTGGTGCTTGACTGGCGGTGTACATGGACTGAGGCTTGGCTGGCTGTGTGCATGGAAGGTACTTGGCTGCAGCTCTGGACTGGCTGTAGCGGACACTGGACGTTTACCTGGTAGGCCAGAGGGGTGGGGCCGGTTTTCTGGCTGTTGGTGCGGTTTTGTCACTGAGAGATGGTTTTGCAGCAGTGCTGCAATATCGGACCCCAGTATCAAAAGCAGGAGCTGTGCTTTTTACTAGCACGCAACCCCTTCTTTCCCATCCCCCCTCTGCCAGGGCCGCTCGAGCAGCAATCTGCTAGAGCTGGTTGTTGTTCCCAGTCTTACCCTGCTTCACTGGCAGTGTGTGGGGGATGGTGCTTGGCTGATGGTGTGCATGGATATTGCTGGGCTTACTGTGTGCAACAATCGCATTTGGCTGACTGTGTACATGGATGGCTCTTGGCTGGCGGTGTGCATGGATGGTGCATGGCTGGCTGTGTGTGTGGATGGTTCTTGGCTGGCGGGTTGTGTGGATGGTGCTTGGCTGGCGGGTTGCATGGATGGCGCTTGGCTGGCGGGTTGTGTGCGTGGATATTGCTTGGCTGACGTTGTGCATGGATATTGCTTGGCTGACGTTGTGCATGGATATTGCTTGGCTGACGTGCATGGATATTGCTTGGCTGACTGTGTGCATGTATAGCATTTGGCTGGCTGTGTACGTGGATGGCCCTAGGCTGGCGTGTGCATGGGTGGTGCTTGGCTGGTGGTGTGTGCGGATGGTGGTGTGCGTGTACTGACTCTTGGCTGGTGTTGTGGCTTGCATGGATCCCCCCGCGTTTTCTTACCCAGAATCCCCTGCAAACCTCAAATTTACATTTTTATGTGGGTAAGTTGTAGGATCACCGCTCAGGCACACATTTCCTACCACCCAGCACTCCATCTGGTCGCTTGAGAAAAATGATACTTCACTTGTTTGGGTGCCCAAAGTAGCATTAGCCAAAAAAGGTATAAACAAACTGCCCTTTTGGAACGGCTTTGGGCCCACTCAATCTCTACTCTTTTTTGGCCCTTTAATGTCACAGGCACTTGGCCGATCTACAGAAGTAAGATATCATTTTTATCAGAAGACTGAGTGGAACGCTTAGTTGTAGGAAATGTGTGCTGTGCGGTAATCCCACAACTTTCCCACACAGATATTAGAGGAAAATGTGACTTTTTAGCTAAATTTGAGGTTTACTGCGTATTTTTGGAAGGAAAATGTTGTGGGATCAACGCAAGCCACACCTTGCTGGATTCCCATGGGTTTTAGAAATGTCTGGGGTTTTAGGTTACCCTAGATGTCTGCAAACCTGGGACCAAAAACACAGGCGCCCACCTATCTATCAAAAACAACCTGGTTTTTTCAAGTGGGTCACCTGTTTTTTTTTGCCAACTAAGGAAACCTATCAAACCCACAAATTTCTGAACACTAGACACCCAGGGGAGTCCAGAGAGTTATAGGCTGCATTGACTCCCCAACATCTTCCTACCCAGGCGAATAACAGCGTGCTAGCTATAAAGCAGTCAACCTACAAAAAGACTTACATAAAAACCTTCAAGGGAAACAACCCTCATCAACTAGTAGCTACTTAAACTCAACCCCTCCACATTCCCAAAACCAGGTCATCGAACCCTTAAAAATAGAATACCTGGACAGGGAACCACTCCACACTCCATCTACACACAAGGTTGAGATGCTGCTCTTAGTCACCAATCAAGCCCTGAACTCAATGTCTAGCGCACTTCACATGCATTTGTGATAGGTATTTTTGATGTTCCACAATACGTTTTGGGCCCTTGCTTGTCGCGGGTACTTGGCCCACCCACACTAGTGGGTACCACTTTTATCGGGAGACCTGGGGGAAGGTGGGTTGTAGGAAATTTATGTCACCCCGGACAACTTTCCCACACAGAAATTTGAGAATAATAAGATTTTTTTCTGCTAAATTTGAGGTTTGCAGGGGATTCTGGGTAGAAAAACGTTGGAGGATCCTTGCAAGCCATACCTCATTGGACTCCCCCGGGTGTCTAGCTTTCAGAATTGTGTGGGTTTGGTAGATTTCGATACATAGCTGCCGACCCTGGGGCCAAAAACCCAGGTACCCCCCTTGCAAAACCAGGTAATTTTGTGATAGGTAATTTTGATGTCTCTTCAATATGGTTTGGGCCCTTGCCTGTTGCGGTTATTTGGCCCACCCACGTGCCTGGAGTACCATTTTTGTCAGGAGACCTGGCGGAATGCTGGGTGGTAGGAAATTGATGTTCGCCCGGTGATCCCACAAGTTTCCCAAACAGAAATTTGAGAAAAATCTGATTTTATTTTCTGCTAAATTTGAGGTTTGCGTGGGAGTCAGGGTAGAAAAACGTTGGGGGTTGGAAGGGTTCAAGCAAATCAAATCTACCTGGACTCCCCGGATCTTTCGTTTTCAGAAATGTGGGGGTTTGGTAGGTTTCCCTAGATGGCAGCTGAACGGGGGCCAAAAACCCAGGTGACCCCCACCCCCCTTTGCAAAAACAGGTTGTTTTGTGTTAGGTAATTTTGATGTCTCCGTTATATATTTTGGGTCCTTGCCTGTCGCGGGTAGTTGGCCCACCCACACTAGTTAGTGACCATTTTTATCGAGAGACTTTAGAGAATGCGGGTAGGTGGAAGTTTGTGGACCCACGCAGATTCCTGAACTTTCCATCACAGAAATGTTGGGAAAGTGTGAAATGTATAGGTTTGCTAGGTTTCCCTAGGTGCCGGCAGAGCTAGGGTTCAAAATCCACAGCTAGGCACTTTGCAAAGAAAAGGATCAGTTTTCGCTGTAAAAATGTCCCCATTGCATTTTGGGCCATTTCCTGTTGTGGGCACTAGGCCTACACACACAAGTGAGGTACAATTTTAATCTAAAAACTTTGGGGAGTGTAGTGTGGGTGACATTTTGTGGATCCATGCAGATTCCAAAACTTTCCATTACAGAAATGTGAGGAAAAAGTGTTTTTTTGACAAAATTTGAGGTTTGCAAGGGAATCTGGGTAATAGAAACTGGTGAGAGCCACACAAGTCACCCCATCCTAGATTCCCCTTGGTGTCTAGTTTTCAAAAATGTATATGTTTGCTGGGTTTCCCTAGGTGCTGGCAGAACTAGGCTTCAAAATCTACAGCTAGGCACTTTGAAATAAAAGGGTCAGTTTTCACTGTAAAAATGTGGTGCGTCCACGTTGCGTTTTGGGCCGTTTCCTGTTGCCGGCACTAGGCCTACCCACACAAGTGAGGAACCATTTTTATCGGGAGACTTAGGGGAACACAGAATTGTAGAGCAACTGGTATTACCTATTGACATTCGATGCATTTATGCCTTCCAAATGTAAGACAATGTGTAAAGAAGAAGTCACTTTGAAAAATGTCCTATAATTCACATACTAGTATGGGTCCCCACAATTTCAGAGATGTGCAAAAAGCTACTGATTCTAAACTCTATATTTTGATCCCATTTCGGAAATACATTGGTATCTTTGATACCTAGTTTTCACTCTTTATATTTTACTCAGTGAATTGCTACATACCCGATACACAAAGCAAAACCATTGCAAGATGCTGCTCAGTTATTGGCTCTGGATTCCTCGGGTTCTTGGTGAATCTACAAGTCCTATATATCACCACAACCAGAAGGGTCCAGCGTATGTAACGGTATATTGCTTTCAAACATCTGGCATGCTTCGAAGAAGTTGCAGACGAAAACGCTGGCACAAATGGCTGTATTTTCAACTCCTTTTCAATTTTTCTTAATTTCAAGTGTTAGTTTTTATAAAGAAGTCCTTGAAGGGTCTACACAGATGACCCCTTGCTGAATTCAGAATTGTGTCTACTTTTTAGAAATGTATAGCTTTCTGGCATCTATTATTGCTTTCACACCCATTTCTACCACTAACTGGAAGGAGGTTGAAAGCACAAAAAGTAGCAAAAATAGGCTATGTCTCAGTAAAATGCCAAAACGGTGTACAAAATGTTGGTATTCTGACAAAAGGCTGCCTGGCCCTGAAAGCTGGGAAGATGGTGATTTCAGCACCACAAACCCTTTGTTGATCCCATTTGCAGGGGAAAAATCACCACCTTCTGCAGCACATTTTCTTCATTAAAAAGAAGGAAAATAAAATTGCTGTGTTTTGGCTAATTTCCGGGAACCCTCCAGGGGAATCCACAAACCCTGGATACCTTTAAAATCCCCATGTTGTTGGAAGAAAAACACGCAAATTTGGAGTGAAAACCTTATGTGGACAAAAAAGTTACAGGGGCCTAAGCGCGAACTACCCCGAATAGCCAAAAAAAAGGCTTAGTGCAGGGGGGAGGCCTTGCAGCGAAAGGGTTAAAGGTAATTGCTATTGAACCCTTAGTTAACTTCCATTGTATCATATTGAGAAAATGTGTTTCTGATAGATATTTGTAACTGCAGGTTCCTCACCTTTTAAATATTACCTGGACATCAGAATGTATCCAGAAAATCTTTAGCACCAGCAGCTGGTGTTGTGCAGCTCAGCGCAGGCTTCAGTCTGCTCTGGTACTGATGGTGAGAGCCACATATAAATGCCACCCAAGTGTAATGTTGTCCCTTTCTTTCTCTGCCACCAAATGCGGATCCGAAGCTACCCCTCATCTCTTCGAGACCTTTACTACAAAACTATAGTTTATAAAACCTTTAACCTTGTAGGGATTGTCTCAAGTTATTATCTGTGACATGTAGGCTTGGGTTCAGAACACGATTCTAAGGACTGCAGCAACAGGAATCATGAGACTACGCTATACGTTGGCAAGCACTGAAATCCTCCCTACCCTAACCGATATACTTAGAAGGAAACGTCCCACTCCTGAAGTCATTCCCGTGTGTGATCATTGTCACGGTCTAAGTCATTGGGCAAAAACATAAGAAGTCCAAGCAAGACTCTGCCCCTTCCCATCACTTTCGAACTACAAAGAAGGCGTGAGGGCATCAACATGCCTCTCTCTTGCTCCTAAAATTGATCTTCTTTGGAGCAGATTCAGACCCTAGTCATGAGGCAACCCAAATTTCCTTGTCCATCCGCGACATTGCAGCAAATTGTTTCCTGAGGCCATGCTGCGTTACGTTGGCATGATACCGGCTCCCTCTGGTGCGCATTCAGACCCTAAGGACCTGAGAGTGCCTCTACCTCTGGCCCTGCTTATAGGTTGGAGGTCTGTGCCAGCTTAACTCAGGACCCGCTATGGGCTAAGCACCCGTTCTGATGCAAACTCTGATACTGGTGCCTCAACCCAGGCAAGATTCCGGAGCATCAATGCTGTTGAGACAGGACAATGAAGCGCAACCTATTGTGCTTTCCGAGTCGGTGCAGTGGCTTTGGCCTATGGGCAATCCATCTGACTCCGATACCCTGACCTTTCCTCAGGGCAGAGTCTTCACAGACTCTTTGGAACAGGCTCTGCTAAGTACACAGATTATGATGGAGATGAATTTGCCCAACCATTACACTGACGACAGTTGGGATGAGGACCTTGCCAGACACTGGGCTTGTATCACTTCCTGGCCCAGCCTTGGAAGAATGTGACTTTTTACCATAGTTATGCAGCCGGTTGCCAAAGTTATCGACCTCCAGTTACCCAGTAGGAAGGTGAAGACTAATGTCCTTACTGAGGTGCTTCATCATGGGCAAACAAATACAGAGCCTTTACCTCGATTCAGTGAGGCCCTCACAGATCTGCTGTTTTGGGGCTTGGGCTAAACCCTGTTCTAGACTTGTGGTAAAACTCTTTACTATACCAATAGTTCAAACTTTGTCAAAAGCGATACCTATTGTATTGCAGAGCAATGTTGGTTCAAGTTTGGGAGCAGCATTTTTGTCCCTTCCATAGGGTTGTGTTTGGGAACTGGAGATGAACTTTGTTGTCCTTCAAATCAAGGCAACGACAGGAGCAAACATCTCATTCTTATACCAGGAGGAGTTAAAACGAGCATTTGCAAAGCAATTTCGGCACTCGTGCTTTAGCTGTAAACATCTTAAGCTAAAGCACGGGTGGCCCGGATTGCATCAAAAGTAAAGAACTAGAAAAACACTTTTTTCTATCACTTCACTTTTGAAGCAATTGCAGCACCCTGCTCTAGATTAAGATGTTTAAAGCTAAAGCATGAGTGCCTTGATTGTAACCAAAGTAAATAAAGAGAAAAAAACGGCGGGTGCACGTTTTTTTTTCTTTGTTTACTTGGGTTAGAATTGCCTCACTTGTGTTTTAACTGTAAACATCTTAAGGTAAGCGTAGTGCCGCGATTGGTTCAAAAGTAAAGAAATTGAAAACATGTTTTTTCTATTTCTTTACTTTTAAAGCAATTGCGGCACCAGCGCATAGCTTAAGATATTTACAGTTAAAGCTTGAGTGCAGCAATTTTTAACCAAAGTAAATAAAAAGAAAAAAAGGCATGCAGCCGCGTTTGGTAATGCAACTAACTGTAAAATAGGCGTGACCGCCGTTACTTTACTCCTGCCGAGATGGCGCGGTGGATACATTTAAAAACAAGACGAAGTCCCCATGCTTTAATGTTAAAAAAAAAAAAACGATGTGGGCAAGCTGCGTGGCCTGTCCTGTGAGTGGTGCCTGTGGCCCCATTGTGAAAGCGCACT
Organism: Lissotriton vulgaris; assembly: GCF_964263255.1. NCBI lineage: Eukaryota > Metazoa > Chordata > Amphibia > Caudata > Salamandridae > Lissotriton > Lissotriton vulgaris. Next base: position 288,826,100 of record NC_141689.1, read on the forward strand.
TAGCGTGCTACAAATACAAAGAAAATAGGGCTCACCCAATTATAAGTCAAACCATGTAACGAGCCAAGTAAAATGCAGACAAGGCGGCACCAAGGAGGGACTAAGGAGCCTATTTACGAATCCGAAGCCAGCATTTACGAAGGACAATGACACAAACCAATGATAAATATGGGTGGAGAGTGGGCAGGGCTTCCAGTGCATACTCCAATACAGCATGCCTCGCAGAGCATGTGCGCTGCGGCTAGGCTCGAGCTAAAAAGTAAGCAAAATAAAATCCATTTATTTTGATTGGCCTCAAACTTCGTCTCAGAATATGTTCTTTTTAGAGTATATTCTGGATAATGGGAGCAAAGAAAAGGCTAATATCATCTTCCATTCATTCTTCCTAGACTTCTACAAACTTCCCATAAGTGCTTGCATTGATTTACGTTTGAGCAACTTGTGCAGTTACTCAAAACTCCTCATTACCAGTGACTTTTATTTATCGCCAGTGGACAAGATAAAAGGTTGTATCAAAAGCCCAAATGACTGGAGTGATGGTGCTTCTGCTCCTCGCCCCCAGTTCCCACTTAAACAGTATGAACCTACTATTTCACTCTGAAATCACCCCCAGTTTTGAAAGGTAATGGCAGATTGTTATTTAGCATTTGTATAGAGAACAAATAGCAACATATTCCTTATTCTGAGAGGAAAATGTATATTTTAGCGGATGCTATATTATTTTGTTGAAAGTACTCGGAAAACAATTTCTTGGTTGGGAAACTGTTCTCCTTGTAGGAACACAACTTCCTACTTCAGTTGTTCGAGGTGTGAGCGCACATTTATTTTTAATTGATTCAGGATGTTTTGAATCCTCTATAGCTTTGACCATGATTTATAACGCTAAGTCTGTAACAAGAAGGTTGATTCTCTTAAAAAATCCTAGAACGCCCCCCCCCCCACCTGTTAACCCTGTTTTACCCCATAGCCCAAACGCAGCAAAGTAGCCTTAATATATCTTTGACTGTTTTCTTCCTCCTCGTTATACTATCAACTGTGAATCCTTCTATCAATGCTGTGTCTTGTAAAGCACGCTGATACCCCTGGGTGTAGCCAGCAGTCAAATAAATAAACCTGACCAGGTAAAATAGCAGCCAGAGTCTAGCGATAGTGGCCTAGAATGCGGGAGCTACATGGATTTCACGATGTCAATCAGGTGATCACTGTAGCCAAAGCATGCATGGCCACTTTGCACTTGTGAACCCCATCTCCTTGCTAAGCTTTAGGTGTCTATGCTGGTCTAGAGATCCTTTTTATGGTCTAACCTGACAGTGCACCCATTACTAGACAATAATGTGAGCATCACTAGAAGGACTTTGGCTCCACCTTCATGTTGGGAGCCATGGGTATATGTTTCGATTGGGCAGAAGTTGTGTGCCATCAGCTATAATTATTTTGTTAATTTATCCATCTACCTGAGGTAGAACTTACAGTGGCACACACATGACATTGCAATGCTACTAATGTGTCTGATAGATAATTTATTGTGTTTTTCTGTGGCAGCAGAACAGATGGGAGGAGGGCAGTCACTAACATACATTGATTTTTAGGTCTGGATTGACAGTGCGTTCATATGCCTATCCTTCTGACATTGCCAAGGTTTCATTAGCCTCACCTTATATACTATAAATATTGAGAAGGGAGGAGAGATGAGGAAGCTCTGTCCTCTTTGATCTGCACGCTTCAGTTTTGCTTACATCCCATGGCGCATTACCATTATTTGATGGATTTATGATGAATCGAACTGGTATTAGCTAAGAATGTGAATCAAATGTGTTGATGGGTTAAGGCTCTTTTATCCTGCGAAACTAGTTGATTTGTAACTCGTTTTTCTCCATTAGAATTTAATTTGTAAATTTGCAAAGTACCTTAATTTTGTAAGGTCCCGAGAATGCCAGTGGAAATTGTATTTTGTACTGTTTTCATTTGTATCTACACAACCCACTCTTCACATATTTCATGTTTGCTTGACTTTTTCTCATTCTTTAGCATGTCGTAGGAACTTAATTTACCAGTCGCCATTTTTGTTAAACCCGGACAGCACAGAATGTAAAATATAATTATGTACGAATGCAAAATTCAGTGGCTGCTCTTTTCAGATTAGTTGATGCTATGCAACTTCCGCCTGTCTCAAACAATACTTTAATGAACGCAAGCCAATGGTGATCATTTTGTTTACATTGCAAAGAGCGAAAGTTAGTAAAGCTGCCAGTGATTTTCTGCGATTTTTGGAAACCACTCGTTTGCAACTGTTTGTTACAGCTTTTAAACTGGAGTCATTTCCCTCTCTTACCCAAGCCAATGCAGTGAAGTCCCAATGACCGCTGTTTTCCCCATGCATTGGCGCGTTGTTCCATGCTGATGGATGGACGCATTATTTCTTCAACTTTGGACGTGGAGATTCCAGGACAGTGAGATGATCGGTAGCGGGGCTCAGCCTTCTTTTGAAGAATGGAATATTATTTGGCTTCAGAATCCCGTGCTGCCTTTACAATAGCTCTGCTTCAAGCTTTTTCACGTGGTTGTTTTATTTTCTTTTTTCCACGCTTGTCCAGATTTCTGTCTTCCGCAGGGACAGAATATTAACCGTGTGTCATCAATAGTAAATATTGTGTTTTCTGAAAGCATTGATTTTGCAACCCTAACATAGAAATAAAGAGATTTTGCTCCTGCTTGACAAGACTTAATGTAATGACAAATGCCAGGTGGTCTTGCATGACTTTAGTAGCTGACGGCCACTGCATGACTTGTGCATATATAGAATACCGGGACAAGTAACTTTATTTTACATTAAATAAGTGGTGGCTCATTATACCACTCCTTAAAGGTAGATAATGATTCCAATTTAAATAGCTGTACAAGAGACCTGGGCAACCCTGGAAACATTACCCCAGCTGTCATCCTTCCTTTTGCATCACCTCATCAGTGGAACCGAAAAGCTCTTCACCTGCCTGAATTCACAGGAACAAGAATCTAACCTGACTAATAGTCCTAGGCCATCGCTGCCCTGTAACATTAAAACATGCTACCCAAGAGGCGTTCTTCATCGTCTCTCTAAAAGCTATATTGACGCTTTGCTAGAGGCTTACTATACAGACACCTAGATTACTCAGTGTGTGAGCACTAACATACAAGCAGGGTTTTAAGTGGGCCGGGTATCCCCATTACTGCCTAGTATCACGCATCAGGCGTGACTCTAACGCATTTAAGTGTGGTGTTCCACATCACCGCAGTGAAATGCATTGTCACACATTTTAATGCCACTCACTGTCTGCTGTACCAGCGCTGAAGTAAGTCTATGTCAGGCTGATAGCGGGTGTGCCGTTGACCTACGCCGGCTCAGCTGCTCCTCGCAGACATTCGGCCCCGGGCGCTGTCACCAGTACAGGCTTAGTAACCGTTAATATTGTGCACTGTTTGGTGCAACAATGTATCTTAAATAGCCTGCGCCATTGGTATTCCAGCCCGCGCCGCGCAGGGGAGGGCTGAGTCTCTCACCGACTAATGCAGCCAGGCCTGAGGTCACCCAGCCGACGTAGCTCTGTCCCCAATACAAAGACAGGCCTGTCCTCCGTGGTTGCGTGGTGATTACTTTGGCCCTGCGGAGGGGGTTGAGAGGTGTGACCTCACGTCCTGGAAGGAAGTGAGGTCGGGGATTATTCAGGAAGCAGGTACTGACAGTGCTGCGCTCCGGCGGGTAGTCACTTTGTCGCATAGCTGCCAAGGTTTCAGCTTGCCAAGTGTGACATGGTCATCATTTCAGAGTAATTATGAGTGACATTTTAACAACTATGAGTGACACTTTCTCTCGAGCAAAATCAAGCTGTGGAGATGAGGGAAACATAAATATGAGACATTACACTCATTTAAGGAAGGAGAAACTCTAAATTAACTGGTGCACAGCGTAATAAAGAATTGTTCAATTACTTCCATTTATCATTATCATGTCTAAATCATATACTTAGAATCATACAAATATGAGAAAGCGCCTTTGCAATATTTTTAATCAAGGCTCTGCACACAAGTTTAAGAGCTGTCTTTTTTCGGTTGTGTGTTGTTTTGAGGCTTGTGCTTCCAGTCTTTTCCAAACACAGATTACCATCCTTTGTGGTGAGTTCCACTTTCCTGGCAAAATCAGAAGAGCATAAGGTCTGGGCTGCTCTCTGACGTCACGTGAGTGACCTGTCCCAACAGGGAACAGATGTCAGAGATGCCCCAACATATGTCACCTGACCGCGCGGTGTCAGGCACAGTAACTTTAACATACTAGGGCCACGGCTGCAGATGAGAGTAACCAAATATACATGATACTCAACTGCAGTGTTTCAACCAAAAAAAACACGGACGCCTGGAATCCATCGCCCTTTGCTGTGTGGTAAAACTCTTGGGAAAATGAGTCTGTCGTCTTACTACCAGGTTTCTTTGATGTTGATGCTCCCAGACTTTATAGATTGCCGTCTGCTGATCTGTCCATGTATTTATTGTCAGTTTTCCTATAAGTTTTAAACGTTTCCTGAGTTCCAAAAAACATTATGATTAAGGCCGGAGTATGTTTTAATATAATAAATGCCATCAGGCTGCTAATTATTTAACCGCCCTGGAAAAGCGAATAGGTACTTTTATCAAATCAGGGGGCCTCTGCTCAATGAGAACGAGGTCTGGGAGCCATATGGACTTGAGCAAATTCAAACATTTAAAAACAAGGAAAGGATGAGTAGGTCTATTATGTATATATTTGCCAATGCAATTGAGCATGCGCCTAATGTTTTTTAGGGCTCGCAAGGAAGCGAGCGAAAATCCCTTTTACTAGGGTTTCAAAAATGGACCTTGAAATTCCACATAGCTCGTGCATGTGCAGTCCAAGGTCCATTTTGTTTGGGCTTTGCATGCGTGCTGTTTTATAACTGAACACGCAATAGGCCATAGGCGGTCACGTAGTTACGCCTATGGCATATTGGTGTCTGTTACCCGCACCAAAGCCCATATGTCTTCAATTATGGCGGCCAGACACGGCCGCCATAATTGAAGACAGATGCTGGCAGTGGCGCACGCGAGTGCACCATTCGCTGCAGTTTTATTTTTTATCCATTTCACGGCGAGCAACTAAATCAAAAAACAACCGCTGATGTCTTTTTTTTTTTTATTTTAGAAGCAAACTTACACTAAAATATGTATTCAATAGCGTTAGTTTTGTGCCTCAATAGTTTTAGAACAGAATACAGCCACAGAGGCAATATAAACGCACAATATTTTTAAAGACGCTGCTTATTGTTTCTAAATTGTCTGTAAATGTTTCAAAATGCAGACTTTGAAAAATATGAAGTCAGTCCTCACCTTGTATTCCTTTTTGGATTTGCCACCTGTTAGGTTCTTGCTGGTGCGGGGGGACGCACGGTATCTTTTGTAGCAGCATCCGTTGGTCTCTTCCACGTTTGCTCCACGTTCTCCCCTCACTGCACCTCGGGGGTGGTAGGTCCTTCCTCCACAGCGCGTGTAATTCGGTCAGCCACGAGCAACGATACCCCCGACCCAGCTCCCTAGCTCTGTCCGTGAGCACATGTTGAGTTGTTTTGTTGCCGAGTCTACAGGGCGAGGACTGAGCACGGAACCCCCGACGAGGAGCAGAGCACCCCCCAGGACAGTTGTGAGCCCCCGATGAGGAGCTCGAGAGCAGACCACGGGAGACCCTGAGAAGGAGTTTCAAGACTAGGGAGCTCCCCCTTGAATACCAGAGGAAGACCCCTGGCCCCACCCAAGGGGAGCAGCAGGCCAGGAACACCCCGAAACACTGAAGCAGAACCGGGGCATGCAGCACCCACCGCCGGACCCGCCGCCCCCTCCAGAACACGGGAGCGTTTCTCCCAGATGTACATACTGGACTCTGGAACATTCATCCCCCCCCCCCTCGGCCCCCCCCCCCCCTCCGGGATTCATGAACCCCTCTACACAGAGCTCCGCGGAGCCTGTGTGACTTTACATCTTGCACGTTTTCAATTTTTTCTGTTTGTATCTTTTATGTAACGCATGTAATCCTAAATCCTTATGTTTTTCAACAGGTTCTATTGTGAAGCGCTCTGACACCTTCGGGTAAAGTTCGCGCTATATAAAATCGCATTAAATAAAATAAATGGCACAACCTACGCAGCTGCCCTTCTCCACCCCCCTCTGAGCGGCCGGGTGTGGACACACCTGCCGGGGCGTGAGGAGGCGGCCTGCAGAGGCCGGAGCGGGGACACCGCAGGTCAGTGCCGTTGCGTGCGATGTACGACCCCTGCCCGGGCTTCTGCGTGTACCTGGACACCCACCTCGGCTTCTTGTGGTTATAATTACATATTTTATAACACAGCGGAGAAGTCCGTCTCAGACTCTGAGACAACATGCTGTGTGCCTGTTTGTGTGGGGTGAGGTTTCCCCATGTTTGTGAGGTGCTTTCGCTGCTGTGTGCGCTATATGGTTTATATTCGGGGGTGGGTGTATGCATATCTCTGCGGGTGTATTTAGTCTGTGTGCTGGTGTACATTTGTACGTGTTGGTCCTCTCTGAGTAGAGGTTCACTGTTTATTTACATTTGTATCGAATATTTGTATGTGCTTATGTCAGCCCCCGCACCCTCACCCCCCCCCCCCCCCCCCCCCCGGTTTTCGGTTTGAAACGCTATATATCTCGGTGTGTGAAGATGGACACATTCTTCCAGAGTTCAATCTAGGACCAGTCTAGATGTTAATATTTCATCTGTTTTGTATTCGTCCTTTTTCATATGTCGCCGCAGTTTGTTAAAAAACTGATGTCACCCCACCTCCTCTCTTCAGAGCCAGACACATCCAGCTAAGTGCAAAAGTAGTGTGACTCGAGTGACAGTCACACATTTTTACATAAATGTCACACCAGTATAATTAAGTGAGCGGCCTGGTATCCGGAGGGTCCGCTGCCTGCTACTGCGAGTTCAGTTAACAATTACTTGCAGTAGTTAATAAACTAAAATAACAGCGAGTACTCTGTAGCAAACAGAAACCATTTATGTAATTGTAAAAACATTCACTTACTGTATATATGCTGCTTTGCCAATTCACCCACGAGTACATCTTCCCGCCCACGCTGTCAGAATTCCACCTCCGTAAGGGCTCTCTCTCTTACCAGATATCAACTTTTTCATTCAGTTTGTATGCTGGCAGAGTTATGGCGTTTCCCGCCACGCGAGGGAAACTCTTGCAAACTTTACTTTTTTTATCTGACGCAGCTCACAAACCAGAGAGCGTGGAGCTGCGCTGGTCCTTTTTCAATACTTCCCGCTAAGCTTTCCGGCCGCATGATGCTGCGAGTCAGTGACGTCCCCCTCTGCACCAGACAGTCTGACATCAACTACTTCGGATCATCACAGCTGCAGTGCTCCCCCCGTTGCAGTATTCTGTCTCCTTCAGTGTAAATCATAATGCATACTGTATAGCAAGATGAGCACTGCCGACGACGTGGCACAGCTTTAGGCTTCTGTGCAGCCCAACGGTGCTGAGCACAGGCAGTTTTTAGGTCTCGCCTGTCAATGCGCATGCGCATCGAGCTTGCTAGACTATGGGGGCTTAAACACTCTTTAACCAACTTGCAAGGAATCGTGGCGATTCCTTGCAGTGCCCGTGAAATTTAAGCTCAATGCGCATGCGCATCGAGCTTAAAAGCGCGTGCACATGCCCCCAGCCGCCTGCCTTGCCCACTCTCTCTCACAGCCTCCCCCAGCTCCGCCCCCTCACTTCTTGGTTGCACGGCCGCTAGGCCGTGCCTCCCCTACTCTCCTCCCCCCTCCTCCTCCTACTCTCCTCCCCCCTCCTCCTCCTACTCTCCTCCCCTGCCTGCCGTGTCGCACCTCTCCCCGCTCCGCCCCCTCCCCTGCCCGCCGTGTCGCAGAACACAGAAGCTTGCCTGTTAATTCACTTGTTTGCTTGCCTATCCGTCAATTAAGCCTCTACGTGATGTCCTGACCTGAACCAAATTTACAATAATCTAACCACCCGAGGTCAGTACAATTGGCTATCGCCCCACTGACCTAAACGCCATACTAGACTAAAGAAAGACTCTGATAGACGCGGAGCCAGTATTCCGTCGTTTTGTGGACTCCGCAACCAATCAACACTTTGACATTCTATGTGGTGCGCTGGGATTGGCTCATGAGTACCACTTGCTCCAATCATAGGTTACCTAGCATATTGCATTACCTTCCCACTGCCAGAATAAATTCAGCCGGTGTATTCGTTGTTATGCGACCCGGAAATGTAAAGGCATCCCTTAGCAGTCCAGCAACGTTATAGGTTGAGTACGGGATGGAAATCTTCAGTTTCAAAGGTCCATGCATAACTACTTCACATAGTTCTATTTTTTGCTTTACATTTTAGGATTTGTAGCCCGGTGTTTGCAAAGGGTCAACCCAAACTACATGTCCCAGAGGCCAAAGCAAAAATCCGGAAAGGATGACATTGCAAATGCTATAGGTGTCACATTTGCAAAAGTTAAAACTATTGACATTGTAACTGACAAAGCTATTAATTTTGCTACTTTCAAAACCAACACATAAATAAAAAAGTGTCATTTACAATATCAATAGCTCAAACTTTCCTAATGCGAGACCTATTGCATTTCCAATGCTTGTTTTTAAAGGGGGCCTTGAAACGGGTCTCTATCGGGCTCTGTTTTGTGCGGTGGCACAGGCGGTCCATTTTTTTCCAAACTGCAGTGACAGCAGGCATATGGATGTGCTCATGCTCACACTGCTTACTTCTCACTAGTGGAGAAGTTACTTACTTCATGACGTCATGCCAGGGAACGTTGTAGTGGAAGGGAAATCCTTTAAAGCGAGTAATTTTCTCTCTGAATTCCCCTTCTCTTTTTGAAACTCAGGAGCAGCAACATCCTCGTGGTGTTAACAGTGCTTTAAATGGAATCTTTTTCAATATTATATACAAGCCTTAGTTGTTGCTCTTTTATCTTATGCAGCTAACAACCATTGACAAAGCCAATAGTCCTGACTTGTTGTAGGTATGATGTTACTTGTTGTATCATATATCTGGATGAAATGACAAACAGCAAAATGCAAGTAGGGTGGCACATTATGCTAAGCACAGATTTGTAGCTTATGTGTTTTTAAGCCACGCCCTTAATTACATTGGCCACGCCCCTTTGAGAGACCCTCCGGATTTTTCATCCCACTTAAAGCCCTGCATACAAGTAATAAAAGGCAATAGGAAACGGACCTCCCCACAATCCAAGAGGAGACCTAATACAGACATAATAATCTATCTTCCAATAGGTCCTATTCACTCCACTGAACTGATACAAACCAACCCGAGGGAATACTTCATAAATTGCAGATGCACAGCAAAGCGCTGCATACATAGACCCGAATGACCTCCTAGTTCTTACTCTAACTGCGTTTTCCAAACCCTCCACCCCGCGTATGAGCTTATTTGTTCCTCCAAAATTCCTCATCCAATGTCTCTTTTGAGGAGATTGCTCTGGAGATGGGGTCGGAGTCTTCCATAGAAACTAATTTCAGTTCAAGTTTTTCAAAGTAGGAAACTATTCTTTGAGAGCCCGCAAGTTGAGCTAGTTGAGCTGTATGGCATCAATAAAGTCGTCCAAAGGCATCCAATTATCAATAAGACTTCATCCTCTTGCCCAAGTGGTTTGCGCCAGTGTCTCAGTTCCAATGTCACGTTTGCAGCCCCAGCAATAGAAGCCGGGGGAACAAGAGAAAAAAGGAGGGGGGTGAAGGGGGTGAGGAAAGAAGGGAGGGGACACTGGCCTCCAAAGGGAGTGTTCTTGTGAGCCTACTTACGCTCTACCTGTGTTCAAGTAGGACGTATCCGCGGTATAACAGTCATTTAGGCTGCATCAGGAGGCTCATCTTGATCATGTGGGTAGGAATGAAGATATCTCTCTAGCGGTTCCCAAATGTCCCTACGGCGAACCTGTGCGGGCATAAGTTCCCATTAGTCAGACAGTTGGCTATGGCATAATGCTGCGTCCTTAAGCTACTCCTGCAGCGTCCCCACAGACACTTGCAGCAGCCCCATTACATCGCTAATCCCTGCTTTGCCAGCAACAAAAGATAGCCACAAATGTTCTGTCTGTCGTCAGCGCAGTTCGCAAATATCTAAGCAACGATATCAAGGGGAAGCGCTATATTTTGTACTCCCAACACCTTATCCAGCTCATCAAAAATGTTTTCCCAGAAACTTGCAATTTCTGGGCAGGTCCAGGCCAGGTGCAAGAAGGTCGCATCCTGGGCTCAGCACCTCACGCATCTCCAGTCCTCACTCAGGCCTGCTTTATGTAGCCATGCTGGAGTCCTGTATAATCTGTGGATGAACTTGAAGTAGATCAACCTTAGCCTGTTGTTAGGGGACAGTTCCATAGCCTGCGCATAACCGTATGCCCACTGATCATCCTCTATTGGAAATCCCAGTATCTCCTCCCATCCCTGCCCGGCGCAGGGATGCATATTGGCGCTGCATGCCTGTGTTTAAACAGGTGATGAATTTGCGCGGTGATGGGTTGATTAAGAAGTCTTCAAGAACCTGGAATTTGGGGATTGTCATCGGGAAAGAAGAAATGCAAGCGCGCAGCGCGGAGCTTGTAATAGGTCATTCTGTCTGGCAACCCCTTATTCTACACTGCCAGTGAACTGTAAGGCGATATGAATGTTCCCTCTGGAAACGCATCACCCGTAGTGTGTAGGCGGAGCTTCCTAAGTCAGTGGCATGCGCCCATATCTTCTGAAAATTCCAATGGCGGGTGCTGCGGAAGTGGAACAGAGGCGGCATACATAATTTCCAATTGCACCCTATGTCTCCGCTCCCACCATGCCCTCACCGTGCACCCAAACGTAACCACCGCAGAGCGCGGCCTGCTCTGTGGCGCCATGTGCAGTGCTGTCAGGGCCCCTTGGTCATGTTCAGGCACAGTATGTGCCATGATTTGAGTCGGAAAGAGACAAAACCCGAACTGGGCTTGCGCACAATTGTAGTGTCATGTCTGGCGCTCCCAGGCCTCCCTATTCAAAGAGGAATGCCAGGGTCTCCTATTAGATCCTGGGCTGTTTTCCGACCCAGGCAAGGGATATCCGGTTCGAGCGTGATCTGCACCTGAAATTTGTGTTTAGAGGGAGCGAGAGGTTGACTAACAGATAAAAAAACTTGGGGAGAACAACCATTTTTAGGTCTCGCCTGAGTCTGCGCATGCGCTGCTCTGGCGAGACATTTAATAAGCGGGTTTTCGAAGTGCTATCCACAGGCTTTTTCCGGCCACCAGCTTGCTGTTACGTGCACAAGCGCGCGCACCTCGCTCCACCTCTCCAATGCTGCTCGCGCAACCCTCGCGTGCTTTGCACCGATCTCGTGATCACTTTCGCTTTCACCGCGATCACTTTTGCTTTCACGGCCGCGTAGCGTTACTTTTACGTCGGCGCGGCCAATGCTTGATAATTATATGTTTAAATTTTCATAGATAACACCCCCCTGCCACCATCAATTTAGTTATTTTGTTGCCTGTTTACATCAGTGTGTGTGCTAAGCTGCTTTTGAACGATTATCAACAAGAAGTTGTGCTTCTTTTCATACCTGTTTGAGTAATTTTCTGGGTGGGTGTCAGAACTACCCGAACTCAAACCAGAAGAAAACACTGTGCGCAATAGGAGCTGAAAACTCACCTTGGAACCGCCGCTCGAGATCTCTAACTCACGCACGGAATTTCAAGATGGTCGCCGACGCGGAAGACGAGTCGGCGGTCTAGTTGTTGTAAGCCGGCAAACCCTGACAGCAGGTGAAGCGCGAGCGCTAACGAAGATGCGCACTTCACCAGAGTTTCTGAGGAGAAAGTACCGTTTTTGTTTTGTTCCATTCCCTTGTCCAAAGCGTTGCGTTTTTCCCCTTATCTGGTTAGTTTGTTCTGACCCGTCTTGCCCTTCCCTATTTTTTGCCCCTTCATTTCCCCCTCTTCGTAGTTTATTCCAAGTCGTCCAGGAGACCAGGAGGAGAGTTACCAGAGTCCGATATTCAGTCCTCCTCATATCAGAGTTCGTGGAGAATTTCGCCAGTTGGAGTCAGGGCATCTTTTTCTGAAGAAAAAGACAAGAAGATACACAGATAAGTAACAAGAGACTTGATAAAAGAAAGAAGGCACAGTTATAGACTGTATAAGACTTGACAAATTAAACAGTGAATTAATAGAGTATTAGAGAATCACTCATCGTTTAGTTGTGAAATACAATTATAGGTAGAGTACTTACCACAGAATAGGTTTTCCCTCTTCAAACCTGAAAGAGAAAAAGAAGCGTATTAAGAAGTATCACTTACTAAGAGACGTATATGGATAAGAATAGAACTAGCTTCAAATCTCTATAGAAGGTAAGAATAAGACTAGTAAGGAAATAAAGACAGATACTGCAGAAAGTGAAGGTAGAGCTAAATCCAGGTATAATTATTTTGCAGATTAAATTCTTAGAGACACGAAAAACAAGAAAAGACAGAAGAGTAGCAAAAGGTCTTGAATGTTAGGTAAGAAGTAAAAGGAAATAGTTCATAGACTAGATAAAAAGGAAAGGGTTTTCTGATGTGTTTTCTTTTAATGCATTAGGATACCCTGAGAATCCCCCTTAGAGGTCCTTGTGAGCCAAGTTATATACAACAGGCTCTCAGTGTCTTGGAGGTGAAGTCGGGAAAAAGGCAACTACCTGTTCCTGTGCAATTCGTGGTAAGAGTTCACTATAGTCCTTGACAGAGTGAAGTGCCCATGTTTATCTATTGCACCTGAACAGGATGACTGAAGGAATAAATATGCAGAACTTAGGTCCAGTTCTAGAAGCTATTCAAAAGGAATTAATAGCTGTTAGGGCGGAGAACCAAAACCTCAAATTAGAGGCAGTTAAATCAAGAAAAGAAACAGAAGACTTGGCGCAAAGGATGGGACAGTCTTTCAGTGCTAGTAGAGAGGTATTAGGAGCTTCATCAGAGAGTGCAAATAGATTAACAACACAAGTCATTCATTCTTTGTCTTCAGTAATTCCACTGGCCCTTCCCGAGCGATTAGTGGGTACCCTCAGAAATAACAAATCTTCCTTACGCAATGTTCCCTCCATTTTATGCGCCGCCCCTCTATTTTCCCAGATGCACAGTCGCGGGTTGCGTTTGCTCTTTCATACTTGAGTGGTGACGCAGCAGCATGGTCGAAGCCTTTAGCCTCTAGAGATGACCCAATCCTACAGAATTATGACTAATTTAAAAAAGATTTTTTCAGAATCTTTGACAGAAGAAGAATTTCACAAGCTGTAGATAACGAATACTTAGAATTACGACAGGGCAACCGGGACTTGGTTGGGTACTTAGCCCAATTCAATAAGTTAGTCGTGGAGACTGATTGGCCAGAGAGCAAGAGGGCTTGCGTGAGGAATTGAAGGACGTACTGGCACAGATATTGAGCCGACCCACAGAAATCTCGGCCTTAGTAGATCTAGTGTTGGAGATAGACTTTCGTCAGGGAGAACGAAAGGGTGAAAGAAGAAAAGACCAAAGACCAATTGTGTCCCGATTTGATCGAGCCCGGTCAGATTTTAATCGAGCAGTTGAAGAATCCACAAACCCAGAACCCATGCAAATTGGAACTATAAGGGGTCCATTGTCTAAAGAAGAGAAGGAGGAAAGGAGAGTTGGAAATTTATGTACTATGGATCAAATGGACACCTTGTGAAAGGTTGTCCAAAAAAAACAAAAACCCCGTTTAAGCAGAAGGAAAACTTGCAGCACCACCAGTAGAGGGAGCTGTACCGGTGGATGCGAATCAAGAATCAACTTCAAAGGAACACTAGTTGGCGAATACACTTCAGTCTTCTTCACCTCACCTGGTTCTGTCCATGATAATAAAATTTCGACAAATAACCCTTAGACGTGTCCGTGATGGTGGATTCCGGAGCCACAGGAAACTTTTGTGACCTAAAGTTTGCAGAAAGTGTAGGGTTGAAGGCCATACAAAACCTTAAAAGTGAGCCAGTGCGAGCTGTAGACGCCACAAACCTTTCGTCTGGACCGATAGTAAGTCATACTGAACCAGTTTTGATGAGATCAAATTACGAACATGAAGTTATTTAATTTTTAATTGACGCTCCTCAGTTTCAACTTATACTGGGTTTGCCGTGGTTGACCGAACACAATCCGACCATCGATTGGAGCGCTAGAACAATAACATTGGAGTCAAGGTATTGTAAGGAGAATTGTTTCGGAAGAAAAGAGGAAAACTAGGAGTCTAACCCTGCTCATTCGTTATGTATGATGGGATGTATGATGGGAGGATCAGTGTGAGTTATCAACTCCCAAGAAATACCTCCAGAATATCAAGATTTCGAAGATGTTTATAGCAAGAAAGAGGCGGAACAATTACCTCCACATCGAACATACGACTGTGCAATTGAACTGGAGCCTTGTGCGAATTTACCTTGCAGTAGAGTCTATGCCCTCACAGAAAAGGAACATCAACATTTAGAGGAATATCTGGACAAGTATTTGGCAAACGGCAAACGGCTTCATCCGACCGTCCAAATCACCAGTATACTCGCCCTTGTTTTTTGTGCCCAAGAAGGAGGGCGATTTAAGAAGATGCATAGATTATCGTGCAAAAAACAAAATTACGACGAAGAATCGTTACCCTCTTCCACTCATTTCGGTCTTATTAGATCAAGTAAAGAATGCAAAAATCTATACCAAGTTAGACCTTCGGGGTGCTTACCATTTGATCAGAATGAAAGAAGGTGGCAAGTGGAAGACGGCCTTCAGGACCAGGTTTGGGTTGTTTGAATATCAGGTCATGCCATATGGCCTGTGTAACGCCCCAGCAGCCGTCCAACATTTTATCAATGACATATTGAGAGAATTAATAGACCAATGCGCAATCGTTTACATTGACGACCTCCTAATCTACTCAGACGATACTCAAAGACACAAGGAGCAAGTAAGAGATTTTACAAAGACTACGAGAGAATCGGCTATTTGTAAAACTGGAAAAATGCCCCTTTGTGTTTTTCAAAAGTGGAATTTTTGGGATTTGTTCTCTGCCAACCAGCACGAACATGGATGAACGTAAGATACAAGCAGTGGTCGATTGGAAGTCTCCTGCCAGCGTAAAGAGGTGCAGAGCTTTATTGGCTTTGCAAACTTTTATAGGAGATTTATTGAAGAATTCTCTAAGAAAATCCTGCCTCTCACCAAATTATTGCGAAAGGGGGTGAAATTCGAATGGACAAAAGAAGCAGAAGAAGCCTTCAAATTGTTGAAGGGAAGTTTTACTTTGGCTCCAGTGCTGCTTCATGCTGACCCATCTGAGCCATTCTATGTGGAAACTGACGCTTACGATCAGGCTATAGGAGGAGTTCTATCCCAACGACACAGAGAAACTGCCCAATTGCACCCCATCGTTTACAGGTCTAGAAAACTGACACCAGCTGAACAAAACTATACAATTACAGAAAAAGAGCTTCTAGCGATAAAGGATGCCTTCAAGGAGTGGCAACATTATTTAATGGGAGCCAGACATCAAGTGACTGTCTTTACGGATCACAAAAATCTCAAGTTTTTGAAGTCTGCCAAAACTCTGACGCCGAGACAATTGAGATGGTCGCTATATTTTGCAGAATATGATTTTGTAATCACTTACAGGCCATATTTTGCAGAATATGATTTTGTAATCACTTAAAGGCCAGGAGTGCAAAATGGAAAGGCGGATGCCTTGTCTCGAATTGGTACGGAGGAGAAGAAATGTTTGGAAGAAAGTCAAACCGTTATACCAACCTCAAGAATAGTAGGTGCCTCTTCGTTACTTACCTTTGGAGAACAGATCTTGCGAATCATGAGTCCAGAAGACATACAAAAATTGGTAAATGAAGAAGAAGGAAGAGAAGTTAGTCATCAACTACCTTATCACCAGGGAGCCTTGTACATACACAGAAATAAGTTTTACATGAGTGTCATGATAATCCCTTGGCTGGTCATAAAGGAGAAACAAAAACCAAAGAATTGGTTGGAAGACACTATTGGTGGCCACATATGAATGCTGATATCGAGAACTATGTGAAGACTTGCAAAATCTGTGCACAGGAAAAATCTGAACGTCAAGCACAACAAGCATTTGCAATGCAATAGGTCTCGCTTTAGGAAATTTTGAGCTATTGGTATTGTAAATGACACATTTTTTATTTGTTTTGTTTTTGAAAATAGAGAAATTAATAGCTTTGTCATTTACAATGCCAATAGTTATAACTTTCGCAAATGTGACACCTTTAGCATTTGTAATGCAATATGTGTTGTATTTACGTGACTTACATGTACTGATATTACAAATAACAATGGCTTTTACTTTTTTTAATAATTAATACTTAAATAAAAGTTACTGTAATTTATAATGGCAATAGCTTAAACTTTTGTAAATAACGTTTGTGAAGATTATGTTCAGTGTATTTTATTGTGACGAAAATCCAAGAACAGAAGTGAAATATTAACATCTTTTTGTTACATTTGTAATAAAGCTTGAAACATTGAGAGAACATATTTGAACCAGTTGTTGTTAAATGGTTGCACAGATTGATGCTGTGGTGGCACTGAGTGATGTTGTGATGGCGAACGAGTTCAGTGGTATTCAGTGATGCTGTGGTAGCGCCTAGTGATGTTGTGGTGCCCCTGAGTGATGCTGTGGTGGTGCTGAGTGATGCTGTATGTTATGCTATGTTTTGTTTTGCTATCCTATGCTTTGATTTGTTATGCTATGCTATGTTTTGAGATGTTATGCTATGTTTTGCTATGCTATGCTATGCTTTGTTATGCCATGCTTTGTTATGCTATGTTTTGTTATGCTATGTTTTGCTGTATTTTATTATGCTATGCATTGTTTTGCTATGCTATGTTTTGTTGTGTTTGTTATGCTATGCTATGTTTTGCTATGCTATTATATGTTTTGCTATGATATGTTTTGTTGTGTTAAGCTATGTTTTGTTGTGTTAAGCTATGTTTTGTTGTGTTGTGCTATGTTTTGTTGTGCTATGTTTTATGTTATGCTATCTTTTGTTATGCTGTTATGTTTTGCTATGCTTTGTTTTGTAATGCTGTGCTATGTTTAGTTTTGCTATGCTATGTTTTGTTGTGTTTTGCTATGTTTGTTATGATATGTTCTGTTGTGTTTTATTATGCTATGCTTTGTTTTGCTATGCTATGTTTTGTTATGCTATGCTTTGTTATGCTATGCTATGCTTAGCTTTATTTTGCTATGCTATGTTGTGTTTTGTTATGCTATGCTTTGTTTTGTTGTGTTTTATTATGCTATGCTTTGCTATGTTTAGCTATGCTATGTTTTGTTGTTTTCTTACGCTAAGCTATGTTTTGTTGTGTTTTGCTATGTTTTGTTATGCTATGTTTTGTTATGCTATGTTTTGTTATGCTATGTTTTGTTATGCTATGTTTTGTTATGCTATGTTTTGCTATGTTTTGTTATGCTATGTTTTGTTATGCTATGTTTTGTTATGCTATGTTTTGTTATGCTATGTTTTGTTATGCTATGTTTTGTTATGCTATGTTTTGTTATGCTATGTTTTGTTATGCTATGTTTTGTTATGCTATGTTTTGTTATGCTATGTTTTGTTATGCTATGTTTCGTTATGCTATGTTTCGTTATGCTATGTTTCGTTATGCTATGTTATGCAAATTTTTGTTATGTTATGCTATGTTTTGTTGTGTTTTGTTATGCTATGCTGTTTTGTTATGCTATGCTGTTTTGTTATACTATGCTATGTTTTGCTTTGCAATGCTTTGTTATGTTATGCTTTGTTTTGCTATAATATTTTGTTATGCTATGCTATGCTGTGTTATGCTATGCTTTGTTTTGTTTTGCTATCCTATGCTTTTTTTGTTATGCTACGCTATGCTGTGTTTTGTTATGCTATGCTATGTTTTGTTATGCTGTGAGGGTGTGTGAGGGTGTTTGAGGGTGAGAGGGTTGTGAGGGTGAGAGGGTTGTGAGGGTGAGAGGGTTGTGAGGGTGAGAGGGTTGTGAGGGTGAGAGGGTTGTGAGGGTGAGGGGGGGTGAGGGTGTGAGGGTGACGGTGTAAGGGTGAGGTGTGTGAGGGTGTGTGAGGTTGAGGGTGTGTGAGGGTGTGTGAGGGTGAGGGTGTGAGAGGGTGGTGAGGGTGTGAGAGGGGGGGGGGGTATGTGAGGGGGAGGGTGTGTGAGGGGGAGGGTGTGTGAGGGGGAGGGTGTGTGAGGGGGAGGGTGTGTGAGGGGGAGGGTGTGTGAGGGGGAGGGTGTGGGTGTGTGAGGGGGAGGGTGTGGGTGTGTGAGGGGGAGGGTGTGGGTGTGTGAGGGGGAGGGTGTGGGTGTGTGAGGGGGAGGGTGTGGGTGTGTGAGGGGGAGGGTGTGGGTGTGGGTGTGTGAGGGGGAGGGTGTGGGTGTGGGTGTGTGAGGGGGAGGGTGTGGGTGTGGGTGTGTGAGGGGGAGGGGGAGGGTGTGGGTGTGGGTGTGTGAGGGGGAGGGTGTGGGTGTGGGTGTGTGAGGGGGAGGGTGTGGGTGTGGGTGTGTGAGGGGGAGGGTGTGGGTGTGGGTGTGTGAGGGGGAGGGTGAGGGTGTGTGTGAGGGTGTGTGTGAGGGGGAGGGTGAGGGGGAGGGTGAGGGTGTGTGTGAGGGGGAGGGTGAGGGTGTGTGTGAGGGTGAGGGTGAGTGAGGGGGAGGGTGAGTGAGGGTGAGGGTGAGTGAGGGTGAGGGTGAGTGAGGGTGAGGGTGAGTGAGGGTGTGTGAGGGGGAGGGTGTGTGAGGGGCAGGGGGAGGGTGTGTGAGGGGGAGGGTGTGTGAGGGGGAGGGGAGGGTGTGTGAGGGGGAGGGTGTGTGAGGGGGAGGGGGAGGGTGTGTGAGGGGGAGGGGGAGGGTGTGTGAGGGGGAGGGGGTGTGAGGATGAGGGTGTGGGTGAGTGAGGGTGTGTGTGAGGGTGTGTGTGTGAGGGTGAGGGTGAGGGTGTGTGAGGGTGAGGGTGTGTGAGGGTGTGGGTGAGTGAGGGTGTGGGTGAGTGAGGGTGTGTGTGAGGGTGAGGGTGTGGGTGAGTGAGGGTGTGGGTGAGTGAGGGTGTGGGTGAGGGTGAGTGAGGGTGTGGGTGAGGGTGAGGGTGTGTGAGTGAGGGTGTGTGAGGGTGAGGGTGTGTGAGGGTGAGGGTGTGTGAGTGAGGGTGTGTGAGGGTGTGTGAGTGAGGGTGAGGGTGTGTGAGGGTGAGGGTGTGTGAGTGAGGATGAGGGTGTGTGAGGGTGTGTGAGGGTGTGTGAGGGTGAGGATGAGGTGTGAGGGGGAGGGTGTGTGAGGGTGAGGGTGTGTGAGTGAGGGTGAGGGTGTGTGAGTGAGGGTGAGGGTGTGTGAGGGTGTGTGAGGGTGAGGATGAGGTGTGAGGGTGAGGGTGTGTGAGGGTGAGGGTGTGTGAGGGTGTGTGAGTGAGGGTGTGTGAGGGTGTGTGAGTGAGGGTGAGGGTGTGTGAGGGTGAGGGTGTGTGAGTGAGGATGAGGGTGTGTGAGGGTGTGTGAGGGTGTGTGAGGGTGAGGATGAGGTGTGAGGGGGAGGGTGTGTGAGGGTGAGGGTGTGTGAGTGAGGGTGAGGGTGTGTGAGTGAGGGTGAGGGTGTGTGAGTGAGGGTGAGTGTGTGTGAGTGAGGGTGAGGGTGTGTGAGGGTGAGGGTGAGGGTGTGTGAGGGTGAGGGTGTGTGAGGGTGTGTGAGGGTGAGGGTGTGTGAGGGTGTGTGAGGGTGAGGGTGTGTGAGTGAGGGTGAGGGTGTGTGAGTGAGGGTGTGTGAGTGAGGGTGTGTGAGTGAGGGTGTGTGAGTGAGGGTGTGTGAGGGTGTGTGAGGGTGTGTGAGGGTGTGTGAGGGTGAGTGAGGGTGAGTGAGGGTGTGTGAGTGAGGGGGAGGGTGTGTGAGGGGGTGTGAGGGTGTGTGTGTGAGGGGGAGGGTGTGTGAGGGGGAGGGTGTGTGAGGGTGTGTGTGAGGGGGAGGGTGTGTGAGGGGGAGGGTGTGTGTGAGGGGGAGGGTGTGTGAGGGGGAGGGTGTGTGAGTGAGGGTGAGGGTGTGTGAGGGGGAGGGTGTGAGGGTGTGTGAGGGTGAGGATGAGGTGTGAGGGTGAGGGTGTGTGAGGGTGTGTGAGGGTGAGGGTGGGTGAGGGTGTGAGGGTGAGGGTGTGTGAGGGTGAGGGTGTGTGAGTGAGGGTGTGTGAGTGAGGGTGAGGAGGGTGTGTGTGAGGGTGAGGAGGGTGTGTGTGAGGGTGAGGATGTGTGAGGGTGAGGGTGTGTGAGTGAGGGTGAGGATGAGGTGTGAGGGTGAGGATTAGGTGTGAGGGTGAGGATTAGGTGTGAGGGTGAGGATGAGGTGTGAGGGTGAGGGTGTGTGAGGGTGAGGGTGTGTGAGGGTGTGTGAGGGTGAGGGTGTGTGAGTGAGGGTGAGGAGGGTGTGTGTGAGGGTGAGTGAGGGTGTGTGTGTGAGGGTGTGTGAGGGTGTGTGAGGGTGAGTGGGTGTGTGAGGGTGAGTGGGGGTGTGAGGGTGTGAGGGTGAGTGGGGGTGTGAGGGGGAGGGTGTGTGAGGGGGAGGGGGTGTGAGGGGGAGGGTGTGGGTGAGGAGGGTGTGTGTGAGGGAGGGTGTGTGTGAGGGGGAGGGTGTGTGAGGGGGAGGGTGTGTGAGGGGGTGTGAGGGTGAGGATGAGGTGTGAGGGTGAGGGTGTGTGAGGGTGAGGGTGTGTGAGTGAGGGTGAGGGTGTGTGGGTGAGGGTGAGGGTGTGTGAGTGAGGGTGAGGGTGTGTGAGTGAGGGTGAGGGTGTGTGAGTGAGGGTGAGGGTGTGTGAGTGAGGGTGTGAGGGTGAGGGTGAGGGTGTGTGAGTGAGGGTGTGTGAGTGAGGGTGTGTGAGGGTGTGTGAGTGAGGGGGAGGGTGTGTGAGGGGGAGGGTGTGTGAGGGGGAGGGTGTGTGAGGGGGAGGGTGTGTGAGGGGGAGGGTGTGTGAGTGTGTGAGTGAGGGTGAGGGTGTGTGAGGGTGAGGATGAGGTGTGAGGGTGAGGATGAGGTGTGAGGGTGAGGGTGAGGGTGTGTGAGGGTGAGGGTGGGTGAGGGTGAGGGTGTGTGAGGGTGAGGGTGAGTGAGTGAGGGTGTGTGAGTGAGGGTGTGTGAGGGTGAGTGAGGGTGTGTGTGTGAGGGTGAGGAGGGTGTGTGTGAGGGTGTGTGTGAGGGTGAGTGAGGGTGTGTGAGGGTGAGTGGGGGTGTGTGAGGGGGTGTGAGTGTGAGGGGGTGTGTGAGGGGGAGGGTGTGTGAGGGGGAGGGGGTGTGAGGGGGAGTGAGGGTGAGGATGAGGTGTGAGGGTGAGGATGAGGTGTGAGGGTGAGGATGAGGTGTGAGGGTGAGGATGTGTGAGGGTGAGGGTGTGTGAGGGTGAGGGTGTGTGAGGGTGAGGGTGAGGAGGGTGTGTGTGAGGGTGAGGGTGAGGAGGGTGTGTGTGAGGGTGAGGAGGGTGTGTGTGAGGGTGAGGAGGGTGTGTGTGAGGGTGTGTGAGGGTGTGTGAGGGTGTGTGAGGGTGAGTGAGGGTGAGTGAGGGTGTGTGAGGGTGAGGGTGTGTGTGAGGGGGTGTGAGGGTGAGGGGGTGTGTGAGGGTGAGGGGATGTGTGAGGGTGAGTGAGGGTGTGTGAGGGTGAGTGAGGGTGTGTGAGGGTGAGGGTGTGTGTGAGGGTGAGTAAGGGTGAGGGGGTGTGTGAGGGTGAGTGAGGGTGAGGGGGTGTGTGAGGGTGAGTGAGGGTGAGGGGGTGTGTGAGGGTGAGTGAGGGTGTGTGAGGGTGAGGGGGTGTGTGAGGGTGAGTGAGGGTGTGTGAGGGTGAGTGAGGGTGTGTGAGGGGATGTGAGGGCGAGGGGTGTAAGGGTGTGTGAGGGTGAGTGAGGGTGAGAGGGTTGTGAGGGGAGAGGTGTGTGAGGGGAGAGGTGTGTGAGGGGAGAGGTGTGTGAGGGTGTATGAGGGTGAGGTGGTGTGAGCACCGGCTATCATCTCGCATTAAAATTGCATGCTAAAGCATAGTGCACATTCAAAAATCACACAAGCTACTGAAAATACCTCGACAAAATACTGATCAGAGAACAAAACATCTCAGTGTAAAGGTTGAGGGTGTTTTCTATGCGGGTAATGGTAACTCACAAAGTAAAGTTTCAGTTGTAATTAATTTTCATTCACAACAACTGCTAACATAAAACTGAGGTGCATTGTGTCCACTCTAAACCTGAGAAACTGGCTGTCACCCTTCCAAAACTTAGAATGGAAATATTTCACCTAACTTGATTCGCCCCCTCCAATGCTAATAAGCTGCACAACTTATCAACGGTTATTTGGCAAGTAAGAATCCATCCCAACTCATATGTTGCCCTTCAAAATTATTACCAGTGACTTACCAGTTAGTTAAAAGTCGCAAATCAAACAGAAGTTAATAACGTCATGCAGTTTCTATACTGAAATCGTTCAGAAACATTGGTTTTGAAAGGTGTTGTTCCTACTAAGAGATATGTGTTGGTTTTTAGGGTGGATAAGTTACGCTGTAGAATAGACTGGCAAGAGAAAAGACCTGATCCAATTGACAGGGGTATACCATCCGTTTGCCATGTTGTTTGCAGATGACATATGTAATTCGGGTAACCATCGTCAAAATAAGCCTTGAGATCTAAACATTTACGGGTGTCACTGGGAAAACGAAAACCACCATAGATAATACACTGATGCATATAGCCATCCAGTCAAGTTATTGTGAAAAAAGTAATGAAACCCAAAAAAAACACCTGTGTGCTGCTTTCTGGTGCGTTTCACAGACAAGACAGGGAGCAGGCCTTTTAAGTTAAACTATATACTTCAGTAAATTAATATTTGCACACAATCTGCCTGGCCTACTTACAAATGTACTATTTTTTATGACAGCAGTTTTCAAAACGTCGTTATAAACTTATTTTGCACTGGTCTATTACGTCTCGGAGCAACATATCACCTTACGGTAGACCACGGTATAAATACCCCAAACACACTACGGCTAAGCTGGACAAAGAATGACCTTTCAAACAAAGAGTTTGCTTTTTTAAAGTCGCTCACTCTGCACATTGAAGTATTTAAAACACAAACCATTGAAAAAAACTATTGATTAGATAATAGCCACTAAACACAAAAGCAGCAGCTTGAAAACAGAAGTACCTATAACCCGGGCCGGACACAGACTAAAAGATGTCCCAAAAGTCTGGAAATACTTGCTAGCTGTGGGCTAATGATGCCAGAGCAGTTAGAGACAAATAGCCAGTGATATAACAGTAAATTGTTAAGGAATGCTGTTGGGTGTTGGAACAGTGACCTGTCATTCGAGAACAGACGAGCGAAGAAACTGCAGTGCATACTTGCTTACTAGGCTGACTATATTAACGCAATAGCTTTAAAGAGGCCGGTAATACTTGGCAGGTGGACGATTAATCAAAAGGTAATGAAACAACAAGCATTGCCCGCGTGGCTGTAATAGTAAAGCCGGGCAGCCACGAAATGAAATAGAACAAGCTCTTGGCATTGCTGTGGGGGCGGGGGGGGGTGGGCGGGGGAGCAGCAGCCTTTGATGTGCGAGCGAGTGGGAGGGAACACTATATGCGGTGTGATTGAGAAGTGAGGCCAAGCGCGCGCTGGGGAAGCGTCGCGCTTGAGTACCTCACATGCATTGGGGACAATCCTCTCTGGTTTCAAGAGTTTGTTTTGCCTACTATACTCTCGCAGAACAACGCATGCGCGTTGGTTCAGCGAGACCTCAAAAGGGTAGTCACAACCAATCCCCACCCCTCCGGGTTCTTGGCACACCATTACTATAGATCTGATAGTGGATTTACCCTCTAGTCAGGGCTATAATACTATCTGGGTGGTGGTGAACGCATTTACCAAGATGGCCCACTTCTTAGCCTTAAAGGGAGTTCCAACATCAAAACAATTAGCAAGTCATTTTAGCACACACATAGTCAGAATTCATGGAATCCCCAAGATTATAATAACAGACGAGGTTCACAGTTCATGTCCCATTTCTGGAAGGCCTTTTTAAATGGGCTACTCCATTTTATTTGAATTACGGCAGACACCCACATTTTACTGTAAAGAATTCTGAACTTACTGTTCCTGCTGTCAAGGACCTGGATGTTCACTTAAAGAAGGTCCAGCACAATGCTTCCCAGAATTTAGAGCTAGCTAAGATGAAATATAAAGCTTATGCTGATAAAAGAAGGAGAGAAGGTCCAGATCTGAAAGAAGGAGATGGAAGGAGATGAAGTGTGGCTAAACACAAAAGATTTGACATTGAAGGGAAACAGAAAGTTTTTACCCAGATGTATAGGACCCTATCCAATTGAAAAGCAGATTAATCCTGTGACCTACCGTTTGAAACTGCCAGTTCAAATGAAAATTCATCCAGTCTTTCACGTTTCCTTATTAAAGAAAGCTTCCCCAGAGTAACGGAAAGAATCACCACCTAAACCCATTTTGTTAGTCAGGATTAGAATATGAAGTGAAGGAAATCCTAGATTCAAAGCAATCAAATGGAAAATTATATTACTTGGTGGACTGGAAAGGTTATGGCCCAGAAGAAAGATCATGGGAATTGGCCTCTAATGTCCATGCACCTCGTTTGGTTCGATCTTTCCACAAGAGATTTCCAACAAAGCCCAAGGAGAAAGGACCTCCCTTGTTGGGGGGTACTGTCAGAACTACCCGAACTCAAACCAGAAGAAAACACTGTTTGTGCGCAATAGGAGCTGAAAACTCACCTTGGAACCGTTGCTGGAATTCTCTTAACTTGCGCGCGGAATTCCAAGATGGTCGCCGACGCGGAAGAAGAGTCGGCGGTCTAGTTGTTGTAAGCCGGCAAACCCTGACCGCATGTGAAGCGCGAGCGCTAACGAAGATGCACACTTCACCAGAGTTTCTGAAGGAGAAAGTAGCGTTTTTGTCTTGTTCCATTCCCTTGTCCAAAGCGTCGCGTTTTTTCCCCTTTTCGGGTCAGTTTGTTCTGACCCGTCTTGCCCTTCCCTATTTTTTGCCCCTTCATTTCCCCCTCTTCGTAGTGTATTCCAAGTCATCCAGGAGACCAGGAGGAGAGTTACCAGAGTCCGATATTCAGTCCTCGTCATATCCGAGTTCGTGGAGAATTTCGCCAGTTGGAGTCAGCGCATCTTTTCCTGAAGAAAAAGATAAGAAGATACACAGATAAGTAACAAGAGACTTGATAAAAGAAAGAAGGCACAGTTATAGACTGTATAAGATTTGACAAATTAAACAGTGAATTAATAGAGTATTAGAGAATCACTCATCGTTTAGTTGTGAAATACATTTATAGGAAGAGTACTTACCACAGAATAGGTTTTCCCTCTTCAAACCTGAAAGAGAAAAAGAAGCGTATTAAGAAGTATCACTTACTAAGAGACGTATATTGATAAGAATAGAACTAGCTTCAAATCTCTATAGAAGGAAAGAGTAAGACTAGTAAGAAAATAAAGACAGATACTGCTGAAAGTGAAGGTAGAGCTAAATCAAGGTATAATTATTTTGCAGATTAAATTCTTAGAGACACGAAAAACAAGAAAAGACAGAAGAGTAGCAAAAGTTCTGGAATGTTAGGTAAGAGTTAGAAGGAAATAGTTCATAGACTAGATAAAAAGAAAAGGAAAGGGTTTTCTGATGTGTTTTCTTTTAATGCATTAGTATACCCTGACATTCGTCGAACAGTAGACGAGATCAAGGAAGCCATACAAGAACATTCCGGACCAGTCTCTTCTTTGTTTTTTATTTTCTCCAATTCCCCCTTCCCCTTCGAGGTCCTTGTGAGCCAAGTTATATACAACGGGCTCTCAGTGTCTTGGAGGTGGAGTCTGGAAAAAGGCAACTACCTGTTCCTGTGCAAGTCGTGGAAAGAGTTAACTATAGTCCTTGACAGAGGGGTGGATTGAGCTTTTGCGGTATCACCTACTCTAGCTTAATTTCAGTGTAGTCGATTTGCTTTGCTCACTGTGATTACCTACCTGTATCGCACAGTGTACATTTCTTTCAGAAGCGGTACTGTGCTGCCCTACCTATCATACCCGCTCTCCCCTTCCCCTGAACCGCTTGTTGACTGTGTTTCTTGAATCGTAAATTCTACTCTACTTCCTGTATCACCAGACTGCGTCATTTCCGGTGTCACCTGACCCTATCTTAGTTTACGACAGCACCTATGAACATTTGTAGTGTATTTCCTATATTCCCAATAGGGTCTTCGCATTGGAATCAAATATCCTATATATGTGACATAGGACTGAGGTCAGTATATCTCTATCGAATATACTAAACTTAATTGTGAGTACCAGCTAGCTCAGAGGTCACTAGAAACTTTCTTGAATACACAAGAAGGGATTAGTTTCTGACAACCGCATAAACATGACAACTTTGTTTCCCTAGGACTGGAACAAATATCTTCAGAATCATGGAAACAATAGATAACTATTTTACTCAATCGTGCAAGCTTCGTTTCTACTGAGTTGGAGAGAAATCGGGAGACAGGCGTTTTCAATAAAAGGATTTATTGAACAGTATTCTTTCTCATGCAAGAGAGGTGAAATGCTACAATCGTTAGACAGAATGCAAAGTATAACGCGTACAGCGTAAACAGTAGTATAAAATACTGTAATTGTCTAGTGCTATGACACATAAAAATACATATATAAATAACACAGGCTAAAATACTTAACTGGTGCTTCTAAAATATCCCTACCCCAAAGTACCTGTTTTAGTTCTTGCCAAGAATTGCCAAAGGTTTCTCTAGGTTCTAATCAGCTCCATACCTTAGAATGAAAGAGGTTGGTATCTCTGTCTCTGAACTCGATTTCCCAACACCCCGCAAGGGAAGTAGGAAATACTCGAACTGGATTCTCGGCAGAGGAGGACAGCTTCTGATCAGTGCGTCTGCTGGAGAGTCTGCTTCCTTCGGCACTTGCTGTAGCGAGCTGCGTCGGGCAAGTAGGTAGTCAAACTGCTTTGAACCACACCATGCTTTGCCATAGCAAGTGAAGGTATATTTATACCTTGAAGGTGTTTTAGGAATGCCAGCTTTGACGTAAAGTCGGCCATATGAACGTCATGGATGAACCCCTAATGAATAGTTGTTCATGCATAATAATGATTTTCTTGGAGAAATCAATATCTAGGCTACGGGAAGTCCCTTCTGCTTAAGAGTCTGGTTTTCCAACAGATCATTGTGACGTTTGATGAACGGATGGAAGTCGCCAGGCCTGTATTTGGGTAGCATGGGCTATGCCAAAATAAGGGCTTGATTTCTATGCCTATATAAGGGCAATGTGAATCGTACCTATATAAGGGCATGAATCGGGAAAATTCATTCGGAATCCAAAACGCCATACAACACCCACTCCACTTTCTTATGTGCGACTCACTAAAATTCTAAACATGTTCAATATATCTAAAACATATCTTCACATGAAGTGTGAAAAACCCACCCGAAATGCATTTAAATGCATTTGAACTGGATGTACACATAAAAGATGAATAGGTGCTGTGCGCATATAAAGCAATGTTTCATTCTAAGCATATATGTTTACATTTGGATGCTAAATGAATGAATCATAAAAACATACATTTATGAAATGGCTCATGAATACAGAAGAAAAAAGGCCAAAACTATTTCATTTCAGAATACATAAAAATGATTGTGCCTGTGGACAAGATCAAATATTGTCTCTGGAAGTATTTTCAAAGAAATCTTGTTCTCTATGTATAGTTCTACTCTAAGGAGATTATTTGTGCCAAAAATGAAAAAAATTCCAAAATTGGAAAGAAAAAATACATTTTAATCATAGGAAAAAGAGTTTCAAAGTTAGAACTTTGTTTTGAAAAATGAAGGTCGAATTCAAAGTCTCTCAAAACACTGTGTGCCAAATCAAAAGTCGGTGTTAGGGTTTGAAGAAAACATCAAATCTTCTAAGTCTATAAAAAAGTTGTCTACCATTGTAGGTGAATGTTGGATTACCTTATTTAGAAGATTAACCGCACATAGATGCGAAGCATCGCCGTCCGCATTGGTTGCATTAGCAATGTCCGCAATCGATGGTACCTGCGCGCCTGTTTCCTCTCGTACCTCACTGTCAGCAATTTGCGTCTGTGAGATCTCAATGAATGCCGTCATCAGAATTGGTAGCCACTGGGGACAACACAGTGCATGGGCAGTTACTGGTTCAAGCAAAGTATCAACATCCGTTGGCATGACTGATGGGAGTGTAAGACATGAATCTAACACCCACACTTCTCCGCATAGCAGGCAGTGTAGAACAGGAAAGATGCAATCTTGCCAGATTGGTCTGAATGACAGAAACCATGTGGTATTTAATTCTGGTAAACAAGTTAATCCCAAAATTTGGACGAAGCTCTCACGACACTTCATCGCCAGTAGAGTTGTCTTCATGGAGAACTGGGTGTCGCTGGTGAATTGGCTTGCCATATTGCAGCAGTAGGAGCAAAAATAGTATCCCTGCAGCGAATCCCAAAATAAGTGGCAGTCCGCCAAACACAGAGTGCACGAAGTTTGGAAATATTCCTAGGACTGCTTCAAAAGGTGCTAACAATCCAGAAAATACGGTCTTAAATACATGTACAATACGGCTCATATCAGACATGTTTAAGATACGACTTAACATTTCTAAGAAATGTACAGGGCAGGTTGTAGTTAAGAGGGCATGTATCTTGGCAGAAGTCCTTGCGACTTGCAGATCATAGGTTTCTTTGGATGATGTCAGTGGCACCGGTTTTTGCAAAAGAATGGCTGTCATTCTGCTTAAAGTATCAATTCATATAGAAGAGATCTTCAGTGAAGGCCATAAAGGCGACTCCCTGTCTGTCTTGGTTTTAGGAAACAATACTTGCATACAGCAAGTGACCCTGGCTGACAGTTACTAAATATGGTATACCTGGCAACATGTGACAGCAGCTGTGATCGTTCAACATGAGGTAACTTCCATTTGAAAGTTGTCCAAAAATTGGATCAATCTCTGCAGCCAGATAACCTTGCAGGTGGCAGGATAAGTTGTTAGAGGAACCATCGCAGGCCCCGTGTAAATGAATACCCTAACAAAGGAGAGAACCGCTTAGTGCGTTTTCACAATTTTTACCACTAAGAAACACTTCCCTTCCCCCACTCCAACATGTGTGTGTGTGTATGGTAATTCCCAGGATATCTTGATGTATTCTTTACCCAACCTTTCATATGTGCCTGCTGGTATGTGTTTTAGGCAATATTGAAAATTGTAACAGGCAGAGTGATTGTTCCATGTATAATCCATTCAGTAGCTGGCTTTTCTGCTACGTAAATGGCTATCTTTCCAGTTTTTTAATGCTCAGCACCGTATAGTCTGCTTCCCTTTGTGCCAATTTGATCTGTTTATCAGTGAGATGGAATTCTGAAAACAGTGACGTAGTATTGATTAAATGCCAAGGCACATAGCCTGAACAAAGGTTATGTAATGTCCAGCCTAATAGCATGATAGAACGTAATTGCTACTGACCATGTTGCAACATGACCAAGTCCTGTTCCATGATGTGCATGGTAGAAGACACTAAAGCTGTTCAATGACTATATCCTGGACGACAGTCGTTAACCCATTGTCAACTACAGAGAGAGTTTTCTCTAAATTAATACGATCGATTACTCGTATTCTTTCTGCAGTCTCTGCTTGTGTAATCTTCCATGCTTCATTATAAGCAGAATAGATACCGGCATATATAAAAGGTTTGACACGCTTTTCATGGTCCTAGCAAGAATTCCCTGAGGGCTGCGCCATCTTTAAGTAAAGATAAGTGTTGTTTTACATCCTTAAGTGTAGATATATGTAACCGTTCAAGGCACAGTTTCCCTACACTGTATGTTGTTACTATTCCAGGATGCTGTCTTTGAACATATCTTGGGACTGGCCTAGTGAATGTGAACCCCTGTGATTTGTTCAGGAATCTATCTTGATAGTTCTTTGTGTCTGTGGGGCAGATTAACCATTTATTCCAATCTGGATCTGTTTTGTTGTGATGCAAAATCATAGTATGTACGTCAACCTCCCCCTCTGAAGTGTTATTACTATCAGATGTAGGTGTAGGTATGGAAGGGAAGTTCAAGTCTTTTATCTTGGCTAACCCAAGACAAGGCATCTGTTGGACAGTGTCATTCAAAAACATAATTTGCTCGGGTAACTGAAATCTAACTCCAACACTGTGTCTGGCTGAGCTCTACTATTCCTCATACCCGCACTTTAAAAAGCATTTATGCACCATTCATAACCGGACTTGCCGGCTGTTTCTTTGATCTCTGTTTTTAACTTCCGAATTGAGCGCTTAGCACAATTAGCGTTTTTTAGATATTTGTGCATATTTTGGCTCTAATCTTTGTTTTATTTCTTACCTGCACGTGGGTCACTCCCCTCCTCCTCCGCCTCTGCTTGGTGCTTGCCGGCAGGTCGCGGATCGTGAGGTTGTTGGGTAGCGGCGGCCCGAGTTTTGGATGCCATCTTGGTGCGGTAGCGGTCTAGTGTTTTCACTAACCTGACTATTTCTGGATGGACACGCAAGCGCGCAGCTCGCGCGTGCCGACGGCGCGCCAGAGGCAAGCCCGTTTGCGCCCGTCTGCGCCAAGTCAGTGCTCAGGGCGAGCCACTCTGCTCCGAATAACATCTTCCTCACGCAATGGACCAGTGATGGGATCAAAGCCCTGAAGCCCGCGGCGTGTTCCACCCTGGGAGGCTGCTCCCCAGACCCCACAGTGAATTATGTCTGTGAGAACTGTGGGTTTCGCCTCACGCTTAAGCCGGTCCCTTCGGTCACTAGAAGCTTTAAGGCCGGCCTGCTTGGTCAATGCAATGTCAGTAAAAAACATTCAGTAGATATAGCTGACCTTATCACGGAGAGTCATCTTGATATTCTGTTTGTTACAGAAACATGGCTGGATACCTTCTCCTACCCAATTGTGGCCCTTGCCACCCCGGCTGGCTTTAAAGTTCCTACTGGGAGAGGCGGCGGCCTAGCTATTTGGTATAGGGATGAGTGGTCTCTGCTCTCCGAACCATCTGCTAGACGATATGTATTGTCTGGTTTGGAGACAGGAAATAAAGGATTGTTCATTGATGAGTTGCATGTTTCAATCACCCCCTGATATTCAAGTTGATCTAAGATCTCCCTGACCTGTTTTTTAGCTTCTTGCTTAACTGGATACTGCCTTTGTGCAGTTGGTTTATTTTTTAACTGGATTTTATGGGAGGAGAATCCTCATCCCATCCTACATGATTTTTGTATAATGCAGGAGCCTGGGCAACTGCCTATTTCCTGGCATAAGTATATTTTAAATGAATTGGAATGTGGTTGGAAAAGGCTGGCATAATGATGTCCTCGCCATGTGGGCGCTCCCTGACAAATTGTGGTGGCCAGTCTTGTTCAGGTAGAAGAATGTCATAACCCTTAGAGAGTCGCTCCCAAAAGAGTGCTCTTATCTTTCTTGGTATGTCTCCTTCCATCCGGAGTGTTAATTCATATATGGAGAACTAATGTGGAGAACTAACCCTGGAATTCATTCAAGTCCACTGTCTCCAGATGATCCTTCAAGTCCACTGTCTCCAGATGATCCTTCAAGTTCTTGCGAGCTGTGGTGACTTCTGCTGCGCTGACCAACATTGTCTGAGCCCATTCTCCGTTCTTGAGTTGTGTCCTCAAGATCCTCGGCATCTTGTGCAAGCGATAAATCACTTAACAAAACACACCAATAATAGTTGTGGAAAAGAGCAAAAAGTTATATTCCTAAAGCTAATGCCTCCACACGGACGTAAAGTGTTTTGAGATGTGCTACTGAAGGGCTGTTAATTGTAATTCAATTTTCACACCTGCACACTGCTTGTCGGATCTTCAATATTTTTTTTTGTTTTTTTTTTTAAACTTTATTGTGCAAAAACCATCATTACAAGTATGGGCCTACAACCACCAGGGCCGGCCACTAGAACATTGAAAGCATTTATGCAAATTCACACAGCAGCGATCGCTCTCCAGTGGTTCGACGTAACACAGGATACCGTTTCGGCACCACAGGATGTAGGCAGGATACAGAAATTTTTGATTTTTCATAAAAGAACGAGAAAGAAAAACAAAGAAAAGAGACTCAAGGCGAAAAGCGTTATAGACAATGTCAAGCTCCGATGGGGGGGATCCACAGTACCAAATAACGAATCAGGCGGGTATGAAAGATGGTCAGGGGGGGAGGCAGTGGGGAAGTCAGACAATAGGAAAACAGGAATAAATAGTTTCAGGAACTCCCGGATCAGGGAGAAAGTGGAATGTCCAAAGTGTCTTCGAAGGGGGGTGTGCAGATGTTCCCTCGGTAGGCGTTCCACTGACCCCAAATTTTGCTCCACGCCCTAGGCTTGCCCCTGGCCAAATATACCGTCTTCTCTCTGAACATGCACCAGTCCATATTCTCCTTCCATACCGACACGGTGGGAGGCCGTGGGGAATCCCACAACTGCGCAATATCTCTTTTTGCAATCATGTTCCCCAGTGCCGCCCACCGGGCCTGGGCCACGTTGTAATCATTCGGCTCCCACACATTCAACAGACACCTACGAGCCTCAGGCAGCAGAGCAACCCCGGTTACACATTCCATGACCGCATGCACCCGCTGCCAATACGCCGCCACCTCCCGGCACTCCCATAGGATGTGGAAAAAGGTGGCACTCATACCACAGCCAGGCTTACACAACCCATCCAAGGAAAAACCCATCGCAACCAAACGAGGACCCGTAACATACACACGATGAAGCATCTTGAGCTGGACGAGACGGAGACGGGCAGGAATGGCGACCTCTTTTGGGGAGGATAAGGCAGCTTGCCAGTCCTCGTCGTCCAACTCCAACCCATCTCCGGTCCAAACCTCTCTGAGACGCACAAGGAGATCTGCCCGGTTGTTAATTAGTTTCTTATAGATCAAGGAGATCATACTATCGGGCAGATGACTGTCAAGTATACGGTCCTCGAGTGGGGAGGATTCAGGAACCGGGACATCAGCTGTGAAGACAGACAGCAAAGAGTGGCGAACCTGCACATATCTGAAAAACTCCCGATCCCCCAACTCGTACTCACTTTGAAGCATAGCAAAGGTCTTCACCGCGCCTTTCACCCAAAGATCACCCACTCTACTGATACCAATCATGTCCCAGTTCTCAAAACCTTTCGTTGTCCAGAGGCATCCCAGTTGTTCAGATGCATACAATGGGGTCGCTCGCGTCAATCGATCACTCCATCCCATGGCCGCATTCGCATCTTTCCACACACGCATCGCAATCTTAGGGGGTCCCGTCAGGTTCCTCCCCGCTGTCCGAGAGTAGAGTACTCTATTGAAGTTACCACCGGGCAACTGATATTTGTCCATCTCGAATGCAGGAGCCAGACCGGGCGCATACGTAGCATGGTTGATGGCGGACAACTGGGAGGCCAAGTAATACCTCCTGATGTCCGGGAGCGCGATGCCCCGTCATACCAGGGGAGAGTTAGCTTTGCAAGAGCGATATGAGCACGACCATCC
Organism: Lissotriton vulgaris; assembly: GCF_964263255.1. NCBI lineage: Eukaryota > Metazoa > Chordata > Amphibia > Caudata > Salamandridae > Lissotriton > Lissotriton vulgaris. The sequence continues at coordinate 288,859,794 of NC_141689.1, forward strand.
CAGACGAGCCTCCTTTGCAAACCTTCCACTTCCCGAAAGTACGCCGCCGGAATAACATCAAAAGAGTTTTGGAGCGCATAGAGAAAGCAAGGCAGAGACATCATTTTAACAAGTGCCGCTCGACCAAGTGGCGACAACGGCAGTCTACGCCACCGAGCCACGTCCAACTTTAGGCATCGGAGAGGAGGGAGGAGATTATGCTCGTAGCGGGCAACTGGGTCCAACGATATATAAACTCCCAAGTACTTGAAGCCTGCTTGCGAGATTTGAATGGGAAACCTACTCGGTAAAGGGGGAAGGCCGCCCGAGATGACATACACACACGATTTGGACCAATTAATAATCAGGCCGGAATTCTTACCAAAAGAAGTGAGAACGTCGAACAGGACGTTAAGGTATTTACGAGGGGAGGTGAGGTATAAAAGGATATCGTCGGCATACAACGAAACACGATCTTCAAAATTGGGGGACCACTGGATGCCCTTTATCGACGGCTCCCATCGGAGCCAGGCTGCAAGCGGTTCCAGAGCAAGAGCAAAAAGCAAGGGGGACAGCGGGCATCCCTGCCGCGTACCCCTCCCGAGAGCAAAAGACCGGGACACTCTGCCATTGACGACGACCTGAGCCAACGGATCCGAATATAAAAGTTCAACCCAACTGATAAAGCCCGCACCGAAACCAAACTTCGCCAGAGTGGCCCAAAGATATGGCCATTCAATCGTGTCAAAGGCCATCGTGGCGTCCAGGGAAGCCAAGATGGCCAGCTCCGAGAGAGACTCCGCCCTAGCGAGAACACCATGTAGGCGCCGCAAGTTAAGAGCAGTGTTCCGGTGCGGAATGAAACCGGATTGATCCGGGTGGATCAGGTCACAAATTACAGTAAGTAAACGATTGGCAAAGACCTTGGCGAGGATCTTAGGCTCGGCACTCAGTAGGGAAATAAGCCTATACGACGCACAGCGATCACAAGGCTTGCCCTCCTTAGGAATCACAACTATAGTAGCAAAACGCTGGTCACAAGGGAGGGCACCTAGCTCACGTGACTCCCTGAACATTGCGCGAAGATAGGGCGCAATTTGTCCGGGCGCAGTTTATACAGTTCGATAGGCCCATTGCCTTGCCAGAACGGAGGGAACGGATTGCGATGGCATTTATCGACCGACAACGGGGCCTCCATGCGCTCTCGGTCTCTTCAGACAGACAAGGCAAAGCAATGTCCCTCAGCAGCAAACGAGAGTCATCTTCGTCTCTGTCGGACACCGGGGAGTAGACCACAGGAAAATAATCGGCAAACCATTCCACAAACTCGCCAGGGTCAGTCACGCACACACCATCCGAAGTCTGAATCACAGGGACCACTTGATTCGCTCTTTCCTTCTTATCAAGCCAAGCCATCAATTTACCCGCCTTATCCCCAACATCATACAATCTACCCTGCTGTTCCCTGAACATTGTCTTGCGGCATCCGTAACATGGGATTTATACCCAAACTGCTTCAAACTAAGGGCGTGGAGTCTCTCCCGGGTGATGCCTAATTCCAGATCAGCCTCCAACTCAAGTGTTTCTGCCTCCAGCCTCTCAACCTCCACATGTCTGGCCTTCTTGGTCTCAGCTATTAAGGACAGGACCTGACCACGAATGACAGTTTTGAAGGCCTCCCACAGGGACACAGAGGACGAAACAGACCCCTCATTTTCCAGGAAGTAGGAATCTAGGGACTTTATCAAGCTGCTACGGGTCTTGGGGTTGCGCAAGTACCATGGATTGATAGGGGCGATCCGCCCCGCAGCGTGTATCCCCGTATCAAAACTAAGCCACAAAGGAGAATGATCAGAAATGCCTCGGGCCAAATGTCTGATCTCCCTGATGTAGGAAGACTAGACAGCGGGCATAAGGATATCATCGAACCTGGATAGACTCCCATGCGCGCCGAGTGAAAGGTATACTGACATTGCGTCAGATGCATTAACCCCCAGCAGTCCACCTGACCAAAGGTGTCTATGAACCCACCGAGCCAAGATTGGGAAGTGGGAAGTGTTCTGGGAGGGTGGCGATCCAAACCGCCTGAAAGCACAGAATTAAAATCCCTGCCCATGAGGAGAAGACTGTCAGGGAGGTCCAGCATCATTCGGCCAACATCCGAAAAAGTGGAGGTCTGGAGACCCGGGGGAACGTACACTGTAACCAAGGAAAGAGTCTTACCCCCACCTACCAGTGAGGGCGGTGTTATCAATCTCTATAGGGAGAGAAGACCGGATCAAAATACCAACCCCTCTGGAACCAGTGGTGAACCCCGAGTGAGCAACCAATCGTTAACCCCACCTATTTAAAGCATAGCACACGTTTCCAACCAAGTGCGTCTTCTGCAATAGTACCACATCAGGAGACAATCGACGCAAATATTGCAGTACAACAACCCGTTTTATACGATCCCCCAATCCATTGACGTTCCATGATACCAACCTCAACCCAAGTCAAGTCAAGTCATAAAATTTATATAGCGCACTACACTACCCCCCATCCCCACAAGTGATGCATAGGTCACCCCACAAAGAGCCGGACACCTGAAGCAAGGAAAAAGCAATATGTTGCCTTGAGAGAAAAAGACACACACCCAAACACCCCATCCCACCCCCCAACCAACTCCCGATACAACTCCCCCCTCCCTGCACCCCTGCAGTAGACTAAGAAGCCACCCCAACATGCAGTGTGCCTGTCGCCCTAACAACCCCATTCTACAGAAAGACCCCGGAGGAGGAAAGAGGCCCGTCACCACCCACCACCCAGACGTGGACCGCAATGAAACATATTTTAAAAAGAAATAGAACCCAGCTGAGAGATGTCTAATGTTCGGAGGTCAGGGACCAAAAAGGCACTTCTGCGTAGGCTCGCCACCTTCGGCACCGCCAGGGTGCCCCGTTTGATCACCTCAGCCAGGCAGGGAGTCCAGCCAGTCACTAACATTGTCCGGCCGATCGAAAAAGAAGGTCCGCTCCTCATACTCCACTCGAAGCCTAGTAGGGAAAAGCATCGCATACTTGAACCAAGGTCCCGAAGTTGTCATTTTACACCCTGAAAAGTCATCCGTTGTCTCTGGACCTGTTGAGTAAAGTCCGGGAAAAAATTGACAGAGGAGTTCTCAAATTTTACCGGACCATGCACTCTCGAGGCCTGCAGGATCGCATCTCGATCTCGGAAGTGGAAGAGTTTTGCGATGATGGGCCGCGGTGGAGCGCCCGGCTTGGGCTTACCACCCGGCACACGATGTGCACGCTCCACTGCGAAAAACTTGCTGAGTCCAGAGGGGGAAAGATGCTGCAGGCCGAGATCCTTGACCAGGAGATCCACCGAGTGAGGCTCGGGATTTTCTGCAACTCCTATGACGCGAATGTTGTTGCGTCGCGCCCTGTTCTCAAAATCCCCCAGCCGGAGGGACATCAAGTCATTGGCCGATTTCAGATTGCCAAGTTCTGTTTGAAGTTCCGACACATCGGCCGTGAGGCTGGAAGTCTTCAGGTCCAATGACTTCACTTTCTCATTGGTCTTGGACAGGTCGGCCCTGATCAAGGTGACATCGATGGCGACTGCGTCGATTTTGCGAGCAAGAGCCTCATATTGCTGGCCGATGGTCTCCTTCAAATTGGAGATGGCGCCCATGATGTCCTGCAGGGACAGATCAACAGGAGCGGGTGGGTCCTCTTTGGCATCCTCTGGGGTACGACTGGAAAGTCCGGGGGATCCTTTGGGCTGAGTGTACCGATCTATAACATTTGTCTGGAACAGTCCCCCACGAAGAGGTGTCTTTGTCTTCCGCTTCTAAGCGTCACCCCTTCCAGCCATGGTGGAAGATGCGCCCCGGAGGGGCCCGCGAGACCTGGTGAAAATGGCCGCCGACAGGCCGGGCACCAACAGACCACAAATGCCGGCTGGTACGGTCCAAACAAATTCACGAAAATGATCCAAAATGCTGTGAAGTTAAAGCAGTGCTTGCAGTAGACGGAGGCTGGACTGGCTCCCAGCCGAGGGATACGATCTCTCAATCAAACCGTGCCAGGATCCAGAAACGAAACCGAAAGTGGTGATTGGGCTACCGAGGAGACCCCACTGCCGTTGTTGTTCGACTCCGTCCCGGATCCACAAATCGCCCAGTCCCCGGCTCGCCTCCAGGTGGGCCCAAGAAGTTCAAATCGACGCAGTTTCGGTTGCCCGAATCCGATTTAAATTCTGAAAAGAGTTATGAACTCAGCCAAGGTTCATCTCAAAGAATCCGTCCAAGAAATCAGAATAAATTTAGGATAGATTGCGAAGGGTGGCGAGGGTCCAGGGAGCCCTGTGCTCACGCGACCATCTTGGATGCGCGCTAAGCTCCTCGTCCGATCTTCAATATTTTAATGAACACAATTTATTGTTTAAGTTGATTCATGAAAGCCCACGTTGCACTGTCAATCCAACAATTTAAAGTTCTGATAACTAAAAAAAAGTCAATAGAGTACAAGAGTGTCACAAATTCTACAAAAATATCATGAGACCAGCAAACAATACCCTATAACAGTTGCACGGTGGGTTGTATCTCATCCACTGTCTCTGATTTCATGCTAAAGAAATTCATAGTAAAACAAGGTTTGAAAACGATCCACAAACCTTCCACGTTAAGATTTGTTTGCACTAATTGCACAGTAGAAAGCAAACGTTTAACAGGCCCTAAGAAACCCTAGACGCAATCACGTTCCCGTTTACTTGCCCATTCCTAACAAACCCAGATGTCACACTTTACCCTCATCTAGGCAATATTTATGTTCCATGTAGCCTACTTCTGGTCTTTCTCATGTAATTTACTCTTTTTCCCCAAAAGCAGCTTCGACTCATCATTAAGTTTTACATATTTTGATAAAGTTGCTGTCCCTGGTTCACTTACATTGTCCAATACAGGCATTCTATGGATGAAACAAGCTGACTCCATCATCCCAGAGCCGTTTCAAATCCATTTAAGGAATGCATTCTAGCGCACACTGTGGGCTGAAACACTTCCACACACTTGAGCAATAGTGTTCAGAAATGGGGTACGTACGAAAACTGTAATGCATTCCTAACAAAAAGTAGAAGTACTGGACCACAACATAGATACCAAACCTGGCAAGCAAAGCTAGTTCTGTGTCACTTGCAGCACAGAGAGCCCTGCTAAGACGGGTAGTCACTTTCTCATCAAAATTATAACTTGTGAAGTAACAGGAAAAAAGGTTGCTTATATGAATGCCGTAATATTAACAACATACAACATTGATCATAAGTCCTCCTACTAACTGGTTGATGTCATGGAAACTCTGAGGAGAAGTGGTTATAATGTCACAATAAAATGACAATTATGTTGTGAAGTGTTAGTGAGGTCCAGCTGAAAGTGAAGCAACTCTGCTTAGAAGTGCTGGCAAAGTTGAGACCCATCAAAAACGCAGCGGCGAAGCTCAGAAATGATGGTGAAATTAATTAAAACGTAACAACCCTGACGTAAGTGCTGGTGCTGGTGTGGGTCCCGTACAAAGTTACAATCTGTACCAGTAAGTACTGGCAAAGTTCCATTAGACGTGTAGCAACCCTGCAGAGAAGAGCCGATTAAGTACCATAAGTACACTAGCTGAAAAGTGGCATTAAACTCCTATAACAGAATTAGGCCATGGTATGATGGGCCAGTTTAATTCTGAGGTTCCATCAACGTTTGGGCAGGCAGCACTGCCAATAAGGGCTATCTCACTGCCCAAGAGACTCACCCAGTAACAGCAGCAGAAGCCTCCCGACCCCCATCCCCTCTTCAGCTCGGGACAGCTCGCTCTAATGTGTTGTATGGCGTTTTAGATTCCAAATGAATTTTCCCGATTCATGCCCTTACATAGGTACAATACACGTTGCCCTTATATAGGCATAGAAATCAAGCCCTTATTTAGGCATAGCCCAAGCTACCCAAATACAGGCATGGCTACTTCCATCCATTCATCAAAGGTCACAACGATTTCTTGGAAAACCAGACTCTTAAGCAGAAGGGACTTCCCCTAGCCTGGATATTGATTTCTCCAAGAAACTGATTATTATGCATGAACAACTATTCCTTAGGGGTTCACATGCCCGACTTTACGTCAAAGCTGGCATTCCTAAAACACCTTCAAGGTATAAATATACCTTCACTTGCTATGGCAAAGCACGGTGTGGTTCGGTGCAGTTCGACCACCTACTTGCCCGACGCAGCTAGCTACAGCAAGTGCCGAAGGAAGCCGACTCTCCAGCTAACGCACTGATCAGGAAGCGGCCCTTCTCTGCAGAGAATCCAGCTCCAGTGTTTCCGACTCCCCTTGCGGGGTGTTGGGAAATCGAGTCCCGAGATAGAGATACCAGACCTCCTTCATTTTAAGGTATGCAGCTGATTTGAACCTAGAGAAACCTTTGGTAGATTTTTGGCAAAAACTAAACCTACTCAAAAGACCACACTTACTTCCTCCCTCGTACTAGACTTAGGTTAGGTACATTGGGGTAGGCGTATTTTAGAAGCACTAGTTGAGTATTTTAGTCTGTTATTTATGTACGTATTTTTTATGGCTTAGAAACCATACAGTGTTCTTACAGTATTATTTTATAATACTATTCTCGCTGTACGCATTATACTTTGCATTCTGTCTAACGATTGTAGCAGTTCACCTCTCTTGCATGAGAAAGAAGACTGTTCAATAAACCTTTTATTGAAAATGCCCGTCTCACTATTTCTCTGCAACTCTTTACAAACGAAGCATGCACGATTGACTGAGTAAACTAGTTATCTATTGTTTCCATTACTCTGAGAGATATATTCTTATTCTTGAGAGACAAAGTTGTCATGTTTATGCGGTTGTCAGAAACTAATCCCTTCTTGTGTATTCGAGAAAGTTTCTAGTGATCTCTGTGTTAGCTGGCACACACACAATTAAATTTTGTATATTCGATAGAGACCTATTGACTTAAGTCCTACGTCAAATCTATAGGATATATTATTCCAATGCGCAGAGCCTATTGGGAATATAGGAACTACACAACATGGCGCCCAACGTTTGGTAAAGGCACTAATTTAAAACTAAATACTAAAGTAACTCAGCCGTGCTTTTCTCAGTGACCCCTTTTTTCCGTAAAATACTCCAATAGATGTCTGGAGTGGGTAAAGGGATAATATCCACCATAGCTGAGTAGGACAAAAATCCTATGTATTAGTTTTTGGTTTGTTCAATGTTGAAGGATACAGTGTTCCAAAACATTGTGCACCTTATCTTTGTTTCCTTGAAACTTTCTCCTCAAACTTTCAGTCAGCAAAAATGTCCATCAATGATAATACCGCGGCCAGTGGAGCTACAGGCAGCAACGCCGTACAAGCTTTAAACTTTACAGGTCTCCAAGAGACCGACGAGGATGCCATAAGCATTCCTGTAACTTTAAGGAAAGCCATCACTATAAAACATATTAGAAATGGCCTATCAGCAAGAGGTGGTAGGGTAGTTTTTGTGATAGAGGCACATGAATATCACCAGACGGAGGCACATGAATATCACCAGACAGAGGTATTCTGTTCATGGATAGTCTTCCCTGAAGCAGATCCAAGAACACAAGTGTTTCACTTCTACAAAGAAGATGAACCACCAGAATACATTCCTTTCGAGGATATTGAAATTCCACTAACATACCAAGAGCATGCGCTCTGGTTTAAAGATGCCCTAAAACATATAAATCACATTACCAGGCTCGGTCCACTAGGTAAACCAGGAGCAACATGGCCAGTGTTAGCCAGCTCAAATTAATGAAATGACAGAGGTGGAACTACGAGCTCAACTCAGAGATAATTAAAGTCTATAGACAATTAGTTCAATATGTCATGAGGACTCTTGCGGTCCAACCAGCAATAATGATTCCACAGCATCCCCCACCAGGGGAACACAAATAACATCACAACACAGACTTTACATTCAGTCATTGGTAAATTACCCTCAAAACGGGAACAAATTCCATTCTGGATAGCTCAAAAAATTACTCCAATTGAGGCAGTTTTTCCTAATATTACCCCTCATGAGAAACACAGAATTTTAACAATCTGTTTACCAATGGGGATCGCACCACACCTGGAGGACTGCGACACTTTGGGTACAGTCTTTGCGGCAATTTACACTAAAACACATGGTGATCCATCTATGGCGGTAATACCAGACATCCTGAAACAGATTTTAAATGAATACAGGGCAGAGCCAGCTTTAAATCTAGGTGTGAAATTACTGAAAGATTTCAAACAGGTCTCAACAATAATATTAGCGAATATCAAAGGTGAAGCAGCATCCGTGGCGATCCGCCAAAAGTTAAGGGAATTTGATGTAGCTGAGCAACCACAAGAACTGGCCCGAATAATTGAAAAATCCTATGAAGAATTAGACCGAGACAATCTGGGTGGGAAACAAGTTAAACCCCAACTGTCTAAAGTCCTGAAAAGGTCTTTTCTAAAAACACTTCTACTCCTAATAAAAAGAAGTGGGAAAATAGCAAACAAACTTCTAAAGAGAAGCGTTCTCAATCCAGAGTTAGGTCTCCTCAAAAGGAGCCCTCTGAAAGGGGGTATAACCTCAGGAATAGGGATAATTTGAGAAAACCTGATAGATATCAAGATACTGATACACGTTCTACTCGTACCTTTCAGACTTCGTCACAGAAATTTGAAAAAGAGGACGGTCGGAAAACAAGGAAGAACGTGTGAAGTCCAAAGACGATCAGCACGTTCAGAAAAATAAGAAAACTCAATTCACCAAAAAGAAAGTAGCAGGTCTAAAAATCAGACATGCCAAGGATCTTGAGGACACAACTCAAGAACGGGGAATGGGCTCGGACAATGTTGGACAGCGCAGCAAAAGTTACCATAGTTCGCAAGAACTTAAATGATCATCTGGAGTCAGTGGACTTGAATGAGTTCTTTAAGTTGAAACTGCAGATACCAGGGTTAGTTGTCCACATAAGTTATATGAAATAACACTCCGGATGTAGGAGGACATACCAAGGAAAGTAAGAGCCCTCTTTCTGATGACGACATTCATTGAGATCTTAGACGCAAAATGCTGACGGTGAGGTGCCAGAGGAAACCGGCACATGGGTATCATCCACTACAAACATTGCTAATGCGACCAATGCTGACGGCGATGCTTCGCATATATGTGCGGTTGATCTTCTTAACGAGGTAATCCAACTTTCACCTACTATGGTAGACAAATTCTTTACAGACTTCGAAGATTAGATGTTTTCTCCAAGCAATAACACTGACTTTTGATTTGGCACAAAGTGTTCTTAGAGACTCTGAATTCGACCTTCATTTTTCAAAACAAAGTTCTAACGTTGGGACTCTTTTTTTCTATGATTAACTTTTTCTTTTCAAAATTTGTATTTTTACCTTTTTTGGCACAAAGTAATCTGCTTAAGGTAGAACTATTTATAGAGAACTAGAATTCTTTGAAAAACTTCCAGAGACAATATTTGACCTTGTCCTCATACCTAACAGTTATATGTAATATGACATGAAATGGTTTCGGCCCTTTTTTCTTCTGTATTTACGAGCCATTTCATAAATGCATTTTTATGATTCATTCAGACAGCATTTATAAATGTCAACATATATGCTTAGAATGAAACATTGCTTCGAATGCGTACAGCACAAATGCTCTTTTCGTGTACAACCAGTAGCATTGCATTTTATGTGTTTTGGGTGGGTTTTAACACATCATGTTTAGATATGTTTAACGTGTTTAGAACTTAGTAATGTCTTACATTAGAAAGTGGAGTGGGTGTTGTGTGGCGTTTTAGGCTTCGATTGAATTTTCCCGATTCATACCCTTGCATAGGCAGAAGAAAACAAGCCCTTATTTAGTCATAGCCCATACAACCCAAATACAGGCATGGCTACTTATATCCGTTCACCAAACGTCACAACGATTTCTTGGAAAACCAGCTTAAGCCGTTAGGGACTTCCCCTTGCTTGATTATTGATTTCTCCAAGAACTCAGTTAGTTTTATAATGAACATCTATTCCATAGGGGTTCATTCATGACGTTCATATGCCCAACTTTATGTCAACTATGGCATTCCTAAACACCTTCAAGGTATAAATATACCTTCACTTGCTATAGCAAAATACAGTGGTTCGTAGCAGTTCGAAAACCTACTTGCCCGAAGCAGCTTGCTACAGCAAGTGCCGAAGGAAGCCGACTCTCCAGCTGACGCACTGATCAGGAAGCTGTCCTTCTCTGCAGAGAATGCAGCTCCAGTGTTTCCGACTCCCCTTGCGGGGTGTTGGGAAATCGAGTCCCGAGACAGAGATACCAGACCACCTTCATTCTAAGGTATGGAGCTGATTAGAACCTACAGATTTTTTTGGTAGATTCTTGGCAAAAACTAAACCTATGCAAAAGACCACACTTACTTCCTCCCTCGTACTAGACTTAGGTTAGGTACATTGGGGTAGGCGTATTTTAGAAGCACCAGTTGAGTATTTTAGTCTGTTATTTATGTATGTATTTTTATATGGCTTAGAAACCATACAATGCTCTTACAGTATTATTTTAGAAAACTATTCTCGCTGTAAGCATTATACTTTGCATTCTGTCTAACGATTGTAGCAGTTCACCTCTCTTGCATGAGAAAGAAGACTGTTCAATAAACCTTTTATTGAAATCCCCTATCTCACTATTTCTCTGCAACTCTTTAGAAACGAAGCATGCACGATTGACTGAGTAAACTAGTTATCTATTGTTTCCATGACTCTGAGAGATATATTCTTATTCTTGGGAAACAAAGTTGTCATGTTTTATGCGGTTGTCAGAAACTAATCCCTTCTTGTGTATTCGAGAAAGTTTCTAGTGACCTCTGAGCTAGCTGGCACTCACAATTAAGTCGAATATATTCGATAGAGACCTAGTAGACATAAGTCTAACGTCCCATCTATAGGATATATCATTCCAATGCGCAGAGCCTATTGGGAATATAGGAACTACACTACATGGCGCCCAACTTTTGGTAGGGCACTAATTTAATGCTAGATACTAGAGTAACTCAGTCATGCTTTTCACAGAGATTCCTTTTTTCCTGTAAAATACTCAAATAGACGTTTGGAGTGGGTTAAAGGATGAAATATCCGCCATAACTGAGTAAGATGACAAATCCTATGTATTAGTTTTTGGTTTGATTCAAAGTTTAAGGATGCAGTGTTCCAAAATATTGTGCACCTTATCTTGGTTTCCTTGAAAGTTGCTCTGCAAACTTTCAGTCAACAAAATGACTGACGAGGATAATCCCGGGGCCAGTGGAACTGCAGCGTCTGCAAACCGACCGGGTTTAGGCATTACAGGTTTCCAACAAAATGACCCAGATGCTATAATCATCTCGGAAAATGTACGGAAAACAATAGCTATAAAGCTTATAGAAAATGGCCTATCTCCAAGAGGTGGTAGAGTTAGATTTGTCATAGATTCACACGAATATCGGCAGACAGGTATTCTGTTCATGGATTATCTTCCCTGAAGCAAATCCAACAACACATGTGTTCCACTTCTACAAAATAGAGGAACGTCCAGCGGAATACACTCGAGGATATTGAAATTCCACTAACTTACCAAGAGCATCAGCTCTTGTTTAAAGGTGCCTTACAACATCAAAATCACATTACCAGGCTCGGTCCACTAGGTAGACCAGGAGCAACATGGCGGTACTAGCCAGCTATACACCACATCCTGACATTGAAAGAATGTCAGATATAGAACTGTTAGCTCAGCTAAAACAATTAATTAAAATACATAGACAATTGGTTCAATATGTCACGCCGACTCTAACAGTCCAACCTGCTATAAGAATTCCACAGCAAACCCTCATCAAGGGAACACAAACAAAATTACACCACAGACTACAATCAGTCACTGGTAAATTACCAACAAAAAGGGAACAAATTCCATTCTGGTTAACTCAAAAAATTACTCCGATCGAAGCAGTATTTCCCGATAGTACACCTCATGAGAAACACAGGATTCTAACAATCTGTTTACCAATGGGGATCGCACCAATCCTGGAGGACTGTGACACTTGGGGTACAGACTTTGCTGCAATCCACACAAAAACACATGGTGTTCCGTCGGTATGGCGGTAATACCAGACGTCCTGAATTAGATTCCAAATGAATATGGGGCAGAGCCTGCTTTAAATCTTGGTATGAAGTTACTGAAGGATTTCAAACAGGTCTTAGCTATAATATTAGCTAATATTAAAGGTGAAGCAGCATCCGTGGCATTCCGCCAAAAACTAAAAGAACTTGATGTAACTGAGCAACCATATGAACTGGCCAGAATAATAGAAAAATCCTGTGAAGTACTAGGTAGAGATAGTTTGGGAGGAAAACCAGTAAAGCCCAAACTGACAGAAAATCCTGAAAAAGTTTTTATTAAAAACACTCACTACTAGACAGACACTTCCTAAGGAGAAGCGTTCTCAATCCAGAGGTATGTCTCCTCAAAAGAAGCCCTCTGAAAAAAGGTATAACCTCAGAAATAGGGATAATTTGAGAAAACCTGATAGATATCAAGATACTGATACCTGTTCCTGTTGTACCTTTCAGACTTGCTCGCAGAAATCCAAAAGAAGAGGACGATCAGAAAACAAGGAAGAGCGTGTGAAGTTCAAAGATGATCAACACGTTCCAAAAAATAAGAAAACTCAATTCACCAAGAAGAAGGTTGCAAGTCTAAAAATCAGACATGCCGAGGATCTTGAGGACACAACTCAAGAACAGGGAGTGGGCTCAGACAATGCTGGATAGCGCAGCAGAAGTTACCATAGCTCGCAAGATCCTGAAGGATCATCTGGAGACAGTGGATCTGAATGAATACATTCAAGTTGAAACTGCGGATACCAGGGTTAGTGTACCCCATAAGTTATATAAAGTAACACTCCGGATAGAGGGGGACATAACTAGAAAAATAAAAGCACTCTTTTGGGAAAAACTATCTAAGGGTTATGACATCTTTCTAGCGGAAAAAGATTGGCCACCTGAATTGGTCAGGGAGTGCCCACATGGCGACATGGCGAAGAGATCATTATGCCAGCCTTCTCCAATCATATTCCTATTCATAAACAATACACCTATGCCAGAAAATGGGATGTGGCCCAGGCTCCAGCATTATATAAAAATCATGTGGCATGGAATGAGGACTCTCCTCGCCATAAGATCCAGTTGAAAAAACAGCCTACTGCTCAGAGGCAGTATCCAGTTAAGCAAGAAGCTAAAAAAACAGGTCAGGGAGATCTTAGATCAACTTGAATACCAAGGGGTGATTGAAACACGCACCTCGTCCATGAACAATCCTTTGTTTCCTGTCTCCAAACCAGACAATACATATCGTCTAGTTTTGGACTACAGGCATTTAAATTCTTGTTGCAAAACCTTTGCAGTACAAAATGCTCACAGTGCAGCACTTATGAATAACATTGTGCGCAAAAAATATAAAAATTAGATATTTCAAACCGTTTCTTCTGTCAAAATATCACACCTGAGCGCAGGTATTTGACCGCTTTCTCAATTAAGGGGACACAGCGTGAGTTCTGTCGTCTCCCCCAGGGATTAAAGAATACTCTGGGGCTATATTCAGCCAGAGTAACAGAGTTACTACAAACGTATGATGATGAGGCATTATCTTATCACCTCCACGCTATTAAAGCAGTCAATACTCACTTCGCCCCTTACTGGATTCCGATGATCAATTCTTTGCTGATCAAGGAGGAGTTCCAAAGCATCTGAAACAAGTTGTTTACCCTACACTTAAACTAACGTAGGCCCTGACGACTTGAATAATTTAAGCCTGTTGCCATTCTTCCATTTCTGACAGTGCTTTGAAAGTTGACTCGATTGATACTGTGTATAAAATACAATAATCAAATTGAATAATTTCCGTCAGGCTTCAGACCTGGCTGTAGCTCAGTAACCGCTGTGATAAAAATAATGGATGATGCTCTCTGCCTCTTGACAAAGGAGACTCCTGCCTAGTCCTTCTCCTTGACCTCTCTGCAGCACTTGATACGGTAAATTACAATTTCAAAGAAAGTATCGGAGTAACTAGAACTGTACCAAACTGGGTCCTGTTCTTATTTTGTCAACTGCTTACAGTAAATGCAATCATGCAATCTGCTATTAAATCTGACCCCCTGTAATGCAGTAGGTCCTTTCAGGTTGATATTTTCTCCAACTCTCTTAAACTTGTACCTTGAACCTCTGACAACAGTTATAAAGAAATCAAACCTCTCCTACCATTTTATGGTGGTGATATACAGAAACACTGAAAGTAGCCTCTCAGGAGGACATACTCCCACTTAATCAAACTTTAAAAGTTATCCAAGCCTGTTTGTCCACCAGCCACTTGGTACTAAACCAGATGAAAACTGAATTACTAGCCCTTGATGCCCCTCAAACATCTGTCTGCAACTGTTAGACCGCCTCGGTGTGATTAACTGAAAACCTCAAGCTATTGAATGAAATGTTGCAATCACCCTGGACAGGAGTTTAAAGATATAAAATCAAAAATCTGTGCTAATACTGCTCATTGCTATCTCAAACTCTTCACATCTATCATACCTTTAATCCCAATACAAGCCTTCAAGAACAAAGTTCTGTCACTAGTCCACCCAGATTGATCCATGGGAATAGCCTACTCCCATGAATCCTCTAAACACATGCAGCTCTGCTGAGAACTCCTCTAAGCTCGCCTGCAAGACTGGTGTTGAGAGTATTGCATTTCAAACACTTGTGCTGAATACTCTTAATTATAGTATCAAGGAAGAGGGTTAACCCAATAAAGTCGCTGGGACCTGGGTATCTAGCGTTATGAGTAAAGGGGTCCCAGTGAGGGAGAAGAACGTATTATTAGGAAACAGTTTAAATAAATCCAGTAAACAAAGAATACATCTATAATGTTTAATTCACATTATAGGGAAAAAGGCAACGATAAGCAAATACACAAATTGTCGTTGTATTAGTGCCCCTGGGGGTAAGGGGGACGTGAAGTTGTGAGGGGGAATTCGTGACAATAAAAACACGTATCTATCAAACATTAGTATGAGTTCAATGTCAGATACACAGTGAGGCGATTATAAATCAACACAATAGTTCAAAATACACATGCCTCAATGTCCATACTATACAAGCATTGTGGGTAGGAGGAGGCTGTGTTGGAAGACAAGGAAGCGTGTCGACGTTTCGACCCTGTTAGAGCAGGAATGGTTTGGATCCTTGCACGTGGGTCTTCATCAGGACGGGAGAGGGGTAGTGGGGCATACAACCTGAATAAATCAGTGTTGAAGACTAGTAACCAGGAAGAAATTCGGTGACGGATATTCAATCTTGGTAAATACAGTCCAGTATCCCAAGGGGATGGGGCAGAAGATCCGAACACTGGACGGGGAGGAACCACTCAACGTATCGATTTGCGTGGAGGTTCTTGCTGTCCCCGATGTTAAAAGGATTACGTCCGAACAAATCTGGATACGTATCCAGCCTCCGGACCGTCTGCACTCAGCTCCTGCTCCTTTCCTGGGATCTTCAGCGCGTCTTTGAAGTCGCGCCTGGATCCAATTTCCAGCTCCTCCACGTACCGGCAAGAGTCAACCCGAACCTCTTCCTGCTCCGACTTCCCTTCCGAGCGGATAGGGTTGTATAGTATGGACATTGGGGCATGTGTATTTTGAACTATTGTGTTGATTTATAATCGCCTCACTGTGTATCTGACATTGAACTCATACTAATGTTTGATAGATACGTGTTTTTATTGTCACGAATTCCCCCTCACCCTACCCTCACAACTTCACGTCCCCCTTACCCCCAGGGGCACTAATACAACGACAATTTGTGTATTCGCGAATACTCTTAATTGGCACAGAGTAAAGTAAGAATCAGTTGCCCTAGAGCAAGGTATCAAAAATAAGTTAAAGATAAAATACATCAACACAACGTTGTCAAAATAGGAATCATACTTGTAGACGGGGAATGAGAACAAGTTGAAACTGTTAGTGTTTACTCAAGAATAACCATTTGACCGGTTTCTCCAAAGGTGTAGTGGAAGGATTGGATCTGATCTCAGAAGGCAGAGCATTCCAAATTCTTGGGGCAAGTCCAGTGAAAACACGAATGTAAGACCTTTTCTTTTTGAATTTGGGAGGCTTCAAAAGAAGGGTAGACGTGGTTAAGTGCAGAGATGAGTCAGATAGTTCAAGCTTATTTGCCAAGTAAGCCGAGGTGTTGTTGTGTAAGGCTCTATGCGTCAAGCAAGCTATCTTGAAGCATATCATAGCTTTGATAGACCGCCAATTTAGTTGTAAAAGGTCAGGGGAAATGTGGTCCTGTTTTCTGGAGCCAGTGATTAGCCTGGCCGATGCGTTTAGAGTAGCTCTGAGAGGGGCCAAGCTAGCTTTGAGCAGACCAGCATGGGTCATCAAGCCATATTCCAGTCGAGAGATAACCAAGGATTGTAGAGCAGGCCTGATGTCTTCAGGAGGAAGGAAAGGCTTGATTTTCTTAAGGGTGTTGAGTTGAAAGTTGGCTCTCCTAGTAGTTGCACTGATTTGCGCTTGTATGTTGAGGTATTTATCCATGGTGATGCCTAACAATTTAGCCGAGTCAACCATAATAGGGGTGCAATTATGAGCAGTAAGTGATTTAAGCCAGTCCAGGGTAGGTGCAGAGTGGTGGAGGGAGTAATCAGAAGGAATTCCATTTTGAACATATTTAACAAAAGATGGTTATGGGCTAACCATTGTTGTGTTTGTGAGAGAACATCGTTTAGCGTTTTTATGTCCTCTTGAGAGGAGATATTCAAGTACAGGTGGTTGAAAAGAGTGGGTAAGAGTGCTGATCCTTGCGGAACTCCAATCGTAACAGGAGTACTGGTTGCAAGGGAGTGGTTAACTTTGATTCCTTGTGTGCGGTTATGTAAGAAGGAAGTAAGCCAATTTATGACCGGGCCAAGAGAACCATCCTATGTTGCTGAAGAGCAATCAAGTTTTCATGTTTGATGTTATCAAATGATGAGGAGGACAGGTCCAGAAGGATCAGGAGGTAAGGGACATTTTTATCAAGGGATCTCAGGGCGGGGAAACATCCTTTACAACGCAACTTTTACAACGCAGTGCCTTTACGACGCAACTTTTACAACACAAACCATTACAACGCATTGCGCTGGGGGGCGCCCTGGGATAGGGAATAAGTTTAATTTAGTATCCTACACCTTCCCTAGTGTCCACGGGGACTGGAGTTGGAATAGTAAATTAAACTATTCACTACCCAGCACCCCAAAGCGCTACGCGTTGTAAAGGTTTGCGATGTAAAAACTGAGTTGTAAAGGCATGTGTGGTAAAAGCATGCGTTGTAACGTCATACATCCCTCAGGGCGTCATCGTCAATGTGCGTTAGTGCTGTTTCAGTACTGTGCCCTGCTCTGAAGCCCGACTGGTAAGGGTCATGGAGTTGAAATTTCTCTATGTGGTTGCATAACTGCGAGTGGACTCATTTTTCGAGCAAATTAGCTCGAGTCATGATGCTGGTGATAGTACGGAAGTTGTTAGGATCAGATAAATCAGAGTTGGGCTTCGTCGGGCTGGGAGGCAATCTGCTATCCTATCCTGTAAAAGAGATTCATGAATGATTCGGGACCACAGGGGGAGAATGGCCGAGTTGAGATCTTTGAAAAACTTAGCAGGAAGTGGGTCACAGAAATGGTTGGAAGGTTTAAGGGACGACAAGTTGGAGAGCAGCTCTGTGGCATCTGGAAGGAGAAAATAATTGCAAGAGGCGTCGTTTTCGAGGGAAAAACCCACAGGTAAAGACAGTCCCAACGGTTTCGCCAGCTCAAATGATGAGGCAGCGAGGTTTTGATGCCGAAACGAGGGCGAGTCACTAATCCGCACCAGTTCGATTTTCCTTGACATTTCAGAGAATTGCACTGAGAAATCCTCTCCAATAGGAAGCAGGGCCAGGAGAGTCTCAAAAGTATTGCTGAAGTGGTTAGCTTGTTGCCTGATGATTTCAAAGAGCTTCTTTGGTCTCTTCATAGCGCCATCCAGCTGAGTCCGGAAGTGGTCTGTTTTAGCGATGCAGATGTTTTTTGTAAATACTTCTCGCCTTCCTTAGCTGATGCTTGTGGTGGAGGGTGTATTTCTCCAAAGTCTCTCTGAGAGTCTGAGATTGTGTTTCTCATCATTTAGGGGACCATTAAACCAAGGTTTGGATTGCGTGACTGGAATCCTTTTGAGTTGCTTTGGTGCCATAATATAAAAAATGTTAGCAATAGTGTTGATGTATTGATCAGAAAGTTAGTCAAGGTTGGTCATGTTAGGAGGGGACTGAAGCCTATCCTTGGTGATGGATGTTAGATCATTGGTGTTGACGTCTCGCAAATTGCGAGAAAGTTGTTTAACTTTAAGAGGTTGGCCCTGTCTGCATGTGATCTTTTCCAGGATGTGGAAGGAAATTTGATGATGATCCGACCATTCACAAGATAGGATGTCCCCCAGTTGTATGCTATTGTCTTTGGCAATGATATGGTCAAGAGTGACGCCCTTGTTGTGGGTAGGTCCCTTACAGAGCTGTGAAGTTAAGATTAGAGACGGAAGCCTTAAAGGAGCCGACTAAGGGATCATTAGTGTCATTCCAGTGGAGGCTAAAGTCTCAGAGGAGTAAGTGGCAAAGTTGGTCATAACACCAGCTAATAACCACCATGATTTGCTCTATGAAGAGCAGATTGTCACCCGGAGGATGATACATCGAGTGAAGCACAGACAATTTTGCCCTTCTTCCAGTTTTCGATGAGTAGCTGCTCACAAGAAGACAGCAAAGCACATTGTGATTGTCTTAAAGTGAGGATAGAGCGATGAATGCAGGTCGATCTAGTCTCATAATGGCATAATTAAGGGGGATTAATATGTTGAGGACAGGGGAGGACGTGTCATTGAGCCAAGTTTCAGTGCGAATCAGAAGGTCCTAATCTTGCGAGATGATGAGTTCTGAGATATCGGCTGAATGTTTCACCGCCGATCTGCATTTGAGTAGCATCGATTTGATGTTATAGTTGGTAGGGATCCCTTCAAGGTGAGAAGTAGCTATTTGAAGTAGGTTTCCCTTGTTAACTGATCCATGATTGACACTAGGTTCCCTGTTGGGGGCCGAACTAATAGTAAGGATACTGGAAGTTAAGTTGAGGGGGAGGAGAGAATCCTCGAGCCACTGTACGAGAGTAGAAGAGCGAGAGTGTCCTCAACCGAAAAGCTGCGGGTGGGGCATGTAATAGTGGTTAGGGAGAAGCCTATGGCTCCAGCTGACTCTAAGGGGGGATAGAATAGAGGAGTGATCGTCACCAATGTGGGACATTTTCTGTGGAATCTGTTGATCGATCCAATGGTAGGAGTGGGTAATCCAGAGCTTCTCCATCTTCAAGGAAAATAGTAGAAGGGTCTGCATAATCTCTTTAACAGCAAGTAGATCCTGCTTGATGTCGGAGATCTTCTCTTCAAGGAGAGGGCGATTGTGCCCTCCTCAGATGACCCAGCGTGCAAAGAAAGGAAATTGGATGCCCCTTGATTTAACGTAATCGCTCTTAATATGTTGTTGCTATTGTGTCTACTAATTTTGATTGCAAAGCAATGTTATACCCTTGGTTCTTGTTTGCATTATGTAAAATTGTTAATTAAATGGTGGCGTGGACCAAATAATAATCTTCCTCCACCCAAAAATAGTGCTATCTATAAATGTTTGTAGGTACAAAGTTGATCGGCCAGTGCTCCTTGTCAGACACCTTTATTTATTTGACAAAATTGTTTATTGATTGTGTGCCTCAGGAGTTTTTTTTTTTTTTTTACTGGGACAATGTATTGATTTTTAACAGAACAAACATTGCTCTCTCCAAATCGAATACACTGATTTTAATACCTTCTCACTAAACTTGCAGCCTCACCCAGGCCCCCTGTGGGTACTAGCACTTTACTCAGCTTGGGTTTAAATACTTTATCCAGGCTCATTGTGGTTTATTTTTAGGAATTTTATAGAGATTTGTCTGCCAGACATTTCTTTGAGTTGGTGCGAGTAAATATGTCCTTTTGTGTACACAGATGATTATAGGGTTAACATTTGTACCTTGGAGATAGTTTCATGCTAAATTTATGTCTGAAAGAGACACATCAGTGATAGATTCCTTACCTTAGAATATCCCCAGGCGTCAGACTGGATGCGGAAAGTTTTCGCTAGCAGTACCTCTGCGGGTCAGTAGGTGGCGTTGTGCGGCTCCGCGTCCGTCACTGGCGTTGTATGTGACGAGATGACGTCACAGAGACTTCTTAGGCGCCACCCGTGCGCGCTGACGTTAGTTCTTTCAGTTTCTGCACCAGTAAGCGCAGATCCGGTTAGAGCACGTACCTTAGTCCCTTTTTTACTATCTTTTTGAGACTTTTGTCTCCTGTTAATTTGACTCCACTCTGGTGCACGTAGGGATGCCTGGTTTTAAGTCTTGCAGGGCCTGCCGTCGCAATATGTCGGTGGCGGACTGCCATGACGTCTGTCTCTACTGACTCTCCGTCCTGTTTGGACTGTTGGGCCATGGCCCCGAAGGCCTTGAGGGAACGGCGCCGGAAGATGCTTGAGGTCCGGCACTCATCCCAGTGCCATTTACGGTCCGCTCCAGAGAAAGCTCGCTGGGCCACCATCATCGCTTATCAGGCTCTATGTCTTTGCCCTTAGATTCGGGTAAGAGAGGACACAAAAAGAAGTCGAAGAAGCGTTGTCGCTCTCCGACGTCACCCTATCGGTCCCCAGATCCGGACGAAGGGGACAGGGGTTCTGCCCCTACGGCTCCGTCGGAGCCCGGGAGTCCCGCGGCCTACCCACCTTATCCGGTCCGTCAGCGACTCCCGCACAGGTGCAAGAATTTCTTGCTACCATGGACCGCCTGTTTAGACCTCGGGCTCCCACCGCCGCGCCCTCGGGCTCCGCAGTCCCGTGTCAGGATCCTGTAGGGCTAGCAGCAGCTCCGGCGCCGCAAGATCCTGCTCCGCTGGATCCTGCGCCAGGGGTGCTGGCGCCACAAGGTCCCACGCTGCCGGCTCCACATCCGGCACCGCAGTGGATGCCATTGGTTCCGCCCCTGCCCAGGTTCCAGGACAATTTTGTTCCTACCTGGGATCTAAAGTGGGACACAACACCAGTTCGGCCCCGTCTGGCGCCTTTCTTGATGCCGTTCGTTCTTTCCCCGGCCCCGCCGCCTCGGTCTGTACCTCATACAGTAGAGTTGGAGGAGGACTGGGAGGGGTCCGAGGATCCTCTTGCTTGTCAAAGTGATTCTGAGCAGGACTGGGCGGATGAGTTAGAGGAGGCCTGTAGCCTTGATATTTCCTCTGACCCAGGGTTTGCCTCGCTGCCGCCTACCATGGAGGAGCCTCTTACACGGTGGTGCCCTGTCGGGCAGCTAAGGTCCTCAACCTTGATCTTCCTACGGTGGCCCCTACTGCCATTTAATGACGCCCTCACTGACGTCTTACTGGGCACTTGGTTGCGGCTAGCTGCAGGGGCCCCTGTGGATCAGAACGTCGCCAGGCGTCATCGCCCGGCGCCGGGTGATCCTGCCTTTCTGACCACTCATCCAACGCCCGAGAGCCTGGTCATCCAGGTTTCAACGTCCCAGAGGGCCTTTCCCACGGCTCTGCCGGATAAGGACTCTAAGAAGCTGGAGCAGTTCGGCAGGTGGTTGTTCTCTATGGCCAGCTTAGGGCTGCGGTCGGTGAACACTGCATGCCTATTGGGCTGCTATTCCCAGGTGCTGTGGGATACAGTTGCACAGGTTTTGCCTCAGTGTCCTGAAGAGGTCTAAGCTGTGTTGTCTCAAGCTGTGGCCAAAGGTAAAGATATGGCTAAGTTTGCCATTCGGTGTGGTTTGGTCACCACAGACTCACTAGGCAGGGCAATTTCTACAACTGTGGCCCTTCGTCGCCACACCTGGTTGAGATCTACCGGGTTTTCATCAGGTGCCCAAAGCTCGCTCATGGACATGCCCTTTGATGTCACTCGCCTGTTTGGCGATAAAGCGGACAGTGCGCTGGAGCGTTTTAAGGACTCTCTCGCTATGGCGCTATGCGCTGGAGCGTTTTAAGGACTCTCTCGCTATGGCCAAGTCCTTGGGAGTCTCCACCACGCGCCCGGCCATGTCTACCTTTCATTCATTTCGCGGCCACAGAAAGGGCCCCCTGGCCGCTCGTTCAGTCAGAAGCCTGCACAGAACCAACCTCAGCGCGGCCGTGGGCGTTACCTGCGGTTCACGGTAGGCCAGGACCATTTTCAGTTTGCGGTGCTCCCCTTTGGCCTTAACAGCGCCCCTCGGGTGTTAACGAAAGTGATGACTGTGGTTGCAGCTCACCTACGCAGGTCAGGGGTGTCTGTTTTCCCCTACCTCAATGACTGGTTGTTGAAGGTGGGCTTGCCCCAAGCAGTTGTCGCCCACTTTCAGACTATGGCCGACCTCCTGCATTTGCTGGGGTTTTCCATCAACCTGCCGATGTTGCACCGGAGTCCCTCTCAGAAGCTCCCCTTCATCGGAGCGGTTCTGGATTCAACTCGGTTTCGGGTTTATCCTCTCGAGCAGCGAGTCTGGGATATTCAGGCTCTGATTCGGATCTTTCAGCCTCTATCCCGGGTTTCAGTCAGGATGACCCTCCGGCTCCTGGGCCTGATGGCCTCTGGCATCTTGCTAGTGCAGCATGCCAGATGGCATATGCGGGCTCTGCAGTGGGACCAGTGGGCACAGCATCAGGGCAACTTGTCCGATCATGCCTAGATCTCGAAGGGCACTGCACGTCAATTGCAGTGGTGGCTCACGAATCGCTATTGGGTCAATGGCAGATCCCTCTCCCTTCCCCAACCTTGATGTTTCAACATGGAGTTTTGTAGCCAACCCCTGGGATAGTTGCTCCCCCTCTGGTCATTATATCTTTCTGTTTCAGCGCCGGGATATTCTGCTGAGTAGCTGTGCGCTCTATAAGTCCATTCTAACATACCAACCAGAGCACACAGTGGTGACGGATGCGTCCCTCCTGGGATGAGGTGGCCACTTGGGAGAGGCATAGATCAGAGGCCTCAGGTCTCCGGCAAAGTCCCGGCTCCATATCAGTCTTTTGGAGCTTTGGTAGATCTGACTTGCGCTGAAGGCATTCCTTCCCTTCCCTCTGTCCGGGGAAGTGTACTGAAGGTGTTCACGGACAAAACCACCGCCATGTGGTATTGCAACAAACAGGGCGGGTGGGGTCCTGGACCCTATGTCAGGAGGCTCTGCGCCTCTGGACATGGCTAAAACATCATGGCATTAGCTTGGTGGTTCAACACCTTTTAGGTTCTCTGAACGCCAGGGCGGACAAACTCAGCCGCCGGTGCTTGATGGATCACGAATGGCGTCTGAACTCGGACGTGGTGCAAGGTCTCTTTCAGCAGTGGGGAGAGCCTTGGTTAGATCTATTCGCCACCGAAGAGAACATGCAATGTCATCAGTTCTGCGCGTTGTAATTTCCAAGGCAGCACTCGCTCAGCGCTGCTTTTCATTGCAAGGGGAGTTGCGGTCTATTGTACGCCTTCCCGCCTATACCACTTCTGCCCAGAGTGCTGAAGAAGATTTGGTGCGACCGGGCCCAAGTCATCCTTGTGGCTCCGGATTAGGCACGAAGATACTGGTATCCCGAGCTACTCAGCATGGCGATCGATCCCCCGATCTGACTGCCTCTTCAGGAGGATCTTCTGTCGCAGCAGCAGGGGACGGTTCTCCACCCGAACCTGTCCAGCCTCCACCTCCATGCGTGGAGATTGAGCAGCGACAGTTTACAGCTTTCGATCTTCCTCCTGAAGTCTGTGATGTTGTTCTGGCAGCCAGGCGTCCCTCTACTAAAACTGTATACGCATGCAGGTGGAACGAGTTTGTGGCATGGTGCACAGCTAAGTCTGTGGATCCCCTTTCTGCCCCTCTTTCTGAAGTCCTTCTGTTCCTTCTTTCTTTGGCCCAGCAGGGCTCTTCTCTGGGCACTATCAAAGGTTATCTTTCGGCCATCTCCACCTTTCTACGGCTTCCAGATCAGCCTTATATTTTTAAGTCTCTGTTGTTAACCGTTTCCTAAAAGGCCCTTGTTTCCTCCGATGCCGTTCATTATGCCTCAATGGGACTTAAACCTTGTCTTAACATATCTGATGTGCGCTCCCTTCGAGCCCCTTCATATCTCACTCTGAGGACAGCTTTCCTGGTAGCGATCACCTATGCCAGACGAGTGAGTGAGCTCCAGGCTCTTTCTTCCAAACCTCCTTTCCTTTCTGCTCATCCGGACAAGGTGGTTTTAAGGACCCGTCCTCCTTTCTTGACAAAAGTTGTCACGCCCTTCCAGATCGGGCAGACCATGACTTTGCCCACCTTCTTTCTGCCTCCGCATCCTTCAAAAGAGGAAGAGAGGCTCCTCCGTCTGGACTCAAAACGTGTTCTATCGTTCTATCTGAAACGCACATGACAGTTCCGGGTGGATGACAACCCTTTGTTGGCTACGTGGGCACCAAGAAAGGTTGAACCGTGCACAAACAGACCATCTCTCGGTGGGTCGTTCTGTGCATCAAAGCTTGTTACTCTTTGGCTAAGAAGGAGCCTCCTGTGGGGCTGCGTGTCCATTCTGCCAGGGCATTAGCAGCCACTACTGCCTTGGGACGCGGCGTTCCCTTGCAGGACATTTGTCAGGCAGCTATGTGGGCCTTGCTGCACATGTTTACCAAACATTACTGCCTTGACAGTCAAGTCCGGAGAGACTGCTTCTTTGGCCGTTCTGTTCTCCGTGACTTTCTGGTGTAATCTTGTTCGCAGACCCACCTCCGGGGTTGGTATTGCTGGGGTATCTATTCTAAGGTAAGGAATCTATCATTAACATGTCTCTTTCAGATGCACAAGTTACTACTTGCGTAACGATGTATCTGTAAGAGACATTAGTTAGTGATAGATTCCTTACCGCCCCGCCCATCCTCCCCGTTCTGCGAACTGACCTCTAGGGTTAAGGTCATCCCTTTTAGGGCCCTAGTTGCATGGCACCAGTGGTCAGTGTCTTGCATGGCTCTGTTTTCCTGGCGCGGAAAGTCACGTAGAGCACTCACGTCAGTGCGCATGGGTGGTGCCTAAGTAGTCTCTGTGACATCATCTCGACGCATACGATGCCAGTGACTGACGCCGAGCTGCCTACTGGCGCGCAGAGGTACTGCTGGCGAAAACTTTCCGTATTCAGTCTGACGCCTGGGGATATTATAAGGTAAGGAATCTATCACTAACTAATGTCTCTTACAGATATCTTGTTACACAAGTAGTAACTTGTGCAGTAAGGACATAGTGTTGGTTTGGTGTGACTGAAATCCATGTTTGCATTTCCACCTTTTAAGTGTTGTCTCCCTCTTCCCATTGATGAGCAGCATCGAAAGGGCAGCTATATTTCTAAAGTTAACAAGCCCTGGTGTCAAGCACTTAGATGCGAAACCACTAGATCCGATCCCCCTTAAACTTTCTTGCACGAACTTAGAACTTCCCTTGTTCGACACATTGGCACCATGCAAAGAGAGTGCGTTAAAATGTTATGTAACAAGTCTCCAAGGGCACACTGAAGCTTCCCCTGGGAAGAAAACGCTCTGAAAGGGTATGCAGCGAGGGGCTCGATGAAGCCTGCCCATGAAATGAGCTTAGAGTATACAACGAGTCTGCAGGGGCACACCACCTGTTGCATTTTATTGATGTTGCAAAGTCAAACATTTAAGATGCACTTTTGGCTAGGGAACATTTTAACGAGTCCGTAATGATTCTGTTATAGTGTGTAAAGGCTAATCTAAAGTTGCGAGAGCCAAGGTGTATTCCCTGTTATTGTCCAATTTAGACACTGCTTCTGAATGTTAACAATGTTAGCTTATCTCTTAATACGCTTATGGCTCTAGTGTCCAATAGTATTTCTGCATTGGTCCTTTTCTTGTGTATGTAAAGCTGTACTTTGAACCAGTGGCGTCTCTAGAATGTACCAGCTCCATTTGCCCTGCTACCCCCTCTGCTGGTACTCCCTACCACAGCTGCTTAATGTGCAAGGAGCTGTCACGAAAAGAGACATTGTAACTTGTCACGCGCATGAATTTGCCATACTTACAAATGAATTTCACCCTGAGAGGAGGGGCGGAGCATTGGACGGGGCAGAGCCTCGTGCCAAGAGCTACCTAAGATGCACTCTGCTCCTCACCAAGCCCGCCATCCACTTGCCCCATACAAAAAAAACAACAAGCATTTACAATGCAACGGTTTCGCCTTTGGAAAAGTTTGAGCTATTGGCATTATGAATGACAAACTTTTTATTTATGTGTTAGTTTTGAAAACAGATAAATAAATGGCATTGTCATTTACAATGGCAATAGCTTAATCTCTCGCAAATGCGATTTGTATTGCAACTATTTCACTTATCATTTTGCACTACAATGAAAACTGGCTTGTGCATTTACTCCTGCAGAAGAGTATCAAGAGGAGAGGCCCTGTTGCAGACCCATGACACGTTTTATGGATTGACAACTATGCTGAATGCCGGAACGCTCGCGCGCTGGAATGCTTCCTAAATAACCATGAAAGCCAATCCGCGCGCGCGGAATGTTGTCAGGAGCACACGACATGGATGTTCGTGAGGACGAGTACACGAATGCAATGCAGTCCAGGTTGTCTTTCTGAAGGGTAAAGAGATTAACCAATCAGAAGGGAGATCGGACACTAAAAAGTTAAAAACGCACGATGTCGCGGTCCCTACCATTAGAAAATACCCTTTAGAGATTTTACTAAAGAACACAGTCTGTATCTTAGTTATCTATCACTGAGAATGTACATATACAGGGTAAACAAACACATCTGAAGTATATAAGCAAACGGGGGCTAGGACAAGCTTTTAAAAGGAGTAGCCCTGCCTTTCTAATTGTTAGTTGCCAGCGCTAATTGACCGGGCTGTGCACTCAAGTGGTCGCCAGCTGTGCTTGTTTCCACGGAAGGAGACCCGCTTCTGCGTGTTTCGTTTAAGAGCGTCTTGTCGTAAAGTACTTCTCGGCATAGTTCAGCTTTGCACACGATGGGGACATTTTCCAGCCGCCCAGACTTTTATGTACTCTTTAGAATTAAGGCGTTGCCTTTATAAATAAATATAAAGGAAATAAGGGGGTGCCTGTGTATATCTCTCTAATTGCAGGTCAGGCTGCTTGAAAGCACAGGTCACCCAGAGTAAGCCCAGTCTTATTTTGTGGAGAGTGCAGTGAAATGTACTGAATAAGCGTGCACTTCAAAAGACAGGCTGTAGTGCTTAGTGGCGTCACTCGTACACCTGCATTTGACGAGCATACATGGAAAAATGGAATAGGCACTTAAACACTACTAGAACAACAGACAACACACATTCAGCTTTGAACATATGCTAGTGGCACAATAAAAATACCCCCCTCACCGCCAAGGTGATGAGCCCACCCCCGAGTCACCCATATCTCACAGCTATTCGTTGACCTTGGCCTCAATGCCGCGACCCTTCATGGGTCGTTGGCCCCTCCTTGGCCCAGGGGCTTGCATTACTCCCCTGATGCGTGCAATAGATCCTGATGAGAGGTGGTGTACGAGATAAAACAGTTTAAGCTGGGGGCATGGTGAACTTCATCCTGTCAGTATAAAGGAACTTTCGTTTACAGCCTCCAATCCACTAAACAGGCACAAAGCAATCTGGCAGCTCTCTGCAAACTCTCCCTGTCAATCAATCAATAACAATCACCCAATGCAATCCATCGGAGGAAAAATCAACCATCAAAGAAAAAGTTTCGGCAGTGGTTCTTTGGAAGGGCTGCAAAATAATTAGCCTGCCCACGGCTCCTGCAGCGCCCTCCTCTTACCTTGCTGACTGTGTGCTGCTTCTAGGCGCATCACCAAGATCCAGAGACAGAAATAGGATTTCATTGGAACACGAAGTAGCATTGTGAGCAAGTGCTTGGAAGAGACTTCTTTCTGTTGTTATGTTTGCTTGATTTACTCCCCTGTTCTTCTTGCACGTGCAACCGGACCAAAACAACCGTGCGCGGAAAGCTGTGGTGCAGAGGGGCAGCTGGTGGGGACGGATCCGAGCAGAGAATGCTCAACAGCTCTCTCCTGCAGAGCTGTGGCAGAAGCTGCAGCGCGCCGGCAGATGCTGCCAAGAAGCACGTCCAGCAGGCAGCCAGCGCTGCAAGCACGGGGTCTGGCTACACCCCCCTGTGACCATTGGCTGATGGGGACAAGAGAGGCATCGCTGGCCCCGTCCTCTCCACAAGGCAAGACGTCCCCACCGACCTCCCATTAGTAAAGTGCCTTCAGTGGTGCAGCAGTGCTATTGATGGGCCGCAGTTCCCATGTCGGTCAGAAAACAGATCTGCTGTGGGAGGGGAGGGAGAGGCGGGGATCTGCTGTGGGAGGGGAAGGGGAGAGCGGAGGCCGTGTTACAACGGCATCGGAACCGGCTGCGGCTCGGGAGGCGGGGATCTGCTGTGGGAGGGGAGAGGGAGGCGGGGATCTGCTGTGGGAGGGGAGAGGGAGGCGGGAATCTGCTGTGGGAGGGGAGAGGGAGGCGGGGAGAGCGGGGATCAGCTGCGGCTCGGGAGGCGGGGATCTGCTGTGGGAGGGGAGGGAATGCTGCAAAGACAATGGGACACAAGGGTTGTTTTGCTTCTGTGGGAGGGGAAGGGGACACGGGCGGCCGGCGGGAAACGTGCACAGGACAGCGAGGAGGGGGGAGGGGGGACGGCGGGAGGAGGGACACAGAGTAAGGCAGGACAGCAGCAAGCACGGCCCGGCCGGACCAGATTCGGGGGCGTTCCCGGCTTCTGTGGGAGGGGGAGGGGAAGGGGACACGGACGGCCGGCGGGAAACGTGCACAGGACAGCGAGGAGGGGGGAGGGGGGACAGCGGGAGGAGGGACACAGAGTAAGGCAGGACAGCAGCAAGCACGGCCCGGCCGGACCAGATTCGGGGGCGTTCCCGGCTTTTGGCTGACGTATCATGACGTAGCCAAAGATTCTCGGGAACGCCCCCGAATCTGGTCCAGCCATGACGGACGCCTCTCTGTTCCAATGGCTAGCCTCCATTTATGGAGCTAGCCAATGGGACAGGGGGGCGTATTCCAGAGTCACTATACTGAAATCAAGAGATTTCTCTGGAGGCGGAGCTTACAGCTCCGTCCCCCAGCGAAACCTAAAAACGAAGGTTCATTGAGGCTGGCGCTGATGTCCTGGGGTCTTTTCACACCTCTTAATGTACATGACTGGTTACTGTCTCCGAAAAACAAGCTAGAAATCCACTGCTTACTGGGTTTTTCAGCTCATTTTCACTGCCACTGTGGGGTTTTGGTTCGTCACTGTGTGACCATGTGAAAGGAGCCAAAATTGTGTGCCACATGGTGACAGCGTGCAAGTTGGCAGGTCTAATTTGCCTAAGTAACTTAATTGCAATACAATGTTGTTTTAATCCAACTTTGTTTGTGTGTTTATATCTATATCTAAATGTATTTATCATTGTTCGTGTGTGTGTATATATATATATATATATATATATATATATATATATATATATATATATATATATATATATATATATATATATATATATGTATAATATATGCCACAAACGATAACCTTCTCATAAGGAAACCCAGGGACACAGCGGGGTACACGTAGAAAGCCTTTAATAACCAGTAACACCAGCATGATGCATTTCGGCTTTGACGCCTTCTTCAGATGCCGCATTACTTTCAGGTATCACCTCCTCTCTCCTTTGTATTGCCAGGGCACTCCCATTTGATGAGAGCTCAGCCTATCCTGTCGCTTGGTCGAGCTGCAGCGCTGTAGACGACTACAGTTCCCAACATGCACTTGAAAAGTTCATGAGGCAGCTGGATTCGGTTTTTGATCGCGCTGAGTTATTGCCATGCAAAGGGGGGCCATGTAGTGGCTGGTGACCCCGTTTTTCACTCTCGGTGTACAAGGCTTCCTATTGTCCCCAACGTCCAAAGCCTCAGAAGACTGGAACACGGCAGGGTCGTGAAGCGGGAGGAGCTCAACCCGCCTCCCTGTAAAGTTAGTCTGCCACCGGCAGCGGCCACTCGCTCGGCCCGTTCCTTGAGGCGTACCTGGATGAAATCACTACCGTGAAGAGGGAACAGGTTTGCCAACCAATATCCAGGAAACTTGACTTGGACGGATCCCTGTATCGCTCTGTTGGCGAGCACGAAAATTATGACACAAACGATAACCTTCTCACAAGGAAACCCAGGGACACAGCGGGGTACACGTAGAAAGCCTTTAATAACCAGTAACACCAGCATGATGCATTTCGGCTTTGACGCCTTCTTCGGATGCCGCATTACTTTCAGGTATCACCTCGTCCCTCCTTTGTATTGCCAGGGCACTCCCATTTGATGAGAGCTCAGCCTATCCTGTCGCTTGGTCGAGCTGCAGCGTTGTAGACGACTACAGTTCCCAACATGCACTTGAAAAGTTCATGAGGCAGCTGGATTCGGTTTTTGATCGCGCTGAGTTATTGCCATGCAAAGGGGGGGCCATGTAGTGGCTGGTGACCCCGTTTTTCACTCTCGGTGTACAAGGCTTCCTATTGTCCCCAACGTCTTTTCACACCTCTTAATGTACATGACCGGTTACTGTCTCCGAAAAACAAGCTAGAAATCCACTGCTTACTGTGTTTTTCAGCTCATTTTCACTGCCACTGTGTAGTTTTGGCTTGTCACTGTGTGACCATGTGAAAGGAGCCAAAATTGTGTGCCACATGGTGACAGCGTGCAAGTTGGCAGGTCTAATTTGCCGAAGTAACTTAATTGCAATACAATGTAGTTTAAATCCAACTTTGTTTGTGTGCTTATATCTATATCTAAATGTATTTATCATTGTTTGAGTGTGTGTATATATATATATATATATGTGTGTATGTGCGTGTGTGTGTGTGTATATATATGCATGCCACAAAACAGAGTTACCCCCTTGGAAGAGCCATCACGCAGGTAGATGTTGCCATAGGAATTTTAATGAAGGCTGCTCAATTGCAAATACACCCCACACAGCTTCATTTCAGCAAGCCTTACGCGTTTCGTGTGCTCTGCACTTTGTCAAAGGCTGTCATCAAGTAGAAATCCGCAGCAGCAGTGTACTTCTTTACTTATGGAAATCCTGCCCCAGTGGGCGTGGCCGCTTCGCACAGCCTCCTGGACTCCGAAGTCCCACATTGTATTGCTTCAGTAAGCCTGTCACGGAAACCCCTTTAACATCTTCAGCGGGGCGCGAATTTTCGCGCTGTCCTGAAGGTTCTAAGAAACGGGCGTGGCCGTGACGTAACGGTTCCGTCATAAGCACAGCCCAACCGGCACTCGTGACGGAACCGTTCCGTCACAAGCATCGAAGGGGTTAATAAAAAATGTCATTCACAGTGGATTGCTGGGTCAGGTTATACTCGCAAAAGCAGCACATAAATGCCTTCAAGTCTGGCATCTTCACCCGTGTTGCGCTCACCACCTGGCGTCGCTGGGTCCGTTTTGCACAGAAGGGCTTCTTCCACGGCAGGGAAGTGTGTTTGCTCCTGTCTGGGGGGAGCGTTGTTGAATCTCTTATTAAACGGGAGAAAACACTGTCTCTTTAGCAGGCGCAAGCGTTAATAATGGTCTACCCAGCTGGGAGCAGACTTTAGAGATGTTTGGCCTAGGGAGGATGGGGCCCCTAAAGCCTAAGAAGGCTCGGGAGGGGGGCTGCATCGGCCCTTCCCATTTTTTCATTATGTTTGGCCCCTGTGGTTCGGGTCCTAATAAGTCTCGGGGGGGGGGGGGGGGACCATGCACCCCTATCCCCTTATAAAGCATATTGAGCTCTTGGGATGAAGTCCCCAGGACCAAATATGTCTCTGGGATGGGGTT
The DNA here is from genome assembly GCF_964263255.1 of Lissotriton vulgaris. NCBI lineage: Eukaryota > Metazoa > Chordata > Amphibia > Caudata > Salamandridae > Lissotriton > Lissotriton vulgaris. The sequence continues at coordinate 288,891,837 of NC_141689.1, forward strand.
GCATGCCTCTCTGCCCTCAGTCCTTTTATTGGGCCCCAGAGGATTGTGTCCAGAAGCAAAAACCTGTTTGGGGAAGGGGCCATATGCCTCTCTCCCCCTTAAATATTACTGGCCCTGGGGATGAGGTCACCAGGCCCAAAATGGGCATGGGGAGGAGGGCCCTACTGACTCCCACTCCTCTCCCTATTAAAGTATTTGGCACTGCTGTATGGGGTCCCCATGGGCTTATAAAGGCTCAGGTAGTGGGGCTCATACCCTCCTCCCCTGTTTAATTGTATTTGACCCTGGGGGATGAGGTCCTCCAGGCTAATCAAGTGTTGAAAAGGAGGCTGGATGCCTCCTGCATTAATATACTTTTTGGACTCTTTGGTGTCCCCTGGGCCCGAAGGTCAGTCTTATGCTGAGCACAGCCAAAGGCTGCGAGAGGTGTGGGGATGACAGCCTGCTGGAAGGTTTAGCCACAGGGCCTGCCAGCAGACCAAGCAGTGTCCAGCCACCGGCTGCGTATTCCAAAGGCTGTATGCAGCGTGGGGTTGGATTTTCATATTTTAAGATCATATTACTTTACATTGAAAAATAAACCTAGAAATTTACTGGAGAAAAAAAAGGTTAAAGTAACAATATAGTTAAGTGTGATAAAAAGGTTTGTTTTTGTTCTAATGACTTGTTTGACTTTATAGTTAGGTGAATATATGTCAGTCACAAAATAAACGTTTTGAACTCAAAAAGCCACAGAAAATTCACCAATTCCAGTTTGCAGAGCTAACCTTAACTTGCGCCCCCTCTATCCACTGCTTATGACTTCACATATTGCATCACTTGTGACCGGTTCCTTGACATCATTGATGACATCACTGATTACCTCTTTCAATGAGTGTTTGTTTCATAGTTTCTCTTATCCATCTATTCTTTCACTCATCATCCAGCCAGTGTTTGTCACCCAATCATCCACACATTTACTCACACATTCATTCATCCATCCTTACTTTAACTCACTCACTCACTCACTCACCCACCCCTCTTTATTGTTAGTTATGATAATTTGTCTGCTGAGTGGCTGGCAAAAGAGTACTATCAAGGACTCCACCTGCTGTAGTTAATAAAGCGGGAGGGGACAGGGTAAAAGACGCCCCCGTTGATTATGTGCTCTGTGCTCCGCGCTCCGTGCTCCTGTGCGATTCCTTGTTATTGTACATACCATACCTCTGTAGTCCTGCTGTGACCTCTGCATGTAGCGCTGCTGTCGCCACCGTCAGCCTCATCACCAAGGTCTTAATCCGCCCAGCTTGCTTCCACAGCGCATCAAGTGCCTCGCCAGACGTGTTTATTAATTCATGCATACATTGATCACAGCCGTTCCCGGGGTCCGCGGACTGACCGAAAATATACCATTTATCGCAGGCTCCCCGTTTAAAATAGACCTTTTCATAAATAAATATTTGGAGCTGTGCATTCGTTTGTTATAATTCCAGGTGAAGTAGAGGTATTGTTTGGCCAAAGTTATAGGCATTTATCTGCTGTCACGTATTTCGAATGTTTTAGTTTTTTTTATTGCAGGCCGGGAAAATAGCAATTTAAACGCTCGTTCCTTGTGTCTGCCTCACCTGCAGTTCAAGCGTGCAAATTGCAGGCTGGTCAACTCGTAGCTTAAAATCTAAATCATGGTATCTGTACTTTATAATGATTTGAAACCTAGTATATTCAGCGCCATGTGCAATACATTAATATAATTACCACATTTCCCAATAAACAAGTCTGTGGGTGCGCATTTCGGGCCTCCTGAGCCTGGGTCCTGGAGAGCGGCGTGCGCGCCCCCAAGCTGGTTTATTGCGAAATGAGTGAATTTAGAATTGGCTCCTCTCGTCGTGACATTGACTCCGTCCAGCGAGGCAGCTCGGAGGATGCACGAGAGTTTAAGGGAGTAAAACCCTGTATAATTAGTAGTATTTCACTGTTGTGGGAAGGGTAATCCCTTTGAACGTGTTTACTGTTTCAAGTAATCCGTTGCTCATCCTCTAATGTTGTCTTGCACAATAATGAATATTCAAGCATTATTAACCATCTGTGGCCTTTGCCAGGGCCCGTGTGACGCGTGAATGAGCAGTACTTGTCGAACACGCATTTTAATTGTCTGTAGCTCGCTGGCGCTCGCTCCCTCCGAATAAAGTAACGGATTGGGCTGTTTATAGGGCAGCGCCTTTCTGTCTGCAGTAAGGATGTGTGTGATTAGATCGCGCGTCTGTGTTAGACAAGAAGACCCCATTGAAGGGTGGGCGGGGGTTAATTCTTCGTCACCCTATTGCCTCCTCAGAATGCAATGTGGTGGGAAGTGTAGGAAGCTGTTACCAGCCCCACTCACCTACACGGCTGTACTTTTAATAGCGCCGCATAAGCCTTAGCAGAGCTGCGTCATGGACAAGACCGTAGAAATGAAAGCATCCTTCGCAGAAACACACAGCAGCTATAGCACACTGCAGGCTTATGTCTCGCCAACAAGTGATGCAGCTACAACAGTAGCTTAGAAACTTACATTTACACTGATACGGAATTAAGTTAAACGCACGCACGTGTTTGAAAAGCCCCTGCTGCCAGAGTTTCTTGTGTGTCCAGCACTTTTCAGGTAATAATTAAAATGTCAGGATAAGTCTGGTGATTAATGTTCCTGCTGGGTAGAGATTGGAGTTAAATCTAAAGGCAGTTTCCACGCAGAGGGTTAATATGCCTGCTGCAAAGTACGTATACCACTCAAATCACCAAACTGTATTTTATGCGGGTGTACTGACATGGTTTTTGGCTCTATTTCGGAGTGATGATGACTTTAAGCTTGCTAACATCTATAATCTGTATTCTTACCTTGTGTTGGCCCTTTTAAGCCCTTTTTTCCAGACCTAGAAGAGGATAGCTGCTTTATATGATGATAGATCCCTTATTCTTGACTCTAATCCATCTATTGCCTATTGGCTTTGACATAATTATGTGTCCTTTGTAGTCCTGACTTTATATTACATACTGGTATGGTTTGTGTAGGTATTCTGACAGAGCTAAGGGTTATTTCATCCTTCTCAGGCCTACAAGGCCCAGAACTAGAGAGACTCCATTTTGCTTTCTATCCCTGCAGAGCTGAGATGCTTGCAAGGTAAAGGTAATGTTTATAGTTAAAGCTGTTGTCCACTTGGAGAGAACCGGTCTGGGCCAGCCCTTATCGGTAGGCTGTATTATTCTCTGTGTGGAAGACACCACAAAAGGCCGGCCGGCTGGGTGTGTGTCCTTGACGCGGAGTGGTGCAGGGATCTGATGGGTGGCGGGCTGATGGCTGGAACTTTCCATGAGGAGACAGCATTCCATATTAGTGAAGTGCAGAGGCGGAGTTAGTTGGTTGAGCTGGAGTTGCAGAAAGAGCTTGAGCTGGAGAGAGTTCGAGCGAGAAGGAGTTGAGTTGGAGGAGCAGAAAGAGTTTGAGCTGGAAAGAGTTTGAGCTGGAAGCAGTTGAGTTGGATTGAAGCAGAGGAGAGGAGTGGAGTTGCAGAAGGAGTGGAGAATCAGAAAGAGTTTATGTTGAATTGGAGCAGAGGAGAGGAGTGCAGTTGCAGGAGGAGAAGAGACAGAAGATGCTTGGAACAGAGAGAAGACAGACAGACAGTCAGTGAGCTGGAACTGAAGGAAGCAGTCAGAAGCAGTTACTTATCAGGAGGAGTTGTGAATAGCTGGAGTCTGAAGTAATGCCTTTTGGAAGAGACTGAAGTTATATCGTGGATTAATCTGTGGGAGCAGCTGGAGTGAATTGGACATTAGCACAGAGACAATCAAATAGAGTGAAGAAGCTAGTGGAGCGAACAGTTATCAGAGCAGCAGAAACCATTAGACTGACGTTGGAAGGTGGAGAGAGTTTGTGGGGGAGAGGAATCCAGTGCAGAGTGATCAGCGCAGATGTGTGTCCAAGAGTGCAGGAGAGGATCTAAGACGAGCTAAGGCACAGACGAGAGAGGAGCCCAGATGACAGCTAGAGCAAGACCCCACACTCCTTAGGTGACATTGTTCTTTATTCTTCAAATATTAACCTTGTCCTTATACTGTATGTCTAATCCTTTTTCTTTCAGCGGTGTGTTACAGTTCCTGTTAGTTACAGAGATCCAGCAGATAACCTTGTCCCTGTTATATGTCTAATACTTTTTCTTTCAGTGGTGTGCAGTCTATTTACAGTTCCTGTTAGTTACAGAGACCCCGCAGATCTGTGTATGTGTCTAATCCCATTTTATTGTTATTGTAATAAAGATACCCCAGTTCTTAGTGAACCAGTGTGCATGTGTTGTCCTTATGATAGAGCTAACCTTTCTCAAAAGGAAATAGGAGCGTTTAAATCAGGGAATAACTCTTGCATACAGTGTGTGTCTCTTGTTCTTAAAGCGCAGGTAACTTTTCCTTCTAGTCAGGTGTTGCAGCCAGAACAGATGCTGCCCCTGATCAGGTAAGTAGCCACTGAATAATTAGGGAGAGAGGAGCCCTTGAGCTAAGAGAATAGATACACACTAAGTAATTCGGCCATTCCATAATATTATTGTAGTAGTGAACCTCTAGTGAATAGTGAGAGAAACTTCCCAACATAGAGAGAGAGAGAGCTGAAGGTATTCATAGGAAAGTGATCGTCGTTGGTAAGCGGCGTTAAAGAGAGCATCAGGTGGAAGCCTGATGTTTAGGTCCGCCGGATTGTGGATCGGGCTGTGAGTTAGAGAACACTGGGGGGGACACCAGTGCTTAGGTCCGCCGGATTGCGGATCGGGCTGTGAGGAAGAGAGCACTAGGGCCGCAGACCAGTGTGTAGGCACGCAGGATTGCAGAGGTGCCGAGCGAGCACTGACTGTAGTCAGTGTGTAATGGTAAATAATCAGAACTGCCCCAGGGTAGATTAGTCTGGACCCATGTGGTCGCGAGACTACAAGGTATGAGTGTGGTGTAGGGCATGGACGTCCTTAGTAATCAGTGAGTATTCCTAGTAGCCCCTATAGATTTAGTGGTATTTCTGATGATATGAGCTTGTATATTGCGAGTTCCCCATCCTCAGGTAGGTACCCAGGTGCCTGGACAGATGGGTCCTGAGGAGGGAGGTGGTTACGTTTTGGCCGGGTTGGTGGTGCTCTGATGAGCTGGTCCTATCTGGTTCGAGAATCCGGTCATAACAGCGGGTCGCTCAGGTTACTTACTACTCTTATCACAGACATCCTTTGTAACTTGCACTTCATAAATCATAGCACAGTGAGCTATGAACTGTAATCAAAGAGATGTATGCAAACTGCATTGTGTACAGAAGTTGTGCTTTTGTGCCTTAGTTTTTCATTATCTTAATGTTAATAAAAATGGTTTATTTGGGTAGAAATACATTCTTGTTAGTAAAGCCAACCACTGTAGTACGTTTTAAATTTTGAGTTTGCGCTTCTGCAAACAAAACACTTAAAAAATATATCGCTTGCTAGTATCTGTGACGTGATTCCTACACCTTGTAACCCTCGTTGTCTTATGTAGCATTCCTAGAGACTGATTAACACACACATGATTCATTAGCTTTGTATACTGTATGTGAGGTAAAGTGCTCTTACACCCTACACCTACACTAATATAAGTAGCTCTATAAAACAAATGAAATGTATGTCAGAGAGGAACTATCGAGAGATGACGGTAATTGGTGGAGCTTGGTAGTGATGGAATTTGTGGAGAAGGTTGTTTTTTGGAGAGCACTAAGAAAGATTTTGCACTTGGTGTCAATAGTGTTAAAGCCAGATATATATATGCCTTGTTGGTGAACTTTGGAGCCTTAATTGATATCGGCAATTGCACCGCCATGCAGGAATAAGTGTATTGCCGTCGACTGAGTTGACAGTTAACTATACTGTTGGAGTTGTTACTTATAGCCCAGCTCCAGCGCATGTGCAGGAAAGTCGTGTGGCTGGACGAGGGACCTCATAAGGAAGTACTGAAAGAGGACAGTAAATATTCATTTAAATGCGCATGGGAGATGCCCACACAGAAAATGAACAGCCATACAGGCAGGATATGGTTCCCTCAAGCGTCTTGCTGGACTATATATCCCAGAATGCATCATGGGGATTAGATATCATTCCCGTGGATGCAGTCCTCTTTCTCTGTTGAAACTGCTACATCCAATCATAACAGATCTAACTGTTTAAATCGACATCATGTCAGAATGTGCAGTGACACTTTTAACAAGCTGATGAAGGCCGCACGCCGAAAACGCGTTCCTTAATTATTAAAGCACTTCTGATGGGGTCCTGTGAGTGCGGCGTTTCTTCTTTGTTGAAACCAGAGCTGTAATTTTACGTATGGGTCAACGCCATACTAACTGCACCCGTCCACAAGAGTGCGAGGATTTCCTTGTTGGTGAATTTTGGAGCGTGAATTGATATCTGCAATTGCACCGCCATGCAGGAATAAGTGTACTGCCGTCGACGGAGTTGGCAGTTAACTATACTGTTGGAGTTGTTACTTATAGACCAGCTCCAGCGGCATGTGCAGGAAAGTCCTGTGGCTGGACGAGGGACGTCATAAGGAAGTATTGAAAGAGGGCGGTGAATATTCATTTAAATGCGCAGGGGAGATGCCCATACAGAAAATGAACAGCCATACAGGCAGTGACCCCCCAGGGTCACTGCTATGTGTGACAGTTTCAGGACCGGAGTAGCAAAGCAGCATTCACACGCACCAACCGGGTACACTGCAGAAGTGCAAATTCCTGCCCATACACAACGTCAGCCGTGGCGTATACTTCACAAATAAAACTGGTACTCCACTGGTAGCAATAGTGGAAGCTAAATTAAAAACTTAGCATCATGTCTTTCAGACAACTGGTGTAATATGGCTGGCAGCAATGAAAGCTCCCCATCGTGCCCAAGAACAATGGCAGCAAAAGCAACAGCACAGGAACATTCAGTCACACAAAGAACAAGGAATGTAAAATTATGCATATGGGGGGGGCACGGAATGCTATAGAAGTATACTTTCTGGCTGCAGTTTATTGAAGTGTTTGGTAGGCTTACTAGTACCGTGGTGGTGCTAAGCCTGTGTCCTCATAACAGTGGTCGACCTACCCCTCTCAAGCTGTACTACATTGTGCTGCCCAGTTCCAGTACTTTTTTCAGGTGTGCAGTGGGGCGGGACTTATACTTACCTGAAACACCTGAAAAAGCAATGGCTGCTTGTTTCCCACTTTTAATACACCATGCCATGAAGAAGGAAGACTGTTTCTGAAACTCGTAGGCATTTGGTGTTCATTGATTGTAGGAGAATCCAGGTCTGTTGTTCTCTTGCGGGGCAAATTCAAATGGAATATTACATGGTCAGCCAGGGTCACGAAGATTACCCCACCGCTGTGAGGCGGGTCCGTATGTTTGAATGCAGACACGGGTAGCGGAGCAGCATACCGTGCAGGAACAGCGCGAAATGAGCAGCGTGCCTGGGCTCATCTCAACAATGCCCGGACGAAGAAAACTTAAAGAAGGGATTGAATAGCAGAGTCCATTATGGACTAGACAGTGGCTGAAAACTACACCAACCAGAATACCTAGCGAGGAAACGCCCAGTTGGGCGGGACTTATACTTTACTGAAAAAGCAATGGCTGCTTGTTTCTCACTTTTATTACACCATGCCATGAAGAAGGAAGACTGTTTCTGAAACGCGTAGGCTTTTGGTGTTCATTGAATATAGGAGAATCCAGGTCCATTGTTGCTGCCCTGCAATAAAAGGTGGCATACACCAGTGCGACTGCTGCGTGGGTGTCTTCTCTTGCGGGGCAAATTCAAATGGAATATATATATATACATATATATATATGTGTGTGTGTGTGTGTGTGTGTATATGTATATATGATGTCTACTTTCTGAACTTTGATCAAGAACTTGAGAAAACCTAATTTAAAATGTTAAAAACCAATCTTCTCATTACTGTGATTCAAAAGTGGGCTTGGTATACTTTCTCTGATAAATCACTGGACAAGCCATGTTTGTTAGAAACCAGTAGCTTGTTCAAGAATGACACTGATGCGGTACCCAAATGGTTGACATTTAAGGACTGTTCAACTGACTAGGGCAAAGTTGACCTGAGGAAGCTACAAAAATAAATGACTAAAAACTGTCGTAGCATCTTTCTTTCCGCCAAGAGAGTGACCAAAGGAATTTGTATGGTGCAAGGCTGTGGCATTGATGTCTGAGGTATTGAGGAAACTAGTCCTTTACAGAACATAATGTTGTGTAGTTTCTACAAATCTATATAGGATCTGTGTGTTTAGACAACATAAACTAAGGAATTGGTGTCCAGACTGATTCCAGATACTCCCAAAGGATGTAACATCTAGCTGACGGTGCCACTATAAGCCCCACAACCTTTCCAAGGAGCAAATAGTTTCTGGCAACTTCGAATATGACAACCCTGACCCCTCAGGGATCGTGGAAACAGCACAGTACTTTTTGCTCAGTCACTCGTGCTCACTTGTTCTCTGAGAGATATACAGAATAAATAGAGGGAACGTTTTCAATAAGCATTTATTGAACCAGCAACATACTAGTATAAAATATGTGTGCTGCCACAACCATTAGACAGAAACAGATGTATACAGTTACAAGCACCAAAAGAGTAAATAAAAGGTAGAATTCTACCATGGTGCTAAAACAGTGAATATATGCAGGCATTATAGATACCTGGCAGTAATCAGGAGTACTCCTAAGATGCAAACCCTAACTAAATATACTTAAATGTACCTATCATGTATGTAAATGTATAGCAAAGAATCCCCCTAGGAAAGATCCAACCCTATTCTAATGGGAGAGACCGAAGGACTGGATGTATTGTCGTAATTTCGAGAATAAAGGCATTACTGCCTCGCTCTAGACACTTTTACACAATAAACACAGTAAGAATAAATGCGAACAATCACTCATACCACGACACTAAAACACATTGAGACATTTCGAAACAAACAACAAAAACCGTATAATTATACTTGATGCACTGCTAAACAGTACATATACACTGCTAAAACAGTGCAGACCGGGTCTGCGTACCCAAACCCGTCTTGACCGGACACAAATTAATGCACCCGTCTCGATGCGTCCCCAGCAACGGTACTCACCGGGAAGCACAGAACAGAAGGCCTCGGAAACTCGACTGGACTGGACTGACGTCACTGCTTCTGCCGCGCACTACGCATGCGCCTCGACACTACTGGTGGGCCTCTCGATACCTCGGACGCTGCTCTCTCGGCTGGGCTCTGGTCGGGATCCTCCGCACTCCTCACCGCCTCGTCTGGATGTCGGCCGCAGTCTCCGTCGCCTCCGTAGGCCTGAGGGAAATACAGGAAATCCTGCAGATGCGCATGGGTCCGTCACAGCTGTAGTCGGGGGCAGAGCCTGCGACGCATCGCCGGCGCGTGGGGTGGGGGAGGGGTTCCTGTTCGGGCGCCAAATTATGTGGTAAATATTTTACTGTATACTCTTTTTGCCATATAATTTACAGAAGAATAGCTCGATCAAATGAGAGGCAGAGTCCGGGGTGTCTGAGTCTTAAGGGCTTTAATCATAAATGACTAAATGACTCGAGTCAATGGAGATCTAGTCCATCAATACAAGGGTTCGGGTATGCAATGATGGCAGGAAAAGATGTTAACGATTTATTCACAGTACATGGCATATATAGCAAAATGACACAATAGAACAGAATGCAGTAGGCGTGACAAGTGAAATGTATATGATAAGAACACATGTGCGTAGCAGAAAGGCGTGAACATGGGTGTGCACAGAGGCGTGAACTAGAAACGTCACAGAAAAGTGTCATAAGCGTCATAAGTGGGTGGATGCTTGGAGAATTCTTGCAGAGTCAGCTGAAACCTATGGCCTGGATGCGCGCGCAGCTAATATGACGTATGATTGACGTGCAACAGGAGGAAGCAAAGAGTCTGACATTTGACATTAGTAGAAGAGACAGAAGTCTGGCATGTCAGATCGACCTGTCCCTAAACATATCTGATATCTAGTATTTGGAGGATGTTTAATCTAGAGGAAAAGGTCTCTTGGGCAGAGGCTACTCTATACTGAATGTTAGTGCGTGCATAGGTGTCTGCGTGTCTACGTGCGGATGCTCGAAGCCTACCATGGTAACGGGAACTGTAAATTACTTGCACGGAGACAGGGAGACTTGCTCTTTGCTCTGCAGCCGGGGATATGTTTACCTAAATCACTAGACAGGAATGTGTTTTCGAGGAGCTGAGCTGGCTACGCTGATAACTTGAAGGCAAAATACTGTTTTTGGCAGGCAGGCCAGGCCGAGCCGGGCACCGCTCGGTTGGCAGGAAGTAAGGCAGAGGTCAGGGATGCGTCTCCATGCTGCAGCTTTCAGAGACAGAGGCAGAAGTGGCTTGAAGACAGAAATCAGGGCCTAGCTCGGCAGAGCCAGGAAAAATGTGAAAAGTGCACCATATAAAGACGGTGGCACGGCATACTTGGGAACGGAATTATCGATCCATTCATGGTGGATCTGATAGAGGACATGTTAACGTTGGACGCAAATGTATTTGCGTCTTCAGATTCGGTCGTGGAGGGAAATTACATGTACCTGAAGTGTATACATGGAGCCGTTGGGGTCTACGTTAGGGGACACAATTGACCATAAAAATTCCAATTACCTCAGTATGACGTTACAACGCATGCTTTTACCACGCATGCCTTTACAACACGGTTTTTACAACGCATGCCTTTACAACGTATAGTGCTTTGGGGCGCTGGATAGTGAATAGTTTAATTTACTATTCCAACTCCAGTCCCCGTGGATAGTAGGGAAGGTGTTGGATAGTACATTAAACTTATTCCCTATCCTAGAGCGCCCCCCAGCGCAATGCGTTGTAATGGTTTGGTAAAAGTTGCATCGTAAAGGCACTGCGTGGTAAAAGTTGCGTTGTAAAGGATGTTCCCCCGAAGGACTCAGTCTTGGCCTCGACCTGGACACCCAGTGAGGGATGTCAGACCACTGCGTGCTGGAGTGTCTTGGTGCCGGGACTTCAGTGTCTCGTGTGAGCACGGAAGCTTCTCCTCTGGTTTGCTCAGTGAAGATGTGGTACTTATATACCCCAAAGGTACCCTCAGGAGTTCTACCTAGATGTGTTATGGTACTGTGGGCCTGTCAGCCATGGATGACGATAGTGGTGTCCTTTTCAGAATATGGTAATCCTGCGGTGATACTAAGAATCCTCATGCTTAATAAATGAGGCTAGTTTTCGAAGAAAACCACACAACATTTATTTGGGCTCTAACTAGGTAAAAGGTCTGTGCCAGAGCCGTTTTGTAGATCAAGGTAGGACAAATGTAGGTAAAAGGCTGTTCAACTACCTAGGCCTATATTGGTATCCTATTGGACGACAAAATTAACAAATGCTAAAATATGCCTGTTTAAAAAGCATAAAAGATATTGCTAAAATATGAGTATCAAAACATCTGAAAACATGGTATGTGTTAAAAAGATGCAAAAGTTAAAAAAGCTCTAAGTCCTCTAAATAGTCAATATACTGTTGGACCAATTCAACAAGCCAAAAGCCATAGTGCTGAGGGAGAGCAAGAGAGAAAAATAAAACAAAAATGGTGTTGTCGAATTCCAATTTGGGTTGTTATGAAAAAAGCCCGAATTGTTCACATCACACTGAGCCAAATGTTAGTGTCCTGTTTGGGAGATGCAACACCGATGGAAGTGTTGGACATATGTCCAACATGCATTTGTATCTGCAGAATAGGCAGCGGAGCACAGGCAAGACGCAGTCAACCCAGACTGATCTGCACTTTAGGACCCAATGCTCGCTTAGCTCCCAAACCCAAGGTGTGCCCAGATGGAGTACCATGCATTCTCGGCAACGTCGCACTAAGAGTGCTTTTTGCATCTCTTGGGAGGCTGGGATGTCCATTACGTAGCAAGAAAATTAAAACCAGGATACCCACTACAAGTAGTAGTACCAGCATAACCCCTACAAAAATGCTTCTCTATATGGAGTGTATAAATGATACAATAACTTCAAACACCATTTGAAAGGTGCTTAGGAGTACTATCCCACTTGTATCAGTCCTGTTAAATATACAATATAACATTTTGTATGGCTTTGTCTGCTCAGATAATCAAACCGTAGAAGGGGAACATTTAATAAAGGCCTTCGCGGCGCCTGCCTGTCTGTGTGTGTGGAAACAATACTTGCATACAATAAGTAATGCTGGAACTTACTGTGACTAGATATGCAATGCCTGGCAGCATCCCACGACAATCTTGATCATTCAACATCAAATAACTTCCATTTGAGAGCAGTATGAACACTGTATGAATTACGGCAGCTGGGGATCTTTCCAAGTGACAGGATAGGTTTACTGCCGAAGCATTAGAAGCTCTGTGAAGCATAATATCCTGACAAATTAGAGACCCACTTAACTAATTCTCACAATCTGAATAGCTGAGAAACTTCACTGTCCCTATTCCTGCATCTAAATCTAAGGTAATTCCCAAGATTCTTTTTTTAATTCCTTACCCAATACTTCATACCTGCCTACTTAGTGATACTGTAGACAATATTGAAATTGGAATGTCATGACTGGCATTCTGTGAAGCGTTACTCAACCACAGTAACAGGTAGTTGGTCCAATTTTTCATTGTGCAGCATTGTATATTTTGCCTCTCTTCATGCTATTGTTGTCTGTCTTTCTGTCTGATAATCCTGAATGGTTGTGAGAGGAGATCGGTGGCTACCCAGGAGCCCACGTGGCCTGCTATTCAGTATCGGGCACCTAGTGTGGTTTTTCTGAGATCAATGGAGATTCAACTCTTTTCTTTTTTTATGCCGGCTAGGGATGGAAGAAGTACTGTTCTTGTTCCTTTGACAGCCAGGACAGGTACAGGCTCAAATTCTTTTTTTGTCCGCAATCTATTCTCTGACCAGGCCCCTGATCTTCGGGATCCAGTCAGGTATTGCCGGAATAGCTTTCACTTCCCCAGTGGTGGTACGTTTTACTTGGACATTGCTTTGTAATGCCTGGAATTGTTAAATGTTAAATGTTAAAGTTAAAGATTTCTAAAGCGCATGGCTGCCCGGGAGCGTCCCAAATTCATTGAGTTCCTGTAAAACAGTCATACAATCATTGTTGTCAAAGGCTGTTTCATCTGCCACTGTGCTGCCACAATCAAGGTCGGGTACCCACAGTCTTGTCCTAAACAGGACCTCATATGGGATTTGGCTTCTTAGGGAACTTCTAGGCATGTTATTAAGAGCCCTCTGGACCCTATACAGGTGATTGACCCAACTGCCACCCAAGACTAATACCCTTGCTGGTAAGGATTGCTTTAAGTCCCAGTTTTTCTTCTCCACATTTGAATTTACCTCAGGATGATATGGAGAGGAGTACCGCAAGACCACACCTAAACTTCCCATAGTTTCCTTGAAAGCCGGAGAGATAAATGCAGATCCACGGTCAGAAAGTAATGTGCCAACTACGCATGTCCTTATAAAGACTCGCAAATCCTTTACAACAGTTTGAGTGCCAGCTGAGCGCAGAGGCCAAACCCACATTAATCTAGAGCATGAATCCACTGCCACCATGATGTACATGTAAGCCCTGTCAGATTGCAAGGGGATGCAGTGGTCCAAATAGACACATGGGAGTGGACTGTCTGATATCAGTTGTGGTGTCTTTGGCAGACTTGCTACGGTTGAGCCCTTCATTTGCTGACAGATATTGCACTTCAAGACAAAGCCCTTGTTCTGCTTGGTAAGACCTGGCCATCAATAACATTGTTTCAGTAGTGAAACCATTGTAGTAACACCTGCATGTGCTGAACCCTGACCCTTGTGTGCAGCTAGATTTAAACCTAATCTACGATCCATGTTTGGTATTACTCTATTCCCCACTGCTGGAATTTGAACATACAGATTATTTTGCACATTAACATGTAGGAGTACTTGAGGGGAAAGCCGTTTGGCAAAGCTGAGTTATTACGCATTGCATTGACAGCTACCATTATCTGTCTGTCTATTCTCGTGCTATAACGAGTGATTGCAGCAAAGGCAGCAGTTCTCACTGAATTCCCTTCAACATGCACGCCCACACGCTGAGGACTTAGCAAATTAATCACATGAGCACGTGGCAAGCTTTTTTTCAGCTCTGCCACTTGTTCGCAATGCAACTTGTGCTTTATTGTGCAACATTTGGAATCTATAAACCCATTCTGGCCCCAAATGTGAAGATATTCGTTGTATGACTGGACAGTAAAATTAATTGCACACAATTAGTGTGTGGAATTCCCGATCCGTATTTTTTTTAGTGCCAGTACCAGGGCTTTTAGTTCTGCCGGCTGTGACGTGGAATCTCCTATAGACTGTGGCTGTGTATTGCTAGGACAGAACTTACTGTCCCGCATATGTCCCATGGGCACTGTATTGCTGTTTACGTCCTACAGCAGGCTGGGCAGATCCGTCAGAGTAAATTATGTATTTATACTGATGTAGCAGTATTATTTCATTCGGGAGAGGATATTCTCGTTAGTACTGCAAGAATACTTGTGTTTTTAATGTATAATCAAATTTGTAGTCTACATCTGTTGTATTGAGAGAATTAGCCCGTTGTATCTATCGTGGATGCAGTGCTTTTGCGTTGGGAACGCCTGCTTTTCTAACAACCTCTAGGGCCGGTAGTGCTCTTTCTCTCATTACAATATTTGTCTTTTATGAAAAATTTATATAAGCGTTTATGTACAAAGGGGATTTGTATGCAATGGGTACAGTTTCTCCTTCATTGAAGGTGAGGTAAGTGTACCTGGATTGACCCATGATTACACGGATCACCAAATTCATGATGTTTACACATGTATGGAAGCTGTCATGTCAGTTTGTAGGGAACATAGTAATTCTGTGTTCCTGTGTCCATTGTCGACCTGAGAAATCAAGTCTAATGAAGTCGTAGAAAGGTTTCACTTTATCTGCGTAATCCAAAATATATGTTCTGCCAAAATGTAGGAATCCTAAAAAGGATTGTATGTTTTTTAGAGTCTTTGAAGTTTGGAGCAGCACACATTTTTCTAAGCAATTAGCTGCTAGGCATTTCCCTTCACTTGAGAGCTCATATCCTTAAAATAGGACATTGAGGTGGTCAATTTTTGATATTTTAAAGTAACAGCCCTCAGAGGCAAATCCCAGAATTATGCTGTTCACCCTGTTCAAATGTTCCAATAATTAATTGTCCATCCAATAAATATCATCTACATAGGATAATGCCTCCTCATCACAATTTTGCTGAGAATAAACCAGTGCTTTCTGTACCCTTGGTGCAGTCTACAGAATTTGCATTGAGAGCCGAGGGCCGAAAATGCTGTCCAATATCTGCTTTAAGGTGCTATTTTTGGCAAAAGAATCCTTTTGAGATATCTAGTGTTGTTTTGTATTTCTTCCACACAGTCATTCATCAATGTGACACTGTGTGCATTTTTTACTGCAAATGTTTTTTTGCATGTGTTCAAATGCCCGTAGTCTAAAACTAGACTGTATGAATTGCTGGGTTTCATTACGGGAAAACAATGGTTTATTCATGGAAGAGGTGCAATTCTCAATAACGCTTGGATATTCAAGTTCATCGAAGATCTCCCTGATTTGCTTTTTCCCGTCATGTTCTATTAGGTACTGACTCTGTGGTGTAGGAGTAATTTTTACTGGGATTTCATGGTGAGGTAACCCAGCATCCCACCCTATATGATTGCGGTATAATGCAAAAGCTAGTGCTACTGCACAATCCTGAGCTTATGTGTGTGTAAGTGATTTTGGAACAAGGTCGGAGAAGGCTGGTAATATTACAGCTTCTCCTTTTGGGCAGTCCATTACGAACTCTGGTGGCAAATCTATTCTAGCCAAAAGGAATTCGTAATCAAGTCAGGTTCTCCCATAAGAGACCTTTCACTTTCCTGGACATGTACCCTCTCCATTTGGAGTGTTATTTCATGTAACTGATGCAAGACTCTTACCCTAGTATCAGGTATTTCCACCATAATATGCTCATTCAACACTGCTGTCACCAGAAATTCCATTAGGTTCTGGTGAGCTATTGTTAATTCTGCTGCACTGTCTACCATCGCCGGAGCCCATTCCCCATTCAGAAGCTGTGATTGTTATGTATTCTGCTTGGTTTTTTTTTGGATTGTTTATTATTCCATTTCTTTTTAGACAAATCAGGTGCTTGCTTAGAATGATCCTTTTCAGGATTTCCCATTAATTGTGGTTTCACAGGTGTAGCTCCCAAATGATTTCTTCTCAGCAAAGCATAGGTGTCTTCGGTTATTTTGGTAAACTCCTGCTCCTTTTGTGTAGGAGTGCATTCCCTCAGGCATTGGCATACAGCCATGGCTGCTTCCTCCCCTTTTATGTTTGCTAACATAATTGTAGATACCTGGGAAAAATTGCCTATAAATTTCATTCCGAAGTCCAGGGCAGGTTCTGCCCCATACTCGTTCTGTATTTGTTTTAATACTTCCGATATGACTGCTATTGAGGGGGTACCATGAGTCCTGGTATATACGGCAGCGAAGACTTTACTCAAAGTGGTACAATCCTCTACCGGGGAAGCTATACCAATTGGCAAGTAAATTGTCAGTATTCTGTGTTTTTCTTGCGTGCATGTGTGTGGAAAAACGGCCTTCAGCTGCGCAGTGGATGCAGTGTGTAAGCAGCTAGAACCGACCATGTCGCTCCATCTCTGCTGAGCGGACCGAGTCTCACTTTTTCTGTGGTATGTGGAAGGGCGCCTTCAAACAAATGTATATGCTCTTGGTAAGTTAACGGGACTGCTATGTCCTTGTATGGAGAGTAGTCGTCTGGTATTTAATCCGGAGTGTAGGAATGAAATGTATTTGTGCGTGCATCTACAGGTGGAAGTTCAACCCAAGAATAGAACACCTCTGTTCTGAATGCCTCATGTGCCTCAATCTTGAAGGTAACAGTTCTGACTAACGCTGAGAGACCTACATTTTCACATTGTATAGCAATTGCATTTCTGCAAATTTCTGAAATTTTTATAGCACCTTTTTGTTCAGTCTCCTTACCTGCACCCCTAGTACCGCAAGCACCAGCCTCTGCGTGCTCAGACACTCGGGGTAGGGGGGGTTTGGTGGTTTATAGAAAAAGGAACAAGGTTTTTCACAATGTGAGAGCTAAAATCCTTCAAGCTTGAATAATCCTACAGCTAATACATAGGGTATACCTTCTAAGCTGTGGCGAATTTTCACTCCCCACTCCAGACGTCTCTGGGTTTATGTGAGTTAGGGGTCTCTGAGAAAGCATGACTGATCTACTCTGTTTTGACCGGTAAATAAAAATCAAACCACGTTGGCCACCATGTTGTGCAGTTCCTACAAACCTATATAGGGTCTGCGTGTTTAGACAACATAAACTAAGGGATTAGTGTCCAGACTGATTCCAGACACCCCAAAGTAAATGTTGTTCTATAGACCAGCTAGCTCACAGTGCCACTATAATCCCCACAACCTTAGCAAGGAGCTAATGGTTTCTGGCAACTATCGAACATGACAACCCTGACCCCTTGTGGAGCGTGGAAACCGTTCACAGAGAGATGTACAGAATAAACGGAGGGAATGTTTTCAATAAGCATTTATTGAACCAGTCTCATTCTGGTATAAAATACGTGTGCTGCAGCAACCATTAGACAGAAACAGATATATACGGTTATAAGCACCAACAGAGTAAATAAAAGGAAGAATTTTACCATGGTGCTAAAACAGTACAGGAATATACGGGCATATAGATACATGGCAGTAATCATGAGTACTCCTAAGATGCAAACCGTAAATAAATGTACTTATTATGTATGTAGGTGTATAGCCAAGACTCCCCCTAGGAAAAAGCCAACCCCATTACCTGATGGGAGTGAATGAATGACCCCGTCTTGGTCTTGAGTTGGACACCCCGTGAGGGATGTCAGACCACTGTGTGATAGTGTCTGCGTTCAGGGACTGCAGCATCTCGTGTCAGCATGGAAGCTTCTTCTCTGGTTTGTCTAGCAAAGATGTGGTACTTATATACCCAAAAGCTACCCTCAGGGTTTCTACCCAGATGTGTCATGGTACTGGGGGCCTGTCTGCCAAGGATGTTAGTGGGGACTTTTGTACACAGTTATTATGCAGAAGAGGGTAATCCCCCTGTGATAATAAGAATCATCATGCATAATAAATGAGGCTAGTTTTCGAAGAAAACCACACATTTATTCAGCCCATAACTAGGTAAAAGGTCCGCGCCAGAGCCATTATGTAGAACACCATAGGACAAATGTAGGTAAAAGGTTGTACAACTACCTAGGCCTATATTGCGAGACGTTGGGGCTCATAACAATAAAAAGCGGATTTGCCAGTATCATTCCTTTCGGCACATCAGATTCTAGTTTAAAAGAGCAATAGGAATAGGCTGTGCCCATCACCCGGAAAAGTGAAGCAATGTCTCATCCACCACCAAGAGCATTGTTCCCTCCCTGTGTTCCCAGCCTGCCATATGAAAAGACATAGAACTTCCTGATAAAAAACATTCCTTATTACAAAACAGCAATAATAAAAGGATGAACATTACGTTTGAACCTAGGAAAACCTTAAATAAACCAGAATGAACCTCTGCATGCCCTACCAGACTTTGTTTCCTCAGACGACCTCTAGAGGTGTCAGTCGAGTAGTGGTGATGTGCAGTGTCTAGGAAGAGAGGAGTACACTCATATGGTTGCACAAGCTTCCTCTTAGGAGGTGTTGTGGTGTCACAAGTGGATTAGGACTTTTGTCCACAAGGGAAAGAAGCTCAAGTTACACTGGTATTGATGGTCTGCTCGATGTATCTGCAGGTTTGAGCGGCTGTAGAAGATCCCCTGTGTGCTACAGTGGAATCAAGCTACTGATGACAGGTTGCATAGAGCAATTGCATTGTTTAGGAAATTGCCTGCCAAGAAAAATATCCTGATCGAGCATTGTGGGCTGTGCTTTAAAAACATTGCTGTTGCTGGGATTGAAGTGTTCGCTGCAGGACTAGGGGAGCGTCTGCAAGGCCTACTGGGAATTTTGACTGCCAATGGAAAATATCAGGCTGTGCGAGAACAACTCGTGTTTTCTCCATCTATACCATGAGTGTGCTCGGTGCTGTAATTGAGACCTGTTCTATGGTTTTTAATAGGAGTATGACTTGGTCCACTATGCGGAGTGCACCTTTGGCCTGCACAGCATTCAGGCGGAGCCACTGGATTGTGTGATTTGGAGCTGCAGTGTCTTCCCGCATAATTATGGATTTGCGTGTTTGCCACATAACCCAACACCTGCTCTATAATTAGCAGATTTTAACAACAAAAATTGTTTCTAGCTGATATGGATCGAAAGCTGCTGAAACGCATTAACACATTTTACCTCTCAATGAAAGGTTCTTTTGCAAAGGTTGACTGGTCACCTCTGTGTTGCCTATTGTTGCTGCATTTGGGTGTTAAACTGGTACTATTATAATGAAGAGAAACCTTTTCCCAGACAGTGTTGCCATGTATAAAAATGATCAAGTAATAAGATCACAAAATATACTGCAAAATTAGCTTTTTCTTGCTGTATAATTTAGTCAACCTAGCCACGGTGCAAAGGACTGCGAGGCGTTAGCCAACCTTAGAGGTACAGTGTCTAAGCCTGCCCAAACCACCTCTGCCCCTCACCATCCACACCCCGAACCCCTCAGCCCGTCCTCCCCGTGTGAAAGGATTTAAAAGGCTGGGAAGCCCGGTGGCTTGAAAGCACTCCAAGGGCAATTGGGACGTTTTCGTTCTAAACCTCCAATGAGGAGTAGTGGGCGGAGCCAAGAACACGGTAAAGGAGATCGGTACTAGTAGTCCACATTGTTACCCATCGAAAGTGATGTTATGACTTTAATAAAGATGCATGGCAAGTGGTGAAATATGAATATGCAATAAAATAATGTGAACTGTATGATTAATCATGAGCAGAATGTAGTACCTTAAAGTGTAAGATAGCCGCTGAGCATATTAATGTCCGATGTTATCGTGGTGACTTCTGTACCACGACTTTTAAATGATAAACAACTGAAACTGTTATTATACCAAAAAGGGGAGGGGTTGGTGCCTGTCATTGATGGCAACTGATAAAAGGTGGAGCTGTGAGAGTGCCCTTGGGAAGCCCGCACAGCTGGGGGAGAGGTTATAATGTAGTAAGGCTCAAGTCGGGGGGGGGGGGGGTACACGCAGGTACACGGCGTCCCCCCACTCTTTCAACAGGGTGGATGCCGTTCCGCCCTGCCAAAAAGATGGGCCCCACAGAAATATGCTCAACGTGTCCTGGTGTCATTTTCTGACACCGGGAAACGTTCAGCACCTGACATCATGAGGTCATTTGCATATCGTCAGTCCCCCCACTTCTTTTATAAGACTTTTGCCCTGATGTAGTTTTCTCCTGCCAGCATAAGTCTGTTGGCCCGACTAACATCACCAGCATTTTCCTATACGCTGTGGCCTTTTGTGTAAAAAAACTGCTTTGACCAGACAACCTTTGCACCTGCAGTGGGTAGCCTGACTCCATGTGAAACCAAATATAAGCACTGTAGATCTATTTTAAGGAACTGCACGTTTCATTCACATCATACTTGTAACAACCATCTACCACAATAAAAGCAAATTGACTAATGGAAGTCTGAGTGGCAGTATGTGTGAGTATGACTACAAATGTATGAAAGGTTGCAAGAGATATAGTGAGAATGGGTATGTGTTTGTGTGTATGTTATGCTTGCAAGTGTGCTGCTGGTCTGGCATACAGGAGGTTATTTTTGCCTTATGGACAATGGCACTAATAGCATATGGATGGGAGGTGTTACCTATGGCGCACTGCAGGCTCTAACAGGCTTCTATTAAGACTCCATCATTGGCTGTGGTGACTCGAACTGTCTGAGAAAGCCCGTAGCTCAGCCATACCCTGTGGCAGGGATACAGAACATGCACAAACACTCCTGACAGAAGGCCTTGACATGATGCACGTAATTCTTAGCATATGGTGTGGACCCATAGCAGAATGCTTAAACTGATATTTGAGGTCATTCTTGTCATAAGAGATCTTGTGCTTGTTTTATAGGGGGTGTCGGCCAATGGCACAATGCTGAACCTTGTATACCGGAGGGTGGTTTTAGAGGTACTCATGGCTATGGCTGAAGATTCCATAGCAAATTTCAGGCAATGTCATATTGTATGTACTCCTTGACATAGGGGGCTCATCTGTGAAAAAATGCTGATCTAGCTATAGTGGGAGTAATTTCTGATTATGGCACTTGATAACAATGAAATCTACCCCTAGGAATGGTCAGGCTTCCCTGCTGCACCATGAAAGGACTGGAATATTTAATGAATGCCCTCTAATGCTCTTTTCAGCAAATTTGACCCAAAACGTGTCAAAAAGTTCTCAAGGGAGATGCCCACCCTACCTAAAACCACCTACAAGAAATCGGTTTACTCCTTTTGTTATGTTACGTTAGTATCATTTATTATGCGCACAGATGCTCCAGCAAAGGAGCGTCCTGGCGCCCGACAAGGTAACAACACAACACAACTGAAACAAAGTGAAAGGAAGGATCTAAGGAAACAAAAAAGTTTTAACAGCTCGACGAAAGGAGAGCAAATCCCTGAGGGCACGGATTTCAAGGGGAAGAGAGTTCCACAGAACCGCAGCGCGTACTTGAAAAGAGCGGCCGCCAGCCCGGCAACGCTTAAAACGGGGAACCACCGCGAGTTCTAGGTCCGAGGATCTTAAGGCACGGACCGGAACATAACGGGACAGGAGGTTAGAAAGAATCAAGGCCGGGGAGCCCTTAAGAATCTTATAGGCTACACAAAGAACCTTGAACTGGATCCTTCGCACAATCGGTAGCCAATGCAGGGCGCGCAGAGTATTGGAAGTGGGACAGAATCTAGGTAAGCCTTTTGCTCACTTGAATGCTTGGGAAGTTTCACACCCCACCACTTGCATACATCTTTAGCCTGCACTAGTGATCAGAATTTGCTAGGTGTAGAGAGAAAAGTTTAAGAGTTGAGTGTGCACTCTGCAGAAAGGACGGGAGTAGAGAGTTCACAGAGAAATAACAGCTTTGTCTAATGGTAAAATAGATATAATTGCTCACATTTCAAAAGTGGCTAAACCTGTTGCTTTCTTAACCTACCTGTAATTTTCCCAATTTATAGCAAAAATTGAGCCATATGGTCCGCGCTATCCCGACAACTGTGAACTGGCTCACATGACTTCGGGGAGTTGCGCGTGTGAAGTAAAAGAGCCAACTGAGACAGTGCGTTGCTGCAGCAAGAAGGGTCAGCATGAGGCAGGTCGGGGCTGCAGCAATGAGCATGTTCGTTGGAGCACTGGGATTTGAAGGGCAGAACCAATTGCTTATTCTTTACAGCACAAACGTGAATGGGGAAGAAAAATCCTGCACAGATGCCTTTGTAGTGTTAAGTGGATGATACGTCCATTTTGAATACGGGACCATCCTTATTAAAAACCTCTATTTGCCGGTAGCATTGGCTTATTAATAAAAACATGGTCCACAGTGTAGTTAATGCACACAATGAGCATAACCTTAGTCCAATACTATTACCACATGTTAAAAAAGGCTTCCTGGTACAAACTGCGCATCATTACTTTTTTTTCAGGTGACTGAAATCCCCTCAGGAGTAAACAGGAGTACGACAAGCACTGTTTCTCAATGGGAGCACACTCCTTCTGCCCAATCCAATATTGTACTCAAGTAACCAGCATGTGAGCAGAGACAAAACTCCTTAGGTGTGCTTCTCAAAGCTCTTTTTCTGTTGTTCACATAGGTGACGGCTGTGATATGCATCCAGACCTAAAAAGGGAAACTTTGAATTTTCGAAGTTCTAAAACACATCCGTTAACTACAGTTCTTTAAAAAATACAACTCCTATCAACACCATACAAGTATCCTACCTTTTCCAGACTGATGCATGGAGTTACGCCAATGGTTGCAGAGTATTAGTTATTATCCAGAAACAGTGCAGTGGTTTTAGAACACTGTGCTTTATTCAAAATTGCAGCCTTTTAATTTTTGCCTATACTCTTTCACAGTTCCCATTTGCATCCATTGTGCCTTTGACTTATTAAAATCTTAGTGAGTGGATGACAGTGACTACAGGGAGCCAGGTAGTTCGCATTTGTTCAATCAGCACATGTATCCTTTCTAGAAGAGCATATTCATACAACATTATATTTTTCCTAAATTAATATGGACTCTTTTAAAAGTTTTGTAAACTCCGTACCTGTTTAGTGGACTCCGGGAAATGGGTCATTGTATGGATACTAAGCAGATGCATATTTGTGTCTCACTGTGTAATCATTGAGCTAAATATATATTCTTTCCAATAATTGCCCATGTCTGTAGAGCACACGCCTACCTACAGGAATAGCCATTGCTCAACCTTTAAATGGTGAGCAGTGTAGATGTTTAATTTCCTTTTCTTATGAAGAAAAATGCATGAGTAGGTAGCGCAGTTATTCACCGTTTAGCATCAATCCCCACACAGGACTTCAGTAAGGCTGCAAAAGCTTGATTGCCATCACAATCGCCAGCAGACCAATTTCTTGTTCATATATCAAGGAATATCCTCATTAATACCTCTGTAGCCAATCCAGTCAAATATCAACTACTCCTTGGCTACAGGTCTATCCCCAAAAGAGCGCCCTAAAACAGAGTCCTTCAAAAAAGGCTCCATCTAACTTCTGGTCAATAACCAATTGTTTCTAGGCAAAAATATTAATACAAATATCTACATTCATCGAAGAAATTAACCTCTCAGATTGCTAAACAGATTCAGGTACGTCTCTGGCACCAAGGTAGCACTGACTTCCACATGTGCTAATTTAAACACTGCACTGGATTCAAATGGAGAACACCTATCCTTGACCTCTCCTTTTCTTATGATTCTTTTTATATCAACAGGGAATTGGACCAATCTTCCTAAACCAACAACTGTGTATCTGTATTCTAGCTAGATCTCTACCATCAAACCTGGCATCTGCGCCCAGAACAGTTCTTACTTGGCAACTTTCTTTGTCAGCTCGCCAAAACCAGCCTGGGGCATTCCTGCATGTATTTGGCTCAATATTCTACATATTTGGGAACTGCTCAATGTGGCATATTAACAAGAACTATTGGATTTTTATGTAGTGTAGCACAGGTGTGTGGCAGTGCATTTACAGGCAGCAATATTACCAAATTAATGCAGACCACTAAGAAAGAAGGAATAGTATGATGAGGATCGAATATTTGACTTACCATTCACACTCCCTAACGTAACCTGTAGTAACTCACTAATTAGTCCTTAATTTGTATTTTTTTTTAAATGCTGGGGTCTGAAGTCTTGCTCAGGAGCCTTTACCTGTCAATTTCAAATGTCATGAGAGCCGAATACCAAGACTGCCCTGACATGATTCTGGCTGCCACTTTCATCCCCCACCAGGCGCTCCCTGCGCTTTTATCTCACTCCTTCAGGTTATTTTTCATCTTTGCTTTCTTCCTTTGTCATAGTTTTGCCATGATTCTCTTCTTCCTGTTTCCCTTTTGTGTTTTTTTCTCTCTTGTTCTGTTTCTTGAAGAAAAATATGGGTGGGACCCTAAAAATGAGTGCCAGCGGGCTCCACCTGCAAATACCGGCTGAAATTAAGCACTGCTACTAAGCCTAATATTTTGAAACCTGTACATAAGGGTACTAGACTGGAAGTTACAGCCATATCCCAATCACCCAGGCAGCCCACATAGAATTACTAACCATCTATCTGAAACGGACATTCACTCCCTTCTCCTATCTCACAACTCCTCCCTTAACTCATCTCAAGCTTCAATCAAGATTCAGACTATTCCCTCCAACAGGCTTTAAGAACCCAGTTTAAAACTTAAAACTCTGAACAACGATAATTTACTGTCTATCTCCACTTCACATCTCGAACCCATAGTGACGAAATCCCACATAAAATCGTTGCTCCTTAACTGCAGATCAATGGTAAAGCATGTGGCAGATATACCTACCTCATACTTACACATAAATTGGACCTACTGATCCTAACCAAAACCTGGCTCAATGGCTCCTCCTCACCAAATTCAGACACCTTAGTGCTACCGAATATGACATCAGAATGGATAGACCGGTTAAAGTGGGGAGCGGCATTGCATGCATCTTTTGCTCTGCTCTCACTCTGGGGTGTATACAAACTGCACCGCTGTCCACCTGCGAACACTTGGATATTGAAATCTCGAACAATGACAAAACAATCTGCAAACTCCACACAATTTATCATCCCCCAGGTGACAATCATCTTTTTATCGTACAAATAATGGAGACCATTTCCTCTAACTCTGAACAACACCTTAACCATATCTTCCTTGGGATTTCAACTTACACTGTAATGACACAAATGGCCCTCTGGTCTGCAGTTTAAAGGCTTTCCTCCCTGACCTAAACTTTACCCAGTCCTGCAACGAACCCACCCACAACAATGGTGCCACCCTTGACTTAATCATCGCTTAAGACAATGTTATACAACTAGCTGACATATCACCATGTGACTGGTCAGACAATTAGCTCATCTCATTTCTCATCTTGGAAAGGGTGTGATAAGGCAAGGTCAAACCTGTAAAAGCAAACAATGGGCAACAGATCTAATAAACATCAACGTTAATGATCTCATCCACACCAGCAATAACCTCCTTCTTACGCCCCCTAACATATTTAACCTTACTGAACTTTACATACACTCCATGACAAATTTACTTGGCGACATAGCTCTAAAAAAACTCAAAAGGATCCCTGGCTAACAGTCCAATTCCTGGTATAATTGCTCCCTCAACAATGAAAGACGCAAACTAAGATTGGCAGAGAGATCATGGAGAAACTCCCCCTCCATATGGAACCTCAAGTAGTTGAAGACAAGAAGTGCGTATCACGAACCCAACTTAACAATGCCAAAAACAGACCAAAAAAACTCTTTAAATTCATCAAACAACAAGCAAACCGCTCAACCAACAGCTCTCTTCACCTAATAACTCACTCCCCAGCGGTGAGGAGTCCTCTACACACTTCAAGACAAAATTTGAAAAAATTTGAGCTAGAACTACAACTCACCATATCAAACACACATTTCCAAGCCCAACTGACTCCCTGTCCATGTTTACCCTTGGTAAGTTCCCCTACCTTCTGATACATGGAGTATACTCCCAAAAATAATGCACCTGGCACAAACTATTCAAAATTATAACCACCTTGAAATCTTCAAATCACTTCAGTGACCTACTGCCTGCCAAGTACTTCAAAGAGCTAAGATCCTCCGTGCTCCCACTCTGGCTAAGATCATCCATGAATTTCCCATGCAGGGCCTGATTCTTGACTGCCTCAAAAAAGGACAAGTCACCCCCATCCCAAAGAAGCCTAATGTAGCATTATCTGATCCTAATAACTTCCAGCCAATCTCTAATAGCCTGACCTTAACCAAGCTGCTTGAGAAAAGCGTTCATAAAAAAACTCTGTAATCACATAGAACAGTTTCAACTCCTGAACCAGTTCCAATGGGGTTTCGGATCCAGACACAGTACCGAAACTGCCCTAATACATAGAACACAAAGAATCAAAATCGAACACACTCTAACAGTACGACGGTACCAATCAGAGTGCCCCAAGAATCCGCGCTCTCACCCACGCTTTTTAATCTACTCATGGAACCCCTCATCGAAATTCTGTACTACGCAAACATCCAATACCACATGTATGCCAACAAGACTCAATTATACCTAAACATCTCATCACCAGATGTCATCAAAATTCTTAACTCTGCTCTGCTGAAAACCAAACGTTGGCTAACTCATAATCGCCTTACCTAAACACACTCAAAACCGATTTACTCCTGATAGCTCCACATATTCACTCTGCCCCCATTCAAGACTGGCTCAAATTACTAACTCAACTGCACTGCTCACATCGTGGACTCTGCAAAATCAATAGGCAGAACTCTGGACAAACACCTGAATGTGCAAAACTACATCAGTGCAACCACCAGAAGCGCTATTACCAACCCAACACATTAAGGAACCTCAAACCTTTCTTACCGACGGATGACATGCAGTTAGCAGTACTATCCCTAGTCATCTCCTGCCTTGACTACAGAATTGCAACCCTGGAGGGGCTACCTAAAGCCAGACTGTCCCCTGCCCGAGCTACGTTGTACTCAGCGGCCAGACTCATCACGGAAATGAGAACACATCACAATAGATTCAACCCGGAAATCAGAACTATCCCCTCGAACGCCTCATTCAAAAAAGAAGTAAAAGGGCTGTTCTTGAGAATCTGCCTGCAACTATAGACTTGAAATCACCAAACCAATTTTCAGCTCATGCCTTATAGCCTGAATCTACCTCTTAACCATTTTTTACTTTGTCTCCATATATCTATGGTGATCACCCTATGTCTGCTAAATTTCTTTTATGGCTTGCTTGCATGTAGGGCCCTCTGATACCCTGTTCGGGTCATGTTCCCGCTCTGTGAAACACTTTTTAGATAAAAAATGTAGGGTAGCCTTACCCATGAATATTTTACATACCATTGGGTAAACTGAAACTGTACCTTCAGCCAGCAATGGGCCAGGAGCATTTTTCTGAATTTGCAGTGAGTTGAAGCCTAGGAACAGTGTCAAATCTATAAAAAACGTTATTTATAAAGTAAGGATTGTCCAATATGTTTAAACTACATAATTTGTCACTTAGTTTTCCTCATATAATGGCTATGAGGTTAGCTTCTACCCCATTTTTGGAAATGTGTGTCCTGTCCCATTAATGGGAGTGTTAGGCTCCCCCTCCCGCCCCCATCCCCTCCTTAAAAGTTCAGGTCTAGTTTTCCCTCTGTAGGAAAGTATGTATTAGCTATTCTTTTTTATTTTTATTGATTATAACAAGCAAGGCAAGAAAACAATATACAAAGTGCTTTTTTCAAATGAGGCCGGATAAACAGCACATCAAATAATCAGCAATCACTATAAGGAAGGGAGGAGTACAAGGGGCGAAGCAGACAATAATGCAAACATCAATGAGGGGTCAGGGGGAGATTGGGATATCGATTTCATCTACTGCAGGTGGTGTACATATGTCTCCACAATACCTATTCCATGGCCCCCACACTCTATGCCATTTCCGGGGGCGGCCCCGGGCCAGATAGACCGTTTTTTCCCCTAAACATGCTCCAGTCCATGTTTTCCTTCCATACTTCAACCGTAGGCAGCCTCTAGGATCCCCACGATTGTGCAATATCACGCTTAGCAATCATGGCCCCCAGGGTCGCCCATTGGGTCTGGGCAACATTGTAATCCGTAGGCTGCCAGACATTTAACAATCAGCGCCTGGCCTCCGGTAAGAGAGCAATACCCGTAACCTCTTCCATAACATCATTCACCCGTTCCAATAAGCCGCAACTTCATGCCATTCCCAAATAATATGAAGAAATGTCCCCACCTGTCCACATCCCCGCCTACACGAACCCTCCTCGGAAAAGCCCATCCGAACCAGACGGGGGCCCGTGACATATACCCTGTGAAGAATCCTAAGCTGAACCAGCCGAAGTCTTGCTGGAACCGCGACCTCCTTGGGAGAGGAGATCGCCGATTGCCAGTCCTAGTCATCCAATTCGAGGCCGTCACGGACCCAGAGATCACGTAAGGGCAACAGGAGGTCCGACCTATCGTTGATCAACTTTTTATAGACAAGGGAAATAGTGCTGTCTGGAACGTGTCCATCCAGCAACCTCTCTTCAAGCGGGGACGACTCAGGGACCGCCTCCCCTACCGAAAAGACTGACATCAAGGCATGGCGAACCTGGACATAGCGAAAAAACTCAAGTTCCCTAATTCAAACTCCGTCCTTAAAGTATCAAACGATTTCACTTGTCCCTTGACCCAGAGGTCTCCCACCTTGCTAATACCAATGAGGTCCCACTTATCAAACCTTTTTGTCTTCCACAGCTTACCAAGTCTCTCAGAGTCGAAAAGGGGGGAAGTGTGGCTCAGGGGTTAGAGGCGGCAGACCCGGAAGCTGAGATCGGCCCTGGACCAGGGTTCAATTCCCCGCCTCGGCGGGTCTTGGGCTCAAAAATTCCACGGACTCGATTATTCTCGCTCCGGTGCCTTCTCGACTCACGGGTTCACACTCTGCGACTCTGGGCAATAGCTTGCTTAATCTCCACAACGGCCCCTCGCGGCGGGATGCCTGGCTTTCACCTTGTGGATACCCTGCCGGGGTTATCTCACAGGGGAATACCAGGACGGGTTCCCTAAGCAAGCGCCGGGAAACCCTTTGTGGGTAGCTGTGCGCTATATAAGCTCAAATACATTTACATTTATATATACTAAAGTCAAGCGGTCCTTCCATCCCATTGAATTAGTTGCATCTTGCCATATACGAACTGCCGTCTTCGTAGGCCCCGACAATGATTTGACTACTGATTTCGAGTATAGTGCCCTATAGTAGTTACCCCCAGGCAGCAACCATCTATCCATAGCGAAAGCAGGGTTCAATTCGGGACCATACATACCATGGTTAATGGCCCCCAACTGAGACGCCCAGTAATATTGTTTGATGTCTGGGAGGGCAATACCCCCGTCGTACCACGGGAGCGTTAGTTTGGCGAGCGCAATGCGAGGTCTACCGTCCCATATCAGTTTCCTCTGAAGACCCTCAACTTTACGAAAATAACTAGCGGGGACTATATCGAGAGTGTTTTGGAGGGCATAAAGGAAACGAGGCAGAGACATCATCTTAAAGAGGGCCACGCGTCCCAACGGCGAGAGCGGAAGTCTACGCCAACCCACCACGTCCTGCCTCAATCTGGTCAGAGGTGGGAGAAGATTCCGCTCATACTGAGCCACAGGGTCCATGGAGACCCAGATACCGAGATACTTAAATTCCGTCCGTGTCACCTGGATAGGGCAGTAACGCGGAAGGAGGGGGACGTCACCAAAGAGAACGTACAAATAGGATTTTGCCCAATTGATAATCAAACACTAATTTCTACCAAAGGAGGCCGGGACATCGCAGAAAACCATCAATGATTTCCTGGGCGAGGTCAGATATAGCGAAATATCATCTGCGTAGAGCGAGATGCGATCTTCATACTCGGAGGACCACCGAATACCCCTCATCGAGGGCTCCCAGCGGATCCATGCAGCGAGGGGCTCGAAGGCTAGGGCGAACAGGAGCGGTGACAGTGGACACCCCTGACGAGTACCGCGCCCGAGACCAAACGGAACCGAGACTCGACCGTTCACTACAATTTGCGCAAGGGTTTCTCGTAAAGAAGTCACACCCAGCCGATAAAACCGGGACCAAACCCAAATTTAGCTAACGCAGCCCACAGGTAAGGCCACTCAATAGTATCAAAGGCCATCGTGGCATCCAAGGACGCCAAAATGGCCGGCTCACGTAGCGTCGCAGCCCTCGCGAGAACTCCGCGCAAACGCCTGAGATTCAGCGCAGTGTTTCGATGGGGGATAAAACCGGATTGATCCGGATGGATCAGGTCGCTAAGAACAGTGATCAATCGATTGGCCAGTACCTTTGCGAGAATCTTAGGCTTGGCGTTCAAAAGAGATATAGGTCGGTACGACCCACACTTGTCCCTCGGTTTCCCCTCCTTATGTATGACCACAATCGTCGCAACTCGCTGATCCCGGGGTAGAGAACCACGTTCACGAGACTCTAAAAACATATCTCTCAAGTAGGGAGCTATCTTGTCGGGCCGCAACTTGTAAAGCTCTATCGGCAGCCTGTTAGGACCCATGGCTTTACCAGACCGCAAGGAGCAAATCGCAAGGGCTACCTCACTATCCATTTGCTCTCTATCTGCATCTGAAAGACTCGGCAGAGCAATGTCCCGTAGCAATAAATGAGTCCTCCTCCGACCTATCCGACACGGGGGAGTAGTATTTGCTATTCTTAACTATACATGCATGTACCTTAAAAATATATATATAGGTATGAATACCTGGTTTCCCGTAATGATCTGGTCGCATCCAGTAAGCAAGAACGGAGCAGGGCAACGGGGTACAGGGTCCCTTTATATATTAAAAAAAGTCACCCGCGCAACAATGCAAGTAGAGGCCCGTACTCCAAATAGGTTGATCCAATTTTATTGGCGAACGCGTTTCGACCCACTTGGTTATTGGATCAACCTATCAGTGTAGTTTACATTGTGTTGCGATTGTCTCAGAACATTTGAGATAAATGTAAAAACATGCATGCAACAACTCTGTGCTTGTGCACTTGTCTCAATTTCTTTGCTTATGTATTATTATTGGGTTATTGCGAACGTTTGCAAAAATATACATTACTGGTTTATGTTCACTGGACCCTTGTCTTTTGCTTAACTCCAAAAGGACTGTATTAAAACTCATCCAAACAGAAAAGGTACTGCATGTTACAAAGTACTGCTTGTCTGCAAAATGTGCTGAACTGTCATATTGCGGTTTTGCCCAGGAAGTTGCTTCTTGGTGACGTCCATGGTGTTTGGAAACGTTACTAGATATTGTCACTCTGCTCGGTGTTTAGCATTTTGAAAGGTTTAATTATGTACTACGTTTCCTCAAAGTTTAGTGCATACTGGTCTCAGGGAGAGGTAAAATTACAGAAACAGGAGCTTCTATAAAATTAGGTTTGAATCTTAACTAGGGAATATATAAAGAATGGATGTCTGTACTGCATTAAGAAAGTACGCGTCTTGCACCCGGTTGCAGTATGAAATGACAGTAAGCTTAAGCCAATTACATTTCATGATCCTGTTCACTTAAAATGCGAGTTTTTGTAGCTTTCTAGATCTTAATAGGTACTGACGATCAAGTGTTCTGTTTTTGAAATAAACTGAAACTTACAATTTAGGTGCTAATTTTCCTTCTGTGTTAACCTCTGTTGCGTCAGAGATTAAGGAGTTCCCTCCAATATTATACCATGAGTTAAAATTGTCTATTGCTTAACAACAGTAGCAAGAAACTTGTCCTTGCAAGTATACCAACACTTACCATGTGCTACTAGTCTGACATATTTCCCTTCTGATATGGGCTCAAATATGGTGAGCAACTAATGGACTCCACTCCAGTTATTTTTAAGTTACTGGAATCGAATGACAAAAATATACATCTATATATATATATATTCTTTATAAAAAGAGAATATCAAGGACTGAGGTGCAGTCTTAAATAATGTTTTATGTGCTGCAGTACCCACAATCCATGTTCAGAAGTCAATAAAGTAGCTGCCGTTATGCCTTGGCTCTCAAAATGTGCTCAACTTGTACCGCTCCATTAACATTTTTAAAAAAAACGAAAAAAAATTGACAAATTGAAAGACTATACCCCTCTTGAGCTTGTCCCCCAACCCATTGACGTTCCAGCTGATAACCTTTAAACTTTTATCTCACCTTGTAGCCATCTTCGGAAGCAAATCTATCACACGATCCATAGTACATGCAACACCGTACCATAGCATAGTTACAGTTCCTGTATGACCAACTCAGTTCCCTGTCCCCCTCCCCCACATACCACCAAACATAAGTAAATAACATCTGAACTACTGACCCCCCGCCTCTCCCCCACCCTGCTATCCTTCCACGTAGGTATAGAACGACCCACATCCCCAACTAGCAGAGCGCCTCTCGCCCCAAGAATAAAGAGAGGAATCCCCCCCTCCCCGTAGTTAACTATAAAGTGGGGAAGTGCATAGGCGCCACCTACAGCCTCTTGAGGCCCCTCCCCATGCATTAAGTATTACGTCAGGCTAGTGCATCCCCTTTGTGAATAAAGCAGTGAGGCACCATCCATACTGTCCCTTTAAATGCCTACAAGTGTGGTTGACCCCCTAGGAACCGCAGGGCCAGACCCGCCAGTTCAATGCGGCCCTCAAAGGCAGACAAAACCCCTGATCCCCGGCAACAAAAGGAGTGTTTATATGTTACGGTACAGTTCGTAGAAGTCTATCGAGGTGGCCTTCTCCGTTAGCATGGGCTCCTTATAGTCCCTGTGCGGCCCTTGCACCTGGGCTGCTGGACCTGGACCGCCAGGAGCGCTGACTCCGTCTGTCGGCATCTGATCTTCTGTCCGAAGATCCCGGCGACTTTGCACTAGCGTCACTCCATCCGTCACCCCTCGCAGTTGTAGGTAACTGTGCCTGAACGTTGTTGCCGTCCAGCCACTCCTGGACCTCCGATGGGGTGGTGAAAAAGGAGTTTCCATCGGCCATGATTTCCAGCTTTGCAGGAAAGAACATCATGTACATCAACTGTTGTCGGAGTGCCGCCTTCACCCCGTCGAAGGAACGCCGCTCCCGCTGTACTTTAAGAGTGAAGTCCGAGAAGAACCCGATTGTTGCGTTTTCATATTATAGGTCCCCCAACAGTCTGGCCGTCAGCAAGATGGCATTGCGGTCCCTGTAGTTAAGGATTTTTGAGATGATGGTCTTTGGTGGTGCTCCCGGCTTGGGTCTAGGTATTGGTGCTCGGTGCGTTCTCTCAATGGAGAACATGGCTGAGAGCCGTTTAGGTTTCAGGTGATTGAGGATCAAATCCTCGAGGAAGAGGTCCATGCTGGGCCCTTCGGATCCCTCCGGCACTCCCACCACTCGAATGTTGTTCCTGGGGGCCCGCCCTTCCTGGTCCTCAAGCTTCAGGGCGACCTGCGGTGTTGGTGCACCAGATCATTGACCCTCTGCTCCAGCTTCTTAGAGGAGGCCTGAAGTTCCCGGATGTCCGTCTCATTGGTTCTGGCTTTGTCTGAAGTCTTGTTAAGATCGGCCCATATGAGATTCATTTCGATGGACATTTGATCTATTTTCGTCTCGAAGGTAGTCCCCAGGGTTTGAATGGTCGCCAGTATGGAGGTCAGTGAGGGTTTTTTTTTTTCGCTGGTGGGTCTCATGTCGTCGCTGTCGCCTGTGGGCCGGCCATCTGGACTGCATATTTATCCAATTTATTAGTTTGGGTAGCCGCTGCGCCCTTTGGCTTCAGTCTAGCATCTTCCGTCCGGTACACTGCCCACCAGACTATCTAGGCTGGACACGGGGCCCGCAGTTGGTGTCATCTGTTGCCCATACCCACCGCCTCGTTCTTCGGCCGCTGATAGGTGCCAGCCGCAACAGGCAGGCTCACCCCAACAGTATCCTTGCGTGCTCAGTGTCTCTGGGGGCTCTCCTTGGCTCCTGGCAATGCGTTCCACCGTTTGCACCAGTGGACGTGAGGGCCACCGCTCTTCAATGCCCAGGCGTGCCATGTGAGCCCCCTCTGCAAGGCCCGACCACCAAGCCCCCGCCTCTGCCCTTGGTTCCACACTTCTGTCAGGCGTATCCCAGCCTGGCCCTGCACCGCTAGGACCCCCCCAAGTATGTGGGGCCCTGTATGCCAGGGGAGCTATCTCTGTCTGGCACCAATCATAGGCTCCACCGCTTCAGGCCGCACTGTCCTGCCCACCACTTCGCCAGTCCCAAGGCCTCACCTCTGCTGCCGGGAATTTGGGGCCCACTCCTCCCCGGCCCTCGATCTGGCCTATCAGTCTCCAGGCTGCGAAGGGCCCGTAGCTCCTTGGTCCTTGCCCCGCGGTCTGTGGGCCCACCGTATTCAAATTCTACCATTTTGCTGCCTGTTGGGCAAGCCTCGGCCGCGACCGGCACTCACCGCAGTCCAAAGGCCGCCCGGGCCCAGCCTATCCTCTCAGGCCGAGTACGCTGTTGTTCTCGAGTTCCGCGGCCAATGCGTGGACCCAGTCGGGGGCAGGAGATATGGGCGTGCCGGAGTCAGGGCCCACGACTCGCCCCAGCGCTGGGCCGTCACGTAGTTGGAAGGGGGAGTGTCCACCTTCCGGCACCCGGACCCTCAGAGCCACTGCCTTGGGCTCTGATTCTCTGTGATGACGGAGGTTACACAGAGCCTCCCGCCGTTGATGTCGGGCGCTACCCACAATCCTCTGGTAGTCACCGCCACTCTCAGACGCTACCTGGCGGATAGTTGGACGGATATTAGGGGAATACAGGGCTCTGCTCCGGTGGAGCTCTTCTCTTAGGTGGCCATCTACGCTGACGCCAAGCCACGCCCCCCCCCCCCCACTTTGATCACTTTCAAGTTGGAGTACCCAAGAGACGTAGACATCTAAGATCCAGAGCATTGCCTTTTAAGCCATTGACCAGTAAATGCTAAAGGATACAGTAGAATACTTTGACCCAGCCACATTGGAGCTTATACTTGCTCACTTCTAACCTCTGGCTCCATATAAATAACAGGTATTTCTTATGAGGTATTACAGAAACGGATTCATTCCAGAAGAAAGCCATGCACAGTTGTGTTGGCTATAAAAGGAGAAAACTTAAATTTAATGGGGCTCGTATGCAGTGCTATGTGGTCCCTGAAGGTTTTGGTGATGATGTTATCCCCTGAGAGAGGTCTTGAAAATAATTTGGCACTCAGTTTGTTTTAACACACAATTTTCTGATAAATTTGCTAATATGCAATAGCTTCTGACAGAGTTCTCATTAAATAGGTAAGTACTTTAATGATGTGCCAATGGAGCCTCCTGCCATGTTTTTTTAGATATATTATTAGTTTCTCCCAGATGTCAATTGGTTTCGTTGTGGCAAAGTCCGCATTTGACATACGCCATGGGTACAGCCCCCTTTGCCAAGATGTTCCAGCAATATGTTCATGCCAAATTGTTGTCACTGCCGTCCATATTCCATAGGTGGCCTATGTTCTACTTTTTCGTGTTTATCAGCCCCCTTGAGACATGATTGTCTTCCATTATGCCAATGATTACCTTCAATGTACCAGCACTAGCGTTTTACCATGTGTGTCCCATATATAAATAAATTATAAATACATGCTGTTAAATCCGCTGGATGCACCTCTATCTTTATGGTGCATCAATAAAACAAAGAAAGGAAATTTAAAAATCCACTCGCTAAGTCCTATTATTCTCAGTTGCATTTATTGTAATTGAGTAACAGCAGAGCACTGTCCCCCAAAGTTTGGTGGATGGGCCAAGTTATTTTCAGTTCTAGAGTCAATGGCATCTGCTGCTGATATTTCCGAACCTGACATGTGGCCTGCTGTCATGCAACAGGAAGTAGGAGTTGCCCTAGGTCCCCTCCAGATGCTGGTAGAATTGAAGGGTTCATTGTTTTAGGTATTAGCTGGTCTATACCTGTTACATCTTAGTTTTAAAAGGACTCTCGGGGAACACTATGTGCTTTTTTCAAAATCCCCCGTAACTGGGGAGTCAGAGCTCCTAGTTTTCTTTAATGTATACTGAGTCGACCCACTGTAAGCACCTGTAACAGAGAGATAAAGAGTAAAATAAGTTTTATCTTTAATCTTAACTTCAACAAGCAAAAAAAAAAGGACTCACAAGCGACCAGTTTTTCTCCCTTGCATTTAACCTCTCCCACACATCTGTCCCAGCTTATCCTCCCAACCATCTCTTTCTATGGTCTATGCTTCCTCAATCTGCCTCATCATTGCCCATGAGTTACAGCATCACAAGCCCCTCCACTGCCTTGGTCAGTGTAGCTTTCCACTATCCACCCAAGAAGTGCCATGCTTCTTTCCAGTCTGATCTCTTTGATCTTGTTCAGCATGTTCTAACCATCTATGGCTTAGATTTTTATGGGATTTCAATATCGGGGCTGATAATCCATCCATTGCATACAGTCAAATCATTACTTAAGACTTGGAGTACCTTGGTGTTGCAGTTGAGTCCTGCGCATTAGTAAGCCTGGATATTTTGCTATGCGATCACCTGTATTTTTTACTTTTTACTTTGGGTGTTCACCTACGATAACTACATGGTAAGTGTACTGCACTATTACCGCCAGTGCCTGCCTTTTCAGATGAGCTAAAGAATGATGATGGATTGAACCCAGATCTGTGACTGGAGGTGAGTGTCTGAAAAGTTTCAGTGCTTCGTCCATAATCTCCTTGTGTTTGCTTTGTTTGCCCTACGTTGGCAGGGTTTGTCCAGACGTTGGTCCCTTGCTGACTTTGCTACTGGATTCAAGCTCGTCTGGCTGAAGAGGGCTGTGAGCCTGAAACCGGTCCCAGGATGCTTGTTTCTGGTCCAGGGAAGACATGGCTTAGCAGTTCGGGCTGGGCTGTTCCCATGAGGCACAGGGCCAAGACTGATTTCCATATGTAAATGTAAATTGATACTTGTATAGCGCACTACTCACCCGCAACGGTCTCAAGGCGCTTGTACGAATACCGCTGTGGAACCCATCCTGGCTTTCCCTGTGAGGCGTCCACTCCTGGGCACCCCCAAGGTGGAGGCCAGGCATCCTTAGCGTTGTGGGGGCCGTTGTGGAGATTAAGCAAGCTATTGCCCAGAGTTTCAGAGTGAGACTCCATGATTGGAATAGGCACCGAGGCGAGAATTATCAGGTCCGTGGAATTTTGAGCCCAAGACCCGCCGAGGCGGGAAATTGAACCCTGGTCCCGGGCTAGACCTCTGCATCAGGGTCTGCCGCTCTAAACAATGAGCCACACTTCTCCACATAGCTGTGTCTGAACTGGGGTGGCAAATCAGCCTCATGAGAACAGTCCAGCCCTAACTTCCAAGCCATGTCCCCAACCCCTGCAACATCTCAAGATTTTTCAACATACTTTTCAAATACTCCAAAAACTAGAAGTTTTGTTTCACAGTCTGGGAGTGTAACAACCTCTAGTGGTTGGTTTTATGGCTGCATGTTATGTGACCTAATGTGTATAAGAAAGAGACGGACATTTTAACCCCTTCCATGCTGAAGACGGCCCCCAGTCGTCATGCACTACGGTGCTCGTGTGCTGATGACGGCTGAGGGCCGTCATGAACCCGCCCACTCGCGATTCTGCCGCACAGGCGCAGAATCGCGGCCGCATGGAAGGGGTTAAATGCTTAATTCATAATATATGTTTGACAGTAATTGTTGATAAACATTGAAATGATTTATGGGTAATAATGGTCACATTTAAATGTTGTTGATTATGCCATTATAATAATAAGTAAGTAAAAAATGTATTGTTTCTGATTAATTAAAACCATTAGAAAAATACCTTTGAGTACACACGTCATCAATAAAAAGTCTTAGAAAGAGAGATCATGATTAATAATAGTTATATTAGTAAAAACAATGGGGTTTGGGAAGTGACCATAGTTCGTTATATCTTGTCTGGGCCCACATCTTGGCTTTTTAATTTCAGCTCCACTAGTTTCAGGACTTTCACCAACTTCCCGTTTAGTGACGGAAATCCTGGATCGAAACATGCAAGAACTGCTTGTCTGCGTGTGCATATTCTGTGTTCATTAAAATACATTTTTAGCAGAGCTGCTCTTTCCTCTTTCAACCTCAAGCAGGTACATAGCAAATGTTCAATATCTTCATTCCCTGTACCACATAACCTACATTTTGTCCCACAGTTCCTTCTCAACCATGGTTGTAAATGTGGAATAGCTGGTAGGATTCCTAGCCTATGTTTTAAAAAGGCTTATTTTGTTTTCCTGCAGTACCCCAGTCCAAAATACGGTTGTAACCCGGTTGATTTATATGTACACAGTCATCCAAGCATGACGCCTATAGGAAAAGGTAGCTTTGTCCTCTACGAGCGAGAGTCTCTTTATACTCTTATTTGCTGCACGTTTGAATTGCGCATGCGGTAATGGGATTTCCCATAGTTCTTTCAGTCCTGTAACAATCAAGGACTCCTCCAAGTTTTTTTTCGCCGGCATTTAGGAGCAGCTGCACAGATCTTGCCAAAGCTGATGGTTCAGTGTATTCTCTCGTGAGTTCTTTATTTTGTGATTTAAAAAAAAAAATTATTTTATTGATTTTAAGGCAAGATGAACAATTAACAGTACAAAGACTTGACAGCAAGAAGATCATAGAAAACCCACACCACCCCCTCCCACCCCCACACCTTCACCCACCTAGGCAGAACAGCAGAATTACAGTACATGTCGGACAACCAGGCATACTTTTATGACCAGTGATAGCCGGAGCTATTTGAAATAAAGTTCTTCCATCTGGTCCACACATGAGCCTAGAATAAACACGCTTCAGTTCCAAGGTATCGTGTTGGAACCTACCAGTGTCCTAGTTACAGGCTAGCCCCTCCTTATGGCCTATGTGTTGTGGAAAGAGAAAACCTTTAGGGGTCGCAACACATAACACTCACAGAAGGTCACAGAAGGTCAGGATGGGACACCAAATATGCCGTTAAGGGGGTCCAGAAATCCTTGGGGCGTGAGGATTCCGGCAGCTCTTCCTCATATGGTACAATACACCAAGTCGCGAAGCCACTTTTTTTATTGTGGGCGATGTTTTAGCTCCCCAACCCCCCACTGCCCTTTTTGCAAAAAGAGTAGAAACTGCGACAATTCGCCTGTTGCAGGGCTTAAGGCGCTAGACATAATCCAGCAAAAATAACTCAGGGGAGCAACACACTGGTTCCACCATAACATCAGCGAGAATGGCCACTACCGCAGTCCAAAAGGCAAATGCTCTTGCACATATTCAGGCAACATGGAAAAAATCAGAGTCCACTACTCCACATCTCACACAATTGGAGGTTTCCTTCAGACCATATTTATATAGCTGTAGGGGGGAATAATAT
This sequence comes from Lissotriton vulgaris, assembly GCF_964263255.1. NCBI lineage: Eukaryota > Metazoa > Chordata > Amphibia > Caudata > Salamandridae > Lissotriton > Lissotriton vulgaris. Next base: position 288,931,581 of record NC_141689.1, read on the forward strand.
ACCTGATGTAGGAATCTAAAATGGATTATTCGGAGATTACAATTGGCCGTGAGGTGGCCAGTAAGCCGACAGCACTCCGTCCAGACCTCCGGCGCAACAGGAGTGCCTAGCGCTGTCTGCCAGCGCAAGCAAGAGGGATTTTCCTCCAGGTCACGTTCGCGTGAAGAGGCATTTTAGAGTCTTGTGATTAGCTTTTTTCGACTCTCCCCCATTAGCAGTACCTGCAATGCACGTAGAGTGGTGGGCTCAGCAGGGTAAGCCGGATACGCCACATGGACAGCTTGACGCACCCGGACGTATGTGAAGTTAAACCTAAAGCCACGCTCTGAACCATTCTGTGCCTCTTTTAATGTTTTAAATCGGCAGTCCACATACAGGTCACCGAGCCAAGAGATGCCTGCTGTGGCCATCTCTCGTCGGGCAGGTGCCTCCCGAAATTTCAGGATGTGAAAGTTATGGCAGCAGCGGCGCATACAGGTTGGGCATCTGCGCCCTTGTCGCAAGTGATCGCCAGGCCCATGCCGTGCACTGCGTGGGGTTGATCTCGGTCTGTGGGCCTCCTAACCCCCCCAAAAGAGCATAACCTGCAGTGGGATAGGAAGAACAGCATCTTCCTCAATAGCGACAAGGCGGGGCTGATACTTCTGTGGGAAATTCCAGTAGTGTGCAAATTGCACCTGAGCGCACAGGTAATAGACACGAAGATCAGGAGCCTAAAATCCTCCCTGGTCAAAGGGCTGCACCAGCAGGTCCCATCTACACCTGGGCTTCTTACCGCCCCACACAAATGTCAACAGTGCAGATTGAAGAGTGTGGGACAGCGCTATATTCAGTTTTATAGGTATGTTGGCGGATAGATACAACAATTTAGGCATAACACCATCTTCACTACGGCGATCCTATCCGCCAAAGAGAGGGGCAGGTGCGCCCATCTCACACCTTGTTCAGAAATACGGGTCCCTGTCCGGCCATAATTCTCAGATATAACTATATCAGGATTACTATGTCCCCACACCCCCAGATATTTCACGGGGTCGAATTTCAACGTTAATGGGAAATCTAGTTCCACTTCCTTAGTGAGTACAGTTAGCGGGAGCACCACCAATTTGGATCGGTTGAACCCTAGGCCAGAGAAGCGTTCAAACAGTACACACTCTCTGAGTAGCGCAGATAGATGGACCGCGGGTTCACGAACATATAGCAACATATCGTCTGCCGTTGAAGGAACCGCAGACCTGCTGCAGCGTGTTTTTGACGCAGCTTGCAGGTGAGGGGTTCCAGCGCCAAAGCAAATAGCATAGGTGACAAAGGGCACCCCTGCCTTGTGCCTCTCCTGATGGGAAACAATGAGGACGCCCACCCATTAACCGGCACCCTGGCAAACTGGTCACTATACAGTACCCTGAGCCACTGCAGATAAAAGGGGGGACAGCCCATCCTGCTCAGTAATGTGAACATGAAGGGCCACTGCAGGGAGTCAAAAGCCTTATCTGCGTCTAGCAGCACGGCCACCACTTGGAAATCGGACTCAAAATAATGCAGGGTGGAGAAAAGCATACGTAAGTTATGAGTGGTGGAGCGTTCCATGATAAATCCCGACTGATCAGGCAATACCAGTAAGGGAACCAAGGGTTACACCTAATAGCGATCATTTTTGCCAACATTTTTGCATTAATATTAATAATAGAGAGCCGTCGATATGATCGGCACTGGTTTGGAGGCTTATCTGGTTTCAGTAATGTGACCAGTAAGGCCTCGCAAAGGGGGCAGCGTCCCGGTCTCGTATGCCTCCGCATACACTGCTAGAAGCCGAGGAGATAATAATGGGATTTTTAACATGTGGTATTGGTCTTTTTAATGTAATGATCCTTGACAAATCCAGTAGGCTTGCTTTATATGTAGATGTGGTGACCCCTTGACAAAACCATAAGGCTTCCTTTATTTTAAGTGATAAACTGATACCACCCTATATTGTGATGATCAATCTGGTATAGGTGGGGTGGGGTACTGTGAAAAATTACTGACTGGACAATCAGTTATTTTTCCTCAACCATTTAATTGCTTTTTCTTTTTGAAGATACAATATCAATGCAGATTACAGCAGCATACATCAGCGTGTCTTTTCATTGACAATGCCATTATAAACCACCAGCAGAGCATGTTATTTATTTGCAAAGTTTTATATAGCGCTGGCTAGACCCGTAGGTATCAGAGCGCTTTACATGAGGATCAGCGAGTTGCAAGTTACACAATTACATGGTTTCAAGAGCTAAGTAAAATATAGGAGAAAAACGGAGATAAGACAATAACATTAGTCATTAACCATAACTTAGCCAGTACATACGTCCAGTGGGGCGTGGAAGGTCAAGGGGGGAAGGTGTAAGGAATGAAGATCGGACCGAAAAGGCAGCACATCGGAGAGACGAGGGGAAACTATGTCCAATGTCCGGCTGGGTAGGTGATGGCTGCAGGGGTGAAACCATAGCCAATCTCCTCTATAGCTGTAAAAGCAGCTCCACCGGGCATCGGCCATGTTGCTTCAGGTCCATGCATTAACCCCTCCGCCGCGGGGCTAATTCCCCCCGCGGCACGGGGGAGAGGTGGGGCCACGCACGGCGCCGCGGTGCTGATGACTAGCCCAGGCTCGTCATGCAGCACGGTGCTCGTGTGCTGGTGACGAGCCTGGGCTCGTCATGAGCCCGCCGGCACAATGGAACGCTCAGCACAGCGGGGGAATTATCCCCACGTGTGAGTGTTCCACGGCTCATGACGAGCCCAGGCTCGTCACCAGCACACGAGCACCGTGCTGCATGACGAGCCTGGGCTCGTCATCAGCACAGAAGGGGTTAAACAACGGTCGGTTCTAAGAAGCAAGACTAAGAACTTTGAATTATCCCCTTTGAGAAGTGGTGCATTGTGGTATCTCACCCAAGCTTGAAACTAGACTGTTAACTGGGAACAAACATTAGTGGGAATCGGGAGGAGGGAGGCGGGCATAATTCTAGTGCTGTGGTGGCAATAGAAAGCGTGAAGCTAATCACTGGGAACTGCGCGGTGGGTTCTCTGGATAGTATGCAGTAGTGTAGATAATGGGGACCTGGGAAGGGCAGCCCTCATGGAAGGGATTAGTCAAATCTACTGGTAGAGGTGCGTACCGAGATGGCTCTGTTACTAGGAGGTGTCCGCATCCTTGTCAGTGGCTTGCTGTGAGTGTGTAATCAAGGTGGCCCATTGTATGGCGATAGGGCGTCGCAGTATCATGGGACATCAGCGCATCCGATGCACCTCCTGTTACCGAAGTGATTCCTCCTCTACAACCCCCATTTGCGCACTGCCCCAGTCCATGCCCCGGGACCTGCTGGCGCACGCAAGTGCTGTGTGATTGCTCGCTTGGCTAACAATAGGGCTTAATTGGAAAAGCGTGTTTGCACTTGATTTGCTTCCAGCGCTTAAAAACACCTAACGAGCATACTTCCCAAGTGTATACATGCTTTCCCGCAACTCAGCATGGATAGCGCCTCAGTAATGGCGTAGAGCTGAGCAGGACCTTAAAATGTGTACTAGTGACTCGTTAGACATGTGGCATCAAGGGCAAGCAAAGTGTGACTCTGGGAAATGATGATGGACTTGTGCTGGAGTTAGATAGGCCCAATGTAGGATAAAGAACTGTATGTTTTTAAAAAGCAAGTTTCGAGAGACTCTTTGGAAATTCTAAGGTCTTTTTCCATTCTTTATCATGAAGGACCCGTCAAAACTCCTCCAATATCTGGCGGAGTGTGACGAGCGGGGTGGCCATCAACTCCTGCACAGCTTTGTAGAGCCATGTGATAAGATGGTGATCCGGCCCCACGGTCAGCATGGCATGCAGCACCGGATGTGTTGTTGGTTCACTCCTGGATAGTTCCCAGAGACTTTAACAGGAGTGTACAAGTTGCCTGTGACAGAGAAACTACTCCATTGGGAGCTCGCTCTGCTCCGCCAGCTGAGCAAAGAGAAGAAGCTGATGCTTTGAAAATAGGGCCTCCAACTCCAGAAGTAAACAATTGGTCCAGGTGCGTAACTCTCCAGTGGTATAATAGTCCTGGCCTCGAGGCAAGCCAACCAGGGTCAGCAAGAGGTTATAAAGCAGAGTATTCCAGGAGAGACTGTGTATCCTGGCCATGGTGGCCTCTGCTACCGCCACCTGTATGGGATAGGTCGGGGCAGGCCCAGCTCCCAGTAGGAGTAGATGGCCCCCGTGCAGCCCTCCCTCGATGTAACACCCGCTAGCGGGACAGCTATTAGAGCTGCGCCATCAGGAAGTATGCCTCGAAGGACAGCGCTCTAAGCCTCCCCAATCCATTGGGAGTTGCATCTTGTTCAAGCCTGCTCAATGACGACCAGACCTCCACATTAGCGAACAAAGAAGCTTGAAGCTTGTCCAACTCCTGAAACTAAGAGCGAGGCAGAATAACTAGAATATTTGTGAACTAACATAGGAGGCGAGGCAGGATGACCATTTTGGACAAGGCGATTTTGCGGATGGGAGCTAGGGGAAAGTGTCCTCAAGTAGCCGTCTTGGGAATGTATGCCCACAAGGGCCCTGTGGTGATTACCCTCAGAGGTCGCGAACATTATCATACAGACAAACTCCCAGGTAGCTGGTGCTAGTAGCCGCCACATAAGGCATGAATCCCCAATGCGTACCTCATGTTGCAGGTCGGGCTGAGAGGGTAAACAGCAGATTTTGTCCAGGTGACCCACAGCCCAGCAAAATCCGCAAGCGCTACGCTTAGGGGCTCAATGTTAACTGCTATGTTCCTTATGTAAAGAAGCAGGTCATCTGCATATAGGGACGCACTGTGCGTTCTGCTTGCCAGAGGAATGCCACAGTCCACCCGAGTACAGACCTTGTCTCCAGTGGGGGTGATTACCTCTGTGATATGATGAGACACCGAATCTTGTTGAATGAGTCACGCTAGGAGTGCTCCAAGTCTTTTGGCCTCTCTGTGCACCCTGGCCACGCAGGCCTTAAAATTATAGGGTCTCAGGTTTTCAAGAAGGGCCACGAAAGTGGTCTTTGCCTCCGCCAAACAAGGTGTAAGTAACAGGTTGGCATCTGCCCCTTTACTGAGAGAGCCCAGATTGCACTCAGGTGCTTATAAGTCTAGTTCAAGAGTTCTGTGGGCTCTCGCTATCTGTTGTTTACAAGTTTCCCTGGTCACCACTCTAAAGGCGTCCCATTCCAGTGTCCTGGTGGACGCCTTGTTCTGATTTTCAGAAATGTATAATCAGATGCTGATCTCTTAGCCCTGGTACACTTGATTCCCAAGACACTCACACGGCAGCAGCCAGATGGACGTAGGGGATGTAGGGGGTCCATTTCAGGGCCATAATGAGTGGGTCATGATCAGATACGACACGTCCTAAATAATCAGGGGGACAACCTGGGCGAGCAGAGAAATTGGTCAATGCGCACATAGATATTGTATGGAAGGTAAAGAGTGCCGGGACCTCTTGGCATCGGTAAGTGTCCAGTGATCGACCCAGGCACTGAAGCATTCTGCCTGCATGTGGGGTGGAGAGTGCAGGATCTTTCCAGGGATATGTCAAGTACGCAATTGTAATCCCCCATAGTATCCATGGAAGCGTTGTACAGTGGGCCAACCTGCCTGAGCGGGTTTCCTAGAATGCTCCATGATCAGTGTTCTGCACATAGAGACTAGTGGTGGGATTTGAGTTTGACCAAGGTAATACGCGGCTTAGCCGTACCCCAGATAAAAGATTTTATTTTGGAGTCAATGGACCTTAAAATAGTCGGGGGAATGTTTAAAGGGAGCATACCTAAAACATAAAGAAATTGCGGTAAGGTGACCATCCTAACCGCCTGAACCCGTCCCCAAAGAGATAAGCCAAGGACTTTCCATTTATCGAAATCTCGTTGCATTTGTGCAATCAGCGGTGTTAAATTGTCCATAACTATATTATCCAATCCTCTGTTAATGAATATTCATAAATATTTAAGGTGGGAAGATTGCCAGTGAAATGGAAAACCGGAAAGTGCAGCTTTTGTAGTACCATTGGACATAGGCTATGCTTCACTCTTATCCCAGTTAATCTTATAACCGGAAAAAGAAGAGAAATTATTTATGATGCGAAGAAGAGCAGCGAGAGAGCGGGGAAGATCGGTAAGTGTGAGAAGAATATCATCCGCGTATAAATACATTTTTGAATTTTGAACCGTCCTGTCCTGCACAGAAGCGGTCGCATCCGCATTTCCTCCTGGTATCGTAGCGCTTTTTGTTCCACGCTGCCTGTGCTTTGCTTGCAATCATTTGGTGTCGCATTCCATCTCGCCACATTTCATAGCGCCGCATTGTGCCTCGTGCTTAGACGCTACTTGTGCTTTGTAACTTAATTTGATTTGCCACATCTGTTAGAGCCGCATTGTGCCTGTGACTAGACGCTACTTGTACTGTGACTGCATTTCACTTTGCCACATCCCATAGCGCTGCACTCTGCTTTAAAGCGCTGTAACCATAGCGCTTCTGTGTATTTTATTTTTGTGCTCACTGCTCGCCCCAACCTCTCCCTGATCACCGTTGTTTACTGCTGCTGCCATTTTGTTGTTTGTGCAGTCCCAGCCCCGTCCCTCCAATCACGCTCCCACCTCCCTGCTGACCCTCCCTCGCCCCTCCCCCCGCCAACGATTTATGCCAGATGCTTTTGCGCGCAGCGTTTACGCGCAGCGGTCGCGCCCCATGCGCGCCGACGGTGCGCCAAAGGTACGCCCGTCTACGCCCGGACCGCGCCCAGCGCAGGTCCCCCTAGTCCCCACCATACCCAGCCCACTAGAGTCACATATGATGACACAACTCTCCTCGCCCTCAACCCCGGTCGCGCTCCTCAATGCTACGAAGCCACCCCAGGTCGTACCCACGGTCCATTCGCCTGCCTCTCCTGCAAGTTCAACTGTTCAAGGACCCTCACCAAACCCACTTCCTCCACACACAGCCCCGACTCTGACCGCCTGAAGTGCATCCTGCTGAACACCCGCTCGGTCCAAAGACACGCAACGGAACTCTGGGACCTACTCGACACTGCATCACCGGACATCGCCTTCCCGAAACATGGATGAACACATCATCAGCACACGACATCGCCATTGACATACCGGACGGCTACAAGATTACCCGTAAAGACCGCACCAACCAAACAGGAGGAGGCATCGCCATCATCTATAAGAAAACCATCAAAATCACGACCAGCTCCGACGATAATCTCGCTACCGCCGAACATCTCCACTTCCAGATCCACACCGACCCTAGGACCACACTTAGAGGCACCCTCATCTACAGGCCTCCAGGCACCCGCACTGAATTCAGCGATGACATCACAGACTTCGTCAGCCCACATGCCCTCGCCTCCGTGAACTACATTCTTTTAGGAGACTTCAACTACCACCTTGAAAACAAACACGAGAGCAACACCACCGCCCTTCTGGACAACCTGGCCAATCTCGGACTCAAACAACTTGTTGACACCCCCACCCATGTAGCCGGACACACGCTCGACCCTATCTTCACCTCCAGTAAGCACATTTCCTTCGACCACACCACAGCCCCCCACTGGACGGACCACAGCTGTGTTCACTTCAGCTACAAAACCACCCTGACCCACAACCGCCCACAACCTATTCCTCGGAGAAACTGGAACAAAATCACTTCCGACAAACTCCTCACATCACTCAACCAAAACCCTCCCACCCTCTCACTGGACCCAAACCAAGCGGCCATCAATCTCAAGCAATGGATCACCCACAGTGCTGACGAATTAGCACCCCTGAAAAAACACCAGATCAAATCAGCCAACAAAAAGGCTCCCTGGTTCAATGATGACCTTAAAAAATCCAAGAAGCTATGCCGCACCCTGGAGAAAAAATGGAAAACAAACCCGACCACAGACAACATGTCCACCCTCAAGGCAGCCACCCGCAAACACCACCAACTGATCCGATCCGCCAAGAAATCAGCACTCAAGGATCGTCTTGACAACAACACCCCCAACAGCAAGGAACTTTTCAACATCGTTAAAGAATTCACCAACCCCACCGCAGCATCCAACGACATCACTCCATCCCAAGACCTCTGCGATGCGTTATCCTCCTTCTTCTACAACAAAATTGCAGACATCCACAACAGCTTCGAGAACATTCCCAGCGTTCAACCCTCCCCACCCCCCTCAGATCCTACTCCGCCAACTAACAACCTTACCACCTGGAACCCAATTACCACTGAAGACACCATCCGCCTAATGAACTCAATCCACTCTGGCTCGCCAACCGACCCCTGCCCCCACCACATCTTTAACAAAGCGGACTCCATCATCGCACCCCATCTCCGTGATGTCATCAACTGCTCGTTCAGGTCTGCCACCTTTCCAGAAAGCTGGAAACACGCCGAACTCAGCGCCCTCCTGAAGAAACCCATAGCAGACCCCTCCGAACTCAAAAACTACCAGTCCATATCCCTCCTCCCATTCCCGGCCAAAGTCATCGAGAAAGCCGTCAACAACCAGCTCGCCGCCTTCCTTGAATCCAACAACTCCCTTGATCCATCTCAATCCGGATTTCGAGCCAAGCACAGCACCGAAACTGCCCTCATTGCAGCTACTGACGACATCTGAACACTACTCGACAGCGGTGAAACAGTGGCCCTCATTCTACTCGACCTCTCCGCCGCCTTCGACACAGTCTGCCACAGCACCCTTCTACAACGCCTCAGCAACATCGGAATACAAGGAAAAGCCTTGGACTGGATGACCTCATTCCTCGCTGGGAGAACTCAGAGTCCGACTCCCCCTGTTCAACTCTGAAGCCACTGAAGTCATCTGTGGAGTACCACAAGGATCTTCACTCAGTCCCACCCTCTTCAACGTTTACATGAGTCCACTTGCCTCCATCGCGCGTCAACACAACCTCAACATCCTCTCTTACGCCGACGACACCCAGTTAATCCTCTCCCTCACCAAAGACCCTAACACCGCCAAAACCAATCTTCACGAAGGCATGAAAGAAGTAGCCGAATGGATGAAACATAGCCGCCTCAAACTCAACTCAGACAAAACGGAGGTGCTCATCCTAGGATCCTCCCCCTCCGCTTGGGACGACTCTTGGTGGCCTTCAGCTCTGGGCACAGCACCCACAGACCATGCACGTAACCTTGGCTTCATCCTAGACTCCTCTCTCTCGATGTCCAGACAAGTCAACGCAGTCTCATCCTCTTGCTTCAACGTACTTCGCACTCTCAAAAAGATCTTCCGTTGGATCCCCCTAGAGACAAGAAAGACTGTCACCCACGCACTGGTCACGAGTCGACTGGATTACGGCAACACACTATACGCCGGAATCACAGCAAAATTACAGAAAAAACTCCAACGCATCCAAAACGCATCAGCGAGACTCATATTAGACATCCCTCGCCAAGATCACATCACCGGACACCTAAAAGACCTCCACTGGCTTCCCGTCAACAAAAGAATTACTTTCCGCCTTCTCACCCACGCACACAAGGCCCTCTACAATCTAGGACCCGAATGCCTCAACAATCGCCTGTCCTTCTACAAACCCACCCGCCAACTAAGGTCGGCCAATCAAGCCCTCGCCGCGGTCCCGCGCATCGGAAAATCCACCATGGGTGGCAGATCCTTCTCCTTCCTTGCCGCCAAGACCTGGAACTCACTCCCCACTCACCTCCGCCTTACTCAAAACCACATCTTCAGAAAAGATCTTAAAACCTGGATATTCGACAAATAATGAACCCCTTCCCCAAGCGCCTTGAGACCCTCTGGGTGAGCAGTGCGCTATACAAATCCACGAACTTGAACTTGAACTTGAATGACCAATTGGAAGAGGAACTCCAACCATTGCAGATGATTGATGTATTGCAGCAGCCAAAGGTTCCATTGCTAGAAGGAAAAGAAGAGGGGAAAGAGGGCAACCTTGACGAGTACCCCGTCTGATTGGAAATGGAGTAGAAAGGAAACCGCCACAGTTAACTTGAGCTGAAGGACTATCATACAGCAGACGCACTTTAGCTTTAAATTGGTTGCCTAAACCAAATCGTTACATTATGGTAAAAAGATACTCCCATTCAATACGATCGAATGCTTTTTCGGCATCTAAAGAAAGGAGTATGGTATCACTAGCAAGATTTTTAGCTGAACATAAGGCATGGGAGAGAGTACGTAAATGATTCCGAGATGAACGACCAGGAACAAAGCCTACCTGTGAATTGTGGATTAAAGAAGGTAAAACCTTACGAATACGTGATGCGAGGATACTTGCAAGAATCTTAACATCAGAGTTTAAAAGAGAGATAGGGCGGTAGCTACCACAAAGCAGAGGATCCTTACCAGGTTTTGGTGAAACAGCTATGATGGCCTTGTCGGAAATAGAACCAAGAGAGGAGTCCTCTGTGGCTTCTGCAAATGTGGCATGTAGAGTATCAACCATATTCTGACCAGTCCACTTGAAAAATTAAGGGGGAAACCATCCTCACCTGGTTCTTTATGGTACGGTAAAGTAGCAATAGCTGAGGAAATTTCCTCCTTCGTAATAGGTCCGTCAAGTAGAGCTCTACCATCATCAGAGAGTAGTGGAAGATGTATCGTATCCAAAAAATTGGACACCTCTGACGTGTCAATGTGAGTGTTTGGTGAATAGAGAGATCTGTAAAATTAAGCAAATTCATCAACAATTTCTTACGGTTGAGTAAGTATATCGCCAGAACTTGATGTAATAGCGGGAATTGCCATAGCAGCCTCTCTCTGACGCAATTGCGCAGCCAGTAGCCGGCCAGCTTTTTCACTTTGCTCGTAGTGACGCCCTTTCATCCTTTGTAAGGCATATTCGGCCTTAGAAGTAAAAAGACTGTTGAGAGACATGCGTGCCTGTTCCAACAATTTACGATTTTGAAGGGTTGGTTTTGAAACATATAATTGGGAAAGTCGGCCAATGTCTTTTTCCAAATCAGCCTGTTTGGCAGCTTTCTTTTTGTTATATAAAGCAGCGTCCCGCATACGTTTGGCCTCTGATAGTTGCCTTAGCAGCTGCCCATAACGTTCTTTTAGAGGGGATTGAGTCCCCATTATTCAAAAGGTAGTCTCGTAGGTGCGACTGCAAGAGAAGTTTACCAGATAGTGTCTTGTATTTATTAATGTTTAAACGCCATGATTTGCGCCCCGGAGTGGAAAGACCCAAATCAAGAGACAAGAAAACAGGGGAGTGATCAGAAATGGCTGCTTCTAGGATTTTCGATTCTGTAACTAGCCGGACTGTATGTTGCGAAAGAAGAAAGTAGTCCAGACGGGAGAATGTACCGTGAGTAGAAGAAATGAATGTGTATTCTTTATCCTGAGGGCGACTGAGTCTCAAGTGATCAACTAGACCAGTATCAATAAGAATGTCAAGCATTTGGCTCTAACGGATGCATTGACGGTATCAAGGCAACCTGTTCTGTCAAGGGCAGGATCTGGAGCCAAGTTCCAATCACCTCCAATGAGAAATTGGGTAGCATTTATTTCTGTGAGGAGGTGATTGTGTCGAAGGAAAAATTGCTTTTTGGAACCTAATGGAGCGTAGACAGAACCAAGTCAAATGAAAGAATTTCCAAGTTTCAACTTAACAAATACATACCGACCATCCGGGTCAGTCCAAGTATTGATAATCGTAAAAGGAAGTGACTTTCGAAAAAGAATGGCAACGCCACATTTACGAACGGGGTTGGGATTAGTAGGGTCCGGTTTAGAAACACTGCTGTGAATGATTTTACCCACCCAATTCCTGCTAAGTTTACTAGATTCAATATCGTCCAAATGGGTTTCCTGCAGTAAGGCAACGTCTACATGTTTAGAATGCAAGTAAGAAAGAACCTTATTTCGTTTCATATAGTGGGTGAAGCCATGAACATTCCAAGAAATCACTGACAACGGATGGGTAGAAGACATGACAGTAAAATTGAACAAGAAGATGAAAGAGGAAAGAGAAAATATATAACAAGAAGAGGTGTGTTACTCTGGGCAAGGAAGAAGAAGAAAGAAGAAAAGGGAAAGTCGTTTATAAAGGCAGAGAAAAGAGTGAAACAGATAGATCAAATATGAATTGAGAAAGAGAAAGTATTAAAGATGCAAAGAAGAAAATGAAAACGAAAGAAAAGAAAGAGAAGAAAAAAGAAACCTAGACTGTTAACTACGGGTCTGGGTGCACCTACAGCAGCACCAAGGGACCCCCTCCGAGCAAAGAAGAATGGGGATTCGGGGAATAATTAATAAAACTGAATATGTAAAACGCAGTTAGAATATGATTACAACAAGAAAAATATGGAAAACCATTTACCATTATCATGAAATATAGGCAGTAAAATGGAAAAATCATGATATTAGAACCATACAATAAGAGAATAACAGGAGGAGAAAAAATAAAAGCAAGGGAAATGGAATAAAATGAGACATATTACATAATAAAGGAGGTGCGAAAGATAGAATGAAAGAAATATGAAAGTGAAATGAGAGAAATAGAGAAATCCAGCACCATCATAAAGAGGGGGAGAAAAGGTAATAGAAAATACAGATAATAAAGCATGGGAATAAAAGCATAGGAAAATACCAGAACCTATTTTAAGAAATATATGAAAGTATCCAAAGCGAAGTGAGCATTGAAGGAAATGTATAATGTCACGTTAAGTAACGAGTACAATATCATAGGGAAGGAATACATTGGAAAAAGGACCACCATAGTAAAGATAACAATTTTGAGACAAGCCTACAAACAGAAATATACCTTGCGAAGGTCAAACGCATAGTATAAGACCATGAAAGAACGTGCAGGTAAAAAAACAATATGAAACCGAGAACAAAAGTAATCATACCTCTAAAAGAAATACCGCGTCAGAATAGTACCTAGATGAGAATACAAACCAATAATGGCACCTAAAAAGAGGGAACGAGATAACATGTAAAGACAAGGAGGGAAAACCAAAAAATCATGCAATGGAAGGGAAACAGAAAGAAAATGGTCAGAAACAGTCTAAAGATAGAAAACAGTGAAACAAATATACAACATTCAGAAGCGAAATAATCAATAAATGGAATATTGAGTGATTACCCGGACAACAATAACATCACTATAACAGGGAGAATGGATATGAAGAAAGAAAACTACCTGTGGAAGGGTAACAACCTTATAGTATATAAGAAGCAAAGCCTGAAAAAAATGATTGAATGACTGTAAAACTGAAAATCACAAGTTAATAGTAAATATAGAATAACAGTGAGGCATAAGGCCTTATATAGAACACTAAGTATAAGGAGCCATGTTATACCATGCATGAAAAGCTCAGTAGACTAAAGAAATAGCAAAAGCATTATAAACAACAAATACTGCTTATAAACATATAGAATTAGAAAACTAGAACATAAAAGAAATTTCAGTCAGCATCAGAAGGCGTCTTAAGAGGTGACCTAGACTTGTCTCTCTGCTGTGTGTTAGTGAGAGAGGAGACAGAATGTAGAGCTGAATCTCTGTCCTCCTGAGTTCGAGGCAGACGGGTGAGATCCCTGTCACGTTGTCTAGATACAAGAGAGGTGTAGAATTGAGAAGTTGGTAGATTCATAGAGGAGGACGTGGACTGAGGAGGTTGGGCAGAGGAAGAAGACTGAGTGTCCATATCATTGGATTTGATATCGTCCAGGAACTGTTGTAGAAGTGCAGGATCATAAAAGTCTTTGGATTCTCCATTTCTGGTAATACGGACACGTGCAGGTTCAAATAAACCATATTTGATGTCCATTTGACGTAACTGGGGCCGCATAGAAAGAAACGCTTTCCGCCGCTCATTCGTTGCTTTAGAAAAATCTGCAGCCATATGGATGGTATGACCTTGAAATAGGAAGGAGCCATGAGTGCGAGCCAATGATAAAATCTGTCTGGTCTGCTTATGTCGAAGAAAACAAGCAATAATTGGCCTAGGCCTTGCCGAAGGTCCAGAAAGCGGTGGGCCTAGCCTATGAGCATGTTGGAGCTCCAGAGGAGGGGCAAAAGAAATTCCAGTCAAAGTAGGAAGGGCATTACAAAGAAAGGACTTCATATCTTGTTTTTCGATATTTTCTGGAAAACCCAAAAAGCGGATATTGTCTCTAAGACTGCGATCTTCCAAATCGATGCTCTTACTATGTAGAAAAAGTAGATCTTGATCTGAACCTTGAACAGAATCCAGTCGGCTTTCTATATCCACTATTTTAGAGTCAATGACGTCAATCCTTGTGTGGAAAGTAGTGAGTTCTGCCTTGATAGACTTAGTCTCTGCGGTTAATGAAGTCATGGCAATATCCAGACCTTCCAGTCGCCGGTTAACCCCAGAAAGTTCTTGCAGAATGCGTTGCATAGTATCAGATAAGGATTTGTCGCTCTGAGATAAAGCAGCTTGTGGTGTAGGAGGTGACACAGATCCATTACCTTTAGCTGTCGAAGTAGAGGATTGTTTAACCACATCAGTAAAAAGTGTTTGTTTAGGCCCGCGACCACCATTCCTATTATTAGACATTTCCGTGCACCATTGTAGTGGTGGTCTACAATAGCAAATAGAGGAAATATTGGAATATGAGGCAAGTGTCATATTTAGGATAAGTGTCCTATTCACTTAAAAACTAATTCTAATCTGGTTATCTTTCCTTCCGATATACTTTGCCTGTACAGGACCTAGGGACAAGTGTCAAGTAGCCGACGACTAGCCGACACATTTATGAGAAAAAGATCTCTGGAAAACAGTCCCCTTGTAGGACTTGTTGGACATTGGATTTCCCGCCCAACGAGGAGCGCAATTCATTGATGAAGCATTTTACCGTAATGAGGTAGGGCCTGTGCATCCTAAAAAGGATGTTCTGTTTAATCTGAAGTGACCTTTGGACCAGAATTTGGTCCTTAAGAACCATTTCACGAACTTTACACCATTTGAATATTTAGATCCTTGAAACACTACATATGCAAGGTGTGTATGTGCCTTATTAACTAAAGATTATCAGTGCAATGTTAAAGAAAAGAGATGGGCAAATCTTAATAATAGGCTAGGTTGATGTGATAAAAGAGATTTTACTAAACCTTCTCTAATTTTCCAAATCCTTACCAATATACGTCCTTAGAATTTTTTTGTAAACTGGAAACTGGTGAATTTGACAGTTTCTACATTTATATAGTAATGCAGACAGCACAGTCAAGCGGAGTGCTGGGATAGGGGTCGGCATGGTTAATGTACAGAGATGCTGCAATACTTCCACTGCCTGAGGTTCTTTATGAAATTGTTTCGCCATTCCATAAGTCTTTGTTTCAATTTCAAAGCCCTAACTTTAATCTGCGTCGTCTGTTGTAAGACCATGGATGCATTTGCCAGAATTGAGAAAGATATCTTGAGATCACAGGGGAATAATATTATGAGGTAATCCCATATCCCCTCCTATTTTGAAGTTTTTAATCCGAGTATGTCGTGACGCAGTAGTTTACACTTGGTGCACCAGTTGCTGAAAAGTGGACCAAAAGATTTACGGATGTTAAAGAGCAACTTGGGATTCTGGAGCTTTTGAAGTATTAAGATTCAATATTATTTTATTTCAAATTATAATCTTGTGCTAGGTTTCTCCATGCCACCAATCATTGCTTTCTTTCTTCAAAGCTCTGGACAGGGAGGTATAGTTAAACAAATAGCCTTGGCCTGATTCATTTTAAGATATGAGAGTAGTCTATAAGGATGATATGTTTTAGCACTAGAATATATACATAGCACGAAACCGCTTTACCATTTTATTTTGATTGTTGTAAAACTCCCAGGAAGGTTTGGTCATTGTTGTGGCTTGTCAAACATTGTTAGTTCTGTCCTAGATATGGGAATGATGTAGCTGATAGAGGGCATATGTTTTCCACTTGTCCAGGTTAAGCAGGTATTGGTCTTCAATATTTGAAATAATGGAGCCCTGCTTGGTGTAGTCTTCAGCTTTAAGGATTCCCCTTCAGTCTAGGGGTGAATGAGAGTTTAATGAGGGACCAATTTTCTTCTGCATGATTGTGATATAACTGATCACCACGACTGACTACTTGGCATGTAGCAGTCTGAGTTTTCTATTTACGCAAGCATCCTCTATAAGGTGAGTTCATGTGTGGTATGGGCCAAAATCAAAACCACTTAAAGAACACCTAATGATTAGAATAAGGATATGAATACTATTTTGTTAGTAAAATGTGTTTTATGTTTCATTGACCACTCCATTAAATACATAATAACAAATAGTCTGTGTCCAACCAGAACTTATGTTTGCTAAGGAAAAGTGCTTTAATACTACCACAAAATTACTGTACTTAATCATCATATGCATTGCAAGAGTTATACTGATTGTAATTTAGCAACTACGGTAATCTGTGGGACAGTCTAATGCAGTGATCTTTAAACTTTTTAATGCCCCCTCCCCCAATGGGGGAGTTGTCCAGCGGTTGTGGGAGGGTGACTTCTGAGGTTCAGTTCACCCTTCTGCCCGATAGGGATTGTTTTCAGTCCCTCAAAATGTGGTTGTGTTTCTCCCGCCCCCTTTTGGGATCCTAATAACATAGTACCTTTCCGTCCTTGGTGGTAGGTCATGTAAGCCGGACCTGCAGTTCGTTGTTGGTTGGTGACCTCCGCTCTCAATCTGGTTTACTCCTTGTACAGCCCACCAAGCAAGAGATGGCTGCTCAGAGTAGTATAGGCAGTGCAGAGCGGCTGTGTGGCAGGCGCACAGTTCACGTCATGTTTAATTACTGCGCCATCAGTTTTCCCTCGGGCCCTAACTCCGGTACCCCACCCTTATTTAAGTGGTGAGGCGGGGGCGGTCTTCACCCGTGCGAGGGCTGTCTTCTTCCTAGGCACAGCTCAATCCAGTGAAGCCACTGACTGAGTTAATGAGACCCCTTTTCTTCCAGGCACTAGGTGCTAGCTTTTGGTAATGGGATAGTCAAGTAAGCATTATATGGTTTTTCAGAAAGGCCCATATCTTGATCACTTCCACAGGAACAGCACACACTGTAGTTGTTCTCTAGTCACCCGGCCTTCACTCGTCACTGTGAGCGGTTCTAGGTCGTTCGAAGACTACAGCCGCTGTCATTTTGCCAACTCTTCAGCCCCTTTGTTGTCCTCTTGTAAGGGCACCTTGAGAGCCCCTGCCCTGCGCACCTGCTTAATTTTGCTTGTTCTGAGCTGGGGTTCAAAAATCTCCTGCCTGCCTGCGGTGAAGATCGTGGAAGGCGTGCATGTTCACCCTGACCATGCTGGGGACCTTTCTAAATCCCAACACTCCATCTATTGTACAGCAACCCTGTTAGACTTGGCACCATTGGTGTGGGTCTCCCATCTATTTTTTGCTGTTGCGTCATCTGTTTTTGCTGGTCTAGATGCTTTGGGCACTTTGCCACTGCTGTTCAGTGCCAAAGTGCAAGTGCTCCCTTTTGTAAATTGTTGTATGGATTAGGGATTCCATGATTGGTTATTTGATTTACTTGTCAGACCCTAGTACAGTGCACCATGTGTGCCAGGGCCTGTAAATCTAATGCTGCTGGTGGGCTTGCAACACTGATTGTGCCACTCACAGAAGCAGCTTGTACAATGTGGCTCAGGCCTGCCATTGCAGAGTCTGTATGCAGTCTGGGACTGCCATGTCAACTTGGCAATTGTACACACTATCCAGTCCCCAACCTTCCCTTTTCTGCATGTTAGCCACCCCTAAGATAGGCCCAAGGCACCCCTGTGGGCAGGGTGCATTGTATGTGAAAGGTAGGACATGCTCTGATGTGTCTGGCATATCCTGATAGTGAAATACTGCCAATTTCGTTTTTCACTATTGTAAGGCTATCTGTTCCCATAGGCCAGAATGGGAAGTTTGTTTAAAACATCTTTTAAACATAACTGAACCAGGGAACAAGATAGGAAAATAAAGTTTAGTATGCCTGAACTCAGAATGTTAAAGTGCATCTTTTAGTGCGGGTGATTTTAACATTGTGTTTGAAAATACCACTTTTAGAAAGTAGGTATTTTCTTGCCTATCCATACAGTGTGCCTCTGCTATGTTTGTGTATCCTGCAGTGGTTACTTTTTGCCAAGTAAAGGAGAAAAAGGACTTTGCTGTTTGCTTTGTCATCTTGAGGAAAATCTCCACGGACTTGAAAGTGTGCTTGCCTCCTGTTCTGAAGTCTCAGGGACACAAAGACTTCACCTCCAGCTCCTCTGAATTTCCTTGCTGGGAATTCGAACCTGCAAAGAGGTCCCTGCTGCTGTTTAAGGCCTCTAGAGACTGTTTGTTGTTGGGTCCTGGATGATCGACGCAACGAGGAAGAAGCGTATTGCATCTGCACCAATTCCCGCCGCACCGCTGAGTTACGGAGAAGACTCATGCCACATCTGCACCTGGTCTAGACACATTGCCGAGCTACGGAGAAGAAGCATGCTGCATCCACACTAGGTCCCAACGCATCGCCGAGAAAACCGTCGCAGCACCTGTTGTGCGGCTGCAAACGTTTACACATCGTCCAGATCATCGCATCGACCCGCCATTTTGTTGCATCGCACCGGATCGTCGCCACGCATCGAGGCGCCATTTTGTTGCATCGTAACCGGAACGCAGTAAGAAACAGATGCATCACCTCCTCTCTGGTAAGGAACAGGCGCATCGCCTCCCCAGCGCTGCAGTAAGAAACAGACGCATCGCCTCTACCGAAGCAAAGAACTGACGCATCACCTTCCTTGCGACCCTTTTGTTTGTTTTGCGGGACTCATCTAAGGTACTTTGTGGGAAAAGTGTCGCATTTACAACTTGCATTGAACTGACCAATTTCTACCATTTAGAAGCCTTTTTTTGATACTGTATTGTGGATTTTTGTCGTTTGGTCTTGTCTTGGTTTAGATAAAGATTACTTATTTTTCTAAACTGGTGTGGTGTATATTTGTAGTGTTTTCACTGTATTGCTGTATGTGCTAAAAATGCTTTACACACTGCCTCTGAGATAAGCCTGTCTGCTCGTGCCAAGCTATCAAGGGGGTGAGCAGGGATTATTTTAGAAGTGTATTCACCTTATCCTGACTAGAACTAAGGGTCTCTATTTGGACAAAGGTACCTACCTCTGCCAACTAAAGACCCCCATTTCTCACAATCCCCTAGAAGTGATTCTGGTAAAATAAACATGACGTCCTACAGTTTGACTTCTGGGCACCCTGCACCTTGGCTGAAGATTTTCTTCTGTTCTGACCCATGATGGAGGAATTTTCAAAGCTTTATCGACATTTAGCCCAATGGTATGCCCCCCATCCCCCCGCCCTATCCCCTCGCAATCAAGCAGTGTACGTTACTGTGACGTCAATGGTGGTGATCACATGATTGGAGGGGGTCCCTCGGCATTCAGTGACAAAGAGCTGGCAGACCAGTAAAGTCACAAAGAAGTACTGTAGCAAATGGACTCTTCGGGAACGGGTGACTGTGCAGCCACAAAGGCTGCTTTCACTTAGAGCAGAGTGCAGCCCAAGGATGGGTGAGAGGCAGCTGAGGCCCGTCTGAGCAAACAGAACTCAAACGTGCAGCACCAACCAGTAATTATACGTTCAAAGGGAGGGTAGACCTTAGCACGAATCCATGGCAGAAAATAAGCATTTTGCTTTCAGATTTTAAATAGTTTTACGTTTGAAAGTATTTGCGCAGCATTTACATGTAAAACCTCGAAATGCTTCAACTGGAGAACTGAATGTGCGCGCGCTTGGCTGGGAGTGCATGGATTCTGTACAGTCAGCAGCAGAGTGTGCAATAGGCAGGACCCAAAGAACGAAGGACCCTTTACTCAATGAAAGTCTCGCTGACAGGCCCTCAAGTGGGAAGGCGCACGCTTATTGGTGATGGAGGGTAGTGCCGGGCGGAGTGCCCGCTACACGAGGCGAGGCATTGTGGGTCATTTGAAACCGCAGACTGGATGTATCTTATTATGTTTGGCCACGTGCACATCCAAAACCAAACAACTTTTTAACCACAGCTATATTAACACATTTTCCATTTTATTTTTCCAGTTCTAAAGTTTTTATTAAATGTAATGCCCACAAAAAAGAGGTAGAGAGATCATGCATGTATCTGCCGCGAGTATACCCAGTAAGCTCTATTGAGGTTAGGAAATGCGTAGGCAGTGTAAATCAGCCGCAAGTAGACACAGTGAGCTATATTGAGGTTAGGAGATGCGTAGGCAGTGTAAATCAGCCGCAAGAAGACACAGTGAGCTATATTGAGGTTAGGAGATGCGTAGGCAGTGTAAATCAGCCGCAAGAAGACACAGTGAGCTATATTGAGGTTAGGAAATGCGTAGGCAGTGTAAATCAGCCGCAAGAAGACACAGTGAGCTATATTGAGATTTGGGATGTGTAGGCAGTGTAAATCAGTGTAAATCAGCCGCAAGTAGACACATTGAGCTATATTGAGGTTAGGAGATGCGTAGGCAGTGTAAATCAGCCGCAAGTAGACACAGTGAGCTATATTTAGGTCAGGGGATGCTTAGGCAGTGTAAATCAGCCGCAAGTAGATACAGTGAGCAATATTGGGGTTAGGAGAGGCGTAGGCAGTGTAAATCAGCCGCAAGTAGATACAGTGAGCAATATTGAGGTTAGGAGAGGCGTAGGCAGTGTAAATCAGCCGCAAGAAGACACAGTGAGCAATATTGAGGTTAGGAGAGGCGTAGGCAGTGTAAATCAGCCGCAAGAAGACACAGTGAGCTCTATTGAGGTTAGGGGATGCATAAGCAGTGTAAATCAGCCGCAAGTAGACACAGTGAGCAATATTGAGGTTAGGAGAGGCGTAGGCAGTGTTAATCAGCCGCAAGTAGACACAGTGAGCTATATTGAGATTTGGGATGTGTAGGCAGTGTAAATCAGCCGCAAGTAGACACATTGAGCTATATTGAGGTTAGGAGATGCGTAGGCAGTGTAAATCAGCCGCAAGTAGACACAGTGAGCTATATTTAGGTCAGGGGATGCTTAGGCAGTGTAAATCAGCCGCAAGTAGACACATTGAGCTATATTGAGGTTAGGAGATGCGTAGGCAGTGTAAATCATCCGCAAGTAGACACAGTGAGCTATATTGAGGTTAGGGGAGGCGTAGGCAGTGTAAATCAGCTGCAAGTAGACACAGTGAGCTATTTTGATGTTAGGTGATGCAAAGGCGCTAGTCAACATTTAACAAAGGAGAATAAACAGAAGGATCGACCATCTTAAAACGTGATCACAAGAGGCAGACACAGCGACTATGACGTGTGTAAAAGCTGCAATGTGCGCTTGCAAAATCCACTGTAACTATTCTGTGACACGAAAACAAAGAAGGAAATGACCAGAAAGCTGAAATATATCCCCACTCCTGACCACCCGATCTTTTTATAGAAATGTATGAAA
The DNA here is from genome assembly GCF_964263255.1 of Lissotriton vulgaris. Taxonomy (NCBI): domain Eukaryota; kingdom Metazoa; phylum Chordata; class Amphibia; order Caudata; family Salamandridae; genus Lissotriton; species Lissotriton vulgaris. Next base: position 288,953,045 of record NC_141689.1, read on the forward strand.
TTAGGCCATATAGCATCATAAACGTATACTCTTGCTGACTCACAAATCACACCTCACTAAAAACAGATCAAGACGTGGAGTTCATACAGACAGGGGAAAGATATAGCATCATCGGCTTGGCCGAATATTTGTTCTTCGGCCTTTAAAGTACGAATCACATTTTACATTTTTTGGTACTCCAGGTTTTTGTTTTTATTTTGTGTGGTTTTTTTTTTAAAACCCCAGAACGTTGCACTTATCAAAACAGATCCTATTTATAAGCTACTGCCAAAATCGTGTGCATAAATAACATTTTTGTTACCAGAAAAGTCTAAGAGCAGCTTAATGATTTGGTAACGCAAGACTGTGACAGCGTTATCAATAACACTGAAATGCAGCCAAGAAAATGCTTTCGGTGCAGAACAGTTCAGCTTCAGATTGACAGTGGATCCTGTGACATTTTACAAGAATAAAGGTACAGAGACAGGCGATTCACATTAGCTAATACACTTTCAATTTTTTGATCATTATGGTATTGTAAATATTTGGGTAGGTTCTAGTTGTAAAATCCCTGTTTTCTGAATTCACCTAGTCCTCCTGGTATAACCTGAATGTGTTTTTTTCTCTCTACTGTTAAAAATAGGTGCAGCTATGCTCTAATATTAAAAAAATATAGTACTCAAAGGTGAAGCAGATGGATGTTTTTCATCATAAGACGACACATTCGGATTGAACAGTTTTTGTTTTTACCATTTGTCCAAAGAATATTTTCAATTTTTTATTGATATTATCGCATTTTATAATTTTTGGGGAAACCAGCATTGTAACGACTAATACTTTGGGTACAATTCTGATCAAAACATATACCACAAAGAAACTTTTGAGGCAATAAGTGTCATGAAAAGGCAAAATACCAATCATATTCAATGTTCACAGTACAGCATGGCGTTCTTCTGATCTCAAACTGATAGCATTGGAGTAGGGGGTCGGGTAAGCCTTGCATAGTACACAAGTCAACATTTTTAGGTCTTGACTGGCGTACACTGCGAAGCAGTGACCCGCAGCTCGAGAAATTTTGTTTCTCAGTACTGGGGTGGAACCCGCCTCTCTTCCATTGGCTTGCACCATAAATGGAGGCTAGCCATTGGAAGAGAATGATGTCAATCAGTCTTGGAGCAGATTCGGGGGCGTTTCGGTCTTTTTTAAGCCCCCCCCCCTTTTTGCCGTCATGTAGAGGTGGGCCATTGTGGGCGTTTCCTTTTTTTTTTTTTTCTTCCCAGGGCTTTTTTTCATCAATCTGTGCCAGCTCCGCCGCTCGCCCGCAGTCTCCTCCCTGTGCTCCCTCGAGGGGCGGCTCTGACAACGTTTTTTTATTAATTTAAACTTGTTTGTTACTGCCCCCCCACCCACTGTTGGTGTCGCGGCGGGAGCATCTGTGAGCGTGAGTCGCCCTATCCATCCTCCCCTCTGCTTCGTGCCGTGTGGGTCAGTAGATTGTTACCGCCAGAGACATGCAGCTTTTGGACGTGCCTGGAAGTGGCATTGTGGCTCAAGGCACCGGACACGTCGTCTCGTCGTGGGGGACGATTGTGGCCTTGTCCCTGCTTGGTCGGTTGAATTGAATGGGAGGTGAGCGTTACTCCAATCCCCCACTCCCCCCCCCAGTCCCACCACATGGGCCAAGGCCCTGTGGAACCGCGTTTTTGGTTTAATTATTTTCCTAGACAACATGGGAGGTCCGCTTGGTGTGCTAATGTTTTCTTTTTTCAATGTCTGTGCGGAGTTGGGACATAGGTTTGGGACAGGGGTAGACGAAGGGGAGGGGTTCCATCCTCCCATCGTGCGGAACTGTTTGCGCAGCGGTGGCGACAAGCGTTGTCCGCGTCTCTCGCCATTCCCTGCTTGGAAAAATCCTCCCTCGCTTCAGTGCCATGTGTGCTCGCGATCACAACCCTTGACTGCTAGATTCTGCTTGCAGTGTGCTGGTACCCCCGTCTGGCAATCGGGCCTGCTTCGCGACCGTGTCTGTTTTTGGCGATGAGTCTAACCGACGACGCCCCCACACTTCCGCGAACGTCTGTATTCCCGCCTCGGGTAATGTCCCTGCACCGGGACTAGAAAGTGGGGATTTGAAAACCTTTATGGCCTCAGAGCACATGATAAAACACCGTTTTCCCGGTCATGAGCCTCTGGGGAGTATTTATTCATTCGTGGGGGATGGCGCCCCGGTGGCCACAGGCATGATTTCTTCAGTGTTTTGTGAGGCACGCAGGATAGGACAGGCCCGGGATAAGATTATGTGTTAAAGACTACATGAACGACGTGATTTTGTGCTGCTACGGTGCAGATGGATCTCAGGTGTACTCCGTTACGGTATAGCGTGAGTTGTTTGCCGGTATGGTCACCAGATACTACAAGGAGTAGTTTGTACACACTGTCCAGGACAACTGTTCGGCTGTGCCCGTCAAGAGTTTTCGCCAGCTCTCCACTCATGACGGAGCTAATTATCATTAGTTTGGACACGCTATTCTGGAGAGGTGTATGCTTGCGCCCGGTTCAGAGTTGCCACAGGGGTGGTCGTTACGTGGTTCAGCAAAATATGAGCGCCCGGTTCGGCTGCGGGGGACGTGTGCTATTATTCCGTCCTGCTTTAACACCTTATACGACCAAAGGTCTGCCCAGGACAGGGACCTTTGGGTTGTCATGCGTGCTTTGCCCCAGTCCGGGATGCGCCCCAGGGCATGTGGTGCCCCGGGGCCTGCTGGAACTAAGCATGAGCGAATTTTGCGGATCTCGCGTTCGCGAATTTTGCGGATTTGCGGATTCGCAATCCGCAAAATCCGTGATTCCCGCGAATTTGCGGATTTTTTTTTTTGTGTTCGCCCGTGTTTCTGCCAGTTCGCGAGGGTTTTTACAATTTCGCAATTTGCGAACTTACCTGTCGGGTCGCAAGTTTTCCGAACTTGTTGTTTCTACGTGTCCAGCCTGTTTGGGACACTCTTCTTCACCACTGCCACTCTCTGACTACTCATGCCACACTCTGGCCCACCCATGCCACCCTCTGTTTCATCACCACACCCTCTGGTTGTCCAGTGTACATTATTTTCGGCAAAGCAAAGCACACCTTCCCTGCCTCAAGTGACCTGAATTAATTTGGGGCTGATTAATGTGTCACAGAATATTTTTTTAGCTGGCACCTGCTTCCTTAGTGCGCCCTGATTAGTGATCTTTTGCACTTGCTAAGTGCTTTCATTGTTGCAAAATTAGTTACAACACCTGCCCTGCCCCAACTGACAATAATGAATTAGGGGCTGATTAATGGATTTTAACTTCCAGCCTGGCTCCTGCTTGTCTCCCTTAGCTGTAATTCAGGACCTTTGTGGCATATGTGTAACTATTCTGAGGTTCAGAGCAGGGTCACATAATAGTTTCAACTGGCAACTGAACTCTGGAGGGGCCCCTCAGGAAGCACTACAGGAAATGGCTACTAATGATGAGCCTGAACTTTTGAACCTGGTAAGTAGTTACTTTCAGTTTTGCTAAGATCGTATTTCTGCAATTTTGCACTTATTCGCGGGGCGCGAACTCACGCGAACTCACGCGAACAGTGCGAGCAGTGCGAGCAAAATCCGCTGCTCGCGGATTTGCGGATTTTGCGGGAGATTCGCAAATCTCGCGGATTGCGGATTTCCCGAAAATCCGCAAAATCCGCGAGCGGAACGGATTTTCCGCCCATGCCTAGCTGGAACACTACCTTGAAGTACTGGATGGGTTTGTGTAAACGTATGCTAAAATGGGCAGAGGTCATCGCTTAATTGCAGCTGAATTATTGCTAGCTTACAACACTGTTGCTTCTCAGACCTCAGGTGGAGGATTGCATCTCCTACGGGCCCGTTGTGCATTAGGATAATGCGGTAGTGGTATGGATGATGTTACCCTTGCAGGCTTCTAACAGTCCCCAGGAGCAGGGTGGTATAAGGGCATAGCTCCAGGATGGCTATTTATGAGTGTAAGCTTCAAGATGTTCACGGTAGCTGCAGCGTAGTAGGGTTACTGTACCATACAACCCACAGAAAACCACCACCGATCCCTGGGGCTCCGTACTACTGTTAGATTGGAGGTGTTGATGGTGGAGCATGACGTAAGGCACTTTAGAATACAAATAGGGACAGGTTATGCCAACTCCACGTGAAAGAAAATGAATCCACACACTTAAGGAGTGCCCACTGTCTGTTGCTTGCACCACTTCTTCCTCCATTATACCCCAGGCCCACTGTCTTTTTTTCTCGCAAAAATGTATTTACTTTTTGTATGGGAGTGACCAGGCAGGCGCTCTTTTACACTATTTTTACACATGCAAATACAGTTACATGTGTCTCTCACCACACAGTGGAGGCGCACACAAGTATGTGTCCTTGTATATATACGGACACCCCGGCCCAATTGCCTCTGTCTACTTAGCGCCTAGTTGAGGTAAAGCCTTGGGCCCGCCTGTCATTGTGAGTAGGTAATGCCTCCAAGGATGTTCCAGCGCACTTTCCTGGACACCTTTCCTGCTCTACAAAAGAACTTTGAAATGAGCCAGTTCTGGTCGGGGATAAAAGCTGCATGTGTACAAACCACCTTTGCCCTCCTCTAGTAATGTGTCGTTCCTTTCTTGTGCGAGTGTCTGCTTGAGGTTCCCATTGTCGCTGAAGATGGTAGCGGGATATGGCAAATCTGCTTTTTGCATAAAATAAGCAGTCCTTTGGCCCCGCCTGCCGCTCCCGTTCCCCAGGGATCTGTTGTGAGACTGACTGCAGTTGTTAAGGAGGGGGGACGCATTCATAAATAGCTTGCTCATTTATACCTGTCAGGCAGCTCACACGTGTAGCCCATCGCAGGGCCATAGCTGTGTGTGTTGCTCTGTGTGTGTTTGGCTGTGCATGTGTGTGTGGCTCTGTGTGTGTGTGTGTGGCTCTGTGTGTGGCTTTGTGTGTGTGTCTGTGTGTCTCTTTGTGTCTGTGTGTCTCTTTGTGTGTGTGGCTCTGTGTGTGTGGCTCTCTGTGTGTATGTGGCTCTCTGTGTGTATGTGGCCCTGTGTGTGTGTGGCTCTGTGTGTATGTGGCTCTGTGTGTGTGGCTCTCTGTGTGTATGTGGCTCTCTGTGTGTATGTGGCCCTGTGTGTGTGTGGCTCTGTGTGTATGTGGCTCTGTGTGTATGTGGCTCTGTGTGTATGTGGCTCTGTGTGTGTGTGGCTCTGTGTGTGTGTGGCTCTGTGTGTGTGGCGCTATGTGTGTGTGGCGCTATGTGTGTGTGTGGCGCTATGTGTGTGTGTGGCGCTATGTGTGTGTGTGGCGCTATGTGTGTGTGTGGCGCTATGTGTGTGTGTGGCGCTATGTGTGTGTGTGGCGCTATGTGTGTGTGTGGCGCTATGTGTGTGTGTGGCGCTATGTGTGTGTGTGGCGCTATGTGTGTGTGTGGCGCTATGTGTGTGTGTGGCGCTATGTGTGTGTGGCTCTGTGTGTGTGTGTGGCTCTGTGTGTGTGGCTCTGTGTGTGTGGCTCTGTGTGTGTGTGGCTCTGTGTGTGTGTGGCTATGTGTGTGTGTCTGTGTGTGGCTCTGTGTGTGCGCAAATGCAATAGGTCTTGCATTTGCAAGAGAGTAAGCTATTGGCATTGTAAATAACAATTCCATTTATTTATCTGTTTTCAAAATCAACACATACATAAAAATGTTGTCATTTACAATGCCAATAGCTCTAACTTTTTCTAAGGCGAGACCGTTGCATTGTAAATGCTTGTTTATCTTGGGACTTTATCGTTTGTTCTGGAAATCATACAACTATATCTAAGAAAGGCAAAATACTGATACCAACGAAGATCAATTGATGTTAGGGCTGGCGTTCTTAGGACGCCACTAAAGAGTTCAACGTTGCCACCAAAGATTTGTTGCAGGGGACAGGCACGACTTCATTGATCAACTTTTATTATACCTGAACGTAAAAGAGCACTGGTCAACGGGTCATTCTGCCAACTGGATTCGGGAAATCAGTCTTATAATCCCTGACTGCATAGTGGGGGAATAAAACGTATGATCGTCACAAAATCGTTGTCTGCAGGTTCCTGGCCACCCCCACCCCCACCCCCCCCGTCCCCCCGCCCCACCCTCCCCACACACAAACTTCTGCGAAGATTGTGTATGCTTGGAACTGGACTGGACAAGTTGGCACGTGCTACATAACCAAAACACATTGTAATTTATTTCCGCTGGAGACGGCCTAGACGCATTTCCTTGGTCTTACCTTGCTAGACGAGACTCTACTGACCTGCGTGGTGCATTTAATTTGTTGTGCGAGATCCAAGTGGGGTGTACACCCACCCTGAACATCTCGTCCTCTAGAGCATCAGCTATGATTCATCCTTAAAGCACTTCGAGGCTGAGGAAAAGTAGCACTGTAAGGATCAGTACCAACGCTGACTAAAATATGTCACCTTCCTTTGAGAAAGTTTTAAGCTCTAGGTTCCCAATCCAAAACATGTGAAAAACACAGATATGGAAGCTGGATGGCCGTGGTTGTTCTTAAATACAGAAAGAATGATTGAAGACAAGCAAACGTTTCTGTTTGTTTGTTTTCAAGGTAAATGAATGTTACAGTAAAAAAAACAAGCATTTACAATGCAACAGTTTTGCCTTTGGAAAAGTTTGAGCTATTGGCATTGTGAATGACAAACTTTTTATTTATGTGTTGGTTTTGAAAACAGATAAATAAATGGCATTGTCATTTACAATGGCAATAGCTTAACCTCTCGCAAATGCGATTTGTATTGCAACTATTTCAGTTATCATTTTGCACTACAATGAAAATTGGCTTGTGCATTTACTCCTGCAGAAGAGTATCAAGAGTTGAGTCAGCAGGCGTCCCTGTAGGAGGTAGTGTATTCAAGACTGTGCAATACAATACATGCTCCCTTCCCAACTCACTTGGTCTCGAACGCCCAGTCATACACTGCACCACCATACATTGCGACACAAATCTGGACATACATTAAAACGAAAAACCTCCTGTTTGTCTATAGTTGATTGTACTCGGTGGCCTTGAGAGAGGAGGCCGAACTGTGGTGAAACTGCTGGGTTTGTGTGTACGAGGGAGGAGAGGAGTCGTATTTGTGACAGAACTTCTGGGTGTGGGCGAAGGAGCTGGGAAGACCTGGCACAAGAGTGGAGGAACGGCAGGATCTGAGGGTTGGAGTGGCCTGGGATGACTGGTTTCCAGATGGATGCCTTGAGACAGAGTTTCACTTATACAGTCTGTGCTGCCTGCCTCTCACGTTCAGATGAGTGAGCACAGGTCCTGCAGAGTCCCCTTGGAACTTTCCAATCAGTTCCTTTTTAATACTCAAGAAGCGAATGTTGCTAGTGCCTGGTCTGGAGTCGACTAATACCGGCAGCAGCCTCGCTAAGACATATGGGGTATAGATACAAGGTTCACTTCAGCTTCTTCTTAGCTTTCGCCTTAAAACTGTGGACTTTAACTGCTTCCTAATTTGGCAAGAGGTGAGTTTTGGATTTGCCACAAAGCACACAGGGGAAGCCCTGTGACATGTAGCCACATGTCAAACAAACTGGGAGATATTTACTTTCTTTGACCCTCCACTTTCAAAACTATTACATTTGTATTTGTTATTGTATCTGGGTTTTATATCGCGCCAACTCACTGACAGGTCTCAAAGCGCTTCTGACCAAGTACAGCAACAAGGAGAAGGGTAGAAGGAATGCGGAAATGCCGACCTATCTTACGGGGATGTAAACGCGTCCTTGAAGAGCAGAGTCTTCAGGGATTTCCTAAAGCGGAGAAGATTGGATTCTCTACGAAGCACCTCCGGTAGCTTATTCCAGATGGTGGGGGCTTGGACTGAAAAGGATCTGCCGCCTTTGGTTGCCATTTTAAAACGTGGGCAGGATAGCAGAAGGGAATTGGAGGATCGCAGAACGCGCTTGGGTTCATATACTTCAAGCCTCTCTTTTATATAGGCCGGCACCTGTCCATGAATTGCTTTATGGCAAATGCACAGGCTCTTGAATTCAACCCTTTGCTTTATAGGGAGCCAGTGTAACCTATAAAGTAGAGGAGAGGCATGGGTCCGTCTGGGTAATCCGAAGATTAGCCGTGCTGCGTCATTCAAGATGACCTGTAGACGATTGATAGAATTTTTTGGAAGACCTAGGTATAGTGCGTTCCCGTAATCGATTCTGGAAACTATTGTGGCTGAAAAAATGGTTCGGAGCATATTCGTTGAGAGCAAAGGGACAAGCTTTCGCAACTGCCTAATCAGGTTGGTACATGAGCCAACCACAGCGGATACTTGGTTGGTCATCGAGAGTTCCTGATCGATTTTCATACCGAGACTCTTTACACTAGGACACGGCTTTGGGGTAGGTCCAAGTTCTTGGGGCCAGAACAGATCGTTCCAGGGGGAGCCAGAGGTTGAAACTACAAGGACCTCCGTTTTGTCTGGATTAATTTTTAATAGGTTGGACGTCATCCAATTTACTGTGAACCGTAGTATCTTTTGGGCCATGGACTGAGCCGATATTGTGTTATCGATACTCAGCAGCAGCTGAGTATCATCGGCGTAATTAAAAACTTTACAGCCCATGTTTGCCAAAGAGTCTATCAGTGGCTGCAGGTATAAATTAAATAAAAGTGGTGAGAGTGCGGACCCTTGCGGGACTCCACATACCAAGGCGCCAACGTCAGATACCTGATCTGCTAGCTGAATCCTCTGCGTTCTCCCTAGCAGGAAGGCCGTTAGCCATTGGAGAGCTTGTTCTTTTATCCCGGACATGGCTAGTCTGTCCAGGAGCAGTGCATGGCTGACAGTATCAAACGCCGCTGAAAGGTCTAATAGTATCAGGGCGCTTGGCTTTTTACTGTCAGCCATGCATCTGAGCTCGTCCAGCACCGACAGCATTACTAGTTCCGTGCTATGGTGGGCACGAAAACCAGCTTGCCGCTCCTGGAGTAGGTGATGTGATTCCAGGAGGGGTGACAATGATTTTAACACATGCTGTTCTAGAATTTTTGACAGAAACGGCAGCTGGGAGATTGGCCTGTAGTTCTTCAGGCTAGTTGGATCCGCCCCAGGTTTTTTATCAGGGGTCTAACGCGTGCCTCTTTAAAGGTAGTTGGTAATGATCCTGTAGCTAATGAATTATTTAGGAGGTCTAGGATCTGGTCCTCCAGAATAGGAATTGCTAGCCGAAAAATTTCGGGAGGGCAGGGGTCAGCAGGGGAACCTGACTTGGTTGATGTTGCTAGTTGTCTTAGGGTAGTGGAGTCAATATTAGGAAATCTAGTAATGATAGGGGTCGAGGGATTTTGAGGGGGCGATGACGTGGTGTGTATAGTTGAGCTGTCTTTCTTGATGTCTGACCGGATAGTCGCTACTTTTTCAAGAAAGTATCCTTGAAAGGTGTTGCAGTCAATCAGTGTATCTACCTTTTCTTCCTTTTTGCTTAATTCTTTCAGTATTTGGAAGGTTTCTTTCTGGACATTTACGGCGTTGTTCATGCGGGTTTCATAGTAGTCCTTTTTGGTTGATACAATGAGCTTTTTATACAGTTGAAAGGATGTTCTATATAGTTCGCGGTCGGTATCCTTTTTAGATTTCCTCCAGCATCTTTCAAGATGACGGAGCTTTTTTTTTTGATCTCTCAGGTTTTGAGTAAACCAGGGAGCTCCTTTTTCCGCACCCTTTATTTTTTGTGTCTTTTCTGGGGCTATCTCATCAATTGATTGCCTGAGGGTGGCTACTATAGTATCATAATTTAAATCTAGGTCTACGCCGTCTGATGGAGTCATAGATTTCTGTATACGTTTGGACAGGACATCAGTTAGGGTTCCTGAGTCAACTTTTTTCCATTGGCGCACTTTTTTGGTTTTTAACAGGAGTTTTACCTGAGGATTGTTTTGTGGTATATCACACAGGATTAGGTGGTGATCCGACCAAATACAAGGTGTAATATTTGTGAGAACCACTTTTGGCATAGAAGACCAGATGAGGTCGAGAATGTGGCCTTTTATGTGGGTTGGGGCTTCCACTAATTGTACCAGGCCTAGAGCGGTCATGGAAGTCTGTAGTTTCCGTGTTGGTAGATCTTGATCTGTTTTATCCCAGTGAACATTAAAGTCCCCTGTCACCAAAATATTTTTGCAGCGTGTGCATAAATCCGATATTATAGGAAAAAAGAGATCGTTAAACATTGATGTACATTGGGGTGGACAATAAACCGTCAAGATGATAAGACAGGAATTGTTCATGATGATTTTTATCCCCAGTAGGTCAACAGAATTTATAGTCTCGGTTAAAATTGTAGTCACCGTGAGCTGTTTTTTGAAGATCGTTGCTACGCCACCACCCTGAGCACCGTCTGGCCGGTTATGCCAAATCATGTCATACCCGCTAGGAAGGGCGGCTATGATGTCGGGGGAGGAAATATCACTCAACCAGGTTTCGGTGAGTGTCAGTATGTCAATGGTCTCGTCCTGTAAAAGGGTGAAGATTTCCAGGTGATGTTTCTGTAATGACCTAGTGTTTAGGGTAGCTAGCTTTAGAGGGGGTAAAAGGCTAGAATTCCTATGGCTAGGGAATCGAAAGATGTTGTTTTCCTTGAGGATGGAATGTGTGATGGGATTAAGACTATACCTGTCAGAGTTCAGTGCTAGGAGATCATTTGCAGTGTAGGAAATGCATGTGCCAGAGTCCCTGATCCCTGAGCCCGATCGTGCGCGGACGGGCGCAGACGGGCAGGACTCTGGCACGACTCCGGCGCAGGTCCGGCGCGTCCGCTGTTCGCGTCCGCTGTTCGCCTCCGCTGCGCGTAGCCATCCCCGTCTGTTTTTATAACGCTGCCAATCTCGTCACCAGCCCAACCCGACCCAAGATGGCCGCCAAAACCGGAGCCCTGCCCTCGGCGTCAACACTCAGCCGAGAGCAGGTCCGGAGCTGAAGGGACGGGGTGAAAAAGAGTCTAACGCGCTACTAAGCGCAAGGGAGTCTCAACACACCTCTTTAGCTCAGGTGTGCACAAAGTATAAATTACGATTAAAATCGGCTTTTTAAAATAACAGGAAAGGTAGGAGACCTCCCGGCATCCGCCTCAGGAGGGGAAAAAGAATGCTGTCAGTATCGCCTGTTCCCATGAACATGTACCAAAGTATCTTGTATGTGCGCTGCAAAGAGATACAGGGGGCACCAAATTACATACTTATATGTAAATATTTCCACAGTCCACACAGGTGTGCCAGCTAGCAGCTTCTCAAACCATCCTCTACACAAGAATCAGTCAGAGTTGATGATTGAGGGCCTCGAGGATCAGAGCAAGTAACACACATCTATCCACTTTACTAGAGCACGTCATACTGATAAAATGCTTCCATATACAATTGATTGTGGGTTCCTGAACTCTCAGGCGAGTAGTACAACATGCCTACTTGGCTTTCCATCACAACCCTAGCAGAATAATGTTAATTCTCCGCACCTAGCAGTCACATAGCAATACATACGAGTGATACTTTTTTTTTTATTGGCCGCAAATTTCTTTATTGATATCTTTCCGCCCTGTTCTCTTATATTAATCAAGCACCCCAATATAGGTTAAAGAACAGATCAATGCTCACTGGTTGGTCTTCTCATAGAAGTCCCTGTGACTGGCATTAGAATCACAATAGAATAAAACCAGGGCCACTGGAATTATGCAGCATGAGAGATTAATTATGCGGCAGGGTTGAGTAATTGTGCCAAGAAAAGGAAATTATGCAGCAAAAGCCAGCATGTTTTGTAATAGGATTGCTTCATTATGTTGATATTTTTCAACTATTTAACACTGTATGGGTATTGGTTACACATCATCAGTAACTGTTTAATACCCAAATATACCAATAAGCAATGGAGAGGTTATCAGTCCAGCTTTGCAAAGGGCCTTCCACCGCACTGCAACACGTGTCACTGCATTTATAGTAACTTTTGAAACGTTTGAACTAGAAACAAAAACATTTTGGCTAAAATCTGAAGATTATGCAACCGAAGATGGATTATGTGGCAAATCTATAAATGATGCGAAAATCGCTGAGGCAGCACAATCGCATAATTCCGGTGGCCCTGGATAAAACACGCACAAAATACAGAGCACTGCGAATTAGAATTTGGACTTGCAGCTTTCTTGCTTGGACTTTGTCATGTGGAGGGACATGTTGAATGACAGGGCTAAACACTTGCACATGGTGAATGGCCATGTGCATAAAATAGGGCATGATCATCACCACAACACTACAAATTACATTTTTGCTCTGCAACAAAGGCCGCAGCATTCTGCATTCACAGCACAATGAATACAAGCCAGGATTGACTCAGCATCATAAATCTTAATGGCGTACTATCGACTACTGGTTCCCGTCAATATGGCTCAGCCAATCGCATATTTCGACCCTCCTAGCTGTCTGGAAAGGTGCCCCCTTTTCTTGATGAAAAAAAATGGAGCTGCTCAAAAGTTACACGAATATGATCAAATAAAATTACTTTGTAGAGCAAACACCACAAACTGAATTCCTTTACAGATACTTTGTTTTCATTAGCTAACTTATCATACAAGTTATCCACCGCTGAAGGATGAATGCCTGAATCAACTACCTCGGGGCTCCAACGTGCGATCTGCAAGGTACCACGCAGATCTTTGCAGCAGGAGCATTAACTTGCAGATTAAACATGCAATTTGCAGGCAAACCTGAATTGTTACTGGGATTAGAACCTGCATAGTTTACAGACAGAACACATATTTTCACGATAAACAAAGAGCTAACGAGGCAGAAGGGATCGCCAGCCAGCAACATCACTGTTAAGGTTGCGGGAGGAATAGGCAAGACGCTGATTTTTGTTTTCGCAGGGTTTATTTTCGAATACAATGAGTCTGAACTTTTCTTCTTGGATGTTATCTTCCCCCTTGGTGAACGACTTCTCGCGGCCTTTCTGATCCCAGATTCAGCTGCCGAGGCTCGATGTTCCCTGTCGAGTCTCCTTCGTGGAACAGGTTCGTCAACCTCCGTCTTGCCTCTCGGATGAATACCCAGGGAGAGAAAGATATCAAGTATCAGTGGTCTGTGGGCGTGGCTAGCCGAGCAGCGAGATGGCCGCTCTGAGTGAGCTCCGCCGGCTACTCCAATTAATCCTTTAATTATCCTGCTCCTGGTGCCTGCAGACCCCCATTCCTCCCGGGTTCAGCTCAGAACACCCGGGTGATCCTTCGGCCCGAGTTTGGAGCGCGGAGGCGACACTCCTTGGTAGCGGAGACGGCCTGAGTTTTCGCCGGCCTACGCGCTGGCCTTGACCCTCACCGGAAGTGCCTCTCACTGAGCGCCGCGAGACACTGTGGGCCGCGGCTGCGGAGGCCCCTGCAGCTCTGGCGGACTTCGCGGAAGAACGACGCTTGCCGCGGCACTGCCGCAGATATTTTCCCAGTGGGTCCCCGCAGCAGCCGACGACGGACTGAGCTGGTGAGAGGCTGTGGGGTGCTTGCAGAGACTGGCACGGCTTGGCGGGGCCGACCGCGTCGTGGCGGAGAGATCCGGCGACCACCTGAAGCGGCGCTGATCTGTGGGGGGCCCGGTGACGGGCGAGGAGGTCGCGCCTGCACCACCTGCATTGCTGCGGAGGCTGGAGAGGAGGTGAGGAGGTGCTGCGGCGGGACGGGGATAGCTTGGGGATCCTCCCGCTTCGCCGCCGCGCCTGGACCTACCGCATATCTTGGACTGGGCGGAGCGGACCTCCGCACACGCAGTAGGGTGCCTTGCAGCTCTGATCCCCTGGGACCCCTGGGCTGCGATCTCCCTGCCCGGAGCGTGGACTCCCCATTGTGCTACGGGAGCCCGCCATTTTGAGCCCTGACGAGGCCCGCTCCGCGCACTGCAGTTCGGTGGCCTCGCTGGCCACCTGCGGCTATCCTCAACGCGGCTGACCCGAGTTACCGAGTTCTCATCATCACACCTGGCGCGCCCTGTCACCACCTGGACAATCACGAGCAGGCTGAGCACTTGCTGACCGTGGCGCTAGATAGGTGCTGCCCCTTTGCGTGGTCGGCGGATTTCATCGTACTGCGGAGATGGGGAAAAACGACGCCAAGCAATCTAAACTAAGCTTCGACAACAGAAAACCACCGAAAAACACGGCGATGGAGTCGGATAATGGCGCATCGGCATCGCAAGGTGTTACCCCGGACATTGACTTTGGGGCCCTCATCATGGAGGTGAGAACCAGCTTGAAGAGCATTGACGCCAAGCTTGATAATATGGCCGCGCAACTTGAATCCGTGAAAACTAAGGTGGACACCCACGAGACGAGACTGGACTGTCTCGAAAATAGGCAAACTGAATGTTGCGAATTCCAGCCGCAGGCCAAGCGACATATCACGACGCTGGAGCGGGAAATCGATAATCTGCGTGCCAAGTCGGACGATTTGGAAGCACGTTCCAGAAGATCTAACATCCGCATTACAGGCATTCCGGAGACTACCAACACAGGCAAGATGGAATCGTTTGTATCGGGCCTCCTACATGACCTGTTCGATCCAGATCTGTCCCCGGTTTTCACGGTGGAAAGAGCGCACAGGTCCCTTGGGTAAAGACCTCCGGTGGGCGCCCCTCCGCGTCCAATCCTGGCTAAACTGCTTAACTACCAGGATAGAGACGTCATTCTACGTTTGGCGAGAGAGAAGGGTAAGATCACACACCAAGGCAATCACATCTCCTTCTACCCGGATTTCACCCCACTGGTGCAAGCGGCCCGTAAAGAATTCCTGCCAGCAAAGAAAATTCTGCTGCAAGCTGGCGTGCCCTACTCTCTCCTATACCCGGCAAAGTTGAAGGTTCAACACGAAAACTCCTCACACTTCTTCACTGACGCCAAGTCTGCCCTCAAGTTCGCCAAACACATTTGTGCTGGAGCCAGAAGAAAATCGCCAAGACTTGAGGAAGCTTCAGACCACCTCAGTGACAATGACTGAGGACACTATGACTCTCACCCTGCACAGCTGCAAATTTGACTCTTTGCCTCAAAGTTGGGAGCCTGAGTCAGCCTTGCACACAGGTCTGTTCCTCCCGAACTGACTCACTGGGGGTAAGTCATTGAGACGCTTTTGAGCGCCAAACTTTAGCTGCTGCCACCGCGCCTCCTTTGGGACATTGGTTGCTTGCGGAATTTGTGGACCAAGGGATGGGGGTACTGCTAGAACCCAGGAACTCTAAAGTTTGACTGTAGCCACCCCGCGTATACAGGGGTGTTTGCCGAGCGCACCACGCCTCATGGGGTGCCTCCCTTTGTTGTTGCTGTTGGGGTGTTTCCACGCTATGCGTGCCTGCTTCTGGGATATGTCACAACCTAATTGGGGGGTTGCTGAGGGAGGGGGGTGGAGGGGGGGATTTCACAAGTTGCGAGTTTTCGTTCTTATCTGGTGCAATGTACTACTACACATGCCTATATATTTGCGCGCTGTGCCTGCAGCTATGGCGTCTGGGCGCCCTTCTGGCTTTCGGGGGTGGGGATATGTGGTGGGGTTTCGACATTGTCAAGCATTCTGAATGGGGGGTATCAAACTCTGGACTTGGAACATTAGAGGCCTTGGGGACTTCAAGAAGGTCCGTTTGCTGCATGGTATGTTGTCCAGACACAATGTCAATATTTGCTTCTTACAAGAAACACATTTAAACGTGATCCCCTCACCTCGATTGAAAAATTCCAGATGGGCTCATGTCTATTCTTCCATCTACTCCAATTATGCAAGGGGTGTTGCCATACTCATTCGCAGAGGGTTGGATTGGCCGGAGTACTCCCAGGTGCGTGATGTGGAGGGAAGGTATGTCTTGCTACATGGGTCTTTGCAGGGGCGACCCATTGTTCTGGCTGCTATCTATGGCCCCAATGTGGACGATCCTGACTTTTTCAGAAGTGTTTGGGCGAAGATTGAGTTGCTGAACTGCCAGACAGTTGTGCTGGGGGGTGATTTCAACACTGTATTGAATGACGACATGGATCGTAGGGGTGTGAGCAGACCAGAGCATACTAAAGCGCGCCAGGCGATCTTTGATGTCATGAGTGAGGGGCTGCTTTCGGATGTGTGGCGAGCTAGGAATCCGGGAGTCAGAGTGGGGACTTGCTACACCTGCCATAAAGCTGCCTGGTCCAGATTAGACTTCTGGCTGGTGTCTCCTGAAGTTGCGACGTGGGTGTCGAATGTTGATATCATGGCTAGATCACTGTCAGACCATGCTCCGTGTATGCTGGAACTGCGCCCCCCCGACACTATACACAGGGCGTTCCAGTGGCGCCTTCCCCCACACGCGCTCACAGACCCGGTGTTCGTAGAGGAGATAAGAGATGACATCACTAAATATTTTGCTGAGAATGCTGGGTCTGCCACATCTGAGGCTATTGTGTGGGATGCCTTTAAAGCTGTAATCAGAGGCCAATGTATAGCACGAAAAGCAGGGGTCCTACGCACCATCAGGGACACGTTAGCTAAACTTGAGGGGGAACTGAAAGACCTTGATGTTGCTTTTAGCTCTGACCCGTCGGAGATTGCTGGTGCTCTAAAAACCAAATTGCTGGCCTTTAGTGAGGAAGCGGAGCGGGAGGTGCGATTCCTGGGGAAACAGGCTGAGGCGCGCAGATATGGGGAGGGGGACAGGCCGAGCAGGACCCTTGCCAGGCTGATAGCTCCTCGCACACAATCACACTATATCCACACCATTTATGATAGATCCGGACACCTAGTGATGGGCCAAGAGGCTGTGTTAGGCGCATTCGCGGACTTCTATGCTACCCTATACACCTCAAAACAACCCACGACACCGACGTCACTACGAGAATTTCTTGACTCCATCGCACTCATATGGTTATAAACAACCACAGACAGTACATGGACCTCACCGTCACAATACAAGATATCGCTCAGGTGATTAAAAGCATGCCAGCCAATAAAGCCCCTGGCCCAGATGGCCTGACCACTTCCTTCTATAAAACCTATGTAGCTGAACTGGCGCCGAGACTACACTCCGTATTTGTCGAGGCTCTTGAATTAAATTCCCTTCCAGACTCCATGCGTGAGGCTCTAATTATCACACTACTCAAGCCGGATAAAGATGAACAACAGCTAGACTCCTACAGGCCCCTATCTCTTATAAACGTTGATGCTAAAATATACGCGAAGGTCATTGCAGATAGATTACAACCGATGTTGCCTATGATTGCGCTTCCAGATCAATCGGGATTCATCCCTGGCCGCGCGACATCACATAATCTCAGAACTATCTTCTCTGTCCTTCACTATTTACACCCATCAGTACAGGCGGCGGTGGTGTTTCTTGACGCCACCAAGGCTTTCGACTCCTTAGAGTGGCCTTAACTCTTTAGTGTCCTAGGGCGGATGGGCTTCAGCCAAAACTTCATGACCCTGATCAAGCTCCTCTACACGGAACCCAGAGCCCGGGTGAGTGTTAATGGACTCGTCTCCAAGCCATTTAGTGTCGCAAGAGGTACCAGGCAGGGAGGTCCTCTGTCCCCGCTCCTCTTTGCGATTGCGATGGAGCCGCTTGCGGCTCGAATAAGGCAACACCATACCGCCAGGGGCATTGGATTTAGCGCTAGAAGCTTACTGATTTCGCTATACGCGGATGATGTCACCTTGTACGTCCTAAATCCTAAAGATAACCTGAGTCCGCTACTCCGAGAATTTGTGAGATTTGAGGGCCTGGCGGGGGTATCCATCAACTGGTCGAAGTCAGTAGCCTTCCCCCTGACGGAGAGCACTGATCGCCCTGCTCCTGACTACCCCCTTAGATGGGAGACGGAAGCTGTCAAGTATTTGGGCATCTGGATCAGCCGGGATGTGCAGGAGTTGTGGTCGCTGAATTTCGGGAGAGCGGTGGACTGGTTGGAAGGGAAGGTCGAGGTCTGGAACAAATTACCGCTGTCCCTGGTCGCGAGAATTGCACTGGCTAAAATGGTGGTTCTCCCCAAATTCTTGTATTTGTTCGTAAACATACCACTGCCTATGACAGCGCACTTCCACGCTCGTGTCCGCTCACTGCTGCTGAGGCTGGTGTGGGCTGGCGGTCAGGCCAGAGTCTCCTGGGACCTACTCACGCTTCCGCTCCGACAGGGGGGCCTGGGTGCCCCGGACTTGAAGCTCTACTCCCTCTGTGCGCAGGCTCAGTTCCTGCATTTCTGGGCCTACCCCACTCCCTACCAGCCGCACGCGGCGGTGGAACTAGCAGTGGTCGCCCCCTTGCCACTACGAGTGGCACTATACGGAAAAGTTACATGCCCGTCGCGTGAGGTGGACACAGTGGAAATGGTCCGCTGGACCTGGCGCGAACTTCAGAAAAGAGCCGGACTCTCCCTACTTTATGCGCCGATGTTGCCTTGTTTGACAGCAAGAGGTGACGTCCTCACTATCCGTGGAAATCGACTTCTCACCTTCGCTGACCTATATCCTGACGACACTTTTTTCGAACTGACCGCAGGTGGGGACGACCAGCCCTACTCGTTTGCTGACATGTTACTGTATCATTCCCTTAGGGAGTCTTGCAAGAAGTTAGGACCGCGTTTTCCGGAGGAACCTTGCACACTATCTGCCCTCCAAAACTTGCTTTCACGACCTTCCCCCAAAAAGCTGGTGTCCAGACTGTATAACTGCATGCAGGAACAGGCCCCGCTGACGGTGGCCACGGCCAAGCATGCTTGGGCTGCGGACCTGGAGGGCCAGCTGCCGGACGACACATGGGAGTATTGCTGTACGCAACTCACAGCCCTGTCTCCAAACTATCGGTTGCGGCTCATCCACTTCAAATTCCTACACCGATATTACCGCACGCCGACACTATTACACCGTATGGGCATTCGTGAGGACGCCTCTTGCTGGAAGTGTGGGGGTGAGGGAGCGTCCTTTATCCATGTGGCTTGGAGCTGCCCCAAGCTGAGTACATACTGGTCGGAGGTCTTCACTGCCATCAATCACATCATACATAGGAATGACGTACCGTCCCCACTACTGGGTCTGCTGGGGTACGTTAAAGACACTGAACCCTGCGACAGAAAACTGCATGCATTACTCCTTTTATACGCCAAACGACAGGTCGCACTGCACTGGGGCAGGCCGGCCCTCCCTTCTTTCGAGAGCTGGATTAGAGATGTGACATACGGCCACACACAACTGACGCACTACTGGGAAACTATGCCCACCGCTTCCAGACCTACTGACATATGGGGCCCGTTTATACAGTGGACTAGAGAACGCACGGGTTCAGACACCCCAGGTACCTCACGTGCTACGAGTGTTTCAGACGACATGGGCTGAATGTGCGCACTGCGTGGATTAGTGATTGTAATCCCATGGACCTGCGCTGCCGCGGACGGGCACTGCCCCGACGCACGCTCTGCGTTTGCTGCCCCCACTGACCCCGGTTATGTCCCTGGCCCCCCCCTCCCACTGGCCCTCTTGTGGCCTAATCATTGCCCATCCCCCCCTCACCCCCCCCCACACGCCCTCTGGCCTATACGTGCACAGAAAAGATGCCATCGCACACCCGCCCTGACTATGGCTTGCCCTCCATCTGGATGATCCGGAGCAGGTCCACGGGACCTTATTGTTGACTGAGGTGTTATATGGCTGTTGTCTCTACGTACTTGCACCTATGTTTGATATTTTTGGTTTAGCTTGTTGGGGGGTCATGTTGGGAGAAAAATGGTGCTGATAGACACATCCTTTACACATGCCGCTGCAGCTGGTGGTTGACCGCTGCTTATCTAGGGGCGGCTTCATTGATTCCTGATATATTTAAAATGTCAGAAGCACTGTGAGAAAAGTAAGACCGTTTACTCGCTGAAGTCGCACTGCACACGCTTAACATTTTATTGTGTTGCATGTTTGCCTCTGAGTGCTTCACCCGGCCGGATAAAGGCCTCTGTTCTGTTTCTCTGATGTTTCTGTATACCCTGCCTGATAGCGGCCTGCCTCCGGGTTGTTGGCGTGACGCAGTGTGAATCTTCTTTCTTATTTGTTTACAATAAATGTCTTACAAAAAAAAAAAAGTATCAGTGGTCTGTCCCCAATGCTCTACGTGCTTTACAGGGAAAAGGGAGTGAGGACTACCCTAGCGGTGCAACACGCCTAACTTAAATGCCGAAGTGAGGGGGACTTAGTGCTCAGGAAGGGGTACACCACGACCAGGGGGGGGGTGATGCGTCAGGGTACGTCGGTACTCGTAGTTTTGCCTTTGACCCAGCCTCGGAGTTTGTCACGTACCTGGCTGAGCCATACACCTCCCGCGGGTGTATGGCTGGGAGGCTCGTAGTGTCGGTGGCCTCCTGGCTTCTCGTCCTCACTCGTCCCTTCAACGACTCCTGCTCTCGTCTCGTCCCGTCTCTCCACACTCCACTCGGCTTCGCTGCTCTCTCCAACTCCGCTCCGTTTCTCCGTCTCCTCCTCCTCGGTGAACAAGCACACCCCTGATGCGTTCTGTGTGGAATAAGACGTCTCCGTGTCCTGACGTGACTCCTCCGATTGGTATTCCCAATTGTCATTAAAGGGCCAGTGTTCTGATTGCAAGTCTACGTTCGTGTCGAGATTCTGCAGAGGGTACAATGGGTTAGAGGTAGAGTTTGTCCGTTTCGCAGCTCGACCACATACCACATCTTGGGACAACCCCAGGTTGTTACAATCACTCAATAAACGTAAGATGTGCACTTGGGATTTTATGCACTATGCAAATAAGCACATGCGTAAATAAACGAGCAGCAGGCGCTTAACACGCCAAACTATTCCTGCATTTTAGAAGCTGTCTCGGACCTTAAAGGACCCTCGCAAAGAAGTGGAAAAGGTAAAGGTCCCCTTAATCAAATTCAAGCACTACAGAACAATTGGTATTTATGTTTATCTTCCATCCACCACACCCGCCAGCCAGTACAACCGAGCAATGGCATTGACTAAAGACATCTTGCATTTTTACGACGGTTTCGACTGGGGAGACAGGATAAAACTATGTGGGTAGACTCAGAATGTCTATCTGTTACACAAAACGTGCAGAGACTGTTTTCACAGATGAAAACAAAATGGTGATCTCAAAGTCGAGGGGAGATATCGGGATGCTGGTCAAATCAAGGCAGCTCCAAATTAAGTTTTGCACATGAATACAGGAGGGGGTTTATAGTGCATTAACGGAGGAGTTGTTCTTCTCTTCCAATCCTTGACTTTGAAAGCAGCAGCGAGCTCCTAAACCCCACCCACGTAGAAAGCAAAAGGTCTGTGTCAAACTTCTGTCATGAGTCATGACCCTATACAGCACCACGAGGGACGGTCGCTACCAGGGACCCACACAGCCAAGCAGAATTATTGTTTGTTATTTTCTATTTTTGCCCTGAATTGTCTTCAAACGCAGTAGGTATCGGAAACAGAGGATTGTTGCTATAATTAGTAATTAGATCACGTCTCATATTTTCTGATTCATCCATGAATTCCTAAAGGAATCTACAGCTGGCTCCGTCACCGTGTGTATCCACGGGGCACACTGCATCAGGGTAAAGAGCCACGGTGAAAACACACCGGCTGCCAGGTTAGCAGACTATAGGGTCTGACAGTACTAGGGGTTCCGCACCTCCCCCCTTCCCTCCGTAGCCTGGGGCTTGGACAGCTCCTCTTCCGGCTACCTGGTCTCAATCACCCCCTTCATGTATGCACCGGCCAGGAAGCCAGTACCAGCCTTTGTGCGGGTGGTGCCAGCAGGCACTGCAGAAGATCCCAGCCTTCTCTTCTGGCAGCTTTACCTATGTGCAATCTGCTGTCAAAGACCACGAGCGCTCCGGTGCACTCAAGAATGTCATTTTCAGAGGGTCCCGGGCTGGCATTATTACACACAAAGACTGGTCAGCGCTCGATTTTTCTACACAAAACCCCTCTGGTCTCCCATCCGCTCAGTGCCCTGGATTACCCTCCTTCGCTTCAGTTAAAAAATCTCGCCCGTACACTGATGCAGTCTACGCTTCGTGCGGCCGATTATCGAACCGCTGCAGAGCCCCCGCCTGCCCCGCACAATACCTCGTGTCCCGCTGGCGTCCCTGTGTAGCTCTGCGCCTTGAAGCCTCCGTTTAAAAGCCTCCCGATAGGATCCAAACTGCTCCGCAACGAAAGCCGAACACCGCCCTTGCTCGCGCCCAAACTGCTCCGTGCCTCTCCTCCACAGCGTCGCGATGTCGTCCTCGAAAAGACGAACTGAACCAGGCCCAGGGAAAAAATCGCTGGAACGCCTCCGAATCTGGTCCGGTCTTGCCGGACAGATCCGGCTCCCAATGGCTAGCCTCCATTTATGGAGCTAGCCAATGGGAGCCGGGGGACGTTCCTATAGCCCATCTTGTAAACATTAGATTTCGCCTGCGTGAACTGCTTGCGCAGTAACGCCAGGCGAAACCTAAAAACAGAACTGATTCATTCAGTAAGACTACGCAAATCACGCAAGAAAATAACTCCATTTAAAGGGGGCAATCATACACATTATAGCATGATGAACTCTGGACTGAACAAGTCCACTTCGTGTAAATAGGTACCCACCTGGATAATTTTCAAGCTTCTCAAGTTTGACTCCATCCTGACTGAATTTGAGCTTGTAACCTGAACGGACATAAATCAAAAACACTTTACGTTTTATGTAGTCTTTTTCTAGGACGCAAGCAGACTTTTTTGCCCATCACCCTTTTCTAACCTTAAGTTGTTTCTGTGTAGTGTGTGCAAAGCATAAAACCCAACATAAGATTACTGGTTGTGCGTGTATGGAATGATGTGAAGTTTCTATGCTTTAATTTTGACCAGCCGGGCTGTTTAAACGCTACACTGTAGTGCGACTGTTGCTTATAGCATACGGTAACTAGCATTAAAAATGCAATAGGTCTCGCCTTTCATTAAGTTAAAGCAATTTGCTTTGCTATACAATACCATTAGCAAAGCAAATGGCTTTAACTTCATCAAAGGCGAGACCTATTGCATTTTCAATGCTTGTTATCCTTTGCAGTTGCTAGTGATTGATTACTTTTCTGGGCCCAGTGAATGCCGCTTTTCCAACCAGCAGCAATCCCACTTTTGCAGCACCTCCTGCTTACTTGATTGTGAACGATCCTAGAAGCCTTTGTTCAAGATAGCAGAAATCAGACTACTCAATCGTGCCTATCGTCCCCTCCCAGGTCCAGCCCTATGGAAATGGGTAACCGCCTGCTCTTGCTGATTTAGAAACAGCTTCCGCCTACTGGGAACCAAGACTGTGGCTCCTTTGGTGAAAGTTTCTTCCGTATCAGGTTCGCCCTGCAATATTCATGTCAAAACTTAGACCTCTGCTGGGCCTATTGTGATAACAACCATTACTGTTTACACCAAAATGTACATCCCATTCAGTGAGTGCCTCCCCTCTGGTCAGATTGTCTTTAGAAGTTGGTGAATTTTGTCCTGGCGGAGCTCTTATCCTCATTGCTACTATTTTAGGAAAGAGAAGCCAGCTGAACTGGCAGACTTCCAGGCAGCACAACGCTGGATTTTTAACATTTATTTTTTGAGTTAGGTGTCCATAATCAATACAAACTATCTACTTTCAGCACTGAATTAGATTTTTGAGATACAGTAAAATAAATTCTTATAAGCAGAGGTCTTGTATTTTCCAATAGGCTTTTAATCCCATCCAGCCTTTCCACTGCTAAATGCTACTTTGCCTACACAGCGAAAACTGCATTTTGTAGCTGTTTGCTCTAGGAGTGTAGTTTTCTGCAGAATCGACTTTGTCCCATTTTTACACATTAATCAGCTAACCCTGTAGGTAAAATAGCACACATATGAGTAGTTTAGTACTTTGTAAAATTACGTTTTTTCCGCGTGGCAGAGCTCTTTTTTTTTAAAACAGATTTTATTGACAGATTGCACATACATTGCAGCCCTCCGCGCTCCGAAGTTAACTGCACATCAAATATAGAGCATCAAGCAATTGGCAATCTATACAGCATTTTGGATACGAATGATTCATCAAACTGAATAACTTCCCCCCACTCCCCCCACCCAGATCCCAACCACCCCGGTCGAACAACATCATCTCACATGTCCTCCAATGCAAACTGCGGTCCAGCATGACATGTGTACCTTCCATGTGGCCCTCTATCCCACCTCCTGAGCCATCTCCCGGTCCACTGGAGGTTCCAGCCAAAGGCCCCTATACTCTGCCCACCTCTTCCATATCTTGTAGTACTTTCGTGGGCACCCGCAAGTTACGAAAATTGGCTGTTCCAGCCCCATACAGAAATCCAGCCCCTTCTTCCACACCAGGACTGAGGGAGGCCGGGGGTCCTTCCATGCCTTGGCCACATCCCTCTTGGCCAGGGTGAGACCCAGCAACAGAAGATGCCTTTTATATATGTTGCCCCCCACCCCTTCCAGAACATGTAGCAAGCCTAAATGTGATGTGCGTGGAAGCTCCCACCCTAGGACCTTTGACAGGCAATCCCACACCCCATTCCAAAACCTGGCCAGTGAAACACAGCTCCATACCTTATGTATCATTGTCCCCACCTCCCTGCCACACCGGAGACAGTCTGGGAAAGCAATAAGGCCCGCTCACCACAACCTTTCCCTCGTGAAATAGACTCTATGTAGGTATTTAAATTGGATTAGTCGCAACCGTATCGCTATGACCGCACCCCTGGGAGCCGCCAGCGCCTCAAGCCAATCCTCCTCCTCAAGTCCCCCTAGATCCCTCTCCCACGACTCCCGGAGCTTCGACAGTGTATTGGAGCAATGTATAGCTAGTGTACGATAAATACGAGAAATCTTTTTTTCCTTCAAATCTCCCATAAAGACTTTGGCCTCCAGTGGCAAAATTCCGGCAAGGAATCAAGACCTTCAAGACTCTGTGCGATGGCATGGCGGAACTGTAGGTATCTGAAGAACTGGGACCGATGCAAATCGTACTCCTCACACATCTTGGAAGGACTTAAGCGTTGTTCCTGACATTACATCCCCAAGGATGAGATACCAATGTCGTCCCAGCCCCTGAAGCCCTGGAGAGACGCCAAAGCAGGTAGGCAGCCATTGTGCCACAGTGGGGTGTCCTGTGTCAGCCTGCCCCACCATCCCATGCGACGCAAGACCTGTCTCCAAATTTGAAAAAACACCTGGGTGGCCGGCGGCAGCCTCTTTCGCAACTGCGCCGCGTAAAGGACCGTATGCAAAGTATTGGAACCCTGAGGCGTCGCTCCAGGGCGTATGCCGGGTCTCCCCTATCTCCATACCACCACTCATTCAGAACCAAGAGATGAGAGGCCTGATAGTATGAAAGGATATCGGAGGTTGCCAAGCCCCCCATTGTAGGTGGACAGAAAACAGGTGCGCAGAGCTACCCGCACCGCTCCCCCGGCCCACAAAAATTGTCCCAGTGCCGAATCCACTTGCCGTAACCACTGGGTTGAGATCGGGTATGGGTGATTTTGTAGTTGGTAGAGTAAGCGGGAAAGGGCCACTATTTTAAAGATGGCCGACCTGCCATAAATAGTAAGGGGCATTCAGGACCACGTCTTCATCTCCGACCAGACCCTGTCTCAAACCGGTACCAGGTTGCTCTCCCAGGATATCTCAGGACTCGCTGAGATGAACGCCCCCAAATACTTGATGCCCCCCACCGCCACCTGCAGAGTGGACGCCCAGTCCCCAACATCTGAGTTCCCCCCCCCAGCACCCATAGGGTCGATTTACGAGGATTCAGATACAACCTGGAGGTTTCACCGAATATTTGCATAATACCAAGTAGGCGCGGCTCTGACCTGCCTAGATGTGTGAGAAAGAACAGGACGTCATCGGCATAAAGACCGATCTTATCAGTCAGGCCCTGCTCCCACAGAAAACTGTGAAGCTGCGCATCCAATCGCACCCAAGCCGCCAGAGGCTCCATGGCAAACTGGTACGGTGAAATGGGGCACCATGTGGCAGAGCTCTTTAATTTGACATATGGTTCTTTTGGGGTTTAAGCTGCAGCCATCCCGGTTACATAGTTATCTTGAGCCATACTTCTCAAATATACATGTGGGTAGTGTAAACATACGGTGAAGTACAGGTGTGACATTTAACTACTGATCCATGGCCAACTCACCATGACTTCACTGGAATAGGTCAGTTGAGTCTAGCCGCTTTTACCTTGTGTTATCAGTGCAAAACACATAAACTATGGTGGTCAATGGCATTACTCAGAGTTTTAATCCCACCAAGAAACTGTCTATAAAAAGGTGAAATGTCTATGGCGTCCACACTGAAAGGGTGAGAATTCCACATCAAATATTTAATTACAAATATTTTGTTAGGTTTGGATATTCCACTACCTATATTTCCGCCCCACCTTTTCCCCCTAAACAAACCATCAAGACCAACATTTGTGCAAACATTTAGATTTTTAACTGGGCCAGTAAGTCTGGTGGAGAGGGCTGTGCCTTTACTACCAGTACTAGCAGCTGCTGTCCCCATGTTTGTATCTTTGGCCATTCATAATATCTTAGACCGTGCCAAGATCACTAGGCATTAAAATGGTAGGACTGCAAGTCACCTGTTTGAACTCTGGTAATACTGTCATTAATGGTGCAGAATGGAGTTAATGTCTGATATCTGTTAGATTAAATATTGTCTGCTCTACACCATTTTTTAAAACATTTTTAAACAACATTTTTATTTGCATTTTAGTGTAACTCCACAATACAATCATGTCATCTTCAGTGCACATTTCCCATCCTCCACCCCACTCCCCCACCCCCCTCCGAATTTCTCTAACTAGTTCCATGGCCGTGCAATCCAGAGTCCAGTGCACCAAAATACAGTAGTCTCTCCTGGTTGGCCTGTGACATTTCCCTAATTGACTTAGACACCTTCCTAGTTCCCCTCTAAGTATATGACCTTCAGAGCCCCGCATCCAACCCGTGATAAGTTCTCCATTTACCCTAGACCTTACGGAACTTCTTCGGGCATCCCCTCGCCTTGAAAGTGACCCTTTCCGCGGCCATGTACAGGTCCATCCCTCTCTTCCATTCCTCTAAGTCTGGTGGTTCAGGCGCACCCCAGTGTTTAGCTATGTCCCGTTTGGCCACTACCAACGCCAGAGCCAAAAAGATCAAGAGGGGACGCGCCAGATCTATGTCATTTGTCATCCCTAGAAGAGCCAATTTGGGCTCTGGGGCAATAGGGGTCTCCAGCACCTCACTCAATTCCGTAAATATAGTAACCCAAAATGCCTGGATTGTAGTACATGCCCATATGGTGTGGTAGAAGTCTCCTCCCGTTGCCCTGCACCTAAGGCATCTAGTGTCTTCCGTTCGTCCCATTTTTTGAAGCTTCACTCTGTCATTAGATGTTCTTTGTAGCACATTAAACTGGATGAGTCGCAACCTAGACTTAATGGACACCTCCCTGGGGTGCATTAGTACTATGTCACAATCAATGTCCTGCATGTCTCCCACCTCGCTCTCCCATGTTCTCCTCAGTTTCTCCAGGTCTCCTAGCATAGTATTTGTCAGTGTTCTATATGTGAGGGACACCACTTTTTCCTGCATCTGTTCCTGTAACAGCCTACCCTCTAGAGGTGCTTAATCCAGGAGTCCGTCTAGTTATATTCTTTCCGGTCGTCAGACGTGTCGCAACTGGGCGTATTTAAAGAACTGCGTGTGATGCAGTCCGAACTCGGACATCAGTGCTGCGAACGACTTCAGGTCTCCTCCTGCCAGTATGTCGCCCAAGGTGGAGATCCCAATATCGTCCCATCTCCAAAAGCCTTTTAGCTTATTAAATTCCGTGAGCCACACACAGTGCCAAATCGGCGTCTGGCGGGTGGGTTTCTCTCCCCAGCCTGTGCGGCTCATCGCCTTTTTACACAGCTGTAGGGTGGTACATTTAGCGGGGAGAAGTTGTCTTCGCCGAGCTCCCCCATACAGGTAGTACAGCAACGGACAGGCTGAGAGTTTGTCTCTCAAGGGCATAGGTGGGGTGATCTGCCGGCGCATGCATCCACTCGTTGATTGGGGCAATATGTTCCGCCCAGTAGTATGTTTCCAAATTCGGAAGCGAGATCCCTCTGCTGTACTGATGGCGTTGAAGCGTGCGCAGTGCCACTCTGGATTGTTTACCTGAACACAGGAAGGACCTAAGTTCTGCATGGATCCTCCCAAAGACTTTGGACGGGAGAGGGTAGTACTCATTCTGTAGAGCATATAAGAATTTGGAGAGTGTGATCATCTTAAACATGACCGCCCGGCCCAGTATGGTGAGAGGAAGCTGCCTCCACCGGGTTGCGTCTTCTATAAAATTCAATATTATTCGTTCTACGTTCCGTTGGTAGGACTGAGTGCGATCCAGGGTGACATATACTCCAAGGTATTTAAACCCCTCCTCTGTCATCAACAACCTCCCAGGAAGGTCCGGCCAGCTTCCCTGTCCCTCAAGATCATTGAGGACCGACTTGTGCCAGTTTACCTGGTACCCCGGATGTCTACCATAACGCTCAAGTTCCAGAAATATTTCCAGAATTGTGGATTCCGGTCGAGTAACGTATAAGAGGATGTCATTCGCATAGAGCGATATTTTTTCATCTGCAGAGTCCAGCTCACTCCGCCTGAATCCCCTAATGGTTTCATTCTGGCGCACTCTAGCAGCCAGCACCTCTATCATGAGCGCGAACAGGAGGGGGGGACAACGGGCAGCCCTGTCTGGTCCTCTTTGGACTGGGAATTCCCTTGATACAGCCCCGTTCACTCTCACTTTAGCTCTAGGTTCTGTAAAGAGCAATTGAACCCACTTCCGGAATCTGGGGCCGAAGCCGAACTTGCGTAGGAAGCCCTCCAGAAATGGCCAATGCACAGCGTCAAATGCTTTCTCCGCGTCAAGGAAGAGGAACCAGTGTGGATCTTCCCTTTCCCTTACTTCTTGCAGCCAATTGTGGGTACGTTGGAGATTTAACCTAGTAGCCCTATTCGGGAGGAACCCTGTTTGATCGAGATGTACTAGGTCCGATACCACCAGGCGAAGGCGCATAGCTAGGATAGTTGCCAGTAGTTTCGCTTCTATATTCAAGAGGGAGATAGGGCGTTTTGACGTGCAATCGTCATGAGGCTTCCCTTCCTTATGGATCGGGACTATTATTGCCAGCCTCAGATCTGGGGGGAGCCTCCCATCCTTCAGGGCTCCATCGAAAAGGCCCTTTAGATGATGTGTCTAGAGGTCCGCCATACTTTTAAAGAACTCGGCTGGGAACCCGTTGGGGCCCAGGGATTTACCCGGCCTGAGCCTAGCCTTGGCCTCGGTGATGTCATCAAGAGTTATGTCAGCCTCTAGGCCTTGCTGGGCCTCGGCGGATAGTGTTGGTAATTCAACTGATTCCATGTACTGTAGCGCCTCATCACAAGTCCCTAAATGTCTAGCGCGGTAGAGGCTTTCATAATGGTCTGCAAATGTTTCGGCAATTATAGAATCCAACCTTATAGGTATTCCCTTAGTGTCTCTGATTTGCTCGACCCATCTCGCTGCGCGCTCTTTTTTACTGAGCCACGCCAGCAATTTGCCCGACTTATCCCCCACATCATATAGGCGATGCAACGTGGCAAGCGCCTGGGTTTTGGCCTCTCCCGTGACCAACTCTTGGTACTGTCTTTGCATGTCCGTCAGTCGCCTGAGAGTCCCCGTCTCGTTTGAGACCAGGTATTCGCTCTCCAGATCCAGAATGCTCGTCTCTAGTGCCACTGTGTCAGCCCGGAGCTTCCTCCGTTCAGCCGCTAATCTATTCTTTGCCCTGTCTCCATGACCGTTTTTAAAGCCTCCCAGAATATAACTTTGGATTGGACCGTCTCTTCATTGTCAGCCACATAAACCGTCACGTCTGCCCTCATGCCTTTCAATACGCTCACATTTTGTAGATCCCACGCCGTCAATCGCCATGACCCTCCACTCCTATCTTTCCCCAATCCCACTCTAGCTAAAAGTGGGGAGTGATCAGAGATCCCTCTTGCCTTATATTCCACCGTGTCGTCTATTGCCAGGTGTTGCCTAGACATAAATATCTATTCCGGCCTCGAGAGCACTTTATGCGATCCCGAGAAGGAGTAGTTCCTCTGGTCCGAGTGTAACCACCTCCATACGTGTGTGAGTCCCATGTTTGTAATCATTCAGGACAGGGGATCCGGGTCTGGTCTCTGGCCGTCAGTCTCGTCCGATCCATCCCCGGGTCCATCACCTCATTAAAATCCCCACCAAGGATTTGTATACTGTCAGCTGTGTCTAGGAGTATGTCTACTGCCTTCTTAAGCGTGTTGGCCTGCAGTTTCGGGGGGCGTATACTGAGAGTATTGTGTACTCGCGTCTATTCCAAGTCCCCTTCACCTCCACGTACGTCCCCTGTGTATCTATTCATGTTTCAGCTATGTGGAACGTTGTAGTCTTCTTCTGAAGTATGGCCACTCCTCTCGATCCGGTGGTGTAACCTGCATGTGCTAGAATCTTGTAGTGTCCCCTAGCTAGGAATGCACAGTTTGTCCCTTTTAAGGTGTGTTTCCTGCAATAGTGTTATGTCAGGGCCTATCCATTTAATGTATGAATTCACCAGCCCTCTCTTCACTTTACTGCCAAGCCCGTTCACGTTCCACGTTAGGACGCTGAATCCCCTTTGGTCTATGAGGTTTCTCCTATTGTCACCTGAGAATCTGGCGTGTTTGCGGTGTAATGTAGTCAGCCTCCTGCTGCTCTACACCATTTTAACACTAGTTTAATTAAGGGGGATGTGGTTAAACCATTCATTTCAGCAGAGGTAGATGAACTTTAGGGAGGATGAAATCATGAAATATATATTTTTTTCAGTTTAAACCTTATCTCCATTTCATCTAATGTCTTAATTAGTAGTAGTATTTCGAATGGACTTGGTATCTGCATGCCATTTATTACAGAGCTCTGTGACTTTTTACTTGAGCTGTGTGTAATTTTGACTATACAAGAAACATTTCAAAAAGACAATCCTTATTCAGCTGTCCATATCCATACCTAAGCGAAGAGCATAACTTTTTCCTTCCCAGAGACTTGAAGGGTAGCCAGATGATAACTGGAGATGTAGTTGTGGGCTACGTTTCCAAGCATACCACATCCAACCCTCCTATGGGATAGATCATATTTATGTTCCAGTTAAGCTACATTTCTCTCAAGAAAACCAGATAACTTTCAGGCTTCCTATGATGATAGAGACGTTTGAAGGATGGAGTCTGTAGGAAGGTAGGATCCTTCTGCATGGTTACCCCCACTTTTTGCCTGGTGCTACGCTGTATTAGGCTAGTCTGACTGGGGTAATGCTAATCAGGACCCCTGTCTATCTGCTTTCTCCCTAAATTGTTGTGGTAAGTACTTAGGTACATCACATATTGGATACTGGGGTACCCTTATAAGCCCCTAGTATATGGTCCTGAGGTACCCAGTGCATAGGTACCCCAGAGTTCCCCCATGGGCTAAGGCATGCATTATGCCATCCATGGGAGCACATTCAAAATGGAACCTCAGGCCTGCCATTCCACGAGCTACGTAAACTCACTGGCTTCAAGCAATGGGACGACATTGGGATTTCCACGGTGGGAGATGTAATCGCCAGGGGGGAACTAAAATCATTCGCTACCTTGAGAGCGGAGTATTGGCTCCATCGCTCGCAGCTTTTTAAATACATTCAACTGCGTCATGCACAGGCTACGACCCTAGAGGGTCTCCCGGAATATGCGCTACTGGAGGGCAGACTACTACAGGAGCAGATACCGAACAAGGCCGTATCACTTACATACAAAACACTCACAAAAAACATGCTGGGAGATCTGGCAAAGCTTAGGGCCACTTGGGAGCATGACGTAGGAACACTGGAAAAGATTGACTGGGACCTCATCCTTATGCACCCGAGGGAGGTGGCTATTAAATCCCGGCTCCGCCATATCCAATATAATGTGCTCCACAGGACATACTTTGATAGGGTAAGATTGTTCAGGATGGGAAAAACACCAGATGATAGATGCCTGCGATGTTTACACGAGGGAGGGGACTTCTTCCATATTCTATGGGCATGTGGTAAAATACAATCCTATTGAATGCTCGTCTTTACCGAACTCAGGGAGGTCCTGGCTGTGCCGCTTGACCAGGAGTCCAAACTGGCCATCTTGGGAATGACTAATGATGTTGACCTCCCCCGCCCCCTACTGGTGTTCCTGACACTGGCCTTAGTAGTAGCGAAACGAAACATTGCAAAATATTGGGGGGCTGCGACCGTCCCCACTATGGAGGAATGGAGAAGAGGGTTAGACCTCTACATGGCGGCAGAGCGAGTGACGTATAAATCAAGGGGTTGCCCAAAAAAGTTTAAAAGGGTCTGGTCAAAGTGGAGGCAATACCGCGGGCTGGAAAGTGGGTCGGGGGAGGGAGACTTATGAGCGGACCCCGGGTTCAGTGGAAGGGCGAGTTGGAAACAAACTGACACGTTAGGAGTGGACCTTATTGATCCAGTCACACACTGTTTGTTTGAATGTCTTTGTGCCAATTGTGTACCGGGTACGGGGGGAGGGTTGGAGCTGGCGGGAACTGTATATTCTACTACCATGACTGTACCGATAAATGTAGATTGAGAGGATGTTATATCGATTTTCCATTCACAGTAATGCTTGTTGTGGGGGGGAGGGGAGGGGTACAAATAAAAACCAAAAGCAGATGCCCAGATGGCTACTATGGACACCCCCTATGCTGAGGCGGTGCTGCGCCGAGACAGAATTGATGATACTGACAAACTGACCATTGCATTGCGCGCCGATGTGACATCGGGGGTTCCGTGATCTATATTTCAATATGTAACTGTTTCTTGCCCGACTAACAATGCCAATGTGGTCCTTATCATGTCTGTGTATCTGCAATAAAAATTGTTTTTAAAACAAAAAAAAAACTTGTTGTAATCATACCCCCATTCCATAAACAGTGTGGAGGTAGGATTCCAAGCACTGGAAGAGCCCCCCGTTAGGCTGTCAGTGTTCCTGGTGCCTGGCTGCTTGACCCGGACAGCACAAAATGGTTGCTGCCGACCACAGACACGATTCTGCCCTCCTGCTGCTGAGCCAAGCTCGAGGAGGGGAAGGCTGAAAGGTAAGCATCCTGTCACAGGGAGGTGTGGCCACCTCACAGACAGAATTTTGTGTATTGGGGTGGGGTGGGTGCGCTTGCCAGCACCACTCAGTTTGCATGAGAGGCACATTTGGTGTCCCTGTGCATAGTCCAGTTCAAACCAGTCCTGGGAGCTGTTGGAGCCCCGCTCTGGTGCAAAACTAGACAAAGGAGTAACCTCCCCCCTGTCCAGACCCTCACCTTGGAGGGTCCCCTGAATCTTCCCAACCCTTTCCTTAGGGTACCTGAGGGCTTACCTGGGTGTAGGTCCCTAGATTCGTCGTGGGATAAGATTCAGATCAGACACCACTTCTTCTTCTACTGCCTGGGCACTCTGGACTTTGCTGGACTTAGTTTGGGCCTGACTCCGTCTCCCTTCCAGTCTGATGCATTGTCTGTGCCTGTGCATTATACAGGAACCTTCCAAGGCCTGTGAAGCATCAAAGACACTTGAAGGAATCTCCCTTGGAGTGAAGGAGTCACTACCCTGCATTCACAGGCACCGCAACTAAGTCAACCGGTCTGCTACTCCTGAGCTCCTCCGAACTCCATATGCTCTGCAACACAGGTGGTGGTTTTCCACAGCTCCCGACGCCTGCCCTTCCCTCATTAAGTTTCAGGCCAGTATCCCTTGTGGGGGTTGCAATAACCGAACCCCTGTAGACCGCGTCAACTTGCAGTTGAAAAGGCTTGTTGACTAATTTCTAAGAAGATCTTCGGGCTCCAAGTAGCCCCAACCTCGAGCACCCCCAGTGACCAGAATTCTCAGCCACACCGCATTATGTGCATCATGGCAGGCATCTTTTGGTGAGCTGTTTGAGGTCCTCTTGTGACTCCAGCGCCTCCGGCCTGTGGGTCCACTTGAGGGCCACCATTGTTTCTTTTGGCTCCCCTGAATGCTTGGGCCCGCCCTGACTTCTCTGCTGATGGTGAGTCCCCTGGACCTTGCTGGTCCTGACGTTGCTCCTTCTTAACGTCCTGCATTGGTTGTATTTGCCAAGGCTTGTTGGTGTTCCCGCCGGACACTGACCCCTCATCACTGGACATCCTTCGTGGGACAGCTCGTGCGTAGCTCCTGGTCCTCCTCAGCATCGCCTGGTCCTCCCAGCTGCAGAGTCAAGGTCATCGGGACCCATCCTGCAACACCTGACATCGGAGGGCATCCGTATTCCAAGTCTCCTGGTCACTCCTGAGTGACATAGACTCTCTCCCCTCTGCTTGCAGGTACCTCTCATCTTGAATCCACCTTAGGATTCCCCCGGACACTTTCTCCTGCTTCACCAGCGGCACTTTCCTAAAGTCCTCCATTAGGTTTGACTGCGGTTTCCAACACTACTTCACATGTACGCATTGGCTTCCCTTGTGTAGGTAACATGGGTACTAGGGTATCCACGGATGGGGTGGCGCCCCAACCTTCTGTCTTCCAAGGGGTTTCTTCAGGGTCCACTGGAAAGGGTCCTTTATCTTTAAAAATCCAACTTCGACTTACAAGTTGAGTTGTATGGAGCCCGCGGTCGTGTTCCCACACTGCACACGCTCTCCGTGGGGTCATTATCTACTCACCATGGGTGTTTCCTTGGGTCCCCAGCACTTCTACGTCCTCTCGACCCTGTCTTGATCCGACTTGTGGCTCTCATACAACTTTCTTAGTATATGGTTTGGTCTCCCCCTTGGGTCCCCTGTGTATTTCAAGCTATTTACTGTGTTTCTTTGCTAAAGTATTGTGTGCATTGTGCATATCTCCGGGTAGGAGATATTTCTTTGTGTTAGAGAGTATTATATAATAACTACGTATTTTTATAAATACTTTGTGTGGTTCTTTTTCCCTTCATCTATACTATAAGATTGCATTCTAGTAAAACAAGCTGCTGTACACTCCTCTGGACTAAGCCTGAACGCTGCTCTCCACAGCTACCACTTAGAGAGCTTTCTAAGGTTGTCTACGACCTCCTAAATCACCATTAGGGTTGTCTGGTTTCAAGGTGCCCACTTAGATAAGTGGACATAATATACCAGGCCAGCTTCTCACAGAGTCCCTAACATATGTTACACCTTCCCGTAACTGGCTCAGCTGGTTGATGGGGCATTGTAGCATTTATCAATGATGCATTCTGCTTATAGTGCAGCTGAAGTGTTCACCGATTGTTTGTAACATAATTTAGTAGTATGCTCTGTAGGTGGAATGACACCTTTCACATAGTATTATATAATATCAACTGACTATTAATTCTCTTATTGAGACACAAAGTGGTGGGAAAGTAGTTTTGATGGAGACTCATGTGGATAATTGCCTGGCCTTGGTGGTCTTTGTGGCTTCGGGCCCAGATCCCTGTCATTAGAGAATCTAATGGCAGAGGAGCAAGGACTCTCTAGCATTTCAATCAAAGGTAGTTCCCGCAAGCTAGACACTTAAGGCAGACTAAGCAGAAGGGAATTGGTGACACAGTGCAGGAATATGTTTTTATACTTTTGAAAAAACACTATCCCATCTTCACCAGTGTCCGGTCAACACATATTCACATCACAACACAAAAAGACAGATATAACTGGAAGGAAATAAGATGCCTCCATTAAATTTTTTTTTAAACAATTTTTTATATTAAATTTTCTTATGTTACAATACATGCGAACAAAATTTTAAGCATTGATAATCATGGTTACGTTTGGTATATAATGTTGTTGGAATGACTGGTTCGCATAATCAGTCCTGAGTCAATGAAAATGATCTGTTTTGTTTAACTAGTTGGTCACCCGTGACTGTCCGGTTTAAGTGTTCCACTTTTTGCCACCACTGCGTATGCTAGGAGATATTTGCGTGGTAGGTACATACATGGCATGCATTAGTTTGTGATGTTACCGCATATTACAATTATTAACAGCAGGGGGCAGTTCTGCATATATGCCATTTTCGCCCAGCTATGTCCAGCTGAACGTTTAGATTTGTGTGACATGTTGCATATCTTTCTTTGACAACTTATCCGATTCACACAACACCATGTGTTTCATCTTGGGTGTGTGTCTATGACGTTACCATTGATTTTGCTGATGTGATTTACGTTACGTGGTGATGTTGTGTGTGTGCACTGGGTGCGTTATGTCCCTTAACTATGGGGGAGGGTAAATAATTGAAACTGTGACAAAATAATACCTACGGGGAGCAAACTGGGGGGCTGGGGCCCAAGATCATCGGGGGACAATTGCATTGGCGCCTATTATTACTTTTTTGACAGTGGCCACTGCATGGGTTCAGGATACAGTCCATGCTGCACCTATTTAGTGAGTTAATATCTTTCGCTCTACTTCCGCTCCATTGCTTACCCACGTGTTCCCGCTTCTATGATGAGGATTCTGAAGGTTCACCCTATGTTCGAGTTTGCGAGGCGGGGTTGCTCTCTTGTGTGCATCTCAGTGCTGTTAGAATTGTGTCCCAGCTGGCCGCGAGGACGAACTTCTGGGTCCCAAGCGTGTCCCCCTTCCGGAGTGCTGTGCTTTCCACCTTGGCCCAGTTGAGCATTGGGTGTCTCCACATTATTATGTGTGGTGGACCGGGGTCCTTCCATCGTTTCGGGATTCATCTTTTCACCACTGCCATCCCCAAATCTGAAAATCTAGCCGTGGCTTTGTTGTTACGGGTTCTGCGGTGCAAGTGTAGAAGATCTATCTGCCATTCGAAAGGGAGCGTGCCGCCTATGCTGTGCATTAGTGCGTCCGCCACCGCTGACTAGTATTCGGTCAATGCAGGGCACCACCACAGCATGTGCATTATATCTGCGTCTAGCTGCATGCATCTGGGACACTTGGCGTCTTGGCGACTGAAGTATTTGTTGATCTTTTCAGGCATAAGGTATGCATGGTGAGTAATGTAGAATTGCATTTGTTGCAGGCACGTAATCCTGGGGACATGAGTTAGGCGTGCCAGCACCAAATCCCATTCCTGATCTGTAAGCAGGTGTCCCATGTCTGCCTCCCAGTGCTGGTGGAAGACCAAAAGGTTTTCAGCAGTGTGATGTCTAAGTGAGGCTGCAAACCATTTGGTGAGGTGTCCACCCCTCCCCATGACATGCAAATATTATATGGTAAGGTGCATCCCTGGTTTGGTGGACACAACTCCCCATTTGGCTGCGCCTGATTCTAGTAGGGTGCAGTCCAATAGAAATTGGCCGGGAGCAGTTCATCATCTTCTACTAATGTCGTATATAGGACTAGGGTGCCCTCCCGGTATAGGTCTCCCATGTCTTGAACTCCGGCGATGTGCCTGCTTCTGAGCTCCGCTGCCGTGGTTACTGCGCCCCCTATGGATGTGCCCTTCAAAGGCAGAGCCGGAGCGTATGGTATGGTTGCGTGGGTGATGTGCGAAAGCACTTGTCGGCCACATTCAGCAATAGCGAGTCCAGTGGCTTGGACCTTGAGCAGGGATGAGAAATCATTCACAGCTACGCAGACTGCAGGGGGGATTGTGTGGTTGCTGTGTTCCCTCTGGGGCGGTCAGTGAACCATCTGGCAGTCCATTGTATTTGGGCTGCTAAGTAGTACTGCTCAAAGTGTGGGACTTCCAGGCTGCCTTGGTCTACACCCTATGCCTCAAATTTCCCCATATGAAGTCTTTTACTAGTTTTTCCAGGGGTTGGAAAAAGGCCGCAGGAACATAGTGCAGGAGGTTTGTCAAGTAGTATTGAAGCCTGGGCAGCAACGCCATCTTTACTATGGCTGTTTTACCTGTAACTGATAGCGGGTGTTTATTCCAAAATGCCATGTGGGAACAGATTGTGGTCAGGTCAGTGCCCTGCCCAGATTTCCATCCTACAAGTCTTTTGGACTTCTATGAATGCGGATGCCCAAGTAGCAGAATGTATCTGCACACCAGCGTACTCTCCTGACGCCGAGTGTGTACCTTGGGTCTCCGTACTGATGGTTGAAGGAGTATAGGCAGGATTTAGCTGCGTTTACCAGAAGCCCTGATATGGAGGCAAAGTCTTTCAGTATGATTTCTAATCTTTGTGGAATGCAGTGGATGTGTCAAGCATGTATAGAAGGTCATTCGCGTACAAGGATATTGTGTGCGTGCCATCCCCCAATGGGATGCCGTCCGCAATCTTCATCCGTATTGCTTCTGCTAGTGGCTAGTGGCTTAATGACGAGCAGTGGAGATAGGCGACACCCTGCCTGGTCCCTCTGTGTACTTCCATAAGACTGGATATATAGAGGCCTGTTATCATCCATATGGTGGGGGCACTGTGTAGCAGCTTCAACATATTTATGAAGGAGTCCCCTAACTGGTATTTGTCTGGTGCGGCAAATAAAAATCCCCACTCCAGAGAGTCAAATGCTTTCTCTATGTCTAATATGAGGCAGTCGGCTCCCAGCCATTGGGTTTGTGAGTACGCAGCTATCCTGTGAAAACACCTAAGATTTAAGGAGGTGCTTCTAGAGGGCACAAATCCGTTTTTATCGCAGTGAACCAGGGTGGGGACCTCCTACGCTAATCTGTCTGCTAAGAGCTTTGCTAGTATTTTATAATCTACGTTGAGGGCGAGCAACCTGTTTGAACCTAGCTCTGTAAGGTCTTTATCAGACTTAGGCTGTGACACTATGTTGGCTTAGTTTATGGACGGGGGAGACTCTGCTCGTTTATGGCTGTTGTGTACAGTGCGTGTAAATGGGGAACTAGAATCGTGACGTAAGCTTTTTATAGTTCCGCTAGGAACCCATTTGGGCCTGGGGTTTTTCTGCTTGCCAGTGCCATAATGGCACTACGAATTCCCTCAGGCATTAGGGACTCGTTAAGCACCTCACTTTGCTCCAGTGTGATCCATGATAAGGTGACACAAGGAAGACAAATCAAAATTGCCATCATCACAAAGATCTTTACAAAAATCTCCAGATTTACAAACTTTGAAAAGCCATATGTAGACATAGGATGACAGGATTTAAAATGCAGAAAACTGGAAAAAACAGAAGTTTGAACAAACTCAGTTGTCAGCTAGTCAAACCCCTCAACTTACAGAGGAAGCTTTTTTTCTCGTCCTCCGATAAAGAAGGTTCTGAAGTAGTCAAACCAGAGGGTGAGACTCTGAAACGAGACAGTGAGTGAGGAACAAGGGGACTCTAACAACTCTGCTAAGAAAATCATAGCTACTTGGAAACCAAATTAAATCATCTTCCGCTCTTCTGGTAACAGGCCAATCAGATGTGGGACCAACTGGACCAGTTGAAATATACTTTAAAAGACGCATTGTCAATGGATAGTATCCTAAAGTTAATTGTAGATGTGGTTCAATAGCAATAGGAAGAACCCCAAAGTAAGTTTGAGAAAGTCTTCCTGTCTGATTACTCCGGTCAGGCGAGTCTCTAGTCAGTTCACTAGCAGCTTCATGAAATCAAAAGATGTGTGACAGAAATTGATGAGCAACTTTACAAGATTGAAAATTTTACTTTTCAAACACATAAAGATCTGTAATGGGTAACTGCTCAAATCAATAGTTTTCTATCCAAATTACAGGATCCTGGATCCAGACAATGGCATAATAATCTGACAGTTTTTGGATGCCAGAAGGCACAGAAAAGAGTGAACCAAAGACCTATTCATGACATTTATTTACAAAGGCCTTAATGTATGTAAAAGATTACAACTTTTCCCCAAAACTCAACTGTATATTTAGACACTCCGAGTTAAAGCAATAAGATAAGGAACCTCAACCGTTTTGTCATCAATATACACAACTTCAAATTGAGAGACAGTTAATTGAGAAAGACCATCCCAATAAACCCAACAATGATATGGATGTAATGTTCTTTTTTTAGTTCAGATTTTTTGCATTCAACAATGGATCAGATGTGGTACCTTTGGTAGCTAATTGATAAATGTAAGAACTGAGAGTGGAGGCTTACCTGCAAGAACAATGAAGAACTAAAGCAATCTGTTGTGGGCAACTACAATATTACTTAATAGAAAGGACTCTAAAAGCAAAACAAGAAAGAACCAAGAAAAATCATAGTCCTGCTTTAGAAGGGGCATTAGAGGTAAAGTGAGACACGTTATGAGCTAATTGGTGATATTACCTATCACCCATTTCTAGGGAAAAAGTGACAGGAGTGACTGATAGCATTATGTAAGTTATGATATATTAGGAAGGACATAACTAAATCTCATTGTGTTAAGAGGGTTTCTAGTACCATATAAATAGATTCTAAAGTTGATCAGTGTTTTGAGGCAAAGGTGGCAGCACTTAACATCAAGGGATCACACAGAGTGGGGGGTAATAAATGAAATCGTGATATAATCATTAACATTCCAATCCATAAGACACAAACCAAGGTGGCAACAAGACTACGGGGCAAAGCTCAGAAGTCATTATTGGTCCATTGCTCCCTTAACAGAATATGCTCCAGGGGGCAGGGACATTTGGGTCAGAATCACATTGTGTAGACACACGAAAGTAGGGAGATGGAGTGGGTGGGAAAGGAGTACAGTGCTGGGAAGAATTGGAGGGGAAATGCAAAGGTTTATGGAAGAGGTGAAGGGATAGGACAAGTGGGGAGAAAAACAAGGAGGGTGGAAATATAGTAAGCCCTAGTCTTCAAAGATGGGAAGTTAGAGCAAATTGGGATTGTTTAGTCATACAGACAAACACAACCAGGTGATTATGCAAATTAAAGGAACATAAAGGTGTAAT
This sequence comes from Lissotriton vulgaris, assembly GCF_964263255.1. Lineage (NCBI taxonomy): Eukaryota > Metazoa > Chordata > Amphibia > Caudata > Salamandridae > Lissotriton > Lissotriton vulgaris. Next base: position 288,993,940 of record NC_141689.1, read on the forward strand.
CATATAATCTAAAGGGCTATATAAGAGGGGCATTCAGCAGGAAATATTACAAGAAGTAAAAACAGTATCCACAAATATTTATTTGCATGCAGAAGATGCATTGGATTCAATCCGAAACATCTGAGATGTCGAAAAAAGGGGTTTAGTCCAGTGTTACTTATAATGTTATAGCTGACATGAGAGGAGTAGTCTGGATTCGTGACCGTCAGCGTTAGGCAAGGCCCTACTCCAAGCAAGGTAGTTTAAGAACTTGGAGTTAGGTTACACCAGGAACTTTGTATGAAAGAACAAGTTCTAACCACAAGTACCTGTTTTTACATGCTACTGTTACTGAAGAAAACTCTGCTGTTCCTCCCTTTGACATCCAGAAATACCTTAGTGCAGACTCTTGTGGTGAGTCGGTTGTATTATGGGAACGCATTGTTGGCCTCCATCAAGGAGTCACTACTATATAACTTAGAGGTGGTGCAAAACATGGCGGATTTGTAATCAGTCTCTTAGAATAGCTTCTACTCCCCTTCTTAGATCTTTACACTGGCTGTCAGTTAAGAAAATAGTATTGAAAATATGCTGTGTAACCTGTAAGGCTCTGCAGGGGAAAGGTTCTAATTACCTTTGTCGGAGGCTTGAGCGCTATCATCCCACTAGGAAGTTGTGTTCCAGTGATAAGGAGTTACCGTTGGTCCCACACATGCATCGAGTTAGATGTGGTGGAAGAGCGCTCTTATTTGTTCCCACTCTCTGTAACAAATTGCCATTTTCTGTTCAAAGCTCCTTGATTTATTCAAATTTAGAAAATTATTTTAAAAGGCATTGTTCTAGAACTGTGTTCAGGTTGACTGCCCTCAGAGATACCCAGGTTGGGGAGATTTGTGCGCGTTATTAAATCAAATAATGGTAATAGTCATAAAAGAGACAAATTGTTTGGTCTAAGACTGATCAGATGCTCCCAAATGAATTATCCATCTGGAAAGATCCCTGTGTGCAGATGGGAGACTTTAACTGTATGTGAGATAGCACCTTAGACATTACTAATACCACCGTCATATTCTCTTTTAAAGGAACACAAGCCAAGCAGGAGTTACTGAGCCTAACCGTGGAGGTGGAGTCGTTTTACTCCTGATTTCATGTGGCCCAGCCTGTTATGGTCTCGGAGCAACTGGGCCAAGTACCCCATCAGCACTTTACTCTCAGTGATAACTCAAGTCGAGCAATCCACTGCTTTTTGGGGAGGAGGTAGATGAAGACAGGCACAGGCTCACACCTCAAAAACCATCCAGCAACCCCAAGAAATGATTGTCCAGTCAAATACTTACTTTTGTATAATAAATTATTTATCTACTAACCCAAAATATATAACTCAAAGTACAAAACACACTGCAAAAACTATGCACAGTCTTCTTGAGGCAAGCCCACTAGTGTTACCTAAATCAGATTTTCATTCTCACTTCCCTGCTTATGGCTGAGAGTTATTCCCATGTGGCAACATCCAAGCTAGTGTCTGCGTAGGCATTAAGGTCTCAGACGTTTTTTGGGGCTTACTTGCAAAGTTTTTTATCACTTCAATCAGTGCTAGATCCCTAGGACCTGGTGGACCGACTGTCAATCTTACCCGCTTTCTTGAAGTGCCGGTTTACAGTTCCTGGGCAAACCTCGGCAGCCCGACTTTGTCAAGATGGTTGGAAGCTGTGGTTGTGGCTGCCACTGTCCTCTGCACTTCTCCTGTGCAGTAAGTCTCTCCTAGAATACAGCGGCAGGCCTCTTGTGTTCCTAGACTCGGCTGCAAGTGGATATAAAGCAGTGGTCCTCTTCCTCCTGCAGATGCCGCCCGACACGCAAGTAGGGTTGCAGGAGCTTATACAGTGCGACAGCCCTCTCGCTTCACTGCGGCTTGTACCTGGCATACAGGGGTCAAGGGCTGCACGAATACAGTGATGCTGCTATATCAGTCGATGTACCCCCTCTCACAGTGCAGATCCAAGGGCGGTAACCCTTTTTCGTAACTGCAACCCCCACCTGGCAAGATGGTTGTGAATTTTGCTCACGGGCAGCTTGATTGGTATTCCGTTCCCGACATACCAGAATCTTGCACTCCACTTGTGGGATCCATGCCTGGTATCCCCACTGTATCTTGCTCCCTTCAAGTGCTCTTCTTCACCACGCAGGGCCCAATGGTCTTGAGAGAGATGGGTAAGAGTTCATTTCAAAATTACAAGCTCACAGTCATTCTTTGATATCTTTATCTACCCAGATAAGACGTTACACTTGGTTTAAATTTAGAAAAACATGATTTTTCGGTCGAGCATACCATCCAGCACAGCGGTCTGGTTGTGAAAAACATATTTGTGGGCTTTGAGCATAATCTCATTACCATCTCTTTGGATTAGATGACTTCTATTCTTCCACTACTTGCTTTTCAAGCATTGCTTTTTTCTTTTTGGTTAAGCATTCCACAAGTTGCATGTGTTTTCCAGCTGTCTCCCTCATGTACTTCTCTCCTACTGCACTCTGTGTTGCTCAGTGTCACCCAGTGTCGCCCATCTGCATCTCCCTATCTCTGTTACAGCCAGTCTTGTGTTCCCCCTTGCTGCTTTGTGGTTCTCTACTGCAGGATCCATGTTGCTCTATCGAACGTTGCTTCTCCTCCCCACCGCTATCTTCCATACTGCTTCCATTCCCCTGCCCTGTGTTGCTTCCCTCCACCCATGTCATCCTTCTCTGTCGCCCGTTGCTTCTCCTCACCAGCGCCCCCCGAATTGCTCCCCCTCCTCCGTCTCTCCAAAAATGCTTTTGTGCAAAAAAAAAGAAATATTTGCTGGTCCACTGTTCTAATGATGGCCGTACCATTTGTAGTCTCGCTCGTGCATAGTGTGCGCGCCTACAGAAGGATACATAGGTCTGCCTGATTGGCCTTTTTTTTCTTTTTATTTAGCTATGCTCCACAGCATTGGGGGATGCACTACATCATGGCTAAAAACCACTGACACAGTCACTAAGCTTTTCCTGACTTTTTTCCAAGTTGGGGCAGAGAGTAAAAAAAATGTTTTCAAATGCCCAAATTGCATCCTGATAGTTTTTCTAAAAAATAATGCAGCACCGGCATTAAAAAAAAAAAATAGACTACATATATTGGTGAGATGCCCGGCTCTTCAGAAATTCGGGAAAGTTGTATTCCATGTCAGGCAAGCAACTCCATTCCTGATGTGGCCTCAATCATTTTTGGAGCTAAAATAGTTCTCCACGGATTGCAATTGATAAGAATCTAAATGCGAAATAGTGTAAGGAAAAGGAATCGCTTTCATCTGGGACTAGCAGATGGAATTGAAAGAAGCTCAGGATTTATACACTATCGGGTTTGAGAAGCAAAGGCATGTTTTAGGCGATCCAGGTGGGCGTGGGGTGTATTTGTTCATATTTTAATCTCAGAGGTTATTTGTCTCAAACACATTTTAAGGAAGGCAGTCTGTTTTCTTTTCATATTTTATTTTAACCTTTTTTAAATGTCCTTTTTTATGACTGTTTAGATCAGAACTGTGTTTTATAATGATTGCATAGTGCAGTGTTTTGAAAACTGTGGGCATGGGGGGGGGGGGGGGGGGGGAGGGGGATGATTTTTGATGGGTCGTGAAAGTCCAGTAATAAATAAAGATGCCTTCACATGTTGTATTTATCTGATCTCGTTTGCTACCCTTCAAAGAGAGGTCAAACATCAGGCTGTGTTTTATGGCAAATTGCTGTTTATGAATTTTATCATGAAGATTGGTGTTTAAAACCTCTTTTTGCAGTCGGAGATACAAAAGTAAAGTGAATTATGTGAGCATCTTTCTGGGGTAAAGGGAGTGTGAAAGGAAAGGCGCTGTAGGGTATATTTTTTTTGTAACCCAACAAAATTAAATACCTGTAAATAAACTGTATATGTTCAGCAGTTAGGAAAGCCAGCATCTCTTTTCGTAATTCTGAACTGTGAGGAAAACTAAGATTTTAACAGGATCAGAACAAATCTAGACACTTTACTTAACTTGGTGATGCACAAATGATGCATAGTCACCGAAAAGCCATTTCCACACATTATCATATGTGTGCAGTATAGTTGTAGCAGTAAAATGTGCTGTTGGTAAATGACAATGCAATATCACACGGTGCTTTAGTTACAAAAATCGCCGGCCTCATGTCCGTGAAAGCTAGATGGGTTGTGAAAGTTTGTTGTTCTAAAAAGTGGGTCATGGTTCTAAAACGTGTGGAAAGCGCTGGAATACTGTATGTAAGTCTCAGTGCTACCAACAAATAAAAATAATTAAGCGGGCAAAAACTGAGACTTGGAGAAAAATGTCTCGTAGGAATTGTGAAAACAGATATGTACTGCAATCACTAGCAGTGTTCACCATGTGGCTTAAAGAAACTGTATGGGTTTATGCATCTTTTTAACTTGGCGTTGCGAGTGTGAATGCTTTGTGGATGTTTGCCTCACAACTAATTTAACAGTTGAAACCTGCAGGAAAAAAATGTGAAACCATCACACTTGTGTCAAATTGTGAGCTCGTGAAAAAAAATGTAATTTTTGAAAATTACGTATGTCATGTGCAAGCCGCCTTCTTAGGACCTAGCGCTCTTAACACAAAATCCTTAGACCGCACAAGAAGTATACATACTTCACAAGTGAGAAATATGTAATATTGCAAACTGCAGTTTGACCTGAAATCATTTCTGAATTTGAAGATGTCATTGATTATGTTAACTAGTATATTTTAAACCCTAAAAAAGGTAACCTCGTTTTTTTTCAATTTAAAAGTTGGGACTTTAGTCTGGCCTCCTTACTCTACATCATCACTTGCATGGTGTTTATGATCCTTTGCTTTTTATTTACAAGCTTTTCCTAACATTCAGTCTACATAGTTCAGCAGTAGCAAACCAAACCTACCATACCGAAAATGCAGGGCACAAGTCGAGGGTACACGTGACGCTGTCCACCCTGCCAAGAAGTTGGACTCCACAGAAATATATTGAACTCGTCCTGGTGTAATTTACTGACACATTCAGCAGCACCGGCACATTGTCTGCTTTCCTTTGCCAGCATAAACGTGCAGAGGGCTAGGGGGCTTTGTTATCCTAAATTCGAGAAGGGCCTAAAACAAAGTCAAAATTTAAGGGGCCATTAGGCCTCTTTTTGTTGGGGAGTTATTTGGAGCACCACACCTAGATTCAAATGCAATGGAGGAGAAACCAAGGCACAAAGCTTGATATCACTTCACAGGTATTTGAGAGGCATGCTTTTGACTTTTTAGTTCCTGAATTTAAGAGATATGTATGCACTATGATAATGTTCAGATGTGTTGGTCTGCCTCAGTATTTACACAACTAACAATTTAAAAAACATTGTTTATCCAGTATTATGGGTATCTTTCATAGATTCACATGCCTGAATCATTCCCCGTTTTCGGGGTGGGAGTCCCCGGTAAATAATTATAGTAATGTCACATAGACATATACTTAGTACTAGGCCAGAGGCCTCACATTAGTAGCCTATCTAGGTCCTTATGTAAAAAGGACCAAACTTTGGCCAGGAGCCAATCAGCTACTATCACCCTCCTCACCTTCCTGGAAGGAGCCCGAGTCCCTCAGATTTTCTACCGCACGTCGTGCTAAGGGAGTCTCCACTGAGCTCTGCTCAGGTTTTTTCCCATATCTTTGGATTTACCCTATCATCTCTTCAAGTTTCAGCTTTGAAAGGAGTATTGGTATTTATTATGTCTACTACTCCTAAAAAAGGGCTTTTTAGACCCTGTGCCTCTTGTAGTAAAATGAGGTTACATATAGAGGACAAGCATGAAGACTGCTTGTATTGCCTCTATCCTCAGCATTCTGCCAAGGAATGTAAGATTTGTCTCACTCTCCCGGTCAAGACATTGAAGGACAGGGAAGGGCGACTGCTTCTGTGGCTCCAGAGACTGAAGGATAAAGAGCAGCTAGTCTCCTCAGGTGAGAGCGAGTGTTCCTTCAGGAGCTTCCACTCCTCTCCTAAAAGGCCTCAACAGACATCTCCAGGTCAATCTACTGCGCCTCCTCACAAGAAGCCAAAGTCCATGGAGGGTCATCCTAAGGTCAAACCTTCTCTTCAGATGACAGACTTCAAGAAGCCTGCTATGGTATCTTCTGGCCTGCATCTGACGATGTCGACAGTCTCCATTTTGACATCCACGGCGTCTACTTTCTCCATGGCATCGACTGCTACAACATCGTCGACGATGGGTAGGTCAATACCTTCTGTAATTCCGGTCACAAAACCGTCGACGACACTTCTGTTGACGCTCCCGTCGACGTCTGCTTCATCGTCGACGAAGGCGAAGCTTTCAGCGTCGACAAAGATCCCATCGTCGACGAGGAGTTCATCGTCGACGAAGACTACATCGTCGACGAGGATACCGTCGACTAGGACACCGTCGACTAGGACACCATCGTCGACGAGCCCGTCGACGTCGAGACCGTCGACGAAGACTACCTCGTCGACGAAGACTACATCGTCGACGAGGACACAGTCGACGAGTACACCATCGACGTCGACACCATCGTCGACGGGCTCGTTGTCGATGGTGTCGACGTCGACTACTTCAGTGTCGATGCCACCGTCGACGAAGCCATCGTCGTCGACTACTTCAGTGTCGATGCCACCGTCGACGAAGAAATCGTCGTCGTCGACGAGGACATCAACGACGTCGATGCAGTCAACGATAAAAATGCCTGATAAAACATCAAAAATCGTAGACGCTCCACAGTCGACGGACACCATGTCAACGGATCTACAATCTAAGGGCTCTCCTTCATTGAAGTATACGTATACCCATTTTAAAATGTCATGTCTGGTGACACCAGAGATGACCTCACCTAGCAAGGTCCAACAGCTGCTACCAACGCAGTTTCTAGAAACAGAAGATCCTGATGTAGAGAATATGTTTCCCATAGCATCCAGTCCCTCTCATCTCAACATCAAAGTTCATGAGAGTTCAGACTGTGAAGATTTTGAAGAGATTACAATTCAAGAGGAAGTTCGGGAACATACCACTGTTCAGCCTATGGTGTGCCTTCCAGCGTCAATTGTCTCTGACCTCCAGTTTCTAATTTCGGACTATAAGCAAAGATTTCCATCATCTGCTCCTGCATCAGGAGTACAGGCACAACAGGAGGCGCCAACTCCTCAGCATCGACAGCGACCACCTCCGCTTGTTGTGCGTCAGGAGCAAGAGAAGTTACCTCCTCAAATTTCTTCGGATGAGGATGAATATGAGGAAGAAATGAGAGATGAGGTCCAAGACGAGGAAGGTGAAATACATGATGAGGATTCTGATGATAACGCCAACCCGAATCCAGCATCCCCAGACCAAGTACAGGACGATTCACCCCCTGAAGCTTTAGGGGGATTTCATAATATAGTAGGGAGAGCGGCTGCAAGGTTCAACATCCATATAGCATCGGAAACGCAGGACATTTCCTTCATGATTTTAAGGAACCCTTCAAGAGATCCGCTCGCTCCATTCCAGTGATCGATTATATATTGGAGCAAGGACTTAAAATAATGAAAAATCCTTCCTCTCTTATTCCAGTGTCGGCTAGACTTGAAAGGAAGTACAAAGCCCCAGACACTGCACCCGCATGTTTAACTGGCCAAACTAAACCTGACTCTGTAATATCACAGGCGGCTCAGCAGAAGTCCAGCAACCCGTCAGCGGCAATAACAGCGCCTCCTGATAGAGGGGAGAAAACTTGATGCCATTGGCAAAAGATTTTCCTCCATGTCCGCCCTATAAGTCAGAGCTGCAAATTCTCTGGCATTACTAGGTTCGTTACAATCGACAGATATGGGCAGATATAGCCCCATATCTAAGAGCGATCCCAGAAGACCAGAAAGAAGAAGTTAAGAAGATTTTGCTGGAGGGCGAACGCTCTGCTTCAGAGATGATCGATGTGGCATTGGATATCGCTTCCACAGGCTTTCGTCAATTGGCAGGAGCAGCGGTTTTGAGACGCCAGGGCTGGCTTAAAGCCACAGCATTCCGGCCTGAAGTGCAAGCCAAAGTTCTAGACATGCCATTTGATGGAGAACTACTCTTCGGTGAGCATATCGATGACATGCTGCAAGGTATTAAGAAGGATACCGACACGGTGAAAGCCCTAGGCATCCTGCAATACAAAACTAATTCCTTTCGAGGGTCCAGAGGTAGAGGGCAATAGGATCGTGGCAGCTATCAAGGTTACAAGTCCGCTTATAACTCTTCCCAGCAGTACAAGCCTCAATATCAGCAGAGGCAGCAACAAGGACGATCCTCATACAAGTCGTCCTTCCGAGGGAAAGGAGGAAAGAAAGACAATTACAGACGCCAATGACTGCTTTCTACAGCAGGCCTCCACCTCTTCTCCACAATTCGTAGTTGGAGGAAAAATTACCAACTTCCTTCACAATTGGTAGCAAATTACAACAGATCCTTGGGTGTTGCAGTTAGTTCGCTTCGGACACACTTTGGAGTTTGTGGAGCATCCTCCTCCGAACCCACCATGTCCTATGCAGCACAAGAATCTAAACCTACTTCAACGGGAGCTCTCTCTAATGCTCCAGAAAAGAGCAGTGGAAAGAGTTCCCCGAGGTCAGAAGGGGAGAGGATTCTATTCCCGTTTCTTCCTGATCAGAAAAAAGGAGAAGAAGCAGTGGAGACCAATACTGGATCTGAGAAACCTAAACAAATACCTCAAGAAGCAGTCCTTCCGTATGGTTACCCTCCAGGAGGTATTACACCTACTCAATTCAAAAGACGATATGGTATCCTTAGACCTCCAGGATGCCTATTTTCATATCCTCATTCACAAGAGTCATCGACAATTCCTGAGGTTTGCAGTGGCAGGCAGACACTACCAGTTCAGAGTTTTACCATTCGGCCTGAAGTCAGCTCCACGCATCTTCACAAAGTGTCTGTCTCCGGTAGCGGCATACCTTCGCCAGCATCATCACCAAGTCTTTCCCTACCTAGACGACTGGCTCGTCAAAGCTCCTACTCGGACAGGCGTAGCCAGGTCCTCTTCGGCCTGCCTTCATCTCTTCGAGAATCTGGGCCTAACACTCAACCAGGAAAAGTCAACTCTCCAACCGTCACAACGTCTCAATTTCCTGGGAGCAACGTTGGATACACAACAGGAGAAAGCCTTCCCTTCCAGAGAACGTCAGGTCAAGCTGAAGACCCTGGCCATCCACATTCAGACCAAAAAGAGAGTCAAGGTTCGACTATTCAAGTCGTTGCTAGGAATGATGTCTTCCAACATTTTTCTCATTCCTCACTGTCGCCTCCACATGCGGCCTCTACAGGAAGCCTTAACAAATCAGTGGATCCAAAGTACAGGATCTTTCGACGACTGGATCAAGATCACTAAGGTCATGAAGAAAGCTCTGAGATGGTGGCTTCTGGGCGACAACTTAAACAAGGGTCTCCCTTTTCTACTCCCAGTCTCTCCTTATGTGATAACCACAGACGCTTCACTGGAAGGCTCGGGGGCGTTCCTTCAAGGACTGCAAGTACACGGTCAGTGGTCAGTGGCAGAAAAACAACTCCACATCCATCTGCTAGAGTTACGAGCAGTGCGCTTGGCACTTCGAGCATTTCTACCCCGAATCAGGAACTCCCCAGTGCTTGTGAGGACAGACAATACCACTACAATGCACTACCTGAACAAACAGGGGGGTACTCGATCCAGGACGTTGTCTCGAGAATCTCAGCAAATTTGGATCTGGCTGCTACAACACAACATTTCTCTGCGGGCAGAGTATGTCACAGGAGTAGACAACACCCTGGCAGACTCGCTAAGCAGGCAGCGCTCCATTTGCCACGAGTGGGAGCTCGACCAGAAGACGCTCGACTCAGTGTTTTCCCGTTGGGGCAAGCCTCACCTGGATCTCTTTGCGACTGTAGTGAACGCGAAATGCCAACATTACGCAAGCTGGCTTCCCCAGAAAAGGTCCCTAGGGAATGCCTTTTCGATGACAAGGTACAACGTCTTTGCTTACGCTTTTCCACCGTTTCCCCTGATCCCCAGGGTTCTCCGGAAACTGAAGGCAGAGAGTTGTACCATGATCCTGATAGCCCCAGCGTGGCCACACCAGCACTGGTATACAGAACTACACCTTCTATCGCTGGAACCTCCAATTCTATTCAGGACATGCCCACATCTCCTCACAATGAACCAGGGACAAGTCCAGCATCCGGATCCAACATCTCTAAAATTATCGGCTTGGCTCCTGAGTTCAGAGAGTTCCAGGATTTAGATATTCCACAGGAATGCAGGGTCGTCTTAGCCCGGGCCCGGGCTGAAAGTACTAATAAGACGTATTCCCTCAAGTGGAAAAGGTTCTGTTTGTGGTGTAGAGCTCAGAAATTACATCCGTTCACTTCTACTCCAGCACAAATTCTGCCCTACTTGCTCCACCTAGCCAATTCAGGGCTGGCACACGCTTCAATAAAAGTCCACCAGGCGGCCATATCCAGGTTCAGACTATCTTCGTGTGGAGCTTCACTATGGACTAACAGACTAATCAAACAGTTTCTAAAGGGATTATTCAGAAATTTCCCTCCAGTTAGAGCGTCTCCACCTACATGGCAACTAAATGTGGTACTAGCTCAACTAATGAAACACCCGTTTGAGCCAATCCACAGAGCAGATCTAAAATATTTGTCATGGAAAACAGCTCTATTACTAGCGCTCACCTCCGCAAGGAGAGTGAGTGAACTGCAGGCTTTTTCTGTGCAAGACCCCTTCATCCAGTTCAAGAACGACAGGGTCATTCTACGGACTAACCCTAAGTTTATACCGAAGGTTCCGTCCTCTTTCCATCTCAACGAACCTATTGTCCTGAGATCTTTCTACCCGAATCCATCATCTGCGGCTGAAAGATCTCTACACTCATTGGACCTCAAACGATGTCTCAAATTCTACATACGCAGGACGGAGCAATTTAGGAAGTCCAACCAACTGTTTGTTGCATTTAGCAGGCCCAGGAAAGGCCTAGCATTGACAAAACAGAGCATTTCCAGATGGATTTCAGCGGCAATCGCCTTCTGTCACCAACAGGCGGGCCATCCTCTGCCTTCAAAGGTTCGAGCACACTCCACTAGAGCGGTATCCACATCCATGGCGCTCTTCGCTGGGGTACCCATTGTCGACATCTGCAGAGCGGCGACATGGAAGACACCACATACGTTCACCAAGCACTACTGCTTGGATTCTGAACTTATGAAGGATGCTGCAGTGGGACAGGCGGTCCTACGTCATCTATTTCATTAGTGGTGAGCCTTCTTCCTATCATCCCACCTTCCAGGCAATTTATCGCACATTTCTTATCAGGTTGTGAGTATTATATAATCTGTGTAACAACTTATGATAAGATTATTATGTCTTTATGGATGTATTATGCGAAATGTGCTCATTATTGCTTGCTATTCTGATTCAGGCATGTGAATCTATGAAAGATACCCATAATACTGGATAAGAAATGCGTTACTTACCTGTAACAGCAGTTATCCAGTATTGGTATCTTTCATAGATTCACATGCAACCCACCCGCCTCCCCTGGAAGGGCTCACCTTTACCCTCTCAGTAGGTACTACTTAGCACTGTGCTTACGAAAATCTTAGGGACTAGGGCTCCTTCCAGGAAGGTGAGGAGGGTGATAGTAGCTGATTGGCTCCTGGCCAAAGTTTGGTCCTTTTTACATAAGGACCTAGATAGGCTACTAATGTGAGGCCTCTGGCCTAGTACTAAGTATATGTCTATGTGACATTACTATAATTATTTACCGGGGACTCCCACCCCGACGACGGGGATTCAGGCATGTGAATCTATGAAAGATACCAATACTGGATAACTGCTGTTACAGGTAAGTAACGCATTTCTTTTTATTTCTTTTATAGTGCTACTCATCTCAATGCAGAGTGTCAGAGTGGTTTACATCACAAAAACATATTATACATTAACAACAACTGTAATAACCGCAAGTGAAACATCAAGAATAGTGGACTAAGAAAGCATGGCTAATTTTAGTTCCAACAACTTAATTACCCATCAGGAAGGCTCAGGTCAACCAACACTGCCAGATGATGAATGTCGAATATTAAAAATAAAAAACACAGAAAGAGAAGACCAGGTCCAAAATGGTGTGTTGTCCTAAATGGTGAGCGAGGATCACGCGGATACGTGTGTGGAAAAGTGTGTTGCATCACAATAGGCTAAGAAAAACCCATCAGACCACCCTCGTGGTGGCATATCATCATGTGGGAATAGGCAGTCGCTCCGTATACCGCCCGCACCATCAAGTAACGGTGCGGAATTGGAAAACGGTGCGTTTAGCCACAATTGTGCGCAACATATAGTACAAAGAAAGTGCAGTGCTTAAAGGAAAAGTGCTTATTTAAAAATGACTACCTAGACTAAAGAAATTGCTCGGCTTAGAGCGACGGGCACCGACGGATAGAGCGGGCCTCAATTTCCCGAGCGGTTGCCGGGCGAGGTGAGGTTTTCACCCACACAAAGCTGGGAAGAAGATTCCTTTCCTGTCTTCATTGGACATTGAGGTTCTAATTTTCTGGGAGACATTTGGCTTCCTTAAGTACATTGCACGATATTGTGTGTAATTAATGTTTTTCCACATTTGTATACCTTTCACACCATGTTGCAGTAGCTGATCACCTTAAAAGGTCCTGATGAAAGCTGGAGAAATACTCCATCTAGCTGAAACTAGTTGACCATGCTGCACAGCGCCATAATGTAGTCTTACTTATCTACTACCAGGCGTGTTTTGAATCTTGACACCTACCCTTATCCCGATAAGCAATTTCTTTAGTCTAGGTAGTCATTTTTAAATAAGCACTTTTCCTTTAAGCACTGCACTTTCTTTGTACTATATGTTGCGCACAATTGTGGCTAAACGCACCGTTTTCCAATTCCTCACCGTTACTTGATGGTACGGGCGGTATACGGAGCGACTGCCTAGTCCCACATGATGATATGCCGCCACGAGGGTGGTCTGATGGGTTTTTCTTAGCCTATTGTGATGCAACACACTTTTCCACACACTTATCCGCGTGATCCTCGCTCACCATTTAGGACAACACACCATTTTGGACCTGGTCTTCTCTTTCTGTGTTTTTTACCTTGAGCGTAGGGGCATGAGTTGACAAGTCATTAAATTATTACCCCTTTTTGACCCTTTGTAAATTCGTGTTTTGAATATTAAAAATATTCAAGAAAAGCAGGCAAGATTGTGCACCAGGACCGAACGGCATCCCGCAGGCAATTTACAAAGAGGACCCCCAGTTCTGGGCCTGTAAATTCAATCTCCTGTTTTGATCAATAAGCAACACAGGTCGAAATCCGAAAAGCTGGAGGGGTGCTATCATTAATCCGATCTTTAAAGGGGGAGATTGTAAAAATCCTATTAATTACCGCCTGATAGCCCTCATTGATGCGGAAGCAAAATACTACGCATCCCTTGTGCTAGCAGATCTAGCACCATGGTCTGATTCGAACAACAAAATCCTGTTAAATCACACAGGATTCCGTCGCAGAACTGGCAATATGGCAAAGGCAATGGCACTGTGCCTGATAGCCGAAAAAAGTCTACAAAACCATCAGGAACTTTACACCTGTTTTGTGGACTTTAAGGCGGCCTTTGACCGCGTCAACAGGAAACTATTATGGGCCAAATTGAAGCAGCAGGGCCTGCCAGACTCAATCCTAATGCCAATCATCGACCTGTACACTAACACCTGGATGCAGGTAAAAATTGACAATGGACAGCGGTTAACCCGAAAGATTGGTACCTTTGATGGATTAAAGCAAGGCTGTGTGTTGGCCCCCCATCTCTTTGATTTATTCATGGCCGATCTAACAGTAAGCCTGGACCAGACCAATGCTCATCCACCGAGGCTAGGAAACCTCCATGTAACACATCTATCCTATGCCGACAATGTGGTGCTGCTAAGCCAGACAAGAATAGGCTTGCAACGTCTACTGCAAGAACTGTCCAGATACACAAAACAGAATCTACTAGAAATAAACAGCACAAACACAAAAACCATGGTTATAACTCGACGCCACAAAGCACCACCAACCTTCATGATAGATAACGTCAAGCTAGAAGTGGTGGAAAGTTATAAGTATCTTGGGATACAACTGGACAAGCGCCTCAATTTCTCACGCACCTCAACGGCATTGAAAAAAAGGGCATGGCACTATTGCATGCTTTTAGCACCTTAGCGACCAAACTTAAAGGACCTCTGGTTTCCCCCTGCTAACAGTAATGAAAGCTAAGCTACTCCCAACGATAGCCTACGGGAGTGTATTACATCATGGTAATAGCGCGCAACTCTTAGACAAAGTACAAATGAAAATCTACAAGTGTGTATTTGCGTTACCAAGCAATGCATCAGCCGCACAAGTAAGACTTGAATTTGGTTTACAATCACAAGTGTTGCTGAAAAAGTATGAGACTGTCAAATTTTGGTACGATGTCTGGATGAACCAGGACATTGCGGTCTATCGTGCCATGTGGGAAACAATCTCTGCTCTGTGATGTCACTTGCATATTGCCTAACTTGGTTAGCCCCCCAATTCTTTCTTCAGGACTTGTGCCCTGTAAACATGCTTTAGATGTTCACACAAAGCCCAGGACAGTCTAATGGGTTCAGTTCACTACTGCGGGTGGAGGAATGGGGAGGAGCGAGTGAATGTGAATGGAACGGGTAGCTGAGTTGAAAAAAAATCTGGAAATGGTCATGCAAAGTTATCTATTAAGAGTATGTTTTGATCATTCCCATGATGTTGGGGGTATTGTGTGGGATTCGTGCAAGTCTTTCCTGGATTTTAGAGGACAATCTGTTTGAGTCGACCCTTTTTCTTATAAAGTCAAGCCCTACCATCTTTAATGTTTTCATGTCTCCTATGGTCTCTGTAGTCCAGCCTTTTGGGTGTAAAATTGTCTCTCACACAGACACTACCCAGTTGCTCTTTGCCTTTGACGGTTCCCATGCCTCATATCGCAGCATCTTTCATACTCTATGCGCGCCCTTTTTGGATGGATGCCTGGTAGTGTACTCCAACGCAACACAGGGAAGACGTAAATTATTCCATGTGGGTCACATGTGTCAAACTGGTAGGACGATCTTGCCCCTACATTGACAGTCTTCCTCCTCCATCTTTGGTGGTTAAAAATCTGGGGGTCAAGCTGAACATTGCCCTATCCATGCGGCTGCAGATTTCTGCAGTGGTGAGCCAATGCTTCACTATGCTCCGTACTTTGAAAAATGTCTTCCTCTGGAGTTGAGGAGAGTTGTGATACATGCGCTGATCACCTCACACTTGGATAACGCGAACACTCTCTACTAAGTCGTGGTGGAGGCCTTCGTGAACCGCCTGCTAGTGGCCCAAAATGGGACGGCCAGGCTGCTTTTGTGTTTGTCTAGCCGCGCTTCTATTTCTCCTGTCTCTAGGTGCTCTTCTATTTCTCCGTCTGGAAATCCCTCCATTGGCTACCTGTAAGGAAACTGATCCTATTTAAAGCTGTGGTTCTGGTTCACAGGGCAGTGTGTCTGTCCAGTCCTGGTTATCTGGTGAAGAGATTTGTCCAGTACTTCTCCTCCAGAGCACTGCGTTCTACCTCTGCTACTCTATTGCTAAATGTAAAATTGCTAAAGTTACTATAGCTAAATATAAGTTACTATTGCTAAATTTAAGTGTGGCCGAAAGGGTAGTAAAGCATTCTCTTTTCTTGATGCCAAAACTTGCAATTAACTTCCACGCGAATTGCTTCAGGTCCCCCTTGAAACCACATTCAGCAGTTAACTAAAAACGTGGCTCTGCTCTGTGGGGCAGTAAGGTCTTGGTCTCTAGGTGAGTACCATGGGCTCCCTCCTCCAGCGCCGGGACGCTCCTCGGAATACCTATATGCTCTATAAATTCCCTATTCATTCACATTGAATAAAGATTTTGGTACAAAACTGTTAAGTTAAAAACAACAGTGTTTGAAATTATTGAGTATGTTTCAATTCATCTTGAATCCATTTCTTGAGGGCCTAAAAGGTTCCACTAGCACCTGATAGCTGAATAGATTTCACTTCACAACTGTCATCGCCATCTGGAGGTGCATTAACTGCACTTGCTCAATGTTGAGTTGAGACGGTGGAAGAAATGAGGCCTTGCTTTAAATTCAAATTATCAAGCTATTTACAGTTTGATGAACGCGAGTGGGCTTGTGTTTGAAATGTTTGTAGACAAACGTGTAAAAGGCATACCATGATGGTATTGGAGCACTCAAGATTCCCAAGTCCATGTGGGAGTAGTTTAACCAGATCACATTTTTCCTTTGTATTCTGGGACTTTTAGTCCTGGTTTTAGAATGGATCCATGAGACTACAGATCCCAGAAGGCACACAACTTGGACTGAATGAGCTACTCAGGCATGTAACTGGGAAATTTGAGACCTCAGAGTGATCTTTTTTTCTTTCCTCAGACTTTTGTGGTGTGTTAGGATTCGGTTGAATTGGTTTTAATGTGCAAAATACTGTTGCTTGTTGTCTCAGAGGCATTAAATTGAAAATCCTCTTTTAACTATGTGTTTCAGTGATCCATACGTGAAGCTGGCTCTCTACGTGGCGGACGAGAACAGGGAACTTGCTTTGGTACAGACGAAAACCATAAAGAAGGTAAAGTCGGATTGTTTGCTTTTTATGGTTTGCATGATTTGCTACTTTTTCATAGCCATGTTTAGCATTTATTTCCTATTTGTAGAATTTTGCATTGATAGAGGTGACAGTTATTATGCCCAAAATATGGCTCGCTCATCTTGGCTCAGTAAAATAGAGTGCAGACTGGTGCGATTATGACAAAGTTCTTCTCCCACCACTAATTTGTGCAAACGCAAAAGCTATTTAAAGCTCCTCTTAGTGCACAACTGGTGTTATTTTACAAACCCTGTTGTGATATGGTGTGAACCTTTTCCATTCAACTTAACAAATAATGTCGCAATCTTGAATAAGCTGTTTGTTATTGGATGTCTCACTTAACCCCTTCGATTCTGGTGACGGAACCATTCCGTCATCAGTCACGGTAGAGCTGTGCTGATGACGGAATGGTTCTGTCACGACCACACCCATTATCATTGGGGCCCAGCACACGAGGAAAATATCATCCGCAGCGATGAGGTTAACTATATTATTCTTTATTCTGTGTTTACTCTGTGTAAGGATCATTGTAAAACCAAAACAACCATCTTTTATCTCTAACTTCTGTGATCACTGGTCCTCACTACCTAAATTATCAGTTGCCAACAAGTTGAATTTTTCCTATGAGCTGCGATTTTATAGTTGAACCAGAGCCGTTTTGTGATTTTCCTGGGTCTACACATCAGTTACATGTTCTCTATAATGTTGACTTGGTTTCTGCTTATTTTTGAGATGTGCACTGTACCAAATCCACCTTTTCTGCATGGCCCCCAGATTTTTCATTCCCCTTTTTCTTGACCTTATTTTTGCTGTCTTTAATACTCTGCAATTTGACACTACTAAACAGTGGTAAAGTATCTGTTCTTCCCCCTCTAAATCATTTGCTGGACATTGGACTCCCCATTAGACATATTTACCTCCTCGATAAGTGCATTGCAAACGGGGTCTTGAGTTTAAAAAAAAAATCTTTTTATTAAATAAAGAACAAACAATAAAGAAGGCATCAGGTGCGCAAATCATAACAACATTGCAAGGTTAGAACTGTCATTTGTACAAAATCAGTTCGTAAGCTCTAAATGTTTTCACTGTTGAAACTGGGTTGCCTACCGATACCTGCCTGTAAGGTGCTCTAATGATGTTTGAATGAATCGTTATTCGCTTGTCATCCTAGTCAGTCCCCATACAGTCTCTTACAGGCATTGAATCCACTCGTGTCGTTCTACATTGGTAATGTTGGTCCTTAACTGCACTTTTTCATAAGTTAAACACACTATTGCTCATATTGATGATCTTATTGCGGTTCAGATATCATGGTTATGTTGGTCCTTGAATACAGAAGTTAAAGAAGAATGCTCTTATTTCAGAAGTTAAACACACTGATGATCATATTGACGTTATTATTGCGGTTCAGATAGTTTATCTTAAGTGTCTTAAAATGTACCTGGTACAGTGCCTAATACAGGACATAGCACAAGCTAAAAGCTGACTGTGTCCAATCCGTGCACCATGCGTATGACAAACTCAGTAGTCCGCTATGGATGACAGATCGCACAGTAGAGTTGAGTTTGCCTCCGCTCGCCTTGGCACAGATATCCAAGAGTCAGTATTACTATGGAATGCATGCATATGTTAGCTACTGTTTCACCGTTGAATTAGTTCCCAATTCTCAGTATATTTGGTTTGTAAGGCCATGGGAGGAACAACGCTGTTGTTCTCCTAGTCTTCATGCCTATTGACAACGTTAGGGGTGGGGTCGGTGGGTTGGGATGGGGAGGCAGGGAGGGTGGGGGGGGAAGGCGAGGGGAGGTGTTAGAGGGTGCTAGTTTTTCTTTTGATCTTTGTCTTTGTCTATGCATTTATTGTTTGGTGCATAACAATGTCAGGGTGCTCACACCGCAAATGGTCTGGAGTAATTTTTTCTTACTCTGTAAGGCTTGTTGCGTTCACTACGAATGTTATCCAGAACTTCATATCCAAGCTGAGGGGTCTCAAATTGACTATCCACATGCATTCTCACACTTTGGATTGGAAGGGTGGCAGTACGCAAGGGAACTTGGTCATCATGATTAATTTGATTGTATTAATGGTTTAATACATGCTCATGTCTACGTCCACAACTAACACACCCATTGGGGTACTAAAGGTAGGACACCTGAAAGTGCTTTCCCTCAATGTCAAAGGTCTTAATAAGCCAGTCAAACACCAGAAAATCCTAGACTACCTATGCAGACAAAAGGGAGATATTGCATTACTGCAGGAATCCAAACTGGATGCTAAACTATTTCACACACTTAGGAATAAATGCTTCACCGAGGTTACTGGCTCGGAAGCCGTTGGGGGAAAAAACGGGGTAGTAACACTGATTGCCAAAAAATCCAACATTGATTTGCTTTCCTCCACGGCTGACACCAAAGGAAGGTGGATCACAACCAAATTACTAAAAGATGATACGGAATTTTTTGGTACAAACGTCTATGCCCTAAACACATGTGACTTGAAATTCTGGTCAGACCTAGCGAAACAAATCAACAGCATCCCAGACTCGGCAGTCCATATTCTTGCAGGTGACTTTAACTTCCCCTTTGATCCCATTCTGGATAGGGACTCCGATTTTCTTTTCGCAGTAACAGATCACACAAGGCCTTCCTCAACCTTTGCGATCGATTCCATCTAGTCGATCCATGGCGGCTGCAGAATGGAATACACATTTTACTCTTCCCCTCACAACTCATTCTCTCGAATTGACTCTTTATTTATTTATTACAAAGAACGCTATTTCCAAAATAGAAGAAACGCCGATAGAACCGAGTGTTCTATCCGACCGCTCCTGCATCACACTAACCATCTCCGATAAAAAACCATCCACCCGCCAATCTCTTTGGCGCCTTAATGATGAAGTCCTTGAACAAGATCAACATCATTGAAACTGCCATCAAGGAGTATCTGGAACACAACAATAGGGGGGGCACCACTGACTTGACT
Organism: Lissotriton vulgaris; assembly: GCF_964263255.1. Taxonomy (NCBI): domain Eukaryota; kingdom Metazoa; phylum Chordata; class Amphibia; order Caudata; family Salamandridae; genus Lissotriton; species Lissotriton vulgaris. Next base: position 289,013,670 of record NC_141689.1, read on the forward strand.
CGGTGGGAGGCATTAAAAAGTACAATTAGAGGGGTTATTAAGATTAAATATGCCTTGAACAAAAACCACACTAGGAAGCTAGAGAACCTAGAAAAAGAAATATCTATTCTGGAAGCTAGGCATCTACTGGACAGGAAGGACGAGACACTTAATAAGTTGGCCAACAAAAAATACGAGTACAATAAAATAGTGAGCGAGAGAGCAGGTGTGTGGTTGAACAGGAGAAAACGGTTTAAATTATGTGAGTCAAATAAGGCTGGGAAAAGCTTAGCAGCTTATCTTAAATTCAAAGTGCAGAAAAACACAATAAACTCTATCGTGGATCAGCTTGGTGTGGCTCACTCAGACCCTACTAAAATTGCAGAGATATTTAAAGATTTTTATGAGCGTCTTTACGCCAAAAACACGGAAGTAGAAGGCAACAAGGTCAAAGACTATTTAGGAGAATGCATGTTACCGTCTCTCTCCTCAGAAGAATAAGCAGACATTAATAGCCCAATTACGAGCCTGGAAGTTGAGAAGGCCATAAAATCGCTAAAGAGTGGGAAGGCCCCCGGAACCTAATGGGTTTTCTGCCAAATTCTATAAATGCTTTTCCTCTGTAGTATCCCAACAACTCCTTTACATGTTCCGGGACATCAATGAGACAGGAGAGACAAAAGGTACACTATCAGAAGCCATTATCGCGGTCTTACGAAAAGATGGGAAGGACCCAACATTGCCCAAGAACTATAGGCCCATCTCACTTATTAATCTAGACTGTAAGCTTTTAGCCTCGATTTTAGCCGACCGCCTCCAGAGAGTCTTACCCAAACTCATACACCCGTCTCAAGCATGGTTTTTGAAGTACAGGCTGTCCAGTGATAACACCAGGACACTAGCACATGTGTTGGAGAAAGCGAAGCTCCTATCCACTCCTACAGCAGCAATCACACTGTATGCCGAGAAGGCCTTTGATAAAGTGGACTGGACGTATCTGGAGGCTGTACTAAATACATTTAACCTGGGACCATCATTTATAAGGTTGATCATGCCCCTTTATTTCTGTCCATCAGCAAGAGTTAGAGCAGGGGGGTCGTTCTAATCATTGTTCCGTCTGCATCAGCGAACCAGGCAGGGATGCCCCCTCTCCCCATCACTGTTCCTGTTGGCTATTGAACCATTCCTACACCATATTCGATACAATAAGGATATATCAGGCATTCCTTTTAATGAATGCACTATAAAAATAACGGTCTATGCGGATGACGTCTTAGTCATCTCAGAGAAGGTGGATGAGGCTATACCGGCCCTCCTCACTACTATCGAGGAGTTTTCGAAGTTCTCCGGCTATAAATTAAACAAAGATAAAACAGAAGTCAAACTACTGAACAATCTAGGGAATAAAGAGATTCTAGGAGATTCTGGCCTGACTTGGCAGCCAGGCTGCTTCAAATACTTAGGTTTGGATTTTGATAAAGACCTAATATCTACATTCAGAATTAATGAAAATATACTCCTGAAGAAAATCTCCAAATTACGGTTGGTCCCCTAAATATTTATCCTGGTGGGGTAGGGCTGAAACCCTGAAGATGATGGTAACCCCCCTGGTAAACTACTTAGCAAGTATGTTACCAATGACCTTGTCAGATGATTTCCTACATAAGGTAGATAAGCTTTTTGGTACATATTTGTGGCAAGGGAAGAAGCCTAGGATATCAATGAAAAAGCTACAACTAGCTAAAGGAAAAGGCATTACCAAACTGCGTTCCTATGTAAATAGGGTGCCCAATGGTTAAGCAACGACTCAGCATACACCCCACTGTGGCTGGATATTGAAAGAGCCATCATTGGCAGTATTCCACTCTCGGCCCTACTCACAATGGACCTCACTCAAAATACATCTTGCTGATCACAAGACGGGCCCTTCTGAAATAGGACCAATCACATCACACGGGCTTAAAGCTAAAGAAATCCACCTCCATTGCCTTATGGCATAATCCTACGCTAAAAATCAATGGAGAACCTCTCCAATGGGAACACTGGTCTAAAAAAGGCATCAACCTAGTGAGTGATCTTTATGAGGGATGCAACCCACTACCGTTCTCTTCAGTTCAAGCCACACACGGTCTCACGCCAATAGACTTTTATGACTTTCTGAAATTAAAAGCGCTCCTGTCTGCTAGTTCCTGGACACCCTCTGTACCATGGCTTTGGATCAAGCAATATCACTTGTATCAGAGCGGCGGGCAGGGGTGTGGAATTTAATAAAATATCTACTTGTCCATGGGGCAGGTTGCTTTATAAATCTACTTGTCCTGTAACAAAATCTACTTGTCCCTTTAGTGCCATGTAGTGCGGCGACCAATTATGTCCGCAATCTCATTATATAAGACCTCTGATATTGCCTCTCCGATTATGCCAGGGATCATACCAATGTAGTGTTTGAATACTTGCAATCCCCGTATGGTACCACCTTTCTGCAGATCTACATACTGAGGCTGACAGTAGTAGTAAGAGATAGTTCCAGGCTTAGAATGCCCTTTTGAGTTTGTGCAAACCTACTAGCTTGCATGTTTTAAGGGTTTTCAACAACTCTTCTCTAATCTTTGCCCATACTGAGAAATGTTGGAAATTTACTCCTGACAATGGCAGACGTAACCTTCTTCCAGAGTTTGCAAAAAGCGTGGTTGGAGGTAAGTGAACTTGCAAACACTCAGATTTTTGCATGAGCAAAGCTACACATGCCTATTTGTTCATGCTAAAATGCAGTTCACAAATATGTACCATTTCTTGTCCTACTGTAAATTCTTGGGAATTCACAAAAGCCATATAGCTGCACTTAATACATGGATCCACTTTTGAGACTTTCTTTAATAATTGCGCCCCTAATTTCTTCTAGTGTGAACCATGACCTTTTGCGTTTATTAAAATTCTGTCTCTCTCTCTCTGTATAGGCTGGCTTTACTGTGAGTGACAGAATTCTGCTCTTTCACAAGGAGCATATCTGCACACAAAGTGGTTTTGTTTAGTGCCAGTAACTACTGTGGCAGTGTGTGCTTTTTGAGACCAAAAACAATATTTGCTTTTGCCAATGTTTGTTATAATGGTGAAGTGCCGGCAGCTTCCACACCAATAAGGTTTTACAAAACCCATGCCAAATCAATTTACACATTGATAAAAATTAAAAAGCTGACCACCAATTTCAGACCTACAGGCTTTACCAATGCTTGTTTATTTTAGTGTCCCAAAATCTTATTCAAACTTGTTACACTGATTTTCCATGATGAATATTTTTGGGAAATACTAGCAATCATCAAACATATTACTAAATTATGCTGCAAAGAAACGGTACCTGATATTTTACAGTTGTTTAGCTAAATGTGTTTTGCTTTCATTTTTTTAATGAACATTTTATTTTGAAAGCAAGGAATCCTCAATCTTGCTTTCAAGCTTTTGCAAATATTTGCATCAAATCAGAGAGCTTTCTGGGAGCATTATACATAACCTCATATCGCTAAACTTTGAAAACGTACTATATACTAAATTTTATACTGGAACCACTGTCAGTAGTGCAGTCAGAGCATACAACATTTAGAGTGCTCACCCTAATAATTAAGACTTTCAAATAATGAACCATAAATACAAGTTGAAACAGCATTAACTTATGGACAAAAATATGACCTTAACTGCAGACAGTGCCCTTCCCTGTTACGTAATGTGGAAATACAAACTGGCAGCCAAAGAGTTTGTGTTGCAGGAGGTTGGGCCTACTTGTCCCAAGGACAAAATATACATGAAAACTTGTTGCCCTTGACCCCAAACAATATGTCCTGGGCGTCGGGCTATAGGAATTCCACATCCCTGGGCGGGGCATTTTGTCTTGAAGGTTTATAAACTTCTCCTCCCCCTTCCTCAGAAAGCACACGGACGAAATGAGATAAGATGGGAAACAGAGCCCAACTTTGGGTCTGACTTTTGAGTGGGATATAATTCACAACACTGCGTTCAGGAACAAGGTCTCCCCTATACTGTCACAAACTAAATACATGATAATTAACAGAACATACTGGACACCAGAGAAGCTTTTTAGACTCCAACTACGAGACAGCCCTAAGTGTTGGAATTGTGACTCAGGAGTAGGGGACCTGGCCCATATATTTTTTAATTGCCCCTGTTTGGGGAAATATTGGGAAAAAATACTTGAATGCATAGAGCATGTTTTCAGCATCAAGCCTGCGAGGGAATTTGTTTTGTTTATGTCCTATTAGGAGTACTAGATCCGAAACTCACAAATTCTACTGACCGCCAGCTCCTTGATTAATTTCTTACTCTAGCATGCAAAGTTGTGTTATGTAAATGGAAGAACGACTTGAAGTGTCGTTCAAAATGTGGCAAGAACGGTTGTCCTTTTTAAGAGGGGCTGATAACCCGACCCTGCACTCCTCTCTAGGGCGCGCTTCTCAAAAAAAACCATGGAAATCGCTTGATACTTCTTCCTTTTCATTTGACCCGCCGTAGGTACTGTAGGTAAAGCTATACGCCTCCCTCCGAAGTGTGGTTGTGCAGAATTCATATCACACATCATGACTGCCGTAGACAAACTCCAATCTCAAGTAATTTTTTATTTATTTATTTATTTTATTTTCTAGATTTCTAGAGCGCGAACAAATACCACGAATGGTGTCTCGGCGCTGAGCAGACAGAACTGCACTTCCTGTGCATTATTGAGTGAATAACCAGGTCTTCACTTGCCCTCTGAAGAGCAGTAGTGAAGCGCTGGTTTTTATGTGATGGGGCAAGGAGTTCCAGAGCCTCGAGGCAGCCACCAAGAAGCGTCTATCTCCCCAGGTGACTGTTCTCACTCGTTGAATGCATAGGGATGCGGATGAGGCAGATCTTAGCGCTCTTTTGGGAACATACAGCTGCAGTGATTCCCTAAAGAAGTCGGGTCCTTGGCTATTCAGTGCCTTGTATATAATACACAAAGCCTTGAATTTTGTTCTTTTTTTACTGGGAGCCAGTGCAGTTGGTAAACGACTGATGAGATGGGCGCAAACTTGGGGGTTTTGGTCAGGATTCTCGCCGCGGCGTTCTGCACCATTTGTAGCTTTTTGAAGACCTGCTCCTGAGCATTCAGCAGAAGCCCATTACAGTAGTCCACCTTGGATAACACCAAGGAGGACATCAGGGTTTTCCCTGCAGACAGTGGAAGGTAGGGTAGTAGCTTTTTCACTTTCCGTAGCGTAAAAAAGGAAGAGGAGACTACTGCGTTGGCGTGATTAGTGAAACTTAGTTTGTTGTCGAACAACACTCCTAGATTTCTAACCTTTGAGACTGGGATGGGTGGATTGCCCATTTCCGATGGCCACCAGATCGGAGACCAAGATGGTTTTAGGTCTCCAAACACCATTACCTCGGTCTTATCGGTGTTTAGTTTTAGACAATTACTGTCCATCCAATGACTGATGGCTCTCATGCCCGTCTGAAAGTTGGCTGCCACTTCGATCCCGTTCTTATGTACTGCCAACACCAACTGAGTATCGTCGGCGTACGAAGTCACTCCCATTCCATAGGTTTTAATGACCCTCGCCAAGTCCGACACATAGATGTTAAAAAGTGTCGGACTCGGCGAGGATCCCTGGGGGACTCCGCAAGGCAGCACAAACGTTGGTGAATAGAAGTTCCCCATCTTTACAGACTGTTCTCTGTTAGCCAGGAAAGAGGCCAGAAGTTCCGCAGCCTTGCCCTTTATGCCCATGGCTGTGACACGGTCGATTAAGATGTTGTGATCGACCGTGTCAAGGGCCGCTGATAGATCAAGCAGGATCAGAACAGCCGAACCGCCCTGGTCCATGATCTGTCTGATCTCTTCAGAAGCCTTGATGAGCGCCGTCTCCATTCCATGTCCTCTTCTGAACCCGAACTGGGTGTTATCTAATAGGTTGTTTTGATCAATGTAGGTAGCCAGCTGTTTGTTTATGACTTTTTCAAGTATTTTTGATGGATAAGGAAGGGCTGCTATAGGGCGATAACTTTTTAATTCCAAGGTGTTAAGGGTTGGTTTCTTTAAAAGTGGCTTTATTATAGCAGTTTTCCAATTTTGAGGATATTTTCCTGATTCACAGATGGTACTGCAGATGTTGATTTTCCACAGAATCTGAATTGTGAGACGTCTATAGATGCTATTGATACAAGACCCTAGACATATACGTACATTGTATATTCAACTGTATATGTATTAGCTGTGCAGCGTTTGTTGATTTGTATTACGTATGATTTCGTTAGAATTTAGAATATATGTCTGTAATTTTGTTAAAATATGTATGCAACTCATTGCAACTTATTATATGACTCAATGTAATCACATGCTTTATTTTTTTTCTGCCTTATTATTGTATCTATTGTATTTTATTGTCTTGTCTTCCTTTTATTTATTTTTCCAAATAAAAACGATTTGAAATAAAAGAGATTCTCGGGATCACAGGGACTCCAGTGCTTCAGTTTCTATCTGTCTCATCGGGTATGTACACAAATCGCCACTGTAAGTATTCCAAGCGCCCCAAATCTTCCCCCACTTCTCCGGATAACCCCTAGCCACATATACCGCCCTCTCTCTAAACATACACCAGTCTAAATCCTGGGACCACTTGGTGAGCTGGGGTGATTGGCTGGCTCCCCATAGTTGAGCATTGTTACACTTCTCCACCATATACGCTAGCGTCAACCACTGTTTCTAATATCCATTCAAATCCGTGGGTTCCCATATGTTCAGTATACATCTGCAGGTCTCCGGTTGCATCACCTCCCCCAGCACATCTTTGATCACATCATGAATTTTCATCCAATAGGTTTGTATCTCCTGACAGTGCCATAGGATATGTATGAAAGTGCCCACCTCACCACATCCCCTCCTACAGTCTCCGTTTGTCGCTTTCCCCATGTGTACCAGTCTAGGCCCTGTGACATATGATCTCTGTAAGATTTTAAGTTGCACCAATCTAAGCCTCATCTGAATTGCGACTACCTTGGGGGAGGAGATCGCCTCCACCCAGTCTTCATCATCCAGCTCCAATCCATCCACCCCCCAGGCTGTTTTAATGCTCCCAAGTGGATCTTCCATATTATTAATTAGTTTCTTATAGATCATGGAAATGTTTTTTTCTGGGAGATAACCGTCAAGCACTCTGTCCTCAAGGGGGGAGGCCTCCGTTAATTCCGTGCCTAGGGGTATGTGAGCTAGGAGGACATGTCTAATCTGTCGATAGCAGAAGTGTTCATTATTATGTAGGCTGTATTGTTTTTGAAGAGACTCGAAAGTCTGCACACAGCCCTTCCCCCATATGTCCTTGATCTGACTGATTACAATGAGGTCCCATTTGTCAAACCCTTTAGTCCTCCACAGGCTCCAAGCTTCTCCGAATTAAACAGGGGGGTTGCCATCGTCAGCTTCCCTTCCCATCTCAAACTTTTGGTAGCTGCATGCCAGACGTGTACCGCATGTGCCTTTGGACCCGACAGTGTGAATCTTGCCAGTCTGGCATATAATGCTCTGACAATATCTCCACCCGGAACCTGCCCACGGTCCATGGCAAAGCCAGGGTCCCCAGGGGGGGCATAAATTACATGTTTCACTGCCGCCCAGTAATATTTCTTCAAATCTGGGAGACTAATTCCCCCATCATACCAAGGAAGAGTCAGCTTGACAAAGGCTATGCGGGCCCTACCATCCCAAAGAAACTGCCTTTGGAGTGTCTCAATGTCCCTGAAATAGGTAACAGGCACTGGGTCCATGGTATTTTGGAGTACGTATAGAAACCAAGGTAAGCCAATCATCTTGAACACCGCTCTTCCAAGCAACGACAGGGGGAGGGCCCTCCAACGGTCCACATCTCTACTAAGCCGGTTCAAGGAGACTTTAAATTGTTGGGGTCTTGAGTTTTAAGGCTGCAGTATGCATTTGCATCACCCAGCTACATGGCAACAATAACTTTCTGCCAAGGTCAGCACTGCTTTGACTAGGCTGCAGTAACACATGGCAGGGAAAAATGTCTTATATCCATGTCATGTAGGAAAAGCCTATTTTCATGAATTCATAAGTCCCCTCTAAAATTGCCTTTTAAGTGCTTATGGAAGGGTGCCACTATGTAAAAAGAATTACGACAAACTACACATTGAAAATAATGTGCCTCACAGTGAAATAAAACCAAAAAGGTATTTTGCTTTGCAGGCAGGGCCTGACCTTTCCTTAATAGGCCTAGGTGGTATTCGGGTCTTTAACTTACACCTTCATATAGGATAGGGCTGGAAAAATGTTTGAAAGTTGTATTCCCTGCTTAGTTTTTAAAATCTGAATTAATGGGTATATGAGAATTTGGATAGCTTAAGCCAAATAGTTACTTCTTAGACTTACTTTGACGTCTTAGCCAGAAATGGCTTAGCACCAGTTTTGCGATTCATCACGCCATGAGCTGAAATTCATTAATTGGCTGTGAGACATAACACTGGATCAGAGGACAGTGGCTTGATTCCGGACCTAGGAAATGCCAGTGAGTGTTAACTGCTGACCACTTAGCAAGGAATAGCTGAGAATTCATGGAAAAAGGGCAGCTACCTCTTTTGACTTAGAAATATCAAGACAGGCTTCTCCTATTCATTTGCATGACCCGCTTAGTCAGGTGGTCCCCAGAGACCATAGGAGCGCCTACCAGTTCTGCCACCTATCTCAATACAGAGATGGAATACACATCTTTTACTGAAAGAGGTAACAACTCTGGCTTAGGGGACAGTGGCTTGCCTCTGAGCCCAGAAAAGGCCAGTGGTTGTTAACTTCTGACCATATAGCAGGTATTATTTATCTGGGAGTGGACAGGCAGAAAATTGGCAGAAAAGGGGCAAATTTAACACTACCTCTGTTGATGTGGAGATGCCCCTATTTGGTCAAATTATATTTGTTGTCAAAAGGCACTTGATTCAATGTTTTCAGTGCTGGTGAGGGAATTGTGTGACAAAGCTAATATTTTTGACTTTTGTGTAGTGAAAGATGTTTGGTGTTGAATTGGCAATGATGTTGTGATGCTTTCATGTGGACAAAAATGCACTTAACACCGAGGGATGCGAAGGGCATTCGCTCTCAAGTTGTCGAAATTGTGAACTTTCCGTATTAATTGATGTAGGTTCAACTCAAACTTCCCTTTAAAATGCATTGGTCTAGCTGACAGAACCTTTAAAACGGTAATTTTTGGGTGAAAATATGAGGAAAATAAGACCTGAAGCTTGATAGAAAGGTGCCTAGCTAGTAACTAGCTTAGTTCTGAGAGTGCCTCTGAGTTTATCCAGCAAAGGCACACAGATCAAAGGTGCAGGTAACTCTACAAAGGCTCATCGTAAACCTCATAATTGCCACTGCTCTGCCTAGTAAATGTTTGTGGTTGGTGGGTGTCTGGAGCTGGGTGAAGGAAGATAGTGTTGTGTGGAGCCACTGCTAGGAGAGAGAGGAAGGATTGAGAACATGGTGGGGATGGAGAGGGTGAAGCGGAGCATGAGTCGGAAAGAGGGAGAGCACAGGGGAGAACCTACACAGTGGAAATGAAATCACGGAGTAATATAATGAGCAGTAAGGGGGATATTCTTATATAAATACATTTTACAATCTAGAGAGGTTAAGGATAGAGTGAAGGTGCCAAGAGTTCGGAAGTGGGTAACGTAATGCCATAGAATATGTATGGAGAAGGGTATGTCCACTCTGTACTGTCTTGGACTGCTGGATTCTTATCTAATGAAGTGAACCAAGAACATCCCTCTTTGACTCTCATAGACAACACTTTGTGTCGTAGAACTTGAAAACTCTCAGGAATTGACCCTTTGTCTCCTGTCTGCTAGTTGGTTCAGAAGTATGTCTCTGAAGCATCAAACAAACCTGGTAGCCTTTGAAAAAACCTTGTTTGAGCAAAGCCATTGCTGGTCCTGAGCTGGTGACAAAGAGCTCCCCAGATCCTCAAATTAATGTGCAAGCCTCAAATGGTACATGCTTACTAGGGACTTCTGGCTGGTTTTAGTGGCCATTTGATTGAAAGAAACACCCAGTGAAAGAAAACATCTGAAGTTACTTACATTGGGTGGAGGGGGGCAAGTGATTTTTAGTAAAGATGATTTTGCCCTCAGAAGCCCCCATATACCATCAGATACCCCCCATATACCCATTAGTCATTCATCAAAAAGGAGCGGGTAGCAGAAGGCTTTTCAGTTTATTGTGGATGGACTAAATAATCCCTTCAACTCAAAGATGAGATCCAAGTAGCAAAACCCGATGACAAAGGGCCTCACTCCTTTTAGTTGCTAAAACATTCATAAGACGTAATGATAGTAAGCATTGGTAATGCCAGTACGCCTGGCTTCTGAATGAAAATGCCTTATGTGCGTTGATAGGTTTAAGCAATCAATAATGCAATTCTGTATTAATTTGCTCACTCATCTTTGCACTCATACATGTTATGGTATGTTACTGGAGTTTATAATGCACACAGATACTCCAGGGAGTGTCCCGGAACGAACCTTGAGGTGCTAAGAAGAATAAAATGATTAAAACAAGAATGTTTTGAGATGTTTTTTAAATTGACCTAGATCCTGAATGCTACTCTAAGAATAAGGAAGGGAGTTCCAGGCTGTGGCAGCCCTTAATGCAAGGGACCTACCCCCATTCTTTGGAGGCGAACACGAGGTATCCGGGTGAGTAGCTGGGATGCTGACCTCAAAGGTCTTACTGGAGTGTAAAACATGAACCACTTCCTTAAATAGGCAGGCCCAGACGCATACAAGGCATGGTGTGCAACCACCAGGGCTTTGAACTTCACACGATTAATGACAGGCAATCAGTATCCTCAAGTGTTGTCTAATACTGCTTCTAATTGGAATATTAAACAGAAGCCTAGCCGCCACGTTCTGGACCACCTGCAGTTTGTTGACAGTATAGTCCGGTATGACAATGTATAAAACATTGGCATAGTCATACGTGACAGTATCAATTCCCGGGTCACCGTTTCCTTTTCTGTCCTAGGAAGCAACGGGAGAAATTTCTAAAGGGACATTAATATCCCAAAACAGCCCCAGCCAGCTTCTTGATTTGGGTCGAAAAGGATAAATTCTCATAGAACCAAACACCCAAGTTCTTAACTGGTTGACCAGATGAAGATGGCAATGGATAGTTGGATGGCCAAAGTGACTCTCTGAACCACGGAGGGAAATTCCCATAAATCCATCCACTGATTCATTCTGGCATTCACCCTCTGACACAACCACAAAGAAAACAGAGACAAACTCAGCAAGATAAGCAATATACATTAAAAGAATGCAAGTAGAAAAAAAGAAAACATGGTACCTTTTAAACCAAGCAGGAATATCCTTGCAGTAACAAAACTTAACGTAGCCGGTCCATCTTGCATTTAACGTAGTCTATCATTATTTCAAAGTTTCATCATCATGTTTAGAGCGAATGTGTTGGTCATCTTAGAATGGTTAACCAAGGATACACTGTGGACAACAGCATTCCATAATGGTTGCCTGGTTTAGAGTAAGTAGTAATGTGGGACTAAGGGCACTGCAGATAAAATAAGCGGCAAGCACGTGGCCCTTTGGCACTCTTGGGGAGATGTAGTGTCCTCTTAAGAAATATTTAAGAGAGAAGAAGCAAAGCGATGAAAATAAAACTATAAAACAAGGAAACCAGCCCTAATATTGAAGCACACAAATTTTCAGGTGGATGTGCATATGTGATCAGAAAATACTGTCATTCACAGGACAAGATAGTCAATGACTTATAAGGATTAAACCATTTCCCATGCAATACACTGTCATGGATGGTAGTAGAGTGTAACCTACACTGATCAATGGCAGAAGAGTTCTGACCCAGAGACCCTCTGTCTCTGGGTCAGAACTCTTCTGCCATTGGATGTATAATTATAAATGTGGATGGCTATATTAGTTAAGGACTTTTTTATTACAATATCCATGCAGACATTTAAGTGTTCCATAATTACAATAAAATTCTTCTACCCCTCGTGTGTGGCAAAAAAGTAAAACAGTAAAAAAAAATCCTGGTAAATTGTGAGATTTCATGTAACTAAATACTTGACTGCTGGCTTTAACACGGTGCAGAACAATTCACCCTTAAACGTCTCAGGGTTTTACCATATGTTTAACATGTTGTGAAATCCAGATGATTCCTATCTACTTCAAGAAATGCTCTGCACAGTATTGATGCAAATAAATCCAGCTTTATTCCACAGAAGAAACTCCAGCCACCACCTCCAACTTCTCCAGGTAACCGTCTCTGAGAGTTGCATCCTCACCTATTTTCATTCTAAATCAGAACCCATTCAGAAGGGGAAGAGTTTGTAGTGGTGACTGGGTAACCAGGAATACATGTTACCCAGTATAACAAACAAATATACACATACTGCCTCCCTTTAATAAAGATATCGTACAAATGTACTTATTTTTCACTACTGCAATATGATTAAAATTTCAGATTCAAACATTGTCCAAGTCGGCTGTCCCTTTGAAGACTTACGTCTCCCAGAACATTCTTTTACCTTGTGACAGTCAACGGGTTCTCTCAGGCAACTTTACTTTCACCACATTGCTCTCTCTTATGAGCAAGGGCTTGGTTGTCTGGCGACTGTCAACCCTATCTTTTCTCTCACCCTGTAGTTGGCATTCTTTAGCCTTAGTTTTTCCCCTTATCTCACCAGATCTCATTTCACAATTACTGTAGTTTCTCAACCAAAGCGGATCAACCACAGTATGAGGTCTATGTTTCTTGAGCAAAACAAAGAGGCTCACTCCTGTGGTAGAATGCTCATCTCTTGACAGCCTGAACCCAATACTTATTATTTCTGGCAATTTGAATGACTTTCTTCAATGATTTTAAATAACTCCAACTCAGCTAAAATTGAGTCTGCAATTCTGCTTGAGGATAAAGTTGTCTTTGTTGCATCTGAGCTTTGGGGATTGACAGCGGGTAAGAATTCTACAGAAAGTAGATCCTTTGAGCTTATGCCATCCAGCTTTGGGATGGATTTCGTTAATCTGAGGATATTTCCTCGATTTAGCAATTCCTGTTGTCCCTTTGAGGTTTATTGAGGATAGAAGACCAAAACCTCTGTTTCCTGCTGTCTACTTTCTGATGTTTGTTGTAACACCGGTTGTAGATATATTATAGCCGTTGATTCGTCATTTGGCTTTTCAAGCTGTATTTCCAATTTGCTGCTTGCTCCTTCTTTAATGGTGTTCTTTGTATTTAGTTTTGTTGTTATATGCTTTAGAGGAGTTTGCTTTGATTCTAGCCCGCCGTCCTGTACCCTTTTTCCGGTAGCTTCCACCTAGGGCTGATTGTGGCTGATGTGATAGTCGTTTCTATCTCTCTAGATATAGTTCTTGATGTGGCCTAGTTATTTATCCAAGGAAGAGACGGAAGAAACATCTGGCAACATTTGTATTATAAAGTCACTAGCAGAGACTTTGGATAGTAATCCAGTATCTGAAATAATGCAGACGGAAGCTCCTAGACAAGACTCTGTGCAAGCTGTCATGCAGCTGAAGGCACCGGCTACTAATAAACCTCTAAAACAATTTCCCTTGTTCGAGGCCATGACTAAGTCATCCGTAATTAGCAGCCCCACTCTGCTCACTCCTGGTTCAGACCCCGGTCTGGCTTCAGCAATAGTTGCTACAGGTATTGCATCTTCGCAGGCTGGTGGGTTAATATCAAATATGACTGATATAATATCGTCTTGCCCCTCGACGACCGTGGTCTCCAAAGCAGTGGCTGTTCCGGTAGCTACAGTTAGTTTCAAACAACGGAGTAGGTAACTTGGTGAATTCGGCCACTGCTTCGGCCAATGCTTATAAGGCGTCTGGTGCAACAGAGGGAACGGATATACTTAGTCCTATCTTATCTATGGATACTGAGTCTACTCAGACTACTGGAGCATTGCAGTTGTTGGTTAAAGACATGCTAAAATGGACGAAATACGTGAAGTCAAACAGTTCCAGAGGGCAGAGCTGGCCGGGATTCAAAATCACCTGGATAAAATTGAGGACCTTGTATCAACATTTCCTCCTCGTCTCCAGGAAGCCGAAGGCAGAATCTCAGGTTTAGAAGACGAGATGTCCGAGGTTAAGAAGGACGTCAAAAATATCTCAAACGTCCAAGGCTTTGGAAGTTAAGCTTGATGAACTGGAAAATTTCAATCACAGATCGAACCTCAGCATAGTAGGGGTCCCGGAAAAAATTGAGGGATCTAATATGGTCCAATGGGTTTCTTCTTTTCTGCAGCATTAAATCATTCCGGAATTTAAAGGGTATTTGACGATCACCTGAGCCCATCGGGTGCCTGCTCAGCCATTTCCTAATTCCACTCTTCCCCGTACTATTCTGTTAAACTTTGCAGACATTCGTATCAAAGAAACTATTTTGTCCAGGGCCATTAAACAAGGTCAATTTGCAGCAAACGCCACTACTAAATGTCGGATTTTTTCCGACATGTCAGGTGCCGCAGCTCGCCGTAGAAGAGTTTGTCAAAATTCTACACCTGTTTAAGCTAAGGGGGCCCAAGCCTCAATTGCGCAACAGTCAAAACTAAAAGTGTTGATTAAAGGCAAATTTTACTTGTTGACAGACGTAGAGGAGGCTCAAGATCTGCTTAGCAAAATGTCGCCTGGTTAGATATTTAGTATACCTCTGTGCTCTCTTTTCTCTTCTTTTTTTCTTAAGTTTATCAGAGGATGGCGCTATAATGGATTTGGCGGAGGGGTGGAGGGGGGTGTTCGGGAGGTTATGGGGTGTTATACCATGACACCTCTATGGAAGGGGTTAAGACTCAGTGGCAGGCGTGGGCAAGGGCAGCAGGAGGATGGCCACGGGTGAAGTCTTGGGTGGGGATACGGGTGGTTGGGAGAAAAAAGATGAAAATATGGACGTTTTTTGCAGTAGGATTGTGTTTGGTGAAAGAGTACTTTGTAAGGATTCTTGCTGTCTATGGAAAAGTGCGCACTGTGCTATTGATGATGTTGCAATGTTTGATACATATACGTTGTAATATGTATTATGTCTTCTAATGGGGGGGCTGAAATTAATTTAGTTGAATGTCAATGGCCTCAATAATAGGAAAAAAATGCGAGCCATAGAGTCATGGATTAGGACTGAGAATCCCGCTGTTATAATGTTGCAGGAGACTCATCCCTCCGTTTCTAAAAAGGAGGATTTTCCGATGTTTAAAGCATGGGCTTTGTTCCGGGGTTTTTCATGCGCCATCAGTTCACAACGAGGAGTCTCTCTTTTTCTGAATAAAAACTTGGAGGCTGAAATTACTCAGACGGAACAGGATGGTCTGGGTCGTTGGTGTTGGGCCTCATGCAGTTTCAAAAATCGACAAAGGCCTATTACCTTTGTCATCTTTTACGCTACTATAGAGGATAATTCTCAGATTTATGATGTTCTGTTTCAGTCTTTGTTATTGGTGGGAGGGGATATTGTTATAGGCGGCGATTTTAATATACTTATGAACCCTAACTTAGATTCTACCTCATCCACCAAGAGACAGTCTAAACCTAAATCCCTTAGGACTATGTTAAATAATATGTCAATACTCTATTTATGTGATCCATGGCGCTTGAAAATCAACGGAAAACTGATTTTACTGATTTAAATCATCCTCCCGTATTGATTTTTTTTTGGCCTCCAGATAGCTTAATTTTTCTTCTCAGAAAATTTGTCATAATGGTTTCTCACATCATGCGATGGTGGTTATTAATTTTGTTGTGGGAGACAATACTAGAATTCCTAAACGATGGATCTTTAAAAAAGCTTATTTACAGGAGATAAACTGGGTTACTGCACTCAAATCAGAGATTACGGATTTCATTTCTCGAAACACAGGCACAGCTCCCATACATATTATTTGGGACTCCCTGAGGCTTTTATTCAGGGTATAGTCCTAAGCAAAGATGCGGCTGAGTGGCTCGTCGTAAAAAATATTAGGAATTCTCTGCTACAAAAAATTCAGGATTTAACAACACAACGATACTCCATTCCAACTTGTAATGTTCAGAAACAACTTAGTGAAGCTAAGCGGGAACTTAGTGGCCATTATTTTTTACAGAGCCAAGAGGTTTTTCGCAGACCATCTCAAAAAGTCTATGAAGAAAGTAACTTTACAGGGAAATTTTTAGCCTGGCAGGTGAAAGAACAAGCTGCCACGAATATGATACATTCTTTAAAAAGTCCAGTTACTCATATTGAGACATCTGATCAGGCTGAAATAAGTTCAACAATGTTCTCCCATTATCATAAAATCTATAGTACACAGTATTCCATCGACCATCAAAATTTATCTGATTTTCTGAGGAAACATGCACTTCCGAGTCTATCATTAGACGATCAACTAATTATGCGAAGCCCATTTTCTAGGGAGGAAGTTAATTTGGTTGTAAAGGATCTTCCATTGGGTAAGGCCTGCGGGCCGGATGCCTTTCCTGCAGAGTTTTTTAAGTTTTTTTTTTAGTTCTTTTTGTGATCTGTTTTTGTTATTATTAAACTCTATGCTCGATTGCGGGCAAGTTCCCGCATCTTTTCATGAAGGTACGGTTGTTAGTTTTTTGAAAAAGTGGAAAGATCCTAAGGACCCTAATTCATACAGACCGATCACGCTATTAAATTCGGATTATAAAATCGCCACCAAATTACTGTCACTTTGTTTTAATAATATCACGGCGGATTTAATTCATCCCGATCAAAACGGGTTTATTATAGGAAGGCAATTATTCACAAATACACATTTTTTGAATGAGGCACTAGATTACTTTGAGTCACGGGGATTTCAGGCCTTGGTTCTATTAGATGCAGAAAAAGCTTTTGATTTGGTGGTCTGGGACACACTTTTTATTATTTTGAAATATTTTGGGATCCCACAACAAATCATTAATTTAATACAGAATCTGTACACTGGTGCCAAAGCTAATATAATTATTAATAAACTTTTAGCGGGTTCAATTTTAGTTTAGCGGGAACTAGGCAAGGATGCCCCCTGTCTCCTATTCTTTTTGCCTACTTCATTGAACCACTTGCTGTAGCTATTCGGAATTGTGTACAGATTGTTCCCCCTGTCATTTCTATGGCCAACATAAAACTATATGCGGATGACATTGTTATTAATTAAGCCGGATCTTCAATCACAGACACGGACTCTTCAGATTTTTGAAGAATTCGAGTTTTTAGGGGGCTATCGAATTAATAAAAAAAAGACAGAAATTCTGGTTTGTGGGGGTGTAGACCCAGTATTACATCCAGACCTGAATGGCTGTATTAATTCCAGACCTAAAAGATACTTGGGGATCTTATTTTCTCCTACAATTGAGGATCTATATACACTAAATGTTGTCCCTTTGTTTCGGAAGGTCTGCTTAATGTTCGCTCGCTGGGATCCACTTCCGTTATCTATTCTTGGTCGAATTGCCCTGATTAAAATGTCAATACTTCCCCTTTTCAACTTTTTATTTTCTACTATCCCAGTTTTTTTGCCTGGCTCTTTTTTTTCTAGAGTAGAATCTATGTTTTCTGTTGCAAAAACGCCTAGAATCGACATAGGACTTTATATGAAGAAACTGAATATGGAGGCCTCTTATTACCAAATTTAAAAGATTACTATAACGCATACTTTGCGCAGTACTTAGACAGATTTAAAAATACAACTCCAGGTGTGGGCTTATTTATAAGTTTTTTCTTTGAGTTAATATGCTTAGAAATTCAGAATCCATCCCCCCTCCTTGTGCCTAAATCACCCAAATTTGTTCGATACAAGACCCTGAATTGGTTTTTCAAACGACGGGATGCCATGCTTAAGAGATATTCCCGCCCCCTCTTTAATTTAACAACTCCCCTAATTGGTGCTTTTGCTTTTTTAAGGATCAAAATTGAACCCACAATTATTGTAAATTGGGGGCGCGTTGGGTTTAAAACGTTAGCTGGGTGCATGACAGCCAGTTGCCGCTTTAAAATCATGCATTATAAATATCTACATAGAATATATTATACCCTGATGCGGAAATATAGGTTTCGATTAGCTGACACTGATTGTTGTGAACGCTGTGGGCAACCAGGTGCCGGCTTCTTACACTTAGCATGGGAATGTCCACAGGTGGCACAGTACTGGGAGCATGTGCATGGCACATTAGATTAGAGCGAATGTTGGACATGTGTGTTCCTACAGATCCCTTTTTTGTTTTTGCGGGGGTACACTTCACAGATACCAAAAACTAACCGCAAATTTGTGGATGTGGCATTATTGTTAGCAAAGAGGAGGCTTGCCTGTAGATGGGGGAGAGGACGCACTCCTAAATTCAAAGAGTGGGTTCGCGATATGGTTTATTGTCAAGACCAGAGCAAAATACATGCGGAGACTCAACCCTTGTCCTCTATACCTAAGGATATATGGGGACCCCTTTAGGCCTACCTGCTGCAACAGGAAGAAGCATCGGAGGAGACCGATAGTCCAGAGGCGCAAGGTCTGAATGGAATTGTTGAGAGCGGCGAGACTGAGTAGTGATTCATAGAGGGACTATGCATTGTACTGTTCCATGGCTGTGCGCAGGAAGTCTAACTCAGGACGTTGTTTTATAGTTTACACTGTGCGAGGAATAGGGCTTGGACCGTGACGCTGGTGAGGGTCGGGGGGCCTTCTATATGCAATGCAAATTGTGATAGTTGATTGTATTTTTTGACTGTATTACTGAATCCACTGACTGTATTGAGTATACACCACGATGCATTGATTTAAAATGGCTGTACCACACTGATATATGTTCTAAATTGTGAAATTGTGTGATGTTCTACAAAAAATACCGAAAATAAAGGTGAAAAAAAAAAGATGGACACATCTTTCTTTTTCATGTTTTTGTTTTTGTTCTTGTTTTTGTTCTGTTTTATCCCTTAGTGCGATCCTTGTCCCTTTGTTTCTCCAGGTTCCATACTTGTCCTACTTGCGATTTGCTGTTGTTCGGAAATGGGTGGGGGCAGTTGTGCCTGATGTATTATCCCTGCGTCTTTGTAGTTGGTTTCATGTTTATTCTGATGGCCTGAGAAAATATAGAAATATATTGTTGTTTGTTTGTGACTTTTGATTGCACCCTTTCCTTTTTTGTTGACGTTGTTTAGCGTTGAGTTTTTAGAGTTCTTCGTCTCCAGACCTTGCCGTCTCAGTGTGCACCTCAAAGTTGTCTTTTAGCACATTGCCGAGTTTTTTTCTATTGGTTGTTCCCTCTATGCTGTCGGCAGTGCCCAGGTCATTTGTTGCGTTTTCTGCTGTTAAGTATTTGATATCGCTTATAAGGCCAGTTAGCATTGAGGGCAGTGTGGATAATTTGTCGACAACCTGGTTGCAATTACAACTAAGATAGGTGTTTGTTTGTGCTCTTGTTATCAGGCCGTTCAGGTTTCCCAGTTTTTCGTCAATACCTGCAGTAAAAACTGCCAGTGTGTTCAAAAGTGTTAGTTGTATCTCTATCTTTTCTGATTGGTATTGCAAAACTTCGACAGCTAATTGGATTGTGTTTAATAGAGAAGTCCAAGTGCCAGTGTTTTGTTCTTTTCTGAGCTCTTTCTCGTTCTTGCTTTCATTGATGTTATGTTCTGCCAGGTTGTTGTCCCATGGGGCCTCGTTTGGAGTGTCTTGGCAAGGGAGCGCTCTCTGATCTGAGTTGTGAGTTGCAAGCATGTCTTCCCATTCCAGTGTGTTTAGGTAGGACACAATTGCCCCTGCCTACTTCTTTCTGGCTTGGGTCCTGTGACCCTGCACATGATCCTCCATGTTGGATAGGCACGCTACCTTGGGCATGAGGATGTGGAGTTGGTGATGGTGTTTTGTTCATTTGATCTGTTGCCTTGATAGGCGTGCTGTAACTTCTGAACAACATTCTGGCTGTGGGACTGAAATTAAATTCCCTAATTTGTTCCTCTTCTTCTCTCCTTAGTTCTGCCCCGGGTTCCCGCTTGGCCATGAGCTTTTTGGTGGGCCAGTTTTCAACTCTGGCATCAAATTGTGGTGGTGTGATAGCTGTTTTTTGCGGTTTGTGTTCTGCAGGTGAAGTCCTCTGGCTACTGCCCTGTCAACTGTATTTTCAGGGACGCATCCTGAGTTAATGGTGCTGATTTGTGCCCCTCCTTCTCTCATTGAGTCTGTACTGTCTTTGCTCTTTGCCTTGGTTTTGTTGGAGGCCCAATCTTCCACTCGGTCAGCAATTTGAGACGGACAATCAGCTATTTCTTGGGGCTTTTCTCCTTTGATCGGGCTCCTCTGGATGCAGCCCTGATGTCTGTGAATTGGTGGCTGGCTTTGATACTGTGGTGCCACATGTTTGAGGGCAGAGAGCTTTAAAAAAGTGCTTGCGTTTGTGGTGGTGATGATAATGGTAGCAGTGGCAATTGCAAGCCTTTCAGGGATTTGTTGCTGGAAAAAAAGGCTGACCCTGTGTCCTTTAGGAAACTAAACTTCGTGTAGATCTTTAGTTGGTAGCAGCATGTTGCGCTGGTAGCTTGCAATTGTGCTGTTGACTCATCCGGATCCTGATCCTGCTCGGTTGTGATGAGCTTTAGCTCGCCGATGTTTTTTGCACTGGGCTTTGAGTTCTTTCCTGTTTTTCTCCTTGATTTAGGCGCAAGGGTCTCCCTGGTTCTTCCGGACCTCATGAGTCCACCTGAATACACAAAGATTGTAGGTAAGTTTACAGCCCTTCGACAAGTCCTCAGCAGCTGGCTTTCACGCTTTCACACTCCAGACACTCCGGTTTCCTGAATAAGCAAGTGCACAGAATGGAATCAAAGAGTCACCAAGAGTCTGAAGAGCTAGAGGGCTAAGGGCCGGAGCGAAGAGCTGGGGTTAGGGGGTTTAGGAGAGCTAATAAGTGCCCACGTGCCTGACATGCTACCTTGTTCTAAAGTTTGCTCTGAGCCTAGGTCCCGGCTCGTTCGGCGCTCTACTCTGCTTTGCTTTCGTGGACACATGGACTGGATCTGCTGCAGACGACCAGAGATCATCAAGATCATCAAGAAAGTGCAGGAGGGGGGGCGTGGCTAGCAGCCAACCAAGATGGCTGTGTAGCGTGAAGGCTCCGTGAGTGAGGCGGCCCTTCCAACGATCCTGCACAATACTCTGCAGCAACTTAAATCTCTGGAGGCGGGACCCGAGGCCCAGGACCCGACAGCAACGACCGGTGAAGACCCGGTAAAAATAGAAGGGGAACCTGCGGAATTAAATGCCAACAACCAACGGACCTCACCTCGACCAAGCACCGACCTGTAGTGCCACTGGAACCCGGGCAGAAGTGAGAGTGGGGCGGACGCGGCGGGCAGGAAGTCCGCCCTGCCGTCCCAGAGTCCGACGGGCTGGGGGAGCACTGTACGTCACAAGGGACAGAACGTGTACCGACGGAGACCGGACCCCCGGGACACTGCATCAGCTCCTGCAGAAGGTGATGGAATTTGCCAAATCCTGCGACCTCAGACGTCGGTACCAGCACGGGTACGAAAGCACCTCATTGCGCTCAGCCCTAAAATGGCATTCAACATGGTAGAATGGCAATATCTCTTCACGGTACTGTCCCATATGGGGTTTGGCCCTAAATTTATAGCATGGATACAACTCTTATACACTAACCCGATTGCACATGTCACGGCTAACGGCCACATCTCCCACGCGATTCAACTGGCAAGGGGGGCCCGTCCAGGGTGTCCCCTGTCGCCTTTGTTTACACTGGTATTGGAACCACTAGCAACTTTGATCAGAGCTATCCACTTGCTAAAGGGAATCAACTGGGGGGAGGGGTGGGAAGATAGTCTCTCACTCTATGCTGACGACATGTTAGTGTATCTGACAGACCCGGAGAGTGGCATACCGGAGCTTCTTACACTATGCAATACCCATGGGACAGCGTCGGGCTACACAATAAACTGGGCGAAATCAGTGATTTACGTCCTGAAGGGACCAGAACCAGTCCTTGCCACCGATTGCCAACTAGAGTTTGGAGCAACTTCCTTTAAGTATCTTGGCATACACATCACTAGGAACTCGACAGAGTTCTTTGACAAAAAGTTGAAGCCACCACTAGAACGTCTGCGGAGCGATGTGAAACATTGGGCAACTCTGCCCCTGACTCTGCCCCTTACACAAAATGATGGCATTGCTGAGGTTCCTCTATGCCTAGGTAACCTTCTAAATGAAACACTGTTTGAGCTAGTCCTAGCAAACAACCTGAACAAGGTAGACTTGTCACTTGCCCCTACATTTCATGGGAAGGGACATCAAACAGTTATAGACTACATTTTAGTCTCAAATGGAGAAAGGACTATAGATGCAGTGTTTACCACACACACAATTGCACTAAGTGATCATTGTCCTATCAGTATTTCTATGTCATTGTCGCACAAGCCAACAAGTGGCTTTAGTTCCATTTTAGCACAAAATAATATGGCTTTAAATAGATTAAATGGATATGTGTTGAAATGGGGGAACGAAGACCCTATAGAAATAACAGTTAGTGGTAGTAAGGGCCTTCTCTTCCCTCATAAAATGTCTTGCTTTAGACGCAACAGACTTAGAAATCATTGCTAATTTTGAGATAATCATTAAAGTGATCAATGAGGCTTTGTGGGTTGAATTAAAACACAAATCCAAACAGAAAAAGGGTTGGTTTAACCATGACTGTACGGTTGCCTATTCCAACTTAAAAACTGCTTTGAGGAAGTCGGTTAGGATCCCACAAGAGCTAACAAATTTAAGAAAGCTATACAACTCTGCATTGAAAACAAGGAAAAAAGAATTTAAATATCAACTATGGGACCAACTGCACGAAAGTTGTACTTCTAAAAACTCGGCTGCTTTCTGGCAAGTGGTCAAGTCTCCCTTTTTAAACGATAATACTAATCACCCAAAGTTAGAGGTAGCAATAGAGGAGAAGGATTGGGTCCTTCATTTTTCTAAGATTTTGTCTCTCAGTCCGGAGCCTCTTAATCCCCAGGACCTAAAATCCAAGGATCCCATCCTTTGGGATGACTCAGTTAGCCCCTATCCCATTGATTTACAATTCACATCGAAGCAAATTGCACAGGCCCTGAAAGCTAGTAAAAATGGAAAGGTACCGGGTCCAGATGGTGTTCCCATCGACTTGTCTAAAGCCCAAATGGACCTCTGGACCCCCCTTCTAACCAGAGTCCTGAATGCAACTTGCAATGTTGATTTATTGGAATCTTGGTCGAGGTCCGTGCTAGTTCCCATTTTTAAAAAAGGGGATCGGGGGTCGGTTACCTGCTATCGCCCAATCTCTCTCTTAGACTCCCTTGGCAAGGTGGCTGGTCGAGTCATTTTAGAACTACTGCAAGATTGGGCAGAGGATGGCAGAATCATCTCAGACCTTCAGTACGGGTTTTGCCAGGGCTTGGGGACCATTGAACAGGCCTTAAACCTCTCACTCCTGATTGACAAGTATGTTTCCATCAAAGAAGGAGCCCTGTACATGGTCTATGTGGATTTATCGTCCGCATTCGATTGTGTCTCCCACTCCAAACTTTGGTCATTACTGATGGACATGGGGGCACCATTGAATGAAGTAAAGTTTCTGAGAGAACTTTACTCAAATGCCACAGCAAAAGTGCGCTATGGGGGGGGGGGGGTATTTGGGGGCCTGACGGCGGAGTTCCCAGTAGAAAAAGGGGTGAGGCAAGAGTTTGTCCTGGCACCCTTTCTCTTCACACTATACACAAATGGACTGGAAGAGAGATGTTGAAGGGGTGCCAGGATCTCCCAATGGTAAACAATCGTCCAATTCCCGCACTCCTTTATGCTGATGACACCGTTATATTAGCTCGTACCCCCCTTGAACTTCAAAAGAATCTGGATAGATACTCCACATTTATGGCAGGTCTGGACCTGAAAATAAACATCAGCAAAACCTTTGTCATGAGGGCAGGTTCAGGTCACAAAAATAAAATGAGGGGCATCTACCTTAATAAGGAAAAAATAGCGACTACACATAAATACTCCTATTTGGGCATAACAATAGATCATAAACTCTCCTGGAAACCAGCTGTGGAAAAACGCAAACTGCTTTTTTAAAGAACTACAGCAGCCTTGGTTAATTTTGCCAGGAAGTTGGGAAAGAGAGCTCCCCCTGAAATAATTATGATCTATAAAGCTAAATGCCTATCTGTGGCTTTGTATGGGGCTGGTCTTTGTGGCTTTGTGGCTACGGACACTATTCAGAGGGTATAAAATTCTTTTTTGAGGTTCCTTCTCGCAGTACCTGGTAGTACGGGTACTTTTGCTTGTCACACTGAGTTGGGTCTCGCGTATGTGATGGACTTAGCTAAAATCGAACCTTTGTTACTATGGCGTAGGATTTGGACTTCGGATAAAGCAACCTTTACTCAATCTATTCTTTCCGACTGCCTAACCATGGATAACGCTAATAACTCTAGGTGGTTGCGGTATGTTGCAAGGTTTTTTCATGATTTGGGGTGGGACCAATATTATAACCCCTCCTTAATTCGTGAGGTATCGAGGAAGGTCCTAAAAAAGAAATGTCTCGCTCATCTTGAGGACTTTAGATTGATGAGCGAGGTCACTAAACCTTCCGTCATTCACAGCTTTCTGATACAATCGGTACCCACCATACAGCCGTACCTCACCTACAACACCACGAGCTATGAGCGCTACCTCCTGGTAAGGTTTAGGATGAACTTTTTCCACAGAATGGTTGCATTTCCTACCAGAAATAATTGGGCCAAAGAGCTTACGCCTTGTCCTTGTGATGATACCTCTTCTCAATCTACCTTGCACACCATTCTTTTCTGCAAATTTTATCTTGAACTCAGGGAAAAAATGGCTTATTCCTTTTTTAAGGCAGATTGGTTTTAGACAATGTCGCCCGACTTTGCTTTTTTTACAGCTGCTACAGGGAGAGCAGTTGATATTTATAGTGGTCAGCTTTCTTAAATGTCTTGTTCGACATCGCATGAATTTAGACTGTATATTGCACAACAGTCAGTCCTGAAATCTAATACTACAATAAGCAATGCCACATTTTTAAACTTATTCATTCTGCTGGTTGTTAATAGTCTTATATTTTAACCTGTAAATATTGTACGTTTAATAAATTGCACTTATGTACGATTATTTAAATGTATATTTTTGTGTATATATGTATGTTTATTTTTGTATGTTTTTATGATTTGCAACCAAAATCGAAATAAAGCAAGATTGAATTGAATGGATTCCTCTATGCACTTGACAACACACCGTACCCGGTGTCACCTCTCTACTTTCAACAGGTGACAGCTCAGGTCTCCAACCTACTGTGGGGAGACCGCCCTGCACGTATAGCACATATCAAGTTGAATAGAAGCTGGTACGAGGGAGAGATTGCACTGCCGAACTTGCAAATGTACTACTGGGCAACACAGCTTAAGACCATCAACCAATGGATACATGTGCCCCAGAATGATCCAGCCTATAGGGCTGACAAAGCACAAACGGGCACACACAGCTTCTTAGCAGTACTCTACCACAGTGGCTTGGCTGCGAAACTAATAGGACCCACAAAACACTCAGTGACAATATGGTACGCAGCATTGACAAAACTGAAATGGAAAGGAGTAATCACTAAGCTTACCCCATTGTGGGACACCAAGGCACTGGGTCATTTGAGACGTAGCAAGGGTTTCACACAATGGGACAACATCGGAATATCGACGGTGGGAGACTTGTGGGACGGGGGGACAGTGATTCCGTACACTCAACTCCAGCAACAATATGAACTAGGCCCCAACGAAACTTACAGATATGTACAAATTAGGCATGCATTGTTGGCAGCCATACCGGCAGACACCGAAGTCCCTGAAGCCTCCCCGCTGGAGGACCGGCTACTCACAGATTATACGCAGCACAGCGCCACATCACTCACATATCGCAAACTGATAAACAACCTCCCAGACCCTACAATAAAACTGTGAGAAGTGGGTAGAAAACGTGGGTGACATAGACGATTCAGAGTGGAATGAAGCACTGGCGTCCCTGAAAGAGGTGGGAATCTCGGCCAAGTTCCGTCTAGTACAGCTGAAAATCCTGCATCGGATATATTACACCAGAACCACGTTACACAAGCTACAACGGGCGCAACATCCTTACTGTCTCCGCTGTTGTGGGGAGGAAGGAACATTTCTACACACCATTTGGGACTGCCCAAGTACAGTAGAATACTGGAGACCGGTATTGTGCACTATATCACAGACGCTAGAGATCCCTCTCCCACCTGAACCTCGTAAATGTCTCCTGAACATATGGGACCCAAATGATCTTTCCTGCCACAGTCAAATCTGGGGCACGATAGGTATTATGGTTGCTAAGAGAGACATAGCACAGAAATGGGGTGCAGCAGATTCGCCTACATTGGCGCAATGGTGTAGGAATATGGATATGCTGATGACAGAGCGCGCAGTATACACAATCAGGGCTAGTCCACGTAAGTGGAATACAATCTGGACTCCTTGGAATGTGTATAGAGGGGACTTGTGTGATCCACTACCAGAAGAGGACATTGCTGGTTCTGACGAAGAGGATGTGGAGGAATGAGATAGGTTAACTGAGAAAACAAATAGTAGTGACAGGAATTAACATTCGTAACTGATAGCAAAATGTTGTGCTGCCTCTGGTGTGGTCGGTGTGTCAAGGAATACGAACGAATGTATACTTGCAAAATAATGATGTATATTCTGTCAGAATTGCCATTGTTCATGTTTGGTTGACGTTTATCATAACAGATAAAAAAGTTAAAAAAAAAAAGAAAGTGCAGGAGGAGGGCAGGACAGTTAAAATCCGAGTTAAACAGAAAGTCAGAAACCCCTTGCATCCATCCCTGTGCCAGGTCCTCACCGTTGGTCACCCGAGCCTGCTGGTCGCTATCGGCTGACGTATTCCTTCCCGCTAGAGGGGAGCCCACTGCCAGGCTCTTATTAGTTTGCCTTTATGCTGGGCTCCTTGCCAACCACCACAACACAACCAGTGTCCTTCCCTGCTTTTCTCCAGTTCGCCGTCACCACCTCCTCACAGGTCTCTGAGGTGCAGTGCGGGAGCCGATAGTGAGGTGTGGAACAGCGGGCTGCGGGAGCCACACAGAGCCGCAAGTCAGCCCAGCGCGGCAGGTTCATGCCGCGGCTGTGCTCGGTTGCGGCGCTTGTGCACAGCTGATGCCGGTGGGGAGCAATGTTTTATTTTTATTTAAGAAGTTTTATATAGCGCTAGCCTGACCAGCGGGTATCGGAGCACTTCACAACAATTAGAGAGCAGTGCAAAAGAAAGCAGAACATATTACAATAAAGCGAGACATTCCGGATAAGAATCGTAGTAAAGAGGATGTTGCAGAGTTCCATTTCAGGGTCTTGAAAATCCACATCCAAGAGAGGTGCAGTGTCACTTTAAACATTCCGAGTGCACCTATCTGTTCGATAGGGAACGGTCGAGGAAAAGGATTTTGACCTGACTTTCGAATTTAAAGGAAGCAGGGAATAGTTCTGATGTGGGGGAGAATAGAGTTCCATATTTTGGGCGCATTTCCGGCAAAGGACCTGGCCGCAGGTTTTTTGTTTTCATGCTTTTAGCGGGATAAGAAGTAGGGTGTTAGAGCTTCTGAGGTTCCTTTTCTGACCTGCTTTTTTGAGTTTGGACGCCAGATATTCGGGTTTGCCTGTGTGAAGGGCTTTGTGTGTTCTGAAGTTTGCCGGCATTTCTGTTGGTAGCCACTTGAGGTCTTTGAGTGCAGGAGAGATGTGATCGAATTTCTTTATTCCAGTGACCATTCTGGCAAGATGAGTTTTGGCTATTCCCGAGAGGACTGCGGTTTTCATAGTCCAGTCTTGACAGCACCTATGCTTGGGAGATCTTTGGGTGGAAAGAAAGGTTTTATTTTGTTTAGTAGCTTCAGGTTAAGGAAAGCGCTCTTAGCCGACATCTTAATGTGTTTGGTCATGTCTAGTTTGGAGTCTAGAGTGATGCCTAATGATTTAACCGAGTCAGCCAGGGTGAGGTACCCATTGAGTGCAAACAAATTGTGGTAGGTTCCGCACTCCTGGTAAATGTTGTCAACAAAATTGATTCTTAAGTATTGATACTGTCGTTGGTGCAACAAATGGTAATCTTGCTGGGCTTCCAAGATTAGAATATTTATGGATAAAGATAAAGATATGAATCCTGTGAGACAAGATGCATTCCATTCATGCACTCCTTTATAACTTTCATAAATTTTCATAAAGCATTGTTTAATGGTCAGTAATTCATTTATTCATAGCGAAGTTTTTTTGAAGATTTCATTTTTTTCAAAAAGTATTTCGTAAATATAGTACATCAATATCTTTTAACCACTCACCATTTTGAATTCTCTTCTTTGTTCGAGATGAGGAGTAGTTCGGTTTTGTACGGGTTCAGTTTTAAGTGATTGCTTAACAGCCAAGGTTGCACTTCATTCAGTGTGTCATTGAGTCTTTGAATGTCTTTAGCAGAGGAGATTTCCGGGTAGATTTGGGTATCAGCGTAAAGGTGGAAGGGGATGTTAACTTTTCTGAGTAGGGTGGTGAGGGGTTCCATGTAAATGTTGAAGAGTTCGGGGGAGAGCACTGATCCTTGGGGGACTCCCCTCTTGACTGGGTGAAGGTCAGATTCAAAGCTTCTGATTTTGATTCACTGGGAGCGGTTGTGCAAGAATTAGGAGAACCAGTTGAGTACCACGTCGTCTAGACTAGCCCTTTCTTCTAGAGCTTTGAGGAGAGGTTTGTGATCAACTGTGTCGAATGCTCCCGATAGGTCTAGGAGAATGAGGAGGCAACATTGGTCTGAGTCCAGTGATTTGTGTATGTCATCAATTATCTTGAGGATTGCGGTTTCTGTGCTGCACCCTTTCCTGAATCCCGACTGATGGGAGTCTAGGAGGTTTGTATTGTCCAAGTGCTGAGTTAATTGTTGGAGTACACATCTTTGTAGGATTTTGGAAAGAAGAGGAAGGTTGGAGACAGGTCTGAAGTAATTTATGTCCAGGCCTGTTTTTTTCAGCAGTGGGGTGACTTGTCCCACTTTCAGACAGTCTGGAACAAATCCTGTTTTTAGGGAGCTGTTTATAATCCTGCACCATAGTGGGGCTAGGGAGAGTTTCAATGTTTTGGTGAGTTGAGCAGGAAGAGGGTCTAGTGTGTGAGGTGAAGGTTTAGAGGTGGAGATAAGTTTGACTATCTCGTCTTCTGGAATGGGCTTGAAGAGTTACCAGGGTTTAGTGATGGGAGGGGGAGTGCTACCAATCACCCCACCTGGGCTGCTATGGGGAGGGGAGGAGCAGTTGATGTCCAAAGAGCGCTAGATCTTGGAGATCTTATCATTGAAGAAGTTGGCAAAGTTGTTATACCGTTCTTTGGAAGCCTGCCCCAGGGACATATCAGGTTTGGAGGTTTGTTGTCTAATGATACTGAAGAGCTCCTTGGGTCTGTTTTTTGCGCTATCCAGTGCAGAGTGGAAATACACCGATGTTTTTGTTCTTGATATGATTGTTGTATTTCTTCCAGATAGTTCTGAGTTTGTCGCGATGGAAGGTAGTGGGCAAGCTCCTCCAGCGTCTTTCTGCAGCTCTTAGTTGTCTCCTTTCTTCATTAATGTCAGTCGAACCAAGATCTGGACGGAATGGCTCGATTATTATTTATTTTTTCTTAGTTTCAAGGGTGCTAGTTGGTCAAGAAGGATTACCATGTTCGTGTTATAGAGCGAGTTGAGGTCAGTTGTGGGGAGATCTTTACTGCTGGGTAGGAGCAACTTTAGCCTATCCTCCAAGACGTCCAGGGGGATCTGAGTGACATTTCTGGACCATTTGGGGGGTCTTGAACAGGAGGCAGGGATAGAACTCTTTGGTTGATGTGGAATAAGATCATGTGATGATCAGACCAGTCCACTGGAAGGATGTTGTCGATCGTAATTGCTTCTTGGTGGCAATGATGGCATCCAAGGTCGCTCCTTTGTTGTGAGTTTCTTCAGAGCAGTGTTGGGAAGAGTATTGAGAGATTGAATTAGTGTGTAGTTGGCCTCGTTACAGCGTAGGTTGAGATCACCCAGGATATGTAGTTAGTGTCTTTGAGTGTGCAGTGGGCAATCAAGTCGGATAGGTGTTCACCAAATGTAGGGGTGTTGCCTGGTGGGTGATAGAGAAGGAGACCAACTAATGGGCTGTTATCCTTAGTCTTGATGATGACAGCGAGACATTCAAAGGGAGCTATATTTGCAAGAGTCCATTACAGCAATGTCAATGTTGTCCTTATGGATGATGGCTACACCACCACCTCGTTAATCTTCTCTATCTTTGTTGATGATGGTGAAACCTGGGGGCACCAGCATCTCTAAACAAGGTGGGGAGAACTCATTTAGTCATGTCTCCGTGATGAACGCAATGTCTAAATCCTGAGAGAGGATGGCTTCAGCTAATTCTGTTGCATGCTTGGGAGCTGATTTACAGTTAATGAGCATGCAGTTAGTGGATAGTTTTTCTTGCTTGTATACTTTCCTGATTGGGCCCTCGGTGTAGAGGCGAGGGAGGGTGGGGGTGTTGTGATTTTCACGGGGTAGTCTCTTCTGAAGCCTGTGATCACTTGAATATTAGAGTTAGTGGAAGCTGTGAGAGGAAAGTCGTAAGTAGAGGCTAAGCCCATAGCTTCTTCAGCGGACATTGCTGCTTTAGTTCTGGAAGGTCTTTGTGTCTGGATCTCCACGTCTTTACTAGGGGGACTCTGAGCCCCAGACGCGAGGGCTTTAATTCTTGTGAGAGTCTGTAATGGGATCAATTCTAGGGGCCCTCAGCAGCCTGTTCTCGAGGGCAGGTGAGGGCCCGAATTGGGGTTTTAGAGGGTTAGAGTCAGTCAAAGAAGAACGCCTGGGTTGGGATTGTTGGAGCTTTTGAGCCATGTCTAGGTTAGTTAGGATTTCATCAAGGCCCCTGAATATTATTTCTAACTGACTTTCTAATAGGGCCAGCCGGTGGGGCCATATTTTCTTTGGCTGGGGGCATGCAGTTTTGGGTAGGGACATCTCATGGGGTGGGGGCAGGGTCGAATTGTGAGGTCGACCTGGCTGTCTTTGTTAGTGACCCTCGGAAGGGGGTTTAGTCGTGAGCTCTTCCTCAGTGATTCTGCTGGAGTGATAAGGGGTCAATAGACCGAGCCCGTGGGAAGATGGTGTGATGTTGAAGAAGATAAGATTGAGGGGGTGGTGGGGACTGATCTTTCTCAGAAGATTGAAGGGGGTCAATAGACCGAGCCCGTGGGATGATGGTGTGATGTTGATGAAGATAAGATTGAGGGGGCGGTGGGAACTGATCTTCCTCGGAAGATTGAAGGTTGCGATTCGTGGGGGCAGAGGAGTGGGAGGAGCTTCTAGGGGGAGGCTGGGGGATCTCATCAGGGGAGTGGAAATGGATATTTGCTTCGCCTGATGGGGCAGGTTGACCGGCGATGAGGACTGGGGAGGAGCAGGACAAAGAGAGTGAAGATGGGTGGAACGAAGAGTAGGGAAGAGGGAGTCAAAGGCCTCGAAGTTCTCGTTGTTAGCCTGTATCAAAACTGTGCCATTTGAATAAATGGTCACTGATGTGTTCCCTTTTCTAGTTGCCTGGTTGGGGAGAGAGGTCGTCAGTTTACAGCTATGTGTGGTGGTCGTTGTTTTAGATATGTGAAGTTGCATTCTTAATGTGGTGTTCCAGTTCTCAGGTCTATCTGTGTGGAAGATGTCTACAAATAGCGTTTCTGAGTGTTGTCTGATTAGATTATGTTTGAGGTTTCAACTCGCTTTTGGAGAGAGGTAGGGGGAAGCTAATAGCGAAGGCATTCACGCCATGCGGTTTCATGAGGCTCGGCATGAATAGGTCGACGGAAAATGGAGTGCCCGGTGACATTATTGCGTATTATGTAGACGGGGGGCCGAGCTGCTGATAGGGAGGCGGGTCTCCCTTGGTCTGGTAGTATCAACTGTGGGAAACTGAATATGACAAGTGTTTGGCAGGCACTTAAGGGTCCACCCTACTATGGGAGCCGTGAGTGAGGGACAATGGGATCTAATTGCCCAGATTGGAGGTGACCGGAGGGTGGTGGGCAGGCGGAGGTGAGTGATCGGCTCCCAGCTCCGGCTTGCGCTCCGCCTCCTCTGATTCCTGCAGCTGCAACTTCCGGCCACCAGGACAAGTGGATAGCAAAAACCTGAAAAATGTGTCATTCGGCTCAATCTGGAATAAAATACACGTAGCTAGGCAAACACCACAGCTAGTTAAGTAAAGGTCTAGTTCAAGGTTATTAGGCAACCTCAATCAAACAGTACTAGGTATCAGGCGGTTCCAATCAAACACGTAGAGTATCTGAGCAGAATAGCAGGTTATCTGAAGAACACATCCAAAGTAGGCACAGAAATGAAAGTTAGGAAGCCAAGAAGCTGAGCCTGCGAGGTCGGATGGAGCTCAGTTTAAATTACTCACAAGTAGCAGTAGTGTTGAAGTTTCTACTGGAAAGTGTGAGTAGAAGAGCCAGTCGTCTCCAATGTAAAATCCGGTTGGTTCTTATCTATTTCAAGAAATGCTCCACAGAGTATTGATGCAAATAAATCCAGATTCATTTAACATAAGAAACTCCAGCCACAATCTCCAACCTAGTCAGGCAACTGTCTCTCAGCATTTCAACCTCACCTATTTACATTCTAAATCAGAACCCATTCAGCAGAAGAGTTCGCCATGGAAACTGGGTAACTAGGGATACACATTACCCAGTGTAAGTAAAATACAAATGTACACATTACCACACGTGTTACATTTAAATGAATCCGGCCTACTGCCTATCTTATAACTTTTCATAATAAACAGATCAGATATATGGCATATGGAAACACCTTTTCCTGTTGAACCAGTCAGGTTTATAGCTGTTCTAATTGACTTGTCACCATAACCAACCTAGGCCTACAGTATTTAGCTTAATCCTCCGACAGATCCGGCATACGGTAATAAAATTGCAAAGTATACAACATTACAATTGGAAAAGCAAAATTACATTTCTCCTAATAGGGTCTGAAAGGATTATTAAAGCCCAGATCATCTACCCACACAATTTGGCGGAGACACTAACCAATTCCAAAATCCTTGTTTAGTACAGTCATTTGTGAGATTCCATGAAGCAAAATACCTATCTGTAGGCTTCAATACAGAGTAATAGCAATCCACCCTTAAATGCCTATTGATCTTGACTTATAGCTTTCACAGTCAATCTGTCAGTCCTACAGGCTTTAGCATACCTTTTCACAACAAACAATCAGGCCTATAACTTTTATTAATGGCTTTTCACCATAACCAACTCAGACTTATGTAGTGTCTTAGGCTTGTTGTAGAATATTAACGTTATGGAAACACTTTGATTCTATGGTTACGTCTATGTATTCTAGAGTAGACAGTTGACAGTCCTTCTGAGAGGCTGCAGTCGCCCTGCTTTGATGGTCCAGCTGAATGGAAATAAAAACATAACTTACCTTATATACAGCGTGTTCTTTCCTCATTGCGACACGCTTCTGATGGCGACGAGGGCTGGGCACAGGCCCGGCTCCAGGAATTTTTATTTGGGTGGGCCAATGGTGCATTCGGGTGGGCCACTGACTTAGTCGCGGCCGGCATGATTTGCGGGAGGAGGGAGAGGGGGATGGAGAGGGGAGAGGGGAGGTGGGGGGGGGAGATGGGGCAGGGGAGTCACGCGCGGGAGTTTAATTTAATTATATATATATTTTTTAAATGTAGCTTACCGGTCCCACGTCTTCTCGGCTCCTGCCCAGGATGCAAGCAGCCATGCTCCCTCCCCAATGGTGCATAATTCCAGTGGCACTGGTTATATCAATACACCCGAGCAGGCAGCAGTTAATGACTGTGCTGTCTGAATAAATAAACTATGGCGTAAACATTTTCAGTTTCGCTGGTTTTGATTGAAAGAGCTTTATTTTTTTTCCAAGGAAGGAATACATGATCAAACATTTGGTCTCTCAGAAAAACCATAACAGCTTCTGGGGTGGCCCTCCTTTGACTGAGGTAACTTAAAAGTTGCACTGCGGTGGCACTAGGGCCCAGGAAACTCGCTGGCAAGGGCATCTGCTGACAAAGCCTATACATTAAATACCACATCTCAAAGAGACAGGTAAGGAGGGGGTTGGTTTCTGATTAAATTCTGAGTTTGAGATGGGAGGTCGGTAGAGCTGTGAGGATGCCTTGCCTGGCCAGAATGAGTTGGAGTCGGGCAAGCCATCCACTGCGAGGAGGGAGGGAGCAAAACCCTGTTTATTGCCCCATCACTTCCTGTTCCAAGGGGAGTGAAAATTCTGGCCCGCAGTAGCAGCATCTCCCATGGTGAGGCCCCACTGTCATACCCTAAGGCAGTGGTCTTCAAACGTTTTTGCACGGAGCCCTCCAAAGCAAAATGTTTTGAAGTTGGGACCCCTGCAAAACTTTATTCCAAGGATCGGGAAACAGGAGAGACAGGGCTGAGCGCAAGGGCAGAGCTTTTGAGATCATATCATGGATACTTTTTTGTAGCTCATAATCCACAGTAAATGTGAAACATATGATAGGGAAAATCATGAAACAATAACAGAAATTGACAAAAAAACTGTTCTCTCCATAATTTGATTCTTGTGATCCCCTCGCACTTCTGGGCCCTAATGGATTTGCACTTTCAGCCCTCTACCTCCTCTGCCTCTTTAACAACTTACCGACCATGGCTATCACTCAATCTTGAAACAGGTTATCTATCCCTTTTTTGATTTTACGTAGGGAGGACCCTGCCCAAGGGCATTGGGAAACTTTAAATAAGTACCATGTACATTACACAAACACAAGTTCATATTAATTCATTACATATCTTTTTTTTATTTTAGGCACTGGACTATTAAGTGATTTCAGTTGAGCTGACAGGAGGACCTGAATTAGGTTCCCAAATAGGAAGCTCTTGACATTAGGACACAACTCCTCCCTTTTAGAAATAATGAGCTCCAACGTGCTGCCCCCACCTTTTCGCAGTAAAGGTGCTCTCATCTCTCTGTGAAACGCCCTTCGCAAAGCTTAACTGGTCACCTTTCTTTTGCTTTTTGCTATATTTGGGTATTAAACCAGCATTAATGAAGTGAAATCAACGCCCAGATAGTTTTTACCAAATGTAAAAATGACTAACTAACAAAGTAGATGCATGACAAAATGTTCTGTATAACCACACATCATTTTTCTTTTCTTGCCACATAATTTCGTCAACCCTGCCACATGATTTGGTCCTCCCCTGCAGCATAATTCCAGTGACCCTGGCTTTAATAGGCCTCTCATGACACTAGACCCTATGCAACTGGTTAAGCAACACACATAAAAGCAGCCGAGGAGCTGATATATGCTTTATGTGATGCCAGAGTGCTTTTTACCACAGGCATGGAACGTGTAGCTCTATAAATACACTAGTTACTATTTCCCCCTGTGAAAACCAGGATTTAAATCGGCGACTCTTTAGTCAGACACAGAAATCTGCAGTGAATGCTTTAGATAACGTAGGTTTATAATCGTAATAGAGTATATTTTCCCAAAATTCATTTTGTTTGTTTTGTTTTGTCATTTACTGTGTGTGCGCGTTTTTTATATATGCAATTATATGAAGATGAACAAATTACATAGTTATTAGCATATTTTGTTTACCCTTGAGCCCCGTCTCCCTAATCACTGACAGTGCCCCAGGAAACACTCGGGATTACAGGTGCAAACTTTTTATGCTGTTTAACTTCTGCATATGAAAGAAGACAGCCTGTCAACTCACCAGCTAAACGTCGACCCTTCCCGGCTATCTTCATTTTCAATTCCTTTCTTGCAGACACAGTTGTGCCCCTCTGGGAATGCAGCCACAGACCCCCAGGAAGGTGCGCACCACGGTTTGAAGACGTGCCCTAAGGCCAGGGCCGGAGCTCCCACCACGTGCTGTGACTGCTGGCTTTGGCCCATTGTCATTCTATATGAGGCAATGGGCCGCGATAATCTGTCCTGGGCTGCGCAGAGCCTGCAGCAGCCTCTTGACTTCGGATCAAGAGAGCCAGCCTGAACACTGGTGGGGGGGAAAACGGCTCACATCATGCCTCGGGCCAAGGCTCATGTTTGGGTGGGCCAGGCTCATGTTTGGGTGGGCCTGGCCCACCCGGCCCACCCTCTAGAACCGGGCCTGGCTGGGCAATCAACAAGTACCCACGAAGTTTGCGGCTTGGCCTGGTCTGCAAGAGGATCCCTCTTCACAACGAAAAAGTAAGGAGAGGCTGTCCAATGCATGCGCAAAGGATTGAATTATAGTGAGCAGGGCGGGAAGCTATATAAACAATTTTGGGGCCTTGAAACGCATGAGTAAGGTCTGCGTTCCAGCAACCGTAGAGTCACACGTTTGATATTGGGAGCGTGTGTACGTAAAGACGTGCGAGACGTGTTTTACGTTCCACAGGTGAAAAGCATATGATCGGAGGGCGTTATAATGTATCCCTGACAAGTAGGGATTAGTGAACGTCTGGATTGTATTCAGAAAACGTCACAAAGGAACAAAGGGAGCGGAAAAATAAAGGGAGTGGCAAAGTGCTCCTTAACTGTTATTCTTAGTTCGATTCAAGTGAAGGCAAATAGTACAAACAGATCGGCAAATCACATTAAAGTGCATATGTCAATTGAACTCTTGCGCTGATATGCATAGCATATGAAGAATTTTTATTGAAAAGACAGATAAAGAAGGTGCCAAATTTATATTCACGTTGCACTTGTGCATTCAGCTTTAGCGCTGATGTGCACAGCTTTTCTGGAAAGGAAAAAAAAATTGAGTATTATTTAACTATAGGACATTTTTGATTATATATACTTATTAAATGAACTGGTAGCATACTTGCATCTGTAATTTTCACACAAGTCATTCAAAATTATTATATATATATTAGTATCTGAGTCAGTGCCTCTGAAGAAGTTGATAACGAAACGCGTCAGGCTGACTTTCTGACAATGCTGCTGTATTTGCATCCATTTCGCAGGCTGCTTTCTACATAGAATAAAAGCAAAATTCCTCACCCTACTCGTGGGCTTCACTACTTTGCAGGCAAACTTGTGTTTGGATTGAAGCGGCGTGCCTGAGCCGCGGAGGTAGACCTGGGGCTGTTCCAGCCCACCACGGAGACGCTTTACAACGCCACCGGTTTGGGAGCAAGGAGCTTTTGTGGAAAGGTGATACACAGCTGCGATGTCATGATGTGATGAAGCACACCCCACTGTGGTTTAATTGAACAATATTATGGCTCCGAGGCAAGCAACTCGCTCGAGTATGACAGGACACTACATTTACCACGAGGCTTTGTGCTGGGACACGCCCACTGAGGCGGGAGATAAATCTTTGTGTAGCTGCCTGAAAATGTTTGCCTGGGAGTATCTGAGTCAGTGCCTCTGAAGAAGTTGTACACGAAACGCGTCAGGCTGACTTTCTGACAATGCTGCTGTATTTGCATCCATTTCGCAGGCTGCTTTCTACATAGAATAAAAGCAAAATTCCTCCGCTTGCTCGTGGGCTTCTCTACTTTGCAGGCAAACTTGTGTTTGGATATATATATATATATTTTTTCTTTTCTTCCATTATCATTTTGCTTATTACAATGCTGTCATCCTGTGGATCATTGGAGTAGTGCATTTCAAAATAGTATCTTTAATCCCAGTAATTTGTCTATCAATAATAATTTTTTTTTTTTATTTATATAACAACGATGCAGAGTGTAGTATCTCCTTCACCTTTCTTAGAAACACCTGGTGATCCACCTATCAAGTGGAAACAGTGGTATGATGGATTTGAGACTTATCTTGGGGCAATTGGTGCAACAAGGTGCAGGCCTGAAAGAAGAAAATACCTTCTTTTATATTCTTTAGGTTATGAAGGTAGAGATATACTAAAACCTCTTCCTGCTATTCCTGTTGATGAGGACAATCCTCTTGATGAGTACCAAGAAACATAAAAAAAATTACAAACTAGGTTTGATGTACAACCTAGCCTTGTTATGCTCCGTCACAAATTTTTTCTGAGAAAGCAACAGTCTGGTGAAGATGTGGATACGTATATTACGGTACTTAGACGACTAGTAGCTGATTGCCAATTTGAAAACTTTTCTGAACAACTGGTTCGTGACCAGTTTATTAGGTTTCGCCTGGCGTCCGCTGCACAGCAGCGTTCACGCAGGCGAAATCTTTTGAGAAGCAGTATGTGGCTTTGTCCCGCCTCTCTCTTCCATTGGCTAGCTCCATAAATGGAGGCTAGCCATTGGAAGAGAGATATGTCCGTTATTGTCCGAAGCGATTCGTGGGCATTCCGTAAATTTTTTCCCTCTCCGCCCCTTTTAGAACGTCATTGCGGCGGTGGGCGTTTACTTTTTTCTTTTTTTTTTTTACAGCCTTTTATTTTGTCATTTGCCCCGACCACCGCCGGAAGAAGTAGTCCTCTGGTGAGTGCTTGCTGCTGTCCTGCCCCCTACCCCCTTGTTCGTGCTTGCTGTCCTGCCTTCCCCCGCCACTCCCCTCCCACTATCCGTGTCTCCGTTCCCACCCCCCCTCCATTGCTTTTTTTAATGTTCAGTTCACCCTCTGACCATGCCTCTTCAGGGGTCCTGGGGGGGACCACTTCCCTCAGTCTGGATGCGTGCCTCTTGATTCATTTGTCGCTGTGCATTGCCGCTTTAAGAAGAATGCAGTTATCCAAAGTGTTTGTGAATGTTCAAAGCGCTTCGAAACTCTGTTCTTTCGTTTGCACTAGAGATTTACTACACCCCGGTAGAAGTTACGTATTTTTGCACACCTCTTGCTCGTTCTCTCTGCTGCAAACCGTGCAGGCTCCGATGAAAAGTTAAGCGAGTGTGCAGCGCTCTCCGCCTCATGCAGCGCTGGACAAAGGCACAGATGGCTTGCATCGGCGAGCAGTGCGTCCTGCCGATTGTGCAGAGACCGGGCAATTGCCCAGGTTCACACAGTTTTGGGTAGGCTGGGATTTAAAGAGATAGTTTTAGCGTACATGTTCTGCGTTATCACATGAGTCCTGTGTTACCGAGACAGCTAATTTTTAATCTAAACCTTGTATAACTTGAGTGCCTTTTGAGCCTTGCAGTTCTGGTTTGGTGTACTTGGCCTGTCGTACTCGAAAACAATGATGTGTTGAAAGGAAACCTATCGACTGGTGTCATAACGAGAAGGTATAGGTAGCCCCGGTTTTATGTATAGCGCCGCGAAGTATGTTGTGCTGTGTGTGACAGTGAGAATTGTCGGGTAGAAGCCTGGAGACCTGCTCTCACACTGGTGGGAACCTCCACCTTCCGGAGAGGGCGGAGAGGAGGCTCCATACCCATTCTTTTTTTGGCCTCTCAGACTGACAACGGAGTGTGAATGCCCATGTTGTGACAATCGTGATGCTGGTTTGTTGTGTGAAGTGGTGTGTTCAACAGCAGTGTGTGTGTTGCACCGCCGTGTACGTGGAATGCGGGTATGGAGGGAGTGGGGAGCGCCTCCTTGTCCACGATGGATGACCAGTGCGCGAGAGGGGAGTTTTGCAGAGGCAGTTTGACGGACATGGGCTCTGACAGGCTGTTAGGGCCGCACAGAAGGTCAAAGGTCTGGCACAGAGACTTATCCTGCCCCAGCTCCGCCAGCCTGACGTGCGGTATCGCTTGGTAGCATTATTAGTGAAGAAGGTGCAGTGGCACCGGGGCGCAGGCATGGCTCTGTAGCGGGCCTCTGTCTCCCAGTAATGTCTGGTTTTCCTCGCCTCCCCAGGCTGAGTGGGTAGATCTTGGTACTCTGGGGTGCCACAGCTCTTCCCGGACGTCTCGGCGCCGTGCACCCGTGGTGTTGTTTCGTCAAGGCGCAGGAGTTGTAGCGTGGGGAGGCACTGGTCTGTGCACGGCCCGGGGCCGGTCGTGCGTGAGCGAACCCTGACTCAGGCAGCGAGGCCCGGGTTGCGCAAGGCTGCCTCAGGTATGCTGCGGGGCCTTGGAGCCGGGCCAGGGGCCCGCAGGGTGGAAGTGGTCAGATGTGGCAAACATCACAACTGGGGCACGGGGCATCGCCTAGAGAGTCCAACGCTTGTCAACATCACAATACATGGCACTTGCACCCAAACACTCTGGGCAGGTGGTGGTGCTGGGGGTGCTTGCTTTAAGTAAGTGCCCGGGGGTGCGGATGTGTGCTTGTGATAGGCACTATGCAGACCATAACTGTCTTATGATGCATTCCACTGTTAGCCTACTTAAGGTCTGGTTGGGCTGGGGCCGTGTCAGCAGCACTCTGCCCTTTCATGCATTCAAATGCACCGTCCTGGCTGGGGCGAGGGCAGTTCACCTCAGGCTCGGCTTGATAGGGGTCGTTCCACGGCTAGAACCGGATATGGCTTACTTTTTCAGTTTTGGTTGAACATTTCAGAGTGCCTGGGTTTCAGAGTGCCTAGAACTGCAGCGCCTTTTGAAGCACTTTAGGTCTGTGGCTAAGAAAAATACAGTTTGTTTTGTTATTCCACCTGTGCTGAAAGTGCTTTTTTCATTGTTGCCCTTTCACTTTGCAATTCGTTGGTTTCCTCCTAACAAGAACTTTTTTTGGGGGGCCTGGGCCCCAATGTCTGCTCAGAAGCTGATGTCACGCCATCTTTGCAGATCTAAAGTGTACCGAGAGATGCCGGGCAGAGCGGATTAGAGCCCCGCTCTCTCTGCGACAAAAGCAGCCACAGTGCGGAGAATTAGACCTTCAATTATGCTGCACCCAGCTCATAAATTAAACATTGCCCCGCCGCTATCAAAGGGTTAAACTCTTTTGAAGCTCGTTATTAAGCTGCAAGGTAAACACTGCGGTGGAGGGGGGGCTAAGCTGTTTTGGGAGTCCGAAAAGTTTGTGTGCAGAGGTGCCAGCTGTCTCTCCCTGCCCAGGTTAAGCTGCCTGAGCTCAGTTTAGTTCCTGGGGGTTTAAAAGGAGGGTCTAAAACAAGAATGCCAACATTTCCTCCCACTCTCGGGGCTCTTGATAATTAAATGAGCAGTCGAGGCAAACAGAAAGGGGGCGACGCGGCCCCCTCCTGTCTTCTGATGTGTGTTAATCCTGTAGAAATGAAAGGCGGCGATCCAGGTATGCCACAGGCCCCTGGCTGTAGGGGCTGTTTGTCACTGCTTGCTTCCCTGCCCCCTCGCTGTGCTTGCTTCCCTGCCCCCTCGCTGTGCTTGCTTCCCTGCCCCCTTGCTGTGCTTGCTCTCCTGAGTGTGTATGTGGCTCTTGGTGGGTGTGTGTGGCTCTGGGTGGGTGTGTGTGGCTCTGGGTGGGTGTGTGTGGTCCTGGGTGGGTGTGTGTGGCTCTGGGTGGGTGTGTGTGGCTCTGGGTGGGTGTGTGTGGCTCTGGGTGGGTGTGTGTGGCTCTGGGTGGGTGTGTGTGGCTCTGGGTGGGTGTGTGGCTCTGGGGGTGTGTGTGTGTGTGCGTGTGGCTCTGGGTGTGTGTGTGTGTGTGGCTCTGGGTGTGTGTGGCTCTGGGTGTGTGTGTGTGTGTGGCTCTGGGGGGGGTGTGTGTGTGTGTGTGTGTGTGTGTGTGTGTGTGTGGCTCTATGTTTGTGTGTGGCTCTGGGTGTGTGTGTGTGTGGTAGTAATTGCTGTCTGCTGAGCTTGTCTGTAGGGTACAATAGGTCTCACATTTGCAAGAGATTAAGCTAATGGCAATGTAAATGACAATACCATTTATTTATCTGTTTTCAAAACCAACACATAAATACAAATTTTGTCATTTACAATGCCAATAGCTCTAACTTTTCCAAAGGCAAAACCACTGCTTTGTAAATGCTTGTTTGTCATTGTACTGATAAGAATATAAAACAGAAACTGTTGTCATTCGGTAATCCAACTTTGGAAGAGTCTATCAAAGTTGCTAAAAGTATTGAGACGTCTCAACTGTCTGCTAAGGAATTAGAAGAGAAGAAGAGTGAACCGGTGTCTGCTATTAAAATGAAAGACACTAAAAGTGCTGAAAACAAAAGTTATGATAAGCAAAACTCATGGAACAATCAAAATCCATTTTTTCCAAGGAGTAATATCTGTTTCAGATGTGGCTACAAACCACATTTTGGGGGAACTAAGTGTACAGCAAAGTTTGCAACTTATAAAAATTGTAACAGAGTAGGACACTTTGCAAAACTATGTCAAACTGGTAGAACTAATATACGGTCAAAACCTGTACAGGTAAAATGTGTCACAGAACAATCTATCCAAGATGAAGAGGAAGATTGTGTAACAAAGGATCTGAACAATATAGTAGTCGTAGTAAGGGATGATAGTGTTATTGTGGGGAATCCAAAACTGTGTGTAGACCCTTATGTTGATATTTTAGTTTGAGATCGGACACTGTCTTCTTGTTTATTCTGGTGCTCGTATCTTCATGATCACTTTAGAGTTATATCAAGCAACTTGGCCTTGCAGACCTTTGTTACCTCCTGATCGCAAAGCTGTATCGTATGAAGGACTTGAAATTGACCTGTCTGGTTATATTGAAGATATTCTTGACTACACAGGTAGGAGGATTGCTGGAACAATTTATGTAGCACACAAAGGTTTAAACATCTTGGGGTGGTTCCATCAAGGTTTATTTGGGATGGTACTTAGTCCAGGAAGTAAAGAACAAGTTCTAGCTATAAGAGAACATGCTGACCTTGAAGGTCTTGTGAGTGATTTTCCCCATGTGTTTTCAGGAGAGCTGGGAAAAATAAAAGATTTCCAACATGAAATAATTGTGAAGGAAGAGGCTTGTCCAATAAAACATAAATTGAGAAACTTACCCTTTAGTATCAGACAAGATTTAGAGAAAGAATTAGACTCCTTGTGCACTAAAGGGATAATAAAACCTGTAGAGTCTTCTTTATGGTTATCTCCTTTAGTAGTAGCACGCAAGCAAAATGGTGAACTTAGAGTATGTGTTGACCTTTGT
Organism: Lissotriton vulgaris; assembly: GCF_964263255.1. Lineage (NCBI taxonomy): Eukaryota > Metazoa > Chordata > Amphibia > Caudata > Salamandridae > Lissotriton > Lissotriton vulgaris. The sequence goes on from NC_141689.1 coordinate 289,056,759, forward strand.
TGCCTGAACAAGGACATATGGAGGGATTCTCATCCACTCCCTAACATCAACGAAATGTTGGCTACTCTCAAAGATGCAAAAGTGTTCACTAAACTACACCTGACGTCAGCCTATCATCGGGTTGAACTAGCTCCGCAATCAAGATGCCTTACTGCTTTTGTATCACCCTTTGGCACATTTCAATATGTACGAATGCCCTTCGGGCTTGCCTCAGCGGCATTGTTGTTTCAGTGTTTGATGTCAAAGATTTTGAAGGGAATTAAGGGTTTGTCTGTTTTCCAAGACATTGTTCTTATTTTTGCTCCTGACAATGATACACATGAGAACATTCTAAGAGAAGTACTTTCCAGATTTCAAACAAATGGTGTAGTCGTACGCAGAGACAAATGTGTTTTTAGAGCAAAAGAAGTTGAATATTTGGGACATTTAGTGAATGAAAATTGTATTTTTCCTAAAGCGAGCCTAGTTGACTCGATTGTTAAATCTAAAGCTCCCTCTGATAAAGCTACGTTGAAGTCCTTTCTAGGGATATGCAAATTGTATTCACGTTTTCTCCCTGATTTTGCGAGCAGGCGAAGACCATTGTCCCAAATGTTAATGAAAGGAGTAGTGTTTGAATGGAATAGAGATTGTCAAGAAGTATTTGAGTGGGTTAAGCAACAACAATTCTCTCCAAAAGTTCTCAAACATTATGACCCTTCTCTCACTTGTACTCTTACAGTAGATGCAAGTAATGTGGGTTTGGGGCAGTTCTTTCTTAAAGAAAAGGAAATGAAGTTAGGACCATGGGTTATGCATGTAGAGTTCTATCTACTTCAGAAATTAAGTACTCCGTAATCAAAAAAGAGTTTTTGGCATGCTGGTGGGCCGTTATGAAATTTAGGAATTTCATTTGGGGAAGAAAATTCTGTCTTCAAACAGTTCACAAACCTTTGGTTTTTATTCTAAGTGGTAAAAAACGTTAGGTCTTCTACTCCAAGAATTTCACGGTTATCCTCTAAACTTCTTCAGTTAGATTTTTCGGCAGAATACATTCCTGGGTCCAAAAATGGTTGTGCAGATTTTTCATCTCATTCTTCTGACACTATAGAATTTGAGCCAGATGTCAGACAAAAGGACAAAGAAGATTTTATTGTAGTGGCTGTGGATGTACCACATTTATGTGCGGTGTCAGAGGAGAAATGGCGTATAGCTCTTAAAGATGATGTTTCATTAGTTCAAGTAATGAAATGTGTTGAAAGAGGTTGGTCTAAAGAAAGAAATTTGTGTTTTGACTTTGAAACTTTCTTACAAGTGGCAGATGAACTGACAATTGAGGATGGCCTTTTGCTTAGAGCGGATAAACTCGTACCTCCTCTTACTTTGAGAGCAGGTTTAATTGAGAATGCACATGAAGGCCATCTTGGTGCAACATTGACTAAAAAAAGGATAAGATTGTCATTTTGGTGGCTATCAATGGACAATCTTGTAGATGATTATGTCAAGTCATGTGTAATTTGTTCAAGATGTGATAAAACAGTTAAATTACGTACTCCTCCTCTTACCCCCATTGAAACGCCGCCTGCACCATGGATAAAGTTAGGATTAGATGTCGTAGGTCCTTTTCATGCTCTTGACTCATCTTCTAGGGTCGGGTTAGTTCTCATGGATTATTACTCTAAATGGCCTTAGATTAAGTTTGTAAAAGAAGTTACTACCAAGACAGTAATCGAGTTTCTGAATGATGTTTTCTTGAAAGAAGGATATCCAGAGTTTTTGATAACAGACAATGGTACACAATTTGTGAGTTCAGAATTTGAAAATTTTCTAGAAAATTGTTGCATCAAACATCTCAAAAGTTCACTTTATCACCCTCAAACTAACGGTTTAGTTGAACGTATTAATAGGGTGTTAGGTGAATGTATCCAATGGGCCATTGCCCACAAATGTCTGGTTGCTAATTCGGTGAGGAGTATGTTGTGGTTTTACCGTACTACTCCTCACTCAACTACGGGTGTGTCACCTTTTGAGCTATCGAAGGGCTGCCACTATCTCATGTCCTGCGTGGATGAGCAAATGGGTCAAGGGTACGCAATAGTCTGATGAAAGTATTAGGAAACAAGTCAAATTGGTTCAGAACAAACAAAAATTGTATTATGATGAAAAAATGAGGGTTAAAGATGTTGATTTAAAACCAGGTGATTTTGCTTGTATAAAGAAACCTGTCCATGTACAGAAAGGCTCATCTGAAGTCAGTTCACCAATTAACACCTTGGCTGCTAGGGGTTTTCCCCTCCTGTGCTGATCCTTGGTGAACTCCATTGTTCATGACGAGCTCAGCTCGTCATAAGCACAACTCAACGTTGCCTCATGACGAGCTGAGCTTGTCATGAGCAGCGAAGGGGTTAAGGTAGTAGATGTGAGAGGTAGTTCTGTAAAACTCAGCAATGGGCAGTGGTGGAATAAATCTCTTTTAGTAAAGAGAAATGTTCAACCTTCTCTGTTAAAGGATAATGCCATTGATGTGGAGGAAGACTGTGTAAATAGATCTACCTTTAAGTATGGTATTAATAATACTTTCAATTCAGATTGTACCGGGGAGTTTACCCTGAGGCGTAGTACACGAGCTAAGCAAATTCCTTTTAGATATAGGAAGTAATATTCCTTCTTGTTTTTGTTTCTATCTTTATTTCTCTTCTTTTTCTTTTCTTTTTGTTTCTTCTGTCACTTGTATTTATTACTTTAGTACTGTTTAGTTTCCACTTTTATTTTATTCAGGGAAGACCAATGTAGTGTCTTAGGCTTGTTGTAGAATATTAACGTTATGGAAACACTATGGTTCTATGGCTACATCTATGGTATTCTGAAGTAGGCAGTTGACGGTCCTACTGAGAGGCTGCAGCCGCCCTGCTTTGATGGTCCAGCCGAATGGAAATAAAAACATAACTTACCTTATATACAGCGTGTTCTTTCCTCATTGCGACAACTTACTGTGTGGAACATTAGCTTTCTTCTGGTATATTGTCATAACATTACTAATAAGTAGAATATTTGAGTCGTCAAAACAATATAAAATCCTTCCTAGGAGAGCCTAATAAGGACTATTGTGCTCATCTTCTATCCCCATGGTTTGTTCAGGTGGTTTACGAACATGAAAACCCCTGCTTATGTTAGTAATTCGATGTAATAAAATACTGGTCTACAAGCTTTAGTGAAGTGTAATAACTATCCATTCGTAAAAGCCTATTGCGTTTAGCACATGCTTTTCACAATATGTAATACAGGCCTACAAACTTTGCCATAGGTTTTCATAATAAACTGATTAAATCTATAACACCTTGATTACTTTTCCCAATGAACCAATCAGGCCTATAGCATTTACCACTGACTTGTCACCTTGACCAATGCAGGCCTACTTAAGTGCACATAAACTGGTAACTATCATGTAAATGTACAACATTACAAATATGTAGAAAAATACAGTTTACATAATAATATACAATCCCTCGCAATAGTGCCGAACAAGAATCATGTCAGTGAAACTTCCAGGGCTTGTCAGAGTGGGTGACCAGTACCAAAACTCTTGCCTATGACAGTAGTGTGTGACATTACATGTCACAAAATACATGCTGTAGCCTCTAACACAGTGTGATATCCCACTGTTAAAAGCGTTGTGGCCCAGTAACAAAGCTGGGCCTACTGACTTTGTTATAACTTTTTATAATAACATATCAGAACTATGACATCGGACACAACTCTTTCCTAGTGCTCCACACAGGCCTATAGCTTGTCACCGTGACTAACTCAGGCCCACCCTTGGCAAGCATCGGACACAGTCTTAGAAATACAAAGGTACATAAAAATTACAATTGGCAAAACAAAATGCTTTCTCTCCCAATAATGTCTAACAAGGATTCTCATATAGCAAATATTTTATATTCATGGTTTGTCAACATCAAAACCCCTTCCTTCTACAATAATTTGTGAAATGTTATGTAACAGGTACATTCTCTGCAGGCTTTCAGACAAACTAATAATAATCCACCCTCAAATAGATTACTTTTAACACATACCATTCACAATAAATGTCCGACCTACTGCCTTTATTATAACAGTTCATAATAGAACAGGCCTTGCATATCCAACTCAGTCCTGTAGTATTGAGTATAAGCTTTGCCACAAGCTAGAAAGTGTAATACAAGCATATTTTCAATAGAAGCACAGGGCAAAATCGTCTCTCTGTATTACTTAAAAGCTTTTTTGTTGAACATGTAAGGTCAGACAAGAACTATGCTGATAAGCCAGACCTAAAAAAGTGCTTAAACAGGAGAGGAGGGGGGGGGGGATAAAGTGCATCAGAGATGGACACCAAGAAAGAGTCGGATGGAGGAAAAGAACATAGTGTAAGTGAATGAAAAGAAATGATAGAAAACGAATGCGCCAGACAAGGGTGAGATTACCGTCAAAAACAAATAACGAGGGTTTGGATATAGAGATCAGGGGGAATCAGGCAAGAGTTAATGTATAGGTGAGGGATGGCAATGCAAAGGCTTATGGAGAAATCTACTGTTTGTAGCTAATCATGCTAATTTCTACGTTGTACTGGTATTATCTTTTTATCCACATCTGAAGGATGAGTTGACATTTCTTTGATTTGAACTTGGGGTGTACAGGGCACACGCGCTACACTGAACGTTTTACTCGCTGAGATATCTTAAAGTAGTTTGTCATATTTTAGAGACTTCCAAGTCAAATTAGGAAAATAGGTGTCGTCACCCAATGGATTAGTACTTTTTTTTTTAGTATTCTCTCCTAAGAATAGGGGAATGGAGTAGTTGTGCTGCCATCTGTCTACAGCTTCCTGGGCACCTCTGGACTTGTATACCAAAAATAGCATTTCAGTGCTATTCATCGCACTGGCTATAATTAAAAATTCACTTACAAACACTTACTTGAAATCCAACTACTCTAATCTATGAATTGATAACAAACTCTGCAAACCTGTTTAGTAAAGGCAGGATGTTCATGCTGCATGAATCCATCCTGCATGGACAAGAGCATCTGCAGTGATGGAAAGCAACCATATCCCTGCTTTCTAGTCATAGCTGTGGCCACAGATCCCCACCAGCTGTGGGCGATTAGGAGGCCTTCAGATTCACTTAGACCAGAGGAAGGCAGAATGGGTTGATATTTCATCTTTAAAACGACCCCGCTATATGCAAAGCTCTCCATGCAGTCATCTGTTCTGAGCGCTGCCTATGGTTGAAGGTGTTGTAGGTTTCTTGCCACTGTGACTGAGGTTACTGAGTAATCACCTCGAAGTGATACAAGTTGTAATGGCCTACTAACCTGTTTAGTAGGAACCTACCTGGCCCATGCTGTTTGTAGTGTGGGAGGAAACTTGGGTACCATCAATGGTAATGGATCACCTTGCAGTTATGGAAAGCTTGTCATTTGTGAATTGACCAGGTCCGACTGCCCTGAGAAGAACCTGTGATCTGGAGTTTCACAGTGAACTGGAGAACCTAGTACAGCCTATTCCTTTACCATCTGGGTGAATCCCCGGGAGGTTAGAGGCGAGCCTGGTGCTCTTATAGCGTTATCTGATGTTTGACTTCTGCCTCCAGTCCACTGCCTCAGGGCCGGTCCTAGCCATGGGCGGTATGGGCAGCTGCCCAGGGCCTCGGGCTCAGGGGGGCCCCGCCGCCAGCCCCGCAGTTGTCGGGAATATTAAATGATGATGGCCTGGGTAAAAGCACTGCGCAGTGGTGAGCACAGCACAGTGCATTCTTCCGTCTGTCTAATAATATCGAGAGTGTGTGTGTTTATCAGGGGGGCCCTGCCGCCGGACCTGGCATGGTGTTTTATTCATGTGTGAATTTCAAGGTTTGTTGAGGGATGGGGGGATAAGGGTGTGTGCGCGCGCTTACGCTTATGTAAATAAACAAAATCACATCCCTGGCTTCCTGTCCTGAATTTTCTATGAAAGTACATACACGTGCAACAAACCGCGTCATGTTGGTTGTAAGCTTTCAGTGAAAGGCTCCTTTACACCTAACAGTGCACTAAATGTACATTGGTGTTTGTTTCAAGCTGACGTATCCAACTTTAAAAAAAAGGCAACGTAGAACGGCCAACTTGATCCGGGTAAAAAAATACACCTTTACACGAATCTTTCGTTTGTCGCTGTTGCTACCTCATTAATCCTAAAGGATGTCAGGCAGAGATTCTAATAGCCGTGAGTGTTAGTACCGTGGTCAGTTCCAAATTGTATTGATTAATTGATCGCCTTCCTCCTCCAGTTGTGAATTATATTAGTGCTGGCTTAGAGTGGTTGGCCAGAAGAAGCCAGGCCCCAATCTTTTCTGGGAGACAACAAACAGCTCGGTCTAGTAGGTGATAGCAGCAAGGCCAGCAATGATGCCGCCTCTCCGGGACAAGGGCGGGGCAGCACCTCTGTTAAAAACCTTGTCTGCCCTTTGTGTATTCCGTTTTCCAGCAACAGAAGGCTCTTTTGTGTCTAGGACTAGCTGGACATTAACAGGTAAGGAGAGGTGGCTGAGGGGAGGAGGGAGCATCCAGATCAGACTGGCATGGCACAGTAGTACAGTGTTAAGAAAAGTGTCTCGCTGCTGCTTTGAGGCACAGGGGAGGTTTTTTTCCATCCCATGGGCCTCGAAGCACTCGATCAGGTTACAAGGCCATCTGTGGGGCCCATTTCACTGGGACTTGGTCCATTATCCAGTGCTGCGAAGCCCAGAGCAGGTGGGCCTCGCAGCATTCCATTGGGGCCTATGCTGCAAGGTCCTGGTGTCGGGCCCCCTTTGCAGGGCGTTATATCCATTTGGCAGTGCTGGGAGGCCCAGGGCAGGGTTGCAAAGATTTATTTTCTATAGTCAAGTTTCTTTTATTTTGCCAAGTCTTCTTTTCTTAATTTGCACTCATACTTCCTTTTGTTTTTGCTTGTGGACACTGTTCTCAAAAGATGAGGATTATGTTATTGCAAAGCAATATTGTTTCTTTCTCATGTGCATTTTCAGAAATTATGCTTTGACACATAACTGTGCAGTACGCCCCAATCCGCCCCACTCCAATCCGCCCCACTCCAATCCACCCCACCCCAGCTCACCCCACACCAATCCATTCCACTTAATACAATCCACACCAAACCAATTCACCTCACTCCACCACATTCCAATCCTCCCATCCCAATCTGCCCCACTACAATCCATAACAATATGCCCCACTCCAATTTACTCCAATCCAATCCAAAACAAGCTTCCCCACTCTAATCCATAACAATCTGCCTCACTCCAATTTACCCCACTCCAATCAAAAACAATCTGCCCCACTCCAGTTTACCCCACTCCAATCTAAAACAATCTTCCCCACTCCAGTTTACCCCACCCCAATCCAAAATATTTTGCCCCACTTCAATTTACCCCACTCCAATCCAACATATTTTGCCCACTCCAATTTACCCCACCCCAATCCAAAATGTTTTGCCCACTCCAATTTACCCCACTCCAAAATATTTTTCCCCACTCCAATTTACCCCATTCCAATCATAAATATTTTGCCCCACTTCAATTTACCTCACTCCAATCCAAAACAATCTGCCCCTCTCCATTCTGCCCCACTCCAATCCACAACAATCTGCCCCACTCCAATCCACAATAATCTGCCCCACTGAAATCCACAACAATCTGCTCAATTCCAATTCAAAACAATCTGCCCCACTCCATTCTGCCCCACTCCAATCCACAACAATCTGCCCCACTCCAATCCAATCTGCCCCACTCCAATCCAATCTCGGTCACTCCAATCTGCCCCACTACAATCCACTACAATCCACCCCACTATAATCCACCCCACCTCACAACATTCCACCCCACTCCATTCCAGTCTAGTCCACCCTACTCCTGTGGACCACACTCCTGTTCACCCCACTCCACTCCACCCCACTCCACCCACCCAATTCAGTCCACCCCAATCTGCTCTAATCCATCACCCCGCCCCAGTTAAATCCAACCCACTAAATCCAATCCCTCCAGCCCACCACATTCTAATTCACCCCAATCCAGTCCAATCCACCCCACTACACCAGTCCAATCCACGTCCTCCAGTCCAATCCAATCCACTCCCTCCAGTCCAGTCTAATTCACCCCACCCCACTCCAAACCACCCTACTCTAGTCCAATCTACCCAATCCAATCCACCCTACCTCAAACCAATCCAACACACCCCATTTCAATCCATCCCTCTACAATCCAATCCAGTCTATCCACTCCAATCAACCTCACTCCACTAAATCAAATTCACTCTACGGTCCAATCCACCCCTAACTTCTCCAATCCAATCTACACACTGTCTCAATCCACTCCAACCCACTTCACCCGATTCCAACCCACTCCACTCTACGGCACTCCACTCTATTGTACTACACTATATGACACTGCACCGCCACTGAACCACTGAACTCTTCTCACCTCTACTCAACTGTATGACACTGTACTCCCTCCTACTCCACTCTGCAACAATCCACTCCATCAAATCCAGTCTGACACTCTACTCCCACCACTCCACTCAAGGTCACTCTGTGCCACTAACTTTTAACCATGTGGAACAGCAGCCACGCTAATGTACAACATGCCAAATACACATTGCCACATTGCCAAAGCCAATTGCTCTTATAGGCGAGACATATTGTCTTTGCCAATGCTTGTTAAAGGTTATGTTATTCTGAGCCCTTGCCAAGAATACCATGAAAAGATGCACACAACACATTGGGTATTAACACAGTAGTGAAACACACAATACCTATGTAATGGTGTGATAAAGGTATTTTTAGCTGTCATTTGAATTACCACTACCATATAAAAGTGTTTAATTCCACTTTTTCTAAGGAGTTGCTATTATACTATATAATGACGCTCACATATTGGATCCTGGAAGGATGATTGTCCAACACATAGATTCAAACTACTGATCTGCAGCTATACAGCCGTTATACAGTTATACAGATGGGTGCAACTCACAAAACTATTCTGCTATCATCTGTGAAGATACAGAGGTCTTTGCTTGCCTCCTCTCCAGGCTTTGTTGGTCAACAGATTTACTATCCAATCCAGTTACTCTATTAACAACCACACACAAGGATCTAGGCCTTGCACTTATTTAGCCTTGTTTGTTGCATGTACTGGGTACAAACACACTTTACGGAGCGGGGAGAGGGAATGAAATAAAAAAAAAAAACACTTACCTGTTTGCCGCTTGCCATCACTGCTGCCTCCTCTCGGTCCTCTCCCCCACTTCCAGGGCAGGAAGCAGGATGCATCCCACTCCTAGCCTCCTGATAGTGGTCTGAGCACCATGGATCGGCGCTCAGCCAGAGAATGGGAGGCTGGGCATGTTCTCCATGCAGGCTGTAATGCAGCCTGCAAGGAGACCATGCAAAGTGCGCATTAATGTTTGGCCAGCCCCAATGGCCGGCCAAACGTTCATGCGCACTTTAGGGAGTGCAAACCACTCCTTCACTCCCCTACTCTGTCAGCAGAGCAGCCATGCCCCGTCCCTCCTGCAAAGCTGCCGCAACAAGCAAAAAATAAAATAATAACTTAGATATTATAATTTCATTTTTTCTTAAGTGACACTGCTTAAAAGCACTGGGCGAACCTCCTCCGCCACTGGATGACGGTTTTCTATGATGTCACTTCATGTGATGTCACATGAAAATTAGAGGGGCCTCGCATCTTCCATTTCGCCCAGGGCCCCACAATTCCTAAGACCGGCCCTGCACTGCCTTACATCTTATCACCCAGCTGTAAGACCATATTTGCTCAGAATGTGCCTTTAACAGTACTATTTCTATGCCACTGGGCGAACCAGAGCTCAACTGGTCAGTAGTATTTCCGCTGCCCTGTGGACAGTAGTATATTGGAAATAGCGGATGGTGAAGACGGCTGTGGGGTGTTTGAACAAGTTACACTCCACAGTGTCTAGTGTTTACCCGTATTTCCCTCGCCCTGCTTTGTAATCCTTAAAATATGCAGTGGCCATTTTTGCTTTTTAAGAAACTCCATCAGTTGTGTTCATTGTAGACTTTCTTTTTATCTGCCTCCGGCCTTCGATCCCTACTCTAGAAAATGGCTCAGTCCAGCCAGCTCAACAGTGACGTGGTGCTGTTGCTTATCCACAACAGGGTATGAAGTTATATACATGGCGTTCCACATGGGCAGCAGATTGCACTGTCATTGAGTTTGAGCATTTTATTTTTGTGGAATAAAAAAAAAACCACAGACCATAAAGATGTTATTGGTGCATGGCGGCTTCTAAACGAGCTTCCGAGCATAACTAGGTAACTTTACCTTATCTGAACTCTAAAAAGAGGCTGCGTACTTTTTGGCACCGCGCATTGACGCCACTTAGAGCTGACTGGAGATTTATGATGCAGACCTTATCCAGTCACGTCTCGTTTCAAACAAACCTTAAATACATTTCCTTCCTTTATTCGCTTGTACGGCAGCAACATCGATTTTTGTAATGTTACTGTAACACATTTGCTGCAAAATGAGGTACTGCTGCCGCTAAACTTAACAGGCTGTCATCACATATTTTTATTTTGTTTAACTGGCGCCATATTAAAGCTGTTGCATGTGTGAAAAGAGTGGATCTAAACAAATTATGCTTCCCTGATTCCATGCGTTCGTAGCTTTTATTGTTTATGGTAAATATACGAAAAACCTTTTCCTTGACAAAGAGCATTTGCAATTAGAGCTGCTCTCATATTTGTAAAATTAAAGCAACTCTGTATTAATGGGTTTTGATTAAACGGATGACCCCCCTACCTTCGTATTTTTCAGGGAGCTAACATTAATAGGACACCCCATCTTAAAACTGTGAGAGGGAGATTCCTAAATGGCTTCACTTAGATGAATATACATAATGCACGTAGCATTGGAGAGATGAAATCTGTCGACGTGACAAATGCTTGTTATATTACGTTTGTTGAAAGCAAACGCAATTTAGATCTGTAATTACAAGTTTGTGAATCCTGGAACATTTGCCAGCGATCACTAATGGGATCTTTTCATACATACCAGTGTTACACTGTTAATGATTATATCATGGCGTTGTTCGTAACTTTGCATATATAGCGATCATCCAGCAAAATATAGTATACAAACAATGCTAACACTTTTTGTAACATGACTGTTTGTGTATTATTTGAAAAACAATAAAACAGATTTAAACAAAAACAGGTTTTCCATAGGAGCAGGGGGCAATACCCACCTATGAAGTATTTCCTGGCAAGCTCAATAGTTAATATCATTTATTAGCAAAAATGCAAAGGGCCTTAAAAAACAGATCTTGAGTGTAATACAACCAGGGTAGAGACATAAGCATAAAGGAATACAGAAGTAACACTTTCGGTAAAATAGTCTTGTTGTAGGCCCCAGAACCCCAAAACTTCTTTGTTTGATGGAATTATTTAAGAGCTAGAGAAGCCAAATGTGTAGAAATATGGTTATTTTACACTTACTCACCAAATCCAAACATTTTCACAACGGGTGTACTATCTAATATTGGTAGTACCCACACATTCTACCTTCTCTTGCTTTGGAAGGCCCTGAGCGAAGTTGAACCCTAGATACCTTTATCCTTCAGATTACGTTCACAGCTATTTTATTCCCTGCAGAAAAAGTGTATTCAAGGGCTGACAATGTGAAAGTACTGAGGCTCAGTACCAGTGAGATAGGTGCCATATAATATCACAGCACGCCATTTTGGCCAATGAGTTAGATCTTGAAACCACTGTTAAGAAGGAGATGTTGAACTCAATTCCACCTCATCGTACAACACAGTGACTCAGTCAGGCACGTTGGAATGCCAATGATAACCAGGAAGAACCAAAAGAGGCACTGGAGTGTAAAGTTTGGAAACAAAGGCATTTTGAAGCACATTACACCACATCAAACTTTGAATTAAAATCTAGAAAAGCTGAGAAGCAAAGTCAGAAAATACGCCCTGGAAAGACATACTCGTTGTTGAATTGCTTAAAGGGAGAGTTAAAGACCTTAAAGGACTTTGCAGGCCACAATTGTGGTTTTTATTGCCACTAGCTTTACAACGTGGCCAAGGATCTTACCATTTTTTTATTTTAATTTTCGTGACAGGAATATTTGAAAATCTTTGCACACCTTAACGTTATACGGTGGGTAAAGGGGGATGACCTTAAGCACAGGCTTATAAGCCATTTCTGTATATCATGGCTACGGCCTGTCCTTTTAAAAAAAAAAAAAAGTGGACGTTTTTGCAGACCTTTCTCATTTCAAAATGACACAAGGACTGAAAACATGATGGTGAGAATGGAATTCCCCAGGCACTGGGTTCCTATTCATAATCGGGGTTTTTTTAGATCAAGAGACATTTCACTGTTGTGTTATAGCAATAACTATGGCTACCACCATTGCTTTAAATGTCAATAGAGGGTAGGGTACAGCTTATCGGTGTGCAAAATGATGTCTGCCATGACGGAAGGTGCATCACAGTTCTCATCTCGAGCTTCGTCGTACCCATCAGAATGGGCGCTGTGAGCGAAGGAGGCAGAAAGTATTTCAGTTTGTAGGTCTAACACTGGAGGGAGAGCGAGAGCAACTGGCACAGTTCAGCAGATCGAGGCATTGGAATATATCACACTGCTTCCAGCGCAGGAAAGAGTTATGTGGCCTAGTAGGAAGACACAGTCAACAGTAGGAATTAGGCTCAATCCAACTCCTGCCGCTCTCCCCAGTGACGTGGGCTCGGCCCGATCAGACCCCCGGATCCCAATCGGGTACAAAGTGGCAGAGTGCAGTTTCGGCGGCATGCAAGCAGACGATTCGGGAGTGATGATGGCTGTGTGTCTTCCAAAAGCGACACTGCGGCATCAGGCCTGTCTTTATAGCAGGTGCGGGGCCTGGTCCAGACCCCGCTGCAATACCATCAGGGAGCGTTCCCTGGTTGCTACCTGTTTTGGCAATTGTGTTTTCAAGGCATCTCTTGTGCTCCTTTTTGCCTGATATCAACTTGTCACTATTTTGTAGGCAATTACTTATTAACACTTGTAACTGGTTATCAATCATTGTAAATAAAAAGCGTACATATTGACTGTATTAACAACAACCCTAACATTGCTTTTCACCTTAACTTGAGCCCTCTGTATACTTTTCAATTTCCCATTGATGTCCCTTGCTTCTATCAGACGCCATAGGGCAGGTATATGACTTTGATAAAGGCCATTGTTTCCAACGAAAATCCACGTTGGACAGAGTCAGCCCCCCTCTACAGATCTAGACAGGAAGCACTTCAAAGGCATTTTTCTTTCTTTTAAATCAGTCTTATTGTCATGCGCCATAGTTTTTCCTGGTACCTGTTTCTGTGTTACGTTTTAATCGTTATTACTGAGTAATCTTGCACTATACTTTCTTTATTTATGGCAATCACTATTTGTTCACGATTATGTGTAAAACCCCTGAAATATTTCTCGAGTTCATGTGCATTGAGAGCTGATTCTTAGTCGCTCACTATGGGGAGGTTGCAAACTTGGAGCCGAAAAGCAGAGCTGTGTCTGAGATCTTGGGCCTTCCTATTTTTTTTTCTTTTCCTTTTTCCTAGGACAGATGCTACAATTCGGTGTACAATTATCAACTTTAACACTTGCTACTTAAACAATAATGAACTAACAATAATATTAAACTCCTAGTGTGCAGTACCTCTTTTTCTATCCATCTCTGTTTATCATACCTAAAACATTATCCTTCTGTAAACAATTACCTTTCTTGGTTCTGCTCTTCAGCTCTCCTGTTAGCTACTCATAACTATGTGCCTAGTTCTCACTTTATTTCTTTTGATGTAACATTTGTAAAGAGCTCTGATACCCTCACTGGGTCTAGTTTGCGCTATATAAAACTCTATAAATAAAATAATTAATAAATAATAAATAAAATAAACTCCCATATAACCCTTACTAGCCACCTTCGCAGGTGAATTCAACCCATTGGATACCCTCCGAGATTGATGCTTACTACAGCAGCTTCTACTTTTACTCACAAACCCTTGGAAGAGTCACCCCGTAAAGTATTGCTGGTCTTGCTTGCCCTCTTGAATACGCTCAGCTTTGATAAGGCCTCTTTAGGCCTGGACATGCTGGAGATTGGTGACCAGATTTAGCGCAGTAGTCTGCATCTCCCCTTTGTTAAGGGTCATCTACAGAGTGCCAGCATTGACAATCTTTTGTTTGTTAATGCTGGCGCTCCCAAGTGCATAGTTTAGAGGCCATCTTGCAGCTCTCGCCACCCTCTTTTGATCCTTGGCATTTTTGCCTAGAGAATTAAGTGTGTTTCTCAGGTGACTACAGTGCTTTTTCTAGCACCATTTAACACCCATTTTAGAATTATTGAAGGATATTTAACAGATTTTTGTTTCATTGTGCTCCTCCAGCATATAACCGCACTCCTGTTCGGAAACCATTCATTCTGTAGTAGGGGATCTCTGTGTATAGTCATAATCTAGTGAATAGTATTGTATTGTATTGCATACTTATATAGAGCATACTGTCACCCAAAGGGTATCCTGGCGCTTTAACTCCAACATCACAGCACAAGCAGAGAATAATCACACAACCCTAGGAGGTGGGACTTCAGACCCTTTTTAAAATAAGTCAACTCATTCAACTTCCTTAAAGAAAGTGGGAGAGCATTCCACAATTTAGCAACAGTGAGGCTGAAGGAACGGCCACCCATTCATATCCTCTGAATGCGAGGGACCACAACCAAGAAGGCAGAGGAGGAACGTAAGGGCCTAGCTGCCGAGTACCATTTAAATTTATTCTGAAGAACACTAGGTCCCAGTCCATGTAGTGCTCTGAAGATAATGCAAGAAGCCTTAAAGCAGATCCGCTGATTTATAGGCAGCCAATGAAGGTCCTTAAGTGCCAAAGATGACGATGCAAAGCGCGCACGTGAAAGAGCCAATTTGGCTGCCATATTCTGGATCTGCTGAAATTGTCTTAGAGAGCTAGGGCCTCCTAGAAGTAGTGCGTTACAGTAGTCTAACCTACTGAGTATTATACTGCGCACTACCTCAGGTCTCGCTAGTAAAGGTAACATGGGGAGGATTTTACGCAGCATTCTTAGCAGCATCATGCAGGTGCCAATAGTCTTATTCACATGAGCGTCCAGTTGTAGATGAGGACCAAAAATTACTCCCAAATTACGAGCTGCGTCAGCTGACTCAACAGTGACCTTAGTGGTGGAAGGCCAGAAGTCAACGGGCAGAGGGCGTGGGATTTTATCTAGTGAGCAGTATAGAACCTCTGTCTTAGATCCATTAAACTGGAGGGAATTTTCCCTCAGCCAGTCCGCCGTGGCCAGCAAACAGTGATGGAAGGTCTCTGTAGAGACAGCATCATTACCTTCAAAAGAGAAGATAAGTTGCGTGTCATCTGCTTAATTTATTACTGTGATACCAAAAGATTTAATCAGCTTAAGCAAGGGGCAGAGGTGAAGGTTAAACAAGATTGGGCTGATCGCTGAGCCCTGGGGAACACCTTGGCCTACCATTCTAGTATCAGACATACAAGGAGGCAGAGTCACTACTTGGTGTCTGTTATGAAGGTAGGAGACTAATCAGTTCCGAGCTGTACCAACCACCCCACTGTCCTCCAGTCTCCTGATCAATATAGAATGGTTCACAGTGTCGAACGCGGCCGACATGTCGAGCAGAACCAAAAATGCAGCTCGACCACTGTCGACTCGCGAACGTAGGTCATCCAGAACAACTACCAGCGCAGATTATGTACCATGTGCTGGTCGAAAGCCGAACTGGGCCACATGTAGGCAGGCATTCTCCTCAATAAAGTGGGAGAGAGACTTAGTTACAAACGTTTCCAGAATTTTAATTGGAAAAGGCAATAAGGAAATGGGCCTAAAGTTCGCGGGGCAGAGAGGATCCAAAGCGACTTTTTTTAATAGAGGAGATACCACTGCCAGTTTCCAACTGTCAGGAACAGTGGCAGTTCTTAGAGACTGGCAACAGATCGAATGTAAAAAAGGGAAAAGCTCAGTCTGAAACAGCTTCCAAAACTTGTGAGGTAGTGGATCAAGCGGAGAGCCTGATGATACGCTGTTGGCCATGATACAAAAGTCCTCATATGAAGAGGGGGTAAAACTAGACAGCACAGTATGCGCAGTGCGTTCCCCCTTATCAGATGCAGTCTGTGTAAGTAATGGCTCTGCAATAGCCTGAGTATTAGGAACATTTGGTGCAGAAAGTCCAGTTAAAATGGCAGTGATCTTGTCCTCAAAGGTAAAGGCCAAGGAATCACATAGCGCCTGTGAGGCAGGGATACAATTAGTGGCACAGGCAGGGTTGGAAAGATTGTTAACAATTTTAAAAAGGGTTTGGGACTTATTAGCCGACTGAAGTAGCATATCCTCTAGGTATTTAGCTTTGGCGCTTTTGATCTGTGCTTTATTGACCTGGAGCGACTGCTTTAGATGAGTTTTGTCCGACTCAATATAATGCTTCCTCCAAGTTCTTTCAGCTTGTCTACAGCACAGTTTCAGCTGGCATAGTTCCTTGGAGTACCATGGAGCAGAGCGTTTAGATCTATCCTTCACTTTCCTTAGAGGAATAGTTTTGTCTAAGGACTCTGTTATCTGCGAGCAAAGGCTCTGATAGTTTATCTTCCACCCCCTTCTTCAGAGTAAATCCGCTTGTAGTCAGGCTAGGTAATGTAGGACATTTCAAAAGCTTAGTGTTAACTGAACTATTATCCGTGTGAGGGTCATTGGGGAATTGCAACGAAAACTGAATGAGGGCATGATCGGTCCAGCATTGTACAGTTATATCCTTAACCTTGACCCATGTTTCATTCGCAAAGGTAAGATCTAGGATATGGCCCTTCAAATGTGTTGGGGAAAGCACCAACTGCTAAAGATGAATGTTACTACAGACTTTGCACAGTTCTTTATAGGCAGAATCAAGGGGGCCATTCAACCAAAGATTAAAATCCCCTAAAATCACAAGCCTAGTGTGAGAATTAGAAAGATCATAGATAAGATCCACCAGTTCATGCAAGACTGTTGTGGCACTGCCAGGGGGTCTATAGCAAAGCAAGCCCGAATACAGAGCTCCCCTATGACCTTTAAAAGAAAAGCCCATCAATTCTATGCCTTTAACATCTTTGACCTCAAAATCCATCAGATCAAAAGCCTCCTTAAAAATAAACCCAAAACCCCCACCTCTACCATCCACTCGAGGATTATGCCTAATCTCATATCCAAGGGACAAGCCAGGCCAAGCTCAACCCCGCTATCTGCTCATGTGCGGGGACCCCGGAGCAATCAAAAATAATCTCTTAAGTTGTCTTCTGTGCAGTCCTGCATAGACACTTAAGAGAGAATTAAAGACAAATAATGCAGCCTATACCTGCAAGGCTACACTGTCCAGTACTTCAACTAGAAATGCAAAGGATATTCCACCAATATCAAATTCAGCACAGTCTGCCAAGTTTCACCATAGTGAAACTTCTCCCCTTCACTAAATCCTTGCAATGATAGAGCGGAAGGGATGGACAGACAAGCCCCCCATAGGCTGCCAATATGTGGCTTAAAAAGGGATACCGTGCCTTTAAGGAAACTTTCCAGAACTCTCGGTATCCCAGAATGCACAGCAACTCCCTCCACTTTCAGTTCTTTTTTCCGGCTCCTGCTAGCAGGACCCTGGCAAAAACAACAGTTGATGGACAGAATGCAGAACAATGTCATACAATCATCCCAGTACAGAGATCTGGGCCTAAATCCATAGTTTTTTTGCACTCCACACCACCCCAGTTCAGACATGGCCATATGCAAATCAGCCTTGACCCTGTGCCTCATGGGAATAGTCCGGTCCAGGAAAGACATGGCTTGGCAGTTCGGGCTGGACTGTTCCCATGAGGCACAGGGTCCAGGCTGATTTGCATATGGCCATGTCTGAACTGGGGTGGTGTGGACTGCAAAAAAACGATGGATTTAGGCCCAGATCTCTGTACTGGGGTTAATGTATGACATTGTTCTGCATTTTGTCCATCAATTGTTGTTTTAGCAGGACCCTGGAGCATTGAGCACTCCCTTTTTTGGGTGTTTTGTCTATTTTTTTGCACTTTTCAAGTGTTTAGAGTGTTTCACTCAACATGTTTTTGTTTCTTCTTCCCTTTTCTGGAGTTTTCTGGTGAGTTTTGCCACTCTTTTGTCAGATATGCTTTCCTTATTTGACAAATGCCCTGAGTGTGCCAGGAAGAAGGCCAAATCTGATCCACACAGGGTGTGTATCCTATGTCTTCCTTCTTCTCATGTCCCTGGGGATTGTGAGATCTGCCAGCAATTCTCCAACAGGACCCTGAAGGACAGGGAGAAGACTCGGCTCCGAGGACTGGAGCAAAGAAGACCGCAAGACCAAGGTGGGTCTGGGCATGGAGAGGCCTCCTCCTCTGCCCGTACTTTGGCCTCTGGGGGGCTACCCAGGAAAGAGAAGGCCAGAAAACGTCCCAGGGCTCCGTTGACGTCGACAGCCTAGACTTCGGCGTCAAGAGGGATGACCAGCATCTGCTCCTCGTCTCCCCAGGGCTCTGGGTCGAAGCGACGTCGCCGTTCGACGTCGAGGGGAGTGACGTCGAGACCTCGGACGAGGTCGACGTCGAGGACTGCTTCGTCGTCGAGGCGCCATCGACGTCGTGAAGGGTCTGGAAGGCATCGCCGCTCGCCGTCGAGGCGACATCGCCGATTGGTGTCGACTCGACGTGCGTCGTCGAGACGATCATCAACGTCGAGACTAAGATCTTCAACGTCGAGAAGAGGAAGATCATCGACGTCGAGAAGAAGATCATAGGCGACGCCGACACACTCGACGTCGAAAAAGAGGTCAGTGTCGATAAGGAGAAGATCGACGTCCAGGGGGCGTTCTCAGACCAAGTTGGAGTCCCAGGGCTCTGTAGTCAGCCTTTCCTCGGCTTCCACGAGCCCACGGTCGCGGCGGCACTGTCGCTCGTCCACGAGGTTGGCCTCTAGGTCACCCCCATAAAGGCCGGCGCAGAAAAGGAGAGTGGTAGAGTCTCCGGGCTCGGAGTACTCCCAGGCCTTTTCGCCATCATGGCCCAGGACGCCTACACCTCCCCCTCTGCCCAAGGACCCTCCTCCGCGTAATCCTACGCCTCCACCGCCTCCTCATAAAATTCCACCGCCACCTCCGCGGAGGTCTCTCTCTTTGCCTCATCTTCCTTCACCACCTACGGGATTGCTGCTTCCTAGGATCCCTCCTTTACGGCCAGTGGACTAACCAAGGCCAAGGAGGTCGAGATCTCGCTCCAGGCGGAGGGACAGATCCAGAAGTGACCATCGTTCTTCCACACAGTCCAGACTTCGCCACAGGAGGGACAGCTCTAGGTCCCGCCACACGGACTCCTCCAGTGCCCGGGACTATTCCCCTACACTGTCGGACTCCCCTTGGACGAGGGTGTCTCCAGTAGACAATGTCGTCTCCCCCCAAGAGGTGTGGTTACGTGGGGCGGCGAAACTGGGCATTACACTCACGGTGCCCACGCCGTCGACTTCAGTCCTCTTCGAGACCCTGCATAAGAAACCGCTGTCTTGCCCCTTGTTGCCCTTGGTGCCAGGGCTGGCGGAACCTGCCATGGAGCTCTTCCTCACCCCTGCCTCTACAACGCACATTCCAGGCTGCAAAAGAAATACAGGGCCCCGGACTCAGACCCGGCGTTCTTTCGCTCGGACCCTGTGCCGGACTCTGTGATGGTGACGGGGCGAGAAAACAGCACTCCACCGCCCCGTCGTTGACGGTGCCTCCTGACAAGGAGAGCCGCTTGATGGACTCGGCCGGCAGGAAAGTCTGCGGTACGGCTTCCACTTCTTTGAAGTCCCCAAGTGCCTCGGCTCTGTTGGGCCATTACGACCGGGCCTTATGGGAGTCCCTGCAGCAGTTCCTGGAACACCTTCCCAAGGACTCAAGGGAGGATTTCCAAGAGATCATTAATGAGGGGATGATGGTCTCCAACCAGGTGATATGCTCGGCTGCGGATTCCTCGCTCTTGGCAGCCCACGGGTACTGCCATGGGATCAACCTGCGACGCCACGCCTGGCTACGTCTAACGTCACTGAAGCCCGAGGCGCAGCAGAGGGTCGCCAACCTACCATTTTCAGGAGCAACCCTGTTCGGCAAACATGCGGATGAGGAGATGGCCCGCATGAAGGCGGAGGCTGAAACCCTGACGGCTGTCGGGTTGGAGAAGCCGAAGGAACAGAGGAAGACCTTCCGCTCGTTCCAAAGGCGTTACGGTGCGCAGGGCAGAGGGCAAGGTCGGCAGGCTGGACAGCAGCAACAGCAGCAGCAGCAGTACCAGCGGCGGCCGTTCCAAAACCGCCAGAGGTGGTCAACAATCCTCCTCCGCGAACAAGGGCCCGGCCGGGTCTAAGCCCTGAGGTGCTACTTCCCCCTCGTCCGTTACCCGCTCTGGTTGGGGGAAGCATACAAAATTACTTGGCAGAGTGTAGAAAAATTACTCAGGACAAGTGGGTGCTGAATATTGTTTGCAATGGATAGAGTCTTCGCTTTCTCAGCCCGCCTCCAGCGATTCAACCGGTTTGCTTGCTGTTCCAACTGCGCGAGCTCCAGGCGGAGGCTGATACCCTGTTAAGAAAAAGGGCGATAGAAGACGTCCCTCTATCTCAAAGGGGAAAGGGTCTCTACTCACGCTTCTTTCTGGTACGCAAGAAAGACAAGAACGAGTTCAGGCTCATTCTGGATTTGCGACAAGCAAACAAAAGGATTTGCAGGGAGAAGTTTCGCATGCTGTCTTTGCACCAGATTTACCCTCAGCTGCAAAGGGGAGACTGGCTTTGCGCGATAGATCTACAGGATGCATACTTCCATGTGCCCATTGCACGGAAAGACCGGAAGTTCCTGCGCTTCCAAGTCGGCGCCAATCACTATCAATACACCGTACTACCGTTCGGACTGAAGTCTGCGCCCAGGACTTTTTCAAAGTGCATGGCAGTGGTGGCGGCACACCTGAGAAAGAGCAAGGTGTTTGTTTACACGTACCTGGAGGACTGGTTGATCAAAGCCTCCACCTTCCAGGAAGCGCAATTGCACTTCAACAGGACGGCTGTTCTGTTGAGCCAGCTGGGGTTGCACATAAACATGTCCAAGTCTGTCCTGACTCCTGTCCAGTGCCTACAGTACTTGGGAGCCTCCATCAATACGCTGTCAGCAGGCGTGTCTCCTTCGGAGGAAAGACGCTTATCGATCCTTCGGAAGGCTCAGGCTCTCATGGCTGTTTCATCTACGACAGTGAGGACGCTGTCTTCTCTACTGGGGTCGATGGCCTCTTGTATCTTCCTCACTCCACATGCACGCCTACACAGGCGGCTGCTGCAGAAATGTCTGGAGGATCAGTGGGACCAGAGACGAGGGAACTGGGACGACAGGATACGACTGTCTCTGCACGCTCAGCAGTCCCTGAGATGGTGGTGTTCAGCGGAAAACCTCCTCAAGGGCGTTCCGTTCCACAAGGACATCCCCACTCAAACTATCATGACGGATGCCTCTCTCGACGGCTGGGGAGCGCTTTCCGGACAGTTACAGATCCAAGGAACGTAGTCCTCGACGAAGTCCACGTACCACATCATTTTCCTGGAACTCTGTGCTGTTCACTTGGCACTGAAGGCCTTTCATCCGTCCTTCCAGACCGACTCTCTGCTTTTACAGACGGACAATACGACCACAATGTATTACCTCAACAAGCAGGGGGGCTCGAGATCGTGCACACTGTCACAGGAAGCGCAGGCGATCTGGCACTGGCTGCTAGCCAGAGGACTGACGATAACGGCTACCCATCTGCCAGGTGTGCAGAATGCTCAGGTGGACGCACTCTGCAGACTGATCCAGGAAAACCACGAGTCGGTCATAAACGACGAAGTGCTCGGAGACGTCTTCGCCAGGTGGGGCACTCCAGACGTGGATCTGTTCACCACCTCCGACAGTAGCAAATGCTGACACTTCGCATCCAGGTATTACCAGCAGGGGACTCTGGGGAATGCGTTATGGATCAACTGGTCGAACAGCTTTCTGTACGCTTTTCCGCCCATTCCTCTCATTTCGGCGGTGCTCATCAAGCTGTCCCAGTCCAGGGCGCGGATGATCCTCATTGCTCCAGAATGGCCCGGACAGTGGTGGTTCACGGACCTGCTTCACCGGTCTCTCCTTCCTCACATACGGCTACCGTGCCGGTCGGACCTTCTCACGAAGTTCGGGGGGCAGATGGTGCACCCCAACCTCTCGTCTTTGAGTTTGGCGGCATGGCTCCTGAGATAGTGCAATATGGCCATTTGAATCTTCCTGAAGATTGTATGGACATACAGAAGGAGGCTAAGCGTCCTTCCACTAGGACTTCCTATGCTTACAAGTGGAAGAGGTTCTGCATCTGGTGCACGTCCAAGAACTATGATCCGACGACATGCAAGGAAGATGTCATCATTCCATACCTCTTGCATTTGGCGCAGTCTGGCCTTAACTTCCATTCTATTAAGGTTCATCTCGCTGCGCTGACTGCTTACAGGAAATACCCTTCACAGACATCCTTCTTCCAGATTCCTGTGATAAAGGATTTTTTGGAAGACTTGAAGAAAGTGTTTCCTCCTGTCCGGCTTCCTTCGCCTTCGTGGGAACTGAATGTGGTGCTGTGTAGGTTGATGAAGGAGCCTTTTGAGCTTATTCATAAGGCTTCTCTGCAGCACCTGTCCTGGAAGGCGATGTTCCTCATGGCCATTACATCTGCCTGCAGGGTGAATGAAATTCAGGCATTGTGTTGCCAGGGACCTTATACTGTATTTCATGCTGCTAAGGTTGTGATGCGTACTCACCCTAAGATCCTTCCTAAGGTGATATCTGATTTTCATGTTAACCAGACTATAACTTTACCTATGTTGTTTCAGAATCCTTCCACTCCAGCGGAAAGGTCTCTTCATTCCCTGGATGTCAGAAGGGTGTTGAAATTCTTTCTGGATAAAACCAAGGATATTCGTAGTTCAGACCAATTGTTTATCAACTATGGGTCCGTCACGACTGGTCTTGCAACCTCTGAACAGTCCATCGCTAGGTGGATTGTGTCCTGTATCCAGTTATGTTATCAAAAGGCTAATAAGATCTTATGGGGTAAGCCTAAGGCTCATTCCACCAGGGGCAAAGCGGCTACAACAGCGTTGCTCCGTAATGTTCCCATTGTAGACATCTGCAGGGCTGCCACGTGGAAGTAGGTTCATACCTTTGCGAAGCACTACTGTCTGGACTCTGATGCCAGAGCAGATGCTCAGGTTGGGCAGGCTTTGTTATGAAATTTGTTTGCACAGTAGTGGTGTTGTCTTTTTCCTCCACCGCCGGTTTGGTTGTGGGGATGTGCTTGTCATTCTATTCACTAGATTATGACTATACACAGAGATCCCCTACTACAGAAGGAGTAGTTTCTTACCTGTAACTCCAGTTCTGTAGTAGGGGTATCTCTGTTATAGTCATAAGCGCCCGCCCTCCTCCCCGGTGGAGAAAAGAATACAATACTGAATGCTACAGGTCTAGCTTTATGGACCTCCAAAAAGAACTGAAAGTGGAGGGAGTTGCTGTGCATTCTGGGATACCGAGAATTCTGGAAAGTGTCCTTAAAGGCATGGTATCCCTTTTTAAGCCACATAATGGCAGCTATGGGGGGCTTGTCTGTCCATCCCTTCCTCTCTATCATTCCAAGGATTTTGTGAAGGGGGGAGTTTCTCTATGGTGAAACTTGGCAGACTGTGCTGAATTTGATTTTGGTGGAATATCCTTTGCATTTCTAGTTGAAGTACTGGACAGTGTAGCCTTGCAGGTATAGGCTGCATTATTTGTCTTTAATTCTCTCTTAACCCCTTCGCTGCTGATGACGAGCTCAGCTCGTCATCAGCCACGGTGGTCGTGTGCGGATGACTAGCTGAGCTCGTCATGTAACGCAGCTTTTTAAAAATTGCCGCACACAGCGGGAAAAGCTGCCGCAGCGATGCGGTTAAGTGTCTATGCAGGACTGCACAGAAGACAATTTAAGAGATTATTTTTGATTGCTCCGGGGTCCCCGCACATGAGCGGGACTATTCACTAGATTATGACTATAACAGAGATACCCCTACTACAGAACTGGAGTTACAGGTAAGAAACGTCTCCTTACTGCTCTGTCCTCAGTTACATGTCAGTATGCTTTTTAGTATTGCGTGGAATGTAGCCCGGCGTACTTCTGGTCTCCCACTTGGTGACTGGTCACTCTCCGTCTTATTGTGGGGGCTGACGCCTGACATAATGTAAGTCTGTACGAGGCAGCCAAATTGCGCTTCAAGCACAACAAAAGCTTATGGTCTCAGTGACTTCTAATACTGGGCCATATTTTTCACAGAACGAGACAGAACAAGTTCCAATCTAAAAGCACCATACTTTCATTCCAGTGGTCCCTTCACCTTGATTGTGGGTACCTGCAGAGCTATAGATGTGCCAGTCTTCTTCCTAATGGTGGCTCAGCTGTTAATAGACAAAATGACCTTATTCCAGCCCCAAGTGCCATGCTAATGGAGTTGGTTTACAGATTTACTGGTTGTCTTCTGGAGTCTGAGCAGGTTCCTAGGTCCACATGACTGCAGCACAAGTCTGAGTCTCACTTTAGTATTTTCCTTTAAGAAGATTTAAGGCATACTGCTTTTGCTGATCTGGAGACCGTGTGATGCACATAAACTCCTTGGAGGTTAAAGAAATCCTTCTGGCCCTGAAGTGGTTATTCCTTGTCCTTTGTTGCTGTCCATAGTGTATAAATCCTGATAATGAAGGTTAACCCTAGCACTACAACCCTACTTTTTAGGCTCCAAATTTTCAAAATGACTTGCCTTTTTTTCAGTTCTAAAAGGAAATATTCCCTAAAGTAAAATTCACAACGCTTATTGTTTTAAACCTTTATGCGATTCTTCCGTGATCAACACATTTTATCCTTGAATGATGCCGTTGTCACTCCTCTATTGCATAGACTTAAGAGCTACCATGAAGGAGCTGGCTGTCATCTGGCCTGTGACTGACCGTTCTATATCAAGGCCCTAGAGGGAATGCTATGAGATGGTTTCCTAAATGCATTGAAAGGAACTACATGTTTTGTGTTACTCTCTTGATCTTGTCCTTCAGAGGGCAGTGATCAGCTCTGGCATTTACCAGAGAAGTATTCCTACACTACCTGGATAAAAACTAGAATTCAGCTCTCATTCTCCTCAGCTTTTCAGTATTCTACAATACTGCCTCAACAATGTCCTTCAGCATAGGCTCGATGAATGAGCTGGACTGACTGGATCTACCTTGAAATGAATGAGTTCTTTTGTATCCACTCTGAGCCAATAATTCAGACTGGAAGCTTATGAATCATCCTCCTGCACTCTACCATGGAGCTTTCCCGATTGCACTCTCCATTCCTGACTCCTAGTTACCATTTATATGCAGTTCCTGTTCAGCTTCTGAACCAATCCAAGGTGAACCTTCTGATGTATTCCAAACTCCATGGCTAATGGGTCTGAAAAATAGGATAGCATTAGAATAGTCTTGGATCCTGTGTTCTGAAAGAAAGGCTCATGTGTGCATGAGTCGATGCAACACCGAGGTCAAGGTCTTTGGAAGAGCCACATCAGATCAGTTACCTTACATCTGGCGACTAAATTTAGATCCCACTCCCTCTATAATTGCATCAGTGATAAAATTAGGAATCCTATATGACTGTGATCTCTCCATTCATCATCTTCCAATGGACGAAGAACATCAAATTGCCTTTTTCCCTTCCTTTCTTGTATATGAACAGTAGAGTTGGGCCAACATAATCCCTGCTGGTAGCTTGACCTGGATATTGACATGTCATTTCCAGTGAACCCCCACCCCACCTTCTAAAGAAACTCATGAATGGGCCGAAAAGGCCCCAAATGCTAGCCGCCAGAATGTGCTTGGTACTACTGACCAAGGGGTTGCATCAAACTGGTGTTGATTGCACTTCGCTCATTCCTAGTATAGGTGATAATTATGCACAGTGCTGAGGACATTGATTTTAATGTTTACTGCACTAACGTTCCAGGATACCTACAGAATCTTAAACCTAGCTATGACCCTTGTGGGTGTCTACGATCGTCATCTACACACTTGATCTCACAGACCACCTCCAATTGCTGAAACATGAATGGAAGACCCTCAGAGTTAAGGCCTAGGTTTTGATTTTATTTATCACTGTGTGCATCCTGTACAAAACCACTAGGACAAAGTTTATTAACATTATGTGTGTGTGTGTATATATATATATATATATATATATATATATATATATATATATATATGTCTTCCTTTTCCCCGTAGTGCATTCCATGCGCACTCTCAGAGAAATATAGCGATGTCCAAACCAATTAGTGTAGTTAGTTCTTTTAATCACAGCCAAGCCAACAGCACAATTCTACGCATTTCGGTGACCTTGCTCACGAGACTGCATGAAACCACAATGTTTTTTGTTACCATCCGTGGGATATACCCACTAGAGGGTATCACTGATGAACTGTCATCAGCTGTAAACCAGACCCACTGGATGGTTCACATAGATATGGGATGGATTAACGTGGCAGGAATGAGAATTAGAGTAAGCATTAGGCATTACCTTTGCCCACTGGAGGGCTGCCTGAAGTGAAGTAACGATATGCTGTAGCAACGCCAAGTCACACTTTATAAATCATGAGGTCTCCGTACACCAACTGTATAGTATGTAGTTGCACTTAGACATCAGGACAGTAGTCATGAATGCCCAAATTCACTTTTAGTTTAGCAATAATGGTTGCACTACATGTCCCATAATGCCTAGCTATGAGAAACAGGAAGTGTTGTCACTGTTTGCACTCATTTTTTTACTTTATTTATTCACGCAAAAAAACATTGTAGTTTCATGCAGTCCCGTGAGCTAGGTCTCCATAGAGACCGAAACGCGTAGAGTTGTGCTGCTGGTATATATATATATCTATATCTATATATCTATATATCTATATATCTATATCTATATATCTATATATCTATATATCTATAAATCTATATATATATCTATCTATCTATCTATCTATATCTATATCTATATCTATCTATCTATATCTATCTATATCTATCTATATCTATCCATATCTATCCATATCTATCTATATCTCTCTATATATCTCTATATATATCTCTATATATATCTCTATATATATCTCTATATATATCTCTATATATATCTCTATATATATCTCTATATATATTATATATATCACATATATATATATATATATATATGATATATATATATAGTTTGCTCCCGAGGAAGGAAACTTGGTCACACCTGAAAACTCAGCTAGTAGCCTTTTATTTCATGGAAAAACAAACGGATTGCGGCACTGTCCAACATGTTTCGTTCCTCCTGGAACTTCTTCACAGGTAAGCCTCGCTCCGAGACCAGTTGCGCATCACTTCCTAGTTCGATGTTTTGGATATTCATTTGTTTGCCTCCAGTGGCATTCTTTTAAGGAATCACTTCCGTTTTAAAGGAATTCTGGGACTTGTGTTTGCGCTTTGGTCCTCAACATTTTGATTTTCAATCCGACAATTCACATATTCACTTTGGTATTTCACTCGGTGTGTCTCTTTCCGTGATGATATTACACACTTTCTCGGTCTTGTTAATCAAAATGCTGCCAATAATTAACCCTCCAGTTGGTAGAGCGTGATGGTGTTTGTCATTTCGGCGTTGGTTTTTCCGTGTGGGTTGAAATCGGGCAGTGAGTTTTCACGGGTCAGCTTGCGTTTGAAGCCGATTCCAGAACCAATACCGAGGTGTGGTCCCCGGCGGCGCCAATCTCCCTTTTCGGTCATATTCAGACTTCGCTGCACCATAAACCTTACAGCAGGCACCACTCCTGCCGTGAAGGAAGCCCCGCCGCATAGAAGCGGACCCTTGCTGAACGCGAGTCTGCATACAGCAACAAGTGGACCGGTGGTGCGTGCTGTAAGGTTTATGGTGCAGCGAAGTCTGAATATGACATTTTCCTAACCCACTGGGGTAATAATTGAACTTTTATTGAGGCCTCGTCGAGCAACTCACTGTAGTAACACTTAAAAGCACTACAGAAACCAGGATACAGCGCGGCTGTGTACGCCCACAAGGGCGGGTTTCAGGACATAAATCAGGTGCTTCCCTGCTCGGCACCATGCCCTCTGTTCCAGCCTGTGAAAAAGTGCTTTGGAAGCACGAAACGCGTCGGCCTGAAAAGGATGGTGGTGATGTTGCATAAACTTGGCTGTAGCTTACATGCAATAAACGCAAAAGGATACTACCAGTGCGAGGTTTCTTTCGAGGGGACAACTCTCTTTGATTTTGATATATATATATATATATATAATATAAATTTTCTTTTAATGTATTTATCACAAACCGCCGTGGAGGAATTGTGACTGAATTGTTGATGAGAAATGGTGTAGCTGTACACCCTGGTAGTGGAAGGACGAAGGTGTCCTTAGAATCCGCCAAACGTTACCATAAAAGTCTCATAGGTTGTGCAATCTGTGCGTGGACTGTGTATGACAAACTCCCAAGCCATCTATTAACCATTGGCTATTCTTTTGCATCCCTAAATGCTACTCTTTCCAGGGAATCTCCTGGTCTGACCACTGAAGGACATATGTGACAAAAGTGATCTGGACATCTTCACACACAGTACTTATTCATTTATTTCCATATCGCTTGAATGTAGTGCTACCATCTTCTTATGCCTACTTCAGATCGCTTTCTTATGAGTTCACAGTGCGCTGCAAAACCACCATCTAATCACTCCTGCACAAATTAATTCGGTGATAATAACAAGTAGTGGTCGAGGCCGGGAGGTTACAGACAATGGTGCCAGCTAGTAGTCAGCCACCATCTGATCACTTCTGCATGAATTAATTAGGTAATAATAACAAGTAGTGGTCGAGTCCGTGATGTCACAGACATTGGTGCCAGCTAGGAGTCAGCCACCATCTGATCGCTTCTGCATGAATTGATTGGATAATAATAACTAGTAGTGGCTGTGGCCTGGAGGTAAGATACATTGGAGCCAGCTAGGAGTCAGCCACCATCTGATCGCTTCTGCATGAATTGATTGGATAATAATAACTAGTAGTGGCTGTGGCCTGGAGGTAAGATACATTGGAGCCAGCTAGGAGTCAGCTACCATCTGATCACTTCTACATGAATTGATTGGATAATAATAACTAGTAGTGGCTGTGGCCGGGAGATAAGATGCATTGGTGCCAGCTAGTAGTCAGCCACCATTTGATCACTTCTGCATGAATTAATTAGGTAATAATAACAAGTAGTGGTCGAGTCCGTGATGTCACAGACATTGGTGCCAGCTAGGAGTCAGCCACCATCTGATCGCTTATGCATGAATTGATTGGATAATAATAACTAGTAGTGGCTGTGGCCTGGAGGTAAGATACATTGGAGCCAGCTAGGAGTCAGCTACCATCTGATCGCTTCTGCATGAATTGATTGGATAATAATAACTAGTAGTGGCTGTGGCCTGGAGGTAAGATACATTGGAGCCAGCTAGGAGTCAGCTACCATCTGATCACTTCTACATGAATTGATTGGATAATAATAACTAGTAGTGGCTGTGGCCTGGAGGTAAGATACATTGGAGCCAGCTAGGAGTCAGCTACCATCTGATCACTTCTACATGAATTGATTGGATAATAATAACTAGTAGTGGCTGTGGCCGGGAGATAAGATGCATTGGTGCCAGCTAGTACTCAGCCACCATTTGATCACTTCTGCATGAATTAATTAGGTAATAATAACAAGTAGTGGTCGAGTCCGTGATGTCACAGACATTGGTGCCAGCTAGGAGTCAGCCACCATCTGATCGCTTCTGCATGAATTGATTGGATAATAATAACTAGTAGTGGCTGTGGCCTGGAGGTAAGATACATTGGAGCCAGCTAGGAGTCAGCTACCATCTGATCGCTTCTGCATGAATTGATTGGATAATAATAACTAGTAGTGGCTGTGGCCTGGAGGTAAGATACATTGGAGCCAGCTAGGAGTCAGCTACCATCTGATCACTTCTACATGAATTGATTGGATAATAATAACTAGTAGTGGCTGTGGCCGGGAGATAAGATGCATTGGTGCCAGCTAGGAGTCAGCTACCATCTGATCACTTCTGCATGAATTGATTGGATAATAATAACTAGTAGTGGCTGTGGCCTGGAGGTAAGATACATTGGAGCCAGCTAGGAGTCAGCCACCATCTGATCGCTTCTGCATGAATTGATTGGATAATAATAACTAGTAGTGGCTGGGGCCGGGAGATAAGATGCATTGGTGCCAGCTAGTAGTCAGCCACCATTTGATCACTTCTGCATGAATTAATTGGGTAATGATAAGAAGTCGTGGTCGAGGCCGGGAGGTCACAGACATTGGTGACAGCTAGGAGTCTACCCCATCTGATCACTTCTGCATGAATTAATTGGGTAATGATAAGAAGTAGTGGTCGAGGCCGGGAGGTCACAGACTTTGGTGCCAGCTAGGAGTTCCTAAGAGATGTCCAGTTTGGCTCCTGGAATGAAGTAGATGCTCTGGGTATGAGAAGGGTATGAATTGGCAGAGGGTGGGTGGGGACAGGCTGATACTTATTCCTTGACTGTTGTAAGTCTGGCCGAAACGACTTGACTCATCAACTACGTCATACAATTTAAGACTAACCCTCAATTGGAGGGTTCAGTCTAGCTGCTTGATGAGTTTTGATGGGGTCCCTAGGGTGCAGCGATTGACCCCTCTGGGTCTTCTAGTCCCAGGTTCTACTTATTGGTTCAAAATAGGCATTTTTTTAGCGAATGGTCTGCGACTTGGTTGAACGAGCGATGCAGGCCAGAATCTAACACGGAGGGCAGTTTCTGCCGTGAGCCACCCTTGACCCTCCGGAATCCATGGTACATAGGGGTTTGAACTGACCCCTGATGCCACTGTAGCCCAGATTTCAATACATGATTTTCCCAATCACCCTTCTGCCTCCTCTGCAGCCTTCAGCACATTTGATATCTCCTTTTACTGGTTAGTGGGCGTTACGGTGTGCTGGAAAGTAGGGTCCCAGCCCAGATTCACTTTAGAAGCTTGAAGAGGCCAATTTTGATCTGGGTGTTTAATTTTGGCGCTGCTGGTCCCATCCACTAGGTGGCAGTGTTCCTACAGTTTCTCAACGTAGTGGTCTTGGGACCAGAAATACGTGTGGTCCATCCACAGACATGTGTAATAACGTAATATTCCCTCCACCAACGCAAAAAAGAATTTGCATTCCGTAACTTTACCATTTAATTCGTCCGCCCAATCCCTTCAGAAGCAGTACATGCAGTTCTAAATCTTAGTCGTAACAAAAGCCAGTGCTGTGCTGATGCCAGGCCGCAGGAGGAACATCGGGCAGTAAAACGGAAGGGTGGGGTGAGGAGGGGGGGTGAGGGGGGGTGAGAGGGGGGGGGGGGGCAAATGCCTTCGGTGATAGTAGTGTGTATTATTGGAGGTGTTTAAAGGGGGAGTGTCCGTTTTCAGGTATCGCGACAGAGCATTCTTTAGCCGAAGGTCTGTAACCGGTTCTCATTAAAGCTAATATAAACATTAGTCTCTGTGAAGCTAGCTCGCGCTTTTGAATCCTTTAGCTTTAGTGCAGGATATTCACATCGGTGGGGGCATCTTTCATTCACGGTGGGGTGTTTCTGGAGTACATTTTGATTTCTAACCTGTTGCTAACGGGCTTATGTGGTTACGTTAGCCATTGGAATTCTGGAATTTAAGGTCAAATGTATGAGAGATTGGAATTATCTAGAACTACTACGAGTATTAAAAGTTCCTTGCTATACCATTCACTCTCATGTTGTCGAGAATGTGTCCACTTAAACCTCAGATCACCCATGTCTTCGTGCAGCTCTCAAAGACGTGTATGTTGCGTAAGCCCTTGTATTTGCATCGCTTACAATCAGGATTTTAGTACTGGGTGTGCGTTTTAATTAAATGCACATTTTTGCGTAAACCGAAAGATCGGTGATTCGTGTTCATAGATCTTTTTGGTCAAGTTATTCTTATGGAACCTAGAAGATGTGGGTCAGGGATGGTACTTGACGTGTCCTATGTATTAAACACATGGACTCAGCTTCAGCAGGCACCCTTGAGCGCCTGTGAAGACCATGAACCACCAGTAGTAGAGAAACTGTCAGTCAATGAACAGATGAACACACTCTGTGCCTGGCAATTCCACTTTCTTCCGCCTTCATAGTAAATTTGGGGGTCACACCACGTATCCTCGTGTTTGTTTGACCATGCTAATTCAGTTGGTTTAGTTAAAACCAATCAGAATTTAAGTTAATTAACAAAAAAGGCACATATTTATTTTAAAAAAAGTATTAAATGTAATAACAAATGTAAATATAGCTTGAAAAAGTGGGAGTTGAAAAGGGGGTGGAAGGGGTTGCCACACGTTCTGATATTTTTGAAATTGCTTTTTATAATCTTATGCAGATTTGTAGAGCGCACTAGGACCTGGAACAGTATCCTGGCTATGAGCAAGTGTGAGTCTAGGCACACCTAGGGCCTAATGGGACTACTCGAAAATACAGGTCTTAATCTTCTTGCAGAATTCAAGAAGTGAGGAGGCAGCTCTTATGTGTAGCAGCAGGTCATTCCACTCTTTGGGAATGATGTAGGGGAAGGCTTGACTACTGGATCAGGTTTTCTGCAGGTGTGGGATTTTTGCAAGTAGGAGTCTGGACAAGTGGCGTTATCTGGCAGGTTTGTGAAAGCAGATGCGATTGTTGAGGTATGCTTGGCCAGTGTTATGTAGTGCCTAGAAAGTGTGGTTGAGGAGTTTGAATTGGGCATCGTTCATGAATGTGGAGACAGTGGAGCTTCTTCAGGTTTGGTCTGGTGTGACGTGCAACATGGGAGGTTGAGCGTGATTCTAGCTGCCAAGTTCTGATTAGTCTGCAGCCTTCTGGTGAGTTTTTGTTGTTGTTCCCAGCAATGCAAATGTTCCCATAGTCCAGCCTGCTTGTGACTATGGTGTCCATGACAGTTTTGTTTGTGCTAATTGGGAGCCATTCAAAAATCTTCCTCAGCATTTTCAGAGTATGGAAGCATGAAGCAGTGACAGCATTGACTTGGGCGTTCATGTCAAGTTTGCTGTCAATGATGATCCTGAGATTATTAGCGTGGGTGTCGGTCCTAGCTCTGTTGAACACCAGGTGGAGTCTCACGGTGATGTGAGAATAGAAGATTTAATTTAAATTATGTAAAAGATAAATAGCAACATATTAAGTAAGGCTATATTTAATAAATACATAAGATTTACCTACATAGTGGAGTGTGACAGAGATGCGTTCTCACTTCCCTCCTTTTTAGAACGAAGCGTACCAGACAGCGTAGCTGTTTGGTTTGCTAACAATATCTTGGGGACATTTGGAAAGCTTCTTTGGGAATGCAGTCCTCCCATTGCTTACCATTGGCTTTGAAACTCAATTTAATTAAAAAAAACACTTTATTCAGCGTGCTAAACAACCGTAAAAGCAGTCTGAATAAAACAATCACACATGATTAAAATGAAGAAATAAAAACAACGGTGATGGTTTATTATAATCATAAATGTCTCTACCACAGGTACATGTTTAAAAATTACAAAAAGGCTACTGTCCAGTCTCCATAGGGTTTGTTACAGCATCAAAGAACAATACTTTTATGTATGTTAATAGCTTTTGAGATGAAAACTGGGATGTTAAAGCAAACCCTAGAGTCATTCAACTAAAGCAGATATTTCAGGGCAACAATATGTGATCTGATATCTTGTGCTAGCAAAAGAGGTTTTTAATAATGGCACCTACAATTTGAAAAAAAACCCACAAAACAGCATAAACTGCATGAAGCTTTGTTTGCTTTGGCTGTCACAAGGGCAGGGAATTTTATCTAATGGCCAAGTTTTCATAAGGGGAAAGGCAACTAAATTGTGGACAATTCCTGATCTAAATCTCGTTAGTTCAAATCGGTGCTTAAATTTTAGACGTGAGTTAAAAATCGTTGATAGCCCTTCTTCAGTGCAAGTGAGAAATAAAGTGTAACAGTTAGTTTTCCCCCTCGCTTCTCACCCTGACTTCCATTTTAGGAAACATAAAGTTATCTTTGATAGACCGTTTAGAGAGTGTTCTTATCAATCGAGGGTTAGGATGAATTGGCATCTTAAACATCTCAATATAGGTGGAATTTATATAACTAGGCCAAGGGGAGCACAGTGCTTTATCCAGAGACAGACAGTCTTCAATAATTAACTTAGTAAAACAAGTTTCTTCTTTGTTCCAGATAACGTGCCAGAGCAACAAAGGGCAATGTGCAATTATATCTGCTAGGTACTGCAACCCAACTTCACTATCTGGTACCTCAGTAGAGGCTGAGGTAGGGAGACATAACAAACGTTTGAAGAAACTATTTTCTTCAGCTTAAAGAACCTCACTCATATAATGGCCCCATATACCTGCCTCTATGCGACAGTACCTAATGCCCTTGGCTTATAAATTGCAAGCATATCTTGTATAGGCCGGGTGCCCAACTTTCCAGAGAACCTAAAAATTCCATGGGCACTCCTATCTTATCCCTAACATGGAAATTTCGTGTAACCATCAGCCATTTCCTGCACAGGTAATGCCCAAATAGCAAAACGTGTCAACTGTAGCTCTCTGGGTATAATCCAGAAAAAATGTTCAACATATCTTCTGCTTGACTCCGCTGATCATTGTATAGGTCTTGTTCTAGTTGACCACTAGTTTTCTTGCCTTTTTGGACTTTAAAATTTACGGTGCATTCGCTATGTGGGCCAAAGTGAACTGTACTGAATAATTTCTCATATAGCCTAGCAAGGAAATTAATAATCGGTCTAGGCGCACTAATGGAGAGCAGGATTTAACCTAGAATGATGTGGTCGACTAAATCAAAAGCATTGTTCAATTCTGCACAGCAGAGATACAGTCTACCACCTTTGGCCCGTGTATGTTTACCTATTAATAATTCTAAGTTCACATATTGGTCTATGGATCGCACTCCTTTTCTAAACCCAAACATTGCCGGGCAAGTATTGAGTGTTAACTTGCCCAATCTTCCAGTCTCATGAGTAACAATTTAATCATCACTTCTAAGAATCTAGAAGTAATTATGGGCGCTAATTATTTGCTTCAGATTTGGTTCCCTTCTTATAGATTGGTACCATAATAGATCTTCCCCATGATGGTGGAATAACTGTAGTAGCTGCCATATTGAAAAATCTGGTTAAAATTGGACCTCACGAATCAGCAGCGGTTTTATAAATATCCACAGGCACCCCGTCAGGGCCTGGGGCTTTGCCTCCCACGCTTCCATTTACTGCTAATAGGACGTCTTCTATGGTAATATTCAATGGAAGAACAGGCCGGGCTCAAGTATCTTCCTTAATCTATCTTCCTTCCTTGTAGCAGGTAATCTAAAAATGTCGGTTGATAAAGTGGGAGACCCAATTTCAAATCTCAGGAGGCTAGGGTTACAAGTATGATTGAACCAACCTTCCGGCTGGCCTTGGCCTGAGCTACTCGGGCGAGTAAGGAGGTCATTAGTTATATTAGTTACACTGATGAAACTAGATAGTAACTGATTAGGAGTGACTTCATCCTCCAGACACTAAAGAATATCTGTAAAGCCCTTGCAAAAAATGCCATATAATGATTTTAATTGGGTTGACTCCCACCCACTTAATATGAACGCCATTGGGTCTTGTAGGGATAATATTGGCAGCAAAACTCAACCCGGTGTTGCTAACTTTTCCCCAAAAGAAGACCGTCAGTACTATACAATTGTGATTACTCCGGTCCGGCTTAACAACCCTAAGTGTAAAAAACCATTTACTTGCACTAGCTGAAATGAGTATGTGGAAAATAATAGTTGAGGCATTCTTTCCTATAAAGATTGGTATCTGTTCTCCATTATTATCATAGGCACATTTCAGTAGATGTAAATCCAGCTCGTTTGATTATCATAGAATTCACTATACCTCCATAAACATTATGGGTAAAATGCAAATAACCAGTAACCCCGTGGTCCTTAACCCACAAACTCATGTGGTAGAAAAGGGGCAGGCTTAATGTTAAAATCACTTGCCCAATAAGTATAAAGTTACTAGGGATAGAGGGAAGTAATTTCTCTAAACGACCGTTGAGGTAAGAGTCAAAAATATTATTGTAAAAGTTTACCAATACCACATAATAGCCTCCTTTATTTGTTAGCCTCAGTATTATTGAACATGGACCTGCAATTAATTTTTTCTTACTGTTTAGTGGGAGTTGTTTTCGATCAAAGAACCAGAAGACCCCCTGTAGCCGACCAGAAGGCAATGGATAGGCCTCAAGCCATTGTGATGAAAAACTCTCACAATATTTAGGGGCTGTACACCAAGTTTCCTGGATGTATATTATATCAAAATTGCCAATGAAATCGAACCAACCAGGTTAGCCCGGTTTATTTGCTAACCCACCTGCATTCCATGATGCAATTTTATGGCCTCCATCCAGACCTGGGGAAGAGGTGATAGGGGGTGGCAATTCTTGTGAAACAGTTTTCTGGAATATTTTGGCTGCATTACTATTCAGCAATGGCGACTGGGCACAAGAATTATTATCAACACAATTGCTATAATTAAAGCTATGACAACACCTACTTACCTATCCCCCTGATTTAAGACTTCGTTCATCCTATGTTGCCTCATCTCTTGTCAATCAATACCCTGCAGGTCACTCAGTGCTTGAAACCTATTAGAGACCACCAAGGTTGACTTAATGGCTGATCTGAAACATGGTTAATTAATATATTTCCTGCCCCCCTCGTTTGAGACTGGGGATTCTGTAATATAAAAAAAAAAACGGAGGTCGCAGTGATCTATCTGATTCCGTTAGTAGTGGGGCTCTTGCCTTCATTATAGTATCCTGTCCTAAAATTTATTATAATGCCGTCCCCTTTGGAAAGTTTCCTCATAGGGCCAACTCTGCTCACTTTTCTGTTTAACAGAATTTGTTGGGAACCACCTACTGGGAATTGGTAGTTCCCATGAAGCCAGTGTAACACTATTTTTCAGCGACTCGCAGGGCCGGACTGCCTATAGCTGGCACCGGACAACCCCCCCCCCCCAGTGCGCCGCACGGGTGGGCGCCCGTTTGGATCCCCCGGGGGGCGTTTTTGCTACAGGGCCGTTTTTGCAGCATAGCTGCAAAATCGTCCCTGTACCAAAATTTGCTGAAAACCGGCCCCGGCAAAGAGCTCGGTGGCATCACCAAACCCCCCCGAGTGGGTGGGGTGGGGGGGGCGAGCACTTTGCCAGGGCCGGTTGTGGTTCCCAGTCCGGCCCTAGCGACTCGTGGGTTTCTATCTGATCTGTCCGTAAAGGTGGGACATTAGTTAAAACTGCCATACATGGGCAACATTCTGGCAGTAAATTTATGGCAACTTGAGCACTCATGTTAACCCCAATATTCCTTGCTTTATTTTGATTTGTATGCTGGGACTTGTGGCGGACAATATCGCTTGGTACTGGGTAGATATTATTCGCGCTAGATTGCTGCGACTTATGCCTTATCTGAGTCATAGGGGCAGATAGGCGTCCACCACCCCAGTTTGTAACTCTGTCCCAATATCGGTCTCCTTTGTTCCCTCTAGGTGGGGTCTAGTTGCACCTATGTTAGGCCCCGGCATACTAGATGCTGAGGTTGCTGAGGCTGTGTCAAATGCATTCCCCTCAAATGCCCCCTGGGTACATTAAAATGATAGGTTTTGATCTTATCTACTTCAGTAAGCAGGGTCTCCAGCTTTTCTCTAATGGGTACAAACAAATCCTCCATTCTAGATGTTGTTCCAGCTATTAGTGGTGCCCAATAGAAATCCGCAGGGGGGGCTTGGCTGGGTCACTGCCTCCGTATGTGGCGAAATTACCGAAAGAGGGGCATATGGCTCAGCATTGATCGTAGGAGCCTTCTTGCACTTTCTTATTCTCTTAGCTGTGTGGGGACGGGCAGATGAGACACAATTATCTGAGGAAAACACTGGTGCAGACTCTTGGTTTGATAGGGTAATCGAGCCACCTGCAGCACTAAGGCTATGGGACTCTCCTATCTGCGGCTCAGGGACCGTTATCGCAATATCATTATTCATAAATGTCCCAGTCCCTCCCGCCCCTGCTGCTAAAAATAGGCGACGTTCTGCAGTATCCATTTCTTAGAGATAACATTAACCGGAAGCGATTATTGTGCTGCAGTCTCTAGTGCTGGGGGAGCATTAGTAGATTTACGCTTACCCATACCAACTTATGCAAAATATGCGGAAAAAAGTTACAAATAAGGTGTTATTACAACAAGATTACAACAAAATTATCCACAGTACATATGGGCGGTCAAGTCAAAAGAAAGTCAATGACCATTAAACCGTTCAATAGGCATGTGATCGTGGGGGTGTTGCGGGCCGGAAAATCAGGCAAGGAGGCCGGATATAGTGGGCTATAGTTGAGATTTATTGGTACGAAAGTCAAAAAAGACAGGATGACAAAGGCAGTCCGGTAAGACGGGGTGGTTCTTCCTGGTCGACGGTCTTCTGTTGCCGGCTCTCGGGATGGTCTTCGTCTCCGTTGCTGGGGAGGTACCTCGGAGGGCAATAAGAGAGAGAAGGGACCGTTAGACCGAACTGGGTCACAATCGTATGATGACGCCGACACCGGGATGTGCGAGGGAAGAAAAGAAGGACTAGTGAGGTAGGGTTCTATGGGGAAGAGGATCTTTACGGAAAGCGGGGAAGTAGGTCAGAAAAAAGAGTGTTAGGGTGACGGTGGCGGGAAGAGGGGCGTTTGCAAGGTGAAGTGCTTTACAGTAATCACAGTGCAGTTATCGTGCTATACGTGGATAAAGGGGAGAGGACTATACAATATATACACTGAACACCTAGCGTGCTCACGGGAGGGTTTACGCTACTCACGCGGTCCGCCGTAGCTCTCCAGTTGAGCTACGGCCGCTCTTCAGCCACCTCCTCAAGGGCTCCACCAGTCCTCCGACCACTCGTCTACTTCGGCTTGCTCTTCCTCTCGCTCTCCAAGACCAGTCTGAGTATCCTGCCACAATGCTCCGACGTCGTCCTCACAGTGGCGTTCGCTTTTCACTGGTGCTGTCGCTGCCTCGGAGGTGGGACTTCCGAGTTCATGGTGACGTACTTCCGGTGCCTGCGGCCCGGTGATAGGTTCCTGGAACAGAGAGAGGGGCGGGGCACTGTGGGTCATGCTGTTCGTTCTGACACTGTTACGGACCCGAGGGGGTTGTCTAAAAGTGCGTGAGGGGGAAGTCCTTGACAACGGTAAGGTTTCAGGGGGGCACAGTCCAGGTGGGGGTGAAACAGGGACCGGGTCACAAGGCACCACAATGGTAGGCTTTATGCCAGGTTTAAAACCTTCACTGATAATGACTGTAAAATCGAATCATATATTTCCCCTAAAAGAAAAGACTACTATGGTTACATTTGATGATCTAAAGGTAAAATATGGGATTCCTCAGAGTGATTTCTTTAAATACTTACAAGTGCGAGATTTTATTTTAAAACATCGGCTTATGCTATCTAATGGGACTAATGCCCTGTTAGAAGTTTTGAATAAACCTGTTAAGATAGGGATTTTATATAACTGCTTGTTGAGTCAACAAAGTGATGATATTGCTATACAAGAGGGGAAATGGAGTATCAGATTGGGCATTCCTGACAAGCTGATTCAAGTATCTATCGACATGGCTGCAAAGATTACACTGACAGCTAACTTACGCTCTCAGCACTATAAAATGTTATTTAATTTATATCATACACCGGCCAAGATGATGAAGTGGGGCAATATATATAATGGGAAATGTTATCGATGCCAAGCTGATAAAGCAGACATTGTACATATATTTTTTGATTGCAGAGTTTTGAACTCTTTTTTCACTTCTATTGCCCAATTTTTGTCAACTATTTTGAATTCTGATGTGTTGATATCTAGAGAGATGATGTTTGGACTCTGCAAAGACATGGCCAGTATGCCACTTTATTATCAAAATCGGTATTTCTTGTTTATGGCTATGTCAGTTGCTCGATTAAGTATCGCTTCCATGTGGTTGAAAGCTGAGGCACCGTCATTTGAGATGTGGCGGGCAAAGTTCTATAACATATTTAATTTAGAATTTAATTTATATCGTATTAGATCATTGAAGAAAAAACAACTGGGGTATAGGATCTGGCAGCCTATGATTGATCATTTAGCTAATGATAGCCCAAGTTAGGCTGTAATATTTGCTCACTCTCTTGGTTATGATATATGTACTTGTGATTAGGATTAATGTATATATTTTTTTGTATTTGCTTTGATCATGCTATGAACTGCATAGTGACATTTTTTAAAAAAATACAAAAATCAAAGAAAAGACTACAAAGCAGTCTTCGCTGCTAATCCAGAGGAGCAAAGTCTCATAAGGAAGTGATATGTTAGAGGGTG
The DNA here is from genome assembly GCF_964263255.1 of Lissotriton vulgaris. Taxonomy (NCBI): domain Eukaryota; kingdom Metazoa; phylum Chordata; class Amphibia; order Caudata; family Salamandridae; genus Lissotriton; species Lissotriton vulgaris. The sequence continues at coordinate 289,097,456 of NC_141689.1, forward strand.
GGCCCGGCCTGGCCTCTTCCAGGCAAAGACGGGCCTGCCCATGGCTGGGCTTCTCTGGGAGTGGCCTGCACATATCCCTCGCCACGGGGTTCGAGGCAGCGCTTTGAGCGCATTGGTTGTGCCTCCCCCTGAAGCAGGAAGGAGCCCTGCGACAGCGAGTCCCGCCAGGGCAAGGCAGCAGCAAGCGGCAGACTGTCCAGCGCCGCGGGGGTCAAGGCAGCCCTTTGAGCATCTTGGTGGTGCCCCCACCCCTCCCACTGGGGGGGCAGAGGGAAAGCCCAATAGGCCCCAGACATATGTTAATGGGCATGCCAGGGAGGAGCCTCTTAGGCAAGAGTTGCACCCTTTTTTTGTGAACACCATGTTTCAGAGAGAGAGAGAGAGAGAGAGATAGATATATCGAGAGAGAGAGAGAGAGATCTAGAGAGAGAGATCTAGAGAGAGAGAGATCTAGAGAGAGAGAGAGATCTAGAGAGAGAGATCTCGAGAGAGATCTAGAGAGAGATCTAGAGAGAGAGAGAGATCTAGAGAGAGAGATCTAGAGAGATATCTAGAGAGAGATATCTAGAGAGCTCGAGAGAGAGAGATCTATAGAGAGAGAGAGATATCTAGAGAGCTCGAGAGAGAGAGAGAGAGAGAGATCGAGAGAGAGAGAGAGAGATAGAGAGAGATCGAGAGAGAGAGAGAGAGATCGAGAGAGAGAGAGAGAGAGAGATCGAGAGAGAGAGAGAGAGAGAGATCGAGAGAGAGAGAGAGAGATCGAGAGAGATAGAGAGAGAGGGAGATATCGAGAGAGAGAGATATCGAGAGAGAGAGAGATATCGAGAGAGAGAGAGATATCGAGAGAGAGAGATATCGAGAGAGAGAGAGAGAGATATCGAGAGAGAGAGATATCGAGAGAGAGAGAGAGAGAGATATCGAGAGAGATATCGAGAGAGATATCGAGGGAGAGAGAGAGATATCGAGGGAGAGAGAGAGATATCGAGGGAGAGAGAGAGATATCGAGAGAGAGAGAGAGATATCGAGAGAGAGATATCGAGAGAGAGAGAGAGATATCGAGAGAGAGAGAGAGATATCGAGAGAGAGAGAGATATCGAGAGAGAGAGAGAGATATCGAGAGAGAGAGAGAGTTATCGAGAGAGAGAGAGAGAGAGAGAGATATCGAGAGAGAGAGAGAGATATCGAGAGAGAGAGAGAGATATCGAGAGAGAGAGAGAGATATCGAGAGAGAGAGAGAGATATCGAGAGAGAGAGAGAGAGATATCGAGAGAGAGAGAGAGAGAGAGATATCGAGAGAGATATCGAGGGAGAGAGAGAGATATCGAGAGAGAGAGAGATATCGAGAGAGAGAGAGAGATATCGAGAGAGAGAGAGATATCGAGAGAGAGAGAGAGATATCGAGAGAGAGATATCGAGAGAGAGAGAGAGATATCGAGAGAGAGAGAGAGATATCGAGAGAGAGAGAGAGATATCGAGAGAGAGAGAGAGAGAGATATCGAGAGAGATATCGAGGGAGAGAGAGAGATATCGAGGGAGCGAGAGAGATATCGAGAGAGAGAGAGAGATATTGAGAGAGAGAGAGAGATATCGAGAGAGAGAGAGATATCGAGAGAGAGAGAGATATCGAGAGAGAGAGCGATATCGAGAGAGAGAGAGATATCGAGAGAGAGAGAGATATCGAGAGAGAGAGAGAGATATCGAGAGAGAGAGAGAGTTATCGAGAGAGAGAGAGAGAGATATCGAGAGAGAGAGAGAGATATCGAGAGAGAGAGAGAGATATCGAGAGAGAGAGAGAGATATCGAGAGAGAGAGAGAGATATCGAGAGAGAGAGAGAGAGAGATATCGAGAGAGAGAGAGATATCGAGAGAGAGAGAGAGAGATATCGAGAGAGAGAGATATCGAGAGAGAGAGAGAGATATCGAGAGAGATATCGAGGGAGAGAGAGAGATATCGAGGGAGAGAGAGAGATATCGAGAGAGAGAGAGATATCGAGAGAGAGAGAGAGATATCGAGAGAGAGAGAGAGATATCGAGAGAGAGAGAGAGATATCGAGAGAGAGAGAGATATCGAGAGAGAGAGAGAGATATCGAGAGAGAGAGAGAGATATCGAGAGAGAGAGAGAGAGAGTTATCGAGAGAGAGAGAGAGAGAGATATCGAGAGAGAGAGAGAGTTATCGAGAGAGAGAGATATCGAGAGAGAGAGAGATATCGAGAGAGAGAGAGAGAGAGAGAGATATCGAGAGAGAGAGAGAGATATCGAGAGAGAGAGAGAGATATCGAGAGAGAGAGAGAGATATCGAGGGAGAGAGAGAGATATCGAGAGAGAGAGAGATATCGAGAGAGAGAGAGAGATATCGAGAGAGAGATATCGAGAGAGAGAGAGAGATATCGAGAGAGAGAGAGAGATATCGAGAGAGAGAGAGAGAGATATCGAGAGAGAGAGAGAGATATCGAGAGAGAGAGAGAGATATCGAGAGAGAGAGAGAGAGAGATATCGAGAGAGAGAGAGAGATATCGAGAGAGAGAGAGAGATATTGAGAGAGAGAGAGAGATATCGAGAGAGAGAGAGATATCGAGAGAGAGAGAGAGATATCGAGAGAGAGAGAGATATCGAGAGAGAGAGAGATATCGAGAGAGAGAGAGATTTCGAGAGAGAGAGAGAGTTATCGAGAGAGAGAGAGAGAGATATCGAGAGAGATAGAGAGAGATATCGAGAGAGATAGAGAGAGATAGAGAGAGATAGAGAGAGATAGAGAGAGATATCGAGAGAGATAGAGAGAGATATAGAGAGAGATATCGAGAGAGATAGAGAGATATCGAGAGAGATAGAGAGATATCGAGAGAGAGAGAGAGATATCGAGAGAGAGAGAGAGATATCGAGAGAGAGATATCGAGAGAGAGATATCGAGAGAGAGAGATATCGAGAGAGAGAGAGAGATATCGAGAGAGAGAGATATCGAGAGAGAGAGATATCGAGAGAGAGAGATATCGAGAGAGAGAGATATCGAGAGAGAGAGATATCGAGAGAGAGAGATATCGAGAGAGAGAGATATCGAGAGAGAGAGATATCGAGAGAGAGAGAGATATCGAGAGAGAGAGATATCGAGAGAGAGAGAGATATCGAGAGAGAGAGAGATATCGAGAGAGAGAGAGATATCGAGAGAGAGAGAGATATCGAGAGAGAGAGATATCGAGAGAGAGAGATATCGAGAGAGAGAGATATCGAGAGAGAGATATCGAGAGAGAGATATCGAGAGAGATATATCGAGAGAGATATATCGAGAGAGATATATCGAGAGAGATATATCGAGAGAGATATATCGAGAGAGAGCTCGAGGGAGAGCTCGAGAGAGAGAGAGAGATATCGAGAGAGAGAGATATCGAGAGAGAGAGAGAGATATCGAGAGAGATATCGAGGGAGAGAGAGAGATATCGAGGGAGAGAGAGAGATATCGAGAGAGAGAGAGATATCGAGAGAGAGAGAGAGATATCGAGAGAGAGAGAGAGATATCGAGAGAGAGAGAGAGATATCGAGAGAGAGAGAGATATCGAGAGAGAGAGAGATATCGAGAGAGAGAGAGAGATATCGAGAGAGAGAGAGAGATATCGAAAGAGAGAGAGAGAGAGTTATCGAGAGAGAGAGAGAGAGAGATATCGAGAGAGAGAGAGAGTTATCGAGAGAGAGAGAGAGAGAGATATCGAGAGAGAGAGAGATATCGAGAGAGAGAGAGAGATATCGAGAGAGAGATATCGAGAGAGAGAGAGAGATATCGAGAGAGAGAGAGAGATATCGAGAGAGAGAGAGAGAGATATCGAGAGAGAGAGAGAGATATCGAGAGAGAGAGAGAGATATCGAGAGAGAGAGAGAGAGAGATATCGAGAGAGAGAGAGAGATATCGAGAGAGAGAGAGAGATATTGAGAGAGAGAGAGAGATATCGAGAGAGAGAGAGATATCGAGAGAGAGAGAGAGATATCGAGAGAGAGAGAGATATCGAGAGAGAGAGAGATATCGAGAGAGAGAGAGATTTCGAGAGAGAGAGAGAGTTATCGAGAGAGAGAGAGAGAGATATCGAGAGAGATAGAGAGAGATATCGAGAGAGATAGAGAGAGATAGAGAGAGATAGAGAGAGATAGAGAGAGATAGAGAGAGATATCGAGAGAGATAGAGAGAGATATAGAGAGAGATATCGAGAGAGATAGAGAGATATCGAGAGAGATAGAGAGATATCGAGAGAGAGAGAGAGATATCGAGAGAGAGAGAGAGATATCGAGAGAGAGATATCGAGAGAGAGATATCGAGAGAGAGAGATATCGAGAGAGAGAGAGAGATATCGAGAGAGAGAGATATCGAGAGAGAGAGATATCGAGAGAGAGAGATATCGAGAGAGAGAGATATCGAGAGAGAGAGATATCGAGAGAGAGAGATATCGAGAGAGAGAGAGATATCGAGAGAGAGAGATATCGAGAGAGAGAGAGATATCGAGAGAGAGAGAGATATCGAGAGAGAGAGATATCGAGAGAGAGAGATATCGAGAGAGAGAGATATCGAGAGAGAGATATCGAGAGAGATATATCGAGAGAGATATATCGAGAGAGATATATCGAGAGAGATATATCGAGAGAGAGCTCGAGGGAGAGCTCGAGAGAGAGCTCGAGAGATATATCGAGAGAGAGAGATATTGAGAGAGAGCGAGAGAGAGATCGGTCTAGAGAGAGAGAGAGAGAGATCGATCTAGAGAGAGAGATCTAGAGATCTAGAGCTCTTTAAGGATGGCACGTGTCTGGCAGAGTGCATAGACTGTTGCTTGGCTGGCTGGCCAGGTGGCTTGCGTGGATTTGCAAGCCTTTTTATTACCCAGAGTTTTAGGCCATTTTCTGTTGCAGGCTCTAGGGCCACCCACACATATAAGGTACCTTTTTTATCAGCAGACCTGGGGAAATGCCAGGTGGATGAAAGTTTGTGGCTCTCCACAGATTTCAGTACTTTCCATCACAGAAATGTGAGGAAAAGTTAGAGCTTTGCAAGGAAGTCACCACATCCTTGATTCCCCTGGGTGTCTGTTTCTTAAAAATGTACAATTTTCTAGGTTTCCCTAGATGCTTGCTGAGCTAGGACCCAAAATCCGCAGTTAAGCACATAGCAAAAAAAGGGTCCGTTTTCACTAGAAAAATGTGATGTCAACATTTTGCTTTGGGCCATTTTATGTCGCAGACGCTAGGCCTACCCACACAAGTGAGGTATCATTTATATCGGGAGACTAGGAGAACACAGAATAGTAAAACAAGTGTTCTTGGTGTTTGTCTTTCTATGCATTTCTGCCTTCCAAATGTAAGAGAGTGTGTTAAAAAATAAGTAATTTAACAATACCCTCTAATTCGCATGCTAATATGGGTACCTGCAAATTCAGAGATGCACAAATAACCACTGCTTCTAAACTCCATATCTTGTTCCCATTTCAGATAATAGTAGGTTTCCTTGATACCTATTTTTCACTCTTTATATTTTACCAAGTGACTTGCTGTATAGCTGGTACACAATGAAAAACAAATGCAGGGTGCAACTCAGTTATTGGCTCTGAGTACTTTGTGTTCTTGGTGAACCTACAAACCTCATATAGCCCTGCAGCTAGAAGAGTCCTTCGGATGTAACGGTATGTAGCGTCAAAAAATCTACCATAGTTAAAAGTAGCAAGTGAAAATGTAGGCACAAATGGCTGTTTTTTTAAGCAAAATGTAAATATTTTTATATTTCAACTGTTCCTTTCTATAGGAAAAACGTGAAGGAACTACACAAATGACGCCTTGCTGCATTCAGAATGTTGTCTCCTTTTCATGAATTTATAGCTTTCTGGGATCCATTATTGATTTCACACTAATTTTAACCACTAACTAGAAAGAGCTTGAAGCACTAAAAATAGCAAAAATTGGGTAGGTCCCAGTGAAATGCAAAAACTTTGTTGAAAATGTTGGTTTTCTGACACACGTTTTCCTGTGCCTGAAAGCTGAGAAGATAGTGATTTTAGCACCCAAGGCCCTTCGTTGATACCAGACTCTTTCTTCTGCAGCACTCTTTCCAAGTTGTCCCCAAAATGTTACTGTATTTTTCCTATTTTCTGAGTTCCCATATAGGGAAACCGCAAACCCTGGATACCTTTTAGAATTCTTAGCATGTTGGAAGAAAAGGACGCAAATTTGGAGTGGACACCTTATGTGAACAAAAAGCTATGGCAGCCTGAGCGCAAACTACCCCAAATAGCCAAACAAATAAGAGCATGGCACGAGGGAAAGGGCAATAATAGGCCGGGTAGAGAAATATAAGACTTATAATAATTGCATTCATAAAATTAATAGCTGTAGTAAAAATTACAGTTTATGGTAATGGACAGTAAGAGGTTTTTTAATGGGACAAAATAATACACTTAATATGGACATTTCTTAAAAAGTTTTAAAAATCTGGGCTAAAGTGAGGAAAAATAAATAAGAAAAAATTAATTGCTAATAAACAGTATCATTTGAATGAAAACAACATAGATGTATTTAATGCAAGTTGAGGAAGTTATATGTATGATAAAGTGGGGTTTGAGAAATTCTTAAATTACATTAAGAACATACCTTGATATGTAAATGACTAATGATATAGTGGCATACATCCCAAATAAATAAGCAGAAATTCTAATGTTGCTTAACGTGCATCAGCCAACCCATCACCAGGTAGTTTTCTCATCTACTTGGTCTCATCTATTAAATGAGGTTAACCGTTTCTAAACGATTAGTGAATCTTTACTTAAAATTTTCTTTACATGCCACACCTCATGCCACTTCAACATTTCACTGTCACTTTTTTTTAGATGTTTGTTACTTTTATTGTTGGTGCCATATTTCTCCCTCCTTGCTATTATGACACATTTTTAAGTGTAAGAGGGGTACATGTTACTTTGTTACTTTATGTGGGTGATGTAGCACGAGTCCTCCAGGTTAAGTAACAAATAATCCTAACCTTTTTAGTGTTAACCTTATGCTCTTAAAGTCAGGAAACAAATTATGGATATTACTGCTGAAAACTGAAATGGCTCAGTGATTCTGGCTCTTTGTATTTTGGTAATTCAATACCCCAACAAATTGTATTTATGGAACTTTTTCAAGGGTAAGATGAGCCAGAATTGAAGGCTCGCACCAGCAGAGTTGTTCCATCAGTCTAGGTAGGCTGGTGATCCAAGACCTACAATCATACCTCAGAAGTACCTATCAGAGGTGGGATGCCAGGAGTCTTAACACCTTTCCGAGTACTTTTTCTTCCAAAGGCGTTAAAGATACTGTAGCACGAAAATGAGCAGGCTGCCATCGCGGAAGCCTCACCTTGCCAAAGATGATATCCAAGACTTGTCTGCCCAAAGTATTTCTTCAGGATTTCTCTCTTTCTCTAGATCTAAACACCTGGAAAAAAAATCTACGTGAGATCGGAGGAAATTATGTTCTCCAGTATTAGGGGTGTCTTTCATAGATTCACATGCCTGAATCATTCCCCGTCGTCGGAGTGGGAGTCCCACGGTACATAAAATAGCAATAATATGCCATAATTATACAGTAAAAACCATTAGAATAAACCAGGAAGTAAAGTAGTCAAGCTACAGTAGGAAAAAAAACAAACTTCCACATCTATGACTATCATAGTCATTTTGTATAGTCCAAACTACAGCCAATCAGGCGCCAGCACCCACCAGAATGTTCTCCCCAGAGGCTTAGGCTCTCAGATTTTCTACCGCACGTCGTGTGAAGGGAGTCTCCCTGAGCTCTGCTCAGTTTCTTTTGGAATATCTCTACTTTCTGGTTAAAATGTCTTCAAAGAAGTCTCTGTTCAGAGCCTGCGAATCCTGTGGTAAGCTCCGGCTTTTTAAAGAGGATCCTCATGAGAAATGTATATATTGTCTCTACCCAGATCATCTAGTCAAAGACTGTAAGATCTGCAGGAAATTTCCTCCAAAGACCCTCAGAGACAGAGAAGGTCGATTGCTTTTGTGGCTACAAAGGCTAAAGGATTCTGATAAGGCTGTGTCTGATGTTGACAGTATTGCCTCGGGTTCCACTTCAGTGTCTAGGAAGAGGCCTGCGTCTGAACATCAACCATCTTCTGAGGCTAAGGTTGCTAAGAAAAATCAACCTACAAAGGGTTCTGACAAACCTTCATGTTCAAGGGCTGCCTCTTCAGGCAAAGGCTTGGAGAGTTCTTCTCATAAAAAGCCCGCCAAGAATTTGCCTCAGAAAACTGTCCAGAGTTCTTCTCAGGACTCGTCTTTTCAGACGCCTTCCACTGTCAGCTCGTCGACGAAGACCTCCGCCGATGCTTCATCCACGTCGACGATGACCTTCTCATCTCCTAAATCGTCAATGATTATGACGACGGCGGCGTCTTCCCCAACTATGGTCTATGTTACGGTAAGGCCTATCTCGTCGACGACGGCCGTCGGCGATTCCTCGTCGACATCGAGTCTGAAAGCCTTGCCGTCATCGAGAAGATCGGCAGCGACAATATCGTCGACGGCGCTGCCACCGACGAAGGTCATTCCGACGACGACTAGCGTCCCGTCGACGAAGGCCTCCACGTCGACGATTAAAATCCCGTTGACGAAGACCAATCCGTCGACGACGGCCATCCAGTCGTCGACGATCATACCGTCGACGAAGAACATACCGTCGACGAAGAGCATACCGTCGACGGAGATGAAACCGTCGACGAAGGGCGTACCGCCGACGAAGGGCGTCCCGTCGACGAAGAGCGCACCGTCGACGAAGGGTGTACCGTCGACGAGGGACGTACCGTCGACGAAGGGTGTACCGTCGGTGAAGGGTGTACCGTCCACGAATGGCGTACCGTCATCGAAGGATGTACCGTCGACGAAATCCATCCTGTCGACGACAGTTTCAAAGGCATCTATAATATCGGCCACTGACACATCGGAAAACGCGCCTTCGACGCCGCAGTTTTCATCCTGTACCGCGTTGCAAGTATGGTCTCCGTCTACGGTTTTCTTTACACCAAAACTGACGACGCAAGTTCCTGACCGTCTTTTGGACTCAGATAGTGAGGAAGAAACAAATCAGAGGTTTGGAGTGGCTACAAGTCCTTCTGAATTGAATATCCAGTTGAAGGAGGATGAGCAGGAGGAAGATCATCCAGCGGTGCAGATGCCGTCTCAGGTGGATTCCTTGCCACTCACTCAAGTGCCTATGGCTTTACTGTCCAATCTCCAATACATGTTGGACGATTATTACAGGAGGTTTCCACCTTCAGAACCAGCGGGCTCAGAGCCAACTACTCCTAATACTGAGGTTCCGACACCAAATTTGCAGCCAGTACTTCCTACATCGCCTGCTTCACAGGTACAGTCGGAAGGAGCCGACCCTTTGTCTTCCGAGGAGGAGGAACAAAGGGAGGAAGGTGAGGTTCAAGATGAGTCGGAGTGGGATGAATATCAGGAGCACACACCTTCCCCTTCGCGCCAAGCAGTTTCGATTTCTCCACCGGTGGACGTGGTTGGCTTCCATCTCTTGATGGAACGCGCCACTAAACGTTTTCATATAGATATGGAGCATAAAGAGCAAGATTGTTTTCTTTATGACTTTAAAGACCAACCAAAGAGACAGATTAAGTCAATTCCCATTATTGATTTCATCTGGCAGGAGGGAATTAAGGTCATGGCAACACCAGCATCCATTCCTCCAGTCCTACCACGTTTGGAAAAGAAGTACAGGGCACCAGACAAATCTCCAGCATGCCTTATAGGACAGCCTAAACTGGACTCTGTAATAATTCAAGCGGCACAGAAGAGGGCTCGAAATCCTTCGTCCCAGCTGACGGCCCCTCCTGACAGGGATGGCAAACGCTTGGATTCTATAGGAAAACGCGTCTCTACAATGGCGGCTACGACAGTTCGAGCGGCAAATTCATTGGCCATATTAGGAAGATATGACCGGCAAATGTGGTCTGATATCGCACCATATCTTGATCTTCTACCTGAACCTTCAAAGACTGAGGCGCTCAAGATACTTCATGAAGTCCAAAGAATCTCGGAGGAGATTATTGATTCAGCTGTGGATGTGGCCTCAACAGGTTTTCGGCAGCTGGCAGGAGCTGCAGTTCTTCGCCGGCAGGGTTGGCTGCGATCTACTTCTTTTAGGCAAGAAGTACAACATAAAGTACTGGATTTACCATATGATGGTGAATATCTGTTTGGACCTCAGGTAGAAGAAGCCTTGCAAACTATAAAGAAGGATTCTGAAACTGCGAAATCCTTAGTGTCTCTTCAATTTCGAAAGCAGCCCTTTCGAGGAGCGAGAGGACGGGGAGTGTCCTCTACCAGAGGTGGATATGGCCAGCAATCCTCTTACAGGCAAAATAACCAAAGATACCAGACTCAACGCTATCAGTCTTACAACCAAAGAAAGCCTTCCTATCCCCAAAACAAAGGTAGAGCAAGTTACCGTGGAAAGGATAAAAGACAATGACATTTTTCACTTGCCGCCACCGCTGCCCTATTCAAAAGAAAAAATTGGAGGGCGAATATCCAAATTTTTCTCAAGTTGGCAGTCAATAACATCCGACAAATGGGTCCTAGACATAGTGTCCAGGGGTCATGCCCTAGAATTCGATAGATTTCCCCCAAACGTTTCTCCAAAAGGACCCCCCCCAGCTCACCTGAAGGAATTATTTGCTCAAATCAGAATAATGATGCAGAAGGGAGCGATCGAGAGCGTGCCTCAAAAGATGAAAGGGATGGGGTTTTACTCCAGATTCTTTCTGATAAAGAAAAAGAATGGAGAGTGGCGCCCGATTCTAGATCTTCGCGCTCTGAACAAATACTTGAGAAAATTGACATTCAGAATGTTATCGCTCCAGGAAATATTGCATCTTTTGGCAGCAGGGGATCACATGGTCACATTAGATCTCCAAGATGCGTATTTCCATATTCCAATTCTACCTCGTCACAGAAAGTTCCTGCGCTTCAGGGTGGCTGGCAGGGATTACCAATTCAAGGTTCTTCCTTTTGGACTACGATCGGCGCCAAGAGTTTTCACCAAGGTTCTGGCTCCGGTAGCGGCGCATCTCCGGCTACAGGGAATCCAAATATTCCCATACTTAGACGACTGCCTTATAAAGGCCAGTTCTCGAGCAGTCGTTCATTCGCATCTGCAACAGTGTCTACACCTGTTCAAATCCCTGGGCCTCTCCATCAACCACGAAAAATCCAACCTGCAACCGTCACAAAGACAAGCCTTCTTGGGAGCAACTTTGGACACTCAGGAACTTCGGGCCTTTGTCTCGGAGGAAAGGGAACTCAGGATAAAGGACATGGCACAGAAACTGTTGTCAAAAAAGTCAGTTTCTGTTCGGATATTCAAATCCTTTCTGGGGATGGTCTCTTCTTGCATCCCATTGCTTCCGAACTGTTGCCTCAGAATGAGGCCCCTACAGGAAGAACTGACCCAGCAGTGGCTACAGGTCACAGGAACGTTCGAGGATATGATCAGGATCACACCGACAATGCAAAACTCTTTAAGATGGTGGATGCAAAAACGACATCTTTAGAAGGGGTGTGCGTTTCTCCAAGAGCCACCAAGCCTCACCATCACGACAGATGCCTCTCTCGAGGGCTGGGGAGCGCACCTTCAAGGCCTCACTATCAGTGGCAAGTGGACTGCCCTGCAACAGCGTTGGCACATAAACCGCTCGGAGCTGAGAGCCATTTTCCTGGCGCTCAAGGCGTTTCATGCAGTCATTCAAGGTTCAAATGTGTTGATAAAGACGGACAACACAACAAGCATGCACTACGTCAACAAACAAGGGGGAACTCGATCTCCCCTCCTCTCCCAGGAAGCCCAGGAGTTGTGGACGTGGGCTTTGGAACACGATGTACATCTTCAAGCGGTGCACGTTCCAGGTATAGAGAATGTCTTGGCAGACACACTCAGCAGAACGAAGGTCTCCACTCACGAGTGGGAGCTTCATCAACAGACGGTGGAGCGCATCTTTCGACTATGGGGTCGCCCAGACATAGATCTATTTGCTACAAAGACCAACAGCAAATGCAAGCTCTTTGCAAGCTGGCATCCCCGAAAGGACTCTCAAGGGAATGCGTTTTCTCTGGACTGGTCCCTAAGTTATGCGTACGCATTTCCACCAATCCCTCTTGTACCCAGAGTTCTGCGGAAAGTGAAGAAGGAACCGTGCAGACTAATCCTAATTGCACCCAGATGGCCACGCCAATATTGGTTCACGGAACTCCTCCTACTATCAGAGTGCAAACCAATTCAATTAGATCCAGTCCCGAACCTACTCAGTATGCAGGACGGTCAGGTCTGTCACCCAGATCCAGCATCTCTGAAATTAGCAGCCTGGCGCCTGAATACCGGGAGTTCGCCCACTTGAACATCCCAGAAGAATGCAAAGAGGTACTGGCCAAGGCGAGGGCACCGTCCACAATAAGGACTTACAGTCTAAAATGGAGACGTTTCTGCATTTGGTGTCAGGCAAACGGGCTTCACCCGTTTTCAGCAACACCGGAAGAGATTCTACCGTTCTTCCTACATTTGGCAAAATTAGGTCTCTCTCACGCAACTTTAAAGGTGTTCCTGGCAGCGATATCCAGATATCGGCAAGACGGTACTACTTCCTTGTACTCGACTAGGATTGTACAACAATTCTTCAAGGGACTCTTTAGGATGTTTCCTCCAATACGCCGACCTCCACCAATGTGGCATCTCAATGTGGTCTTGGCACAACTTATGCGTCATCCTTTCGAACCCATTCACAAGGTTGACCTCAAATATCTCTCGTGGAAAGTGGCATTGTTACTGGCGTTGACATCCGCCAGAAGAGTCAGTGACCTCCAGGCCTTTACAATCCAACAGCCTTTTCTGCAATTTACAAGCGACTCTGTAGTGCTCCGCACTAATCCAAAGTACATTCCCAAGGTACCCTTGGAATTCCACCTCAATGAGCCTATAATTCTGAAAACATATTTTCCTAATCCGCAATCACAAGCAGAAAAAGCATTGCATACCTTGGATGTCAAGAGATGTCTTAAATTCTATCTGCAGAGAACATCCGCCTTGCGCTCTTCCAATCAGCTGTTCATCACTTACGGGACTATTCGTAAGGGGCAGGCAGTCTCTAAACAGACAATTGCAAGATGGATTTCGTCTGCCATTGCCTTTTGCCATACGCAAGCGGGACGACCGCAGCAAACAGCTCCTAGAGCTCATTCCACAAGAGCAATATCTTCATCAACGGCTTTGTTTGCTGGAGTTCCAATTCAGCAAATTTGCAGAGCGGCTACTTGGGCTAGTCGCCATACATTCACCAAACATTACTGTCTGGAGACAGCCAGCGAAGCAGATACGTCTGTGGGTCGAGCAGTCCTGCGGAACCTTTTCAAATAAGGTGAGCCTCTGTTTCCCACCTCCTTTTTTACTGTCAGGCTCTGTTATTCCATGTTTGTTACTTTTGCTTGCAGAACTGTATTCTACTATACGTAAACAATATGTGTATTTTCAATTATACTGTTGTATGTACTATTCACTGGCAAGCTGGACAAACATGCTCATCTGCCTGACAAGGATGTACTGCTAGCTACTCTGATTCAGGCATGTGAATCTATGAAAGACACCCCTAATACTGGAGAAGAACAATAGTTACTTACCTGTAATCTGTGGTTCTCCAGTATTGGTGTCTTTCATAGATTCACATGCAACCCGCCCACCTCCCCTCAGAGGCTCTGTTAGGCTAATTTGGGTTACCTTCACTCCTTGCGAGAAAATCTGAGAGCCTAAGCCTCTGGGGAGAACATTCTGGTGGGTGCTGGCGCCTGATTGGCTGTAGTTTGGACTATACAAAATGACTATGATAGTCATAGATGTGGAAGTTTTTTTTTTTTCCTACTGTAGCTTGACTACTTTACTTCCTGGTTTATTCTAATGGTTTTTACTGTATAATTATGGCATATTATTGCTATTTTATGTACCGTGGGACTCCCACTCCGACGACGGGGAATGATTCAGGCATGTGAATCTATGAAAGACACCAATACTGGAGAACCACAGATTACAGGTAAGTAACTATTGTTCTTAATACTAATCGTAGATGCATGGATAAAATGCGGATTGTGTTTTTTTTTTCCGGCAAGATTGCAGTGTTTGCGATTTATGGGTCATTTGTGTAAGGGCAATATTCACACAACCTTCGACATGGCGATAGTGACAGACCGTACATTCCTGGTCTTTCTGATTTACTAAAGGCTCCAGAAACGTGCTATTGGACAATTAGAGCTATTAATGTTTTAGAATATGAAATCTGTTGGGGATGTATTTTATCAGTTAGTGTGCTGCTGGTTCTGTGGTGTTTACCACTCAAGTTATATCTTTTTTTATGTATTTGGTAATTGGTGTTTCATATTACAAGATCTACGGGCTACTCTTTTATTCGATTGAAACTTGATATACACTGCTCTTTTCTAGTGAGTCACAATGAGAGAAAGGTCTGGTCACACTGCTCAGACGAGGGCAAAAAAGTTAAAGGTGAAATATCTTTTCACTTCATGTTCTAATGCACAGACAATTACATACCAGGTTAGTAATGAAATAATTGGCGAGGGGTAGGGTAGACACGAGCATGAATGCTTATGCTACAATAACTCCTATGTGTATATCTTTCAGGACGTGTCTCTATGTATTGACACAGCTGAAGCTTTTAGACTTCCTATCCAGAAGGTTGGTCTCTGGTAGGAATAGGAATACGTTAGCATTTGAGATAATAAATCTGTTGTGTTCTCACCGGTTATTTTTCTAGGTATACTGCTATTCTAGGAAACTTCAATAGAGGGGTGGTATTCCAGCACACCAGTTACTGAGCTATTGAAGGACACAATTCTCCCTTTGGTGGTGATCTATCAGTTTATAATAATTGTGAATCAGAACACAAAAGGTTTGTTCCTGATAATGCAAGTTTATAAGGTGTAAATACCCATACTCTCCTGGCCTCATTAGGCTAGGAAAACCATTTGCTCAAGCCCACCTACTGTTTTCCTTAGAGACCAGAAACAACAAATTAGCAATTCATTCCTGATCTCTCAGACCCAATGAATGAGGTGGAGAAAGGGGAAGACCAGCTCTTAGTTTCCAAAACGTGTGAAAAGGTGCCTCCAGGGAGGAGGTTTTCCTAACTGAAATTCAGCAAGTACAATTCGACAGTGACAACATCGAGACCGTGAACATTACAGGCTTTCCTGGCGTTGATGAAATCTCTACAGAAGAGTGAACTGTGTGTGTTCTAGCATAGTAGCATTTATCATCAGTCTTGATAATGCTCAGCTTAAACGTTTCTTGGGGTCTGATATAGGAACTGGTTGTGTAGAGTACCACCCATAAACATAAGTAGAAATACAGCATACTGTTTAACTGGGAAAGAATGTTACTTTAACGAACTGTTCGACAGCATCCAAATTGAAACGGTAAGGCAAGTTAAATACCGGAAGAAGGCCAGACATCCTGCAAATCTTCAGATACTAACTGAGCCGCTGAAGATGGGAGCTGAAGCCCTCAGAGATCCTGAAGAGAAATTTACAAGAAGATAGGGCCCTAGAGTTCTGAGAATACATCTAACTGCAGATTTCTCACTTTTAAAATGTCCCCAAGGTGCCAGGCTTGATTCGGAAAACTCAAAAGCAGTGCTCCTGCACACTGGTAGGTGGCACTGCACAATTGTGCATCAGTGCCATTCCCCTCCAGCAGTGACAAATGGAGCCACCTGTAAGCACCATGCAAGTCCGCTGACGTCCGTTCCTTTCGGCCCATTCAGGCTCAGTTCTGGAGCTCTGCTCCTTCTTTCTTCACTCTGTGAAGAGAATCCTTTTCAAAAGCTTACAGTGTGCAAGGATGTCACCCCATAAGCCAATAGAATTTGAACTTGTAGGGACTGCTGCAAACACATGTTTGTGATGGTTGTCCACGAGGTGTGACTCTGGTCTATATGTTCTTCACACAACTCCAAAGCCTGCTATGGCTACCCCCTGATGAGCCATAAGGCTCATTAGGGGTACACTCTACATGATGAAAACTGGAACGAGTCTTACCGGTTCTTCTCCAGACCTGCAATTCATGGTGGTGTCCTATTCCAAGACAGCGTTGTCTTGACCGTGACTACATCCACGTCTTGATGTGCCACATCCCTTGCTAAACTCATCTGACTCTGGTGCAAAGACACTGTGGTGCAGTTGTACACAGATATTACACCAGCTTTTTATCTCGGAATCTGACCAAAGCCACCCTTATGGAGAAGACAGTGGTGGAGATTGGGAAGAATTTCCCCCCTCAATAATTTTGGTGATGATGATAACTGTTACAAGGAGTTAAAGGATGCTAGTTGGCTGGACACCTCACCCATACTGAGCTGATTCCTCAACATCCCACTAGGTCATCAACTGATGAAGTCACTTCATTTGCCACAGGTAATCAGGAGGGCTGCTTTACCTCCCCACTACGGAGGTAAAACCTAATGTGCTGTCAGAGGTCCTACAGTCAGTCCAGGCGCTGACCGGACCCCTGGTGCCCTTTAATGAAGCCTTCACTGACACCACTGTGCACTTAAATTAAAACAGGCTTTGGCACCCCAGTCTACTTAGAGAGTTCCCATCACCATAGACCTACTCTAGGAGACCTGAACTTCTTCACACCATACCAAACACCTCAAAGTCTCTTAATCCAGGCTTCCACCACTAGAGTCCACCCTAACACATTTCCTTTCATGCCCCCCTGACAGCCAGAACTAGTGGACATATTCAGAAAACATTTGTTCTTCTCAGACGACTTTTCCTCATGTTGGTCACACCAAGCTGTCTGTTAGGCTGCTATGCTCAATAAACTATGGAACATGGTGGGTGAGATTTGTTCCCTGGTCCCCGAAATCTTTCGGGCCGAAACTATTGAGGTTGGTCGGGCTCCATCTGTATTTGACATCTGTTTAAGCCTGGATAACATGGACATCTAGATAAGGCCAGTGGCTTCTCAGGAGATGTTCAGGCATCTTTGATGGACATGACTTTTGACAGCTCCCACCTCTTTGAGAAGGCAGATTCGGCCCTATAGCATATTAAGGAGAGCCTAGCATGGCACACTACTTGGTCCTTTCAGCTCAATCAGCCTATCCACTGAACAGTTTTGTTATTTTCTGAGATACGTCAGGGGCTTGGCACATCTGCAGTGTCAGGCTCTTCCGCCCTCTCAACAGGCTACGGAGGCCTTTCAAGGTCAAGGCAATGTGCCTAACAGACAATAACCTTGCCACCTTCTGGCAGCATTCATTCCAATTCTCTGCTCTTCCAGCTGCAACCTCCAAACCTCTTTAGTGCACCTTTAGCAGTCCACAGTTTCCTAGTAGGAGGAAGGATCAGCCACTTCCTGCAGGGGTTACTGCTAATCACATCAGAGAGATGGGTCCAGTAAATAGTCCACACAAGCTATCTCCAGCCATTCCTTTGTGACCCACTGTGCCTGCCATCTTCTTCAGCCATTTCCCAGAGGACAAATAAAAAAGGCTCACCCTGTTCCAGGTTCTCTCTGCCCTGGATCCTGGAGATTAAATGCAGGACTCTTATGCTCACTTCCATGTCCTAGAGACGCACAGAGACTGTGTGGTTTACGGTGGTCTGCAAGCACTTTCAGTTTGCTGTGCTTACATTTAGCCACTTCAGTGCCTGTTGGGTGTTTACAAAGATGATGATGGTGGTCTCTGTCTGTCTTCAGAGTTTGGGGTACCAGTCTTCCCCCTACTTCCACAATTGGCTGTTGAAGGCAGGCTTGCCACAGTTTGTTGCGGACCCCCTCCATACAACGGCAAACCTTGTTATATCTTTGGAGTTCTCAATCAACCTGCCGGAGTCAGACCTTACTCCTTCGCAGAGGCTTCCTTTCATTGAATCCATACTGTATAAAGTGTCCTTTCGAATCTTTCACCGGAGCTACAAGTCAATGGCTTTGAGGCTACAATCTTGATGTTTCAGCTTAAGTCCTGGGTCTGTGAAGATTGCTCTGAAGCTTTTGGGCCTGCTAGCCTCTTTCATTGTGCTTGCTGACCAGTCCAGATGGCATTGCAAACTTTGTAGTAGGACCTGAAGTCTCAGTGGGACCAGCACGAAGGGAGCCTGTCTGATTACATCCAGGGCTCTGAGGAAACTGTAAAAGACCTCCAGGAGTGACTGCTCCGCCACAATTAGACCAACCGCAAACACCTCTCCCTCTTCCACATCAATTTGCTGGTATTGTGGGCCGTTTACTTAGCATTTAAGGCCTTCCTCCCCTCCATCAAAAAATGAGTTGTGGAGGTTCTCAAGGACCACGCCACTGCCATGTGGTACGGAAACAGGCAGGACAGGGTTGGAGGGGCTCATAGGTCCTGTGCTAAGAGGCTCTCTGTCTCTAGAGTTGAGGGATCTCTCTGGTGGTACACCAGGGCGGACAAACTCAGCCAGTGGCACCTAGCTAATCACCAATGGCAGTTACACCTAGAGGTGGCACAGGGTATCTTCCAACAATATAAGGAGAACCCTGGCATGATGTCTTTGCCACTGCTAAAAACACGCAATTGCAACTCTTTTAAGCGCAGAAAATTATCAAGAGGACTCTGGACTCTGAGATGCATTCTGTCTAGAGTGGAACATGGGACTCCTGTATGCCTTTGTGTTGCTAGCACACCTCCACTGAGTTCTGAAAAAGATCAGGAATGGCCAGACCTAAGTAATAGTGTGACACTGGATTGGGTCATGAGAATGCGATGCCTGGAGATTCTGGTCTTCAGCATCCGTCCTCTGATCAGGCTTCTATATTCGGAGGCTCTCCTGTCATAACTATAGGCAGGGCAGGATCCAGCATCTGAGCCGGTGCAACCTGCACCTTCATGCTGGTGATTTAGGGTTGACGGTGGATCCCCTTTGACCATCCTTCCGACGTAGTTGATGTCATCTTGGAAGCCATACTTTCTGCAACAAAGTCTATGTATGCTGGATTCTAGGACAGGTTGTAACTGTAGTGCAGTTCCTGTCAATAGGATACATTTCAGGCAAAACTGTTAGATGTGGTATTGTTCACCTTGTTTTTTAGCCAGGCAAGGACTATCTCTGTGCACAATTAAAAGTTCGCTTTTAGCTTTTTTGGCCTTTTTCAATTCATCAGAACAAACGTCGTAAAGCATCAATTCATGATGCATTTGCTAATAGTTTGCAACACTTTTCCACCTAAGTCCTGCCTCTTTCCACAGAGGGACTTAAATCTAGTTTTCTCAATTGTAATGGGTACCCTTTTTTAACAAATGCACAGTTGTCCATTGCACCTACTCACCCTTGAAACAGTGTTCTTGATTGCAATAACACCTCGACGATGAGTTGGTGAACTGCAGGTCCTCTTTGTTCAGCCTCCCTATAGCACATTTTTTTCCTGATAAGCTGAAGTTAAGGACTGTAGCTCCGTTCTTACTCAAGGTGATGGCGCCTTTTCATGTTGGACAAGCCATCACTCTTCCAACCTTCTTTGCTGTTCCTCATACCTCGAAACAGGATGAGAGACTTAATTGCTTGGACCCCAAACGGGCTCTCCGTTTTTACTTTGATTGTACCAGAGAACGTCCGGATGGACAATCAGTTCTTTGTGGGATTCTTTGGGGCGAAGAAGGGCAAAGTGGTCTCGAAATGGACCATCTCTCGATGGCTAGTCCTCTGCATTAAGATCTGCAGTGCATTGGCTAAGAAGAAGCCTCCAGAATGTCCACTAAGGCGAAGGCTGTTACTAGTGCGTTGGCACACAGAGTGCCTGTCCTGGATATTTGTCAGGCAGCTACATGGGCATCAGTGCACACGTTCATGAGGTGCTAATACTTCGAGAGTCCAGTCCGTTGAGAAGGCCCTTTTGTCCACTCAGTCCTGCGGGACTTTTCAGTTTGAGCCATTTTACAGCCTCTCACCACCTCGGGAAGTACTGATTTCCTATCTGATCTAAAGGTAATGTATCTACTGTTTGGAGTATCCATCAGAAGAACAAGTTACTTGCCTTTGGTAGCGCTCTTTCTGGTGGCTACTCTCTGTAACCACAGATTACTCACCACCCGTCCTCATCTCTGTTCTGAGGTATGATCTCTACCAGCTAAAAATATACAAGTTTAGGAATCTGCACACTATCTTGTTCAATTTGCTCATGGGCTCCCTACTTGAGGGCATGGAAAAGTTCCTGGGTGCAATCATATGCAGCTTTGTTTGTCACTCCTGGTGTTGCCGTGGAGTCATACAACGCTACCTACGGGCACACTGGAGCACTTCTTTTGACTTTTCCAGATTCAGTCTGCTGCCTCGGGGGAAACTCTAAACTCTAAATGTGATAAATCTATGGTTACATAGAGCATTCACCAGATGGAGAGTTACCAAAGGTAAGTAACTTGCTTGATGTGGACACTGTTTAAAATGTCGTGGGATGATTTTGGTTACATTGCTACAGTAATCTCTTAGTAGGCACCCTAAATGTTGAAACTGGGGAAAACGTATTTAAATGCAATAAGGAGTTCCTCATCTTACCTTATACAGAGCTATTGGAAGAGCTTTCTTTTTTCAGGCTAGCTCTGATAGGCACTGCACAGTGCAGAGAGTGCTGATCTGACAGTGGTTTGTCTCCCTGAGGCCACAGTCCTCCAGACGTCCTTGTGGTCTGGTAGTGACATTCTGATGTGCTGGGGCTGCCAGCTTCACAGGCAGACAGAGAGATAGGCACTCAGTGATACCAGTGGGACGCAGTGTAGGCAGTACTAGACATACTGCCAGATTCATGAAAAACGAATTCTGCAAATTCTAAATAGCGATTAATACCGAATCGCAATTTAGAATTCGCAGAATGGGATTCATCAAATACTGCAAGAAAAAAAAGCGAATCGCAACCGGCCGCAAAAGGCGATAGCGATTGTCCAAAATCACAGAAAAATCGGTAAATACGTCCATTTCCCTGTAGGAATAGCGATCTCTCAATTAGCGAGATCGCAAAAACGGGAAGTCGCATTTCGAGCACAGTGATGCCATCACAACCAGGAAGCAGGCAGTTCCCTCCCCCATTGAGAACACTGAGGCAGAGACTGAAGCAGCACCACTCCGAGCTCCTCTCCAAACACCTCCAGACTTGGATATTCTTGATATTGCAGACTGCAGCAATGCAACAGGATGCAGCAGCAGGGCCCAGTGATACCGGGCGCAAGCGAAAGATAAAATTTTCAGAGCAGGAGCTGGAGCATCTAATCGATGGAGTCTGCCAAGACCACACCAAACGTTTCGGCAAGGACTCCAGGAGGGTGCCTGAGGCCGAGAAACGGCGACTGTGGCTGCGAATCCGCGCCAGAGTTAACGCAGTGGGAGTAACACAGAGCTCCATAGACGACCTCAAAAAGAGGTGGTACGACCTCCGAGGTCGTGCCAAGGAGAGGGTGGCTGAGAGGCTAGGTGAGAGCCTTGCCACTGGAGGGGGAGATCCAACAGTCCCTCCCAACACCCCCTTGGAAGATCGTGTGGAGGACACACTGCAGCGTGAGGCATGTGTTGGTGTCATCTCTCTGGACTCATCCCGACCCACCCAAGACAGCCAAGGTAAGTGGCATGCAACTGCGACCCTGTCCCCTAACAATGGCCATGACCCTATAGCCTCCCATAATCAACCCCAGTCATGCAGCCCATGCACATCAGAACATGCCCTATTGCATTGTGGGACATGTAGTCTGCCCACAATGTAAAAAAAATCCAATGCAGCCAGACATGTCCCAATGTACGCAATGCAACAGCCAGTCAGGGAATGGTAGCCAGCATGCATGTAGCAACGGCACATGTCAAAGATACATGCAATTAATCTACGTCCACTTTCCATCACAGGTGGGGCAGATAACACCAGCAGTGACAGCGAGAGGCTGCAGATAGATGAGGCACCAGAGGAGCCTGAGGGTGAGGAGGAGCAAACATCCACACAACCAGCTCCATCTGACCCAGCACCATTGCCACCATGCAGACCACCACCAGCAACGCCAGCTACATCAGGCACAGCACCATTGCCAGCAGCAAGACCCATCCCAGTGGCACCATCAACATCAGGTGCTGCTAGACCTGCGACCCAGCGCACACCCACTGTGTCCAGCCAGCACAGCAGGCATGTCAGGGAGCCGCAGCAGAGTACAGCACGCACAGGCAGGAGGGCGATGGCTGTGCGTGTGCCAGGGCTCAGTATTGAGCGCCGCATGTTGCGCCTGCACCAATTGCAGGCACGACGCCAAGGTGCTATCCAACTGCAGCTCCACAACATAGGCAGAAATGTTGCCAATGTGTCTGATAGAATTGACCGGATGACAACTGCCATGGAGGCAAATATTGCGGCCATCATCAGCCAGCGCAACATCACCCGCCGCCGCCACCGCCAGCTACTCACGCGCCTCTCGGCCTACACGCATTCCAACTACGTGATAGGAAATGCCACCTCCCAGCTGTCCCGTCGGTCTCTGGCAATGCAGCTGCAGATGGTACAATGCTGCGAGGATGTGGCACGTGTACTTGAGCAGGTGACCAGTGCTGTCCTGGCTCTACAACCAAGTGGCCCAGCCAATGCTGCTGGGGATGACACAAGCGAGGGGACATCGAGTGTCAACAGCCTGTCTGCAACACAGGTCGGTGTCCTACGCCGCAGCAGCAGGCCCAGTGCGGGATCACGTGCCCTGCTGGAGGAGGAGCCTGAGAGGGGGCTGGGTGCCGCACTCCGGAGGCGCACATGACAATTCAATCCATGCTGCTAACATAAGCATGTCGTGTTTAAAACATTGAGCAGTATGGCGCAATACTCCTCACATGTAATTCATAACAATTATTCCTTATTATTGTGCAATCAACAATAATATTTATTCAAGCATTGAACATCGGACTCCTGTCATTATTTCCATTGCCATGCATTGGTGAAGTGTTGGGTGAGGGGAGTGGGTGCACTAGAAGCAGTTCATTGTGATGTGGTTGCGCCGTCTGTGTCCTTCAGCAGGATGTTCCCCGCGTGCATGACGCGCATGTGCAGGTGGCCGGTCATCCCCTTCGGACTCACTGCCAGATATCTCTACAGGAATCCGGCGCTTGGTAGCAATGTTGTGTAGTATTGCACACACAGCCACAATGAGGCAGCAGACATCAGGACTGTAGTACATGGCCCCACCAGTCTTGTGAAGTATGCAGAATCTGCTCTTCAGTAGCCCAAATGTCCTCTCAATGCAATTCCTAGTGCGTATGTGTGCTACATTGTAACGCCGTTGCTGTGGTGTAGCAGGGTTGAGGTATGGGGTGAGGAGGTATTCACGGAGAGCGTAGTCACTGTCACCTGAATGAGAGGAGCAGAGGGTGAGTGCCTGTGCAGCGCAGCTACTTCATCACAGTGTTACATTGTGGGGCAAGTGTGCTTACCAAGTAGGTGTCCTTCACCAAAGTCTCCACTGGCCAGTCGTGTGTGGAAGCCGCAGTGCCGGAATATGAAGGAGTCATGTGTGCTCCCCGGGTACTGTGCCACTATGTCCGTGATGTATGTCTTAGCATTGCACACCATCTGGATGTTGAGGGATTGGTAGGACTTGCGGTTGCGGTACATGTATTCCGTTTGTGCTGGTGGGCAGATGTGGATGTGGGTACAGTCAATGCATCCTATCACATGTGGAAATTGCGCAACATTGTAAAATTGATGCTTGGTCTCATCCAAGTCCTGTTGGCTGGTGGGGAATTTTATGTGGTGGTGTAGCTGGCTCAGCATTGCATCTAGGAAACTCCTTAGGCAGCGGGACATGGTGAGCTGGGATATCCCCCCCAGCAGCGGCAACTATCCCCTGGAAGCTTCCGGAGGCCAGAAGGTGCAGGCTGCACAATACCTGGACATGTGTGGGCACGGCATTGGTCTGCCATGTTGGGTGCTGCATCAGGGGGTCCAGGTCCTGGATTAGCTTGATGATCATTGGCCCATTCAGGCGGTACTTAGCGTATATTTGCTCATTGGTTTGGCCCAGCAGGGTGACCTGCTGGCGGAATATCCTCTCCTGGATCCTACGTCTGTTCCGTGCAGCTCGCTGTAGCCTTCGCCGCCTGACCACCATGTACAGTCCTGGCATTGTGAGAGTCCTAATGTTGCAGCTGCATCTCCTTAAGTGTGTTTGGTCAGGCCAGCACCTGTTACTGATTGGGAAACGGATTTTCCCCAAAAATGTTTGGGTACTTTGATGGTTACCCCCTGCTTTGGGTTGTCCTTAAATTGCGCCTCGCAAAATGCAATTTTCGGGTTTTTCGCAAATTGCGATTTTTGTTGAATAGCGATTGCGATTGTATTGCGATTTCGCCTATTTATTCGCAGAATCCGTGGTTTCTCGCAATTCCGGATTCGCTATTGGGCTACTACCGGGATTCTGCGAATTCTATTGTGATTTCGCAATTATGTCTAGTGACTTCGCTAATTTTGTTCTTGAATACCTTTTTTTCAAATTGCGATCGCAATAGCTTTTTCGCCGCTATTGCTATCGCAATTTAGCTTCATGAATCTTGCTGACACTCCCTCGCAGTCACTCAGGCCCTGCTGCTCATTTAGTAACAGCCCATGCTTCTGCACCTCCAGTCCTGTGCAGTGCCTGAGGCAGGCTGGCTGGCTGGACTTTCAGGCTGCAGGTGGTCACCTACTGCTGCTGTTTGTCATGCTTCGTCCTTCAGAAATGTGAAGGCCACAGGCTTAAAAAAAAAGAGCATGGACAATGTAACACTAGCTTTAATGTGTTGTCATGCTGCATTCACACAGCACACCACTCTCTCTGCTCACATTAAGGGATACAAATACCTTGCACTCGCACAGATACACTACTCACCCTACAATGGAACACTCACTGCTCATCCGGAACTCACACAGCCACACCCTGCACTCACACTAGCCCATTGCTCACCGTGCACTCACAGAAACTTACTACTCACCTAGTACTCACATCACTTAAACAAATCTACCATTCTTCCTGCACCCACGCAGGCATGCTAGCCACGCTAGCCACGCTAGCCACCCTACACCCACGCAGGTACGTTAGCCACCCTCCACCCAAGCAGGCACGCTAGCCACCCTGCACCCACGCAGGCATGCTAGCCACCATGCACTCACACAGTAACACTAGTCACCCTGCACCCAAGCCGGCAGCACACTAGCCACCCTTCACTCACACAGGCACACTACCCACACCGCACTCACACAGGCACACTAGTTACCCTGCACTCATGCAGGCACACAAGCCACCCTGCACCCACGCAGGCATGCTACCCACCCTGCATTCACACAGGCACACTAGTCACCCTGCACTCAAGCTGGCACACTAGCCAACATTTAGAAACAAGCATTTGCAATGTAATAGGTCTCACATTTAAGCAGGTTTGAGCCATTAGCATTGTAAATGACAATGCCTTTTATTTATATTTTGATTTTCAAAACATGAATAAAAGGCATTGTCATTGACAATGCTAATAGCTTAAACTCTTGCAAATGCTAGACCTATTGCATTGCACTTGCTTGTTTTTAAAAGGGCCCAATGCCACGCTTTCACTTTAATGGCTAATATAGCCTTTTATAGACTTTGAATGGAACACACATAAACAAAGATAATTCTTAATTCAACCTTAATATTTACTAATTCATATATGGCTGTCACATCTTATAAATATCAACACATAAGGAACATATAGATAAAGTGATTGGGGTGAGCAAAGAGATATAAGTGATAATGTGATGTTATACTTAATGTGTAAACAAACAAATGTATACAAATGTATAAACAAAAGTGCAAATCAATAAAGATCTGTCCCTTCAAGTTTTTTCCCCACATATTTTCAGCAACCCATTCATGGTCCATATCTTTTTTGGGGATGGGAAAATTGATAGACATGAACTGAAATGACAGTTGATGGGCGGAGGAATCAGAGGATGCAGGTGTCCTTGACCTCTCCTCTGAGCGTGGTTTTCTGTCTCCTCCCGCTGTCATGGAGGAGGGCGCCACTTATACTCTGGTGCTCCGTAGAGCAGCTGAAGCCCTTGACCTTGATCTGCCTACTGTCAATCTCAAAACAAACCTCCTTACTGTAGTACTTCAGCTGATGGCAAGTTCTATGGAACCTCTGCTTCAGTTCAATGAGGCTTTGATGGATGTTTTGATGGGCACCTGGTCTAGACCAGCCATGGGAGTTCTGTGGATAAGAACGTGGCCAGGCGTCATCGCCCTGCACTGGGTGACTCTGCCTTTTTAACAAGCCATCCGTCTCTAGAGAGCCTGGTCATCCAGGCCTTCACTTCCCAAAGCGCATTCCCTACTGCCCCACTGGGTAAGGAATCAAAGAAAGTTGGAACAGTTTGGCAAGAAATTATTTTCCTGTGCAAGCTTGGGGCTGCGGTCAGTCAACATCACATGCCTCTTGGGCCGCTACTTTCACCTTGTGTGGGACACGGTGGTGCAGACACTGCCCCAGTGCCCGGAGGAGGTTTGGGCTGTACTTTCCCAAGCTGTGGCGGAGCGGAAGGATGGCTCAAAGTTCGCCATCCGGTGTGGGCTGGACACCGCAGACTCTTTGGGTAGGGCGATCTCCTTGACGGTGGCCCTACGTCGCCACGCCTAGCTGCCGTCCACGGGGTTTTCAAGGGATGTCCAGAGTTCCCTCATGAACATGCCTTTTGATGGTACTAGCCTGTTTGACGATAAAGCAGACAATGCGCTGGAGCCTTTCAAGGACTCTTAGGCAATGGCCAAGTCCTGGGTCTCTCCACCACATGCTTGGCCACGTCTACCTTTCGTGGCCACGGAAGGGGCGCCCCTACACGTTCGTTCAGCCAGAAGCCTGCGCAGAACCAACCTCAGCGCGGCCACAGGTGTAGTGGTCACCGTGGTGGCACAAGGGGCCTGCATGCTGGTCAGTCCACCTCCGCTCCCGCAGCATCTGCCTCAAAGCCTTCCTAGTCCGAGCTTTGGGGTGCACCTGTGCTGGGCCCCAATGATAATGGGTGTGGTCGTGACAGAACCATTCCGTCATCAGCACAGCTCTACCGTGACTGATGACGGAATGGTTCCGTCACCAGCATCGAAGGGGTTAAGTCATTTCCTGGGCCAGAAGGAGGACGTGGTTGTTATTCCCACTACTTTCTGGTCTCCAAGAAGGAGAAAGGGGGCTTGCGCCCCATCTTGGACCTCAGGAATGTCAATCTCTTCCTCCAGAAGGAGAAGTTCAAGATGTTGACTCTGGCTTATGTTTTGGCTGCCCTCGACCCTGAAAACTGGATGGTAGCATCGGACTTGCAGAATGCATATTTTCACATCCCCGTCCTGCCGGCCCACCGATGTTAACTGAGGTTCACGGTAGGCCAGGAGCATTTTCAGTTTGCCGTGCTGTCCTTCGGCCTTACCAGTGCCCCTCAGGTGTTCACGAAAGTGATGGCGGTGGTCGCAGCTCATCTGCGCAGGTCACTGGTTTCAGTCTTCCCCTATCTCGACGACTGGTTGTTGAAGGCGGGCGCGCCCCAGGCAGTCGTCTCCCACCTCCAGATTACGTCCAACCTCCTGCATTTCCTGGGGTTCTCCATCAATGTGCCGAAGTCGCACCGGAGTCCCTCTCAGAAGCTCCCCTTCATTGGAGCGGTTCTGAATTCAACACAGTTTCGGATTTATCCTCCCGAGCAGCGAGTCTAGGATATTCAGGCTATGATTCCGATTTTTCTGCCTCTATCCTGGGTTTGTCAGGTTGACCCTCCGACTCCTGGGCCTGATGGCCTCCAGCACCCTGCTAGTGCAACATGCCAGATGGCATATGCGGGCTTTGCAGTAGGAACTGAAGTTCCAGTGGGTACAGCATCAGGGCATCCTGTCCCATCCCGTCCGGATCTCAGAGGACACTGCACGACAATTGCAGTGGTGGCTCACGAATCGCTATTGGATCAATGGCAGATCCCTCTCCCTTCCCCAACCGGAGCACACAGTGGTGACTGATGCGTCCCTCCTGAGATGAGGCGGCCACTTGGGAGAGGCGGAGGTCAGAGGCCTCTGGTCTCCGGCGGAGTCCCGGCTCCATATCAACCTTTTGGAGCTTCGGGCAATCCGACTTGCACTGAAGGCATTCCTTCCCTCTGTCTGGGGAAATGTAGTGGAGGTGTTAACCGACAACACCACTGCCATGTGGCATTGCAACAAACGGGGTCGGGTGGGGTTGTGGACCCTATGTCAGGATGCAAGGCATTACCTTGAAAGCCAGGGCGGACAAACTCAGCCGCCAGTGCTTGATGGATCACGAATGGCGTCTGAACTCTGACGTGGCGCAAGGTCTCTTTCTGCAGTGGGGAGAGCCTTGGTTAGATCCATTTGCCACCGAAGAGAGCGCGCAATGTCATCAGTTCTGCACATTGGAATTTCCAAGGCGACGCTCAGTGACACTTTTCGACTCGAGTGGAGCGGTGGTCTGTTGTACGGCTTTCCGCCTATACCACTTCTGCCCAGAGTGCTGTAGAAGATTCGGCATGACCGGGCCCAGGTCATCCTTTTGGCTCCGGATTGGGCACAAAGATACTGGTATCCTGAGCTACTCAGCATGGCGATCGATCCCCTGATCCGACTACCTCTTCGGGAGGATCTTCTCTCGCAGGGGACGGTCCTCCACCCGAACCCGTCAAGCCTCCACCTCCATGCGTGGAGATTGAGCGGCAACAGTTGACAGCTTTCGATCTTCCTCCTGAAGTCTGTGATGTCATTCTGGCAGCCAGGCATTATTATTATTATTATTATTATTATTATTATTATTATGTTACTTATATAGCGCATCCCTCCACTAAACAGTTTACGCCTGCAGGTGGAACAAATTTGTGGCATGGTGCACAGCGAAGGCTGTGGATCCCCTTTCTGCCCCTCTTTCTGAGGTCCTGCTCCTCTACCTTTGGCCCAGCAGGGCTCTGCTCTGGGCACTATCAAAGGTCATCTTTCAGCCATCTCTAAGAAAGTAATGGGACCCACTCTAAGGTACTAATTCACAGGTCGGGGAGAAGAGGGGAAAGAAATAGAATGTAGCAACTACTCAAAGCACAAACTCCCTCATGACCTCTCTATTTATTTGAGGGTTTTAGCATCTTAAATTCTATCATGAGCATAAAAAACACAAATGTTACTGATACTTATTTCCATTCACTTTTTTTATTTGTCATTTGAATTCTTTTTTTTCTTTGTTATATCTTTTAAACATTATTATCATTAAAAAGTACAAAAAGATCTTTCTTTTGTACACAATTTGACATGAGAAATAATTCACAAATTCCTATAATGAACACAGTATGACCAGGTAGAGAACAAACAACACATGCATACTTCACACACATTAACACCACAAATTATCTGTGCAAGTTGTCGCGTTTCGTTGGTTTTAGTATAATGCCCAAAGACAGGGTCACTACAAAATGTAGGATTTTATATAGACATGATCAGCCATCTTCGCTTTTCTATGGCTTCCTGATCAGCCTTCTCTTTTTAAGTTTAAGTCCCCGGTTGTTAACCGTTTCCTCAAAGGCATTACACACACGTTTCCTCCCGTGCCTTTTATAATGCCTCAATGGGACTTAAATCTTGACTTGACCTATATGATGTGGTCTCCCTTTGAGCCCCTTCATAACTGTACTTTACGTCTTCTCTCTCTAAAGACGGCTTTCCTGATAGCTATAACCTCTGCCAGAAGAGTGAGTGAGCTCCAAGCTCTTTCTTCTAACCCTCCTTTCCTTCCTGTTCATTCGGACAAGGTGGGTTTAAGGACCCGTCCTTCTTTCTTGCGTAAGGTTGTCACACGCTTCCACATCGGGCAGACCATCACTTTGCCCACATACTTTCCGCCTATGCATCCTTCAAAAGAGGAAGAGAGGCTCAAACAACTGGACCCAAAACGTACGCTCTCATTCTATCTGAAGTGCACACAACCGTTCCGAGTGGATGACCAGCTCTTTGTTGGCTACGTGGGCGCCAAAAAGGTCAGGCAGTGCACAGAAGAACCATCTCTCGGTGGGTGGTTCTGTGCATCAAAGCTTGTTACTTGTTGGCCACGAAGGAGCCTCCTGTGGGACTGCGTGCCCATTCTACCAGGGCAATGGCAGCCACTACTGCCTTGGGACCCGGCGTTCCCTTGCAGGATATTCATCAGGCAGCTACGTGGGCCTCTCACATGTTTACCAAGCATTATTGCCTTGACAGTCTAGTCTGGAGAGATGGCTTCTTTGGCCGTTCTGTTCTCCGTGACTTTCTGGTGTTATCTTGTTCGCAGACCCACCTCCGGGGCTGGTATTGCTGGGGTATCTATTCTAAGGTAAGGAATCTTTCACGAACGTGTCTCTTTCAGACTCTCAAGTTACTACTTGTGTAACGATATATCTGTAAGAGACATTAGTTGGTGATAGATTCCTTACCGTCCCACCCATCCTCCCCATTTTGCAAACTGATTTCTATGGTAAGGTCATCCTTTTAAGGTCCCTAGTTTCATGACACCCGTTGTCAGTTTCTTGCATGGCTCTGCTTTCCTGGTGCGGAAAGTTGTGTACAGAACTGATGTCGGTACGCATGGGTGGCTTCTAAGTAGTCTCCATGACATTATCTCGGCGCTGACAGAGACGAACGCGGAGCCGCACGACGCCACCTACCGACGCGCAGGGGTACTGCTGACAAAAAACTTTTCGAATGCAGTCTGACACCTTGGGATATTCTAAGGTAAGGAATATATCACTAACTAATGTCTCTTACAGATATATTGTTACACACGTAGTAACTTGTGCATTAATACCTAGGTTCTGAGTTACACAGGGTTACCCCATTGACTCCAATGGTTCACTTTAATGAGGACCACTCCCCTTTGTTTAGACGATCCCCGTCTAAAGAAAGTTACACGGCCACCATTACAGTTAAACCGCAGTATGTGGTGATTTTACAAAAATGTTGTCAAACAAATGCTTTTTTTTTTTGTAGAAGCGTCCCTGCCGCGCTCTGACTTATTGGTGTCTATGCCCCTTTCTTAAATGTGGCTTGTGTAAAGAAAGATGCAGCCGCCATTAAAGTAAAAGCGCAGTACAGGGCGCTTTTAAAAATAAAAAGCATTTTTTAAGCAGCATAGCGCGTGCAGAAGTGCTGCGCTGTGTAGGGAGTATTTTTCAAAGATAAAGTGCAGCGTCAATGACCAGGCGTCTCGCTGTCATGGAAACAGTATGGGTTAGGGAGAACCTGTCGTGCCTGCAAGAGCAGCTACATTAAAGACATTAACTCTATCCATGCTTATGACTAGCCCAGCTCGTAAATGTAAATGTATGCATTGCATAAGCAGTTGGCTGGAATCACGAACAACAGCTATAGCCCTTCTAATCTCTCTGATCTGGAAGTATACCGCAACAAGGGTATCAGGACACACTGTCCTCGTGGAGCAAATTTTCCCCAACATTGACCAAGGTGTCAAAAGGCAGTGGCATGCGACCACAGGGAAGTATTACCCTGATGAGGATTGTTCCTTGCTGCTTGAAACACTTAGGGAAGCAACATTGATATTCATGCCCTTCAAAAGGCTCCCTAATCAGTACTGGACCCCTGAGAAATTGCCAAACTACTCCCCGGCTCGCGGTACTGGCACTTCACTCAGCTGAACAATTTTCTGATACAGGTTACGTGGCACTGCCACAACTTGAGTCACTTTTGGGCAGATGTCGAAAGCCACCGAGATTACATTGCCTAATTAAGCTCATCTCGCATCCTGCATAAAATTACAGATCTGCTCGTTAGGTCTCGCAGAGAGACCTATTGCAGTCAAACCAGAAAGCTGAGTTCACGATGCCGATTTGTAGAAGTGCACATGCTCGTGAATGCGTGCGCTTCTATTCCCCTGCCTTGCTCTTCAAAGGCTCCCCTTACCATTTGCTCCTGCCTCCCCGCCCACTGCTTCACACTTCACGGCCACCAGGCCGTGACCTGCATTTCTGCCCAGCCCCCCTCCCAGCGCTGCCTTGTTTAAGATGCTGTCTATAAAATAAATCTGTGGAAAGCTGCTAGCTACATGTTCTGTATTGTCACAATTTTGGTATTGAAAAGGCATCCATAGCAACTCCAAAGTTTGCTTGTTTAACTTTACTTTTTGAGTTGGAAGTCAGCCCTATTACCCCCCGCCACAGCAATGCCGTGAGCTTGTTGCAGTGACTCCCATTTAAGTCCCACACTATTGTGCATAGTCCATTGTCCCCACGTTTCTGTGCACATTTCAATTCCGGCTTTCTGTGCCTAGTAAATTTATTTTTGTTTTTATAGTTTCAGTTACTCCTATTTAATCCGCACTTTTCTGTGCACTTTCATTGCCGCTATTCTGTGCCTCGTACGTACAGAGCCAACCTGCAGCTCCTTGGAGTCTGCTTGTTTTTCCGTCATAGCAGATGCTGTGACCTGTGACCTCACATGCTCTCCTCTCCTACTCCACAGCGACTGTCCCGGCAGGCACGCGCATTTAGAAATCCCATCACTTCCTTCCACGTTTCTATAAAACACGCTTTCATAGTCTGCACCTTCATTCAGTGGCCCCTCTCCCCGCGCCAAGCCTTTGAGGACACAGCGCTGCAGATCGCACCTCTCAGTCTTTCACCTCCTCTGAACACTCCCAATGTGGAAGAGCTCTTTTCCCGCGACCACTACACCCGAATCCCCCCTCTCCCATTCAACCCCAGCCCGCAGCAGGAGGCTTATGCAGCACCGAGGCGCTCAGGTAGTGCAACCATCCTGCACAACCATAAGCACAGAAAAACATGTTCACTAGGGATCAGCGTTACTGAAAAACGCTGCTTCTTTATAATTCACCAGCAGTAAAGTAATCTTCAGGTCTCAACTTTAAAACACACAATACTAGCCATTTAATGCAATCCAAGCCCATACTTGTTTCTATTCCCAACTGCCTTATTAGTCCTTAACTAATGTTCCTGTTTTCTTAGTTAGCGCTATTCACTGGCGGCTGCAAGACACAGCAGGAGCTAATTATCGCCCCTTCTCCTAGTAACAGATCTGACGCCCCCCTGCGGCCATCAAGTATCAAGTGTATCAATGTCCATGAGTGGGGTGCTCTGTGCTGGATTATAAATAGTTTGTCTCTGGGGCCGTGTGCGCAAAGCATTGGTGTGCACAGGGAAGCGCTTTTTCCATCGAGGCGCTATTGTGACAAAAGATAAAGATGCAGTCAATATACACTGTGTTCTGTTTCCGACACTGCATGGCGTGTCAGGCGATAATACACATCTGACATGGAAAGCAGCTGAGAAATGATTACTCGTTGCACGCTGTTATGTTTCCAACCTCTCCTCGGACCGCATGAGGAGAGAGGTCACAACTGTCCGAGCCAGCCTCCCCCTCCCAGATGGCATCGGCTGAGAGGCATTGGTAGCCCGGCCCATCTTGCCATTCTACAAATAGCATCAGCAGAGGGGCCTCAACAGCCCAACCCTCTCCTGCATCAGCAGTCACAGCTGGCAAGGTTTCAGATTGTTTGTGTGTGACATTTTCATAACTTCACTTTAGTTCAGCGATTATGAGTGACACTTTGTTGCAAGCAAAATGAAGAAGAGGGAAACATCAGAAATTACATGTATTTTTCAAAAATAAATTGACTGCTTCAGGTGACATTTGACATCTTCAAATCGTAAATAAAAAAACAAGGCATACGTCATCGCACCAGGCCGCCATAGCAATCTTGATGATTGCACTTCATCACTCTGTTGTTTTTTGCTGCTGCTCTACAGTATTGGCAAAGCAAATACTTTAACAAGCATTTGCTAAAGCTTGTATCCTTCTGAGTAATAGCGGTGGTACATACAACATCTACAATGACAAATACTGTGTCTTTAAACACTATGTAGTAATACATTCATCTTTAACTTCAATTGAATTGTGTGCTGTGACGCTCAATTTATTGAGAAGGAGCGACTAGCCTTTTGCAAGTGTCTAAGGCCTTAGTTTTAACAACAGATGAAATCCTCTACTGTTAGTGTAGGACCGCCCTGTTTTAATGTCACTTGTTTCTTGTTTTTACAATGCTACATTCTTGAATACTATGCATTTAACAGACAACAGTCGCCAATTGCCAATTGGCCTGAAGCCAGACTGAGCCATCCTGCTTGATGAATGGATTTGCATTTGCTCGTGAAAGCAGTAAACATGCCCGAGGCCCCAGCAGAGCTCAAGCCACACGGAGACATCCAGACATCCTCCTTAAGTGTTGTTTTCTCTGGGTGCCGAGTTATTTTACAAATAACTCCTAACATACAAAAAGTTATCATTTTTTATTTAGAAATGTATAGTATCTTAAACAGTAATGTGTTTGTGGTAAAATTGGAACGGCACTATGATGGGTGCAGCTAAGTATTTCCCCCTGTTAGCAATATGTTAGGGCTTTTAGCCAATGTAAGTTGTTTTTTTTTCCCCAAAAAAACTTTTTGTTAGTCACAGGCAACGTCAAGGAGGTTTTGTATTATTTTGCTTAAATTACATTTGTACCTTATTTTAAGTTTACACAGTACACTAGATTTTCTCTTCCTTCTCTCTTTTTTTTCTGTCACATTAGCGCAGAAGGTATATAACTTTCCTTTATGTATCTTGAATGGAGAAATTGCTCTCAGATCTTTGGTCTCTTTGACTCACACTCTACACTTTTATTTTACACTCATTATTTTTGTTTCACACTTTTTTTTTTGGCACACACATTACCACCCGTCAGTGCACACTTTCGCCAGGCATACACCACCATCCATCAGTACACGCTTCCCCCAGGCATACACACCAGCAGCCGTCAGTGCACGCTTTCACCAGGCACACCCACACCACCAACTGTCAGTGCACGTTTTAACAGGCACACTCCAGCAGTCAGTGCAAGCTTTCACTAGGCAAACACACCACCAGCTATAATTGCACGCTTCCACCAGGCACACACTCCACCAGTTGTCAGTGCACGCTTCCACCTGAGGCACACCACCACCCGTCACTGCACGCTTTCACCAGGCATACACACCACCAGTTGTCACTGCACGCTTCCACTAGGCACACACACCACCTGCCATCATCACCAGTCGTCAGTGCCCGCTTCCACCATGCACACACGTTACTAGCCGTCAGTGCACGCTTCCACCAGGCAGACGCAAACAGCCGTCAGTGCACGCTTTATAGGCACACACATACACACCATTAGCGTCTGGCATTCACAAGCGTCAGGCATTCACAAGCATCAGGCATTCACAAGCATCAGGCATTCACAAACTTCAGGCATTCACAAACTTCAGGCATCCACTGGCGTCAGACATCCACTGGCGTCAGACATCCACTGGCGTCAGACATCCACTGGCGTCAGACATCCACTGGCGTCAGACATCCACTGGCGTCAGGCATCCACTGGCGTCAGGCATCCACTGGCGTCAGGCATCCACTGGCATCAGGCATCCACTGGCGTCAGGCATCCACTGGCGTCAGGCATCCACTGGCTTCAGGCATCCTCAGGCATCCACAGGCACCAGGCATCAGACATCCACAAGCGTCTGGCATGCACAAACATCACACATCCACAAGTGTCTGGCATGCACAAGCGTCTGGCAGGCATCCACAAGCGTCTGGCATGCACAAGCGTCTGTCAGGCATCCACAAGCGTCTGGCATGCACAAGCGTCTGTCAGGCATCCACAAGCGTCTGGCATCCACAAGCGTCTGGCATCCACAAGCGTCTGGCATCCACAAGCGTCCCTTTCATCAGCTCTTTGCCATCCTCGTTAGCTTCAAATGTTTCTGGTTCCTCTGAAGGCCCCTCCAGCTCTCGCCTTGCTACATTTTACATTGTCACAGCACCACTGAACGCCACAGCATCACACGGCATCGCTCAATGCCACAGCATCGCTCAATGCCACAGCATCGCTCAACGCCACAGCATCGCTCAACGCCACAGCATCGCTCAACGCCACGGCATCGCTCAACGCCACGGCATCGCTCAACGCCACGGCATCGCTCAACGCCACGGCATCGCTCAACTCCACGGCATCGCTCAACGCCACGGCATCGCTCAACGCCACAGCACCGCTCAACGCCACAGCACTGCTGATAGCCACAGCACCACTCAGCACCACTGAACGCCACAGCACCACAGCATCACTCAGCACCACTGAACGCCACAGCATCACTCAGCACTCCTGAACGCCACAGCATCACTCAGCACTCCTGAACGCCACAGCACAGGGCTCGACAAATTCACTCGACCGCTCGCATTTGCGAGTGAGATTGATAAAGGACGAGCTATTTTTAGGTCCTACTCGCCCTTTCTGGCGAGTAGGAATACAAACTTGACACTTGACCTCTGCCTCTGAAAGCAGAGGAAATGTGACAAGATAGGAAGATTTAAAGGCATCTTTATTGCACACAAAGTAAATGAGCAATAAAAATGCTTTTAAATCTTGTTAACTTGTCACATTTGCTCAGTTTTCAGAGTTTGAGGTCAAGTTCATTTAAGTTAGGTCGAGGAGATTTTGTAGTTTACTAGACCTGCAGGTCTAGAGCATTTTTTATGATTTGTCGAGCCCTGCAGCATCACTCAGCACTCCTGAACGCCACAGCATCCTCAGCACTACTGAATGCCACAGCATCACTCTGTGCAACCATTCAGCAACAACTGGTTCAAATATGTTCTCTCAATGTTTCAAACTTTATCACAAATGTCACAAAAAGATGTTAATATTTCACTTCTGTTCTTGGATTTTCGTCACAATAAAATTCACTGAACATAATCTTCACAAACGTTATTTACAAAAGTTTAAGCTATTGCCATAAATTACATTAACTTTTGTTTAAGTATTAATTATTTAAAAAAATTAAAAGCCATTGTTATTTGTAATATCAATACATCTAAGTCATGTAAATACAACACATATTGCATTACAAATGCTATAGGTGTCACGTTTTTTAGAGAGTTAAAACTATTGGCATTGTAAATGACAAAGCTGTGTCTCTACTGTGTGGGGGCCGACCACGATGACAAGTCGTGCCTCGACTGCCGGGCCTTGACGTCGAAGACTAGGCGGGAGCGTTCCCGTAAGTTCCGTCAGTCGGCTCCGCACCGCTCGAGGTCCCAGTCGAGGAGGAGTTCGAGGGACCGGTCGCGGAGCCACAGTCATCATCGATCATCTGGATCCAAGTCCTTGCTTTCGGGTAAGTCGAGGCATGGCAAAAAGGAGTCGAAGAAACATCTTCTTTCTTCGACTTCCCCTCGCTGGTCGCGCGACTCGGCCGAGCGTTCGGGTGGCACCTCCCACGGGGCCCGCGCAGTCTCATCCAGCCCCACACCTTCCGGTCCCTGGACTTGATGCAACTCCGGTGCAGATCAGAGACTTCCTCCTGGCCATGAGGACTCTCTTTCCGCTGTCGAGACCTGCCGGTGCGCCTTCCTGCCTGCAGATCCGACTGGGGGTCCTAGCCCTGTGTTGCCGGTGGCTTCGGCCTCTGCGCCGCCGGCGACTTCGGTCTCTGCGTCGCAGGACCCCGTGGGATCCAAGCCTGGATCCCGGTCGGCGCCAGTTGACCTTACGACTCCTCCGCTGGCGCCGACCCCCACGGTGCCATCCTCGGACAACGCCGTCCCCGGTTTCAGCCCCGGGCTCGGCATCGGAGGGGCGCAGCTCGGAGCCGTCTCATATGCCGACTGGTGAGCTTTTCACCTATGCCCCGGCTCTGTCATTTTTGCCTGTTTATCAGGACACGGATGAAGGGGAGTACTGGGAGGGGTCTGAGGACCCTCTGGCACAGCAGTGCCAGTTAAGTCAGGACTGGGCAGATGAGCTTGGGGATGCCAGTGGTCTAGACACTTCGCCTGACACTGGTTTTCTCTCTCCTCCTTCCGTGGCTACCTTATGCTGTGGTGCTGCGCAGGGCGGCTGCGGCCTTGAGCCTTGAGCTCCCTGCAGCGGCCGTGAGGACTAACCTCCTCACCGAGGTGCTTCAACCGCAAGTAAACTCTTCGGAGCCTATGCTGTCGTTTAATGAATCTTTCGCCGATGTTCTGATGGGCACTTGATCCAAGCCCACCACAGTTTCCCCTGTGGATCGGAACGTGGCCCGGCGTCACCGCCCGGCTACGGGCGACTGCTGCTTAAGGGGTCGTCCAGAAGGAGAAGTTCAAGATGCTGACTTTAGCTCCGGTTCTGGCTTCCCTTGACCCTGGAGACTGGATAGTAGCGTTGGACTTGCAGGATGCCTATTTCCATATTCCCGTCCTGCCGGTCCACCGGCGCTACCGGCGGTTCATGGTAGGCCACAAGCACTTTCAGTTTACTGTGCTCCCCTTCGGCCTCACCAGTGCCCCTCGGGTGTTCATGAAAGTGATGGCAGTGGTCGCAGCTCATCTGCGCCGATCAGGGGTTTCGGTCTTCCCCTATCTCGACGACTAGTTGTTGAAGGCGGGCTCGACCCAGACAGTCATCTCCCACCTCCAGACTACGGCCGACCTCCTGCATTCGCTGGGGTTCTCCATCAAAGTGCCAAAGTCACACCTGAGTCCCTCTCAGAAGCTCCTCATCATCGGAGCGGTTCTGGACTCCGCGCAGTTTCGGGCTTATCCTCCCGAGGAGCGGGTTCGGGATATTCAGGCTCTGATTCCGATCTTTCAACCTTTATCCCGAGTTTCGGTCAGGATGATCCTACGGCTTCTGGGACTGATGGCTTCCTGCATCTTGCTGGTACATCACGCCAGGTGGCAGATGCGGGCTCTGTAGTGGGACCGAAGTTCCAGTGGGCACAGCATCAGGGCAACCTGCCTGACTACAACCTGATCTCAGTGGGCACTGCAAGACAGTTGCGGTGATGGCTCACGGACTGCGACTGGGTCAGCGGCAGATCCCTCTCCCACCCCCAACCGGAGCACACAGTGGTGATGGATGCTTTCCTCCTAGGATGGGGTGGCCACATGGGAGAGGCGTAGATCAGAGGCCTTTGGTCTCCGGCGGAGTCCCGGCTCCATATCAACCTTCTGGAGCTGCTGGCGTTCCGACTTGCACTGAAGGCATTCCTTCACTCTGTTTGGGGAAGTGTAGAGCAAGTGTTTACAGACAACACCACCTCCATGTGGTATTGCAACAAACAGGGCGGGGTGGGGATGGGACCCTATTTCAGGAGGCTCTGCGCCTCTGGACATGGCTGTAACATCAGGGCATCACCCTGATGGTTCAACACCTGGCAGGTTCCCTGAACGCCAGGGCGGACAAACTCAGCCGTTGGTGCATGATGGATCACGAGTGGCGTCTGAACTCGGACGTGGCATTAGGCATCTTTCATATGTGGGGAGAGCCTTGGTTAGATCTATTTGCCACTGAAGAGAAACCACAATGTTATCAGTTCTGCGCGTTGGAATTTCCAAGGCGGTGCTCGCTCGGAGATGCTTTTCGTCGCAAGTGGAGTTGCGGTCTGTTGTACGTCTTTCCGCCTATACCACTTCTGCCCAGAGTGCTGAAGAAGATCAGGCGCGACCGGGCCCAAGTCATCCTTGTGGCTCCGGATTGGGCACGAAGATACGGGTATCCCAAGCTACTCAGTATGTCAATCGAACCCCCGATTCGACTGCCTCATCAGGAGGACTTTCTGTCGCAGCAGCAGGGGACAGTCCTCCACCCGAACCTGTCCAGCCTCCACCTGGAGATTGAGCGGTGGCAGTTGATGCCATTTGACTTGCCTCCTGAAGTCTGTGATGTCATTCTGGC
Source organism: Lissotriton vulgaris (assembly GCF_964263255.1). NCBI lineage: Eukaryota > Metazoa > Chordata > Amphibia > Caudata > Salamandridae > Lissotriton > Lissotriton vulgaris. Next base: position 289,137,294 of record NC_141689.1, read on the forward strand.
AGCCAGGCGTCCCTCCACAAAAATGGTATATGCCTGCAGGTGGAATACATTTGTGGCATGGTGAACAGCAAAGGCTGTGGATCCTCTCTCTGCCTCTCTTTCAGATGTTCTCCTCTTTCTTCTTTCTCTTGCCCAGCAGGGCTGTGCTCTGGGCACTATCAAGGGATATCTTTCGGCCATTTCAGCCTTCTTGAGGCTTCCTGATCAGCCTTCTCTTTTCAAGTCCCCTGTTGTAAATAGATTCTTGAAAGGCATTACTCACATGTTTCCTCTTGTTCCCTTTGTAATGCCTCAGTGGGACTTGAATCTGGTGTTAACCTATCTGATGTGTGCTCCTTTTGAGCCGCTCCATAACTGCCCTTTACGTCTTCTGACTCTAAAGACTGCTTTTTTGGTTGCCATCACCTCTGCCAGAAGAGTGAATGAGCTCCAGGCTCTTTCCTCTAAGCCTCCTTTCCTCTCTGTCCATCCGGACAAAGTTATTCTGAGGACTCATCCTTCTTTTCTACCCAAGGTGGTTACTGCCTTTCACATCGGACAGACCATTACCTTGCCCACCTTCTTTCCGCCTCCCTCGAAAGAGGAAGAGAGGCTCCACCGTCTGGACCCAAAACGTGCGCTCTCTTTTTACCTGAACCGCACACAACAGTTCCAGGTGGACGACCAACTCTTTGTTAGCTACGTCAGCGCTTAAACCCTTCATCCCAGCTAAGGACTTCCAAACTGCAGTACAAGCCCTAGTCCTTCCACGCATAGACTACGGAACCGTTGCTCTCTGCGGACTCCCCCGATCAACAACTGCACCCCTAAGAGCCTCCTTGAACGCTGCAGCGAGACTTATCACTGGATCAAAAAAACATTTGCATATTTCCCCTGACTTAAAATCCCTGAACTGGCTGCCTTTCGAAGCCAGGATACAGTTGAAAATTGCTTGTATGACTCACATGGCTGTACACCACAAGTCACCCAACTACTTCACTCAAAAGCTGACTATTTCAGGGGGCTCGAGATCCACCAGAAGCACAAAAAATCTCCTCCTGAAACTGCGAAGATTCCGGAAGGAAAAAACGTATAAACGCTCCTTCTCGGGAATGGCTCCCAGGATCTGGAACGCTCTCCCTCCTGAAACAAGGGTTATCTCCTCCACTGCTTTTTTAAAGAAAGAAGTAAAAGCCATCCTTATGGCTAAATTCACTTGAACTCTTTTTTTGGATATATCGAACACACTGCACCGACTTTGTATTATTTGCTTATCTGATTGTCTAACTGTACTCCTGTTTTATGATTGCTATCCTAGTTTGCTACTCACTTACTACCTATTTTGTACCCAAAAGTTTGTTTAACCACTCCCTTGTATCCCTTACCCCTTGTTTCTGTAAAGCGCTCTGATATCTGCAAAGATCTTGTTCCCGCTATATAAAACTTTGAAAATAAAATAAATAAAATAAATAAAAAATGTGTCATTTACAATACCATTAGCTCAATGTTTCCTAATGCGAGACCTATTGCATTACAAATGCTTGTTTTTTCTTGTTGCCGGTGTAGAAGGCTAGTTACTTCACTAGTGACAACCAAACTATATACTGTCCATTATTGCAGAAGCCAACCTACATGACAGAATGATCTGCTGATATTTCTCACTTTGTGTCTTGTGAATGGAAAGGATCTGTGATTCCTTTGGCAAGAATAGATGCCTCCATTGCCTGTGCCGCCATAGGTCTCCTAATATTGCTTGTGGTTGAGTCTGTTCAAGAAGGCTATAGGTCCCATAGTTATATGCCTATTGATCGTTGATGGAGCCACATACTGACAGGCTCAACGTATGCTGCCTCCAAAAGAAGAGAGTTTCCCAGATATACCAGAAAGGACTGGGTAATATCAGTAAAAACAAAGAAATTCCTTTCTGTGTTGTTCAATCTATTTTTGACATATCAGCCTACATTAGAGAAATGTTGACTTTCTGACCCTTATAGTGACACCATTGGTTATGGATACACAGACAATTAGATTGATAATTTCACTCAAGACTTTTTATTCTTAACATTTTTTATAGTTTAAACATTTTTGGTACACATTTAATAAAACATAATACATTTGAATACTCAGATATAGGTTTGTTTTAACAATTTTAGTTTGAAGAACATTTCATTATAGTGCAAGTCTCTGAGTAACCACTCAGTGTAGTGCAATTACCAATAAGTACACAAATTACAATAAACAGTATAAAATTTGGTCCAAGTGTCGGCGCGTTTCGGTGCTTTATTCCTTATCGTATAAATACCTTCCTCAGGACAGAACTTTGTAAAACCATGACTTCTTCATTCTAAAAAATAAATACATACAGTTAGTATTAATAATCCCTACTTGAGAAGAAATATCTATCTATACATACAGTTTGCTAATCTGTATCACCAGTTTCTACTAAGATAGCCATATATATTTCTTACATAATTGCCTATCTATGGATTCCTTTCATGTACTGGTGGACCTTTCAGTTATTTTCTTGGTCCTCCTCATGAGACTCTTTTTATGAATTCTGCACTCAAGTCCTCTACTATTGGGAACATAGTTTGAGTATTAATCTATGTGTTTAGCCATTATCAAGTTATTGACTCTATGCTCCCAAGGTGTAAGTCACTTACTTCACACGGTGAGGCTCTCGGTATTGCCGCTTATTCTTTATGGGTCTCAGTTCTTATGGACGTTCGCCTTATCCTTATTGGCCTTCTGCCTAGGAATTTTATTTTTCAAACGCCCTTTAATTCCTATGGGGTTAACATTGTATATTATTTGCCCATCACGGAAACCTAACTTCGCTCAGTGACTGATATGCAGTGGTGTATGTACTTACTTTATCAGCGGGGCTAAATGTGAAGAAAAGGTCTAGATTTATAGACAATGTTTTTTTCATTTGGGAGGGCTCAGAAGAAGACCATATGAGTTTCTTGGAATGGTTAAACTGTGGGGATCCTAATCTAACATTTACTGCCAATAAGAATCAGGAAGTTGTTGATTTCTTGGACATTAAAATTAAAGGGCATGAAGGAAAACTAGTTGTTGAATTATTTGTCAAACCATCTGACAGAAACACTCTTCTCCATCATACGAGTTATCACCCAAAATGTCAGAGAGACGGAATACCGTTTAGCCAATTCCTAAGAATCAGACGTAATTGTAGTGACAGAAAAACATTTGAGACCCATGCAGAAATTGTAAAACATAAGCTACTACTAAGGGGATACCCTAAAAGACTTATTAAGGAAGCTTACAAGCGAGCCAAATACTTTAATCGGGAAAGTTTGTTTGACCTTAGAGACAAGACTGATAAACAAAAACTAGGAATAGTAATGGTGTACAATTTTAACAGTCTCAGCCAGAAATTAAAACATTTGCTCAATAAGAACTGGTCCATACTCAATAAGACATGCACTACCCCTTTACAAAAAACTTATGCATATAGAAGGAACAAAATTATCCGGAATCACTTGGTAAAAACATTTAGAGAGCCCAAACTAGGCCACCAGATGAACATAAAGGGTAGTACTGCGATTAGAGGCAATTTACCGTGCGGTACATGTACTCTCTGCAAAAACATTGTGAAATCAGACAGAGTGGAGATCAATGGCAGCTCTCACTGGAAGAACGAACATGTGAATTGCAGGACCGCGAATGTGGTATATTTACTAATCTGCCCATGCCAGAAAGCCTATGTGGGAGAAACCGGGCATGAAATGCGCCTGCGACTGACTGCACACCGGTCAGCCCTGAAAAATCATAAAAAGAATGCACCACTAGTGGAGCACTGGATCTCTGAAAACCATAAGGAGGAGGACCTTAAATGGTTCATCCTAGAGAAAATAAGAATATCCGTGCGAGGAGGTGACATAGACAAAAAGCGTAAACAAAGAGAACAATTCTCATGTCCAAGTTTAAATCCTATTATCAGGGACTGAACAGTAGAGAGGAGTGGGATAGAATGATTAGATAGAGAAGGAGTGTATTTGTAAAAACAGATCTATATTGTTAAAATGTGTAGAACAACAACTATGTATTAGCTGACAATTTTCTTGTAGATCTGTGTATTTTTTCATCGGCATGATCTCTATGAAGTGTGACCAGAGGATTGATATATGAATCTAATGAGATTGTAAAAATATAAATGTGATCATGATAAATGTGAATATTGCATAGATATGAAGATATGTTGACATCAATGCCTAGAAATGTACAATTGATAACGTATTTCCATTTTGTGATATTAGCTACAATGGTAAAACTCCTTCTAATAACATTGGGGAGAGAAATAAATATATGTGTAAACATCCCCACATCGAGATGTGAGTCAGTAAACATAGTAGCCAATCACTTTCTCTGATATACATGACGAATATACCTCTTCAGTTTCCATCAGAAGTATATTTAAAAACCAAAGGAGAATCGGAACGCTAGTTCGATTTCCATCAAACCGATGCAAAAAGATCCTGGGCACGCCCATTGGACTAGTGCGAGATGATTACTTAATGCAGCCGAATTTGGCACATCGATACAAACAAATGCCGAGACAGGGGCGCGCGTCATCATTGTATAAAGAACTCTTGTTTTCATATGTAGATTTACTGGGTAGATATAAAATACTGGCATTAAATTGAGGGAGCGCATGTGATCACGGATACGATAGAAGGGAAGAGATATAAGTAGATAGGCAATCGGGGTCACTAAATTGATTCACATGAGGGGCAGAATGACAACACTGCCACAATATACAATGTTATTGACTGAATATATAAATAACTACTAAGATGAAGGACATAATAGATCGCTTCTACCCCGGGCAGCGTAATCTCGCGAGATGCCAAGCCGCATAGGAACTACGAATAAAAACTACAATTATGGCGGTTTATAGCGGATATTGACTTTCGTTAATTCCACTAAAAGATGCTAATTATCCAATTTGCTAAACAAGGCAGGAGTATATAAACTGATGCAGAAGTGTATGCTCTCATTCCACGGAAGAGAGAAGACGAGACTGTGAGAACCCGCGCCCACATCCCGCCCTCAGGTAAGAGAAGCCACGATCGGCTCTCGAGAATTGGGTAAATACGAGCAGTTGGAGGCCCAAAGGATCCCTTATTTTAACTCTGGGATGCGCCCGGTTTTCCTAAAATATGGAATAAAAACAAGGATGCAGGCAGCCAGCCTCTTAACAGAAATACCCTTCATTGATATTGTAATTGCCCTAGGGAAATTTTTAAAGGTGGCCCAGAGTGCACTGAGAACCAAGGGAAAAATGTAGTACTGTATGAATTTTTATTGACTGAAATTTGCACGACGGTATGAAAAGTGAATAGGTTTTTAACTTTTATAATAGGTTTTTAGGTATTGTAATTTTCTATTGGTGTTTAGTATTTTATAGTGGAATTTGTACCTTTGAAAATGAAATGTAGAATTGCTTTTTAAAGAATAACATTTTAAAAATAAGTATAGGCATTTATTGTATACACCCTTTACTGCGTTATGCTCACTGCTTTGTTTAAAGACTACGGTCATAATAAACATACATTTTGACTCTTTTGACTAACTCTGGGATTCATGAGAGCAGGCAATAAAGTTTAAATTTAAGTTTAGAACTAGATGTAGCTCTGGATATTATGGGTCGTAAACTAAAGTTAGATTGATATGAATTTTAAGAAAACAGCCAACTACATACTGTTCATGACATAATATAGAAACCAAATAAAAAGTATATACCAGGTCACTCCTGGTTTAAACATGAATTTAGAAATCTATACAACGAAACACACGGGCCGAGAAAAACAACTGGCATTAGCTCTCCCGTGTATTGGAATGTTATCAACAACAATGTTCTATCTGATATAGATGGTGGGTACAAACTAAAACCTACTACCTATCATCCCCAGGTATTCAAGACAAAATAAAGGCAGGTTTAAGTTGGAGAGAGGGTTAGAATCGAAATACCCCAAGGAAAACGACCTGCGAGCAACAAGAGGTGTTTGTACCCAGAAGGCTGAGGGAATGTTGAATTACCCCCGCTGATAAAGTAAGTACATACACCACTGCATATCAGTCACTGAGGCGAAGTTAGGTTTCCGTGATTATACAATGTTAACCCCGTAGGAAGTAAAGGGCGATTGAAAAATAAAATTCATAAAATGAGTCTCATGAGGAGGACCAAGAAAATAACTGAAAGGTCCACCAGTACATGAAAGGAATCCATAGATAGGCAATTCATGTAAGAAATATATATGGCTATCTTAGTAAACACTTGTGTGTGAGGAGTGGGGTTGGGGTAATGAGAGACGCCACGAATTGAAGTCTAGGAATAACCGTTTTATTCGGTGTGACAGTACTTGTTAGGTCTCAGGAGGGTAAGTAGGTCAATGTCCAGCAAGGCACACAACACAAGCCGGGGCTCTCTCCTCCGACGAACTTCCAGTGTCTTCGATACCCGTCTTTGCTTTACCAGAGATGGTCGCTGGTCCAGACGTAGCTCGAGAAAAGGAAAAGAGACAGCCGCGTTAGTGGCTGGGACCGATGTGTAACGAGTGGGAGGGGGCAGGGGAGTGAGGGATCACCAGGATACTAACACCATCTATAGCAGCCTTTAAGTGTAGGCGGACAGCAGTGCACGGCGTTAGTGACCACCCTCAGGCTACCCCGTCCCACCCCGTGATTTAAACAATCCCTGAAAACGCCCTCGTACCTTGTGGAGCCACACTTCTCCCCTGGAAGTGTGGCAGGGCGGCTCGTGGTAACGTTGGCCTCCTGACTTGTCGAGTCTCTGGTCCGGGGTTCCCAGTAGCGGTTCTTAGGCACCTCCTCCTTCTTCGTCCTTGGTGTTCTCCTCGTGCGTCGGCTGGTTTCTGAGAGGTTCCGTGCCAACAACCAGAGACGGGGCTTCCTTAAACGTCCCTGGCTCGTCTGATTGGATTGCTGCAGATGACGTTCCTTCACCTGATTGGCCGACTGTTGGGAACGCCGGGGAACACACCCCCAGCGTCACGGAAGGCAGATGTAGTGACGGGGTCAACGAAGGCAGAGCCGGGGAAACCCAGGAAACGTCCAAAGGATCCTGCGGACGGGGTGGAAAGGAAGAAATGTTAGCAGGTACACCCCGTCCGTCTGAGTCAGGGAGCTCGTCCAAGTCAGGGAGCTCGACCTCGGGACACATCCCACCCCCACGAATGACCCGATCGGGGTAAATTGGGTAACGGGAAAGAAAGTCAACATTCTCCTGCCGAGAACTCTTCCGGTGACGGACCTCAATCTGAAAAGGCTGCAGAGCCAAGAACCAACGCATGATTCGGTCATTGTTCCCTTTGTGACGTTGGAGCCAGGTCAAAGGAGCATGGTCCGTATACAACACAAACGGCCTCCCCTCGAGATAGTACCTCAGCTTTTCCACTCCCCAACGGACAGCCAGGCATTCCTTTTCAATCGTAGAATACGCCTGCTCCCTAGGAAACAGCTTTCGGCTGATAAAGAGCACAGGTCTCTCAGCCCCTTGGCCATACTCCTGGAAAAGAACTGCACCGATGCCAACCCCTGAAGCGTCCGTCTGTAGAATGAACGGTTGAAGGAAATCAGGGGAAATGAGAACAGGAGAAGAAGTATGAGCATCCTTTAAAGCCTGGAAAGCAGAGGTGTGAATGACAGAGGGGGCTGGAAGTGAAGAGGACTTCACACTTTTACCGAGGAGGTCAGTAAGAGGACCGGCCAGACTAGCAAACTGAGCAATGAACCGGCGGTAATAACCCACCAACCCCAAGAAGGCCCTGAGCTCTTTTTTTGTAGAAGGGTAGGGTAATGCCTTGATGGCTTCGAGTTTCTCGGTCTGGGGTTTAATCTGACCGTCCCCTCGAAGGTTACCTAGATACTTGACCTGTTGGAAAGCAAATCGAGATTTTTGTTGCATTGATGTGCAGATTAGCATCCTTCAAACTAGACAGTATGTTCCCAAGGTGTATCAAGGGCTCGTCCCATGTCTTACTAAACACTACAATGTCGTCTAAATAAGCCGAAGCATTTTGCAAATGAGGTGCCAGTAGCGTATCCATGACTCTCTGAAACGTTGCTGGGGCCCCATGCAACCCAAAGGGAAGTACCGTAAAGTGGTAGTGACCAAAAGGGGTGGAGAAGGCCGTCTTTTCCCTATTTTTAGGTGCAAGGGGTATCTGCCAATAACCCTTGGTGAGGTCTATGGTGGTGATGTAACGGGCCTCACCAAGACGTTCCAGGAGTTCATCTACCCTAGGTAAGGGGTAAGCATCTTGTTTAGACACCCTATTAACGGCCCTGAAGTCTATACAAAAGCGGATGCTTCCGTCACGGTTCGGTACCAACACCACTGGGGAGCACCAGTTACTGTGGGAAGGAACTATGATCCCGGTTTTCAACATGCTTTGTACCTCGGCCTGGAATGCCAGGCGTCTTGCCTCTGGGATCCGGTAGGGTTTTTGCTTTACGACTGTATTTGGAAGAGTAGGTATAAAGTGTTCTGCTAGGTGTGTACGGCCCGGTTGGTCAGAGAACACTTCCGAATGAGACAAAAGCAAGGACATAACTTCCTTTTGTTGCATAGCAGACAGTTCAGGATTAATAGGGGCGTCACTGACTGTATGGTTTGTATCTGGTACAGAAGACACCACATTGACTGTCTGTGGGGGTTTCCCTAACCATTTTTTTAGAATATTGATATGGAACATTTGAGTTTTGCCCCTTCCTAGCTGTACCAAGTATGTAGTGCGTCCTATTTTCCTCAAAATTTTGAAGGGTCCTTGCCACTCCTTCTTCATTTTATGTGTAGAGGAGGGTAATAAAATCAGAACCCAATCGTCGACATCCAACACCCTCCATTTCGTACCTCGGTCATACAGGGTTTTCTGTTTGGTTTGGGCTATGGCTAAATGGTCGTGGGCAAGTGTTCTGAGTTTATGTAACCTGGTCTGCAACTGCCGAGTATAATCCAATAGGGCCTCAGCTTCCTGTGCTCCCTCAGCTTCCCAACTGTCTTTAGTTATTTCAAGAAGTGTTCTAGGGGGTCTTCTGAACAGTAGCTCAAATGGGGAGGTTCCTAGACTAGACTGTTTCTGACTACGGAGTACAAAGAGGGCAAGAGGTAGTAACTGGTCCCAGTTCTTCCCATCACCAGACAGGAGTTTTTTTAACGTTAGCTTGAGGGAGCCGTTGTATCGCTCAACCAAGCCGTCTGTCTGGGGGTGTGTAAGCGGGACTACAGGAAGAGGCAGGAGACGGGTCTTAGTAACCAAAGGAAAAGGCTTTATTGTGGACAAGAGCTGATCGGTACTTCTGAGTCTACCAGGGGGCTTCCTTGGTGAGCGACTCCTCTCAGTCCGGCTCTTGGAGAGGACACCCTCGGTCCTCCTTTTCTTTAAGGTCCGCCTTCGGTCGACAGCGTCAGGCTCCGTCGTGTCGTCCTCTCAATCCGGATACATGCAAATGAAAGGAGAAAAGCGCGTTACTGTCACGGCCTTTCAGAGTACAAATCCCACACACCAGGGGGGGGGGAAGTGATGTGAGTTCTGAGTAGTGCTCCCAACGTTTAATATGCTTGTCTCCCGTGAATTCGTGGATTACTCAAACGGCAGAAGAGAACACTCCGCCCCGTCCCCTTCCCCGTGTCTAAGTGTGAAGCGCTCTAGCGCCTCACCCGTCTCCCGATCCAACCCGCTATGCGTTCACGTACCTCGCGAAGCCACGCCCCTCCGGGGGAGTGGCTGGGCGGATCGCGGTGTCGGTGGCCTCCTGGCTCCGCTCCGGACTCTGGATCCCCTCCGGTTGCTGATGGAAGACTTTCGCCGCTGCGGGGCTCTGCTCGCTCTTCCTCGATCCTGGAGACGTCCTCTCCGTACTCGCCCTCGAGCCTCTCCTCTGCTGGGCTGATGTCCGACGAGCTTCCCTCCGGCTCCGCGTTGGCTACCTGTCGGTAGTCTGGGGGATCTTCCTGCATCGGCGGGAATCGAATCCCTCGTAGGTCTCGGCCTCCTCCGTAGGCTCACTTGGCTGGGTCCGTCGCTGCAGTCTCCAGTCCGGTGAGTCGTCCTCCCACCACTCGATGTCCTCTTCGTCTCCACTTCGCTCCGCGCCTCTCCTCTTACAAACAGCTCCGCCGGTGTACAGACACACCTGGTCTGGCTCACCTGCCTCTTTTCTAGTGGAGTTGGGCCACTCCCCCTCAGAACCTGGAGACCACTTAAAGGGGCCGCCGACCAGGTCCTCTTCTTCTCCGCTGTACTGTTCCTCCACGGGGTGCCAACACGGCGATTCCAGTCTGGGCTGTGGAAACAGAAAGGGGGGTTCACAAGTTACTTTGACCCCAGGGGGCGCCTCGGGCACCCCGTTACATTCCTCCCCCCCTGAACTCTTCCGTTCGGGAAGGGGATAGCGTGAAAGAAAGTCAGCCCCGACATTGTCAGTTCCACGTGTATGCACCACAGTAAAGGAGTAAGGCTGCAGGGCAAGGAACCAGCGCATCACTCTGGCGTTATTCGCTTTATTACGGGCCATCCATTGTAGGGGAGCATGGTCAGTATACAGGGTAAACGGCCTACCCTCCAGGTAATACGACAATTTGTCTACTGCCCACCTTATCGCTAAACATTCCTTCTCCACAGTGGCATACTTCAGTTCTCGGGGAAACAGTTTTCTGCTAACGTATAGTATAGGGTGGTCCGTCCCCTCCTCGGATTTTTGGGAGAGCACTGCCCCTATCCCATATTCTGACGCATCTGTGTGTAAAAAGAAAGGTTTTGAAAAATCAGGGGACGTCAGAACCGGGGTGGAAGTGATACACTTTTTCAAGGCGGTGAAAGCCTCTTCCATCTCCCTTGTGGGGAGGAGTAGCGTTTTCTCCGGGTTCCTGTTTCTCAGGGTGTCAGAAAGGGGGGCCGATATCTGGGAGAACATTGGAATGAACCTACGATAATAACCAATCAACCCCAAAAACGCCCTCATATCTTTTCTAGTTTTGGGAAACGGGGTCTCTGCTATGGCTCGTACTTTCTCTATCTGGGGTTCTATCATCCCGTGCCCTAAGACATAGCCCAGATATTTTACTTTTTGATAGGCCATTCGCGATTTCTTAGCATTGATTTTCAACCCTGCTTCTTGCAGTGTATCTAACACCTTCTGGAGATGATCCAAGTGGGTTTCCCAGTCGGGACTAAAGACGACAATGTCGTCGAGGTATGCCGAGGTGAACATGGACAACTCTTTCAATACCGTATTCATCAATCTCTGGAAGGTGGCAGGGGCACCGTGAAGACCGAAGGGGAGGACGGTAAATTCATAGTGACCGTCCTCGGTCGAGAAGGCTGTTTTGTGTCTGTCTTCCTCATGGAGGGGTACCTGCCAGTATCCCTTGGTCAGATCGATGGTACTGATGAATTTGGCTTCTCCTAACTTCTCGATCAGCTCATCTATGCGGGGGATCGGATAAGCGTCAAACAACGATACTTCGTTAAGGGCGCGAAAGTCCATGCAGAATCTTCTTGTTCCGTCGGGTTTTGGAATCAACACTATTGGGCTAGACCAGTTACTCTTTGAGGGTCGGATTACGCCCAACTTCAACATCTCCTGGATTTCCTGTTTTATTCCTTGGCGTCTGGCCTCAGGGACTCTGTATGGCCTGATTTTCACGATTTTTCCAGGCTCTGTACATATCCGATGAGTGGCTAACGTGGTCCTTCCGGGAATATCTGAGAAGACTCCTGCGTTCTTTCTTAAGGTGTTCATCAGTTCTGTTCTGTCTTTGTCCATCAGGTCTTCATTCACGACTAGTTGGTCTATCGTACTGGAGGACAGCAGGGGGAGGCGTTCCGTTAAGTGTATCCCGGTAGGAGGGGGTCCAAGCCACTTCTTTAACAGGTTGACATGAAAGACTTGAGCCTTCCTCTGGGTGATTTGTAGCTTATAGCTGGTGTAATCGATAGTACTTATGATTTTGAAAGGGCCTCCCCATTCCGCCCTAAACTTTTGTGAGGAGGATGGTAGGAGTACCAGAGCCCAATCACCCACTGCCATCCTTCTCCATTTTTTTCCTTTATCGTAGAACGTTTTCTGGCGCTGTTGGTTTTTTCAAGATTGGCATACGCGAGTTCTCTTAACTTTCCGATTTTGGACCTGAGGTTACGGGCGTATTCTAGGGTTTTCAGGGTTTCGTCGGGTGTTTCTTTCTCCCACGCTTCTTTGGTCATTTCTAAGAGGGATCGGGGTTGTCGACCATATAATAGCTCGAAAGACGAAAACCCCAAACTGCTCTGTTTCTGACCTCTTAGGACATACAAAGCAAGTGGCAGTACTTGATCCCATTCTGCTCCGTTGATTTCTAGCATCTTTCTTAGGGTTGTTTTCAGGGTCCTGTTGTATCGCTCGACGAGGCCGTCGGTTTGGGGGTGGTATACCGCCGTTCTGATCTGATGGATACGGAGAAGCTGGCAAACCTCCTTCATGAGCCTAGATACAAAGGGCGTTCCCTGGTCGGTGAGGATCTCCTTTGGGAATCCAACTCTTGAAAACATTTCAATCATCCGGTCGGCTATGTGTTTGGTCGTTGTGACAGTCAACGGATAGGCTTCTGGGAATCGAGTGGCATAGTCCACTATTACTAATACGTACTGATACCCTTTCCTTGTTTTTGGGAGGGGCCCTATGAGGTCCATGCCAATCCGCTCAAAAGGGGTCCCTATTATTGGCAGGGGTTGTAGTGGAACAGCCGGGGGTCGGGTCATGTTCTTTTTCTGACATACCTCGCACTCCTGACAGTACTTCACCGTATCTTTGTATATCCCTGGCCAATAAAAGTGGCAGAGCAGGTTTTGCGTGGTTTTCTCTGCCCCTATGTGTCCGGCTACCAAATGGGCATGTGAGTAGAACAACACCTGCTCCCGGAAGGATATGGGTACTAACAGTTGATCGGGATCATCTTTTTGGGCCTGCCTATACAGCAATTCGTTTTTTACAATAAACCTTGGATATTGCAAGGGAAGTTGGTTCTTATCTCTCTCTGCCGCGTCCCACGCGTTGGAGAGGGTTGCGTCATTTAACTGAGAGAAACGAAAACTACGGTCGAGCACCCAGGGTTCGGCAGTTATTAAGGCAGGGACGTTTCTCTCCTTTTTTTCCGATTCTGAGGGGGAGTCTCTTGTAGTTATGCTATGATTAAACATGTTTAGAAACTCTGGGTTATCAGTCCCTATGATGAGGTCCTCAGGGAGAGTGGCCAATACCCCCACCCTTATCTTATGTGGACTCCGCCCCACAGGTTCTATGGGCAGCATTGCCACAGGATAGGCCTTGATATCTCCGTGTACACAGCGTATATTCACCCGGGTTTGTAAGAGGATCTGGGAGGGTAGAACCAGACGGGCGTGTACCACTGACTGACGACAGCCAGAGTCTAACAGGGCCTGGAGGGAGGTGCCGTTTACCCCAACACTTACCCTAAATGCTTGACCCATTTCGCTGGAGAACATCACCGCCTTGGGAAGATACCCGACCTCCATAGGTTCATCCTGCGGTTTCCTCCGGGGGCAAAGCCGGGCGATGTGTCCCCAGGTGCCACATTCAAAGCATTGCGGCCCTGTAGGCAGAGGCCCCTCTGTTCTCCATGTTCTTGTCCTAGGGATATCAGGAGGTTTCACTGGTTTCCTTTCGGATTTCATCAGAGTCTTATGTTTCTCATTCTCCCAGACTTGAGAGATCCTAGGTTGGACTCTAGAGAAGGTTGTCGCCATGTCCACAGCTTTTTCGGTAGTGAGGTGGTGGTGTTGTCGCAGCCACCTCTGTGTGGCGTAGGGCAGGGCCTCAAGGAATTGCTCTAAGTATATCCTGTCCATGATCTCTTCCCTCGTGCTTACGGTCGGGGTCAGCCATTTGTCGGCGGCCATCTTGAGCCTCACGAACAAGGTTTTAGGGGACTCTCCGGGGGCTCCCCTCTCTTTACGAAACCGGAGTCTGTAGGCCTCCTGGTCTAGACCCAGGTGATCTAAGATTATCCTTTTCACATCCTCATAGGTAGTGTCTCCCGTGGGGTTGGCCACCTGATAGGCCGCCTGGGCCTCCCCTACGAGGAGGGGTGCCAAAAAGAATGGCCATTTGGGCACTGGCCACCCACATGCACGGGCCGCCCTCTCAAAATTGAGCAGGAAGGCGTCCGGATCCTCGCCTGGCTGGTACTTTTGCAGTGACACCCCACTTATATGGGGGTTAGTGGTGGACGCGGTGACTGGTCCCGTGATAACTGGATTCTCCATTGCTCTTGCGGCCACAGCATTTTTCATGGCCTCTCTGTCTGCCGCTGATGTAATAATCTGCTGTTGAATGGCCCACTCTAGCCTCTCTTGCCCCTTGACCAACGACTGCACCACCTCATCCATCTTGGCGTCACAGATGGTCACTGTGCCCGCATTCTCCACCACTGTAAGCGGGACTACAGGAAGAGGCAGGAGACGGGTCTTAGTAACCAAAGGAAAAGGCTTTATTGTGGACAAGAGCTGATCGGTACTTCTGAGTCTACCAGGGGGCTTCCTTGGTGAGCGACTCCTCTCAGTCCGGCTCTTGGAGAGGACACCCTCGGTCCTCCTTTTCTTTAAGGTCCGCCTTCGGTCGACAGCGTCAGGCTCCGTCGTGTCGTCCTCTCAATCCGGATACATGCAAATGAAAGGAGAAAAGCGCGATTTCTGTCACGGCCTTTCAGAGTACAAATCCCACACACCAGGGGGGGGGGAAGTGATGTGAGTTCTGAGTAGTGCTCCCAACGTTTAATATGCTTGTCTCCCGTGAATTCGTGGATTACTCAAACGGCAGAAGAGAACACTCCGCCCCGTCCCCTTCCCCGTGTCTAAGTGTGAAGCGCTCTAGCGCCTCACCCGTCTCCCGATCCAACCCGCTATGCGTTCACGTACCTCGCGAAGCCACGCCCCTCCGGGGGAGTGGCTGGGCGGATCGCGGTGTCGGTGGCCTCCTGGCTCCGCTCCGGACTCTGGATCCCCTCCGATTGCTGATGGAAGACTTTCGCCGCTGCGGGGCTCCGCTCGCTCTTCCTCGATCCTGGAGACGTCCTCTCCGTACTCGCCCTCGAGCCTCTCCTCTGCTGGGCTGATGTCCGACGAGCTTCGCTCCGGCTCCGCGTTGGCTACCTGTCGGTAGTCCGGGGGATCTTCCTGCATCTGCGGGAATCCCTCGTAGGTCTCGGCCTCCTCCGTAGGCTCACTTGGCTGGGTCCGTCGCTGCAGTCTCCAGTCCGGTGAGTCGTCCTCCCACCACTCGATGTCCTCTTCGTCTCCACTTCGCTCCGCGCCTCTCCTCTTACAAACAGCTCCGCCGGTGTACAGACACACCTGGTCTGGCTCACCTGCCTCTTTTCTAGCGGAGTTGGGCCACTCCCCCTCAGAACCTGGAGACCACTTAAAGGGGCCGCCGACCAGGTCCTCTTCTTCTCCGCTGTACTGTTCCTCCACGGGGTGCCAACACGGCGATTCCAGTCTGGGCTGTGGAAACAGAAAGGGGGGTTCACAAGTTACTTTGACCCCAGGGGGCGCCTCGGGCACCCCGTTACAGGGTGGTACACAGATGTTTTAATGTGTTTGACGTTCAGTTGCACGCACACCTGTTGCATTAAACGGGAAACAAAGGGGGTACCCTGATCAGTAACAATCTCCCTTGGAAAACCCATATGAGAGAAAACCTCCACTAACCTCTGGGCAATCGCTGCTGAAGTAGCTGCCTTAAGAGGAAAAGCCTCAGGATATCTTGTGGCATAATCAACCAACACAAGAGCGTACTGGTGTCCTTGTGATGACTTCGGCAAAGGGCCGATTAAGTCCATACCTATACGATCAAATGGGACCCCTATAATAGGCATGGGCACCAAAGGGACAGGAGGAGGAGTGTAGGGGTTCCGTTTCTGGCATATTCTACACTCCTGACAGTATTTCTGGACTTGGGCGTATATCCCTGGCCAAAAGAAATGTCGTAATATGGACTGTCCCGTTTTTTCCACCCCAGAGTGACCGGCTAACAGATGGGCATGTCCAAAAAACAATATCACGAAAGTCGTTTGCGACCAACAGTTGGGGCTCGGCGTCAGCTTTAGCAAGCCGATAGAGTAGGCCATTTTTCTCAATGAAAGTAGGATAACTTTTAGTGGATGGATCTTGTCCATTTCGTGCGACCTGCCATGCATTGGTGAGACTGGCATCATTCAATTGGGCAGTCCTGAAATGGGTGTCCCTGGCCCAGGGTTTTGCTGCTAACAAGGTATCACGGGGAAGAGACAAGTGTTGGAGAGTATCTAACAGAGTATTAAAGGTAGGATTATCTGTCCCTATGATTATGGGCTCTGGTAGACCAGACATAACTCCTACGGAGACTTCCATGCCTTTCCCTGAGGGTGTGTACAACGTGACTCTAGCTACGGGATACTCCTTAACGTCCCCATGAACACAACGAATGTTGACCTGTTTCCCCGGAATGAGAGAGCTCTGATCTACCAGCTCCTCTCTTATAACTGAGTGTTTACAGCCGGAATCCAACAATGCCCTTATACTGGTACCGTTCAGAGAGACTCGTACATAGAAAGTGGTTCCTGTTTCTTGGGCATACAGGATGGACCTGGGGGCATAGCTCACGTCCATGGGTTCGTCTTCTTTTTCTTTTTTTTTTCTACAGAATAGTGGCATATGACCCTACTCTCCGCAGTCATAACATTGGGGTCCAGAGTTTGGCAGTTCAGGTCGTTGGAACCGCACCCGTGGTGGCTCTGGTACTGGCTTTTGGAAAAAAAATTCGGGTTTGAGGGGTGGTAAAGTCTTGGTAGGTTTATCAGGTTCCCTCATATAGGGCTTACCCTGAGCTCGGGCGTAACAAGTCGCAATTTCTATGGCATGTTCCAATGTTAAGCCCGCGTGTTGTTTAAGCCACCTCTGAGTGCTATAGAGGAGGGCTTCGATAAACTGTTCAAGATACACTTTGTTCATAATGGCATTACCTTCATGGGGTTTTAGCCATAAGTCAGCAGATTCCTTCAACTTGAAAAACAAAGTCTTGGGTAGATCCCTGGGAGACCCTTTTTCCTGACGGAACCGTAGTCGGTGTTTCCTCATCTACGCCCAACCTATCAAGGATATACTGTTTCACCACTGCATAAGCGGTGGTACCATCTCGGTTTACTGTCTCGTACGCGGCCTGGGCTTCACCAACCAACAAGGGTGCCAAATAAAAGGGCCACCTATCCCCAGGCCAGGAACTGGCTATCGCGGCTCTCGCGGCTCTCTCAAAATTCAAAAAGAAAGCAAGGGGATCCTCTCCTGGACTGAATTTCTGTAGATGAACAACTGTGCCTGGGGGTGGAGCTGTAGCCCTTCCTTGACCTAACACGGTCATTAATTGCATTTGTCCTTCTGCCAGTTTTAGTATGTTATCCGACTGGCTCTGGATGGCTTGGGAAATGCAGTCCGGTCTGCTTCCATTTGGGTTAATATGGTTTCCATTCTGTATCGGATGGCGTGGTTCCCTGAAGGATCCGAGTCACGGCACCACTTGTGAGGAGTGTGGTTGGGGTAATGAGAGACGCCACGAATTGAAGTCTAGGAATAACCGTTTTATTCAGTGTGACAGTACTTGTTAGGTCTCAGGGGGGTAAGTAGGTCAATGTCCAGCAAGGCACACAACACAAGCCGGGGCGCTCTCCTCCGACGAACTTCCGGTGTCTTCGATACCCGTCTTTGCTTTACCAGGGATGGTCGCTGGTCCAGACGTAGCTTGAGAAAAGGAAAAGAGACAGCCGCGTTAGTGGCTGGGACCGATGTGTAACGAGTGGGGGGGAGGGGCAGGGGAGTGAGGGATCACCAGGATACTACCACCATCTATAGCAGCCTTTAAGTGTAGGTGGACAGCAGTGCACGGCGTTAGTGACCACCCTCAGGCTACCCCGTGATTTAAACAATCCCTGAAAACGCCCTTGTACCTTGTGGAGCCACACTTCTCCCCTGGAAGTGTGGCAGGGCGGCTCGTGGTAACGTTGGCCTCCTGGCTTGTCGAGTCTCTGGTCCGGGGGTCCCAGCAGCGGTTCTTCGGCACTTCCTCCTTCTTCGTCCTTGGCGTTCTCCTCGTGCGTCGGCTGGTTTCCGAGAGGTTCCGCGCCGACAACCAGGGACGGGGCTTCCTTAAACGCCCCTGGCTCGTCTGATTGGATTGCTGCAGATGACGTTCCTTCACCTGATTGGCCAACTGTTGGGAACGCCGGGGAACACACCCCCAGCGTCAGGGAAGGCAGATGTAGTGACGGGGTCAACGAAGGCAGAGCCGGGAAACACCAGGAAACGTCCAAAGGATCCTGCGGACGGGGTGGAAAGGAAGAAATGTTAGCAGGTACACCCCGTCCGTCCGAGTCAGGGAGCTCGTCCAAGTCGGGGAGCTCGACCTCGGGACATGGTGAAACACAGATTAGCAAACTGTATGAATAGATAGATATTTCTTCTCAAGTAGGGATTATTAATACTAACTATATGTATTTATTTTTTAGAATGAAGAAGTTATGTTTTTACAAGTTCTGTCCTGAGGAAGGTGTTTATACGATAAGGAATAAAGCACCGAAACGTGTCGACACTTGGACCAAATTTTTTACTGTTTATTGTAATTTGTGTACTTATTGTTAATTGCACTACACTGAGATTATTAATACTAACTGTATGTATTCATTTTTTAGAATGAAGAAGTCATGTTTTTAAAAAGTTCTGTCCTGAGGAAGGTGTTTATACGATAAGGAATAAAGCACCGAAACGCGTCGACACTTGGACCAAATTTTATACTGTTTATTGTAATGTGTATACTTATTGTTAATTGCACTACACTGAGTGGTTACTCAGAGATTTGTACTGTAATGAAATGTCCTTCAAACAAAAATTATTAAAACAAACCTATATCTGAGTATTCAAATGTATTATGTTTTATTAAATGTGTACCAATAATTTTTAAACTATAAAAAATGTTAAGAATAACAAGTCTTGAGTGAAATTATCAATCTAATTGTCTGTGTATCCTTAACCAATGGTGTCACCATAAGGGTCAGAAAGTCAAAATTTCTCTTACGTAGGCTGATATGTAAAAACTAGATTGAACAACACAGAAAGGAATTTCTTTGGTTTTACTTTTATCGACGTATGCTGCTACATCGTGATATACATTGGCCTCATTTTACAACTGTGTCTAGATCACCAAGTTTAGGACACCTACTTTCTATGTCGCGCCTCCTTAAATGTCTGATGGTGACCTGGGCAAACCCCCCATTGGTGTGTATGGGATGGGATGAACCTTACCTCATATGCTGACGACACCCAGTTGATCTTGACGGTCAGGGATGATGGGGAAGCAGTGGCAGAAAGCTTTAAGGCAGGACTGCTGGCTATCGGACGATGGATGTCCGGAAGCCGCCTAAAGCTGAACTCTGAAAAAACAGAGGTGGTAGTGTTTGGTCGCCTTAGTCCTAGCTGGTCCCCGGCATGGTGGCCACCATCTTTTGGAGCCGTGCCTAAACCAAATGCGAAAGTGAGAAACCTAGGTGTCACCTTCGACGATAACTTGAATTTTATGACCCATGCCAACCAGACGACCTCGGCAGCTTTTTATAAACTACGCCTGGTAAGAAAGATCCTACCATTTCTCCCTGATTCTGTGGGTAGAACCCTGATAAGTGCCCTTGTATTGTCGGCACTAGACTATTGTAATGGCTTGTTTGCCAACGCTCAAATTAGAGTTATTAAAAAAATGCAACTTGTACAGAACGCGACGGCCAGGTTACTCTCAGGTGTTCCGAGATTTAAGCCAATAACGAACACCCTGAGAGATCTTCACTGGCTGCCTGTAAAAAACCGAATAAAATTTAAAACCTTGTGCATTGTATATAAAACACTACACCAACAGGCCCCACAATTTCTGAGAGATCATCCTATCCCATATCATCCTTCTCGGCCACTTCGGTCCGCAAAGATGAACGATCTGGTAGTACCACGCACTAGATTGGTTAACTGGGGAGACAGACGCTTCTTGGTGGCTGCCCCGAAATTGTGGAAATTGTGGAACACACTCCCGCAAACTATAAGATCCAGCCCTAATTTGTTTATATTCAGGAAGCAGCTGAAAACATGGCTGTTTAACCTCTAGAGTCCAGAAGCCAAAGTTAGGAGAGCCTGCAGTTTACAGCGCCGAGACGCCTCCGGGCATTTGTTCGCGCTATACTAAATGTTAAAAATAAATAAATAAAAATATAAAGTTCATCCCTTGCACGCTCCCCATGCTTTCCTTATGAGGTCCTTTTCTAATACTCCGCATCCCTCCAATTTACACCAGGGCCCTCCTGTGAAGCTCCCCTCCAGTACACTGCATTCAGCTTTGCTCGGGGCTAGGCCTTCTTCTGAGGTTTCAGCCGGGGACCTCCACGGCTGGATCAGAGCACCTACCTTTTACTCTTCCCTTTCCCATTCCTAATGTTTCCAGTTTTTTCTGCCTTCATATTCTAGTGTTGATTAAGGCAACCGAGAAAAACGACTCCCAGCCTCCTACCCCCACTCAGTCTGGAAGTGGCAAATAGCTCTAATTTGAGCGGAGTGGGCCCCTTGCAATTTGTGTGCCCTGGTGCCACAGCACCTGCTGCACTCTAAATAGCGCCCGCCCGCCATTACTGCGAGATTGCCAGGGCCTGCATGGAGACGGGGAAGTGCTGAGCACGAGACGGTGCGCTCCCTCCTTGCCACAGTCCGAGCTGCGCATGACATGGCGGTGTCTTGAGAGAATCCTTGACTTTCGCCCCCGAGAGTGTTATGTGAGGCTTTACTGTGCAATGTTCCGGAGTCATCAGAAGGGGTTTCCTGCATAGGTCTCAAATGACCCCTCTTCTGGAAAAAGATAGCTATTTTTAGCCAAAAATCTATTCTTAAACCTTCTGACGCACCAGAACTCTCCCAGGCAGAGGTCACCGAAGGGATGTGTTTTCAATCCATTGATCTTTTTTTTCTACGAGTTAATGCCACATTTAGACAGTTTGCAACTTTTGCTTTTAAGATAATTGTTTTTTTAATCTATTTTTAACATTGATAAAGTCATCATGTATACTATATGTAGAAGTAATTATTGCCTATATGGTCCATGTATTTTTTTTTAATTATAATGTGAATATATTTTCTTTCAGACGCTGAACCCAAAATGGAATGAGGAGTTTTATTTTCGAGTAAGTTAACTTTTTTCTCATTTGAGTAGTTGATAGGACATCTTGGTTATAAATTATAAAAGCTGTTTTGTAAATTTCCAAATTGCTTAAGAGTATATTTTTGATCATTGCTTCGCTATTATTGGCGATTGCCTGTCATATACTAGCAACTAATGGTTTATAATCCGTTTTTATTACAAGCAAATTGCCTAGTCAGTTTTGCGGGGCCCCAGGGTCTCTGCATGTCCTAAGTCGGCTGATTGTGCTCGATAACTCATTTCCGTTATGAAAAAACACGATATCAAATCTATACTTTCATATCTTTGATACCACTTTGTAAGTCTTTCGCGTACACCACGCCTTGTTCCCTGCTGCTTAATGAATGTGGACAGGGTTCAGCCTTATATGAAATAAGCGCGAGGGGGAAGGCCGCACTCGCCTGTGTACTGAGAAGAGCTTGCTTCAAAGGTGGGCATGTGATATCTTAGTGTCCGTTTAATGGGTAATTCATGACTGACTACTTTAGTTAAAGGAATCATTTTCAAAAAATCATGTCACCCTCAAAAAAGAAATCATTTTACATCAAATTCGCAAAAAAATTGGCCGCGTTCTTTTTAATTTTTACTTAATTTCCGTTTTTGTCGTTATTTTGTTTTTCAGAAAACAAACCCTTACAGTAGATTTATAAAGGTAGGGGAAGCAATCAGTTGACACCGAATATATAGATATATACAAGCTTGATAATGCTCGACAAAGCAGCTTTATAAACAAATATTTCATACCGGTGGGTTGGGGAGCATGCGAAAGACTGACTTTTATGTTCTCTCCACTTCGGGATTGTTACTCAGTGATTGGGGTGTAAGCAGCAAAGCAAGTGGAGCCGGTGCCAAGCGACCCAAATGCAGAAATCCGGGTTTGGAGGGCGGTCCTGCAGCTGGGGGACACTAGTGCTGCAGTCAAGTCGCAAGTAGGAGCGGGTAGAAAGGGCCGGTACATGGAATGCATGCCCCAGGGGCGTAGACTGCGGTGGCCCACTGATGAAACAGCAGAACTGAAGGAGGCTTAGCAAATGGCAGCAGGGGTGGCATCACAGTGGAAAACAGGAGCTTGGAGTGGAAGCAGTAGGGGGAGAGTAGCTGGGCCTATCCTTTGAGAGCGTTGAAACCCTTGAGATTGATCTGGAGCACAGTGGAGCGTGTATCGAATCAGACAGAGAAAGAGCGAGCAAGCCCCTCCCTGGCTCGGCAACAACTGGTGCATGGTCCAAGAAGGCAGAGTGGACAAATCCAGTGAGACCGCATTGGGAACAGAAGACTGCAGCACTGTTCCGGTGACAGAACACTGCCATTTTATGAAGCACAGAGACTGTGGGGTTAGTCATTGAATAGCCATAGGCTTCACTGTAGATTATATAGAGGGTAATGCGAGTTATAGGTCTTGGTTAACTTGTTGGGGGAGGGTGGAGGGACGGGGGAAAAAACAGAATGTGCATAGAAGACGCCATTTTGTGCAAAAGATGGGCCAGCTGGAATCAAGGACCATACTTACATGGGCATACACTTTGTCACGGGAATAAATGATCCAGAAAATACTATGTATTTATCTGTCCAACTATCAGCGATAGGGCTGAGTAAAATTTAAAAGGCAATAAAGTTTGTTAAAAAAAATATATATAGAGAGCGGAATGCAAGGTTGTAAGGAGCGAGCAGGTGATAGTTGCAATCTGAATGTCTCAAACCAGCGGCGTTAACCCTATGTGGTCCTCAACCATGCAGAGCATACACTGAAGATATTGAGGACTAAATAGCAATACTACTGTACCAGGGCAGTTGGGGGGCATAAATGAACAGTGGACTTAAGCACGAGTGATGTGAGGGCACCTAGTGTGAGATCCATTACCTACCAGGAGACATCAGCGTGTATGCACACACACTTTGGACAACTAATGGTGGCACCAGTAGTGCGAAGAGGGAAACTGAAGGACAAAGTGCAATTATGAATCACTGGGGAGATGTCCGGAGTCCTTCAAAGATTTATTAGTACCCTGTAGAAAGAACTAAAAGTTGGCGTTGATAGCCTGGTGTTTCAACACTAAACCAATGACCCCAAAACAGGGGCAGTGAACATTCTCCAGCGCAGCAGGGGTAAACAATGCCACACTACATACTGCATCATGGGCCCACATAGAGGAAAGTGATAAGTATGCAGTGTGGAGCATGGTTCCTTGTGGTCCTATGGCATCCGAGTCACCAACCAGGCAAATGCGTTAAAGCAACAAGTGTGTTGAACCCAAATATGACCACATAGCCTATTTATTTGGGCACTCCGAATCTTGAGCTAATGATATGGGTCAACGGCTAGAAGCCCATACTGCTGCAGGTTAAACTCAGGAAACATGGAGCCAATTCCGGAGCACCTCCACCATGGAGCGTGGGCTGTGGTATGTGGGTGTCTTCACCTAACCAAAAAAAAAGACCGTTTTTTTTCTTTCAGATTCTTTGGAGGTGGAACATCATCTGTCAAGGCTAACCTGCAATAGATTCTCAGGCGCTAGAGCACATTCTAAACAAACTGGTAGCTAAAAGGGTATTGGATCAAAAACCGTTCCCATCAATGCAGGTGTTTTGACAAGAGGGTCTGAAAGAGTTTGGTGTGGACATAAGAGAAAGGAGAATCCCTCGAGTGAAGACTCAAAGGATAAGGCCCTTAGCAGCTCAAGGAGAAATATGTCGAATGAGAGAAAGATACACAAAAGATATGAAGCAGCCTTGAGACATATAAGCCCCTAATCGGGGAGGAGAAAGCACAGTAGGGACATACGAGAGATACATTCCCACAACTAGCCTTTGGGAGAATTAGGTGGCTTGGTTGATGCAGGGTTACATCAGCAAGTGTTTGGGACGATGCCCAGTGTCAGGCACATGTAAAACTGGTATGGGCACGAGGCTGGATTGCCCGATGTCTCAACTGCAATTCACTTTGTTGCGGCAACCCCTGGCACTTCTTAACTTGCTTATTAGGCGAGTGAAGCTGGATAGAGAGCTACCGTTTGTGAAGATGATCCAGACGTCTCTGGACCCTATTTCCCTCTGGTGTGAAGCATCTGAAAGAGCTTGATGGATACTAGACTAGGCAAAGTCATAGGCCATGCCATTGACCATGCCATTGACTTTAGATCTTGGAGGGTTTGGGGAGCACAAGCCCCTTTAAGTGCTCCAATATAACTATTCCGTATTGACAGGAGGCTGTGAGGATGAATGTTATCATTCTTCCTCATGGTAACCCTAAGGTAACTCTTTAAAGCTGGCAGACCCTTATAATGTGTTGGGTGGTGAGGATAGTGGCAATCGTAATGACAGTGCTGCTCAAAATCCTCTATATATTTGAGTTCACACCCTTGCAAGTGGTGAAGTAGAACCGTCCTAAAATACAGGAGCTGAGCAGTTCATACTGTGGGATGAAAAGAGGACAATGATGGGCTTGGAACAAAGCACATTAAATCTTAAGATGTTTGGAGGGTACTCTTGAGGGTCCCAATGGTTCAGTGGTATTACCAAGTAGAGTAGTATGGTTTATGGTAGAGTAGGAAAAGGAAAAAGCCTGTAGCTTTATGGACCAAACCTTGTTGAGTCAGCCGCTACAGGAGATGTCTTAGGTTCCCATGGGAGTGGGAAGCACAAATCTGTGTGGTTCTCGGATCGCCTACACCATTTTGATTTTGTGGCATTCATTGGGAAGAGAGTAAGTGGTGGGTTGTACTGCACACTCAATTTTTTATTGTTGTCATTAGTTTCTGTACTTGCAGAATTTGGACAGGGCGTGCTAGGTCGGGAGGAGGTAGCTAATCTCCTATGGATAACAGATAAGAAGTGAGTGATAGTTTATCACTAAACCCTTCCTGCACAGCTAGTGCTAACCCTTTAGGTTTGCTACTTGATTCAATTGTTTAACTTATTATATACCGCGTTTATACTAATAATTCTTCATTAACCTTTGGGTGAGATTTCTTGATATTGTTACAATTTATTTACATTGAACAAAATCCAATACATTTGTTAGTTTTCAAATGAAACTTGATTCATTGCATTAAACAATAACCACAAAATATAAGTTTTACAAAATCATTTACAATATGCTGTTGTCAATCCCAATGCATTTCGAGACCACATGATCTCTTCTTCAGGGGAACTGCAATGTAAAAAAGTTCATATAAATTTCATGTAATTAATTATTGAAAAACAAAGAGGATCGAAAAATGCGTGTACATAGTGCTTAATCTTAGTGAATAAATTTATGTGACAGTCCATAAGAAAGTCGTGACAAGCAAAGGTTCAATCTAGATTGTTAGTAACTAGTGTGAAAAACAATACATATGGCAAGACTGAAATGAAGTGCTGCATTTCTTACTGCACCTTTCAGGTACGCAGCGCTGCTTTAAATTTCCTGTTATCTAGAATAACGGTTTCCGTTTTGTAGAGCCATTATAGAAGTCAACGTTCTCCTTGCTAGACAGGTTACTGTTTTGCCTTTCCTTCTTTAGTTTCCTGTTACCGACATCAGAGGGGTTCGTATAGATTTCAGCTCAAACCAAAATTGCTGGTAAGCACTTCATTTCAGTCTTGCCATATGTATTGTTTTTCACACTAGTTACTAACAATCTAGATTGAACCTTTGCTTGTCACGACTTTCTTATGGACTGTCACATAAATCTATTCACTAAGATTAAGCACTATGTACACGCATTTTTCGATCCTCTTTGTTTTTCAATAATTAATTACATGAAATTGATGTGAACTTTTTTACATTGCAGTTCCCCTGAAGAAGAGATCATGTGATATCGAAATGGGATTGACAACAGCGTATTGTAAATGATTTTGTAAAACTTATATTTTTTGGTTATTGTTTAATGCAATGAATCAAGTTTCATTTGAAAACTAACAAATGTATTGGATTTTGTTCAATGTAAATAAATTGTAACAATATCAAGAAATTTCAGCCAATGGTTAATGAAGAATTATTTGTATAAACGCGGTATATAATAAGTTAAACAATTGAATCAAGTAGCAAACCTAAATGGTTAGCACTAGCTGTGCAGGAAGGATTTAGTGATAAACTATCACTCACTTCTTATCATTCATTGGGAAGAGGCATGAGGCACACACGTTACCATTCTCCTTTTACTACACCACTTTAAAGGGATGCCTTGCATACCAGGAAGGTCACAGTCTGCATCAGACTGTGTGGTTAATTTTTATTGGGCAAAGCATGAAACATTTTAGAGCTATAGTCTGAGTTCCATGTCCAATAACCTGAGTGCATTCAAGCCCTAGCCCAAGTGAACATGCCAATGAACTGAGCCTCGATGGAACTGACGTTTTGCTTTATGCCACGAGGTGGTTTAGTACAGAGGTGAGTAGTTATTCAAGGGGAACACCTGTGTGCTTTTCCAATGTGTACAAGGATTTGTTCAGAGGGTACTTTGGTCAACTTTTATATTGGCACAACATAACTCTACCAAACTACTTTGCTGCTACTTTGCAACTTAAACGACTTGGAACCCAGAAACTATTCTGCAGCTGTTGTAAAGAACAAACCGCAAGATAGGATGCAGGAAAAGTAAATATTGTGTAATATTATTTAATTTTGTAGAGCAGTTGCAGACCCACTGAATAGGCTTTGTGGACCATAAGGAGTCCTCGGACCACAGGTTAAAAACCACTGAGTTGGATGGTTTGCCATCGCCATGACTGTATCAATGTTAGGTGTTCTTTGTCAGTGGAGAGCAAATAATTTACAAGTTAGATTGCATTCCTATCTTTGACAAGTTTGGGGTGGTTTCTATCAGGCGTGACACTGTAGTGAGGCACCTGATCTGAAGTCGATGCAGAAGAACGTATAGAGTGAGTTTATGGTGATGCCCATAGAAAGATACTGGGCTGTGTAAGGTGAAGCAGTGTCTAATTCCATTGAACTGCTAGACACAGGTTTCAGTCGGGATGTTATTTTTCCACTCTTTTTTCTTTTCCGCTTTCTTTATACCTCGGGGGGGGGGTTATGTACAAATGAATGTATCTCGTTTATTATCTTGATAGTTGTTTTAGGTGGAAAATAAGATGGGGAGGATCCCGGATGGAGGTGGTTCTGGCATCACTTTACAACAATGCATGATAAAATGTGTAGAGAGTGATCTCTTTGACGTATGTGCAATGATTAGACTTCAGCTTCCTAAAATGACTTATTCTAGATCAGGGATGTTTTTTTCTTTTTCTGACTCACAATCAAGTGTTTAGGATCACCAGCTCTAAAGGTCTCGTCTGTGACCTTTCACCCATCCCTATGATCAACTTGTTGATCAGACCGAACTTATCACAAGCTAAAAGCACACAAACCACTCAAACTCAACAGGAACAGCTGCACAATATGAAGCCTTATGTGGGCTTAAAGTATTTCCCTTCGATTAGCAATTACTATGGTAAACAGCGTTTACAACGCATTCCATTGCAACGCACGTCGTTACAATTACACATTGTTACATTGCATGCCATTACAAGGCAAGTTGTTACAATGACTTGCTGTAGGGGGTAGAAGGTGTTGGATTTGTTGGATTATCAATCCAAAAACTTCCCTACTGTTGCACTCACTGGAGTTAGAATAGTAAATTATACTATTCCAAACTCCAGCACCCCTTACAGCAAGTCGTAATGGCATGCGATGTAACAACGCGTTGTTGTAGCGACTTGCGTTGTAATGGCATGCGTTGTAAACACATGCATTGTAACAAGTGCTATTCATTACTACGCCTTGAGATGCTGTGGTATACGATTTGGTTATCACAATTGCATTTAATTGCTTATAGTAACAGTTATATGTTTTTATGTTTGTTGCAGGTTAATCCCACTAACCACAGATTGCTGTTCGAAGTTTTTGATGAGAATAGACTGGTGAGTGAACAGCACGTCAAGCAAAATTGTATTGTCTCATAATTGTATTCCGAGTTTCTCAGTGATTTTTGTCAAAAGTGTTAACAAGTTTTATCTGACCTGTGGCTTCTCGCTTTTCTGCTTTGCATCAGTGTGTCTTTGCGGCAGTATCAGCAGAGCAGCACTCCTTTGTTTTATACATCCTTTTCCGTCTTCCACTTGGTTGAGCGAAGCTCTCGCCTTGCTTGTTCAGTCTTTTCCTAACCAGATGAATTCCAAGGATTTTCGTATGTTTGGGTTTTCTGGGCCTGTATTTTAACCACGTTGCTATAGTTGTTAAGCTCTGGTAAACGGCTTGAAGTGCAGCTATTCGCTGGTTGAGGCTCATTGACGATGGCTTCTTTCCACTGGTGGCCTGTTTTCTTATTTGTTTTTGTTTTTTGCATCTTACTGGTGCCGATATTTTGTTGCACTTAGTGTCTAGCAGTTTACATGGGCGTCGTAGAGATCATAAAATGGTTTCCAGAACTTCAAATCCAATCTCTTTCAATGCACAGATATTAAACTCTTCTGTCTAGAAGGGCCTACTCTGGTGAAGACCTTTGTATCCTACTGCCTAAGGTCCCTTTTCTATTAGCGCTAAGCCTATCACTTTACTTGTGAATAAGCGAGCAGCTCATCTGTCATACCCTTAACCCTGAGGCAGTCTCCCTCTATTGTGTGTTTTGTTCGTAAAGCAGGCCATACAATACCTGCTTTTATTGTACTGTAAGCAGCTTCATGCAAAGAAACGATAAAGTTACCAGATGGCTAAGGAAACATGTCAAACACTCCACCGAGGACAAAATGCTGACTTTTTCTTTATTGATTTTTCCATTGCTTGCCACAGAAGGCACCAGGAAATTAAGGACTGCTCATAGTAGGGAAAAAGGCAGTCAACCGCTAATTTTTCTTTAACCGTCGGCTGGTTTCCCTCATTTCATAAAGTGCACAGGTCCCATACAGCGTGACAATCTCTACAGCTCTTTCATTCCCTCTGCAGCATCCCATAACACCTCCAAGTTTCCCAGCCATGTATGTACCCACTGTACACCTTCATTCAGGCGGTTGTACCCTGCTTTCAATACCATGGCGTAGGGTTTAACGGAGACATTTCTTACGTGATATTAAGAAAACGTATACCTTTGCGCCCCACTATCTCTCTAACGGATTATTACGTGGTAGGTCCAGCAATCCAAAATGTATTTTTTCTTTTTATTCCATGGGACGATCAGTAGTCTGTATAAAGCGCAAAATACGACACTGCGCAATTTTGTTAAACTTGATTGATGTACAATTTGCATACAGCACTAAAGGTTTTGCACGTTATCAGGTATAAATGATAAAGACCGTTCCAGGGAAGGATTAAGCACCAACTATGTTTATATATTTTCTTCCCATTTCTTCTTTCTCTTTATTTTGTAGTTTTCATGAATCCAAAGGTGGCGAGTCTCCACATGCGTATTTTCCCGGTGACGTCACTGGAGTAGCAAGGCCGGCACCCTGAAGTGTTTCTTCTCGGGGGGGGGGGGGGGGGGGGGCTGGGGCTGGGCCTGGGAGAGCCGAGGCCCCGGACCCCATAAACAGTGAAGCAGGGGCGGTTGTTGGTGTTTGGCTCAGCAGCAGTTGCGCGGCGGCGTGACAGGTGCTTGGCATGGGCGCCGGCTCGCAGGCCCTCCTCGGTGGGGCTGGTGTTTTGGCCTCCGGTGGCAGGGGGGCGCCCTGGGAGCGCGGGGCGGGCGGGACTTGCAGCCGCGCCGAGTGTGTGTGCGCGGCCTCCCTCCGTCAGCTGCCGGGAGCGCTCTCCGTCCGTCCGCCCGCCCGGGCCCGTGGCCGCGCTCTGATGGAAACCGAGCAGCTGGGAAGGTGCTGAGCGCCAGGGAAAGAGAGCGAGGTGGACCGGGTCACGTGCCCGCGGCCGCCCCAGCCCCAGCCCCCGTGCGTCGGGGCACCGAGAGCTCTTACCCAATCATGCCCGGAATGCCGCTTGTCACTTGGGCTATTTCTGCTATCTGTCGCTGCCGCCGCGCCGCTAACCGCTTGGCAGATGGAACGCCTTTTCTTGGACTTTATTTGCCTTTCTTTGATTTTTAGCTCCTGGCAGGGCCCGGCTTGCTGCTGCTGCTTTACTTTTCCGTCTCTTCGCCTCTGTTAGATCATGGCCCACCGGCTGCGGTTTCACTTTGGCTCTGGTCGGAGCAACACAGACCCAGAGTCGGACATCCTAGACGGGGAGCGGGACGACGACTTCTTCATGGCATTCCACACGCTGCCGAGGAGGAGCGGCCCGCACCCCTTCTCCCGGCACGGGACGGACTACGGGGGTCTGCAGGAAGAGGGCTCTTTGAAAAGGAGCACCTCCATGTTTATTCCCCAGCTGCTCAACAGCATTGACCTGCGTCCAACCAGGAGCTCCTCCATGCAGATCTCCCTGCAGCGGAAGGCGGCCAACGGCTACCCCGAGGAGTGTGGGCCCCCAGGGTCCCCAGAGGAGGACCTTCCATACGAGCTCTCTAACTTTAGGGAACACTTGACGTCCTCTGCCAGGAGCAACTGTTCCTCAACTAGCAGTCTCCATGAGACGCCTGACAGTTCTCCACCCACAGGCTATGGAAGTCCAGGGCGGCTGGTGAATGGGGCGGGCACGTGCCACCATAGAATGTTTGGTGGACCTCACTTCAATGGGCTAAGTGAGCCAGTCACTGAGGGCGAGCAGGCCAATGGCGTCTCTCCAGGTTTGAATAGAGTTGATGAGAATGCTCAGCAGCATCCTCAATACGCTGATATCCGCCATGTCAGACTGTTGCCCCCTAGCAATGATGACACTGAAGATACTCCAGCAGAACCCAGGCGTTGGTCTTTGCAACACCTACCGGACTCAGAAGGAAATCCTGGGAAACGGTGCTTTGTGTTTCAGTTGCAGCAGTCCCAGACAGGCACTTCCAGTCCAGGGAGCGACTCAAATTTTGGCGTTACTGGCACGAAGGGGGACCGGCTGGTCCGATATCCTCGCATACGTTTGGAAAGGAGTACCTCCTATCCGGTCCAACCACGAATTGAACGCATCAGCCCGCCAGAGAAAGGAGTAAGAGCAGATCCTCGCCGAGTCAAAAGAGACCATGTTGAAATGTTTCGGAGCAACTCAGCACAAAGGGCATCTCAAGGACAAGGTTGCACTTTTAAAATCCAACAAGATCAGAACACAGGGCAACCCCATTTTAGGATTCTTCTAACCCATAGCAATGATGACCAAAATAATTGTTCGGGGCAGGATGTTCCAAACAGGCCTAGTTCCCATGCCAGCAACCCCATGGTAAGTCCTTGGAGGAGTATATTTTCATGAAGCTATAGGTCTTTGATTTCTTTTAAAAGTTTTGTGGATGTTTGAAATTTCATTTGTTTCATTTGCAAATTGCAAAGGCTTTAGAAATTAGAGCATTGCAACCTGTTGATGTTAGGTTTGAGGCTCATCAGGTTATTTGTTCCAATTTTAGCACAGTTCCTTTTGTTCCAACCACCATTTATAGTTCATAACTATCTTAGTTGCTCTGAAAAATTGTAGATGCTGGTGCTTTCTGTTATGTACAGTTTTCTGCTATCTCTAGTGTTTGTGTCCACCATGTTCTTGCTTTTCTGACACTGGGAAGCTGTACTGCGGATCACAGTGATGAAAACCATGCCTGCCGTAGCATGGAAGTACTTTGCTGAGGGAGTGTGGGTAAACCGTTAGTAGGGAATTGCAATTACATGATTCGCATGGTGGTGCAATGTAACCCAGCTCACTTGAGTTTCTAAACTGGATGCCGCTGAATATAGAATAATACACACACTGTTGCCAGCTGTGACAACAGACAGACTGGAGCAGATTTGCTTTTTTATTGCTGGTGTGTGTTCCCTTGCTCTTTCTCAGTGAAATATAGAGCAGTCAAGCAGCTGTTGAGTACAACAGGGCCGCCTGATGACTCTGACGCTTCTAAAGCTTAGTGTGAAATACTACAACGTAGGCATTCTTTGTTTTTTTTATTACGTATTCAATGTCTTTGAAGAAATGGAGATTTGTTCCGCATTCTTGAGATTTTCAGACAAGCCTTAAAGCGAGTGGTCGCAAGCAGCAGAGTAAACGCAGAAGGTACTTCCCAATGTGTACAATCAAAGACAGTTGACTATTGCCGTAACACCTCTAAAACCTTGCTTTAGTTTGGGGGTTATTTGGCCATACAGAATGGGGGTATTGCTGCCAACTAAATAAAACTCACTTTGTTTCAGTGTGTTCAGTGTTGGCTCATTATGGTCATGCATTTCCAAGTGCTTCTCTTTAGGGAAGAACTCCTTATTGAAGTTTTGCACAATGTGTAATCGCGTAAGGAGCCGCCACTTCAGCCGTAAATGTTGTTGATCCATTTTTTTCTTTGCCTCTTGGTTCGAAATGCTTTATATACCAACTACTCAAGGATGCAAATGATTGGTACTACGATTGTTGATCACCCTATTTCCACCGCCTAGAAATCAAAATTAGAGGCCTAAGCGTTGGCAACATTTTCCTGTGGTCACAGTTATGAAAGAATATTATTAAACATTTTACAGTTCATTTTTTTTCTGTTTTCACTAGTATCTCCTCTTATTGGGACAGCTGTATATCGAGAACCCCTATTCAATATTGTAAATACCCACTTGATCTGTTGTTTAAACCTGTATTTAGTATAAACAGTAATAGTGTGTTTATTGACACGTTTATTTCCTTATACCTTTCAGCCTATAAAAGAACACCAAAGTAGGGAGGAGGATGTATAAAATATGTTTGTTGTAGTGGGGTAGCTGCTGTGGTTGTGAAATAACCCACATCCATTTTAGTGGGTGCGTTAGGATTATTGAGGTGGTAACAAGCGTAATCCCATTTTAGTCTTGTGACCATGCTCAGATTTGATTGGCTATTATAAACTTTAGCAAATGCAAGGAGATGATGGAAGTAGCGCAGAATATGTTCATACACTTACTCCCAGTCACAGATCTCAATTGAATCCATCATTGTTCTTATGCTCACTTCGCAACCACAGTTCAGACCCAGCCATATGCAATTCAGTCTTGACCCTCTTCCTAAGGGTAACAGTCCAGCTCTACCTGCCAAGCCAGGTCTTCCCTGGACTGGAAACCAGCATCCTGGGACCAGTTTCGGCGTAACACCCCTTATCAGCCAGGCCAGCTTGAATCCAGTTGCAAAGTGAGCAAGGTACCCACGTCTGGGGCACACCTAAAGAAGTTCATGAAAACAAAACAAAAATGCTATAGTTAGCACTGAAACATAGATAGTGTGGAATTCCTTTTCTGCGCCAGCCAAGAACAGAGCCTTTCTTTGGTTTCTGCAGTGGAGTCTTTCTTCTGTTTTCTGGCATGTGATTCTGTCACTAAGGAAAGCTGTTGAGCTGCTCTTGTTGAGGAACAGTGAACCCAAAGGTGTCTGAGGAAGCCACCAGGGCAGGTGGGTGGCTAGAGGTTAGCAATTCTAATAAGAAGGCCAGAATGGTCACAGGTTCAAATCCTGGCGGGTCCACTCAGCCTTTCATTCACCTGAGGTCGATAAAATGAGTACCATTGAGTTGGGCAACAATAAACATCTGTTATTCAGCGCCAAGATACCTCCGGGTGAACGTGCACTTTACGAATACCAATGTTAGGTCATGTTTGCAGTTTGGAGGAGATGTGTGAATGTTTCCAGTAATCTGGAAGGCTCTAGTATCCTCTCTGCCCCATTCCCTGTACTTCTGAACTGGTGTCTGGAATGCTCGAAAGGAATAATGTAATAACATGTTGGTGTGTGCTCTGGAGTGGAAGCGAGGAGATAGGGACAGTTAAAGGGAGGATGAAGACCTGATAGGACTGACCTGTTGCTGTGACTACCTAAGGGCCGAACTTGCCACCTGTCTAAGTGGCTCCAGACTCTTGTATGAAGTCCTGCGCTCTGACTTCAACAGACTTCCAATTCACACGTTTGGCGCTTCACATTTTTCACTTAAACTAAGTTCACTTAAAGCCACTTTGAATTTATCAGCCTATTCCTCGCTACAATAAAAAACACATTCATGCAAATCAGGTAACCGCCTGCAGTTAGAAATCAGTCCTCAAGTCTTCAAACATGCAGCAGCTCGATGTATGCGGACATCTGCTGTGACCTGCAGGCCACGAGTCCTGCTCATGCCAACTCAGCCTTCTATTTTTCCGAGTTCCTCCTTTACTCTCAGCGCCTGAGAGCAGAGTATGGAGCTCTGCATATAGCAACAAGTTTTAATTCGACACAATGTTCTCGTATGTATGTAATAAACGACGTCCTGCCTGATGAAGCATTGCCCATATGTGATCACTTGTGATTCGAGGTGTGCGGGTGCATAGTCACGGTTGCAGAAAATAGGCCTGGACAATCCATGTTTTGTGACGTGAGGCATATTTAATTCAAGTTCCGTATAGTGTTTAAAAATGGTCAATTCCAGTTTGTACTTACTGGCAACAATAACGTTGATTAACCAACCAGCCTTCCTTATCTTTTAATAGCACAGCCTTCTTCACAGTTTCGTTCTGGAACCTGGGAACACATTCCTTTGGTAAATCTGGCAGCGCCATTCAAGCGGCTATAACAGGCAGGGCTTCTCCTCGGCTCCTTTCCTTCCATGTCCCTGGGAGTTCGATGGGATGAGTGCTGCCTCAGAGGACTCACTCATTCACATGTTCACACTGCTGCCCTGGGAGCTCCAGTTCTCAGTCTCTTCCGGGCAAAGGAATGCTAAGCACAGGCAGTGGGTTCCTTTGGACGCTGTGCGGAGGTGGTTGATTCAGAGAAAGTTGTCGTGCATGAAAGGAGTAATCACCAAGGTTCTTTAGGCTTAAGGTTACATTTCTATTTCTACACAAGAAATTATCACCGTGTCTGGGGGCAGCCAGTATGGTGGTTTGTGTATCTTCACTGGCAGTAATGCCCTCTGACATGCAGGGATACAGTTACAGGCACACACTTACCCTCCTAAGATATGTGAAGTAATCCATACCCTCTTCAGGCCCTCCCAAACACCCTCTTGCAGTGACACGCTTACTGTAACACACACTTACTCCGCTGATCTGTGTAGGGTCTTCTTCCTTACTAGTGGCAGGCATCCTATATCAGCGCATGCCTGTTAAAGGTAGTATTCAAGAGCATGTGGTTTAGTTAACCCACACATGGTTAGCAACTCAGAGGTTTAGACTCAAGCTGTTACACCGCAGATGATTACTAGCCGGGGTCAAAGCGGCCACATTCTCTTGCGAAGACATTCACCCCTTTGTTGGGACACAGTAGTGTTGACTCATACTGAAGCCTAGGCCAATCCACTCTCACAGGTTAGCTAGTGGGAGGCAGTCCTAGAATCCAACTCTTGTACATTTTAGATTTTTTAGCATGCTCATTCCTACCCATCTTTGTAATCTTTTTTTACCATAGCACGGCTCCACAAAAATGGTCCCCAACTTTCTATGAGGTATACTTTCTCCAGTCTCAGAGACTGTTTATTCAGCCGTCCCTCATACCCAGCCGGCCAGTTCAAGCCCACACACCTGCATGGTTAACTCTTCCCTGTTGGTCTATCACCACCATACCAAGGTATTCTCGTAAGAGTTTTGAGCGGCCATCGGTGTCAGCTCGATTCTGCTTAAGTTTATAATCTCTCTATTGCAGCCACAGTGATTTTAGGCTGTTGAAGGCAGTATGGATTTTTTTTTATAAGAACCAAAATAAAATATTGCTTCATCCTTCACACTGGTAAGCCAATACTTTAATTTCCCAACTAAAATGTTTACTCTTAGAAAACCCCATATGTTCAGTCAGAGAGCCCCACTCCTAAACATATACCTGTTTGAAACTAAATGAATGAATACGGACACCTACTAACTCAGACATTCTTAAAGAAATGCTCCTAATGGTTCCAGTTCCAGGGATGTAAGCAAGAATAGGTCTTTTACTGTCCACTTTCTCTATACCGCTAGACTCACTTGTGTTTTGGTAGTATTTGGAATCCAGGGACAAAGCTCCATTAACCAATATGGCAAATAAAGCATTTCATATGTAATCCTAATTTGCTGCAGATCTTCACCCCGTGGCTAAAACATTTTACTGTCTGCAGGTGATAATAATTCCTTTTTGTACAGCACATTATCACCATTTCTGAGTGCTGCTTATAGCAGATGCCACTATGTTCTATTTTAATGGTACTCAATCAACTGACCTCATAAGTGTGGAAGGCTTAGTTAATGAAGCTTAGAGCTTCGAGTTCAGCTCCTGCCTCAGTAGAGAGCGTTCAACTTAAAGATCTAGACTCCTGACAAAAGTCCTCATATGGTGCCCAAATGTATTTAATTTGTGTACCTACTAACTCAGATATATTGGTGATTACTGTCTCACCATCACCTATGCCACAGTTAAGCTAACCACCCTTGCTCTTGGTAAAACATGTCTACTTGAAGAATGCCTACTATCTCTCCTATTTTGGAAACATCTGACATTGAGACTTGTGGTAGCACAGCTAAAGCATCATACATGTCTTCCAGTCCTGCCCACTCGGGTAGTTTATATCGAGCTTTGTCTACATTTCTGTTTGTAAACCGTGCCAGCATACCTTCAATTTCTTCTTGCTCACAAGGGACCATTAAGCTTCTGTGTAGATGTGTATTGGTGCCAGGACTTTGGTTTTTGGTTTGCTTTAGTTGGTCTTTGTAGCTGGTTTCTAGTCTTTGTTGTTCTTTGCTTATCACCTCGTACTGCTATATGTTTCTCCGTCTTTAGAGATTCAGATATAAAGATCTGCTCATTTATCACCACTTTCCATTTTTATTTTCAAAAGACACTTTTGTTAAAATGCTTTGAGTTGTAGAAATACCACCCTGCTTTTGTATACATGTTTCAAAAGATTCCATGAAGTAAGCATAGAGGGTACCGCCCTCAATTGGATCACATCTTACCTACAAAAACGGACAATTGTCATCCATATTTCTCATATTTCTCATTTCTCTTCCAAACTCTACATCATAAAAATAGGAGTCCCTAAAGGTTCTATCATTTCATCCCATGCTTTTCAACATCTACATGAAGTTATTAGGGGCAGTAATCATTGATTTTCAGATTAACTGTTATAACTACTCAGTTGACATGCAAATACTTATTTAACTGGAAAGCCCCAAAGATATTAGGAACTCCAAAATCTTTAGTTGCCTCCAATCCTTGGATCAGTTGATGACATGGAGCCATCTCAAATTGAATGTGTCCAAAACTGAAATACTCGTCTCTGGCGATTGACAAAATTATTACCTACTCCACGCCTGACTATCTTGGACCCACCACTTAAAGTATCCTAGGAGGTAAGAAACTCATAATTACCATGAACTCCAAGATATCAATGAATATCGAAGTGGATAAAGTTAGCAAGATCAAGCGTTATTACTATGAAATCAGTTTTACCCATCTTCCCCCTCCTATGATTTTGCAGTGTCCAAGGCACAATCTCTCTTGTACCATTTAAACATGATTATGCTAATGGCCTATACCACATATCATCTCTATCAACTATGAAAAGGCTCCAAAAAATTCTGAATGCTGCTGCCAGATTACTCCTACATGTAAAGAAAAGCCACAAGCAGACATCTCGGCTGCCTTGAGGACCTTACATTGGTTACCGGTTGCCAGAAGATTCACTGCCAGTCTGCTTTGTATCACCCACAAAGCAATACATAGCAATTAAATACTTTTCTTCTGGCATGCTAAGAGAGGAAAATATAATAAAATGTAAAAAAAAAAGCAAATCATTGCATCTGATCAGGGCTCTACTGTTTAATATGCACCCCTACCCCAGTCCATCAGCTCAGTTATATCTTCAATTGTAGGGAGTTACCTAGCTAATCAGTTAGTTAGAGACCATTATCTCTTTATTAATTTGATCAAGTACATGTTTATTGATATTAAAGTAGTTATTAATATTAATCCACAGAATATATTGGAGTAAAGGCCCAGAATACCCACAGAAACTGACTCCACACTATACACCAGCTGTAAACCTGATTATCATCCACCCACTTCATCCACCAATGACTGTTTAAGAGGATGGTGGCAGAACCATAGGGTGTAATTAAAAATCGTGCATATTTATCCTCCTTTCCGATTAGAATCTGCCCCTTTATCTTCATAAACCTGCACTTAATTTGTCCTATAGTGCCCAGGAGCAACCAAACGGCAACACGTTTTGTCTTGCAGACATCTTAAAAGACATTCTTTTCTATTCGTTGCTGGGATTGTGGTTGTTTCTTTCCTTGGCCCACCTAGTGTCTTATTCTTGTGGTGGTCTGACAGTCTTGCCCAAAGACTTCCTGCTTCCCCATTACTGGTGTTTTATACTAAGCAGCCTGTACTTCTGCTGCTGCAGCAGCCGACTCCACTTTGTGATGCAACCTTGTGCTTACTTTTGCCTTCCAAGGTCTAGGCTCCTGCCACTCCTTGTCAGCCCTTCCACATTTATTTGTTGCCTTCCTTTGACTTTGCTTCCCTAAGCCCCAGCTCCACACCACTCTTGTCATTTCAGCTTCATCATTTCTAGTTCTTTTTTTCGGTGCTCTCTACTCATTCAACATTCGCTCCATTCAGCATTGCTCAAGGTGTCAACGTTTTTCGCAGTGGCGATCATGTCGATTGAAAATGATAGCCATATATTCGAACCAGATTTTTCTAAATTCAGATAAATGCGTCCATCGCTAGTTAGCTAAATTTAATCTTCTGAAATAGTTGTGAACTTCCTGTTGACTACCTATTCGTGAATCTGTCGTTTTGAAGCACAGATAAAATATGTTTTCCTCTAGTACTGTTGTGATACTATGTAATTTATTTCCACTGCCAGATTTTGTAATAGCAGCTCTGAAATTCTAGACCTTGGTGTTGTAAAATCCAGCATTCGAAAATATAAGTATTTTTTAAATAATCGACTTAATTGATTTTTTTGCACATCGAAACTCTTAACGTCAAACCAAACCAATTTCTTTCACAGGCCAACTCGTGTATTATGCAATTTAGGTTGGAACAAGAGTTTGAGGTGAGGTAATCTCCTATTTATTTACAGGTTACATTCCTGATGCTGAATTTCAGGTGCTTCCTAATGCTTGAGTCAGTTTAGAGAGTCCGAAATAGCACGCCGCTGATGGCCAGAAAGTCCGATGGCGCATTTACCTGAAAAGGCGTTGTTTGTTTTGTTTGTTTTAAGTTCAGAATAAAAAGAGAAATGTTTGCTCTGGCCCATTACATATTCCCGGTTTGTATTGGTCAGTCTTAGCCATCTGACCACACTTTGTGGGTTGTTGGTGCTTATTTGCAGAGTGGAGGGTTACTTTAAAAGGGTTAGTTGTCTGCAGTGGACCCAAAGGACCTAAAGGAGGTGAGTTTTTACTCCTCTGCGGGTTGCTATTGACCAAGTATTTATTATTAATTTTATTTCGAAACCTGTCGCATATGTAGAGGCTTCTAGCATCTAATGATTACTGAAATTCACTGTGCATATTTTTTTAATGAGGGATTAGCCAGGTTGTTAACACTTTCCGGAATTGTAAATGGCTGTTTTTTTTGCTCTGCAAGGACAACAAACTCATTCTTCATCTGCTCAGAGAGAACATGTTTTCCCCAATGTGTGATCCTTTTGATCTGAAGGGTAGGCTGAGTACAGTCAGTCAAAACCACTTTATTTGGTTAATAAAAACCATAAAAGTACAATACACATATCAAAATACACTGCACAATAAAAACATCTAAAATCCAAATCATCAATAAATATGGGTGACCTAAAAAAAGGAAGGATATTACAAAGCCAGATTTCATTGAATCACATAAAAACTCAGGCTACCATTAGTACATATATAGCAACGAATCACCTCAATAAAAACAATTAAAAATTAAAAATTCCAGCATCAAAACGATAATCATATAAGCGTATTGGTTACGCTTAAGGCATTTGTCAAAGGGTACAGTATTTTCCTAAGTCTAACAGCTGCGACCAAAAAACTTGCAATGTTAAATATCTCCCATGGGTCATTCAGCAGCTGAAGATAGAGTAAAGCGGGTTTGACCTGTTTAAACCATTTTCCCTTAAAATTTGAAATAAAAACCTAGTGCGAATAACACTGTAGTGATCACAGAACATTATAAAGTGCATAGTATCCTGAGTTGAAAAAGTGTCACAAGTGCTAGGACCTGAATCACACACCCAACTCCAGCCTTGCAGATTACCTAAGAAAAAGTGAATTAAATTAAAATGAAACCTGGTTAAAAGCAGGCGATGGAAGGGCTTTGTGACAATTCTCATGTAAGGTTCAATCTGGGGGGAGGTTTTTAACAAAAAATAGGCTTTTACTGAAGTACAGTTTTCCTCTACATATGTAATTGTGAACCCCATAGGCTTTGAATTTGATGGACTGGTGAACCGGTTACCAACAGCTGGAACTGGGTTAATACTGGAGAAATATGTTGTCTGTCATTGCTTTTGGTAAGCAATGTTGGTGCTGCATTCTACAGTCATTGGAGACCATTTAAGGACGCCAGGAAGGCAGTGTCAAAGCCTACTACAATAGGTTGAGCTTGGACAAAACCTTCGTTCTCACCTCAACTTTTTTCTGGTTTTAGGGTAAAGAGTAGGATGTGCCACGGAGTGAGCAACTTGAAGTAAGAAGTCCTTGTTACTGCTCCAGGTTGATGCGAAAAGGACATTTTTTCAAAACCTTTGACGCATTGCAGGCCTGAAGTGTCGAACGTTGCCAGCGTTTCAGGACAAAAATATATGTTCCAGCAGGTCTCATCCCTGGAGATGTGGAACTCGATGTTATTTATTGCCATCAAGTTACAAGTACTGGAACATTAGGTCATTAACTGCTAATTAATAATTGCTTCTGCTGATGGTGCAGATAGGTCGATATTGATAATCTATTTGCTTGTCATCAGCATATGTGGGAAAGCAGAGTTCAAAGCCAGCTGTGAGCGTAAATTGACATTGAACACCCCTGGACTTAATACTGATCCATCGAAATGCTTCAGATGAGTTTGCAGGGGCAAAGTGGAAACCATCTAAAACTTAAACTCAGTTGCACTAAGTATCCGAAAATGCAACCACACTCTTGTACTGTTATCACACCCAACGATTTATTTCAGTTATGACTCACATGCTGTAATATTCTGTTAAGTTGTTCGCTATTTCAGAGCAAATTATTAAAACGTGCCAAAAGTTTCTAAAACTCTGGCATTTTTAAATCAGTGTTAAGAATGCCAAACTTGAGCAGTGGCCAAAGAAACTCCAGGTGGCACTTTTCTGGTTAATGTCACATTGAGAAAATTCCACTTCCAACAAAATTAACAGTTTAACACTAGGCCAGGTATGCATAAATCCTGTATGTAGAAGTGCAGGTACCTTCTACATAGAGTACCTATTTGCTTTCCAACTGCCGGGTCTCTTCTATTAAATATATTGTAGCAATGCTAAAAAAATAATCCACATTTGTAATAATAATAATAATCCACATTTGTAAAGCGCGAACTATCACCGTAAGGGTCTCTGGGCTCTGGGGGCCGTCAGGTAGATTAAGCAAGCTATTGCCCAGAGTCACATGGTGCTGGGCTAATCTCCCGGCGGCGCCGGGGATCGAACCGTGATCCCCAGATTCCAGCGTCAGTCGCCCTGGCCGCGGCACCACACCTTCCAACAAGCATTTACAATGCAACGGTTTCGCCTTTGGAAAAGTTAGAGCTATTGGCATTGTAAATGACAACATTTGTATTTATGTGTTGGTTTTGAAAACAGATAAATAAATGGCATTGTCATTTACATTGCCAATAGCTTAATCTCTCGCAAATGTGAGAACTATTGTACCCTACGGACGAGCTCAGCAGACAGCAATTACTACCACACACACACACACACACACACACACACACACACACACACACACACACACACCCAGAGCCAGCCACACACACCCAGAGCCAGCCACACACACCCAGAGCCAGCCACACACACAACCAGAGCAGTCACATACACACACCCACTGGAGCAGTCACACACATACACACAAACTGGAGCAGTCACACACATACACACAAACTGGAGCAGTCACACACACCCACACACACCCACACACACACACACACCCACACACCCACACACCCACACACCCACACACACACCCACCCACACAC
The DNA here is from genome assembly GCF_964263255.1 of Lissotriton vulgaris. Lineage (NCBI taxonomy): Eukaryota > Metazoa > Chordata > Amphibia > Caudata > Salamandridae > Lissotriton > Lissotriton vulgaris. The sequence continues at coordinate 289,179,724 of NC_141689.1, forward strand.
ACACACACCCACCCACACACACACACACACACACACACACACACACACACACACACACACACTGGAGCAGTCACATACACACACACTGGAGCAGTCACATACACACACACACACTCTGGAGCAGTCACATACACACACACACACACTCTGGAGCAGTCACATACACACACTCTGGAGCAGTCACATACACACACACCCTGGAGCAGTCACACACACACACACCCAGGAGCAGTCACACACACACACACACACACACACACTCTGGAGCAGTCACATGCACGCACACATTGGAGCAGTCACACACGCACACACTGGAGCAGTCACACACGCACATATTCTGGAGCAGTCCCATACACACACACACATACACACACTGGAGCAGTCACACACACACACACACTGGAGCAGTCACACACACACACACACACACACACACACACACACACACACACACACACACTCTGGAGCAGTAACACACACACACACTGGAGCAGTCACATACACACACTGGAGCAGTCACATACACACACTGGAGCAGTCACACACACACACACACTCTGGATCAGTCACATACACACACACACTGGAGCAGTCACTCACGCACACATTCTGGAGCAGTCACATACACACACACATACACACACTGGAGCAGTCACATACACACACACACACACTGGAGCAATCACACACACACACTCTGGAGCAGTCACACACACACACACACACACTCTGGAGCAGTCGCACACACACACACTGGAGTTGTCACATACACACACACACACCCCCCCCCCCCCCCCCACACACACACACACACACACACACACGAGCAGACAGAAACAGGGGGCTTGGAGAAGGTTCATGATGGATGGACTGAGGCATCAGGCAGTTGTTGGGGGGAATCTGTTAGTGAAGGTTGAAAGTGATCACTGCCCCGTGTCTTGTGCCCGCCAGGTCGTCCACCAGCCTCTGCAGTGTGCATGTTGACGTGCATACATCTAGGAGTCTATATCGCTGCCGGACTGTGCCGTCTCCTCGGCACGCCGGTGGTGATGCTCCATGGTTGGCCTTTTCTGCTCAGTAAACAGGCTCCACGGGAGGGGGCCGGGGAGGTGTGTGGCTCGCTGCCGGCGTGTGCTTGTAATTGCCGAGCCTCCTGCCTGCCTGCTCTGAGAGCCAAGCCAATCCAAGCCAAGAGAGCCAATTCGTTGGCTTGCCCGCCTGGTTAATGTTTCAGTGTATCCACCTCAATCGGCACTACGTTCAACTCTGGAGATAAGCAAGAGCCAGTCTGTCGTTCCACTTCCATACAACACGGCTCTTCTTTAGGGGATGAGATGGCGAAATGAATGAATGAATAGGTTGCCACTCCTTTCTGCGGTGGTCGGTGGCTTCTGTATGCGCTTTGGCAAGGACACCGCAGCATTCGGTCACCTCAGATTGAGTCAGGGTACCACTAAATAAATGGAGTGGTAAAACATAGCTTGCTTAAAATAATGATATATATGTATACTGTTTTGTAAAGTGTAGTGCTAAATCTGTGAACACATTTAAAAAAAAATCTGATTAGTATTAAATGTTGGTTGCTAGGGACTGGAAGTATTCCACAAGCAATTACCAACAGTCTGACTCACACAGAGAAAACAAAGACTCCGCTGGTTCATCGGGACGCCATTGAAGAACTCAGTCAGCAGAAGGGATCATTCACTCAGAGCCAAGACGATGAGCCCACCACGGTGAGGGAACTGGGATTCATCGGACACACACTGCAGAAATCTGCTTTTTCAGAACGGATATTTTACGGAACATAAAACTACTCAAACGATTCCAGTCTGCATCAATTCGTTTAGGGAAAAACATGTTGTGCCTGCAGCCACTGTATAGTTGCTTCGCAAGCTGGACATCACAGATGTCAAGTTAGTATTTGCCACCGAGTTAGCTATCGGTTTGTCATGGTGGGTTTTAAACAAGAAATTTGCATCTGACGCAGCATCTCACGTGCATTAATCAATTGATGGTAACTCAGCAGCTTAGACAACAACTAAAAATCCATTAGGAACTTTACTGGGTAGAGCGCTTATATCTTGCGCACGTAATAGATAGGTCCTTAAAAAACAGACATACTGAACTAGCTTAAGAACCGTGCTTTTTTGTGGCCATTTATATCATTCTCAAATGTAATCAAGGCAACGTGAGTTATGGCGTGAAAACCCACCCTGACCTACAAAATGCATTACCATCTTCCACTGCGTCAGAGATATAATGTAGGCATGAACTATTATTTATAATTGGTTTCAATGTAATTCCTTACATCTGAACACATCACAAAAAGAATCCATGTGGGCTGTCGTCTGTGTGCTCGTAGTGTTCTCTGTGTGAGCAGAAGCCCTGGTTTGATATGCTCTCCGTGTGTGCCTGAAGTGGCGCTAGTCTCTGCGTGCCCTATGACAAAGGCCCTGACGCACGGGCCTCGGGGGCAAAGCCTGTTAAAGAGCAGGCAGGGAGGACGTTCTGCTCAGTGACGGTCTCCTTCTTAAAAGAAACACATGTCTAAAGCCTTTATTAGATCAGGAACTGAGGAAATGGTTTGTGCTTATATTAGATCAGGAAACAAACGTGATAACGCATGTGAAGGAGGAAAAGCTGAAGATGACCATACGGCCCGACTCTACAAACGAAAACAAAGAACACGAGAACACTGAAATCTGCACTTGGACTTATTTGAAGCCCTCTGCGCTTTAAAAATAAAACTTCGAAAATAAGCATCACGGCATATGGACATCGGGAGGCACACGGACAGCGGGAGGGGGGCGGGAACGGGGACAAGAACGGGGACAAGAAACACATGTCTAAAGCCTTTATTAGATCAGGAACTGAGGAAATGGTTTGTGCTTATATTAGATCAGGAAACGAACGTGATAACGCATGTCAAGGAGGAAAAGCTGAAGATGACCATACGGCCCGACTCTACAAACGAAAACAAAGATAAGCACACGCACAAGATCATTCAAACATTTCGCCATTACCAGGACAACAGCACCTCAGCGAGTAACATGCATACGCAGATGTCACACAACTATAAAAAGCGTTCAGCACTCAGTGGGACATCTGCAACTCGGAGAAAGGATCTGGTCGTTTCCAGAACCAACAGGTTTTGTGTGAACGTTGCCACGAGAACACTGAAATCTGCACTTGGACTTATTTGAAGCCCTCTGCGCTTTAAAAATAAAACTTTGAAAATAAGCATCACGGCACACGGACAGCGGGAGGCACACGGACAGCGGGAGAGGGGCGGACAGGCACACAGACAGCGGGAGGGGGGCGGGAACGGGGACCAGAACAGCGGGAGGGGGTGCAGGAACGGGAAGACGGACAGTGGGAGGGGGCTGCGGGAACGAACGGGCACACAGAAAGCACTGACCTGGACATCCTCCGGCGGCGGTCGGCCGCGGAATGACGAAAACAAACCTGGACGCCCCAAAAAAATAAACCCCGCCCACGGCCGCGATGACTATCGGAGAGGGAAGAAATCGCGGGAACGCCCACGAATCTGGTCCGGCCATGACGGACAGATCTCTGTTCCAATGGCTAGCCTCCATTTATGGAGCTAGCCAATGGAACAGAGGGGCGGATTCCAAGCCACACTGTTTCAAACATTAGATTTTGCCTGTGCCGAAAAGCTGCGCAGTGCGCAGCCTTCGGCGAGGCGAAACCTAAAAGGAAGTGCAGACGCTCAGTATCGGATACAAGTTCAAATTTTAAAAACGCATTAAACTAGTTGTAACCTTTTCTCGAAAAGCACATTTGTGAAATATATTCTAATGTAAAATGTAGCTTAAATTGTTCCATCACTTCCGGATACTAGGGGGGTCAAATTTTATTTGTAGTCATTATTTGTCCCGCATAATAAGGTGTTCTCTTAACCAATATTTGTACAATCTTTCTGGAGTAGATCTCTTGGTTCAGTAATTGACTGTTTAACAAACGTTTTTAGATGACTGGCTTATGTCTTACATACCTAACAACAATCAAATTTAATTTTGTGTGACATTTTGCGCAACACGCAAACGGTATACACCTGTTACAACACATTTGTTACAACGCACTACTGTTACAACGCGACTTTTACAACGCATACCATTACAACGCATTGCGCTGGGGGGGCGCTCTAGAATAGGGAATAAGTATAATTTACTATCCAACACCTTCCCTAGGGTCCACGGGGACTGGAGTTAGAATAGTAAATTATACTTACCACTGCACCTCAAAGCGCTATGCGTTGTAATGGTATGCGTTGTAATGGTCGCGTTGTAACGGTAGGTAGTTGTAATGGTATGCGTTGTAACATGGTACATCCCACGCAAACACACCCACCTACCTACCCCCTTCTCTCTTATTAGTAGTTTATTTACACGTTCAAGGCACCCAAAATAAACGTGGGTGTTGGGGCCTCTTCAGCAGGCAGAGCTGCCCTGCTTAAGCCATGGAAAGACATGGCCTAAAAGTTGGTGGTGACCTTCATCTGAACACTTTGCGGAGCCTCTTTTAATGCTACATCCATTTCGCCTTCAGGGAGCTACAGGACGTTATGGACTATTCTGTGTCGTCATTCATGAGTCGCTTCTGAGAGGGGCCGGCTGGGGGGAGTTGCCTTACTGACCCCTCCTCCGTGGTATCTTCATGCGAAGTGGTGGGACAATTGAATTGTGCGCAAGATCCTCTGCGGTAGGTATCTAATTGAGCCTTATTCTAAGGGGATTTCTTTTATTCATATGGGGAAATATTTTTTTCTTGGCAATATCCTCGAGACACAAAAACGGCAAAAATAGTGCAACTTACACTTTAAAATAGAATGCCGGCTTCCTTGCATCCCTTTCCGTTAGAAACACGTGGTGATTGCATGATTGGCAGCAGTAAAGTAAAGTAAGCGGCTCAGGCACTCGCCCTAACTTTTCTTCTTTTGCACGTGCAATGCTTAGTTTTTTGCTTGAACAATCAAGGCGCACAAAAAAAATCTTGCACACAGGACTTCATTCCTTGGTAGGAACTACTGGTACAGTAAAATACTTTAGTGCCCCCCTTTGTTTTTCTTAGCCATCAGCATTCAAATCTCGTTTTGGAGTTACTTAGCAGTGTGCAGTTAAGGGTCAGTGTTTCGGTTCAAACCAGGTCTTGCAGGCAGTGCATTTTCAGTGGCTTAGACGTCCTCTAACCTGGGTGTTACTGTAGTATTTAAAAATGCCGTTGTCCTGTTACGTGGTGTGTTTTCAGTTTTATTAGTCTTTGTTTACAGACCCGTGCATCATTTTTAAAAGCCTTACATGCCCTGCCCTACTTCGGGCTGCTATTTTCTGAGCGAATCCTGCCTGTGGCTGTACGAGAAGATTGCTTTTCCCCCTGAAGGCAGTTCTTTATTATTGACCTATTCACTGCACCACTTCATAGCTTCAGTGTTTTCTCCTCTGCTCCATTTCACCCAGACTTATGTAACATAGATCGTGTTCCGAGAAGCAGCTGCAGGTCTGGCACAGAACCCTCTCTTTGGAAGGAAGGGTGGGTGAGACCGCAGCCATGGCTCCAAGTGTGATTCCACAAATCTGTCACCAAGAGACATAAGAGCGAGCCAGAGGGCAACCCGATCGGTACCATTTCCCCAGAGTGGAAATATTGAAGTGGTGTGCCACTTGTTCTCGACTTGGTGACGGGGTGAGTGCGGACGTGGGAGCCTGTGCCAAGAATTTGGACTCATTTGTGGTTACTAGGTTTGAGATGATTAATTATGTGTTTATTTGTGTTGTGTTTGTAACTCTGCTCTTGTTGCTTCTTGACCACTCCCATTATGCAGGTACCTAGGTTGGTGCATTAGTTCTGTGGAAGAGGGATGGAGATAGTTGTTGACTGTTTACCAAGGTTCCCTGCTTTAGGGTGCTTCTCATTTACTTTTTTTGTGAGTGCTCATATGTAGACGTGTGTGGAGTTATTTTTTCAGGTTCACTCTCGAAAGAAGGTAATTTTCTTTTGGGTGTTGGCGTACCCAGTGCTAGCTCTGCTGTGCACTTGGCAATTTAGAATTAGAGCACAACTCCTTCCCCACCATCCAAATGCACAGGCTTTTGTCCTGAAAATAGACATCAAGTGCGTTGCCTATGTGCTGTGGTTCATTAATACTAGCTCTTGGGATCAGGGCCTGCTTGTGAGGCCCTGGATTGGTCTGTGTGGAAGAAAGTAGCCCTTAGGTCTGTTTTGTATATCACAGGAAGATCCTCAACAGGCAGAGTCCATTGGATGCCTTAGTCACGTATAAATTGGAAAACAAAACGGTCATGAAGAATCCAGATCCCTAAATAATGATTAGTCCAGATCATGAACAGTCACCAACCTCATGGCTGAAGGAGAACGGAAGAACCGTAGAAAAGACGCAGGAGCAGACTCACATTTCAGCAGGGCTGATAATCCTGGATTGGGTTGATGTGTAAAGAAATGAGTTTAATGTGACAAATGTCAGGAAACAGTGGCAGTGGGGCAGTCTATAAAGCATCGTATAATAATCCCATGAATTGTAATGTTGCTACTTTTGAAGGATATAGAATGCAGCCTCGTAGTTTAATGTGTGGTTAGGATTTAAGCGCTGCAAAAAGTAAAGAGATACATGTCATAATATCGAAATATATTGTCATAGCACGAATGGCATGAAAATGCACAGTTAAAAGTAAAATTCGTTAATCCAATAACATACTTGAAGAAAAAAGAATGAGGCTAATACACAGATGGTTCAAAGGAATGGGTTCTTTTCGAAAGAACATACCTACTACACCTGCTCTGTGAATTTTTGTGAAAAACGTACGTTTTTTTTAACAGGCATCTGATGCTACTCTTCTTAGAGAAGTTTTGTACTGTGTGTTTTGTCGGGATCAGTGGCCAAATGAAGTGTTACTAATTTTGTAAAAGGCTTGATCGCATAAATTCCAGCTTATGCGACGTGAAATACATTTCCTGTAGAACTCCAACGGAGCTAAATTAATAAGAATCTCACAAAACATTTCCTAACTTTTGCAGTACATATACGTTTCTGTGTCTTGGTACGTTCTTTTCCTCAGGCCTCTGATTTCTGTCCCCCTGGGTAACGTGGACATCTCTATTACAGTATTTGAAACAATTATTGACGTTTTAGGAAAAGAAGGAAGCCAAGTGCAGATTTTTTTTTCTTTTACCTTCTGCCCGTTTCTGACGTTTATGCCTGTAAGGTGCTTGAAAGAACCTGGCGCTCTAGTGGCTATTGTCCACTAGCCAAACAGGCACTTAAAGCTAAACAGAAGCTTTATTATTCATCTACTGGCTTGGCTAAGGGCTGTTATTTTTCAGCTCGTACTGAGAGGGCTAATAATAATTCCAAATAATTATTTGCCATCGTACTGAGTTTTGTGGCTCCAAAGGCCCAGGCGGCGGTGATACCATCCTCTGTTGCCTGGTGTAATACCGTGGCTAATTTTTTTCAGGAAAAAATAGCCTGTATACAACAATCTTTTTTGGATGGGCCCAAGCTAATTCTGCCTGCCTCGACTGAGCTTCAGGATAGTAAGCGGGGTTGCACCTTTTTCGGGTTTCAGTCCGGTGGAGCTAACTACGGCACTCAGAATTCTGAAAGCGCTTAAATCCGGCTCGCCGAAAGATCCGTGTGCCGCGAGGCTCCTTGCGGAGGTGGCTGACACTGTTAACTTTGAGGTCAATCTAGTGATTAATGAGTCGCTCCGCGAGGCTAGGGTCCCATTGCCATGGAAGCAAGCACTAATTCTGCCCCTCCTTAAGAAGCCATCCCTTGACCCTCTGTCACCAGCCAATTATCGACCTATCTCACTTCTGCCAAGTTTAGCCAAAGTCTGCGAGAAGGTCGTGACATCTCAGCTTACCAACTTTGTTGAGGTGGCGGGCCTGCTACATCCGGCGCAATCTAGGTTACTTGTGGCTCATAGCACGGAGTCTGCGCTGTTGGAGGTCACAGAGGCGATCCGTGAGTGCCTGGATGCCGGTGGGAGAGTCACTTTGGTCATGCTCGATCTCTCGGTGGCCTCCGATACGGTGCCCCATTTGCTTCTTCTGAATCGCCTAATGGTTATCGGCATCTCGGGCTCGGCTTTGAGTTGGATTCGATCTTTCTTGGAGGGCAGATCTCAGCAGGTGTGGCTGCCTCCCTGTGCATCTGCGCCGTTGCATTTGTCTACTGGCGTTCCGCAGGGGTCATCCCTTAGCCCTCTTCTGTGTAACATCTACATGACTCCGCTGGTTTACCTTGCGGAGTCCTTGGGGGCTAAGGTGATGGCCTACGCTGATGACACACAGCTCCTGTTCTCCTGGAAGAGGGGAGAGGACTCGGTTGAGGCCGTGCAGCATTGTCTTGCTGAGGTGTTTCATTGGCTGGCAGGCGCTCAGTTGAAGTACAATGAAGAAAAATCGGAGGTTCTCCTTTACGGCGCATTCCCTGTGGATTTCAGGGACAGAATGTGGCCTGCAGATTTCCCTCGGCCAATGGCGAGCAAGGGTCAGCCAAAAACCTTGGGGTGTGGTTTGATGAAGATCTGAAGTTCTCATCCCAGATAAAAAAACTGACCGGGACATGCTTCGGGACCTTGAAAACCTTGAAGAAATTTCTTCCTCTTCTGCCAGTCAGTTCTAAGGAGACCGTGGTTCGGGCATTGATCTTATCCCGCCTGGACTACGCTAACGTTCTCCTGGTGGGTACTCCTGCTTATCTGACTAGGAAATTGCAAGTGGTCCAAAACGTGGCCGATAGACTGCTTGTGGACTGCCTTCTAATCAGAGTGTTCGTATCCACTTACGCACCCTGCATTGGCTGCCTGTGGAGTCATGTTTTAAATTTAAAATGCTATCCATTGTTCAGCGCGCACTGTGTGGGCTCGGTCCTAGTTATTTACAGAAGAGATGTGCCTTTTATAAACCATTGCGGCACCTGCGGTCTTCGGATTAGTTGCCTATGCAGAACCCCCGGGTCAATCGCCAGAGGCTAGGCGGAAATTCTTTCGCCCGCAGCACTGGTTTGGCCTGGAATCAGTTACCGCTGGCTCTGAGGAGTGTCTCTGACCCACTGCTTTTTAAAAAACAACTAAAAACGCTGCTGTTTTAAGATTGATTCGGAGTGTGATTTATTGGACTTTCGTGAGTTAGCGCCGGGACACTTTAAGTAGCTGTGCGCTGTACAAATGAAATATAATATAACATAACATGTTGAAGGAGTACTTCGCCACCAGCTAAAACAGGACCAAATTATTTTTTTGTTCCGGATCATTGAATCATCCGGTCTAAAGCATCATTCAATTCAATTAAAATTTTTATTCGATCTTAGAAAAACATAAGATCATAAAAGTACATCAATTTCATTGGTTAAAATGGTTCAATAAAAAGAAGTAATCCCAATCATTATATCGTGCAAGCTATTACGTCCATAGATACATAATCTTTAGCTCCAAGTTAAAAGATAAAATTGAGTAGGCAATCCCATCAGCTAATTTTAGGTCCACTTTTCTCTTTTTTTTCGTGCATGCCCGTAAAAAAGATGCCAAAGAAAAACAATTTGGAAGTGATTTAAAAAAAGTACAATGCTGCATGACAAGACCTAAAAAGATGAGCTTTACAAATCGGTATAATACAATTCTGCCTTTCCTGACGATGGAACCCACAAAAAAATAAGACATGAAGATCATTTTGGGGAGAGTGGCTATCATATGGACACACAAAGTTCTGAGTGTTTACATTTCTTACCAGGGTATCCTAACATCAATGGGATCAAATTGAGACGAAATCTTAAGGAAATGAATTAATGGGATAGTGACCTCTGCCAGGTAGAGATAATCTCCCTCGTGCACAGATGGATTTAATTCACACACGAGGGCTGACCTTGTTTGATAATTCCTTTCCCTCCTCAGATAGCGAGCCTATGACATATAGGTATCGATCAATCTACGTTTCGATGTGGTCATACAGGTTGGTGAGTCCTTAAAAAGTTTGTTCAAGCCAATATCAGGCAGTTCCCTCTACATATTGCAGCCATCTAATCCTGCTATAGTTTCCTGAATTTAAGATGTTATTTATGATGTTCTGAGTGAGTGGGACAGTGTCCCTCCACCAGATAGAGATCCAAAGCAGGAGTGGGGCTAGTTTAATAGCATCCAAAATGTAGAGTAAGGCTAGTTCTATGTGTAGGACGTAGTTGAAATAGGACTGAGGGAATGCGGTAAAAGCTTCAAAGGATTTATTATCCATGGCTTGGAGGGAGTCAATACGTGCCAACCCCCATCCACCTGCCCCGTATAGGGCTGCAGCCTTAGTTTTGGCGTGGTAAATCTTTTTCATAGGAATTAGAGGTTTTGCTCCCAATCTTTTTGAAAATGATATCTGAAAGAAACCGGTTAGTGTTAGATTCCTTACCCTAGAATATCCCCAGGCGTCAGACTGGATCGGGAAAGTTTTGCATAGCAGTACCTCTGCCCGACAGTAGGCGTCGTCTGCGGCTCCGCGTCCGTCGTCGGCGTCGTTTGCGCCGGGATGATGTCGTCGGAGTACTTAGACGCCGCCCTTGCGTGCTGACGTCAGTTCTTCTTTTTTCCGCGCCAGCAAGCACAGATCCGGAAAAAGCAGTACCTCTTAGTCAATTTTCGACTAACTTTTTCGATCTCTTTTGGATCCGTTTTCGAGTCGATACGACTCTCGGTGCCGATAGGGATGCCCGGGTTCAAATCCTGTGCCGACTGTAACCGCCTGATGTCGGTTACCAACCCCCACCGTCGGTGCCTTTATTGCCTTGGGGCTGACCACGATGACAAGTCGTGCCCCGACTGCCAGGCCTTGATGTCGAAGGTTAGGCTGGAGCGGTCCCGTAAGCGCCTCGAGCTCCGGCAGTCGGCCCCCTGCCGTTCACGGTCTTGGCCCAGGAGGAGGTGGAGGAACCGGTCGCGGGGCCACAGTCATCACAGCTCGGCGAGTCGTCACCACTCGTCGGGCTCCAAGTCATCAGGTAAGAGGCACAAGAAGTCGAAGAGACGACACCACTCTTCCAACTCCCCCCGACGCTCGCGCGATGCGGCCAGGGGTTCGGGCAGCTCCTCCGGAGCGGCAGGCGCAGCGCCCAGCTCCATACCCGCTGGTGCCTGGGCTGAACGCGACGTTGGAGGAGATCAGCGCCTTCCTCGTGGCCATGAGGAATCGCTCCCCTCCGGGCCCTATGGAGGTGCCTCCGGGCCCCGTGGGTCCGTCTGGGTGCCCTAGTGGGCCGGTGGCTCCGGCCCTGGCGCCGTTGGGTGCTTTGGTCCCGACGCCGCAGGGCCCCCCTGGATCCGGGTCCGGATCCAGGTCGCCGCTGGCCGACCTTGCAACCCCTCTGCCGGTGCCGGACCCCAGGGTGTCGCCCTCGACGCCGTCCCCGGACGACGTCCCCACCGGTCCCCCCCTTGGTCCGGATCCGGCGTCACTCGACGCCGCATTAGACGACGAGAGAAGAGCAATTATTCTATGATCCGGCCCCATCCTTTGGACCGGACTATCAGGAGATGGGGGGCGAGGAGGATTGGGAGGGATCTGAGGACCCTCTGGCACGGGAGTGCCAGTTGTATCGGGACTGGGCAGTTGAGCTAGGGGAGGCCAATGGTCTGGACACTTCACCCGACACTGGATTTGTCTCCCCTCCTACCGTGGCTACGGAGGACGGGACTGCTTACAGCCTGGTGTTGACGAGGGCTGCCAAGGCTTTGGCTCTTGAGCTCCCCGTCACTGTAGTGAGGACTAACCTCCTCACCGAGGTACTCAAACCGCAGGCATGGTCTTCGGAGCCTCTACTGCCATTTAATGAGGCCCTTATTGACGTTCTGTTGGGCACCTGGTCCAAGCACGCTACAGGCCCCCCTGTAGATTGGAACGTGGCCAGATGCCTCTGCCCGGCCCCGGGCGACCCTAGCTTCCTGTCCACCCACCCCACCCTCGAGAGCCTGGTAATCAGGCCTCTAACTCCCAGACCCCATTCCCGACTGCCCCCCCTGATCAGGAATCCAAAAGGTATGGCCAGTTTGGTAAGAAGCTGTTCGCCTCACTTAGTTTGAGGTTGCGGTCGGTCAGCACCGCTTGCCTTTTGGGCCATTCTACCCACTCTCTGTGGGACACGGTTGCGGATGTGCTGCCAGACTGCCCGGAGGAGGCCAGGGCAAAACTCGCTCAAGCCCCTGCGGAAGGGCGAGATGCAGCAAAGTACTCTATTCCATCTGGGCTAGATACCACGGACTTGCTAGGCAGGGCGATTTCCACGACGGTGGCGGTTCGCCACCACGCCTGGCTGAGGTCCGCAAACTTTTCGGCTGACGTCCAGAACACACTCATGGATATGCCATTTGATGGCCGTCGCCTCTTTGCCGTTAAGCCAGACAGTGCACTTGAGTGTTTCAAGGACTCCAGGGCTACGGCCAAGTCCTTGGGCCTGTCGGGCCAGCGCCAGCAAACTTCTGCCTTTCGTGGCCAAGGAAGGGGGGCCCCCTCACGTCCTGCCAGCCACGGGCCGCAGACTAACATCCAGCACGGCGGCGGACGTGGTAACCGCCGTGGCGGTGCCAGGGGACAGCGGCAAGGCCAGTCCACTTCCACCCCGCAGCATCCACCTCAAAGCCTTCCTAGACCGAGCTTTCAGGCCCATTTGACGCCAGTGGGGGGCAGGGTTCGCCATCACCTCCTCCACTGGCGCACCATCACATCAGACAGGTGGGTGCTGCAAATCGTCCGAAGGGGCTACTCCCTCCCCTACAAGGCGACCCCTCCAGCCATGCCACCGCAGTACCACCGCGTGTTGGGGGTTCACTTGCAACTTCTGCAAGAGGAAGTTACGGCCCTCTTGGCCAAGGGGGCCATTGAGCGCGTTCCTGGGCCAGAAGTAGAGTGTGGTTGTTACTCCTACTACTTTCTGGTTCCCAAGAAGGGCAAAGGGGGCCTACGCCCTATCTTGGACCTGCGGAACGTCAATGGCTTCCTCCGAAGGAGAAGTTCAAGATGCTGACTTTGGCTCAGGTCGTAGCTGCCCTAGACCCCGGAGACTGGATGGTAGCATTGGACTTGCAGGACGCATATTTTCACAGTCCCGTCCTGCCGGCCCACCAGCTTTACCTGCGGACGGTAGGCCACGAGCACTTTCAGTTCACCGTGCTCCCCTTCGACCTTACCAGTGCCCCTCGGGTGTTCACGAAAGTGATGGCGGTGGTCGCAGCTCATCTGCACAGATTAGGGGTGTCAGTCTTCCCCTATCTCGACGACTGGTTGTTGAACACGGGCTCGCCCCAGACAGTCGTCCGCCACCTCCAGACTACGGCCGACCTCCTGCACCTGTTGTGGTTCTCCGTCAATGTGCTGAAGTCACACCTGTGTCCCTCTCAGAAGCTCCTCTTCATTGGAGCGTTTCTGGATTCGGCGCAGTTTCGGGTTTATCCTCCCGAACAGCGGGTTCGGGATATTCAGGCTCTGATTTCAACCTTTATGTTAGACCTCTTGCTTTTCTTGCTGAACAATCTGGGTTATCTATTTTTTCTTACGCAGATGATATTCAAATCCTCTTTTCTCTCTCTTCCAACCAACACTCTCCCCCATCTTCTCTTCGTTCTGGGCTTATTGATATCGCCAATTGGATGCCGACTAACAAACTGAAGCTGAACGGTGATAAAACGGAGCTGCTCTTGTTTGGGCCGGACTCCGCTCTCTGGGGCCCACAACATTGGCCTCAGCAAATGGGACAGTTGCCAGTCCCAGCAACAACAGCACGCAATCTCGGGGTCCTCTTTGACAATCAGTTATCTATGAGGCAACATGTGGTCAAAGTCTCAGCCACCTGTACTACCATCATCAGGTGGCTGAGGAAGATCACATGGATGCTTCCCTCAGGCACCCAGAGGTCAGTAGTCCAGGCCTTAGTGACATCTCTGCTGGACTACGGGAATGTACTTCTACTAGGTGCCTGCAAAGAGGTCACCCGCAAGCTCCAAGTGGTCCAGAACGTGGCTGCCCGATTACTCTGCAATCTGCCTAGAACTGCCCCAGTCTCTGCTTCCCTGCGCAGCCTGCATTGGTTGCGCATAGAGTCTAGGTCCAAATTTAAAGCACTATGCTTCATGCATCGCATCAAAGCTGGAAAATCCCCTCACTATCTATCCTCCTCAGTCCATCTCTTCTGTCCCTCCCGCACCCTCAGATCCTCAACTCAAAGCAGATTCTGTGTTTCCCGTTTCAAGCGGGCTAGAGTTGGTGGGCGCTCGTTCTCCTACTTGGCGCCCTCGCTCTGGAATTCGCTACCCGTCCCTTTGCGGTCGGAAACTTCTTATCTCAAGTTCCGCAAAGGAGTGAAGACCTGGCTGTTTTCTTTGTAACCTTTTTCCTTCACACTCCTCTGCTTCTGCTTTCCTAGCGCCGGGAAACCTACGGCTAGCTGTGCGCTGAATAAACTCATATATAATAATAATAATAATTCCGATCTTTCAGCCTCTATCCCGAGTATCGGTCAGGTTGAAGCTGCGGCTTCTGGGGTTGATGGCCTCCTGCATCCTGCTGGTGCATCACGCCAGATGGCGATGGGCGCTCTGCAGTGGGACCTGAAGTTTCAGTGGGCCCATTGTCAGGGCAACCTGTCCGACCACGTCCTGATCTCGGATGGCACTGCGAGACAGTTGCAGTGGTGGCTCAAGGACCGCGATTGGGTCAGCGGCAGATACCTCTCCCTACCCCAACCGCAGCACGTAGTAGTGATGAATGCGTCCCTCCTGGGTTGGGGGGGCCACATGGGAGAGGCAGAATTTAGAGGCCTCTGGTCTCTGGCAGAGTCCCAGGTCCACATCAACCTTCTGGAGCTGCGGGGAAGTGTGGCGCAAGTGTTCACGGACAACACCACTGCCATGTGGTACTGCCACAAACAGGGCAGGGTGGGATCGTGGACCCTTTGTCAGGAGGCTCTGCGCCTCTGGCAATGGCTAGAACACCAGGGCGCCTCCCTGGTGGTTCAACACCTGGCAGGTTCCCTGAACGCCAGGGCGGACAAACTCAGCCGTCGGTGCATAATGGATCACGAATGGCGTCTGAACTCGGACGTGGCGCAAGGTCTCTTTCAGCAGTGGTGAGAGCCTTGGTTAGATCGATTTGCCACAGAAGAGAACGCGCAATGTCATTAGTTCTGCGCGTTGGAATTTCCAAGGCGGCACTCGCTCGGAGACCCTTTCCGTCGACAGTGGAGCTACGGTCTATTGTAGGCCTTTCCGCCTATACCACTTCTTCCCATAGTGCTGAAGATCAGGCGCGACCGGGCCCAAGTCATCCTTGTGGCTCCGGACTGGGCACGAAGATACTGGTATCCCGAGCTGTTCAGCATGTCACTCGATCCCCCGATTCGCCTGCCTCTTCATAAATACCTTCTGTCACAGCAGCAGGGGACGGTCCTCCACCGAACCTGTCCAGTCTCCACCTCCATGTGTGGAGATTGAGCGGCGACAGTTGAGGCCATTTGACTTGCCTCCTGAAGTCTGTGATGTGATTCTGGCAGCCAGGCGTCCCTCCACAAAATCGGTATACGCCTGCAGGTGGAATCATTTGTGGCATGGTGCACAGCAAAGGCTATGAATCCACTTTCTTGTCCCCCTTTCAGAGGTTCTCCTCTTTCTTCTTTCTCTTGCCCAGTAGGGCTCTGCTCTGGGCACTATCAAAGGCTACCTCTCGGCCATTTCAGCCTTCTTACGGCTTCCTGATCAGCCTTCTCTTTTCAAGTCCCCTGTTGTAAATAGATTCTTGAAGGGCATCACTCACATGTTTCCTCCTGTTCCTTTCGTGATGCCTCAGTGGAACTTGAACCTTGTTCTGGCTTATTTGATGTGCGCTTTTTTCGGGCCACTTCACAATTGCCCTCTTCGTCTTCTAACTCTTAAGACTGCATTCCTAGTTGCCATCACCTCTGCCAGTGGAGTGAGTGAGCTCCAGGCTCTAGCTTCTCAACTTTCTTTCCTCTCTGTCCATCCGGACAAAGTTGTCTTGAGAAAGCGTTCCTCTTTCCTGCCCAAAATAGTCACAGCCTTCCACATCGGGCAGTCCATCACCTTGCCCACCTTGTTTCCATTTCCGCATCCCTCGGGAGAGGAGGAGAGGCTCCACTGTCTGGACCCAAAACGTGCACTCTCGTTCTATCTAGACCACACACGCCAGTTCCGGGTGGACGACCAGCTCTTTGTTGGTTACGTGGGCGCTAAGAAGGGACGGGTGGTGCACAAACGAACCATTTCTCGATGGGTCGTTTTGTGCATAAAGGCTTGTTACTCACTGGCTAAAAAGGAGCATCCTGTGGGGCTGCGTGCCCATTCCACTCGGACCACGGTGGCTACTACTCCCCTGGGTCGGGGAGTTCCCTTGCAGGACTTCTATCAGGCAGCTACGTGGGGCTCGCTGCACACGTTCGCTAGACACTATTGCCTGGACAGCCAAGTCCGGAGAGATGGCTTTTTCGGCCGTTCTGTTCTCCAGGACTTTCTGGTGTGATCATTGGATCGCAGACCCACCACCGGGGTTGGTATTGCTGGGGTATCTATTCTAAGGTAAGTAATCTAACACTAACCTGTTTCTTTCAGATGTACAAGTTACTTACCTTCGGTAACAATATATCTGTAAGAAACAGTAGTTAGTGTTAGATTCCTTACCGCCCCACAAATCCTCCCCGTTCTGCGAACCGATATCTAGGGTTAAGGTTCTTCCCTTTGAGGGCCCTAGTTTCATGGCACCAGAGCCGGTTTTTATCATGGCTCTGCGTTTCTGGCGTGGAAAAGCTGTGTATAAGAACTGACGTCCGCGCGCGATGGCGGCGTGTAAGTACTCCGACGTCATCCAGGCGCCGACGACTGACGCAGAGCCGCAGACGACGCCTACCGACGCGCAGAGGTACGGCTACGCAAAACTTTCCGGATCCAGTCTGACGCCTGGGGATATTCTAAGGTAAGGAATCTAACACTAACTACTGTTTCTTACAGATATATTTTTACCGAAGGTAAGTAACTTGTGCTCTAACGCCATTCAACTTCTCTCCATGCCCATTGCTCTTCCCTTCACCAAACTAGACCATGATTGTTTTTTCTCAAAAAGTATACCCAGGTAGGGAAAAGACTCCACTACTTAAATTTTCCCAGTTTCAGTAAAGAAGGATGGCATTTTTCCCATTTCCCTGCCCCAGCCAGAATTATGAATGATTTAGACTGGTTGACCTTTAGGTCCAGTGAGTACATAAAAAGACGAGTAGGCTGATATTAGACGCTGGAGCCCCATCCCCATTCGGGCCATCAGAAAGCCTCATCTCCATACGCTAGAATTGGTAATCGGTGATGGTTTATAGATCCGGGAACATCCAGGGCTGCGTCCTCGAGATGTTTACCTATACTGTTTCTGTAGATTTAAAAAAAAAGGAACAGTGCGAGGACGCAGCACTGCCTTACCCCTCTAAGGATCTTAAATGACCAAGTGCACTCCCCGTCTCTCCCGTAACAGACCGATGAGGAGGCATTGGAATATAATTGACAGATGAAATCAAGTATCGCCTTTTCAATTTCCATCTCCTCCATTATATGCTAGAGTCTAGGGTGGGACATGCAGTTGAAGGCTGCGGATAAGTCCATAAATGCAAGGTAGATTTTCCCACCCTTTGCCTTGACATATTTGCCCATAATCAAGGAGACATTTAGGTACAGATCCATTGCTCCCCCTACCCTGCTGAAACCCATATTGGGACTCCATTAAGATATTTCTTTCGTTTGCCCATACCTCCAGACTCGACAATAGAAGACGGCCCATAAGTTTGGCTATCGTATCAATTAAGAACATTGGTCTGCAATTTGTTGGGTACCTTTTATCACCCTTTTTATGAATCTGAACAATGATACTTGTGTTGCAAGAGGGAGGAGGACCAGCAATGGCGATTTTATTAAACACGTTAGTTGATAAAGGGACCCATAAGTCCTAATTTTCTTGGAAAATATTTGTAGGGACACCGTCGGGCCCTGGCGCTTTCCCAGCGCTACAGGCTTCTAACCCAGCCCTAACTTATCTTAAGGAGAAAAAAGGTATTTCCCATTTGCCTGGGATATTTCTATTTGAAGGTGGAAGATCGTTTGGGGAAAAATAGTTGAAAAATTAGCTTACCCACTCCTCCTCCCCTACATTAACATCTAATATAGGGTTCTTCTTTGTTTTAAAGTGGGGTCCATTTATTATTCCCCAGAATTCCTTTGAGTTTCCCAGAGCAGAGACATTGTCTAGTTTAGCGCATGTCTCTTCTTTTAGCGCCTTCACCCTGTTTTTCCCTAGCCTGCTTATATTCCCTGCGAAGGGTAGCAATTGCTGGTATATTTCTTGGTTTATTTCCTAGGGTTGTAATAAGAGCTTTCCTGTTTTTTTTAGAGCAAGAGGAGTCAAACCAACCCTTATCCTTTCCTGCTTTCATGGTGTTATTCCTAGTAAAGTGCATTCCCTATGGATTCTAGGAGTGCTACAAAGGACAAAACCAGAGATTGTGGGGGGACAGCAGAATCCAGGCAACATGTAATAGTATCAAGGGTGTTTCTAATTATTTTAGGAACCAACTTTTGTTTATCCACTTTAGCCCACCTGAGTTGGTATCCATTTCTCCTGGCTAATATTGGCTGGCCCACTCTCTGGGGAGTCATCATGACCCTTGGCACCTGGAGGATCTCACAGAACAGTACGGCATGAATGCTAAAATCTGTAAATTGAGTATTGGTAATACTGCTCCTGTCACTTAGTGGGTGTGTAATCAAGATGAACGTGGTTAATAAGGCGTCTGAGGTGGTAGCGAAGCTATTTACCATTTGCATATTCCTCAATGAAACCATCTTGTTAAGGGTATTTCCATAATTATTATGCGTAAAATGAGAAAAAGGGTTGCCCATCGCGTCCTCCATACCAAATACCTGTTCTAGATTATGTTTACTGGGGTGATGTCTCCCAACCAAATGATATTTCTGACAGTCTTTTGTTTAATAAGGTTGACCGCTTTATCAATAGCCCGATTCACAGTCTTCAGAGATAAATGCATATTTGGACCAAAATTATTATTGTAATAATTTATTAGAATCCAAAAATCTTGTTGGGGAGATTCCAGAATAAGAAGGTGAAAGTATGGGCTATTACCTTCCAATAACCGTAACATTTAAGGCCAATATGTTGGGGATCAGTATTATTACACCCCCTTTGGCTCTTCCTGAGGGTGACGGAATTGCTATCTGGTATGAGCGATAACCATTTAAAAAGATGTCCTGCGTTGCCCAAGTCTGTTGGAAACAGAAAACGTCTTGATTCTGCCATAATTTAAGTCATTCGATATCACCTAATTATTTTAAAATGCCTGCTACATTTCATGTTACTATTCTGAAAACATTTAATCCTGCCCTTTTATTTACATTTTGTTTAGTTGGAGTTTCAGTGTCTGCCGTATTAGTGTCAATGGACACAGGGGTGGATTGGCTAGTCAATCACATAAGCAAAATAAAGGGGTGAATCTACTTTCTAGTTGGATTCCCTGATTTTCCCGCAGATTTGGTCTATCTAAATTTTTCCTTATGTGGAGTGGCAATTCCAGATTCAACAATGGACACGACCTATAAAAATACTCCAAAGGAAATGCTGTAATTTGAGTTCCTATTGGAGGCGCTCGTTCCTATTGGATGCAACTCGTTGAATACTCCCACTGTATTGTGGTGGAAAGTGGGCAATATGTACCTTGCACTTCATACAGAAATGAAGTTTTCGTTTTGTGAATCGGGTTCTTTAAATTGTGTTTAAATGAGCCAGATTTGTAAACGCAAGTACTTTTTGGAGCAAGTTAGGAATCATCCATAATAAGTCTATGGCTCCCTGTCAAGAGATGGTTATTCACTGGGGATGGATGAATAAGGTAAGAAAGCAGTGCTGAGGATGTCTATGGAGGCAAAAGAACACAAACCTTCAACAATAGACAGTAGAAATGCAGATGTTCAATGTAGCCTCATTGGACTAAAGGACCTGAGTTATGTCCCTGTGTCAGTATGTGTCTGTTACCATCTATCTCAAACTTTGTGTCACATCGGAAGCTAGACATTATTAAGACCTATACCTAGAAAGAACCCCTAGATCCAGCCACAAACCCTTACCTGCTCAACCTAGAGTCTGACTATTTGCTGGAGGAGGATAAGCCTCCGGTAAGGCTCCTTGGCAAGCGCACCAGAGAAAAATTTCACACTTCCTGTAGAAATTACACAAATAAAGAAGACCTCTCCTCATAAAATTGATAACATCACATATTTAAAAAAAAATCCCTGGTCCCTTCTGAGTTGATTTGGTGTGAAGACTGCTTTATAGAATCGGCTAACGCTGAAGCACATGTTTGTAAAGTGTACCGACTCTTGCTGATGAGGTGTCCTAGACCTCTCTATTAAAGAGGACATATTTTGATGTTGAATTTGCTTTTCTCCATACTAGATCAATAAAATAAACATAATGCAGATTTTCAAAGAATTCCTATACATGTATGTGTTTACTTAAACAGTTTTGTTGTTTATGATAATGACAATGTTCTGTAGTAATAAAAAATCAAAAAATCCAACAGAGGCAATGCAGAGGTTTAGAAGATTCGTTTAATACACAAAACGCTGTGAAACCTTTAGGCCTCACTGTTAAACTGGTTTTGAAATGACTACAAGGCCATGTGTAACCTCTCCATGTACATTGGTTTGTCGGCGTGGATACCAGATTAATGTATACAAAACTAAGGCATGGGAGAGGACCGATGTAACTTATCATTTCGATATGTGAGGGTCAGATCTAGGTAAGAGCCAGAGTGACATTTGAATTTAACCTATACTGGCACCCTCTACGGAAGGGAAGCACGGGAACGAGATGCATGAACATCAGTATTACATGCAACTGTGATGGATGGGCGAGTGGGTCAAGGATTGAGCTGAATAGCGAAGGAGTAGGAACAAGTGGTTAGACGAGGAGACCCTAAAAGATGCAGAGTAGGACAACACTAAGCTCACTGATCAAACAAGCACTGGCGTTGCCAATAGGTCTCGCAGTAGGAAAGTTGGAGCTATTGGTTTTGTAAATGACATTTTATATTTATGTTTTGTGATTTACAATGATAGTTGGTGTTGTATAGAACTCTGCAGCGCTCTAGCGTCACAACTGTGCGTACATAAAAAGCAGATACCAATGAACAGGCAAATACCGAATAGCAAATAGCTGCTTTTGCAAAGAAATCATCGCATAGATTTCTAAAATGCAAATGTAACCTTCAAATGTTACTGCCCCTCTAAAAGTCCACCCACGAAAGTGAACAAACTGCAGCAAACTTCCCGAACATATTTCACACATCTATAATCACAAACATACAAGTTGATTCCTACCACACAGTGGTGGAAAAGAATGGAGGCAGGTTTGTGTTTTCTGCTGTAAGCACGAGTACTTTTTTGGGCGATTGTGGGGGTGGGGTGTTCAGTGACTGCTCTTTTGGCAGCATTTAATCAATTCAGATTTCCAGGATGCCTACGTCAACACTTTTTAGTCATTCAAGCCAGGTGCTAACTCAGAGTTGACCTCTTTAAGGGGCTGACCTCATACTCTGCTTGCTTTAGAGGTATTTAAAAAGTTCTGGCCCATGAGATACTGGGAAGAATCAGCACCTAGCGTTGCCTCACATGCCCTGCGTGCCTGGCAGCAGCAAATCACTAACATATCACAATGCAGCAGATTCCTCATTACCTTTTACTGGCAGCAGCCCTCGTTGATATGATCTAATTCGGCAGCTCGTTTCGTAGCCAGGGCCTGCTCAGGGCTATTGAAGCAGTCTTGCTTTTTCTCCAGGCTCGGGTTTCGTCTCACTCGCTCTCTGAAGCAGGGTGGCCACCCACCACAGTGGGCAGACTGCAGGCTCCCCTGGGGGGCTAGCTCCCGCAGGTGATGCAGTTAGTGTGGTATCCAGCCGCTCTGTCCCCAGGTGACTTCGAGTTCCTTGCATTGCAGTGCTCGCAGCCGCAGATGGCATAGAGTGAAACCCCAAACAGACCTGAAATCACATTACCTGCAGGTTAGTGCACACTGCTACCACTGGGTGGGATGGCCAGCCTGGAGACAGACTGCCTGGCATAATGCAGGCCTTACACGATCAACTGAAAAGGGCTCCCAGCACGAATATGAACCAGCTGTTGGGTGCCCCCTAATCACACAGTAAGCAACATTTCCTTTAAGACGGAATGAAGACTTGGTGCTTTCGAGAATGAGAAATCCTCAAATAGGATCTTCTTTTGAACAAGAATACTCTGATCAGGATCGAACCCTCGTTTGGCAACACTTTGGAGCCAAATAAAATAAAGCTCCTCAGATCCGGGTATGGTAAGGCTGCCCGCTTGTATGGTTTCTATGATATGAAATGGGTCTCATGCATTGAAGCATAACAAACCACGATAGCACCCAGGATGTGAAGATGTTGAATGTGGCTACATGAACTCTACACTGCTGCTGGGCGAACACTAATGCTGCAGACAACCACGAAGGGAATAAAAACAAGCGATGCGCGCTCTGTGCTGGGGTAGGGGGAGCGGGAGGGGGAGGGCCATTAGCCTGTAAGAACTCGCCGCAGATGGCATAGTAAAACCCCAAACTGACCTGAAATCACATTACCTGCAGGTTAGTGCACACTGCTACCACTGGGTGGGATGGCCAGCCCGGAGACAGACTGCCTGGCATACTGCAGGCCTTACACGATCAACGGAAAAGGGCTCCCAGCACAAATATGAACCAGCTGTTGGGTGCCCCCTAATCACACAGTAAGCAACGTTTCCTTTAAGACGGAATAAAGACTTGGTGCTTTCGAGAATGAGAAATCCTCAAATAGGATCTTCTTTTGAACAAGGATACTCTGATCAGGAACGAACCCTCGTTTGGCAACACTTTGGAGCCAAATAAAATAAAGCTCCTCAGATCCGGTTATGGTAAGGCTGCCCGCTTGTATGGTTTCTATGATATGAAACGGGTCTCATGCATTGAAGCATAACAAACAGCGATAGCACCCAGGATGTGAAGATGTTGAATGTGGCTACATGAACTCTACACTGCTTCTGGGCGAACACTAATGCTGCAGACAACCATGGAGGGAATAAAAACAAGAGCGGCCGGGAAACTGAAAGTGCGGCCAGCCATGAATAATTAGGGGAGGAGAAGCTGCACAGCACACGCTGGGAGAAGCCCTTTGATGTGCTGTGCGTCTGGGAAAAAATGCAATTAGGAGGGAGGCTGATGCGCGTGCTTGTTTGGTCACGTGATTCACGTGAACTTAAAGAAAACCGCAGGAACGAAACCCTTGGTTTGACGAGCATTTCGAGCACTTGAATTCTCGCTCCGCTCAATGCGCTTGCGCTCATTGATAGGTCGCGAGACCTAAAAAACGAATGACTGCACGTGTATGACCAGCCTTAGGACAGTATAGATATAATAACTCAGGCTATGTCTGTTCTCTCTACAAAACCTGCCTGGCAAAATCTGCCGTCGTCTGCACATCGAATTGGAGCTAGATTCGTTTGTCAGGCATCTCAAAACGGCTTCTAATCTAATCCCACTCGAGCACAGAGCACTCATACTAAAAGACCTTCATTGCCATTAGAAGAAAGGGTGACATTTTAGGTGCGCACCATGGCTTTCCAAGCTGTTCACTTGAAGAATCTTCCATACTTCTCGGGAAGACGATGAGGTTCAAGGAGTAAAGGACTTTTTTTTCATGAGACACCAATACTTCATAACAAGCTTAGTCATGAACAACTCTTCTCAGGCATTGCCCCCTTACCGTGGAACTTTGTCCCCAAAACTGAGGACTGTGGCAGGTTCTGTCTTTCAGAAAAGCTCTAAATACTTGTTTCTGGTACACCTCCGTTAAACTCCAGTGACTATTGTTTGGGCCTGAAAAATAAATGGGATAATCAGAAAATAGATAACTATTTGACTAATAGTATATCTCACACTCCCTCCTTTTGTTATTTCATAGTGGAACTTGATTTGTCGTTATATGTAATTACTTCTCTTCCATTTTCTTTACTTCTCTTACATGTAAACCACATAATACTACTCCGTAAAGTCAGTGCTAGTTAAAACTGGTAAAATAAATGAAATAAATAATATTGCATGCAGTTTGGAATTCTCTTCCACCTACAAAGAAGTAGCCCCTTAAAATACTGATGTACAGTGCACAGCAGAGCAAGTGAGTAAATACTGGCAGGGAATGGATCTACTAGAGAGGGCTTTTAACAAAAAGCCTGTCTTGGGATTGAGGCTGTTGGGGCAGCAACAAGAGAAACTGAATCCATGACATGAGCTGCAGGGTAAGCGGAGCAACATGACGTCACACAGGGAAAGTGATCCAGTATGAAACAGTGCAGCTTAAGTTTCACTGGAAATTATTCTGGATACTATCTTGGACATAGGACTGCCAGCAAAGGAAAACAAACGTGATTTAAAAACAAAAAAATGGGGGTGCAGATACTGAACCCATGAAACCGCTTAGGAGCTTGTGGATAGGCAATAGATTATTACAACCACAGGGAGTGATCAGGCTGGAAAGTTGCACACCAACTGGACCAAATTGAGATGAGAGGACAAGTGGAAGCAAGTGGTTGGAAAGCTTACTTCATAGTGATGCTTAGGCAGTGTTCAACTGTTGTGAGCGTTCTGACCTCCAAACTGACAGTCTTCATACAGCTAGTGCCTGGAAGGAACCTTGGTGTTATAAATGAGCTGGGAAAATGCAGTGAGTAGCACCACTCCCCCCATGCCCTCCCATCGTCTGAGAGAGGATCTACTAGAACCACCTTTAAGAAATAAACTCGCATTGTAGAATGAAGCCCGATTGCTACCTATCCCTGTGGCCTGTTGATGTGCCAGAAAGAATGTAAAGGTCTGCAGCATTAAGGGCTTTAAGATTGCCCTCACTTAGCCTTTTCTGCCATGGAGCACCCGGTGACAGATTTCTTACTGACGGGGAACAAGGTAATATTGGTGTGGCTTCGGGCCTTTTATTTTCTGAGATGGTAATTTGATTTGGGAGCACGTTAATTTGAAAAGAGAACATTTACATAGAAAGGCCTTAAACATATTCAGTTAGAGTGATCCGGCATTCAACACAGCCTGGTATACGAGTGATTTTGGACAAGTACAATCCCAACCTGTGTGACCTTGATTCTCCAGTATCCTCATCCATCTGCTCAGGAAGTGACATTAATTCCTGACTTCTCACTGCTTCAGTCAACTCTTCCCATTGCCTGGCGTCTTTAGCAAAGGGTGCACAAAGGCAAGGATAAAGTATGTCTGGGCCTGATAAGTCCTTGGAATAGAACCCCTGTTTCAGTAAAACTTTCAATATAAGATAAAACCAAGTTCCAGATACTATCAGTCCCCATAATCACACCCTGATACTTAACATAGCACAAGCACAGCACATAGACAGAACCTTATTCACATCTCACAAACTACAAGAACTTCAAAGTACAGAACACACATTCGTATTAATGCTTATTAACACTTGCTCAAAGAACAATTGATGGACAGAATGCAGAACAATGTCATACATTCAACCCAGTACAGAGATCTGGGCCTAAATTCATTGCTTTTTTTGCTCGCCATTCCAGTTTGGACCCAGCCATATGCAAATCAATATTGACCCTGCGCCCAATGGGAACAGTCCAGCCCGAACTGCCAGGCCAGGTCCTTCCTGGACTGGAAACAAGCATTCTAGGACCAGTTTCGGGCTTACAGCCCTCATCAGCCAGGATAGCTTGACTCCAGTGGCATGGAGAGCCAATAAACATTTTTTTATTAACACTTGCTCTGCAGTACTCCCCAGACCTAATCACCTAACACAAGCTTTATGCCCCCTTCATCACAAAACCATGGTTCAATCCAACATCCTAGACATCCTTCTCACAGGCTTTGGCATCCATTGTATGGACCGCACACATAA
Source organism: Lissotriton vulgaris (assembly GCF_964263255.1). NCBI lineage: Eukaryota > Metazoa > Chordata > Amphibia > Caudata > Salamandridae > Lissotriton > Lissotriton vulgaris. The sequence goes on from NC_141689.1 coordinate 289,205,774, forward strand.
TAACAGCGGATGCCTTGCTGTCATATAGAAGTCGCCCTGGTCGTGAACCCTACGCAAGCCATTTGCCTCTCTGCAACTTAGGCCACCATCCTCCATTTCATCTTTGGACTCCGGGCAGATCAAGGACTAAACTGACGAATTTGCAGATCTCTTCACCACCTTGTCCATCCAACATGCCCTCACAATCCTCTTGGGTAACTTCAACCTCCTAGACATCATTGGTCCCACCCCCTGAAAAAATACTCCTTAACCTCATTGATACATTCAACTTGGTACAACACGTCACATGGCCAACACAGTCCAAAGGCCACGTCCAATGCAAAACACCCCTTGCCTTGGACTGCTTTTGCCATCCCCATTTTCCAGCGCATTGTCTTACCAACAAACCATGGTCAACACAAAATAGAAGAACAAAACTTCAGATCCTTCAAAGACTACTTTATAGACAGCCAAATACTTGCACTCCTCTCTCGCACTACTGATTCCACATCTGACATTAACACCCTTCTTAACCGGTACAACAGGTGTTTGGAAAACTACGTAAACATACATCCCTCAACTACAGCACGCAAGTGCAAGCAAAAACCTTCAGCACACTGGTACTCTTAAGGCCTTGCTGATGATCAATCCTTCTACAAGAAAGCAAATAGAGGGAAAACAGAACTCCGGATGACCTGAAGATACTGAGATCCTTTTGCACAACATGGAGACAGCTCATCACATCAGCAAAGTACTATACCACATTCATCAATAAAGCAATCAACAGAAGCAGAATTTTTTTTAAGAAGCACTACATTAAGCACCTTTTTGACCCTCCTTTCCACAAGCCACACTCCACATGCAGGTGCAATGCCATGAACCTCATCTTCACTTCTCTTCAGTTAAAAAATGCAGAATATTTGACAGCACATTCACCACTCCAAGCTTACTTCATCTTGTAGCCGCCTCTTCATGTAGAATCCCCCAAGGATTCACATTCATAGTTCACAGCTACTTATCACGAAGATGATATCTTACTCTTAACCTTCATCAAAGCTCTTTCTGGAGATGCTCGCTCACCACTACTCACCATTGTCAGTACCTCCCTCGTTCAGGGCATCTTCCCAAAAGCTCACAAGACAGGTCAGATTCTCCTACTCCTAAGGAAACCTACATTGAACCATGATGACCATGCCATCTACTGTCCTATTGCTCACCATTCACTGGGAAGATCATTTTCAAAAAACGTTTGCTCAAAGAACACATCAGTGATCACAATTTCCTGCATGACTACCAGTCTGGCTTCAGATAACACTGCAGCATAGAGACCTCTATCTTACTCATTTTAGAAGATGCCCTCTAGACCTCAGATGAATATGACCCCTGCCTTGCGATATTGCTGGATCTTCCAGATGCCTTCCACCCCACCCCACCCTCATATGCAGTAGGAGTCTCAAATGGGAATCACTTGGTATGTCTTTCACTGGTTCTTCTCTTACCTTTCCAACCTACACCAGAAGTTTGTTCACTTGGGCACTTCCAGGTCACAAAAGATACCCATTACGTGGTTCCATAATGGCTCCTGTCATCTCAAAACTTTACTTTCAGCTGCTTGGTGCTCTGCTCACAGATAGCAGCATCAAGCTTCACCAATATGCCGGTGATACACAACCAGTGATACACAACTGTACTTGAAAGTCTCCTCTACTTCAGACATCCAATTCCTCAATCACGTTTTGCATATAATTGAGACCTAGATGTCCAGCACCTCCCTGAAGCTGGACCTTATCAAGAGCAAATGCCTGTTATTTGACAAAAACTAGACACAGTACAAACTTGGCTCCATGATAAAAACCTAACAGCTTTGAATCCCAACTTTCACCAAATCCCAAGTCAACTGGAGTCACCAAGCACACTAACCTCACTCTCAAGGAACACACGGCCGAAAAAACAAGGACCATCTAGTATCAGTTTTTTCTTCTAAAGAAAGTCAAACCAGTTCTTCCAGAAAGCGACTTCAGAACTGTTGTTCAAGCCCTCATGCTCTCACATCTGATTTGCAGTAATGCCCTTCTCCTTGTTCTATCAGACTCCACACTGGCATATCTTCGGCGCCTCCTACTCACCTGAACATGTTTCATCAAGGGCCTAAGGAAATATGATCACATCACTCCACCCTAATGAAACTCCATTGTCGCCATATCTAGCCCGCACCATCTTTAAAGCCAGCTGCTTCATTTTGAAAGCCATCACAACCAGCCCCCTACATATCTAGTAGGCAAGCTCACCATCTCTGGTGGTTCTCGACACATCTGCAGCAAGGAGACCATAAGATAGCCATGCACTCTACCACACTCTACTATGCACCACTGCACTCTTCGCCGCTGGACTGCACACCACTTCACGCCACTACAACACAGCACTCTACGCCACTACTATATACAACTCCACGCTACCCTGCACCACTCCACTAAACTCAACTCTGAAACAATCTATTCTACACCACTATACTCTACCCCACTGCTCCATGCTACTGCATTCAATATGCTGCGCCACTCTACTTGACACCTCTCTACTCAACGCCAGTGCGCTCTACACCACTACTCTACCCTGCACCACTCCATAACAATCTACTGTACGCCACTGCAATCTCTGCCACTCTGTAGAACTCCACTCTACTCCACTGCACTCGATGCTGCACCACTCTTTTCTACGCCACTCTTTTCTACGCCACTGTACTCTATGCCAATTAATTTTACACCACTGTACTCCAAACCAATTGACCCTGCGCCACTACCTATGTCAACTACTTTGCAACACTGCACTTTATGCCACTAACCAACATTCTACTGTATGCCACTCCACCATTGAGCTTTATCACCACACTTTGCACCACTCTATTCTACTCTGCCCCACTGTATGCTATGTCACTGCTCTGTGCACCACTGTACGCCATTGCTCCCTGACACTCTGCTCTGCACGATTGCACTCTACACCACTGGACTCTAGGCCACTCAACTGCACTCTATGCCACAGCACCACTCTATTCTATGCCAAAGCACTCTACACCACTCTACTCTGCATCACTTCTCACTTATGCCACTGCACTCTACTCTGCACCACTCCACGGTAACCCACTTCACTCAACGTCACTCTACTCTGCAACACTGCTCTCTCTACCACTGACCTCTACACCACTCTACATCGCACCACACTATGCCACTGACCTTTGCCACTCTACTCTGCATCGCTCCACTCTACGCCAGTCCACTGAAAGCCACTCTTATCTACTCTGCACCACTCTACTGTATGGCAGCTACTTTATACCACTGTACTTTATGCCACTTCATTCTACTCTGAACAGTCTGTACTCTGTCACTGCAGCCTACACACTATATTCCACTCTGCATCAATCCATGCTACACCACTCAATTTTATACTGCTGCACTATGAAACTGCACTCTAGTACGGGGGCACTCATGTTTGGAGTAACCAGGCGCTTTACAAATTACCTAACATAACTCTACAACACTGCACTCTTTGCCACTCTACACCATTGCACTTGGTCACTTTACTCTGCACCACTCTACGCCACTGCACTCTACACCAATGCACTTATCGACACTCTACTCTGCAGCACTGCACTCTTTGTAATGAACAATATCCCACTCTACTCTGTCCCATTTTGCTGTACTTTACACCACTGTACGGCAATGCACTCCATGCCACTCTAATCTACTGTGCACCGCTGTACTCTGACACTGCACTCTACACCATTGCACCACTCCACAACACTGCACTCTATGCCACTACTCTACACCACTCCACTCTACTCTGGAACAAAATACTCTACTCCACTGCACTCCATGCCACTCTTCTCTACACCACTGCTCTGCCACTCTGCTCTATGCCACTGCGCTTTACCCTGCGCCACTCCACTCCACTCTGAAACAATCTACTTAAAGCCACTGCACTTTATACCACTGTACTCTACGCTACTCTATGCCACTGCAGTCTACGCTATGACACCGTACTCTCAAACACTGCACTTTGTCAATGCACTCAACACCAGTTTACTCAAAACCAATGCTCCATACGCCAACTACTTTGCACCACAGCACTTTACGCTATTATACAACATTCCACTCTGCCACTGCACTGTACGTGACTACACGCTATGTCACTCTGCACCACTGCACTGTATGTCCCTGCATTCTGCGCCACTTGGCTCTGCTCTGCACCACTGTACTCTACGCTCTCTGCACTACTCTATTCTGCAACACTCTACGACCCTGCACTCTGACATTGTACCCTGCATGACTGTACTTTTTGCCACTGTACTCTGTCATTCCACTCTACTTTGCACCACTCTGCTTCTCTGTACAGTGCTGCACTCTATGCCTCTCTACTCTGCACCACTACACTCTGACACTTCAATCAATTCTGTGGCACTGCACTCTACCCTGCACCACTCCACTCTGAAACAATTACTCTATACCACTGCCCTCTCCTCCACTCTACGCCACTGCAGTCTACGCTATGACACTGCACTCTATACCAATGCACTCTACACCACTTTACTCATAACCAATCACCCTACGCCACTGCATCTACACCAGCTATGTTGCACCATTACACTTAATTCCATTATACAACAGTCTACTCTGTGCCACTGCACTGTACATCACTGCACGCTATGTCACTATACACTGCTGAATCCTACATCCCTGCCCTCTAAGATACTCTGTTCTACTATGCACTACTTTGTTCTACATCATTGCACTGTGCACTACTCTACTCTACAGCACTCTATGACCCTGCACTCGAACACTCTACTCTGTATGACTGCACTATGTGCCACTACACTCCACACCACTAAAGTCTGCACTGCACCGCTCCACTCTATGCGACTTTACTGTGTGCCACTCTACTCCACTGTGCGCCACCCTACTTCACTCGGCGCCACCCTACTTCACTCTGCACCACGGCAGTCTACTCTGCACCACTCTACTCTTTGCGACTGAACTCTATGCTACTCTGTGTCACTGCACTCTATACCAATGCACTCTACACCACTGTACTTTGTGCAAAATCACTCTACTCCTCTCTGCGACTCTCCGCTCTACGACTCTTCACTCCAGGATACTCCACTCTGATGCTCTACTCCATTAAACTTTGTACAACTGAAACTCTACTCCACACTATAGCAGTCAACCCTACAGCACTCTACCCCACTCTGTGGTATTTTGCAACACTACTCCACTCTACAACGCTCTACACAACTTTCTGTGCCACTCTACGCCACTTTCCTCCTCTCTCTGCTATGACACTGCTCCACTCTGTGCCATTCCACTCTGACAATCTACTCCTCTGTACACTTCCCTACAACACTCTGCTCTATACCACACCACAGCACTACACAACACTCTATGACACTCCACTCAACTCTGACACTGTGCTCCACTCTATGCCATTCACCGCTAACCCTTTCCTCACTACGACACACTACTTCCTCCACAACACTGAACGCTACTCCATGACGCTGCAGTCAACTCATTCACACCACTCATTTCTACTGTATGCTACTCCATGCCAATCCATAACACTCCACTTTACAACATTCCACTCTCCTTTACCCTACTCATTTTTAGCCATACTGAACAGCAGCCACTCTAGTGAACAACATTGATATAACATATCGGCAAAGCCCAAAAACTTGCATAGACTAGACCTATTGGCTTTGCCAATGCTTATTGAATGCTTATGTTTACAAGGAGTTCCTGGATGGCTGTGCCGCCAAGGTACGCAGGTCGGTAAGGCGGGGTGCACGGCGCCACATATAATCTTGCATCGCTAACTGTGAGTTTCTTGCTCAATGGCAGTGTGGTTAAAATGATTATATTTTTCTTTGAAATGCCATTTTCACGTCTGACTTAACAACCCAGCTGGGACCTTGTGTGATCAACAGAAAATAAACTTTAGGAAGGACTACTAAAAGGGGCTTTCTGCTCCTCTCTTAATTGATTTCTACAGAACAGCATTTCATTTGGCCTTTGCATGCATCAATGGAATAAAAGAGTATTATTGAAGTTTTTGTTTTGTGGGAACACATACGCTCAGTACAGCTGGACTGAGTTGTTGGTTATGGTTACAATCCAGTGATCAAGGCTATATGTCTAATCTGTTCATTATACGAAGTTATGACAAAGACAGTAGTCGGACATGTTTATTATGAAAACGTATGTTCAAGCCAATAGACATTTAATGGTGGATTTGGATTTTTACAGTATGGTAAGGCCTATAGAGAGCTATTTTGTTAAATGAAAATCACAGATAACTAATAGTAGGCAAGGGTTTTGGTGTTGGTTGCTCCTATGACAGACCCTGGCAGTAGATGATTTGCGGCATGATGAACCTTCTTAGGCATGTTTAAAGCCACCTGCACTCCCATCATGTTCCATAGCCAGGATTGCAGCAGCTTCAAAATAGACATGCACAGAATTCGCTCACTGCTGTGGACTGGCTTGAGCTGAGACCTCAAAGTCTGCCTATGTTCCAAAGCTCATTTGCAGGTTAATGTGGCTGTCTGTTTAGGTCTTGCCTAGGCAGTGCTTGGGCGGTCTTTTCGAGACGTGCTGTATTCAGGATATGAAGCTTTTCCCACTTAACACCCATCTTTTTAATTGGCTCCTGTTACTGTCCTCTGTAAATGGTTGCTTTTCATAGGTCAATAGGCTTAGTTGTCCATTCTTAGTACCTCCTTTTCTCCTGTTACTCCCTATGTTTTATTTACAGTTCGTGAGCACTATTTTATTAGTAACTTTTTCCTTTCTTCTGTTGTAGGCACAACAGGCTCTCTCGCAACGTAGAGTCCACATATTTTCCTGCCTTAGCCAGGCACCCGATCATTATCTTTTAAACACACTCCCTCCTCTCCCCTCTCCACTGCCGTGTACATGGTATCTGTATGTTTTTTTAAACCGCGCAGCGTGCCACTCAATTTATTTTTAATATTGGCGGCCAAACACCTTTCTTTTTCTGCTGTGTGGATGCCCAACTACATCTTTTCAATATTAAACGCTTAAAGGCAGCAAGGCATGCTGCACGCTTTATCTTCAACAATGAGGCCGTGCACCTTTGTTTACTTTTGAGCAGCTCGCCCAACTTGTTTGTTTCAAAGTTCTCCGAACAGGTGCTGGGGCTCCCGGAAAAGGAGTGTAAGGCATCTCATGGAAGGTGGCTGAATTCCAGGGCTGGCAGTCTGCGGGCTAGGGCTCCCCCTGGCCTCCATGATCAACGCCTCAGTCGCTCTCAATCCGGTACTGTGCCTGCTTACGCCCCAGACCCTTGCCGCTTTCAGTGCCAGGCCTTTCTCAGTCTTACTTCCGTTCTAGCCAGGGCGTCAATCTATCTCCTCTTTGCAGCAGGCATCTTCATCCTCTGCACCACTTTAGCATGAATGAAAAACGCCACTAGATAAAACTCTCTCTCCAGCAGGATCATTAAAGGCCAAAGTTAACCTTTACATTTTTAGGTCGAAGCCTGCATTGCAGGGCATGCCCTGCTGCAGGCAAAGAGATATTGTGAGCAGGGGATTTCAGTATGGCGTGAAGCCATGCCCCTTTTTTTAAATTGGCAGGCCTCTGGAAACGAAGGCCTGCCATTGGAAAAAGCTCCTGTTTAGCAGATTTGTCTGCTCTGGATCCCGCCTCTCGAGGACTCCATGACCTGCCTTACGGTAGCACGACAATATTTTTAGAAATATTGCATTGGCAACCATGAGGCAAGTCAGGGAGTCCTGGAGGGGCGGGATTCAGTATCCTGTTCCCGCCTTTTTTTTTTGTGTGCGTGTGCTCTTCGTCATTGTTGCCTTGTTCTCCTTGGTGGAAGGAGGCATTGCAGTGTACGCAAATGAGGGCTTTCACGGCCGCGCAGCTTTACTGCCGCGCGGCCAATGCTTGTTGCATCTTGTTTTAATCAAGTCTCTAGGGTCATTGATCACGGTTTGTCACCCGTCTTATGAAGTTTGGACAAATTGTTTTCCTTTTCTGTACACAACTACATGAGTGCAGTACGTGCAGTCCTACGGCGCCCATGACGCCTGGTCCTCGATATATGAAGCTTAATAAACATACTTGAGCCGCTCCGTGTGAGGTGCCTGGAAGACTTGCCTGCCTCGGGCGTTCACCGTTTGAATACATCCCTAAACCAAGGTTGAGCTGCAGTGGGGTAACATGTGATGGGGTTCTCCTGTAAAAAATAAATGTTTGCTGGCATTTCACTTTGTATGACTGACACATAAAGAGCCAGGAACTAATGGGGACCCACCAGGGGTGGCCCCGTTTGCACACAGAGAGCTAAGTTGTGCCACTGCCTAATATCCATCCCTCCCTCCACGCACCCAGGTAAGAGAACAGTCCAGCTATTACAGCCTAAGAGCTGTGTGGGCGAGCAGTGGGCACCATGGGTGCAGTGGGCCTTCCTGCAAGCTAGAAACACGTTGTTCTAGTCAGCCATGTTTAAGATCTGGGGTCTGGGCCCTGGTGCCGCTGCACCTGCAACAATATCGATACTACGCACCTACGGCAGAGAGGAAGCGCTGTGTGTCTGTAATGTTTGCAGTGATTGCGTATGAGGCGTGCAGCTCTAGGTGCTGCGCCAGTGCTCAAGAATCGGCAATGAGGGGGGTCTGAGGAAGAAACCTCTGTTCCTTTGGTTCACATTGTACAACAGTCTCGGGGTCTCTACGACAAACACACATGCCCCTCCAATAACAGCAGACTCGGGTAAAGAAACTGAAGTAGGAGCCCCCTGGCGTTATTGGATTTCTAAATGGAGCCAATGGGGCCCTTTGTTGTGTCTTCTGCGGCACGAAATATGATTTGCTTGTTGAATGCACCTCACGGATTCCTTGGTGTAAGGTTTATGCGATCGACATTCTCAACATGTCCTGCATGTGTAAGGGCTGTTTACTGTAGAACCAAGTCTAAGGCCTGATTATGAGTGAACCGGAAGGAGGCGAGGTATTTGCATATATGGTAAATACCTCTCCCGGAAGTTGAGTCAATTGCATGGTTGTGGCATAGACCACCTTGACATGAAGCATAACACATGGAATCATTAATATCTACCATAACAAACGTTGCACTTTTTTTTCCTTTTCCAGGTCTTTCCCCCGATTAATCCCTTTAGGTTGGACCTGCCAAAACCTGCATGGGGAAAACACCAGGGGTGCAGTAATGACAGCATATCTGAAAATTCTGGTCCGAGCGAGAACTCGTGTTTTCACAGAGATCTGAATTGACCCTGTCTTGTAATCAGTGTTCTTAGGCCTGTTCAAGTCATCGCTAATGTGCAGATATCCAGGACGAGGAGGCCGCTTTAGATAGTATGTATGGATTCTAAGTTGTAATGAGTGCATGCATCTTTTCATTAGGGGACATGCTGGTGTAGCTTCTGGATTCCACTGTACACATTGTTGTTATTCATGCAGAGCCCTGTGCTCGCCCATGAATGAATGATCCAATGTGTAAGCAAACAATTGCCCTCAAAGTCTTCCGGGCGCTAGCCAAATCACTCACAGCACTATAAGATTAACGATAACACTGTAGTGAACCAGCCAGGTCAGTAGGTCATTAGCTTCCTAAAGTGATCCTCTGACTTGACGGGCGAGTGGCAAGAGGAAGATCAGTCCATGCTTAAGCCGCTCAGTAGGAGAATGACCCTCTTCCCTATTTTCAAGGGTGATCTTTGGGATTTTTACTAATAGTGCTCTGTGCTTCTGTAGCTCAAACATGTTTCTTATTCAGCAGTGCACTTGGCAAAAGCTTGGGGAGACTATTGTAGTTTCTCAATATTGATGGATTTTTTTAATTGAGCAGTGTATGGTATACAAATAGAAACTTCAATAAACACATTTCATCCCTGATGACATTTCTAAGCCATAGATCAGTAGAATTAATTTAAATGCATCATCACTAAACAGCACCTACAATTCAGATCACATAATAACCATTAGAACAATATCATTAATTAACATTATAGCCACTGCTAAACACATTTTGTAGTGAAACAGGTGAATAGAGTACTTTCACTTTCTTAAAGAGGAAATATTAAAGAAATTTAAAAAAAAGTGATTCGTGCTAAAATGTCTAAACTCAAGCCAGCCTTATATAAATTGTAATGTTAAGACTATGTGTCCTGAAAACCCCATTAGGTAGTATTAATAGTTAATCAGTCCCTATTGAAAGTGCTATGGTACCATGCAGAAAATATAACCTTTAGTCTCAACGATTTCACTTCGAAATATCTATAAAAACACAACCTTAACATTCCTGGACAGACTAGTTAACAAAGTGCATTGTGCTCAGAACAGTCGAAAGCCCACCATATTGCAATCGGTGGAAATATGCATTTTTTGTTTGTATACATATTCTAAACTGATTTGCGTGTGACACAAGGTATTTTGCCATTATCATACACACAGACAGCAGCGATCTGGTGGGTACATCTAAGTCAACCCAAGACCCATCCATCGCGGGGCATACCTCGCTATACCTTAATGCGTGGGCTGGTGTTCTTTGGTTTTTAGTGAATTTACCTGTGAGATAACCAGCAGTGACCTGGACCTCTTTAAGTCTCTTTGGATATTTGAGAGTAAGCAGGGATGAAAGCAGATGTTACCTTATCCCTCCCTACAAACCAGTACCAGAGGGATTACTGGAACACTCGCTCACACTCACCGCAGGATAGAACGCAAGCTCCCATCACAATCCATAAATCAATATATTCTATATATATAATTCTGCTTGGTGTGTGTTTAACACTGATTTGCTGGATGTTTTATCTTTTGCAAGTCGGCTTTGACTGCATCTTGTGCTGCTGGTCTGCTATGTGCACTGTATGCTGCAAGTTTGCTGCATGCTTCAAGTCGGATGGTTTTGTGTGTTCCTCTGCTGTCTGCGGCATGTGTTCTGCACTGCAGCCAGCTGCGTTCTCTGCAGTTTCTGCCTTTTTGGCCCAGGTACCATCATCACATGCAAACAAATTTCTGAATTATGATGCCAAGAGAGACATGCAACCTCATCGAATCTACTGTCGGCCAGCTCGTAGGGGTGTAACTGTGGCGCAGGAGAACCCCATTCCTTCAGGGACACCCTACCCCAACCCTTCCGAGGGGCGTCTTTCATGCCAATGTGAATGAATATCTGTGAGATTTGGCAGACTCGGGCCGGGGGCCCTTAATTACGTTCTGCGGGGGACATTATTTTGCGTTATGCTATTGTCAAGGCTCTGACACAATGTTTGCTTCCTCCAGACACGGGTATTTACTACCACCAGGCTTTAAATTACGTTTTAATTCTCTTCATGGCATGCAGCTAACTAAACAAGTATTGGCATAGCCCATAGGTCTCGCTTTTGGGCCCATATAAGTATTTAGTTATGCAGCACAATATCCTTGGTGCATCAACACCAACCGTTGCATGGCTAAACACTTATAAGTTCCCAAAGGCGAGACTTATTGGCTATGCCAATGATTGTTATTGTTGCCTGACAACCTCTGGACACACAAGGACATTTTCTTTACAGCAGGCATCTTAATCTTCTGAGCTACGTTAGCATGAGGGAAAACATCCACTAGACAGAACTCCAATCTCTCTCCAGCAGGAACAATAATCGACAAAGTTACCTTCACATTTTTATTGTTCTAACCTCTGGACACACAAGGAACTTTACACTGGGTGCTGTTTAAATCCCTGTTATTTCTCACCATGTCTCCCCACTCCCCCAAGGTAAGTGCTAGGTGCACCTGCACCGGGTGCACTGTCCTGGAGCCTGTACACAGCGTAAGAAGACTACCGGGTCTTCTCAGCGAACTTGACGGCTGCGTGCACCAAGCTGGCAAGGAAGATTACAGAGCAAGAACAGAAATTATTTTACCATCAATGTCTTGTCTGGTGGCCTGTAATCCTAATGTACATACTGGTGGAGTGAACTGTTAAAATGTTTTTGTACCCTTGCTTACTTTGCCCACAACTTTGATGTTTGCACCAAATGCCTTTTTAATTTTGGCGCATACAATCTTTAATGACCCCTTTTATCCTATCCAAAGAGCAGTCCAAATTGTGGCCAGCTAAAACTTCCGTTACACAATGCTCCACTACCTTCACAGAACACGATTTCACAAATGTAGTTGCTTTCACTTCTGGATAGTAGATGTACATGGCCACACAACATCCATGCAAACATTGGTAAACATCACGCATACAACAGATATCCTTACCCTTCAATCCATTACGCATATGTCTACTACACACAACACATTGTAACATCTTATAATAACATGCCACATAAGCAGACTACACACACTTCCGTACCTCATCCTTCCACTCCGTGCCACACAATTACAAATCAATAACATAAACTACACAGAATTCCACTCCAAACCATATAATTACTCTCCACACAACATAATTCAACTCCATATAATTTCACTACACATAACTACTCTCCAACCTACATTTCACGCAACATATTCACACTGCACATATATCCACTAAATTCCAAAACACATAATTGCACTCTTCAGAAAAATCAACTATTCAACATGCCACATAATTCTGCACAACACAACAAAATTCAATGCCACACAGTTCTGCACCACACAACATAATTATACTACACATAAAAACATTCAGCTCCACATAATTACACTAAACATAATTAGACTCTACATAAATACGCCCCACATAAATGCACTCTGCCACATACCAGCAATACATATAAATGCACTCCACACCATAACACATAATTCCAATAAGCATAATTTCGCACAATGCCACAGTCAACTCCACACATTTACAAAACACACCACATAATTCCACACAAAAACACATTTTTCAAATACACAACACATCACATACCTCCAAAACACACCACAAATTTACACATCACAAATTCACACATCATATCACAACTAATGATTCTAATACAACCCACAAAATTCCTTGCTAAACCACAAACATCCAATACACTCCAAACCAAAATACATAGGTAAAATATTGTCATTTACAAAACCGGTAGCTGTAACTCTCGCAAATGCGAGACCTATTGCATTGCAAATGCTTGTTTTCTTTACTGTCCATGCTTCCTGCATTTTTTGCTCTCCCATCATTATCAGTCCACTTGCAAGGTAGTCATCAAGTGTGGGTAGAAATTACAGGGATGACAGCCCCTTTTAGCACTTCCCATCCTTGTGTGCTGGGCCGCATCACTCTTTCATATGGGCAGTAAAGTACGCCAATGGGGAGCACATGGTAGGCAGTCTGGATATCCTATATAGGAAGCATTTTAGGGTTGTGTGCGAGTGACCAGAGTGGTGCTCTTAGCTTGTCTTACTGCACAATACCTAGGAGTGTGATGCAGGTGTGAGAGACTGGTGCGCAGGACTAGGGACACCGGTTTATAGGTACAGGACTTTGTATGCAATCTTATTAGTATGAGCATAATCATAAATGATAGAGAATACAAGGTTATGGATACATGGATATGTTTACTGGTCTCTGGGTTACATCTGCTTGGTTATGGGTAGAGGGCAAGGTGCACATCATTCAGGCTTAGGGCTAAGGGTGCATGGTTATGTTTATAGGACTATGGGTAAAGGGCTCATTGTACAAGAGTAGGGGTATTTGTGGAGAGATATTCCAGGCTAGAGGATTAAAAGGACAAGGTTACACAGTTATGACTACTAGCTTATGTGTACATTTGTCTTAGCTAGAGTACAAGGTTGTTGATATGTGGTCTATATTCTATGGTCTATATTCTATGGTCTATATGGCTAAGGTACTGAACTGGTGGATGCCGGTCTATAGGTGTGGGGGTATGGGTACAGGGTGCATTATTATGTCTAAAGGGCCAAGAACAGACGGGCATGGACACTGGAATAAGGTACAGTATACAGGGCTAAGGATACATGGTTATGGATACAGGGTTATGGTTACAGTGTGCAAGGTCCATGGTTATGGCTAGAGGGAAATGGCTGACAGAGTTAAAGATGGAGCTAGAGCATAAGCCTTTGCCTGCTCCCAGCCTGTGCTCAAGCCGGTGTTCAAACAGGTGTGAAATGCCTACCAGGAACCGACAATAGGCTGACCTTAATGGGCAGATATGACTCCTCTGAGCTCCACAGAAAATTCAGAGAGGAGGCTGCAGGCATCCCGTTGACATTGCACTGTCCAATTCGGCACGTGGCATGTGTGACCTGTGAGAAGAGCTTGAGTAGGTTGGATCCCATTCTACTTGAAGTTCAAGGACTGAAAGATTTCCATGGATCATAAGGCAGATCGCCTGGGTGGCTTCAGGGAACTTCTCACATAAAACTGAAAGGCTTTTAAGGGTGTATTAGCCTGTAAACAGCTATTTTGTTAATGAAATCTAACAGATTATAATATTAGTCAAGGGTTATGGTGTTGGTTACCCTTTCTGGAAAATCCTGGGTGTAGGAGATTTGCACTGAATATCCTTGTAAGACCTTCTTGTAAAGGGATGTGTGTTTTGGCACCTGCGGTGTACATATTTGCCATCAACTGTAATGTTATACATATTTGTACTTGTATAACTGTATACCTGATGTTTACCTTGTTGGAAAGCATATGCTCATTATAGTCAGCCTTAATTATGGTGACAAACCACTGATCAAGGCTGTGGGCTTGATTTGTTTATTAGAACTCATTGTCATGTGCAGTAGATGTAAACAGTTTATAATAAAGTGTCACAAAAAAGGCAAGAGATCTGATTTCATTATTATAAAGTATCTGTTAAAGCCAATAGACCTTTAAGGGTTGTTGTTGTTCTGTCTTAAATTCTCTAGACATGTACTTTGTTGCATGGAATAGCTAATATTATCTTGGCAATCTAGGGTTTTTGTGTTTATCTCTTTTGACAAACCTTGAGGTAGAAGATTTGAAGACCGATAATCCTTGCTAGACCTTTTTAGGAGAGCTTGACCGTTTTTTGTGTCGAGCGGCTCTTGTAATAAAAATAAATACATACATTCATATACATACATATTCGGCTTTTGGGCCAGTCCTTTTCTTTACTTAGTCTGTTAATGAGCCATCCACATTCTGCTTTTGCCCATCACAGCGTACAGCTTGGGAATATAGGACAGAGCACGTCAGCCATTGACCCTCAGTGCCCGATGAGTGACTGCATGTGTACGATCAGATATTCTGTATAGCATCTTCAAAAAATATTGGCAAAACCAAAAGGTTACAAAGGCGAGACCTATTTTACAATGCGTGTTGTAATTTACTGTTTGGAGATGGGTGTCCACCATCTTGAAATGGTAAATTAAAATAAAATAGCCACCACTTCAGGGCATATCTGCGTGCATGCATATGTTATCATGTTTTGGCCCACTAAAGCATGTGCACATATTCATCTCTGCTTTTACTTATGATGATGATGCTTTTCTGCTGTGCAAACAAGCATTTTTTCTTAAGCTGATTAAGATGATGCAAAACAGGATTGACATAAAGCATTGGCAAAGCCAAACGAACTCCTAAAGCAGTTGAAGGACAAGACCTATTGGCAAAGCCAAAGCTGCTTGTTCCTCCAAAGTAATAGGTGAATGTGGGTTTGTGATCGAGGAGGTTGGGAACTCATTACTGGCTATACTCTTTCCCTCTTTTCTATTATACTTTTAAAGGTGGAGTGGTCAGACTTGAAAGTTGCCACCTATTTATTTTTTATTGCCATTTTTGAAGCACATACTTACAAATAGAATGTGGCGCAATGTAGTATATCAAGATTTAGAAATGCGGACGTCAGGGAGGAAAGGGGATGGCATGCTTTTGAGGAAAAGCATAGCAATAAATTGTAGTCACAGATTTCAAGCATCACGACCCTTGCAGAAACTATAATCTTCCTAATATATAAAATAGAAATTGAATTCACAAATAGGGCAATTATTTGCTAAGTGTTCACTGAAAATATACCTGATAATAGCAAGAAAGAGGGTACCTAACCTTAGATACATTTCACTTTTTTAATAGAAAAGGTTGGGGAGGTCCACTCTCCCACAGGGGGTCCCAATTTTCAGTTAGTACATTGTGTAATTGCCTATATCACCAGTATGGCAAACGTGAGAGATGATATTTAGATATTCAATCAGAGTTTTCAGGCTGCTTCCCTTAAAATGTTTTTTGAGTTGAAATATACCTCTTGTGGACCATTCCAACCAATAAACCGGGCATTGTTGATCTGGATTCCTGTGTTGCGCTACTCTTTACTGCCCTGGAAGCGACAGAGCTGTGCTTCCGATAAACTCCATTCCTGTGCCAAACCAGAGTACCTCGAAATTCCCCAAAATTACTCTGTTTGTAACAAGCTCCTGGAGACTTCGATTTTTTTACCAAACATCCTACTTCAGAGAGCATAGTGGGTCTCGCCTCAACCAGTAAGATGAATCCAAATGCATTCCCCATCATTCTTACTGATAGCGAATCCAAGAGGTTTGAGGCCTTTAGTAAGCCTATATTTTCCTCTGCTAGTCTAGCATTGTGTTTGGTAAATGTTGTCTGCTGTCTGAGTCACTATACACATTTCCCCGTGGAGTATGAACAGCGAGCTCTTACCGGTGGTCCTGGAAGACCTCCAGGTTCTTTGGCTCAGACAATTTATGATGGCCCAGACATAGCCAAATAAGTTATCCTCACTGGTCTAGATACTAGTCATTGTCTGGGGAGTGCAGTTGCAGATGTACAGGCCTCTCTCATGGACGTGCCCTTGATGGGTTACACCTTTTTAGTGAGAAGGCCTACTCTGCTTTAGAGTGCTTTTAGAAAAGTAGAGTTATGGCACATCCCTTGGGCCTTTTGAGCCCTACTAAACAGTTTCCTAATCAGTTCACAAAATCCGAGGCTGGAGTCCAAATGACTGATATGTGGGAAGAGACAGTCTTCCCAATCAGTACAGCAGTCAAACAAGTCCTTTTGAGGCCATGGAAGCAAGTCTGGCAGTCAGCACTAGGCAATCCGTCCATCATAACTTCGGTTTTGTTTTATTTTAGGCACCTTAGGTGGCAGCAGTTTTACAGTATATTTGGGCTTTGTTGCAAGGCTGACTTTGTAAGGAACTGGCGTCTGGATAGTTTGTGGAGAGTAGAGCCAATGAATAAATAAGGAAAGTCGAACCAGAGCCGAGGGTCTGACTAGGCTCTTAGAGCCCATGCATAAGAGTCCACAAAATGTTTGCTATGTAAATCATAAAATAAACATTGCATAGCGTGATGTTCTATTCAAAATTCAAGTAAGTGTATTTCTTTAGCATGTGGAAGCTTTGACTTTTATTCGTCACATTATCTTAATAAAAGTGATGTTTTTTTAAACCTGAACCATTGTTAACTAAGAGGCTGGACAATTTTCATGTAAACCCTGTAAGCGGCCCAGATAATTAGAGACCCAGATCTGTGACTGTGGGTGAGTGTCTGAAAAGTTTCAGCGTTCCGTCCATCATCTCCTTGTGTGTCCAGATTATTATAGAGCAGTATCCTAGTCTACAAATCAAACCTAATACATTTTTCGTATATCTGATATTCTGAACTTACATTTTTTAAAGTGCTTTCGTACAAGATAATGGAAAAAAGGACTTTTGGTGAAAGAAGATATTTGCCTAAAATCAAAAAATTTAAGTGGGGAAGCTGTGATTTATCCAGGTTTTCTGATTTCACTTTGGACCAATCACCCACTAAACAAGTATCAATTTGTTTTTCCTTTTTTAGGTCGAGGTAATATCCGGTCTGCCGAAGGCAGAACCGGAAGTACCGAGATTTAATGTTGCTTAGTATGGACTATTTGTCCCGCTTCTGTTTTTGCCTCTCTCCCATTGGCTGGCTTCCTAAACGGAGGCCACCCATTCGAGGAGAAAGCCGTCCCTCCGAATAGGCTCCGTCCTTTTCGGATTTGGAGGTGTGTTCGGTTTTCTTCTTTCCATTTTTAGGCCACGCCCATTCTGAGAACACCGAACACTCCCCCAATCCGAAAAAATCCAGAAGCTTGATGCTGCCATTTTGCTGCTGGTAAGGTTGAGGTAGGCTGCTCACGCTCGCTTTCCTCGTTCCTGCCGTCTTTTTTCCCACCCCCTCCCGCTGTCCATGTCCCGCCCAGTTCCCGCCGTCTTTTTTCCCTGCCCCCTCCCGCTGTCCGTGTCCCGCCCGGTTCCTGCCGTCTTTTTTCCCGCCCCCTCCCGCTGTCTGTGTCCCGCCCGGTTCCGACAGTGCTCTTGGCCCCAAGGGCTGCGGCGCGCAGGAGGATTTCGCTGAGGAGAACGGGAGCCGCCTCGGAGAGCGCTCTTCTCACTCCGGTGGACTCCAGTCTGGAACCTGTGGACCGCTCGCGTCGTCGCCTCTTTGCCAGCTCTGTCCCGGCTGGAGCTTCCCGCACGCCCCTTGCCTCTCTCCCAGCCCAAGTGTGCGGCTTCCCTGCCAGGGTCTGTGCGTGGGCTGCAGGCAGTGGCAACGGGTGTCATGTTACCCACTTTATTCACGTTGCAGCTGAGGAGCCACATTTGATCGCAGGTCCTATGAAAGTGAATCATGTAAACAATACCTGCTTTCACAGCCTTAAGGCATATGCAGGATACATTGGGAATTAGGAAACCTAGTGCACAATGCTTGTGCAACCCTTGGCCCTGCACCCGCTGGCACACTTACACCAGCAACTTCTGGGAAACAACATATAGGGAAAACGAGTACTGGCAAGTCCAGGGTGCTGCAATGCACGGACTGTATCACGGAGAGTACGGAAAGCCTGTTTGAACATTTATGCAGAAAACAAATGATGAATGAATGAATTCGGATTTCTAAAGCGCGGGTAGCTGCCCTGAGGCGTCCAAGCGCTAAGAATATTTCTGAGGTTTAAGTTGGAAGGAAGGCAGATTCAGCTTCATTGATTATGCAGTAAACAGTAGCGTTTTCAGCTGTTTGCGGAAGGAGAGAATGTCAGGGTTTGATCTGAGATGCTGAGTCAAGGCTTCCACTTTTTTGCGACATTGTAGGAGAAGGAACGGCCTCCGGACCTTGATTTCTTTATTTGCGGCACAGTGGCTAGATTAGCAGAGGTGGAACGCAGCTGTCTAGTGGGTAGGTAGGGTGTGATGAGAGGGAGATTGATAGCCGGGCCTCGAGACCAGAAAGTCTGGTGTGCGATGCAGAGTGATTTGAAATCTACTCTTTCCTTTACGGGGAGCCAGTGCAGTATCCTTAGTCCTGGTTTTACTGAGGATCTGCGGGGGATTTGTAAAAGTGTTCTGGCTGCGCAGTTCTGTATTAATTGTAGTTTGCGTAAAGTGAAGTCAGGAGCTCCAAGATACAATGCGTTTCCATAGTCCAGCCGCAAATAAGCCACAAATCCCACAGTATAGGCACAATGGTCAGACACATATTAAACGACCCACTGGCCAATCAAGTTGTCCTGGATACAAGATGAAAACAACAGCTTTCCATGGTCTCGCAGTTCATGGGGTCTACCGTCTCGTTGTCAGCATCTTAGGCGGGGGTGTCCCCACATGCAGCATAGCTCGAGCTGTGGCAGACCCGGGGTTTATTTATTTATTTTTATTTTATGCGTTTTTATATAGCGCGGTCTTTACCCGAAGGTGTTAGAGCGCTTCACAATAGGAACAGTAGCGAAAATTACAAGTGAACAAATTACAAAAGTGTGGAAATGTTCACCCAGCGCCAGGAGAGCAGTATGAGGGAGCAGAGGCGGCTTCCAGCCTCCCCCACGAACAATGCGAGGCGGCCAGGCGCTGCGAGGAGCTGGAGAGCGGCTAGGCGCTGCAAGAGGGTGAGGAGCAAGTGAGGAGCAGGGTGAGGAGCAGAGAGAGGGTGAAAGGGTCAGGGCTGCACCACAACACTGCTGCCCGAGGACCGCCGAGCCTTACCTCCAGCCGATGCCAGGCGCCCTCTACGGCATGTTTTTAAATGAAACCGTGGCCTCAGTCCTGCAAGCTTGACCCTTTGCGCCCAACATCTCAGGTCTAACTAATTAACATGGCCTGTTAAGAAACAACTGCAGCATCATTCTTCTCTTTTCTGCCGTTTCATGTTTCACCGCCCGCTCGAGTTCCTCATTTTTAAATTTCCCTCACGATTCTTTCTGGCGCCACACCCCCTTGGTGTTTATGCAGGTGCTTGCATTATTCTGACAAGAAGTTTAGCAGTTGGTGGTTTTGTGTGTGTGTTAGTATTTTAGTCTGCTGTTGGCTGGGCCGCGGGGTGTCCAGTAAAAACATCATAGGAGGGGAGGGGGGTCTTATGAAGGGGCGACATCCCTCTCCCTCACTACCTCACTCTCTCTATCTCACTACTTCACTCTCTATCTACCTCACGCTCTATCTCACTACCTCACTCTCTCTCTATTTCAATACCTCACTCTCTCTATCTCACTACCCCACTCTCTCTCTGCTAATGCAATAGGAATCACATATGCAAAAAAAAAAACTAATGCCAATAGAAATAACAATGCCATTTATTTAGGGATACAAAAAATAATAAAAAATAATGAGCAATACCAATAGCTCTACCAATAATATTGCCGAGACCATTGCATTGTAAATGCTTGTTATGTTAATGCTTTGTTTTCACATCTTTGTGCATTTCTGGGAAGTTTTTATAAAGCGCGAGTTAGACCCGAAGGTATTGGAGCACTTTGTGAGCACCTGTTATATTGCAAAAGGTCACCCTCATTAGGTCGAGCGTAGCTGCTGCGCGCATACGCTCATCGCTCTGCGAGGCATGCTGTATGCTGTGGAAGCCTCGTCTATATTTGTCATTGGCTTTGTGCCTTTGTCCTTCTTAAATGCTGGCTTCTGATTGGTTAATAGGCTTTTTAGTCCCTCCTTGGTACTGCCTTGTCTCTATTTGTTACCGCCCATAAGGACTGGACCTTTTACTGCCATGCTACAAGGTCTGCTTTATTGTGGCTAACAGCACTAATTAGTTTAGTGTTTTTTATATGCAGCGCGATCCGCCTTCACTTTAGCGGCCGCCCTTGTTTATTTAATTTGCATCGCGGTCCGCTCACTTTAGCGGCTGCGCTTGGTTTTTTAATTAATTTGCTGTTTTGTTCTGTTTGAGGGGCACAGGCAGGGCTAGAGCCAGGCACGTCATGTGAGGCTTGGTTCTGTTGTGGTGAAAGGCAGGTACTTTTACCTAAACAAGCTTTTGCAATGCAATAGTTCTCGGATTTACACGAGTTTGAGCTATTGACATTGCTAATGACAATGCCTTTTATATTTGTTTTCGTTTTTAAAACATAAATAAAACATAAATAAAAGGTATTGTCATTTACAATGCCAATACCTTAAACTTGTGTAATTGCGAGACCTATTGCATTGCAAGTGCTTGTTTTTTATAGGCACAGGGAGATTATGTAATTTCCCCACGGCAGTGGGCACGAGGTTCCAACAGGACCTCAAGCTGGGCCAGAGCCGGGCTTCAGGCTGGCTCGAGCCTTTCAGTGGCTCACCCACCTCTGGTGAAGAGTGGACATCTGTTTGTATCTACTGGTGGTGAACTTGCGGTTGGTCGCCTTTGAATCATGACCGCCCCGTTGTTCATGTATTTGTTAAACAGAGTTTGGCTAAGGCAGCCACCATCTTGTCTCACCACGAGTTCCTATTTGAAGTTGTCAGTCTCGATAGTTTGTATGCTGAATTTTATTTGCGAGCGCATTGCTTTGATTAATTAATATGCCCATCCCTTTATAAAGGCCTCCTTTTTGTTTTCGAGAGAGTCCTGCGTGGCAGATTGAATCAAACGCCTTTTGACAATCGACAGAGCAGGCTGATTTTCCCCTTTTTGTGCTTGGTGGTTTTAAGGCCGTATGAGATTTAGAAGTAGTTGCGTGGCCTGTGATGGGGAGGAAGCCTCGTAGGCTCTTGTGTAACGTCTCGATGAATGCTTGGACGCCGCGCAACGCTTTTCGCAAATTGCTGCTATTCAGGGCAGTGCATGCTATACAAGGAAAATGGATTGTTTGTAAATACAGGATTTAATAGGGCATTCGCTGCAGTCGACTCGTGAGGTGGTTAGCTGTTCTGGATTTAAGCGGAATGCAGCACAGCCTGGTCCGACCTGTAATGTCCAGCCCAGCACTGGGTGAGTTCACTGTGCTGGTTTTGGAGGGGTTTCACACCCCTTCCCCATTGGAGCGTGTGAGCGGTGGGCTGGCCTCGCGTATGCGCGGGCAGCACGCCGCGTAGTTAATAAAAGCCCAGGGCTCTGGGCGTGGCGTCAGAGCAGTAGCCGACCACTGTACATACTCCACGTGTGCTGTGCTTTATTTACATTAGTTTCCCCTGCAAACCACATTGGCAACGAGGGCGGCCTCGCTGCCCACCGTGCCGCGCTGTGGCCCCCCGTCACTGTCACTCTGGGCGCCACCTGCTGCGCGGTCCTGTTCAACCGCTGCTGCACCTGCCTAGTCGTGCCACGCGGCTGTGTGCCCCTGGCCTGGCCCGACCTCCGAGCGCTGGTTCCCCATATCCAGCGCTCGGTCTCCGGCCTCCTGCTGCCGTCCCTGGCCGTGCCGTCGACTAGCTGCGCAGGCGCGCACATCTGGCACCGACCCGACGAGGTCCCGGCCCCACGTACTGTCCTCGACACCAACGGTGAGAGCGCTCCCAGCTCCCCAGCTCCCTACCTTCACCTGCTGCCTAACAACCGCACCCCTCAATTGCCGCAGGCCTCTACGGCCCGCAAGGCATCGCTGCGATCCCTGGAAGGAAGACTGAAGCGGATCCAAATTCCCGGCATCTGGGACCTGCGAAACCTCACGCATCTCGCGTTACCTGCGAAACCTCACGCATCTCGCGTGAGAGAGGGCCCTGCCGTTTTCCACGCATTTCGCGGGCGGATGCTACCGGTATGGGACATTAAGGCCTGTAATCCTGTGCACACCCTGTCGGTGGTGACAAAAGACTCTGCTGCTTACACCCTTTACTACTCCCGGCACCAGTCACGTACTGCCACGCTCCAGGTAGACCCTTGCCCCCACGCTGGTCCCCCCCTTCGGTCATGACCACCATACCTCCTCCAGAGCCATTTACAGTTACTGGCCCACCGCCGTCGCAGGCTGCGAGGTGTAAGAAGTGGGTGGAGCATTTGGAGAACTACTTTGACACGGCGGAAGTCGCAGATGCGCGGCAGCGTGCCATGCTGCTGCACCTGGGAGGAGAGGCAATCCATGGCATAGCGAAGGATGTAGTGGAAAGCGGCCGCCTAGAACTTACGCCACGATGCGTGACGCAATTACTGTGTACTTCGAAACTTTTGCCAGCGCAGACTACGAGAGATTCCTGCTCCGCCAAGCCCGCCAGCTCCCAGATGAATCAGTAGACGTCTTTCACACCAGATGGAAAAAGTTAGCCAGCACGTGCACCCTCCCGGACGCCGATGACTAAATCCGCGCTCAATTCATACAAGGCTGCGCATCATTAAAACTCCGTGAGAGAATATTGGAAGCGGACAATATGCCCATGCGCGACCAAAGAGTTCTCCAAAGCCAGAGCCGCACACATGGAACCGAAGCCACCAGTCGCAGTCAAGACGGAGCCAGTATGCGCCATCAGGACGGACGCTTTGGATAGCCGAACGAAACTACCCCAGCGAGGAAAACCGAAACCAGCTCGGTGGTCACAGGGCCGCCCCTGCGCGTGGTGTGGAGGTGCGACACCTCACAACGGAGCGTGCCCGGCACAAGGAAAGATCTGCAGCGCATGCGGAAAAGCTAACCACTTCGCAAGAGTATCTCTGTCGTCGCCGAAGAAGCAAGGTGGCCCGCCACAGTTGCTCAACACCCCGACCAGCAGTGACATGGACGATGACGAAGAGGACACAGCCTCGGTCCATGTCGTGCGAATGCGTGCGAATGCTTAACACCCTAGCCGCCACGCCCACAGCGGCCCCCATGTGCACTGTCAACGTGAAAGACTAAGCAGTATCAACCCTGATTGATACCGGTGCAACAATCAATCTGATGGCAGCCAGCACATATCGGACACTAGAGAACGCACCAGCTCTCCACCCCACGAGAGTGCAAATATACGCCTACGGCACCAGTCGCCCGTTAAGCCTCGGCGGAATGTTACGAACGGAACTGTCCCACGAATCCACCCGCTTACAAACAAGAGTCTACGTGTCGCAAGAAGGGTCGGGATTCCTGCTTGGTTGCCGAACAGCCCAAGATCGCGGACTGATCCACTTTGTGCTTGCAGTCCAGGCCCACAGCATGGACCGCATGATGAGCGAACACTCGTCGCTGTTAGAAGGGATCGGTTGTTTGAAGGGACCCGCCATCCACCTCCACATAGACCAGTCGGTCGCCCCGGTGGCCCTCCGACACAGACGCATCGCATTCTACCTGCAACCCAAAGTAGAAGCGGAACTGCGGTTGCTTGAGAAGGCTGGAATCATCAAAAGGGTAAGCGGCCCCACCCGCTGGGTGTCGCCCATTGTGGTATCCAGGAAACCGAAGCAACCAGACACTGTGCGGATCTGCGTGGACATGAGCATCCCCAACCTCGCAATCAAACGTGAGCGTCATCTGACACCAACAATAGATGACATTATTGGGGAGCTGTCGGGTTCGAAATGGTTCTCCAAGATGGACCTGAGGTCGGGGTACCATCAAATCCCTCTACACCCGATCACCACCTTCTCCACGCACGCCGGGCTATGGCGATACACCCGGCTCAACTTTGGCATATCAAGCGCTGCAGAAGTGTTCCAAAACATCATACAGAATGGCCTGCAGGGGCTAGACAGCGTGCTGAATGTGACAACATTTTGGTTCACGCACCCACCCTCGAGGAACACATCCAACGCCTCCAGGCAGTCTTCACCCGGCTCCAGGAACGAGGCCTAACTCTCCACCGTGAAAAGTGTGACTTCCTGCGCAGGGACATTACTTTCTTTGGCAATCGATTTTCTGATCAGGGAATTGCCCCAGACCCCGAGAAGGTCAAAGACATCCACGAGGCTCCTGCCCCGACATCAGTAACGGCCGTCTGCAGCTTCCTTGGAATGGTCACCCACTGCGAACGGTTCATCAAAGATCTGTCGGACATCACAGGGCCCCTTCTCGACCTCACAAAGTCCACTGCCACCTAGAAGTGGGGCCCGAGCAACAGGAGTCGTTTCAGAAGACAAAGGCTGCTCTGTCGGTGGACACGATGCTGGCCTACTTTGATCCCCGGAACGAATCACAACTCGTGGTGGACGCCAGCCCGACCGGCCTAGGAGCCGTATTAACTCAACAGGCATGCGGAGAGTGGGCCCCCGTCACGTACGCAAGCCGAACCCTAACGCCAACTGAACAGCGATATTCGCAGATTGAAAGGGAAGCCATCGCCATCCTGTGGGGGTGCCGGCATTTCCATATCTACTGGTACGGACACCCTTTTGTTGTAATCACGGACCACAAGCCTCTAGTCCCACTGTTCCAGGGCTCTTCCTCCCGTCCTCCTCCTAGGATCGAAAAGTGGGTGCTCCAATTACAGGAATTCCAGTTCACCGTCGAATATCGACCTGGCACCCGAAAACCTGACGACTTCCTGGCGAGACATGCCCACCCAGTTACCGATTCAGAAGCAGCAGAAGCCGCAGCCACGGAGGAATACGTCAGGATGGTGGTGGAAAGATCGAGACCACTGCCGTTCTCCCTTGATGAAGTGGCGCGTTACACCAAAGAGGACGACTGCCTGCAGATCGCCATTCATGCCCTTACAACCTGCAACTGGAAACCGCTCCAAAGCCCGGCATCCTTCCGCACGCTAGAAGCTCAGGCAACACTGAGTGCTCTACACCAAGTCCGGAATGAACTGTCGTTTTCCTCAGAAGGGTGCCTTCTGAGAGGTCCTAGTCTGGTGCTTCCCGAGTGTCTCACCCAACAAGCAGCTCTCCTGGCCCACGGTGCGCACCAGGGCATCGTAAAATCAAAGACTCGTCTTCGCAGCAAGCTTTGGTTCCCGGGCCTGGACCGGATCGTGGAATCCATTGTCCAAAGGTGCCCCGTGTGTTTAGCAACCAGCCTGCCTGACCTCCCTGCTCCAGTAATCACCGAGGAAGGGCCAACATCACCGTGGGAACGGGCCAGCGCAGACTTCGGCAGCCTCCCGGGCCGGGTTTGTCGTAGTGGACGATTTCTCCCAGTATCCTGAAGTAGAAATATTATCATCTACGGCTGCGTCCGAAGTCATACCTAAATTGGGGAAGATCATCGCCACTCATGGCCTCATTGGAGAACTGCGCACTGACAACGGGCCGCTCTTCAACAGCACTGAGTTAGGGAGTACCTGCTGTCTCACAGCATCAAGCACCGACACATAACCCCGAGGTGGCCCCAAGCCAACGGGGAAGTCGAAAGTCTCATGAGGACCCTAAACAAAGCTATCCAAATATCCCTTGCGGACGGCCGTAGTCTGGAACTAGCCATCTACCAGTTTTTGCGGGAGTATAGACTGACCCCCACTGTACCACCGGAGTCCCACCGAGCCGTCTCTGTCTTGGAAGGGTAGTCACTGATACTATTCCTCACCATCCACAGTGGGCGACATCACCGGCTCCACCGAACCAGTCCATGGAGCGAAGAACCAAGACAAATGCAGAAGCGTCCCGCCGAAGGAAGGCCGTCCGTAGCCCCATTGAGGTGGGTGACCAGGTGTTGGTAAAAGATAGTCGCCCAGGAGGAAAATTCTGTTTGCCATTTGAGTTGGACCCTTGGACAGTAACACAGATTAACGGTACCATGATCACAGAATCCCGGCGGGGAGAAAGGGTCAATAGGAATGTATAGTTCTTCAATTCCCAGAACCAAGAAGTTGCCACCAGGACGTCCCCCAAGGTCCGAGCAGAGTATATGCAGATGACCAGCCGGTCCGACCCTCCAGCCCAAGAATCGCTCCGGCCGCGCAGGCCCAGGAAGATGTCCTGCCGCAAGTAACACAGAGCAGGCAGGACCCTGCTGAAGGTGATTGTTCAGACGACATGTTCCAAACTCTGCCAAGCCGGGCGGGCAGGACAGATACCAACTGCGACCTGTCCAAGACCGTCTCAGAGATACAGAGACTTTGTTGCCTGCTGCCGGCCAAAGAAGTAGAGGGACCGGTATGCTGTCCAAACTCAAGTAAGACTGTTCCAGTTTGTTATGTGATTGTGCAGAGACTGAAACATTGTAACGAGCCATTAAATGCATAGTTGTTTATTGTATGCCATGTTTTTTTCATTCCAAAGTAAAGGAGGATTGTAGTGTCCAGCCCAGCACTGGGCGAGTTCACTGTGCTGGTTTTGGAGGGGTTTCACACCCCCTCGGAGCGTGTGAGCGGTGGGCTGGCCTCGCGTACGCGCAGGCAGCACGCCGCGTAGTTAATAAAAGCCCAGGGCTCTGGGTGTGGCGTCAGAGCAGTAGCCGGCCACTGTACATACTCCACGCGTGCTGTGCATTATTTACATAAGTGTCCCCTGCGACACCACACGACCGTCATCACGGGTGCCTGCTTGCTGCTTCATGCGCTGCATTAAACTGCGCCTCGCAATTGCACATTGAAAACTCTGCACTCTAAGAAGCCTCCGCTGCCCGGCGAGGGGTGTTGGCTGCATAGGTGATTGATTTCGGGCATGCCCGCGGAACTCCAGGCAGCAGCTGCCGCTGCTCTATTTATCTCCAGTCAGAGTATTCACGCGGGCGTCTGCCGTCCTGCTGCCACAAGGGCGTATGACCTTTAGATAGCTTGTCTTTTAGTCAGATGAGTTCTGGGCAGGCAGGATGTATTTCATTACAGTGCAGAATTTCACCAGGAACGGAAGACAGACCTGTGGCATATGCAATGTAAAATGGAGCTTCGAAGTATAGTTTTCTTCAGGCTTTTTTTGTAAGTGGCTTTACATTCTAAATGCAACACTTCCGGGTCAGAAGTCCCTCCCGTTAAATAGCCATATTCCTATATTTCACCTAAAACTCAGCGAATTGGCAAATAAACACACTAGAAGATTGGAGGACAGTATAGTTGACGACTCTAACTCCTATCATAGAATATTCGGGGAATGTGTATTTTCGAGATTCTTGTTGAACATAGCATAGGTGTGGAGAGTGAAAATATTGGCATGTCAGTGCGCATGTGCCCGGTGCTTTCGGCTGCCCTCCAGAGGCAGAAAGGCATTGACCGATGGGAAGCTTCAATAGCAGAAACTCTTTAAGTACCATCCACCCTTAGAATCTCTGCAAATGTATATAGGTATATTAAGTTCACAGCACAAGTCCATTGGCTGATTAAGAGTAACGAGTAGTGCATCAACTGGAATTATGTATAGATTTCATAGTTCGGTGCTAGCATAAAAAGTCGGGCAGAATATTAGGCCCCGCTTAAGGCCGAAGACAGAGTCTCATATCTTGGTACACCCTATTCATTTCTGGTTAGATGACTCCTGGGCAGACGCCAGTTTTATTACTGATAGTAGTCCATGTTCATTATGCCTTTTTGTTCACATGGACTTATTGTACATTGTTATGTTATCAGATTCTTCTATAGCGCAACAGCTACTCCAGATGTTGCGCTATAGAAGAATCTGATAACATAACATAACATAACAATGTACAATAAGTCGGTGCTTTACTTCTAGTCGCACCCTCTTTGGGGACGGCGGGAGCTAGTGGACCTCAGTAGTGTGGACTGTTGAGATTTGCCCTCAGTGTCCTGGTGTCCATCCTTCTATGCCTGTAAAAAACGGAGCCACTTACTGCCCCTTGAGCACTTGCCTCTGTGGTAGCGATGGCAGGCCTCTCAGAGCGATAGTGTGGGGGTGCATCAAGCTCAGAGCTCAACATTCACCAAGTGAGACATTAACTGATTGTCCAACTTCGTGCTTGTAATTTCACAAAAGAAAGTAGTTTAATACAGTTGAAAACAAAACACCATTACAAAATGCAGTTAACGAATAAGTACATACACATGGCCACTATATCCAGAATTCAAGGTTCTCCTTGTTGCCCCACCTGTCGCCCCCCCCCCCTCTTCTCTTATCTCTGGTAAATATGCAGTAAGCTTTCAGGCACAAGTGTGAAGCTACCCATCTCAGGCAAAGTGTGTCCCACTTTTCTGCAGTTTCAGTATGATTCATATAACTCTAATGAGAATTCTCTTGCTCCGGTCATGCTTTCAACTTCCAACAGGTGGGCAGCTTCAAGGCACAATTAACTTCAATTTGCAGCGATGCAGACCATTTGGGCACACTTCTGGTTAATGCCCCAGGCTAGTCTCGTTGAGGGCCCTAGTGATGCAGTCCATTCTGGTGGGTTTCATGGGTTAGTCGCTTGAGACATTGCTCCAATACACGTGCATCCGAGTCGCTCTCTTGCAAGTCTCGAACAGACTAACTTAAATCCAGGGTCAGCTGCTTCAGTTTGCCCTGGTAAACTGCTCGTTAGGTGGGGTTGGTTCGCTCCTTCCCACTTCTTCTCTTGTATGTCAGCTTCCAGGCGCTTTACGAGAGGGAGAAAGCGTTTTCCACCAGGTTAGGATTTTCCCCTCGTCTCTGGGTAGCTGGTTTGCAGCGTCACCAGTTCTGGTTGCTCAACAGTTCTCTGGATACTCTGTGGAGCACCCCCTTCCTTGTTCTTAGAGAACTCTGGAACTATGACAACAAGTGAGTCAACAGCTCCCACTGTTATAGAGGTACAGTAGACCGGGGAAGTGTATTTCTCTGCCTGCACTTCACAACCAGTTTGAGTTGATTCTACTGTCCTGTGTCCTTTCCAGGCTGTGTTTCAGACACTGCCTTTCTGTTCAGTGATGCTCCTCACAGTAGGTTCATCTCCAGTATAAAATACTCACAAGAAAGGCATAAAGAATTGTGGGCATTCTGCACCTGATCATTAACACCCACTCAGAACAGTGATCAGAAAGAGAGACAAAAGGCTGGGGCTTCCTAAAGGACCCTTCACAGCAAATAAGACTACAGGCCCACCACTCTCTAGGAAGCAATCTTCACCTAAATCTTGTGCTTCTAAGCGGGTTAAGGGGTTCCAGAATGAAACTCACAATTCTATATTACTCTGGCTCACTCGTACACATTATGCATGCTCCATGTGGACATCAGGACCTGGGTTAGTGTGTAAGAGCAGGAACTTTACAAAAGTGGGTAAGTAGACCTCCAATCTCATGATGCAGATGAAGAGGTCTGGTCACAACTCTTGATTCACAACACACGGTGTACTGCTACCACTGCTCTATATGCCAAACCCATTACTGGAACGGTAGAGCACTGTCACTCATATGCGGGTATGCTTTGTGTTGCCTCTTGAGATTCAGGTACTTGTTCATGTCAACAGGTTTCTGCCTTCTTACGCACTCTGGTGCAAAGGTGAGCGTCAGTCGAAAATGAAAACCTAGAATACCACATATTTGCAGTTGGGCACTCAGTTAGGAAAACATGTCTGTGTACACTATGCAGGGGAATTTTTTGCCCCAACTCTTCATGAACCAGTAATGCAACATTTTCTGCGCTGTCGGATTAGACAGAAACAGAATGCCATTCAGTTATCCTGCATTCAAAAGCTTGCACCATCAAATTTCCAACTTAGCTGTCATACTCCATTTACACCTCCTCCTCCCATCTTGGCCACTTGAATCATGATTTTGTAAATATTCCGCTAAAATGCACCACAGGGAAAGAAATAAGCTTTACCCTCTTGAACAAACGTTATATGCTGTGCAGTGCTTCTTTCATGCCCTACTTACACAGCACATATTTCAAATGTCTTCAAGAGTCTCGTTTTCCATGGTGTGAGCCCCAGACTGTTTGGTTTTTCTTTTGCATTTTATCCTCGACCCATCCGCTGCCTTTGACACGTAGATCATAAGCTACTCTTAGACTCCCTACAAAAGTGCATTGGAGCAGATGGCAGTGTCCTAAAATGTTTTTCCTCATTTCTACATAACCGCTCCCAATTCATAAAAAATCAAAAATTCAATGTCCGACACCTCCCCCTCAACTCGAGGTGTCCCCCCAAGGCTCAGTATGCTCCCCCACACTCTTCAACATTTACATGGAACCGCTCACTACCATTCTAAAACAAGCAAACATCGACTACCACCTCTATGCTGACAACACCCAGCTACACCTAGAGATATCCTCCCTCAATGACATCCTCCGACTCAACTCCACACTATCAAAAGTAGAAAATTGGCTAACACTCAACCACTTCAAACTCAACCAAAAAAAAAACGAAATCCTTGTTTCTCTAATCACAAACAACCCCCTCAAATTCAAGAATGGATGAACAACCTTGACTCGCTAACTGCAAACTTACTCCAGCAATATCAGCCAAAGCCCTAGGGCGAGTTCTTTTCTTGGGGGCTAGACTCACTGTTACCTGCAGCAACCTTACCTCCATTCTTCTGCTGACCCACCACAGCCGCTGCTTGTCTCCCTCCCACCGCTGCCATTCAAATCGCGGCCGCAGTGTGGAGAAGGGGACCACAACCACTAGCGTCCTTAGCGATGGAACCGGAAGCCGCCACCAGCATTTTTGCGCCTGGAGGCGCCTAAATACAAGCGCAGTCCCCGCATCGCGGGACCGCGCGCGGACTAAGCCCGGACAAAGGGCGGGCCCTCTGTGGCCCTCGGGGTCGAAGGAGACCGGGCCGGGCCGCTGCTCATGGCATTTCCATTCAATTTGAGGTCTGCCTTTCAGTAAATATTGCACCATACTACATAGTCATATATGTACTATATGTATTTTAGTGTTCTTGAAGCAATCATTATATTTTAATATATGCGTTTCAGTTTTTTAGATACAGTGAAGTTTTATCTTTCCTATTTGGAGGAGTATGTTTTTATTTTTATTGTTTATTGTCTTATAGTACTACTACCTATTTATATTTACACCTAGTGTTAAAAATGAGGAAGAATACTCCCAATCAATCGACCAATAATGGGAAACAAAGGGCAGCTACTAACACCCCCTTACCCAGTTTGACAGCAATAGACTGAATGTTGCAGAAAACTATAGGGGTGGTCGCTTCTGCAATTGAAAGTACAGAAAGACGTCTTTCACTCCCACCGGGTACCCTCCGCCTTTACCTAATATAAATATTTCCATGTTAACTACTAATTCACAGGATTCTATGTTCGCCCCCTCTTATGTAGCTTTGCCAAGGTCACATGCTACTACGCCAACAAACGAGACATTGATTAGGGCAACATCTGATATAACTGAATTATTGCCCCCGACCACAAGGTTATCTATGACCCCTTTATTAACCAATGGTAATCGAACGGGTGACCCCATCCCTCTTTTAAACGAGGATGTTTCAGATAAAGAGGAGCTAAATACCTCAGGGAGTCTAATTTCAGTCCTAAATATTAGCGATAGCCCCTGTGTGAGGACTAGAGGGCAGAAGGCTAGATGTAAGCAAAAACATATTTCTAGGGAAAGGCAATCATCTAAAAATGTTAAAAACAGCAAAAGGAATACTAAACATAAACAAAACCTTGAAGCTAAAAAGTCAAGTGGGAGTAGAGTGAGTGAAGAGAATGTTCAAACTGAGACTGTCCCCCCACCAACTATTATTGAAGACCCTACAAAAGACGATTTATTCTGGGAAAGAATGGAAACTCTTTTAATGACTTTTTTAGAACCTCTCACCGTACAAGTCAAGAACATAGAATTAAGGCTGACTAACATTGAGGGAAAGATCGATAAGAAGCTGAGCTCAAGTGATGGAAATCTACCTCCTAGATTACCTCGGCTTACTGCCACTTGCTCTAAAACTACTACCCCAGCTTCAGTTAAAGTGTCAACTCCAGCTAAAGTACCATCCCCAGTTAAAGCATCAGCCAAACATAAAAATCCTGACCCAAAACCTACTGACCGACCTGAGCTTAAAGATTTAAGAAGAGACACTGTAACCAATGGTAATGGGCCAGCTGCCCCAGTTACAGCAGCTTTGAATGCATCTTCCTATGTACCATCTCATCATGGAAGAGCAGAGGATGATTTTGAGACAGGGGTAACATCGAACCTAGTTAACCTAAATCTACTGCCAGAAGCAACACCATATACTGTGGTTTTGATAAATGTTCTTCCACTTCCCCCTAATACCTTCGAAAATTGGTCGACCCTGAGAAATAAATCTCTTTATTTCCTATCCTCCAGGATTGGACTAAAAAATCTCCTCTTCACGGAGTTCAAAATGGCTAGAAGAGTGAGATGGGTAGGCACCTCCAATAAAACGATGAGGGGTGACTGTGTAGTTCTATCATTTCGGTCTCCACAACTAGTTAATACAGTGCTGGAGAGAGCAGCCATGGGGACATATGACCCACATTTTGTTAACATTCTTCCCCTTGGCTACTTTTATTCCCCGCCTCGACATTCCAGGTGCCCTCCTCTTCTCGGTCCGCCTTTGAACCTGGAAGAACTATGGGGTAGAAGATAAGGTGTTCCAACATTTCATTATTACGATACTCTTAGCGGTTTGGAAAATAATGACTGACTACAGCTAGATATCATTACCTCTATTTCACGAGGCATAGAGGCAGATCTTACTCCTGATTCCCGCACAAGAAAACATACAGGTGTAAGTGGGGAAAATGTATTATGTGTAGTCCCAGCAATATTGGAGGGTGACGAATTTATGGGGGATATTGTGACACCACAAGAGGGCACTGGGGGGGCGGGGGGGAGACTGGCCAAGTAGCCCCCTTCTTACATACTGGGCCTATCCTCATGACTCCTGCTGTCCTGCCTATTCTCCTGACAGATCCATCGGTGTTTAAAATCTCATCTTGGAATATAGCGGGAATTAGATCAAAAATTGAAAACCCAAATTGGTGGGACTTTATTCAAGCGCAGGATCTGCTCTGTCTTCAGGAAACATGGAGCCTTGAACCAGTACATTTGAATGGTTATAGGACCTTTCATACACCGGCCTTTGCTGCTCTCTATGGAAGACCAAAGGGTGGTTTGAGTGTCTATTTATCTAATAAATTGGTGCTTGCAAAAGTCATTGAACCTGTTAAAGACACTTACTTTCAAATCCAGGTACTTGTTTTGGTTTGTGACACCCCAATTATTATTGTTAACTTATATAATAATATTCCCTCTGGTGATGTAATGATCGTCTTAAGGAAACTTAGTAAAGCCTTGTCTACACAGGAAAAAATCTTTAAGCATAAATTTATGATAATCTTGCTAGGGTATTTTAATTGTAATTTGTGTGAATTGACACAGGACAATAGGTGTGGTTTAGCACAGGATGATGGTGAGGGTCGTCTGCATTTTAAACATACCTCTCTAGGGGAACAGTTTAACAGTTTGTTGGCTGATTTTGACCTAGGGCTTGCAAACAAATTGTGTACCTCACCCTCTGTACCAGTTCCAACATTCAATGGTAGGGGCTGCTCTACAAATATAGACTGTTATTGTCTCCAACAAATGTGGTAATAGAATTCACTCTTTTAGTGTTTCTGATATAGTACTGAGCGACCACTTCCCACTTTGTGTGACCATCCAGTTACCTACTGTATCCAAGCGGATTAATGAGGAAGAAAGCAACAGTTTGGACGCAAATCTAGCCATTGGTAGCGTTAATGGGTATACGTTATGGGCTATGGTAAATGAGGCAGAGATAATTAGAGGAGTAGTTGACAAATGTTTCTTGGAGATAATGACGTGTCATGGGGTAGATTCACCACCTGAAGTCTACCTTGCATCCTTCCTTTCAATATGAAATGAAATTAAAGGTTCCCTTACGAGGCAATTTAAGAATAAAAAAAAAGGGGGCAGTTGGTTTGACTCTAGGTGCACTAGGGCCTATGCGCTCCTGAAGAAGGCGCTGCATAAAAAAACCCAGATCTAATGAGGATGTTGGCAGACGTAGGAAAGAATATAAAATGGCAATTAAAGACCGGAAGAATACTTTGAGGACTGAAGCTTGGGAGGCTCTCCATTCCGCTTCTACAAGGAATAATAGTGCAAGTTTTGGGAAACTCGTGAGAACTACCTTTCTTAGAGAAGAGGTCGGCCCGACAATAGAAATAGCAATCCCTGATTCAGACTGGGTTAGACACTTCTCAAGAGTATATGAGGGGGAGGAACAAGTACAAGTAGGATTTTTGAACCCTGCTCTTGACCATCCTCCCAGTAGAAGTTTGCACTTTACTCTCGAGGAGGTTGAAAAAGCTCTGAGTAAAAGCAAGAGCGGTAAATTGCCTGGCCCAGATGGGGTCCCCATAGATATATTTAAGACAATTTCCTCTCTGTGGGCGCCCCTTCTGGTCCGGGTGCTCAATGCCAGCTGTGTTGCTGATTTCCTGCCCACCTGGGTGGAATCTGTAATAGTTCCGATCTATAAGAAGGGGAATAGGCATGACCCGGCCTGTTACAGGCCTATTTCCCTTCTGTATTCCTTTACAAAAATAGCAGGGAGAGTAATTTTGGACCGGCTCTTTGAATGGGCAGAGGAAAAGTCTGTCCTGTCTGATCTCCAGTATGGCTTCCGTTCCGGCCTGGGGACAGTAGAGAAGGGTTTGAACCTTTTAATGTTGGTCAGGAAGTATTCGAGGGCAAAACAGGGTAACCTGTTTTTGGCCTTCGTTGATTTCTCGGCCGCCTTTGATTGTGTGATCCACTCTAAGCTGTGGTTACTACTAGAACAACTTGGGGTTGAATCTAATTTTATCTATTATCTTAAGCGTTTTTATAGCGACGCCTCAGCCCGCGTTCGCTTTGGCCTAAAGGGAGAACGCACCGATAAAATTCCAATTAGGAGTGGGGTCAGGCAGGGCTGTGTCCTGGCCCCTTTCCTTTTTAACTTGTATATAAATGGATTGGAAGAAGTTCTGTGCAATGATAGCTCGGATCCCCCTTATGTAGGTGGCCGCCCAATACCAGCACTATTGTACGCTGACGATGCTGTACTTATGTCACGTACTCAAGTGGGCCTACAACGTGTGGTTGATAGTTTTTCCTGTTTCATGAATGAGCTGGGCTTGAAAGTCAATACAACAAAAACTTTCACTATGTATTGTGGTAGGCAAAGCAAACCCAAGAGGCCTATTTTTATAGCAGGACAGAAACTCGATTTTGCCAAGCAGTTCTCCTATCTTGGGATACTCTTCGCTCAAAATGAGATGTGGACCCAAGCTGTGTCTGCAAAACAACTTGAGCTGTTACGCTCGACCGCTGCCCTTAAAATCTTTTCAAATAAACTAGGGACCAGACCATCTGTAGAACTAATTAAAATGTATAAAGCTAAGTGTGTGGCTGGCGCTACCTATGGTAGTGGGGTCTGGGGATCTGCAAATCCCGCACCCATTCAGATGGCTGAAAACTCATTTTTAAAATATATCTCGGCACTTCCCAAAAGCTCTCCTAACTACAATTGTCACTCAGAACTGGGTCTCTCTTATATATCAGACCTAATTAAACTAGAGCCTGCACTATTGTGGCACAGGCTCTGGACACAAGATGCAACGCACTTAAATAGAGATGTTCTGACGGACATTTTAAAACTAGAGGGAGCTACAAAAATGCCATGGGTGAATTATGTTTGTAACTTTTTAAAGGATATTGGGAGAGAAGATTATTTCTTGAACCCTACTAGTATCTCAGCTATCTCACGGAAAGAGTTGAAGAGGGAGGGTCTAGCTTTTCTGGACTCACATAGAATTGCAACAGAGGTCTTAAAACCTTCTGTCTTGCAGCATCAAATGGTTTTAACGACTTTTAATATTCAGCCCTATTTAATCTATGTATCAAATAAATATGAGCGTTTTTTATTTTCACGCTTTAGATTTGGTATTTTCCACAGACTGGTTAGTTTTCCTATGATTAATAATTGGACGCATGATATACCTCCTTGCCCCTGTGATTATATTTCACCTCAGAGTACTATCTATGTCCTCCTGTTTTGTAAATGTTATGATGCAACAAGGAAAAATGTTTTACTCCCATTATTAAGAGAATTAGGACATTGACAGTGTCGTTTGGCGATGCTTAATATTCAATGTCTTGACAACCACCTATGTGTAGCAACAATAACATTATATTTAAAAGATGTGATGCGCACTAGGAAAAGTATGGACATTTAAATGCACTGTAAAAACACTTTAAATTTCAAACTTTTATTTCTGAGCCTCAATCCCTTAAATTGATTGATGAATTTCTGTACTATAATTATGTATTTTAATAATGTAATCAATGTATTTTTTATCTGTATTTTTTTATGATTGCTTCTAAAAAATCGAAATAAAGATAATTTTGATTTGACTCAAGTCTCAATATGAGCTCCCACATAAACTCCACAGCAAAAGGCGCCCTCTACAACCTAAAACACCTCAACAAATTCAAACCTTTCATACCCCTAATGACCTAAAAATCGCAACCCTATCTCTATTTCTCTTAGACTGGACAATGGAAATGCCAGACTAACTAGGACAGCTAAAACACACATAGCCCCCATGAAAACCACCCTAAATGCAGCCGCAAGAATGGTCACTGGGACCAAGAAATACGACCACATCACCCCTGCATTACAGGACCTAAAGTGGCTTCCCATCTAAGCTTGCTGCGCTTTGAACACTGCCTGTCTCACCCATAAAGCCCTACACACTGGCAAAACCGTACTACCTCGCAGCCAAACTCACAAAAGCAGGAAAATCAAGAAACCTAAGAAGCTCCAACTCGCTCCTCTTAATCCCCCCAAAAAGACATAAACAAAAAGCCCTCTCCCGCTCTTTCTCTGGGAATGCCCCAAAAATCTGTAACTCTCTCCCTACCCACATCAGGAGTAATCCCTCCTTCAGGAACTTCAAGAGACAACTAAAAGAATTTCTCCTCAAGCATCATCTCTATGCATCTGGCTTGATCTGTGTGAACTCCAGTATTCTAGATACTAGTCACTGTACTCTAATGTTTTATGTTTCTATTCATGTATGCTGCTGTAAAGCACCCCGATACCCCTCGGGTCATGTAAGCTGTATATAAAACTCCAAAAATAAAATACATAAATTTGCTTTTAACCACCACAGAGGACTTGGACTATATTCTTGCTGGAGCCTCCCTGCGCTCATGTAAGCGGTTAAAGCATTTCTCTATGGCCAGACCACGCAGTTCAAACTTGAGCTTGACATCGATTTAGTCTGCACTAAAGATTTGTTTTCAGAACTTAACCGGCCAGTACCCCTACTTACTATCATGCTAAGTTCGTTTCTCGTCCCGCGTTTTGTATGTACCCCAAGCACATGGTGTGAAGCATTCTAGGATGCATTTAGCTTTGTATTCTCGAGCTGGTTTAGGATGAGGTAACGCATGCTTGCACAGTCTGTCTTTGTAGCCCAGTAGCTGTACCGTAGTGGACCAAATTTGCCAGAAACAAGTCTGTAGAGTTTCGAGACTTTCTTTAGCTGGCGATGCTACTGCCTCCCAAGTACTGCTAATAATCAACTTACTGCAGATTGTTATGTTTTGGTTTGAAGATGCATCAGAGGACTGAAGCGAGCAACCAGTGCCCATCTGGGAAACTTTCAGTGGCGCTAGTACCATAGGGTGACCAGGCGTCCTGGTTTTGCCTGGATAGTTCCGGTTTTTTTTTACCGCTGTCCCGACAGATTTTAGGAAATTAAGCTCATGTCCCGATTTTTACTGAGGGTCGACTGAAATGGTATGAGGTCAGATTTTATGTTTTGCAAAGCAGAGATAGTTAGCTGCTGTTATAAGAAAGCAATTTAATTAACCGTCATGATACTGGCTTTAAAATCGGCATTTTATGTACGTACTTGCTGCCTTTTCTGTAATTCTCTGCTAAGGAGCAGTGTCATTCTGTGCGCTGGGTTGAAATAAAATTGCAGTCTTGTATTTTTGGGAAATGTCCCGGTTTTTGGCTTTAAAATTCTGGTCACTCTAACCATGGGGCAAGCACGTCAGTTCATTGTCCCATTGACCTGCAATGCCTTTGAGGTCGACGACAAATCTCTGTCACGGCTTGTTATAAATAATGTTTATAACGAACCACGACTGAGAGCTCTGGTGTTGAGGCTGAAGGCAGTGAGAGTTTCTTACAGTGCTTGTTAATGGGTCATAAATATAAAAATGAAATATGTACTTACCCACTGCAGTGCACTGGCTCGCCTCCTCCGTTCCTCGTGCTTTCAGCCTGTCGGTGCTGGTCTGAACCAATTCCTCTAGCCAATCCAGACGCATTGCTCATGCAACTGATAATGTTAAACAGCATGAGACCAGTGCCAGAATTGGTTGAAGCCTGTCCCTGCTCTCCACCCAGCTGTGCAAGACAGCTGGGCGGAGAGATTTAAAGTGTGCATGTCAGGCAGGCCAGCCCAATGGCTAGTTCAGCCCACCTAAGCTTACCATATGATTCGCCTTCAATCAACATTTTAACCTCGATGTTACCCTTTAAAATATATTCATCTTGGCCGCTATTGACTCACATGTTAATGATTGCTCCATTTACTTTCATTCGGAATAATTAACATTGGTTACTATTTCATAATATAGTTTTATGAATTGAAATGTAATCAGTTCTTGGTTTCTATAGCTGTTGCCCCGCACGTTACATCTTGGGAAAGTAAGCCTTAAGCTTACTCTTCCCTACCCGGTGTGGGGGTGGGGGTGGGGTGGGAGGTCATACATGTGAGTTTGCCTCTCTGAGGTCCTCTAAATATGGTTCTTTTAGGAGCTTACCCATTGCATGTAGAAAGGTTTGCCTGCTTCTCTCTCCCTGCCCGTCAGCATGCCAGTTGCATTTCGGTCTGCTGTATACATTGCGCTGAATGGAGTGGGCTGCATTTTGCCTTCGCAGAAATGATCGGCTACCCAGCTGGCTAGCTTGGTTGGGACAGATTACTGAAGCCTGTTGCCCACACCATGGTGCCCGTGGCTTTACCCTCTATGGGCTCGGTGCCCTGATGGATGAAGATGAGATGGGAATGCTGCTAAGTGTGCTGTGCGTACACCAGTTCCATTTTGTATAGGAACTCATCACCTAGGATGCGTTTACTAGCCGTGCTGAGGGTGTGGACTCGTGACAGGCTGAAGGTGCAAGTGTACATAAACCTGACATGGATGTGCAAATGTGTTTATGGTGGGGTTCCTATTCTGCAGCTCCTTAGTTCATGCAATATACGGTTTCCCTAGCAGGGCTCTCTTCAACTGCATTGTAACTCCTGACCTCGTGCAGCCGTGCACAGCCACCACTGGTGCAGGGTCACCTCCTTATCGAGAGGGCTAGATGTTAAGGAACGGGTATAGCGCAAAACTGCACGGGCGTTCCTGAGAATACCCATAAGGGGGGTCCAGTGTCGCCCTTCACAAAGATTTACACGAAACTCTAGAAGTTCCTGAGTAAAAATACATTTAAAACATTTTATTTTTCGCTTACACTTATGTCACTGCTCAATATGCATGTAAATGACCCGTTGAAGATGTAATTCTTGTCCCTGGGTCTGTGGCCTGGCTACCGTTCAGCAGATTGCCATTAGAGATCTTGTGCGCCTGAGGTTTGCATCTCCCCTTTGTCTTACTAACTTATCTCTTGTACAAGGTATTAGTGCTGAGTTCACCACACCTTCGGCATGGTGTCTTTTTTGGGGGTGAGTTTCATATAGCGCGATCTATACCCGAAGGTATCAGAGCGCTTCACATAAGCACCAGTTGCGTTACAGATGGACACATTTATTATGTTTTGCTAGGTACGGGGAAATGAAGTGATTTGCCCAGAATCACAGGATGTTGAGCGTCCCTGTCGAGACCGGAACCGGTTCCCTAGCTTCAAAGTCAACCGCTCTAGCCGTTAGGCCATATCCTCTCCCTTTTCCTTTGCACAAGTCCTCGCGGTCTTCAAAGCATGCAGGGCTCACGAAACTCCTGTAACCCCTGATTTCTTTTGCCTTATCTGAAGCAAGTGGCTCAAGGTTAATGGTTATGCAACCTAGGACCGTTTCGTGAACCTCATCTGTTGCACAATTGTTTACAAAACCCTAATACAAACGCGAGCCAATCTAACAGCAGCGGTGCGTCCATTGGGGTGTGGGGGCATAGCCTCACCAGCCACATGGACCTGCATCGCGGCCGCCGGCCGCAATCCTATGTAAATAAAAAGTACATGATAAACAGCAAGTTGCAACATTCAATAATCAGCCGCCGGGAATTGCGCAGGGGCCAGGGGGTTGGCCTGCTGCAGCTTGAGTGACAGACAGTCCACCACACACTCAGGCTGCTGTAGACCGTACTGCGCAAGTGCAAATTGGTTTGCAACTTGCCCAAGCATGCACACTCACCGCACTGTAAGGTCCCCAGCGGGACCTTGTTCGCCTGCCACTCGCCTGCCACAGCCCAGGTTTTTTCAAAGGCGACAGGGCGAGCAGCAAATGTGCCCCCCTAGCCAATCCTGGCGCTGCATGCAGCGCCAGGATTGGCTGGTCCACCGCGCAGCATTCATCATTGGATGCCGCGCGTGGTGGGGGTGGGACATCCTGTCAAGGGAGAGCTCTGTGACGGCGGCCCGGGATCGGCGTCTCAGATTTAGCCAGTTCACGGGCAACATATCGGACATTTCTTTTCTTTTAAATGCACACAAAAGGCAGCATGGCCGTGTTTTCCAGATTCTTTTTTGGTGCATTCAGCGCCGAGTGGAGACGTCACGTCCTTTGGCCTTAAGATGCTGAGGAAGGCTAGTCGGAGGGGCCGCGGCACCGAGTGGAAGGAGAGGAAGAGCTCCCTGGAATATGGTGAGTCTGTCGGCTGGCAAGGGTCACAGCGTGAGTAGTGAGGCACGCCGGGATTGAGAGGTACAGAAAGACGCGTGGTTTAAAGTAAGAATTTATGGGCACTGTGACTGTGTTAGTACAATGGATGCGGGCCGGGGTCATTAAAGCATGGGGGAGACGGGCACACTGACTTCCTATACATGTTATATCAACATGCTGTCCGGCTTTATAGGTGGGGGGGGTTATCTGTGCTGCCACGGTCGGTGACTAAACATCTGAATTTAATCAACTGAGTTTGAACACAGTAGTGCAGCAGGACAAATATTGTCTCAGTGAAAGTCATTAAGCAATTTCCCTACCTATGTATAAAATACCGACATTTACATCAACCAGGCAGCATACACATTTATTTTTTAACCCTTTCGCTGCGGCGGCTATTCCGCCGCAGTGCTAAGTGGGCGGGGCGGCCGCTCGGCGGCCGCATGCTGGTGACAGAACCGCTCCATCACCAGCCACGGTTGAGCTGTGCTGGTGACGGAGCGGTTCCGTCATGACCCGCCCCGCTCATTAAAACTGCAGCGCAGGCGCAAAATCAGCGCAGCGCAGGCACGGCGGCCGGGCCATGACGGAACCGCTCCGTCATCAGCACAGCCCAACCGTAGCTGATGACGGAGCGGTTCCGTCATCAGCAGGGGAGGGGTTAAATGATTTAATAAACACCGCGCAGCACTTAAATATCACCCTATATATGTTATTGTGTGCTTTCATTTTGAAATTCAAATAGAAGCTCTCACCCAACGGCTGAGGAGTAGGACGGCTTCAAACATGGCAGTTATTACATTCGAGCACTGTTCTCCCCCTTGCACCTTCCTCTCTGCCTTAGTTTACTCCTTCTGTCTTCACTACTCGTTCCCTCCCCGTTTTGACCTCTCTCTATTCCCACCACTTCTCTCTATTCTTCCTTCTCCATGTTCTGCTATAACCAGTTTATTCTTTAGATCTAACCCACAGTGTTCACTTTATTTCCTACCTTTTCTGATTTCGGCTTATCATTCTAGGGACTATTAGTGTGGTCTTACCTTCTAATTACTTCCTCATTTGTTAGACGATTGTACTCATACTTCACTGTTAACTTATATGTAGTTAAGTTATCGCTCATGTCTATTTGTCTCTGCTGTCCCAGGTAACTTAGCCTTTATCCTTCCTTTATCTCGTATAGTCTTTCTTTTGTATTGTCAACATTTTAGTTTTTGCTGTTCATTTGTAAGTATGGTGTTTTTTTTATATTTGTATCCCTCCCCCTTGTATTTATTTGTACCTTAACGCTGGACATATATAACTTTGGGCCAGATGTGCTAAGAGGCAAATAGTGGGTGCCAAGTGCACACTAACATTTTTGCGACCTGCCTGTTATTTTGCGATGCAACATAAATCATTCCTTCCTAATAAAATCATTGCTTGAATAGAGCTGCTGAGCAGTTTCAAACCTGAAATATTTAGAAATGTCTCTAGTTACCATTATTTAGCACGACCTTCCCTATTTTAATAATTATCATGTCCTGAAAAAACAATAGACTTCAGCCTTCGAGGTGTAAGGACGGGAGATGGGGTGCATAAAAACTGCAGAGCTTCCATAGTCCGGAGCAACAGGATTTTGCAGGTAGTAATGTGTGACGGGATCGTTTAAGAAAATTTGCTTTGTGGCATTTACTTGTGCTAATGGTGTGTTCTGTTGTTTTTTTTCGTCCTTATTTTTTGTGCTGCATTACTGCAATGCGGTTTCGTTTTGTTTTATTGTAGTTTAATGTCGTATTCTGTTTTGACTGTGCTATTGTGGTGAGCCAGTTTATGCTTTAATTGTGGGGCTGAATTGTGTGTGTGTTATTGTGTTATGTTTAGGTGCTTACAGTAGGTACGTCAACAAACCCTGCCATAGTTCAGCCAAATGCAACCCAGCATTCCTTGGAGAGTCCTGAGAAAAAGCATATATTTACGACTTTCCAAGGTGGTAAAATAGCACTGCTTCAACTAAGACCCCAGGAAGCCCAAAACTGTGCCTGTTGACAGTGTTCACTTAATGTGACATGGCCTCGGGGGTGGTACTTCAAAAACCGTTGTGTTGAAGCGTTACTTAATTTTGACAGAGGTCATGGCAGTGTCACGTAAAAGAAAT
Organism: Lissotriton vulgaris; assembly: GCF_964263255.1. Lineage (NCBI taxonomy): Eukaryota > Metazoa > Chordata > Amphibia > Caudata > Salamandridae > Lissotriton > Lissotriton vulgaris. Next base: position 289,249,714 of record NC_141689.1, read on the forward strand.
TGATGCCAGCGATATCTAAATTGTAGGTTAATATACTCATTTATCATTAGTTAAAGATGCAGAGTTTGATGATAGCATTACACTACACCTAATAACACATTTTCATTTCTGCTAGGGTTATTTAAAAAATATAGCACATCAAAATATAATAATACTATGTACGGCTAACTAATTAAAATGCCACTAATTGTAATAACTAACACGCATCCGATCATGTGTTATACCCAATACTGCAAGCTAATTAAAATACTGCTGTAATAACACTGTATGTGTGTGTAAAGACCAATGACAATTCGCCTTATACCATACTACATACAACTTCGTTTCCAAGCTTCAGAAGGACACACAGCGCTGTTAGGGTATCCTGCAGTGGTGCAAAACTCCCTCACTTAAAAAGCAGGTATAGCATAGGCAGCAGATATGCAAGCTCCTTCTTATGATGCAGCTTGTGCTGTCATGTGACTGATTCTGCCCCACCCCCACCAGCCTTTCAGATGTGCTGGTGGTTTATTGGGAAATCTTAAGCCAGCCTGCAGTGATTCACTCTTAAGGAGGCCTACTGGTTTTTCATAAGTGATAGATGCAAGTCAGCCTGTTGGGACATCTAATCGCTGACTCCACCCACGATGACACATATCGAGAGGGTTCGACATTTCAAAGTCACAGACCTATCTGGAAATCTTCTGATGTCACCAGCAAATATCACTGACTGAGATCCAATCATATTGAACTTCCTAGGTCACAGATCTGCTAACAAATCTAGCATTGGTGTGGGCAGACAAGGTGCTGGGACAGAAGGGGTTAACTTAAGGTCATAGATTGTGTGATATTGCACCTGGCGGATATAGAATGAGCGAGGGCACAGAAGGAGGGGACAGGATGTCCTACCGGCCTTGGAGCTGGGGAATCAGGTTTGGGTCTCGGCTTCGGCTCAACAACCTGTGATTCTGGGCAAATTACTTAATCTCCCCGTGTTTATCGAAAATGATGTGTATTGTGATTGGTATTCATGTAAAGCGCTGCAATACCTTCTGGTCGAGTTCGCGCTATATACAAACCGCATCAACAAAAAAAGCGGATGAAGGCTCGAACATGGGGTTACGAGTACAAACCGATTGGTATGCGCACGGGGAGTGTGACGCAGTGGTGTACGGTGCACAGGGCATGGGTGCCATAGAGTGCAGGAGGGCAGAGAGTCCATCATAGCTCAGTGAAAGTGGGAAACTTCGCAGAGTGGGCGAGGTGGCGCAGGCCGTGTGAGGGGCAGACTGCCACAGACAGAATGGGAGAAAGGCGTAGGTTACTGCACGCAGGGCAGCCGGTCTGCCCATATGAGCTTAGGAACCATCATGATCAGACAATATTTGGGTGCCAGACTGCTTCTATTGACGTTCTTCAGTACTTTTGGTTCTGTTTTACCCTGTCTCAAGGTGCTACAAATCAAATATAATTGCTTACTGTGTATGAAGGCAACTGTGTGTTTCTGTGTGTGAGCGGAGGGCAGACATAAATCGCCTTGGCTAATCAAAGCACCATTGACCGCTCCACTTAGTACATGGTTTTGCAATTAGGAGCCTATTGAAACAGTTGTTTAGTTATTTTTCACAGCATTAAGCTGTCGCTGGTTGTAAGTGCATGGCACTTTTCCACTGAAGGGTTTTTCAAGCAGCCCTTTACCTCTGTCTGAATTGTTGTATTGCATAGTGATTTGTTGGTGGCCTAAATGTTGACTTGGTAGTCGTGCCTACTGTCTTAGTTTGCCTCTTGAGTATTGAACGGCCACTGATCTCTCACTGGCTGAAAGGACTTGTGTGACAAGCATCAGTTCCCAAAGTGGATGTGGTTTTTAATGGGATGGATGGATGGATGGATGGATGTACGCTTTTAATGGGATACGCTAAAGTATGACCAAAGTGTTTCTAAGTCCCCCGGCTCCTGGTTGTGCAAGCACACCCGCACACAGCAACCTCGAGATGGCAACAAAAACAAAAAAAACACTTAGAGATAGTGCAGGAGGCATTGAAAGGTTTGAAAAAAATGGAAGAGGAGTGTTGGGAAAGGGTTAGAAGGCATGGGAAGGTGTGCCAGGCAACAAATGGCTAGGGGCTAATGGGGAAAGGGTGAAATATTTTGTAATAAGTTGAGCGGGATGGGGACGAGCGGAGGAAGCTATGGACGAGTAGAGGGAAGCAACAATGAAAGTGACGAGGTGGGGGAAACTAAAGGGGAAGCAGCACACAGATGAGAGAGCAAGAGAACACACACATTCCTGTGGTGTGTTGAAACTAAAATAAATATTTTCCCGAATTCAAGCAAATTCAGCAGTGGAGGGATACAACCCAACCAGTGTGAGTATTGTTTCTGGGCAGGACAAATTCATGAATAACGAGGAAAGCCATTAAATCAGGCAGAGACAACTCAAGTAGTCAACAAAGCCATACAATCACAAGCGAGCAACCCCGAACACCAAAAGGGGGGTTTGGGGGGATAACCCTCCCCCCCCTTGCCCCCCCTCCCCCAGGAAATTTTGAAAAAAAAGAAGGAAAATCGTGCATTTTCAAGCAAATTTGGGAAAGCAGGAAGGTTAATAAAGCAATTGTGAAAGGGCAGTTATTACATTAATGGATGGCATAACATAGGTAGCTGCTTATTCAGTATAACCACAGAATGACCATGCAAGGTTCTACAGCATATTCTAAAGCAGAACAAAACAAGTGGAACTACCCCTCCCTTAAACCATACAAAAGAGGATAAATGAACTAGTCAAATAACAAAAAACAGGGGAGGAATAGGAAACATACATGGGCAAAAAAGCGAAATGACAGAGTGAAATTTACAGCGTGATACTGGTTTACATTTTGCATTTTCTTAGTTACTTTGAAAATGGTTCCAGCAAGACTTAATGTTTCAGGTTGGTTTTGCTTCCAACTTTATTTTTGTGGAGTGAGCGACCTATCTACCATGTCCGCTAGCCCCGTTACCAGCGGGGCTAGCGGACATGGTAGATAGGTAAACAGCTGTCGCTCACTCAGCGGAACTAATATGTTATAGCTGAGAAATACCCATCCCCTGCCCTCCGAAACCTAAAGACACCTAGTAGGAGTCTTTTTTTATTACAAGCCCGTCGATTTTGGCAGGAGCTTATACCGATAGCAGACTTTTTTGCTTATCTGGTCACGAGAATTTAGGACTGGGTACACCTTTTAGGGGGTGTATACCGTCCACTTTCTCCACCCATGGTCCTGACGAAAACCTGCTAACTTCCACACATAGGTTGAAACATGTAGACCAGACCACCTCCAGAGATACTCTTGGTCATAATTACCCTCTAAGTATCTCCACACTTCTTTTTAACATTGTCCAGTTACTTACTAATAAACAAATTTTGTATTAAGTTAAACCAGGACAATTTTTAACACACCCTTTTTTTTGCACTTTTCACTCACAATCCAGCTCCACTGTAGTTCAGGTGTCGTAGCACACTCTGATGGCATTCGGTCATCAGGGTGGACCCCGATGATGAAGCATGTCACCACTAGGTTGGTGAGTGAGGGTTTTTTTTACAAAAGGAAGAATTCTTTCCTTTTCCCAGAACACATCCCATTAAGAATCCACGATTCTCTCTGGTGATACTCCTCTTCTTGTTAAGTATTGGAACACCAGGGCGTAACCATGGTGGTTCAACATCTGGCAGGTTCCCTGAATGCCAGGGTGGACAAACTCAGCTGCCGGTGCATGATGGAGCACGAATGGCGTCTGAACTCTGACGTGGCGCAAGGTCTCCTTCAACAGTGGGGAGAGCCTTGGTTAGATCTATTCACCACCGAAGAGAAACGTGCAAGGTCATCAGTTCTGCGCGTTGGAATTTCCAAGGCGGCACTCGCTCGGCGACGCTTTTCGTCACAAGTGGAGCTGCGGACTGTTTTACCCCTTTCCACCTATACCACTTCTGCCCAGAGTGCTGAAGAAGATCAGGAGAGACCGGGCCCAAGTCATCCTTTTGGCTCCGGACTGGGCACGAAGATACTGGTATCCTGAGCTACTCAGCCTGTCAGTCGATCCCCCAATTTGTCTGCCTCTTCAGGAGAACCTTCTGTCGCAGCAGCAGGAAATGGTCCCCCACCCGAACCTGTCCAGTCTCCACCTACATGCGTGGAGTTTGAGCAGCGGCAGTTGAAGCCATTTGACTTGCCTCCTGAAGTTTGCAATGTGATTCTGGCAGCCAGGCGTCCCTCCACAAAAACGGTATACGCCTGCAGGTGGAACAAATTTGTGGCATGGTGCACAGCAAAGGCTGTGGATCCACTCTCTGCCCCCCTTTCAGAGGTTTTCCTCTTCCTTCTTTCTCCTGCCCAGCAGGGCTCTGCTCTGGGCACTCTCAAGGGCTACCTCTCGGCCATTTCAGCCTTCTTAAGGCTTTCTAATCGGCCTTCTCTTTTCAAGTCCCCTGTTGTAAATAGATTCTTGAAAGTCATCACGCACATGTTCCCTCCTGTTCCCTTCGTGATGCCTCAGTGGGACTTGAATCTTGTTCTAACGTATCTGATGTGCGCTCCTTTTTAGCCACTTCATAACTGTTCTCTTCGTCTTCTGACTCTTAAGACTGCATTCCTGGTTGCCTTTACCTCTGCCAGGAGAGTGAGTCAGCTCCAGGCTCTACCTTCTAAACCTCCTTTCCTCTCTGTCCATCCGGACAATGTTTTATTTTAAGGACTCATCCTTCTTTCCTGCCAAAGGTGGTCACAGCCTTTCCTATTGGGCAGTCCATCACCTTACCCACATTCTATCTGCCTCTGCGCAAAGAAGTCACGGATGGTGCACAAGCGGACCATCTCTCGATGGGTCGTTTTGTGCATCAAGGTTTGCTACTCCTTGGCGAAAAAGGAGCCTCCTGTTGGGATGTGCGCCCATTCCACTCGGACCACGGCTGCTACTACTGCCCTGGGTCGGGGAGTCCACTTGCAGGACATCTGCCAGGCAGCTACGTGGGCCTCGCTGCACACATTTGCTAGACACTACTGCCTGGACAGCCAAGTCCGGAGAGATGGCTATTTCGACCGTTCCATTCTTCAGGACTTTCTGGTGTGATCTTAGTTTGCAGACCCACCACCAGGGTTGGTATTGCTGGGGTATCTATTCTAAGGTAAGGAATCGAACACTAACCTGTTTCTTTCAGATGCACAAGTTACTTACCTTCGGTACGATATATCTGTAAGAAACAGTAGTTAGTGTTAGATTCCTTACCGCCCCACCCATCCTCCCCGTTCTGAGAGCTGATATCTAGGGTTAAGTACATCCCTTTCAGGGCCCTAGTTTCATGGCACCAGTGTCGGTTTCTATCATGGCTCTGCGTTCCTGGCGCGGATAGCTATGTACAGAACTGACGTCGGCGCGCGAGGTTGGCATCTAAGTACTCAGGCGTCATCCCGGCGATCACGACACCGAGGACCGTCGCAGAGCCGCAGACGACGCCTAGCCGGGGTACTGCTGACGAAAACTTTCAGGATCCAGTCTGACGCCTGGGGATATTCTAAGGTAAGGAACCTAACACTAACTACTGTTTCTTACAGATATATCATTACCGAAGGTAAGTAACTTATGCGTTGCAGAAATGTGGTAAGCTGTGTCTCCCTATTGCCTCCCACCCCCGGGTGCCCAGCTTCCCTTGCTTAAATAGATCTTTCAGCGTTTAACGCCCCATCTGCTAGTCCATTAGCTCGGTTTCTTCTGAAGTTCAGGTGATCGAATAGGGAACTCTAATCTCTTCTGACTCCCTTTCCCAGGAAGTCAGGGAGGGCTTAGTCTTTTTTCGCAGGTCTTTTTCATGTCACTTAGTCTTATCAGAAGTGAACAAGGACACCCCAGCCGAGCTGTTAATCTCGATTGGTCACTCCTTACCTGTAAATTGCTTGATCATTTCAATCATTTGTTCAGCCGTGGTTATTGGTTTGTGGATTTTTGTGCAAATGAGTTGGTTTTGGTGGTCAACTGGCTCTTCAAGTCTTTTTAGTGTTTTTAGTTATTGTTTGGTATTTCGCAGTTCGGGGCCATTCTATGGGGCTGAATGTTAGTTACTCTTCACACTTTCTCATGCCTTAGCTCCTTGAGATGTGTTACGCTCATGAACGGCCTGCTTGAGATCTTCGAAAGTTGAGAGATGATGGAGATGTTGCGTTATATTCTGGAGTGGAGTGGCGGGAAACTATTGACCACAATATTGAGCATTTATGTAACCGGGTGGCTTTAAGGCAAAAACAACTCTTCTGCCATGTGACACATATAATGAAATAATTCAATTTTATATTTGGAAAATATCCGTATTTTATTCATAGTATTTGTTTAACCCACATATTTTTCATGTATTGTAATCCATTAAGATGTCGTATATTAGGTATTGGGAAAATGCATAAAGGAAGATCATTTGTTTACATATTAACAATGCTGTTAGTTGACTTTAATTAAACAAACCAAATGGGCTCCTGTCTGTCCAGTGGAATAATGCCCTTTCCCTCTACCTGTTTGCCGCAGTGTAAATTCATAACTCGCAAGTTTGAACTTCAATTTACATACTTTGCTTCACATAGCAGTCTTCAAAGAACGACAGGCGCTCTGCGTGCGAGACAGCGGTGACCTTTTAATGATGAAACACAAGTCCCTCTGCCTGCGCGTCGAAGCCGAGTCCTCTCCCCGCACACATGGCGAGCGATGTCATGATTTATGTAATGGCAGCGCCGAGGCTGGCGCCAAGCCTCGTCCAGACCCCGTACCACATGAAATGGGCTGGATGGTTTCAAAGGGGCTGCACGGGGTGAGCATCACCAAAACCACTGATTGAGTAATAGATTAGTAATTGTTGTATCTATTGAGTATCTCATTATGATATCTTCACAGTATTCTGTATTGCTGTGACACCCCCCACCACTCCTACCTAGCTAGTGTGATGAACAAGGAGATTTATCTAAAGTGGGTCTTTCCTCCAAGCCAAAAAAAGAGTCGCGGCCTAATTGATGGAGTCTACAAATCTGTGCTTGATAAATTCATCAGTGTAACCTTGCTAGAACATTCCTATACAGCGGAAACAGTCGCACAAGGCAAATATTAACTCAAAATATTATTTAAAGACGGTCACACTGCACTTGGTGCGCGCCCCTCAGCAGGAATCAGGACAGGAAATGAAAACAGACATGCCAGGTATATAGAATGTGTCTTGCATTCTTCCAACGGTTGCAATAAAACAGAGCCCTTTTTTGTAATGTGAGCTTGGCACGTAATTGTATTTATACAGTGCTTTCTTCTTATGCTTGACGAGGCGTTTCTTTAAAGCGGGGGTCTGCAACCTATTGTGGACTAAGAACTACTAATCTTCAATGGAAATATCCCGGAAATTATAATATTGTTAGAGATATAGTAGTAACTGCATCAGGCAACATTGCAGTAGTGGCCACCATTTGAAGAGTACCAGCAGTGATCACCTTCGTGCATCAGGCGCGGTTGCCAGCAGTAATGTAGAAAACGCTTTGCCAGTGCTTAAGGCCACTGTCTGAGTAACTAATACATTACAACCACATCTGCAGTGTCCCTGCACCACGTTGGTAACATCCGTAATAGCCTCCTCAACGCCAGTTGATTGTTATCCCTCAAATATAAGCTTTAAATATATTTTGGAAATGTAAACGTTTTTTTTCCAAACATTACCTTATGAATTCTGAAAAAAGACACATCATGGTTTCCAATATGTTGGAACCGGAGAGGGGGGGGGGGGTGAGGGGGGGGGGAGTTTAACTTTAATTTTTGCATCCCCTTACACACCAAGGGCAAAGTAGGTAGGATTGGCCCTTTCGAGATGGTATATTCTTGGCCAAGATCATACTGGGGGCCACTATTTGGCACTTTACTGTAAAGACCCACTTACATACGATTGGGGGATATGGGGAATGTTACGCTTGATGTTTGTTTTGTGACAAAAAAAACAATAAAAATGTGTTATAAAAAAAAAAAATCATGGTTTCCAATATGTACTTTTCAATTTTGGTATGTCAAGTCATAAGTCAAGTCATAAAATTTGTATAGCGCACTACATACCCAGAGGGTTTCAAGGCGCTTAGGAAGGGGAGGAGGATTATTTGTCAAATATCCATGTTTTAAGCTGCTTTCTGAACGCTAGGTGGTTCTGGGTGATGCGAAGGTAAGCGGGGAGTGAGTTCCATGTTTTAGCAGCTAGGTATGAAAAGGATCTGCCTCCCATGGTGGACTTGTTGATGCGAGGTACAGTGGCGAAGGCTTGGTTGGAGGAGCGAAGTTGGCGGGAGGGGGTGTAGAAGGACAGTCGAGAGTTGAGGCAATCTGGTCCGATGTCGTAGAGTGATTTGTGTGCGTGGGTAAGCAGTCGGAAAGTGATCCTCTTATTGACGGGTAGCCAGTGGAGGTCTTTAAGGTGGCCAGAGATGTGTTCGTTGCGTGGGATGTCTAATATGAGCCTGGCTGAGGCGTTTTGGATTCGTTGTAGTTTCTTCTGGAGTTTAGAGGTGGTACCTGCGTAGAGGGTGTTTCCGTAGTCCAGTCGGCTCGTGACCAGAGCGTGGGTGACTGTTTTCCTTGTTTCGGAGGGGATCCAGCGAAATGTTTTTCTGAGCATGCGAAGAATGTTAAAGCAGGAAGAGGATACGGCGCTGACTTGTCTGTTCATTGAAAGTGAAGAATCCAGGATGACGCCAAGGTTCCGTGCGTGGTCTGTCGGGATGGGTGCTTTTCCGAGGGCTTCCGGCCACCAGGAGTCGTCCCAAGCAGAGGGGGATGTACCTAAGATGAGGACTTCTGTTTTGTCTGAGTTCAGTTTCAGCCGGCTTTGTTTCATCCATTCGGCGACATCTTTCATTCCTTCGTGTAGGTTAGTTTTGGCGGTGCTGGGGTCCTTGGTGAGAGAGAGGATCAGTTGAGTGTCATCCGCGTAAGAGATGATGTTGAGGTTGTGTTGGCGGGCGATGGCTGCGAGGGGGCTCATGTATACGTTGAAGAGGGTGGGACTGAGTGATGATCCTTGTGGTACGCCGCAGATGACTTCAGAGGCCTCGGACTTGAATGGAGGAAGGCGGACTCTCTGGGTTCTTCCGGTGAGGAACAAGGTGATCCATTCAAGTGCTTTTCCTTGTATTCCGATGTTATTGAGGCGTTGTAGAAGGGTGCTGTGGCAGACTGTGTCGAATGCTGCAGAGAGGTCGAGGAGGATGAGGGCGACTGTGTCTCCACTGTCCAGTAGAGTTCGAATGTCGTCTGTTGCTGCGATGAGGGCGGTCTCAGTGCTGTGTTTTGCTCGGAAGCCAGATTGTGAGGGGTCGAGGGATTTGTTGGCTTCGAGGAAGGCAGCGAGCTGGTTGTTGACGGCTTTCTCGATGACTTTGGCCGGGAATGGAAGAAGCGAGATGGGGCGGTAGTTTTTGAGTTCGGTGGGGTCTGCTGTTGGTTTTTTCAGAAGGGCGGTGAGTTCAGCGTGTTTCCAGTCTTCTGGGAAGGTAGCGGAGTTGAAGGAGCAGTTGATGACGTCTCCGAGGTGCGGTGCTATGACGGAGTCTGCTTTGTTGAAGATGTGGTGAGGGCATGGGTCTGTGGGGGATCCCGAGTGGATGGAGTTCATCAGGCGGATGGTGTCCTCAGTGGAGATTGGGTTCCAGGCGTTAAGGGTGTTTACGGGGGGAAGATGGTCAGCAGATGGTAGGGTGGGTTGGCTTCCGGGTTGGTTGTCAAAGCTGTTGTGGATGTCTGCAATCTTGTTGTGGAAAAAAGAGGCTAGGGAGTCGCAGAGGGTTTGAGAGGGGGTGATGTCGTTGGAGTTGGCCGAGGGGTTGGAAAATTCCTTGACGATGTTGAAAAGTTCCTTGCTGTTGTGGGCGTTGTTGTCAAGTCGATCCTTGAAAGCTGTTTTCTTGGCTTTTCGGATTAGTTGGTGATGAGTGCGGGTGGCTCTTTTGAAGGCGTCCTTGGTGCTGGTGGATGGGTCTTTTTTCCAGGCCTTTTCAAGGGAGCGGCATAGTTTCTTGGACTTCTTGAGATCATCGTTGAACCATGAGGCCTTCTTGCTGCCAGGTTTGTTTTGACGTTTTTTCAGTGGTGCTAAGGTGTCGGCGGTGTTGGATAACCATAGGGTGAGGTTGGAGGCGGCTTCGTTGGCGTTAGAAGAGAGGGCTGGGGAGTTTTGAAGGAGCGATGCGGAGATCTGGTCCGTGGTGATTTTGTTCCAGTTTCTTTGTAGAGTTGGTTGGAGGTGGTTGATGGGTTTCGGCTTGTTGTAGGTGAAGTGAACGCAGCTGTGGTCAGTCCAGAGGAGATCCGTAGTGTGGCTGAAGGAGACATGATTGCTGGAGGTGAAGATGGGGTCGAGTGTGTGACCTGCGATGTGGGTGGGGGAAGTGACCAGTTGTTTAAGTCCGAGGTTGGCGAGGTTGTCCAAGAGGGTGGTGGTGTTGGGGTCGTTGATCTTTTCAAGGTGAAAGTTGAGGTCTCCCAGAAGGATGTAGTCTTTGGAGGGGAGCGCGTGTGGGGTGATGAAGTCCGTGATGTCTTCACTGAATTTAGCGCGGGGTCCTGGTGGTCTGTAAAGGAGGGTGCCTCTGAGTGTGGTCTTGGGGTCGATGTGGATCTGGAAGTGAAGGTGTTCGGAGTTAGCGAGGTTGTCGTCAGAGCTGGTAGAGATGCGGATGGATTTCTTATGGACGATAGCGATTCCTCCTCCTGTGTGGCCGGTACGGTCCTTGCGTGTGATCTTAGTCATCAGGGATAGCGATGGTGATGTCTGGGGCGGAGGAAGCGTTCATCCATGTTTCCGTTAGGAAGGCGACGTCTGGAGAGATGGTGTCTAGTAGATTCCAGAGGTCAATGGCGTGTCTGTGGACTGATCGGGTGTTGAGAAGGATGCATTGTAGGTGGTTGGGGTCGGGAGTCTGAGGTGTGGTCGTAGCGGAGATGTTGACGGTACCGCTGAATTTTCAGGAGTAGCAGGAGAAAGGTCCATGGGTGTGTCCAGGAGCGGCTTGGATGCAGTTGGGGGCGCGACCAGGGTTAAGGGCTAGGAGGGTGGCGGCGTCGTAGGTAATGCGGGAGGGCAGCGCAGCGCGAGGGGCAGGGGGTCTGGCGCTGGGCGCGGTCCAGGCGCGGACGGGCGTAGACGGGCTTACCTTTGGCGCACCTTCGGCGCGGGTTGGGCGCGAACGCTGCGCGTGGACGCTGTGCGCGGGAACTACTGTCATATATGGATAGTGGAGGGGGAGGGGCGAGGGCGACTCAGCTGGGAGGCGGGGCGGGCTGACCACGAGAACAACAACCAACAAAGTGGAGGAGGGGGGAGCACAACAGAGCGCTTGGGAACAACGCGCTAATACAGCAGCTGAAATAAGTCCAATTTAAAGTCAATGCGCGTTCTATGTAAAGCGGCAGCCAGGCAGATCAATAAGAGGCACAGAGGAGGCAAATGTTACACAAGCGCTGCAAAAACGATACCAGAGCACGCCAGCAGCTGAAAAAGTCCAATTTAAAGCCAATGCGCGTTCTATGCAAAGCGGCAGCCAGGCAGATCGATTAAGAGGCACAGAGGAGGCAAATGTTACACAAGCGCTGCAAAAACGATACCAGAGCACGCCAGGGAGCACTGGGAGCGACCACTCCGGCCAAAGCGAAGAGCGAGTTACATATATTAATTCGACCAAGCAAAATCTTCTAATTTAGTTCCTGGGGCGCCCACAGGACAGCTACTTATATATAGCTGAAGAGTTACCAGTAGCTTCCATGCAACTCGTTGGAGAAGCCTGCTTTACACATTTAAAACAACTTAAGGATGCCTTGTATTGCTCCTTCTCATTCACTGCTTGAACACTTTTGCAATTGCTCCCCATAATGTACATTGTCTATTACGCTTGCCTTGCTGCCTGTAGAAAATTGGGTTTTTGATGGAGAGTTGCAAAGACCCTTCTCAAGCACCAATCATAATCCCTGTCATGGTGAACCACAAAAGTCAGTTAATCAACCTGTACTTAACCCTCCATTTTGAAAATCACAGAACATTTTAATAAATTAACAAAATCAATTAAATTTAATAAGTAAACCCAGATTAATGAATTTCTAATTTTTTAAGTGAATAATAGTGGCTAAAGGACCAAAGCGCCAACCGTGGGTATATCGTCATGAGAGTCGGGGGCAAAATCAAAAGTTAAGGCTAATCACAATGGAGCTCGGTTCAGCTACACAAGGTGGATCGGGCCCAGTCTCAGCTTACCTTCTGACTTGTTCCTGAGAAAGGCAAGGCAACCAGCATGGTCTGAGGAGTGGGTTTAGTCGTCTGGGAGCCGACGGATGAGGTTGAGGTGAAGACTTCTACGTTCAGACTTTACTTTTATTGAAGTTTAAGATCTTCATTGAGATGAAGCTGCAGTCTGTAGCTGAACACGATTTTCTACTGTGGAGAAGAATGTAGCAGGAGCTACCGCCATTTTAGGATTACCAACACTGCACCTAGAGTGGATTGGCGAATAGGTAGGTGCCGGTCTCCTGTGGGTTCTTAGGCCACTTTTTAGCGAAAAAAAATGTAAGTCCCAAATTTCAGGTTTTGGCAGGAGAAACACCTTTAGTATCTCTTCCAAGGGTCCAAGACTGGTGGTTGGACACCTCTTGGAGGTGGGGTCAGGACTCCCTCCAATGTCAAAGGTTTTTATGTAGCGCAGCTTATCATCGCAAGGTCTCAAGGCACTTGCAGCACAAAAACGGTTGACCACATGTGAGGCTTTATACAATATGCCAGGGCTACTTTGGAAAGAGCCAGGTTTTTAGAGTTTTGCAGAATTGTTTGTGTTCAGTGATGGATAGGAGGTGGGGAGGCAGTTTGTTCCAAAACAAAGGGGCAATATAGGAAAAAGAACGGAGGTCCGGACACGTGGTTGGATCAGAAATGATTTGTTGCTGGACCTCAAGGGTCTTTTGGGTACATACCAATTGAGATTCTTTTGGAGGTATTTAGGCACGTTATTATACAAAGTATTGTGGCAGAGGTCAGGTGTACAGTACAAGGACTCTGGAGCTTGTTATGTCCATTTAGCTCAAACCAAAGGCCACCAATAAGCCCTTGAAGTCACTCTGGTAGTCTTGGGATCAAGCTGCAAGACATTCCTCAAGCAGCCAGGCATTCTTTTGAGCGTCCAAGGCAAGCTTCAAGCAGCAGGGTAGTCTTCTGAGATACAGCTAGTTCTCAAGCAGCAAGGCAGTCCTTTGAAGTGCAATGCTCTCTTTCTAGGGGTCCTCCGCAGGTCCAGGAGTGTACCGAAAAGTTGGTCTGACGGTCCAATATGTATTCCTGGTTCCAGCCTTTGAACTGGGGGAAACCTACAGGCTACCCTCAGTACTTGTTCTGTAAATTTTCTTCCTTTTCCTGCCCAGGCTCCAAGTGGTGTAGGGTGACAAAAGTCTGGTGTGAAGCCCCCTTAGTGAGTGTGCTGGAGTCAGCCCTGTGAAATGGAATTGGGGCAGGAAACAACTCTGCCACACCCATCCTGACTGGGTGGCCCATTCTTCCAACATCTAGTCCCGCACCCCCTTTGTCTCACTATCTGAGAGGAATACACAAAGGCCAAATGCCACCTATTGACAGTTATGTGACACTGGCTGTAGGCACAAAATGTTTAGAACACAAAAATTGCAACTTTCTAAAAGTGGTCTTTTCAGAATTGTGACCTAAAACCCGACTCTACAATTTAAGAGGGTTTTAAATTACAGTTATTTTTAGACCAGATGTGGCATTTCTACCTGTTACCAATCAAAAGTTAGGTGTTATTAATTTGTTAAGGTAACCCAATTTTATCATATAGAAGAGGTAGGCCTTCAGTAGTGAAAAACTAAATTGAGAGTTTGAACGTTTAAAACTACACAGAGACTGCAATGGCTGGCCTAAGACATGATTTAACGTTCTACTTTAGTGGGTGGCACAATAAATGCTGCAGGCCCACTAGCAACATTTCATGTACAGGCCCTGGGCACATCAGTAAATTAAATGTGGCAGTTGGGTGTGAGCTAATTTTTGCCATGTTGAAAGGAGAGAGGACTGGCACTTTAGAACTGGTTAGCAGTGGTAAAATGAACACCGTCCTAATGCCAACAAAAACAAAATTCCGTAAACAGTAGATGAGAAGGCAAAAAGGTTTGGGGAAAGACCACACCTAAAGCTGTCGGATCTAATACTGTCTAATGCTGTATGTGTTATAGTGACCTGTGTTTGAATCCTCATATATGAGCTTAAAGGTTCTATGTGTCTGCTGCAGTACATTACGTATAGCTTGTGGGGCACAGATCCAAATCTTGCTAAGATGAGTGGATTGCAGCTATTGATAAAGTCCTAATCCTTAAAAGATAACAAAACTCCTTGTGTAGTCTGCAAAGTTGAATTTGAGTCTTTGCAGGGTGAAGTCCCATTTTCATTCATCTGAAGTAAATAAAACATTATCATCGAGGTGAGCAGTAAGTAACCCTTATAATAAAGCATCAAGAAATAGTTTGTTGTCTGTGGTCTTGGGGCATTATTATAATTGCACACATAGACCCACAGTAATAGATGTCCCTATATCACCTATAACCTAACGCTTCTAAAACATAGCTCCTCCTCATGTCCCCACCTCAGTGCAGTATCCCCATACAATCATGGCCCAGCTCACTTAACACTTCTGACTGCATGCCATTCCTAGTCAAATGTGATAAATCACTGGCCTTTAAGTTGGACAAAAACCTAAATCTATAAAAGCACATAATTTCACTAGCTGATAGTGCCCAACACCAAATTCGACGCATAAAGGGAAACTGTGGCGTAATCCCTGGTACAGGCTCAAAAAGACGTGCTTCTGATAAGCATCTGGGAAGTACATTTGGTCCCTCTGAATACAACACTCTATGCAAGAGAGGTTTGAGCAAATCACACCCGTTGTAGCCGCTCTGAATTGGCTGCCTGCAGAAACCAGGAACCATTTTTAACTGGCCTTGATAGTGCACAAGCATTTCATTCTGGCAGCCTACTTAATGTAGTTGAAAAATATGCATATCATAAGATTGCCGCTCCTTACACAGCCCCACAATCTACTTCTTGAAGCTTCGTCCTTCAAGAAAGCAAGAACAATTAAACAGGTATTCTTTGGAAGTACACCCAAGGTATGGAATTCCCCTGTCCCTTACACCAATCGTCAGAGCCACTCCTCACTTCATGGCCTTTTCAATGAATTGAAAACCCTCCTATTTTAGTGGCATTGACAAATAAGACTCCTGACATTAGTCCCTGAGAGCATGGAATCTTCTCTCAGATTCATCCTCAAGTCTTAACCATTACTTCCTTTTGGTTCAGCTGGAAGAACCCACTAAGACTTGTAATTATGCATCTGTGGACGACCTGGGATAACTGTTTTTTGAAACTCATTGCTTTTTTTGATCTGTATATTTCACATGTCCTTACCACAACTGTGAGCACCACTCCTATGGAATGTACTCGACTACCCATCTAGAGTCGCGTTTGTGCTATATACGAAACCACAAATAAATAGGATCAATTACTCATAATGGTTATCGAGTGTTTCTATTGCTTTTCTCTCTATATCTTGATAACAGATGCAGAATATCTCTGGTTTTTCTGTAGGTATTTTGCGGATCTTTTCTTTCAAGATCCTTTTGATGTTTTAGAAAATAGATTAGTTTCATATATTTGTTCATCTCTTGATCAACTTGAAAATTGAGGCAATGTGGTGATGTGTTGGTATCCAGCTGTGCTACTTAATTTTTTTCTAATTTGCTTTTTAAACTTTAATTACACCGTACAAACATGCCTTCACCATTCCAACCCATACAAAATTCAGTTATATGGCGAGAATATACCTCTCCATTGCCCATTTCCCATAGGACACCTATATATCACTTATCACTAAGTCTGGATTGTTAATCAGAAATGTGGTAGGTGGACCCCAAATATCAATGGTTCTTGAGGGTACTGGTAGCTCCTCCGCATATGTCTCTAGTGTAGTCTTACAGTGTCATGTCTTTTATCCAGCCACATGCGGCTGGTGCTCTGTGTTCACCCCAGCAAATTGCTACTCGTCTTAATGCTAAGAGCAGTGCCACTGCAACAAACTTGCAGTTTGCAGATAGTATGGGCTTGACTAATCCCAAGAGGCACATCTGGGGCATGCATTTCAATTGGTCGACCGTCATGTCACTGAGGATGTACACCAGTGTCTCCCAGTATTCGTGCACCCGCCTGCATTCCTAGGCCAAGTGCAAGAAGCCTGCCCCAGACCTACCACATCGAACACCGCATGAGTCACTCGGTAGTCCATAGCGAAACAGCTTAGAGGGGCTATAGTATACTTGTTGAAGGAACTTTAAGTGAATAATGCGTAAGTTGCAGTTTGAGGTAAGCATCCCTGTCAGGGTACAGCAAACACTGGAACACAATGATGTGTTCCAGCAGACCATCGCCAATGGTTCTGACACTGGTCTGTCTCTCTGTGCTGTGTTGTAGAGTTTGGTGACCAAATGTCGGCGAGAGGTGGAGGTGAGTAATGTTTGCTTGGAGTTTAGTGTTGGTGGCTCTGTTGGAAATGTGGGATATAATGCTTTCACCGCAGCTCTGAGACGAAGATTGGTGTTTTATTTCTAATGTATGCAAGGTCTGTCTCCGCTAGAAACTGCCCTTCTGTATATGCGTTTCTCATTTATTCCAGCCCCACCTGCCAAAGAAAAAGCCATGGTCCTCATCGCCTGTGTGACTGTGATTTTAGGGTGATACCCAAGTGGCAGTGCCGGAGCATAAATCAGAAGTTTACGCGCTCGCTAGACCCAATCAGGCATTAATGGTGCAGTGTATTGTGTTGACTTCCATCCGGTCTGTTGTAGTGTATATTTGCATTAGGACGTAACTGAGCGGTATTGGGCTAGCTATCCCTTCTTTCACTGCTAAGTGTGGTAGATAGGGTGGTGGGTAGTACCAATAGTGCACATTTTGCACCTGGGCACAGAGATAATATAAATGTAGATCAGGTGACTCAAACCCACCTTGCTCATATGGAAGCATCATGGTATCCCATTTAATACGCAGCTGTTTGCCTGCCCAGGTCAGTGCAATCAATTGTGCACACATAGTTAAAAAGAATGATTAGGGCAGGGTAATCCTGTTATTAGAATGGATATAGGAATCGGGGGACCCCTATCATGCCACTATCCCTGTCTGCTAGGGATAGTGGCATTTTTATCCATCTAGCCACTTGGCTTCCCAGTTTATCCAGTAGTTTTCTTGTATTGCTATTTGAGGGTCTTTGTGAATCCACACCCCCAACTATCTTACTGGGTCCGCAGTCAACTCTAAGGGATAGTCCAGGGCACGTGGCTGCATATTCAGAGTTAATGGCATTATTATTGATTTGGCCCAGTTTATACCCAGACAAGAGTATCCCTCAAATGTAATATATTCTCTGAGCTGCCCTGCTAGATTTTTGCACTGGTTTACAAACATTCAGGACCATATTGTCCGTATGTAAGTAGATGCAGATTGGCCTTTGCCAGAATCTCAGTGCCCCATGTTTGTTATTTACGAATTTTGCAGATTAGGGGTTCTAAGGCCGAGGAGAATAAAACTGGTCATCTCTGTCTTGTGCCTCGCTTTATGCATATTTGAGTGGAGGTGTGCCCATTGACCCGCACTCGTGTGATTGGGGAGTTACATATTAGACGCACCCATCTGATAAAGGCTTCTGGAAAGCCCCTGCGCCCCAGGATGGCAAACATATAGGGCAATTCTATAGAGTTGAAGGCTTTGGCGGCATCCCAAAGCACCGCTACTGCCTTGAGTTTGTGGTTTAATTGGTGTAGTAATGCGAATATGGTCCGCAGATTGTGTGCCATTGATCTTTCTGGTATGGTCCTGGATTGGTCCGGTAGGACCACAGTGGACATCAGTGGCAGTATATGCCCCAGTATTTTGATGGTGTTGATGAGTGATAGATGGTGATCTGATTCACATCTCTCGGGCTGTTTATCCGGTTTAAAGAAGGTTATCAGGAGGGTTTCTTTTAGTGATGGTGGTAGGGTCTGTTTCGTGTATGCCTCTGTGTACAATCCCAGTAACTGTGGCGCCAATAGGTCTGTAAATTCTTTGTAGAATTTGCCAGTTAGACCATCTGGGCCCGGCGCCATCCCATTCTGTCACCTCCTCTAAGTCTACGGGTTGCATCAAGTATTCGCGCTGGCCGTTAGATAGCCACACTAAGGCCATGTTCTCAAGGTAAGTATTTATGTCCACCTCCGAAGTGGATACCATGGAATCATAGAGATTCTCGTAATATGCTGAAAAAGACTCCAGGATCCCAGGTGTCTCGTAGTGGTCTACCCACCCCCGTTATTTTTGTTATGAGCTTATGCCCGCCTACAGGGCATTTCTTAGCAGCCAGTGCACAACCAAGTCTTCTGCCCTCCCTATATGCCCTGGCCACGTGACCTCTAGATAGATCACGTGATTCCCTCTGTGCCATATTGTTGTATTCAGTGATGTTTTCTCTAATCTTCGCCAGAGAGCTCTCCATTCCAGCTTTAGCTCCCTTTCTAGTGTCTGTGTCAGTTTTTCTATCTTGGTGAATTGCCCACCTATATCCCTAAGTATTCCCACCTGGGTCCCGATGGAGACACCCTGAATTGTTGCTTTAAATGCTTCCCACAATGAATCTGCCCCGACCACTGAAACCTCGTTAAAGTTTTCAAAATTATAGAGAGTGATGAGGACTCGGACGTATCTAAAGGCATCGTGTATAATGTACTGGCCGTGTCCTATAATACCTGAGTTGGAGATATCTGGAAGTTCAGTGAGCATGTTTCCAAGCATTCAATTACAGCTACTGTTCCTGCAGACGTGGTTATAGTGTTATCATATTCAGGTTGAGGTTTAGTCCCTGCCGTAGAAGTTATCTCAGACCTGGCTGATGCAGGAGGGGCCACTGACAGAACGGGGGATGGAGCATTACAGTCAACCGACTTGTGGGAAGCTTTCAAATTTTCCCCTTCAGTGGGGCTGGACCCTGACAAACGCAGTGCCATATTTTTAACCCCCCCTTTGGCCTGTATCCATTTTCGCAGAGGGCTCTCATCTCTAATAGGCTTTCCTCATGTGTTTGAGGAAGTTATTGAAGTAGTGAGAGCTGAGGCATTTATGTTCTTTCCTTTCTTCATTTTGTTTTTTGCCTTAGATCTTCCTTTTTTACGGCCTAGTGGTTTGGCCACGTCAGCTGAAGCTCCATTCAGTTCTTCTTAATCTTCTGTGAACTCTTCATATTTGTCATTAGTGTTCTTCAGCCCTCTCAAAAATATTAATAGTACTTTTCACAGTACTAGCCACTGCACTAGCCACTCCATCCATTACTCCTTCAGGTTGCTCAGAGGAAACAGAAGGAGCAGCCGTAAGTACCTAAGAAGTGGAGTTTGCTGGGACTACACCCCAATTCTACTTCATCACCATTCACCCTATTCTCAATGCTTTTCGGAACCACATTATGCATGAATGTTGTATTGGCCACTGAAACCTCGTTAATATCAAAGTATTCCATAGTGGCACGCCCAATAGTGTCTTTGTATATTGGATCCAGCAGAGAGTGGGCATTAATCCTCCAAAGGTATTGTGTTGGTTTTTGTTTTGGTATTGCTAGATCTAGTTTCACAGTTCTATGGCCCGATAGAGTTCTGGCAAGATGTTGCACTCCACGGGTCCATATGCTCACTGGCCGATGTCAACCAGTAATCAAGTGGGGACCAGGAGTTGTGTACTGAGGATGTGAAGGTGCCTTCCCCTACACCCGGGTTTCTCAGCCTCCACACTTCTATCATACTGAATTCCACCATGCCTTCCCTTAACAATTTAGGCACATTCTTGACTTGTGAAAGTGCTTGTGGTGATCTATCATCTATGGATTTAAAACTGTGTTAAAACCCCCTCTTCGTATCACAATCGCTGGAGCAAGGGTTCTCAACTCGTTCCAGATAGTTGACCCGTATGTATTGACGAGTGTGACCAGGGTCCGCGATAGCACACCCCGAAGAATTGCGTACCTGCCTTGCTCATCAGCACAATATATATGTTGTGTCTGTCCAGGTGCGCCATATGCAAACACAACAGGTGATGGACCGAATGTGGATCAATGCCACACACTCAACCCAGTCCAAAGATCTGGGCCCAAATCCATCGTTATTTTGCACTCCACACCACCCTGGGTTAGACAATGGCGATATGCAAATCAGCTCTGACCCTGTGCCCCATGGGAACAGTCCAGTCCGAACTACAAAAGCCATGTCCTTCCCAGAACGGAATCAAGCATCCGAGGACCGGACCGGTTTCGAGGTAACACCTCATCAGCCCGGCTAGCTTGACTCCAGTGGTGTGGAGTGCCTGGGACCCACGTCTGGGCATCCCCAGCGCACTTAGGGCGGAATATGCAAACACAACAGGTGATGGACCGAATGTGGATCAATGTCACACACTCAACCCAGTCCAAAGATCTGGGCCCAAATCCATCGTTATTTTGCACTCCACACCACCCTGGGTTAGACAATGGCGATATGGAAATCAGCTCTGACCCTGTGCCCCATGGGAACAGTCCAGTCCGAACTGCAAAAGCCATGTCCTTCCCAGAACGGATTCCCTGCTGGATTTAGCGGGGTCATTTAGCCCACAGACTTTCCATGCTATACAAGATGTTGTACCAGGCCCCCTGGGTCCCACGCCGTCAGCTGTGTGTGTGTATGCACAGGGTCCCATGCGTCTATGATATAGTGACATCTTCATCAGTTATTGTATGGGGTGAAAAATCAAGGCAACAGCATACAGTAACATTTCCCCCATGCTTCTAAGAAGTATTATTGGGGCACCTTGGTTAAGCCCAGTATCCCCTTTCCATAGGCCTTTCAACTGATTTTCTAGGGTGTATTTCACAGTTCTCACAAGATGTTCGGGGTGACACGACGAGACCTTGCTCAAGCTCAAAGGCCCCATCAGTAACATAGAAATCATGTCAGGTGATCAACGTCCTCCCCACCGGCATCCTGTTCTTGAAGGCCTTTTTTTCCTTTTACAGAAAGTTTATAAACGTACTCCATTGCTGACTGCGGTTTTGAGAAGATTTCTGGCTTTTCTCGATTGTCTGCGCAACCTGGCTGGATAGAGCATAGCATATGAAATTCCCGCTGCCTTTAACTTTTTCTTGAATGGCATATATTCTTTTCAGGGGCTTGGAAGCTGGCGGTAAAATCTGGGTAGAAGGATAATGCATTACCTTGATAGGTAATATTTTGTCGTTCACAAGTCAGTCGGAGAGCCATGTCTTGTCCCTGTAATTCAATAGTTTGGCAATTATCTGCCTTGGGCGGTCCCTAGGATCGGCCCCAGCCCCAGAGATTGGTGGGCACGCTCCCCCACCAGTAGGTGGGAAAGATTGTCCTCTCTAAACACTTCTTTTAGCAGACTCTCTATGTATTCTTCAGTTATGCCCATTTTCGTTGTTTCCGGAATTCCCGTGATGCGTAAGTTACTCTGTCGAGAACTCGCCTCCAAATCCTCGTTCTTCGCCTGTGTTATCCTCATCATTTTTTCCATGTTGAGGCATTTGGTCTTTAGTTCATAGCATCTTCCGTGTTTGAAATTCTTTGTTCTGCCTCAGTTAGACACTTCGAATGGTTGTCTACTTTATGGGTGAGATGATCTAGTCGAAGGTGAATATGGTCTAACTTTCCATCGATTGAGTGCAGGCTTTCCGGCATTTGCCGGTAGGGTGTTTTCTACCGTCGACTTGCCTGGGGTCAAAAAGTCCCCTGCACCATCATCCATTGTTTCTGGTGCTCCTCTTGCACTTTACTTGTCAAATGTGAGCTTGGGCTGCGTCTTGTCTGTCTTGCCCATGGGCACCATTAAATAATCTGGGACAAGACACTGTGTGCTCTCCTTCTTTTGTTCAGTATCACATTGCTTGCTGCCTCAGGCTCACAACACACCCCTTGGTTGCCTGTGTCTCTCTTTGATGTGGTAGTGGGTGTGGTATTAGAGGCTGCTGTTCTTCCCACCAGTGATAGTGTTCAAGGGGGCGGGGGCTTCAGTACCCTGCTGCTAGCAGTCCACAGGCTATCTTGGTCACTGTATTTATGCAGTGGCTTAGGTGTGGTGATTTGTACACTATTTGTTATTTAATTCAGTGTTTAACCATTTACATCTCTCTTGTGATGTAACAATTCAATTGTTGTTCTCAAACCTGGGCAGGAGTCTTTGTTTGAACAGGAAATGTTGATGGATGGTGGTTTGTGGATTGATGAGAATGGTGAGAAGTCTGTTCTTCTTTATTGTTCTACCGGGAGATCTGTGGAAGTGGAAGGCTCTGGTGGAAGTTTTTCTGATGATCATCCTGCTGTATTAGTACAAGGTATTGTGGGGGAAAATGTCAAGGAGTCTTTACAAAAAAAGGTGTCCTAAGGTACCAAAGAAGTTTGAAGACTATATTTTGGAGTGAGTTAACTTTTATTTCTTGCCTTTTTTTGTTGTTGTTTTCTTTACAAAAAAAAGTAACATGTGGTAAGTTGTACACTATTTGTTAATTCATTCAGTGTTTAACCATTTACATCTTTCTTGTGATGTAACATAGAATTGTTCCTATGTCATTTGGAGTTCGGTGATGTGGGTGGAATTCTATGATGTATCTGTGATTGTTTAACTGGGATAGAAGCGGTTGGAGTTTACTGGAGCAGGACATCCTTTACTCTTGCACCAGTGGGTCTGTAATTTGGCACTAAAAAGAAATAACTTTAATTTGATATACTTCAATACTCCCTCGCTTCTTTACATTAGAACCCTTTGCAACCGACACTTCGATCCGCTTGACGTAAATATTGGGAGCTATGGTCGTCCACTTTAGTCCTCCTCCTTTCTCTGTTGAGGCTGTATTCTATCTCTGGTGGTCTGTTAGCTCACCAGGATCCTGTATTCTTGGGCGTTCCTGCTCTGTGTTTTCAAAGGCCCTTAATTCCCTCCACACTCTGTGTGTAAGGATTCATCCACGCAGCATAGGTATTCGGGTGGCCCGCCGGGGGGTGAGAAGGTGTGTGTTGCTTTCTCATAGCCATATGCTTCAGTCTTACTACTCGGCAGCTTCCTTCAGAAACCTTTCACCACACCATCCTGGACTGACCGTTTCAGGTCTAGCGGTGTGCCGTGACGATTGTTCCTCTGCAGGGGCAGTGGACCCGCCTCTCCCTCGAGGCAGGTCAGGCATTTCCAAGCGGCCCACCGCGTCCAGGGGTCCGCAATCAGTCTGCACCGTGATCAGTATGTGGCTGCCGCCAACTTATAGGCGTAAGTTCCACCGCTCCGGCTCGCACCACCTCGGCACTCTCGCAATTGCCGTCTTGTATGCCGCTTGATCCAACTTTCTTTTACTCCCTGGTGTTCTGAAACTTATCGGCAGTGCATTAGAGCTCATAACTCCCACCAGCAGGATAGTTTATACCGGATCGGTGCAACAGCCAGTGGAGATTTCCTATGGTGCAGCCATTCCGCTTCAGGCTCTCTAGTGCCCCCCCCAGCTGTGCTACTTACGACCTTTGCACAACCTCGTCCTGCCTTGACATTTGCCTAAGGAAAACAGTCTACAAATGGCATTACTGTTAGGCCTTCAACTGAAAGAATTACAGAGAGAGCAGGGCATCTCTGTCTCTGTCTCTCTTTCGCTCGCTCTCAGTTTTCATTCTCTCTTATGGCTTTCTGAGCTCACCTGGTGAGTTAGTTTGTTTTGTTAAGATCACAACCGATGTTAGTAGCGAGCATTTCACGAACGGTCGTCATGCTGCTTCTTTCTTTTCCATCACAAGGCTAGTAAATCTTTATCTGCTGTCCCCAAGGATGCTGCCCTAACTAAGGCGAAGCCAGAAATTGATTGGATTTGCATCAAGTATTGTTTTTCGTTTTAATCTTGTTTCTGCAGGGTCTGCTATCCACACACTTAATTACCATTCATTTAGGAGAGGTAGCCACTTCGTTAGCAGCAGGCACAGGCAGGAGAATCACTGGGGACTTTTCCCAGCATAGGTTTGTGACAATAGATGAGATTGTGTTTGTATTTGATTCACTACTGCCTCATTGCATTTGGAGACGCCATTCACACCTGCATGATTTAGTTAGATATGAAGTTGGTTGCCACTCGATGTGCATTACTTCTCATGAGTAACATCAACACGAGATTTAATTGCTTTTTGAAGATGTTGTGGGCTAAACAGTTTACTGTTCTTTTGTGGTAAAACCCTTTTTTAATGTTTCGCCTACCAGATCGTGCAAGCCATCTGTTGGCAAAAACTCTTTTGTCCTATTACTGTGGGCTTAGAGCCTGCCCATTGATTACCATTGGTCGTCTTTACTCACGCTATCATTTATTTGCTTTTCTTTCGTTTGCTTATGTGAGCTTTACTTCCACTTTTCATGTCCCCCCCCCCCCCCCCCCCCCCCCCCCCCCAAGGATTGGCATTGCTAATAGCTTTGATGATTGACATTTTGGGCTTGATTCCTTCTGGAGAAAGTGTATGCCCCAAGTACTCCAATTGCTATGTAGCAAAATTACATTTTTCAGCTCTGATTGTCGTGCCTGCCTCATCGAACTTGGTTAAAACAGAAGATAAATTGCTCAAGTGAGTTTCCCAGTCACGGGCAAAGACCAAAATATCGTCTTGGTAGGCTTGGACTCCTGGCATGTTTTTAAAGAGATTATCCATAATTTTCTGAAATACGCTGGCCGCAGAGGCCAATCCAAAAGGAAGTTTAAGGTACTTAAAAACTCCAAATGGTGTGCCAAAAGTTGTGAACTCCTGAGAATCAACTGTTAAGGGAATCTGGTGGTAAGCTGAACGGAGGTCAATGATTGAGAAAAATGTTGCCCTTCCCAAATTGGTCAAGAGTTCATAAATTTTGGGAAGGGGGTGGCAGTCAATCAGTATGTTTTTATTTAAGGTGCGTAAGTCAGCACATAATCTGACTTCTCCAGATTTTCTTCGGACAATAACAATGGGAGAAACCCATTGAGAGGACTTACAAGGAGCAATGACGCCATCATCACACAATGTTTTAAGGACTGGTTTAAGTTTGTCCTTCGCACTAAGAGGCAAAGGACGTACCTTATGAACAAAAGGCCGGGCATCCAATTTCAATCTAATTTGGTGTTGTAAGCCTTTGACAGTTCCTAATTTTTTTGAAAATAGATTGGGAAATGTATTCAGAACCTTTTTAACCTCAGAAGTATGGTCTGTGAGACATAAGCAATCTGTTTTGGGTTGTGAATCATTCCTAGAGCCAGCAGGGCTGTAACCTTGAGGGGGATCACCAAGTGAAATTGGGTTATCAGAACCTGGAATAAGTTGTAAACCCATTTTTGCAAGGTCTTGCAAAAATGTTGCGTCCTCTAACGGCAAAATATACCTTTGTGAATATGGACCTCCCTAAACATTCACGTCTTGAGTTAAAATATCCCAAAATATCTATGTCAAACTCACCAAATGCCTTAGGGTTGATATCTGTTTAACACAAAGTGATGGATCCTTGCCATTTTCAAGAAACAGATCTGATAAAATGGTTGTGGGAGAACCAGAGTCTGCCATGATGGGAATTTCTATATTCCCAAAGAATGCAGTTCCTGAAGGACCTTTGACAAAATGAGGAGTAAAAACAGAGTTACATTCAATAGAAACTACCATATCTTGAAAATGATCCGTACAATCATCAATGGCTTCAGAATAGTCAATGCTATTAATTCTGGTAGTTCTTTTCGAGGATGTGCAAGAACCCTAAAAATGATCTATCTTTTTACAAAGAAAACATATTTTTCCCATAGCAGGGCACATCGGATAATTGCTCAGGTGTGATTTAGATCCAAATCTATAACAAAAAATATTCCCTTTTTTTACAATTTGTTTAGCAGGTTTATATGTAGAGACAGCATTGACAGAATGGACACTGTCCTGTGTTGGAGTTTTGAAAGAGTTGAGAGATTTATCATGTTGAAGAACCTTAGAAGGGACGAAAGATCTATCAATGCTCTTGGTGATATCAGTTGTTTCTGGGAGAGATGGTTTTCTACAAGTAAGAAGGCGCTCCTGAATTTTTCTTGAAAAACAAGAAAAAACAAATTGATCGCAAATGTAAATATCCGGATCGGCTTCAAACTCACAATTTGACGCTAAAACTCGCAACTGCGCAATGTATTCTTCTACGGATTCGTCTTCACGTTGTTTTCTCCTAAAGAAATTATGTCTTTCAAGCATAATGTTCCACTCTTGGTCATAGTGTTTCGCTAGGTGTGATAAAGCCTCTTTGTAAGAATTCCAATGCTCAGCATCACCAGCTCCTCCACCAGCAGTAGGAAATTTAGGTAAGTTCTCAGGAACATGTTGTGCAGCAAGTCCTAAACAACCATAAAGGATTGCAACTTTGTGTTCTGGCTAAAATTTGATAGCATCGATGGCCACAATGTGATTCTCAAATGCTTTTACCCATTGGCGCCATGGAATACTGGGTTTTCCAGGTTGTTGTAAGAAAGGAGGCGGTTGTGCAAACTGCTGAGAAGAAGCCATAGTTATGTAAAAGGTTACCAACAAGATGTGAAGAAGATGGTGAGGTAAAGTCAATTCTGAATTAAACAACATGTTGAATGTAATTGTTAATGTAAAATGAAATAAAGTATCTTTAAAAAGATGAAATTGTCACAAAATTCATAGATGCATGCAAACTGAGAATATAATGCAAAATAATGTAGCCAGGTGAGCATATCCCCGAAACTGAAAGGCTCAAGCGTGTGCAGATAAATGTAGTAATTTGAAATTTAAATGGTGTGCCTGTCACCGTAGAAGCGTGCAGGCTGGATCCTACCTGGGATCGAAGTGAAGATGGGAGATCACTGGAGAGAGACAGCGCTATCGGCTGAAAGCTGTGTTTATGCGGCGTCTCGTTCTCTGCGTTTGATTACCATGGTAACCATGAAGTTGATCGCAAGATGGTCGCCAACGTCTCAGCGCATATGTGCCATATGTCACTGCGCTTGCGTGAAGGAACGACGTCAGGCAGCATTCACTGTTGCTAAGAGATGAAGCGTTGATGGAGAAAGACTCTATGAATGACGTCACGATCTCCACGTCGTGATCCCAAAATCACCAATCTGCCCGAAACTGCCAGAGCTACGGTTTCCGCCAATAAGGGATTCAGGAGCAGGAACCAATGAGGCCTTCCGCTTGGGGCAGATGCAGCAAACGATAATCAGGAAAGTCAACGAGGAATCTGAGGAAATTTGAATATTTGGCTGGTAGGTGCTGGACGCTCAGCTTTGTCCGCTTGTCGCCAAATGAAGTGACGAAGTCCAAGGGAGGCTTTGAATTGAGTAAGTATTTCTTTATTTCCAAATTCAAAAGCACCCACAGCTGGACGCTCCCGCCGCATACCAGGATCTCTGACAACCGAATAACGTTGTCAGAATCCTGGCATGAAACGTTCAGCATCGGATCATAGAACATACTTTAAAAGAATATATGACCTATAACAAGCACCCTCGAGCCAAGGTTCTGGCACGAGGACGCCAATCATTGTAAACACTACACTCCCACGAATGTATGGATGCTTTACTTGTGTCCTTGAACAGCCTGGTTTTCAAGCACTACTTTGTTCTTTTGAGTTAAGCACTCCATGAGAGTGCATGTGTTTTTACCGGTCTCCCTTCTGTGCTAGTCTCCTCCGCCTGTACTCAGAGTTGTTCCTTGTCACCAGTGTTCTTCTCCTCTATCCCTTACATGTTGCTCTCTTTCTCGTGTACATCTCCACCCTATGTTGCTTTCCAGCCATGTGCTTTTAACCTGCCCACTCCTTTTCTTTCTCTCTCTCTCGCCTATTGCTTCCCTTCCCCATTACCCTCTGTGTTGCTTCCCCTGTATGCCTGTCGCTTCCCCCCACCTGCATATTCCATGTTTCTTGCTGCCATCCATGTACTTCCTGTTGTTTCGTCAATGGATAACCTTTGTGATGCCCTTCCCACCCGTGACCTTTGTATTGATCCCACAATCCCAAAAATATTTTTAAAAAACTGCTTTTGCACTCCTTATTCTTTTTTATTTACAACGCCAACTCTGTACATAAAATCAATGCTTTTACCATTTCTTAGATATTTGGGTGCGTTTTGCATGCCCCTACAAAATGATGCAAACGCTTTGTCATAGTGCTTTTTTTGTTTAAGTTCTTTGGCATGCCTCAGCACCGGGTATGCTGTAGCGCATGGCTAAAAACCCTTGGAAAAGGCAATGGGTTCCAAAGACGACCAGGCAAAGCCAATAGGTGCCAGTGCTTGTTTTCTTGTACTATTCCTTTGACCTAACATGAATGTTGAATGTGCTCATATTAAGAGAAGTGGCAATTAAAGTATAGCCCAAATGTGCTTAAGTGCTCTTTTTAATATTAGGAGTAGGATTTACTTACTGCTTTCTTTAAGCTGTTTTTAGGTTACTGTTGATTTTTGTGGCAAATGAAAACTTGAATTAGAAATAACAACTTTGTAGAATTTAAAGAATAACTTCCATAGGTTGGAGAACAAATTTCATTTGTAGATGTGCCCTTGCTCAATTAGAAATTGCTGTTTTTTGTACCTAATTATTTGTGAATAGAGCTTTTGACCAGCATGAGGTGTGTAGAGCTTTTGACCAGCATGAGGTGTGTAGTCTACAGATTTTATGCCAGCCATACTGTCAGTGTGTTAGAACATTTTGATGCCAGCATAAACTTCTATCAAGTACCTCAAAGTTTAAAAGCATTTCAATTCTGCTGACACATCTGTATAAAGTTCTGTAGAAATGTACATTTAGTATGTAAATACAAGCCTGGCTGTCATTGCACCAACATTCAAGTCACACTTTAGTCCAGTCTCATTGGTGCTCCCTTACAATCAACCAGTTTGTCTCTTATTTTCCATCCAAGACATACAACACTTTTTTACAAGACTGTTAGTCTAGGCATCTTTTGGCATGATGTCCCGTCTTTTTGCTTCTTACTTTCTGTTTTTGACTGTTAGCTGCATTTAGTTTTTGCTGGTTTTAGGACTCTGGGCACTTTACCATTGCTGACCAGTGCTATAGTGCAAGTGCTCCCTGTGAAATTTATATTGGTGATTGGTTTATCTATGATTGGCATATTTGATTTACTAGTAAGTCCCTAGTAAGGTTCCCCGGGATACCCCGGGCCTGTAAATCAAATACATTAGTGTGCCTGCAGCACTAATTATGCCACCCACATGAGTAGCCTTGCAAACCGGTCTCAGACCTGCCACTTCAGTGTCTGTATGTGCAGTTTTAAATTGCCATGTCGACCTGGCAGGTGCACCCATTTGCCAGGCCCAAGCCTTCCCTTTTATTACATGTACATTGCTCCTAAGGTAGGCCCAGGGCAGCCCCATTTCTAGGGTGCTGTGTAGTTAAAAGGGAGGATGCATGCTGTTGTGTTTACATGTCCTAATAGTGAAATACTGCTCATTTCGTTTTTCACTATTGCACAAACTATCTATCCGCTAGGGTAACTTGGGGATTGCCTTGAAATATCTTTTACCGCTTTTGATACGGTGTCTCACACGGTGCTTCTCAACCGCCTAAGAGAGGTAGGCGTGGAGGGAGTGGCTCTGGCATGGATGGAGAGCTTCTTGTCTGGTCGATCTCAAGAAGTTAGTCTGGGCTCCCATAAATCCATCCATAGGGAGCTCAATAAGGAAGTGCCACAAGGCTCTTGCCTAAGCCCTACACTCTTCAACGTGTATCTGGCCCCCCTAGCCAACTTGGCAAGATCTTTCGGGTTCACCCCGGTGTCGTACGCAGACGACACACAACTCCTTTTTCCCTACAAAAACCTCACACCTGCGATGAAAAGATCTTTTGCAGATGACATGAGAGCCATTGCAGAATGGATGTCATCAAACCGTCTGCAGTGTAACGTAGGGAAAACTGAGGTCATGTTGTTCGGCCAAGCGGCAACACACTGGTCATCTGACTGGTGGCCCCTAGAGCTAGGCCCCGTCCCCATTCCGAAGAGCACGGTCAGGAACCTGGGAGTGCTACTTGATCAGCAACTTACACTTAAAGATCATGTGAATCAAGTTGCTGGTACCTGCTTTCGGGCTATTGGGATGTTAAGACGAGTCTTCCCCTACCTACCGGACCATCATAGGAAAACGCTTGTACAGGCTCTTGTCATCAGCAGGGTGGATTACTGTAACGGCTTGCTCCTTGGAGCAAACGAGGAACAGCTTAACAAATTACAGGTAATCCAAAACACAGCAGCAAGGATTGTCCTGAATGCTCCACCTAGGACTCCCTCCTGTCCCCTGCTGGCCAGACTCCACTGGCTTCCTGTGAGGAAACGAGTCCAGTTTAAAACTCTATGTACCATCCACAAGAGCATGATCGGGGAGGGCCCTAAATATCTAACTGAAATCTTCCAGCCCTATACCCCCGGGCGTTCTTTGCGCTCCAGTAACCAGCAGTTACTGCAGGTACCCAGAGTGAAGAAGACCAGACAAGGTGGCCGTGCGTTGGCCCATGCCGGACCAGTACTCTGGAACTCTTTGCCCTCAGATTTAAGATCACTTACCAGCCACCTGACTTTTCAAAAAGTCTTAAAAACACATCTGTTTCCCAGCACCTAATGTCCCACCTGCTTACAAACTACCACTGCACTTATCAGTACAGATCACTCCCTTTGTAGCAACAGCGCGGAGATACCCCTTCGGGGGTCTATTCTGGCGCTTTATAAGAATATAAAATAAATAAATAAATTCCCATTGGGAGCAGATAGAGAGATTTGGAGTTTTGGGTCGCCTAACTCACAGTTTAAAAAAACATTTTTTGGTGAAGTTGTTTTTCAAATTGCGTGTTTGAAAATGCCACTTTCAGACAGAGGGCATTTTCTTGCTTATCCATTCTGTGCCTCTTTTTGTCTGTAAAATCCACATTTAGATGAGGGTGACAGTTGGGCTCTTTTACATTCACTCTAGACAGACACACAAAAGGAGCAGTGTTATGCCTTGCATATCCTTATGGCCCTCACCAGACTGATGGGCCTTCTTGAGCTACAGTGGTGGGAGGAGTTGTCACCAACACCTGAATAGGGCTGTGCCTTTCCTCAAACACAGCTATCTCCACCCCCCCCCCCCCCCCTTCCCCCTAGTGTGTCTGGAACCAGGTCAGAGAAAGAAAAGACAGGGTCATCTGTACTGCAAAGACTTTCCTTTGAAGTTTGCCTACTTCAAAGGCAGAAAATTGTATAATTACTGGAGCTGTGACACCATAACTTCAGGACACTTCCAGGAAGAACAACTGTGTTGCTGTCAGGAGGGAATATCGCTTTGCTGTGTTGGCCTGCTGCTTGCTGCTTCTGTCCTGGGCAGTGAAAGAACTCTTTTTTTTTTCTACATCTTGCTTTTCAAGTTTCTCCAAGGTTTCTCAAGTTTCTTGCCTCCTGTGTGAAGTCTCAGGAATATTAAAGACTAAAACCACATCTTGTTACCAGCACTGGGACTCTTCAGCTGTGAGTCCTGAGTTGACAAGGGGTACCAAATTCAGTCCTGGGCCATTGGAACTGAGTGGTTGTGCTGTAACCTCCAAAAAAATCAAATCCGATGCTGTCCCTGATGCCGTCCCTGATGCCTGTACTGAAGCCGTGGTCAGCGCTCGTGAGGAACAGGACACATCAATTGTGATGACATCGCAGCCCAACCCTCACAGACGACATTGCTTCTTGTTTATTGTGTATATCCACACTTCTGGATCTCTTATAAAGGACACCTATACATCGTTTTTAAGTTACATGTAGGGGTCCTAGTTTTCCGTTGTTACTGTTTTTTTGCAGAAAAGAATACAGATGGGAAATCATTTTCCAGTCTCTATTTTCAAATACGGAAAATTCTCAATTCTCACTCCTGCCACCCAAGACTGCCAGGTCAGTAGATTGAACTTTGACCGTTCGGGGAGTTAAAAAAGAAAGCACGATTTTCTAATGAAGTCTTTAGGAGTGCAAATATACACTTATTTGCACGATTATAGAATGGAAGTATTTTCAGTTGAATGTATTGTACTGTGCTTAGCTAAAACCTCTTGGGTAGTCAAATGTGAGTACACATTTATAAGTTAAACGAAATGCGGAAATATACCCATAGCAGCTTCATTTATACACTAAACATAAATTACAAATGGGTAAATAGAGAAAAAATGAGCAAAAAAATAGATCTGGATAAATGCAAACAAAAATCACCATAATACCTCGAGCCCTAGTTATATGTCGCCTTGTGTATGCGTTACTCCCGGCTAATGCGTTTTTGTATACATGCTGCTTAAGCGCATAGCTGGCCAATACATCTATATTCAAACCCTCTTTTATTCTGTTATCGTACAGTGTTATGTGCAATTAACTTTTATTGTACATCATTCAGTCACCCTTGTGAGGGCTTAGTAGTGCTTTTAAAATAAAATGTAAAAAAAGCGAAATGTCCACAGCCCACCTAGATGCGCGGGGTAAGTGAGTGCTCAAAAACGACTTGGGTGGAGCGTGTTAGATTGGAGTGGATAGAATTCTTGCAAAAAAATTAAAAGGAATCGCGAAAGAAATAAGTTACTTAGGACAACGTTATAGGTAGAAAAAAAGATGTTAGAAAAAATTGTTTAAAAAAAAGTCAGTGAATGACAGTGCGAGCAGCGGAAGGACACAAATGAAACGAAATCAATTGATACTTGATCCATGCTCTGGAGAAATAAAAGGAAGTGAAGTGAGGCTATAGTGGTCAATCCGGAAGCAGCTAAAAAATATTGACGAACAAGCCAGCATATGGTAAGTAATGGGCAGGCTCTAAGCCCTTTACTGTATAAAATACCCCTTTGCAGCAACACCCTATTAGGTGGGCCCTAAAAGCGGCACAAGGCTGCTATAGCGGGGGGAGCGACAGAAAGAGATGAGAGAAAGAGACAGCAAGAGAAAGAAATAAGCGAGAAAAAAATCTATCTCCATCTATCTTATTGTTATCTAGCTCTACACCTGTTGCAGCCTTTCTATCCATCCACCCATCTATCTCTGTCTGCATCATCCATATCTCTTTGTCTACCATGTGTCTCCCCTTGGCTATTCGTTCATCTAGCTGCATGTCTTTATTTGTACCAATCTTGACCGGTCTCTATTGCTATCGATTAACATCTCTTTATCTTTTCCCTCTGTATCAGTCTGTAACTTTTGTATCTGTGTAAATGCATGTCTCTTATCAATATCCATCTGTCTATTTATCAACTCATCTCTTATCTATCTACCCCTGTCTGTCATTGCTCTGTATCATAACATGTTTGTGTTCCTTTTCGTGCCTCTGTTACTCTCTTCATCTGCACATCTGTCCCACTCGAAGCCTCTTATCCCGTACTGAGGCCACCCCCACCCCCATCCCCCCTACCCTCCCTCCGGCCCCCTTCTTCTGTCTCTTAGTGTATGCATACGTTTGGGTCGCACTCACACCAAGAATGCACTGGTACGGAAGTTCATTCGGAGTACAATCTGATCCGGCATTTGCGGTGACCATAGTATCGGCCTCATAAAATATATCATGGGTGGCTAGGTGTGGTTAATGCCACCTCCTTTACGCGCACTGCCCACGTTGTGCATATGCACTGCATAAAACCATAACATTCTCCTACGTGTTATGACGTGTTTGCCATTCCATGGTGCTCCGTTTTCTGGCACCCCAATGGAATTATTCATAACTTGGAGCTTGTAGTCATTTTCCGATTAACGAGTGCTTCCCGGCATCCGTAGTCTGGCTACCGTCTTGCACTTCCAGGCGCTGGTAGCATGATGCACAAACCGAGGATTTCCGAATTCGTCGGCTGCTGCAGGGTTTTATTTGATTTACTTGTTGCTGAACTTAAGTTCATATTTTGTGTCATCCGACCCCTGCTCTCTGTACCAACAGGTAAAGCCACTTTAATGATGTTACATTACATTATGTACCATTCCAAGGCAAGTGAGTGTTTGCTATGACTCAGTGGTAAGTGTACACATCCCAGCAGTGCCAATCAGGGAATGTAATGCAATGGTCAAAGTATACAGCCATCAATACGAGCAATCCTAAAAGCATATGTGTGGCTAGCAGACGTGCAAGCCGTGCAGGATTTAGGGGACTGTGAGCAGCACTAAATCTGCCCCGTATAGCTCTACATAATAAAATAATCAGTAAGGGCAGTCCTACAAGATGCTGTGTGGCTAGAAGACTTGATGCACACCACGCATGATCTAGGAAGAAAGAGCCAGGCTGGGAAAAGGAACCATGAGCATCACGGCAAATCTGTCCCAAAAGCACTACTTCAGCACAGCGT
The DNA here is from genome assembly GCF_964263255.1 of Lissotriton vulgaris. Taxonomy (NCBI): domain Eukaryota; kingdom Metazoa; phylum Chordata; class Amphibia; order Caudata; family Salamandridae; genus Lissotriton; species Lissotriton vulgaris. The sequence goes on from NC_141689.1 coordinate 289,284,151, forward strand.
TAAACCCTAACTGTTTCAAGGAGGGGCGTGCAAGGGGGTGCTAGGAAACAATTTAATCCCTGACCCTCGGCACAAACCTTTGGAAATGGGACCACGCGATACTTTTAAAGAACATCTTTCCAACATTTGGACTAACTCGTCATTTGTTTGTAGCTGCAAATTTCATGGATAATTCGTGTAGTACTCGGACACTCCACGCTCAGCCTCATTAGCCAAGAACATTATTCCTATCGCTAAAGCAGTAACACTTTACTATTGGAAAACAGTGCTGCAGGTCGAGACACTGGGCTTTCAGACGTGGATGTGTGTCCCAGTGGAAAAGGGATCCGCGTAAATCCTCTGCCAGAGCTGTGCCCTACGTGTAAATAATATACAAGAGTTGGAATCCAGTGTTGAAGTCTCCGTGCAACGCCAAAGAATCGCTACTATCGTATGTCTGGTGCAGCCAGGTTCTTGGTCAGTTATGTCCGATTGCTGTTCTTCTGTCAGTGCTTTGCACCCATCACATTATCTGTCGGTAGCAATAGAGTGCTACTAAGTGTACCAGGCTCCTGAAATAGGCCGTAGTGCTGCTCAGTGCAAAGGTCTTCACACTGTACCCCTGGTATTGTTTAGGTATACAAAATATGCCATGCTGCTGCTAAAATGCAGCATTACATAGGGGCTTAACCATTCTGTCATGCTGCTTAGTGTCACAGCATGGCAGGGCTGCTTGTTTGTGTGCTAGTGGTGATGCCCAGTTATACCAGACCTCATTAGTGTTCCAGTACTGTTGTTCAAATATGGCAAGATTATGGACTATATCCTGCCAACTTGTGCCAAGGCTGCTGCTGTTATGCACATGACTGCCTATATATCTGTGCAACTGCTGCTGGGACCTGGCTGTTGCTTATTCTTTGTCATCATGCTGTTGCATCATATGACATTGGTTTGCGCATGTTGGCAGGCACTTCTCACATGCCTTGGGGATGATGCTCATCTGTTGTTGGCGTAGCGGTTTATCTGACGTTTCATGGTTCTAGGTAATGTGATCTCTTGGTACCATGGGCACTGGACTGCTGTGCTCAGGTGTTGGATGGCTGCCTTTGAGCGACTTGTGTCCAGTTGAGGTTTCTTTGTGTTTCATGAGGCTGCTTGTTTACTGTGGGGATGGTTGTTTACATGAGGGCTAGGAGTGCTGTTTAGTCTGAATGAAATAAAGTAAATTTAACTTACCCCACACCAACACCTTCTGTTTTATCACATGCTTTAACAAAAGGGAAATATCAGCTCTTTATTTAATTTAATAAATCCTACCTCACATGCTTGATTAACCTATAAAATATGGCTTCAAAGGCAAGAAAAACTCTTAATTTGCTACTTGGAAGCATAATTGTACATCAGAACTGTAGGGTATTTACTGAGAAAACATCCTTGTGACCATGTTATGTCCCTGCACTTATTTTGCATTTGCTACTGTACCCGATGCTCATTCTCGCTGCCATCTGAATGTCCGAGAGCTGACTACCTCCGCCCGCCCACCCACCCACACCTTCCATAGTCGACTAGGTAGCTAACTCCTACTTTAACAGAACCTGGGGTGTGATTTGCACAAGCTCTCCATCCTCTCGGACATACTTCTTTCGTTCTTCTAGCATCCACCTTCTGGAATTAATGAAAATGTTTGATTACCTTCCCATTTCCCTAATGTCAAATCGTGCATCTGACCTGCTCCACCTGTCAGCAGAAACATCTCTGGCAAATTTCCTATTAGTCTCTCCCGAGTGACCGTTCCAGAACATTTGGTTGTTATTTTTCTGTGAGATGTTAATTTACACTCTGTAGCTGCATATTGTTAATGGAGCGGTCACTTGCCGCCTTACCTACACACCAACATCTATTTAGTAGTTCTCATATATGACTGCCCAGCAGGCAGATCCAAGGGTTTTACCATCATCTTCAGAAGTCACTTTGACCTGATTATGAGCCGGATCCCAGTTTTGCCATTGCAGAATGGGAATCCTTGATTATTCCGTCGTTCTTCATTTCATCCCCAACAGTATTTCCCCATTAGTTGTTGTTGTGTCATACTGAAAAAATAGAAGCCCTTTTTTTCTCTAGTAAAACTCAGCAGTTACATTTTCTTGTATATACTTAGCAAATCTTCCAAACAACCATCATTTTCATTTCATCCCAGCTGGGTTTCCATTACTAAGTTCGTTAAATGCATTCTTCAATCTAAACTTTTCTGTAAGATGCCATAGTCTGAACTATGCACAGAACCCATATCACTAGCCATGGGACCTTACTACAGTATGTTCTATCTGATGGCAGTTGACCCGTTTTGCACTGATGAAGAAACTACTGGAACTGGTATATCTAAAAATCCTATGGCACTTCTAGAAGCTGTATTCTACCTTTTGACTCATCCCTGATGGAAGCCATCATAAAACTACAGCGCCTGTTTGTCTATACTGGTTGCCACTTAATGCTTTATTTTTTTTAATTGTGCTCTTAGAAATCCTTGTAACGTAAGCAACTAGGCCAGCTCAATGGAAAGTGTATTTCGGAGGTGAACGGACAATTCTCAATAAACTTGTGCGTGGTTTATTTACCCAAAGTTAAAATCATTAAAACACAATCAATCTTTTCTACCTTTTTTCCAATACTTTTAAATACTCTGAAAGTTTGACGACCTCAGACTGTTTATTTCTTAACTTTGTTGTAATCCAGTGTTCTCCCCGCCCAGCGCTACCTCACTCTGTAATCCTGTCATGTGTACTAATGCCACCCTGGTTAAAGATGACGTGCATTGCTCTCTAACCTACCTCTTTAAGTCTCATATACCGATCAGTTATCTGTCCATTATCAACGACCTATTGTTTAGGATACATGAAAATATGTAAATATAGTGGGCTTTTGGTCAGCCCCATGCTCTTGATTGATTACTTTCTTGTCTATCATTTCTCTTTTCCGTATTCAATTAATTTTCCTTGTTATTGTTTTTCTTGCCCATTGATCACTTCTTCTCTACTGTATTCGAATTGGATTGCTTGTGTCCTTCCATGACTTGCATCCAAACAACTACCTTTTTTTGTTTATTTTAGAAGCTCGTGGGAAGTGAGTTTTATTTTTTTACTCTCTCCCTTGTGTTCTGTTTCTCGTTCTTAAGTGCCCCCAAACTCCATTCCATATACTACTCAATGTCTTCTCACTACGCCCCTTCCAGCCTTTTTTCTTTTTTCACTTTTACAACCTTGCTACTCCATTACTCCCCCCACCCTTCCCTGACCCTTTTTATTTTGTTTTTTTTCGCTGGCCCAGTAGCTGCAATTTGCAAGCAGGCTGCTGCTTTCTTTTTCATGTGCTGTCTCGCATATTATTAGTTTACATTTACTCCTTGAAGAATACTGCCCATGTGTATATGGCATCCTGTAGCGTCATAACGATGTGTCTTACAAGCGTATATTTTCTCACCATTTCTTTTGTCGATACTGTTCAGTAGTAACTATTTTCTCTCTCTGTGATACAGTGTACAGGACGTACCTGGTTTCTTAGTCTTGTTTGGTCCCAGTCTATCTTTGGTCTAGTGCCACACCTTGGAGGAGGAAAAGGAGAGCAGACATAAGAAACGGGGAACAGAGGGAGGACAGAGGAACTCATAGCAAGGGGAGGAGGGAAACCGAGAAAGGACTCTTAGACCTGGCATCCTTTGAGTGGTTCCCCTGTCTTTTTGCCTCTATCTCCTGTATTTTTGATAGTATGCTGGACTTCGTTTTTGCTGGTGTATGTACTCTGGGCACTTTCCCACTGCTGATCAGTGCTAAAGTGTAAGTGTTTCCTGTGTATATTGTAGTTCTCCATGATAGGCATATTTGATTTACTGGTATGTCCCTAGTAAAGATCTCTATGTGTGCCGGGACCTGTAAAACAAATGATACTAGTGGTCCTGCAGCACTTGTTGGGCCACTCACATGAGTAGCTCTGTAAACTTGTCTCAGGCCTGCCATTGTAGTGTCTGTGAGTGCAGTTTTAAACAGTTGTGTCGACCTGGCATGTGCACTCGCTTGCCAAGCCCTAACCTTCCCCTTTACTACATGTAAGGAACCCCTAAGGTTGGCCAAAGGTATCCCCATGAGCAGGGTGCAGTGTGTGTGTGAAAGGTAAGACATGTACTGGCGTGTTTTACCTGTTGTGATAGTGAAAGACTGCCAAATTCGTTTTTCACTATTGCCACGACTAGCTCTCCCATAAGCTATCATTAGAGCTGCCTTGTAACATCTTACAAGTGTACCTTTCAATTGGGAACAGCTAGAGATTTGGAGTTTGGGCTCTCTGAGCTCATGATTTAAAAACACATCTTTTAGTAAAGAAGGTGGCCATTTTCTTGTTTAACCATCCTGTGCCTCTGCCTGCCTGTGGAATCAATGTCTTTTTTAGACTGACAGGGGCCTGTTTGTGCATTCACTCTAGACAGTCACACAAAGAGAGTTGAGGTGTGCCCTGCATATCCTGATGGGCCATCACCAGGCTGATGGGCCTTCCTGAGCTAGAGTGGTGGGAGGAGCTGCCTCCTAAATAGGGCTGTGCCTGACTTTTCACAATACTGCCTCCACCCTCCTCCAGTGTGTCTGGAGCAAAGACTAGGAAGAACAAAAATGTGTGCACTGCAAAGACAGTCCTTTGAAGAATGCTACTTCAAAGGTCAAAAGGGGTATATGTATTGGACCTAAAACCCCAGGGTGCCCTTCTGCTGTGTTTTGCTTTGCTAGGTTGGCCTGCAGTTACTGCTTCTACTTTGGAGAGTAAAAGGACTGGACTTTGCTTTGTATCCTGGTTGTGTGCTTACCTCCTGTTAAGAAGTCTGACAGCCTGCAAAAATGTCACCTGCAGCATCCCTGAACTCCTCCTGGGAGTTCGGACCTGCCAAGTGGTGTCCATTGCAGTTCAGGGCCCTTGGAGGCTGTTCCTGCTGCACAAATCTACTTTAAACCACCAAAACTGATGCATCGCCCGTCCAGTGCCTGTTTTTCCGATGCGATTTACAAAAGGGGGTGGTGATGAACAGAGTGTCTGAATTGAGCAGACCACTCTTACCCAGTCCAAAGATCAGGGCTTGATCCATCACCGTTATTTATCTCACTGCCCTATCCCAGCTCAGAACCTGGCTATATGCAAATCAGTCTGTCCCTGGCCCAGTGCATCATGGGAACAGGGCAGACTAAACTACCAAGCCAATTCTTTACCAGAAAGGAGACAAGCTACCGGGGACCGGTTTCTGGCATTTCAGCCTCTTCGGCCCGGCTTGCTTGAATCCTGATGGAGCAGTGAGAAAGGGACTCATGTCTGAGTATACCCTGCCACACCTATAGTGGCCAAAATCGATTTACAAAAGGGGGTGGTGATGAACAGAGTGTCTGAATTGAGCAGACCACTCTTACCCAGTCCAAAGATCAGGGCTTGATCCATCACCGTTATTTATCTCACTGCCCCATCCCAGCTCAGAACCTGGCTATATGCAAATCAGTCTGTCCCTGGCCCAGTGCATCATGGGAACAGGGCAGACTAAACTAAACTGCAATGCCAGAAACCGGTCCCCGGTAGCTTGTTTCCTTCCCAGTGTAAGAATTGGCTTTTGTAGTTTGGTTTGCCCTGTTCCCATCATGCACTGGGACAGGAACAGACTAATTTGCATACAGCCAGGTTCTGAAACTGGGATGGTGCAGTGAGCTAAAAAACGGTGTTGGATCTAGCCCTGATCTCTTGACTGGGTGAGAGTATTCTGTTTAATTCAGAGACTCTGTCCCTCACCACCCCTTGTTGTAAATATTGTTTTTCCGATGCAGCACTGCTATGCGGGAGTCATTTCCACACACTGTGCTGTTTAAAAAAAGTGACACAGGTCCTGCCCGCGGCCAAAGAAACTGCCACAGCATGAGTTCAGTGCACTATGTCACCGAGGTCTGAGACCACTGCACGGATTCCGCCGCAGGCCCTGCTGTGCGTCTGACAAGATCAAAGCATCATGGGACCGCGGCTGAATAAACCAACCCAACCCCTCTTTGCTGCAGCAACATCGATCTCCAGCGCGTCCAGATTTCCACACATCGTATCTGTGCAACAAGCTTCTTCAATGCATCACCTGTAGACCAGCACGGTCTTGGATTTCGACACATCGCTTTCCTCTACAATTTCGATTTGATCCAACACTTATCCTGCATGCAACAGAACTGATGCATCAACTCCCCAAGGACTCAAGAACTATCACTGTATTTTTCTGACGCTTGCCTCCTCTGTGGCTGTTTTGCCTTGTAGATTTTGACACAGCTGAGGTACTTTGTGTGAAATCACCACATCCATAGAGCTCCATGGACAGGATTGCTTGAAACCTTTTAAAAGTTATATTTTGAGTACTGTATGTTTGATTTTTGTCATTTTGGTCTTGTTTGGTTTAGATAAAGATACTTTATTTTTCTAAACTGGTGTGGTGTCCATTTGTAGTGTTTTCGCTATGTTACTATGTGTTATGTACTCCTACTTTACACATTGCCTCTGAGGTAAGCCTGACTGCTCATGCCACGCTACCAAGGGGGTGAGCAGGTGTTATCTGGGTGTGTAACTTCCTTATCCTGACTACAAAGAAGGGTCCCTAATTGTACAGCGTGCAAACCGCTACCAACTAGAAACTCCCATTTCTAACAAGGATAATGTGGAATTGATGGAGTAATCCAGCAACCTGGGACTAACAAATTTCCATTACCTGGGCCCAATTCATTACTCAACAAGCCCCTTCATGCTTGGTGAGTGAAGTACCAAGCTTACCAAATTCAAATTAGTATATCATCCTCACATATACTTTGTGGCAATGCAATGTTTATTTATGTAATCATGGTTTGGCAAACTAATACCTGGAACTAGTAAAACTCATTACAAACTAAATTCAATAACTCTAATAAAGACAAACTCCCTTTTTAAATGTACAATTCTTTTATCTAATAAATTTGATTGCTCATCGTACATAATACAGCTTGAACCATCGATTCTCCAGTATTGGGGTGTCTTTCATAGATTCACATGCCTGAATCATTCCCCGTCGTCAGAGTGGGAGTCCCACGGTATATAAAAAAGCAATAAATATGCCCATAACAACCAAAAAACATTGGTAACAAGAAACCAGTAAGTAAAGTAGCCCAAAGCTACCAAGAAAAAAGTTCCACATGTATGACTATCATAGTCATTATACATAGCCCAAACTGCAGCCAATCAGGCGACAGCACCCACCAGAAAGTTTTCAGAGGCTCAGGCTCTCAGATTTTGTACTGAACGTCGTGTGAAGAGAGTCTCCCTGAGCTCTGCTCAGTTCTTCTCAAGTTTCTTCAGGATTTCTTGCTTTTAGGATGTCTTCCTCTACAAAATCATTATTCAGGCCTTGTGAATCTTGTGGTAAGCTCCGGCTTTTCTCAGAAGATCCCCACCAGAAATGAATCTACTGCCTGTATCCGGATCATCAAGTGAAGGACTGCAAGATATGCAGGACCTTCCCTCAAAAGACCCTCAGGGACAGAGAGGGCAGCTTACTTCTGTGGCTACAGAAGCTTAAGGACCAGGACAATCCAGTTTCTGAGGAAGGCAGTATTGCCTCTGGGACATCTGTGGCCTCTAGGAAGAGAGCTGCTGAGGAGGTTTTATCTTCTCCTGTGGCCAAGGTTGTGAAGAAACAGCAACCTTCTTAGGGGTCCGACAGGCCTTCCACTTCTAAGGCTACTCCTCCTGTCAAGAGCAAACCTTTACCTTCCACGTCCCCGAGAAGATCGGTCAAGATTCTGCCTCCAAAACCAACTTCTGAGAAGATTCTTCCTCAGAAGAAGACCCGTCGTCGACGACGCCATCGACGACCCACTTCGTCGACGAAGATCTCCGTCGACGCAACTTCCACGTCGACAGTAACTTTTTCATCACCTAAATGTGCAATGATCATGTCGTCTGCGTCATAACCTATATCGTCGACGAAAGAGACTACATCTACTCCTGTTGTCGACGCACCGTTGGCGACCAAGAAGATCTCGTCGCCGACTGCTTCATCGTGGACGACCTCGTCGACGGCCACTCTACGACGACCTCATCGTCGACGAGCTCGCCGACTAGAACTACATCGTCAACGAAGACTACATCGTCGACAAAGCCCTCCTTGTCGTCGAAGGCAATTTTATCGACGACCACGCCTTCGTCGGCCTTATCATCTTCAGCAGTTATTTCTTAATCGACGGGCACGTCTGCGACTCTTCCGACGACGCAAAAATTGTCAACATGTACGGAAATACAAGTCTAGTCACCATCTACGGCTTAAACTTCTACGCCGTCTACGACAAAGCCTTCTTTGCTACATAGACTAGGTTCTGTGCTTGAACCCTAATCTCCATTGCGTCTTTCTCCACATAAGGTACCTCTACAGGTTGCTGAAAAATTGCTGGACTCGGAAGACAGTGAGGAAGATTCTGATGTGGATGATAAGTTTGGAACAGCTACAAGTCCTTCAGAACTGTTCATTAAGTACTAAGAGGAAGATCAGGATGATCAACCTTTGCCTGAACATTTGGCGTCACCGGCTGCTAGTATCCCGACAGCTCAAATGCCTATAGCCTTGTTAACGAATTTTCAGCATATGCTAGACGATTATTATCGTCGTTTTCCGCCATCTGAATCAGCAGAGTCAGTGCCTCCTACACCAGTGGCGCAGGCTTCCACATCAGAATTCAGGTCTTCTAGACCTCCTTCACCAGTGATTTCTCATCACTCTGCAGAAGCACACTCATCAGAGGATGAGGAGAGAGAAGAAGGTGAAGTAGATGAGGTCTTTGTTGTCGGAGTGGGATGAACATCAAATCCAGACACCTCCTTCACCTCCAGTGCACATTGGAGGCTTTCACCTTCTTATGGGGAGAGCAACTCAACGTTTCCTTATCCCTATGGAAACTAAGAAAGAAGAATGCTTCCTCTATGACTTTAAAGACCAGCCAAGGAGACAGGTGTTGGCTATTCCAATTATAGATTTTATATGGAAAGAGGGACTAAAGGTGATGTTGAAACCTGCATCTATTCCTCCAGTCTAGCCACGTCTAGACAAAAAATATAAAGCGCCGGACAAGTCTCCAGCTTGCCTTATAGGACACCCAAAGGCAGATTCTGTGATTGTGCAAGCTGCCCAAAGGCGGGCTAGAAATCCATCATCCCTGATCACAGCCCCACCTGACAGAGATGTTAGGCGACTGGACTCGATTGGGAAACGAGTCTCTATGATGGCGGCGACAACGGTCCGTGAGGCCAATTCTCTAGCCATTCTGGGTCGGTACGACCGACAAATGTGGTTGGATATCTCACCGTACATCGACATGCTTCCGGAGCCTTAAAAATCAGATGCTCTGAAGATACTGCAAGAGGGAGAACGGATCTCGGCACAAATTATCGACTCTGCAGTGGATGTGGCTTCCACTGGTTTCAGGCAGCTAGCGGGGGCTGCTGTCCTACGCCGACAAGGCTGGTTAAAGGCTACTTCGTTTCGCCAGGAGGTGCAAGCTAAGATTCTGGACATGCCCTTCGATGGGGAGGCTTTGTTTGGCCCACATGTAGAAGAAGCCTTGCAAACCATTAAAAAGGACACAGAAACAGCCAGATCTCTTGGCACCTTGCAGTTTCGGAAGCCGCCCTTTTGGGGTGCGAGAGGACGTGGATCGTCCTCTAATCGAGGAAGCTATAGTTGGCAATCTTCCTACAGATCTTATCACTGTAATCAGCTCCACCATTCGCAACGTTACCAATTTTATGGCCAGCGCAGCACATCCTATTCCCAGAATAAGAAGAAACCTTCCTACCACGGAAAGGATTCCAATAAAAAGCAATGAGTATCATCACCTGCCACCGCTACTGCCGCAGTCCCATGTCAAGGTTGGAGGAAGAATCCCCAAATTTTATTCAAACTGGTCCTCAATAACATCGGACAGATGGGTCCTAGACATCGTAGCCAGGGGCCATGCTCTAGAATTCGAAAAGTTTCCTCCAAATTTCCCTCCTAAAGGCCCTCCTCCAGCTCATCTCAAGGAGTTGTTTTCCCAGATAAATTTGATATTGAAAAAAGGAGCGATCGAAAAAGTCCCTCAAGGGCAGAGAGGAACAGGATTCTATTCATGTTTCTTTCTAATAAAGAAAAAAGCCAGAGAATGGCGTCCAATTCTAGACCTTCGTTCCCCCAACAAGTATTTAAAGAAACTGTCATTTCGGATGTTGTCGCTTCAGGAAATACTTCATCTTCTGTCTGCAGGGGATCACATGGCCACCCTGGACCTTCAAGATGCGTACTTTCACATTCCCATTTTACCCCGTCACAAAGTTCCTGCGTTTCAGAGTGGCTGGCAGGGTGATTACGAAAGTCCTAGCTCCAGTAGCAGCGCACCTCCGGCTGGAGGGGATTCAAATATTTCCTTACCTGGACGATTGCCTTATCAAGGCGAATTCTTTCTCAGACACAAACATCCATGTCCAAAGAAGTCTGTCTCTCTTCCAATCGCTAGGTCTTTCTATAAATCTCGACAAGTCACATCTTGTTCCTTCACAAAGACAAACGTTCTTAGGAGCAACCTTAGACACACAAATAGTTCAAGCTTTCATATCGGACGAGAGGCAAAAGAGAATCCAAAACATGGCTCACCTGTTACTATCAAAAAGGTCTGTTTCAATCTGACAGTTCAAGTTCTTTCTAGGAATGGTCTCTTCTTGCATCCCGTTGATACCAAATTGCCGCCTCAGAACGAGGCCCCTTCAAGAGGAACTCAACCTGCAATGGTTACAAGTCTCAGGTTCTTTCGAAGATCTCATTCAAATCACTCCTCGGATGCGGGAGGCTTTTCTATGGTGGGACCAAGAAAGAAATCTAAAGAAAAGGTGTGCGTTTCTTCAAGAGACGCCGAATTACAGTATCACCGCAGACGCATCCTTCGAGGGTTGGGGAGTACATCTTCAAGGGCTGAAGGTCAGCGGAAAATGGAGCCCTCAACAAAGGACACGGCACAGCAATCTGCTAGAGCTAAGAGCCATCTTCTTAGCCCTCAAGTCCTTTCGTACACTCATTCTAGGAGCCACGGTATTAGTTCGCACAGACAATACTACAAGTATGCATTACTTAAACAAACAGGGAGGAACGAGGTCGGTTCTTCTGTCTCAGGAAGCCCAAGAAATCTGGGCTTGGGCGATACGACACAGGACCAATCTCTTGGCAGTCCACGTGCCGGGAGTTTCAAATGTTCTGGCGGACACCCTCAGCAGGTCAACGGTGTCCACCCACGAATGGGAACTGCATCAGCCAACGGTGGATGGAATCTTCCAGCAGTAGGGTCATCCTGATCTGGACCTCTTTACCACCAAGAAGACCAGCAAATGCCTGTTCTTTGCAAGCTGGCTTCCCCACAAAGACTCTCAGGGGAATGCGTTTTCGGTCAACTGGTCTCAAATATATGCTTACGCCTTTCCTCCGATACCGTTGGTTCCCAGGGTTCTCCGGAAGATGAAGAAAGAACCTTGTTGCTTAATTCTCATCGCTCCCAGATGGCCTTGCCAATTCTGGTTCACCAAACTTCTTCTCCTATCAGAGTGCCATTCAATTCAGTTTCGACCTATACCGAATCTCCTGTCCATTCAGAACGGTCAAATTTGCAATCTTGATCCTGTTTCTCTAAAATTAGCAGCTTGGCGCCTGAGCACCTTGAATTCGCTCATCTAAATATTCCTGCGGATTGTAAGGAGGTACTGGCTAACGCATGAGCACCTGCTACAATAAAGACATACAGACTTAAATGGAAAAGATTCTGCATGTGGTGTCAATCTGCTGGGCTTCACCCGTTTCACGCAACGCCGGAACAGATATTCCCTTATTTCTTGCATTTAGCGAGATCAGGCCTATCTCATGCAACATTAAAGGTCTTTTTGGCAGCCATTTCGAGGTACCGACAGGATGGATCTAACTCTCCTTATTCATCAAGAATAATATAACCATTTTTTAAGGGACTATTCCGAATGGTTCCTCCTGTACGTCGTCCGCCTCCATCATGGCTTCTTAATGTGGTATTAGCACAGCTCATGCGCCACCCATTTGAAGCAATTCATAAAGTGGATTTTAAATTTCTAACCTGGAAGGTTTCTCTGTTGCTGGCATTGACTTCATCAAGAAGAGTCAGCGATGTTCAAGCTTCACCGTCAATTCAATTCAATTCAATTCAAAAAAGCTTTTATTCGATTTGTACATACAAATCATACAAGCAGAAATACATAATTGAAATATTAAAAAGGACGCCATATAGTCATTCCTAAAAAGAAGAAAAAGAGGCTAAAGTGCATCAAGTAGAAAGTGATCATACCTCTATAGGTCATCATGTTATTACAAAATACGAACATTCTTACAATGACTAGCTGGGGATCAGTAGGAGTTGCTCACTAGGCTTTTCATGGGAACTGTACATTAAAATTATTAAGTAAGCATTCAATACAGTGGACCGCTTTATGTTTTATAATACCTTAATTACAGGAATTGATATGGATCATAAAAGTGAGAGCATATATATACAGACAGGAGTGTTTAACAGTAATATCATCATTAACAAATCCTGGCAGCTGTATAGCATAAGTACAGACAGGTAAGTAAACAACATTATAATACAATACTTTTCCTGGCAGCTGTACATTTTAAAATATAAGTAGCCAAAAAGAAACAAGTCTCCTCATTCTCTAGTGAAGATAAAAATATCAATGCTGTTTGTGTGGTACAAATGTTATATTTGATAAAAATGGGTTTAAGGTATTTTAACCTAAAAAAACTGATAAAATTTACAAAAAAGCAAGAAATGGCAACTACTTTGCCTGGAGGTGCTATCGCATGGACAGGGTATATTTGAACTAGTTTTCGTGTTTGGAAAGGCAACCAAGTGGTGTACAGTGCCCAATCTAACCCGTGTTAAGACATACTGGTGAGAAGGGCGAGTCACAAATACAAGATAGGGTTGTAATCCGGGTGCTAGATTTAGGTCTTTATAAAATTTCATAGTACCAAGATTGCTAACGGCTTTGTCTCGTTCGGCCTTTCGAAAATTAAGGAACGTAATCTTAATTTCTTTTTTTGAAATGGAGACAACCTTTTCAGGCTCACGGAACACATCAATGTTAAAAAGAAGTAGATACCAACGATGTATGTATCTTAACCACAATACATGTGAGGAGTGATCCAGACCTATACAATCAAGGATAATGTCCTTGGTGAATCGAGTCTCTGGCTTAGCCCAAATAGAACGCCACAATAAAAGTGGCCGAACTGCTGCTAAGTCAGAAATATACTCGATCCCAACTTCTTCATGGATCAACTGGGTGGAGGCAGAAGGGGGAACACATAACAGCCTCCTTAAGAACTTGTTTTCCTCCCTCTGCAGGGAAATACCCTCACAGTGACCCCATACCCCTGCCCCATACAGAGCAGAGGAAACACAACATACATTGTATATGTTCACCATATCAGAGATACTTCGTGAGCCGAGTTTGGAGGCAAAACAAAATATGCTACTAGTGGACCGTAGCATTTTTATCTTTACGGCATCAAATTCCGCGTTCCAAGACCCACTATTATTATATGTTATTCCCAGATAACAAAAGGATTTAACAGAAGTTAGCTTTTCCTTGTCAAGGAAAAAGGTATGCTTAACCTGCTTGGCTGCCTGACCACATGACATTACGTATGTCTTAGTTTTATTCACACGAAGCCGCCTAGCTTGAATGAATTGCATGAAATTATCAATTAGGCGCTGAAGGCCCAACTGTGTTCGAGATAAAAGGACAGCGTCATCCGCATAAAGTAACAGCGGAACAGGTTTACCATCAATCAAAGGGGCATCTGCTGGGATGTCAGACAGGGATCGGTCAACACCATTAATGAAAAGGGAAAATAAAAGCGGGGCTAAAACACAACCCTGACGTATGCCCCGAGACACTCTAAAAAACGGGGTACATTCACCAAGGGTGCCATAGCGAACTTTACATGAGAGTTTTTCATACAATCTTGCTAAAAAATTCACTATTTCCCTTGGTGCCCCTGCATCAAGCAGAACCTCCCAGAGAATATTATGGTTAACTAAATCAAATGCGCTGCTCAGATCAGCAAAACATAAAAAGAGGTTACCATTTTTAGCCACAGTATATTTACTGATTAAAAGGTCCAGATTTACGCATTGGTCCAGTGTACCCAGGCCTTTGCGAAAGCCATATTGGACTCTAGTTAAAATGTTAAAATCAGTTGCCCAGTCTTCCAGCCTCTTCAGCAAAATCCTACTCATCACCTTTACAGAGGCGTCCAATAATGAAATTGGACGATAATTAGAGGCCTCTGACTTGTCACCTTTCTTATGTAGAGGAATGATGATCGATTGACCCCAAGTAGAAGGAAATTCACTTTCGGCTGCACAATTAAAAACCCGCGTCAAGATGGGAGCCCATAACGCTATTTCGTCTTTGTATAAATCCAGCGGAACCCCATCAGGGCCAGGGGCCTTGCTTCCTTTACTTAAAGAGATAGCTTCCTGACATTCATCTAGTGTTATGTCCATCGAAAGGGGCAACCATGGGCTTAGATCTGGTGGAGATAACTCGGAGGTTGACCTTTCTGGATTAAATATTTTAGAAAAATGGGTAACCCAGTCGCTACATGCCACGTGAGAGGTCAATTCTGGAACATTTTCTTTATTGAGAAACGGGCTATTAATTGTTTCCCAATAAAGTTTACTGTTTTTGGTCTCAGCAGCCTCCCTCAGCTTGTCCCATGCCTCAGACTGTAATACCTTCTTCCTATTACCAATGGCTGTTTTATAACAGGCCCTGAGGTATTGTATCTCCGTCTTAACACGTGGTCTAGTGCCTAGCGCATTCTTTAGGTCGCGGAGGGTGACTATACATGTTTTATCAAACCACCCCTGCTTTGGACCGCCCTTAGCTGACGGGATCTTAGTAAAAATACCATCAATAATGCTATTCATGGATACAAAATAATCTATTAAGCAGCCAGAGTCACTGTCATCATCCAAACAATAACTGATTTGGTTCTTACAGAGAGTAACAACCTCCTTCTGTTTGACTTTGGAGTTTAGACCAGTCCATTTGACCCTTAAGCCCTTAGGTCTAGTAGGTACTATATCATTTGTACATTTACCACCCGGAACTAATGAAGTACCATGCCCCAAGAGGGTAACACGTAAGCTATTGTGGTCACTGAGACTTTCTTCATTCACATACAAATCCGTGTAGTCTCCACTGCTAGACAGCAAAATATGATCTATGAATGAACCTGCACCTCTGCCTGTAAATGTAGGGCATGTAATTGCCCGATTATTGACATTGCAGTTTAACAGGGTCATGTCTAGCGTGACTAGCATATTATTTATAGTGGAACCATAACTGCAGTGTTGGAAGTGTTTGAAGTGGGGAGAATCCTCCCTCCCCCCCTGGTCTCCCCAATGGCTTTTTAATGCTGTATCGAAGCCACAAATGTTCCCATTGGACAGATGGCAGGGCTGCAAGTTAAAATCACCAGCCCAAACCACCTCAGCCTTTCTTTTCGAGATGTCCAGAGCCTTAATGATTTCCCTTTCTAAAGGCGGTAAAATATCCCCCCTTGTAGTATCAAAAATATTATTATAGAAATTAACAATGACTAAATCAATATTCTTCCTACACTCCATCCTAATAACTTGACTGTATGTCCCCACGGTCGTACTATATTTGACCGTACAGTCACACAGCTTGGTTGACACTAACAATAAAAGTCCCCCCTTAGCCCTTCCCGAGCTAGATTTGGTTGCTCTAAGACAGAAGGATACATACCCTTCAATGTTAATAGGGTCTGGACACCAAGTTTCCTGAAGTAGGATTAGGTCAAATCCCTCACCCAGGAAGCTGGTCCAAAAGGGTGTACCTAGTTTGCCGGCAAGACCAGCGATGTTCCAAGAAATAAGAGAAATTCCTGCTGGTTTACCGGGATTACCAACAACAGATAGCTCCGACTGATTTGCTGGTGGTAGAAAGGCAGGACCCTCTTCCCGAAAGGTGGTAACTGAACTTTGGCTCGGGCTGGCAGTAGTTATACATATATCAGAGCTACCCTGGTTATCTATGTACTGGGTAGGTATTGGTAGTGACAATATAGTAGATTCGTGAGGTACAGCAGGAGGCTTGACAGAGGAAGAGGAACACTCCTTATCAAGAATGGACTTAGGGATGTTTAGATCCAGTGCTTCTAGAGGGCTAAGTCAGTCTACCTCATCTAGCACGGCGTATCTGTTTGGGTGGGCGAATTGTACAGACAAGGGGTCTTGGGAGTGGGGCGGGTCCTGCCACGTTTGTTGCCACGGGTGTTTGTCTAATTGTGGTGGCTGAAAAGATTGCTGCCATTGGTAAGCAGACTGAGGTACAGGTGGCGGAAAATGAAAAGGGTGTTGCCAGTGGGCTTTGACTTGATGCATAGGAAAAGGTGAGGCATTTGGTAGTTGCTGCTGTAAATTAACATAATGTGGGAAAAAAGGGGGCGGATAAGGTGGTTGCAGCCAAGGTTTAACGGCTTGCTGTGGAAAAAACCCCGGTCCACTGTTACTTTGAAAAGTGGAACAGGGAGGGTTAGGTCGTGCAGGCTTTGGTAAAAAATACGACAAAGGAAGTGGTTTAATTTGGGTCGCAGGACCACTATTGGGTGCATTACATACATAGCTTGCTGCCCCTACATCCCTAAAATTAACAGTTATTACGTCCCCTACTATTGATTTCTTACTTCTGCCCACCCAATCCCCTCTACGCACGGTAAGAATTTCACCGTTCATGTTATTAGGTAGGGGTTTATGTAGATGGAGCCATTGAGCACATTTATTTCTAAGCTCGGTAAACGTTTCTTTTACTCCCTCTTTCAATGGGGGAACTGCTGTCAACACGACAACAAAAGGAGAAACCTCTGGTGGTAAATTAATAGACCTGAAACGTGCCTGCTTTGGCTTAGGCCCTTCAGGTTTATTTTGTGCAGAGGTTGGATTGGGTTTCCCTGCTACTTCTTTAGCTTGAATAGTTGTAGTGGCAATATTATCAACAACTGGGTGTTGGTTCGCCAGAACAGGGACATTCTCCTTTGGAATCGATACAGTTATTGGTTGGACCGAATTGTTCACTGTTTGCGATTCAAGGGATATAACCGGGTTCCCAGGGGCTGCAATACCTTGAACCTTAGTTGGTACGTCTTTGGGGGACTGAATGTTCGTTAAACATTCGGGGGCTAATTCTGTGGTCCCTTGTAACTGAACATGCCCTTGTCCCTGCTTTTTTTGTGGCCATTTGGAGTGTATTAAGGAAGTAAGCCTATCCACTTTAGAAATTAAAGGTTTGATTTGTGCTGCTAAAGTGGCTTCAAGGTCTAGTTTTAAATCAGTAACCATGTTTTGTACCCAGCACGGAATACCCGAAGTCATTTGTGGAGTGGGGGAAATCAAATTGTGATTCCTAACTGGTGCTTTTGCTTTACTTTTGCCCTTCGATGTAACCTGTTGTTATAATCCTCAACCTGGGAGCGCGTTACTCACCACGGACTGTGGATCCGCTCACACCAGGGAGGACGGGGCAAAAGAGGCGGTGAGCGGCACCCGCGAAGCGGGTGTCGCGAACAGTTGATGTAGGTGGCTGGAAGCAGGAAAACACACAGCACAAGTCTGGCTCCTCACGAATAGCAGGTAAGCCCAGAAAGCGCCAATGAACCAGGAACCCAGGCGATGTTAAATGCGGAGGCTGGGGGCGTGGCCGCCGGGGGAAGAGGCAGCAGCTGTGTGCAGCTGAGGCTGCTGGACCTCGCAGTCCCTCGGTAGGCTCCACGCACAAACTGTTGTTATAATCCTCAACCTGGGAGCGCGTAACTCACCACGGACTGTGGATCCGCTCACACCAGGGAGGACGGGGCAAAAGAGGCGGTGAGCGGCACCCGCGAAGCGGGTGTCGCGAACAGTTGATGTAGGTGGCTGGAAGCAGGAAAACACACAGCACAAGTCTGGCTCCTCACGAATAGCAGGTAAGCCCAGAAAGCGCCAATGAACCAGGAACCCAGGCGATGTTAAATGCGGAGGCTGGGGGCGTGGCCGCCGGGGGAAGAGGCAGCAGCTGTGTGCAGCTGAGGCTGCTGGACCTCGCAGTCCCTCGGTAGGCTCCACGCACAAACTGTTGTTATAATCCTCAACCTGGGAGCGCGTAACTCACCACGGACTGTGGATCCGCTCACACCAGGGAGGACGGGGCAAAAGAGGCGGTGAGCGGCACCCGCGAAGCGGGTGTCGCGAACAGTTGATGTAGGTGGCTGGAAGCAGGAAAACACACAGCACAAGTCTGGCTCCTCACGAATAGCAGGTAAGCCCAGAAAGCCCAGAAAGCACCGTCAATTCACCTTTCTTGCAATTCACGTCCAATTCTTTGTGGCTGCGTACAAACCCTAAATTTAAGCCTAAGGTGCCTTCGGATTTTCACTTGAACAAACCAGTCATCTTAAAGACATTTTTTCCTACTCCACAATCCCCTGCGGAGAGGGCATTGCATACCCTTGACATCAGAAGATGTCTAAAATTCTATTCACAAAGGACCTCTACCATTCGCAAATCCGATCAACTGTTTGTTGCCTACGGGAAGATGGCAAAGACAAGCAGTGTCTAAACAGACCATAGCAAGTTGGATTTCTGCCGCTATTGACTTTTGCCATCTGCAAGCTGGAAGACCTTTGCAGACTTTTATCTATTATCTACAGATTTTTATCTATTTACACACACCCCACTCCATCACATCACAACTCTCGCACCACACATAGTCAAAAATTGTAAGTGCTCCTACGTAATTTGCAAGTCGCAGCACGCCCCAGTCCACAGCGGACTGGGATGGCCCCTATGATGAAGCATGTCACCGTGGGGCAACCCTGGTGAGAAAGCACAGTATGGACCTACAGTCGAAGAGACGCCCATTTCAGACATGCTGAGTAACCTGCCTCCAGCGCAAGTTCAGTGAGTGCAGCAGCTGTGCCCCTCCACCATCTCCATAAATGCCTTCGTATGCCTCGGCTTGTGAGTTAGTACAATATGTGAAATGCAGGAAATAAAACAACTTTTCAAGTCTGCTCTGTAGTCATACCTCGGCAAAAACATTATCTGTTTGTATGCTTTAACAGACAAGCTGGGAGTAGTGGGAAATAACAGTGAGAGTGCTGATGTCAGGTATTTTAGGGGAGAAAACGCATGCTCCCTTGAAGTGCTAAATGAAAACAAAAATGTGAGTGTGAGCAGTAGAAGGATACAAGTCATTTAATCAAAAGGATGGTAAGAAGCTCTTGAGGGAAGGATAAACTCAAGAAGAAGGAATGCCACCGATCAAGAAACAAGCTAACCAGTGGTAAGTAATGAGCTGGTATAAAGTTTCCTATGTTTTTTATATGGACCACCGGAGGCTTTATGATAAAAGGCAGCTAAAAACTGTAGGCGAGACATAATGTGCAGTATGGGTCTAAAAACGAAGACCCTCTTGGACAGATTTGCATGACTGATGCCTTTATTCTTCTGGCCTTTGTGAATGCCCTGATGTGTTGGGCATCCTCTACCACATGCAGCTTTCGTTGCTGTCGTGCATGGCATGTACTCTGGCAGCCCTGCAAGTCCTAACAGGGCATACGCTTTGTTACAACAAATTCTTGATGTATTCGGTGATTAGATGGAAATAAAATGTGTGAACGTATCGAGATGCAGATTATTCCTTTCTTAAAACTTCTTGTTGTCATGGCCATGCTTTCCCTGCTCCGCTCTCCTGTGCTGCAACTATTTTTGGACTCTGGCTCCCTAGACACTGTAACTTTAACATGGTGTCTTTTATTGCTGGTCTAATCCACGAGGGCCCTCTGTCTGCATGCTAGGCATTTCTAACGTACAGTGGGGCATTACTCTGGATCAGACGTGCACAAGTGTACAGAATGTTCTAGGAGCCAACTCTACAGTGCCTCATAATTAACTACCCTCCGTGGACCTCAGCAATGCCGACGGATTGTAGTAATGAAGACTTTTACACGAGAGGCTGTTGGAGTGAGGCGACCGACGTCCCACTCTTATCCAAAGCATGTTGGAGCCTTTTAATGCTAGTCCAAGGGATTGGCAGACAGTCAGAATCGAAGTCCTCTTTTCTTCTTGATTACGGAATGTTTGTTGGCATGTTTGGTCCCGTAGCCATCTGTTTTCAGATTTACTTAGCATCTCTTTACCTTTCTATCATTTCTCATAAACAAGTAAAACTACCAACTTAGCCTTCCGGAAAGCTAAAAGTGGATCTTTCTAGATTAGTCCCTTACTCTTAATCTTCCTACTGGGAAGTGCCTTGTGTGATTGAGGGCGGAGAGTGGTACCACATTAGTGTTAACTTCATTCATTCATACATATACAAGTCCCTTATCTTTCCCCTCACTGGTGGCATCCCTACACTAACATCACATTGTGTAGCTCCAATAGTGTAGGCGGCTTTCGTTACTTAGGTATCTACATTACAAGTGGTGAGGAAGAAATACAGAAGTGAAACTTGCTCCCTCAATTGGATTGCCTCCGGGGTGACCTCGTCTATTGGCGGACGCTTCTGATCTCCCTGGTGAGTAGGGCTGTTCTCTTCAAGATGATGACCCTCCTGCGTCAGCTCTATGTTCTACAGAATATCCTGTTTGAAATACCCTCTGACTTCTTTAAGTAGATAGTGAATTGCGGGATCTCCTGTGGGGAGAGGGGCAGTTCCAGAATCACACTCAGTAAGCTTCAAAAATGGGTGTATGAAGTGGGGTTGGCGTCCCGGACATACACAAGTACTACTGGGCAGCACAATTGATATTAATAAATGACTGAGTGTTCATGGATGGAGCTGAATGGGGATACCGTATGGATCGGGAGACCATGGAAAGTCGGGGCTATTCATCACTGTTGTATGTAGGGGGTGTGAGGCTGCCCTGGCGACCCACCCCCAGACGGTGGTGAGGGCATGGCGACAACCACTAGATTCCTGGGATGGGACGAAAAGTGACTGGACAGAACTCTGTTATGTGACAGTGACCTCCTGGGGGAAGTTGGTAGGCTATAGGGGGTTTCCAAATGGGAGCTACCAGGCATTGAACACCTAGGGGATGTGTGGAGAGGAAAAGCATCAGTAACATTCGAGGTTCTACAGCAGAAATAGTAGATGACAGTCGGAGTGCTTTAAATATTTACATTGGGTCATAATCTGCTGTGCACCACATACTAGAGTGAGAGCCATTGCCAGAGTCAGTACCTCTCGAGGATCGACTCCTGTTGGACCCCAAGACAGACAAGGCCTACTCACTGACCTAAAAGAAACTAATGATCAATTCCCCTGACCCTCTGCAGAAACTACGGGAAGCATAGGAGGGAGACATTGGATTTATAGAGGAGGAGAATTGGGTTGAAGCAATACAGAGCCCTGGAGAAATGGCTATACGTGCCCATTTCTGTTTAGTACAGCTACAAATACTCCATAGGTCGGACGACTCCAGAACATTTCTGCACCGCCTGGGGACGTGCCACACTGCCGTTTTGTGGCAGTAGTTGTGGTATGGTAGATTATTTTTTCCACATACTCTGGGACTGTCCAGAAATTCAATGTTGCTGTAAGCGAGTAGTGCAAATTATGAGCCGAGTCACTGGACTCAACATGCCCCGGGTAGCTAGATGGCACCTCCTATCTATATCTGGTGACAGAGTGGCCCAAATATCAAAAGACATGGCTTGCATTGGCCTCTGGGATTGCTAAGTGAACTATACCACGAGCCTGGGGCTGAGCGAGTCACCACAAATTGCAGACTGGGAAACTGATCTAGTTTGGTGTCAAAGGGCTGAGCACGTGGTATACCAGAGTCGGGGCTGCCCAAAGAAATGAGACAAAATTAGGGACAACCGGCACAATCATGGGCTAGTGAGCATCTCTGCTTTCGCTGCTTGCTTTTCAAGGATTACATTTTTTTTAAGCACTTTGTTGGACCTGACCCTCTCTTTAGAGTCACCCCATAGTTTTGCCTTCCTTTGCTGAACCGGTTTCTGTTAGTAGCTACTCTGTACACTGTTTACTTGTTAACCAGTGCAAAAGCCCTTGTTCTCTTCCCTTCTAAACATGGTAAAATGTACCTATACCTGATTGGTACATTTAATTAACTTGTGAGTCTCTAGAACTTGGTACTAAATGTACCCAGGGCCTGTAAAATGTAATACTACTAATGGTCTGCAGCACGCATTGTGCCACCCCCTAAAGTAGCCTCAAACATGTCTCAAGCCTGCCACTGCATTCTGTAGTGCAGTGTTAAACTTCCATTTCAGCCTGGCAAAGTAAACCTTTTGCCTGGCCTAAACCTCCCTTTGCATACTTATAAGTCAAGCCTATGGTAGTCCCTGAAAGCTCCTAAAGGTAGGGTGCATGCTGACCATGGGGGTTGCCCAACTTGTCATTGATTCAGCAGATCACTGGCTCAATCATTGCCCAGCCACTGCACGTTTAATAATGTTAAGTAGCATGGATATGTAGAGCGCAAAATGTGTCGCTCATGAGTGTATCCAGGCCCTGAGTATGTGCAGGTTCTGCAAGAAGGATCTTTTAAAGAGCCACATTTTCAGATTCTTGCGTAAATCCATAAGTGACTTGGTTGTCCTGATGTGCCGGGGAAGGTTGTTCCAATATTTGGCTGCCCGGTAAGAGAAGGCCCTACCTCCTGTCTTGCTTCTATGGATACGGAGGGTGTAGGCAAGTGCGAGTGATGGAAGCGGAGATTCTTGGTTGGTTGTTGGAAGTGTAGCCGGTAGTTGAGGCAGGTGGGACCCTGGTTGTGAAGTGCCTTGTAGGCCTTGGTATGGATTTTGACCTGAAACTTTTCTGAATGGGGAGCCAATTTAGTTTTTGGTGGTGCGGTGTGATGTTCATGTGGTGACGAAAGTTGAGGATTAGTCTGGCTGTAGAGTTTTTGATGGTTTGCAGCTTGTGTAGCAGATGTGAATAGATGCCGCAGTAGAGGGTGTTGCCGTAGTCCAGTCTGCTTGTGATGAGTCTGGTGACAAACTTTCTGGTTTCAGGAGGGAGCCATTTAATAATTTTTCTGAGTATCCAAAGTATGTGAAAGCAGGTGGAGGGAGGTGACTGCGTTGATTTGATGTCTCATGGTGAGGTTGGTTTCCTGGATGATGCACAGATTTCTGGTGTGGTTGGAGGGTGAGTGGGTGGGGCCTAGTTCGGTGGGCCATCAGGTGGAGTCCCAGGGTGAGTTCTTGTTGCTGAATATCAGTACTTCCGTCTTGTCAGCATTGAGTTTAAGTTAGTTGTCTCCCATCCAGTTGGCAACATTGTTCATGCACATTTTGAAACTACTTTTGGTGGTGTTGGTGTCTTCTGAGAAGAATAGGATGAGTTTGGTGTTGGCATAAGGCATAAGAGATGATGAGTCCGTGGGTCTAAATGATGGTTGCTAGAGGTGACTTGTATGCGTTGAAGAGAGTGGGGCTGAGTGAAGAGCTTTGCAGGACAACGCAGATGAGGTCCTTTGGGTCTGAGATGAACGGAGGGAGATTGACCCATTGCTTTCTTCCTGTCAGAAAGGAGGCTATCCACTTGAGAATTAGTACTTGGATTCCAGTTTCTTGTAGTCTGGAGTTCTGTGTTGTAGGAAACTGTGTTGAAGGTGGTGGAGAGGTCCAAGGGGATGAGTGCAGCAGTGTGGCCTCTATCTAGTATGGTGGGAATTTCGTCGGAAGCTGAGCTGAGGGCCATCTCAGTGCTGTGGCTGTTAGAGAAACCTGATGGTGCGCTGCTGTACAGGAGATTGTGGTGTTCAAGGTAGTGGGAGAGATGATGGTGATGACCTTTTCTATAACTTTGGCAGGGAGGAGGGTTGGTAGTGCTTAGTACTTATGGGTCCGCTGAGGGTGTCTTGAGGAGCAGGGTGACTTCTACGTGTTTCCAGGCATCCCTGAAAGTGGCTGTAGCGATGGAGGGATGTCCAGCTCACCACCTGTTTCCTTGTGTGAGATTGCATTTTGCCCTTGCTAATTCGAACAATGCAAGGTTCATGGAAGACTTGGTGGCTTCCTTAGAGTTGTCAACTGTGACTCTGCTCTATTTTTGGAATTTTGATATATAGCTCCCAAAAGTGACAAGGGTGGACTGCTCACCGAAGCTGTATGACTAGGAGCTATGTCACTGGGTGCTCTAGCAGAATTAGCACCATGATTTGGAGCCAGTTGCTCTCACCTGGCCTGACAGCCTAGAAAGAACACAAGGTTCATTCAGTCAGCACGGTATGACCTTGTAAGCCTGTGGTGACTCTTGTCCCTTCTACATTCCTGTTCTTTTATCTGCTGTGAGTACCAAAAACAGGGTAGGTGCAGTGCATCGATATGCTTAAAATGTGCTCGTTTGTTTCTCTAGCTCATGTGGTACACGAGGCTCGCTTCTACAAATGAGTGTTTATAACTCCCCGGCTGTCTCTCCTCCCACGCGTCTGTGCAGTCCTCAGACAGAATATGGTCCCCCCCCCACCCCCCCGCCCCTCCCCCGCGTGACTCGAAGGGGGGGGGGGGCGCTTTCTTCCATCCCCTCTGTGAGCGCCGAGTCACGGAGATGCTGAGCGGCCCGCGGTGCTCCCCGTGGGTGGGGACGCATTAGCCGCGCGCTCCTGTGGCGAGGACTCCAGCAGCGCCTTTGACGAGGTAAACCCGGAAGCCTGGTCTTTGTTCTCAGCCAGAGCCCCGCACTGCCATTTTCCGCGGCTTTCCCGAGGTGAGAGACCGAGAGCAGGGCTGTGTTCCCCAGAGGCAGCAGCACATGATTTAATGGACAGAACACTCCGGGTCGCCGAGCGAGGCTTTAATGCTTGAACATATGGGAGGAGAATGCCTTCTGATACGACTTTCCATTTTCTGTGTCATAGTAGACCCAATCCAAACCTGAATATTATCTCAAATGCCGGCTTAAATCATTATGTATAGGCTCGTGACGTGTATTTCGTATTCACATTTTATCCATTTGTCGTCCAGAGAATGTTTATTGGATTTTACTCTATAATCCGTGCCACTAAGATGACACATTTCATGTTGGTAGGGCACAATGTTAGTCTTGGCTTCAGTGTTTTCTGGGAATTGTAGGTTTCAATGCCTTCAGCTGAACCGAGTTGAACAACTAGTCTCACAAATATTGAATATTTATTGGGAATTGCGGGCAAGATGAACTATGAGAATGAATACATTTACTGATAATTGTGAGCACGGCAAATTACCTTTATTCGACTAGCGTACTGAACATTATGATGTCAGAAAGGAAAATACAAATCCGGTGTAGTTGTGTTAAACATAAATAAAGGAACTGAGAGATGCACCTTCATCTTAGTAAATTAAATGCTCAGCACTAAGATATGTGGTAATCTGCAGGTTTTCTGTTTAAATCCGAGAAACTGGTTCTGCTTGCCATCCTTTCCAACCGAATACAATTAAGTCTGGTAATGGTTGTCTCTGTTATTTATAGCAGTTAGATTCACTATATAAATACACATTATTTTTATTATTTAACTCAATTGTGTGCCTGTATATAGTACACTGAAATGATTTTCAGTTTACATTGGCATCAGTTCACTGATGGGCGTTACTTGGGTAGCAATGGTGGTGCGTGCACTGTGCAGCCATCTTGCTATTATGGTGGTAACATTAAAAGTTCACATTTCGTTACATGATATGTGCATTTGTTTTTGGTGCTTAGTGAAGATGATACTAGGTAAGGTAGACTCTTTAGGTTGACGAAGGGGATGCGTTAGGGCTATTTGATGATACTCAAGGTGATAGGTTTGAGGCTATTACAGCTTTAGGATTAAAGGAGGGCAGCTATTGGAGTTATGGAAATATGATCTTGACATAGTAATGGCTACGGATCAGGGGTGTCCAGCATTGTTCCACGAAGGCTGAAGTCATGGCTGCTTTTCAGGGTACCCAGACTTTATACATTTGCATGAATTATCCACATTCTCAGTAGTTATTATGAAAATCTGAGTGGCCCAGTGGTTGCAGTAGCAGTTGATTAACATAATTCTGTGGGCTTCCATTAATCCTGCATTGGGGTGCAACACTATAGGCAACACAGGCCAATGTCCTTGATTTCAAAGCCAAACCCTTTGGCTTCAGAATTAACATCAGAGTGTGCACTTGCACTGAAACAGTTTTGGATCACAGCTCTCAGTTAGGAGTTATGACCTCACATGAAGTCACTTGGATGAGGCTGGAGAAGAAATATCTGTGGTGGATGGAGGTTTTGAGCTCATCAATGTGGTTGAGGACTTTTATTGAGTTTGTGTTGCGCTTGGTGTGGTTGAGAGCTTTCTCGATGGAGTATGTGTTACAATTGTTGATGGTCGTGGTGTACTGACCTGTTTAAAAAGTGTTTTCAGGGTTTTAGAGCAGGAGAGATGTTGGGCTAAACAAATTTTTATGTGTGTGTTAATGGTGTCTTTAAAGTAGTGCATTAGGCCGTCTAGACAATGGTACGAAATTGCACGATTTATAGGGGAGCATTTACAGGAACTCCACCATAAAATAGGATACTCCCCATCCATTCTCTTCCTCGTTCCACAACCCAATGAGTATGTGGGAAGGTTTAGGTTGATAGAGCTGACAGCAACGTCTCTGCAGGCTCCCACCCTAGGTCCCTCATTGGCAGTGGTGACGCCACAGAGAGAGGAGGACCACCTGCCCTTATTAAGGTGGATGGCCCATTATCATTTTTATTGTCAGTACCTCTATGAAAGACTGCCCTGTAAAACTCTCAGGATGTGAAGTCACTTGTTGTCTGGGTAATGTAAATATAAACGTAGTGCAGAAGTTATACAAGCTATACAAGTGGAAGGTGAGAGGGTGAAGGAGAGGTGTGCTCTGATTGAGCAGATCGTTGAAGCAAAGGTTGCAAAGGAACTTAAGTGAGTAAGTTTCTGTAATGTGGTGTGGAGAGGGATGCAAGTCATTGCAGAGACCTGGAGAGAAAGTGTGAAAGAGTGAGAGATGCATACCTTGAAATAGGGTGCGAGAGATAGTTTTGTGTGTGCATGCGAAAGTTGTGTTTGTGTTTGTGTTGATTCTCTCGTAGAAGTATTTGAAAAGGCCCTGGGCAGAGTTGATTGTAGGGGGAGGGTTGTCTGGCCTTGTGTATTTTAGGAGTACTTGACTTCCACTGTTTTTGAGGTAGGCGTGCACATGCATCACGGTTTAGTAACATGAGATTTAGGATTGTGGTTGAGTGCTGGAAGTAGCGAAGATTTCTTAAAATTTAATTTCTTTAAACGCTTCATCAAGGATTTGGTTAAATGAGATGATTGCATGAGAATTCATTCTGGTTCACCAAAGTGATTCCATGTCCATATAAAATCAATTTCTTTAGATATAACAAGATGCACTTTACTGGCCACGCTAGGACATTTCTGTTTTTTGCTATACTACTTGCAAGAAGAGAGATATGCAAGGTTTGGATTGAAAATTCAGCACCAACCCACGCAAATTGGCTGTCGTCTCTCTATGCAACCTCTAAAACTGACTTGAGGAGATCAGGCAGTGAGCGGAGCCGTATCTTTTGGGACGTTCTAGTTCAATGGAGACAATAACCGGGGTTTTTTTTTTTTTTTTTTTTTTCCCCGGTCCTCTGATTATGCCTTGAAACTCCAAGAACTAGGCCCCCCCCAGTCGGCTCAGAATGGCTAGTTCAACTGAATAAAACTTCAAGTTTGGAGTCTTTTCCCACGATACTCTTCGGGCCATCCATTGCCGAATTCCACCTAATAGAGCATAGGATGCAGAGGAAACTATGCTCCTGGATAGAGTGGTTGGCAGCTGGAGGTTAATAAATAAGAGGTGGCCAGGCAAATGAGGATACAAAAAAAAAAAAAAAAAAAAAAAAAAGATGCACTTTACTGGCTTCTGTGATTTGTTGAACTCTATCCTCCCTGCCGATCTTGCCGACGCTATTAATTTTCCTAAATACAAGATATAGGTGCTATTTAATTTGTGCAAGACAATGGTTATTGGTGGGTTGAACAATGTTAGTTTTCAGTCAATTGAAAATAAACCAGAGCGATTTTTCAGTCTGATGAGTCCAGCCAATTTGGCTGTGTGCATCTTCTCTCCTTTTACTTATGTTCATACAAAAGGTAGCAGGACAGTGTTTGCAGAGCTTCCATGGCCCTTGTTATGTTATGTTATGTTATGTTATAATGGCTTTTGTAGAGCGCACGGCTACTCAAAAAGAGTGTCCCGGCGCTTTTGGAAAGGAGGGCTGCAGTATACTAACATAACACATTAAAAGAGAAAGTATCTCAGACAGAAAGAACACAACAAGTAAAAAGGCCTACTGGGTAAACAACCAGGTTTTGAGGCCATTTCTAAAAGCAAGTAAGCTGGTGGCTCCCCGAAGTATAAGGGGCAGAGAGTTCCACAGCTGTGGCGCCAGTAGTCCAAAGGAGCGACCTCCCAGGCGCGCTCTCTTCACTCATGGGACAGTCGCCAAAAACTGGGATTCAGACCTCAGAGAACGAGCCGGACGGTAGAAGGCAAGTCTCTTTTGGAGGTACTTAGCTCCCGTCGCATGGAGGGCCTTGTATGTCAAGGTCAAAGCCTTAAAGGCGATCCGCTTGCGGATTGGGAGCCAATGCAGGGTCTGCAGCAAGCCCGCTGCGCTAGCACGTCTGTTCAAGCCAAAAATCGCTCTCGCCGCAGCATTCTGCACATTTTGGAGCCGCTGTAGCAGGTACTCTGGCAGGCCCAGATACAGAACGTTTGAATAATCTAGCCTAGAGCCTATCAGGGCCTGCACAGTCAGCTTCCTGTGCTCCTCCGATAAGAGGGGAAGAAACCTCCGCAGCATCCTAAGGAGGCCGAATCAGATGCCAGACACCCCCAGGATCTGGGACTTCATAGTCAACCCCTTGTCCATCTTGACCCCCAAGTTCTTAGCCATTTGGGATGAACAAGTAGGGGGGAACATATTAGTAGGCCACCAAGCCTGCCAGTCTGGCTCCGTGTCACACCCAAAGAAGAGTACCTCGGACTTATCGGAATTGCACTTGAGGCTGTTCAGTTGAAACCATTGGAACACAGCCCCAAGGCAATCCCGGATACTCTCCCCATCAAAGTCTCCTCCTCTCTTGCACGAGAAGAGGAGCTGGGTGTCGTCTGCATAGGATACGATCCGGGCCCCAAACGACTCCGCCAACGCCACCAAAGGGGTCATGAAGATATTAAAGAGGGTCGGGCTCAAGATAGAGCCCTGAGGGACCCCGACTCCCAGAGGCGGCATCACGGCGGAATCTGGCGAGGCCCAGACCGTTTGCCGGCGGCCGGCTAGAAAGAAGGAAAACCAGCTGAGCACCGTCCCCCGTAGTCCAATCTCACAAAGTCTTGTGAGAAGGCCATCATGGGGGACGGTGTCAAAAGCCGCCGACAAATCCAGCATCACCAGCATGGCTTTGCCCCCAGTATCCAGAACCCCTTTAATGGTTTCTGAGACCTCGAGGAGCGCAGTCTCCGTGCTGAGATTTGGGCGGAAGCCCGACTGGGTGGCATGCAGAATCTCATTTGTCTCTAGAAAATTGGACAGCACCGTCTGCACGTGCTTTTCTACAATTTTCGTGAGAGCCGGCAGCAGAGAGATAGGCCGGTAGTTGACTGGGGCCTTTGGATCCAGGCCAGGCTTCTTGAGCAGCGGGATGACCATTGCCTGCTTCCAAGCCTGCGGAACCACTCCCTGGCTCAGCGAGAGATTCAGTAGCGGGTTAGCCAACGGATTAATCACCTCGGCCAATTTCGCCAGAATTTTAGCAGGGCACGGGTCCAAGGGCGAGCCCGATTTCAAGTTGCCCATAAGTGCTAAAGAGCCCGGCGCAGATATAGGTGGAAACACGCTCAGCGTCAAGCCTGGCGAAGCCAGGGGCGATCGGTTGGCCTCAAAATTAATCAGCCCCGCAGGTACAGCCGATGAAAAAGAATCCTGTATAAGTTGGATCTTGCTAGTAAAAAAACTAGCAAGATCAGAGGCCCAGGAGTCAGAGGGCCTCTCCTCAGAGATGTTAGACCGTGGAGATATAAATTCTCTAACTATAGAGAAAATCTCCTTACAGGAGTTGGAGGCAGCTTCTATCCTCCCTGCCAGGTAGGCTTTCTTACCCAGGCGAATGTCCCGGTGATAGTCCTTAACCGCACTCTTATAAGTCAGCTTAGCCTCCGAGTCATATTTTACCCGCCAGGCTCTTTCGGCCACCTTGCACTGCTGCCTCCTGGCCGACAGTGCTGCGGTGAACCAAGGGGCGGAAACCCGTTTAGGAGTAAACGGGTTTCCGGAGCTTGAGCTTCCGGTAAGTTGTCGCTTGATCATGGCCCTCCTTTGCCTTAGGAGAGAGCTGCAGCTAGGTTCTACACACTCCCTGTAGTAGTCATGCAAACATTGCATTTATTTGTGTAGGTCTAAATCTGAACTATATCTCATTCCGAAATTAAGCTATAATGCAGGTAGGCTTCCAGATGACTTTGCTGGCTCAATTTAAAGATCTGGTTACTTGGTTTCATATATATATTTGCTCTACCCCAGTCACACCCTCCATCTCAAGATGTGTCCTTCTGACACGCTAAGGAATTGAGACCATGATTTACTGTGTGTTTTACTTCTTCCGACTACTTTAAAACGGAACTTGTTGTCTATTATAGCCTTACATAACAGTAGATGTTTTTAGTTTTCAAAGTTAACATTACATTTTCTGGTGACGCAAGTGGGCCAGGCTTCCATAAGTAACTTTAAAAAAGATTATTATGCTGCGAAGATAAACATCCCAGCTTTACAAATTAATTAATTTTTATATGTTGCAGATAATTATCGTGTATATACTTTTTTTTTTTTTTACATAGTCTCACATTTCAGGCAGAAAGTTAAAACAATTGCCTTTCTTAACCTGCATTTCAGAGGTGTGAAGTTTAGACCAGGATTGAATTCTGCATGCAGAATTCAATCATGGTCTAAACTTCACACGTTCCCTTAGTATGTATTTGTGAGAAACCGTGCTGGTGACCACAATGACAACTGCATCTAAACATTTTAAAGGAAGGGCTTCACCAAGAATGTGTCCTTTGTTTGTCCCTCCACTGCACACTGCTACACCACAGCCACTATGTGCCAGCCATTTATCCTCTACCCACCGTACTGCTTCTTGATGGTTCCCGAGCTACGAACAGAGAAGGCTGTCTCAGCCACAAATGCATCTCATTAATTACCAACTGCCCCCAGTCTCCTTCAAGCGTCATGCAGGGTTTGTTTTCTATAAGAAACTTTGTTTATGGTGCTTTTCGAAGGTAGTTCATGCAATCTTTAAGTGCTCTTGTCAGGCCTTTCACAGGTGTGTCAGCTTTGACCTATCTAAAGGAGGATGGGTAAGTGTTCAGTTATGGTTGCACCAGAGGTTTAGTTTACTGTGAGAGGGTAGACTTCTGAGCCTCTAAACCTTCACCCAGACACTCGTTGACGGTCGTGAGGCTCAGAAGCAATGTCTTGCAAAGGAGTTATGGCTTAGAAGTGATGTCAGCTGTACTGTGGTTACAGTACCGAGTGTACTGAATGTTTTTGGGGACAGGTCACTTGGTGAGAGTTTTGCTCTGCTCTTTGCTTAGTACTCGGTGCTCAAAATAATGGTACGGTCCCAACAAAACCATTTTTCGGCACCCACAAAGAGGATACCCTACTAAAGTTGTCTTCAACATCAAAACTGGCCTATTTTGCTGATATTTAAAGCAAACCACCTCCGCTCTGAGTTCCCTCTCCTTTGCCTGCTACCTCAAGCATAGTCAGGGAAATGAAAGGAAAGTATAGATGCAGGCTATCTAGACATTATTTCTCCAAGAAACCAACAGGGGGGGGGGGGGGTGATATTTGATTTGATTTTCATTCGCAAGTTCAGCCCATTATATAATATTTGGTCCGTGCTGCCTTTCTTCAAAGTACTTGTTAATCATTGATCTTTGCAGTTTTCTTTCAAAGATAACAAGCAACGTTACTTTTGGGAATGTAGTTAAACACTGCAAAACGTAAATCCCACAAAGACATAATTATGGGGACCAAAGCTCCAAATCCCCACTTGTCGGACATGTTGTAGCAGTGTTAAGTTGTGCGAAGTTTACAACATACATCATCATTTGCGAAGTTTGTAAACTTTTTAAAATTTAGTCCACAAAATTTTACGATATCACCCACCTGTACCATCATCAGACTTTGCCCCACTTTCCAGGATATAAGACTACTCCTTCGCTTCAGTTTGGCACTGGCTCGCCTCATTCAGAATCTGCCTGAACGTATGCCACCATGTTGTTGAAATTGAGCTACTTTTAAGACTGCAGCCCTAGTTATCAAATCATCTGTACATGCTAGTGAGTTGAAAGGCCTTTCTTCTATCAAGTGATTTAATATTTGATGTTGATCTCCCTCACCCAACCTTCTTTCGGAAACTGGTATCCAAATTCCATTTGGAACTAGATAGGTTTATCTGCCTGTACTCTGCACAAATCACCATAGAATATGATATTTGATTGAGTCTAAAGACGTGAGAGGACCTTTGATTGAGTGGGATAGAACAAAAGATGTTTACCTAACTTATATTGGAAAAATCGTGTGACATTTATAATAGTTTCAGGGCACCAAAAGCCATCATTTTTAGACTTGTCTTTTGTATTAAAGTATGACATCTGCTCCTATTGAAGGAGGCCATTCTTCCACATTGACTAAGATATCATATTTTCCTTTCCACTAGACATTTGAATAGCAGCTACTTAGCTTACTGTGCATCCCCTCAGCATGCTCAACCAGTTTAAGCCTCAATCAAGGTGGGCCCGCTGTTCTCCACACCATAAACCTAGTTATGGGTGATCCAACATTTTCCTTCTGTTCCTCTTTATACGTACTTACTGCCGAACAGAGTATGAAAAGTAACAGCACCTAATTGGAGAGGTGGAAATGGTACTATTCATGATACTTTAATGATATTCAGTCATTCGTATTAAATTCATAACATAGGTAATTGGTGTGTGCTCCAGGTCACGGATACAGTGTTCATGTTAGTGACGCAGAGAGTTGTTATGACATGGAAATAGTGTCCCTTCATCGGCTTCTAGGATTGCTGATTGGCAAATGTATTTGTATACCTGACCGTCTGCTGGTGGAAAAGCAGCACTGAAAACTTGGATCAGATAGACTATAATGTGGGAAGGTGTGCTACAGCCAACGGTGTATAATCTTTGTGATTTATAAAAGATCTCTTTAGACTCTCTCACAAAAAAGTTCTATTGTGCTCCTCAAAGTTGTGGAGTTATGTGTAATATCAGCGACCATATTTATGAGCTCCTCCCAACAGGTCTCTGTCAACGAGCAATGTTATGTTATGATCCCTTAATATAGCGCAGCGACTCGTTCTCGAAAGGGCATCTCAGCACTTGGGTAGTAGAATAGTTCGCCAGATCCCATTAAAGAGCCAGGTCTTCAGATGTCTTTTAAAGCTTGAAAAATCTGTACATGCCCTGATGTGGAAGGGCGGCTGATTCCAGTTGTGTGGGTGGGCAAGGTATGAAAAAGAGCGGCCACCGTATTTTAAAGTTTGAATAGGTTGTGGTTGAAGAAGGAGCTGGTTGCTTGATCTGAGTTTTTTTTTTTAGAACGGTAGGGGAGTAGTTTATCCTGCAGATATCTTGGTCCTGTACCTGACCTCGCTTGTCAGACAGAGTAGTTTAAAAATTGCTCTTTTCCTTACAGGTAACCTGTGAATGGTCCTGAGCAGAGGTGGCTGTTTACTCACCAATCGGGCAGCTGTATTTTGCACCACCCGTAGTTTTGATGAAAGGGATCCATTGGATGCTGCAAGTAGCGCATTTCCGTAGTCCAGGCGACTGATTGTAAATGCCTTGTCTTTTGGGAGGATACCTGTAGCCATTGGAATACTTTCCTAAGGAGGTGCATTACCCCAAAACATGAGCCACGAGTGGCTATATGTAGCTTTTCCATCGATTGTTTATAATCTATCAAAATGCCTAGATTTCTTGCTGTGTTTTTGGGGAGGGCGAGCTCCGTAGGTCACCAGTCCATTGTCCAGAGGGACTGCGTCTTTCCGAACAGTAGAATCTCACACTTCTCCCCGTTCAGCTGAAGGCAGTTTTGGGACAACCACGTGGCAATGTTTCTCAGGCAAGTCGTGAAACAAGTTTTGACATTCACTAACTCTGCTCCAAGGGCGGTGACCAGTTGAGCATCGTCTGCATATGAGAGTATTTCAAAGCTGAAAGGCTTAATCAACTGAGCCATGGAGGACACATGGATATTATAGAGTGTGGGGCTCTGGGCTGAGCCCTGAGGCACTCCCCTTCCTAAGGACTGAGTCTTGGATTGAAAAGGACTAAGCGTACATTTTTTAGTCCTTTCCTTAAAGTCTGTTAGCCAGTTGAGTGCTGTACTGTGTATTCCCATCTCGAACAAGAGTTGGATCAAGATGGGATTAGACACAGTGTCTAATGCCACTGACAGGTCAAGGAGGACCTTTGCTGGTGTGCCTACATCTAAGGAAAGGCTAAGCGATGTGACTACCGCTATAAGAGTGGTTTCTCCGCTATGAGCTTGATGGAAGCCTGATGGGGAGGAATCAAGTAATTTATGTGTTTCTAAATATGAGGAAAAGTTGTCTTCTTAATCAATATCGAGCGGGAGAGAGAAGAAAGGCTAGAGCTACTTCACTTCCCCTAGTAATGTATGAAAATCAATGGGAACTAGCTACAGGGTAGAAGCTCCTAATGTGTGTTTGCAGATGGACAAGCATTTTGAAAAAACATTTGTTTTTTATGAAGACCCTCACCCACCAACCTAGTTGGTGGCATGCTTCATCATCGGGTCCCACCCAAGTCACAGAGAATACCTCGGGTGGGCTTCAACGCCTGATTACAGTTGAGTGGGTATTGTGCTGTGAGTGTGCAGTGAAGGTGAATATTGTGTGGATTAAAAAACTGTCTAAAGGGTCCCTGGACTCAAAAGACTATTTTAATGGTGGGCCCTTGGCAGTTATAAAAACGGAGAGGTGAATATTAGTGGAGATAATTATTGATTCCAATACCTAGTGTGGTCAACATGTTTCAGCCAGGTCTCAATACTAAACTGGCTTTCATCAGGACCTTATGTGTGTGAATTAAAATGATGGTCTTAAAAATTGCATATTTGGGACCAACTATGTTGCGCACATGCTAAGGTGCGATACGTGATAGAGGATGATTTCATCTAATGGTTCAGTTCTCTGAAACTTTCAGGAATAAGCCCCATGCGTTCTGTGGGTGCCCCGACCTATTGTCACTCATTCATCAAGGTCTGGGACCCTCTGCCCGTACCTACTGCGGCAGAGCTCTCTTTTGACATGAGATTCCAACAGCATGCTAATGGAGGGCAGCAGTGAGAAAGGACAGTAACTTGATACGTCCATAGGATGTTTTTTTAAAAATAGGTAACACTGATGCAGTTTTCCATCCCTTATGCAGCATTGATGAGTGCAAGGATAGGTTGTATAGAGAGGTAACAGCTGGTGCAAGTGGATTAGATAGCATGGCTGTGATGTAAGAGGCACTGGAATCCAAACAAGGGTTCAAGTATAACACTCCAAAAAATTATACCATCCAAAAAGGAGACTTTTAAAAGAAAAAGAATATCCGAATATTATTTGGGCACTGGAGACCCATGTACAAACTGTTTCATTGAAATAGAAAATTTAGAAAATAGTTTTTTTTTATTATTTCCAAAGTTAGATAATCAAAAAACAATCAAAGACAATAATGGCGCATGTGAGTCTACACAAACCATACAGAAAGTGCAAATAATAGTGTGTAGTCAGACAAAGAGGCTGAGTAATTATATACAAGGGCGGGGTCCAGAAAAAACTGAAACAACACATTTAGGGGCACAATCAACTGTGTTTCGACCCAAAATATATTTAGAAGGACATCATCAGGACAAGATAATGAACTTAGGAGCCATCCAAGCAACTTTCTATACATTAGATGATTAGCCCAAGAGCGAGTACAATTACTAAATCACTTGTAGAAACGAGAGTTTGTACGGTTACAAATTGGACCGTTCCATTAGAAGGATTAAAAACCCTCATAGATTTGACAGTTCACGAGGCCGGAAATTATGAAATAGTCCACAGGACTTCAAAGAGTACTCAAGGTGACAGGGTCAGTTAAACTGTTCTTTCATTGCCCAGGATTAAGAATATAGCGTGGAAGAATTAAACAACCAAGCTGGTGTGAGATCACGGTCGATGGGCTCACCTAGATGCCCTTCTTAAATTCACCCGCTCCCACCAGCATGACAGGCAAAAGCTCCTCCGGACGAGAAGTTGGAGAAGTGATGTAAGGGGGACATAAATCTGCTGGAGAGCCAGATTTTGTTTTAGCTAAGAGATCCAGTGCTTGAATATGTGTGATTAGTTAAAATCTTTCTAATGTAGCCTGGGGACTGCTTCCGGCAGAATTGTTGAAATCTGTATGTGTAGGCATCAACATGTCATATTTGACAATTGGTATAAATGTTACAATTTCTGTTTCAAAGTGAGAAGCCAAGGAGTCGCAGAGTGTTTAAGAGGCTATATTAACTGCAAGGGGGCTAGAATGCTCCTTTAGGACAGTGAACAGCTCTTTTGCAGAGTTTCAGTTCAGTTCAATTCTGCATATAGTTTAGAGTCTCCTGACTGATTTGATTTTGGCATGGTATGCCCCTAATTCTTTTTTGTATTGGTGTCAGTGGAGAGTTTCTTTCAAAGACCTCCATATGCGTTCTAGTTTCTTATAGTTTGATTTGACCGTTTTTAGTTCTGCCGTATAGCAAGGGGCATTCGGTGTGGATGATTTAGATGTGAAAGTTTTATCCCACAGCATATGTAAGAATTACACACTGACCACCCTGCATCTCGAGCACGTTGCCACATCTGTATTAAAATGCTTATTTACGCTCCCTGGAGTGAGGTATGCCCTATGAAGGAAATAGAAATGGATCAGTCTAAATCTAGTATATCGTGCCTTCTTGGGCCCCCACTCCCAACAACGTCACCCATTCCCCTGTGGATATTGGATTCCCCAGGCCCTCCTCCCATCGAGTTTGTAAAGTGTTAAGGGGCTGCCTGCAGCATGTCTTCCCTAATCGCCCTATACAACAAGTAACCGCTCTGAAAGTGCCTCAGATCCCATATTTGTTGCATTGATTGGATTTTCAGTGCAAGGATTGAACATAATACATTTGTCAAAAGTTACTGAGATTACATGATTTTTCTATGGTTACAAGAATAATATTTCGTTTTTCATGGCTTGTTTAAGCAATGTGAAGGTTTCCTGGGTCATAAGGGTACATTTACAGTGGAAAGGCTTCAAAAAATGGTGGGAGCATAACAATTGTTATAGATACTTCCTGAACTACAGAAGAAAAGTGTGCAACATAGGAGGAAAATTCAATTTATCTAGTGTATTGCTAATTTTCGCTGGTTGTTCAGGCTGACGGTATTGCTAGTGTGGATTGCCCTATTATACTTGAGTGTCAATTTGTTGCTAGGATAATCTGGTGTGCCCACAAAGATGTGTAAAATCATGCCCCTTAACCTATGAAGTCTTCAAGGACGGTCAGATTGAGAGGTTTTGGAGGATCACTGGAGTTTACAAATACTGTGTAGTGTGAGGGAGATTTACGGGATGGGTGACTGGTAACTGGTATGCAATTTCCAGACAGGCCCCTGTGGGGCCTGTCTGGAAATTGCATACCAGTTACCCCGTTGGTGGTGTTTCCGTGAGGGGTCACTTGTTTCTCGCACAATTTTTCCTCTATTTAGAGTAAGGTCCAATGTGGAGTGTGGACTATTGTGAACCACTACAATTTGGGTCACTCTGAGTGCTTTGTTCTGGCGTGTTGTCTAGGAGAACGGGTATTTTTAATACGGCGGAGTACAGTGCATTACCTCACTATAATGTGGATAGGAGAGTAGTGGGGAGTAGGACTTGTTGGACCCCCCTTGAGTCACTGATTTATGAGTTCGCCATTGGACTGGGTCTAATTTTGTATTGACTGTGAGTGGAGGGCGACCCTGTCCATATTCCCTCTTAGCTCCTTTTGTGTTTGACCGTCTTACTAAGCACCAACTTCACTACTGGTGTTCCTAAATGTGGCCAGACGCCCTGGGCCCTTTCCCAGCCCCCAAGTCTGTGGTAAAGAATGTAATGTCTGGATTGACAGCAATATGACCTTAGGCCAGCAAATCACAACAGAGTCTGCCTGTTTCTTTAGTCTCTTAAGGTGTTTAAAGAAGATGCTAGGGCCCCATTCTACCTCTAGACAAAAAAACATAGTCCAGGCCATTAAAGCGTCGTGCTTGGACTGTGGCCATGTGCTTTACGCGGGCTCCACGCAGACTATACTAAAAATACTTCAAACAGTCCACAGGGTAGCTTCTTTGCCACATCCGCAATCATCATTCCATATCCTCTCATTTACGAGACCTACACTGGCTGCTGGTGAGCCAACACGTAAAATACAATACCCTCTGTTTCGCTCACTAGGTTTTTTCAAATGCTTCTCCTGAGGCACCTCATCCAGCCATAATCTCCATCTATTACTGTAAGATCCTCTGATTTTAAGCTGACCAAGTCTCTAGGATCATTCATACTAGGGATGCGGTGCCTTCAGATACCTTGTGCCTACACTATGTGGAACGCACTGCTATTGTATTTGTATAAAGTCCAAGTGAAGAGATCAGGTGTTATCGAAAGAAGACCTGGCTTCCCTAACCGTGCAGGCCCTTTTACTTAGATGTGTCTCGCTGCAGCCTACTCTCTGGCGCTGGGAGGCCCTTTTGAGGTCATCAATGCGCTGTACAAATCAGATTAGCATAACATGCAGACTAGTGTAGCATTCCAGTATTAAAAAACAAGTTGTTCCAAGGTCTATCAGTGTATTTCAGATCTAGAGTTCATTAAATATCCAATCAGACTTTTGATGGCTTTTACTGCTGAGTTGATCATTTAATTTGTTCATCCAAAACACGAAAGGCCTTTTGATAGAGCTCTAAACAACTTGTATTTGCTTCTTGATGAAGATAGCGGTAAGGGAAATGCTATATCAATTTCTAAAGTTCTGATAGTCTTCTAAAATAGATCTCCCATCTTCCCTCCTT
This sequence comes from Lissotriton vulgaris, assembly GCF_964263255.1. Taxonomy (NCBI): domain Eukaryota; kingdom Metazoa; phylum Chordata; class Amphibia; order Caudata; family Salamandridae; genus Lissotriton; species Lissotriton vulgaris. The sequence goes on from NC_141689.1 coordinate 289,323,476, forward strand.
CGTAAGCTTTCCAATATGTTTGCGGACATGGCTGTGACTGACATATTTCAAAACAGCTTTATGAAAAACTCCGTCCCTAGCATCCTCTCTGAACTTGCAAGAGTTGTTTCTAAGCAATTGTGTTGGATTCATATTTTAAATACATGTTCTATTTGGTGCTGATAATTCCTACTGTCGGCTAGCCAACCAGTCTTCCTCTGACATCTAAAAACCATTCTTTCTTTCACCTCTTTTCCTTTGTTGCTGCAGTTTGAGTGGAATTATGACCAATATGCTAACCCACAGGAATGTTCACCTACTCCTGTCTCTGCATGCATCCAGCAGAGGCATTACGAAAGCATCACATTTCCAGCGGAAGTGAAGTCACACGCTGTTTGACCATCTGACGTAGGAGCGAGTGATGTCATATGAGCCTTCAGCCTGAATGACAGTCTAGTATATTTTATTCAACAACCTTTACTGTAATCCTGATAATGCAAAGTATAGATTGGCAGTGACTGATGAGGGACACAAACACGCAGCTGAAAGATTTCCTTATTTTAACGGTTAGTCCTCAGGGTGGTAAAGTCACAAAAGTTGCAACGCGGCAAGTTGATTATAGAGATAGAAGCTTCTGGGTATGCCTAATTGACCCCCCTTTGGCTATGTATGTGCTGCAAAAAGAACAATTGATGGACAGAAGGCAGAACAATGTCATACATTCACCTCCGTACAGAGATCTGGGCCTACATCCATAGTTTTTTTGCTCACCAGGCCATTCCAGTTTGAACTCAGCCATATGCAAATCAGTCTTGACCCTGTGCCCCATGGGAACAGTCCAGCCCGAACTACGAGACCAGGTCCTTCCTGGACTTGAATTAAACATCCTAGTACCAGTTGCAGGGTTTCACCCCTCATCAGCCAGGATAGCTTGACTCCAGAGGCATGGAGAGCACGGGACCCACGTCTGGGCATACCCGGCCCACTCGGGGTGTCAAATGTAACAAGCATTGGCATAGCCAATAGGTCTCGCCTTTGGGACCTTATAAGTGTTTAGCCATGCAACACTTGATGTTGTTGCACCAAGGAAATTGTACTGGATAACTAAACACTTATAAGGTCTCAAAGGCGAGATCTTTTGGCTATGCCAATGCTTGTTAATAGTTCTTTCTTTGCCCAGACTGCTTTTATGTCCTGCCGTTTCATTGAAATTGTGTAACCCGGCTCAGTTCTGAGAATGCACCACTGTGTTAAAATTAATCTTACCTTCTCCTTCTGGAGACTTGGTCTCCGTAGGAAACGTTTTAGCAGTGATGTATACAGTCGTGAACCATCTGTAGGTACTGTTCTTTATGTCTCCCTTTGCACCCGCCATCCTTCTCTCTTCCCTTTCCTCCTTCATTTATATCTTGACATTCCAGTACAGCCTTCAAGGTATTTTGCTTGGTTTGTCAACATTTTTTAAGAATGGAGGCTTAGTCATCACTTTTTTTTATTCATACTTGATTTTAGCCCTGAGACTGGGTTTACAGATCTTCATTTACCACTTTCTTTCCTTCTCTGACCTATGTGAAATCGGTTGAGAGCAGTCTGGCTCACTGACCTTAAGGTGTGCCAGACTTTAGCAAGTAGTTAAACACGGTTTTTAACCGTGCCATCAGCACTGTCTAGGCTCCTATTGCATATCAGAATCTATGCACTTAGGTCCAGTTACCATATTAATATTATGCAAGGCCAGGAACATTTGAAGTAGTGCTCATTTATGGGTTGTAAAAGGAGAGCAATCCACAATGAGGTAGCCACACTAGAGCATGTGCGTCCTCAAGGTTTGGGCTTGCGAACTTTGGGAGAGAATCAGTAAATATGCAGCGGCTGAGCAGCGAATAGCTTTATGACCGATGCACAGCGATTTGAACTGGATGTGCTTCTCAGTGAGCAACCAGTGTAAATGTTTTAGCCATTTAGAGATTTAGAGCCATGAGTGGTACCCTATCAAGACTCTTACAGATATATTTTGACTGAGCTGAACCTTTTGAAGCTGGTATTTGGGAACATAAAGATAAACAGGATAGAAATAATCTAGGCATGATCCTATAATGACTTAGATGACTGTAAACCTTTGGTCAGAAAGCACAGGAATTAATTTGCCTAAAATTGAGTGTCACAGGCAAGAGGAAGATAACTTCGCACTTTGATATACCAAACCAATTTCTTATCTAATATAAAGCCCACAAACAAGTAAGCCATGCTCCTAAAGATGATGGTCATCATGATGGGCCCAAATACAGAATGAACATCCCAAAATCAGGATGTCACAACCTGAATTAGATTTTAAACAGTTATTTCTCATCCAGGAGGTGACAGATAGCATACAGTCACGAAAGTAAGACTAGTCTGTGATACCATCCCCAACCATTCTGATAATGATTTGGGTATAATCCAGATATGTCATTTTAGCTTGAATGTATGATCCTATAAGTCGATTTTGGGGAGCCACAGGTTTATGAACAACATCAGGCTTAGAGATGAGCCCTCTGGTAGATTCCAATATACCAAAGTATATGGAATCCTCAATTCTGCACCCCTATAGGAAGTATTTTATCCAAACAAGTGCTAGGTCCTTTACGCCAAACTCCTGAAGTTGGATAAATAACTTGGAATGAGAAATTTTGTGAAGTGCTGCAAAGAGATCCAGAAGGATGAGTGCCACCTCCACTCCCTCATTCTAGATAATCCAGAGATTGTTCTTGCTGATGGTCTCAAAATCCGGCTTGAATCATTTCCAGATATTATTCACTACTTTTTCTACTAAAGGGTAACAGATATATTGGACAATAATTACTAGAAGATGAGGGGTCAGTTAATAATGTTTTGAGCAATGATCTAATAATTGCTCTTTTCAAGTCATATTATTACATTTCAACTAATTTCGGTTCTATTTACAGGTTACACTTAATATTTTACATCTTAATTTTCTAGTTAATAGATTATTTTCTAAAATATTTTGTTTTAATTGTTTTTAAAGATTAAAGAATAGTTACAAATCTGTTTAATTTATTTTTAACAATGACATTTTCTATTTCTGTAATATATATACATATATCTGAACATATGTATAGATATGTTTAAAAACATTTAAAAGTAATTCTTCGCTGCGTTTGTAAAAGACTGCATGAAAACTTTCTTAGCATGAAAACCTATCATGCGATATAATGACTCCCCACGCAACAGCTGCATTGTAAAGACTCTCACTGTAATCACAGCAAGGTAATTGTAACACGCGGCTTCTGTGTCTTTTGATCGATTTGAAAAGAAAAAACATCAATAGAAAGTAAGATTAAATACAACTATTTTCATATATATATTTTTTTTATAGTGTGGTTTTTATTCTATGCCTCATCTCACGTTATAAGAACTGCCAAACTTCAACCTACCATGGATTTTCTAGAGCTAGGATGTTTACAGTCTCTTGGTAGTCACTCAGACTCTTTATTAAGAGTTACTATACCAACATATAGACGTTCTGAAGTTGTGGACCGTAGTGGTTTTGTAATCACTGGATCAGTTAAAACCTGATTTGCCACAACCAGGCGGTGTAATTTGCGTAAAGTGTGCAGGGGGGTCGAATGAGTATCTGCAGCACTATTCTTACCGTTGGTATTGAATGCTTTATAACATAGCCATTTAAGAAATTTGCAAATTGTTTAAACGTGATCCAGCAATTGAGCCTGCTAATGTGACTTAATCAGCTTCTTCTGTATAGTGTTATAGCCTGAAAAAAAGCTTAGGTTAAAAATAAGTAACTGGTTGAAACAATATACATTTTTTGCTTCTTACATGCCATGTAGTCACATATAACTTCCTAAGTTCTTACCCTGGGAATACTAATGAGTTAAGATTCATCAGTGTTTTTAAACGTTTTATAATCAGTCCGGAGTCGGAGATAATGTGGTTTGGGGCTAACTAGTGAAAGCTCGATTTCTTTATTTTTTTATCTGTTCTTTATTTTCCTTACTCTATTCTTGTAGGACCATGCAAGCGAATCCTTTGTGAAAAGAGGTCTTCTCTTTGCACTGCACTGCTATTTAATGGCAAAAAAATTGTCCAAGTAATTAGTACATGGCTGATAAAATAAAAAGTAATACTTTAAAGCAATCTTCAACTTTTCTTTTTATTAAGATGTTTTTTTTATAATAAACTGCGCTGATTGAAAGCATAAAATAGGTGTATGCATACTTTGTAAATTCTTGGACAACGAAAATGTGTATCCTTGTTTAGTCACCAGTGTGGCATTTTCATTGACATTTGTCATTCCCCAAAACATTTTGCACCAAAATTGCCACTTTATTAGGGGACAACAGCTCGCATTAAGATGTCTGTGAAATAAAATAAATAAATGTCTGTATAGAAATTAAACTAGGAGATGAAAGTTGCAGCAATTTAAAGCGTAAAAAGAAGAAAAATTGAAGGTCAGGGAAATTGTAGTAAATGTAGAAACATAAGGACTGATTTTTATGTCTGTTGTAGTTGCCTCCGAACGACATCATCGCAGAATTGGGACAGACCGACCTCCTGTTGCATACTCCCATAGGGAAATGGGAGATTGCGTTCATCCATGCACCCCGCGGCAGGCACGGATTAACAGGGGAGCACCTTGGGTACTACCTCGCCTCCAAACAGAGGCCGCAAGGAGAAGGGGGCCCTGCTAGGGCCCCAAATTCACTTTCTGACAGGCTTTCGATGTCTGGAAGCCCAGCATGGAAAGCCTATTGAAAACCGAGCATTGTAATCCCGACGGCAGAAACGCTGTCGTATTGGGATTACGTGCCGGTTCCAATTGGCAGACGGGCTCCTTGAGCCCATCGGAAGCCGGCTGGAATGATCGGCTGGTTTCAATTATGACCACCTACATTGAAATTAGCGGTTGGAATTGAAGGAGTCGATGTCGGTCGGAAAGCATTTCCAACGACATTGAAATAGGCCCCATAGTGTTCTGGCATTTGCATGTGTGATAAATTTCATTTCTTTTAAGAGCAATACCCCTTTCTTTGGTTTTGGGAAGGTTTTAAAAAGTTGGGAAAGGTGGGCAGTGGCGAACCATGCAAATTCAGCTAAACGTTGCACCTGGGGTGCTATACAAGTTTGCAGTGTTCCACACTTGATGGCATCATTAAATGCAGTCCCTGCCAGTTCAAACGTTTTCAAAAGGATAGAGTGAACGAGGTGGAGATTTCCCTAGACCTGTCTAGTATCGCCATCAGTGATGGCCTTTCTGTGTCGGCCTCCACCAGTAGCTGTTTGTTAACATTTGTAATGACTGTGTCTCTTCATCTACCTCAGTGCAAACCTAAATGGCAGTTTTCCACTGCAGATGTTTTTTCCTTATATGTGCCTCACTAAGAGATCAATTTTTTTATGTATTGTACTTTTTGCAAAGGAGGAAGCTTAAAGCTGTTTGGACCTGCAAGTAAAGACTTTGGATCAGCTTTGAAACAAAAATAGCTCCATCAGGCCAGGAATTTGTAATTATTCAGGTGATTAAATCTCTATTTTTACAGTAATTTGTTGCTAACAAAGTGATTGCTTCTGTCTATTGATATAGGGTCACATTTATCCAAAAACAATTTTGCATTCCTAAATAGTGAATTTTAGGTAATCACTACATAAGTAATGCAAAATGATATATAAGAAAATAGCGATTATCTAATAGCGATTCCTACAGAGTCGCAATTGCATTAGGTAATCGCTATTGGGAAATACTACTCCATTCGTTCCTATGGGGACTGCCCATAGGTGCGAATGGTTGTGCATTACCTAATTTGCGATTGCCTAATTGGTAATCACAAATTAGGTAATGCAAAATGAAGGGGTCCCCGGGGCCTAAGGCCACCTGAAGCACCCTAAAATAAAATGTGTGCATGTAAATGCACACATGCCCTAGAAGCATGTGTGCGCTAAATGGCATTTTGAAAAATGCATTTTTTGTGCATTCTCAAAAATTGCACATGGCTGCGATCGACTTGGAGGCAATGGTAATAGCATTTCCTAAATGGACAGTTTGCATTTAGAAGATGCTTGGTACATGTGCTTAAAGAATTGCCAATTGCGATTCCCTATTTGTTGTCGCAATTTTAGGTAATCGCAAAATGCACTGCTAAAGCCTTTCAAACATCTTGAAAGACTATTTTGCATTGGCTAACGGTCAAATTTAGCGATTAGCACAGTTTGCGAATGCAAAATACATTAATGATGTGGCTCATAGTCTTTTTATTAGGATTGTGTCTTTAAAACCTTATATTGAAGCCTGATTTAGGTGTAGTGATTAGTTACTTTACTAGTAACTCTACTATAATGATGCTTTGTGAGGACTGACATAGTGGTTGTTTCTTTCAAAGAATCAGTAACAATTTGTAATAATTTTTGTCACAAAATACTTTTAAATTGCTACAATTTTCAGTGGACCCCCCTTTCTAAGATGCAAAGCTTCATAAGTTTTTGTAAAGTTATTTCATGGATTTCGCAAACGCATTTTTTTTACCTTTCTGCTATTCCCAGCAAGATCGGCAAGTACATACACTTTTAACTCCCTGGACCCAATCGTGCTCAGCACCATTATGGCATACTGGTAATCAATGGAATCTTTTACAGGCGCATATGCACACACAGTATAGCACACCATGTCAGAGAAACTCCTGATATCGTAAAGAAATGTGATCAGTAAAAACACTATGATACTCCTTTGAGAGGTAGGTCCCCACTACATCAAAGCACTGAAGAACATATCTAGTACCTTCTGACGAAATTTTATAATTATTTGCAACCTGTGGCATTAGTTTTATTTTTTTTTAAATGCAGTGATTTTTACTGTAAATACGGTACTTCACACATATTGCATACAGATGTGTTTAGTTATATGCTCATATAAATCACATTTATACATACAGTGGTGAGCTCGAACCAACCAGGTTGTCATAGGGTAGTGAAGAGGTGTGCCACTTGCTTCAAACAGTAAAGAATAGTTCTTTATTGTGAACATGGTTGTGGAAAGTAAAAATAAAAATAAATCAAAGTAGTGGACCCTGGTTCCCTTTATTTTCCAGCTACTCTGACTTGTGGGCGCTTAACAAATCCCTCCCATTATGTGTAGAAGTAATTTTACTCCACAGTTTGCAATAGTATGATTGTAAGGCAGGAAATAGGATACCTTTACCAGCCCTTTCCCCACTTCCCTAGGTGCAGTGGGCCCCTAGATAGAGGAAGCTGCCTTCCATCTCTGGTTGAGGAGTGAGTGCCATGCTTCCACCTGCAGAGCGAAACATGTACATTTTTTTCTAAAATCCCCTGAAAGTGATACTACTTTGATGCCATCCATTTCAAACATGGTTCCTAGACTAATTTCTAATGCTTTATCATCGATGTTCATCCTGACAAATGTGTTCTTTACCTTCATAATATTAAATGTTTCTGTGGGTGAGATCGTATCCACAGATTTATTTTCTCCAAGTACCATGAGACATCATATAGGTAAAACCGCTGCAGATGCATCTAAATTATACTTTTCTAAAAGCATTTCCATACAGCTGAGCTCAGAAATCCCCACATTTGAGCAACATAATTCCACATTTCTTTTCACTGCATGTACCCTTTAATGAAATTGGTACAATTATTGTGCTTTCAATTCAATTCTTTTATTCGATTAACCGTTTTGTCAATCATAAAAAGTACATCGTAGTTAAAACAATACATCATAAAATCACAATTGTTATTAATACATTTTAGGAATACGGTTTTTGTTCATTTACAGCACTAATACTGATAATCAAGCTAAGTTCATTTCCAGAGTTTTACGAATGGCTATACAATTTTTCAAAAACACAGCTAAATTCTTTGCCACATATTGCGAGTCAAGCTGTTGCAAGGCTAAAAACGCCGGGCGACAGGTCCTCAACCCCATTTGTCGTAACAAAGGTAAGACCCAGCGCCTGCGTGGTACTGCATAGTAGTGACAGAACAGTACTACGTGCATTGTTGTTTGGGGGGAGACCTTGTCGCATGGACATTTATCCAAATCATGTGACCAGGTTAACATTTTAGGAAAGGTAACTAAACGGAAAAACAAATTAAACCGAAACCTCGTTAATAGGTACTTTTCATGGTTGGATATGTGATATGATAAATATGGTTGGGTGCCTGGGGACGTCTGAACCATCAAAATATGGGCATTGGATTGTTTTGATACTTCACTAGACATACGGAGTTCCCTTAGGTGAGTAAGACAGTGAGCTTTCAGGGTTTTTCTACGCATCTCAGTAATGGCTGAAGGCTCGATGATGTACTGAGTAAAGTCAAGGTCTTTCAGGAAATTGACCACGAAAGACAGCCATGGGATGTTTTTCCAGGCCGACATCTCGAGACAATCTGAGATCAGGGCACGCGTAAGGTGGCACTGGGGCTTTGTCCAGATGCGGTGCCATAGGAGCATTGGTTGACACCTAACATAGTCTGTTAAATAATCTATCCCAAGCTCTATATGGCATCCAAAAGAGGAGGCGCTCCGCGGGAGAGCCAGGAGATATTTTACAAAGCCATTTTGTATTTTTTGTAGTTCATCTGTTTTTACGTGGCCCCAGACCCCGGCTCCGTATGTGGCGATGCTCAGGCATTTTGCTTGGTGGATTTTAAGCAGTACTGAGGGAGATGGTTTGCCCATTTTTCTGGAAAAGGAGACGAGGGCAGAAGTTGCACGTTGGTAGAGCAATCTTCTGTTTACCATCGCCCTTTTCCATGATAGTTTATCGTCCACGAGGATACCCAAGTAGGGGTATTCCGTAACGCGTTCCAGTTTTGATTGGTCTATGCAAAGATGTTTCGAGCTTTTTACCTTGGGCCCTGAATGCATGACAAAGGTCTTGGTCTTATTGACCTTTAGCCCAAGTGAGAGCATAAAAGTGCAATATTTATCTAGCTGTTTCTGAAGCTGCACTAGGGTCCTAGCAAATATTACGGAGTCGTCCGCGTAGAGGAGTGCTGGTATCGGGCGCTTATTGATGGTAGGTAGATCCCGGCTCCCCTCCAGCATGGCCGCTTCCAGGCCGTTGGTATATAAATTAAATAAAAAGGGGGCGAGGACGCAGCCTTGTCTTACTCCGCGGTTTATTGGAAAAGATGGGGTCAACTCTCCGCCAGTACCAAATCTTACGCGCGCCGATGCGCCAGTATAAAGCTCCCGCAGAAATTTGAGAAGAGGTGGGTCAACACCCAACTTGTCCAAGATGGACCAGAGCTTAGCATGGATTACACAATCAAACGCCGCACTGAGGTCGACGTAGACCATGAAAAGGTTTCCCCGTTTAACTCCAGCATATTTCCCTATTAGAAGTGTTAGATTTAGTGCTTGTTCAACAGTGCCCAGTCCCTCCCGGAAACCGTACTGTAGGTCCGTTAAGATGTTTTTTTCTGTCGCCCAGTCCTGGAGGCGGTCCAAGATTAAACGGCCCGCGACTTTACCCAGTGAATCCAGGAGGGAAATGGGCCTGTAGCACGTAGGGTTGTTTCTCTCACCTTTTTTAAAGATTGGGAGCAGTATGGAGGAAGACCAAGAGTCCAAAAGTCCTTCTTTTAGTACAGCAGCGATTAGCTGGGTGATTATAGGCGACCACAACTCGATGTTAAAAAGAAATATATCTAGTGGTGCTCCATCAGGGCCAGGGGCTTTTCCGGCTTTTGAAGAAGATAGTGCGCTTATGACTTCATCAAGAGAGAAGTTAAGGTCAATAGGATATTCCCCTTTCTCAATGCGCTCGGGTGCAAAGTTTGGGTGAGCGACACTTTCTGCGATGGGGTCACTAAAGATTTTTGAAAAGTGGGACACCCACTCGTCCGCAGACACAGCTACGTCCAAATATTGATGAGAGCTACCCTCGCTCAGGAAGGGAGATTTTACCATTTGCCAGAATAGAATGCTATCTTTCCTATTACAACTCTCGTGTAATTGGGCCCATAAGTCGTTCTTATGGTCTCTCCTACAGTCATGCTGAGCCTGCTTATATTCCAGTCTTAGTTTAGCTATTTTTACTTGGTCCCTAATTGGATTATGTAGCTCTTTTTTTAAGGCGTTTAAAGCTTTTCTGCAAGCCGTATTGAACCAGCCTGGCTCCTTGCAACATCCCTGCTTACGGGTTCGAAAGAGGGCCTTCTGGATTACTTTCAGAATTTCCCCAAAACTGGTGATAATTTGCGCTGGGGAGGATGTCTCATTTAAGCATGTATTAATCCAAGGGAGTGCATTTGAGATCACAGTGGTTGATGTTTCAGCTGGTTCGATTCTTGACCATTTCACACAGTACCCATTATTTTTGGCCATAGACAATGTTTCTTGGGCCAGAAGGCTTTTCTTAAGAGGTTGAGGTGCACTCATAAATAAAGATAGTACTATTGTGTTAGGGAAGTGGTCTCCTGAAATTTCAGATCCTGTGCTAAACTGGGAAACAGTACCCTTTAATGAATAAGAACATAATATAAAATCTATGGTGCTAAAACAACCCCTTCCGTGAAAAGTGGGATTAAATTCCACGGGAGGGTCAGTAAGTTCATTAGCAAAAGTCAGTTCCAGTGACATTAAACTACCATTAAAAGAATCTCCTACAGAGGAGTGAGTAAAATGTGTCATAGGGCAATCATTTTCGTCTAGGAGGCCACAGTCAGAATTCATATAGTGGGAACACAATTGTGCGTTGAAATCCCCTCCCCAGATTACATTGCATGTAGTTGATGCAAACCTTGCACGTAGGTCGCCTACATAAAGTGAAATTTCGGAGACAATTTTAACACATTCTACAGGTAAAAGGTTATTATAAAAATTAATAAAACAATATGAAATACCATTTTTAAAAGTAATCAAAAGAATCTGGTAATACAAAGAAGTACACTGAAGGGAAATTTTCTTAACTTCAAGCTTGTTGGATACATATACCGCAAGACCCCCCTTTGGTCTGCCATGTATTGAGGGACTAGCGGGAGAGTGGAATGTTACATAACCTTGTATGTGCAGTGGATCAGTTATCCATGTCTCCTGAAAGCACATTATCATATGAGAGGTAGCAAAAGCCAACCATGATGTCGATAGCATCCTGGGTCGCAGACCAGCTACGTTCCAGAATAATATCGGCAGTGAGGTGGTCGCTGGTGGACCGTTGGCAGATGCTACCCATCCATTATGGGGTTGTTTGCCTTGTGTTAAACTCGTCACGGTGCTGGGAGACAGGGGCAAGCTTTCATGATGATTAACACACAGGTTGTTGGAATAAGGGTAAGGCTGAGAACCGACATGTTGGAAGGTACGAACATCCTCAGAAACAGTTAACTTGACTGGTAATGGTGGGGACGTAAGTATGGGCGACAGTTTTTGAATGACAGAGGAAATTACTGGCGTCGGGAGTAGGGACTCTAAAGTGGAGGGATTCCCGTCGGCCAGGACTTTGGCTGTTGGTGGTCAGTCCACCATCTCCAAACAGTCAAACCTGTTAGACGTAGGGACTCCTCTCCAATCCAAGGAAGGCATGATGTTTCTGCCTCCTTGTCCTTGCCAGTTTATCCAGTCCGTGTTTCTATGCCGGTTCCCTACCTGAGTCCAGTTCCACTCAGGGGCCGGTGGAAGGAGGTTGGCTGGGGGGTAGAAGAAAGCTAACCTTTTCGTGCCAATTCCTTCCGAGGAGGTTTGGGCACCCCATGGGCAGATATATTCTATGATTTGGGGGTCTTCGAAAGTTATTATGATGCAATCACCTGGGATGGTTTTTTTCTCCTTCCCTACCCAGGGAACTCTACGGACTGAAACAATGCCGTTGTTGACAAATGGGGGAAGTGGTCGATTCAACGACAACCAATGAAGAACCTTATTTTTTAAGGACCAACCGGGTTCTTCAGAGTTGACATGCAACGCTGGAACCCCGGTCATGATAGCTACATACGGTGTAGCTTCTGGAGGGAGATGAGCTGAGCGGGGGACATTGCGCCTTGTGTTATAGGCCGCGTTTTTATTGACTGGTGTTTTAGCTGCAGGGCGTGCAGGTGGTGGACCGGTAGAGGTGGCCTTTTGTACAGGAGGATCGGGCACAGAAGGAATAACAGATTGTTTTGTGACTAAATTTGATGAAGTTTGCTGTGGGTTGAGACTGGTTGTGGGGGCAGATTTCTGATGGACCACCGCTGTGGTAGTCACCACTTTGGGAAGTTGTAAAGTTTGTTTGGTTTGTTTGGGGAGAGTGGCCCCCGATTTTGCCGGTTTTGAAATGGGTATTGAATTAGGTTGCCGGGTCAATGAAGCTGCAGGCTTGGTGGTCGTACTGTTAGTTTTTAATTCAGTTGTCAATATAGCTAGTGATTTCTCAATCTTAGATAGAACCAATTTAATGGGGTTAAGATGAAATTTAATTAAAGCCTCTATGGAGGCTAAAATAGGCATATCTAGCGGCAAAGAGGTTCGCCCATTGCCTGTGGTACCTTCCGGGACAATGCTACGATTGTCAGATGAAAGATCAATTATTTCTGGCAGCGTTAAGATGTTAGGCTGATTTAGAGTTTCCGGTAATGGTAAAGGCTGAGTTAATAGATGTGAATCATCATTAAATTGGGGCTGAAGAACCTGTTGCAAGTCAGTGGAGTTCGGGGGAGGGTGGTTATCTTTTTTTTTTCTTTCTGTTTTTCGGGATTGCACCTTCCCGTTGACCCCTGGTATTCGGGGATAGAGGATTCTCCTCCAAGTTGGAAAAAAGTATAGGAGTTCTCTCGAGTGATCTTGAGGGGTGTGGTGCAGAAAGCTGGGATGTTTGTGTTACAGAAAGGTCAATAGATACTGATAGATCCACTGTCCCTGGTACTGACGGAGTTTCGTATTGAGAGTCAGGCACCAAGGGACGTTGTGGTGTTATAGCAGAGGCCAGTAGGCCCAATGAAGAGCGCCTGGCCATAGCGAGATCTTGGGAAACCCTTCTCTCTAATAATAGCACACCTTGGTTAATAGCGTCATTAGCTTTTGCAATGAATTGATCTATAGGACCTATGATCTGGGCAGCGTGCGCAGCTTTACTGTTTTGGGTGATTCTGGGAGACATGCTTAAACAATGCAATAAAGACAGATGCACAACCAGAAATAATAGGAGAAATCCAAAAGTCCTGGGTGTACAGTGACAGATGTAGTAAAATGTTAGTGGGGTGGCCCAGTCCAGTCTTACCCGGTCTGGAACGGGCTAAAACGGGCCCGCCCTTGGCCCGGGCTTCGCCCGGCGTCCCGCTCGTGTCCCGCGAGACGGGGGTGACGCGCTATTTCAGCGCCTCCTGGCGCGCTGGTGATGCGGAGTGCGCCGCTCGGGATGCTGGGGGTTGTGGTTTTCGTTCCCCCCCGTCCCACGCTCTACTCGGCTGCCGGGACTCCTGGATGGCAAAGGAGTCAGGCAGCGGGAGGCGGGAGTGCACTCTACCGAGGGCGCTGGTGGCAGGCTAAGCAGGTAGGCGTCTGGGCACAGTGGCGGCAAGATGCTTAGTGTAGTCAAATGATTCCCCCTCTCAACTGGGGTGACGCGCTATTTCAGCGCCTCCTGGCGCGCTGGTGATGCGGAGTGCGCCGCTCGGGATGCTGGGGGTTGTGGTTTTCGTTCCCCCCCCGTCCCACGCTCTACTCGGCTGCCGGGACTCCTGGATGGCAAAGGAGTCAGGCAGCAGGAGGCGGGAGTGCACTCTACCGAGGGCGCTGGTGGCAGGCTAAGCAGGTAGGCGTCTGGGCACAGTGGCGGCAAGATGCTTAGTGTAGTCAAATGATTCCCCCTCTCAACTGGGGTGACGCGCTATTTCAGCGCCTCCTGACGCGCTGGTGATGCGGAGTGCGCCGCTCGGGATGCTGGGGGTTGTGGTTTTCGTTCCCCCCCCCGTCCCACGCTCTACTCGGCTGCCGGGACTCCTGGATGGCAAAGGAGTCAGGCAGCGGGAGGCGGGAGTGCACTCTACCGAGGGCGCTGGTGGCAGGCTAAGCAGGTAGGCGTCTGGGCACAGTGGCGGCAAGATGCTTAGTGTAGTCAAATTATTGTGCTTTATTTCAGCCTGCTTTGCTGCCTTAAGTATTTCCTCCAAATCAGCGCCTCTCACGTGGCGTTGTACTCAGTGAAACTGCCTTCGGTCATTGAAAGCATGTTGCACCTGTATGGAATGGCTTTATCCTGAAGTATGTATGTACAGTGTGTTCCTTTCACAATATAAAATTGGATTTGATGGCAACATTCGTTTTTTCATTCTTCTAGTTATGTGTGTGTGTGTGGGGGGTGGGGGGGAAGCCAGCTGCTACACATTTTTGTGCATAGAAGTTTTATGGTCCATCAAACCATACATGGAGTTCTCCAATATTGTATCTTTTATAGTTTCACATGCTTGAATCCTCCCCGTCGTCATGGTGGGAGTCCCACACAAACAGTAAAATAGCAGTATTAAAGCTTAACATTGAAAAGCCCATAAGAATTAATTTACATATCAATGTTACGACAGATGCCACACATGGAAGTAGTACTTCTCTGCCTGACCTTTGACATCTTGAGTTGAATATAGTAAATACCTAGTTTTTGTATCTCACTTCCAACTCACCATTGCTGACTTGGTAACATGCCTCGCTTCCCTGGCAGCACCATCTAAGAATTGGCCAACCCTTACAAGTTCATTGGTTGTCTGTTGTATAAAGGGCACCATTTTCATTTGCACATTATGAACAATGCCAGTAGAGCACAACAGCAGCTCAGGCTCATTTCTAGCATCATGTTCTAGATTCACAATGACTATGAATAAGCCATCTGTGATTTCACCTATTGCCTATTGCAGGGGTGTTAAGCATAGGTCCTGAAGACTCACAGTCCATCCCAGATGTATAGGAATAACCCCTATCCAAAAAGGTTTCATGTAGCTTCATTGCATTTAAATGTATCATAAAAAAATCCAACCTGGACAAGACTACTATGACAGTGCCTTACTAATTAGTTAGCATAAAGTCAATAATCCCCATCAAAGCTAACACCTATGCAGTACCCTGCCTTACATCAAGCTCCTGTGAATTCAGTCACGTCACTCTAGTCCTTAGAGGGTTGTTCGAGGATGCCTTCCTCCTTTTGAGAAAGTAGGTGGCCTCAGTGTTACCAGATTGTTCCCAGGTGTATTGCTCACAAGGTTATTTTGGATACTTTACACTTAATCGGGAGCGAAGAAATGTTGATGTGACCGTTCTTGCCTTAGAAAGCAGTCTACCATATCCCCTTCTTTTTCGAAAATGCACATAGAATCTGGGGTGATCTGCTGCTATCTCTAATGCTGGCTCTCACCTTTCTCTTCTTCCATTCCAGTTTAAAAATTCCTCCTGATAAAAATGTGTCAATGGACGTTGGATTTCAACAATCGGGTGCAACTGCATCCCTTAAGTGTCCGGAAGGGAATGTGCAACAATTGCACTACGTGACAGATGAATATCCATAATAAACTGTTAACATGATCATTTACACAACTTACACCACAAACAGAATTGCCTTTTGACACCTCTTGCCAAGTGTTTATATTATCGATTTGTACAGTGCCACTCAGACGAAGGAGCAGACCTATGGGGTATATCATTGATTGACTGGTTTGTCATTCTTTGTGGTCAAAACCATTCGCACATGACCCCTTGTACGCACACGCAGTGTCTGCCATGTTAGAGTGAGTTTTTTTTCATGAAGAATAACAAACCATTCCATGATGGCTGCCTATGGATTTATGCACCTGTACAGCTATCTTGGAATGCATTCTCTGAATAATTAGAGTTTTTGGTTCAGAAAATTAAATGCAGCAAAATGTATTATTTGGGAGGGGTAGTAGTTTAACTGAATACCTATAAATTACATTACCCTGTCATTAAAAAATTGTTTGGTTCCATGAAGTCACTCGCAGAGACTCCCTTTATTTTTAGGTCTCGCCTGAGCCAGCGCATGCGCTGCTCAGCGAGATATTTAATAAGTGAGCTTTTAAAAGTCCTACCACATACTTTTGGTGGCCTCAATTTTGTGGTTGCGCACACATGCACGCGTGCATCCGCCATCTGGCTTTCCTCTCGGCCTTTAGCCGTGGCTCTCCCTCAGAGCCTCCTGTCCGCCCCCTCACCTGCTGCTCTTTCACACCAGCCACTTCACGTGCACAGGCGCCACGTCATCTGGCTTTCCTCTCAGCCTTTACTCTCATTCTGTGCCCCTTCCTGACTCATTGCCTATCTTTTTCTATGCCCCCGTATTCCCTTTTTTTCCATTTGTTTGCAGTTTTGTCTTTCTTTTCCTAATAGTCTCCCCTCTCCCAGGCTAAGAAATGCTCTCCTATCTTTTTCTCTCCATCTCTCTTGTGTGTCCAATGGTTTCTCTGCTTCGTTAATTTCCCTTTTTCTCGTTCAATACTTTTCCTTTTGTTTTCTCCTTTCTCTTTCCCCCTCCTCGTTTCTGTTCCAGTGTCCTCTCCTCACATTTGCCTCTTCTAACTTTCATTTGTCTTTTTCTCACTAAACTGATTCATCCCGTCTCCTCGCCCCTTTTCCAACTATGCCATTCTCTTTTCTCCTCCCCAATTCCTCATTTAGTTCTTTGTTCTTCCTCTCAATGCCATCCTCTCTCTTACTGTCATCCCATTGTTCTCTTTCCTTCTATTTTTATTTTCCCTTTTCCCCACTTCCAACTTTCTAACTTGTCGTCTTTCCTTCATCCTCCTTTCTTTCCTCTGCTCTCCTTTTTAGTTATTTCTCTGAGTCCCTAAACTCCTTTCCCCTTGTCCTCTCCTTTCACTTCTTCTTTTCCAAAAATTTCGACACTTCTTTTTTTCCCATGCTTCCATCTACTTTCCACTACTCTTTGCCTCTTATACTCCTATCTTCGCCATTTTCTTTTATTTTTCTTCTCTCTTTGACTACTACTTTTTTCCATTCCCTATAATTTGTTTTTTACATCTTTATTTCTGTTTCCATCCCTCTTTTCCTTTTTTGTGCCTTCTGTTGTTTATTGCTTCTCTCATCTGCACTCTTTCACCAACCTGTTTCTTGTCATATTTTCCCTATTATTTTGTTTTATTGTGTTTCCTTTCTCCACATTACATTTCATCCTCTCCTATTCCCCTTACAAACATTACCTTCCTCCCCTCACGTTTAATTTTTACTCTCTTCTTCTATCCTTGCTCCTTTTCTCCAGTTTTCAGCACTCGTCTGACTCTCTACGACCTCGCCCTTTCTTCTGCCCTATCCCTCTTCGCGTTTTCTTTCCTTGCTGTTTTTCAGTTCTCTCTCCCCACCTCTCCTCTCTCTTCACTCGCTCTCCCCCACTCTCATTCTCCATTCCCTCCCCCCTCCTCCTCGCCTTAGTACTTCTTAAAGTGAAAAAGTACCCATCGGTCATCTCTTGGTTCCGCCCTTGGTTCTGCATACAGTACATTCACAACTGACGCAAGAGTTCTCTCCTTGGTGAAAGGAGTCCCAAATGATGACGAGGGCGGGACCAAGAGATGACTGATGGGTACTTTTTCACTTTAAGAAGTAGTGTGGCTCACTGTGAAGTAGTGTGGCTCACTGGTTAGAGGCGGCAGACCCGAGAGCAGAGGACGGCCCGGGACCAGGGTTCGATTCCCGGCGCGGCAGGTTACTGGACCAGGGTCAGCGGACTCGATAATTCTCTCGCCTCGGTGCCCACTCTGATCAGCGATCACACTCGGCAACTCTGGGCATTAGCTTGCCTCATCTTCACTAACGGCCCCACCAGACCGCCGGGGATGCCTGGTCTCACCCTGGAGATACCCATTAAGGGACCATCTCTCAGGGAAGCCAGGAAGGGTTTCGCAGCGGTCGAAGCGCCTTGGGACCCTACGGGTAAGTAGTGCGCTATATAAATGCCTATACATTTACATTTACATTTACATTTGCACAGTTTTTAGGTCAGCGGTCAGACACGCTTTCACACTCTTTGTATTAGATACTGTAACTACTGCTGTTATTTCCTGCTCAGGACTTTGAGTGGCAGGCCCCAAGTCTACCTCCATGCCTGTCAATCCTTTAACAGTATTTGCTTTGGCCACCGCACGTTTGTTGAAAATTGCTGGAACTATGCGGGTTTTATCACCTATTTCTCGTTGAGTCACCAAGATATTCTCCCGCTGCCGTCTGGTACCCGGGGTCTGGGAGGGGTTTCCAAGCCTATCAAGCTCTCTTTGCACTGCATGCCTTCCTCATCCCCCCGGATTGCCGCCCCACTATCCGTTGCAGTCATCAGACCCGTCACATTACCAGACCCCGCAGAGTCCGCCAAAGTGGCCCCACGATTCTTGACACCTCTGCCTCTTGCCATCCCTGCGAAAAGTGAACCACAGTGCAGAGAGCCCTTACCCCACACTCTGCAAACAAGCTTTTCACCGCCGCCGAAATTCTCTCCACGCTGTTACAGGCACGACTAGCCGAGCCAAGTTGCTCCGCTCCGTCCACTCCGCGTTCCACAACTGCCGCAATAGTATCAGTTGTGTGCTCCGCCTTCAGTGTTAGGCGTTCAGCCCGCCTCAGCCTTCACCGCCACTGCCGCCGCCTTAGATGTTACAGCTCCCTGCAACACAGATTTAACGAGTTGCGACAGACCAGTGGCTTGTTTTTTCGGTCAGGGAGGAAAGGGGTGTCCTCAGAACTTTACCAGGAAGCCCAGAACCGCTTTGGGGAGCTTATCCACACGCCGGATAAACGGTAGGTGCCGCCAGGTGAGGAGTTGCGAGGAGCAGTTTGCACACCACTCACACAGCCACGGACGCGGACGCCATCTTCATTACGAGTATGGGGAGGCAAGTGGCAGGTGCCTAGCCCAAAAGCTCAGAGTAGGAGAAGCCTCCCAAAGAATTGATAATATTATGGATTCGCATGGTTGTCTTATCCAGAGCGAAAGTGGGATATTAGCGGTGTTCAAACATTTCTATGACATACTATATGCGGGAGACCCTTATGATGCTACTCGGGCAGATAACTTGATACGTCAATTCTGTCAACAAGATCTCACGGCCGATGAGGCAGAAAGGCTAGAGGCTCCAATTACGCTGGTGGAATTGGATGTAGCAGTAAATGGGTTAGCAATGGGCAAGGCGGCTTGCCCAGACAAACTACCTCTGGAAATTTATAAATGCTTTTTTGGCATATTAAAGGGTGATCTGTTAACAACAGTTAGAGAGGCTCAAAAAGGTGCCGCCCCCAAATCGTGGGACGAAGCTTGTATTGTAGTGTTCCACAAGAAAGATAAGCCTATAAATCTCCCGGCCTCATACCGGCCAATATCACTATTGAATACGGATGGGAAGATCTATTCAAAGATACTGGCTACCAGGTTAGCCGCGGTTATTACCCCACTGGTGTCAATTAGGCAGCATGGATTTATCCCGCAGCGGGGCACGACAAATCATGTCAACCGGGTAATAACATTAATAGATTACGCCAACGCAATGGGGACGGCGATGTCTTTAATTTTACTGGATGCCGAGAAGGCTTTCGACCAAGTCTCATGGTGCTTCCTATGGGACGTGATAAGGCGACGCAGGTTTGGTCCACAGTTTAACACCGCTGTGCAGACACTTAATCATCAACCTGTCGCTAGGATAAGCACCATGGGACTCGAGTCAGAGGCGGTCCTCATCCGGCGTGGCACTAGACAAGGGTGTCCATGCTCCCCACTGTTTTTTCATTATATATTGACCCTTTTTTACAAATAATAGAGACTAGTACCAAGATCCAACTAATAATTATACAGGACCAGCAATATAAGGTTCTCGCTTACGCCGACGACGTTGCCGTTGTATCGTCTAAACCAGTAGTGGCGAAGCAAGAGATTGAGCATCTGTCATCAGAATTTGGGGCCGTGTCCGGCTATATGCTCAATACTGCCAAAACTCAGATATTATGTGCGAATTTGAGGGCCTATTCGGAACCAAGTGTTTTACAGGAGGTCATTTATTTGGGCAAAAGGATTCGGACCTCCGCAACTGCACTTGTAAAGGCGAATTGGGAAGCATTATTGGCAGGGGTTCAGCGACAGCTAGACCGCAGTGAATGTTTACATCTTTCTCTAGTAGGTAGATGTAATTTGTTAAAAATGATGATACTCCCAAAAATGTTGTACTCCTTTAGGTGCGTGTCCTTAGAAGTCCCAAAAACCAGTCTTGTACAACTACAATCTATTTGTGTGCGATTTCTGTGGTCTCGTGGGAAGGCCCGTCGGGCAATGCGTTATATGGTCCTACCTAGAATAGCTGGTGGTTGGTCGGTACCTGACCTTACCTTGTTTTATTTTGCATGCATGATCCAAAATATGAATATACTACTTACCGGGGTGGGGCCTGTAGATACAGCTGAATGCTCCTCCATATACCAAATGTTACTTGGAGTGAAAGCCAAAAACTGTTTGTTTTTAAATTTGGATTGGAGCTACTACAATCGTACTAGATTTAAGGTCCTTGGGGCCGCATATACAGTTTGGAATGTAATTAAGAAAATGTATGGGCTGGAGAAGATAACCTGGTATACACCACTAGCGGCTACAACTTTTTTTCCAACTGTATTTTGAGACCGGGTGGTTTATAATTGGCGATCTAAAAGTATCAGGGTGATCGGAGATCTTTTTTCTGAAGAGGGCCTTAAATCCTTTGACCAACTTAGGTAGCAATATCATCTGCCCCGGGGTGATTTTGATAAATATATGCAAATCAGGCATTATCTATCGAACACTTGTGGCAATATGCAACCGAATCCATTGATAGAAGCAAATTGTAAGGCTGCAAGAATTGGCACAATATATGCGCTTATGCTCTGCACCAAGCCTAATGATCTGGAGGAGCAAGATCGCAAATGGGGACATAGACTGGGGCGACAGGACATATGTCTTCTATTGGATTAGCCACCCAACTATTTCTGTCTGCTAAACTTTCTGCACAACATTTTAAATCTATCTTTAATCTCTACTACACTCCGGATACGATTTCGAAGTGGAGTGGGGATCAACCAGGTAATTGTTTTCGATGTGGATCCTCCGCGGCAGATGATGTGCACATTTTCTATGCGTGTCCATCTTTAACCAGATTATTGGAACAGTTGGAGAAGTTTCTAACAGAAATTTTTGGCGCTGTCATGCATTTATCTCTCGTCCAGATTTTGTTAGGGGTAGAGATGGGACCTGTGGCTGTAGGCATCTCAAACCAATGGGTATATTTAATTTTCTTAGCTACAGCCGTATTAAGATTGTGTATAGCGTCTGATTGGCTGAAAAAAGAACCGCCCACATTTGAGGCTTGGCGGGCTAGGTTCTTTGCTATGTTTAATATGGTGCATAGGTTATATGCCCTCAAAGGCCACAGAAAGAAGCTGGGACGGCAAATCTGGAATGCAGTCTCGATTTATTTGGATCTCAATACTTAAATTTTGACTGGCTTGTCCTCTAACTTTTTGTGTTCTTGTTTTCTGTTTTCCTCTTGTTTTTGGTAATCCTATATGCTCTTCTTAATTAATTATCAGTTGTGTAACTTCTGTTATGTAAGTTGTTATGTGGCACTATGATTATGATTGCATTAGGATTATATGTATAAATTTGAATCCGCGGACTCATGTATTTTCAATAAAATAAAAAATAAAAAATTAAAGTTTTAACTTCAGTGTGAGACCGGCATGCTAAACAATGAGCTTTATTAGGGCTAATTTATTTCCTGGTGTGTTGATCACAAAGCTATTGGGGTTAGAGTTGTGGCCGACCACCAAACCTTTGGGGCATAGGGACTCACCCCCACGCTGGCCGGGCAATGGCTGATTGTTCATATTTAGAATTTACACCTAAATTAGCGAGGTTTTCTCACTGAACATCTTCTGCGAAAATATCATTGCCTGTATGCTTAAACGTCATGGTGCCTCAGTAAGTATTATTTTTTTGGTTTGCAGAATCAAAGCCCTCAAGGCACAGTGTTTTTTTTTCCAATACAGCAAATGTATGTCCCTAAAATCCAGGCATTTTTCTCCTTGTACCTGGAAGGGTATTGTTTTACTTATTTGTTCACTCTGCCAAGCATAGTGGCCATGAGCTTTAAAATTCAGTGTCACTATTCCCATCTTAAACAGTGCTGGCAATGTGACTCCTACATGCCAGTGGCTAGATGTTTCTGACAGTGCAACCAATAAAGGCATTGCTGTTGGAATCCCGGTGGTTCCCCTGGCTCAAAATGAGGTGTAGAGAATAAGACATTTTCTGAGTTACAGCTGATGCCCCCTTTCTCACCTTTAAATGACCCCCTTAACGCATTACAACGCAGCACTTTGCAACGTTTGCCATGTTTTGAGTGCAAATGCCAACTTAATCATGGCATCCTCAGAGATTGTACTGAAATGGACAGCTGCTATCAATTTGGAGTAATGACTATGTAATCCCATGCCATCCCATGAATCATGATTAGGAGCAGTTAGTGATTAAACAACAAATTAAGCGGGTTTGGCTTCACAATTGTACTTGAAGTGTAAACACAGGCGGTCTGCAGTATACTGTTCATGAGGAGGTTAAAAAAATACATTGCTGTTCAGTACCAACCACTGCGTGGGGACAGGCACTTAAAGACTCACTCAGACCTTTGGTTTATGACCAAAAACATGCCTACAGAGACCCGAGGTCAAGGCAATTGTGTGCCAGTTGTGGGACAAATGGGCTGGATCTGTCACTGATTCAGCATGGTCACTCAGGAGACCACACATGATGTCCTCGTTATGACAGGCATGATCACTGTCACATTGCTGCAAAGCTGGTCAGTTAGAAAAGAGACTGCTGCGTGTGACCACACGAGGCAAGTTGAGATGCTGAGCAAGGATACACCTGCATACCAAGCGGGCATCTCAGTAACAAACCTTCCCCATTTGATGAGGAATTTTAAAGCGCCGATGGGAACCCGGCCAATTACAACAGAGGATTAGCTGTACTTTCCAGGCGTCATTATTCAGAATACACTGGCTCTTCACTGGAAGAAAACGCATTACCAACAAGCATTAGCAAAACCAAAATGTCTGACTTGTATTTTGAGTCCTGACTAAAACATTAACATAAAACCTGCTTAAGTGAAATTTGTAAACATTAAACATGATAGCTTTGTATATACAGTGCATCTATGAAATAAAGAATGTGTTATATGATAATTCAGAGTACTTTTTATATGCTAAATAGTTTCTTAGGCAGTGTATTGTCATCATGCCATAAGAAGCTTAATGATATTCGGTGACCACACATTGATAGACTGTGAAAGACAAAACATTAATGCAAACGGTTCAGATCTGTAATATTAACTAACAACTACATTTAAAAAACATCAATAAAAATCGATTTACCAAACCGTAGAAGACTTTTGTGGTCTTTTTGATGCACACAAATCTAAATAAAATGAACTACATCCATTCATTCAGTGTCCTTTACAAAGCCAATTAATCTAAACAGAATAAGGGCACAGGTCTAACCCTTATCGTACACTTTCTGATAATGCAAGGGTTCTTACTGAACATAAGATGTCATGACATTCAATCTATGTATTATGTAAAGGAGTAAACAGCACATTATTGAGAACATGTGCATGTCTTCTTCTTTATGACCTTTCTATGTTTCAGTTTTTATTGATTTTTTAAATTGACTTTTAATAAACAAATGTTAGAAGAAGAAAAGACAAAAACATTAACCACATCGAAGACCATCTTGTGCATGTATATCACGTATTAAAAAAAACCCTAACCACTTATGTCACCTAGTGCCCCCCTTCTCCCTCAGATTATAAAGAGATTGAAATCTGCAGATCCAGTCTTGTTCGTCTAGACATAACGTTTCTTCACCACTTTCTTAAGCCTACTGTTTCACCTATTGGATTACGAACAAATAACCTCATTCTCATTGGGCATGTTACTTCTCTGTAATCATGTGACATACACTAAAATACCTACACCCATTATTTCTCAAACACATTGTCTTTGTTTTACCCTCTGTGTGCCAACTTTTCCCTGCCTAATCAACGCTGTATACTTTGTACCCACGTGTCATAAGAATGTTTTGCCCCTGAATGACAAAATTGTCTGTTTGGTAGCCAGTAATTCATTTTGAGTGCTTTGCCTGTTTCCAGCGGTTTGCCCAACAGAATAATCTCTGGACACAGGGGAAGTTTGACTCCCTTGAATTGATTTACTCCTTCTTAATTATCTTTGAAGTACTTCGTTTAGACATGATCACTGGATGTTTAGAGAGTCATACATTACCACGTGTTCATTTGCAACGTGCTAAGTTACAACGCATTCTACATTAAAATACGTTTTTACCACTTTTTACTTTGCCACACAGAGGTGCTTGCAAGTATTGTGTCTGTGTGTGTTTTGATGTGGTGATTAAACAAATTTCTGATGTTTTCAACCTGGATGAATTTCTGATTAAGTCGAACTCTCAACTTACAGAAAGTCAAAATATGCTAAATTGCGACTGAAATACAAACCAAAAGGAACATATTGATATAAAGAAAAATCCAAATTTCTTCAAGCCCTTCCACCTGGCAACAAGATTAATATAGTTCAATATTTAGTCTCAAATGATTTGGAGAACATGAAGATGGTAAAGAACAAAGAAAAGAAAGAGAATCTAACAATGAAGATACGACAAGGCATAAAGAGCCTATAAGGCAACAATTCTATCAAAATAAAAGCACGGACAAGAGTGGCTATACAGTTGTTGACATACAGAATTATATTAATGAAGCAGAATGTCAACTAATTAATGTGCCCAATTGTGTTAAATCAAATAGCAATCCAATGGAAGACATTACATTGGATTTAGAGAAAAAAATTACAAAATTGGTAACAAAAGAAATTGCTTGATGATGATTAATACAGATTTTTGATAAATGAAAATCCTGTTACATCACCAATATATTTTATAAAGTGCATAAAAGCTTAATAAATCCACTGGGAGGCCAATAGTGGCACAGGTTTGTATGATTATTTTTTTTAAGTGGATTACTAATTCGCACCAATAGTAAAAAAATTAAAAAACATGGGCTCCTGTATAAGATACTGAAAAT
This sequence comes from Lissotriton vulgaris, assembly GCF_964263255.1. Taxonomy (NCBI): domain Eukaryota; kingdom Metazoa; phylum Chordata; class Amphibia; order Caudata; family Salamandridae; genus Lissotriton; species Lissotriton vulgaris. The sequence goes on from NC_141689.1 coordinate 289,348,580, forward strand.
GTATTGTGCATTTGATCTAATATAGTGTGGCAACAAGATTACTTGCTCATAACAGTTCATACTTCGATTTATTTATTTATTTATTTATTTTGAAAGTTTTATATAGCGCGAACAAGATCTTCGCAGATATCAGAGCGCTTTACAGAGGGGGGAGCATGTATACGCAGATACATCAATCGAGTAAAAGGTACATTGAGGTGATAACATAAAACAATCAATAAGTCAATTTCAGAATCGAAATAACAATACAAAGGGTTCGACAAGTAGTACAGATGAGTATCAAGTCTTTGTAGTTTATCTCCAGTAGTGGTTCAAGTGTATTTAGCCATGAGGATCGCTTTTACTTCTTTCTTGAAAAGTATGGTAGAGGTGATGAGCCTGGTTTCAGGGGGGAGCGAGTTCCAAATCCTGGGAGCCATTCCTGAGAAGGAGCGTTTATAGGTTTTTTCCTTGCGGAATCTTTTAGGCTTTAGCAAAAGATTATTTGTACCTCTAGTGTTTCTGGAGCCTCCAGAAATCGTCAGCTTCTGAGCGAGGTATGTAGGTGTGCTCAGGTGGACAGCCTTGTGCGTCAGACAAGCGATTTTCAGGTGTATTCTGGCTTCAAACGGCAGCCAATTCAGGGATTTGAAGTCAGGGGAAATGTGTGAGTGTTTTTTTGATCCAGTGATAAGTCTCGCTGCGGCGTTTAGAGAGGCCCTGATGGGTGCCGTAGTGGCTAGGGGGAGACCGCAGAGGGCGGTGCTGCCGTATTCTATTCGAGGTATGACTAGCGATTGTACCGCAGTTTGGAAGTCTTTGGTTGGAAGGAAAGGTTTAAGTTTCCTAAGGGTGTTGATTTGGTAGTTCGCTCCCTTAGTTGCTTTGTTGATGTGTTCCTGCATGCTGAGATTGGTGTCAAGTGTTATGCCCAAAGATTTCGCTGAGTCCACGATGGTGGGTTGGACATTGAGTGCCGTTAGGTCTTTAAGCCACATTTGTGCGGTAGTGCTCTTCGCGGGTGGTGAGATCAGAAGGAACTCTGTTTTAAGGGCATTGAGTTTCAGATGATTGGCGGCCAACCACGATTGGGTGCTTCTGATCGTTGAGTTCAAGAGCGTGATGTCTTTGGGTGATTGTAGTTTGAGATAGAGTTGAGTGTCGTCAGCATACATGTGGAAGTGTATATTGGATTCTTGCAGCAAGGTGGTGAGAGGTTCCATAACTAGGTTGAACAAAGTTGGGGATAGGGAGGATCCTTGTGGTACGCCTAGCGATACAGGTCTTGGTGCAGACATCAAGTTGTTGCTCTTGAATTTCTGCGACCTGTTATGCAAAAAGGACGTGAACCATTTGAGCACAGTTCCAGATAGGCCCATTCTTGTGTTTAGTAGTTCGATTAAGCTCTCATGTTTGACAGTGTCAAATGCAGAGGAGAGATCAAGGAGGATGAGGAGGCAAGTATCGTTATGATCTAGGATTTGGAGGGCGTCGTCGATTATGTGAGTCATAGCAGTTTCAGTACTGTGATTTGCTCGGAAGCCTGATTGATGAGAGTTGAGGAGATCAAACTGAGTAATGTGTTTAGTTAATTGTGTTTGTGATATTGGTTACAAAACAGTTCTCTATTTTTTAAACAACAGAACGTAGTGGAATTAGAACACACAAGAATGCTTATGGATATGATGGAGACCTACCTAAACAACAGCATATATATATTTAATAATGACATCGAGAAACAAATATGTGGGACTGCCATAAGCATTTCATTCTTGCCAAGTTAGGCTAATCTCACCATGGGGTGGTGGGAGAAGACAATAGCTTGGGGTGAAGAAAATGAGCTCTTTATGGGAAAACATAATTTTGTGAAAAAGATATATTGATGATTTATTCATTATTTGGAGTGTATCAAAGATTTCAATCTCTATTTTTCAACCCTACATAACAATGAAGTATGTCTGAATTTCACTTGTACAAGCTGCAGCTAGCAGATTAAATTCTTAGCTGTAACAATTTACATCATGGAGGGTCATCTAGAACCCACATTATACTGGAAAGAAACATCCACTGACAAGCGACTGCATGGCACCCGTTTATCGTCCCAAACCTCTGTTGTGAAATATTCCATATGGTCAGTGTATGAGAATGAAGAGAAACTGCTCAAATGAGTAGTATCTAGAACAGAAGAACAAGGATGTTAAACAATTCTCGCAAGGGGGGTATTGAAATCATGCATCCAAATAAAATTAATGAGATCAAAATAAAAAGAGAAAATTGGAGACCCTCATTACTATACTAGCAGCCAAGAAGCTGGTTCGGTAAAAAGGACCAAATAAGATTAATACTCACATACAGCAAGGTAGCAAAGAATGTCAGCCAGATATTCAAAAAATATTGACATCTCATACAAAAAGAATACAGATATTGAATCAAAGGCTGGAAATCTTGTTTGTTAAAGGGCACATTTGTGAAGAGCCACTTCAGTTTTAGGAAGAGGTAAATTTGTTGGATGTAGATGGGTGTGGCGCAGCAGCCAGAACAGCTGACTCTGGAGCGCGGGCTCATGGGCAATAACTCACTTAATCTTCCCGACTGCCCCTAGCGCCTTGAAACCTTAAGGGGTGATATGTTTGTGCTTTACAAATAAGAATTATAGTTTTATTATTATGAAGTCACAGATCAGTTTTACAAAAGGCAAATCCTTCAAAGTGTGCAAGATTGGCAGAAATGTAACGACATTTCAAAAAAAAGATGTCCACACTATTTGAAACCTCACATTGTGTTTATTACCTGGTGTGTTAAAGATCGTATGTGTGCAGTAGAAGTCATGAGTAGAGTCCACTGGGCCTTGTAGTAGCTTATCAAATAATGGGTAGGCCTAGTATGATGTCTTTGTCTATGTTTGTGGGGGTGCAGTGCCCAGTGACTAGGCTGAATAGTATAGAACCACTCAGTTTCAGGTAGGTCTTCTATGATTTAAAGAAAAGTGTTGGTTATCCTTTACTTTAATAAGCAGTGTACAACCCTTCTTTCTCCTTTTAGCGTACTCTACTTTGTTTAATGTAAAACATCACTTGAAAGCTTGCGAGGCCCATCGCATTTCTAATCAAATTCAAAACTGATAATGTTCCTCCCTTTACTAATGAGGTGTGTAGTTTTTCACAACTGCAGACTTTGGTCAGCTAGAGGTACTTCCAAAAGTGGTGTTTAAGAGAAATGTGGTCTAGAATGTCTTGTCCTTTTCCTGTGTAGTAGCTGAGAAGGCCCTGTAGCCCTTTCTTCTCCTTTTGGGTTTAAGGATGTGCTGCAGCAGACTGAACTTGTTCATATCCTTCAACCCAAACAATATGCTGAGCACACTTCTGGAAGTCTCAAAATTTGCTCCATTTCAATTGTAAATGTAGCTCTGGCAACGAAAACATTGAATTTTGGGAGAATGGACACAATGCAACATTTCTCACCCACACTATTGTGTGGGAACACCAATGGATTACATCAGCTGTTTCTTCCAGCCATATATTATTATTTGGGAATCCATTTCTTTAGTATCTTAAGGATTAGGTGCCAGAGATATGACTAAGTATACTAGTACTCCCCTGAAAAGGAGTGAGATCGTATAAATCTCTCAGGCTCACAGGATTGTGTCCAGTTCAGTTTCTCTGATCTGGGCTCATTGACCATGGACCATAAAACAGCTCAGTACTGAGTCAGCTCTGACATTAGTTCTGCTATTGAGGAGTGTGAAACTATCTGTAACAGATCTGCTTCTTCTGCATACATCACGAGCTTTAAGTGTTCCATTCATAATTTGATCATTTTATGGTCAAGTTAGCACAAATATGCTGGGCTAGAATTGAACGTGAAGAGGTGCACAACAGTGAGCAGCCTGTCCGGAGCCCTGCTAAATATCAGCCTCCTCTAAAATCTGCCTGTTCATTCTGATATGTGCTTAGAGGTAGCAGTCTCTAGCTTGAACCAAATGCATTGTCATCACAGAAGCACTTGACCCTTAGTGTATCATCCTTTATTTCCTATTGTACTCTGTCAAGTGCTTTTTTGACATCTAGTGGAAATTAACACCTTCGTTTCATGTTAAACAGTGTTCATTAAGTGAAGTACTTTTCTTTAATATGCTTCATGCCTGCTTTCCCTTATGATTTCAGCTTACGTGAGATTTATTCAAAGAGGCAGTAAATGCTTGAGGCTGGACAGCAGTGCATTGGTGAAACCCTTTTCATCAATGTTAAGCAGAGAGCTGAGCCTATATGAAACATGCAAAACAGGATTTTTATTGGCCTTTGGTTTCATTGGGATTACGACCTCTGCCTTCATCTTTGCTACTACACCCATCCTAAGAAAGCTATTCTTCAATCCTATTAGTGGCAATAGGAGACTGTATGTAAATTTGTAGCAACATTTTGCTACCATGTCATCCTGACCAGGTGTCTTCAACTTTATAAGGATACAGATATCTATTAGGACTTAGGCCTATACTATAAGTGTATCAAATGTCTACTTGTTTGTATGGAGTGTCATTAATTGGAAGTAGATTTGTCCCGTCTGATCCACAAAATAAAAGTTGCCAAAAAATAGATTACTGTTCTTTTCTTGTTGGACAATGAACCCATCATCTGTCCTGAAGTAAAACCTCTAGCCTATATTTATTATTTATCAGCTCTATTACCTTCTTGCCTCCTTCATAATAATACTTCAGGTCAAGCTAAGCTCGTGGGAATGCTGCACAATGTGTGTTGATCCTCTTACTTTGCTCTTAAGTGCAATAAATGTTACCTTCATTGCGAGGATTGCTTGTTTGATTGCTTCTCATGTTTGAGCTGAAATACCACCCTCCTATTTTACTGCAGAGCACCTTCTGCTACAATCTTGTGGATAACTGCATTCAGGACATCCCACACAACCACTTTTCTATGTCGTTGTGCCCTAAAGGTTCCTTCATTTGATGTTTCAAGTAAGCATGCATAACCGAGTCCTTCAAGAATGCGACAGTCCGCTTCTATGCTTTCCTGCCTTTTGTCTTTGAGTATCCTAGTGTATGAGACAAGTAAGGTGTCTATGGCCCAACAGTATAATAAGGCATTGCACATGTTGTATGAGTGAGAAGCCTTTAGCCTGTCAATATATGTTTGATGCATGCGTTTTTTGTTCAGCATAGTAATGGGACTAGTCAATTGAGAGTGAATGCGTGGTCTGCCAGGCATTTATTAACACTGCCGCTTCCAACCATGTTTAAGCAGCCAGAAGCAGCACAGCAGTTGCACTGAATAGATGCATTTTGTTCCTTTGCATACACATTACCGGGGTACCGTCTCCCTGAAAATCAGTGCGACCATTGCTATACTGAATAGCTTTTGGATGGAAGAGTCTGTAAAATCTTCTTGGACTTTGATCGGAATATAGCAGGAATGTAGAGTAAGGGGCCAGCTTTAAAAAGCCTTTAAGCATTTTCCATCTCCTGTCTTTTTCGCAATAGCTGTCAATCAGAACATTTTTCTAGCCCATTGCCAAGATTAAGTTCACACTCCCAACCTTTTTTGATGAGGATAGCGGCTATTGCTGCAGATAGTTCGAGGATTGCAATAATGTCTGGTTTCTTGCAGGAACCAAACCTGTACCTTGTTGTTGAATAATGCATTTAAGGTGCTCAGTTGCTTAGCTAGGGCATTCAAATCCCACAGGGTGAATGTCATACCTTTCACATAAATTATGCTGCACATCATCGATTTTAGCTGGTCACACTGAACAGTCTGCCTCCTCTTGACCACACTGCCCATGGGATTCTCACTGTCTTCGAATAGACAATTGGAGTGAAGCTCGTTGTCTGTGATGTCACTCGGAATTTCTAGGTGACAAACATCCCAGTTATTGACTTTTCTATCCATCGACAATTTTAGCATATGCATGGCCCCACCATAATCATCTGCCCCGGCTTTCAACTGTTGTGCACTGAAAGGTGCTGTAGGAGGTGTGGGGGGTAGGCGCGTTGCCCATAGCAGGCCTTCTCCTCCAATGTCCCTAATGTAAAAAATAAAAACCTGGCTTCATACTACCCTCCGCCACCACCCTCTGTGGCATCCTGTCCCAAGGCTGTGCTATCTGCTCTCTATTTGAGCAGAGAGCTGCCCTGACAGGCTGTCTGGTAGCCCTGTTAGCGTGGCCTGACATTTCTTTGTGACGCAGTAACGGTGGTAAGCAAGAATCTTTTGTTTCCTTCTGATCTTAATGTGGTATTGACCCGAGTGGCTGCCAGTAAGACTTCATACATAACAATTAGTATATAAAACATTCGATAGACTAGGAGGAGCCCCTCTGCTAGGATTATTACGTACAACCTATTTACCTTACAGAGATGCAAAAAGTTGTCCTACTCTATTACATTTTATAACCCTTTGGGTGCGTCCGGAAATCCCCAGCGGTGCAGGCGAACTCCGCGCGTGTTCAAATCGGATGCCCCTGGCCGTCTGACTCCCACGCCCACCGTGACGACGGACAGCCGGGGGCTGTCCAACGCATGTAAGGGGTTAAAAGACTCTCACCCAAACTAATATGTTGCTTGCTTCATCATGGAGTACTACAACCGGCACATCTGGTATTGCTGTGTGGGCTCAACCCTCTCTTGTAAGGATCGCTTTGACGGTAGTCATAAGGATTAAGGAGGGATCTGGGAAGCATCATGCATCCACTACGGAGTGGTACTGCTAGAAGCAGGAGACATTATCTTTTTCCAGCGTCACCTCTACCTTCTTGATTTGTGCTCAGTGGCCGAATTATGTCTACCAAACTCCAATCAAAGTGAAACTAGTGGCTCCTAATCCCCCAGTCTGGTTTCAGTTTCATTAGTGTGACTGCTGTGCAACACATTGATTTAAAAAATAAAAAAATAAAACTCTAGACTTTAGGTTACCTTATCCTGCTTTAGTGTGGTGGACTAACAGTTAACATCCACAGCGGTATTGAGGTAATACGGTAAACATGCTTCCATTTCTAACGATAATGGCATTACTCCTAGTCCTACTCCCTCGCCTTCCTTCCATACAATTGAGGCTCCGCCTCCCACCCAGACCCACCCCCAGCATAAAAACTCTGCCCGCCCCCTCCTCCACCTGTACGTAAACTAGCCGAGCTAGCACTCAGTTGAACCGCACCGGGAGGGAGGGAGGGTCCTCGAAGGAAGGCGAGGGAGTAGGACTAGGAGTAATGCCATTATCGTTAGAAATGGAAGCATTACCTCCCGTCCCTCCCTCGCCTTCCTTCCATACAATTGAGGACATAGCAAGCAGAATAAAACAGAGACGGACAACTGAGTGATAAAGAACACCAAATTTAATACAGTGCCCAAAACACAGCAGATCAACATCCCTGGCCCTGCATAGAGGACAAGACCCTGTGGCCCAGAACATTATCCAAACGTTCCAGACTCGCAATTCGATAGTGGCGGACAAAAGTAGACGGAGAAGACCAAGTCGCCGCCCTACAAATCTCCACCACAGAAGCCCCATGCAACTCAGCCACCGTAGCAGCCATACTGCGAGTGGAACGCCCCTGAACCCCCACAGGAGGAACCACACCCTTAAGATGGTAAGCCAGCAAGACCGTGGACCTAATCCAACGACTCAAAGAGGCCGTGGAAGGCTTAACCCCTTTCCGAGCCGGACCAAAGGTAACAAACAAAGAGTCCCCCACCCGGAAGGACTCAACAACATGGAGGTACCACAGCAAGGCCCGTCGGACATCCAAACAATGCAAGCGAGAATCCTCAGCCGAGGAAGGAGCAGGACAGAACTCAGGCAAAATCACCTCCTGACTGAGGTGAAAAGCCGAATTGACCTTAGGGACAAAAGACGGAACGGGAACCAGAACCACCCGATCCGAAAAGACTTTACAAAAAGGAAACTTGCAAGACAAGGCCCCCAACTCCCCCAAGCGCCTCGCAGAGGTGATAGCGACCAAAAAGCAAGTTTTAAAAGTCAAGAGACGCAACTCGAGACCCTCAAGGGGCTCAAAGGGAGGACCAGACAGGACATCCAACACCAGATGCAAATCCCACGAAGGGAAGGACCGAACAGGGCGGGGAAACAAGTTCAACAGACCCCGAAAAAAACGAGGCATCAGAGCCCCCTCATCCTGCAAATTACGCCAGGAGCCCCTAAACGCCTGAATAGCCGCCCACTGCACCCGCAGAGAAGCCACCGACAGCCCCAGAAGAGCCCCATCCTGAAGGAACTGCATCACCAAAAAGAGGTCAGCAAGCGTGGGGTCAACACCCTTACCAGCACACCAGACCGAAAAGACCCGCCAATGCCTGGCATAGGACAGCAGAGTGGAGGACCTACGCGACGCCTGCAAAGTAACCGCCAACTGGGCAGGAACCCCCAACCCAGCTAAGCCCTGCCGCTCAACAGCCAGGCCGTCAGGTGCAGCCTCCGGAGAGAATCCAGGGGAAGGGCCGGAAACTCCAACGGGGACGGAACCACCGGAAGGACCCACTCCCGGTCGCAACACAACTCGGTCAGGAGAGGAAACCAATTCGCCCGAGGCCAATAGGGAGCCACCAACAACACCCGAGCACAATCCCTCCGGACCCGCACCAGAAAGGACCGAAGCAGCGGAAAGGGAGGGAAGGCATACAGCAGACCCCGAGGCCAAGGACAGGTCAAGCCGTCGACCCCCAGAGAACCGGGACACCTGCCCAGAGAACAGAACTGCACCACCTTGGCATTCCCCAAATCCGCAAACAGGTCCACCACAGGGAGGCCCCAACGACCCACCAACTGGAGGAACACACCGGGAAGGAGAGAGAAATCCCGAGACGACGGAATGGCCCTGCTCAACAGATCCGCCCTCACATTGTCCACCCCCCGAATGTAGAGAGCCGACAGACCCAGCACCCAGACCTGAGCCCACCGAAAGAGGACGCTGGCAATCAAGTTCAAGGACCTGGACCGGGTCCCCCCTTGACGGTTGACATAGGACTTCGCCACCAGATTGTCCGTCTGAACCAACACCCAATGCCCCCTCAAAGAGTCCTGAAAGTGCACCAGGGCAAGCACAATCGCCCTCAGCTCCCGCCAGTTCGAGGACCTCCGGGAATCCAGCAGAGACCAGAACCCCCGAACCTGCTCCGACCCCAGCCAAGCACCCCACCCGGACAGGCTGGCGTCCGTAGTCACCACAAGCGGAGCCGGGGGAGTCAGAGAAACCCCTGCCAGGAGGTGTTGGCGGCAGAGCCACCAGGAAAGCTCCTTCCGGATCCGGTCCGTCATGGGCAGCAGGGACAACAGACTCTGAGACCCAGGAGACCAACCCAACAGGATCCAATTGGCCAGGCGGAGGAGATGAAAACGAGCCCATGGAACCAAAAACACCACGGAAGCCATGTGTCCCTGCACCCGCAGCCACTGGACCGCCGGAGAAGCCTCCCGGGACATCAAGGCCCGAACCTGCGACTGAAGAGACACCAGGCGCTTGTCGGACAAGGTAACATGGCCGAGCAAAGTCTGAAAACGAGCCCCGATGAACACCAAGTCCTGAGACGGGACCAAAGAAGACTTTCCCCAGTTCACCAAAAATCCGTGTCCCTGAAGAACCTCCAAGGCCCTCCCGATGTGAGAGAGCAAAAGAGACTCCCCCGCAGCATGCAGCAAGAGGTCGTCGAGATATGGATGAATGAAAACCCCTTCTGCATGAAGGAGAGCCACGAGAGGCGCCAGGACCTTCGTGAAAACCCTGGGCGCAGACCTGAGGCCGAAGGGAAGTACGCAAAACTGAAAATGGGCGTCTCCCACAGCGAACCTCAGGAAACGCTGAGAAGCAGCGGCAACCGGGACGTGGAGATAAGCGTCCTCGAGATCCATGGATGCCAGGAAGTCGCCAGGCTGAACCAAAGGAATGATGGCCTGAAGGGTCAACATACGGAAGTGTACGGGCCGAACCCAGGCGTTGACCCACTTGAGATTGAGGACGGGCCGAAAGCCCCCGGTCACCTTCCGAACCAGAAACAGAATGGAGTAGGTCCCCGTCCCCACCTCCTCGACAGGAACCCGGCAGATGGCAGCCTTGGCAAGCAAACAGGACACCCCGTCCAGCAGAGCCACCCTGCGGGGACCGGAGACAGGCAGAGGAGTCAGCCGAACCCCAGAATCCGGCGGAACCTGCAGGAAGTCTATCACGTACCCACGACCCACAGTGTCCAGGACCCAGCCATCCGAAACGTCCTGCTGCCAACGAGGAAGAAACTGCCGAAGACGACCCCCCACCGGCAGGGAACCGGCCAGACAGTAGTTGTCAGGGACCCTTCTTGGCAGGGCCCATAGGAGCGGAGGCAGCGTGCCTGGGAGAAAAACGGGGCTGAAAGCGCCGCCTGCGGAAAGATTGACGAGAATCACGCTTCGGGGAAGACCGAGGGGCCCTACTCCAAGGCTTACCAGATGGAGCCGCCCCGCCCTTATACGGCAAGGCATGCTTCCGCTCCTTGAAAGCCTTCGAAATCATGGCAGGCAATTGGTCCCCAAACAGAGCCAGTCCATCAAAAGGCAATTTCAACAGAGCCGCCTTCTCCCCAGGATCAGCCTTCCAGGACCGGAGCCAGAGGGAACGACGAGCCGCCACCAAAGCCCCAGTGGACATAGCCGAAGACTTTATAACATCTGATGACATGTCCGCCAATAGCCTAGCCTGCTGTTCCATAGCAGCCAGGAGGTCAGAGCACTCAGAGCCCTCCTGAACTGCCGCAGCCAATTTCTCGAAATCCTGAACCAAAGACTGCGCAGAGTAGGCAGAGAAAAGGCTAGCCCTCAGCGCCAGGTTCCCAGCAGCAAAGGAGCGTTTAAGGCCAGAATCCACCTTCTTATCAGTAGCATCCGCCGGGGTACAGTCCTCAGGCTGAATAGCAGTCTTGCCAATCAGAGTGGCCAGGATAGAGTCCAGCTTCAAATTGTGAGGCAAGGGGTCCTCCCCCTCCAAAAGGTAAAGTTTCTGAAGGAAGCGAGGGACCTGCAACTTATCAACCTCACGCCACTCCCTCAGCACCATGTCCTTGACCGGACCCTGAAAAGGCATGCCCAACCTGGATGGAGAAGCATACTGAGGAAAAAGATTCCCATCCGCCTCCAGCTGGAAAGGAGGGAACCCCAAATTGTCCCGCACATGAGCCAGAATATCCCATCTCTCCTCCCTGGAGATAAACTTCCCACCCGAGGAGGTAGAAGGACCATCATCATCCGACAAGGAAACCTCCCTCGCAGGATCCAGTGAGCGTGGACGAGAAGAAGCCGCAGGCACCGGACGAGCCTGGAGAGCCTTAGACACAGCCGCCTCAATCATGCCCTGCACCTCCTCTTTGGACATGAGAGGCACATCACCCCCAGAAAGGCCCCGACACCGAGGGCGCTTGGAGGGAACAGGAGAGACCTCAGGCGAGGAGGAAGAGGAAGAAGACACCACATGGTTCCGCTTAAACGCCCGCTTGCGACCCATGGCAGAAGCACAAAGGAGCAGAAAACCCCACGCTGCCAAATGAAGGAAAAAATCACAACCGGGAACCAATGACAGCCCCGGCCAGAAAACCCGCCAAAAATGGGCCCTACCCTCATTACATTTCTTTTCATTTACCAGTAAATGTAAAAAAGAAAAACAAAAAACGGGCAGCAACCCGTCCTACCAGGTCTTCCAGAAGAGTGTAGTCCGGGAGGAGGCATCCATGACAGCCCGACCCGGAAACACAGCCCCAGCCACAGGAGGACCGCCCAACAACACTGCGGCTTCCCGAGTCACCGCTCCGCCCCCAAACCACGAGGGAGACGAGGAGAGGAGACACAGCCAGGAGAACGCTGCAGAGGACACCGTCGCCGCAGAGAACCAGCACGAAGACTCCCCGGCACCGCCACAGGGAGGAACTGAAGGTAAGTCCCACTAGGGAGACAAAAAAAAACAGGTGGAGGAGGGGGCGGGCAGAGTTTTTATGCTGGGGGTGGGTCTGGGTGGGAGGCGGAGCCTCAATTGTATGGAAGGAAGGCGAGGGAGGGACGGGAGGTAATGGACATTTATCCTCAGCATTAAAGTGGTTAAGGGTTTTTTGGGAAGAGTAATGATGTGACCATATATTATAAGGAATAAACTGCTCTTTGGTTCATTAATAGGATATTGCAATTCAACTCATGTTTGTTGACTTAATAAAGGAACTCTTCCTTCAGCGTTCTTCCTCTGGTCATTTAACTCCGTAGTGACTTCCATGACTCAAAATATACTTAGAATATGTGGCAGGCTGTACTTCATTTCATATAAAACTGCCAATAATTTGGAATAAATAACCAGTACACTTGTACTATGAGTTGCTGCATTGTCTTTGGGCGACTATGCTAGTAAAGAGCCCTGTTCTTGCCATTTGCACTGTACTGTATAGTAATACTATGTATGTAACTATCTAGCAGCCAGTGCCTCATTGGATGTTCCAATTCATAGTTCTTCGGAGTGAGGTGCAGAGACTGGTCATGGTGGGACTGGGGAGAGTGAAGGAAGATATGGCCATGCCGATGTGGTTGACTGCGTCTATTCGCAGCAAGAAACTACTCTATATTTTATGGACTAGAGCCAGCTGTTGTCGGTGCAGGTAACAGCGTTGGGGCCACATGGGGGGGGGGGAAGAGGGGTTTCGAGGGACAATGCTGAGGGGAAATTAAATAAATAAATAATTTTCCCTCAGCACCTCGAAATCCCCCTCCACGCCGCCCCACCCGTGTTACCTACACAGACCACGGCTGACTAGAGCCTGAAGTTTAAATTTAATTATATCTTTATATTTTCGCAATTTTTTGTGGCTCATCCTACAGAGTTATGTCCAACAAAGAAAGTTTTTATGTACCACTTGCTAATAATACATGCCTTGTCTTTTTTAGACGTTTTAAAGAGTTATGTCCAACAAAGAAAGTTTTTATGTACCACTTGCTAATAATACATGCCTTGTCTTTTTTAGACGTTTTAAATATCAATTGTTGTCCTGACTGGTGAATTTCCCCCAATGTTAATGCCTCCCGGACAAAATATGAGGGCTGGCTAATTTATTGGTTTAACTCCAGGCCAAGAATATTTGGGGATGATGTTTTCATAGTGTCTGTAAGCACTAAGAGCGAGTGCGCATCTATGAATCATATTTCATCCGCAGCATGAGCACGGAGAGACGGATGCTTCAATGTACTCTTGCTGTGACACTGTAGGATGATGTAACTGGGGGCTAAAGTCTTGCAACCAGGGCTCGAGTCAGGGTACCACGCGGGTGGATGGCGTCCCCTCACTTATTTTACCGGGGGAACGCCGTCCCCCCTGCCAAACAGCTGGACTTCACTCTTTGGCCTCTTTGGGACGAGATCGGAGCTCACAGCACGCTGCTCGAGTGTGGCTGGGGAGAGAGAGGGGAGGCAATGAGCCCGATGGTGCAAGCCCCTTTGGTGATGTCACTTCCTGTCGTGACGTCACTTCCCGTGACAGCAGAAGTGACGTCACAACGTGACGTAGGACTTGTGCCCTGCTTGCAACACCGGAAGCGTAAGCTGCACCACGAGAAGCGGTTCTCATTGAGCTTGGAAACTGGACATTTCAAAAACAGTGCAAGCAATGGTTTTAGTCTGCAGGTTCTTTTGGTGCATTGCCTGTTGCCTGTAAGACCTTCTCAGTGCTAAGACTGAACCGAACTACTCGTAGTAAAGTTATTTAGAATTTCAAAATATTTAGGTCGAGTAAGCTCTGTAAGCATTTAAAGATGAGGAAGGCCCGCTGCAAGCGTAGATGTGTCTGTCATGCGCTGCTTTTGGTAGCCTTTCAGTCACAACCAGGTCGGAGTCCGTGTGATCTGTCTCGGATTCTATGTCAGGACCGGAGGCTTCAGATTATGCTATATCTTTCTTCGCTTTATTAACATAAAGACTCCACAGCAGCTTAGGAAAATATATATAACAGTGAACAAAAAATGCTTTAAGGCCTAAAGCATTTGACGGAACGTTTAACATATCCAAAACAACAACTCCCAAGAGTCTCTTGTATATTGCCAGTCCATAGTCCTTCCACTCTGCCCATCACCGCTATAAAACCGGCCTTCTCTTCCTTCTCCTCCTCTTTCTTCGCTGCTCCCGCAGCCAGATAAGTGCTTTTCATGTTTCTTTATGAGATTTACTGGTTGTATTGTATGTACGATCGTTGGGGACTCGCCCCATGGTGTTTCCATTTCAGAGTCCCCGGTCGCGGGAACGTTCTACCGTTCCTACGCGATCTTTCTTTCCCTTTTGTGTGCGGTGACTAAGAAAGCCGCTAGGGGGCGACCACGCGTCTCGCCGGCGCGCCTCCGCAGTTTCAGGAGCCGCGTTGAGGAGTCGGCCTGCGCGGGAGCCAGCCCTCGCGTACCCCTCTGACACCTGGTGTGCCGGGTCTGTAATCCCTACTTCTGACGCCCCGCTGGGGTCTGTATTGCGGCACCGACCGCGTGAAACGCCTTCGGGCGCATTTGTGCACCTTCTTGTTGTGTGTGGCTTGGCGCGCTTGAGGGGTACGGAGACTCGGTCCCGGCGAGGAGAGTCCGCGCACCGGGGGGTCGGTGCAACCCTACCTGCCACGTCCGTTGGCCCACAAAGTGATTGCAGTCCGCTGGTCTGCCCATACTCGAGGGATATCTCGATTAACACCCCCCTGGGTGCCTTTAGAGTTACTCCTGTGCTTCAGGATGGAAGGAGAGTACGAGGAAGAACCCTATTCCTACCTGCAGGACGACAAATTCTACCAGGCGGTGGATAACTCCATTTACCGCTGCGTGACGGAGGTGGTGGGGCCTATGGAGGACCGCCCATCCGCCCGCATTGTGGAAGAATGCGCGAAGCTTGCGTCCGCGCATGTTCCTCCGGCGCCCGAACTCCCGGGGACATCTGGCGGTTTGCCGCCCGCACCGAAAAAGCCATGCAGGGAGGGCCCGTCCTCGGAGGCCCAAGGAGTGGACAGGGGCGCGTTTGAGCGTCTCCGGGACGCCTTTTTGGCGAAGGCAACGGCTGTGCCCTCTGCCCCCTTGGCGGACGCTGGTACTTCGGGGGACGTCTCGACAGCCCCCGCTTCCCCTGTATACGACTCGCCGGACACTGATGACGACGGGGAGTCGGTCCGTTCTTGGCTCCCGTCGTCCTCGGCCAAGGATCTGCCACGGGATGAGTCGGGCATGTTGGATCCGGACGAGATCGTCCACCCACGCTCCGCGGCTTGGACACCGGGGGAGACGGTGGCGAAATTCGTAGCAGGTCGGCTGCGCAAGCCGTTGGAGAAGGAGGCAAGAGGTTGCCTACGTGGTGAGTGCCCTCGGCCAACTTTGGAGGGTAAGGTGGCCATGACTCCCGAGCTAGACGCCAAAATGGCCACCTTCTTGGCGAAGTTTATGAAAGATCCACGGAAAGGTATCGATCGGTCCTGGCGGTCCTGCCAGGACAAGCTGCTGGATGCAGTGGGGCCTGCCACGAAGATCCTCGACATGGCGGAGGAGGCGAAGGCTAATGGCACCGTTATTTCCCCGGAGGTGCTTTCCAATTGGGCCCAAAGGGTTATTGTATTCCTAGGCAACGCCAATTGCACCCTATCTACGGAACGGCGGCGTTCCCTTTTGATTAAATTGGACCCGAAGTTGGGTGATCTGGCCTAGTCGGAGGCGGGTGCAGTGGCCCAGGGAGGCCTCTTCGGCGAGCCCTTTATCAGGGAGCTAGGCAAGTTCTTGAACACGTTCACGTCGCTGGACAAGGCGCAGTCCAGCATCAAACGGGTGTTTCATCAACGTTTCTCCGGAGGGGCCGGTCGCGGTAGGGGCCGCGCGACCGGCCGTGGCCAGCAGGCAGGTAATAAAGGACAAGGCTCCGGCAGAGGCCAGTACCAGACCTCAGCAAACTTTAATAGCTTCTACCCCACCAGAGGGCAACGCTGAAGAATTCTGGACAAGGAAATGCCTCCGGTGAGTGTACTTTATTTAGATCAAGTTCCAATTGGAGGGAGGTTGGCAACCTTTTACGGGGAGTGGGAGTTGCTCACTGCCGACGCTTGGGTCTTGCAAACCGTACGTGGGTTCCACATAAAGTTCTACGACCAACCCACACAAGCGGTACCCCCACGTCCAATGGTGTTTCCAGAGTCCGACGCGCGGTTGATAGACGGAGAGGTCTCGGAACTGCTCCGCAAAGGGGCCATCCGCCTATCAACGCGCCATCCCAACGGTTTCATCAGCAATGTCTTCTTAGTGGACAAGACAGATGGCGGCAAGAGGCCTGTGATCAATCTCAAGGAATTCAACGGGTGGTTGATCTATCGACATTTCAAGATGGAGGGAATCCACCTCCTTCGAGACGTACTCCTCCCTCGAGATTGGATGGTGAGACTGGATCTCAAGGACGCCTATTTGGTCGTCCCCATCCACCCGCCGCATCGTCGTTTCCTACAGTTTCTATGGAACGGCAGGGTGTTCGAGTTCACCGCACTACCGTTCGGTCTATCATCGGCCCCCTGGTGCTTTACGAAGGTGCTCCACCCGGTGGTGGAGTTTCTCAGGAGTCAAGGGGTTCGGATGTTGGTGTACTTGGACGACATCCTCTTCATGGGGCAGTGCCCGGTGGTGTTGGCGGGCCAGCTTCGGCAGGCCGTGCACCTACTTCAGAAACTGGGGTTCGTGATCAACTGCTCCAAATCGGTTTTGGTTCCCACTCAGAGGATTACTTTCCTGGGTTTCGTGGTGGACTCAGTGCAGGCGGTCTTGAGCCTGCCGGTTCGGAAGGTCGCGAAAATACGACACCTGCTTCGGCAGACGATCTCCAAAGATCGCACTTCTTTGCGCCATATCGCCAAGGTGGTAGGGCTTCTGTCGTCCTCCATCCAGGCGATTTTTCCGGGGCCCCTGCACTACAGGGTGCTCCAGCGCCTCAAGGCTCAGCATCTACGACGCGGGATGAGCTACGATCAGTGGGTTCCTCTCACGGACGAAGTGAAGGAGGAAATGTCTTGGTGGCTGTCTCACATGGAGGCGTGGAATGGTCGGGCGATCTTCGGCTCGGCCCCGGACCTAGTCATAGAGTCCGATGCCAGCAGATCGGGCTGGGGCGCCCGGTGCGGGGATTTCTCCACCGGCGGCGCCTGGTCTTCAGAAGAACAACGGTTGCATATCAACTGTTTGAAGCTCCTGGCGGGCTCCTTCGCAGTCCGTTGTTGGACCAAGGATTCGGTCAAAGCCTGTGTTCTACTGAGAATGGACAATATTTCAGCGGTTCGTTATGTGAACCATCTAGGGGGTCCTCGTTCCCGCGCGCTGGCGGATTTGGCGAAGGACTTCTGGGACTACTGCCTGTCGCGCCACATTGCGGTGACGGCGGAGTACCTCCCGGGTCAGGCCAATCAAGTGGCGGATTGGCACTCCAGGCACCTCAGGGATGCCAGTCAGTGGAAACTGGATCCGGAAGTCTTCCGGTGGTTACAAAATCTCTGGGGTCCCTTCTCGGTGGACCTGTTCGCGTCCCGTCTCGACCATCAGCTGCCGCGTTTTTTCAGTTGGAGGCCGGACTCTCTGGCGGAAGCCACGGACGCCTTTCTACAGGACTGGAGTCGGGAAAAACCGTTTGCGTTCCCCCCGTTCTCCATGATAGTGCGGGCGGCGGCCCAAATACGCCGCCAAGGAGCGGAGTTGGTGTTGGTTACGCCGCTCTGGAGGTCTCAAGTGTGGTTTCCGGTTCTTCTGGAACTTTCTTGGGATTTTCCAATCCTACTCCCCCTGTTTCCTCTGCTCCTGACGAATCCGGATCGGGAACCGCATCCTCTCGTCACGCAGAGCTCGCTCCGCCTCGTGGCATGGAGGCTCTCAGGAGACGCTGGTCGCTCCTAGGCCTTTCGGGGTCGGCTGAGCACCTGCTCTCCAAAGCATGGGCCGATAGTACGACGAAGCGTTACAGATCCGCTTGGCTTAAGTGGATGCGTTGGTGTCTACGAAGGGACTTGGATCCCTTGGTCGCGGGCCTCGTTCCCGTGCTGAATTTCCTGGCTCATCTAGCCGACAAGGGCTTGGCCTGCAGAACGATCAACGCGATTCGGTCGGCGATTTCAGCAGGCCATGATAACATCGATGGTCACCCGGTAGGGGAACATCCCTTTGTTTGTCGACTTCTGCGGGCTATTCGCCTCGCCTTGCCCCCTGAGCCCAGGTACTCCGTCCTTTGGGACGTCAATTTGGTTCTCAACCTGTTCCTGTCCTGGCCGGCCAATTCCTATTTGTCATTAAAGGAACTCTCGGCAAAGTTAGCCATGTTGTTATGTTTGGTCTCCTGTAGACGCGTATCGGATGTACGCGCGCTGGATATATCTGCACGCATTTTTTCCCCGGATGGGGTTACTTTTACCGTGGGCCGACGCACAAAGATGTCGTCGCGTTCCATTTCCTATCCAGCTTTTCTAGACACTCCTAAGTTGTGTGTTGTGCAATGTCTCAAAGCATATGAAGACCTGACCTTGGAATTGCGCCCCCCCGGGCGAGCGTCAGTTGTTGATTGCCCTGCGGAAGCCACACAAAGCTGTCTCCTCCCCCACTATTGCTCGGTGGGTGCGTTGGGTCATGCAGGAAGCGGGCATCAATACGACTCTTTTTGGAGCACACTCCGCCAGAGGAGCCATGGCCTCTAAGGCATTTTCAGTGGGTGCTCGCTTGGAGGACCTAATGCGGGCTGCGGATTGGTCCTCTGACTCCACCTTTAAGAGGTTTTATTTTAAGCCCGTGGTGGATTTGGCCCAGTTGGTGGTAAGTAAGCTTTGAACTAGCATAATCTGAAGCCTCCGGTCCTGACATAGAATCGAAATTTGCCTAGCTTATGTAACGGTAAGTTTCAATTCTATTAAGGACACGGAGGCGAGGATTATTCCACCCAGGCTACACAGTGGTTTCTCTACCCACCCGTATGGCAGTAAGTAAAGCGTTTTCCTTTACATTGTCTGTACTGTACTAGTCACTTAGGGCTCGATGTAGGTAGGCCGTTACCGATCGGTAACGGCCGAAAATACCGATTTTTTGGCCCTTACCGATCGGTAAACAGCCATCGAGATGTAGGGAACAAAAAAAAATCAAAATCGGAGTGAAAACCGATTCGGAATGAGTACCGAATGGAAATGAATCCGATACGTACATACCGAAAATCGGATATGTAACGAATCGGTAACACACCGAATCGGATGCAAACACCGATTCGGTCAATGTACCGAATCGGTAGACACACCGAATCGGAAAAAAAACGATTCGGTCCATGTACCGATTCGGTAGTGACACCGAATCAGAAAATAACCGATTCGGTCCATGTACCGATTCGGTAGACACACCGAATCGGACATGAGCCGAATCGGAGAACATACCGATTCGTATGAATCACCGATCGGGAAATTCCCCGATTCCGACAGATGGGGAGATGTAGGGAGGCACAGAAACACCGAAATCGGCTCAAATTCGGTAGAATTCACTCGGTATTTACCATGGATTACAATCAGGTGGTAACCAACTCCAACCCATATAAACAGCCCCAAAATGCATTGCAACTTGCAGGATGGCAGCTTTTTATGTCATTGCGAGGCGGCTACGGCTACAGCAGGAAGGACAGAGGGAATGGCTAAGAAATGAACAGGTCTACAGACAGAGGATAACCCTGTTCATGCTCACAGAGGCAGAGATCCTACAGAGATACAGGCTGGACTCTGACACCATACTTGAGCTCATCAGGGACCTCAAACCATTCTTGGACCACCACACCCCAAGGGCACACGCCATCCCAGCACACGTCCAGGTGCTATGCAGCCTACACCTGCTTGCGTCTGGCAGCTATCAAAGTGGAGTTGCAGCGGCAGGAGGGGTGAGCCAGAGCAGCCTGTCAAGGTTCTTCCACACATTCCTTGACGCCATGATACACAGGATGGACCAATACATCTCTTTCCCTGCAACCCACGCAGAACTGCTACAAACTAAAGCTGACTTCTACCAGATGGCACAATTTCCCCAAATCATTGGTTGCATAGATGGCACGCACATTCCGATTTGCCCACCAGCGGACACAGAATACATATACCGCAATCGGAAGTCTACACACACCATCAACGTGCAGGTGATCTGCAATGCGAAGTGCACCATCACAGACCTGGTAGCAAAATTTCCAGGGAGTACCCATGACTCCTATATTTTCCAACAGAGCGGCATCTATGCACGGCTGATGGCTGGCGAATTTGGTGAAGGATACCTCCTAGGTGAGACACATCATCAGACCCCCATAACACACAGTAGCTAGGTGGAATACATGTATGCATGTGTGTAATGTTACCCCTTTCTCTTCCAGGCGACAGTGCATATGCCCTCCGCTCATTCATACTCACCCCCTACCTCAACCCCTCCACACCCAGCCAAAGGAGGTATAACCGGGCCCACATACGCACAAGGAATGTCGTCGAACGGACCTTTGGCATCTGGAAAAGTAGATTCAGATGCCTGCACAAGAGTGGAGGTGCAAGGCAGTATACCCCCATCACCTGCTGCAAGATCATAGCTGTATGTGCAATGTTACACAACCTTGCGGTGAAGAAGGGCACTGAGGTGGAGTTGTCTGACTACGAGGACCATGACGACGACGAAGCTGTGCCACTGACACAGCCAGCTGGGGTGTGTACGCCAAGTGATGGCAGATACAGACGTGAGGAGATTACAGAAAACTATTTCTGAGTGAGTACAGATGCAAAGACAGCTAAATGGTTGTTGTGAAAAAACAATTTTTAATACTGTTGCAACACAGTTACTGCACTGATGTGCAACAAAAAAAAGGTGTAATGGCAAAGAAAACAAAAGTCCAAGGTCCAGGTTGCCTCACCCGCCCTTGCAAGGCTATTTCTTTGACCGCTTGGCAGCCCCACTGGGGTGTCCCTCAGCCCCCTCAGAATGACCAGCGGCATCTGCGGAGTGCCTGGTGCTCCTGCGTGGCTCTGACGCAGCGCTGGCCGGGCTGCTGCGGCTGCTGCTGTCCCCAGCATCCCCCAGGTCCAGGGCAGGATTTGCTGCAGTGTTGGAGATGATCATGGCCTCCATTGCAGTCGTGATGCGGGCCATTCCCCTTGTTATCTCTGCCGTATTTTGTGTGAGACTAGACTCCATGTTGGCACTGCGCTGACAGAGTTGTGCCGTTGCCGCAGCAAGGCGGCTCATGGAGCGGTTCTGCACCCGGGCATCCCGCCTGCGCACCACCTCATGCTCCTCCAGTCTGCCACATAACTGGGTTATGGCAGTGGTTAGCCTGCCTAAACCTGCTGCTACCTCCTTGTTTGAATCCACGAAGGCCTGAAATCCTTTCACCATTTCCCCCATCTGCAGGTTGTGCTGCAGGAGCTGGCGTTGGCAGGCCATGATGGATTTCGCCTGCTGCCTTTGGATCTTGACCATATTTCCTTCGAGGCCCAGGAAGACACTGCCCTCCGGTGCTGGTGCTGCAGTGGTGGGAATGGCACGGCGCCGGGTACTGCTGCTGCCGGCCTGCTGAGTGGGCTGGGGTGCCACTGGTGGGGGTGTGGTGCTGGCCGGGGCCTGAGCCCCTGCTCCCAGGACAGGGTGTACTGGTGCCACAGCCATGATCGTGGCAGGAGCTGGTGTAGGTGGAAGGAGGTCCCTTGTGGGGGAGTTCTCTGGGGAGAACTGCAAGGGGGGTGTGCTCGGCATTTGTGGGGAGTGCAGTGCTTCAAAGTCTATTACCAGGTCTCCCTCTATACCAAGCCCTATGGTGTTTTTGTCCTCCTCCTCCTCCTCCTCGGCAGCCTGACTGGTGCTCGGCCCTACGAGTGCAGTGGTGGATGGTGCTGCTGCCTCTGTTGTCATTGTTTGTCCGCCTGATGGTGCCCCTAGGTACAAAGAAGCATTTGTAAATTGAGTGCCGATGTATTACAGTCAGTACAATTAAAGCATTCCACATGTCCTTGCATCTCCTTAGAATGTGTTCCACTGTTTCCGGTCTTGTGATTCTGCACTGCCATATTTTGCTAACTTCTGCTGACTACATGTACCATGATGCTTGTCTCTTGTATGTTGGTTACAGTACTGTGCTGGGGTTTGGCTATGCATTGTGTCTAATGGGGAGGTGTCTGGTAGGGTGTGTCATGATGCGCATGCTTCTTACCTGTAGCTGTAGCTCTGGCTGAGCTGTCCAGGGTCCCAATTCCAGTTACGCTCTCCCTCTCAATGGTGGTGGACACCATTTCCTCGAGGTCTGTGAGGGGTGGCGCCGGGTTCCTGCCTCCACCAGTGCCTCCAGCCTGCTTCTGGATCTCTGCCATCTTCCGTTTGGTGAGGCTGCGGATGTCATAGAAACGCTTCTTCAGCTCATCCAGGGACCTGGGGGTGACACCCACAGCATTCACCTTTTGGGCGATTTCGCTCCAGATCCTCCTCTTGGTGCTGTCTGGCACATTGAGGGACAGCTTTCCAAATAGCTGCCGGTGCACCCTCACCACCTCCTCAACCAACACCTGCAGCTCGATGCTGCTGAACTTATGCTTCCTCTTCTGGGTGGACTTCTGGCTCTCACTCTGGTTTTCCATCTTGATCAGAACAGTTCACTACCTCCTACTCCCACTGCTGCTAACTGTGAGTGTTCAGCTCAGGCTGGCTCTCCAGAAAGTTCTTAATTAGCTGCACCTGCCAGGGTTGCCACTCCCTGTTTGGGTGGGGGAGGGGGAGCCACCTCATTGGCTGAATCGGCTTTTGCCGATTCGGCTTTTACCGAATCGGATATTACCGAATCGGTAAAATCCGAATCGGTATTATCCGAATCGGATTTTACCGATTCGGTTTCTTCAATGCATTCCTATGGGCTTTTTGGCCATGGGTGTGTTTTCATACCTACGATTCGTTAATTGCCGATTCGGATTTTACCGACTCGGCTATTTCCGATTCGGTGGTAGCCGATTCGGCTATTTCCGATTCGGTGGTAGCCGATTCGGTACTTTCCGATTCGGTCCGTGACGAATCGGTACGTACCGATTCACATTACCGATGCCGACCGATTCGGTATTATTTCGCCGTTTGTTTGCTACATCTCGTTTTCCGATTTCAGAATACCGATTCGGCACGCCTCG
Organism: Lissotriton vulgaris; assembly: GCF_964263255.1. Classification (NCBI taxonomy): domain Eukaryota; kingdom Metazoa; phylum Chordata; class Amphibia; order Caudata; family Salamandridae; genus Lissotriton; species Lissotriton vulgaris. The sequence continues at coordinate 289,371,710 of NC_141689.1, forward strand.
GTATTTTGAAATCGGAATATCCCTTTTACCTACATCGGGCCCCTAATGCTCCTCGCCCTATTGTTGCATTCCTGGGCCACCTCGCTTACGCTGTCCCCTTTGTTTCGACAGGCAACGAGGGTGCTAAGCAGGATCAATGAGGTGTATGCGTGATCTGCGTGAAGAAAGAGGAGGAGAAGGAAGAGAAGGCCGGTTTTATAGCGGTGATGGACAGAGTGGAAGGACTATGGACTGGCAATATACAAGAGACGCTTGGGAGTTGTTGTTTTCTATATGTTAAACGTTCCGTCAAATGCTTTAGGCCTTAAAGCATTTTTTGTTCACTGTTATATATATTTTCCTAACCTGCTGTGGAGTCTTTGTTAATAAAGCGAAGGAAGATATAGCATAATCCTCGCCTCCGTGTCCTTAATAGAATTGAAACTTACCGTTACATAAGCTAGGCAAATTTCGATTCAGCCTGCATCTACCAATAAACACAGCTGGCATACCTTTTGTGAGGTCTAGATACCCTAGATTTTCGTCTTTTACTAGGTTGCAGTACAAGTCAATTCAAATCATTTTATTTCTAAGAAATAAATTCTCACTGAAAAATAGCATACATTTTCCAGTTCATCAATACAAGGCATTTACATATGTCATAAAAACATATACATAACATTTTGATAGGTCATAAAAACACCAATAAATAGACTAAGCAAAATTATTGCAAGACAACACAACATGAGTCTTAAAACAAACAAAACCATTATAAAAATACTTTTCAAAAAGGAACACCTTAGGAAAGAGTACAGAAGATCCAATTCATTAACATAAGTGTCATGTTCGAGATGCAGAGAAATTATGCCCTACTAAAAAAGCAGATCGGCATGTATGAGATAAAAATGCATTGTGCAGTCACTATTCGTGAGCAATAGAGAAAAATGTCCTTGGATAGGATTTTTAAAAAATCGTAAATATTGGCCGATAGCAATGGCTACATCCTGATGTGTCATACCTCACAACATGCTTAAACACATTTCTCTGGACCGGATACCATACTTTTAAATGATTGGTCGTAAAATCTTTTCACTCTCTGGAAAGTACACAAACCACCAATAAATGACATAGCGAGTACCATGAAACCCAGCTTGCTAGGACAGTTGCCACTGTTGTCACTTAACTGCGCTTTTAAACCTGGCATCCCACCTTCAGAATTTCATTCTGCAAGTGTCTATCTGTTATTGTGTAAAGGTACTGGAAGAGTTCGGGCCCTCCTGGGATACTAAAAAGGCGGCGACAGAACTTCTTTTCCCCCAAGTACAGTAGATCTTTATAGGAAGCTGGCTCTGCATATATTATACCAAAAAGAGGTATAGTGTGCACAGAGTCCAGTGAGTCCCCAAAGATATGCAGAGGTTAATGTAGATGATATCTTACTCTCAATTTAGTGGTAGCTGGGCTGAGCAGTTATGCTTATCAGAGAGTAGTGTTAAGCATTTATTTTACACAATCAGGCAAGAAATGATATCACACACTCAAAGACTGAATCCAGACCAATTGGTTGAGCAAGAAGTTGTTCCTTTGTTATTCTATTACTAGAAGTAAGAATCACTTAGTGCAGGTAAGATGTACAGTTTATAAATAAGGCAATACTGTTTGTAAGTAATGTTTTGTAATTGCAGTTGCATACTTTATGCAATTACAATACTTTACAGTATTAAGAATGATTTCTGTAGATGTCAACCATATACAGTTGTATGCTTTTTCAGTGATCAGGTTAGAACATTCAGTGCAATAGATAAAGCTTGCAATGCAATCCTATGGAGGAAAACCATGTTAAACAATTTTCAGATAAGTATTCAACATACTTCTACAGGCTTTTGTGGTTTAGGACAACACAGGGCGAGGTTCAATACCAGATAGGTCCTGCACCACCAGCGGCACTGGGGCGGCCGGATGTGGAACCCTCATGTTCTCCATTGGAGCCGGAGGTACCTTGAAGAGGCAAGGTGTGCAGGTAGGTACTAAAGGTCTCAGGGCAAATGCCCGTTGGGTTGGAGTGAGCATGGGGGGCTACAAAGCTGTACCAAAGCTATACCACCAGCAGAACCGGGGCGGCCAGGTGCAGGGGGCAAATCATCGTCGGGCGCCCAGTGCTTTCCAATGGAGGTCATCTGTGTTGAAAAGAGATTGCAGGCTTGGACCAGAAGGCTGGACGAAGGTGACCAACAGCTAGGCTAGGCAGGTAAGTTGGATACCAGGGGAACACCTGGGCACTGTCAGCAGGGATCCCCAAAGTTGGAGGTGGAGGATACAGGCTGGATCCGGTCGTGGTCAGGGGGACCTTTCGAACAGAAGCTGCAAGTGACTAGGGGGATCCCGGAGAGGTCAGCCATCGATGCAGATGGGGTCAGGGTCGCTGGAGAGACTTCACAGGGATAGGTGAGTCACTCAAACTCGGGCCGTGGGAGTCTGATGCAGAGTGGTGCGATGTTGTGGATCCGGAGACTGATGGTTTCTTTGCTGGGCAAATCTGTTGTCCACGGGAGACAAGAGTCGAGGTCCGCACAGGTTGTGCAAATCGGAGATTTAAATGCAAGGATTTGAGCAGATTACTCTTCACAACCGGCACTAGGTTTGAATACTCGAGTTGAAGACCAATTTTGTCTGATCAAGCAGATCGTAATTGGGTGCTCAGTACGAGAGTGCGTACATTTCTTCATCATTGGCAGGTAAAAATAAAGCTTTCGATTTGTACTGTACTTATTTCTTCCTCCAGCAATACTGTGCCCACATGGTTCCTTGTAAAATGCAGAATGTACCCAGAGATGAAAGGGAATTGAACGTTAATCACCATAAATCCAGAGTAGCAGAAGTGACATATGCCCTTTGACCTTAAATTTCACTCACACACTTGCTTACACATACACACGTCCTGTCTCTCCCATAAGCACAAACTCGCAAGCATGCACACAAACTACATTTAAAAGCATTTTATACTTACCTCAGCTGCCATGGAAGGTTACATTCCAGCTCATTTGCACTCCATTTTTCATTACACTAATGTGAATAAACAATGGAATGTAATTGTAAACAAAGAGCGTGGAGTTCAAACCGACGTCCATAAGGACGGCTGCCACTCTGTTCCTGGCACTGATTTTGCCACCACTGATGCCAGACGTTGCAAAGGTAGTGTCATGGATCGCAGTAGCGACTCCCTAAATGACGTCCATGGAAAGGGAATGTAATGCATGTACCGTCACTGACACAGTAGTTTTGAATCATTGTTTTTACTTCCTCTCGGTTTCCTCACTGTTGATTTAATTTCTGCTTCATGAGGCTCAAGACTGTTAGAAGGGCCCCCACTGGAAGGCTGGGGAGGAAAGTACAGTGTCCCTGTAGAAGGCCCCCACTAGAAGGCTGGGGAGGAAAGAGCCAATGTCCCTGTAGAAGGGACCCCACTGGAAGGCTGGGGAGAAAAGAGCCAATGACCCTGTAGAAGGGCCCCCACTAGAAGGCTGTGGAGGAATGAGCCAGTGTCCCTGTAGAAGGGACCCCACTGGAAGGCTGGGGAGGAAAGAGCCAATGTCCCTGTAGAAGGCCCCCCACTAGAAGGCTGTGGAGGAATGAGCCAGTGTCCCATTAGAAGGGCCCCCACTGGAAGGTTGGGGAGGAAAGAGCCAGTGTCCCTGAAGAAGGGCCCCCACTAGAAGGCTGGGGAGGAAAGAGCCAATGTCCCTGTAGAAGGCCCCCCACTAGAAGGCTGTGGAGGAATGAGCCAGTGTCCCATTAGAAGGGCCCCCACTGGAAGGCTGGGGAGGAAAGAGCCAGTGTCCCCGTAGAAGGGACCCAACTAGAAGGATGGGGAGGAAAGAGCCAGTGTCCCTGTAGAAGGGCCCCCACTCAAAGGCTGGGGAGGAAAGTACAGTGTCCCCGTAGAAAGGACACTACTAGAAGGCTGGGGAGGATAGAGACAGTGTCCCTGTAGAAGGACCCCACTAGAAGGCCGGGGAGGAAAGAGCCAGTGTCCCTGTAGAAGGGACCCAACTAGAAGGATGGGGAGGAAAGAGCCAGTGTCCCTGTAGAAGGGCCCCCACTGGAAGGCTGGGGAGGAAAGAGCCAGTGTCCCCGTAGAAGGGACCCAACTAGAAGGATGGGGAGGAAAGAGCCAGTGTCCCTGGAGAAGGGCCCCCACTGGAAGGCAGGGGAGGAAAGAGCCAGTGTCCCTGTAGAAGGGCCCCCACTCGAAGGCTGGGGATGAAAGTACAGTGTCCCCGTAGAAGGGACACTACTAGAAGGTTGGGGAGGAAAGAGCCAGTGTCCCTGTAGAAGGGCCCCCACTAGAAGGCTGGGGAGGAAAGTACAGTGTTCCTGTAGAAGGGCCCACACTGGAAGGCTGGGGAGGAAAGAGCCAGTGTCCCTGTAGAAGGATCCCACTGAAAGGCTGGGGAGGAAAGTACAGTGTTCCTGTAGAAGGGCCCCCACTAGAAGGCTGGGGAGGAAAGAGCCAGTGTCCCTGTAGAAGGGCCCCCACTAGAAGGCTGGGGAGGAAAGTACAGTGTTCCTGTAGAAGGGCCCACACTGGAAGGCTGGGGAGGAAAGAGCCAGTGTCCCTGTAGAAGGGCCCCACTGGAAGGCTGGGGAGGAAAGTACAGTGTTCCTGTAGAAGGGCCCCCACTAGAAGGCTGGGGAAGAAAGAGCCAGTGTCCCTGTAGAAGGGCCCCCACTGGAAGGCTGGGGAGGAAAGAGCCAGTGTCCCTGTAGAAGGGCCCCCACTGGAAGGCTGGGGAGGAAAGAGCCAGTGTCCCTGTAGAAGGGCCCCCACTGGAAGGCTGGGGAGGAAAGAGCCAGTGTCCCTGTAGAAGGGCCCCCACTGGAAGGCTGGGGAGGAAAGAGCCAGTGTCCCTGTAGAAGGGCCCCCACTGGAAGGCTGGGGAGGAAAGAACCAGTGTCCCTGTAGAAGGGCCCCCACTGGAAGGCTGGGAAAGGAAAGTACAGTGTTCCTGTAGAAGGGCCCCCACTAGAAGGCTGGAGAGGAAAGAGCCAGTGTCCCTGTAGAAGGGCCCCACTGGAAGGCTGAGGAGGAAAGTACAGTGTCCCTGTAGAAGGGACACTACTAGAAGGATGGGGAGGAAAGAGCCAGTGTCCCTGTAGAAAGTCCCCCAATGGAAGGCTGGGGAGGAAAGAGCCAGTGTCCCTGTAGAAGGGCCCAACTGGAAGGCTGGGGAGGAAAGTACAGTTTTCCTGTAGAAGGGCCCCCACTAGAAGGCAGGGGAGGAAAGAGCCAGTGTCCCTGTAGAAGGGCCCCCACTAGAAGGCTGGGCAGGAAAGAGCCATTGTCCCTGTAGAAGGGCCCCCACTGGAAGGCTGGGGAGGAAAGTACAGTGTTCCTGTAGAAGGGCCCCCACTAGAAGGCTGGGGAGGAAAGAGCCAGTGTCCCTGTAGAAGGGCCCCCACTAGAAGGCTGGGGAGGAATGTACAGTGTCCCTGTAGAAGGGCCCCCATTAGAAGGCTGGGGAGGAAAGAGCCAGTGTCCCTGTAGAAGGGCCCCCACTGGAAGGCTGGGGAGGAAAGTACAGTGTCCCTGTAGAAGGGCCCCCAGTAGAAGGTTGGGGAGGAAAGGGCCAGTGTCCCTGTAGAAGGGCCCAACTGGAAGGCTGGGGAGGAAAGTACAGTGTTCCTGTAGAAGGGCCCCCACTAGAAGGCTGGGGAAGAAAGAGCCAGTGTCCCTGTAGAAGGGCCCCCACTAGAAGGCTGGGCAGGAAAGAGCCAGTGTCCCAGTAGAAGGGCCCCCACTGGAAGGCTGGGGAGGAAAGTACAGTGTTCCTGTAGAAGGGCCCCCACTAGAAGGCTGGGGAAAAAAGAGCCAGTGTTCCTGTAGAAGGGCCCCCACTGGAAGGCTGGGGAGGAAAGTAGAGTGTCCCCGTAGAAGGGCCCCCACTAGAAGGCTGGGCAGGAAAGAGCCAGTGTCCCTGTAGAAGGGCCCCCACTGGAAGGCTGGGGAGGAAAGTGCAGTGTTCCTGTAGAAGGGCCCCCACTAGAAGGCTGGGCAGGAAAGAGCCAGTGTTCCCGTAGAAGGGCCCCCACTGGAAGGCTGGGGAGGAAAGTACAGTGTTCCTGTAGAAGGGCCCCCACTAGAAGGCTGGGCAGGAAAGAGCCAGTGTCCCTGTAGAAGGGCCCCCACTGGAAGGCTGGGGAGGAAAGTACAGTGTTTCTGTAGAAGGGCCCCCACTAGAAGGCTGGGCAGGAAAGAGCCAGTGTTCCTGTAGATGGACCCCCACTGGAAGGCTGGGGAGGAAAGTAGTGTTCCTGTAGAAGGGCCCCCACTAGAAGGCTGGGGAAGAAAGAGCCTGTGTCCCTGTAGAAGTGCCCTCACTAGAAGGCTGGGGAGGAAAGTACAGTGTCCCTGTAGAAGGGCCCCCATTAGAAGGCTGGGGAGGAAAGAGCCAGTGTCCCTGTAGAAGGGCCCCCACTAGAAGGCTGGGGAGGAAGGTACAGTGTCCCTGTAGAAGGGCCCCCACTAGAAGGTTGGGGAGGAAAGGGCCTGTGTCCCTGTAGAAGGGCCCCCACTAGAAGGCTGGGGAGGAAAGTACAGTGTCCCTGTAGAAGGGCCCCCATTAGAAGGCTGGGGAGGAAAGAGCCAGTGTCCCTGTAGAAGGGCCCCCACTAGAAGGCTAGGGAGGAAGGTACAGTGTCCCTGTAGAAGGGCCCCCACTAGAAGGTTGGGGAGGAAAGGGCCAGTGTCCCTGTAGAAGGGCCCCCACTAGAAGGCTGGGGAGGAAAGTACAGTGTCCCTGTAGAAGGGCCCCCATTAGAAGGCTGGGGAGGAAAGAGCCAGTGTCCCTGTAGAAAGGCCCCCAATGGAAGGCTGGGGAGGAAAGAGCCAGTGTCCCTGTAGAAGGGCCCAACTGGAAGGCTGGGGAGGAAAGTACAGTTTTCCTGTAGAAGGCCTCCCACTAGAAGGCAGGGGAGGAAAGAGCCAGTGTCCCTGTAGAAGGGCCCCCACTAGAAGGCTGGGCAGGAAAGAGCCAGTGTTCCTGTAGAAGGGCCCCCACTGGAAGGCTGGGGAGGAAAGTACAGTGTTCTCGTAGAAGGGTCCCCACTAGAAGGCTGGGGAAGAAAGAGCCAGTGTCCCTGTAGAAGGGCCCCCACTAGAAGGCTGGGGAGGAAAGTAGAGTGTCCCTGTAGAAGGGCCCCCATTAGAAGGCTGGGGAGGAAAGAGCCAGTGTCCCTGTAGAAGGGCCCCCACTAGAAGGCTGGGGAGGAAAGTAGAGTGTCCCTGTAGAAGGGCCCCCAATAGAAGGCTGGGCAGGAAAGAGCCAGTGTCCCTGTAGAAGGGCCCCCACTAGAAGGCTGGGGAGGAAAGTACAGTGTCCCTGTAGAAGGGCCCCCATTAGAAGGCTGGGCAGGAAAGAGCCAGTGTCCCTGTAGAAGGGCCCCCACTAGAAGGCTGGGGAAGAAAGAGCCAGTGTCCCTGTAGAAGGGCCCCCACTAGAAGGCTGGGGAGGAAAGTACAGTGTCCCTGTAGAAGGGCCCCCATTAGAAGGCTGGGGAGGAAAGAGCCAGTGTCCCTGTAGAAGGGCCCCCACTGGAAGGCTGGGGAGGAAAGTACAGTGTCCCTGTAGAAGGGACACTACTAGAAGGATGGGGAGGAAAGTGCCAGTGTCCCTGTAGAAGGGCCCAACTGGAAGGCTGGGGAGGAAAGTACAGTTTTCCTGTAGAAGGGCCCCCACTAGAAGGCAGGGGAGGAAAGAGCCAGTGTCCCTGTAGAAGGGCCCCCACTAGAAGGCAGGGGAGGAAAGAGCCAGTGTCCCTGTAGAAGGGCCCAACTGGAAGGCTGGGGAGGAAAGTACAGTTTTCCTGTAGAAGGGCCCCCACTAGAAGGCAGGGGAGGAAAGAGCCAGTGTCCCTGTAGAAGGGCCCCCAATGGAAGGCTGGGGAGGAAAGAGCCAGTGTCCCTGTAGAAGGGCCCAACTGGAAGGCTGGGGAGGAAAGTACAGTTTTCCTGTAGAAGGGCCCCCACTAGAAGGCAGGGGAGGAAAGAGCCAGTGTCCCTGTAGAAGGGCCCCCACTAGAAGGCAGGGGAGGAAAGAGCCAGTGTCCCTGTAGAAGGGCCCCCATTAGAAGGCTGGAGAGGAAAGAGCCAGTGTCCCTGTAGAAGGGCCCCCACTAGAAGGCTGGGGAGGAAGGTACAGTGTCCCTGTAGAAGGGCCCCCACTAGAAGGTTGGGGAGGAAAGGGCCAGTGTCCCTGTAGAAGGGCCCCCAATAGAAGGCTGAGGAGGAAAGAGCCAGTGTCCCTGTAGAAGGGCCCCGACTAGAAGGCTTGGGAGGAAAGAGCCAGTGTCCCTGTAGAAGGGCCCCCACTGGAAGGATGGGGAGGAAAGAGCCACTGTCCCTGTAGAAGGGCCCCCACTAGAAGGCTGGGGAGGAAAGTACAGTGTTCCTGTAGAAGGACCCCCACTAGAAGGCTGGGGAGCAAAGTACAGTGTGCCTGTAGAAGGGCCCCCACTAGAAGGCTGGGGAGGAAAGAGCCAGTGTCCCCGTAGAAGGACCCCCACTGGAAGGCTGGGGAGGAAAGAGCCAGTGTCCCTGGTGTGCACAGCCCTGCATCCTCCTGGACCTAGGTGAGCCAGAAGGGACTCATTTCTAGTACAAGAAACACTCCTGTCATGAGAGACTCTGAGGCTAGGAAGCATGGCAGCAGCATCGCTCACACCTTGTGCTCCTTCGGTGATTGAGAAGCCCTCGTCAGGCTGTATATTGTTAATCATGGACGAACGTGAGGGAAAGAGCAGGGAAAGGGAGCGGTCTTTGTCAGCATTAGTCTATTTGTCCCTCAAGGGTGCCAAGAGCTGCTTTGTTAATACTGCTGGTCTCTGGCATATCAGAGATGCTGGAAGCATTCCTGTTAGTCCCTTTAGTACTTGCTTTGCATGAAAGTTGGATCCTTAATTCGCATTATTGTACTACATCCAGAACCACGAGGACCAGATTTTACTTGTTCATGCTTCTGTGGCAGGGATGATACAACCGAAATGCTCCTTTCGGGAAGTTTTATCTCAAAAGTTTCTAAACCAAGGTGCCAATAATAATACATATCTGCATATCACTTCATACTGTACTTCTGCCACCTTTAAGTGCTGTAAATAACATATTACTATTACCCGATTTGTGATACCCAATTTGCAAACATCAGAAGGATCCAAAGCCAAGTTGGCCTTGCTGGGATTGAAATTATTGATTTGGTCAGCAGCGAGCATTCAACTCACTGAACCATCCTGCTAGAATGATGACAGCTTTTGGATTACTCGTCCTTTACTGCCATCATCATGTAAGCTCACTTGAGCCAAATTGTAAATTATTAGGATGGGCGCGTAAAATAATTAAGCTCACTTTGAAAACCTGTTGTCAAAGAATTTGTGCAAATGGCGCGCATTGTTTGGCATATTTAATTTTTTCTGCTAAATTCAGTAGAAATAATTGATTTATTCCCTGTTGATTACGGAAAGATATGTAACATACGCTGGTTGTGAAATGAATTTGCTGGTTATTCTGCTATACAATGCCTGTGAAGTTGAAAAACGACAAGTCTGTTTTCACATTTATCACGTTTGTAGTTTACAATGTGACTTGGTATTGGAGCACGTAAAGCACTTTAAAATGGCCGCACGTTCACAATTTCACTATCAGAGACCAAGACTGCTTTGAAGTTGAAACGCGTTTGATACCGGCAGTTTGAAGTAAACTTTTGAACCGCACATGGCGTCGTCGTTATTGGATTGATTTATAGGACCCACTTTCGAGGGGTCCCTGTGACTGCGCAGGGAGTGGCAAGGAACTACTCGGGGCCATTGGGGCCAGAAACGCGTCTGCCACTATTCTTCACAGACTTCAGGAAGCGACTGCAATTTTGCCAATAAATTCCTTCATATGAGCCCGGAGCATGTGTCCCGCTGATTACTTTCGTGGTCAGCATTGGTGTTCTATGTGTAGCCGGGGATGGCTGTTACCGGCAGGGGCACGCCCTCTCGGTCTGAAGCTCCGCGTGATCAGCTGAACTGGTGGTATGGTGTGAGAAACACAACGCGGCGCCCCCCCAAGCAGAGGTACTTGCCAGCTGGTGTGTGTCTACGCGAAGGGGAGAGAGGAGGCGGCTCTGCGCTGCCTGACAAGGGCTTTTGTGAAGGTATGGCCGGAATAATGTGCCCAGGTTCGCTGCGGTGGACAATGCAATAAACGCCAAGCAATTGGGGGCACGAAAGTGAGTCTGTTGTCCCATACACTGTGTATATGGGACCTCGTGGACTGCAAGTTCCATCAGGCAGTGCGCCTGGGAGGTGCAACGCTTTAATTGAACTCACCTGGAGGAGGAGGAGCCAAGAGCTTGCGGATATTGAGGCAATCTCTAAGGCCCTGGGAACTTTGTTTTACTTGTGGAGTTGGCACTGAGGACGGCCATTGGGGCCAGAAACGCGTCTGCCACTATTATTCACAGACTTCAGGAAGCGACTGCAATTTTGCCAATAAATTCCTTCATATGAGCCCGGAGCATGTGTCCCGCTGATTACTTTTGTGGTCAGCATTGGTGTTATATATACATACATACATATATATATATATATATATATATATATATATATATATATATATATATATATATATATATATATATATATATATATATATATATATATATATATATATATATATAAATGTAAATATATGTATATAAATGTGTGTATATATATGTATATAAATGTATGTATATATATAAATGTATGTATATATATAAAAAAAAAAAAAAAAAAGCTGTAAATTACTATTTTTTCTATGTCCATTTTTATGCACTTGCACTTTAAAAGGAGGTGTATCCCACGACACTGTTGTCATGTGATCAAGGCAGGGATCTGCCGAAACGCGTCGTGGCTGACATGGTTGCACTTTTAAGCTAAAATAAAAGAAGAAGCACGAAAATCTGGGTCTACCTCGTCTTTGCTTGTGTGTGGCTGTTGGTCTCGTGTAGAGACGGAGGCGAGCTCTTGCAGCATATATATGTATATGTGTATATATGTATATATGTATATATGTATGTATATATATGTATATATGTATGTATATGTATGTATATATATATATGTATATGTGTATATATGTATATATATGTATATATGTATATATGTATATGTATATATATATATGTGTATATATATATATATATGTATATATATGTATATATACATACACACCCACACCGTCCTTCAACAGCATCCACGCTTGAGACGGACCACTTAAATTGTGCCAAGAAATTGTTTTATTTGCCTGCTCGGTCCTGATTTATTTTACTTTTAAAGTGCAAGTGCTGATATTTGGTGCTCACGTGCTAGTGCTCAACAATTGACACAGTGGAAAGACTATTGACCAGTTATATAATTTCTAATGAAGAAAAACCCAGCTTATTTCATTCATTGCAACATTTTGTGTTTTAAATCGTAGTGTACATACCAATATAAATAAATATTGACATTTAGCACCACATTTGCAAATCATATCTGTTTGAATACATCATGTACAGCAACATAACATGGCTGAGTTCATTTCGTCATCATATGTAATGTGTAGTAATCCTCTGTGACTCATACTGAATTTCTGAGTGTGTATAGTGTTAATGGTGAATGTAAAAAGTAATAAATAAATAAAGTGACAGTGCACGGACTTAGTTGGTCAAATCTACATGGTAGTAGAGCATAGCGGAGAGATGGTGAAACATAGTCAAATGTCCATGGTCTCAAATATTACAGTTCAAGTTGTTCCTGCTCTGGATTGAAATCAGGAAAGACCCCCGGTTTGCAAACTGTGATTTAAGTGTTTCAGTATATGCAATTACATAGTGTGGGCATCGGAAGTTCTAGTTTAACAGGGTTAGATAATGGTAAAATACCCAGTGTATCACTAATGTTAATACATTAGTTGAGTCAAATGTGAGAAGCATTGGTAGTTGATTACCTGCATAGTGCAAAATCACATTCACATAAAAACATCCTATAAATACATAAATATTTTGTATAAATAGTGCAAAATCGCGTTTATACAAATACATAAACTATAAAAATTGTATAAGCTCAATAAATATATAAATAATACTTGTAAATAATATTTATAAAACCACATATCTAAAACCCTGATTATACGTGTCCCAAGTCCTCGTTCTGCTCTCACTGAATATAAGGTAACTGGGGTATCAACATGTGCCATGGACATTACCCTATATTTAAACATGTGTGTGCTGTGGCTTCTATAGTATTCAATTCATCTTAAAAATCAGTCTCTTATTTTATTCTACACTAGCTGGCTGAGGACCCAAAGTGGCAGAAATAGGTAGATCATGTTTATAGGCAGATATACATATCTTCTGAAACGTTAAGGCCATTTGTTTGTTTCGTATTGAGTTCTAAAATATACTGTGTCTACAGTAGCCTCGACGCACTCTCCCTGTCTCCTCCCCTTCTACTTGGGGGTATTGTATCTATTACATAGAATGTAAGATCTTTGTTGTTTGAGGAGTGCTTATCCTTAAAATGTCGGACTACTGGGTAGGTATTATCTTGATTGCTAATGGCCCTGAGATGCTGCAAAATGCGTTTATGTGCTGCCAATTTGGTGCTCCCTACATAGATTAAATCGCAGGGGCATGTCAAAATGTATACCACATGGTCTGTTGTGCAGGTTAACAATTTATTGATGGTCCTTTTCCTATTGCCGAGTCTTGTACTCTGTTTTGTTAGTGCCATGTTGGCATGCTTTACATGTATTGCAGTGATAGAAGCACTTTCTGTTTTTCAGCCAGTTTGCGGAGTCAATGGTTTCAGGATTAGTGTCTACCAACTGATCCCTCATGGATGGTCCTCGACTGTGTGTTATAGATAATCTAGTAGGTATGTCCGCTCCAGTAACCGGATCAGCAAGGACCAATGGCCAATTTTTGTGTATAATGGTTTTGATTTGACTCTGCTGGTTGCTGTATTGAAGTACCACCCTGAATGTCATGTCCCCACCTTCATTCACTTTCTGGGATGTAGTATTGGTGTCTGATTCTTGTGCCACTCTATCTTGTAGGAGTGCAGATCTGGTCTTTATCATAGATTTGCTAATGGCTGATTCAATTACTTTGCGGGAATAGCCTCTAGATAAAAATCTATGCATACACTCATTTTGGGCAATCTTGAGATCTTCTTCACTACTATGCAACCGTCTCATCCGCAGCATCTCACCATACGGAATACTGTTGCTGAGGTGCTGCGGATGAGCACTGCTCGCATGCAATATTGAGTTCTCTGCTGTAGGTTTCCTAAACAGCTTGGTATTGATTTGCCAATCCTTAATAAAGACTTCAGTATCAAGGAACGTGATGGAGTGGCCACTAATACTGGCTGTGAACTGCAATTTATTCATTTATTTATTTATTTTCGACATTTTTAAAGCGCACTGTTACCCGAAGGTGTCCTGGTGCTGGCTGATCGCTAGTGGGCGTGGGCAGGGGAGTTAGCGTGTAAAGAGCCATGTTTTAAGGGCCCTCCTAAAATTGAGCAAATCGGGGATATCTCTGAGGCTAGAAGGCAGCGCATTCCATGCCTTGGCAGCACCCAGGGATAGACTTCTGCCTCCCCAGCGGACTCTCCTTACTCTGGGGACTACAGCCAGCCCCTGCTCGGCTGATCTTAGAGCTCGCACTGGATTGTACCACTGGAAGAGAGGGGTCATGCATTGAGGGCCCAGGCCATGCAGCACCTTGAAAATCACGCAGAGTGACTTAAACACAATTCTTTTGCGAACTGGCAGCCAATGCAGCTTTACCAGGTCCTGAGAAACTGAGGCGGACTTGGGGGGGCCCATAATCAGCCGTGCTGCTGCATTCTGCAGGATTTGAAGTTTATCTAAAAGTCCCTGCTGGGCATTCAGTAGCAGAGCGTTGCAGTAATCCTACCGGGACATCACCAGTCCGGTCACTACTGTCTTCTTATGTTCCACCGGCAGAAATGGCAGGACTTTCCGGATAGTTTTGAGCACGTAATGGGTAGCCGATGACAATGCATTGATTTGTGGCCTAAAGGACAAAGTCGTCCTTGAAAACACCCAGATTTTTTACCTTTGCCACCGGAGAGGGGGGAGACCCCATTTCCTCTGGCAACCAACTAGGGGACCAAAAATTGTCTCTTGACCCAAACAGCAGCACTTCTGTTATTGCAGAATTGAGCTTCAGGCAGTTTACTGCCATCCAGTTGCTCACCTCCCGCATACCGCATCTAAACCGATCTGCTGTGCTGTCCAATTCTCCCGGACGCAGCGACACCACAATCTGCGTGTCGTCCGCGTAGGATGTAAGATTAAATCCGAAGGATCTAATCACTGGCGCCAGGGTGGTGACATAAACATTAAAAAGAGTCGGACTCAGGGATGAGCCCTGTGGGACTCCGCAGGGGAGCACAAATGGCTCAGATTCGAAGTATCCAAGGCCACCGACTGAGTCCTGCTGGATAGGAAGGCTTTCAAGATGTTGAGTGCCTTTCCCTGAATCCCACTGGCCCTCAATCGGTCCACCAGTAATTTATGGTGGACCGTATCGAAGGCCGCTGATAAGTCCAGCAGGATCAGGGCGGCTCTGCCCCCGCATCTAGCACCCTTCGAATGTCTTCGGATGATTTAATCAGCGCCGATTCTGTGCTATGTCTTGCCCTGAAACCGTGTTGAGAAGGGTCCAGCATCTCTCCTGATCCCAAGAAGGTGCTAAGCTGTTTGTTTAGTATGCCCTCCATGATTTTGGCTAGGATGGGTAGACTGGCGATGGGACGAAAGTTGCTCAAATCTGTTACGTCTAGGTTATTTTTTTTAGAAGGGGCAGGATGGAGGCTTGTTTCCAGCGCAGGGGAAATTCCCCCTTGTCTAGCATGACATTGAACAGGGGGGTGAGTCCCGAAGCGATGGTAGCGGGGGCTAGTTTAGCAATCGTGTCAGGGCAGGGGTCGTGAGGGGAGCCTGATTTTATTCTCATTAGCCGACTTGATACCTCCTCCTCACTGATTGGGGAGAAGTTCTCTAGTATATCAAGTTTCCTGTTGGTCTCGGGATGCGTTTCTGGGGTAGAGTCTGAGGCGTTGATCATGATTTGGCTGTCCAGGGGATGAAAGATCTTCTCTACCTTACTCAGAAAGAATTTGGCTAAGTCTTCACATAGTTGGCGACTAGGTGGTATATCTACTGGTTTGGGGGCTGCCAAGGAGGACATTGTGTTAAATAATTCCTTAGGAGAGTTATTTGCTTCTTTGATGCATTTAGAGAAGATCTCACATTTAGCCTGGCGGATCATTTCCTTGTAAACTCTGCATTGAGCAGTGTTTTGTCCTCTTCCCTATAGTTTTTCCGCCACGATCTTCCTAATTTTTTACAAAGAGTTTTGTGGTCCCTAATTTGTTCTGAGAACCAAGGGGCGGAGGGGCTTGTGCGTGTGGAATAATGGATTATTGGGGGCGCAAGTTGCAAACAGGCGGCATCCAGCCAGCTCGTGTAGTCTGTGGCTGCTTCCTCCACATTTCTTGAGGGGGGCATTAAAGAGGATTTCAAAAGGCCCTCTAGTGTCTTGCCTTCTATATTTTTCCATTGCCTAATCCTTTTGGGGGGGGATTTTGGTCTTACTAGATCTGGTAGGGGGGGCTAAGATAATGTTGAAATGGACTGCCACATGGTCCGACCAGGAGACCGGCTGAACTGCCGTGACCTCTAGGTTAGGATGGTTGGAAAAGATACCATCCAGGGTGTGCCCTGCCTTATGAGTCGGGCCGTTGACCATTTGTTTTAGCTCCACCCCTTGCATCAGATCAAGGAGATCCTGAGTGTCTGGGTCTGAGCCATTCTCTAGGTGAAAATTAAAGTCCCCTAGTAGCGTGAAGGGGTTGGCACAAATAGCTTCTTCTAACAAGCTACTCAAAGCTGAGATGAAAGGAGCTTTAGCCCCGGGCGGCCTGTAGAGTAGGCAGCCTCTAAGGGTTTGATAGTCAGAGAGGATGAAGTTGAAGGCAAGCGCTTCATCTAAATCGGTTACACCAGGCTTTACTATCCCTCTGAGTGACTTATGGTATATAATGGCCAGCCCTCCACCTTTCTTCCTTTCTCTGTTCTGCGTGAGACAGACATAGTCCGGGGGAGTGGCAGTAACAATATCTGGGCCAGATGCTGCGTCTGTCCAGGACTCGGTTATAAAAGCAGTCTTAACCTTTGTCCTGAATGAGCTCAGCCAGTTCAGTGCTGTGTTTTACCAGAGATCTGGCGTTAAGTAACATGCATTTAATAATGACCGGCTTTTTTTCTCTATAGTAATATACGAGGCCGTGGGGGATGGTAAGGATTGGCAAAGTATTTTAGGAAGGGTCTGCTTGCAGTTGACACAGTGATGAGGGAACGACGGCGGGTCATCCTCCATTGCAATGTTAACGCAGCCTTTTGTATCAGTGTAGCCGCCCATCGTCAGCAAGGTATTGCGGTTGTAGACCTGCCGCGTAGTGGATTTTAAGGCCACCTGACCATCTTGTTACTGTTTATATCAGTTACAAACTATGCAGCAGATTCATTTGATCCATCCCATATTGCAAAAATATTGTCTATATACCGTAGCCACAATGTAACTCTGCTGTTATTTGGCATGAGGGGCATGAGGACCAACTCCTCCCATGTGTAGGCAGGCATAGCTTGGGGAGAAGCTGGCCCCCATTGCCACTCCTCTAATCTGCTGAAATAGGATGTTATTAAACATAAACACGTTGTTTGTAAGGCAGTATAAAATCATATCCATCAACATTTTCCTATGGTCCACATTGTGACTTGTCTCTTTGTTAAGGTAGTGTTCAATTGCACTCATACCATCACATTGTCTAATGCTCGTATAGAGTGATGATACATCAAGAGCCATTAGTAGATATGAGTCTTTCCACTGTATCTTTTGTAGTTTGTTTAGAAAGTAACTTGTGTCTCGTACATACGATGGTAATGCCTTGACATGTGGTTAGAGAAAATGATCCACGTATTGGGAAGTGTGTTCCAGAAGGCTTTTGCGTGCAGATATGATTGGTCTTCCAGGGGGCTTGACCGGGTCTTTGTGTCTTAGGAAATAAATAAATCAGGGGAATGATTGGATATTCATTTTGTAAATATATATATATATACGCACACACGTGTGTGTGTATATATACACACACACACACTTGCAATCCTGTAACTCCTTTCGCTGGTAAGGCGCTCCCTGCAGCTGTGCGTCACCTCGCTGTTGAGCTTTACCGCTTTGTATTTTTCCAACACTCTCCCTGACGAAGAAAGTAAATAGGTCGCACTCCGACATTCATTTTTCCAAAGCTTTTAAAGCATATTTATTTTACATCACTCCCAAGATGGAACACAAAACTGGTTCTGTGTTCCATCTTGGGAGTGATGTAAAATATTGGAAAAAAGAATGTCGGAATGTAACCTATTTACTTTCTTCGTCGGGGAAAGTGTTGTAAAAATATATATATGTGTATATATATATATATATATATATGCATATATATATATATATGTGTATATGTATGTATGTATGTATAATATATATATAACATTGTATTTGCTTGATAAGGTTCTGAATCACATTTGTGGGGGGGGGGGTACTACACTGCTCCTTGGGTGTGCTGAGATGGACGTGTGTGGATTTGTGGAGGGGCCTGTTTTGGAAAATTAAACCGTGAAAGATGGGACCTTTAGTCTTATAAGGCCCAGGTTTATGGGTGGGAAGGTGTTGCATTGTCGCTTGTGTGGGAAGTGTTTACGTACAGCATCTTTCACCTTTTAGGGGGCGGCTTACCTCTTTTTAAGCTTGCACTAACGTGCTTCTCCCAGTGTTTGTTTGTCATGCTTGCTCAAGTCTTTTCAGTTCTGTCAGGTGATCTGTGCATTGTACAAAATGTCATCTCTACAAAAAAAGCATTAGACGGGCTTTGAGATTCAAAACATTACCAGCCACAGACCCGAGAGCGAGAACAGCCAAAGGATGCCCTTCTGAAGCGGTGATGTGGATGACGAGACTTGTGGGAAGGCAGCCTGCCAAGCTTTGTTTTCAGAGTGGCCCGTCTGCAGAGCAGAAAGGCCGGGTCTGTTGTCAGGCAGCGCCAGTGTTGAACCAACAGCATAATGGCGCAGACTGCTTCTGTCACTCGAATGGACATTGAGAAAGCGGATGCGAGAGCCTCTGTGCTGAGATGAGACGCGGCTGGTAATCGCTGCAGCGCTGGGGCTGTAATTCGCAACTCGGCTCCTCTTTGTTTTGTTTCCGGCTTCACCCGGTAATTATGGCATTATGCTGCAGCTATTACAAATTAAAACCTCATTGCAAATGACCGTGCCGCTGCATTTACGGATCAGCTGGAGGCAGTAAAAAAGCAGAGCAGAGCAGTGCTCTGGCTCCGCGGATGAAGAGGGGATATTTATGTATGATATGTTGACTACAGCCGAGGGTTCTCGCCAACTAGCGTAGGCTGTAGCCTCACAACTGAAATGAATTGGTGCTTTCTATAGGTCTCGCCTAGGACAGATGTGTTGGTATGTTTGTCTGTAAGTGGTATTTATATAGCGCACATTTTGGGATGCCTTGCATGATGTATATTTGTGTCCCCTGCCAGTGGCGTAACGAAACTTGAGGGGGCCCCCCTGCAAAGCACACGGAGGGGGCCCCCGCGGCGGCCCTTCCCACCACCAACCACTTTGCCCTACCACCCGGGAATCTATTATATTTTGATTTTAAACAACCAACATTTAAATGAAATGCCTCTATATTGTCTCGCTAAGTTCTAATGAGAAAGTAGGAAACGCTCTTAACATACAAGCTATGTCATTTGTAAAAATACTGTCAAAAGCAGATTATTTAACTGAGGCAGCAATCAGAATGATGCCAAGGTCCAATCTTATTGTCTCAGGAACTACCTATGGCTGAAGAACAAAGAACAACTATGAAGCGTCTGAAATAGAATTGACATTAATAGACAATAACTTGAAACTTTGAAAGACAAACCCAATCCTGCAATTCCATAAAAACTCGACTGACAATATACATGAGAAGTACACAAGATATAACTCAGTATTGTGCGAAAGTTAAGAGAAATAGACTGGTGAATTATCTGCATGCCATGTGTGACATCTTCATAATTTTAGTGTCATTATGAGTGACATTTCAACGACTAAGAGTGACACTTTCTTGCAGGCACAATTAAGCAATGAAGACGATCAACACATATAAATATCAGTAATAACACCACAAAGACCATTCCGGTCAAAACACGTCAGTCTTTTGAATAAACTTTTGAATAAACTACTACGGCAACTATATCTCAGAATGCGATCTTTCCTCTGTGTGTGACCACGACGCAGTGCTGTTTGCATTTTTATAGTGGGAAATGCTCCCACTGCTGTTCACCAACCCTGACAGTGACAGGTGGATGCGACCGGAAGACTGTAGTCCTTTCATATATACAAATTTATAGCCTTTCATGCATTCTTCAATCATTATATCCACGGATCAATCCACACATTATTTAAACTATTCATTCTTCCCAATCTATCTATTCTACACCCTTCAGTTCATTCACTCTTTAACCATTTGATCTTTCACCATCCCATCCACCATTTCAACATTCCCTCTATCAATTCTTCCACTATTCTACTAAATTCTTTCATCATTCCTTTCTCCCTTCCATCCTGCCTTTTCCCCCTTATTTCCTTTCATGCTTCTTTCTTTCCAGTCTTTCTTTCATATACCCATCTTCTATTTCACATCCTTAATTTTTCTTTCGCTCATAATCACTTTTTCTATTTGTCCCTTTAGCAAGGTGTTTCCACTAATTTCTCTTTCTCTATTTCCTTGCTCCATGTCAGCCTACCACCTACACCCCTCTCTCATGATATTGCCAAACAGTATTAATCATGAGCTTCTTTTATGCAGGGCTGAGAGAAGAGGCCCAGAAACACAGAAGTAGATTGTTAGTCAGAGGAAAAGTAGGGCGGGGCAGGAATGCTGGCATAAAGCGAATTTAGGGTTTGAAATAGTATAACATTTTCATAATGACAGCCACAGTGAAATTGCTAACTGGGTATCTAGTTTATAAAATTAACTAAAATGTACAAGTCACTTTTATTTGCCAGTTAAATATAGGCTGGAAAACATATTTCTAGAAGCAAAGTTGTGCTGAGTTACAGCAATGGCGTAATAGTTATCTGGTAACATACCAGTGTGTGAGTTATACACAGGCATTTTTATGCGTTACTTAAAGTATTTTATGCTATTACAAGTGCGATTGCCAGGCCCATAAAATATTCGAGGTTGTTGCAAACTTTTGTCATTAACAAATTCGATTTATGGGCACTGATTGGCTAAAAAACACAAGATCCCGAAATCCATTCATCTGAATTTTGCCACTTTGTTTTCAAACTTTAACTGCTAAAAGCTAATCCTTGACATCTGTCCAGTTGCTCCCTCCTTGCTGTACGCCATATCTGTATTCATGTTCAATAAGTGAGAGCCCATGGTGTTTTCAGTTATGACCCTCCCTCCCCCCAGTGATGGTTTTTGTGCAATGAAGAAGTCTCTAGTGTGAGATTATGTGCAGTGTGAAAAGCCCTATTGTCTCTTGAAAGTGGTGTTTATGGATGGCTGGCCTCTGTATGTACCATGAGCATATGAAGGAATAGACCTTCGCATTCGAACAGATATACTGCTAAAGGAAAATATCAATTCTACGCTTACCTATAGTGCTATTAGCAAAGGTCTACATTTTGGCATGTACGTTACTGGTGTAAAGAGCATTTAGTATCTATTAAGGCGCAGCTTTTCATATACACAGTGTTTGCAGAGAGGTTCTTAGTGTTTTCCTATATAGGTTTACTATTCTAGTGTTCATGGGCATAAGCATCCTTAGTAAATAGATTCGAAGTGCTTGTGTTGCATTGTTAGATGGGTTTTCATGCTTGTATATGCATTGTTGGCACAGTGTCCATAAATTGTTAGTATAGAGCTTTCGTGCTAGAGTGTATGCAGTGTTGGTGATCATTCTTTTCGGGTATGTGCATTGTTATCTCATTGGCTCAGACTTCCAGCATTACCTCTCCTCCCTCCAGACTGTGGCTCGTCTACCCACTGAATGTCTTACACTCTGTCTACTCTCCGCGCTCCTTCTTTCTCTGAGTCTTATATGCCCTTGTTTTCTTCCCTAGCCCCAATATTTGCTACCCCACTATCTCTGCTTTGTATTCTGTTTTGCTGTCCTGCTTTCCCCGATGTTCTCACTACTTTTTCTTCCATGCACTGCTGCTCTTGCTTCTTTCTCCACCCTTTCTCTCGTGTTTCTGGCTGTTGCTCTATCTTACATTCACGCCGTTTCTTTCCGCTTCCGTTCGTTTCTTCCCTTTTCATTTTTTTTTTATGTCCACCACCTTGGTTGGCCTCCACAAGATGCTTACAATCGACGAGCAGGAAAAGGGTCTATCAGAGTTGAATCCAAGAAAACAAAAACACACAGCCCATTGTGCTTGCATGTGCTCGCTGCATGTACGTACTTCTGCCCACTTACATTACAGCACGTGGGTGGGTGTCTGTGGCGGAACAAATGCATTTAGTGTGCAAGAGCATGTCTGTGTAGTTATGCCTTTGAGCAGCAGACGATGTTTTAGACAGGTGTAGAGTGTGGCTATCCGGGGTAAAGTCAGCACGGCAAGTTAGGGGACTTATTTGGAGTCTGGCGGACATTTTACTAAGTCATAAAGGCGGCAAATGTCCCGGCTGCCACGTAACAAGGGCATTATAGCTTTTTGACACTTGTAATACAATGAATGGTATTTTTACCACTTTGTGATGGAGTATCCTTTCCTCTAAACATGGCCCTATGTTTTGAAAGCAGAGACATACTGTTCTCTTTCGGGACGCATTTCGACCGAATACTGCCTAAATTGAGTGGCAGCATCCTGCCTTTCCACCCTCGTCTATGTAAACTTTCGGACTAAACACTTGACTGTGGTTTTACACCCTAGCGCACTGAAGCAGCTCTGTACTTCCAGTGTGCCATTTTATCAAAACATTGTAAATAATGAAGTGTACTTAAATGTTAGAGAATAACCAAAAAAGTAAACTGCCTCCTACTTTGATCCAAAGCAAGTGGGCCAAACCCTCCCTAGAAACGATCCCTTGTCTCTTCCATCCAAGCATCTATCATTTTACCCTCCCATTCAACCTCCATCTATCATTTCATCTTTACATTCTACAACCCATGCATTCTTTCAGCCACCATTCAGTCTTTCATCATTTCTTTCAGCCACTGGCTATTTCATCCACTTATCCGTTCACACATTTATCATCTATGCATTCATGCATCTATTCATTCATACACCCACCCATCATTGACTGACCCATTCATCAATAAAGCCTTTCATCTATCAATTGACATTTTGTCCATCATTACAGCCTCTCAGATTTCTATTCACTTTGCCATCCATCATCTATGGTTTCCATTTACTCTGCCATTCATCCATCTCAGATTTGCATTTACTCTGCCATACACCCATCCATTCACCCCTCCCTCCATCCATCATCCACTCATCGGTCCATCTTCATAGATTTCCATTTACTCTACTCTCCTTTCACTCACCCACCCATCCTCTCAGATTTTTATTTAACCTGCCACCCTTTTGGCCCACCCACCCAGACCACCCATCTATCCGCTCACATTTCTATTTAATCGGCCACCTTTTCATCCACCTTTACATCAACTCAGATTTTCTCTTACTCTGCTATCCATCTGTCCATCCATCCATATTCTCAGATTTTTATTTACTCTGCATCATCCATCATCCACCCTTTCAGATTTTCAATTACTCAACCATCCTTTCACCCACCCACCCATCCTTTCACCCACTCATTCATTCATCCTTTTCACCCACCCCTCCTTTTCACCCACCCCTCCTTTTCACCCACCCCTCCTTTTCACCCACACATCCATCCTTTCATCCACCCATTCTTTCATCCATTCATCTATCCATCCTTTCACTAGCAGGAGACTCAAACACCTACCAGTACCTCACTCTCATAGGTGACAATAGTCACTAGACCCCCCAACAATTATCTGCACCCCGCCGTAGCATGACACCTGTAGCAGAAGCCAGTGCTCCGTACCCTGCCCTAACAGAAAACCCTGCAACAGGTAACAGCACCACACCCAAAAATCAGCCACACCTAGCAGTCCCCCACTGCAGCTAATGGAAGCATCTCAGCATCTCACTCAGAGCTGCAGACAACCACCCAGCAGATTCATACCTCAGTGCCCCCCTCAATAGGGAAAGAGCACCCAAATGTCTCGGAAGATGTTCTCTGTACTAACAGTACTACCCCAGTGATAGCACGCCTGACAAGTACACCCCTAACTCGGGCAGGTACATCTCTCACGACGGCACAGAAGCAGCCCAGCGGGAGTACCTAGATACCTCTAAACGAGCAGCCTACCAGGAGTACCTAGCACCTTATAGGAGCTGCCCAGCGGGAGTTGATCTCTAATCCAGCCAAAATCCAAAGCGCGGCCCTCGCTTCAGGGACACCACACTTTTTTTTTTCCTTTGATGAGCGCGGCGCCGTCTTCACGGACACCGCGCTCTGCAATGCAATAGGTGTTGCTTTTGCTATTGTAAATGACAATGCCTTTTAACTTCTTTAAAGGCATTGCCCTATACAATGCCAATAGCTCAAAAACTCGCAGTTGCGAAACTTATTGCATTGTAAATGCTTGCATTCGCATAGCCAATAGGTATCGCCTTTGGGACCTTAAAAGTGTTTAGCCATGCAACAGTTGATGTTGTTGCAGGAAGGATATTGTGCTGCATAACGTAATACTTAAAAGGCCCCAAAGATGAGACCATTAGCTATGCCAATGCTTGTTGACTGTTGTGTTTGTCTGTGTGCTGGACATATAACATGTGAGGTGTTATTTTTTAAGTGATTTATGTATCAGGATAGTGGGCTAGGAGGGGGTTTGGCTGTGTTCATACTGTTTGGGTGGCACGTGGTCTTATCACGCTGGGTAGGGGGCTTCAGGAAAGTTACATATTTAGGGGAGTGTAAGTGATAGCTGGACACTGAAGACCATGTGGAGTCTGTGCATGACTTGCGCTACTGTGTGAATGCATGCTGCGGTGTGTATGGCATCTGGGGCAGTGATGCCCTGCAAGAGTGTGTGAAAATTAATGTTTGTTGGAATTGTTTCTGAGGTGCGGGTGAATCAAACCAGAGTGTGCTAAATGCTTTATTTTGTAGGGCGGGAGTGGTGCGTGTTTAGTTTAGCGATGGCTGTTATTTCCTAGGGCTGGGCTGCACAGTCGGAGTCTGTGTTAAAGTTTAAGCCAGGTTGATTTTTAAATCTTTTTGATAGGCGGGAGAAAGCTGATTGGAGAGGTGTAGTAGCGTAAAATCAGCTGAGTAATGTGTTTGCTTGGCCTTTTTTGTGCTATTGGATTTCCGGGGGCAGTTGCATGAGGTGTGAGTCTGTGGGGGAGATGGATGGGAGTACATGACCCTGGGGGCTGTTGAGGACGTGCTCTCTGCCATTTGTAGCGCCGCCATAGTAATATGCGACTTGTGACAGAAGACCACATATAGCAGCAGTCCAGTGCTTCGAACCGCTAAACTCGCTGTGTGATTAAAATACGCTATCCGTGGTGTTTACTTTTGTTTACGACACTGAATTTTGTCTGTTCGGTTGTCCCCCCCACCCGTCCTCCACCCCCCAAAATCAGCAGATTGGTGTTAACACCACACCATAATAAAAGGGGACGCACATTAAAGAATGACAGGCAGTATAAACGAGGATGATCGCACCAAGTCTGCACACCATTTAATTAATGAAGATTGAAGAGGCTAAGAGGCTTGCTGGCTCCGCTGCAGAGTGAGGGGTTCCCTGGAGCGGGCCCCCCATCACTTGCAACCAGGGGCGGTGGGTAACATTTCAGAGTGGTGGGGCGCAAAGTGATTTGCATAGAGCAGCGTTGCGAGCGAGCGCAGCGAGCGAGCCCGAACCCCAAAAGGGGAATAACCCCCCCGAGAAAATGTTGAAAAAAAAGAAGAAAAATCGTGCATTTTCAAGCAAATTTGAGAAAGCAGGAAGGTTAATAAAGCAATTGTGAAAGTGCAGTTATTACATTAATAGATGGCATAACATAGGTAGCTGCTTATTCAGTATAACCACAGAATGACCATGCAAGGTGTTCTACAGCATATTCTAAAGCAGAACAAAACAAGTGGAACTACCCCTCCCTTAAACCATACAAAAGAGGATGAATTAACTAGTCAAATAACAAAAAACAGGGGAGGAATAGGAAACATACATGGGCAAAAAAGCGAAATGACAGAGCAAAATTTACAGCGTGATACTGGTTTACATTTTGCATTTTCTTAGTTACATTGAAAATGGTTCCAGCAAGACTTAATGTTTCAGGTTGGTTTTGCTGCCAACTCTATTTTTGTGGAGTTTCTTTTTAAGTTTTGGCTTTTAGCAGGCTGAAGGCAGACCTATTGTTTTCAATACATAAAAGAGTTTGCGCTTTGCTTGTGATTGTATGGCTTTGTTGACTATTTTAGTTGTCTCTGCCTGATTTAATGGCTTTCCTCGTTATTCATGCATTTGTCCTGCCCAGAAACAATACTCACACTGGTTGGGTTGTATCCCTCCACTGCTGAATTTGCTTGAATTCGGGAAAATACTTCTTTTAGTTTCAACACACCACAGGAATGTGTGTGTTCTCTTGCTCTTCTCTCCTCTGTGTGCTGCTTCCCCTTTAGTTTCCCCCACCTCGTCACTTTCATTGTTGCTTCCCTCTACTCGTCCATAGCTTCCTCCACTTGTCCCCATCCCGCTCAACTTATTATAAAATATTTCACCCTTTCCCCATTAGCTCCTAGCCATTTGTTGCCTGGCACACCTTCCCGTGCCTTCTAACCCTTTCCCAACACTCCTCTTCCATTTTTTTCAAACCTTTCAATGCCTCCTGCACTATCTCCGAGTGTTTTTTTTGTTTTTGTTGCCATTTCGAGGTTGCTGTGTGCGGGTGTGCTTGCACAACCAGGAGCCAGGGGCACTTAGGAATACTTTGGTAATACTTTAGTGTATCCCATTAAAAGCGTACATCCATCCATCCCATTAAAAACCACATCCACTTTGGGAACTGATGCTTGTCACACAAGTCCTTTCAGCCAGTGAGAGATCAGTGGTCGTTCAATACTCAAGAGGCAAACTATGACAGTAGGCACGACTACCAAGTCAACATTTAGGCCACCAACAAATCACTATGCAATACAACAATTCAGACAGAGGTAAAGGGCTGCTTGAAAAACCCTTCAGTGGAAAAGTGCCATGCACTTACAACCAGCGACAGCTTAATGCTGTGAAAAATAACTAAACAACTGTTTCAATACGCTCCTAATTGCAAAACCATGTACTAAGTGGAGCGGTCAATGGTGCTTTGATTAGCCAAGGCGATTTATGTCTGCCCTCCGCTCACACACACAGAAACACACAGTTGCCTTCATACACAGCAAGCAATTATATTTGATTTGTAGCACCTTGAGACAGGGTAAAACAGAACCAAAAGGAAAATGTACTGAAGAACGTCAATAGAAGCAGTCTGGCACCCAAATATTGTCTGATCATGATGGTTCCTCGGCTCATATGGGCAGACCTGCTGCCCTGCGTGCAGTAACCTACGCCTTTCTCCCATTCTGTCTGTGGCAGTCTGCCCCTCACACGGCCTGCGCCCCCTCGCCCACTCTGCGAAGTTTCCCACTTTCACTGAGCTATGATGGACTCTCTGCCCTCCTGCACTCTATGGCACCCATGCCCTGTGCACCGTCTACCACTGCGTCACACTCCCCCGTGCGCATACCACTCGGTTTGTACTCGTAACCCCATGTTCAAGCCTTCATCCGCTTTTTTTGTTGTTGCAGTTTGTATATAGCGCGAACTCGACCAGAAGGTATTGCAGCGCTTTACATGAATACCAATCACAATACACATCATTTTCGATAAACACGGGGAGATTAAGTAATTTGCCCAGAATCACAGGTTGTTGAGCCGAAGCCGAGACCCAAACCGGATTCCCCAGCTCCAAGGTCGGTAGGACATCCTGTCCCGTCACTCCTTCTGTGCCCTCGCTCATTCTATATCCACCAGGTGCAATATCACACAATCTATGACCTGAAGTTAACCCCTTCTGTCCCAGCACCTTGTCTGCCCCCACCAATGCTAGATTTGTGAGCAGATCTGTGACCTAGGAAGTTCAATATGATTGGATCTCAGTCAGTGATATTTGCTGGTGACATCAGAAGATTTCCAGATAGGTCTGTGACTTTGAAATGTCGAACCCTCTCGATATGTGTCATCGTGGGTGGAGTCAGCGATTAGATGTCCCAACAGGCTGACTTGCATCTATCACTTATGAAAAACCAGTAAGTTGCGAAACCTTAAGAGTGAATCACTGCAGGCTGGCTTAAGATTTCCCAATAAACCACCAGCACATCTGAAAGGCTGGTGGGGGTGGGGCAGAATCAGTCACATGACAGCACAAGCTGCGTCATAAGAAGGAGCTTGCATATCTGCTGCCTATGCTATACCTGCTTTTTAAGTGAGGGAGTCTTGCACCACTGCAGGATACCCTAACATCGCTGTGTGTCCTTCTGAAGCATGGGAACGAAGTTGTATGTAGTATGGTATAAGGCGAATTGTCATTGGTCTTTACACACACATACAGTGTTATGCCAGCAGTATTTTAATTAGCTTGCAGTGTTGGGCATAACACATGATCGGATGTGTGTTAGTTATTACAGTTAGTGGCATTTTAATTAGTTAGCCGTACATAGTATTCTCATTTTTTGTGCTATATTTTTTAAATAACCCTAGCAGCAATGAAAATGTGTTATTAGGTGTAGTGTAATGCTATCATCAAACTCTGCATCTTTAACTAATGATAAATGAGTATATTAACCTACAATTTAGATATCGCTGACATCAATTTCTTTTACGTGACACTGCCATGACCTCTGTCAAAATTAAGTAACGCTTCTACACAACGGTTTTTGAAGTACCACCCCCGAGGCCATGTCACATTAAGTGAACACTGTCAACAGCCACAGTTTTGGGCTTCCTGGTGTCTTAGTTAAAGCAGTGCTATTTTACCACCTTGGAAAGTAGTAAATATATGCTTTTTCTCAGGAACTTCCAAGGAATGCTGGGTTGCATTTGACTGAACTATGGCATGGTTTGTTGACGTACCTACTGTAAGCACCTAAACATAACACAATAACACACACACACACAATTCAGCCCCACAATTAAAGCATAAACTGGCTCACCACAATAGCACAGTCAAAACAGAATGCGACATAAAACTACAATAAAACAAAACGAAACCGCATTGCAGTAATGCAGCATAAAAAATAAGGACGAAAAAAACCAATAGAACACACCATTAGCACAAGTAAATGCCACAAAGCAAATTTTCTTAAACGATCCCGTCACACATTACTACCTGCAAAATCCTGTTGCTCCTGACTATGGAAGCTCTGCAGTTTTTATGCACCCCATCTCCCGTCCTTACACCTCGAAGGCTGAAGTCTGTTGTTTTTTCAGGACATGATAATTATTAAAATAGGGAAGGTCGTGCTCTAATGGTAACTAGAGACATTTCTAAATATTTCAGGTTTGAAACTGCTCAGCAGCTCTATTCAAGCAATGATTTTATTAGGAAGGAATGATTCATGTTGCATCGCAAAATAACAGGCAGGTCGCAAAAATGTTAGTGTGCACTTGGCACCCCCTATTTGCCTCTTAGCACATCTGGCCCAAAGTTACAAATGTCCAGCGTTAAGGTACAAATACATACAAGGGGGAGGGATACAAATATAAAAAAAAACATCATACTTACAAATGAACAGCAAAAACTAAAATGTTGACAATACAAAAGAAAGACTATACGAGATAAAGGAAGGATAAAGGCTAAGTTACCTGGGACAGCAGAGACAAATAGACATGAGCGATAACTTAACTTCATATAAGTTAACAGTGAAGTATGAGTACAATCGTCTAACGAATGAGGAAGTAATTAGAAGGTAAGACCACACTCACCATACTAATAGTCCATAGAATGATAAGCCGAAATCAGAAAAGGTAGGAAATAAAGTGAACACTGTGGGTTAGATCTAAAGAATAAACTGGTTATAGCAGAACATGGAGAAAGAAGAATAGAGAGAAGTGGTGGGAATAGAGAGAGGTCAAAACGGGGAGGGAACAAGTAGTGAAGAAAAAAGGAGAAAACTAAGGCAGAGAGGTAGGTGCAAGGGGGAGAACAGTGCTCGTATGTAATAACTGCCATGTTTGAAGCCGTCCTGCTCCTCAGCCGTTGGGTGAGAGCTTCTATTTGAATTTCAAAATGAAAGCACGCAATAACATATATAGGGTGATATTTAAGTGCTGCGCGGTGTTTATTAAATCATTTAAAAAAGAAATGTGTATGCTGGTTGATGTAAATGTCGGTATTTTATACATAGGTAGGGAAATTGCTTAATGCCTTTCACGGAGACAATATTTGTCCTGCTGCACTACTGTGTTCAAACTCAGTTGATTAAATTCAGAGGTGTAGTCACCGACCGTGGCAGCACAGATAACACTCCCCCCCCCCCCCCCCCCCCCCCCCCCACCTATAAAGCCTGACAGCATGTTGCTATAACATGTATAGGAAGCCAGTGTGCCCGTCTCCCCCATGCTTTAATGACCCCGGGGCCGCCGGCCCGCATCCATTGTACTAACACAGTCACAGTGCTCATAATAAATTCTTACTTTAAACCAGGCGTCTTTCTGTACCTCTCAATCCCGGAGTGCCTCACCACTCACGCTGTGACCCTCGCCAGCCGACAGACACACCATATTCCAGGGAGCTCTCCTTCCACTCGGTGCCGCGGCCCCTCAGACTAGCCTTCCTCAACATCTTAAGGCCGAACGACGTGACGTCTCCACTCGGCGCTGAATGCACCAAAAAAGAATCAGGAAAAAACGGCCGAGCTGCCTTTTGTGCATTTAAAAGAAAAGAAATGTCCGATATGTTATAAATCTGAGACGCTGACCACAGGCCGCCGCGACAGAGCTCTCCCTTGACAGGATGTCCCACCCCCACCACGCGCGGCATCCAATGATGGATGCTGCGCGGTGGACCAGCCAATCCTGGCTAGGGGGGGCCCATTTTCTGCTCGCCCTGTCGCCCTTTGAAAACCCCGGGCTCTGGCAGGCGAACAAGGTCCCGCTGGGGACCTTACAGTGCGGTGAGTGCGCATGCTTGGGCAAGTTGCAAACTTATTTGCACTTGCGCAGTACGGTCTGCTGCAGCCTGAGTGTGTGGACTGTCTGTCACTCAAGCTGCAGCAGGCCACCCCCCCTGGCCCCTGCGCAATTCCCGGCGGCTGATTATTGAATGTTGCAACTTGCTGTTTATCATGTACTTTTTTTTATTTACATAGGATTGCGGCCGCGATGCGGGTCCATGTGGCTGGTGGGGCTACGCCCCACGCTCCAATGGACGCACCGCTGCTGCTTGCAACACGGGGGCCTGTGCTACATCCGGTTTTACTTTTATTCCCGGCTGGGCCCCTTGATGCTGTGATGGATTCCAGCAATGATCTCACGATCCCACCCTGGCCTCCGACTCCTCGCCACGGACCACTACTGCCTCAGGCAGACTGACTCACCTGAGCCGAGGCCTGGCCTGCAGCTGCATCTTACATGGCAGGCAAGAGCGGGCAGCACAAGACGGAGCAAGGCAAGCAGGGGCAGGTAATGGCCGGCGCCGCAAGGTACTTCTAGTAGTCTCTGTGGGATGGTGCCCTCATCTCCCTGGTCACACGCACTTTTAGTTGCACTGCTCAATGCGCATGACTGACTATAGTCACCAGCCCCACCCAGAAGGCCGCGTGGCGCTCAGACGCGGAGACAACTGCGCAACATTTAATGAATAAAGAGGAGGGCCTCCGCTCAGAGGCCGGGAGTGCATCAAGAGCCAGAAGAGATCGTGGTGCTCCAGGGGCCCCCCTCACTCAGCGGAGCGAGCAAGCCTCTTATCTTCATTAATTAAATAGTGCGCACACACACCATTTACGGGCGTGCACACACCATTTAATTAATGAAGGCAAGGGGCTTGCTGGCTCTGCTGAGTGAGGGGGCCCCTGGAGCGTGGGGGGCCCCTGGAGCGTGGGGGGGGGGCCGAGGCCCCCCGCAGTGCGGGGCTGCGGGGGCCTGTGTTACGCCCCTGCCAAGCACAGGACTAAAGCTGAAGGGTCCAAAGAGCCAATCGGGCATTTTCTGCTGAAAGTAGAGCTCAAAAGTGGCTTGAGGCTTGGCCCATAAGCCATGTCTTAAAATGTGTCTTGTTGTGTTTAACTCTTACACCTGAATAATGAGTTGCACAGGTGGGAACAATTAGTGAATACAGTAAGCACATAAATACCTGGAGAATTACCGATTTTTGATAGCCACAAAAATATGATGACGTAGACCCTTGATGGCTTGGATTCTGAAGATGTTATGCTCAGTTACCTACAAGCACCTGATGCATCAATCTTGTACGTCAATGTAGGTAATAGGGAATTAATTGGCTTTTCTCAAAAATTGAGTGATACGATTTCCTTTACCCAATAGATTGCTCATTTGAAAAAAGCTGCTTGGTGTGAGAGTGGTACTGCTACCATATACAAGGGCTGCCCCTGCCCCTGTTTTGCTGATCACACATCTGGATTTCTTGTGTACTGTCGGTGCTCCTTCTTCTTGATAATGTATGTTAATAGTTTTGTAAAGCCTTATGTTAAAACTTTCAAGTCTCTTTGCTGGGTTAGACACATGCAGGAAATATAATCTAGATCACGGTTCTCCAATATTTTCTGTAATAAGAGCTACTTATGTTCAATGAAAGTTACTAATATGTTTTGTATATTAAGTGTCCAAATCAGATAATACAATCGTGGCTACCATATGCAAGGTTACTACCCGCGATCACCTTAGTGTACCAGAAATTATTGCCAGCGGTAAGGTAAAAAAAGGCTTTGTCTGTATTCTTCTACATGAGTAATGCATAGCAATCATAGAGAAAAAACTTCTGACATCAAGGTAATAGCTTTTGTAAAACGTTTCCTCTATGCCAGGTGATTTAGCATTCAAATATCAATTTTAAATATATTGTGAAAATTCTGCAATTTTTCTTCAAATATTAGCTCTTGAGTTCTGAAAATAAACACATTTTCATCTTGCATACGCACTATCCGTTTTGCTATGTGTATATTAATATATCCAAGCAAAAGCTTCTGATTTAGTAGGCTGGGCTGTGCACAGGAGAGCTACTTACAGGTAGCTGGAGAGCTGCCAGTAGCTCATGAGTTACTCTTTTGAGAAGCCTGATTTAGACAGTAAATAACTGATCAATAGAAGTGCTTGAATTAATGAAAACCACTGTTAAATACTGTCGGTATATTCCATTGTGTCATTTTTATTTAATCTGAGCAATTACAGAAGCCATTGGTTTTTATTATTGATGCTGCTGTAGCATACAGGGGTTGCTTAGTGTGCCAGAAATGCTCTTGTAATCATAGCTGCTCAAGCGCTAGCATGCTGAGCAGTGTGAATGTACATGCGCTGGAGCTTTAAGTGAGCCTGTGAAGATGCTTCCAAATACCACCTCACTTCTTTAAGATTACTAGAGCTGCTCAATATAGGAAGCAGTGTAATTTTAACACCCCAAGGGGGTATTGCAAGTGTCTGGGGCAGTTGTATAACGCAGTGCATTTTCCTCTCTTGGTTGCCAGCTCTAGTCATTGATTAGTTACTTAAACCCTCTTGCGTATTGTATTTGTTCTTCTCCAGTTTTAGGGTGTCTTTCATAGATTCACATGCTTGAATATTCCCCGTCGTCGAAGTGGGAGTCCCAAGGTAAATAAAATAGCAGTAAAAATAATCCCAATAAAGTATGTATATAAATACATATCACAGAATTTGCAACACCAGAAATACTTATAAGTACCTGGTTAGCATAACCACATAGAAATACATGGAGAAAAGAAAGAAAAAAAACTTGTATAACATATCCATGTCATTATGTTAGTCCAAACTACGGCCAATCAGGCGCAAGCACCCCTCCAGAACCTTCTCCTCAGAGGCTCAGGCCCTCAGGTTTTCTACTGTACGTCGTGTGAAGGGAGTCTCCCTGAGCTCTGCTCAGTTTTCTACTTTCTTCTGGTTTTCCAGTGTTTCAAATATGTCTTCAAGTAAGAAGTCTTTGTTTAGACCTTGTTCTTCCTGTGGGAAGTTACGGCTCTACTCTGAAGACCCCCACAAGAAGTGTATATACTGCCTCTATCCTGACCATGAGGTAGGCAAATGTAAAATCTGCAAGACTTTTTCCACAAAAACCCTTAAAGATGGAGAGGGTCGTCTCCTTTGGTTGCAAAGATTGAAAGACAAGGACTCAGCTCTTTCTGACGCAGAAAGCCTGGCGTCAGATACTTCTAAAGCCACTTCTAAGCGTAGCAGTGTGCAGGATCTACCTTCCCCCTTCTTGAAGAAAAAGAAACTATCTTTCATGAAGGCTCTTGCGGTGTCTCTACCTCCTCCTGCTACGCCTATGCCCCCGAGAACTGACTCTCAGGCATCTTCGGCTTCTTTAAAGTATGTTTCTGTCAAAAAACTTGCAAAATCATCGACGGGAGCCTCGACGATCGTCCAGACGACGAGATCTGCCGTTTCCGGCTCGTGGACAACAACGGGGATAACGACTTCTGCTGCTAGCTCGTCGACGGTGGCTGCGTCGACGTCGTCTGCATCAACGAAGGTATGCCTCAGTTTTAAAACTATCTCGTCGACGATTCCTATTGCCTCGACGTCGAAGAAGAGTCTATAGCTGTCGTCAGGATCTTCGTCGACGAAGTTTGTGAAGAGTGCCTCCTCGTCGTCGGTGGCTCCGTCGACGAGTGCTTCATTGACGACGGCTCCATCGACGGCGGCTCCGTCAACGACGGCTCCGTTGCCGTCTGTACTGTCATCGTCAGCGACTTCGACGACGACCTCGTCGACGGTGGTGCCATCGTCCTTCGCATCTCTGCCTTTGGTGCCACTTTCTTCATCTGGGTCTGGTACTTTCACTGTTGACCCTCTGCATCAACGTCGCCAGGTGCCTTTAGACTAGCTCATTATTCCAAGTGACACACAGCCTCCATCACCCTTGTTTGCCACAGGTTCTGAACAGGACTATAGTTCTGAGGAGGACGAGGACGAAAACTTCCGGGCAGCACGAAGCCCTTCTGAACTTGTCATAAAGTGTCAAGATTATGTGGATGATCAGGATGGTTCGTATTTACAAGAGGAGGAACCTTCTACTCAGGTTCCTACAGCGACACTACCACTTTCCCTCATTTCCAATCTCCAATATATGTTGGAAGATTACAACAGGCGTTTTCCGCTATCTCGCCATGGCTCTCCTTTGCCTACAGGGCCCTTTCCTGCAGCAGCTCCTGCTGCTGCTCTGCAGCCACCACCACTAGCGCTGTCTGTTCCGGTTGTGACCTCTATTCAGGTCCATGCTATAGTGTAAGAGGATGATGATGATGATGAGGCTCGTCCAGAGCGAGAGGACGGCGAGGTTCAGGATGACTAAGATGATGATGGCAAAATGGCAGACTGGGACGATTACCAGATCCAAACACCATCTCCGCCTCCTGCAACTCCAGGAGATTCCCCTCCTGTTGACATCGCAAGATTCCACCAGCTGATGGATAGAGCGGCGCTCCGCTTTAAACTTCCTATGGTCCAAACGAACGAAGACTGTTTTCTTTATGACTTTAAAAGTCAACCTTTCAAACCGGTCCGGACAGTCCCCATCATCGATTTTATTTGGAACAAGGGCGTCCAGTTGATGCAAACTCCGAATTCCATCCTGGCATAGTTACCTCATTTGGAGAATAAGTATAAAGCGCCCCATGGTTCTCCAGCTTGCCTGGTTGCGCAGCCTAAACCAGATTCCGTGGTCACACAGGCTGCCCAGTGCTGTTCCAGAAACCCCTCTTCTCCAATTAAGTCTCCTGATCGCGAAGGTCGTCGCCTTGAAGCCATTGGGCAAACATTTTCTACTATGGCTTCCACTACTGTGAGGGCTGCAAATTCTCTCGCCATACTAGGACGCTACGACCGCCAGATGTGGTCTGACATGTCTGCCTTTGTTGCTTTCATTCAGTAGTCCTCCACAGCAGATGCTCTAAAATTCTTCAAGAGGGGGAGAGAGCGTCAGAAGAGATCATTGACTTCTCAGTGGATATCACAGCATTGGCTTCCGTCAGCTCGCAGGGGCAGCTGTTCTGCGGCGTCAGGGCTGGCTTCGTTCTACCTCTTTTCGCCAGGAGCTTCAGGCAAAAATCCTGGACATGCCGTATGAAGGCGAGTCGCTCTTCTGTCAGCACGTCGATGTAGCAGTGCAGACGATAAAAAAGGATACAGAAACAGCTTGTTCCTTAGGCACTTTACAGTTCAGCAAACAGCCTTTTCGTGGTGCGCACGGACGCGGCACCACCTCTTCCTCTTTTTGCGGCGGATCCAATCAGTACCGTTCCTACGGTCAAGGAAATCAGCTGTACTACTCACAGTCGCAACAGTCCTCTCGCCAGCAGTCTTCCAGATCGTACCAAGGAAAGTCTTCCTATAGAAGCTCCGCTTCCAAGAGACAATGACTTGCCTTCCCCGCTGAAAGTTGGAGGTCGAACCTCCCTGTTCTTTTCTCAATGGTCCTCAATCAGCTCGGACCGTTGGGTGCTGGACATTGTATTAAGGGGCCATGCCCTGGAGTTTGTCAAGATTCCTCCTCACACTCCTCCGACTGGTCCGACTCCAACGCATCTCAAAGAACTTTTCCAACAGATTTGCATCATGATCCAAAAAGGTGCCATCGAAGTGGTTCCCAAGTCTCAGGAAGGGATGGAATTCTATTCCAGATTTTTCCTCATCCTCAAAAAGACAGGCGACTGGCGTCCAATCCTCGATTTACGGGCACTGAACAAATAGCTAAAGTGACATCCTTCTGCATGCTCACGCTCGTGGAGATCCTACGTCTTCTCTCCAAGGACGACTTCATGACTACCATCGACCTCCAGGACGCTTATTTTCATGTGCCAATTCTTCCAGGGCACCGGAAGCACTCACGTTTCCGGGTAGGGTGGAGAGACTTTCAGTTCAGAGTGCTGCCTTTCGGCTTGCGCTCCGCCCCTCGCCTCTTCACAAAGGTCTTGGCTTCAGTGGTGGCTTACCTCCATCTACAAGGAGTGCAAATTTTTCCATACCTGGACGATTGTCTGATAATGTCGCAATCAGCTGTTCCAGGACACTCGACTCTGTCAGACCTTATTTCGCCCCCTCGGTCTTTCCATCAACTCGAGAAGTCTCAGATCGACCCAGCTCCTTGCAGAACGTTTCTAGGTGTCACTCTGGCTACGTCACTAGCCAAGGCATTCGCATCGCACGAGCGTCAGCTACGGATTCTACACTTGGTGGCTCTTATCTGTTCAAAAGAGTCAGTTTCAGTTCGTCTATTGAAGCCATTCCTGGGGATGGCGTCCTCCTGCATCTCCCAAATTGCAGGCTCAAGAGTCGCCCCATTCAGGAAGAATTAGACAAACAGTGGCGTCAGGTTACCAGCTCTTTCAAGGATCATGTCCGAGTGACCGCCTGGATGAGGTCGGCTCTCCAGTGGTGGGCGCAACCGCCCAACGTTGCCGCCGGGACTTTTTTTCTCACCACCTCTCCGGACCTCATTCTGACAACGGATGCCTCCATGGAAGGATGGGGCGCACACCTTCAAGGGCTGTCCATAAAGGGCAAGTGGACTCTGTCTCAACGCTCCTGGCTCATCAACAGGCTGGAGTTATTGGCCATCTTCCTGGTGCTCAAATCATTCCATCTTCTGATTCAAGGAGAATCGGTGCTCATCCAAACAGACAATACCACCAGTATGCACTATGTGAACAAGTAGGGCGGCACCAAATCTCCTCTCATGTCTCGTCTGGCACAGAGTACTTGGGATTGGGCACTTCGGCACCACATTACCCTGACAGCAGTTCACCTACCAGGCGTCTCCAACATCCTGGCGGATTCCCTCAGCAGGTCCGCATCCTCGACTCACGAGTGGGAGCTGCATCAGCCGACTCTGGACTTCATCTTTCGGAGTTGGGGTCATCCGCACATGGATCTCTTTGCGAGCCCTGTGAACCGGAAATGCCCGTCCTTTGCAAGCTGACTTCCCCATCCAGAGTCATCGGGGGATGCCCTTTTGATGGACTGGTGCGAGCAATTCGCCTACGCCTTTCTGCCGATTCCACTAATGCCTCGAGTGTTATGGAAGATGCGGAGACAGCCGTGCCACATTCTCCTGAACGCTCCCAGATGGCCTCGCCAAGGGTGGTTCTTGGAACTGCTGCTTCTCTCACACTGCGAACCCATTCTTCTTCATCCTAGAGCGGATCTCCTCACGATGGACGAGTGTCAGATCTGTTTACCATTAAAGCTCCTTTCATCCAATTTAAATCAGACTGTGTTGTGCTTCGCATGCCTAAGGTGCCCACGGACTTTCACCTCAATGAACCTGTTTTCTTAAAGACTTTCTTTCCTAATACTCAGTCTCCAGCGGAGCAACGTTTGCATTCACTGGACGTTAAACAATGCCTGAAATTTTACATCGACAGGACGGCACCCTTTCGTAAATCTGATCAGCTGTTTGTTGTTTACGGACGCATGCGCAAGGGGCGTGCTGTTACCAAGCTAACTATTGCTCGTTGGATTTCTTCAGCAATTTCCTTCTGTCATCAAAAAGCTGGCAAGCCTCTTCAATCACCAGTGAGAGCTCATTCCACCAGGGCGATGTCATCCTCTACTGCCCTGTTTGCTGGTGTGCCGATTCACCAAATATGCCGAGCAGCTACGTGGTCCAGCAGGCACACTTTCACGAGACATTACTGCCTTGAAACGATCAACGAAGCCGATACGGCAGTGGGCCAAGCGGTGCTTCGCAATCAGGAGAGCCTCTGCTTTCTTCCCTCCACCTATATAGTTTATGTGATGATATTGTTGTTATTGTTATCTTTTATCATCGCTATCTGGCTATGTTATGCTATCTTTGCATTTTTCATACCTATGCATTGCTGATTTGCTCTTACAGCCAGATGTCACTGCTCACTATTCTATTCAAGCATGTGAATCTATGAAAGACACCCTAATACTGGAGAAGAACAATTGTTAGTTACCTGTAAACAGGTGGTTCTCCAGTATTGGTGTCTTTCATAGATTCACATGCGATCCACCTGCCTACCCTCAGAGGCTCTCTTTTCCTCCTAGACTCTTTTGTCACTCCTGTGCTACGAAAATTTGAGGGCCTGAGCCTCTGCGGAGAAGGTTCTGGAGGGGTGTTTGCGCCTGATTGGCCGTAGTTTGGACTAACTTAATGACATGGATATGTTATACAGGTTTTTTTTCTCTCCATGTATTTCTATGTGGTTATGCTAACCAGGTACTTATAAGTATTTCTGGTGTTGCAAATTATGTGATATGTTTTAATATACATACTTTATTGGGATTCTTTTTATTGCTATTTTATTTTCCGTGGGACTCCCACTTCGACGACTGGGAATATTCAAGCATGTGAATATATGAAAGTCACCAGTACTGGAGAACCCCTTGTTTACAGGAAAGTAACAATTGTTCTTTTTTTTAATAAATTAAATGTACAGATGAGTAGACTGGTCATATCATGGCAGTATGACAAATTTTCAGTATTGGGTTTTTATACATTATGTGGCTTGTTTATTCGTATTGGTTTTATTGAAGCAAGCAAAGAGGATGTGGCTAACGGCCAGAGCTGCCGAACTTGGAGCTGGGGAACCAGGTTTGAGTCTCGGTGTCCGCTCAACATCCTGTTATTCTGGGCAAATAACTTAATCGCTCCACGTCTAAAAAAAATATGAATGCGCCCTTCTGTAATGTAACTGGTGCTCATGTAAAAGGCTCCTTCCTTATCCATCGGGTCGAGTCCAACTATATAACATTGGGGAAAAAATAGGCTTCCATACACAGAGGACCCAATCCTCAAATTGTACTTGTGCATTTTTTTAAACTGGGCTGACATTAAAACTGCAGTAAATTTCATATCCTCATTTACAGAAATCCTGGTGTGTATAAGAAGTGATACCGATATAGGCTATAGACTGGTTGTATGACCTTAGAGTGAGGACTCCTGTAGTAGTAATTGCGGATATTCACACATCTCTGCAGCTCTGGAAGCTAGTTTAACAAATGCTTCAATTTTTGTTTCCAGCATGGCGTGTGGAGGTGACTCACCTGCTTTTATTAGGAGTGTAGGGAAGCCGGAAAACCTAAGACTTTTTTCAGATTTCCACGAGCGCTCCATGCATATTTAGTGAATTGCAAAAAGCCACACACCTGCAGGAAATTGTAGCAGTAATCCAACTGCTCATTTTCCCAGCGTTTTTCCTTTGGGCTTTAATTTGTGATTTGGCCTAGTTTGCGTATGTATGTGGGTATGTATATATGTGGGCCTACAGACCTCCTTGAACCTAGCTACAAAGGACGGGTGCTGTGAAAACAATGGAGGGTGGGGTGCAAGAGCATGTGTGAAGATGGGGTGGGAGCCATGGAAGCAGTCCGATTTATAACTAAAATTAGAAAACATCTTCCCCGGGCTATTGCCCTTCTTTGCATGTCTAGTTGTTTCCCTTGCGCTTTTGTCTCCTTGACCTTTTAACCCCATGTGTGGTGGGGAGCCCTAGCCGCGTAGGCTCTTGCCATCACGTGATGCCGCTGCGAGCCTGTCGGAACCTTCTACACACGTTCTCACGCTGAGCCAAACCCGGCGCTCCGGTCTGGTGGTGGTACTGAGGTCACATATGGAAAGCTTTCTGTTCGCTGTTTGCATTACATCTTTTTGTTGCAAGTATAACAGTACATTTTACTTAGTAGAGATGTACTTGTTGCTTAGGCAGCCTGTTATTCATGTGGTTCGGTGTAAGTTTGCACCATGCCTTGTAGTGTGGCAGACAGCTGTTGTCACCTACAGGTACCAACTCAGAGATTTGGTACCGCACTATCACCGCAAAATATCCGCATGAGCAGGACTGTCAAGATAGGCACCGCAGGAGATAGAATAGCAAGCCCCGGTGGATGTCTTCTGCGATGAGATTGGGCAAACCTTGCGGCCGATATTTTATGTTTGACATGTTTGCATATTTCTCATGCTATTCTATTTCTCTGTAAAGCGTTTCGACACCTGGTTTGACCTCCATTTTTTTTATTTACTAATCAAATATAGTGGATGCCATTTGAGGATGTAAATTGAAAAAAATATATATATATATGTCATGGGCTTCCTGAATAGCTTGCGTTAACACCCCTACAGGGGTAACAA
Organism: Lissotriton vulgaris; assembly: GCF_964263255.1. Taxonomy (NCBI): domain Eukaryota; kingdom Metazoa; phylum Chordata; class Amphibia; order Caudata; family Salamandridae; genus Lissotriton; species Lissotriton vulgaris. The sequence continues at coordinate 289,412,274 of NC_141689.1, forward strand.
GCGCTATATAAATACAAACCGTTTTCCTCCTCTATCCTTCTGCTATCATTCCAAATCCAAATAACTGACTAACCTATCCACCACTTAAAATGTTTTTGCATGTTTCACTGTACTAATTCAACACTAATCCTCTTTGGGTCACAGAGTAGCGTGCTACTTGCCGAAAAGCGCTATATAAATGTAATTACAATACAATATTTAGATCGAAAATGCCAATTAACGGAAAAATGGAAAAAAATGGATTCTGGCGTTAAGGAGAGTTGGCGGTAACAGCGGGGTGAATAGTGTTGAGGAAGAGGAAAATCAGCACACACAGGGTGAGGAGAAGCACAAAAGAGCGGTAGATAGCACCACAGAAGAACACGAGCTAAAGCAACACAGCGCAAGAGCAGACTGGCGAGAGAGAGCAGCTTGTGGTGGGGGGTGTGGGGGGTGGGGGGGATAGAAGAACACAGATGAGAACACGAGGAGGAAGGGTCTGGGAAGCACACAAAGGAGTCAGCTGGAATTAATATGCACTATGCAGTGCTTAAGCAAGAAGATACGAGAGAGAGCAGTGCGAGGGGAGAAAATCAGATGGACGAGAGACCGACACGGAGCAGGAGAGGGGAAAGAAGCGCCTGAGGAGATAACTGTCAAACACACGCACTCACTGGGAGTTCCTAAGCAAAATGAAACAAGCATTTACAATGCAATGGTTTTGCCTTTGTTAAAGTTAGAGCTATTGGCATTGCTCTTGACATTATTTTTATTTATGTTTTTTTTTTTAGCATAAATAAATGGCATTGTCATTTACAATAGCAGGACAGGGCACAGGGAAGGGGGGCGAGGAGAGACGAAGGAGAGCTACGGGCTCAGGGAAGGGGGGCGAGGAGAGACGAAGGAGAGCTGCGGGCTCAGGGAAGGGGGCGAGGAGAGACGAAGGAGAGCAGCGGGCTCTTGTTGTAATGCTTGCATGGATGAGTTGGTGGATGCATGGATGGGTGCATGCATGGATGGGTGTATGGATAGATGGGTGGATGGATAGATGCATATATACAGCCAATCCCTTCCCAATAATAACTCCCTGTAAAATAGATTTCATTACAGCCAGTACATTTTGTGTGTGCTGTAAAATGCATTGTTTGGCAAGTGTTAGGTGTATGAGACATTCCCCTAACACTTGTGCAATGGGTTGGCCTCGCTCTACACTTACTTGCTAAGTGCAATTACGTCCTGGTATGAAAAATACCTAGGGCTGGGTTGCATTTCTTGTTCAACCCTGGCTCGGGAAATAATCTGCAAATGGTAAGGCCTATGAAGGAAGAGGCGAACACGGAGACCTGGGAATGGAGAATGGACCAGGAAAAGCAGGGCTGCCAGGTCAATGACAAGGAGGGAGGAGAAGGCTAAGGAGGAAAGCACAGGATGGGGCATCGAAGAGGGTAGCACCAAGTAAGGATTCTAGGGAAGGAAGAGGACTCACCAAGAAGGGAGACAAATAGCAGCCATGGGAAATGGGAAGGAAGAAATGAGAAAATAGGGATATCACTAAAGGAGGCACAGGAATATGGCAGTTCGATGCAGCGAGGCCTTGGAATAAAAGGGGTGATTAAGGAGGGAGGGAGGCCTGAAAAAAAAGAGACTTGGACAGAATTCAGTTTAGCACGAGAGACGGATATGTGGCAAGGGTGGCTGAGCATGGTCAAGGAATACTCAGGATGGTGTGAGAAAGGTTTGTATGGATGTGAACACTAAATAGCAAGTGGATAGGAAAGAGGATGATTTGTATGGGATTTGGAAAGTAAGGAGTAAAGGGACAGGAGGCTGTAAGAAGGAAATCTGGGACGGCGGTCACCGAGGTAAGACTTTGGAAAGTGAAAATACAGAAGTGACAGCAGGCATGGGAATGCAACTACTGATGTGAGAGAGTGCGACAAACAGATGTTTGGGCATCGATTAGGGGTTCGAATTAAAGTGTGAGGATGTTTGAGATACTACGGAGACACAAGCGCAAGCTAACAAAAAGTGCATGCAGGTGATAACTCCTTTGTCTGATTACCTTGTTCTCGCTGCCAGCTGTGCACGGTGAAGTCGGTCCCGCTGTCCGCCTCATGGAGGGCTCGGCACACCTCGGCCTGGGTAACCAGGATCAACAACTCCAGTCGAGTCTTCATGTCCCGAGGGGCACTAAGATGGGTGGCGAGAAGGGACACCGTGGAGCCAGGAAACCAGACATGCGCTCGAGCAGCCTCTCCTCCTCTCCAGGACTCTCCAGTCGGGCCATATGTGCTCGTCGCAGCCTGCCTCCTACCAGTGCACACCCGAGCAGGACCCAACAACCTCTGTCGGGTCCAGCACTGCCGCTTCTAGGCCTCTCCGCAGTGCAGGGACTCTGGCGGGAAGACACCGGCGGTCGAACAGGCCAGCATCAGGAGGTGGGTAAAGCAAACCCAAGGCCTCCACAGAGGCTCCGGGAATAGAAGGGCTACAGCGCCCTGGAGGCACCCGCCCGCACCAGGCACATGACAACAAGCAACGGAAAGTGAAAGGGGAGGGGGGCGGGAACGGGCGTACCTGCGCCTACAAGACAAGTAAGGTAAAGAGTGAACTAAAGTATTCCTTGTACAGATCTGGGCCTAAATGTCAAAGGTTTGGATCAGCAAATGGTTTACACCATCCAGTGTACAGGTCTGCGTGTAACATTCAAATCTCACTTCTGGGGAGGCAGCGGAGCCCTTCAGAGGCGTTTCTCCCGCCGTCCGGGGCTTTGCATGTATTAGAACCGGGCTCTGTACCCAGAACGCCGGCGGCGGCTGTGCTTTCGACTCCTTCAAAGGCACACAGTTCTTAGCGCTTAATAAACCGCTAAACAGGCTTTGTTTGTATTCCTGGGTCCTCTGCATTTGGAAGGGACAGTGAAACAGTCGAGGGACAGTGAAGCGAGAACGGGCAAAGACGCAGGCTGCTTCCTGCTCTCCATTCCTCTCCTCCCCATGACGCGGCGGAGGCTCGGCCGGCTGGGCCAATCCCAGCGCGGCCCTGGCTAGAGACGGGCGGCTTCTTCTTTCGGCAGGAAGGCGGGTGCCGTCAATGCCGGCACAGATTGGAGGGCGTTCTCGAGAACAGGCTTTCGGCTGACGTAGCCAAAAGCCAAAAATTCGTGGGAACGCCCCCGAATCTGGTCCGGGATTGACGGACTGAGCCGTCTCCCAATGGCTAGCCTCCATTTATGGAGCTAGCCAATGGGAGAGTGGGGCGGATACCCGACCCCACACAGAAATCATAAGGTGTTTTGGCGCATGCGCACTATGTGCCCATCACCAGTCAAAACCTAAAAAGGTTCTCAGAGCCAGAGAAGTTGTCTCTCTTTTAAAAAAAATAACTCACCAATAACCCCGCCCCCCCCACACACACACCTTAAAAAAAAAAAAGCTAGTGTAAATCTGCTGCGAGTTATTTCACGAAAACCTAGTAAATGCAGAACCATTTGCTGTTCTTTTATTTAGCGCTTTATGCAGGGCGGACATAACTCAAGAGGATGTCTCAGCGCTTTATGTAGAGTATAATGATGTGATGCATTACCAGGTATTGCTGTAATATGCCTTTGGTACTTTGGTGCAGGAATGCGTGGTGCAAGTGTGTTGATTTGTATTTAACTTTGCCTGCACGCTCTACCTATTCATTTGTTGCCTGTATCTTAATATACTGCACATATTGTTGGCGGTGGTGTGTGTTGGCGGTGGTGGTGTGACTTTTGGACTTGTGGCCATGGGTGGGTGGGCTCCTTCATACGATGACAAGTGTAAAAGTCTTGTTTGCTCCACAATAAGGTCAATGTATATTTTAGAGAGCTGCCGGCCTTGTTACATGTCAACATTGAGAACCCAGCGGGAGAAGCGGTGCGATAATCCTCAGGGCGAGGAACCGGCCTCCATTTTAGTTTTAAACAAGCGCATGGCAGAGGGCGCGGGCGGAGGGAGTCCAGCTGGCAGACTGTGAGGAAGTGAGCGGGAAGGTAACAAGCATTGGTAGCAGCAACGTGATGCAATATATAAAACACAGTGACCCTGTAACACAACCTGCACTGTGAAGAAAGGAAATGAAAGGGAAGGGAAAGGAAGGGTAGGGAAGGGAAGAAGGAAACAGATGGAAAATAAGGGATAGAATTGAAGGGTACGGAAACTGAGGGAAGTGAAAGAAAGAGAATTAGTTAGGGATAACAATGGGATTAAAGGGGACAGGAAGGTAGGGTTGGGAAGTGATGAAATGTTAAAAAGGATAAAAGGGAAGAAGGGCAAAGGAATGAAATGAGATGGGAAGTTGGGAGAGTGAAGTGTAGGGGTAAGGGGGAAGGAAAGAGGTAAAATGGAAGGGGAGAGTAGGAAATAGAGTATGGTGATGAAAGGGGACCGGAAAGTGATGGGACGGGATGCAACGGATAGTAAATGTAAGGGGATGGAAGAGCAAAAGAAAGGTCAGAGAAGGGAAGAAAAGGAAAGGAAGGTAAGGGAAGGTGGAAGGGTTAGTAAATGGATGTGACTTGAAGGGGAAGTGAGGGCTAAAGTGAAGGGAAAGGAAGGGATGGGGTTGAAAGGGATTGAATAGGATTTGGTGGAGAGAGAAGAGTGGGGAAAAGGTATTGAAGGGAAGGCAATGGAATAGAACGTGACGGGAAGTATAGTGAGGTCATGCAGGGCCGGCTTTAGCGCTGGTGGCACCCGGTGCAACAATCACTTTTGGCGCCCCCACTGTCCTTCACTGCCTTCTAGAATTCTCTCACTACCACCTGCAAAAGTGCCCCTCATCTCTCCTATCATAAGATTGCTAAGCACAGTGCCCCCCGGAGGGCATGCGAGAAGAATGCTGAGGAAGGGAATTAAGAGAGGTAGGGAGAAAGGAAAGGGGGAAATCAAATAAAAGGGTAGAGAAAGAAAGGGAAAGGGTGGGATGGCTAAGGCACGGAATGACCAGGTGAGATGAAGTTGTGTAGGATTTGTTGCTGGAACGGTGATGACAGGAGGGTGTTTGAAATTAGGAGGATCCAGAGTAGTGCGTGGGGTGAATACATTAATGTTTAGGGCAGTTGGGGATTTTACTTCAGTTTTAAATCACTTTCAAGTCTGTTTTTCTGTTTGGCTTTCAGTTCGATTGTGATTGGTTTATTAACTCACCTTTGTCCCTTTGCCCTGCCCTCTGACCTCTTCCATCTCTCGACCGGGCCCTCCACCAGCAGTGGTCGTTTCTCGCTGGAGTTCTTGTTGTCCAATGCTGCAACTTCCTTGTTACAAGCCCTTTATACAATGGGCATGTCACAATGGAGAACTTTCATCATGTCACCATGACATCACCACGCCGCGGGTGAGACCATATAATTTCCAGGCCGAGGGGGAGCATCGCAAGATATGGAGAATATTCTTTTCCTTGACAGGGATTAACCATTAAATCCTTAACATTAATAATACAATTGTGCGCCCGAAAATATAACCCTGTTTTTCCTAACAGATGGGCTCAGCAACGGCTCCTCCTCACCGCTGCAGTATTGGTCTGCCCCGCGTGGGTTCCCTTGTCTTCACGTGCCCTGGTCCTCGTGACATCACAATGCGGGCCTACTACACCACTAGCATTCTCGTCACGAGGTTCTGCCTCTGGTGCTGCTATGACGGGCGAAGGCTTTCAAATCAATTACACTGTTTACATTTTCCTCAGTCCTTGTTTAAAATAAATGATAAATTCAACATTATGCTCATGCTCCCAATTTGTGTACCCAGGACTTCTCCAGTTTATATGTAGAAGCATTTACACTGACCACATCCGTGTCCAACTCGCTCGTCCCTCTTTTAATAATGTTTAATTACAATTACCTCCCGCACTCCTCAGAATAAATTCTGATGTCACTGGTGTGCAGATCGCAGGAAAGATATACATGAAAGGCCCTAATTTGTGTGTGGGGGGAGAGGGGGACTTGGTAGAACGCTCTTTGCTTCTCATACCCTGCCCTATGTTGCAGGCCGTCTTAAGTCGTTCCTTACACCTATGTAGGTGTAACTTCTGGGGCTGGCTGTGGTTCTCCCCGCCTAACACGAGGGCACTGATTATACAGATGTTTTTCCTTCAGTGGTGCCCCTCCTGTGTCTTTGGAGGACACTTGCTCTCCTGTATCCGATGCTGTTAATTCCACTTTGAATTTCCCATCCGGGACCGCGGGACGTTCGGTTCCCTCTCCTCAGGTCTGATTGTGTCCCCTCTCAACAGGTGTGGTAAAGATGGAAGATTCCTTATATTTGGTGGCACAACCAAAGCATTCAAATAAAGCATGTTCCTAGCCTCGATCACGAAATGATCATACTAAAATGACGCATGGCTTCTATGTGCTATATAGTGCCCGAGTACACAAGGATCAGTATGTGCTTGTTAGGCTGGTAAAATTGCAGAAGGATCACGTTCCTCTCTGCCCTCCCTGCCTGTACACAGCTAGTCCGAGGTTTCACAGTATTCGGTGGCCCCTCCATATATGGCTAAACATGTAGGATGTGTGACTGTAGTTTTCTGTATACGTCACAGAGGTAGTTTTGCTGCTCCACCCTACTCTGTCTTGAATAACTGGCTATATGGGGCTGAAAGGCCCCCCTCATCCTAACCTAATGTTTACAGAAAGAGAGACAACGTAAATGTTTCATTAAACCATTAATGATACCAGTGGTATGAGGGCCCAACCGGGTGTAAGTGATCACACTACTGCTTCCATTCAAAGGGGACTGGGATCATTGGCATGCACCCATTTCGAGTAAGTAAGCAAGCGTTAACACAGTCAACACAAGGAATACTCAGACCTTACCTATATTGGTCCCCACACCTAGATCATCATGTATGGATGAATATTTGAGGCTGTGAACCCAAACACAAAATATTTCTGCCGTAGTCATAAAAAAAATCAGTCTCAATCTGTTACTTGTAAACCACTAGAGGGCGCTTTATACCGTTACATAAATTACAGTGTATTATTCCATTCTGAAGCACCGTCAAGTACGTGCTGTAAATTCCATTTGTGATGAATGAGTACACAATGCCGCATCGGTTACAGGAAGAAACTGACATCGCAGCTATCCTTAAACAAGCTGGTTGCAAACGCTACTATGAAGCAACACGGCGAAAGGGGGAGGAGAGGAGAAGAGGAGACCACAGGTGCCGTCAATGCCGGCCCAGATTCGGGGGCGTTCCCGAAAACAGGCTTTCGGCTGACATAGCCAAAAGCCAAAAAATCTCGGGAACGCCCCCGAATCTGGTCCGGCATTGACGGACAGATATGTCTTCCAATGGCTAGCCTCCATTTATGGAGCTAGCCAATGGAAGACAGGGGCGGATTCCCAGCCCCATACTATACTCATTAGGTTTTCGCCTAGCGAAACGATGCTTTTGCATCGTTTTCGCCAGGCAAAACCTAAAAAGTGGTGACCTATAATTGCGCAGTGGAAGCATACAAGTAAACAGGCTATGCTCCTATGGAAGGGCAAACACAAGATGAACAAGGAAAGCCATTGAATAAGAAGCAAGCAAATCAATGACAAAAAAAAACAAGCATACTTAGTTTGCGGACTTTAAGTCCACTGTAATTAGTTTGCGGACTTTAAGTCCACTGTAATATCTTGATAAGCTGACAGTAGATCTTTTGCAACTAGATAGCTAGCTCGGTCAAAAAATCATTGGTTCAGGCCATCTTCCCCCAGTAGCGGACGTTTTTGTGGATGAGGGGCGGGGGTGTAGAGGAGGGGTTGGGGGGACAATAAAATGAAAAGAGTAATTTAATTTAAAAAAATGTACCTCCAGCCGTCTGCCTCGTGCTCCTCTTCTGGCAGACACAGGCTCCAGACTTCACTGTGGCCAATCCTAGCACTGCTCTCATGCAGAGAGAGTAGCGTCAGGTTTGGCCTGAGCGCTCAGAATTTGCACTCCCAGTGAAGCTGGGAGCCTATGTCTGCTTTCCTCCAATCCCCCAATGCAGCTCGGGTTGGAGACCGCTTGAGTGCGCATGATTGTTTGGCCCGCCAAACGGTCATGCGCACTGAAGGCAGTGCCCACCACTCCTCCTTCAGCCTGTGGCCCGTCCCCAATGACTGCAGGAAAGGAAAAATAAAACAATATCAAAGTGTGTTTATTATTGTTTTATTTGTCCCTTTTTGCTGTTTTGAGGCTGCTGGTGGGGTTGGGGGGCGGGTGACGCTTCTCCGCCTTAGGGAGGAACAGCTGATGTCTTCCCCCAAGGTTTGGTTGCTTTTACAGCTTTAAGCTAAATAATAAAACACCCCTGCATTGTTTTGTATTAAGAGTTAATGTTCCTTCATTTAAGCACATTGAGCGTATCGAGCAATTTACAGGTGTCATTGATGGTGTGGCAGCCAGCATCCAACTGTTGCATTTTAATTTCAGAGCCTGTCACTGTGCTCAGGTGTGTAGTCATTTGCATTGGAGCAGCAGGTGCCATAGAACCATGCCCAGAAGCCTGAGGGTTTGACTGAACCCTGATTATTGCTGTATTTCACATTTCAAAAAGCGGCCACGGGTCCCACTTCCTTTTTTGCACTTGGGCCCACGGCACACTGGCTCTGCTTCTTACGTGCCCAGGGCTACGGTGGAACTAAAGTACTACCAGGGAATCACAAGCAGCAGCGGTGCGTCCATTGGGGCGGGGCGTAGGGGCGTAGCCCCACTAAGCCTGGTGGACGCACCTGCGGCTGCTGCAGCAGAGAGATAAACAGAAAACACCTAAATTATAAAATACAGCGGCGCTTAATTGACTCGAGTGTTCCGACCGGGACAGACCCGATACAATAGGGAGTGCGCAGGGGGTGGGGCTGGTTTACAACAACAACATCAGTGTGATGTCACAGTCTGTCTGACTCGACTGCGCATGAGGAATTAAGGAGGAAACTTGCCCGCGCATGCGCTTTAGCCTGGTTAGCTGTCAACTTCGAAGGGGCCAGGGGGGTGTGTCTTTGGCTGGGCCCCGTTCTGTAAAAATGCGCCAGGGCGAGTAGACTGTGTGACCCCCTAGCCAACCTGGCGCTTATGCAGCGCCAGGATTGGCTGGCCCACCGCGCCGAAATACAGGCAATCATTATTGGATGCCGGCGCGTGGGTGGGTGGACTGATTAGCGCTGGATTTGGGGGACGTGCGCCGGTGCACGCCGTGACGTTTCCACTAATTGCGCGGCTGAATTTAAGTTTCTTTAGGGCGGGGGCTCCCTCTCTGTCGCCTCGTGCGGGCCGGGCCAAGCAGCAGCCAGCAGACCGTCGTCACTCACTGTCCGTGTCCGACCTCTCTTCTTCACTGGACTCAGTCAGTCTCTACACAGTCTCGTGGTTATTGTCCGTCCGTCGTCACTGACTCAGACCAGACCGTCACTCGTCACGTCACTCGAGCTGGTGGCTGGGTTAGAGGTTAGTAGTGGTTTAATTGTTTTTTAAAATAGAAGTGTCTCCTTGCGTTAAGGTGCATTTCCAGCAAGCCAAAACACAGCCAGTAACTTTGAGCAGTGGGACAAATTAACTGCATATCTTCAAATGGACATGGGGACTTGCTTCGTCTTTACCAAAATGCTAGATTAACAGAAAATGCGTCTCTTTTCAAACAGTATTTCAGACCCAAGTGGAAGATTGTGCAGTGTAAAATGATTTCGTTTGCCAATTCTTGATTTATGTGGCTTAGAGGATTTGTACCTCATTAACAAGACTACATTTGTTGCATTTTTGGCGACTTTTTCGTTTTATTTTCATCCCCTTAATAAGCATGTCACAATCACAAAAATATATTATGATAGCATTTCACCTGCGCTTTTTTATTTACAGTTTCCCCAAGTTAGGGCACATCTCTGGAACTCTCCTTTGTCTATGCGAAATTTCATAAATGGTAGTGCTTTTTTTTTTGGCTGAAATTCGGCGTAGATAGTGTTTCTCTAGAAAAAAAAAAGACCACTTTATTAGAAAAAGCATATGCGTCTGCACAACCGAACAAAGACCAATTATAGTTACATTTCTCAAAAGCCTCAATAATAATCTTTGCTAAAGCAAGCCTATCGCCTTCGCACTGAAGTGTATGTGCCTGGGAAGGCTCGTGCAGCTTTGTTGGGCTGCTGTAAGTGAATTATTCTCAGGAGGTCCTTTATTAAAAACACAGACAATACCGCCCCCCTCGAGCCCAAGTGACTTTCTGCCCATTTTCCCCGCACTTCTATGGAGTGGAAACTAGAGTGTCTGCTGCTGCTGCCTGCGTAACGGTAAGTTATAAGTTATAACTGCCTGATAGTCTGCTGCCTGGTGGTGCCTGCTGCAGCTGAGCTCGTCGTCGCGGTCGTCGCACTGTAGTCTATGTATCTAGATCCGAACCAGGCATCCAGTGGGAAAAAGTAAGAGTTGCGTCGGTCGGAATCAATGTAGTAGTGTTACGATTTAGGAATATGCATTTGTGCAATGTGCAATATATTTTTAATATGTGCCATGTGATGCCAGAGTCCACTTTCTTGTCTAATTCAAATTGACACAGGCAGCTCTCTCACTGTACACTGTGCTGCCTGCCCCGCTTATGAATAAATGCCCCCCCAGACCTTCGTCTCCTCTTTCCAGATTACCGGCTCCCCGGGGACCCCTCCACTCTGACATCCAATACTGCCTTGTGATAATGGCTTCAGAGGCTCGCGCCACGGGGCCTTGGCCCCGCCTGCTCATTATTAGCCTATAATATTAATTAGCTTCATATCCACCTACGCCCCCCCCCCCGGCCCCCTTGGGCGACTGACAGTGAAATAATCGTGTTATTAGTATGTTATTCTCGCTGAGCCACTCAAAACACGGCCTGGTGGGCTGGGGAGAAGACGGAAGAGGGAACTATACACGCCATTCTTAGATTACCCGTGTTGTAGTGATGCATTTACATTCTGTTCTGTTATTCCATTTTGTTTTATAAAATGTGCATTTTTATTTTAAATCAATACAACAGGAATTAACAAAAGCATCGGTTATTTACAGCGCGCAGAAGCGGCACACCTGAGGCATTAGGCGGCGGCGCTATGTGTGCCCAGGTTATGATTAGAACTAAAGTCGCTGGTTGTTCACATATCAATAGTTTGATGTGTATTAATTATGTGTTTGACATTATTGCACCGACTGCAAAGTGCAGGGGGCTGCACTGCTAGTACTGGTAGAATTGAATGTGGGGGCGGGAAAGTGCAGAGAAAGGGACACTGAGTTGTTGATAAACCTGCACACGATAACACGATTACTGTAATGCAAGTACATGTATATAGCGCTTGCTGCACTTGACAAGGCGTTTCAACGATTTACTGAGGATTGCACCGTACTCCGGATCAAGGTTAGTGTTATTCCAGTGGAGAGCTCTGTCCAAAACCTTTCAGCACTGATGGCGGAGACAAAGTTTTAACCAATCAGCGTACGATGATTGTGTTTATAGATTACAGGTCGTCTTTGTAATACCACTGCCAGGCTACTGCAGCACTTGCTATGAGTGATTGCATGTGTAGGGGTCTTGTGTGAGCTGGTGCTTGATGAGCGAGTGAATGTACAAGTGCGTAAACAAGTGAGGGTCTTGTGTGGGATAGTGTGAGTCGATGCTTTGTGAAATGGTGTGTGAGTTGTTATAGTGACTCAGTGTAGGAGTGAGAGTCAGGTTTGTATTAATGTGAGTGTGTGTATGTTGAGACAGTGAGTGAATGCAAGAATGGATTTGTCTTTCACATATGGGTAGAAACGTGGTTGTTTATTGTGCTAGTTATACATTGCCCATCGAAATGCAATACTGTCATAACTGCACGCAAGCATAGAGGCATAGCGAGCTTGTTGCATACGATGCACTTTATTCTGATGCCTTTGCTCACCGTAACTGCAGCTAAAATAGCAATGGTTCACATGAGAGCTAACACATCATATCCCTCTGGTATCTCATCAATTTTGGAAACCTTGTAGTCTCCATGGTGTCGCCTAAATTAGAGAGACGGTCTGATCACTGCAAAATTAGAAACTGCCCTGCTTTCTCTACATTTAAAAAGGTTCCACTCATCACACTAGTCGGTGAACAAAAGTTACCTACTAATGAAAGACCTTCACATCACCCACTCACCCCCTTCTGCCCAACTTCCACTGCTGAAAGCCCCCTCCTCCCAGCAGCCCACGAGCCCTGGGTCATTGTTCTTCATTTCATTTGCTGCCCTCTACAGTCGTCATGTATCTGCTTATTCCTTGTTTGCACCCACCCTATAACAAAACACGTCCAAATGTTTCTTTTTCTGTGACTGTACAGTGTCTGCAGTCCTTTTGGGCCTCTTCCGTGCTCTTAAAAATGGAAATGCATATAAATTAAAACTACATGTACAGTGAGCCTTTCTTTAACTTAGTTAAGTGCAGTCATCTCTTTGAGTTTAAAGTGCTGTACTTGGTCAATTGTGCGACTCTAACACTCAGTGGTAATGTGGCTATTCCTCGAGGTTCTGGCCAATTTAATTCTCTTTGAACCCTGTAATTTGAAGGAAAGAATCAAGAGTCCCAAACCTTTGCTTCTTGACACAGTGGTGGTAGACTGACTGAACACAGAGACCATTAGATATGGTGATGGGATCTGGTTAATCATCTCAGGCCAGTTGCACACCTTCTAAATTATGCCAGATGTCAACGTTTTCCTAGTTGCTGGACAGCACACCATGTAGCAACACTTTATGCTTTCCAGCAACTCATGATGCTTTCAAACATCTTGTGATAACTGGAATATACGCACATTCTTTCTATTAATAACACGTATCATATATCAAAGGCTTATTGTTTTTCAGAGCTGCAGCGTGTGGCTAATCTAAGTCAACAGGCTACCAAAATAACTGTTCGCACTAGAAGATGAAAAACTGCCTGTGAATGAATAAGTGTGATCACGGAAAGCACACAATAGAAAGTCTAGTGCTGCCAGCTATTCATTTAAAATCATTTCACTTTCTCCAGCATAGTTGTTTTGCAAGCTCTTGGAAATGCTGAGCTCCATCTTCTCTCTCAAAAGTATTATTTCCTTTGCTTGATTTCAGGTACTTTAGAGAATTTCCGATTTGTCCTAATTTTGTGTTTTCCTTTTCAGACCAGAGATGACTTCTTGGGCCAAGTAGACGTGCCTCTCAATCATTTGCCGGTAAGCATTTCTTGATCCTTTATTTATTTGCTCTATTAATATAATGTTTCCTACGTAGTTTGTTACAGACAATTACAGTCCTACATGCTTTTGGTTTCCAGATATTTGGATGATTCAGTTAGCACCCACACCCAATGAGGATTAGTCCCGTTGGAGAGCCGGACACTCTTTAATTACTCGCTTCGCGCCATCCTAATTTCTCCCCGTTTTGTTAAACACGGATACATTTCAAAGAAAATATTTACTTGAAAATCGGAATCACAGAAAATATGATCTGCCATTCGTGGGCTTTAAAGTAAGTAATAGCGTCAGGATTAGAGTTGGGGCGGGGTCAAGATTATAGGTGAGATCGGTGCCAGACAAAGGTTAAGAACACAATTAGCATAAAGGTCAGAGTTAGGATTTGGGGCAGTGTTCCGGCCAGTCTGAAAATGCTCGGCACCAGGGAAGTGTCCGCGGTAAATTCCAGTTCAGCTGCGGCGTTTACTTAGGGCGTGAAACGAGGTAATAAGCTCATTCTACCGAGGGTAAGATTTTGACGAGAGTCCACCGTGACAAGGTTGCATTTACACGAGCACGTACATGTTAAAGTCCATCTGCAAGAAACACAGATTAGTAAAGTGCTTGAAATATTACTGCAGTGAAAGTGGGAAGTTTCAATGAAAATGATTGCAGTCTTTCATCGAACAAGTTTAACCCTAAATAGTTTTCACTCAAACGGCTTCTTAATTAAAAATGAAAAGTTTTATAACGAGAAATTTGAATTAAATGAGATTTGAGGGCAATATACTAGAGTCGAGTGACAAAGATTCAAGTATCCGGATATTTGTGACAGAAACGTTCATTTCTTCCGCACTGAAAAACGCTCACTCACTGTACCTGCTGCGATTGCGTCGTTTGCAAGCCTAACTTTGATTGTGTTTTCAGTTACTTGAAAAAATGTATTTCTCCCTAACGTTTATTATCTTATTTCAAGCAATTAAGGGCTAGATTTGTGATTTTTTGTTCTTAAAAATGTCTGTCCTGCTTTTAAGGAAGGTGTAAAGCATAGGCTACATCCTACAACACATTGAAACACACGTGCATATCCTGTGCAGCACAAACATGCACTCAACTACTACCAACCCTACTTCTCCCCCAGCCAGCAACCATGCGTATACATTTTCCTGCCCGCGAAAATGCATAGCAATTTAGGGGAACCCTCAAACCCGCAACTCCTTTTCTGAACATAGCCATTGAAGAAAGAGATACTCGGATTCACTATAGTGACCCCACATCCCGACCCCGAATCCAATCTAATGTTGTAAATGTTGAAAGTCATCCTAGACTATTGCTAGCTATACAATTCCATACTGATGGCTGCCTTTGCTATTTCCAAAATGACAAATATAAAAAGACGAGTGGGGATACAATCCCGAAAAATAAAATCACAAAGCTAAAATTCTAAAGTATTAGGCAACCCTTTTCGTCTCTTACCCATTACTACATTTATACTATTCGTTTTCCAGACAATTCACTTGCCTCTTTTAGTTTGAAGCAATTGCTGAGAATTGTTTTTACTTTGGAGAGCTTGAGCTAAAACATTTATCTTCCACAAGAAATAGGAGAACATAACCTCTATATCATTGCACGTTTTATCCTGACTTTTCTTTAAGGGATATGAATATGTGACTATTATGATCTCCACTATCTTCTGCAGTGCCACCTGGAAAGAAGTTGTAAAACCCTACTTCTAGTACCCATTCCACTCTAGCAAAACTTGCCTTTCACCTCAACGAGACCCTAATAACCTGTATTTGTGATTGAGAAGCTAAATGGTCTACACCCTTTTGCCTGAAAAGAGGAATACAATTGAATGATTTCTTGGAATTGTAATGGAACATAAACAAATGAAGGTAGAATCTGCCCTCCATAGTCCCTTTTGACGTATCTGATAATGTGATGAATGTGTTGTCTATTGTCATTGTCTTGAACAAGGATAGCCAGTGATCAATCATATTCCAGATTTTGGAAGCATTCATCAGAGAAATTCATTTGAAGATGTTATTGGTTAAAATGTTCAAGTTGAGTGAAGTTCATGCTGAATTAATTTATGGAGTGCTGCAGCAACAAATGATGGATGTAATGCTGAATGAATCAAACATTGACACCCCGTCAAGAGATCTGGGTTAAATCCATCATTCTTTTTCTTACCACGCCACCCTAGTTTGGACACATGCAAATCAGTCTTCACCCTGCTCCTCATAGGAACAGTCAAGCCCGAACTGCTTGGACCGGAAAAAAGCATCCTTTAGGAGAGTCTTTGGTCAAACACTCAAACATGCCCCTACCCACCCCTTCTCTCTGCCAAATCTGTAGTATGGATTATCATTCCTAAAACTCATTGAGGAAAAAGAGGTGTCCAAACTAGTCTTCAGGGCAATGTAAATGGCTGTGGATTGGACTGCTAAAATGGCAGTCACAAGCCCGATATTTTCTGTGCCATATCTGCCAACAGTTAGTGCAGTTACATTTTCATGCTGCATTGCTGCCTATGGGTGGGGATCCATTACTGTGCCTTCTTTAACGGCCGTGTGAGTCATTACCACATTGATGCAGCCACCTTGTAGGGATGTGTAGGAGACTCACCCTAAGCTTCAGTGACTGCAGATGCGCTACCATGAAAAGTGAATACAACTGTGACATATTAGGAAGGCCCCAAAATGTGTCCCACTGACTCTGTATCTTGCTGCTTGCATTCCCATTTTGTCCCTGGTAGAACTATCAGAGTTAAGCGGTTCAAGGGGTCTACCTTGCTGGGGTCTAGTGACGTCTCCTTTAGAGTACTTTGATCATCTATGAAATATTAATGGGGACTCTGTTTATCATGGGTCTCAGCACTCCCGACTCACAGATTTATTTGAACTCTGTCCAGTGCCACCATGATTCCCCTGGAGCTTCCTAATATGGGAATCACTTCACATCCTTTGTTAATGCCATTGGCAGTCTGGGAGAGTGAATGAAGACTGGGGGAGGCTTGCTGACCAGGTTCCAAGTCATTGCTGTGAAACATGAACTTCTGGGCTGCTTCTGGGCTTGTGGGCTGCTAACAAAAAGAAGAAATGCACAGTTCCCCTGGGTCCAAGACCTTGGATGAGACAGTTGAAAAATAAAAGTGAGTGAAGGCACGCAGGAGGGGGATCCTCCTTTTCGGAACTAAAGACCTCACACACCCAGCAAGCTAGGTGTCATGCTTCCTCATATGGCCTTGCCCCTCGTCGGGTCCGCGGTGCAATACCCGACGGGCACCTTTAAAGGGGCTCTTTGGCGGGAATCTTTTATTCCTGTCGTATGGTGCTGTGGGTGTGAGGGCCCTATAGAGTGGAAGTGAGTGTTGTAGATCTGTAAAGGAGATATTATAAAAGGTTTGGTAATCCACAGAACAAATTTAATAAAGTGGTAACCCGCCTTGTCAAAAACAAAGTCAGTGGTTGCTTTATCAGGCTCAAAGGTCCATGAAAGCAAAACCTACTCAGCAAAAGTGGTTGACATGTTTCATGCTATTGTAGTTCAGAGTGATACTAAGCAATTCCTCAGGACCAGAATAAGAAAAACTATCTACACTACTAGATTCTCATGGTGTAGATCTAGTCTACTGCGTGCCTGGTTCTGACATGTAGAAAGGTGGAGAGGATGACAAGAAGAAAAGAATAAGTGTCATCCACAACGTGCTCACTTATTAGGATCATCTGTCTATAGAGAATTTAAATAAAAGAAACGGAATTACCATTCTAGGATGAAAGGTTAATATTAAAATACTTAAAAAGTCTTGACAGGCAGAGGTACCTTGCACTGACTTTCGTGGGGTAGATATACACATAGGGGGGGATTGGGAGCGGGTGGGGCAGGGGCCCCGGAGATGTGCCCTGGCAGGAAGCGCTCTGGCAGAACAGGGGGTTGGGTTGAGGAAACTGGAGTGCGAGAACAGGAGTAAAGTACGTAGACAGGGGTCGAGTTTAGGAATAGAAACAGTGTAGGGACAATTGTCGAGTGTAGGGACAATTGTCGAGTGTAGGGACAATTGTCGAGTGTAGGGACAATTGTCGAGTGTAGGGACAATTGTCGAGTGTAGGGACAATTGTCGAGTGTAGGGACAATCGTCGAGTGTAGGGACAATCGTCGAGTGTAGGGACAATCGTCGAGTGTAGGGGCAATCGTCGAGTGTAGGGACAGTGGTAGAGTGTAGGGACGGTGGTAGAGTGTAGGGACGGTGGTAGAGTGTAGGGACGGTGGTAGAGCGCCAGAAGGAGGTCGAGTGTAGAGACGGTGGTAGAGTGTAGAGACGGTGATAGAGTGCCGGACGGAGGTAGAGTGTAGAGACGGTGGTAGAGTGCCTGACGGAGGTCGAGTGTAGAGATGGTGGTAGAGTGCCGGACGGAGGTCTTAACTCTTCTAACATGACATCGCCCCTACTTTAGAACTCTCCAACCTGTTCCTCTTGCCACTCTGCCCCCCTCCCGCTCACTACCTGTCCTGCACCTCTGCCCCTTTCTCTTTCTGCCCCTCTCTGATGCCTGTCCGCTACCTTTAATCACTTTCCAACCCGTGAGCCATCCCCGTCCCTGGTCATTTACCTCTGCCCTGTTCCTGCCCTGGCTCCTCGTGCCCTGCCCTGTTTCTGCCCTCGTGTCCTGCTTCTCCCTGCCCGTCGCCTGCCCCAGAGTGCCCTGACCTGTAGCTCAGCGGCGGCGCTCTCTCCACAGCCCAGTGAAGCACATCCTCTGCCCAGGGCTGTCCCAGACACCAAGGGCCGGGGTGTGTGTGAATGGACGCGCACTTGGGGGCCTTTCACAAACAAAAGTGACACTCGGGAGGGAGAGCGTGGTGGAGGTGGCGGGGGTAGGAAAGGCCAAAATGAGAGTAGAGTCACCAGAGCACAGGCAGCCCCCTATCTCCGCAGAGATCACGCTGCTCCCACTCCACCCCTCCAGACGAAAATACACACATACCAACATGCAATGGGGCTGACCCGCTAGCGGCTACTTTCCAACCCCCCCAGAGCTGGGACCACCAGGGAGGCTTCTTGGGAAAACAAGCATGCCAAATGGGAGGACGTGCCCAAAACAGGCTCTTCAACTGCGAGTAGGCCGCACTCGTGGCCGCCATTTTAGGACCAACACAAGAAGCAAAAAAAACATATAGGATGGGGCCCACTCATCCTCCTAGATTCCTTTTTAACTTAGAATTTCAAAGACACCAGTTTAGCAAACCAAGCCGCACACCAAACTTCACATTCACAAAGAACAGCAGGAACTAAGGCTATATATAGGCCCATTGAAGGGGCCGCCATTTTGACCGCAGGCGGAAATAAAAAAAATAAAACTACGAGACAAGCGACATCTTGCTGGGATCTACCCATCTCGGTGTGCAATTCATTATCTGATGGCTAATTCCTCTCTTCTAGTATACTAATAAGCTCTACCTGTGACCATTTATACTTGCAGATCCCTCCTAAATGCTCACCTGCGGCATTCGCAAAAGGATGCCAGCCGACTGGATAAGTTCGCTCCCCACGCTACGTGGCGCGCCCTCGATCTCCGGGCCTAAACCGTTGCTGACGGTAGGGGTCTGCGCGAAGTGGACATCGGGAATCAAACAATTCTCGAGGGTGATCAACACTCCGGAGTACATGCGATCCTCGATTAATATCCCTTCCGAGTCGGAGCTTATTCCGGCATCTGTAGTGGGAGTCGCCGCCACAGTCGTCATTTTTTCTGTACACTGACCTCTCGTTGTCCGATGGGAAACGTAGGGCGGGACCGTCAAGGGGGGCTGCGGGGCTGCGGGGAGAGCGGACACGTCCATCCCGGCAACAGAGACGTTAGTAATGCAGAATATACACCCCTGTAAAAAAAAAAAAAAAGGGAAACGCCCACCTCTGCATGACGGAAAAAAGGGGCGGGGCTTAAAAAGACAGAAACGCCCACAAATCTGATCCCAGAAGATTGACACATCTCTCTTCCAATGGCTAGCCTCCATTTATGGAGCTAGCCAATTGAAGACAGAGGCAGGTTAAAGCCCCAGTACTGGAAATCAAAAAAACTCGGCTGCGTGACACTGCTGCGCAGTGAACACCAGTCGAGACCTAAGAAGGGGCTAGGGGCAATAAAGAAGTGGCTGGATGGGCATGTGGTTTTCTTGAGACAGAAGCACCACTCTTTGGACCCATCTGATATGTCTTCCTCCTTGGGGCAAATGAAGGAGTTGTGGCTGGGGGCATCAACAGTGGACTATGAGGGTACAGTAACTTACTGAGCCGCAGGCCCCTGGCATTGAAGGAGGAGCTATCTGTAGACCTCTGACGTCCAGGGATGATAGCCCAGGAGCCGCAGTTTCTCTTCTCCCCCTGCCCCTTGATCTTTCAGTTCTCTGGTGTCAAGAATCTCTTAGCGTCTCAACCTTGGGAGCAAGCATGGCTAAAATGATTGTGTCTGACATTCTAAGTTGGTGTTTGATCTAAGGGTGATAACTCACGTGGAGAGCTGCTTCCAGAAAATATCACCTTGTGCCAAGAGAAGCCTTTATGAAAAATAAAAAGGGTAGCTGTCAAATCAGGGAAAATTGGGGAATTCACTTTAATGACGACGTTTTCTGATGAGTAGTCTACTGAAAAGCAGAACACTCAGTGGAAGGGGGTCTTGACCTGGAGCTTCTCATCTGCAGACCTTATCTTACAGGCTTTTAGTGACTCCAGAAAAGTGTTGGAAATGCAGATCAACGAGATTGGAGAGGGTGTCGCCCTGCTGAGACTTGATCTTAGAAATGTTAATGACCATCTCACTGAAGCATACAGCCTCATCCCACACATTAGAAAATAAGGTGAAGGACCAGGGTGGCCATCCCACCTAAGCAACTTGTTGATAGTGGGCATTTTGGAAGGACCAGAAGAGAGACATCCAGAACAAATACTTGAGGTTTTGCTCTGCGCACACACTTTGAATGGCAAACTATCATCATGCTTCATAGTTGAAAGATGTCATAGATCCTTAGCTGTAAGACCCGAGCCCTCCAAGATCGATTGATTGCAAGGTTCCTTAACTATAGAGACCGAGGCACTGTGCCGAAAATGGCGTATAAGCAAATTGTTCTTATCACTTGTCCCCAATGGTGGTCTACCCTGACTACATTAAGCTAGTTGAGAAGCAAAGATAATTCTTTGAAGAAATAATAGGATGAGGTATGCAGTTTTAATACTTGCTCCTATTCTGGCTTAGCTGAAGGTCATGCTCAACTCCAAAATCTATTTATTTGACACAAAAGATGCTTGGGACTGAGTAACTGAGAGGAAGAAGATTACAATGCAATCGACAGCCAACTTGACTGCCATCAGGGCTGCAAGTTACCCTAAAGGCAGCAATACAAGCTAAGAAGAGAACCAGAAAATACAACCTTCCCACCCAAGTTATGGGCACCTTGATAGGAAGTAAAGTAGAGGTGGACGCAGAAGGCAGCGAATCAAAATCAGATTATGGACTAGAACAAGGAGGCACTTGAGTTGATAATTCTCTGTGAGGAAGCAAACTCCTTCTAGGAAGAACTAAAGTGCACATAACAGATCAAAAAGTAATAAGTGAAGACTTAATACACTTTATAGACAATTGTAATTCACATTGTTTGCCAATACATCTTTTTTGGGGGACAAGAGGCTTACTAGTGGATCACTTTCTGTTGCTTAGTGAGGGTTTACAGACCTTTAGTATATTGGGATAATAGTTACAACTACTCAGGAGGAAAGAGTGGGGTAGTTGGATTTAAAGAGTTCATATTTATTGATCTGTACTGTCTCTTGGTTAACTTTGTTAGGAAGTGGAAGAAGTCACGGAAGCCATTTGGAAGCAAAGAATTGGGAAGATGCTGTTCCCCAATGGCTTCCTAGCAGGGCTATTATAAAATGAAAACAAAAACAAAACAGAAGAGGGCACTTTTCCTTCCGAGAGGAGCAGTTGGAGAAGAATCACAGTAGATTTTTTAGAGAGCCCTCACTCACCAACCTAGCTGGTGACATGCTTATCATCAAGCTCCCTGGTGTGCTTCGACGCCAGAATTACTGCGGAGCTAGTTATTTTTTGTGTGAGTGAAAATGTGATATGAATTAATAGTGACCAGGTTGTGTCTGAATTTTGTTTTATTCGTAGGCCAACCCATCACGGTTAAAAGAAGGAGCGAGTGGTAGGAAAGCTGAATAGATGTTTAAGCTATGCCCGGTCAACATGTTTCTGCCTATCTGGATGCAAGTAGCTAGGCATTCATCAGGACCAGTGTGAAGACCCCGTCGGTATGAGCGCGCTAAGGCTCACCCTAACCTGGTGGTCACAATGTGAAAAAACAGTAAAAAATCCAAAAATTAAAACCTGCTGTGTGAGAGGTACCTGAATGTGTTCGGCACCCAGGGGTTACCTGAAGAAAAGCAGACACAAACAAACATATATATGTAGAAGCAATTATTTCACCAATTCACAAGCGTCTGCTTATTTCAGAATGTTCAAATAGAGGTGCTCCGTTCAAATGGTGCACTGTAAAGAAAACTCACAGAACTTTGGTGCAGTAAAGTCAGATATGGGAGTACACCTACATATCAAGCTTGGCGTAAGTGGTTGTGACAAAGCAACGTTGTTTAAGTCCGATGATGGCGAGGTTGTCTCAAAGGATAGTGGAGTTGGGGCCGCTGGGGTTGCCGAGGTGGAAGTTTAGGTCTCCAATGAGTATGTAGTTTGTTGAGGCAATGGCGTGGGGTGTGATGAAGTCGGTGATAGTGGTGGCGAAGGGTGTTCGGGGGCTGGAGGGTCTCTAGACGAGGGTTCCTCGGAGTGTGGCTTTGGGGGTGGTCTGGATCTGGAAGTGCAGGTGTTCGGCGGAGGCAAGGTTTTGCTGGAGGTGGAGGGTGCTCTTGTGGGCGATAACGAGGCCCCCTCTTCGGGATCTTGTATCTGTCTTGGATGGCGGTGCTGATGTCGCGGGCGGAGGATGCCTAGGTCCAGGTCTCTGTGAAGAAGGCGATGTCGGGCGAGAGAGTGAGTCGAGTAGGTTCCAGATTTCCATGCCGTGTTTGTGTACGGAGCGTATGTTTAGGAGGATACATTTCAGGGTGTCGCCAGAGCTAGCGTCGACCGTGTTGGAGGCCGGGGCGGTGGCAGTGGAGGCAGGAGAACTTTCTGTGGGTTGTGTTCGGCGAAGCATATAATGCTTTAGATCTGACCTGAACTATTGGTCCTCTGTTATGCTTCTCTACATTAAGCCCACATCTGCAGTGAGAGTGAGTTGGTCTCTCTCCACTGCATTTGAATTAGGTAAAGGTACACGACGGATGTGCTCCCTTTCCTCTTTGTTTTTTGTCTTATCTATATAGTTCTGGCCTGCTTGGGTCTTTCGAAAGATAGGATACATGGATTTGAAGTAGTTGACAATGTTGAAGTTAAAATCTCCTTTTACATGATTTATATCCTAATATACATAGTATACCCACTTTACTGAATACTGGCAGTGCTTCCCATCTTCTGAAAATTTGGAGGTAACAAAATTCACTTGACAAAATCCACTTGTAGGAAAGTAGGATCTTTCTTTTATGGTTACCTTCACTTTATGCCTGGTGTCAGAATGTTTTAACTGTAGTTTGCTGGGATCCTGCTAATCAGGACCCCAGCATATGTGCTCTCGCTCTCCCAAAATAGCTTTGGTAGGTACCTTGGTACCTCCACAATTGGCTACTTGTGTATCCTTATAAGTCCCTAGTGTATGGTACTAGGGTACCCAGGGCAGAGGCACACCAGGTGTCTCACATGAGCTGCAGCATTGTGCCACCCTTGGGAGTCCACTTAATCTACGACTACAGGTCTGCCATTGCAGCCTATGTGAGATGGTGCTTGCACCTCTCACAAAAGATATAGGTTTCCTTATATCAGAGGTGACTTATAGGTTTTAAGTGCAGTGGCCTCAATGGTAGACCCTGCACGAGAAAGACACTCCTACAAACCCCAGTGCCGATTCTCCCAGCTTTGTAAGTGGCATCAACCGTTTTCCGAGCTCGGCGGCGATGGGTAGGTGACGAGACCGGTACGCAGTGACTGAGAGTCAAACCTTAAGGGCCCTGTCCTGGAGTATAGACCCGCTTAGCATTGATGTGGCCTTTAGTCCCTGATTACTAGGTATAGGACAAAGCTACAGAGGTAACTTTTAGCATTGCACAATTGCGGCATTAGGCACATGACATATTGCATGTTTATAGTTTGTAGACCTTACTCTTATCCACTTGAGGTCCTGATGAATCGCGGGTACTTCTCCCATGCGAGAAACATGTTGACCAGTCCGTTGCAAATCTAATCTAGGGCCACTACACCTAACCTGTTGGTACCTAGACTATTGGATTCACGTTTTTAATTGCAGTAGGGGACCCCCTGAATAAAGTAGTTTCCGGTACCCTCTACTCCATTTTAACCACCACCTAGGCTACATTCCTAACTACCCACATTTCACCAAAAGGCAGTTGGATTTAAAAGATCTCCGCCAAAGAGCCCCTCTCTGAGGTGAGCCCATCGGGGATTGCACCGCCTCCCCGACGAGGAGCAACGCCGATGATGAAGCATGACACCCATATGGGTGTGTGAGGCAAATATTTCAAACAAAATGGATGCCCAAATGTGTTACACTTTCACCTGCGGCCACGCCAATTATACACACTTTCTAATTTAAGGAACAGTCCAGCAACCCATTTTGCTGACCCATACTTGTGGGCACAAGCTGAGACTGGACCTTCCACTTCTCTTAGTGGTAATTAGTGCCCTCTTGATCAACCGATCACTCTCCCTACTCTTGATAAACCACATCAACCGTTTTAAGACATATAGGGAGGGGACATGTATGTATTGCGACTTATATAGCGCACGTATCACCCGAAGGCATCAAGGCGCTTGCCTTGGGAACCTGTCCTGGCTTTTTCCCTGTGAGATAACCTCTACTGGGCATCCCCAAGGTGAAAGCCAGGCATCCCGCAGTGGGTGGGCCGCCGTAGTAGAGATTAAGCAAGCTATTTCCCAAAGTTGCAGCGTGGGACTCCATGATTAGAGTGGGCACCGAGGCGAGAATTATCGAGTCTGTGGACATTTTTGGGCTCAGGACCCTGCCGCGTCGGGAATTGAACCCTGGTCCCGGACCAGACCTCTGCATCAGGGTCTGCCGCTCTAATCAGTGAGCCACACTCCTCCACTTAGGGGACATCAGTCATTACTCGATGTCTAACTATATAATGGCTGTGCTGACCCAGGTCATGCTTGGTATCAAACCTGTTGGAATCATACCCCAACAGCGATTCTGGTATTGGAGGCATGATTCCATGTACTGAAGCGCTCCTTACAGGAGCCCCCTGTGCTCCATGTTATAGCCTTTCAGGGTCTGCCAGCAAACCAGTGCCTCTGCTGACCACAGACACCGTTCTGCCCTCCTGCTGCTGAGCTGAGCTCAAGAAAGTGCGGTAGAACTATACGTTTTCTGTTACAGGGAGGTGTGACCACCTACCAGACAGAACTTAATGTATTGGCCTTGAGTGGGGGCGCTTTCCAGTGCCACCAGACTGCATTGAAGGCCTCATTTGGCACCCTCCTTGCATACAGCGGTTTGAGCCTGTTCAGGAACCTTTGGCACCCGCTCTGGCGTGAAACTGGACAAAGGACAGGAGAGTATCCTCCCCTCTCTCTAGCCCCTACTCTGGGAGGGATCCCTGAGTCGTTCCAACCCATTCCTTGGATATGCAAGGGCTCCCCCGTGGGTGGGTCCTCAGATTCGTCCTAGAACAAGACTCCGCTCTGAAACCAAGACACACTTCAACCGTCTGGACACTTGGACTTTGCCTGGAACCAAGACTGCATCAAGGAAGACTCCTGCAGCTCCCGGTCTCGCTGTTCTACAAGTATTCTGCCTAGCCGGTGTCTGTGCTTCTCTCAAGCTCTCCAGGGACATGTGGGCATCAACTACATCCGAAGTAATCTCCCTTAGAGTAAAGGAGACACTCCCCTTAATCTACAGGCACCACATCGAAGCTGACCGGTCTGCATCGCCTGTTGTCCTACCGACTAACAGAGGCTCAGCAACACGGGTGGTGATCTGTAGCTCTCCATAGCCCTGACCTGCCTTCCCTGCAATTTGGAGGATATTATTCCTCATCTTAGCCGCTGGATCCAAACCCCTGTGCCACGTATCTACTTGCAATTGCAAAGGCTCATCAGCTCTGCACTCTAGAGATCTTTGGGCTACAAGAGGTTCCAGCCTCCAGCAACTCATCATTCATAGATCAGCGTCCTCCCTGCATCCCTTTCATCGTGGTCCCTAGAGGGCCGCTCAAACCATCATGCACACTTTGCATCTTCCCCACCAGGCTGCTTTGCACAGCCTGATTAGGAACATGCAAAGCCTCCAAGCCTCTGTCTGAGAGTGGAACCACGGAACTCAGACCAATCACAGCGGTGCGTTGTGATTGGACAAAGGATTCTGGGAGACTGTAAGCTTCCTGTCGTAGCACTGAGGAGACAGAGCAGAGGCGGCAGCACCCAGGTAAGTCTGTTTATTTATTTATTTATTCCCCCCCTCCATCCTGCCCCCAACCCCCTTTAACCCTTCTCGCCTCACCACCCTCGCTTAGTAGCGGCAGCCACTGGTCTCAACTATTGCGTCTTTTCATCTTCCACGCCAATTGCGGCTACCAAGGCTTGTTCATGCTCCCGCCGGACACCGACCACCTGAACAGCTACATCCAATGTGGGACAGTTAATGTATGGCTCTTGGTCTGCCACTGCGTCGCCTGGCCCCACAGCTGCAGCAACAAGGTTCTCATCAACTCTTCTGAACTTCCTGCCAATGGTGAGTATTGTGCTCCTGTGCCTCCTGGTCACTCCGAGGTGCATAGGCTCTGTCCCCTCAACTTGCAGGTTCTCCTTTTTAAGAAGCCACCCTTGGATTCCAACGGACATCTTCACAGACTTCTCCAGAGGCCTTTCTTTCAGAGCTGTCCATTATCGCCTATGAGAGGTTCTGATGTCACTTCACCCCTAAGCGCCAGACTTCTTTGGTGCAGTTAACCTAGTTCCCAGGCCTTCCATGGGTGAGTTGGCTCTCCACCCTTCCGTCCTCCAAAGGGTTTCTTTGGGGGTCATCTGGGAAGGGTCATTTTTCTTTAGAACATGAACCGCAACTTCTCCATTGACTTCCATTAAACATGCAGCTGTGTTTCCACTCTGCACACAGCCTCCTTGGGGTTCCTGGGTACTTTCCTTGGGTGGTTTCCTGTTTCTCCAAGCGCTTCTAAGTCCTTTGGACCAAGTCCAGTTTTCCTTTGCAGTTCACATTCCACTTATTTAGTATATGGGTTGGTCTCACCCTGGAGACCAGTGTATATTTGTGCTACTTACTTGATTTCTTTGAAGTATTCTTATGTGTATTGTTGTTCTGTAGTAGGGGATCTCTGTTGTAGTCATAATCTAGTGAATAGTCCCGCCCATGTGCGTGGACCCCAGAGCAATCAAAAATAATCTCTTAAAGTGTCGAAAAAATGCAGAACTGCACAGACACTTAAGAGAGAATTTAAAGACATAAAATGCAGCCTATAAACAGGCTACACTGTCCAGTACTTCAACTAGAAATTCCACCAAAAATCCACAAACAGCAAAGCCTGTCCAGATTTCCCTTGCCTTCAGCAAAAACCCTCTGGAATGATAGAGAGGAAGACATGGACAGACAAGCCCCATAGGCTGCCATTGTGTGGCTCAAAACAGGATACTGTGCCTTTAAGAGAACTTTCCAGAACTTCACAGTATCCCAGAATACACTGCAGGTCCCTTTTACTTTCAGTTCTTTTTTCCGGCTCCTGCAAGCAGGACCCTGGAGCATTGAGCTCTCCCTTTTAAGGGTTTTTGGTGATTTTTTTCACTGCTTGGACAAGAGACCTTGTAATGTAAACTAGAGGTAGACCGCTTTCAAACTTTCTGGCTGACACCAAATGATGGCTTAATCTGTCAGCCTCGCTGCTGGACAGACCCTTCTGCCAACTTTATGATGATAACTCAGCCTGACGACTTACATCTCATGAAATAACCCATATGTGACCTGATACCATTTTTCACAGGGTTGTAGCTGAAATATGGTCCCTCCTGTGGGATGAATGCCTCAGTTCCCAGCACTGTGTAGATGATTGAATACTGTATCGTGTTCCACAACCGTAGGCCATATTATTGGACCTTTCAAGTTACTGTGGTAATTGACTGGATGCATGCCCTAGTTACAGAGCCCTCTGTGTCTTTGGACAGGCGAGCCATGGGTGATGGTACATACTTGCATTACTTATGGGGTATAGAGGAAGGCACAGGTTCCCATTGCAAAGCAGGCAAGGTTAGATTGCACTGCATGACTCGAAGAGAAGAATCGCAAAGAAAATCATTTGTCTCAATGGCTGGCATCTCAAAGGTAGGAGATATAACGGAACAGGGGGCAAGGAAACATTAGCTTAACTATGAGTGGAGTCCTACTGGGACCCTCCCTAAGAATACAAATACCTGCAATTAAAGCTCGTCTTGGCAGTGTGCTTCATAGATTTTAGATCCCTGGAAGCTAGGGTGATAGCACTGAATATCTAGAAGGGTAGTGTCTGCCATTCAAAAAGCTCGAAATAATTATATCCACGACTGTCTTCACCGACTTGGAGCAAAACCTAGGCCCCTTGAAGATATTGTCTGGGATGTTATGCATCCAAGGACAGTAACTATAGAAACAAGATTATCTCATCCAGTCTAGGATCCTGGACTGGGACTATTATCACATAGACTGAATCTTCAAATTGCGCCACCTACATGAAATGTAAGGGAGGAGAAGGGACTTATAATGCATACTTTCGGTGGTTGTAGTGTCATTGAACCCTAATGCATGCTCTTTGAGAAGCTCTCTGCTTTAGAAGGAGCTGCAGTCCATCAGACACTACAGTATAGATTAATAAGGATACCAGCTGACTTGACAAGAGCTAAATTCATCGAGGCAGCTGACGGTCTGGACCCTTCTCAATCTGGGTTCAGACCAAATCACAGCACAGAGTCAGCTCTCCTCTCCGTGACCGATACCATCCGGATGGCACAGGATAGAGTAGGCTCCATGATTCTGGTGCTGTTAGATTTGTCCGCTGCCTTCGACATGGTGTCATACGACATTCTTATCAGTCGTCTGAAGAGGGGTAGGGATCGACGGTGTGGCCTTATGGCTAGAGCATAGAGTTTCATCACTGGCCGCTCACAAAGTGTTCGATTAGACTCCCACTTTAACATCTCTAGGGAGCTCACCAAGGGGGTTCCACAGGGCTCATGTTTAAGCCCCACATTGTTTAAGGTGTATGTGGCCCCCTTGGCTGAAATTGTGAGAGAGTACAGGTTCACACCAATATCTTACGCTGACGACACCCAGCTTTTGTTCCCTTTCCAGACCATGACACCAGTAATTAAAAGCTCCTTTGCTGCAGGAATATGAGCCATATCAAGCTGGATGACCTCCAATTGCCTACAGTGCAATGTGGGCAAGACGGAGGTCATGCTCTTCGGAGATGCCCCGCTCCTCTGTTCACCTGAGTGGTGGCCTCCGGACTTAGGCCCTGCCCCATGTCCAAAGGAGACAGTGAAGAATCTTGGGGTCAAGCTTGATCGGTCTCTGGTACTTAAAGATCATGCTACCCAGGTAACAGGATCCTGTCTGAGGGTCATTGGACTATTGAGGAGGGTATTTCCCTATTTAGCAGATCGCCACAGAAAAACTTTAGTACAGACATTGGTAATTAGCAGGCTTGATTATTGCAATGGTCTGTTCATTTCCGCCAATGAAGAACAGTTAGGCAGGCTACAAGTAGCTCAGAACACAGCTGCCAGGCTGATTCTAAATGTCCCAGCCAGATCTTCATCCCACCCTTTGCTAAACAAGTTACACTGGCTTCCCATTCGCCAGAGGGTGAAATTTAAGATTTGTTGCATTATTCATAAATGCCTGTTTGGAGTTGGTCCCAGATACCTATCCGAAATATTCAGACTCTATGAGCCAGGTCGCTCTTTGCTCTCTAAGAGTCGAGCTCTGCTCCAAGTACCTAAGAGAGACAGGGAGGCCGAGCTCTATCTTATAAAGGCCCTATTCTCTGGAACTCCTTGCCCCTCACCCTTAGGTTAAATTCTAGTTTGACTGCATTTAGGAAATGCCTAAAGACTATATAAGAAACTAAATAAATAAATAAATTAACACTGTTCTTTTAAGTTGCTAGTAGCAAGATGGGAATGCAATAGACAGGGGAAACTTGCTGAGCTTGATGCAGCAAAAGTGGTGCATAGGCAGTGTAGCTGAAGAAAGGTAATTATAAAAGCGGGATTTGCCCACAAAAAATGGAGACCATATGAGGCCCCTGGAGTAGCTACAAAGGGCTGAGAAGGATGAGGGGAGACTTGCTAAATTGTAAAGCAGCAGGGATGAAAGGCGATGGTTTCAAAATATCTCCCTGGCAAGATCGCGGCTGATATAGGATACTGAGCAGCAAAGAAGTTGGAAAAAGCATGTATTACTACCTGCCATCCGGCATTCAAATGAGTGTTTCTTTACTTGACAAAAAAACACAATTTTAAATTAAAAAAAAATAGACAATGCCTCTAAATATAGAAAATAGAAGCTGGGCAGCTAATTCAGAATGCAGACACATGTAATTTTTATCTCCTCCAGCCAGATCTCTAGGATGCACTAAAAGCGTCTTTTTATAGCAAATTAGACTTGGAAGAGAACTTAAACAGATGAAAGATTTCAAGCTCCAGGGCCAACTTTGAAACATTGACCACGTGAAAAGCCAGTTTTGACTGCTGTTGATGAACCAGCCAGGTGATCAAACCTGTGTAATGTAAGTAAGTATGCTGAGGACGGAGCAATAGCTAAAGACCAGATCTGATGGGTCCTATGGGACTTGAACCTCCTTCTCAGGGGCTTAACTGTTTCATAATTTCTTTCTTTTTCTGTTTGTAGAATAAGAGAATTCAACCCACTCCCACTGTGAGTTTGTTTATCAGTTGATATTACTGGTTTTCTGCTGAGCAAAAAGCAGACTTTGAGCCTCATAGATGTAAGTTGGCTAGTATGTTTGAAATCATAGAAGGATCTGGGCTCGCACTCGTTCATGAGAAATTTTAATTTTAAGAAGGCGTTTACATCCATGCTGACCCCTTTGAAAGGTTACCCCTTCGATGTTAAAAGCACACTTAGTGGATAATGCTAAAACTTTAGAAAGACAGCTGAGCCAAAGCACTTTCAGGTCTTTTATAGCAGCAGTAACAGCAGTAAACGTCGTTGCTTAAGATTCATATGAAAGTGTTGGCCAATGGACGTAATCATGTCCTTTCCATTTTAGCATATGAGGGGTGTGTCATGGATAATCAAATATTCAATCATATCTGCATTGTAACAAGAAAATAGATGCTAGGGAAGATTTTGACAGGCTGAGTTAATCCTTTATGCATAAGTTACTGAGGAGATTTTGTCGTGTTTATATCTAGGACCCTAATTCAATATTCCCGATTTATGCCCTTGTGAGGTTCTAATCAATAATATCCTGATGAAGGCATTAGAATCAGATCCATATTCAGTAATAGCCCATGCAGTCCAAAGCACAGCACGGCTACTCCCATCGACTCCTAGAAAGCACAACGCGTTCTTTAACCCCTTCGCCGTGGGGCTAATTCCCCCGTGGTGTGGGGGGGAGGGTGGCCGCGCACGGCCCTGCGGTGCTGATGACGAGCCCAGGCTCGTCATGCAGCACGGTGCTCGTGTGCTCATGAGGAGCCTGGGCTCGTCATGAACCCGCCCGCGCAATGGAACGCTCAGCACAGCGGGGGAATTAACCCCGCGTGTCAGCATTCCACGGCTCATGACGAGCCCAGGCTCGTCATGAGCACACAAGCACCGTGCTGCATGACTAGCCTGGGCTCGTCATCAGCACTGAAGGGGTTAAACAAACCAAGCCTCCAGCAGCCAGTGAAAATCCCCCCTGCTTTTGTTTTGATTTGAACAAGAACTCCTGAAGTCCCGAAAGAACTGTTAGTTCTTAGTGACTTTCTATGTCCAACCTTACGTCAAACCGGGCACCTTCCAGGTATAAAATACCAACAGTTGCCTTAAGCAAACACACGGTGGTTTGGAGCAGAGCGGCCATCTACTTACCCGAGAGCCCAGCTGATGCGAGAGCCCACGGAAGCCGACCCTCCTGTTTGACGCACTGAGAGAGACGCTGTCTTTTTCTCCAGCCGAGAAAATCCAGCTCCGGTGTTTCCAGCCTACCCTTGCGGGTTGCTGGGAGATCGAATCCTGAGGAAAGAGATACCAGACCTCCCACATTCTATTACCAAGGTGCGGAGCTGATTAAACCCTTAAGAGAATTCTTGATGTAGATTCTTGGCAAAACAATCTTAAACAACTTAACTTAAACTGCTACTTACTAATCCCTTCCCAAGTATTAGGCTTAGGTCATGGACACCGGGGTAGGCTTAGTTAGAAGCACCAGTTGAGTACGTTAGTCAATGTATTTGTGTATGTATATATTTTATCCATTTTAAAGTATCAATGCGTTTACAGTATTATTTCATAATTCTACTCTTACTGTACGCACTTTACTTTAAGTATTGCAATTGTGGCAATTCATTTCTCTTGCATGAGAAAGAAGACTGCTCAATAAATAACACCTTTTATTGAAAACGCCCGTCTCTATTTCTCTGCACTGTGGTGAAACTAAGTATGCACGGTTGACTGAGCAAAATAGCTGTCTATTGTTTTCACACGACTCTAGAGATACACTCTTATTCTGAGGGAGCAAAAGTTGTCATGTTTATGGGGTTGTCGGAAACTGAATCCCTTCTTGTCTGAGCCAGGGAAGTTTATCCCTCCCTATTCATTCAAGAAAGTTTCCAGTGACCTCTGAGCTAGCTGGCGCAAACCTAAATTAAGTTTAACATAGTCAGTAGAGACCTAGATGACCTCAGTCCTACGTCTACACTGCTGTTTGTTATTCCAATGCGCAAAGCCTATTGGGAAAATAGGAACTACACTACAATTTAACTTGAGGGCAGAATTCGTTGTGACAGCAATGGCAGACACTCATCGTGCTAAAGCCTGTGGGCCTCATGAATGCAATAATCTCAGCCCTCATTGGTTCATGAAGATGTGTAGATGGACAAGACAGGGTTGTTTATTTTGTAGATTACTTGTAAAGTGCACTAACTCTCTAGAGTAGAGTCTGTTGACGCTAAGGATTCCTTGTACTAAAAGTTTAAAGAGTGGAAAAATGCATCTCTTGGGTCATATAGCCAGTTTTTAAACAGCTTGCCGAGCAGCAGATAGAAAATCAGAGGGCCCCAGAATCTCGAGGGAGCTTCTCTCCCGTTTATGAAGATTGTATATTAGATTAGAGATTAATATGAATTATTTCTTTATTTATTTTCTTGCCCAGTGTTTGTCTCCACTCCTGTTAATCCGAGCTGTTGGAGGACATTCATCCAAAAAGCTAGTTACTTTATGCCCATTAGGTTAATCTCTGTTTTGCTGATATCATGCAGACATTACCCTACTCTTTGGACTCGATTCTTCAATTATTGAAAATCTTGGAATTCCAGGTAGTGAACTCTGAAGGTTTTTACTG
Source organism: Lissotriton vulgaris (assembly GCF_964263255.1). Lineage (NCBI taxonomy): Eukaryota > Metazoa > Chordata > Amphibia > Caudata > Salamandridae > Lissotriton > Lissotriton vulgaris. The sequence continues at coordinate 289,445,141 of NC_141689.1, forward strand.
GTAAATTATGTTCGGTCATTGGGCATAATTTGATCAAGTGGGGACCAAGACTCGAGACTCATTGGTACATGTCAACAAGATTTATCTACGGTGTAATTGCATTATGACGTGGTGCAGGCAGTAGTATTCATGTTAGGTGGGTTTCACCAGCCTGTCCATTGTGCCCCTTAATATGATTTAATGTGCTTCTTGAATATGAACAATAGACTTTTAGATTATATGTGCAAACTTATTGGTTTGCAGATAATATTTCTTTACTCAGCTATCACATTAGGCTTATGTTGGTCTTCTAAGTGGCTTCTTGATGTGTCAAGTTTGTGCTGATAGATCTTCTGCAGTTCTGATTTGCTAATGAACTTGTTGGCACTTGCAGCAGTGTTAGGTGGGACGTCAATGTAAGCCCTTGATTTATTTCATCTGATTTTATGTACCGGTTTAAAGAAATGTGTAGCTGCAGCTCTGTCTTGCTAAACTAGCTGAGAAGCCGCACAGGTTTTGCTATTAATTCAGCAGTGTTCATACCCCTTCATTGGGTTGATACAAGAAATGCACTGGATTTCCTTACATTGTGTCATTTTTAGGTCTGCTTACCTATTGTTTCCAGTTCTTTAAAGTGTGCATCGAGTGGGCTGTGTCTGCCCAGAGGAGTATCTCCTAATATCACAATTTTTCTCTCTCATGTCATGCTATTGGCTGTTTTTTCCTTCTTTTTTAAATAAAGATAATATAACAATAAATGTTGCAGGACGTATTGTTAGCTTACAGTGGGCTTAGAACCTGCCCATTGCTTACCATTGATTGTCTTCATCACTCATTTGCTTCTTAGTCATCTGTGTGAGCTTTCCTGTCTGTTCTTGTGTTGATCCCTAACTGGTGGTTTTTTTCTTTTCTTTTTGTTTAAGCTCTCTATGAAAGTGCATGCATTCTCCAACTGTCTTGCTCGTGTTCTCCACATCCTCTCCTCCACTGTGCTCTGTGTACTTCTTGCTTACTTCCTCCGCATTCACTTCTCGCCTGTATACTTTCTCCCTGCCTGTTCTACGTTGTGGTCTTTCACCCATCTGATTCCCAACTTTTTTCTGACCACGTGCACATCCACCTAAAAAGAAGTGCCCTGCAATGACTTAGCTAGTGACCAATACTACACTTTGCCAATGCAATTTTCTTTCCATTCTATATCTATTTTTTGTTATGCTCGTGTATTTTAACTAGCTTCAGGTGACAATAATTTAAAGCCAAAATAGCTTTTCTTTGTGCCAGTAATAATGAAAATTTCCTGTGGTGCACATTAAAATTAATCTGTCCTATGTACATCTACAGAGTGGGTTGCCTTCATACGATTCTAATAATTATATCATCGTTATACATGTTTTTTAATGTAAATTGTGTCACGTAAGCATACAAACACCCCCTTTAAATTCTACCTTTTCGTTCATAATTGTGACTTCATTCCATCTTGCCAATGCCAGACTTGTTGGCTTTTGCCAGTGCTGTTTTACCATTATTACGCTTCCGCATTATGTCTCTTCCCCAGAAATGATCTGACTTTGGTAGCTGGGGTGGTGATAGGTCACATTAATAACTGAAGGACTATCACCGTAATCAGAACTGCCCTAGGCTTGTGTAATGCCAGCTGCGCACTGTCCTACAAATGGGCCGCCGAAACTACCGACCTGATAAAAACAATAGCGCGATGTCAGAACGGGTGTGGCCTTACCAGGCAGGAAAGAATCCTTTGCTGTTGGAGTTTGAAACCAATATTGCAGCGATTCAAAGTAACGGTTTGCAGCATTAGTCTTACTAAAAATGATCCAAAGTCATGCTGGAAAGTTATAACCTTTTGATAAATGAGCACTGCTGTTAGAATGCTATTTTGTTAGATTCTGCAGAAAGAAATAATCGGCTCCTTTGCGTTTTTATTACCACATTCATCCCATTTTCACCACGTCTATCTAATTTTCTGGGTCATATGCAATAGATAAGTTTACCAGTGTGAGCACTTTTGGAGCATACCTCTGGGCCTGTCCTCCAGATGGGCTTTGTCAGATAAAGCAGTGAATAAATAGCCTTTGTGATAACCTGGCTAGGAATTTGGATTCAATGATTTTGTTAAGTGGCTAATGTTGCACAAAGTTGCTGTCCATGATTAGGACCGGTAAGTACACTTTATTGTGCTAGAGTTGCACTCCGTGTTCCCTCCCTTCACTAATGGGATTTAATCAAAGTTTCTTGAGCGTCTGCCCAATACCTACTTACTATTGAAAGCCGCAGCGAGTGGCTTTTAACTGGCAATAATGTGCACTTTATTTTTTCGTTTTTTAAAGTCTCAGAATATGTATTGAGTTTTTAGTACAGTCAAAAGAGGCTACAAATTACTCAAATTATGTGATAAAGCGCATACATATTGTAGGAACACTGATTCTGTACAACTCGCTCAGATGGGAGTATTCATGGTGCCAGCAATGGCGAAACAAGCATTGGAAAAGCAATAGCTCTCGCATTAGGAAAGTTTGAGCTATTGGTCTTATAAATGATTTTTTTATTTATTTATGTGTTGTTTTTTAAAATAGCTAAATTAATAGCTTTGTCATTTACAATGCCAATAGTTATAACTTTCGCAAATGTGACACCTATAGCATTTGTAATGCAACATGTTTTGTATTTACGTGACTTAGATGTATTGATATCAATCAATCAATAAGCTTTATTTCGATATAAAAACATCATAAAAGCTGCACTTCACAACAATAAAAACATAATTAGCACATGCAGTACAATGAGCAACATATTTAACAATATACAGTATAAAAACAGTCAAAAAAAAGGAGGGAGAAGAAAGCATACTACTGTATCAACAGTTTTTTTGCAGTTCTTAAGCGCCAGGCCCAGCCTAAGAATTTTGCCATACAGCAGGCGAAAAAAGGTCTCGCGTCAGTGCACAATATACGCAGGGCTTCTAAATGAGATCTTGTTCCCAGACTCCTGCATAAGGGTCTCAGCCACAACTTTCTAGGTGCTACATAGGTGTTACATTCGAACAACAGGTGTGCAACAGATTCAACCCTCATTTCGCAAAAGGGACAAAATGGCACAGTTTGTAAGGGCGGTTTCCAGGTTGAGGTAAATTGACCAAGAGGGAGTACACCTAACCTGAATTTAATGTACAGTGCTCTGTCACCTGAGTTGTGGATAGAATCCAAATAGGGTTCCCTAAATGGGAGTTCTTTAATTAACAAAAACTGGGCGACAGATTTACAGTGATTAGTATTGCACGTTCTTTCATTGTCCACCCACGACCAGTATGCCTTTTTTAGTACTTGTTTTGGGGGAGCTGATTTATTATCCCAAGCATCACCTAGCCCCAGTTTGTAGAGAAGGCACTTAACATCCCTAAGCCAGGTAATCTTGTAGCATCCTGGAAGGGACAGAAGATCTTCCAGAGCATCTGCGTAGCTGTGGAGTTCGGGGACATTCCAGATTCTCGACCATAATAAATGAGTTCGTAATTTTGCTTGGTCACATATTGAGCGGGAGCCCGCATCTAGCAAAATGGGGATTGTAGGAGTGCTGTGGGGCAGTCTCATAAGATCTTTATGAAAATTGTCAAGGGAGACCAGGGTATCAATTTTCTGGGAGTCCCACAGTTCTGCGCCGTATAATGCTGCGCTTACAACCTTTGCCCTGTAAATATCTAGGACTGCCCGATGGGTTTCAATGGCGATGCTCGCTGCTGTTTGAGCAGAGCTCCAGCTACCCTCTTGTGAGCAAGAAACACCTTCTGATGGTGTGCCCTCCAGCTCATAGAGTCGGATAATCGTATGCCCAGATAGTCAAATTCCTTGACTCTCTCTAGATGGACAGAGTCTAGAACAGGGGGAGCAACTGTTTTTTTGGGGGGGTTGAGGACAAGGAACTTGGTCTTTCCTATATTTATGGCCAGGCCTTTATCATCGCAGAAGGACTTAAAGCTAGATAGCAATTTTTGGATACCCACTGGAGACTTAGAGATTAGAAGGGTGTCATCCGCGAACAGGAGCGTCGGAATTTTCTTCCCCGCCAGGGTCGGTGCGTCAGATGGATCTTGTAAGAGATGCTCCACCACTCCGTTAACATTATTGATATTACAAATAACAATGGCTTTTAACTTTTTAAAATAATTAATACTTAAATAAAAGTTATTGTAATTTATAATGGCAATAGCTTAAACTTTTGTAAATAACTTTAGTGAAGATTATGTTCAGTGTATTTTATTGTGACGAAAATCCAAGAATAGAAGTGAAATATTAACATCTTTTTTGACATTTGTAATAAAGCTTGAAACATTGAGAGAGCATATTTGAACCAGTGATGCTGTGGTTGCGCTGAGTGATGCTGTGGTTGTGCTGAGTGATGCTGTGGTTGTGCTGAGTGATGCTGTGGTTGCGCTGAGTGATGCTGTGGTTGCGCTGAGTGATGCTGTGGTTGCACTGAGTGATGCTGTGGTTGCGCTGAGTGATGCTGTGGTTGCGCTGAGTGATGCTGTGGTTGCGCTGAGTGATGCTGTGGTTGCGCTGAGTGATGCTGTGGTTGCGCTGAGTGATGCTGTGGTTGCGCTGAGTGATGCTGTGGTTGCGCTGAGTGATGCTGTGGTTGCGCTGAGTGATGCTGTGGTTGCGTTGATTGATGCTGTGGTTGCGCTGAGTGGTGCTGTGTGCGGCTGTGGTTGCGCTGAGTGGTGCTGTGGTTGCGCTGAGTGGTGCTGTGGTTGCACTGAGTGGTGCTGAGTGGTGGTGCAGAGTGATGCTGTGGTGGTGCTGTGGTGGTGCAGAGTGGTGCTGACTGATAATGTGGTGGTGCTGAGTGATAATGTGGTGGTGCTGTGGTGGTGCTGAGTGGTGCTGTGGTGGTGCAGAGTGGCACGTGGGATCTGGGAGTACAACTGACCTTCTAAAGGGACGTTTTAGTTGATTCAAGTGCTCCTCGATGCTTGTTAATTATGACTCGCGGTATCTTTTGATTACAATAGGTAATTAACAGCAAAGTTTCAGACTTTTTTATTTTAACTATGAGGAACGTACATGAGCCAGCATCCAAAGCTTGTATGCCACAACTGGATGTCAGAGACCCTTTGTAACCGGTGAACTGGGCATGTACTTACTTGGGTTAGCGTCATAAGCCTGGTGTGTTTTGGAGCGAACAGCCTGGTGCCTCGAACTCCCCCTAAGTGGTGTTAATTAACTCCCACCATGAAATGTGTGAGGTGCTGCTCGATTTTTTTTTTTTTTAAAGACCCGACTGGAAACTAATTCTGAAGTGTTGGGGAGGGCTGTCGACTTTGAAACAGATGAACAAGCCTGAAGTTTAGGCGCCGGCTCAACATTCGGCGATTCTGGGGAAACCACTTAATCTCCTGTGCCTAAATATGAATGTGACTTGTGTAATGTAACTGATGCTCATGTAAAGGCTCCAATACCTCTGGGTCGAGTTCGCGCTATATAAAACTTGGAAAGAAAGTTATTTTGTAATTTCGGTCTAAATGTGCACACAATTGCAGTAACTCTCAGTTCGAGGCATATGGGCTGCAGATGGTACATTATGAATAGATCGCCATCTGGTGTTGGGCTCGGATGATTGCACTTTGTTTTTCTCTTGGAGAGTCTTTTGTCTCTTGGTGACTCCTCCCTTGGTTGGTAGTGCGCATGGGCATCGGCTCCATCCTTAGATTGTTTTTTTCCGCCATCGGGTTCGGATGAAGATCGAGACGCTCCAGATCAACTTCACAAGAAAGTGATTTTCGGCGCGTATTCCCTTTCCAATTCGACGGTATTGTTATTCGAACGCGTTCATTTCCATTCCGACGCGTTACAAATTCAAAATAGAAGAGAAAAACTTGGATCTACGTCGAAGAACAGGAGGCCTTTCTCGACGCAGTCAAGCCCGGAGTCCATGGAAAGGACTCCATTCAAAAAATGTCCAACGTGTGGTGCCAAGTTCCCACACAAGGACCTACACGAGGTGTGTAACCTCTGTCTATCGCCTGAACACGAATCCAGGGACTGCGAAGCCTGCGCAGCATTCTCCTCCAAGCTAACGATTAGAAATCGTCGAGCTCGAAGACACGAGGTTTCCAGAATGCAGGCGGAAGCGATCCCGGAGCTGTTCGGAGACGAACAAATCGAGGAAGAAGAGGACCAGTCGGGGTCGGAAGGGGACCAGTCGGAGGTTGAAGAACTCATCGAGCAACAAACCGTGAGTGACGACGTCCCCTTACCGGAAAACCGACCCCGTGCGGTAACGACCCCGCCCTCGGGCCCGGTCAAACCGCTGAAAAAAGTTTCCGACGCCCCGCCTTCGGGCCCGGCAACGAAACCGAAACTGAAACCGAAACACTCGGACTCCCACCATGTCGGATCCGAGAAAAGGGCGACATCGACTTCGGCACCGAGGATACATACAAAGGAGAGCTCGGGATCGAAACATTCCATGTCGAAACATAAATATGACTTATCGCCCAAGAGACACTCGATACCAAGAAAGTCGAAATCGAGCAAACATTCGGTGTCGAAAACAACAAGATCTGACGATCGAAAACAAAAGCACCTCTCGGAACCAGGACCCTCGGTACCGATTCAGGAGCAACAGACAGATCCCAAACAAAAGATCTTGTTTATTGATCCACAAACTGGGAAAATGGTCACGAAGAAGAGAAAGAGTGAACAGTCAGAAGATAAACCTCTTCCTTCAAAAAAGAGAACAATGGGGACGAATATAACTCCTCCTGCTTCTCCTCGACCTAAAGTCACACCCTCTTCTCCTATTCCTCACAATAGGCCAAATATTCCTACACCTTCCACACCAAGACCAGCTACACCTCAGTCAGATGTAGACAGTGATCTGGGGGAGGGAGAACCTCAAGGGGATGACGAAACTATCCCAGATGAGGAGGATCCATGGGAAAATTATGATGTAGGGTCAGATGAGGACAACGACCCAGAGCTATATCCCTCAAAGCCTTCACCACCTGATGATAACACAGGTTTTGTGCAGCTCATTAATAGGGCAGCAAAATACCATAAGGTAGATATACATACAGAACCTCAAATAGAGGATTTCTTGTTAGACTCTACCTAATGCAAAGAGAACATCAGGTACTCTTCCTATGTTGAAGGGTCTTCTTACTCACACAGATGAGATATTCGAAAACCCAGTGAGAGCCAGGGTGTTAAACCCAAGAATTGATAAAAAATACAAAGCGGCTCCAAAGGACCCAATATTTATTAGAGGGCATGTACCGCTAGACTCGCTGGTGGTCTCAAACGCTCGTAAAAGAGCTAACTCATTATCTACAGGAGAGGCTCCTCCACCAGATAAAGAGTCAAAGTTAATAGATGCATCAGGTAAAAGAGTAGCATCACAGGCAGCGAATAGCTGGCGTATAGCCAATACACAAGCACTACTCGCACGTTACGACAGGGCACATTACGATGAGTTAGAAAAACTTCTTACACATCTCCCAAAAGAACATCAGAAGAAGGCAGACCAATTAATACAGGAAGGTAAAATAATAACAAATACTTCCATTAAATGTGCATTAGACGCAGCAGACACTGCAGCAAGATCGATTAACACTAGTGTCATGCTAAGAAGGTACGCATGGCTTAGAATCTCAGGATTCAAACAAGAGGTACAAACAGCCCTACTGAACAAACCATTTGATCAGCAGACATTGTTTGGTTCAAGCACAGACGAGACATTAGAGAAAATGAAGAAAGATACGGAAACGGCTAAGTCAATGGGAGCATTGCAACAGCCAACACACAGAGGTTCCTTTCGTAGATCCACCTATAGAGGGGGCTCAAAGAACACAGGAACGAATCAGCAATCCACATCTTTCACACCAACATCACCCAGAGGTAATTCAAGAGGCAGTTACAGAGGTAACAACAATAAGGGAAGAGGCCGCGGAAATAATAATAACCGCAACGCCTCAACACCAAAACAGTGACTTCGTAGAACTCCCCCCAGACCACATAACACCGGTCGGGGGACGTCTATCACAGTTCCTACCTGTCTGGGAAAACATCACGTCAGACAAGTGGGTGAGACAAATTATCCAACATGGTTATTGCCTAGAACTCACAGATACCCCACCAAACATCCCCCCCAAACAGCGTCCAATGAGTCAGGATCATCTGACATTGTTAAGAGAAGAAGTGCTAGCACTTCTACAAAAGCATGCAATAGAGAAGGTCCCAAAAGATCAACAGGGCACAGGAGTATACTCTCTATACTTCCTGATCCCCAAAAAGGACGGGTCCCTACGACCAATATTAGACCTCAGACCTCTCAATGCTTACATAAATTCGGAGCACTTCCACATGGTCACGCTCCAACAAGTACTCCCTTTACTGAAGAAAGGGGACTTTCTTTCTACACTGGATCTAAAAGACGCTTACTTTCATATCCCAATTCACAAAGCCCACAGAAAATACCTAAGGTTTGTGTTAGAAGGACAACACTATCAGTTCAAAGTCCTTCCATTCGGTGTCACAACAGCACCGAGAGTTTTCACAAAATGCCTAGCTGTGGTGGCAGCACACCTAAGAAGACAACAAATACATGTCTTCCCATACTTGGACGATTGGCTAATAAAGGCCAAGTCAAAGGAAGAATGTCTTCACAACACACAGAAGACAATTCAATTGCTGCACCACCTAGGGTTCACGGTGAACTACAAAAAATCACACCTGCAACCAAACCAGATTCAGCAATACCTGGGGGCTACAGTAGTCACAGAAAAGGCAATAGCATACCCCAACCCAATCAGAGTACAGACAATGGTCGGGTTAATACAAAGATTTCAACCACAACACTCACTACCAGCACGAGTGTTTATGCAACTATTAGGCATGATGTCCTCCTGCATACTGCTAATACCACATGCCAGGCTACAGATGCGTCCACTACAGGAGTGTCTAGCGACACAGTGGAATCAGGCTCAAGGGCAGATTACAGATCTGGTGTTGGTAGACGACCGGACGTATCGCTCTCTGAAGTGGTGGAACACAGAAAACATTTCCAAGGGACGGTCGTTCCTAGAGCCAATTCCACAAGTGATAATAACAGCGGACACATCGCTCTCCGGATGGGGAGCGCATATGGACAGATACACAGTACAGGGGAAGTGGAGTGTGCAGCAAAAGAAACTGCACATCAACTACCTATGGATAAATTGGTCCAACAAATTTGCTTACGCTTTCCCTCCTCTACCACTAATTCCGTTACTGGTTCGGAAACTGCAGCAACACTCAATGACAATGATGCTAGTGGCACCCACGTGGGCAAGACAGCCGTGGTTCACCACGCTACTACAACTCTCACAGGTGCCACATCAAAAACTAAGATTATTACCCATGCATCTCACACAGAACCATGGAGAAATAATGCACCCAGATCCCAAACAACTGAACCTAGCGATCTGGCTCCTGAGGTCATAGAGTTTGGATATTTAGATTTACCACCAGAATGTATGGAGATCATTAAACAAGCAAGACGTCCTACCACCAGAGCATGCTATGCAGCAAAATGGAAGAGGTTTGCTATACACTGTAACAGTAAGCACATCAACCCTCTGGACGCATCCACTAAACAAATCATTTGCTATTTACTACACTTGCAGCAATGTAACTTAGCATATACCTCTATTAGAGTTCACCTCGCAGCCATAGCGGCGTACCTACAAAACAGGCAACATCTTTCCCTGTTTAAAGTACCAGCAATTAAAGCTTTCATGGAAGGACTCAAAAGAGTCATTCCACCAAGACGACCACCTTCCCCAGTCTGGAATCTCAACATAGTACTTACCAGACTAATGGGGCCACCCTTTGAACCTATGCATAGGTGTGAAATACAGTTCCTCACATGGAAGGTGGCCTTCCTCGTAGCTATCACGTCACTTAGAAGAGTGAGTGAGTTGCAGGCTTTTACGATTCAAGAACCATTCATGCAGTTACACCAAAATAAAGTGGTTCTTAGAACAAACCCAAAATTCTTACCAAAGGTAATTTCAGCATTCCACATCAATCAGTCAGTGGAATTACCGGTTTTCTTTCCAAAACCACAAACAGTAGCAGAAAGAGCCCTACATACACTGGATGTTAGAAGGGCAATATTGTACTATATAGAAAGAACACAAACTTTCAGAAAGACAAAACAGCTATTTTTTGCGTTTTCTCCGACACATAAAGGCAATCCCATCTCTAAAGCGGGCATTGCCAGATGGATTGTAAAATGCATTCAGATATGCTACTTAAAAGCAAAGAGAACATTAACTGTTCCTCCTAGAGCTCACTCTACACGTAAACTAGGAGCATCTATGGCATTTCTGGGAAACATTCCACTAGATGACATATGCAAAGCGGCTACCTGGGTTACACCGCACACCTTCACAAAACACTATTGTGTAGATGTGCACACAACACAACAAGCTAGAGTGGGACAAGCAGTATTAAAAACATTGTTTCAGACAGTTGCAACAGACACGGGCGACCACCGCTAGGGAGAGAACTGCTATATAGTCTATTCATAATGTACCATCTGCAGCCCATATGCCTCGAACGGAATATGCTACTTACCAGTATGCATCTGTTCTTGGCATAGAGGGCTGCAGAGTGGTACATGCCCTCCCAGCCTCCCCGGAAACCTGTGTCTGTTCCAACATTATCTTATTTAGATACACTTACATGGGCACTCTTATCTGTATTCTACTATACTACTCCATCTAACCCTACTATGGCAAAACAATCTAAGGATGGAGCCGATGCCCATGCGCACTACCAACCAAGGGAGGAGTCACCAAGATACAAAAGACTCTCCAAGAGAAAAACAAAGTGCAATCATCCGAGCCCAACACCAGATGGCGATCTATTCATAATGTACCACTCTGCAGCCCTCTATGCCAAGAACAGATGCATACTGGTAAGTAGCATATTCCATCGCGCACCCGCAATCCACTGCTGATGATGTCACATATTACATCATTCATGACATGGTCAGTGACATCACTGATGACATCACTGATGACAGGGGGCGTGGCTTGGACGCCGATCGGGATGGCGGCGTGAGCTCGTAGCTCCGCGCGGATTCCCGCTAATTCTCCTGTTTTTCGGGACCCCAGGCGACCCGGAGAAGACGTTCCTGCCCTCTGAAGTGTAGGGGGACAGCTGGACGTAATCGGTTCATTGCTGGGGGACTGCTGGCCCCGAGGAGATCGAGGAAGAGGCGGCCGAGGTGTAGACCAGGGTGTGAAGAAAATGGCGGCGAGGAGATCGGATGGTCCCGGACTACAGCCCTGAGACCGGCTGTCGCCAAGCAGAGAGGGACCCTGCACCCGACTGCCCGACGCACTGGGATTGGCGGCGCGAAGCCTTGAGCCCGGGGGACGCTGCTCGATTCACCCAGGGGACCCGGGGCCCTCGTCGGCCGCCGTCCCGTGACTCATCCTCCCCCCACCGGACTAGTGGGGGTGACGGACCGGAGCTCATCCGCCTGGTCATTGCTCCTGCGACCATTGGCGGTGACACTGTGCTGCCTGGTGCCCGGTGCTCGGCACGGGCCCACGAGAGCGCCTCACAGAAAGGGTGGCCGGACTTGTGACGCAGCGCCCTGACATGGCGGCGATCGGAGGGCCGACACCCGGGAGCCGCGAAGGGGACTCGGCGACATCGACCCGGTTGAGTGAGAATCCCTCCCCGGAGCTTGACCAAGAACAGCGGCTGAACCGGCGCTTGGATGCCATCCTTGAGGCGATCACCTCCACCAAGGAGGCGTTGCATAACGACATTGCCCAAGTGGCCACGGGCCTGGGGCTGCTGCGTGCGGATCACGCGAAGCTGGCGGATCGGGTCAAGGATCATGACCAACTGTTGCTGGACCTGAAGCCCTCGGTGGTGACTGCGGAGCACAGGATTACAGACATTTTGGCCCGGCTGGACATTCTGGAACGGAGGGCGGAGGATGCCGAAGGCCGCAATAGGCGGAACAACGTGCGGGTCGTAGGCCTGCCGGAACGGATTGAGGGGGAGGATGCGGTGGCCTACATGGAGAACTGGTTCCGCACTGTGGTGGCGCCGGAGGGGCTTACTCCATTTTTCACCCTGGAGCGAGCCCACCGGGTGCCCGCTCGCCCGCCGGGGCTTGGCCGCCCCCCCCGTCCAATGGTGGTGCGGCTCCTCCATTATAAAGATCGAGACCTTCTCATCCAGCGGGCAAGGATGTCGGGTCCTTACGGGGTGGAGAACAGCAAGGTGACGATATTTCCGGACTACACGCAGGCGGTCCAAAAGGACAGGGCATCGTTCCTTGCTGTGAAGAAGGAGCTCAGGGAGGAAGGCATTCAGTACTCCTTGCTCTACCCGGCCAAGCTGCGGATTATCATGGATGGCACCACACATTTTTTCCAAACTCCGGACGACGTTTGGCACTGGCTTGAGTTGTACAGAGCGGGGACGGACAGGACGCACCAAAGTAGACGAGACCAGCCCAAGCAGCCCAGGGTGCGGCAGTCTCAACGTATCAGGTCCCGCAACAGGCGCCAGCGGGAGAAGCGGGAGGCCCAAATGGCGGCGGAGAAGAGGGACGCACTCGCGGCGACGGCGGCCATCACAGGGTCGCAACAGAATAGTGAACGAGCCGAAACGGACTCGGGTGGAGAGGGCAGCGGAACAGGAGAGGAACTTTCGGAGGCGGAGAGCCAGAAGGGGCCGACAGTGACCCCACAGACTTCGGATAGTATTATCTGCGGCTAAGACAGACTTTGGTCTTGATCGGGACTTCATGGTAGGGTGATATCCTGTTGCTGGAGGGCGGGTTGCAGGGTGGGGGAGCGGAGTGTATCTGAGGGGATGAAGGGCGGACGCGGGCTCCGCTGGCTGGGGTCGGCGGCGACTCACCCCCCCTAGGCCCTTAAGGCCGACTGTGGTGGAGACCACAGGGTAGGTGTGCGAGTAGTTGGTTCAAGGTTTGGATGGGGGCGGCCATTGGGTTCGTATGCTCTGTCCTGGGGAGTGGGGGTTGGGGTATGTTTCAGTTTTGGGGTTGTTGGGGGGGGGGCAACTGCATTGGGGGGGTCATGGACCGTGGGAGTGTGAAATGGACTGTACGGACTTGGTATGGGGACATTACCTAATTTGAAATGCCTAACGTGGAATGTCCGGGGGCTGCGGACTATGGTGAAGCGTCACAAAGTGCATGCATACCTGGTACGCAGGGGGGTCCAGATAGCTATGCTCCAGGAGACTCATCTCACTAAAAAAGAGTGCGCTGCCTTGCAGAAAAGATGGCGGGGCCAGGTTTTTGGCACCACTTATTCAGCGTATGCCAGGGGGGTCTTGATCTGGGTGAGGGCGGGGATCCCCTTCCAGGTCCTGAATCAGGTAATAGATCCGGATGGCAGGTTTGTAGCGGTGGAGGGGAGACTGTATGGACGGGACGTGGTTTTATGTTGTGTTTATGCACCTAACACTGACCAAGGCCGATACTTTGATGGCCTCTCGGGGTCCTTGGCCTCTTTCCTGGCGGGTCCGATAGTATTAGGGGGGGACTTCAATTCAATTACGGATGTGGCTCTGGATAGGTCCCATCCCCCCCTGGTAGACTCTCCTGTGCGCAGGCTGGCCGCGCACAGGAAGGACTGGCAAGAACGGTGGGGGTTGCTGGATGTCTGGAGGGAGAGGCACAGGGGAACCAGGGATTACTCCTTTTATTCTGCCTTACATGATTTGCATGTTAGGATTGATTCGGTGCTCTGTGGGGGCTCTCTAGCGCCATTGATCACCCATGCTGAGTATCTCGCTAGGACGATATCTGATCATAACCCCCTGTTGGTGCATATTCAATGGCAGAGGGAGCGCTCAGTAATTCCAACATGGCGGCTTCGGCCGGAGACGCTAGAGGATTCTGTGTTCGACGATGCGGTCCGGCAGGGCATTGATAGTTATTTCGGTGTGAACGCAGGAACGGCGACGAGCAGGTCTGTTGAATGGGATGCAATGAAAGTGGTGGTGAGAGGGGTGTGCCTGGGTAGGTTCTCGAATGCTCGAACGACTGTGCTGAATGACCTAATGAAAGCGGAGGAGACTTTGAGGGACCTGGAACGCCGCAGGCCTACTAAGCCAGGTTTACAGGCCCAGTTACTGGATGCGAAGGAAGTGGTGGCCGCGGAGACGGAACGTTTGAGATGCTATGATTACAGGCAGTACATGATTAGGGCGCACGCAGAAAGGGACAAGGTGGGTACCCTCTTGGCCAGATTAGCTAGCCCGGAACTTAGGGGTTGCCCGATCCTCAGCATTACTGACGCACAGGGAGAGATGGTGTACTCTCAGGCGGCTGTAGTAGACCGTTTTCGGGGTTACTATGAGGAATTGTACCGGAGTCAGCTGGGAGTGGGGGTGCAGGACATCGTGGAGTACCTGGGGGAGAGGCCGCTTCCGGTCTTGGACGAGGGCGACGCGACGGACCTGGGTAGCCCGATCACGCTAACGGAAATTCGAGTGGCTATCAAACATATGGCCCGTAACAAGACGCCAGGGGTGGACGGCCTCCCAATCGAATTCTATCAGCACTATGTAGACGCTCTGGCGCCCAGGCTGCTGGTGGTATATACGGAGGCCTTCGAGAAGGGGGTGTTGCCTGCCTCCATGCGGGAGGCCTTGATAGTACCACTCCTCAAGCCTGGCCGGGATGCCGCGGACGTGAGGTCTTATCGCCCACTGTCCATGCTGACGGTGGATTACAAGATCCTGAGTCGCATCCTAGCCACTAGACTGGCCCCTCACATGACGGGCCTGGTGCACAGGGACCAGGCCGGGTTTATACCCACGAGGAGTACGGCGATGAATATCCGCCGCCTAGTGGGAATAATGGACGCCATCTTGGAAGGGGAGGGGTCGCCAGCGGTACTGTCCGTGGATATTGAGAAGGCCTTCGATAGTTTGGAATGGCCTTTCCTGGATGGAGTGCTGGAGCGGTTTGGCATGGGCGATGGGTTTAGGAGGTGGACGAGGGTCTTGTATAACTCGGCGACGGCGAGGGTACGATTGGGCGGCCTGGTATCCGCCGCGTATCCGGTGGGCAGGGGAACACGACAGGGATGCTCTCTCTCCCCTCTATTGTTTGCCCTGGCGATGGAACCCTTGGCGGTCCATGCGAGGTCCGGCGACCGTTACGCGGGAGTGGTGGGGGATGGGCAATGGCACTATATATCGCTTTATGCGGATGACCTGCTCCTGTACCTAGCAGACACCTCGGGGGCGTTGGTCGGAGCGATGGCTCTGCTGTCCGAGTTCGGCCGATTGTCGGGCCTTAAGGTCAATTGGGCAAAGACCTGTGTGTTTCCGCTGAGAGCGGGATCGCCAGCCCCTAGCAGCGACCTGGGTGTGACGTGGGAGCCCTCTTGCATCGTCTACTTGGGGGTCCGCATTTACCACTCAGCCGCCGACCTCCTGGAGGGTAACATTGGCCGTTGTGTCCGGTCACTGCGGGGTAGTTTGTCTTTCTGGTCGACCCTACCGCTGACAGTCCTGGGCAGGATAGCATTGTTGAAAATGGTGGCGCTCCCGCGCTTCCTTTATTATTTCCGAACGCTACCGGTTTGGATTCCCCAAGGGGTGTTTAGGGACCTGCGGTCCATGATTATTGGCTTTCTGTGGGGGCATGGCCGTCGTAGGGTAGCCTTGAGCACGCTCCTTCGCCCCAAGCTGGAGGGGGGCATGGCTGTGCCCGATCTTGAGCTATATTATTTGGCGGCGCAGTTGCAGGTCCTAACGCAGAATGTGGCCAGGGTGTTCCGGGGGCCGGTGGAAGACCGGGATCGGGGGATACAGCGCCACGTGCTGTCGTACATCATTATGCAGCAACGGCTCGAATTACGGGCCCTCACCATGGAGGAGCGGACGCTCCGGCTGTGCTGGCAGAGGAGCCTCCGGAGAGCGAGAGCATCGCGGCCTTATGCCCCGGAGATCCCGATCGGGATGTTGACGGCTTTACCGCACGGAGGGGACTGGTCCCCGCTGATGGATTGGGAGGACGCGGGGTTGCAGGTGGTGGGCGACTTGTATATAGATGGGGCGTTGGCACCGTTTGACGTGCTCCGGGACCAGTTCGGACTGCCTGAAGGGGGTTTCCTACTGCACGCGGCTATAGTGGCTGCTGTGCAAAAGCACTGGAAGGAGGGGCTCCTGGAACCCGCGACGACTATGGCATGCCAATATGTGGTGATGGCGGCTGGCACATTCAAAGCTGTGACGTGCCTCCATAACAGGATGCTGAACGATGGGCTGGAACCACTCCATGGGCTCAAGGCTAAGTGGGAGGAGAGCGTTGGCCGGCCAATACCGGATACGGCATGGGGCCATATCCTGCGACGCACGTGGAAGGGCACTAGGAATGCGCGCTTTCAGCAGGTCCATTTTTATGTGCTCCATAGGGCCTACCTAACCCCAGAGAAACTACAGCGGCACTTTAGGGTGCCGGATGCCTGTTGCCCCCGGTGCTCGTCCCCAGGGGCGGACATGGACCACTTGTTTTGGGGGTGTCCGCAACTGGGAACTTATTGGGCGGAGGTAGGGGACCTCCTGAATGAAGTGACTGACAGGGAGGTAGACTTCGACATGGCGACGTGTCTATTGCTCTGGTTCCCACATACTAAGCACACCAAGGTGACCAGTAAATTTATAGATCTGGGCCTGATATTGGCTCAAAGGGAAATATCGTGGCACTGGAAGGCCAGGGGGGGTCCCTCACTGCGTAGATGGAAGAATGAGTTGCTGCGATGGTCTGACTGCGAGAGCGTGCTCCGGATGAAGCAAGCGGTGAAGTTGGGGACTGAGAAGGCTCTGGATGCAGCGCGTGCGTGGGAGTTAGTGGTACAGGCTCTGCGTGATGCTTTGGTTGAGGATGAAGACGGCGAGGACTAAGCCGCTGGACACCGCGGGGCGAACACAGAAGTATGCCATCATGCACTGTAGTGGAACCATCCAGTTCAGTAGAAGCGAAGCACACACCTTAGCAGTTGCCAGGGGGGGGGGGGGCGTTGGGGGGGTTAGTTATAGAGGGGGTTGGGGAGGGCCGGAAGCCGTTGGAGGGTTGCTGGTGGTGGCCTGGATCTCCTGGGACTGGGGGTATTGAGTGGCGGGCGGATTGAGTGGTTGGAACGGCCTGGCACGAAGGCCCAAATAGCCTAGAACAGGCCCCGATGGGGGCGATTACGTTGACACCTTGGAGATGGCTGACGGGACTGTTGTTGTGGGTGGGGGGGTAAAAGCAGATACTCAATACGACCTTTCGCCAGGGTCCCAATGGGACGTACACTGTGTTGTGCTCCTCCGGAGCGATCTGATATGCCGCCCGGCCTCCGGGATGCGGGCTGAATGGCTGTGTACAATTGTGAACTGTTACTGGTGGGAGGGGCCCACAAATGTACTGGCTGATTACTTTTTTCCTGCTGTTTATAACTCTGCAATAAAAATATATTTAAAAAAAAATCACTGATGACATCTCAAATGACATCACTGATGACATCTCAAATGACATCACTGATGACATCACTGATGACATCTCAAATGACATCACTGATAACATCTCATTTGACATTACTGATCACATCACTGATGATATCATTCATGTGATAATACGATGAACCTCTTCAGACTCTAATATAACCTTAGATACAATCAGTGTAAACAGACACTCACAGACTGTCACTCATCCATGGAGTTACTCACACACCTAGTCAGTCATGCAAAGAATCAATCACACCTCCATTTCCTCAACTATACAGTTATACACACCTTACTTAATCAAACATATACTAACACATATTTACTCTCTTATACAATCACTGATACAAGTTCACAATGATCCATACAGCCACTCACACATTCACTGGCTCTTATGCACAGTTATTTATATATGTCAACTCTTACATGTACTGTGTTTTACATATGTATTTACTTTGACATGTAGCACTGAGAAATCCAATCACTCACCAATACACTCATGCAGACAGTCAACCGCCCATACAGCTGTTTCCACATGCACTTTTGAACCCATACATCTAGTGAATCAACTGCTCACACATCTATGCACAGAGTCACACACCTCCCAGTCACCCCCACACACACACTCACTCTCCCATACAAATACTTGGGCAACCAATCAATAACCCATATAGTTACTCATATAGCTACTGATTAGCACATGCAGCAGTTTGCAGAACAACAGATATAATGATGCACAAATTAAGACAGTTTAGTCACTAACCCATGCACTCAGTGAGACACATTTAATCATTCTCTCATACAGTCAGTTATGCACCTACTAAATCCTTCATCCAGACACTTATACATCCACTCATTCTTCAATATGTAAGACATATTTTAACTTTACAGAAACATACAGTCACTGGATGTTGTCATCAGTGATGTCATCAGTGATGTCATTTGAGATGTCATCAGTGATGTCATCAGTGATGTCACTGACCATGTCATGAATGATGTAATATGTGACATCATCAGCAGTGGATTGCGGGTGCGCGATATATAGTTATTGCAACTAACTATATATGCGAATTTCTATGGTTTTGTGCGAGTAAATTAAGGTTTTGAAAATGCTAATCCCTAACTATATATGGTCTATAACCAATGGTTTTTTCAGTGAATTTTCAAGGTTTTGTAAATGCAAATTCCTAACTATATGTGGTCTATAACCTATGGTTTTTTCAGTGAATGAATATATATATATATATATATATATATATATATATATATATTTATTTATTTTTCTCCTGCAATTCTTCCGACCTTTTCCACTTGGCAGGGTTGGTGCAGTGCGAGTACGTGTTTGTATGTATATATGTGTGTATATATATATATATATATATATATATACATGGCACTATATATATGGCACTGCAGCGTGAGCAAGGGCATCCGTGCTCGAAACGCGTCGCTGGCATATGGCTTGTGAACTGCAATAAACATTATTTGCCTGCTAGATTGGTGGTCTGTTTTTCCTTCCTGTGGTTGGCGTGGAGGCTTTGACCGCGTACGCAGAGCTGGAGAGAGGGAATCCTGTGCTCTCATATATATATATATATATATATATATATATATATATATATATATATATATATATATATATATATATATATATATATATATATATATATATATATATATATATATATTTTCACTGAAAAAAACATAAGTTTCAGGCCTTATATAGTTCGGAATTAGCATATAAAAAACCATTGAAATTGCTCCTATATAGTTAGTTGATCTAACTATATTTCGCGCGCCCGCAATCCACTGCTGATGTCACATAATACATCATTCATGACCTGGTCAGTGACATCACTGATGACATCACTGATGACATCTCAAATGACGGGGGTACGCGCACCGTACGCGTACAATGGGCGTACCCCGCGATTTTTCGAAAAAAATATATATGGGGGGGGGGCTCTGGGAGGATCTTGTGGGACCCCCTGAGGAGGCCTAGAGGGTCAGGGTGCTTCTACCCTGCCCCCTTTTTGAGTTCTACACGTTTGTTGTTCTGCGCCTCAGTCTACCGAGGCACAAGATGGCTGCCAACAATTTCTGTTTTGGAATGTTCAGACAGTAGCAGCCAATCAGCATGCAGCTCGTACTCGGGAAGGTACAGAGTACAGTAAGCTTACAGTGCACTCACGGTGTCCCGCCCATAGATATATAATTTGTGAAAATTGAATTTTCTCAACAACTACTGGAGGGATTTTTACCAAATATACAAAAGGCACTTCTGCATACCAGGCTCTACCATTTTGCCAAGTTTGGTATAATTCCTTTCAGCCGTTTGGGCTGTAGCCGTGTCTAAAGGTCCTTGGGAAATGGCATTGGACTCAATTTCATATTCAATTTTCTCAAAAACTTCTGGAGGGATTTACACCAAACATACAAAAGACACTCCTGGATACCAGTCCCTACCATTTTGCCAAATCTGGTGTAATTCCGTTCAGCTGTTCGAGCTGTAGCCTTCTCAGAATGTCCCTATGGAAATTAACATGGGGAAAACACGTTTTGGGACCCCCTTTTTTTCTCGGCCCCCTCTTGACGAATCCCCCCGAAACTTTCAGGGAAGGAGCGGAGCGCAACGAGGCAAATTTAAGGAAGATCCCTCAATCGGCTCCAAAGTTATTCCCAATAGAATGTTCGGAATTTCCTATGGTAACTAGGTCCCAACTATATATACCTACTGGCGACCGCCAGTAGGTAATATATATATATATATATATATGTATATATATGTATATGTGATTATTGTATATATATTATATTCATTTTATATGTGTGGAAATTTGCTATCACACATATACCTTTCCAACGCAAGCCTTTACAATGGAAACGTAAATATTTTGCAGGTAAGTATAAGTTCATTAGGCTGCCTGAGCCAGTACTGGTGGCTTAAAATCAGTCTGCCATTCATCACAACTCCATAGCTGAAATGAAAATCCTTTGCCACAGATGGCGTTAGATTGGCGCCAGTCATGCCATGTTCACGTCCCCTGGTGCTGGTCCCGAGGCCAACGCTCCTGGCGCCACCAATGCCCACCGGCGGTGCCATCCATATTCTCATTCCCGACTCTGACACAGAGCCGAAGGGGCGTCATCCAATGCCGGCGCTGGCGCCGGGTGGAGCCATGCCTTCCAGTCTGGAGCCTGAGCCCTATTCCTTTGGGCGAGGACTCTGGGAAGAATGGAAGTGGTTGCTGGACCCTAAAGAATGCCAACCTTATGACTCCTTGAACTGATGTGAGGATCTGGGTGGAGTCAACGAACTGGCTACTTCTCCAGATACTGGTATGCTTTCTCCGCCTATGTGGGCTTGGAGGAGGGAGCATCATTTACAGTGGTGGTACAGAGGGTGTCTGGGGTCCTGGAACTTAGCTTGCCCTGGGTGGCTGTCAAGACCAATGTCTTGACGAAGGTGCTTCTGCCAGGAGTGTCCCCTTTCGAACCAATTCTCCCATTTAATGAAGCACTTTGGGGCACATGCATCAAAGGAAATTGCATTCGCAAATTTTGCGAATCGCAAAATTCGGCCGTTTGCGAATGCAATTCCCATTTTTGGGATGCATTAACGTTTTTGTTATTTTCGCAATTTAAGAAATCGCAACATTGCGATTTCTTAAATTGCAATTGCATTTAAGGAATCTCAAATTGAGATTCCTTAAATGCAATGCATCAAACTCTAAAAATGTGTGAATTCGCAAATAAGGGGAGTAAATTGCCATGAAGTTGACCTTCATCTTAAATTGCGTAAACTTTGAAAAATGCACTAAAGTGCATTTTTCAAAGTTCCATTTTACACACACACATGCCCTTGGGGCATGTGAGTGTTCAAAATGTACTTCTAAGCAGATTTCAGGGGTGCAACAGGGAGTCCTTTAAACACCCCTGCACCCTTGAAATTGCATTCTTAATTTGCGAATTTCTAATGGTGAATTGCAAATTAAGAATGTCTTTCCATTCATTCCTATGGGCCTCTAGGCCCATAGGAATGGATAAGGAGGTATTCCTTAATTGCGATTCTCAATTAGAGAATCGCAATTAAGGAATTTTAAGAAAGCGCTATTTTTATAGCGATTTCTTGATGCATTGCAGTTTTCAATTCCTTAATTGCGATTCCTTATTTTTCGAAATTAAGGAATCGCAAAATGCAATATTGATGCATGTGCCCGTTAATGATTTCCTGCTTGGGACTTGGTCCAAGCCCATCACAGGGGCTCCTATGAACAGGACTATTGGACCGATCCTGGGGACTCCATATTCCTGGAGGACCTATCTTGGCTTTTTGTGCTGGACTGTTCCCATGAGGTACATGGTCAAGACTGATTTGCATTTGGCCAGGTCTAAACTGGGGTGGCATGGTGAGCAAACAAATGATGGATTTAACCCAGATCTCTTGACTTGGGGGTGAATGTTTTGATTTGTTCTGCATTCCGTCCATTAATTGTGTGTCTTTTCACTCCATATTCCTCACAGAACACCCTACCCTGGAGACCTTGGTGGTCTAATCCTCCACTCCTCATGTAAATCCTGGCGCATTCCCTACCACACATCCAAATCGGCAATCCAAGAGGCTGGACAATTTAGACAAGAAAATGGTTTCTTCCGCCATCCTGGCATTGCGATCGGTGAACACTGCATGCCTTTTGGGCTGCTATTCCCATGCCTTGTGGGATACGGTGCGTAGATGATGCCAACGGTCCTGGAGGAGGCCCGAGACGTATACTCTCAGGCTCCTGCAGACTGGAAGGAAGCAGCTAAGTTCACCATTAGATGAGGACTAGGTGCCACCATCTCATTAGGCAGAGCAGCTTTGTAGATAGTGGCTTTGGGATGCCACTCCTGGTTGAGGACTTCTGGCTTTTCTGGGGATGCCGAGACATCACTGATGGACATGCCCTTTTTTGGGTCCTGTCTCTTTGGAGACCAGATGGATTTGGTGCCGCAGCGCTTTAAGGACAGTAGGGCTTCTGCCCGGTCCTTGGTCTGTTCTATGGCCCCTTATCACCCTCAATCTGCCTTTTGCTCCTGTCTTGACCACGAAGGGGCATACAGCTGCGTCCTTATCCATGCAGCCACCTTACCACGCAAACATTGCAGCCTCTGCTTGGCCATGGACGTGGTACCTACCAGCCCCGGGATTCGGATAGCCAGAGGTTTAGTCAGTCCACCAGTATCTGCAGCCTTCAAATCCTCGTAGTCTCCTCGTTTACTTTCATGGACATCCAGTGGGCGGCCGGATTAGTCATCACCTGCCCTGCTGTCAGTCTATAACATTGGACAGGTAAGTTTTGCAGATTGTCTGAAGGAGCTACTATCTCCCCGGCTATGCTAACACTCACTCCATGCTGCTTATTTACCCCAGACTGACGGAGGGCTACCTGTCTCTTCTCCACCAGGAAAGGACGGCTCTTTTGGCCAGAGAAGTAATCGAGAGAGTGCCAACACCAGAAGTGGTTAATCGTTGCTGCTACTTTCTGGTGCCTAAGATTGATGTTGGCCATTTTCCTATCCTAGACTTGCACTCTCTCAATGTCTTCCTCAAGTAGAAGTTCAAACTGCTCATTGTATCTTTCTGCCCTTGACCCAGGCAAATGGATATAAATGTAAATGTGTGTGTCTTGTAAAGCGCACTGCTACCGGTAGGCGTCCTGGCGCTATAGACCGCTGGGGAACCCATCTTGGCTTTCCCTGTGAGATGTTCCCTCCTGGGTATCTCCAAGGTGAAACCAGGCACCGAGGCGAGAATGATAGAGTCCGCTGACCTTGGTTCATTACCCTGCCGCGTTGGGAATTGAACCCTGGTCCCGGGCCGTCCTCTGCTTTCGGGTCTGCCGCCTCTAATCAGTGAGCCACACTACACCACTTGCCATGTTGGGCTAGCAAGGCACATATTTCAACATCCCCCTCCTGCCGACCCAGAAGGCGTTACCCGTGGTTCACGATTGGCCACTACCACAGTTCACTGTGCTCCCCTTTGGCCTAACTTGCGCCCTTTGAGTATTCACCAAGGTGATGGCTGTGGTTGCAGCTCATCTGTGGAGACCAGGGATGCTAGTCTTCCCCTAGCTCGATGACTGGCTGTTGAAGGCGGTCCTGCACCAGGCTGTCATCCCCCACCTCTAAACTACGGCAGAACTGCATTCTCTAGGATTCGCTATCAACGTGCCAAAGTCACACCTGACTCCCTCTCAGACACTCCCTTTCATCGGAGCTGATCTGGACACCATGCAGTTTCAAGCCTAGCCTCTTGAACCGAGACTCTAGGATATTCAGGCTATGATACTGATGTTTCAGCCTCAATCCTGATATCGGTGAGACAAACTGAGCTTCTGGGCCCATGGCCAACTGCATCCTGCTGGTGATACATGCCTGGTGGCATATGCAGGCTCTGCAGAGGGATCATAAATTACAGTGGATAATCTCTGCAACATGGTTCAGATCAAGGACGAAACTTCAAAAGATCTGCAGTGTTGGTTACAAACTGCAGTTTTGCCAGCAGCAGACCCCTCTCCCTTCCCCAACAATATCTCACAGTAGTGTCAGATGTCACTCCTGGGATGGGGTGGCTATCTAGGAGAGTTGGAATTGAGAGGATGCTGCACTCTGAGCGATCCAGAGACCAACGCGATTGATGTGGAGTCTGGATTCTGCCAATTAGCATTGAAACTCTTTCTAACCTCCATCCAGGGGAGGCTAATGCAAGTGTTTACAGACAACACCACCACCATGTGATACTGCAACAAATATGTGGGTGTGGTCGTGGACCCTTTGTCAAGCGGTCAAATATGGCTGGAACAGCAGAGCATTTCTCTGGTGTTGTAACACCTGGCGTGGTCTCTGAATGCCAGAGCAGACACACTCAGCCACATGAATCACAAATGGCGTTCCCATTCAGTGAAAGGTCTCTTTCAGCGGTGGGAAAAGTCTTCGTTAGGTCTGTTCACCACCAACAAAAATTCACAATGTCAGCAGTTCTGCACACTGAATTTTCTAAGGCAGCTCTCTCTCTGACACGCTTTGTGTCTCAAGTGGAGCTCAGGCCTCTTGTATGCCTTTCTGCCCATACCACTCCTGCTCAGACTTTTCAAGAATATCAGGAACTCCCATGCCCAAGTCATCGATTTCGTGGTTCCTGATTGGGCACAGAAAGTCCGGTGTACCGAGCTGTTCACCGTGGCCAACGGTCCTCCAATCAGGGTGCCCCTTCGGGACAATCTTCTGTCACAGCAGCAGGGGAGAGTTCTCCACCCTAGCCTGTTAATGCTCCAACCTTCTTGCATGGAGATTGCGCGTCAACAGTGTTTGACCTTCCTCCCGAAGTCTGTTACGTTATCTTGGCAGCCAGGCGTCCCTCCACCAGCACGGTTTATACCTGCCAATGGGCATAATTCCAGCATGATGTACAGAACGAGAAATTGATCCCCCTTTCTCAGGTTCTCCTGTTCATCCTTTCCCTTGCCCAGCAGGGCTCTGCTCTGAGCACTGTTAAGGAATATGTTTCTGCAATCTCTGCTTTTCTTCGATTGCCTGACTAACGTTCCCGTTCCATTCCCTCATTGCACATATGTTTTTGAAAGGTTTGCAACTTATAATTCCTCCCTCTCCTTTCATCATGCCTCAGTGGGACCTTTATCTGGGACTGACGTTCCTGATATGCGCTCCTTTTGAGCCATTACATAAGTGTCCATTCATGATGCTGCTTACCATCAAGACAGCATTACTGGTGGCAATAACATCTGCCCAGAGGGTCAGTGAACTTCAGGCCTTGTCATCCAAGCCTCCTTATCTTAACAACTTTGTACGAGAGCTTCCTTTCTTTAAAAGTGATCTCTCCATTTCACGTAAACCAAACCATAAATCTGCCCACTTTTTACGCTCTGCCTCATCCCTCCAAGGAAGAGGAGTAACTTCACCGTCTGGACATTGGTGTTCTACCTTGACTGCACATGAGAGGACTGGGTGGACAACAAATTCTTCTTTGGGGATGTTGGAGCAAATTAAGGGCGGGCTGTCCATAAGAGGATTATCTCACAATGGATTGTTGTCTGTATCAAAATCAGCTACTCATTGGCTAAGAAGCACACCCTTGAGGGCTTGCGTGCTCATTCCACCAGAGTTATAGTTGCCACGACTGCATTAGCTCGTGGAGTTCCGGTCCTGAACATCTGGCAGGCAGCAACATGGAATGTTGCTGCCTGCATATGTTTACTAAACACCACTCTCTGGACAGTCCGGTCTGTAGGGATGGAGCCTTTGTCCGTTCGGTCCTGCAGGACTTCCTTGTATGAACTTGGTCCACAGACCCACCTCCCTGGAGGTGTTGCTTGGGTATCTATTCTAAGGTAAGGACTCTGTGGGCAGAAGTCTCTATCAGATGAACAAGGTATTTATCTTCGGTAACACCTTATCTGGTATAGACTCTTTCTAACCACTGATTCCTTACCGACCCACCCATCCTTCCTGCTCTACAAACAGATTTCTAAGGACAGTGCTTTCCTCTTTCATTGCCACTAGTTTTCCAAATTAGTGGTAAGTGTACTTAGTGGTTCTGTGCTTCTGTCCTGGAAAGTCGCAAAAAGTAACTGACATCAATGCACTTAAGTGGCGTCTATATAGACACTGCACATGTCACTTCTGGCACCAAACGGAGTCCAACAATTCCACCTACTGGAGCGAAGGTTTAGCTCAAAAGACATTTCCGACGCCTAAGGAATATTCTAAGGTAAAGAATCTGCAGCTAGATAGTCTTTACCAGATAAGGCATTAAGGGCCAGATGTAGGTGGCCGTTTGAGGCCATTTACCGAGCGGTAACGGCCGATTTTGGCCGTTACCGATCGGTAAATGGGTGACAGGTATGTAGGGGGCATTATTTTACCGAATCTGTAAAATTACCGATTCGGTAATTTTACCGATCCGGTAAAATAAAAATTCGGTAATTTTACCGATTCTGAGGCACCCAGATGTAGGTGGGACTCTTCAGAGTCCCAGAGGCCTTACCGAATCGGTATTTTACCATAAAATCCAATTTGATGGTAAAATACAGATTCCGGCGTGCATGCACATGTGTGCATGCACACCTATGCCATGTGACAGGCAGACCTGCCCTTAGGGCATGTATGCCTGCCACATGGCACCCGAGCCTGTTTTGGGGGTGCCAGAGGGTGTCAGAGTGACACCCCCTACACTCTTGTGAAAATCGGTATTTACCGATTCGGTAAATACCGAATCGGTAATGCCCATTCATTCCTATGGGCTTCAAAGCCCATAGGAATGAATGGGCATTACCGATTCGGTATTTACCGAATCGGTAAATACCAAATTCTTCCGAATAGGTATTCTAGCACATCTGGAATACCTACATATCGACCCCTTAGATTTACCGATTTTTAATTACCGATTCGGTAAAATTCGGTAATTGAAAATCGGTAAATCTATTTTACCTACATCTGGCCCTAAATCTTGAACTTGGGTCCCAGTTGTTGGAAAGTGGAGTATTATGTGGTGTGCATATATACCTAAAACATGGTCCTTGGATTCACACTACTAAACCTTTAGCTCAGTCCTGATACAGTGACAAAAAGCAGTCAGTCTTTACTAGAGTAGCATATGTTAAGCATTTTACAGTATCATTATGGTTTATTGGTAATTGACACAACTAGATAGCAATCTAACACCAATTGATAGAAATAGAGTATATTTTTATCTTAATTTAGACACCAAAACGAACAAAATAGCAAGCATATAACCGGAGTTATGGATTTTCAAAGCAAGATAAAATCAAAAAGTAAAATACAGTGAGACTTTATTATTGCAGTCAGTGGCAGAAACTACTAGTGTCAATCTGTCACATAGAGGTCAATTAGTCTTTTACCCTTGCAGGGTAAAGGTGGTGTGTGTCCTAGGTCCAGGTCCCAACAGTTCGTTCAATTTGACCTACCTGTGGAGACCGGGTGCAGAGTTGGCTTGGCTGTCCATGGTGCTGCGGTACCCAGGCCGGCTGGTTTGTCTCTACCCAGGCCGGGTAGGAGGGTGCAGAGCAGATGGGTCAGCCAGGCGGCGTGCGCCAAAATATCTTCACGGTACAGGGGTGGGCTTGTTACAGGATCGATTCTGGGACAGCTGGGCCACTCATAAAGTAGGTCTCAGGGGGTCTTGATGGGTGCTTGCTTCCTGGTCAGTTTGAGTCCAGGTTGGACTGTTCGTCTCAGTGTAGGTTGCAGGGGGTCTGGTACCCCGAGTATTGGTGCGGCACGACTCCGGTAGGTCTTGGTGGGGAGACAGATCGGACCCTCTTTTGTGTTGGATGCTGCATCGGAGTCGCTGGGGAACAGCAAGTTCGTAAACCAGACTCTGCGGGTTCGGTGACTGCAGGGGAGTTTTTCCTTTACTCAAAGGGAGTTCTCTGTCTATTGGCAAAGGTCTGGAGGTGCTCCGGGGTTCTTGGAGCCCTTACAGTTGCAGGATGAGACAGCACACCATGATAGTTGAGTCCTGGGAGCAGCAGTCGGGGTTTAGCGCCAACATTCTGCCCAAACTCTGAAGCAGGTCTTCAGTTCTCGGGTCAGCAGCACTTCTTTGTCCGTATCTTCTTTGTATCTGTCGAATCTGTTTTCATGTCTCTAAAACCTAAATTTAGGGCACTAAAGGGAGAGACTGGTAACTTTAGGGTATCTGCACCCTCTTAAGTGACCGCTATCTGGGTAGGGGGCACTACAATTGCCCTGATAGGTTAGTTCCTGCCATCTCAATATGGAGGAATTGAAAACGTAGTGTCTTCATCAACTGCCCAAAGTTGCTGGATGAATATGGACACACCTCCTAATCGAACTAATTTTCCCGCCTGTCCTCCCACCAAATGTGGAGCAGGGTAGAGGGGTTGGCATCCTCCACTATCTGGAGATGCCTGGGCTGCATTTCAAAGGCGGCATTGCCTTTGAAGCTTCCTGCGTGGAAAGCCATTCCTTCACAGTAGGCTTTGTTCCTGGCCTCTGAGAGTGCTAGCTCTCACCCCATGAGGTCAGAAACGAATCTGGTGGCTGCACGCTAGTTAAGACTAGGCCAAGACAACAACAGTGTTTGGTCGGTTTTCAGGGGACCTTCTAAGGTGTCCCCTGTGTGCATTTATTAATAAAACCAACATTGGCATCAGTGAGGATTTATTAAGACAAGATGTTTAGGGTACTGTGAAGCCACCATGGGGCTAGGAAACTTGTATCCAGTCCATGTACTCTCTATGGCTTCCCTGCGTACTTGTGCTATCCAAGAATGGACTTAGATATTGTAGGGTCATATCTGCTCATGCAGATATGTCCACACATGGGATATTGTGCACCCTGCCTTAGGGCACTAAGGCTGGTTTAGGGGTGACTTACCCATACCTCATCATGTGTATGTGGACATGGCATACAGGGCTGTATGCCATGGCGACACACAGTCAGCAGTGGCAGGTTGCATTGTCTTGGGGAGGAGGCCCTAGGGTAGCACAATTTGTGATGCAGCCCTGTTGGACCCTCCCAGCGCCAATGCCCCAGGTACCAGGAATACCATTTACTAGGGACTTCTAAGGGTTGCTGAAGTTGTGACAATCTTTCATTTCAAATAACTTTCGATAAAAAAAAAAAGAATCATTAAAGTATACTATTAATATAACAAGTATCATACATTCAATCACAAATGGTATTTCACAGATCATATTCAAAATTTACGAACAATAAACACTGAAGAACTATACATTAATGAGGTGGATCGTTGAATAGTACTAGTTATAATCTTTCACTGTTGGCCTCCCATGGTCACTGAAAAATAGAAAAAATGTTAAATGCAGTGCATTCACAATATACAAAATATCAAAATTTAAAACAACATAAAATCAATAAAGTTCATAGTTCATAGCGATTCCTAATCGAAAGTGCAGATCTAATAAAACTAAGCATAGAGCTACATATAGCAACAGATGACAGTGATCTCAGATACTCAAAGCCTTCCATATATGTACAAGGTCTAATGTCCTTCAGAAGGGGTTTGATAAAACAATCTCTTGGGACTTTTTAAAGTGAACAGAAGAGAACAAAGTGCACTGTGCATTGTTGGGCTGTATTATTACATGGGCAAGGGGGCAGTCTCTCACACCAGCCCCCTTGTTTCGGAAAAGCAGCCAAAAAGTGCAATATTTGCAACCGAAATCTAGTCAATTAGAAATGCCATTGTGTGTGCATGGTAAAAGACAAATAAAACTGTTGTTGTAATATGACCGCTTGATTAGATGTTAATATTTCTTGCCTATGCGATCCTTCAACAGTGCAATAAGCATTCTTAAATGACCTTCTTCATGTTCAAATTAATAGAGACCGGATCATCATAAAAACTTTCTAGCCCTATTTTATTGAAAGTTTCCTTTACATAGCGTAGCCAGGGGATCGACATGGCCTTGTCGAGATTCATGCAATCCTTTAAGATTTCTTTTGAGAATGACAAATCCTCAGACGTCAATATTTTTCCCCAAGTTGTGACAATCATGGTACAGTTTTAGGAAAGAGATCTGGCACTGAGAACTTGGTTAGTAGAGACCCAGTGCACCTTCAGCCGAGATCACATCATGCACCAGGCAAAAAGTGGGGGTTACACATGTCAAAAGAGGCTCTTTCCTACATGCAAGTAGTTCAGATATGCGGTTCAGGTATCGGGGGAGCCCTCAAATCCTAGATTTAGGGACGTTTGGCTCTGAGAGCTAGTAGCTAATAGGCAGCTAGTACCTGCAGCTTATATTCCCCTGAGGTGACCCCATCCTGGGGCATAGGTCACCTTTTCTAACCAGAACCCACTATTTCTGCCCTCCTAAAGATGGCAGAATTATTTTTAGGTGTGCAGGTGAGGCTGCTCATCCTGGAGGTCGGCCAGCCTTCCTGGAGGTGTACTCCTCCTGCATACCTTTTTATCCCGCCTTATGTGGGTCCAAGCAGGCCTAGGGCAAGGGGAGGGCTGTGTCCTCATGGGGACAGCCCAGATACACCACTCTGGTGTGTCACTTCACTAGCCTGTCCGAGGGGGAGAATGTATGGCTTCCTTCTTGCTCAGGCCTTTGTTCCTTATTTCTGGTAATAATCACACTACCTAGCAGGAGGACAGAATCATGCCTTGGCGGCAGCAATCAATCAGTCTGATGTCTTGTAAAGTGTGAATGCTCACCCGTAATTGTCTCAAAGCACTGGAGGGGCAGAGAGGGGGGACGGAACTTCTGATCCACCGAAGGCACTGTGGTTCAGTCGAAGAGCCAGGTGTTTAGGTCATTCCTGAATTGAGGCAGTGACAGTAATTGCCACTGGTTGAGGCAGGGTGTTCCAGGTCTTTGCTGCGAGGTAGGAGAAGGACCTACCTCCGGCCATGGTCTTAAAGATTCATGGGATGGTCGCCAGGGCTAGTTGAGCAGAGGTCTACGGTGGAAGTGTGGAATGTGAGGTGGTGGTTGAGATATGCAGATCGCGTGTCATGCAGAGCTTTGTAGGCATGTGTGAGTAGCTTGAAGGTGATTCTTTTGTTGACTGGGAGCCAGTGAAGGTCTCTCGTGGCCAGTGATGGGGCGAACAAAGCGATACCGAAGGGAATGATGGACGGAGTGCTTGAGCGAATCAAACACTCACCCCCATTCAACTGATCTGGGTTAAATCCATCATCATTCTTTAGCTCACTCCACCACCCCAGTTCAGACATGGCCATGTGCAAATCAGTCTGACCCTGTACCTCATGGGAACAGTCCAGCTCGAACTTCCAAACCATGTCTTCCCTGGACCGGAAACAAGCATCCTGGGACAGGTTTCGGGTTCATAACCCTCATCAGCCAGGCTATCTTGAATCCAGTGGCAGAGTGAGCAAGGGACCCACGTCTGGGCATACCCTGCCAATTTAGGGCGAACAAAGCAATACCAAAGGGGATGATGGACGGAGCGCTTGAGCAAATCAAACACTCACCACCAGTCAACTGATCTGGGTTTAATCCATCATCATTCTTTAGCTCACTCCACCACCCCAGTTCAGACATGGCCATATGCAAATCAATCAGACCCTGTGCCTCATGGGAACAGTCCAGCCCGAACGATTGGGCGGCAGAGGCTGTTGAGGATGAATCTAGCGGAGGCGTTCTTTAAAAGTTGAGTCTTGAGGAGTTTTTGGGTAATGCCAGCGTAGTGTGCATTGCTGTAGTCGAGTCTTCTGAGTGCGTGAGTGACTGTCTTTATGGACTTAGTGGGGATCTACTTGAAGATCTTTCGGAGAAGGCGTAGCATGTGGTAGCAGGCTTATGAGATGGCGTTGATCTAGTGGTTCACGGTGAGTGAGGAGTCGAGGATGATGCAGAGGTTTCGTTGTCTGTGGGTGTGGCTGTGCGGGCAGGCGGGGGTTCCAAGTGCTGAGGGCCACCTGGATTCATCCCAGGCAGAGGGGGTAGATCCCAGGATGAGGACTTCGGTCTTCTCGGAGTTGAGCTTGAGGCAGCTGTCCTTCTTCCAGGTGGTGACAGCCTTCATCCTGTCATGTAAGTTGTTCTTGGTGACTGAGGGTTCGTTGGTGAGGGAAAGAATCAGCTGTGTCGTCGGTGTAGGAGATGATCTTGAGTCCGTGGTGCCAGACGATTGCTGCGATCGGGCCATGTAGATGTTGAAGAGAGTGAGGTTCAGGGAGGACCCCTTAGGCACTCTGCAGCTGTTTTATGTGGGTTCAGAGTTGAACGGTAGTAGTCGGACAACCAGATAGGGAACCTCTAAGGTGCCACCTGGATGCATGCCACCCTTCCCTTGACATCAGGTTCACATCAGGGGAGAGAAGGCTTGTTGTTTTTCTCCAAACAAGATATACTTTGTTGGTACTATAATGGAGCTAGCAACCTGTTTCTGTCCAGGTGTAAGTCCCATATTATCCTATGGGCAGCCTATGACTTATAGTGTACTTTAATGGTAAAGACACTATAGCGACATATACATTTGCACTTGTATATCTACACCCTTAATACACCCTGCCTCCTGGGCGCAGGAAGCCTTCTTCTAGGGGTGGCTGACATATCTCAAAAGCAGTGCTTTTGACTGTGTCACACAAGGTGAGGGCACAGCCGAGTTCAAACAGTTTGCACCGCTCCTGTAGTCAGCAATGGCAGGCCTGCTGTCAGTAGTTTACTCGGGTCACCCAGGTGGCACAAAACCGTACTGCAGCCCTGGGGACCCCTTTACCACGTATGCCCTGGGTACCTCTGGTACCATATTCTAGGGACTTATAAGGGGGACATTTAGGATTGCCAATTCACACACAAAAGGTTTGGGGAAAGAGCACTGGCACTTGGGCCTGGTTAGCAGGCTCCAGGGCACTTCCCTAATGGCAAAACACTATCTAGTAGTTCAAATGGAGGCAAAAAGTGTGGGGCATCTGCAAAAAGCCTGGTTTCCAATTTCGGTCATCCACCAGATGTTGCCTTAAAACGTTAACTATTTTTGTGTCCGGTTCCCCTTATCCAATTTCGATAATTATCTATTTCTCTAAATTGGTTTGAGAATGTTATTGTTTTTTTCTTGACTTTAAGTTGTTTGTGCTGGTGGAACTTAACACACACTTCTCTGAGGTTTGCCCATTGCTTGTGACATAGCTAGAGTCTTGAAATGTGTTTTACCTAACCAAACTGTGTTTAATAAATTGGTAGGCATCACCCGTCTTCAAAATAATTTCCCCATTTTGGACACTAATCCACATTCAGTAGCAAACAGAAATCTGCACACAGTATATGGCGCTCTCTAAATTGTCAGATTGATTGCACATGGAGCGATAGAAAAATCTCTCAAATGTGCCTTATTTGGCCACAATACGGCTAATCCTATTAGCTAGGTAATTATGTTGTTAAATTGTGAATTGCATTCACTTATATTATTAGTTTGTTCTATTGAAGCTGAAAGAGTACCAGGAGCAGGTCCTTAGCTGTCTTTTGTTATGTGCCCTTATCATACATATGCAGAGCCGCTACATGGGTATCAGTTCACACATACTGTGCAAACTGTGGATGGATGGATTAGAAACAGTGATAAAACAAACATTAGTAAATATTAAAATAATAGGTTTCATAACCTAACAGTCAACATCATCATGACACACTATTTTCAGAAATAAAGTTGATAGCTACATCTTTAGGTCTAGCATTAGCCAAGACCTTTTGATGTTACTATAAGTAGATATATAATGTTTTGACATATTGGTGCCTTTGGCCAGCCCTCTTCATTCTTTGGTCTTTCATTGTATCATTCACATTTTTTTCTGCCTGCTATAGCATTCCACCGTGGGGATATCGATCAGCCCATTTTAGCCATTTGCAAGGTGTTTATTTTTGTTAGATTGTTGAGGGCCTGACAGCTTCCCCAACAATAAAGTTTAAGCAAGCACCATGGCAAAACAAGGCAATACAAGCACCTTCAAATCCAAAATGCTGGCGGCCAACTCCAAACCTGTTCGCTTTGCCATTGCTTGTTAACATTTTGGTAAACAAGAAGCAATTCCAAACCTGACCTTAGAATGTAGGATAATGCTCTGATTCAAATGTATTTTGTTTCACCATTGGTATTGAATATCCAGGACCGAAGTGATCAACCTCAGAATGTTGAAGATAAATTGAGACAGTTCAGGACCAGGTTGTTAAAATGTAACTTCGTTAATTCAGGACTTGGTTATTAAAATGTGACTTGGTTAATTCAAGCAGGCCTATGACGGTCACTCAGGGATTTAACTAGATCTACTCTTAAGGAAAGGGGATGGGAAGCATTATGGAGACATTTAAGTTCCCAAGTGGAATAATCAAAATCACTAAATAAATCTTGAATTGAAAGGCTGTTTTCTAAACCAGAAGTAATTTTATGAGAGCAGAGTGAGATGATGACACAGGAATAACATTACAAAACCTTCTGTCTCAAATAGACAAGTGACTACTTAGATAAGCCTAGGTGAAGCAGCAACAATAGAGAATTTCAAAACTTCTAACAGTAGGATAGTATTACAAAATAAAACGGTGAAGCTTGAACCCTAGTTCGGTATGTTCCATAAGTGCAGACATAAATTAGAACGCTAGTATGGAATTTTCATTTTGCAACTTTCTTGCATGAAAGCTAAATTCCTTGGACAAGAAAATAAACTGGTTAATTTGGTGTTACCAAGAAAAGTTTGGCTGTAAACATTTTAATTTTTCTAAACTGACTCCTCCACCGGCAAAGCTTGCAGCCTGTTAAGTTGAACAGTGCCATGATAGATAGCAAGTGAAAAGGGATGACGATTTAAAGGTGTGCTACCTTATAGCAAATCACACACTGATTATGAAAAGGCCACATTTGATTGAGTAGAACCAAATTAGAGACAGTTATTCAACTAAGGTCCGACGATACATCAAGGAGGCCTTAGTTGGCTCTCTTTGGGTGTCGTGGTCAACGAAGGACAAAAGGTTGCTGTTAAAGACTTAAAAATGCTGTTATTGGTAGAGAGGGAATCAAAAAAGCCAAAACATATTTTTTCTCAGTACCCTATAATACTTGCACTGGAGCAGCCTCAACTGCATTCACTTTAGTCCATCACCAGTAATTCAGTTGCTAAATTCAATTCTTGAATATATTGGGCGCATATTTGCTATATCTTTTTTAACTTGCTCTGCACGTCCTTGGGAGGAGCAAACAAGTGACCTCAAATCTCAAAAATATATGACTGAAAATTTGAAATATCTTTGGATAGTGCAGTATGTCCGTTTTCTAGCTGCAGATTAGTGAATTTGACTAGTTGTTAAGTGAAGATATGCATAACTCGCAATCTGAAGACTAGTAGTTCAAGATACAATGTAGGTTTATAGCTCCTAAGTCT
This sequence comes from Lissotriton vulgaris, assembly GCF_964263255.1. Taxonomy (NCBI): domain Eukaryota; kingdom Metazoa; phylum Chordata; class Amphibia; order Caudata; family Salamandridae; genus Lissotriton; species Lissotriton vulgaris. The sequence goes on from NC_141689.1 coordinate 289,480,595, forward strand.
TAAATGGCTACTAGGTATGAGATGCAGTGACCAGAATAGGTATAGGGGGAATCCTGTTAGTGCCCTATGGATGTAAATGGTCCATTCCATGGCTAGGGGAAGTCTGCTTTCCCGTGGTTAGGATCACATGGTGGATCAAATAATTTTAGTTTAGTGTGGGAGTGGGCAAAAGCGTAGTGAAGTATTCTAATAAAAGTGGAAAGAAGGACTCCAGTAGCTGTCCTCTCCTGTCAGCTTCGATACATACCCACCTGACAGTGATGATCCTGGGCTGCTTCAAAGAGCTCCAACAATGTGGCCTTCTCATCTTTTGATTATGGAAGAAAGCCTGCTGCAGAAATAAGACTTGCACAGCATTGTTTCACCTCCAGCTTTAATAGTAAGCTCCCCTCCCTTGGACATAACAATATTGAAGACAGAACCATGAGAGAATTTGGGCTTCCTTTTAAACTTTTCTGAGATTTCCTATTTAACCCCTTTAATGCTGAGGTTTTTCCATCTCAATGCTGTGCCCTTTTTTAGTTATTTGGGGTACTGTGTGTGTAAGCCTCCATAAGGTTTTCTACATAAGGTATCCTTACCAAATTTACGTCATTTTATCCCCAACATCCTTGGTTTTCCAAAGGTACCCAGGGTTTATGGGTTACCATGGAGGAGAACGAGAAAGCAGCAACATGATAGCTAATTTTTGATTTTTTGAAGAGAAAAATGTGCTCAGCAAAAAAGTGTGTTTTCCCCTTAAAAATGTCATCAACTAAAGGTTTGCTGTGCTAAAGTCACCATCTTTCCAGCTTTCAGGAACATGCAGAGCTGAATCAAAAAAAAAAAAATTTTTTTAATCACAGTTTTGACATTTTTCAAAGAGGAAGCCCATGTTTGCAAATTTTTGTGCTTTCAATCTGCTTCCAGTTTTTAATGGAAAGCGGTGTGAAACCCTGGGTGATCCCTGAAACCTATAGAATTCTGGCAACTAGACAACATTCGGAAGTCAGCAACAGTTCATTTCTGTGGATTCCTCAAGATATTCCCAAATATGTAGAAATAAAAAATATTGAAATTGAGAAGGGAAATTATTATTTGTTGCAACGTTTTTATCTGTAACTTATTCTCAGCATGGCCGATTTCAAAAACAATATACCATTACGTCCGTTAGACCATTCTGGTTATGGGTAAATATAGGGTTTGTAGATTGTCCAAGAACCTGAGCTTCCCAGAGCCAAACACTCATAGACAATGGTATTCCATTGTGTGCAGAGTTTAGAGCAATTCATATGACAAAATATATAGAGTGAAAAATGGGTTCAAGGAAACCTGTGTATATCTGAAATGAGCATCAGATATGGAGTTAAGGAGCAGTGGTTATTTGTACATCCCTAAATTTGTGGGTACCCATACTAGCATGTGATTCAGAGGGCATTTTTCAAAATGTCTTCTTTCTTACACTCTGGTTTTACATTTGGAAGCACATATGTAGAGAAATTCAATTGGTAATAACATATATTTTACCATTCTGTGTTCTCACATGTCTCCCGATAACAATGGGGTGACTTGTGTGGCTCTCAACAGGACATTTTACCCAGGAGCCCTTACAAACCTCTAATTAAGATTAAAGACACACATATTCCTCACATTTCTGTGAGCAAATTTCTGGAATCTGTGGTGAGTCGCAAATTTCCTACCACCTAGCATTCCCCCATGTCTCCCAATAAAAATTCTACCTCACCTGTGTGGGTAGGGCTAGTGCCCATGACCGCAAAGCCCTCAAAATGCAACATGGACACATCACATTTTTCCACTCAAAATGGACACTTTTTAAAATGTGGGTAGCTGTGGATTTTGGGACCTAGCTTATCCAGCACCTAGGGAAATCTAGCAAACCTGGACATTTTTTTAAACTAGACTCGTAGAGAATACATGGTGGGTTGACTTGTCTCGCTCACTTAAGCTTTTCTACCCAGAATCCTTTTCAAAACTTAAAGTTTGACTAAAAGCACACATTTTCCCCACACTTCTGTCAGGAAAACTACTGTATGCTGCGGGGAGCCAAAAATGTTTAACCACCTAGCATTCCCCCAGGTCTCTCAATAAAAATAGTATCAAACTTTTGTGGTTAGACCTAGTAGTGCCTGGTACAGGAAAGGGCCCAAATTACAATGATGAGACATCAACATTTCTTCACAGAAATGATCAGATTTGGCATTAGGGTTTCTGTGTTTTTTGGGCCAGGGTTCAACAGCCAGCCAGGGAACCCTACAAAACCCATACATGTCTAAAAACTGGACACACAGATGAATCTGTGGTGGTGTGCCTTGCTTGGATACCACAAAGTTTTCTGAGCCAAAATGCTCTGCACACATAAAAAATTGCCAAAAAGTGCACATTTTCCTTAATTTCGACGACCTAAACTTTCAGAATTAGAAAGAATCCACAACATTCTTACCACCCAGCATTTTCCCTCTGGTCCCAATAAAAGTGCTACCACACTTGTGTGACTGACCTGTGCCTGCGAAGGGATCCGATCAACTCCAGCTCATTGAGAGTCCCTTTGTGAGGACTTAAGGGATTTGGCCTAAAAAATGGTTGATGTGCTCTCAGTAATTTGAAGCGACTCGTGACAAACTGCCCGCTCCCAGGACCTAAAGGCATCCCTGGTTTCTAGTGGGATCATTCCTGCTGCACAATTACAATCCCACCCGTTATACAACAGCAGGAATAAACTGAAGAGAGACATTGGGGAAAGGGAACTCTTCCATTTGCCCTTGAGTCTCTCTTCCCACCATATGCCTAACTCTTGCAAGTAGTATACTATTGGTCAAACACCAGTTAATTTAAACATTTAGGAAAGTGAAAAGAGGAATAATGTATACATTTTGACATAAAGATCTAACGGAGAACGTTGGAATTGGTATTGCTCCTTTATTTATTGTTTTACAAGTTTTTTTGCAGGCTGACATGTTACCTTTTCACTTTAGAACACTTGTCACAGACGGAACAATATTAATAGTGTAAGTAAGTTGATGGTCAATCATCACAGGTCCTTATGTAGGTCTTTTGAGTCTAAATATTGCGTCTTTACTGCAGTTGAAATGTTCTTGGCTCGAGTTTGTTTTTCCCCTCTTTAACCCCTTCGCTGCGGCGGCTATTCCGCCGCAGCGCTAAAGGGGCGGGGCGGCCGCGCGGCGGCCGCATGCTGGTGACAGAGCCGCTCCGTCACCAGCCGCGGTTGAGCTATGCCGGTGACGGAGCGGTTCCGTCATGACCCGCCCCGCTCATTAGAACGCCCGCGCAGGCGCGAAATCAGCGCCGCGCAGGCGCGGCGGCTGGGCCATGACGGAACCGCTCCGTCATCAGCACAGCGCACCCGCAGCTGATGACGGAGCGGTTCCGTCATCAGCATGCAAAGGGTTAATAGGTCATGATGTGGCCGAGTGCTCACTATTTGGGGACTTCTCTGAATATTTTTTTCCCGTCCTTTTTCAACTGGAAAAGATTGGATTCTGATCTCATTCCTGGTCTGTAATGCTCCGAAGTTTAGATCCTAGAACTCGTAGCAACTGTCTTTTTTAAATTATTGCCTTTGAATAGGTTGATGAGAGAGCTCTGGCTAGTAAAAAGTATTGTTTCAGTTTGTGGAGGTAGTTAGCACCTCAGCAAAAGTTGTACAAGCGTGATTGTAGGTCTGCATAAACAGGAATAAACACAAGTGACAAGAGATTACTGTGTGACCCTTTTGACAACAATCGTGTAATTGTAACTTGAATAATTGTAAAGTGTGTTTCTATGCAAATCACCTAATATTCATGTGCCACTGGTTGCATATAAATGTAATATTAGAGTATATTGCAGATAATTTAAACTTCATACGTGCCTGATCTTAAACTGCTTCCCAACACTATTGTTGTGCAAGCTGTTTTGCTCTTGATCTCAGTTTGTGCTAAAGCTAGTCAGTAGACACGCACTGCCACAAGTGCACATGCATATCATTGAAAACTATAATTACTGTAATGGTACAGCATGGGACCCCCATGTATGGTTTCCAAATGGGAGCCTTGTGTTTTTTTCTTTTTAAGAGCAGTAGCTGGCCATTGAATAGACATGGGCTGCTTTTAAAAATGTTTCCCATTCGTGAAAGCAAATGCAGTGACAGAGGTCTGGTGACCCGTGCCGGCTTCCTTTCTTGTATCTGTAGTTGATAACAGGGGGTCACAAATGACTGCCAATTTGGGATGTGAGCTACTAACAAATCGCAGATTGCAGGCCTTTTCTCAAATTTGCACACCCCTGATCTATGGACAGGGATATCCTACCAGGCCTCAGAACGTCATTATTAACATATTGCAGTTACACGTACCGAAATCATACACATAATTCTAAAAGACAGAACTATATTTTTCTTTTTCAGACAGAAGATCCAAACATGGAGCGACCTTACACGTTCAAGGATTTCTTGCTAAGACCAAGGAGGTGAGACTTTTTATAGATGTTATCTTGAAGTTGTTTTAATATTTAATATAAAACCAGTGAGCATCTGTGTGGAATACATTTTTATAACGTTGTGTCTTATTGAACAGCCACAAGTCACGTGTAAAGGGCTTCTTGAGATTAAAGATGGCATATATGCCAAAGAATGGTGGCCAAGAGGAAGAAATTGGTGATCAAAGAGAAGAATCCGAGGTATGGTCTGGTTGTTTTCATAATGTAAATTTTCCTTAATTAAGTTGAGTAATGTCTGTATGAAGACAATAAACGAAGGAATGCCTCTATCCATTTTGTAAATGTACAGTGCGAGCCATTCAGCGCAAAAGTTTGAGTAATTGAGTAATATATTATTGCTTGCTGATTGTTTATATTTGTGAGAAATGTGTACAGTGATGCTTTTTCTTTAGTTGTTGGAGCTAGAACTTTGGCTATTTCCAATTTGGTTACTTGAAAGTCAATCTGCCTCGGTCATTTTGGGGGGGAAAAGGGCTAGAATGAACAGTGGTGTGTGTTTAAGTCTGACAGTTGAAGAGGTAAATGCCCTTCATAAATAGTGCGGAGCAATCCAGCAACCGTGAATTCCTCCATGGTGAACCTTTTCTAAAAATGAATCCAGGTAGCGGGTAAAAGCTGGCTAAAATAGCATTGGTACTGAAGGGTCACTCTTGAAATAAACAATACAGTAAAAGTATAATAAACGTGCTTAGCAAAGTTGACCCTCTCCAGGTGTGCTGGAGTTCATCCTTGTGAGGTAAATGCTAAACATTGTGGCAAAACATGGCATTTTACAGCACAATTGCACACAAAAATAAAAATGCACGAGGCATTACAAGTAGGTATGAAACTGAATGTAATTTTTCATGACCCGTCAGTTTCCGAAATGTATGTTACTAAAGCTATACTTGGAAACAACAGCGCAGAATTTAAAATGTTACTCAAAAGTCAAGGCCACTGACAGTCAGATAGACCAATGTTACAATCCATAACGCAGATTTACTGCTCCGGATCGTACAGGCTCATGACTCATACGGCAGCAATCTAAATGCCTTACAAAGTCCATCAATACAGGTGATGAATTGTATCCACTCGTCATGAAATGGCAGCAAGTGAATCTGGCACAAAAGAACAAATATCAGCAGTGGTTCAGCATGAATTGTCACTCACATATACATATATTTAAATAATGCTGTCAATTGTCCTCGATTAGCTTGTTGGTTTCTAAAAATATGTACACTTTGCAATCAAAAAGGTTGGCTTTTTGGAAAAATAACTACGTTTTCTTTTTTTAGCAGATTTTTGATGTACAATAAACAGACTTAATTACATTGCACTTATATGTAGTAGGGTTTACAAATATCCCCCAAATCATAGGCACTATTTGCATCAAATATCCGTAATTCCGTAGAGTACCCTCAGAGAACACCTTCATATTACATACAGTTTTTCCTTATCATCAAATAGTCCTCGCAGCGGTATCATTACAGTTTCGTTTGACCTTACTCTGATCTCATTCCAGTACGCATGCTCCGTGAAGAAAACGGTGTTTCTTACAGTACATCAGTAACCATTATTGTGTATTTCTGGCTGACGTCCAAATTACTGATTCCATATTGGGCATATGGGGGTGCTTTCTTGTTCAGGTTGATTTGCGCACCAGCTATAAGTTACTGGTCACTGCTATATTCCGCAGCCTTATCCCACCTCTCTTAAACAAACTTGCAATGGGCCCCAAATGTCACGTGACCGTGAAGTGGGTGGCAACAGTTCCGCATACGTGACTAGTTGGTCTTTACAATAGGTAATGTCATCTAACTATTCCTTAAATTTGGTTGCCCGCCCCCTCCTCCATGTACATGCAACTCTGCTCTTTGCCAGCAGTAGCCCCAGTGAGCAACTTCATGTATGGTGCCTCTATTTCCACTGTGTATCACAGCAGCGCCATTACTGGGGTAATATGTATGTGTTGCTCTATCATATGTGATAAGGCGCCTGACACCTTCATCCAGTAATCTTGTATCACGGCACATCCCAATTCTGTATGCAGAAAGCCTGCCCCCGCACTCCAGCATTCTACACATCGATCATCCGATCGTAGCTGATATCTATGTAGCCTCGCCATAGCATAATAGACTCAATGAAGATATTTATAATGGATGATTCGACTGCTAGCCGTTATCTCTCCTGTTTGCTTACAACAGTAAAGCCATTGTTTATCTGTCAGTGGTGTATCTAGTTATGAGTCTCACCCAGCGTGTGCCCGCCCATCTCTTCCGGACGTTCCTTTTCTGCTCTCCTATATAGCAGAGATGCCATATGTGCAGCTCAGAAAGCCTTTAAAAGCATAAGCAATTTATAGAGTGTCGGAGGCGCCTTTGGGAGGGCAGAGGTTCGCCCCTTTGACATCTTGACTGGGTCTGATATATAAAAAGACTTCTAGCTGAACTGATTTGCTGCCCTGTAGGAACGCCCGCGATCTATGAAGTCCCCCTCTTGGTAGAATTCGCCGCATGTTGTCATGCCTTTTCATTTTAGTATATTTCTACCGCCTGTCTCATGAGCGACTGGAATGAGCGGATGATAGGGCAATGGCACCAGTGGAGAGTGTGATAGCGGTTTTCCCAATTGTACGTCAACTTTTGCCATGCTGTAATGGCTGGATTTTCTGTTTAGATGGGATCAGCCCCCAGGGGCCCCTGTGACCCAGCCAAAACGTACTCACCTTCCCTTCTTAGATCGTATTCACACTAAGTAGCTATACAGATAAATATACAGGTTGCACCTAAGAATGGGGAATAACAATATACATATATGGATTTTCTACAATGTCTTATTCACATCGGTTGGCCTCGCGGTCACTCTGACCCAGACCGTTCTACCCCAGGGCAGATCTGACACACAATCCGGCGTGTCTACACACGGGCCTGCAGAACCCAATGCTCCCTTTTCCAAAGCGTTCGCGATCCTGCGAAACATAAACGTCAGTATCCCCCCTGACGCTCTCATTTAGTCTTATACCACAATCCGGTGGCTTTACACGGCGGTGTCCCTCCCGCCGCTCTCATTAACGCCGCATATCAACGACGACCACATTCCTATGAAACATTATTGGGATGATATCTCAACAGTCTACTTAGGATAAAACTAAAATAATAACTTTGGATATGGATTCAGATTGTATAATGTACTCCGTGCTCATAACATCAAAGGTCCACTCACTCCCTCTTTATTTGGCTACCATTCGTCTGATCGGGATTTCTCATCCGTTCGTCTAAACAATGCTCAACTAGGAGTGTCATTTACCAAGATCGAACACAAGCACCAGGTACACGATAATTCTATATGAATTAGGGTATTTATTGACAATAAACATAAATCACATTACTATGCAGCATTACATTTGCAAAGGGAATAAAAGATAAAGATTAGAGTGCACGCACTATAAGAATCGGTCGGACTTCACCTGGTTAATGGGAAATCGGGACTCGGCAGTCATCTAGGCTCCTGTCTCGTCTCTGGGTCCTGGCTCGCCTTGCAGTCACCCTCAGCCGTCACAAGTACACGTCTGCACCGCTAGGCTCAAACTCGTCTGCTCCCCCTCAGGACCTCGGAACCTTGCTGTTAATTAGCTACCGTCTCTCTCTCTCTGCATTAGTGCGCTCCGCGCCACTTCTCGTTCAGTCTATTTTCAGAGAGTTTCGGTCTTAAATCTTTCTCCGACTTCAAAGATGGCGACTTGTCCACCATGAAAATGAATAATGGTAGAGATGCTAACGGCTAGATGCCGCCTACGGACTAACTGACTGAAAGACTAACACCTTCGCTAATATCAAAGCCCGTTCCTTCATGGAAATTCACGGCCAGTAACCTGCCGCCCACCAAATTCTTGTACCTCCCCGTACCAAGGACACTTTCCCAGCCGGCCGGCCTGAAGTTGTGTCTTCGGAGTGGAGAAAAATACATTCCTTCGATAAGGGTCAGCCTGAACCGGTTCTCTCCAAGCGAACAACAGCTTAAAACTAAAACATCACTCCTGACCTAGAAAGCCTTCTCGAGCTACCAGGCAGAAAGCAAAATGGAGTCTGTCTCGCTTAAGGCCTACGGAGCCCATAATATGCATAGCTCCATGAGAAACAGATCGGCATGTTAGCAAATGAGTAAATCATGACTAATACCTATATATCTAACCCCTAACTTAAATTCATAAGCCTTACTCTAAGGGAAATAATACGAAAATGCCTTTATGTGTATAAGACAGGGTCCCTATCTATCGGCCTAATCCCTATGCTATGGGGGTGATAGGCTGGAGTCACTCTCCATCATTCTTCTTCTCCAGAGAGCTGGCAGAAAGACAGCCATAACATTACACCCCTTGACTCCAGTCTATTAACCACAAACTAAATGGAACTAACGTCAGTAGACGAATAATATGAAACAAAACTAACTGATCTATGAGCCTTAGTAAGTCTAAAATATTGTAGCAGGGAAGGAATACACTGAATAAAGCAACAAATCACTATAAGGATGCAGACAGTAATAATAACCCCTCCCAAAATTTGTCGTAAAAAATGCATGTCAGGGAGCCAGTTAAAGAGCCAGTCAAAGAAACCCTGATCTATGTGTTCTCTAATTTCTGCAGTCAAGTCGTGGAGTTTATTAATGTGGGATTGGATATCTTTAGAATGGTCAGATAAATTAAAACAACATAGACCTTCAAATTCAGAGCACTCATGCCCGTGTTTTAACAACAAATAATCGATGGCCGCACGATTTTGCAAAATAGCTCTACGTTCACCTTGGGAATCCAATAATAAGTCTGACAAAACAGTAGAAGTTTGGTTGATCGATTTGACCATCCAGCAGGCCATCTTGCCGATTGTTTTGGCATTATAAACGGCCAATGCAGGAACACCAATAATAGAAAAAGCTAAACCAAGATATTCTGATCTGGAATAAAGATGAACAGAGGAATCACAATCTTCATGCAATGACATGGAATTTCGAACAATACGGGAATGGGAAGGAGGATGTGAAGAAAACATTAACAAACTTAATCTAGTGATGGCACACGGGCCACCAGAAATATTAGCAGGAATATAGGGCCAAGATGAATTCCCGCATGAAAAGAGCCATCCAGCCGGTAACAACATTGAACGATAATGGCTAGTGGCAACAACTAAACTTTTGCAAGTCATATTGTTCTTCACTGAAAAACATGAATTAGGAAGTCTTTTCATACATAACAAACGCTGGTGAAATGAAAAAGTAGTAGCGGCTTGGAGTTTCAACCGCAAACATTCAGAGATGGCTTTAGGATTGCAGGTCATCATAAAACAAAGGTCACCAGGGGTAATATTAAAAGTAGTGATTCTGGAATTAATAAGGACATCCTGGTCTGGAAGAAGAGTACATGAGGGACAATATTCATGGGCCAAGAAGTCGCCCAAAATGACATTAGGTCGGGCATTGGATATATTAAATACATGACGAAGTGTATCAGTAGATGCAGGGACAGCAACCAAACAGGTTGATAAAATGTCAGTAACGGATTTCATGGGTGTAAGGCAAAAATGCGGAGAGTTCGTCACTCGCTTCGCGAGTGTGATCCAAAAATTGGAGGACTTCTGCCACGCGGACCGCGCGGCTCTTGTTATCCCATCACTCGGCGTCGGTAGATGCTCTCCTCTCCCGGCGTAGCAAGCCAAAAGGAGTCCAACGACGACACATCCTGCAGCAGCAGTCCAAAGAATGATCTGAAAGAATACAAACACAGGCCTTAATCATTCTCGTAAATAACATTTGTCAGCTGGGACAGCTTCCCAGCCATCTTTCCCTGGCTTCATCACCAAAACGGTGTTGTCATGACCGGTCGCAATAATATCAGCCTGTTCAGGAGGATTTTTAGGCGATTGCACCCATATTTTAGCTCCAGGAAGATCAGATGATCCGAAGCCTTTTTGTCCACGCACAGTTAGCAACGTTGGGGCAGAGCCTTTTTTGATCTCACCACTGAAGACAGGCATAATCAATAGCTGAGCAACACGGTCAGACTTTTTGATAAACAAATCCATCTCACTGCTATTAAGCAAGAGAACCTTAATCTCTCCCTGATAATCACTGTCGATCACACCACCAAGGACTAGAACACCTTTCAGGGCCAGGCCAGATCTAGGGGCAATTAATCCAAAACTACCGGCAGGTATAGAGACACCTATGCCAGTTTCAACAATGATTCGATCCTTTCCTGGGAAGTGTGCATCATTTAAAGCATGCAGGTCGAGGCCTGCGGAACCTGGGGTTGCTCTACATGGAGCCAAAGCACCGGGGGTAATTTCCCAATAAGTAACAGTGGTAGCAACAGAATTAGGTTTCGCATCAACATGTGGAGGAAACAAACGCATCAAAGGAGATTCAGCATGCAACAAAGGACGGTTGTTCAAAATTAATAAAGCTTGAAGTAGGACATCTCTCCACTGGCTGTAACGGTCATCAGTCAACTTGCGCAACTGTTCTTTCAACAAGCCATTCATTCTCTCAATCAGTCCTGAAGCTTGTGGATAATATGGAATGTGAAATACCCAGTCGATATTGTTTTCCATACAGAATTCCTGCACCAATCTTCCACGAAAGTGGGATGCATTGTCTGATTGAATTTGGAATGGGACACCATAATATAGGATAATCAGCTCCAGGGTTTTAATCGTGTTCACTTGGGTAGCATTCTTGCAAGGGAAAGCGACCAAAAGGCCACTGTAGGTATCAACCACTGTACAAATGTATTGACAATTTCTGCTCATAGGGAGCGGACCAATATAATCAATCTGCCAAATTTGGGCGGGCAATTTACCTCGATGTAAGTGGCCTCGAACAATTTGAGGCACCTCTTTCTTTCTAGAATGCTGACAAATGGGACAATGTAGAATGGCGTCTTTAATTAAAGAAAAGGGAATATGAATTCCTCTATCAGCAGCCCACCTGTTAGTGGCTTTCTCTCCAAAATGTCCTGCTTTCTGATGGGCCCATTTCGCCAATCCCGCCAAATCAGAATCTTGCATGTCAACCACTGCCTCAGAAATTTTAGATTGTTCATCTGCAATGTTATGGAAAAATTTGTCAAGGGAATCTATTGGAGTATGAGCATCCACGTGAAAGATTGTTACAGTACTGTGCGGAAGCAGTTCCCAAATTTCTTGCCACAATTCTTTACCCCATAATTCCTTAGAATGCAATTCCCAATTGTGCGAGTGCCATGTAGGCAACCACACCGCTAGTCCATTTGCAGTGGACCAAGAATCAGTGAAAATATGACATGTACCTGGTAACTCTTGTTTCAAAACTTGGTAAATCGCATAGAGTTCAGCATATTGACTACTCTTACCGTCTCCAGTTGTGCTCAACAATTTCTTAGTAGTCGGGTTATAGGAGACAGCTTTCCAATGTCTCTTGTCACCAATGAACTTCGCAGAACCATCCGTAAACCACACATGTTTTCTATCCTCCACGGACAGATCATCAAATGATTTACCCCACTTCACGGGAGACTCCTGCACTACGGGAACCGAACGCTCACTCTCAGCTTCATTGGAGGGCGCCTGCGCCACTCGCTCATGTAAAACCGCCACACCTTTCGGACCCACACGTGCCCTGTCCTGAATGTACCATTTCCATTTAATCACACTAGCCTCCTGAGCATGTCCAATTCGATGGGACTTCGGTGAACTCAAAACCCACTGCATGATGGGAATCTCAGGCCTCAAAATCACAGCATGGCCTAAAGTCAATTGCTCGGTATCCACCAGAGCCCAATAACAAGCAAGCAACTGTTTTTCAAAAGGAGAGTAACGCTCACCAGCCTCTGGTAACTTTTTGGTCCAAAAACCTAATGGCACTTTTTGTCTGCCCTGCTTTTGCCACAAACTCCAATTGGCATACAGACCTTCCACGGACACATTCAAATCCACATTACCCTCACTCACGGGCCACAAATCCAAAGCATACTGAATAGCTTCTTTAGCCAAATCAAAAGCAGTCTGTTGAGGTTCACCCCACTCAAACGCATTCTTTTTACGAGTGACTCGATACAGTGGAGCCAAGATTTGACTCAAATGTGGAATATGTTGACGCCAAAATCCAAACAACCCAATGAAGGATTGCGCCTCTTTCCTATTTCTGGGAACAGCAAAATCAAGTATCTTACGTTTAACTTGTGGGATCACCTCTCTGTGACCCTCATGCCAATTAATTCCTAAGAATTTCACAGCTTGGGATGGAGTTTGTAATTTGTCAGGATTAATTTCCCAGCCTTTTGCTCGCAAACAGTCAATGATCTGATCTAAATGAGACTGTACTTGGTCTTGCGTTTCACCTTGAATCAAAATGTCGTCAATATAATGACAAACTTGAACTTGTGGAATCGTGGGCACTTCAGATAAATGTTCCGCCACCAGCCGGTGACAGATCGTAGGACTATGTACATAGCCTTGAGGAAGACTCCGGAACGTCATTTGACGTCCATTCCATGTAAAACTGAATTGTTCTTGGCATTCGGGGGCAATTGGAATCGAAAAGAATGCATTAGCAATATCGATAGAAGCATACCATGTACCTGGATGCTTTTGAATTCTCTCAATCAGTGTAACAATGTCAGGCACTGCAACAGTCAATTTAGGTGTATGTTTGTTCAATTCTCGATAATCAACAGTCATGCGCCAAGAGTTGTCACTTTTGCGCACGGGCCAAACAGGATTATTCCAAGCAGATGTGACCGGAGTAATGACTCCCGCGTCAACCAAATCCTGAATCGTAGCTGTAATTTCTTCATGACCACCTGGGATGCGATATTGTTTCTGAGAAATCACTTTCGTTGCTAAAGGGATCTTAATAGGTGGCATGCGTAAACGGCCAACCCGTACGGGTCTGGTCGAAATGTACTGCCTAGTACCAAACTGATAGTAACCATCATCCAAATGCAAAGTCATACCTTTCAAGATGTCAATTCCAATAATGTATTCCAAAAGTGGCACAACCAACACAGAGTATTCTCTACGAGGAATCCTACCAATTTTAATTTCAAGTGCAGTTTGAACTGCGGGTGTTTCCTTACCACCCAACCCGGTAATTGTGAAAGACTGTCCATGAAATTTTCTTGACTTGCCATGAATTAAAGTGGCCTCCGCCCCAGTATCAACTAACGCTCGGGCCCTTTGGATATTACGATGTTTCCAAAAAATCTCAATATCTACATATGGTCTGTAATCTCTGTGGGCCCACCTGCGTACCGGAGCTTGACCTATTTCCTAGTCATTTTTCCTGCGTTCCGTTAACCAAGACAGATCAGGGTAAATGTTTTCAGTTTTCTTCGGTATCAGAATTTCTTGTTCATATCCGTCTCCAGTACGAAACGGATTAGTGTCAGGCTCAAAAAGTTGTGAGTTACGGTCGGAGAGTCTGTTACGATCCTCCCTCCTTCGTACATCAGGGGAAAAACTCCTTGCATCTCTACGTCTGTTAGAACCACGATCATCTCTTCCCCTTTCACGATCATCCTCTCTCCCCCTCCCATCACTACGACGGGGGGAATCACCACGTTCTTGGCGCCGATCATCACGGCGATCAAAATTCACACGTCGTCTCTCATCACCACTGTCATCCGAACCACGATCATAATCATTCTTTCGCACACGACGGGCACCTTCCTTCCGATCCAAACCACGCTTACGGAACATATCCCATAGGATATTATTAGGTTCACCATCGATCTCTTCCCTTTTCACACCATCAGCAATGAGAGCAAGAAACATGTCACGTCTAGAGAACTTATAGTCCCCACCAGTACGACCCTCAGGTCGGGATTGTCTTTCAGGTTTAAACCATTCACCCAGCTCACCAAGCTGACGAACAGACTCAAGCACAGCAGACAAAGGATTGCCAGTTTGGTTAATCAATAATGTCATCATGACCTGCTTGTAAGCAACAGGAGAAGTACGTATAATGCGGTTACGCACGGAAGATGTTAACAAACCATCCAATAACCTGTCAGCAGTACTAAGGAAGATACACGTTTTCATGACTTCTTCCTTTAAACGTTGCGACGCATCGCGCAGAGTGTACCACGGTTTTTCATCAGAGGGCCAATCAGACTCTGTTGGATATTTATGATTACAGCCATCAGACGCAAGCTGGAGCAAAGAAGTCTGGACATTACCATTAAAATTCCGAAAATGGTCCTGAATAGTAGAATCAGAACTCAAAGAACAAAATCGTAAGCAATCAACAGCATCGAGCATAATACCGGAAGCGCCAAGCTCATACAGACGCACCATCCAAGTAAGCAAGGCCTCACCAGGCCGTTGTTTAAATCGTTGCAGGATGTCACTAATCTCCTGCTGAGTAAAATCTTCAATACAGTCAAGAGGGATACCACCCGGATTACCAGGGGCTTGTTGTAATTTCCGTCGAAAGATCGGGTGAGCAGACACTGCGGGAAGAGCTTCCGAGGAAGCCCGCATCTTAGATTTAACCGAACAATCAGGGCAGGCTACGTCATCCGCACGGGAAGAACGAGTACGGTCACCATCGGTAGTCAAATCAATGCACGAGGCAGATTTACAATCACGTCCGGAGCGAGAAGACTCGCGCTTGTCACCCTCCTCTGCCGAGGAGTCAGAAGTATGAGAATCCCAGATATTACCGTCCCATTCATCAGGGTTCCAATCCATTCCAGCTTTTGCTACAACCATACGCACTTTGCGTGAAGACACACGTCCACGCCGATGTTTATACTTATATCGTGCAATACGGACCGCAGCCCTTTCGGCAATGGTCTGATATGTTTCAAGTTTATCGGCAAGCAATTTATTTTGACAACGCAACAAAGTGTGCGCATTTTGCAACTCGACACACTGTCCTTCCGAATCTTTAAACTGTTTCTGTAGTCGCACAAACCTCTCATGCAATATTCTGTATGCATTAAGAACAATCCACCCTCTGCGTCCTAAAATAGGAAGCTCATCACCCTTCACCACTGGCGCTTTCTGTAGGCACGAAATCACATCAGCAGGCTCCGCCTGCTCCAAGAATGAAGACCAATTTTCACTTAAACCAGTAGAATCAGCCCACTCACGGGCCAAAGCCTCGTAAGGCGTAGACTCCCAGCCGGGAATCTGGATCGGTAATTTAAAAACCGACTGTGATTTTTTAGCAAACATAATGACACGCAAAAAATTATATACAAAATTATAAACAAAATTTTATACGTAGAAGCCGAGCGCAAACCAACGAGATGAAAACAACACAATGCACACAGGCTTCGTAAACAGTTCGTGACGCCAGATGTAATGGCTGGATTTTCTGTTTAGATGGGATCAGCCCCCAGGGGCCCCTGTGACCCAGCCAAAACGTACTCACCTTCCCTTCTTAGATCGTATTCACACTAAGTAGCTATACAGATAAATATACAGGTTGCACCTAAGAATGGGGAATAACAATATACATATATGGATTTTCTACAATGTCTTATTCACATCGGTTGGCCTCGCGGTCACTCTGACCCAGACCGTTCTACCCCAGGGCAGATCTGACACACAATCCGGCGTGTCTACACACGGGCCTGCAGAACCCAATGCTCCCTTTTCCAAAGCGTTCGCGATCCTGCGAAACATAAACGTCAGTATCCCCCCTGACGCTCTCATTTAGTCTTATACCACAATCCGGTGGCTTTACACGGCGGTGTCCCTCCCGCCGCTCTCATTAACGCCGCATATCGACGACCACATTCCTATGAAACATTATTGGGATGATATCTCAACAGTCTACTTAGGATAAAACTAAAATAATAACTTTGGATATGGATTCAGATTGTATAATGTACTCCGTGCTCATAACATCAAAGGTCCACTCACTCCCTCTTTATTTGGCTACCATTCGTCTGATCGGGATTTCTCATCCGTTCGTCTAAACAATGCTCAACTAGGAGTGTCATTTACCAAGATCGAACACAAGCACCAGGTACACGATAATTCTATATGAATTAGGGTATTTATTGACAATAAACATAAATCACATTACTATGCAGCATTACATTTGCAAAGGGAATAAAAGATAAAGATTAGAGTGCACGCACTATAAGAATCGGTCGGACTTCACCTGGTTAATGGGAAATCGGGACTCGGCAGTCATCTAGGCTCCTGTCTCGTCTCTGGGTCCTGGCTCGCCTTGCAGTCACCCTCAGCCGTCACAAGTACACGTCTGCACCGCTAGGCTCAAACTCGTCTGCTCCCCCTCAGGACCTCGGAACCTTGCTGTTAATTAGCTACCGTCTCTCTCTCTCTGCATTAGTGCGCTCCGCGCCACTTCTCGTTCAGTCTATTTTCAGAGAGTTTCGGTCTTAAATCTTTCTCCGACTTCAAAGATGGCGACTTGTCCACCATGAAAATGAATAATGGTAGAGATGCTAACGGCTAGATGCCGCCTACGGACTAACTGACTGAAAGACTAACACCTTCGCTAATATCAAAGCCCGTTCCTTCATGGAAATTCACGGCCAGTAACCTGCCGCCCACCAAATTCTTGTACCTCCCCGTACCAAGGACACTTTCCCAGCCGGCCGGCCTGAAGTTGTGTCTTCGGAGTGGAGAAAAATACATTCCTTCGATAAGGGTCAGCCTGAACCGGTTCTCTCCAAGCGAACAACAGCTTAAAACTAAAACATCACTCCTGACCTAGAAAGCCTTCTCGAGCTACCAGGCAGAAAGCAAAATGGAGTCTGTCTCGCTTAAGGCCTACGGAGCCCATAATATGCATAGCTCCATGAGAAACAGATCGGCATGTTAGCAAATGAGTAAATCATGACTAATACCTATATATCTAACCCCTAACTTAAATTCATAAGCCTTACTCTAAGGGAAATAATACGAAAATGCCTTTATGTGTATAAGACAGGGTCCCTATCTATCGGCCTAATCCCTATGCTATGGGGGTGATAGGCTGGAGTCACTCTCCATCATTCTTCTTCTCCAGAGAGCTGGCAGAAAGACAGCCATAACACATGCCAAACAGGTACAGCCCACTGTTGTGAACGAATGCCCTGAACATGGGGGTATAGCTCCAAGAAAGGCAGTGGTGAAGAGGGGGTCCATAAAACCCTGCCCTATTGCCAGGTGTGGCATGTACTGCGGCGGATAAAACCAATATGTTGCAAAGTGAGTGCATTCCAGCGTATTCTGGGTTGTTTGTCTCCCCACATCAATCTGATCAATTGTGTTTGTAAAGTATAAAAGAAATGGCACCTGGGGGAGCATGGTTTATTTCTAAATAAATAAACTTTGGCAGGATCACCATTTTAATCAATCCATCATGACACTGATACCGTAAGGGCTTCCATTGCTGTGCCATAGTTGGTTCCCAGCATCGCCTCTCTATCTCAGGACACCACAATCCCGATATTTGAGGTCAGAATCGCACCATGTCAAGGGGTAATCCAGTTGGAATTTGTGTGTATTTGGTGTGATGGAGAACATGCAAGATTTGCCCCAATTGATGGTCACTCCCTACATTTCCCCAAACAGTATACATTCTCGGAGGACAGTGTTCAAACTAATTTGCAGATCTCGGAGATATAGAGTGATAGCATCTGCTTAACCCCTTCCATGCTGGGCCGTTTCCGCCGCTGTGCGGTAAACAAAAGAACAGGGCGGGGCCGTGACGAACCCCAGCCGTCATCAGCACACGAGCGTGACGGCTGGGGTTCGTCACCAGCATGGAAGGGGTTAAAGGGACACCAGCAGGTGTCGGGCAGGGTACCTCAGTGCATATTTCTTTTTTTTTTTAAGTTTAAGTTTATTGAAACCAAGCAAACAAAAAATACTATAAAACAATACATCCAAAGATATAAGGTAGTCATAGAATTGGAAGATACACGTTAGGAAATGAGAATAAATGGAATCAATAAACAGTAACGACCAAATAGAGGAAAAGGTGGAGGGGAGGGGGGAAGGAGGAGGGGGGAAACAGAATCATGGCAGATTAGTATATAAAGTAAAGCTTAATTAATTATAAGTAAATACAAACATAAACATTGTATGCCGCTAAATATCAGTGCAAGAAAAAAAATAAGTAAGTCATATATCAATCTATGTAACAATATCAAGTAATAAATGCAAGAAAAAGACAATAAGAAAAAATTAAGGCGGTTTACTGACTTCATCTGGTTTAGTAAATTGGGCGACAGTGGAGGGATTGGAAGGGGCAAGTGAAGATAAATATGTAGTAAGAGGAATTCATAACAAATCTCTTTTAATTGCTAGGGAGATGGGAGTGACATAATTGGTGTCCAATCTGTGATGGAAACAAATGGCATTCCACCATGCAGAGTAGTAAACCTGGGACGAGTCCTTCCAATTGGAAGTTATCAAATGTAAGGCTATGGCTATAAATAGATCAAGCAATTTGAAATGATAGGGTGTTTCAGGCCAAGAAGGGGATAAAGAACCCAGAAAAATATTGGTAGGAGAAAAGGGAATTTTAGTGTGAAAAATAATGTTGACACGAGACCAAATTGAATGCCAAAATGTAGTGGTGTTAGGCCAGTGAAATAGCATATGCATTAAGTCAGCAGTAGGGCAAGGGCAAGGCCAACATTTAGGAGAAAAGTCTGGAGAAAAGGATGCCAGTCTTGCAGGGGAATATAACAAACGTTGATAAATGAAATAAAGAGTTTGGGTGGTGTTAGCTGCTCTGGAGGTTTTATGAATCTTCAACTAAAGTTTATCCCACAGGGAAATAGGCCAAGATAGTGACAGATCCTGTTCCCAAGCCAATTCAGTGTTTGTCTTAAGTCTCTCTGAGGGAGATAGAAAAAAATTGTAAATAGAGGAAGCAGAAGGAGAGGAAGACAAAAGTGGAAAAAGAGTAGAGCAAGAAGTGGGAAGAACTGAAGAAGGAGGAAGGGATTGAAGATAGATTTGAAGAGCAGGAAGAAGATCATATTGCTTCCTAGAGGAGTTGGGGAGAAGAAATTGCGATTGAAGATCAGGAAAAGACAAGGGTGTATTGTCGCATAAAAGTTGAGAAATCCACAATAAACCTTTGGATCTCCAAGATTTCCAATAAAACGTGCGGTTTTTAATACGTAATAGTTTGTTATGCCAAATTGGCTGTTGAGGTAACGAGGTAAGAGAAGGATATGAAGAAGGGAGAAGGGGAGATAAGATTTGACGCGTATGGGCGATGACTGAAGAACAAAGAAGGGAGGAGTTGGCAATAAAAGCAAGAGTTTCAAGAAAATCAAAAGGGGAGGTAAAGGATTTTTCGATGGATAACCAAACAGGAGGATGAGAAACCGATTCAGTAGATAACCAACGAGAAGCCTGTTTGAGAGTAAAAGCATAATGGTAAGGTTTGAAGTTAGGAAATTTAAGACCTCCATTAAGCTTGTCTTTTTTAAGACAGGATAAGGTTATTCGAGAGGGTTTATTTTTTTAAAAGAAACTTTAACAAGATAGAATCTATTTTTTTGAAATAGTAACATGGGATATGAACGGGAATCATTGAAAGAGAATATAATATTACTGGAGCAAGCATCATTTTAATAGAATTTTGTCTGCCCCACCATGAAAGAAAGAGAGGATGCCATTTGGAAATAGTCGGTTAATTTCTTGGTGATGTATTCAAAATTGAATTTTAAGGTATCAGATATATTAGAAGAAAACCATAATCCTAAGTATTTCAATTTTGTGGTTTGCCAGGAAAAACCTGTTTGGTTAAAATAATGGCGTTGACATAAGACGTTGAGGGGTAAGACTTCTCACTTGTCACGGTTGAGACGGTAATCCGAGATGTGAGAGAAGGTATCAACTTGTTGAAGGAAGGCAGGAAGGGAAATGTCTGGATTAGAACAATATAATAGGATATCATTCACATAAACAGATAATTTAACTTGATTGGAGCCAATATGAAAGCCTGTAATTTGGTTATCTAGCCTTATTCATGTTAGAAAGGGTTCTAAAGCCACTATAAACAACAATGGGGACAGAGGGCAGCCTTGGTGAAATCCCCTAGAAAGAGAAAAGTAGTCTGAGATGGAGCCATTAGCGAAAATAGCAGCCCTAGGGCCGGAGTACAATAAGGAAATAAGTGAAATTAGTTTGGGGGGAAAACCTATCCATTTGAGAGCATGGAACATAAAATTCCAACCAATTCTATCAAATGCTTTCTCTGCATCTAGAGCAATGGTAGCAAGTGGATATTGGAGGGAGGATGCTTTGCTAAGAACATTGAAGAACACTCTAGAGTTATCAGAGGATAAGTGGCTTTTGACGAAACCAGATTGCTCTAGGCCAATAAGGGCGGGTAAGATTGGGTCAATATGTAAAGCGAGTAATTTAGCAAAAATCTTATAATCTGCATTTACAAGAGAGATGGGACGATAATTCTTGCATAATGAGGGATCTTTATGTTTCTTAGGAATTAAACAGATTATAGCATCTTGAAACGTTCCCTGAGAGGAACCATTCGCAATAAAAGAATTAAAGAGGAGCAGAAGATGTGGTAAAAGAAGTTTTGAAAAATGATCATAAAATTCAATCGTAAAGCCGTCGTGGCCAGGAGCCTTACCAAGTCTCAAAACTGAGATGGTGTGAGAGATCTCTTTTAAGGATATATCTGTATCAAGCGAGTGAAAGTCAATGTTAGCAGAAGAAGGAGAAGGGATTGATTGGAAATAGGAAGAGATATAAGATTGATGAGGATAAGTTTCAGGAGTGTAAAGAGTTTTGTAAAATGAGACAAATTCCTGTTAGATATCGTCATTCTTAACAAACGATTCACCGTTGGAGTTTGTCATGGAAGCTATCCTAGTTCTGTCTCGACGGGTTTTTAAATAAGAAGCCAAGAGTTTCCCCATTTTGTTCTGACCCCCATAATAACGTGCGTTGCTTTTCAAAAGGTAAGAAGCAGCACAGCAGACTATGGATATTTTATTAAAAGCAACCTTGGCCGAAACAAGATCTTTTAAAGATCATTGGCCCCATCCCGTCAGCGAATCCCAACCCATTTGAATAGGCAATCACCGAGCAAGAAAAACGAATCACTGCCATTTTGTCGCATTAAGTCGAACCTATTGAGAGACTGACTCCAGGGCTCAAAAGATACCCTGGTGTCGAAGGCAAGAAATAAAGAAAGAAAATGAAGTTTAATATGGGACAGAATTACTGGAAAGGAGGTCAAGGACAGTAGATAGTACTGCCTCAGCCCTCCGAGAGGCACTGGAGGCTTGTGCCTGCTCTCCATCCTAGCTGTCTTAAGACAGCTGGGTTGGAGAGTTCGGTTTGGCCATAGCCAGTTAGCCGTCCAAACCGACATGCACAATTTATACTGAAGGGGTCACATGTCATTGCTGCCAATCTACATAATTGAAAAACACTGCCCCCCCCCCCCCCTGCCCTCTCCATTCGGCAGAAAGCTGGAAAGATAAAGTAGTAGTAAGATCCTTTTAGTGCCATTTTATTTTTCCAGTTTTCTGCACAGCTGTGTGGCATGGCTGCGCTCCTCCACTCCTATGGAGGAACCGCTGAAGGTGCAGCATAGAATCCTTTCAATGGTAGTACACATGCCAATTTTCTACTGCTCCCTTTTTGTAATCATTTGCTGCATAGCCACTTCTTCGACTTTGAAGCTAATGAAAGGCAAATCTACTGCGCCAGTAAAAGTCTTCTTACTTACTAGAAACCTGCTTGTCATTTATTGAATTGCATCGGGACAAGTAGAAGCCTGAAATCAATAGGCGTGATGGTTGTCCTCAGTTTCTCCATACAAAATGCACCAACAAACAACCAGCCGACTACATTTTGGCATTCATTCTAGACTAATCATTCACACCCAGCACGAAGTTTAAAAGAAACTGTAGAGTTATAGCTAATGCTAATATGATTCAACACACATCCAAGAACTAAATTCCTGTATTCCATGTGTTCACCAGCGTCAAAATTGTTATCTTACATACTAGAGACAAAGTATTCCCCATCAGATGCAGCAGTCCAGTGGTTCCAAGGTCAAGTTTATCCTTTCTTTGAAATGGAATGCCAAATGTCAACATCCATTACATTCTAGAGTGCTTTCTGTTATCCAACTTTATTTGATTGCTAGCGTCTTGAGTGAACTTTTAGCAAAGCTGTGTTGTATTCGTAGGACTACATTTTCAGCTTGGAACTTTAAACACGTTTCAACTTTGAATTCAAGTAGATTTGAAAAATCTATTAACTATGGGACATCTTTGTGGGATTCTGTTCTGTATATGAAACAGATGTGAAATAAACCCTCGGGCTAAACCACCCACCCCAAAACCAGGCCAGAGCATTTATTGATCGCTGTGAGGATGGAGTGCTGTTCATTTAATAGGTGATCCTAGGAATTGGCCAAACCTTGTCTGTGCTGTGGATGGTCTTTGGAGCTCTACATGTGTCTACAGTTCGAATATATTTCTGTAGTCGTTGTTGTGGCGACCACTGTGCCCTCGGCCTGGTTGCCCCCACGCTCCCCGCCTGCTGCCTGCCTCGTACCTGCTGCCTGCCTGCTGCCTGCTGACGCCGATCCAGTCTGGAGCCCCAGCCGCCGCAGGGCCGCCCGCCTGGTTTTTCGCGCCGGTTTTGCCGCGACCCTGCCCCCCCGCCTGCCGATTGGACCACGCGCTCCCCGCCTCCCTGCTGACCCGCCCTCCCGGCTCCCTTCTTATGACGCCCCTTCAGCGACCGCGCAGCGGACGCGCGCAGCGGGAGCGCCGATTGAGCGCCGAAGGTGCGCCAAAGGTAAGCCCGTCTGCGCCCGTCCGTGCCTGGACCGCGCCCAGTGCCAGGACCCTTGGCCCCCGCAGATCCCAGCCCACCCGCCGGACGTACGACGCCGCCACCCTCAACGCACTCAACGACGGACGAGTCCCGGGATGCTACCGTGCCACCCCGAGACGCTCCCACGGACCCTTCTGCTGCACCGCCTGCAAGTTCACCTGCATCCGGACCTGCCTCGCACCAGCACCCGCCAAGCCGACCAACAGCAGCAACCACCGCAAGTGCATCCTGCTGAACACCCGCTCCGTCCACAGACACGCCATCGAACTCTGGAACCTCCTCGACACCACAGCTCCTGACGTTGCCTTCCTCACGGAAACTTGGATGAACGCCTCTTCAGCGCCCGACATCGCCATCGCCATCCCAGAGGGCTACAAGATCACCCGGAGGGACCGCACCACCAACCAGATAGGAGGAGGCATCGCCATCATCCACAGGGACACCATCCGCATCACGACCAACACCGACGACATCCTGACTACCGCCGAACACCTACACTTCCAGATCCACACCGACCCGAAGACCACCCTCAGAGGCACCCTGATCTACCGACCCCCGGGACCACGCACACAATTCAGCGAGGACATCGCTGACTTCGTCAGCCCGCATGCCCTCCCCTCCGCTGACTACATCCTCCTGGGGGACATCAACTTCCACCTGGAGAACAACAACGACCGCAACACCACCACCCTGCTCGACAACCTCGCCAACCTCGGACTCAAGCAGCTGGTGTCCACCCCCACCCACCCCGCCGGACACACACTCGACGCCGTCTTCTCATCCAGCAAAGACATCGCCTTCAGCCACGCCACTGGACTCCACTGGACGGACCACAGCTGCGTCCACTTCACCTTCAGAAGAACGACGATCCACCACCACCAGCAACAGGTTGCCCACAGAAGCTGGAGCAAGATCACAGCCGACCAGCTCGCCGCTTCCCTGAGCCAGCACCCTCCCGCCAGCTCAGCGAACCCCAGCCAGGCCGCCGACAACCTCACGAAGTGGATCAGCAACTGCGCGGACGAACTCGCCCCACTGAGGACCCCGCCCAGCAGACCCGGCAGCAAGAAGGCCCCATGGTTCACCGACGAACTCAAGAGCTCCAAGAAGAACTGCCGAGCCCTCGAAAGCCTGGAGAAGGGAGCCAACACCGGACAACATAACCACCCTCAAGCTTGCCACCCGGAAGCACCACCAACTGATCCGCGCCACCAAGAAAACTGCATTCAAGGACCGGCTGGACAACCACGCACACAACAGCAAGGAACTCTTCAACATCGTGAAAGAGCTCTCCAACCCCAACGCCGGAAACAACAACAACATCATCCCATCGCAAGAACTCTGCAACTCCCTCGCCTCCTATTTCCACAACAAGATCGCGGACATACACAACAGCTTCAACACCCAACCGATGAACGCCACGTCCGACACGACCCGTCCGCATGATGAACTCCATCCACTCCGGATCTCCGACCGACCCCTGCCCTCACCACGTCTTCAACAAGGCCGACGCTGTCATCGCACCCCACCTGCAGGACATCATCAACACCTCCTTCACCACCGCCACCTTCCCTGAGAGCTGGAAGCACGCCGAACTCAGCGCTCTACTCAAGAAACCAACAGCGGACCCCACCGAACTCAAGAATTACCGCCCCATCTCGCTGCTCCCGTTTCCGGCCAAAGTCATCGAGAAGACCGTCAACAAGCAACTGGCCGCCTTCCTCGAGACGAACGGATCCCTCGACCCCTCACAGTCTGGCTTCCGAGCCAACCACAGCACCGAGACCGCCCTCATCGCTGCCACCGATGACATCCGAACCCTGATGGACAACGGAGAAACAGCGGCCCTCATCCTCCTAGACCTCTCTGCGGCCTTCGACACCGTCTGCCACCGCACCCTAGTGCAGCGCCTCTACAACGTCGGAATCCAGGAGAAGGCACTGGAATGGATCATCTCCTTCCTCGACGGAAGGACCCAGAGTGTCCGCCTACCACCGTACAAATCAAAGGCCACCGAAGTCATCTGCGGCGTACCCCAACGATCCTCGCTGAGCCCAACCCTCTTCAACGTCTACATGAGCCCCCTCGCGGCCATTGCACGCCAACACAACCTGAACATCATCTCCTACGCCGACGATACCCAGCTGATCCTCTCCCTGACCAACGACCCCGCCGCCTCCAGAGCCAACCTTCACGAAGGAATGAAAGAGGTAGCCGAGTGGATGTCGACCCGCCGCCTGAAGCTGAACTCGGACAAGACGGAAGTCCTCATCCTGGGATCCTCGCCCTCCGCCTGGGACGACTCCTGGTGGCCCCCCGCCCTGGGAACCGCACCCAAACCGACAGACCACGCACGCAACCTGGGCTTCATCCTGGACTCCTCCCTCTCCATGACCAGGCAAGTCAACGCCGTCTCCTCGTCGTGCTTCAACATCCTGCGCATGCAACGGAAGATCTTCCGGTGGATCCCCACCGAGACCAGGAAGACTGTCACCCAGGCACTCGTCACCAGCCGACTGGACTACGGCAACGCCCTCTACGCCGGAACCACCGCCAAGCTCCAGAAGAGACTCCAACGGATCCAGAACGCCTCAGCCAGACTCATCCTTGACGTCCCACGACACAGCCACATCTCCAGACACCTAAGAGACCTGCACTGGCTCCCGGTCAACAAGAGAATCACCTTCCGTCTCCTCACCCACGCACACAAAGCCCTTCACGATCAAGGCCCGAGCTACCTCAACAACCGCATCAACTTCTACGCTCCCAAACGACACCTCCGATCAGCCAGTCACGCCCTCGCCGCCGTCCCCCGCATCCGAAGAGCGACAACAGGAGGAAGGTCCTTCTCCTACCTGGCCGCCAAGACCTGGAACTCCCTCCCGACCGACCTGCGCCTGACCCAAGACCACCTCGCCTTCAGGAAGAAGCTCAAGACCTGGCTGTTCAGGTAGTAGCAGCACCCCCCCCCCCCCCCCCCTCCCCCTAGCGCCTTGAGACCCTCCGGGTAAGTAGAGCGCTCTATAAATGTCTATGATTGATTGATTGATTGACATGACATTCTGTGTAATATGCTGCTAAGACATTATGGATTTTAGCTAGTCTTCATTCAAAGTGGTCAATAGCACCTTTCTGATGTTGTTTGAATCCCTATCGATGTTACTTCAGTAGGTTTAGTTCCTCATTATATCATTCTTAATTGCTGGCACTTATCCTTTCTAGGATGGTTGTTATGTCATTGCGTATTTGTGTTGCATGCTAATCACACATGAGGGGTTTGAGGCGCTATGCAGGTGGGTTAGGCAGCTTTCTCCTTGGTGAGGTCATTCGAAAGCCAGGTCTATAGCTTCTTCCTGAACTCATGAAGCGTTGATGAGGCTCTGATGTGTTTAGGGGTGTTGTTCCATGCTTTGAGGTATTATAGGAGAAGGCACGGCCTACGGCTGTCCCTTTATGGGAGTATGCATGCCAGTGAGAGTCTGGCTGAGCAGAGGTGTCTGGGAGATATGTGGAAGTGTTTGCTGCTGTTAACGTAGCCAGCGTCAGTGTTGTCTAGTGCCTTTTATTTGTGTGTCCGCAGTTTAAACTGGCCGTGTTTCTGATAGGGAGCCAGCGCAGTTCTCTGGGATGTGGGGTGATGTGTGTTCGGCGAGGCAGGTTGATGAGTCTAGTTACGGCATTTTGAATGGTTTGGAGCCTGTTCAGGCTCTTCTTGGTGCTTATTGCATAGTGTGTGTTGCCGTAGTCAAGTCTGCTGATAATCGGGGCCCATGTAACCTTTTTCTGGTGTTCTCTGGTAGCCATTTGAAGATCTTTCAAAGCATTCTAAGCATCTGGAAGCAAGTGGAGGTCACTGCGTTTATTTGAGGTTTCATGTTGAGCTTGTTCTCCAGGATGATTCCAAGATTTCTTGCATGGGTAGTGGGGGTCCTTGTGGGGCAGAGGTCAGATGGCCACCAGGTAGAGACTCAAGCTGAAGTTTTCCTTCCGAAAATCAACACTTCAGTTACTTAAAAATCAAATGATAAAATACAGAGGTACCTGTTCAGTTAAGAACCTCCCCCTAAAGAAGCAAGTTTAAAGACAGATTTTCACAGGTGTTTGCTTTCAATAAGGCTTTCTTCTGTTAAGGCCTATAGCATTGTGGTAGGGGTAGTCGCTGCATCTTTTTTTTAGTTTTCAGTCCTCATTTAAAAATTGAGATTAGTTTTCATTGATTTTACAGGGATGTGGTATTTTATAAAAAACCTACTTGAACATAGGGCAGGTTGCTTACTTAATAAATCTACTTGTCCTGTAAAAGAATCCACGTGTCCCTTTGTTGCCACGTAGTGCAGCAACAAATTATGCCAGCAATCTATCTCATTACATAAAAGCTCTGATATTAGCCTATCTGTTTTTGCCAGAGCTCATACTAGGCTCATTGCTGGGGTTAGCATTTTAGCAATTTCTTTATTTTGCTGCCTTTCCACAGATCTACATACTGGGGCTGGAGGTAGCGTTAAGCAATAGTTCCGGGGTTGGAATGCACTTTTGAGTGTGTGCCGACCTACTAAATTGCATGTTTTAGGGGTGTTGTCAGCTTTTCTGTAATCTTTTCCCACGCTGAGAAAGGTTGGAAATTCACTCCTAACCATGGCAGGCTTGGTGAAAAAATTGGTTGGGGGAAAGTTATCTTGTAAATGCTCAACGGATTTTCGCATGAGCAAACCTACACCTACATATTTGCTTGTGCCAAAAAGCAGTTCACAAATATTTTCTAGAAGTACAATTTCCTGGCCTACTTCTGTAAATAGTTGTGAATTAATGAAAGCCTGAATCTGCACTATTGCAAAGACATATATCATGGGTAAAATTTTGTCACTTACTTTAAAAATTGGGCACCTAATTGGGTCCGGAGTTAACCAAGAACTTTTGTTTTTATTAAAATTCTATCCATTGATCGATTGATCGTCTGGCTTCCGCTCTTTCACAAGGAGCATATCAGCACACAAAGTAGTTTTGTTTAGTGCCACGGACACCTGTGCCAATGTGTGCTTTTTGAGACCAAAAAATATTATTGCTTTTTGCCAATATTTATTATACGAGTGAGGGCCTGGTAGTTGCCACAAAGTTTTACAAAAACCGTGTCAAAACAATACACCCATTGACAAAACCAGAAAGCGGACCTCCAGTATCAAGCCTATTGGCTTTGTCAATACTTGTTTATGTTCATGTTTCCCTTCATCTTGTTGTAACTTGTTGCACTGGTTTTCCATTATGAATATTTTTTGTTTTACTAGCGTGGATCAACACATTTTACTAAATGATGTTTCAAAGAAATGTTTCCTACAATTTCAGTTTAGCAAAACTTTCTTTCCTAGTTGATTTTTATTTTGTGGACATTTTATTTTGAAAGCAGAAGATCATTAGTCTTGCTTTCAAGGTTCTGCAGCTATCGGCATGTCATTATAGAATATTCTGGGAGCATTGTATGTAGCCTAATATTTGTTAAACTTTACAAACGTGTATACACGTTTTTACCCCTCCCATGCTCATGATGAGCTCATCTCGTCATGAGCCACGGTTCCTGTGTGCTCATGACTAGCTGAGCTCGTCATGACCGTTGGAACGCTCACACGCGGGGCTAATTCTCCTGCTGTGCTGAGCGTTCCATTAAACGGGCGTGGTCGTGACGAGCTCAGCTCGTCATGAGCACACGAGAACCGTGGCTCATGACGAGCTGAGCTCATCATGAGCACCGGGGCGCAGTGCGCAACCCACCCTCCCCGCAGCACAGCAGGGAAATGTGCCCCGCAGCCAAGGGGTTAAACTGGATCCACTGTCAGTAGTGCAGTCCGACCTTCCAACATTTCCTTAGAGCACTCACCCTAATTGGAAAGACTTTGTATTAAAGAACCATACATACAGGTTCAAACAGCATTAACATATTGACACGAATATTACTTTAACTGCAGACAATGCCCTTCCCTGATCCTTAATGTGGTACTGTAAACTGGCAGCCAAAGGGTTTATGCTGCATTGGTTTGGGCCTGCTTGTCCAAATAAACATGAAAACTTGTTGTCCTTGACCCAAACAATATGTCCTGGGAGTCAGGCTATAGGAATTTCACTCCCCTGGTATATTTCCTTTCATTTTATCAGCACAATTCAGTTTTCATTAAAAGAATGACCATTGATCACCATATCCACATACTTCACAAATATGCCAGACTATCCAAGCGATCATTGCAATATTAAATTTAGGATATTTATGTGACTTTTTCATTTATTAATATTGGCAATAGGTACATACATAATGAAAAATTACAATATTTTATTTCCACTTGGGTTTTTTCATAGAACATACATGCCTAAAAATTGCATTTACACCCCGCTTATATGTATTGAAACTTCAGCTGTATCGATAATGACATTGTTTTCACTGCAAGCTCCTCATGTTGACAAACGTCTCATGAAAATGAGTGAGTCAATTACATGTCCAGATAAGAGAGGTATGTTTGAAGGGTGTCCCAGTCGTCTGTAGGCCATGATGTGTTCAGAAAGAGTGGCATAATCCTCAAACTACTCACTACACTTGTCCAGGTTCAAAACCCAGTCCTTGTAGAAAGTGAGCTTACCTCTTCCCCATAGAATGGGTTCCGCTCCATGGGTGTTTTTGTTTGCATGGTCAGCCTTTTAGGTTGTATAGTCGTGTTGTGAAGTTGCCAGTCTTGGAATCTATGAAGTTAAACTGCTTTTCATTTCCTTTAATAAGCTTTAGATATCTTGTTGAGTCCATGGTTCTGCTCTTTTCTTACATCATTTTCGCTCAGAATCTCCTGGGAACCAGCGGATGATCCAGCGCGACACCTAATCAGGGATCAATACTCTAACATCTAAATGGCCCATACATATTCACCCAAATCCCTGATGCGCTTGGGGTCAAGTTTTAATGACATGATCAATTGTTTTCTTCTACAGGTTCATCATATCTGACATTTCTAAATACATAACTGAACCTGCATGTCAACTCTTTCCTCTGGTCGATGGACCATTAGTTGAGAAGTTGATGGATGGTAATAATAGTACTATCTATCTAGTTAGCTAAATAATCACAGTCTCTCAGTAAGATTAATAAAGTTTATCGCAAAATAATGTGAGAGAAAGAATGCTCATTGCATACAAGTTATAAGGCAAACACAGAAAATTCACAAAAGGGAGAGAAAAACATCAACAAAAATGCAAACTGTGTCATACTCATCATATGAACAAAATGCATATGAAGGAGTGGATAGATTAAGAGACACAAGTTTCAGGGACAAAAATACATTTGAAAATGATTATGAAAAATGTAGGAAAACATGAAACTATACTAACCCAAAGATAGTCGGGGAACAAAGATTTCATGATACAGGACAGGGGCAGGATCAGTTTGGCCTCTCTGCAAACCGGCGGACAGTGACGAATACCCCTCTATCTCCCGAATGCGCTCTCTCTCTCTCTCCTGAAGCAGCTGCTAACCCCACCCCCAGGGCACTCCAGTTTTACCCTAAAATCTACATGTCCAACCCACAATAGTTGAACAATTTTCGGAACTCAGTCTCTCATTGAATGGTTTAGAGGGTGGTCAATCACAACAACTTGATCACATTCATAATTCTACAGTCTTCTTTGTTTTTACATCATTCTCATTACGTGATCCTCGACTTGTCAATTATTTATTCATTCATGATCCATGTAACAAATTTCATCTTTAACATTAGTCCTCAGGGCTCGAGAAATCTGAAAAATGGTACTAGTCCTGCAGGTCTAGTACTTTAAAAAATCTCCTCGACTTAACAGTAACCTACTTGTCCTCCGTCTCTGAAGGCGGAGCAAATGTGACAAGATAACATCATTTAAAGGCATCTTTATTGCTCATTTGCTTTGTGAGCAATAAAAAGCCCTTTAAATCTTGTAATCTTGTCACATTTGCTCTGTTTTCAAAGACAGAGGATAAAAGTTAGTATGTTTTCCTACTCACCAGAAAGGGTGAGTTGGACCTAAAAATAGCTCGACCTCATAAAATTTACCTCGCAAAAGCGAGCGGTCGAGTGTATTTGTCGAGCCCTGGTCCTTTTTGTTGTGTCTGCGGAAGAAGTATATACACTGATTTCGGGTCCCACGGCCAGTCTTGTCTCTTGTAAATGTAAATATATTTGAGCTTATATAGCGCACAGCTACCCGCAGTGGGTTTCCCGGCGCTTGCTTAGGGAACCCGTCCTGGTATTCCCCTGTGAGATAACCCCGGCAGGGTATCCACAAGGTGAAAGCCAGGCATCCCGCCGCGAGGGGCCGTTGTGGAGATTAAGCAAGCTATTGCCCAGAGTCGCAGAGTGTGAACCTGTGAGTCGAGAAGGCACCGGAGCGAGAATTATCGAGTCCGTGGAATTTTTAGCCCAAGTCCCGCCGAGGCGGGGAATTGAACCCTGGTCCAGGGCCGATCTCAGCTTCCGGGTCTGCTGCCTCTAACCCCTGAGCCACACTTCTCCACTTGGCAGACAAACAATGTTTTTTCCGCAGAAGATCAACCCCATCTACATTCAGCTCACTATAGCGAATAAAATATAGGCATTTATTAATTACATGAAATGCACTTTTCTCTGTTTACCACCCACCTTAGCTCTACCCATTTGTTAATATTACTCTTAACAAAGCTTTAAGCATAAGCAGCATTATTTATTATTATTTTTAAAGCAAGATGCGAAATGCGGCCTACTTCTTTCATGCATTAGTTCACATAAATGCACGCATGCGCAAAGCGTTTTCCCGTGTATTATGTAAATCATACGTTCGTTTCCACTGCATACTGTCAGTAAATATTAAGTGCGGTGTGGGAGGGCCCACCAGCTGTTTGTAATAGCCTGGTCCTTGTGACCAACTGTGCTGGCTCAACGGGTCTATGAGACCAGCGATATGCCAGTGTTGTAAGGTGCAGGCCACCATCATCTTTATTTGCCTTCCAGGGTTCTACGGTGCCCGAGTTTTTCTTCAGTATCCAGTGCTCACGCCTGCTACCTCATACAACACGTGCTTGGAGGTATGCGTTAACAGTCCTTTTTCTTCTCCGTAGTATGCAAGACGGATATTTCTCTTGATGCCAGGCCTCAGCCTCTCCCAGACAGAATTCAGGTGGCCAGGTCCCCAGATCTTTCAGTCCCTCACTAGCTTAATCATCATCTAGCTCTGCTAGGAGCATGTTGTTCTATTGTGTTGGTGGGCATTTCAGGCAGATGTATTTGATGGATTTAAGCTCTGGCCGCGGGAGCCTTTTCAAATCGCTGGCATGATGGATGTTGCCCCCGCTCTCTCCAACCTGAATTCCTTTTGGATCGATTTTTACATTTAATAATGCAATAATAACAAGTGGAATTTTCAGTTCAGTTTTCATAGACCTTTCTTTGGCATGTCTTGTTTGGTATAAAATGGTGCGATTCGTTACCTGTATTCTTCATGACTCGATGAGTCCAAATCTGCGTTGTTGTAATCCTTGAAGAACGAGTTGAGCCCCTGCACCATAGACCCAACACTTAAACATAAGACTATTGTTTTTGCTTCAAAACCATTTCTAGTTATTTATTGCGCAGTGAAAACCTTTTAGTTATATTGTCCTCCTTCCTCTGTTATGTATGGCTTTCTACCCACAGCTGTCTTAACTAAGCAGGCAGAAAATGTGTTCTTAGTGTGTGCTGTGTCTCAGGGAAAGTCAAAGGGCAAGGAAGGGTAATGCATGGTCTGTGACGAGGAAGACTTGAGAGTGCATAATTATGATTAGAGGTAAGTGTAGTAGAGCTTTATTCGTGTACCTCCTGCTTTCTCTCGTCCCTACTCTGCACTGCCCCTTCCTTCACTCTCGCCGCTCCTCCTCTTCCGCCCTTCGGCTCTCCTCCCATCTTTTAACCACATGTGCTGGTCCTAGTGCCCAGCACATGTCAGGACATTACATCTTCCCCCTCCTTAACAAATGTAACTGTTTAAATACATCCAAACGTGCAAAATTAACATTAATGCAAGCATCATAGTTAGTTCTTCAATCAGTCGGGCTGGTCTTTGAAGGGTTCGTTGCGGCCGAAGATGGACCTCTTGAGATGCCTGCTCTCTGGCCTCAAGAGCTGTGGAAGGTCGAAGCCCACTTGCTGACTCGGGTTCATCTCCTTTTTCTACACTGTGGGGTGCCGTCAACGCTTCTCGGACACTGGGTGTGCATTTCTGAAAATGCGTCACATTCCTAGTGACCCTCTTGTTTTCTGCCTCGGCTGTAATCATGGTCCCTTTTTGCTTTGGCACCAGCAGCGGGCATGCATGATATAGACAGTCTGCCTTTCTTTGTTGTTCCTGTCGCACCAGCACCCAATCTCCTTCATGGATGGAAGGCTGTAGAGCTTTTCTCTGTCGTTCGGCATATTCCTTTATCTTCTCCTTTTTTCTTTTGTCTGTGGCTGCTAATTCTTCGTGCTCAGAATCGTGGGACAGATCACAAGCTGCCTCTTCCCACACGGGTATACGGGTGCGTACAGTATGGCCCAACATTAGGGTTGCCGGACATTTGACTCTAGTACTGTGCGGGGTGGTTCGGTAGGCCCGTAGTATGCCGATACCCTCACCACCGCCCAGCACATGATCCACACTGACCCCAACACCACCCTCAGAGGAACACTCGTCTACAGACCACCCGACCACAGTTCAGCGAAACCATCGCCGACCTAGTCAGCACCCACACCCTCGCCTCCACGGACTACATCCTCCTCGGGGACCTAAACTTCCACCTCGAGAACAACAACGGCTCCAACTCCACAACCCTGATCGACAACCTCGCCTATCTCTGACTCAAACAGTTCGTGACGGCACCCACCCACGCCGCCGGACACACACTGGACCCCATCTTCTCCGCAAGCCCCCACGTCTCCTTCAACCACACCACCGAGCCCCATTGGACCGACCACCGATGCGTCCATTTCACCTTTCGAAAACCCGCCACCCACCACCGCACCCAACAGATGCCACGCCGCTGCTGGGGCAAGATCACCACGAACCAACTGACCGCCACCCTCGCCCTGAAACCACCCGCCGACCCAGACACCGCCGCAACCAACCTCAAACAGTGGATCAACGACTGCGCCGACACCCTCTCCTCCTCAAGCCCTCCACAACCAACCACACCAACAAGAAAGCCGCTTGGTTCACCGAAGACCTCCGGACATCCAGGCGCACCTGTCAGAGGCTGGAGAAGAAATGGCTCCAAGACAGTATGCCTGACAACCGGACAGCCCACAAAAGTGCCACCCGCAGACACCACCAACTCATCAGGACCGCCAAGAGGACGGACTTCAAGGACCGCTTAGACAACAACGGGCACAACACCAAAGAGCTCTTCAGCATCGTGAAAGAACTCTCCAACCCCAGCTCCAACACCAGCGACATCCCACCATCACAAGACCTGTGCGACTCCCTGGCCGCCTTCTTCCACCGCAAGATCGCTAACAACCACTGCGCTTCAACTCCAACACCCCCGCACCCACCACCGAGCTCACCACCCCTGCAACCACCACCGTCCCCAGCCACCTGACCGCCTGGTCGAACATCAGCGACGAAGACACTATCAAAGTCATGATCTCCATCCACTCCGGATCCCCATCTGACCCCTGCCCTCACCATGTCTTCAACAAAGCCAGCACAACCATCGCACCCCACCTCTGAAAAACTATCTACAGTTCCTTTGAGACAGCAACCTACCCGGAAAGCTGGAAACACGCCGAGATCAACGCCCTTCTGAAGAAGCCCAAGGCGGACCCCAAGGACCTCAAGAACATCAGTCCCATCTCCCTGCTCCCTTTCCCGGCAAAGGTGACAGAGAAGATTGTCAACCAACAACTAACCCGCCACCTCGAAGACAACAACATCCTGGACCCCTCCCAATCCGGTTTTCGCAGCAACCCCAACACCGAGACCGCCCTCATCGCCGCCACCGACGACATCAGGATCCTGATGGACAAAGGAGAAACAGGCGCCCTCATCCTCCTGGACCTATCAGCAGCCTTTGACACAGTCTGCCACCGCACCCTATCAACACGCCTCCATGACGCCGGAATCCAAGAGAAGGCCCTGGCCTGGATGACGTCCTTCCTCTCCGGCAGAACCCAGAGCGTCCACCTCCCACCCTTCCGCTCATAATCCACCGAGATCAACTGCGGCGTCCCACAGGGGTCCTCCCTCAGCCCGACGCTGTTCAATATCTACATGGCACCGCTCGCCGATGTCGCACAACAACATAACCTCAACATCATCTCCTATGCCGACGACACCCAGCTAATCATATCCCTCACCGAAGACCCACACACTGCCAAAGCCAACCTCCACAGAGGTATGAAGGCCGTAGCCGACTTGATGAAGGACAGCAGACTGAAGCCTGAGATGATTCCTGGTGGCCCACATCGCTAGGCGCAGCACCAGAACCCACAGACCACGCACGTAACCTGGGGGTCATCCTCGACTCCACCCTCTCCATGAACAGGCAAGTCAACGCCGTCTCCGCGTTCTGTTTCAACAACCTTCGCATGCTCCGCAAGATCTTCAAGTGGATCCCTCCTGACACAAGGAAAACCGTCACCCATGCCCTCCTCACCAGCAGACTCAACTACGGGAACGCCCTTTACGCAGGAAAAACAATCAAGTTCCTTAGACGACTTCAACTAATCCAGAACGCCTCGGCACGACTGATCCTCGACGTCCCCCGATGCAGCCACATCACACCCCACCTGAGCGGCCTGCACTGGCTCCCCCTCAACAGGAGGATCACCTTCAAACTCCTGATCCACGCACACAAAGCCCTACACAACACCGGACCCACTTAGCTCAACAACCGCCTCAGTTTCCACACCCCCACCCGAAACCTCAGCTCAGCCAACCTCGCCCTCACAACAGTTCCTCGTATAAGGAAAACCGCAGCCGGCGGCAGATCCTTCTCCCACCTCGCCGCCAAGTTCTAGAACACCCTCCCCACCAGCTTATGACAGACTCAGGACCTGCCGGCCTTCAGGAGACTCCTCAAGACCTGGCTCTTCGACCAGTAGCGGCCACCCCTCATCCCAGCGCCTTGAGACCCTCACGGGTAGGTAGCGCGCTCTATAAATTTACTGATTGATTGATTGATTTAGGGCCACTTGCACATCACGCTTTGAATGCTCAGCCTGCTGAATGGTTTTCTTTAACGTGGCCATAAATCTTTCGACCATTCCATTGGCCTGTGGCCACAAAGGAGTGGTCGTCCTGTGTCTAAAGTTGACTTGTTTGGCAAATTCAGCAAAGTCTTGTCCATTAAATGGGGGCCCATTGTCTGTTTTCACTACCTTGGGTATTCCCCATGCTGCAAAGACCTCATTGAGTATTGGGTACAACCGTGGCCGCTTTAGTGGATGTTGTGAGGTGCGCGATTGGGAAACAAGAGTATTCGTCCATTATGACAAGGACATACTTGCCAGATTTTAGCGGTCCACAGAAGTCTACTGCGACATGTTGCCAGACACCCTCCGGCAGTTCAGACATTTGGAGTGGAGCCGGTGAGTTTTCTCGACTTACTAGCTGACACTGTGCACAGTCCTTCAGTGTTAGTTCCACCATCTGATCCAGCATGGGAAACCAGACCCGTTCCCACAGTGCTCTCTTCGTGGCTACAATGCCCTTTGTGCGCTAGGTTGATGACTCCTTGGCGCAGCTGTTTCGGGATGACGATCCGTTTGTCCCTCAGTATAAGAGCTTCCGAGGTGATGGACTGCTCATCCTTCACGTGTCTAAAAGAGGCGAGTTCCTGATTGTTACTCTGCTCACTCTGCCTGGATTCATCCAAGTGTCTCCAGTTGTCCATTTGAATGAGACGTTTGACACTTTGTAGTGTGATATCATCATTAGTGGCATCACGGATGGCCTCCATGGGGACTGCCGGTGGTCTGGCTTGAGCCACCACAAAATGAATGTATTCCTCGGCTAGTGATGGATTAGATGTAGACGTTGCCTTGGGATGGCGGGGCATTTAATCCGCAGGATTGGCAGCCTTTCCTGGTTTGTGAATGATCAAATAGGTGTATTCTTGAAGGCGAATACCCCAGCGCTCTATTCTGGTTGGCATTTTGGCTCGGGGGGTTACTAAAGATTGTTATTAACACCTGGTGATCTGTTATCAGTGTTTCCCATATATGAAAATGTGGAAGTGTTCACAGGCCCAGACGACCGCCAGGCTTTCCTTTTCCGGTTGGGAATATGCTCTCTCTGTGTCCGTGAGGCTTCGACTGGCGTATGCAACAATATACCATTGGTCACTCTCTTTCTCGTATTGAGCTAATATAGCTCCCAGTCCTCTCATCCATTGTGATTTCAGTCTTTCTTCTCGGATTGAAGTATGCCAGGTGTTTGGCAGATTCGACTACCATTTTGATTTCTTGGAAGGCTTGATCGCATCTCGTAGTCCATTGGAATGGGTGGCCTTGTTTGGTCAGCTTCCTCAGGGGGTAGCTGATCGTGGCGTAGTCCTTAATATAGCGTGCACAGTAACTCTCCATGCCCAGGAAGGGCCACATGTCCCCCACATCTCGTGGCCTCAGGGTGTCATTCAGGGCGGCAATCTTTTCTGGGTCTGGTTTCATTCCGGCTCCTGAGAAGATGTGTCCGAAGAATTTTACTGTGGATTTGTGAAATTCACACTTGTCTTTATTTAGCGTGAGATTGGCCTCCAATAGGGCATGACAGACTCGATCCAGCGCAGTGTCATGTACGTGCATTGTTGCTCCATAAACTAACATGTCATCACTGTAATTTAAAGTGTTGGGAACATGATGAATCACCTTTATAACCGCCTCCTGGAATATCTCATCGGCAGAGGAAACCCCAAAGCGTAGTCTCTTATATCTAAATAAGCCTTGTTGGGTCGAAAAGGTGGTGATGTACCTCGACTCTTCGTGGAGTTTCAGTTGGTGATATCCCTTGTTGAGATCTTACTTGGAGAATATTTGTGCCCCATTGAGTGACGCAATCATATCACTGATATGAGGCCCCAGGTGTCTTTCTCTTTCAATGGCGGTGTTAGTGCCCTCATATCCACAGAGCGACGCACTTTATTGGTTGAGCTTTTCTTGGGCACAACAACCACCAGAGAGACCCAGAGAGTGGGTCCTGATTTCCTCTCAATTATGTCGGCCTGGAGAAGATCCTGCAGTTCCTCTTCTACAGCTTGTTGAAGGTGAAATGGAATTTTCCTGTGATGTTGTGCAACAGGAGTCACTTGTTCATTTATGTGCAATCGAACTTGGCAGTGAGCCATTTTCCCAAGTCCTGTGAACAAATTCGGAAATTTGTAAACCATGTCCGGTTCATCGTCCACTTTGTACAAAATGTCTACTAATCGAAGTCGTTCTGCTGTGGGCAGATTAAGGAGATAGTCTGCTTCCGGACCATCAATGACCTGAATGTGGGCTGGAATAGTTCTGTCCTTGTATGCGAGGTTGGTCGGAAAACAACCCAGACAAGGAAGAGGTTTCTTTGACATCCACGTGTACACCTGTATGTTGGCTTTGTGTAAGTTTGGTGGTGTTTTCATAGTCTTGTATTCTGCGACTGAAATGTAGTTAAGAGATGCTCCGCTATCCAAGACGAATTTGGCGCAGTGTGTATCCATTTTCAGATCTAGTCGCGGGTACTTCTTCAACCGGTCCGGATCTGCAACCATGCATATGTGCTCGTCCTGTCTTGGGA
Organism: Lissotriton vulgaris; assembly: GCF_964263255.1. Taxonomy (NCBI): domain Eukaryota; kingdom Metazoa; phylum Chordata; class Amphibia; order Caudata; family Salamandridae; genus Lissotriton; species Lissotriton vulgaris. Next base: position 289,519,672 of record NC_141689.1, read on the forward strand.
TATTGGTGACAGCAACCTTGACTCACTGGATTGTGATCGCCGAGATTGATATGTCCTATGAGACTGTTGGCTCGACTGCGGGGCGTGGCTAGCAGGCCAACATTTACAACAAGGGGTGGTGAGGGACAGAGTCTCTGAATTAAACAGAATACTCTCACCCAGTCAAGAGATCAGGGCTAGATCCAACACTGTTTTTTAGCTCACTGCACCATCCCAGTTTCAGAACCTGGCTGTATGCAAATTAGTCTGTTCCTGTCCCAGTGCATGATGGGAACAGGGCAAACCAAACTACAAAAGCCAATTCTTACACTGGGAAGGAAACAAGCTACCGGGGACCGGTTTCTGGCATTTCAGCCGTCTTCGGCCCGGCTTGCTTGAATCCTGATGGTGCAATGAGCAAGGGACTCACATCTGAGTATACCCTTCCACGCTTAGGGTGGACAAAAATATTTACAACAAGGGGTGGTGAGGGACAGAGTCTCTGAATTAAACAGAATACTCTCACCCAGTCAAGAGATCAGGGCTAGATCCAACACCGTTTTTTAGCTCACTGCACCATCCCAGTTTCAGAACCTGGCTGTATGCAAATTAGTCTGTTCCTGTCCCAGTGCATGATGGGAACAGGGCAAACCAAACTACAAAAGCCAATTCTTACACTGGGAAGGAAACAAGCTACCGGGGACCGGTTTCCGGCATTTCAGCCGTCTTCGGCCCGGCTTGCTTGAATCCTGATGGTGCAATGAGCAAGGGACTCACATCTGAGTATACCCTTCCACGCTTAGGGTGGACAAAAATATTTACAACAAGGGGTGGTGAGGGACAGAGTCTCTGAATTAAACAGAATACTCTCACCCAGTCAAGAGATCAGGGCTAGATCCAACACCGTTTTTTAGCTCACTGCACCATCCCAGTTTCAGAACCTGGCTGTATGCAAATTAGTCTGTTCCTGTCCCAGTGCATGATGGGAACAGGGCAAACCAAACTACAAAAGCCAATTCTTACACTGGGAAGGAAACAAGCTACCGGGGACCGGTTTCTGGCATTTCAGCCGTCTTCGGCCCGGCTTGCTTGAATCCTGATGGTGCAATGAGCAAGGGACTCACATCTGAGTATACCCTTCCACGCTTAGGGTGGACAAAAATATTTACAACAAGGGGTGGTGAGGGACAGAGTCTCTGAATTAAACAGAATACTCTCACCCAGTCAAGAGATCAGGGCTAGATCCAACACCGTTTTTTAGCTCACTGCACCATCCCAGTTTCAGAACCTGGCTGTATGCAAATTAGTCTGTTCCTGTCCCAGTGCATGATGGGAACAGGGCAAACCAAACTACAAAAGCCAATTCTTACACTGGGAAGGAAACAAGCTACCGGGGACCGGTTTCTGGCATTTCAGCCGTCTTCGGCCCGGCTTGCTTGAATCCTGATGGTGCAATGAGCAAGGGACTCACATCTGAGTATACCCTTCCACGCTTAGGGTGGACAAAAATATTTACAACAAGGGGTGGTGAGGGACAGAGTCTCTGAATTAAACAGAATACTCTCACCCAGTCAAGAGATCAGGGCTAGATCCAACACCGTTTTTTAGCTCACTGCACCATCCCAGTTTCAGAACCTGGCTGTATGCAAATTAGTCTGTTCCTGTCCCAGTGCATGATGGGAACAGGGCAAACCAAACTACAAAAGCCAATTCTTACACTGGGAAGGAAACAAGCTACCGGGGACCGGTTTCTGGCATTTCAGCCGTCTTCGGCCCGGCTTGCTTGAATCCTGATGGTGCAATGAGCAAGGGACTCACATCTGAGTATACCCTTCCACGCTTAGGGTGGACAAAAATATTTACAACAAGGGGTGGTGAGGGACAGAGTCTCTGAATTAAACAGAATACTCTCACCCAGTCAAGAGATCAGGGCTAGATCCAACACCGTTTTTTAGCTCACTGCACCATCCCAGTTTCAGAACCTGGCTGTATGCAAATTAGTCTGTTCCTGTCCCAGTGCATGATGGGAACAGGGCAAACCAAACTACAAACGCCAATTCTTACACTGGGAAGGAAACAAGCTACCGGGGACCGGTTTCTGGCATTTCAGCCGTCTTCGGCCCGGCTTGCTTGAATCCTGATGGTGCAATGAGCAAGGGACTCACATCTGAGTATACCCTTCCACGCTTAGGGTGGACAAAAATATTTACAACAAGGGGTGGTGAGGGACAGAGTCTCTGAATTAAACAGAATACTCTCACCCAGTCAAGAGATCAGGGCTAGATCCAACACCGTTTTTTAGCTCACTGCACCATCCCAGTTTCAGAACCTGGCTGTATGCAAATTAGTCTGTTCCTGTCCCAGTGCATGATGGGAACAGGGCAAACCAAACTACAAAAGCCAATTCTTACACTGGGAAGGAAACAAGCTACCGGGGACCGGTTTCTGGCATTTCAGCCGTCTTCGGCCCGGCTTGCTTGAATCCTGATGGTGCAATGAGCAAGGGACTCACATCTGAGTATACCCTTCCACGCTTAGGGTGGACAAAAATATTTACAACAAGGGGTGGTGAGGGACAGAGTCTCTGAATTAAACAGAATACTCTCACCCAGTCAAGAGATCAGGGCTAGATCCAACACCGTTTTTTAGCTCACTGCACCATCCCAGTTTCAGAACCTGGCTGTATGCAAATTAGTCTGTTCCTGTCCCAGTGCATGATGGGAACAGGGCAAACCAAACTACAAAAGCCAATTCTTACACTGGGAAGGAAACAAGCTACCGGGGACCGGTTTCTGGCATTTCAGCCGTCTTCGGCCCGGCTTGCTTGAATCCTGATGGTGCAATGAGCAAGGGACTCACATCTGAGTATACCCTTCCACGCTTAGGGTGGACAAAAATATTTACAACAAGGGGTGGTGAGGGACAGAGTCTCTGAATTAAACAGAATACTCTCACCCAGTCAAGAGATCAGGGCTAGATCCAACACCGTTTTTTAGCTCACTGCACCATCCCAGTTTCAGAACCTGGCTGTATGCAAATTAGTCTGTTCCTGTCCCAGTGCATGATGGGAACAGGGCAAACCAAACTACAAAAGCCAATTCTTACACTGGGAAGGAAACAAGCTACCGGGGACCGGTTTCTGGCATTTCAGCCGTCTTCGGCCCGGCTTGCTTGAATCCTGATGGTGCAATGAGCAAGGGACTCACATCTGAGTATACCCTTCCACGCTTAGGGTGGACAAAAATATTTACAACAAGGGGTGGTGAGGGACAGAGTCTCTGAATTAAACAGAATACTCTCACCCAGTCAAGAGATCAGGGCTAGATCCAACACCGTTTTTTAGCTCACTGCACCATCCCAGTTTCAGAACCTGGCTGTATGCAAATTAGTCTGTTCCTGTCCCAGTGCATGATGGGAACAGGGCAAACCAAACTACAAAAGCCAATTCTTACACTGGGAAGGAAACAAGCTACCGGGGACCGGTTTCTGGCATTTCAGCCGTCTTCGGCCCGGCTTGCTTGAATCCTGATGGTGCAATGAGCAAGGGACTCACATCTGAGTATACCCTTCCACGCTTAGGGTGGACAAAAATATTTACAACAAGGGGTGGTGAGGGACAGAGTCTCTGAATTAAACAGAATACTCTCACCCAGTCAAGAGATCAGGGCTAGATCCAACACCGTTTTTTAGCTCACTGCACCATCCCAGTTTCAGAACCTGGCTGTATGCAAATTAGTCTGTTCCTGTCCCAGTGCATGATGGGAACAGGGCAAACCAAACTACAAAAGCCAATTCTTACACTGGGAAGGAAACAAGCTACCGGGGACCGGTTTCTGGCATTTCAGCCGTCTTCGGCCCGGCTTGCTTGAATCCTGATGGTGCAATGAGCAAGGGACTCACATCTGAGTATACCCTTCCACGCTTAGGGTGGACAAAAATATTTACAAGGGGTGGTGAGGGACAGAGTCTCTGAATTAAACAGAATACTCTCACCCAGTCAAGAGATCAGGGCTAGATCCAACACCGTTTTTTAGCTCACTGCACCATCCCAGTTTCAGAACCTGGCTGTATGCAAATTAGTCTGTTCCTGTCCCAGTGCATGATGGGAACAGGGCAAACCAAACTACAAAAGCCAATTCTTACACTGGGAAGGAAACAAGCTACCGGGGACCGGTTTCTGGCATTTCAGCCGTCTTCGGCCCGGCTTGCTTGAATCCTGATGGTGCAATGAGCAAGGGACTCACATCTGAGTATACCCTTCCACGCTTAGGGTGGACAAAAATATTTACAACAAGGGGTGGTGAGGGACAGAGTCTCTGAATTAAACAGAATACTCTCACCCAGTCAAGAGATCAGGGCTAGATCCAACACCGTTTTTTAGCTCACTGCACCATCCCAGTTTCAGAACCTGGCTGTATGCAAATTAGTCTGTTCCTGTCCCAGTGCATGATGGGAACAGGGCAAACCAAACTACAAAAGCCAATTCTTACACTGGGAAGGAAACAAGCTACCGGGGACCGGTTTCTGGCATTTCAGCCGTCTTCGGCCCGGCTTGCTTGAATCCTGATGGTGCAATGAGCAAGGGACTCACATCTGAGTATACCCTTCCACGCTTAGGGTGGAGAAAAATATTTACAACAAGGGGTGGTGAGGGACAGAGTCTCTGAATTAAACAGAATACTCTCACCCAGTCAAGAGATCAGGGCTAGATCCAACACCGTTTTTTAGCTCACTGCACCATCCCAGTTTCAGAACCTGGCTGTATGCAAATTAGTCTGTTCCTGTCCCAGTGCATGATGGGAACAGGGCAAACCAAACTACAAAAGCCAATTCTTACACTGGGAAGGAAACAAGCTACCGGGGACCGGTTTCTGGCATTTCAGCCGTCTTCGGCCCGGCTTGCTTGAATCCTGATGGTGCAATGAGCAAGGGACTCACATCTGAGTATACCCTTCCACGCTTAGGGTGGACAAAAATATTTACAACAAGGGGTGGTGAGGGACAGAGTCTCTGAATTAAACAGAATACTCTCACCCAGTCAAGAGATCAGGGCTAGATCCAACACCGTTTTTTAGCTCACTGCACCATCCCAGTTTCAGAACCTGGCTGTATGCAAATTAGTCTGTTCCTGTCCCAGTGCATGATGGGAACAGGGCAAACCAAACTACAAAAGCCAATTCTTACACTGGGAAGGAAACAAGCTACCGGGGACCGGTTTCTGGCATTTCAGCCGTCTTCGGCCCGGCTTGCTTGAATCCTGATGGTGCAATGAGCAAGGGACTCACATCTGAGTATACCCTTCCACGCTTAGGGTGGACAAAAATATTTACAACAAGGGGTGGTGAGGGACAGAGTCTCTGAATTAAACAGAATACTCTCACCCAGTCAAGAGATCAGGGCTAGATCCAACACCGTTTTTTAGCTCACTGCACCATCCCAGTTTCAGAACCTGGCTGTATGCAAATTAGTCTGTTCCTGTCCCAGTGCATGATGGGAACAGGGCAAACCAAACTACAAAAGCCAATTCTTACACTGGGAAGGAAACAAGCTACCGGGGACCGGTTTCTGGCATTTCAGCCGTCTTCGGCCCGGCTTGCTTGAATCCTGATGGTGCAATGAGCAAGGGACTCACATCTGAGTATACCCTTCCACGCTTAGGGTGGACAAAAATATTTACAACAAGGGGTGGTGAGGGACAGAGTCTCTGAATTAAACAGAATACTCTCACCCAGTCAAGAGATCAGGGCTAGATCCAACACCGTTTTTTAGCTCACTGCACCATCCCAGTTTCAGAACCTGGCTGTATGCAAATTAGTCTGTTCCTGTCCCAGTGCATGATGGGAACAGGGCAAACCAAACTACAAAAGCCAATTCTTACACTGGGAAGGAAACAAGCTACCGGGGACCGGTTTCTGGCATTTCAGCCGTCTTCGGCCCGGCTTGCTTGAATCCTGATGGTGCAATGAGCAAGGGACTCACATCTGAGTATACCCTTCCACGCTTAGGGTGGACAAAAATATTTACAACAAGGGGTGGTGAGGGACAGAGTCTCTGAATTAAACAGAATACTCTCACCCAGTCAAGAGATCAGGGCTAGATCCAACACCGTTTTTTAGCTCACTGCACCATCCCAGTTTCAGAACCTGGCTGTATGCAAATTAGTCTGTTCCTGTCCCAGTGCATGATGGGAACAGGGCAAACCAAACTACAAAAGCCAATTCTTACACTGGGAAGGAAACAAGCTACCGGGGACCGGTTTCTGGCATTTCAGCCGTCTTCGGCCCGGCTTGCTTGAATCCTGATGGTGCAATGAGCAAGGGACTCACATCTGAGTATACCCTTCCACGCTTAGGGTGGACAAAAATATTTACAACAAGGGGTGGTGAGGGACAGAGTCTCTGAATTAAACAGAATACTCTCACCCAGTCAAGAGATCAGGGCTAGATCCAACACCGTTTTTTAGCTCACTGCACCATCCCAGTTTCAGAACCTGGCTGTATGCAAATTAGTCTGTTCCTGTCCCAGTGCATGATGGGAACAGGGCAAACCAAACTACAAACGCCAATTCTTACACTGGGAAGGAAACAAGCTACCGGGGACCGGTTTCTGGCATTTCAGCCGTCTTCGGCCCGGCTTACTTGAATCCTGATGGTGCAATGAGCAAGGGACTCACATCTGAGTATACCCTTCCACGCTTAGGGTGGACAAAAATATTTACAACAAGGGGTGGTGAGGGACAGAGTCTCTGAATTAAACAGAATACTCTCACCCAGTCAAGAGATCAGGGCTAGATCCAACACCGTTTTTTAGCTCACTGCACCATCCCAGTTTCAGAACCTGGCTGTATGCAAATTAGTCTGTTCCTGTCCCAGTGCATGATGGGAACAGGGCAAACCAAACTACAAAAGCCAATTCTTACACTGGGAAGGAAACAAGCTACCGGGGACCGGTTTCTGGCATTTCAGCCGTCTTCGGCCCGGCTTGCTTGAATCCTGATGGTGCAATGAGCAAGGGACTCACATCTGAGTATACCCTTCCACGCTTAGGGTGGACAAAAATATTTACAACAAGGGGTGGTGAGGGACAGAGTCTCTGAATTAAACAGAATACTCTCACCCAGTCAAGAGATCAGGGCTAGATCCAACACCGTTTTTTAGCTCACTGCACCATCCCAGTTTCAGAACCTGGCTGTATGCAAATTAGTCTGTTCCTGTCCCAGTGCATGATGGGAACAGGGCAAACCAAACTACAAAAGCCAATTCTTACACTGGGAAGGAAACAAGCTACCGGGGACCGGTTTCTGGCATTTCAGCCGTCTTCGGCCCGGCTTGCTTGAATCCTGATGGTGCAATGAGCAAGGGACTCACATCTGAGTATACCCTTCCACGCTTAGGGTGGACAAAAATATTTACAACAAGGGGTGGTGAGGGACAGAGTCTCTGAATTAAACAGAATACTCTCACCCAGTCAAGAGATCAGGGCTAGATCCAACACCGTTTTTTAGCTCACTGCACCATCCCAGTTTCAGAACCTGGCTGTATGCAAATTAGTCTGTTCCTGTCCCAGTGCATGATGGGAACAGGGCAAACCAAACTACAAAAGCCAATTCTTACACTGGGAAGGAAACAAGCTACCGGGGACCGGTTTCTGGCATTTCAGCCGTCTTCGGCCCGGCTTGCTTGAATCCTGATGGTGCAATGAGCAAGGGACTCACATCTGAGTATACCCTTCCACGCTTAGGGTGGACAAAAATATTTACAACAAGGGGTGGTGAGGGACAGAGTCTCTGAATTAAACAGAATACTCTCACCCAGTCAAGAGATCAGGGCTAGATCCAACACCGTTTTTTAGCTCACTGCACCATCCCAGTTTCAGAACCTGGCTGTATGCAAATTAGTCTGTTCCTGTCCCAGTGCATGATGGGAACAGGGCAAACCAAACTACAAAAGCCAATTCTTACACTGGGAAGGAAACAAGCTACCGGGGACCGGTTTCTGGCATTTCAGCCGTCTTCGGCCCGGCTTGCTTCAATCCTGATGGTGCAATGAGCAAGGGACTCACATCTGAGTATACCCTTCCACGCTTAGGGTGGACAAAAATATTTACAACAAGGGGTGGTGAGGGACAGAGTCTCTGAATTAAACAGAATACTCTCACCCAGTCAAGAGATCAGGGCTAGATCCAACACCGTTTTTTAGCTCACTGCACCATCCCAGTTTCAGAACCTGGCTGTATGCAAATTAGTCTGTTCCTGTCCCAGTGCATGATGGGAACAGGGCAAACCAACATGGCGGATGGAGTTTGCTAGTGCTCCGGTGCCGCTGGGGGAGGTTCGATCCTGCAACCCACGCCGAGGGGCCGCTCACACCTAAAAACGGCTGCATACTGAAGCTCCTAACCCCCGGCTGCCCCGCTGAAACTCCTGAAGCTCTGGCGGCAGGGACCTCGGAGTTGTGCCGTGGCTGAAGGTGGGGCCTGGTGTCGCGCTGCAGACCGGGGCCTCGAGTGGTAGCAGCACCCGGTGGACGTGAGCCGAGAGGGGGCGGCGCGCCGGAGGCCCCGAGACCAGAAGTGGACCCCTGGAACGCGGACCCCGACCCCGCGGCGGCCGAGAGGAGCGGACGACACCCTGGGACCCCGAGAGCTGAGTGGGGGGTCGGGAGCTGCAGACGGGGGCGCCTGAGCGCGGACGCTGTGACCCGAATATTCCCGCCGCCGGTGGCGCCATTGGATGCGGTGCCCCACCGCCTGATCTGCCCCCTGCCCGCGAGGATTGCCGGTGAGAGGTCCGTGGGAGAGGGGGGGACCCCTGAAAGCCCTGAGCTGAGCGGAGGACCGAGGACTGGGATAGCGCTACGGCCCCATAGCCTGAAGAGGGCAGACTGGGGAGGACGGAGACCCCTGGGGTAGAGGCCGGGACCGGCTGGGACGCCCTGACTGCCCGGCTGCGACGCGGTGGGACTGAGGGGGTGTGAGCCGGCCCCACGAGGCAAACTAGAGGTCGGAGCGCCGGTGAGGCCTGGACCGGGGCTGTTGGAACCCCCGAGGCGCCTAACCTGCTCCATTATCGGCAAGGCCCCGGCTACACTTCGCCCATACAGTGCTGGAGACTCAGGCGGGGCGGCACCCACTTGATCCTGCTTCTGCTCTTGGCCCCTGCAGAAAGCTGGGTAGGGAGAACGACATAGCGCCTCGAGGTGATTGGCGCTGCGAAGGGCCCCAACGCCCTTATACGCTGAACGGAGCCCAAGGGGGTCACGGCATCCTTCAACAGATACCCCGGGATGTGAGTGCTGGGAGAGGCCAACGAAGGGGCTACTAGCGCAACAGTCACGCCCCGGACGGCTGGGGTTTGCGCCCCTGCCGCCGCCTGGACACCTGGCGCTTACCATGGTGCGCAAAGGCATGAGGAACACGGAGGGCAAGGAAGGACAGGTCACGGGCCCTACTCAAGATGCGGACCCCGGGGGCTCTGCACCGCTGACGTTGGCTTCCTCCCTCTCAGAGAGTCAGCAAGGTGATAAGCTGGACCTTATACTTAAGGAGATCAGAGACTCCAGAGCTATGATGGAGACGCAGATGGGCACCCTCACCACTAACCTCTCCCTGCTTAAGGCGGACCACGAGAAACTAGCGGACAAAGTTAAGGACCAAGGTCTCTCGCTGGCTGAAATTACCCCGGCGGTGGCGGAACACACGGACTCCATCCAGCTGATCCAGCGTCAAGTCAAAACCCTGATGGAACGCGTGGAGGATGCAGAAGGGCGCAATCGACGCAATAACATTCGCGTTATTGGCATGCCGGAAAGAAGCGAGGGATCACGTCCGGCAGAGTTCATGGAACAGTGGTTCCGAGATAACGTTGCCCCTGAAGGTCTATCGCCGTTCTTTTGTGTAAAGAGGGCCCATAGGATCCCAACTGGCCAGCCTAAACCGGGACAGACGCCACGGCCACTCATTGTCCGGATCCTAAATTACCGGGACAGAGTCATGCTGCTAAATCAGGCCAGAATAAAATCGGTCATACCGTGTGAGAATAAAAGAATATCTCTGTATCCGGATTACACCACTCAAGTGCAAAAACAACGGTCGTCGTATTATGAGGTGAAACAGAAACTCCTAAAGGCGAAATTACGCTATGCCTTACTGTTCCCTGCGTGCCTGAAGGTAATCCATGACAAGAAGACCCACTTTTTTGAAAGCCCCACAGATGTGGAAGAATGGGTGGAGGTGATGGACATTGAGGAAAGACTGGACCCGACACAGACCTCCGAGGACAGCAGGTCCAAGGAAAGCCAGCCTCAGGAGGAGGACGGGAGCGGCGCCCGACGCAATCATCCAAGACAGCGTAAACCGACTGCCCATCAGCAGAAGCAGGAACAGGTGGAGGCAGTGGCAGCAGTGGGCTCCTTCAGAGACGACCGAGAGACAATCAACACTGATACTGAGGATAGCACAGTCCACTCGGACTCGGACAACAGTATAGTCCTGTTCCCGACGGTGACACCTAGAGCCGCGGACGAACTTCTAGACAATGCCCAAGAGTAAGACCTCCTATGGACCAGACCTGAAGCTTGACTACACTACGATATCCTTTTTGTTTTGTGTGTGTGGACTAAGGGGGGGGGGGGGGGTGAGGGGGGGTTTGCTCCGAAAATGTATTTGGCCCTTCTTGGTTGGCGAACACTACGTGGCCTAACCATGGGTGGGGAAAGAAAATTAGATGCGGGGACCGTGAGACGTGACTCCTGCATCTCCTGAGATCCTACGGCACTTGGCCGCTGGTTGCTAACTGTAACAGTGTGAGACTGGCCTTGTTTCCTCCCCCCTCCCCCTTCCTCTCCCCCCCTCCCTCCCACAAGACGTGGACACATATACCGAACAATCCCGTAAGAACTCTCCCGGCGGCGCCGTTGAGCCGGCGACTTGACCAGGCATGGCACTATGGACACGGCCAGCGCTTGGCCCACCCCCCCTAGCGTATGCAACGTTACCTGTTTAATTAAGTTACAATGTTTATGGTTCGGCACAGCAGAGTTCAGAGGCTGCGCCTCCACAGTTGGGGTTTGGGATAGGGAGGGTACTGTCTCCTGGTTGACACGGGCGAATCACTCACTAAGACATATGGGAATACTCCTTGCGACACCTACATGGGGTTATGGCTGAAACACAAGGCAAGTACAGGCTGGTCACCTGGAATGTGAGAGGGCTGGGGGCAGTGCAGAAGCGACACAGGGTGCATGCCTTCCTGCTACGACAAAAGGCACAGATAGTGTTCCTACAGGAGTCACACATGACACACTCCGAAGCACTCCTGCTACGGAAAAAATGGAGAGGTACTATCTTCTCTGCCTTCTCCAGAGGGGCCACGATATGGGTACGCCACGGCACTCCATTTGTAGAACTGGAGAGACGAACAGACGAACAAGTGCGCTATGTGTTGGTGAGGGGCACCCTAGACGGGGAGTTGGTAGTGTTGGGCAGCATCTATGCCCCAAATTTCGACCAAGATAAGTTCCTAGCTGCAGTGGGACGGGCATTGACGGACTGGGTGGACGTCCCCTGGCTCTTGGGAGGTGACTGGAACATGATCTTAGATGTGGCCCTTGACAGATCGCACCCCCCCCTTCAGGCGGCGGGAATACATAAACTGTCTGAACTGTTTGGGACGTGGCTTCGGGGCTAGGGGTTGGCTGACATCTGGCGCACACTGCACCCAACACATAAAGAATACTCATACTACTCCCCTGTACACAACCTACATACCAGACTAGATAGATTTGTATGCTCCACCTCAGTCGCGACTAGATGCGACTCGTCAGATTACCTTGCTAAAACGTTCTCAGACCACCGGCTGCTAACGCTTGACCTACATTGGGGTAGAGTGCCCTCACCTGTCCCTACCTGGAGGCTTAACCCTAAGTTGCTCGAGGATGGCCCGTTTCGGTCACACATAGCTGAAGCTTTAACTGGCTACTTCGACACAAACTGGGACTCTGCGTCCTCGAACCTAGTGGTATGGGACGCGATAAACTGTGATACGGGGGGCTGCTATAGGCCGCCTAGTGGGAGCCAGACAGGAGATCCACAGTAGGCTATGTGAGGTGGAGAAGCGCTTGCGTGACCTTGAAAAGGCGGTGGGGCTGGACCCTGTCTGACAGACTGATCTACAGCAGTGCAATATCGAACATGCTGAACTGTTAGAGACCCTGAGAGTGATGGACTACGGGGCCTACTTGAAACGACAACAGTCGGAGGCGGACAGGTCCGGTGCTCTGCTTGCCCGGCTGGTCCGGGATGCCCCTGAGAGCCCTACAATAACGTCTATCCGGAACGCGGCGGGTGACTTGATACACACTCAACTGGGAATCAACAATGTATTTAAGACTCACCTAGAGAACCTCTATGCTCCCCCTTCTGTAGTGGATAGGGACGAACTGACGGACTTCCTGGACGAACTGACGCTCCCAGTGTTGGCCCCTGGAATCCAGGCGGCTCTAGCCGGGCCTATAACACAGCAGGAAATAAAGGTGGCAATCCACTCGCTTAGCCGGGGCAAAACCCCAGGCATGGATGGCCTACCAGGGGAGTTTTATCAGACATATGCTGATGTGCTGACCCCTGTCCTGGAGAAAATATACATCACGGCGTACGAGGCTGGCCATCTCCCGGCTACCACCATGCAGGCCCTGGTGATCTCTATCCCGAAACCTGGCAGGGACACCCAAGATGTAGGTAATTACAGGCCCCTCTCCATGCTCTCCACGGAGTATAAGATCCTTAGTAAAGCTATTGCCATGAGGATCCAACACCACCTCCCTGGCCTGATCCATACTGACCAATGCGGCTTTCTCCCAGAGAGGAGTACCTCCCAGAACTCGAGGCGACTCCATGCCCTCATGACAACTACGCCCCACAACCTACCACACGCCGGCTGTATAGCACTAGACCTCCGGCAGGCGTTTGATTCCCTTACGAGGAACTTCATGTTCGAAGTCCTGCATCGCTTTGGTTTCCCGGACGGCCTTATAAAATGGATCCGCCTATTATACACGGGCCCGATGGCTAGGGCACGCACGGGGAGACACACATCGGACAGCTATGAAGTCCATAGGGGCACCAGACAGGGCTGCCCACTGTCGCTACTACTGTTTGTGCTGACGCTGGAACCCCTGGCTATCTCGCTTCGCAATAGAGCTGCGGAGGACGGCATACCGGTGGAAGGCACCGACCACATGATCTCAATATATGCCGACGACATCTTGGTGTTCCTCCGGAATCTGCGGGGGGACCACTCGGTCCTGGCAACTATCTTTAGACGGTTTGAGGTCATATCTGGGCTGGCTATAAATCCAGGGAAGTCCCTGGGTTTCTTCTTTCGAGATGGCCGACAGCCCCACCTCATACAGTTCGGGGCCTACGAAATCCAAGTGGCGCCGACCACGTTTAAATATTTCGGAATACAGGTCTACCGGGACCCGGAGGCCCAGATTGACGGTAATATCCGTAAGGCCATTACTGGCCTGCGAGGTAGCATAGGCTTCTGGACGTCCTTACCCCTATCGGTGATGGGACGAGTGGCGGTCTCGAAGATGGTCCTGCTTCCCCGCATACTGTATTATTTCGTGAACCTGCCGGTTATGCTCCCGCGCCAGATCTTTACCACGCTAAATACATTACTGGTTAGCCTCATATGGGGCTCGGGGAGAAGGCGGATCAGCCTTAAAAAACTGCAACTGAACACCAGACAGGGCGGCCTGGGTGTGCCGGACCTGCGTAGTTACTACTATGCCAGCCAACTCCAATGGCTGACCCGATGGGTGGCGGGCAGGGACCTGCATGAGATAGCTTACACGGCGGATAAATTAGCGCGTGGAGACCTGCACTCCCTCCTCTTGCCCAATGCTAGGATCTCTGGGGACTGTCACCCCCTCCTACACGTGGCCTTGACCTGCTGGAAGAAAGCACTGTCATACTCGAGTGGGACCTCCCCATATGCGGACAATATACCACTACTGGGAATCCCGACACCACAGGGGACCCTGACACTGCGCAGATTACGACCCTGGACGGAGACTGGGGTGGACAGGGTGGGAGACCTGTTCGGCGACGACACCATGCTGGACCACGCCTCGTTTGTACAAGCCACGGGAGCACCCTCACGCTTATACCTACTACACGCCTCGGTGACACACTACGTGCGACGGGCTTGGGCCCCACAGCGTGCAGAACCGGAGCAACACGAATTAGTACATCTCTTATACTGCATGGGCACGGGGGGACACTTAGTGAAATGGCTATATGTTGGCATTAGGGAACATGTACCTTCGCAGATTGCTACACTCAAGGAGACCTGGACTACAGACTCCGGGGAAAACATAACGGACGGGGAGTGGAAAATTATCCTAGGTCATCATAGACGGGTGTCCAGGAATGTTAAGTTTCAGTTCATACAGGCCATGGTTCTCCACAGGGCTTACCTTACACCCCAGAGGTTGCATCGGATGTTCCCTGCCACCGCACACTGCTGCCCGAGATGTTACCAAGACGAAGCACATATTCTCCACATGCTGTGGTCATGCCCGAAGTTGCACGCTTATTGGGGAACAGTCAAACATACGCTACACTCCATAACAACACTCCAGATCCCTGAGGGAGCGTCACCATGCCTACTGGGGAACAGGAAACGGCCCAAGACATGCAAGGCACAGCTGAAACTTATGGATCTGGCACTAGTGCTGGCGATCAGGGTGCTCACCATGCGATGGAAGTCGCCCAGGGCCCCACAAATAGAAATATGGCGCAGCGACTTACTGAAATGGGGCAAAGCAGAATCCGCGGCGCTGCGAGAAGAGGAGAGCAAGGGCCTGCGCAAATATCCCATAGCTCAGGAATGGGACGTAATGCTGCTGGAGCTGGAAGAGACAGACCTAGATAGTTCGGGAGACCCGGTGGAGTGACCTCACATGGGCAATGGGAGGGGGACGGGAACCACGAGCACCATTGCGACTCACAAGGGCTAGACCAGACCTAGGGCTTTTACCAAATTACAAATGGACAGAGCCACTCTGACCCAGGATGGGGGGTGCACAAGTGAGAACGACCAGGAGACAGCGGGTGGGTGGGCGGGCGGGTGGGAAGGGAGGGACAGTTGGGGTGTGACACTTATGCAAGACACGATTCTGGAGTTTACAGAGTATATATGAGATGTATCCGGGGATTGCTCTGACAAGCAACTTTTATCTGTAATGTACTGCTCCCACAAATTAATGGTTATGAAAACGGAAAAGACTGATGTACGCGGAGATAAGAAAATGTACGGAAATGTATCGTATCCTGTGACAGTCACGAATAAAGAGTTTAAAAATAAAAAAAATAGAGACTGTTGGTTCGACTGCGACGAGCCATTGGAGGAATCTCTGTAGTTCCACACTGCTTTGGCATGGTGGCGAGTGTTAGGCTGCTTAAATTGTCTGTAGTTGTCTCTGCGGGTGTCTTTTCGAGGAGCTCCGCAAACATTCTCAAAATGATTCTCACTGCCACACTTCCTGCATTTTTGAACCACTGCTGGACATGTCTCTGTGTGAGGGAAGTCATAACCGCAGCAATAACATTTAAGTTGACTCTCTTGTCGTTTGTCAGATCTGCTTGAGCTGCGACGTCGACGACTTGCGTAGTGAGAAGGAACTTTGGATCTGAGTGATCGCTGCTTTGCAGGGGACGACTTGTTGGTGGTGCGTGATTGTAGCCAAAATGCTTATTCACGTTTTTCACCTCTTCAAGCTTCCATTTTCTTGGCCTGTTCTTCTGCCTGATCGTGCACGCGCGTCATTTCTTCTATCGCATCCAGGGAGTCGCTTTTCTTTAATAGGCGTCTGCTTAGAGAACTCAGATTGACACTCTTCTATGATTCTCAGGCGAAGGGCGTCTTCCGTCGAGAACAAGTCAAATTCGCAGTAGCGGGCCAAACGTCTCAGTCGCGTGATGAAGGTACTCATAGGCTCGTCTTTTTCTTGAGCAGCTAAATTGAATGTGTATCTTTCATAGTCAATATTACGTTTGTGAAGAAATGTTCTGTTTAGTGCATCACGCAAATTGGCATAGGATGAAACGGCGTCAGCTGGGAGCTCCTTTATAATCTGACCAAGATCTTTTCCAATTAAATTAGTTATGCAATCAGCTGTTGTTCCTCCTCGGTCACATGAGACCCTTTCATGAAGTCTTCGAAGTCTTCTATCCATTCCTGCCAGCGAAGGCCCATACCTCCCCCCGAAATGAGGACCAGAGGTTCAGGTGGGCGTAAAAAGGAGACCCCAAGCAGTCCACGTCTGTGTCCACCCATTTGGCCACCCATGTGCACTGTGGATGAAGGTGACTCGTGCCTGGTGGTGGCGCTGGTCGAGGCATGATTCTGTTGAGATGTTGGCGATCCGGACATCGCACGACAATGCGGTCACCAGCTGGGCCCCACTGAAGAACCAACCACTAAAAGGTGGTCACTCTTGACTGGAAGCGTAATTATTTTCACCTGCAGGAACACCCCTCAAGGGCAGACAACTATGTGGGCTGTCAGTCCTAAGATTCCGCCCCTGTGGCTGTTTGGCGTAGTTTTTGGCACTTCCTAGTGTCTTTTGCCAAGGTTTGTTGTATTTTCGAGCAATTGCCTGACTCCAAAATGGACGCCGGACCCAGCTCGCAGGGGATTGGTCTGACTTAAAGATGGTCTCCAGCGAAATCTCGTTTCCCCTCGAGATTTCGGGTCCGATGCAGGCAATAAGGACGGCAGCCACTACATACCGGTATTTGGCAGCCCCCTGACAAGGCACAGCATTTCACTCCGCACTCCTGTGCGAGCGGCAGACACAGCAGACAGCCGCAAGCACTCACGGATGTGAGGACGCACCAGGGTGGGCTCCGGGTGCTCCGGGGAATGACACCGACTTCCTTGCGACAGAGGTGAGCTCCCAGGTCGCGGCGAGACCAGCACACTTGCAGGACACGCGTAGCTGGGGTGGGCTCCCAGTGCGCGCAAGCAGAAGTCGCAGCTCCAAGGCAGCGGAGCGATCGCCGAACGCGGCGAGTACAACGCAACCGGGTTGGGCACCCGGTTCGCAACACAGCGAGGCTCTGAGGCAGCGGAGCACACGCCGGAGTGCAGGTACACAGCAGTCAGGAGTTCCCCACCTCGTCGCCAGTTGTAGTATCGTCACCCTGGCATGAATGACGCTGATACTGTGATGTGGGTTTAAGAGCTTTATTCGTGTCCCTCCTGCTTTCTCTCGTCCCTACTCTGCACTGCCCCCTCCTTCACTCTCGCTGCTCCTCCTCTTCCGCCCTGCGGCTCTCCTCCCACCTTCTTACCACATGTGCTGGTCCTAGCGCCCAGCACATGTCAGGACATTACAGGAAGTTGTCTTGTCATTATTACTCCAGCCATCTTCCCTGTGACAGTCCTTGCAAACAGAGGGTACACTTGAGCACAATTAAAATACAACCACAGAAGACAACCTGCAGCCATATGTAAACTCCAAGAGTGCCTTAAGTAGCAAGTGGTTGAATTCTTCCAAATTGTGCTTTGAAGGTAGGGAGGTGAAGGCCTTGAGCTAGCTTTACGATGCATTGTATCATTCACAAGCCTGCTCTAACATCCTTGTAAAAACCAGGACTCCAACCTCCCCCTATTAAAAAATTATCTAAAGATGCGCTTCTTTTAAGAACACTACATTGTGATGCTTTATAACCCCTTCATACATAATGTGTGTGACTCTCCAAATGCTCGTCTGAAACCCATACTGTACAGTACTGCCCTGATGCTAGCTGGGTTTAAGCTATAAAAATGCATTTCCATACAGAAGTGCATATCTTGAAAACTGAAATTATGCAGCTCTACAGCTCAGTGTCTGAAATGCAAAGAGGAGAGTCCTGGAAACTGAATCCCAGAGATGGGCTATTTGTAAGTCAAAGACAGCTAAATGAAACCTGACAGGCCTCCCCCGTTTGTACTGCATTAAGGCTCAATTAGCATTTCCAAAAGGGACTTCAGAAAGGGACATCAACAGAAAGTGGTTGGCACAAACCTATTGAGGATTGAAAAGTTCTGTGTACCACAGTTAAAGAGAGAATACGGTTTCTTCAAGAGTGCTATATCAGAACAGGCTGAAAGATAGCTTGGCACAAGAGAGCCCACACCCTCCATTTCTAGGGCCCAAAGAATCCCCCCAAGTGCAAGACCAATAGGATCGCAAGCGAACATCTTTAATTGGGCTCTAAAAAAATTAGCCACAATGAGTCACAAGGAAGATAGGAGTCTGGTTAAGACACATGCACTCAGTTTCCAAGCAAATAAGGTTTCAAAGGAAGATATTTGTTATATAATTGCCATTAAAAGAAGCCAAATGTATCAGTCAAGGAAACTTGAGAGAGGAGCAGAACTGTGAAGTATGCCAAGTAAACAAATCAGCACAGAATTATTCTGCTATGGAAAGTCTCCAACCTAGCTGGCGGAACAGTAAGAGAAAGTTAAACTTCCAAAGAGGTGGTTTTGCTAGAACAGCAGAAAGAGTTGGTGCATTGAACAATATTATATATGTCGCAGAGAAAGATGCTCTTTATCAGTGGGTGAGCTCAGGCTAGTGGAAAAAGCTGCAGCTTCACAATCCCCTGATTATCCACAGTACCCTCTAGCAGTGAAACCACTGTTAAGAGTTTCACTTAAGAGAAAACTGGTGAGGCTATTGAAAAATGTCAAAATAGAACTAACGATGAGGAATGAACGGTTAGATGGTAATCATCCAATGAGGGATTGCACGGAGATAAGCATGTCTTAGCAGGACCGTCAAATAGCATTGTCTTAGGTCAACCATGTGGAATACTTAAAGAAAGTAACTGGCAGTTAATAATAACCATTTCTAAGACCATAGCAAAATTAGTCAAACAGCTACATGATTTACCCCTTGTAGTCCTGTAAAATCTACACTGCCAAAGAATAACACAGGTCTAATTCTGTTGTCAAGAGTAAGTCCAATAGAGCAAAAGGAGGTTCACTGGGAGGAAGAGAATAGCAGCAGGACCTGGTTTAGTTCAGAATTTGGAAGGGTACCTTATGTTTCGAGTGCAGTAAGCTAGCCTCATACTAGGAAATTATGACAGCAGAAAAGAATTTGATAAATCCACGCTGATAATCAGATACTCAAAGGAGGAAAGTTCTGAGCAATAACCTCGCAAAGAATTCAGCCATTGATGGTTTCCGTGCACGGGATGCCGGTGCGACCCTTCACAGAGGTTCTACTTGCAACTCTTTATAAATGGATTTTCTTGAAAGAATTAAGTCTCGGAACACCTCACTGGAATTCACCTTATTAGTAACTGATTCATGGACAAATTCTCCAGTTTACATGAAATAGGACCACAGTGGCTCTGGTACCATCCTGTCATACATGACTGAAATTCATATATTCCACTGGGGTCTACATAAATCTTAACCATTACAAAACTCCATGTGGCTGAACCTAAGCAAGTAACTGAAATAAGAATAAGCCCAGGAAGGAGACTGCGATCGTTGTAGGGAACACACAACTGCAGCATATTGCCCGCTAACCTGAGTTGTTCTGGCATAAACCTCAAGTTACCACACCCCTTATTAGAGCCATACCTATGAAATACACATCTTAAGGAAAGCTATTGGAACCCTGCCAGTGCTGATGTAATTAAACATTAGTCAGATCCTAATTTGGAAGAGTCCATATCCCTTATGTAATAGAGCTTGCTGGGCCCGGGGAAAATCCAGAAGGCACTGAAAGCGTGGTTGTATTATTTTGCTTAGCAGTCGTAATACCACAGATCCAGACAGCTTAATTAAAGAGAAATGTGTTCACTCGTAGTGCTTGCTGCAACAGAAGTGAAGCTCCCTGGTGTAGCTAAAAACTGGAGATTAATATTGAGATATGTTGCCACATCTAAGACCACAATTGCCATCCTCTGTTGTATTTCAAATTTGAAACTTTCAAAGTAAAGTACAGGGCACGTGATAACAAAGGGACATCAACCATCCACATTCAAACACAGTGTCTGAATACACTTGTATTATTCCACATGACTTTAAGGAAGGAATTTCAAAATCCCAATAGTGGGGCTTTAACCCACAAACCATATCATTGGTACATCGCAAAAATGAAATATCATTACATCTGCAAGTTACTGCTGGGCTGACCTCTGAAGCAGTGAACTTGCTACTATCTCATTGGAACCTCTAATATGCATTGGGGAAACTGAAGCGATCAGTCCTAAGGATCACTTGCCAGGAACCTAACAATGAATAGAAATGCCTAGACTATTCCTAAATCACATACCCATCGACTCACAACTATAAGAATGTGAGTTTCTATTGTTTGTGCTCTGCTTGTAAGACACTAATCTGTGAGCTTACGACATATGTAAATCAGTGATTTGTGGTCCTCCGTGTTGGGCACCATCCCGCTAACTCTTTGCACACTCACTCTCATAAAGGTTGGTATGGGTTAATTCACCATAGGCCTGCTCAGGAGTACTGCTGCTCTGAAGACTGCCTGAAGAGGCAGTTATCCCAACTTGCAGATTTGAAGTAAGGGATCGCTGCTCTGGTTATACCTCAACCTGCCACAACATTGTCTGTTGCACGAAAGATAGATGCCAGGGGATAGAAGATAAACGGATCTTTCTTGTGTGCAGTTAAGTACAGCCTTTCGGAGCTCAATCCATTCTACCAACGGAAAGGATGAATATCAGACCGGGTAATACCCACCACTTCCTTTGAGGTGGCTAAAGCACAACCATGAAGCCTGATGAGCATTTAATTGCAGGGCCCTTACAAATTTGGCACAATAGAAATTCAAAGTTTGGAAACATAAATCTGAGCAAACGCCTTTTTCTTAGACTGCAGAGCATAATTAATAGTTTCTGGGAGGAGACTGGAAAATAGAATGTGTGATTTCTATTCAAGAGATTGAGTATGGGCTATCCAATTGGACCTCTTGTTGATCAATACTTCTTCCCACATAATTCTTACCTTGTGTATTATGTGCCAGCTACATTGGATCTGGAAAGAATCTGGAGCAATAGGTCCCCAGCACCACTACACAACTCCATTCACAGTACACATTCCCAGGAAGTGTGACCTCAGCCGATATATGATGGCCCCTTGGATGATTGTTCTAGTTCCTTTTTCCCATCCTTTACCAACATGGCTCTGGAGCTCTTTTTCAGTATCATCTGAATTCCTCAAACACTCCACCTAAGTTCTTGGCGTTCAAACGCTGTTGACAATGTCCCAAGAAGATGACTTTCTCAGATCACCACAACTTATGCATGAGGTGTAAGTAAGTAAGTATAGACTTTATTTCGGTTTTGATTCAAACCATAAAAGTACATATACAATATAAACAATATAAAACACAGTAATTATAAAATGTGAGCAATAAAGTGCAAAAGTGCAAAGTACAGCAGGTTCCATACACAAAGAATTCATTTAGAAAGATAATTAAATCAACAAAGGTACCATCATTGGTCCAGACAATTTCTCAGCTTGACAGTCAATTTTAAAAATTCAGTAACTTGGAGAATACTGTCACTGTGCATAAGTTGCAAATACATTAATGCTGGTCTGATCTGATTAAAATTGAGTTTCTTTAAAAGATCTACCAGATAGCGTTTGCGCGGGTATTCATAAAATTTACATAAAAATATAAAATGCAGCATATCCTGTGGAGACTTCCCGTCGCAGCCACAGGGAGCAGTAGGTTTGTTAAAAACATCATTTTTTGGTCTAAACAGCAGACGATGAAAAAGATTTAATCTAAACCTTGTTATCAGGAACTTCTCATGAGAAGTCAGCAAGCCCATCAAATAAGACTCAATCATATCACATGTTTTTAGCACAGCAAATTTTCTTACACTGGGTTTCAGGAGATCCTCCCCTTCTCTTTTGAGCTTTCTGTCCGTAAGGAAGGCACGCTTAACTGCCTCCACATCCCCCTTTACAATCCCGCTCGGGTTCTCAAACAAGTCCAAACGGCCGAGCCTTGAACAGTTGGATTTCAAATATTTTAACAAGGGGGTACCCATTGCCTTTTCCTGCAACAGAAAATCTCTCGCAATCAAATGGGTCAGTGGTATGTCCTGATTCAGCCACATTTTTAACCAGCAGATCAACGGGCGTGAAGAAAAAATATCACATAAATATTGTGACCCTAACTCTTCATGTACTACAAAGTTGGATGTACCTGCTGGGACACACAGGACACATTACATGAAAGAGTTTTCAACAATCTGTAATTGTTCACCGGTCACATAGCCCCATATTTCACTACCGTGAACAGCGGTTGCCACTGATTTTGCATTGTATAGTTTCAGCATAGCATTAGTAGGTTTTTTCCCCAGTTTTGATGCGAAGTTAAAAATGGTAGCATTCACCCTTGACAATTTCCTTTTATTTTTGTCAAGATGTGGAGCCCAGTTATGTTTGGTATCAAAAAGGACCCCAAGATACGAGAATGATTTCGAAATGGGGATTGCTACATCATCTATTTTAAATAAAAAGTTCCTTATTGGTTGTTGGCCAACTTGCATAACAAAAGATTTAGAATTGTTGACCAGGAGGTCTCTATTCGTCATGAATGTTTTAAAAGCATTTAGTAAAGCTTGAAGACCCCTCTCGGTTCTAGAAATTAAAACCGCATCATCTGCATATAAAAGAACAGGAATACCCCGCCTGCCGACTCTGGGACAGTCAGCCTTTACATTCTGCAATAGGCTATCTAGCTCATTAATATAAAAATTAAAAAGAAAGGGGACAAGAATACATCCTTGACGCACCTACCCCCTTTCTGATGTTAAAATTACCAGTTACACACAGATCTTGAGAATACCTAACATTAGCACTAGTATTGCTATGTTGATCAGCGAGGAAATTAACAATCCCACTGTCAACACCCTTATCCCTCATGGACTGCCACAGCTTTCCCCTGTTAACACACTCGAAAGCTGATGACAGATCCATGAAGGCAAGGTGGACAGTACCCTTTTGGGCAACAGTGTACTTGCTTAATATTAAGAAGAGGTTAACGCACTGTGTAATAGTAGAGCGTCCACTGCAGAAACCATACTGAGAAATGGACATAATACTATGTTCGAGGCATATGGGCTGCAGATGGTACATTATGAATAGATCGCCATCTGGTGTTGGGCTCGGATGATTGCACTTTGTTTTTCTCTTGGAGAGTCTTTTGTATCTTGGTGACTCCTCCCTTAGTTGGTAGTGCGCATGGGCATCGGCTCCATCCTTAGATTGTTTTTTTCCGCCATCGGGTTCGGATGAGGATCGAGACGCTCCAGATCAACTTCAGAAGAAAGTGATTTATCGGCGCGTATTCCCTTCCCAATTCGACGGTATTGTTATCGAACGCGTTTCATTTCCATTCCGACGCGTTGCAAATTCAAAATCGAAGAGAAAAACTTGGATCTACGTCGAAGAACAGGAGGCCTTTCTCGACGCAGTCAAGCCCGGAGTCCATGGAAAGGACTCCATTCAAAAAATGTCCAACGTGTGGTACTAAGTTCCCACACAAGGACCTACACGAGGTGTGCAACCTCTGTCTATCACCTGAACACGAATCCAGGGACTGCGAAGCCTGTGCAGCATTCTCCTCCAAGCTAACGATTAGAAATCGTCGAGCTCGAAGACACGAGGTTTCCAGAATGCAGGCGGAGGCGATCCCGGAGCTGTTCGGAGACGAGCAAATCGAGGAAGAAGAGGACCAGTCGGGGTCGGAAGGGGACCAGTCGGAGGTTGAAGAACTCATCGAGCAACAAACCGTGAGAGACGACGTCCCCTTACCGAAAAACCGACCCGTGCGGTAACGACCCCGCCCTCGGGCCCGGTCAAACCGCAGAAAAAAAGTTTCCGACGCCCCGCCCTCGGGCCCGGCAACTAAACTGAAACTGAAACCGAAACACTCGGACCCCCACCATGTCGGATCCGAGAAAAGGGCGACATCGACTTCGGCACCGAGGCTACATACAAGGGAAAGCTCGGTATCGAAACATTCCATGTCGAAGCATAAATATGATTTATCGTCCAAGATACACTCGATACCCAGAAAGTCGGAATCGAGCAGACATTCGGTGTCGAAAACAACAAGATCTGACGATCGAAAACAAAAGCACCTCTCGGAACCAGGACCTTCGGTACCGATTCAGGAGCAACAGACAGATCCCAAACAAAAGATCTTGTTTATTGATCCGCAAACTGGGAAAGTGGTCACGAAGAAGAGAAAGAGTGAACAGTCAGAAGGTAAACCTCTTCCTTCAAAAAAGAGAACAATGGGGACAAATATAACTCCTCCTGCTTCTCCTCGACCTAAAGTCACACCCTCTTCTCCTATTCCTCACAATAGGACAAATATTCCTACACCTTCCACACCAAGACCAGCTACACCTCAGTCAGATGTAGACAGTGATCTAGGGGAGGGAGAACCTCAAGGGGATGACAAAACTATCCCAGATGAGGAGGACCCATGGGAAAACTATGATGTAGGGTCAGATGAGGACAACGACCCAGAGCTATATCCCTCAAAGCCTTCACCACCTGATGATAACACAGGTTTTGTGCAGCTCATTAATAGGGCAGCAAAATATCACAAACTAGATATCCATACAGAACCTCAAATAGAGGATTTCTTGTTAGAGACTCTACCTAATGCACAGATAACATCAGGTACTCTTCCTATGTTGAAGGGTCTTCTTAGTCACACAGAGGAGATATTCGAAAACCCAGTGAGAGCCAGGGTGTTAAACCCAAGAATTGATAAAAAATATAAAGCGGCTCCAAAGGACCCAATATTTATTAAAGGCCATGTACCTCTAGACTCGCTGGTGGTCTCAAACGCTCGTAAAAGAGCAAACTCATTATCTACAGGAGAGGCTCCTCCACCAGATAAAGAGTCAAAGTTAATAGATGCATCAGGCAAAAGAGTAGCATCACAGGCAGCTAATAGCTGGCGTATAGCCAATACACAAGCACTACTCGCACGTTATGACAGGGCACATTATGATGAGTTAGAGAAACTTATCACACATCTCCCCAAAGAACATCAGAAAAAGGCAGATCAATTAATACAAGAAGGTAAAATTATAACTAATACCTCCATTAAATGCGCACTAGACGCAGCAGACACTGCAGCAAGATCTATTAACACCAGTGTCATGCTAAGAAGACATGCATGGCTTAGAATCTCAGGATTCAAATAAGAAGTACAAACGGCCCTACTGAACAAACCATTTGATCAAAAGACACTGTTTGGTTCAAGCACAGACGAGACCTTAGAAAAAATGAAGAAAGATACAGAAACGGCTAAGTCAATGGGAGCATTGCAACAGCCAAACACACAGAGGTTCCTTTCGTAGATCCACCTATAGAGGGGGCTCAAAGAATACAGGAACAAATCAGCAATCCACCTCTTTCACACCAACATCACCCAGAGGTAATTCAAGAGGCAGTTACAGGGGTAACAACAACAAGGGTAGAGGCCGCGGAAATAATAACAACCGCAACGCCTCAACACCAAAACAGTGACTTCATAGAACTCCCCCCAGACCACATAACACCGGTCGGGGACGTCTATCACAGTTCCTACCTGTCTGGGAAGACATCACATCAGACAAGTGGGTGAGACAAATTATCCAACATGGTTATTGCCTAGAACTCACAGCTACCCCACCAAACATCCCCCCCAAACAGCGTCCAATGAGTCAAGATCATCTGACATTGTTAAGAGAAGAAGTTCTAGCACTTCTACAAAAGCATGCAATAGAGAAGGTCCCAAAAGATCAACAAGGAACAGGAGTATACTCTCTATACTTCCTGATCCCCAAAAAGGACGGGTCCCTAAGACCAATATTAGACCTCAGACCTCTCAATGCTTACATAAATTCGGAGCATTTCCACATGGTCACGCTCCAACAAGTACTCCCTTTACTGAAGAAAGGGGACTTTCTTTCTACACTGGATCTAAAAGACGCTTACTTTCATATCCCAATTCACAAAGCCCACAGAAAATACCTAAGATTTGTGTTAGAAGGACAACACTATCAGTTCAAAGTCCTTCCGTTCGGTGTCACAACAGCACCAAGAGTTTTCACAAAATGTCTAGCTGTGGTGGCAGCACACCTAAGAAGACAACAAATACATGTCTTCCCATACTTGGACGATTGGCTAATAAAGGCCAAGTCAAAAGAAGAATGTCTTCACAACACACAGAAGTCAATTCAATTGCTGCACCACCTAGGGTTCACGGTGAACTACAAAAAATCGCACCTGCAACCAAACCAGATTCAGCAATACCTGGGGGCTACAGTAGACACAGAAAAAGCAATAGCATACCCCAACCCAGTCAGGATACAAACAATGGTCGGGTTAATACAAAGATTTCAACCACAACACTCACTACCAGCACGAGTGTTTATGCAACTATTAGGCATGATGTCCTCATGCATACTGCTAATACCACATGCCAGACTTCAAATGCGTCCACTACAGGAGTGTCTAGCGACACAGTGGAATCAGGCTCAAGGTCAGATTACAGATCTGGTGTTGGTAAACGACCGGACGTACCGCTCTCTGAAGTGGTGGAACACAGAAAACATTTCCAAGGGACGGTCGTTCCTAGAGCCAATTCCACAAGTAATAATAACAGCGGACGCATCGCTCTCAGGATGGGGAGCGCATATGGACAAATACACAGTGCAGGGGAAGTGGAGTGTGCAGCAAAAGAAACTGCACATCAACTACCTGGAACTATTAGCAGTGTTTCTAGCACTAAAAGCTTTCCAAATGCAAATAACAGGCAAGGCAGTCCTGATCAGAACAGACAACATGACTGCAATGTATTATATTCAAAAACAGGGGGGGGGACACACTCTCTCCAACTATCCAAACTAGCACAGGACATTTGGAGATGGGCCATTCCTCAAAAGATCTATCTGTTAGCAGAACACCTACCAGGAGTTCAAAATCAGATAGCAGACATCCTAAGCAGACAGTCAGAGCAAGTACACGAATGGGAGCTGCACGACCAAATACTGCAGCCATTCTTCCAAAAATGGGGGCAACCAGAGATAGATCTGTTTGCCAATCATCAGAACGCAAAATGCAAAAACTTCGCATCCAGGTACCCACACCAACGGTCCCAGGGCAACGCACTATGGATAAATTGGTCCAACAAATTTGCTTACGCGTTCCCTCCTCTACCACTAATTCCGTTACTGGTTCGGAAGCTGCAGCAACACTCAATGACAATGATACTATTGGCACCCACGTGGGCAAGACAGCCGTGGTTCACCACACTGCTACAACTCTCACAAGTACCACATCAAAAGCTAAGATTATTACCCATGCATCTCACACAGAACCATGGAGAAATAATGCACCCAGATCCCAAACAACTGAACCTATCGATCTGGCTCCTGAGGTCATAGAGTTTGGATATTTAGATCTACCACCAGAATGTATGGAAATCATTAAACAAGCAAGACGTCCTACCACCAGAGCATGCTACGCAGCAAAATGGAAAAGGTTTGCTATACACTGTAACAGTAAGCAAATCAACCCTCTGGACGCATCCACTAAACAAATCATTTGCTATTTACTACACTTACAGCGATGTAACTTACCATATACCTCTATAAGAGTTCATCTCGCAGCTATAGCGGCGTACCTACAAAACAGGCAACATCTTTCCCTGTTTAAAGTACCAGCAATTAAAGCTTTCATGGAAGGACTCAAAAGAGTCATTCCACCAAGAAGACCACCTTCCCCAGTCTAGAATCTCAACATAGTACTTACCAGACTAATGGGGCCACCCTTTGAACCTATGCATAGGTGTGAAATACAATTCCTCACATGGAAGGTGGCCTTCCTCATAGCTATCACGTCACTTAGAAGAGTAAGTGAACTGCAGGCTTTTACAATTCAAGAACCATTTATGCAGTTACACCAAAATAAGGTGGTTCTTAGAACAAACCCAAAATTCTTACCAAAAGTAATTTCAGCATTCCACATCAATCAGTCAGTGGAATTACCGGTTTTCTTTCCAAAACCACAAACAGTAGCAGAAAGAGCCCTACATACATTAGATGTTAGAAGGGCCATATTGTACTATATAGAAAGAACACAAACTTTCAGAAAGACAAAACAGCTATTTGTTGTGTTTTCTCCAACACACAAAGGCAATCCCATCTCTAAGGCGGGCATTGCCAGATGGATTGTAAAATGCATTCAAATATGCTACTTAAAAGCAAAGAGAACATTAACTGTTCCTCCTAAAGCTCACTCTACACGTAAACTAGGAGCATCTATGGCATTTTTGGGAAACATCCCACTAGATGACATATGCAAAGCAGCTACCTGGGTTACACCACACACCTTCACAAAACACTATTGTGTAGATGTGCACACAACACAACAAGCTAGAGTGGGACAAGCAGTATTAAAAACTTTATTTCAGACAGTTGCAACAGACACTGGCGACCACCGCTAGGGAGAGAACTGCTGTATAGTCTATTCATAATGTACCATCTGCAGCCCATATGCCTCGAACGGAATATGCTACTTACCAGTATGCATCTGTTCTTGGCATAGAGGGCTGCAGAGTGGTACATGCCCTCCCAGCCTCCCCGGAAACCTGTGTCTGTTCCAACATTATTCTTATTTAGATACACTTACATGGGCATTCTTATCTGTATTCTACTACACTACTCCATCTAACCCTACTATGGCAAAACAATCTAAGGATGGAGCCGATGCCCATGCGCACTACCAACTAAGGGAGGAGTCACCAAGATACAAAAGACTCTCCAAGAGAAAAAGAAAGTGCAATCATCCGAGCCCAACACCAGATGGCGATCTATTCATAATGTACCACTCTGCAGCCCTCTATGCCAAGAACAGATGCATACTGGTAAGTAGCATATTCCTTTCCAACGCCCAGTCAGAAAGTCTCTACAGGAGGATTCTGCCCACTATTTTAACCATAGAGTCGTTTAATGAAATAGGTCTATAACAGAGGGCTTCCCTTATCCCCCTTCTTGAAAACTGGGACTATCTTGGAAACCCCCCATGATTGTGGGCAGCCGGTTTTAGCAGCTGCGTTAAAGACCGATTCTAGTATGGATGCCCAAAAACTGGGCTCAGACTTGTATAAATCTGGAGGGAACCCATCAGGACCAGGTGCTTTCCCGGCTGTAAGTCCCAGTATGCCCTCAATAACTTCTCCTCTATCAAACCTGATAGTATCACCACTATTGCAAGGAGTAAGATTAAGATTATCATTTGTCGGGGGGCGTGGCCAGCAGCATGGCCGACTAGACGTGCCACTCCGGAGCTCCGGCCGAGCTGCCCCGTAATCCGCCTGAAATCCGTCCAAACCGAGCTTAAAACGCTGCCAGAGTGACTCTGGGGTCGAGAGCGAGCAGCCCGGGCAGTGTCAGCCTTCCGCATCGAGTGGTTCGCGTCCGAGGCAGAAGTTGGCGAAGGGACGGCGGCCATGATGGCGGCCGCGAGTGTAATGGGTCCGCTGGCTGCCTAACTGACGCGACCGGCAGTGCTCTCCGCCCTGCAATCCGGAGGTCTCCAATCAGCCGGGGGAAGCCGCGAGCCTGCAGGGAGATGGGGAAGGTCGGCGCGAGGAGATCGAGGGGCCGCGGTAGCCTGCACCAAGATGGCCGCCGACGGGAGGTGAAGTGACGGGAGACGCACCCGGTGCCTACTGCGGCGCACCACTGTGCGAGGCGGACCAGTCACCCACGGTGAGCAGAGGGGGTGAAGCACCCCAGTCCACGGGCGCCGAGGCCAGCTTTCCTAACCGCCTTGGGGGTGAAGAGACCCGGGGGCGCTGGGAGCAAGAGCGAAGTGGCGGAGACGGCTCCCGGGAGGCAGCGGGCATACGACCCACAGGAGAGGGGGCTGACCCGCTAAACCGGCAACATACGGGCGTAACAAGGGGAGAGACCCAGTGCCTGGGGGACTGTCTGGCGAGGGGGAGGCACAGAGGCAGTGACCCACGCTCCCGCCATCCGGCGGTTCACACACTGGCTGGCGCCCCACCGCAGAAGCAGGAATCCCGGCGTTTTCTCCTGGGCGGCTATACGGTGCAGAGATGGGAAAGAAAGACCCGGTGCCCAAACCCCCATGCCAGGGACCCATGGACAATTTCGCGGCGCCACGGCCCATGGCAGAACATCCGGGCGCCCACACCGACACGGCCATGCTACTGGAGGCCATCCAAGCGTCCAGATCGGATATCCAGGCATCGCGATCCGCCCTGGAGACCAAGATTGGCGAGGTTGGGGTCGAGGTGACGTTGCTGCGCCAGGACTTTCGGAACCTGACCGAAAGAGTGACGGCGGCAGAGGACAAATTGAAAGAGGACGGGGAGGCGATCACCACGCTCAAGAAAGACATGGCGGAACTACAGGTTGCGCACCGTCACCTCCAATGGAAGGTGGACGATGCAGAGAATAGGTCCAGGCGCAACAACCTCCGCTTTGTAGGTTTTAGGGAGGGGATTGAGGAGAAGGACATGGCCGCCTTCCTCCTGACATGGCTGAAATCCACATTCCCAACGGCGCCATTTTCCACATGCTTTATTATTGAAAGAGCACATAGGGCGCTTCTGGCCAAGCCACCTGAGGGCGCGAGACCAAGGCCGGTTATAGCGCGCTTCCTAAACTTTGCCGATCGGGACCTGATCCTGAGGGAGGCTAGGGCCCTGGGAGAGATCCGCCTGGAGAACACTACAATAATGATCTTCCCGGACTACAGCCAGGAGGTCTCGAAACAGCGCCGCTCCTTTGACGCTGTGAAGGTGAAACTGAGATCCCTGAACATTGAATACATGCTCCTCTTCCCAGCCAAGCTGAAGGTGATATATAAAGACAAATCTATCTTTTTTGCCCACCCGGAAGACGCGTGGCAGTGGTTGGAGGAGCGCCCAATCTTGAACAGTAGGGAGACAGCCAGTCGAGACGCAATGGACAGAACGGTGAGGGAAAGATCGAGCTGGGAGCGGCCGAAGCCGCAGCGACGGAGGCTACGGAGGACCCAACACACAGTCTCGGCGACGCCATACAGGACTCGGGGTTCGGCGAACAACGGGGGAGGCAGGTCGGATTCCCCAGGAAAAGACTCGGTGGCGGGCTCGAGGTTCAGCAGTCTGAGGAAAGGAATACGCTCCGAGGGAGATGACGTGGAGGGATCGGAAGGCCCCTCATCCGGTGAGGAAGATATGGTCGTTGTGGGCGAATCACTACACCCCTTGGTTAAGGAGATCCGTCAGCTGGAACAAGACTCCTCGGGTCCAGACCCGAGCATAGACACTCAGGACTCACATTCTTGAAGGCAGGACCGTGCAGCTCGGATGGGATGGCAGCTCGGCATAACGGAGCACGCAAGTTGGCACACCCCCTGCAGTTTGTTTCTTTTGTGTGTTTGACCTAAACACAGTTTAGACTGGGGAGGGATGTGCGGGAGGGCGACTGACCTACTCCCATGGATGGTTTGGTCCCATGTTGGGGCGCAGCTGGAAGGGGAGGGAGGTGGGGAGGGGGAGGGTAGGGAATGTTGGTACTGTTTTTGTCCCACGTTGGGGTGTTGGGGAGTTGGGGGGGGAAGGGGGGTGGTATCAGTGAGGCAGCAGAGTTCACCCTTGCTACTACCCTGGGCCCAGAGTCCGGTTTGCGGTGGTCAGTGTGAAGTGCAATGGCAGGTACACTAACTGAAACAACCCGAGATGGCGCTGGGGTGAAGGCGCTAACCTGGAATGTGAATGGCTTGGGTTCCAAAATTAAGAGGGGCTTGGTCAATGCCTATATTAAACGCATGGCACCAGACATCATATTCCTCCAGGAAACACATTTGAGGGGGAACCATTGTGCTTTCTTAGCACGTGGGCCTTACATAGTCTTAGCGCACGCTGGATACACTAAGGACTCACGGGGCACAGCCATACTCGTTAGGAAAACGACACCCTTCACAGTGACACGCACATGGTTGGACCCGCAGGGCACGTTTGCTGGGGTACAGGGGACATGGAAGAGGCGCAGGTACACGTTACTGTCGGTGTATGCTCCACCCAAACTACAAAACCGGACGATGCAGGAGATCACGAACATATTGCTTGACACGGCAGACACGGTGCAGATTATGGGTGGGGATTTCAACGATGTGATGTGCACGACTAGAGATAGATCTGGGAACTCCCAGGCAGTGGCTGCAGTGACTGCTTTGGCGCGCAGAATGGACACGATTGGCCTCACTGATGTGTGGCGGTGGCTTCATCCTGTGCAGGAAGCCTACTCCTTTTACTCTGGGGCCCACAAGGTTTTTTCTAGATTGGACTATATATTCACTACACGCCAGGAACTCTCGGCGGGGGACTCGGCCGACTACAAGGCGAGGGGTATCTCTGATCATTCCCCGCTGTCTGTACACCTAGGACATGGCAGGGGGAGTGGACAGGCACAGTGGCGCATGTCGCCGTGGGACCTACAGACTCCTGGGATTCTAGGGGGCATTAGAGCGGACATCAAAGTCTTTGTGGCGGAAAACGAGGGGTCGGTGCAATCGGGGGTTACGCTTTGGGAAGCCATGAAAACTGTGTTGAGGGACCGTTTCAACTCAAGGGTGGGGGAGGCCAGAAGGAAACGCACTGAGGAGGTAGCGCGGGTGGAGGCCAACATCTTGACTCAAGAAGCTGACTACCTCATAACGAAAAGGGAGGGGCATCTGAGACTTCTGCTGGACTCTCAACGGCTATATAGGGAACTAACTACGGACGAAGCGCGCACACAGGCGCTGGCCACCCTCCATCGCCTGTATGATGTAGGCGACAAATCCGGGAAACTCATGGCATGGCTGAGCAGGCGGGAGCAGGCGGCCAGATGGGTTGATGGGATTGGGATACCGGGCCCGACACGAGCGACGTCAGATGTCGCGATAGCAGAGGCCTTTGCGACCTATTTCGAAGAATTCTATAGGGCCAGGGACCTCGGAGACTGCGGGGTGGTGGAGTCGTTCCTGGGTAGCATGGAAGTGCCGCAGTTAACCCCCGAAGATAGCGAGGCGCTGGAAGCCGACCTGTCCATGGATGAAATCGCGGAGGCAGTGGCGGTCCTGAAACCTGGGAAATCCCCGGGACCTAATGGCTTCCCGGCGGAGTTCTTCAAACGGACGGGGGACCTCCTGGCACGTCACTTGAAATCACTGTATGCGGGTGCGTTTGACTCCGGTAGTCTCCCGCCAGACCTGGCCCTAGCCACCATAGTCCCGATCCACAAGGAGGGCAAGCCCAGGGAGGACTGTTCTTCCTACCGCCCAATCTCCCTTCTGAACGTTGAGAACAAAATTCTCGCCACCATTCTGGCAAGGCGACTCCGACAGGTCATAACGGACCTAGTACACCCAGACCAGTCCGGGTTTCTGCCGGACAGGGCCACTAAACTTAACCTACGGCGCACACACAACTGGCTCCAGGAAGTCGGTGGCAAAAGTGAGCCACACTGGTTCCTCTCATTGGATGCAGAGAAGGCGTTCGATGCGGTCCACTGGCCCTTCCTGATGGGCACTCTCGAACGTTTCGGGCTCGGACCCAAGTTCCGACATTGGGTGAGTCTTCTATACTCGAGCCCTAGGGCGAGAGTGCGAGTGAATGGGCGAATGTCGAGAGAGTTCGCGATAGAACGGGGGACCCGCCAGGGGTGCCCGCTGTCCCCACTCCTCTTTACCCTCACAATTGAGATCCTGGCGATCCGCATCCGGCGCAATCAAGAAGTGACTGGCTTTCACTGGGGGGACTCGGCAACTGACCAGGAGAAGATCTCCCTGTACGCCGATGACGTGTTGCTATATGTGACGAACCCGGCTAGGACAATACCGGCCCTCTTCAGGGAACTAGGCGACTTTGGAGCAGTGGCCGGACACACTATAAATTGGCATAAGTCGATCCTCTACGACCCGCAAGGTGAGCCGCGGGGGGAGTGCCTGCCTGAGTTGCTCATTCATACTACGGAAGGCTTCAGGTATTTGGGGGTCTTTATCACCCGGGATAGGAGGCGCTCTTACGCAGACAATGTGCTTAGGGTGTTGGGGGCAGCGAAGACGGAGATGGATAGATGGAGACCGCTGCCGCTCACCATGTTAGGCAGAGCCGCCCTGTATAAAATGATACTGTTACCGAAGTTTTTATACGCCCTGCAAAATGAGTACTATCCCTTACCAGATGCGACACTGCGGACAATCCATGCTGATCTCCGCTCTTTCCTGTGGTTGGGGAAGCAATCCCGGGTGGCACTCACGACCCTGCAACGCCACCAATATAGTGGGGGAATCTCGCTACCTAATCTGGAGGCCTATTACTGGGCAGAACACCTTGCCCCGATCAAGGAGTGGCTACACGCCCCGGCTGACCATCCCACCTATGCTCTAGAGAGGTCCAAATGGGGCAATAAGACGGTACTACACTTCTTGTATGGCGGGAAAGGAGGCCGCCAGCTCCTACCGGCGACGAAGATTACCTTGATGGCGTGGCGCAGAGCGACAATTAGGATGGGCTGGCATGAAAGGCTCACCAGACAGACTCCCCTATGGTCGTGTAGGTGGTTGACAGAGCTGTATAAACTGAAGGGATTCCACAGGTGGGACGACATCGGCATCTCCACGGTGGGAGATGTCATAGCTAAGGGGGAACTTAAAACCTTCCAGACGCTGCAGCAGGACTTTGGCCTCCACAACACCCAATACTATAAATACTTGCAGTTAAGACACGCATGGGGAGCACAGCACATATCGCTTACCGACATACCCCAGTTTGCACCACTTGAGGGCCGATTACTCCAGGAGCGGATACAGAGGGGGGCAATATCCATGACATACAAAACACTGACGAATAATATGTTGGGAGATTTGCAGGCACTCAGGGCGAGGTGGGAGGCAGATGTGGGCACGATGGAGGACCTGGATTGGGAACTCGCACTCATGCACCCGAGGGAAGTGGCCATAAAATCGAGGCTCCGCCTAATACAGTTTAAGGTCCTTCACCGGGCTTACTTCGACAGAGTGAGGCTCTCCAGGATGGGGAGGGTGACCGACACCTCATGCATACGATGCCAGCACCAAACAGGCGACTTCTACCACATCATCTGGGGCTGCACTGTGATACAGGAATATTGGGGCGAGGTATTTAGGGAACTGAGTATGGTATTGGAGATGGAGATTCCTAGCGATCCAAAACTGGCACTTCTGGGAATGTCAACGGAGGTGGACATTACAAGATACCTACTCATTTTCCTGCAGCTGGCTTTGGTGGTAGCAAAAAGAGATATAGCACGAATGTGGGGGGCGCCTGGGAAACCCGACCTGGAGGAATGGAGGAGGGGTCTAGATATGTATATGGCGGCTGAAAGAGTGACCTACAAGGCTAGAGGGTGCCCACGTAAATTTCGAAAAATTTGGACTAAGTGGAGGCACTATCATGGACTGGAGTAGGATTGTCCGGAGAGGAAGGTGGGTGGAAGGGAGGATAGCTGGGACACACGTTCGACGCTGATTCCAGCATAGTAGTCTTCGGAGGGTCCGGGATGCTGGATTGTATATATTCTATGTCATGACTTAGAGGGGGAGGGAGGCTCGGGGGTCGGGGGAGGTGGCGAGGACGGATGGTATGCTGCAGAGGGGGGGGGGGGGGAGAAAGGGAGGGCGGGAAGGGGGGTTTTCGATGGAGGCCTCTCAGTTGATGACGTTTTCGGGAGGTCTGGGGGGCGGGTGGGAGTTTGGGGTGAAAATGAAAAACAAGTTCATCATGCTCAAAGATATGTAACTGACTATTAAAAAGTTGCAGAATATCGGGAAGAGCGGAATGTTGACGCTCCCCCGAGTGGTTATGTCTCCTGTACCCATGATCCGCCTGATGCAACAATAAAAACAAACTTTAAAAAAAAAAAAGATTATCATTTGTCGTGCAACAATACAATTGCATGAAGTGTGTTTCCCATTCCTCCTTTGTTATGCAGCATCCCAGGCCATCCCCCGGGTCCTGGACCAAAAAAGGTCTCTTTACTACCGCCTAGAATCTAGAGATACACTTCAGGATGGAGGGGTCAAGAATCTCATTCCATGCCTCTTCTCTTAAAGATTCCTTGCGTCTATTGATGACGGATTTGTATTCTTTCCTGCACTGTTGAATATTCTCCTTTATTCTGGGATTTGCTGCCAGGGCTATCCTTAGATTACGTGACACCCTAGAGCAGTCATGATTAAACCATCTTGGTCCCCCGGTCTCTGTATGCTTTGCTGGAGCTGACAACAACTGAGACACCTTGTCCGATAAGTTTTGAAAAGCACTAAGGACCTGGCATGGGTCTGACCCTCCTTGAGTACATTTAGCAATTTCCTTGTCCTTAATGTCTTTATACAACAAATCTGGTGTAATCATAGACCATTTAAGGCGCCGTCTACCAATTCCGACCTTACTTGGCCACCCAGGGGCCCTTCAAATGTACTGTCAATGGGTTATGATCACTGAATACACTGTGCTCAATAATAAGAGTCCACCAAAGTCTGCATTGACAAAGAAAGTAAGACATAATCAATGAAGGTACCCCTCCCATGACCCTTAAAAGTTGGGATCTCAAAGCGCTTTAAGGGATCCCTCAATGACATTGTCAATGTTAAATCCAGGTCATTCAGTAAATCATTAAAAACTTCCCCCTCCGCTGTATGTTCCAAATGCAAGCCTTCGTAGCGGTCACAGTGTAGATCTGAAAGGTTTTTCAACAAGGGTCACCAAGGATAGACATTAAAATCGCTCATAATCATAAGATTATGGAGGCATTCCTTCATTGAAGTACTAACAAATTCATTTAGTGCCAATATAGGACTAGAAACTGAACAAAGGTTAACATCATTATAAAAATTTACCAGACCAGCCCAAGCAGTTATCTCCATTGAGTACTAGGCCAATAATTCCGGGATTGCCTGTTAAAAGTCTACTTATTTTGCAAGAGAGTGCTACAGAAATGAACGTGACCAGGCCCCCCTTAGGTCTACCTCTGCTAGATGCAATCGCAGGAACATAGAAGGCCTTATATCCTTAGAGAAAGATGTCACAATGCACTGACCAGGTCTCCTGCAAACAGATGATCTGAAACTGCTTAATATACCTAACCCAGTTACAATCTGTCATCTTTGTGCAGTCCCGCAATGTTCCAAGAGATTACATTGTTTCCGGTCGATTTCACCTGTGTGGTCTCCATATGACCCACTTCAACAGATTTTTCATTTCCCTGGCCCTTTGACTCCTCCCGTCAATCACATGCCTCAAGGCCTGAGAGCAAATCAAATCTATTCTCGGTTTCCACCATAAACCCATTCCTATTTTGATTAACAACATTATACAGGTATGGTGCTATCGGAGCTTGAGATTGAATCAGTGGCCTATAGTTCCTGTGTTTAGGCGGGGCTTTAATCAGGTGGGAATAAAAGTATCCAAATGGACGGACACATATACTTTTCACGTCCAACATTAAAGATGATGCTCTTAATAAAACTGTTGCCACATGTTGGGGATGTCTAAAGTTAGCAACAATGCAATTCCCACTATTTGACTTTCTAGATAGGCCAATCCAATTTACCCTTCTGACTGAGAGTATTTGGTCAGAGAATGCGATTGGGAATTCACAGTTAGTATTCAACCAGGCTACCTTTTTATTTTTTAGTGAATCATGGGATTCCCCATGTAACTGGACAGAATGGTCATCTATGATTGGAACATTAGTCAAGACAGCCACATAGGGTGCGCAGTCAGGTGGGAGACTGATATAACGACTTCTCCTTGTTTGTCTGGGCTCTAATCTACCATCATGATCGACTGATGTCTGTACTGTCAAATCAATTTTTGGCAGGGGGTCAGGTAGAGCGTTTTCTGCTGCAGAGACTTGCCGACAAGTCTGCTGTACCGTCTCTCTCAAGGGTCCCTGCCCCGTTTCCACTACCTTAGATCTGGCAGGCGAAGCCGATGACAGGTGTGCTGATAACAGGCCACCTAATCTATCTACCTCTAAAGCCAAGGTATCCAGCTTACTTGACAGAGGTCTAATCAGCTCTTCCACTTTTGCCACAATTTTTCCTTCTAAGGTACTAATCAAGAGGGTAAGTTGCTCAAGTTGAATATTACTCCCACCCTCGTAATGACCGTCAGAGGACGAGAACCCGTAACAGAGCCATTATTGACTGTTTAGAGTCTTTTTTTGTTATGCTTCCCCCCCCCCCCCCCCCGTTTCAGCTGTGATTTTCTACAATTTCTCACCGGTCTCGGTGTTGGCAGTGCCTGTTCTGTTTCCTCAATAGAAGTGTCTGGCAGGTCTTCATGTGTCACTGCATGTACCTGAGCTACAGTCGTTATAGTGTCCCTATCACTGATGTCAGAAGTATCAGGCATAGGTGTGTCCACTACTGTGAGAAGCGCCTCATCCTGTAACAGTGAGTACTTCCCCGTCCTAGAGAGACCCTTTGTTCATTGTTAATTTGATTAACCTTTTTAACCAGGTAGTTGTTCATTGTGACCAACCCAGAAGCAGATTTATCTGCTTTACCTCTAGACATCACGTCAGCTTATTGCAGCTCTCAAAGTAAAGGCTAATGTAATGGAACAGTCTGCAAGAAATCTAAGCACTTTACACAAATACCCAAGAGTTAAAATAAAATATAAAGTCTCACTTCAGTAAGTGAAATCCTTCTCAACAGGACCAGGGTCTATGGCCCAGCCCAGTCTCTTCAGGCCTCTGAGGGCCACAGAGGGCCCGCCCTTTGCCTGGGCTTCTCCCGGGCTTGTCCCGTGCTCGTCCCGCGGTGCGGGAGGTGTTCCCTATGTTTAAGGCGCCTCCAGGCGCGCCGATTATCTCACTACCGCGCCGGTAGCAGGGGCAGCTGGGAGTTGGTTTAGCCCAGCCGTTGCCCTCACGGTGCTCGGGGCTTGCTGGCAGGGAAAGCAGTAGGGCTATCCAGGAGCCGTTGCCCTCACGGCGTGTCCACTTTGCTGTAAGTAGGGCCCCCAGGAGCTTCTGTGCTCCCTCTGTTTAAGGCGCCTCTAGGCGCACCGATGATCTCACTCCCGCGCCGGTAGCAGGGGCAGCTGGGAGTTGTAGTTTAGCCCGGCCGTTGCCCTCACGACGCTCGGGGCTTGCTGGCAGGGAAAGAGTTAGGGCTATGCAGGAGCCGTTGCCCTCACGGCGTGTCCACTTCGCTGTAAGTAGGGCCTGAGGTGCTTAGGGGGGCCTGAGCATTACCTCGTGATGTGTGTTTTTTGTTCCTCCATTAATCCATTGTCATGCGGAGTGAGAAGTTAAGCTTTTTTTCACTCTGGTGTGTATGGAAACCGCCATCCTATCCTTGCTTCTTCCCCACTGGGTAAGCATCTTGACAAGGATCAATTCTCCAGCGTATCTTCCACAGAAAACACAAGCAGCATTATGGAATGGACTGATTCTCCTATTTAGTGGGAAGAAATAACCCTGGTCTTGGTACCATTAAGAGTCAGTAACACAATTTTGAGATGCCGGTTGCTTCCACTTTTTATTTATTGGCGCTAATGCCATTTCTGAAGAAATTTTGACCCGGAGGTTCCAGCTCCATCCACTAATCAATCCAAGGTTGAGGTTTTTCAGAAGCTCAGGTTCTCAAGTTTGCTTATCCTCTCTCTTCCTCTTCTAGTTTCAAAGGGAGGGCCAGGCCCTTAAGGCCCAGTGATATTGGCAGCTCCTCTGTGATGCAGTCAGGCTCTGTGCACCTACAGACACTTGCCTAGGTCCTGCTAAGGTACCAGGAGGATTAACTTCAGTGTCACTTCTGAAGTTGCCTTTGAAGCTACTCTTATAGCAGGATTTGGTGCTGTCTCAGCCCTCGAAATTGGAAGAAGTCATTTGGGAGGCTAAGAAGCAGGTAAAACTTTATTTCTGAGGTCCAGCCCCTGTAAAACACTACCCTGGGCCTAGAGGTTCTCTTGTATTGAAGAACTCCGTGGCACTGATTCAAATGAACTTGAGTTACCTAAGTTGAATTTTAGGGGAATGGAGGGAAAATGATTTGATACCCAATAACATCCTTCTTCGTATTGTGCACTTGCTGGGCTTTTATTAATACCTTCAAATGACATTGGTCTTGATATATGTCAGTAAGGTGATAATCCCTGTCTGTCAGACCCTCATTCTTCGAAAGTTTGTTTTTTCACAGCTGCTGTGTCTAATGCAGAGGAATCACTTAAGTTGCCCATTCTATTTGTGAAGCCCGAATCCATCGTTCTAATGAAGTATAGCGTTAGTCTTTGGCAACTCACACTTTTCTTTCTTTCACCAGGGTTCTATTGGAAATGATGATGGCTGCCTGGGAAAAATCAATTTTGGGCCCATCCGTACACAGGCAGATTCAATATTTACCATAGGCACATGGTCTACTTTCCAAAATTCTTGTTGACCTATCCTTCATCGGAGAGCTTGGTGTTTCAAGCATCTTCAGCACAATTTAATCCCGCGCTTTTCCAAAAGCAGTATTGGACCAAACTTACAAATGCGTTTACTCAATTGCACAATTAGAATTAGCTTGAGGCAGTCTGGTATTGCGTCCAGTGGTATCAGTCCTCGAGGCATCGCTTCTTCAAACCATACTGCGCTCCATATTTCACTACCCCGCACTGGTTCGGATTGCGCTCCCTACCCTTTTCTGCTCTATGCAGGGGCCAGCCTGAAATAGTTAACTTACTTGCTGTGCTGAAGGGGATGTTCTTGAGGATGGCCATGATCTTTCTTTGGCCCACAGGGGAGATTGCCTGACCATACATGCTTGAAATTTTAGTTTTATGTACCAGCCATAGAAGAAACACATCTGTGAAAACTAAAAGCCTATATTGCCTCCATTCTCCTCCTTGATTTTTATTCCTTCAGATTTATGGGCATTGCCAGAACTCTTACATGTGCTGACTCAAGAGGGCTGCCACTCAGATAAGGATATACATTTTTGACTGATCTAGGATGGCTGATTAACATTTCCTCTGACATTGCTTACTGTTTCTATAATATAGAAAGAACCCAGTGTATGGATAGAATACTTGGAAAACATTCAATGTTTATCGTCCTCCCGCTGTCTTTTTTGTCCTTACTTGTGCACCAGTTTTTCTGCAACAAGATGTTTGTCGGACTTAAGAAACCCTGTACCTTTATTACTGGCTCGTTTTGCTAATCTGATTCTGGTTAGGTTTAGTGCCTTACCATTTTCCTGTTTTCTCATCTTTGCAATTACGCATTGCAAGATTCTCTAGGAGTTTTGCCATTGTGGTTTATTCATTCTTTTGGGACTGTTTCTTGAAGACGTTGGTCACCTTTTACATTCTGACTGTGTAGGTTGTTTGTTCTGGAAGGGGTCGCCCTTCAAGCATTGAGAGAATCAGAAAATAGAGGGCTTCATCCAGCCCCTAACATCAGACTCTACGTACTAGCAGCCTTCTCGGTATGGTGGAGGAGCATCTTCCTCCTTCTGATTTGCAATACTATGTGTCAGTGCTTTACACCTGCAGTTGAGGCTGAGCTCGCAGTCCGGTGATACTTACTCTGTCTCCATGTAAGGAACAAAGACTTGAATAAACATTAGAAAACATTAAATTCCCTACATTGGTTGCCACTCCATAAAAGAATTCTTTTTAAACTCTTACTTACTGTCTTCAAATCCATGAAAGGCACAGGGCCTCATTACCTTGCAAATCGCTTCACTTGTTACAACCCCACACGATGTTTGAGATCCTCTGGGACAAATCTCATAATGACCCCCAGGTTCAAGTACAAAACTAGGGGTGGGAAAACCTTTACCGTTCTGGCAGCGAGGGCATGGAACAACTTACCCGTCAACCTTAGACTAATTGAAAAGGAGAGTATTTTCAGAAAACTCCTCAAGACATGGGTGTATCAACAACCTGACACCTCTGTACTGGCAGCCATTTAGATCCTGATCCTCACCACATATCATCCATCATCTATCTACTTTATGCATGCACAGCGCCAAGATGCTCCTTCCGGAGCGAATGTTCGCGCTTTATAAAAACTCATAAATATCAAAAAATATCAAAATATCAAATTAGAAGGCTTTGTGCAAATGTAAGACATTGTCTGCTGCCCACACAAGTCTCCATCCTGTCACAAAAGTTGGAAAGGGAAATCTGCTCCATGCTTATTAGCATAAACATCGCTGTAGAAATAACAGCCACTACTTTGCGACCCTACCTTTGCCCATCGCACCCTGCTTTATAAAGGTTAGGCGCTGGTGTGCTTTAGAAATGTGCTTAGCATGCTAAAGTTAGTGGCAACAGGTGAGATTATGCTGTGTATTCCCACATGTTCCCATGTTTCTTGCAGTACAGCATGTGCATCCTCAAGGGGACACATTGGCTTATGTTTATCACCACCACCGCTGCTGCTGTGTTCGAGTGCTTACCTGCCTTTACCTAGATTTCATTTGGTTCCGATATGCTGCATCTCAGGAAGCTGGTTTAAATACAGCGACACAATTATTCTGCATTCATTTGCGTCAGCCTTGTTCTTTCTCCCCCTCTAAGCCTACGCACGCTCTCAGCTGTGCCGTGATTAATCTAAAAATAACTTCACAGTAGCATAAATAGATGTCGGTCATGTTATCTGTTCTGACCTGCAGCAGTGGGACCGGTAGTAAACAAACACGTTTCATATTTGTAGTTTGCCATGTGCTGTGTCCAACATATTGCCAAAGGACTATTTGAGGACGGGAAAGGAGAACCCACCTTTGCTCACTTAATGCAATCAGCATTGGCAATGCCAGCAATCTGGATTTAGTGTGCTGCACTCTGCACTCACATGTATAGTCTTTTACCTGTGGTGTACTGGGAATAGTCCCAGAACCAAGAAAGAGAGTCTGTCCGCTTTTCAGTGATGGATCATGTCACAACCAAAAGTGCATGATTAGTGGACCAAAGTATGTGAGGGGACCTGGAAGGCTGAAGCAGAGAGCAGAGCAGACCAATTCAGGACCCGAGCTAGCAGATACCTTGTGTGCAATGAAAAATGTCTTAAACAAGATCCATTTATTCACCAGTACTGCGAACAGGAAGGTAAACCGGTAACCGAGGTAGAAAATGCATTTTAACACTCTGAAGGAGACCTAAGATAGGGAAGCCAAGCAAGACTGTATTCCAGCAACTTAGACCAAGGAAGAAATTTCCTTAAGCTCTTTAAAAAAATGAGAAACCTGGACAGGTGATAATGGTGAAATGCGGGCAGAAGATAAGTGTCAATACTAACACCAGCGCTTTTCGGCATTGTTGCAGTGGCTGGCGGGGATCTGAGAGCTAGTGACTACCCTTTGGAAGTTTAGATCTAAGGTTGATTATCTAGAACCAACTCCTCCCTTTTATCTGGATTCAACTTCTAAAGGTTATTTACCATCCATCATGCAGCTGAAATAAAAGATTCA
Source organism: Lissotriton vulgaris (assembly GCF_964263255.1). Taxonomy (NCBI): domain Eukaryota; kingdom Metazoa; phylum Chordata; class Amphibia; order Caudata; family Salamandridae; genus Lissotriton; species Lissotriton vulgaris. The sequence continues at coordinate 289,563,218 of NC_141689.1, forward strand.
TGACGTTTGAGGAGCTTAGCTTTTTGTTGAGGCAATTTGTTGTATTTGTAATTGTGTCAACTGTGTTGTTAAAAATGGTTAAGCTAAAAAGAATACATTGAAGCATCTGAAAGTACTGTATAAACATTAAAGAGCACCACAAAGTGCACAATAATTCTTAATTGTGTGTTGACTTTTAAAAATAAAGCTACTTTAACACAACCTAATACTAGACCTAAAATTACAAATGTACACAATGGAAGAGAGACTTCTCTAGCACCACCTGAACTAAAAATTGGTGTCAGAAGTATTCTTAGTGTAAACAATTTACAGCCCCTCCATGTGTGTTCATCAAGAGTTCACAACAGGAATATTCCTTTTGCAGTAGCCCCAGAGTTTTCAATGGAAAACCGTCACTTTTTGTCTTTTTCTGGGTACACAATGACTTGACTCGCAGATTAATGGTGCAGAACAATCCAAGACATTCTATCGTATGGATTGTGGGCTGGAAACTTACAACTGAGCAACATACAAAAATAACACCAAATAAATCTGTGTCCAGACAGTTTTTTGGAACCTTATTTTTATGTGTACTCAACTAAATATTATACCCCAAATGAGAAATATTTGGAAGATTTCTGATGCTATTACAACATAGACTCGAACAACCCTGATGGTGGAGCCACAGGTGACTTGGTGCGGATGGAGATGAGTACGGGGATAGTGTCGCTGGTGAATGAGTAATAGTAACCCAGGACAACCGCCATTCTGCATTATGGCAATGGCAAACCCCCATTAGCCATATGTATGGTTCATTGATTGGAACACTAGCCCTCCTTGTAGAGAATATACTATGGCTAGACCTCAAATGAAATAGGTATACTTCCTTAATGCATTTGTCAGAGTTGACAATGTAGAATTCATTCCTATTGTAGATGTCAAATAATTCAAAATATAAAGTCTCTTCCAGTGGTACTTGTCATTGAGTTCACAATGAAAGAACACATTCCTCTTTATTTGTCATAGAGTACACAAAGCACGCCCCTGATGATGGTGTAAAGCTTCTTTGTATAGTTTTTAGCAAGCAGTTCTTTGCAAACCCCTTCCTATAATGTTTGTCAAGCTTCACAATGTGAAACCCCTTCATACTGTATTGGTTATATGGCTAGACCATGAAAATCTGCTTCTTGCTGTAGTTGACATGGGATCAATGTTAACCATGCCTCTATCAGTTGTGAGTCATGGAACTGCTACTTAAATGGACTAATGCAACATTTTTCAGTCAAATACGTGCAGAAAAGAGTGGATGGAGCTTTGGCCCGTCTATTGGTACTGTCCTACAGCTCTGTTTCTGATTATAACATAGGCAGGCAGCTGCACTGTTGAGCCACGTGTTAAAAATCAAAACTATTTAATTATTTAAAAAACAGGGTCTGTCAGAGGCAGTAACCAAAACTCTTGCCCATCTTAGTAATCTGTGATAATTTGTTAGAAAACAATTGTCTACAGGCTTTAACACAGTGTAATAACGTTCTACTCATAAAGGCCTCTTGGTTTTAACGTCTGCTTTTCACAGTAATCCATTCAGGCCTTCTAAACAGGTCAAACCTACCTTTTTCCAAGGAACCAATGATCTGGTCTACATCCTTGATCATTGGCATGCCACCCTAACCAACTCTTACCTACTGTATTGATTATAATCTGTTCAAAATAGGCACTCTTTTCAAGCAAAAGCAGACAATGTCTGGCAAACATTCTGTTGGGAGGACGATCAACATTTGGGCGAACCGAAAGCCCCTCTCTAAGAAGTGCTTCTTAAAGCTCATTTTTGTTGATCCAGTAAGGTTTGTCGAAAGCTACTTTATCAGTATAGACCTGAAAACCAAGTCTGTTAAAATTCACAGTCTATACTTGTAAATGCCCTTTTGATTGATCGTCATTGGTTAGTTACAAAGTAATTACTTTATTTCTTATGTTGTAGAAAGGGTGCCTGGTTAAATCACTATAGTATAATACCTCTATATAAAAGTGTGGCAGTACTGGGATGGACCTACCTTTAGTCGTTATTTTTGGTGTCACCTATGACTATGTAGTACCATTAGCACCTGAACACCTCTTTCCTGAAGTTGCTGGTTGCCCTCTGGAAATTCTCATACCTACCTGTCACCTATTTTATTTCTACTTTGATAAAGCGTTATTTAAATAATCGTGCAAGATTGTGATATTTAAACCATCATTATGGGGCCTACACAACACGAGATGAGAGGCAAATATGAAAATACTGCTTAGCCATGACAGCCCTTAGTTTCTGTTTGAGTTTTTGATGTATGGCCATTCAGAATTGAGGAGTCCAAATCCTTTATTGTTCTCCCATAGTCAGTGGTCTTCTCTGTAGTCTAGAAGTATGAACACAGTCAAAGGGTGACATTAACATATTTTTACTGTCTTTTTTTATGTTGAACAACAGGCATGGGACGCAGTCGACTCAAGCGAATCTGTGTCGCAGCATCAGCATGAGCTTCCACCACCACCAATGCCCCCAGGATGGGAGGAGAAAGTGGACAATCTCGGCCGCACCTACTACGTGAACCACAACAACAGGACCACGCAGTGGCATCGACCGAGCCTAGTGTAAATTTCAAAGCATTTTAATGTTGTGAAATTGGTGTATAGCCCAGCTGTAATCAACAGTGATTTTAGAGGTAGAAAAGTGATCATTAGATGGGTATTAGCAGATTTACAGTGTGATGTTTTTTTCCCCAGGAGACCTGTTTATTTGGTTTCATTTCTTAGCAGCAATATTGGTGCACACTTCAAAACATCTTACTTTAATTGATTAACTGTTTTACTCCTTCCAGGTGGTTTTGTTCACCTTTAGACCCCCTATAACTATAAGGCTCTATTTGAAATGTTATTGAGCTGGAAACCACTTGCTCATATTTCTTTAAAAAATAATAGATCTGCCCCATCAATAGAGGTTTTGTCAGGCTTGCTTGTTTGTATGTCGTTGTGATTGTTTCAGTCTTCGTTGCATTTATTACCACTGTTTATTCCTCATTATCGTTTCATCTTTTGACCGTGCTTTCCCCTCCAGTGATGTTGCCTCCGAGTCTGACAGTAACATCAGGCACATACAGCAAGAGGCCCACAGAGTATTCCGCTCCAGGAGACACATCAGTGAAGATCTAGAACCTGAACACACTGACAGTGGAGATCTGCCTGAAGTAAGTAGTTATATAGGCACTCTTTGTGTTTCATCTGCACCTGGGTTTTTGGAAGGTTGGAAGATGCCATGCTGTTATTATTCAAAGACAATTTGACCATTCAGCTTTTAAAAGTAAAAAAAAAAAAGTGAGCTTAACTTGTCATTACCTCGTTTAGTATGCTGAAATATAGTTCCTACTAGAAATGTTTTTCTGAAAAGCTGGTGTTCGTGTACAGTGAATAACCACTCTATTCCAGTGACGAGGGTCATCCTTGTGCATTGAGACAATCTCCTTGATCTTTAAAAAGATAACTAATAATTCACCCGATCTCCTTCAGAAGTTCTGAGGAGGAGGAGTTGGAAGTGGCCCTAGGAGCCCCACAGGAAGTGTAGATCCAGTCATGTTTTAGAGTGATGCAATTGTGGATTTTGCATAGATCCTACTGCTTCAAAACGGCGCAGCAGAAAATGGGTTGAACGGACTCAGAGGACTGTCTGAGTAATTGTTCTAGGGAAGTGCCCTTCTTTCAGAAACTGTAGAAATGCCCCAAGATACAGCAGTATTGGGGAAGCAGTAAATACATACATAACTTGAGTAATGAGGTCCCACATTACATATTATGCAAAGCTATGCATCCTTAACATTTGGTGGAAAGAAAGGGTACCCAAATACATGAAGGATGGTCCTTGAGTGGCAAAAAGAAATACAACCAGGCTGTGGGGGTCCCGGGCGCCACCGGTCATAGCTGCCTGGAAAGGGGATGTGGACTGGTTCATCCTGGGTAAACGTCAGGATTATGAAAGCACAGATAGCTCTATGAAATAGACTAAGATCTTTGGGGAATGGCAATCAGGCCGCCCCAGGCCACCCTCCACGCCGCTCGGCTCCTCCTGACCCCGAGATTGTGCCCCCGGCGCCACCGGCTCGCACCTGGTCTTGACGCTCCTGCCTCCTGTTCTGCACCTCGCTGCCACTGATATTCTTGTCTCTGAACTTGTATACTGTATCTGTGTTCTGATTTCTTGGTCTCCCCTGTATCCCGAACCTAGTTTTACTCTGCCCTCTGTGCCCCGCCCGCCCCCGCCTAACGCACCTCTGCTGCCACTGATATTCTGTCTCTGGTTTGTTTACTTGTATTTGTGCCCTGATTTTGGGTTTCCCTTGTCATTTGTACTTCGTGTTTGCTCTGCCCTCTGTGCCCCCCCGCTCCTCGGCGCTGCTCCCCCGCGAACCGCTTCCTTTTTCCTTCTGTACCCCCTGCCACTGCTCATTGGCCACCCCGCTCCCACCTCCCAGCTGCTCCTCCCTCCCACTTTGCCTCTTGTGGAGGCCGCACGGCGGCCACGCCGCTGGCGCGCCAAAAGCATGCCCGTCTGCGCCTGGACCGCACCCAGCGCCAGAACCCCTGGACGCCGCCACCCTCCACGCACTCAACACCGGCCGACAGCCAGCCTGCTACAAAGCCACCCCGAAACGCACCCACGGAGCCTTCACCTGCCATGCCTGCAAATTCAGCTGCACCCGGTCCGGCTCTATGCCCGCCAGAACAGACCCCAACAACAACCACCTCAAGTGCATCCTGCTTAACACCCGCTCTGTCCACAAAAACGCCATTGAACTCTGGGACCTCCTTGACACTACAGCACCGGACTTCGCCTTCCTCACGGAAACCTGGATGAACGCCTCCTCAGCCCCCGACATCGCCATAGCTATCCCAGACGGCTACAAGATCATCCGTAGAGACCGCGTCAACCAAACCGGAGGTGGCATCGCCATTGCCCACACAGAAACACCATCCGCATCACGACCGACACCGACACCCTCTCCGCCGCAGAGCACTTCCATTTCCAGATACACACCGACCCCAAGACCACCCTTAGAGGCACCCTCATCTACAGACCCCCGGGACCACGAGCACAGTTCAGCGAAGCCATCGCAGACTTCATCAGCCCGCGCGCTCTCGCCTCCTCTGACTACATCCTGCTAGTGGACCTCAACTTCCACCTGGAGAACAACAAGGACAATAACACCACCTCCCTGCTAGAATCCTAGCCAACCTTGGACTCAAGCAACTGGTAAACACCCCCACCCACCGAGCCGGCCACATACTCGACCCCATCTTATCTTCCAGCAACCACATCTCCTTCAGCCACGCCACCGAACTCCAATGAACCGATCACAGCTGCGTCCACTTCAACTTCAGGAAACCAACGACCCACCACCGCCCGCAACACGCCCCCCGAAGATGCTGGAGCAAGATCACCACCGACCAGCTCACCACCTCCCTGAGCCAAAACCCTTCCACCAACACCACGGACCCCAACGAGGCAGCCCGCAACCTCACACAGTGGATCACCGACTGCGCCGATGCCCTTGCTCCAATGAAGAACCCTCCAAGCAACCCCGACAGCAAGAAAGTCGCATGGTTTACCAAAGACCTCAGTCTCCAAGAAATCCTGCCGCTCCTTCGAGAAAGCCTGGCGCCACAACCAGTCAACGGAAAACATGACAGCCCTCAAGCACACCATCCGCGAACACCAACAGCTGATCCGCACCACCAAAAAATCATCTTTCAGAGAACGCCTTGACGACAACATCCACAATAGCAAGGAACTCTTCAACATCGTGAAAGAGCTCTCCAACCCCAACGCCAGCAACAGCGACATTGCGCCATCACAAGACCTCTGCAACTTCCTTGCCACTTTCTTCCACCGAAAGATCACCGACATCCACAACAGCTTTGGCGCTCAGAACACGTACCCGGCCACCGAACCAACGCCCCCCACCACCACCCTAGGCACCTGGACACCTGTCAGCACAACCGACACCATCCGCACGATGAACCCCATCCACTCGGGCTCCCCAGCCGACCCCTGCCCACACCATATCTTCAACAAAGCCGACTCCATCATCGCACCCCAACTCCGGGACATCATCAACAACTCCTTCGCATCCGCCACCTTCCCGGAGAGCTGGAAACATGCGAAGATCAGCGCCTTCCTGAAAAAACCCACCGCTGACCCCACGGACCTCAAGAACTTCCGCCCCATCTCGCTGACCCCACGGACCTCAAGAACTTCTGCCCCATCTCGCTCCTCCCCTTCCCCGCTAAAGTCATTGATAAAACCACAGCACCGAGACCGCCCTCATCGCAGCATCCAATGACATCAGGACCCTGCTGGACAACGGGGAAACTGCCGCCCTCATCCTCCTCGACCTATCGGCCGCATTCGACACGGTCTGCCACCGCACCCTAACCACCCGCCTCCACCACGCCGGGATCCAAGGAAAGGCCCTGGAATGGATCACCTCCTTCCTCTCCGACAGAACCCAAAGAGTCCGTCTCCTGCCCTTCCGCGCAGAAGCCATCAAGATCATCTGCAGTGTACCACAAGTCTCCTCGCTCAGACCCACCCTCTTCAATGTCTGCATGAGCCACCTCGCAGCCATCGCACGCAAACACAACCTCAATATCATCTCCTACGCAAACGACACCCAACTGATCCTCTCCCTCACCAACGACCCCGCCACCAAAGCTTCCATGACGCAATGAAAGATGTTGCGGAATGGATGAAGCTCAGCCATCTGAAACTGAACTCAGACAAGACGGAAGTCCTCATCCTCGGCCCATCCATCTCCGCCTGGGACGACTCCTGGTGGCCCCAGGTTCTGGGCACCCCCCCAATCCCACGGACCACACAGGCAACCTTGGCGTCATCCGTGACTCCTCCCTCACGATGACCAGTCAAGTCAACGCCGTTACATCCTCCTGCTTCAACACCCTCCGCATGCTTTTGCAAGATCTTCCTCCGGATCCCCACCGGAACCAGGAAGACGGTCACCCAGTACCTAGCCACCAGCCACCTGGACTACGGGAACGCCCTCTACGCTGGGACCACTGCCAAACTACAGAAAAGACTCCAGCGCATACAGAACGCATCTGCACGACTCGTCCTGGACGTCCCACGAAACAGCCACATCTCTGCCCACCTGAAGGACCACCACTGGCTCCCCGTCAGCAAGAGGATCACGTTCAGACTCCTAACCCACGCTCACAAAGCTCTCCACGACCTGGGCCCGAATACCTCAACAACCGCCTCACGTTCTACATGCCTACCCACCAGCTCCGCTCCGCCAGCCACTCCCTCGCCACCGTCCCACGGATCCGCAGATCCACCACCGGAGGAAGATCCTTCACCTACCTAGCGGCCAAGACTTGGAACACCCTCCCCTCCCACCTACAAATAACCCAGGACCATCTCTCCTTCAGGAAGCACCTCAAGACCTGGCTCTTCGAGCAGTAACGCCTCTCCCCTCCCCCCCCTCCCCTCCCAGTGCCTTGGGACCCTCACGGGTGAGTAGCGCACTCTAGAAATGTTCTGATTGATTGATTGAATCATACAGAGGTTCTGCTGCTGACAAAATTAAAGCATTGACTGTGTTCACGATAAACGGGATGGAGAGGGGGGGCAAGTGTGGATAGGTGTGTAATTGGATAAATGGGAATGTACGGCTCACTATAGGCTGTGATGGGATTGCAGCCCTTATTTGTCTGTCACTGGTTATGTGGTGCATTGTTACTTGTTAAAAAAACAATAACCATAAATGAAAAGAAAAATCAATGCACATTGCTACTACTGGATCTCTTATCCTTCTTAAACACCATCAACCTGCAGATGCTAAATGAAAGACTGTCTATTTGGGCCACATCAGGGGAAATGCATAGACTTGGTTTTCATCTTACTTACAAAACCATTCAGTTCAGGATAAACAAGGCAAAATCTTCTCCAGAATATCCAGAAAATGTTGCTTACTCGATGCTCAGCCTTATTATCAACACTCTTCAGTGTTTACATGTTCCATTGACCCCAAACCCAGACATCTTGGGGTCCTAATGTAGTGTGGCCGCCGTGAAGTTATGGGGCGCAAAAAGAAACGGGGGGGATAGGTGGGTTTCTTATCTTTCCTTAGCTTTTATTGTTCATGCTGTAAAGGTGTGGACCAAACGTTTGTTTGAGAAGTACGATTTTTACAGTTTTCTCTCTCTCTCTGCTGTATCAAGTTCAAGTTAAATAAACAAAATAAATATTAAATCAGGCTTCTTCTTCAGGGACTGTCAGAGTCTTCTGGGGCTCTCCTGGGTCGGCTTTTTCCTCAGGCCATCGGGTAAGGAAGGGAAAAAGAACAAACAAAGGTCGGGTAAATGTCCACTCCTTTTATCGGGGTTTTTGTGCTACCGTCACCAGAATTAACTGAGGTGTGATAGGGGAAGAGGGATGTAGGGACCTTTCCTTCCTAATGCACCGAGTGCCCTATTTCCCCAAACCTCCCAACCATCCCCACCAAAATGACCCCCTGAACGGTACTCGCCTCAGGCCATGACCCGTCTCCAGGGCCGTGGAGTCAGGACCCGGGGCGTTTTCTCCCTTCGCTGGCCTGCCGGGTACGGTTGCAGTGTACAATGCTCCTCCACCTAGGGAACTGTCTTCCTCTGCCTCGCTCCGCTCCTTATCTGTCTCCCGCACGCCTTCTCCTGAACGGCTCCACTCCTGGCTCGTCTCCCGTACACCTTCTCCTCCGATGCTGCTGCTACTGCCGCTGCGACCCGGTCTGTAGTCTGTCTTCCCTTTATGCCGTTCTTCCTCTGTAGGCGTCGCAGACGCTCCTCTTCCTGCCCAGCCACTAGACCGCTGCCTACCTCCGTAGCCGTCAAGGGTGTCTGCTCGATATTCCACTTCCAGTCCTCCCCTGGCGAGTCCTCCTCACATGTAGTTTATCACATGTATGTGCAGGGCACAAGTCCTATAAAAAGAAGTGGGGGGACGCTGACGTCACAACAGGAAGTGACATCACAAAAGGTGGCTTGCACTCAGTTGCAGTTTATAGTTATCGAGCTCCCGGTAAAATAAGTGGGGGGACGCCGTCCACCCGCGTTGTACCCAGACTCGAGCCCTGTGTATGTGGTTGACTCACCTTTGCACCTGAAGCATGAAGAGGATGAACCTGGCAACCTCCATAACTTGTCCCAATCTTGCCTAGCTGCTTTTCATGGGTTTACATTTTGATGCTAAATTACTGGCTGTGCGCAGTAGTGAGGAGACTGACATTTTGTCCCTTTACCTTGACCTTATTAATAGTTCTCTACTAGTCACTGTGAATAAAGCTCATAACTTGGGAATATTTTTGGATAGTAATTGATCATTTACTCCTATTTAAACTCTGCAAAGCCCATTCAACCATCTGTTTGTTGACATTGATTCTGACATTTCTCCCTTGCTCTCAGCTTTTTTTTATCCAATTCTCGCTGTGACCCTGGCCTGCCTGGATTACTGCAAACAGCCTGTGCACATAACCATCTAACACTTATCTCTCAGACCTCTAGAGGGTGTTCAGAATATGAAGCCCACCTGGTTGGTCTGAAACAACACAATTGCAATACACCAGCACTGAAATAGCTCTGTTGGCTTTGTGTTAAAGAAAAAGGGATTTTCAAAACTCTGCTTCATACATAAGGCACTCCATGCCATGTACCAAGCGCCCTCACCAAACTGCTCATCGCGTATTAGTTGACCAGATGACTCATATCTGCTATCCTATATCTCTTGCCCTCCACTAGATAAAAAGATTTGGCGGTCAATCCCTTTATGTTCAGAACTCCCCCTTGTAGAAGTACCTATAATTACATGTAAGAGTGGGAAAGTACTTTGTCAAATTCTAAAAAACCTTAAAGAGCCATTCTCCCTGCCGTTTGGATACAGAAATCCGCGTTGAAACATTCCTCTTCCTCAGCTTGTCCTTAACACTCTGTGGCCACATTCTTAAATTTGCCATTCTTTTTTCATTATCAGCTTTCTCGATTTTGTTTATTATTACTTTGTCTTCTTTTTTGCATGTATTCATGGACAGTTGTCCTAGGCACAACCCAAGTTTATGGGATAGGTTGCTTGTTCCTATATCACCAGGTTTGCAGGGTACCTTCGATCTTTATATGTACCCTCATCCAAAAATCACACATAGGCCTCCGAGAAGTGATTAGCTGTGCAACAAAGAAATGCATATTAAAATGAAATATATATATATATATATATATAGCCATAGTTACATACCATACTTTTGTGGTAGACCGCCCTCTTTCACATATACTTACAGTTCTACTGTAAACTGGCAGCCAGATGATTTGTTGAGCCTACTTGTCCCGTAGGCACAATAAACAGGAAAACCTGTTGTCGTTGACCCCCAAACAGTCTATCTGATAGAGACATCTAGCCGCAGATTCCTTATCGTAGAATCCTCCCCAAGCGTCAGACTGGATCTGAAACATTTTCTAGCAGTATTTCTGTGCATCGGTTGAGTGACTCCGCAATAACGTCTTTTCCCAGATGTGATGTCAATGGAGCCTATATAAACCCTCCAACGACACGCTGACTTCAGTTTCTTCTTTTCCGTTCTAACATGCTGATCCGCACTGCAGTTCCTCTGGCCCTTTTAGGCCTACTTGACGTTTTTCTTCAACGGAGCAGTGTGCCTGTTTTTCCCTCTTCTCTAATGTCATCGGGGTTCAAGCCTTGTGAGTCCTCCAGACAACAAATGTCTGCCACAGATTATCACTTGGTGTTTGCTGAATGCGTGTAGGGAAGTAGTATTAAGCTCCTAGAATCTCGTATGCCACTGTCTTCAAGGTTTTCTCAACATCCTCGGTCCCTTACACATTCTAGGGACCGACCGTGTGCCTGTTCTAGAAGCCGTTCCCATGGGCATCATCCATCTTTGCCATCCAGAGGTAAGTCTCGGTGCCGGCAGTCAAAGTCGCAACGCTGCCCGCCTCCGTTGCCTTCCGCTACTCCCCCCTCTTCTTTTGAAGTACCGAGGCATGAGTCTGTTTGCGTCTCCCCACCTATCCTGGAGTCGGGGTGTCTTTGACCCAGATGAGGCAATACTCTCAGTATCTCCTGTCTGATCTTGGGTCGTCACCTTCCACTGGAGTGCCCTCGAGCCCCATGGAAATGCATGACATCATGCCTATGACTCAGTTGAAAGGTTCTCCCTCTGCTTCAGTTCAACCTCTTTTGTTGGACACCTCAGCGGCGCCGGATCACAGCCCATGTGCCTCCTACCTTTCGCTCCTGCTTCTGATCTGCCAACTACAATATTGGTGTTGAGCTCTTGTCTGCTGACTCCCATAGTAGTGCCGATGATGCCCATCGATGTTCCTTCTGATGTCAAGGCGTCAGCTTCTCAGCGTTGGCTGGCTTCAGTCAGGGTGTTGGATGCAGCGCTGACTGAGCTGGCTTCCCAAAAATTTTCCCCTCTGGTTTTTACTTCTGAGGACCTTGGCTGTGGAACTACTCCAGATGGTGTGGTGGGTCCCCCTCCATTTCCGGGCACGTTACCACCCCATATCGAGTCTATCTGATTACTTGACTTGGGTGATGCCTATTGCTTAGAATCTTTGCCAGCCTCCTGTCTCCTCCTGGTTTGGCTACTGGGTGAGTTCCTCCCTGGCCGACATGCTCAATCGAGTTTCGGTTGCCCTGGATTTACTCCTCCCTTTGGTGGAATTGTCAACAGAATCCTTAACTGATGTTCTGCAACCTGCCCTGTCTAATGTTGAGCCTGCACTTTCTTATAGTGATTGTATTTTTGATATTCTGTTAGGTTTTTGGAATAAACCTGAAAAAGGGCTGCCTCTCGATCGCTCTATTTATTACTGGCTTCTCCTGGTCCCAGAGATCCCTCCTGTCTCCTTCGACATCCCTCTACTGAAAGCTTTGTGGTTTAGACTGCTGTAGCCATGCAAAATATTCATGTTCTTCCACCTGTCCCTCCTGAAAGGGAGGCCAGGAAATTTGACGCTTGTTGTAGGTGTTTTTTCTCTTCTTCTATAGCTGCTCTTCTTGTGTGCTCGCCCTCTTCTCCCATGCTTCGAGGGTCTCTGTGCAACACCTCGTACCCTCCCTTCCGGATTAGCCCAGAGTGCTGTTCCCCTGGTGCAAGATAGGCAACTACCTGTCACACTTAGCATCTGCTGTGGTATGGATACTACCGATTCTGTTGGTTGGACTACGGCCTCTTCCATTGCACTCTGTCGACGCATCCTGGTGGCATACTTCCGGGTTTTTGGAGGCTGTGCAAACTTCCTTGATTGGTATGCCTTTTTATGGCATTTCCCTTTTTGGTGCACACTCCTACTCAGCTTTATACCTTTTCAGGAATAGTCATGGTGGTACAGTGTCTTAACTCTGTAGTTGTACTAGGGTTGTTGGGGTCAGTTTGTTTTCCCTTGTTTTGACTCTGCTCCTCCTTCATAGGGCGGAGTATTCTCCCCCTTCCAGGTGTGGTGTTCCTACTTTCTGCAGGTAATTTTATTATCATTCATGCTGTCAGTTACAGGTTTCATTTCAAGCCATCTGGAACATACCTTGCTTTGCTGTCTTGTGGTAGTCTGTTCGTTCAGCTTCTTTTTGCCACTTGATTTTTTCTACCCGAAAGTTTAGTTTGTAGCGGGTATTCTGTTTATTCTGTTTGTTGTGCGTATGCACCAAAGCCTTGTTCCCCATTTTCAGCATCCTTATTTTGTATTCCTTAGAGGCATTTTGTGAGCTATCTATGCCCTTAGTATCCCTTATAGGGACTTCCTCTTTTCCTGCTCTTCTAGATGGCGAACTGACGAGTTTACTTTCACTCTTGTCTTCGACACTCTTTGGTGTGGACCTTCTCTTTGTTATGTTTTACTTAGTGGTACACATGAATTTTCTCTTACTCTTAATGTGTTTCCGGTGGCAGCACGAGTACGGCGTCTTGCAAGACGCCGTATCGAGAATAACTAACATACACTGACATTGTGACCGGACTTTGCCCTGACGTGGGCTTCGTCTTTTTCTACAAATTGAGGTGCTACTTCTTCGCAGAATCGATTTACAACCTCCGAATTTACTAATACATCTCGCCACTGGGAACGGAAGATCAGTGGTGTAGACAGCCCCGCAAATATACATGCTGGAGAGCTTTTATATCAGCCCTGATGAAGTCTAAATGCATAAACTGCTTAAATTAGATGAAACACGTGTTGGCTAGCAATCTGAGAGATGCTGTAACGAACATTAAAGAAGAAGACTGACACCAATATTGGAACATGTTGCTTTATTTAATAGTTGTTCTGTAAACTGTTGGATTTTGCTTTGGATAAATCGTATGTAATTTTGTTACTGTGGTTTGCCTACATTATTCATGACGGCAGATAGACGTCATTATTATCCCTAGTAGCAGCCTTAATAAGTTCCACTCTGTACTGTTGACAATAGAGCGCGAGCTCCTAACCTTCTATCTAATCCTCTGGAACCTGATAGCAGTAGTCTAGTGATCATCTACAAGGATTTTACAAGTCTGGTGACACATCCAGCATTGCCCTTAAGACGCTTTCCTTAAGTTGTTCAATTAGTGCTTATAATGGTTTCATTGTAATTAGTGGTCCTTCATACTCCACGATAAAACACGGTCTTTTTGTAGGAACTTGGAATAACCCTAATCCTAGAAATATCTGGCCTTGAGAGTTTGGAACCTTTCCCCATTGCATTACAATAACATTGCATGCCTTCCTTTTTTTCTTTGCATCAAATATTGCCAAGATCCAATAACAAAGGACACCCATTTGGTCTGTCATTCCCTATCATCCTGAAGCTCTTCAAGCTGATTAGTTTGCCCAGGGGCTGGACTGGGGGCAAACATCAAGCCCTTTAGGAGCGCAGAATGCCTCAGTTTGACAGACTGGCTTGAGGAGATCTTCCTTTAAAGTTTGAAATGATACAATCCTAATCAGTGGGTCTCTCCTGCAGGAGCAGTAAGAATACATTAAGCCATCATTGCTAAAAGAAGATTAAGGGAAGTTTTCTCTGGTTAATTAGAGAGAAAATAAAAATACCCATTTTACTCCAATGATGTCTGGACTTTGCATGTCCTACCACACTGGGACAAACTCCAAGTCTCCTGTTAATTAGCATTCGCCTGCTGCTAATTGTTCATTACTGGATCAAACTAAGAACAATCCTTGGATAACTTAACACAGACCCAGAAACTGCACATAATCCAAATTCAAGCAGCCCTGATGTTCCTAAATCTGAAAAAACATGAGCATATCTCCCCTGCCATAGAATGGCTGTTAATTCCTTGTTGACAGTTGATTAGTGCCAAGGTCTTGTGCACCTGGCACACATTTCTTTACATACTAAAGCAGGTCTCTTAATTGTGTCAGTGAAGGTGAGATTCCGGCATCTCACTTCAAAGTGCCAAAATAAGTATGGAAGTGAAAGACAGGTACATCCTCAGGTTCATAAGATTCCACTGTGGAACAAGCTTAACTCACCTTTGAGATGGCAACCAAGGACCCCATTCAATGGCTTTGTTTTAAAAGGTGAAATTCCATACCTTCTCGGTTGCCTCCTGCATTTGAAGTAGATGTTTGACTTTTATATCGCATCCAGATATGAAATGAAATAGTAATGGAGATTTACCAAGTTGTAGATGTAAAAGAGTACACCTACTGCACCATGCTTAACTATTTGAATTATCCACAAGCTAGATAATCCACAAAAAGTTTAGCAAAAATGTGCATTTGCACATGTGGCTTTTGTTTATTTCTTTTCTTCAATGTTTTCCTTGTGGAGTACTCAAACTCGAAAAAAACTTTATCCGGCACAATTTCATTGAACCATAAAAGAACAGACAGTATAAAATGTTGACATTACCACAAATAAAATACAGTTTAAGAATCAAAAGTGCAAAAAAACGGCTTGGTTAAAAACATAGACCACTAGATGCCCCTAAATGGGCTTACCCATGCAACCAAGTGAGAATAACTTCTACAGCACAGGTAACAACAGTTTAAAAGACAAAGAAACTATTCTAATGAAATAATATTCAATGTTGTATGGCGTGTGGCACACTATGTTAATGTTGGTCAACTTTTTTTATCCGTTGTTTTAAATCCGTTTTTTTGGACAACTTGGGTGCTAGTGGGTTTCTCCTTCTGACCCACGGAAGTGAAACTTGAAGTCAATGCGATGTGCACTGCTAACTTAATAACGAGTGCCCATCTAGCACTCCCTTTGAGATGTGGTCTTCTGTGTGCTCCTCTAAGTAAACCAGAAGTATTCAAATGAAAACAGTAAACCTGACTTGACTTTGAAATTCTTATGTTTATCTTGTCCACATTATCATCCTCATTGTTACATCACAATGATCGCATTCACTGCGGGTGGTACCGCTTGTATCACTTGTGGAATCACAGTCTATACATTGGAATCCATTCAGCACTGTGAATCACTATGCATTTCAGGACTGAGCCCTTCTTCAGGGTAAATGCGTTTATTCTAGAAGGAAAAAGGCATACAGTTGTAATCCAGGGATGTCTAAGCTCCCTCATTCTAGGACAGGTTTACATTGGTCAAAACAACAGTGCTGTGAAAAGATTGACTTAAATATTGGTGCAAACGATGGTGCTGTAGAAAAGTTTTAAAAAAGTGTACTTATCCTCACAATCAAAGTGTCTTAAACAAATAGTGCTCTTGGGGAAAAATAAACTGACATAGAATAGTGGGCTGTGTTATGTTAAAAACTGGCGCATTGACGGTAGTGCGAGGTCGGCGAGATTATTGAATTGCGTTAGTAGTGCGCGGAAATATGCTTAATGCTGCTGCCCTTGTGATAGTGAATGGGCATTTCGGTAGGATATTCTAAGTACACGCTGTTCGTGGCTGTGACCGCAGTGTCTTTAGTTTGGTGAACAAACGCTCTGTGCCGGTCTCATGATGCGTGTTTTGAGCCGGTAAACTTTAACTTAAAAAGCAGTCTGAAACACCGCGTGCGTTCGGGTTAACAAACAGTGCCCTTGAGGTCTTACCGCTTGTATAAACGTTGTCGGGCTCTCTCCGCTAATAAATTCTCCCGTGAATCCGTAACCGGCTTCTTCGGAGTCCTGGCCGATCTCCGATGATGTCAATTCATATGCGTTAAGCGTTAGTGTGTATCTCTATGGAAACTGAAAATGTCCTAAAATCATGGCGGCCATCTTGGAGTGATTAAAAGCCAATGCTTCTCCAAGGAATAAAATGAATACAAGTGTAAACGCGCGCAAACAACATAAAAATATGTATAACAAGTGGGAAAAAAAGTGAAAGAACAGCGTAATGGCTATTATGGTGATGGTAATTGCGTGTGTGGATAAGTCGCTAACCTAAGGGTGATTCAGGTTACATATGTGTTTACACAAATTTGTAAGGGTTTAAAAAGAAAAAACATGTCAGCATGCTGAAATGGTATACACGTTATAAAAAACAACTATATTCCATGCGTTCATTAAGTCCCTTTGTGTTACAAGAGTCTAACTTCTTAATACAGTACATTTCACATTGCAACAGATTTTCCTGTTATCAGTACCTGGTTTCACAGGAAAAACCTCCAAGATCAGGAATCTTAACTGACTTATATTGTGGTTATTGATGGTAAAATGTGCGGCTACTGGCGCCTTCATGACTTTTCTTCTGATGGTGATTTTGTGTTCCGTCATTCGAACTTTCATTTTTCTCTCAGTTTTTCCAACATATGGGAGTCCGCAAGGACATTTAAGTAAGTATACCAAATTTTTAGTTTAACAAGTTGCGTTGGTAAACAATCTAATAATTTTTCCGGTGGTGGGCTGATTCAAGGTTGTTATTGCAGTGGCTGCAATTTAAGCATGGTTTGTTTCCACTGTATGTCACACTTTTACGTGTTGGTTTGGTCTCAAGTACATCTTTATGGTTCCTCGAACGTTGGTATGCGAATAAAGGTTTAGAATTGAAAATTCCTTTAAAATCTGGTTCATTTTCTATCATGCCCAGTTTTTGAGTATGATTTTCTTCACCTGATAGCTCCTGGTCGAGAATTTGGACACAAACACTGGTCTGCTGCTGGTTTTCTCCCTTTCTTGAAGTGTTAGTAACTCTGATCGATTGATGTCTTCTGCCCTTTCTTTTGCATTGGTCAAGACTGTTTCTGGATATTTTCTGGCCTTGAATCTTACGAGCATCTTATTCTGATTCTTCGTATATGTATTGACTTGAGAAGATATTCTTTTCATCCTTAACAATTGTGAATACAGTATATGCCTTTTCAGGGACATCGGGTGACAGATTTTGAAGTGCAGAGAATTATTCCTGTCAGTACTTTTAGTATATACATCTGTCTCAATTTTATTGTCTTTACACGTTACTAAACGTCCAGAAATGCGATGCTTTCTGTGCTGACTAAGTGTGTAAATTGAATGTGATCATCAATATTGTTGATGAATGCAATGAAATCCTTGATCTCATCTGGAGGTCCCTTCCATATAAGGAAGATATCATCAATATACAGCCAAAATCTCAAGATTTTCTCCTTCCATCTCGGGTTAGTTAAGATGTTATCCAGTTCCAGGCGATGCATAAACAAGTTTGCATAGTTTGGAGCCGCACATTTGCCCATAGATGTACCGGCAAGTTGTAGGAAAAGGTCAGTATTCCATTCAAAATAACTGTGGTACAGGGTATATTGGAGTAGTTCTAAGAGAAAGATCTTTAACTCTTGTTTGATGTTGTGGTTGATCAAAAATGATTCAGTGGCTTCTATGCCTCTGTTGTGCGGAATTGATGTATAGAGAGCACATACATCGATGGTACATAAGGTTATTGTCATGTTTGAATCCAAGGTGGTAGCGTTTAACCTGGATTACAACTGTATGCCTTTTTCCTTCTAGATTAAACGCATTTTCCGTGAAGAAGGGCTCGGTCCCGAAATGCATAGGGATTCACAGTGTTTAATGGATTCCAATGTATAGACTGTGATTCCACAAGTGATACAAGCAGTACCACCCGCAGTCAATGTGATCATTGTGATGTAACAATGAGGATGATAATGTGGACAAGATAAACATAAGAATTTCAAAGTCAAGTCAGGTTTACTGTTTTCATTTGAATACGTCTGGTTTACCTAGAGGAGCACACAGAAGACCACGTCTCGAAGGGAGTGCTAGATGGGCACACTGTTATTAAGTTAGCAGTGCACATTCTAATGAAATAATACACAGCTCAGCTTAAAACAGCAACCACAAAATGATACCCAGGGAAGCAACGCCATAATAAAAACAAGCTGTAAACAGCCATAAGGAGAACCGTATAGTATTGGCATGGACTACAATTAACAGGTTATACTTTTCATAAATCTGATTGCACTTCATATAGAAGAGGCTATTCTAGAGCATATTATATGGTCCTTTTGTGCACTTGGGAACCGTTGTGCACTTTTGTAATCCCTAATGCTGTTTTCAAGAAAGATCTGTCTCAAGAAAAATTTCCTTGGACCGACTTAAGTGTCAAAATAATATAGAGTGCTCGCATGGGCTTTGATTCATGATGCAAAAGGGAACATGATGATGTACAATGCCCAACCCTTGCCTTGTAAGAAGAAATTGATGTTGAATGTTGGTCACCAAGGAAAGGTACAATTGGAAACCCACAGGTAAGGTGTCCTATGAATAGGAAACCATTGTCGGTTTCTCAACCACATCAAAAGCCCGCTTTTTTTCTAGCTTCTAAAAAAGAGGCCTATTACTACTGCACTTTTGTGTAAAACTGGGATTATATGGGGCTATGACAGCATTTGGGTATCCAACAATGATTTGGAGACTTCTTTGAGGTAAAATAGCCACAGGATATTAAAAACATGGTCTAGCGCTAAACAGTGTGTAATTATGCTTTTAGTAAAAGCCGTTTCGGCTTTAGGCCAAATTGGGTGCCAGAGCAAAATGGGCTTAAGAGGGAGCAAGTCCTCCAGGTGGCTTAGCCCCATGTCCTTATGCTACATGATTGGTGGAGTAGAGGCGGTGTACACAGCAAACTTATAAGAAACCATTCTCTTCCATCTAAAAAGAGCAACAGGAAGAATAACTCCACTGCCCTCCTCCATACGAAGCAGCAGAAGGCGCTCTTGCTTTATAAATGTTGAAAATGTCCATAATCTGTCAACTGCCAAGTTGCTCAGACTACCTCGCACACTCTACTCATGGATCATGCATTTTGAATATGTTGAGACTATAAACTATTGTTACTAAAGAGGATCCCCAAGTAGCAAAATGAATTAACATTCATGATGGGCTTGCCCTTTCTGGCTGGTCATCATAAACGTTTTTGAAATGTTTATCAGTAATTTCTTAGTCTCCATCAGGTCCACAAAAGCGACAAACAATCTCTGCAGCCCGACAATGGTGCTAGACATTAGGACTGTGTTGTCTGCATATAGGAGTTCAGGAACCAAATTTCCACCATCTGTGGGCGAATCTGCTTGTAAAGCGTGCAAGGCACCATCCACACCATTAATATAAAGAGAAAAAGAAAAGGGGTCAGGACGTACCACTGCCTAACCCCTCATGATGTTAAACAAGGCGAGCATTTTCCATTGGGGCCATAGCAAACCTCTGCAGATAGATTTTTGTACATCCAGGACAAAAGTAAACAATATTATGGGGGGACCAAGAAAGAGCAATGTCTGCCATAGAGTTGAATGGCCCACCAGATCCTTGTGGAGTAATTCCTCCTCTGTCACCTCTATTAAATGTTAGTGAGTTCATTTACTAAGCACCTTTACGTGACCCAGAATAGTTTTCAATGAGAAACACCACAGTACAATTTAGACTAGAGAATGCCTACAAATTTCCAACATTTTGGTTGTAGTTTCACTGGCTGACTCATTCAGCCCTGTTCGCGTTCCCTAAACACAGACTTGCTCATAATGGAGCGTCAAGCCAGTAAGTATAATTTTCTGCCTGAATAAATGAATGAGCGTTCCTGAAAATCCACGAGTTTTGATCATGTATTTTCAAATGTGAATCCAATTTTTTTACACACTTAAGTGAGACAGATGTAGACAATATTTAATAAGTCAACTCCCAGGTTACAAGTGACAGATAAGAATAAAAGCACCATGTTAACGATCAGAGGGTTTCTTCTTTGTGTTTCGGGAATTTAGAGGAAAATGGTTGCATCAATGCAGCATATTTTATGTTCTTAGCTGAATCTAGTTGCTGAGCGCAGGCTTATTTACTATTGTGCTTTAGAATGTGCCAGGGCACGGTTAGTTTTAGTTTAGGATGTGAAGTTCCGCAGAGCATAAAAGTGAAACCAAATATATGGCTACCGTCTACAAAAATTTATCTGAACCAACTGATGTTTATATTTCGATACATTTCATATTAGAATTGTTTTACCTTTGATCTACTATTTGATTAAGATTGATGCAAATGCACAGGTTTGTAATACACATTTTACTCTAGGATTAGTATTTGATGCTAATTTGTATTAATTGAGAGATAATATTTTATGATTTATAAGCATTATACAAATTATCTTGAATTAGTGAGCAAACTGCAGTTATGTCAATTCTTGCACTATTTCACTTGGGTTGTCGTGCATTTTGTACTGAACAAGACCATGATAAAGTTACTTTCTCGGCCCCATTCATTTTCGATTCTCATTTCTTTGTTTGCATTAAATACACATGTTTGTTATTTATCGTAGTCCTGCCTTTCATCAAACTTTAGGTTGTCCACTTGCCTGTATGTGAACAGTGCATGCCCAAGCAGTGGGTGCCAGTTGTTAGAATACGTACTGGAAAACCTACTTTCAGATAAACTGTGTTTTTGCGATTCCATTTGCAAATCTGAAAATACAATATTTATTCTCACTTCGAAACAGCTTGTTTAAATTGTTTGTACATTTTGAAGCTTCTGATTTGCATTTAGAAGCATTACTGAATGCGTATATAGCGTTCTTCATTTGAGTTGGAAAGGAATTGCTCATAATTGCTTTTAAAAATGTTATAGGTTTTCCTTGTATGTATGTAAATGTATAGGCATTTATATAGCGCACTACTTACCCGTAGGGTCCCAAGGCGCTTCGACCGCTGCGAAACCCTTCCTGGCTTCCCTGAGAGATGGTCCCTTAATGGGTATCTCCAGGGTAAGACCAGGCATCCCCGGCGGTCTGGTGGGGCCGTTAGTGAAGATGAGGCAAGCTAATGCCCAGAGTTGCCGAGTGTGATCGCTGATCAGAGTGGGCACCGAGGCGAGAGAATTATCGAGTCTGCTGACCCTGGTCCAGAAACCTGCCTCGCCGGGAATCGAACCCTGGTGAAAACTGCTTCCAAAACATGCAACTTTTTAATAATCTCTAGAGTAAAGAAAAAGAAGAAAAGGCTTAACTGAATACAGTACCTTACGTCAGAGGCAGTCTGAAAAAGATACCTTTTATAAATACGTTAATGTTGACAGACTTAATGCAATACGCTTAGAAGGTGCTACAGTTATCCTGCTATTTCTATTACTTGTTAAAACCTTAGTTGACAAAGCCAAAACAGGTGTCGGCAGAACCACCAGACTACTCTGCCTGCGTTGTGTCCACAGAATCCTCTGCATCATCAGAATGGTGGGAAGCAGTAATACTGTTCTGTTCAAATATACTAAAATGTATCCATTGCTAAAACCCCTTCATCTCACCTCGAAATGTGGTAACCCTGCATCAATGCTGTCACCCAGCTACAGGGAAAAATCCTTCTCCAATTGACCCAAAATCTTCTGAATCAAACTGAAATTACTAGGATTGAACATCCATTCGTTGTAATCCCTTTAATAACTAAAATTCCAATTGGCCACCTAATTTTCCCAATATGGAAGATACGGTGTATTCAGAATAACGGCCTTCTCTAGACCGTAATCCCATGATGAATTTGTAAATTACGCTAACCTTTTGGACCTGCAACTGCATAACCAGTTTGTGCTGAGCATTCAAAGTGTTTTCCATACGAAATACCACTGAACTATTTTTCACTGCACCCTGAAAACCTTTCACAGCAAACCTGCCTTAATTCACAGATTATTTGTGTAGCAGTTATTCTCACATATTTAACTTCTGTCAATCTTTTTTTTTTTTTTAAACCTTTATTGTTCATTTCAATAACGTTACAGTCATGGGCCTACAACCACTGGGGCCGGCCGCTAATCAAATTAGAAGCAAGTATAGTACAGCATAACACAGCTCTTCAGCCGACATCCCTGAGGTCCGGCAGCGATTCAGGGTAAAGTTCGTATTGATCGCAGACTATATGAACAGGATGAAGTAAAGGTTTTATTTTATTTTTTATATATAACTTTATTAACAATAAATAAACAATAAAAAACAAGGCAAAATAGGCAATATCGATGGGTACTTGCTCTAGGGGGGGAAGAAACCACGTCACAAGTCAATACACATCCCTGATGTAGAATGAGAAAGAAAGGGGGGGAGCAGGGGGGAAGCAGACTCACATGTTTTCAAAGATCTAAACCATACTAGGAATGTCCGACTAGGGAGATTACGACATTTCAGGGCTATTTATGAGGGGAGGAGTACACATCTCACCCCGGTATAAATTCCATTGGTCCCAAATTCTGCCCCATTTCCTCGGTCTACCACGGGCCACATACACCGTTTTTTCCCGAAACCTGCACCAGTCCATATTCTCCTTCCATGCTGTAACAGTGGGCGCCCTTTGGGACCCCCATAATTGTGCTATGTCTCTATTGGCTATCATGTTCCCAAGGGTCGCCCACTGAGTCTGCGCTACATTATAATCAGTTGGTTCCCAGACATTCAGCAGACAGCGCCGGGCTTCGGGCAACAACGAAACTCCCGTGACCTCCTCCATAACTGCATGCACTCGATTCCAGAACACTACCACCTCTGGGCAGTCCCAAATTATGTGAAGGAAAGTACCCGTTAAGCCACATACACGCTTACACATTCCATCCACTGAATAACCCATATGGATTAGACGGGGCCAGTTATAAAAATCCTGTGTAGAATTCTGAGTTGCACCAGCCGGAGAAGGGCCGGAATCGCGACCTCCTTAGGAGAGTATATCGCAGCTTGCCAATCCTAGTCATCCAACTCCAGCCCATCGCTGGTCCAAGCCTCACGGAGGCGCAACAGTAGTTCTCTTCCAGGGGATACTCATTAATAATCATAAGCACTAAATAATCTCCGCCCGTGAGCGGGAACCCGTAACATATAACAATATACATATATATGTGTGTAATATATATAATTAGTACATAGTACTAAACCAAAAAATACACATGTATAAACCATAATATGCAGCCCAACATATTGTATAGGCTAATAAGGCCTTATTACACACTTTCTGCAGAATGAAAATACTCCATACATCAATGCAATAAACAGGCTAGAGCCTAGAAATGCATTTCATAACATAAATACCTTTTTATTTTCATCAAATAATCTGTTGTAAAAGGCAATTAGCCTAACAAGGCTGCATATGAATAAATATCGGTTTACACCTTGCCTTTAAGGCCCCAGAGAATCTGAGCACTTTGCCTTTAAGGCCTCCAGGAGCAAACCTGCTCCCATCATGCACCACAGGTGACAGTTAGGTCAGTTCTTTTTTTCGGCTTGTTCTGTGAGGAACCTGGAACTTGAGCTAGGCTAAATTTGACTTTATTCAGTCAAAATTTGTTTTTTTCCTGTCTTTTTTTGACAAAATGTACTTTTAGTGGTGGTTTATCTTCTTTTTCTGACTAAACTGTTGGAGTTTTGTAGTCAGTGATGCCACCTTTATTTTATAAATGTCCTTCCTGTGAGAAGAAAATGTCAAAATCTGATCCACACTCTGTTTGTGTGGTTTGTCTACCTTCTACTCATAAGGTGGAAGATTGTTATCACTGCCTTAACCTTTCCAGCAGGACTTTCAGGGAAAGGGAGAAGATGCGGCTTCTAGGTCATTTGGAGAGAGAAGGAAAGGGGCCTAAAAGCTTGATTTCATTTGGAGGGCCCTCTTCTCGTGTAAGTCGTCGAAGATCTGCTTCTCCTGAAGTTTTAACCAAGAAAAAGCGTCTTCAGGAAGCATCGAAAGAGGTTCGTTCAGCGTCGAAATCCCCTCCATCGGCGTCGAGGACATCACCGATGAGGCAGAAGTCGACGTCGATGCAGTCGCCGTCGAAGAGTCTCTCGACGTCAAGACATCTGTGTCGGTTGCTGTCAGGACGACGTCGGGGGTAAGGAGTTCGACGTCGAAGGAGAAACATCACTCGACGTCGAGAGAGAGGCAGTACTCGACGTCGAAGAAGAAACATCACTCGACGTCGAAGGAGAGACGACGGTCGACGTCGAAGGAGAGACGACGGTCGACGTCGAAGGAGAGACGACGGTCGACGTCGAAGGAGAGACGACGGTCGACGTCGAAGGAGAGACGACGGTCGACGTCGAAGGAGAGACGACGGTCGACGACGAAGGAGAGACTACGGTCGACGTCGAAGAAAAGATGAAAGATGTTAAAGAGGAAAGTGAGGTCGACAAAGAAAGTGAGATTGACATCGAAGGATGTTGTGACGTCCAGACATGAAAAGAAGAGGAGAATGGAGTCTCCATCGAGACGTAGCTCGAAGTCTTCGCATGCTTCAGGCTTGAGGCATGAAGAGAGAGTATCAGTGGCTAAGTCTCCCCCACCTGCTGAAAGGTCGGCATCGAGACATTCGAGATCAGCCTCTCGGACCTCCCATAGGTCTATGTCGAGGTCTGAAGTGATTCCACTGCCTTTGGGGGCTTCTACACCTCAAGACCAGCAGGACAAAGTTCAGGATTCTTCGGTGGTGGCTCACTCTGGTTCGACTTCAAGGCAGTCGGCGTCAGAGGAAAGGCAAGTGGTTCCCAGAGAACAAACTCCATCTGGTTCACCACGGTCTGAGCGGAGTGGCTCTTCAAAGTCTTCCAAATCTTCACTGGGGATTCAGATTGTGCAAATGTCGCCGGAGGGCTCTCCTGAGCGTGCAGCACAGCCGATTAACATGTCACCGAGGTGGTTGGAAAGCCTACGACACTGGAAGATGCAACCGAACACTAACATAGCTAGTAGGAGAGTTGCTGATGCTCAAAAGGTTGTGACTCCTAGGAGATCACGTTGTAGGTCTCCGGTAAGAGGCAGATCTCGCTCTAGAGAACACAGACGGGGGAAGTCTGTTACTCCCGAAAGGCGGAATAGGACTCCTACATCATCTGCTTCTTCATCGTCATCTCCAAGTAGAAGTTCGTATAGAGACTATTCTCCTACAATATCGTCAAGTCCCCCTTGGAGGGTATCCCCTGTGGATGACTTAACACCTTTAACAATGTGTTATGTCGTGCAGCAAAGAAGTTCAACATTGTGATGGCCGTTCCCCAAGTGACATCTTCGGTCATTTTTGAGACTTTGCATCACAAGACTTCTGCTAGACCTCTTCTGCCTTTGGTTCCGGGTCTGTTGGAGCCTGCTATGAAAACTTTTTTGACTCCATCCACGGTGGGTTCAGGCCCTTCTAGAATTGCGAAGAAATATAAGGCTCCTGACCAAGATACTATATTCTTACGTTCTGATCCGCCTCCAGACTCCCTTATAGTGGCGGCAGCCAGGAAGGCGCATTCTGCAACTATTGTTTCCTCTGCCCCTCCTTAGAAGGACAGTAAGAGCATGGATTCCTTAGGTCAGAGGGTGTGTGGCACTGCTGGTTCGGTGATGAGGGTGGCCAGTGCAGCAGCCTTACTGGGCCGTTACGATCGTCTTTTGTGGGATTCTGTGGCTCGGTTTGCAGACAAACTTCCAAAAGAAGATCAAAAAGACTTCCTGGAAATTGTAGGCGAAGGAGGTTTGGTTGCTAATCAGAGTATTAGTGCAGCTGCCGACTCTGCGGACCTTGCAGAGCATGGCTATGCGCATGGGATTTGTTCTAGGCGTTCAGCTTGGCTGCGTCTTACTGGACTAAAACCTGAAGCCCAGAGGAAAATGGTCAACTTGCCGTTCAATGGGTCTACATTGTTTGGGTCTCATGCAGACGACGAAATGGCAAAAATGAAGGTGGAGTTGGATACTCTAAAGGCCGTAGGTCTAGAGAAGAAAAGAGACTTTAAACGTCGAGGAACTTTTCGTCCCTACGACAAGAGGCCTTTTCAACAAAAGAATCAACAAACAAGTTGGTCGCAGAACCAGGGTCAGAACCAACAAAGATCGCAGTTCCAACAGCGTCGCCCTGGACGAGGTAGAGGAGGGAATAGGCAGCAGTTCGCTGCTACCAAACAACCTCAAAAACAATGAAGGGAGTCTTCCTCCTCAGCCGTGGACCACTCCGGTAGGAGGAAGCATTGTGTCATTCTTAAACGAGTGGGAGCAACTGACAAAGGACAAATGGGTTATTGGTATCATTCAGAACGGTTACCATCTCCGTTTCAAAAAGCCACCTCCTCTCGTTCCTCCAAAGACAATGGTACATTGGAATTTGAAGCTTTTACAAAAAGAAGCAAGAATACTTCTAGGAAAGAAAGCCATGGAGAAGGTTCCTCCTCAGCAGAGAAATCAAGGCTTGTATTCACGGTTTTTCCTAGTGAGGAAGAAGGGTCCGAACGCGGAATTCAGACCGATTCTGGACCTGAGGCTTTTAAACGAGTACGTTCGGAAAGAGAAATTTCGTATGCTAGTGCTTTATCAGATCTTCCCCCAACTTCATCAGGGGGACTGGATGTGCTCCATCGACATGAAAGATGCCTATTTTCATGTTCCCATTTCCAGGAAACATCGCAAATTTCTCAGGTTTCAAGTATCTGCTCATCACTTCCAATATGCAGTGCTTCAATTCGGCCTGAAGTCAGCATATCCTTACTTAGACGACTGGCTACTGAAGAGTTCGTCCCCATCTCTCTTGGAGGAGCATCTGTCATTATGCCTCCACCTCATGCGCAGGCTGGGCCTTCAAGTCAACTTCCAGAAATCTATCATGAATCCGACACAGCGGATCCATTATCTGGGGGCCCTGCTGGACACAGAAATAGAAAACGTGTGTCCTTCGGAGGAGAGGTGTTTATCGATCAAGTCCAAATGTAATCTTCTTCTTCAGACCAATTACCCGACAGTTCGGCAAGTGTCCTCTCTCCTGGGGTCCATGGCCTCTCGCATTTTCATTGTTCCAAAGGCAAGATTGCACATGCGTCCTCTGCAGCAGTGCCTAGAAGATCAGTGGAAGCAGAGGACGGGATGCTGGGAGGATCGGATTTGTCTCCACCAGTCTGCAAAAGATTCCATCAGGTGGTGGATGAAGAGAACGCATTTGATGAGAGGGGTGCCTTTTCATCAGGACCCTCCGACGCAGACTCTGATCACGGACGCCGCTCATATGGGCCCTCTTCAGGTACAAGGGCTATGGTCAGATTTCGAGAAAGGATATCACATCAACCTGCTCGAACTCAGGGCTGTCCATCTTGCTCTAAAGTCTCTGGCTCTATCTCTACAGACTCGGTCCCTCCTGGTGCGGACAGACAATACAACAACAATGTATTATCTAAACAAGCAGGGGGGTACCAGATCCAGGACTCTGTCCCTAGAAGCCCAGACCATCTGGAATTGGTTGCTAGCAAGAGACTTGTCAATAACAGCTGTCCAGCTACTAGGGTCTCTCAATTAACAGGCGGACGATCTCAGCAGAGACTTCGTCAAAGCGCACGATTGGGTGCTAAACAAAGAAGTCGTACACAGTATTTTCCAGTCATGGGGAACTGCAGATATCGATCTGTTCGCAGACGCGGCAAACACAAAATGCCCCGTCTTCGCGTCCAGATTTCCCCAGAAAGGGTTGCAAGGGAATGCCCTTTTGATAGACTTGTATCAGAACTTACTGTACGCTTTTCCACCAACGCCTTTGATACCGACAGTAATAAACCAAATGTACAAGACCAACTCCAGGATGATTCTGATTGCTCCCGAGTGGCCTCGCCAGTGGTGGTTCCCAGATCTCCTTCAGTTGTCGGAAGTGCCACACAGGAGGTTGCTTGTCTCCCAGATCTTCTGTCCAAGCAGAAGGGGCGAGTGTTTCATCCCAATCTGTCATCTTTACGCCTGGCAGCATGGCTCCTGAAGTCATTCAATATGGACACTTGCAGCTGAATCCGGATTTTATGCACATTCTAAAAGAGGCAAAAAGACCTTCTACAAGGAAATCCTATGGTTTCAAGTGGAAAAGTTTTTTCCTGTGGTGTCAAAATAATGATATTGACCCGAGTCATGGTCGGGAACAGGTGATTTTACCTTATCTGTTATACCTCGCAAGATCTGGCCTGCAGTTTAATTCCATTAAAGTCCATCTTAGCTGCAATTACAGCCTACAGAAAGTCGCCCACTCAGATATCCTTTTTTAGGATGCCTGTGGTGAAGGATTTTCTGGAGGGTTTACGGAAGGTGTATCCACCAGTCAGGTCTCCTTCTCCACCTTGGGAGCTTAATGCGGTGTTAACCAAGTTAATGGGTGCTCCTTTTGAGCCTATACATAAAGCTTCTTTGCAACACTTGACTTGGAAAGTAGCGTTCCTTGTAGCTATTACTTCTGCTCGTAGAGATAGCGAGATTCAGGCTCTATGTTGTAAAGAACCGCTCACTGTCTTTCATTCAAATAGGGTGGTACTCAGGACGCATCCTACTTTCCTGCCCAAGATAGTGTCGGATTTTCATATTAACCAAACCATAACATTGCCTACTTTTTTCCCAAAGCCTTCTAGTTCTGCTGAAAGGGCTCTGCATTCTTTGGATCTGAAGAGAGTCTTAAAGTTTTACTTAGGACGAAGCTTTAAGAAAGACCGACCGTTTATTTATCAATTATGGTCCTACTAACACTGGTTTGGCAGCATCCAGGAGATCCATTTCTAGATGGATTGTGTCCTGTATCCTTCTGGCTAATCAGCTAGCACATAGGTCTTTATCAGGAAGACCTAAAGCCCATTCTACAAGGGGAAAAGCTTCTACCACAGCTCTTCTTAAGAATGTGTCTATGTCTGAGATATGTAAAGCAGCGACGTGGCGCTCAGTGCACACGTTTACACGCCATTATTGTCTTGATTCAGACACACAGGCTGATGCGCAAGTGGGTCAAGCATCTCTCAGAAATGTATTTGCTAGTTCTAGCTAAACACTGTGTTAAATTTGTTGCTATGCTGTTTTTCTGTTCGCCCGCGTCTTGTGGGTATGAGCTTGCTACTCTATTCAGTGCTTATGACTATTAATGAGTATCCCCTGGAAGAGAAGGATTAGTTACTTACCTGTAATCCTAGTTCTCTTTAAGGGGTATACTCATTAAAGTCATAAGCACCCTCCCGCCTCCCGGGGCGAGCAGTAGCATTGAGGTTTTTTCAGTATGTATTATGAAGTTTTTTAAGTGCAGGTTCCTGCTAAAGGTTACTGTACCGTACAAAAGAACTGACCTAACTGTCACCTCTGGTGCATGATGGGAGCAGGGTTGCTCCTGGAGGCCTTAAAGGCAAAGTGCTCAGATTCTCTGGGGTCTTAAAGGCAAGGTGCCAGTCTGATTTTCTGTACACAGACATTTATTCATATGCAGACTTGTTAGGCTAATTGCCTTTTACAACAGATTATTTGATGAAAATAAAAGGTATTTATGTTATGAAATGCATTTCTAGGCTCTAGCCTGTTTATTGCATTGATGTATGGAGTATTTTCATTCAGCAGAAAGTGTGTAATAAGGCCTTATTAGCCTATACAATATGTTGGGGTGCATATTATGGTTTATACATGTATATGAGTATTTTTTGGTTTAGTACTACGTACGAATTATATATATTACACATATATATGTATATTGTTATATGTTCCGGGTTCCCGCTCACGGGCGGAGATTATTCAGTGCTTATGACTTTAATGAGTATACCCCTGAAAGAGAACTAGGATTACAGGTAAGTAACTAATCCATCTGTACGATCATTGATCAATTTCTTATATATCAAAGAAATGGTACTCTCCGGAACATGTCCGTCCAGCACCCGATCTTCGAGAGGGGATGATTCCGGAATTGCGACCCCGGCCGGAAAAACTGAACTCAGTGCATGGCGGATCTGCATATAGCGAAAATACTCCTTATCACTAAGTTCGTATTCCACCTTCAACTCCTCAAAGGTCTTAATCCTATCTTTATTCCAGAGGTCTCCAACCCTACAAATGCCAATCAGATCCCACTTCTCAAAGCTCTTCGTCTTCCATAAGCTGCCCAGTCTTTCAGTTACGTAGAGCGGTGTTGCCCGGTTGAAGCAATCTGACCACCCCATTGATGCATTCGCACTGTGCCACACTCGCACTGCAATCTTAGTGGGTCCAGATAGTTTACCTCTGACCGACTTTGAGTAAAGCGCCCTATTGTAATCTCCACCCGGCAACTGCCACTTATCCATTTCAAACGCGGGATTTGGCATAGGGCCATACATTGCGTGATTAATTGCACCCAGTTGAGAGGCCCAGTAGTAGTGCTTGATATCCGGTAGTGCGTTACCCCCGTCATACCAAGGCAATGTCAATTTAGCCAGGGCGATACGCGGACGTCCGCCCCATATCAACTGCCTCTGTAGACTCTCCACCTCTCGGAAGTAACTCGCCGGTATGAGATCAAGCGTGTTCTGAAGCGCGTATAAAAACCGTGGTATGGACATCATCTTGAAAAGGGCTGCCCGTCCGAGAGGGGACAATGGCAAGCCACACCAGGCTGCAACGTCAGACCTCAACCGCCGGAGCGGGGGAAGCAAATTAAGCTCATAGCGAACGGCGGGGTCCAGTGAAATGAAGACCCCCAGATATTTAAAGCCAATCTGCGTTATCTGTATCGGGCAAACACGTGGCAAGGGGGGAGCGTCTCCAGTAAGTACATAAACACAGGACTTAGTCCAGTTAATCACCAGACCGGAGTTCTTCCCGAACGAGTTAAGCACATCAAACAGTACTGTCAACGACTTCCGAGGCGATG
Organism: Lissotriton vulgaris; assembly: GCF_964263255.1. Lineage (NCBI taxonomy): Eukaryota > Metazoa > Chordata > Amphibia > Caudata > Salamandridae > Lissotriton > Lissotriton vulgaris. The sequence goes on from NC_141689.1 coordinate 289,594,277, forward strand.
TGAGATATAGCAAGATATCATCTGCATAGAGTGATATTCGATCCTCGAAATCAGGGGTCCATCGAATACCCTTAAGCAAAGGCTCCCATCGCAACCAAGCGACTAGGGGTTCCAAGGCAAGGGCGAAAAGCAGTGGGGACAATGGGCACCCTTGTCGCGTGCCCCTCCCGAGAACAAAGGACCTAGAGACACTACCATTTACCACAACCTGGGCCAGTGGTTCCTCATACAGGAGTTTAACCCAACCAATGGAACCAGGGCCGAAACCAAACTTTGCAAGAGCAGCCCAAAGATATGGCCATTCCACTGTATCGAAGGCCATCGTGGCATCCAAGGAAACCAAGATGGCCGGCTCGCGCAGCGACTCCGCTCTCGCCAGGACACCATGAAGACGACGCAGGTTTAATGCGGTATTACGATGTGGAATGAAACCTGACTGATCCGGATGTATCAAGTCGCTAATCACCTTTATCAGTCGGTTTGCCAACAATTTTGCCAGAATCTTGGGTTCTGCATTCAGGAGCGATATAGGCCTGTAGGACGAGCAGCAATCCTGTGATTTCCCCTCCTTATGAATCACAACAATGGTTGCAAGTCGTTGATCACGGGGAAGGGAACCGACGTCCCGCGATTCCGAGAACATTTCACGGCAATACGGCGCCATTTTGTCCGGACGCAGCTTGTAAAGCTCGATGGGGATACCATTTGGGCCCATAGCCTTTCCCGAGCGGATAGAGATCGCTACCTCATCGTCAGAGAACTCCGCATCCATCAGATCTCTGTCAGAATCCGATAAACGAGGCAAAGCAATGTCTCGTAACAACAAATGCGAGTCTTCTTCCGGTCTATCTGAGACTGGTGAATATACCTTATGAAAGTGTTCAGTAAAACACGCCACTATCTCTATCGGGTCTGAAGCACACACTCCATCCACTCTCTCAATCACGGGAACCACACGACTCGCCCTCTCCTTTCTATCCAACCTGGCAATCAGTTTCCCGGCTTTGTCTCCAACATCATACAGCCGTCCCTGCTGCTCTCGACTCATAGCTTTAGCCGCGTCCGTTACCAGGGCCCTATAGTCAAGCTGTTTGAGACCAAGGACGTGCAACTTATCATGTGTGATACCCGACTCCAATTCCCCCTCCAGCTCAGTTATCTCGGCTTCCGGCCGCACCACCTCCTCATTCTTACTTTTCTTTGCGCAAGCAATTAACGACAGTGCCTGACCGCGGATAACCGTCTTGAAGGCCTCCTACAGTGAAATTGAGGAAGACAGTGACCCCACGTTTTCGGCAAAATAATGGTCTAAAGATTTAACCAACTCGGCCCGGGTCTTAGGGTTACGAAGATGCCAGGGATTGATCGGAGCCACTCGACCCTCGGAGCCCATCTGCATGTCCATCAAAAGCCACAGTGGGGAGTGGTCCGAAATACCCCTAACCAAGTGTCTAACTTCCCTCACCGAGGTGGCCTGTGCCACCGGCATCAGGATATAGTCAAGCCTAGCGAGGCTACCGTGTGCACCGGAGTGAAAAGTGTATTGTGTCGGTCCCGGGTGCAACAGCCTCCAACAATCTACCAGATCCAGTGTCTCCAAGAAGCCACCCAACCAAGACCGTGATTTCGTGAGGTCCCTGGGGGGGCTGCAGTCCTCCCTACCGGAGACAACTGAATTAAAATCCCCGCCCATAACAAGAATACCCTCAGGGAGCCCCAACACTATTCTTCCCAAATCAGCGAAGGTCATTGTTTGTAAACCCGGTGGAACATACACACAAAGTAATGAGATCGTCCTCCCCTCCCACCTACCCGTGATGGCGGCATAGCGCCCCCTATCTTCCAGAATTGTCATCTAACTCCAGGGGGAGGGAACTCCTTACTAGGATACCCGCTCCCCTAGATCCAGAAGTAAATCCTGAGTGTGCGATTAGACGATAACCTCGCCGATTCATGGCATGGCACGTATTGCCGACCAAATGTGTTTCCTGCAGTAATACTACGTCCGGGGAAAGACGTCTCAGAAGCTGTAACACCACTCCTCGTTTTATCCTGTCTCCCAGACCATTAACATTCCAACATAGTACCTTCAACCCCCTACCCCCCATCCCAAAAGTAAGGGCAGAATCCACCCCACAGCGAGCAGAACACCCAGATCAAAATACACAACAATACATTGCCTTGAAACAAGAAAAAAACGAACCAGACCACCCCCACCCCCCCCACCCCCCAAGGAATCCCCAGAACACATCCCCCCACCCTGCACCCCTGCGTTAGACTCAAAAGCCACCCCAACTTGCAGTGTGCCTGTTGCCCTAACATTAAACTAGTCTACAAGATTAAAACCCACGGAGTAGGGAGAGCCCCGTCCCCCTCACCACCTCTGGGTATTATACCAGTCGTATTGCAAGTACAAAAGTCATCAAACCACAGCTGCAAGTTCTGTGTACTGTTCGAGAACCGGTTACCACTCCTCATTCTTGTTCCAGCGGGCCACCTTCCGCACCTCCAGAAAGTTCCGAGCGAGCTCGCTGCGTAGGCAATGTATCAAGCCAGTCGCTAACGCTCTCGGGTCGATCAAAGAAGAATGTCCGTTCGTTGTATTCATCGCGAAGCCGGGCTGGAAAAAGCATCGCATACTTAAGGCCCATGTCTCTCAGTCTCCGCTTTGCCCCTTGGAACCCCATCCTTTGTTTCTGAACGGACTGGGTAAAATCCGGGTAGAAGCTAACCGTAGTGTTCTCAAACTTAGTGGGGCCACCTGCCCGTGATGCCTGCAGGATAGCGTCTCTATCCCTAAAGTGAAAGATTCTGGCAATTATAGGTCGTGGAGGGGCGCCCGGTTTATGCTTCCCACCCGGTACTCTGTGCGCACGTTCCACAGCAAAAAAGTTGCTGAGGCCTTTGGGGGCACGGTGGTTCAAAATGAGATCTTCCACGAGGAGGTCTGTAGTCAACTCGGTCGACTTCAGGGACTCCGATAATGCGAACGTTGTTGCGCCTTGCCTGACTTTCAAAATCTTCCAGTCGGCGGGCAAAAAGGTCGCTGGAGGACCGTAGATTACGAACCTCCGTTTGCAAGTCGGACACATCTGTCGTGAGGCTGGAGGTCTTTAGATCTAGAGACTTGACCTTTTCGTTGGTCTTCGCCAAATCTGTCCTGATCAGGTTGACGTCAATCACCACCGTGTCTAGCTTTAGAGCCAATGTCTCGTATTGTTGGCCTATAGAGGTCTTCATGTTAGCAATGGCACCCATGTCATCACATAAGGTCAGATCATCCATTGCAGCCGAGCCATCTCCGGCCTCTTCCAGAGACCTACTCGCACCACTGGGGGTCCCTTTAGGCTGGGTATAGCGGTCCATTAGGTTCGATTGGATGGTGCCCCCTAGGTGTGTGGTTTTGGTCCTCCGCTTCTTGCTGTCTGGTCTGCCCACCATGTTGAGCGATGTGCCCCGGAGGGGCCTCTGGGACCTGGTGAAAATGGCTCCTCACAATTCAGCCCAGAAGAGTCTAAATATGGGTCTTGACAGGCAACTACACGACCAGGCGAACTAGACAGCCTTCGCCGAGCGTTATTGCGAGGTTCCGACCGTGAGCCGCCGAGGTTGAGCGGTGGTAGGCTTGGGTAAAAAAATCCAGAAACAAAACCGAAAGTCCACCCAGGGGCGTAAGTCAGTTCCCGCTGGCCGTTGTTGTTCAACTACCACCTGGGCACCACGGTGACTCGAGTCCCAGGCTGTTCCATGGAGCAGACCACTAAAATTCGGAGTGGCGTAAGTTCGGCTCCCGGCGTCCAAATCGATTTCTGAAAACAGCTATTATGTCAGCTGGGTTGTGGCCTCAATAACCCATCGTCTTCATCAGGATTAGTGACAGGATATATGCGGGAGGCGGCGAGGGTCTCGGGAGCTCTGTGCTCACGCGACCATCTTGGTTGCGCACGAAGCTCCTCCTCAACTTCTGTAAATCTTGTGTCACTCCCTTCAGAGTCCTCCATCCTAGACTGCTTGCTTCTGGCCCCAACAGAAAAAATCTGGTCTTATACCAAAAATCGCCCAACCATTCCATACATCCATAATTTCCAACCACCATGTCTACTTTTTCTTTACGTCTTACATCAAATGTAATAGACTCTCTCCATGCCAGAGCCGATTGCTTAGTCCTTTTGCCTTGAAACGTTTTGGAGAGCACAATAATGTAGTGTTTAAAGAAACACTGCTTGTATAGAGGCTGGCAAAAGTATATATCCTGAGTCAACAGACTCCATGTGACAAATTCCTACCTTCAGAAATGTCTTATCTCCGAATTTGTGAGCCTTAACGTCTAGCATGGTGGCCTCAAAACAGCATCTACTGTGTCTTTGTGAAAACCTTAAAGCGCAAGTAAATACTGTACGGAGAGGCAACACAAAAGAAAAGATATTGAACTATTATAAATCCACAGAATGAGATCGGGAGTCTTCGATGTCTCTGTTGCTTCTTTCTATTTTCAAGAGTTGAGGTATAAAATTCATGCAGCCAACGCATTTCACCCTGAATAGGGTTCATCAGAGCAGCGTTATTCTGCAATGATCAAATATAAAAACATCAGCTTCTGAGCAATGTTATAGCTTGCTCTTTTTATAGGCACACAATATGTCCAGTTAATTGAAAAAATGAAAGCAGAAGCAACCGTGCACATCCAAGTAGAGTTTCACTCTGGTAAGTGAAACAATGGCCGTATTTGCCAAGATTATGCTGTCATGAATCTGAAAGACGCTGACCGAGGTACTTGTGGCTCGTCTCCTATCGCTGTATACCGATGATAGACAGAAGGATGAAGGTTGAGTTGACCTGCAGGGATTCGAACCTTGTAACCATGAGGTGGAACACAGGCCCCTACAGTACACACATTAGTTAACTAAGCCACCAGACTCATGCTTTATGGGTTTCATCAGCTTGTCTCTAATATTTGACATACAGAGGAAGGCTTGTAAATTTACTCCTGGCAAGGGTGGAAGTAAAACTCCATCCATGAAAGTGAACTTGTTACCTCTCAACAGATTCATGTATGAGCAAATCTACACATGCTTATTTGCTCATGCTAAAATGCAGTTTGGAAATATTTTCTAGGAATACGATTTCCTGACCTACTTCTGTAAATTCTTGTGAACTCATGAAAGCTGTAAGTCTTCACCAATGCAAGGACCTTTACCGTGGCTGCACTTTTGCAACTTTCCTTAAGAAATGGGCTCCTATTTAGCTCTGGCGTTAACCACCACCTTTTTCTTTTTTTTTTCTTTCTACTTTGCTCTTTCACAAGGAGCATATCAACACAGAAAAGTAGTTTTGTTCAGTGCCAGGAACTACTGTGGCAATGTGTGGTTTGAGACCAAAAATATTTTTGCTTTTGCCAATGTTTGTTATAATGATGAGAGCCTGGCAGCTCCCACACAATAAGGTTGTAAAAAAGCCAAGTCAAAACAAGACACGCATTGACAAAACCAAAAGGCTGGCCCTCAATGTGCCACCTATTGGCTTTGCCAATGCTTTTTTATTGTTATGATTCCTATAATTTTGTTGTCACTGGTTACACTGATTTTCCATTATGTTTATTGTTTGGCAATGCCAGCATGCCTCAAAACATTTTACTAAATGATGCTTCAAAGAAATGGTACCTAACATTTCCCAGTAGCTTAGCAAAATGTTTTGTATCTAGTAACTAGTTTTTAACATTTTATTTTGAAAGCAAAGAATCATATTCACTTAGAAACTTGTGCATATATTTTTATTAAATCAGAGAGCATCCTGGAAGCATTATAAGTAGCCTCATATTCTTAAACTTTGCAAACGTGTGTACACATTTTTACACTGGAACCACTGTCATTAGTGAAGTCTGAACTTAAAACATTTCCTTAAAGCGCTCACCATAATAATAAAGGCATTGTATTAATGAACCATGAAGACAAGCTCAAATAGCATTAAATATGGACACAAGTATTATCTTAACTGCAGACAGTGCCCTTCCCTGATCCATAATGTGGTACTGTAACCTGACAGCGAAAGGGTTTGTGCTGCAGGGAATTGGGCCTGCTTGTCCCAAGGACAAAATAAACATGTTCTCCTTAACCCCAAACAATATGTCCTGGGTGCCGGGCTGTAAGAATTACACACCCCTGCAATCCTTCCTGAACTAACATTGCACAACCCTGTTCTAGGTGTATTTTCTTATATTGGACTATTGTTTCAAGGGTGAGAAATGCCCTATTAGCTTTGTGTTTCTGGAGGCATTCAATGGTATGTGCATTTTCATAAGAAAAGTATTGCGGAATGCCTGCAGTAGGTGCTTTGGGTAGAACCCTCCCACTCTGTGGTGACTTCTGTTTAACGTGTATTTCTCAACAAGTGTGTTTTTGGTATGAGACAAAAATCCAAGTCCTTGTTAATACCTGGTCTGTTTTTTTGGTCATGTGTCTCTTTAAGTAATACAAGGTCAACGAATCATATTTAAATGAGTAGTAGGGAGCAACTGAGTGTAACAGTCAAACTGTCCAGTTGGCATCATCCTGTCTGTTCATTGGTAGGAACCTACTGGTCAGATTGTACAGATAGTATCAGAAATGGGGTCACTAATTTGAGATTGGGAGCAGCACGTCTACCAACTCTATAAACCCTCTCTGCTGGTTAAGTCAAAACTCAGATCGGAAAGAATTTCTGCTCAGCCCATGGTAGCTATTGCTTCAGCTGCATATAGTCCCCAGAGAAGTGCATGCTAAGTTCCTCGGTGCCAGTAATTTCAAATTAACAAACACATCGCAGTAAAAATCCAGCAATACGAATTCATAAAACCAGATGAATGCAGAATAGGCTGGATCAATATCATCAGATTGCAAAGGAACTTTCCATAGACTACTGTCAGCACTAAATTGATTCGTAACATTCCCCATCTCTGTAACTGAAATGTGGATATAGTCCTCCCAGAGGTTGCGAAAATGGAGGGACAGGATAAAAATGATCCCCGATGGGAAAGAGGTCTGAGTCTGGCATATCCGGGAGAGAAACTATGCGGAGACTTGCAAACACTCGCACCTCCATCCATTTTTGCAGCCGAGGGGAGGACTGAAAGTTTCAGTTACAGTGAAGGGGAATGCTGCAGGTCAATTTAGTGTTGGCAGTAGCCTACAGAAAGTCCCTTTACCTATCTGATGATGAAGATCCTGCATATTCTGCATCCGTTTGGTTTTTTGAAGAAGTATTATTGGATTTTCCTGTTTACAATATAGAACCGGTTGGCCGTGGCCCTCTCTTTCTTCCCCTGCATTTATCTTGTGTTGGAACATCTATATTGTGCCCTGAAGAAGGTGTGAGATCAACTGGCCCCTTTACACCAAACCGTGTGTCTGCACCTGTGCTATTGCTTCTTTGATATTGCAATGGAACACCCTGTACTCAAACAACATAGATAATCACATGTCCTAAAGTGTATGAATAACCAGACTAGATAGAAAATGTACAAAGATATGCCCGACATAGACCCGTAAATGTTTCTCAGGCCATTTGTTTTTCAGAAAGATCAACTTTTACCACTCATTGTATCTGGGGACCGTTTATTTTCTTTGGTTTCATGTTGGTTGTGTGTCATTGAGGCATGGTATAAGATAGTTTTAATTTGTCATTGGATAATTATTTGGGTATGAGGGTTATGTATGAAGTCTGTAAGTATAGTAAGTTTTAGTCTGAGGGTGAGATGGTTCTCTTTTGTTAAAGCATTATGGATAAGTTACTATGTTCTAAAATATTGATTATGATCATAAATGAAGAGAAACATTTGATGTAGTCTACATAAAAAAGTATTCTGTTTTAACATCTATGTTTAACTCTTGATATAGAGCATTGAGTTGGAGTGGTCTTTTTGCCTTTTTTGTACTGCCTTAAATAAGACCTTGTGCTGGAATAGAAGCCAGAGATTTAGGAGAGGGGTTGGTGAATGCCCTCCTATCAACAGCAAAAGGCATCTAGCTACATTGTGAATTTTTTACAGCTGGCAGAACAAGCCTATCCCTAGGGGTGTTAAAATGACTCTATTTATTTATTTATACAACTTCTAAAGCGCACAAATACCCTTGGGTGTCTTGGCGCTAAGGACTAAAAGGGAAGGAGTGGAGCGAGCTGCTTATTGATCGGAAAGCCAGGTTTTTACTTGTTTCCTGAATGTTAGCAGGGTGGGACTGTCCTTGATCTGCAGAGGAAGTGAGTTCCAGAGCCTGGCGGTGGCCACTATAAATCTTCTGTCACCCCACGCGGCTTTCTTAGTTCTTGGGACGAACAATAGATTGGCTTCTGAGGTGTGCAGGGTTCTGCTGGACGTGTATGTGCAAAGAGCTTTCTTCAGGAACTCAGATCCCATGTTGTGGGAAGCCTTGTAGGCAATGCATAGCGCCTTAAATTTGGTTCTGCTTCTTATGGGCAGCCAATGTAACTGTCGGACCACCTTGGATATGGACATAAACTTAGGGGTACCAGAGAGTATCCTTGCGGCTGCGTTCTGCACCAGCTGCAGCTTGCTTAGAAGCCTTTCCTTAGCATTAATGAAGAGACCGTTGCAATAGTCGACTTTGTGTCATAACCAGTCTGCTTATAAGAGTTTTGCCTGCACCAACTGGAAGAAAAGGTAGACTTTTTTTATCATCCTTAATACATAGAAGGTTGAGGATACTACTGCGTTGGCGTGGTGTATGAAAGACAGCTTGTTGTCGAACATGACAACCAAATTTCTAACCTTTTTGACAGGGGACGGAGGTAAACCCAACGCAGCTGGCCACCAAGTAGGGGACCAGCAGGGGGAAAGGTTGCCAAAAATCATCACCTCCAGTCTTATCTGAGTTTAATTTAAGGCAATGATTTGCCATCCAGGCACTGATGGCCATCTTGAAATCCTACAGCGACTGCCCCTCCATCATTGTGCACTGCTAGCACCAGTTGTGTGTCATCTGCGTAAGATGTTAGACCCATCCCGTAAGAATTGATTACTCGCGCCAGGTCCGACACATATATGTTTAATAGGGTCGGACTCTATGATGATCCTTGTCGCACGCCACACAGGAGAGCAAATGGTGTAGAGTTGAAGTCACCTAGGCGCACTAGCTGGGTTCGATTAGATAGAAAAGAGACAGAAGAGCTTTGGCCCTGTGTCTGACGCCAATGGCTGAGACACAGTCGATCAGAGTGGCATGATCGACCGTGTCAAAGGCTGCTGATAGATCCAACAGCACAAGGACCGTGGCGCCTCCACGGTCTAACACCATCCTGATTTCATCTGATGCCTTGATGAGGGCGGTCTTCGTGCCATGGCCCTTTCTAAAGCCAAATTGTGTGTCATCTAGCAAGTTGTTTTCATCAAAGAAATAAGCCCGTTTAGTGTTCATGATCTTTTCAAAGATTTTTGCTGGAAATGGAATACATGCTATTGGCCTGTAGTTTTTAGTCTCTGCTGGATCAAGATTATTCTTTTTTAGCAGAGACTTGATGATGCCCTTTTTCCAGATGGAGGGATAGTTGCCTGTACAAAATATCAAGTTGCAGATGTTTAAGGTTAGGGCCTCTCAGGTCAGGGATCAGTCTAAGAATAGATGGAGGGCATGGGTCATCGGGAGAACCAGATTTGACAGTAGTAATCAGATCCACGATCTGTTCCAGAGAGACCTGGTTAATTTCCGAGAAGCTAGGAATGGATACATTCAAAAGCTGCTTTTGCTGTTATGACTTGACCTCTGTCTTAATTGCTGGCTGAAGTGGTAGTCCGACACCTCGCCGATCAGGAGACCTTGGACCTTTAAAGGTGGATCAGGCAGTCCTGAGCATTGAAAGTCATTAACAACTTGGAAAATTTATCCCAGCTACTTGTCCCATGGTATTAAATTTACACGATCAGTCATTTTATCTTCTAGGTAAAGTAAATCCTGTTGTTTTTTGGATGCTATCGAAAGAGTAATGTACTGAGTGCATGTTAAGGTTTAGCAATATAACACCTAAAAAAGTAACTAAAGATATTGCTGTTCTTCTTTTCAGCCATGGGAGACAATTTCAGAAGAAGGGAGCATCAGCGGGGATACCTCATTTCAGTCTCTTCCGCCCCCTTCGTCTCCAGTTCCTCGACCCACGGCTCTGGAGTTGTCCGAAGAATTGAACAGGAGACTACAGATCACATCCGATTCCAATGGGGAACATCAGTTCACTTCTCTGATTGTGAGTACAGAGAATATAGCCACTGAATATTTGCAGGAACTGTTAATTCTTACATACATTTCTTACAGCTGTGCGTGGCCTTGTGTGGTGTTACACTTAATTAAATGCCCCACGCAGGTGCCTTTCCTAATTGGTACACTTTCTTGCCATCCTCTATTTTACAAGATTTCTGTCATGTACTCTTAAGCATTTTCAATTGTTAAATGATTATTTCAGACACTTCTCTTGTTGGAGCCACTTATCTTTGCAAATTCTTATGATCGGTTTGGGTCTCAGACATGATTTTAACCCCTCCCCTGCTGGTGACGGAACCGCTCCGTCACCAGCCACGGACGCGCTGTGCTGATGACGGAGCGGTTCCGTCACGGCCCGCTCGGCGCGGATTCCGCACCTGCGCTTGACGTTCTGTTGAGGGGGCGGGGCCGTGACGGAACCGTTCCGTCATCAGCACAGCGCACCCGAGGCTCGTGACGGAGCGGTTCCGTCACGAGTACGGGAGCGCCGCAGCGAAGGGGTTAAAGCACTTTCGATCTGAATGTTGGCACCGCTTGTCTCCAAAGATCATTTTTTATGCAGATGTGTCAGCTGATGGTCCGTCCCCTAGCGCTTTACTTTGTGAAGGGGGAGGGGCTTGATCCTTTGATCTAGAGCTGCAGACAGACACAGGAAGTGAACTCTCTCCACATGGCTACAACTACACGCAGGTTTGAGATGGGAAGTACTTTAATATAAAAATAGATGCTGTTTTCCTTTAAGAATTAACGGGACCAGTGTGATTTAATCCAAATGTTTTTAGACAGCAACATATGGTGGGTTCTTGTAATGTTAACATGGTAAATCCATCAGCACTCTTCTGCAGCTACCGTCCGTGATTGCAGCCTTGTAATCAAATAATGAGTATGAGTATGTAATGAGTATGTAAGGCTATTCTGATCAAGGCATCTTTATAGTTATATATATATTTTTATTATTATTAAGTATCTCGGCGGTTGAGGTGCACAGAAAAAGAAAGGACCTTATATGAGGCATTTGTAAGCATGGAATGTCTATGATCTTTTTTAATCAATCCTGACAAATGTCCCACACAAGAATCATCCTAAATTCAGTAGAGAACTTTAATTAAAGCTTGATGCCTGGTCTACTCTCTGTTTGTCTCTCTCCCACTATCCTGCTTGGTCCTTTGATAGTACAGTATAAACTGCACAGGATTGCATACAGACACTGTAATTTATTTTTTTGCGCCATACTGGTCTTCTGTTTATTTTCATTCCCAGAGGGAAATTGTCCTGTAAAGGAGAAACAGTCGACATTATGTGAAATTAAGGTTGTTGAGGCCACATGAATACATGAGTGGGTTTGTGGCGTGCGAAACGCAGTTAGGCATTCCGGTTGAACATGTCTGGCACATTTAGGTATACTGCATAATTTCGGAAGAGCCAATGGACTGTAACACCTGTTTTCAGCATTGTGATATAGGCAATATATAATAAAAGTACGGCCTGTGCATGTCAACATCACAGATCTAGATTATGTTCTATGTAAATGTAAATGTACAGGAATTTATATAGCGCAAATCACCGAGTGGTTTCTAAGCGCTTGCTTAGGGAACCCGTCCTGGTATTCCCCTGAGAGATAACCCCGGCAGGGTATCCGCAAGGTGAAAGCCAGGCATCCCGCCGCGAGGGGAAGTTGTGGAGATTAAGCAAGCTATTGCCCAGAGTCGCAGAGTGTGAACCCGTGAATCGAGTAGGCACCGGAGCGAGAATTGTCGAGTCCATGGACATTTTAGGACTCAAGACCCCGCCAAGCCGCGAATAGAACGCTGGTACCGGGCTGACCTCTGCTTCCAGGTCTGCCTCCTCTAACCAGTGAGCCACACTTCTCTATGACACTACTTGTAGTGTCCTCCCCAGCCTGGCAGCATGTAACAGACCACACCACTCAAGGAGCTCTGGTATGCATGTCTTTATTTTTTCAGCATGCAACCATTAACTGAACGCATTGCGTCACAAACGTTATTAACCACACCCAGCCGCACCCATCTGATTACGTAATACTCATTCGTAGTCTGCCGAGGACCTCTAGAGGTCTCCTACACTCAGACACAGGGCACATTTGTTACATAAAATAAAAAGTACAAACTAATATATACACATTATAACTCCTCAATGAGTCGTTGAGTTGCTTGCATCAGTCTTCCAGATTTAGTTGCATGAGATAGAGGAGGGACGCCTTTATCTGGCATCTTTTGAGAAGAGTTGAATGCTTGACTTAAGCACTCATTTGGACTTGCCTCAGTCATGAGGCCTGGAGCCGACTAAAATCGAGGCAAATGCTTAATGAGTGACAAGTCTCTGGTTATGTATTTTCTAGGTCATTGGACAGTTACCATATGTCCTTTGCTTACCACAACTATTAGTAATTCAGCATAAAACGGAGTGCCAGTCTTGCATGTCCGGTTGTGCTTGACAAGAAATCAGTCTCCTCTATCGAAGACCTTGTTTTGAGCGCACCAGCACTTATCGGCCTAGGCCTTCATTTTGCATTTGTGAGAGGTGTCAGTGACACAAATCTCGTCCAGGTCTACTGACATCCCTCCCTCACAAGACCTATGCAACAAACTCAGCACCTTCTTTCACCACAAAATCAAGAACATTTACAACAACTTCAACGAAGACAAGCAAACCCATCGAACCTTCACCAGCCACCCGACACCGTTGAACGATGTCTCAGGCTGTTCAGGGCACGAATATGGACAGGGAGAGAGTTCCACAATCCTGCCGCTAGAACTCGAAAGGAACGACCTCCCATCCTACTCAGTCTGAACCTGGTCTTAACCGCCAGATGAAGAGATTCCGATCTGAGAGCCCGCGTAGGAACATAGGGGGAAACAAGATTAGCAAGGGCTGGAGGAGAGGAAAGTTTCAAGATCTTGAATGTCAGACAAAGAGCCTTAAATTTAATTCTTTGTCTGACCGGCAGCCAGTGAAGAGAGGTCAAGACTGCAGAGACAGAACACCGTCTAGCAAGGCCAACGATGGCACGCGCCGCGGCATTCTGCACCCTTTGCAGCCTAGTAGCCTCCGCCTGATTCACTCCGAGCAGCAGCGCACTCCCATAGTCCAGCCGGGAAAGAATGGAGGCTTGGACCACCAGTTGCCGAGTAGGGGGGTCGAAGAATTTGAGGACTGGTCTCAGTCCTCGCAGAATGCCATAACAGGTAGCTGCAATCTTCTTTGTGTGGCTGGTAAAGGAGAGTGTAGGATCCAGCCAAACCCCCAAGTTCTTAACTTCGGCAGCTGGGATGGGAGTCACCCCCAATTCTGGAGGCCACCACTGGTCTCCCCAGAGGTCCGCCTGCTTCCCTAGGATCAGGACCCCGGTATTTTTGGCATTTAACTGCAAGCAGTTAGTGCGCATCCAGTTTGCCACGGCTATGAGTCCTGCGCGGAATCTGGGAGCGTTCACCTCAGGGTCCCCACTGAGTGTCACCGCCAGCTGCGTGTCATGGTTAAGCCACATTGTCTGACTGCAGCCAGCGGTTTCACATATAAGTTGAACAGAGTGGGGCTCAACGCAGAACCCTAAGGCACTCCCAGCCCCAATGGATGGAAGGAGGACTGACCAGGTGGAATAGCCACTTTAAAAAACCGGTCCGAAAGGAAAGAGCGAAATCATTGGAGAGCCGTCCCCTCAATTCCCACTTCCTCCAAACGCCGCATCAAAATGTCATGAGACCGGTAGGGAGGAAGCCTGACTCGCTGGGTTCTGCCGGTGAGAATGAGCATATCCAGTTGAGGGTCTTGTCGCAGATGTCGGTGTTGTGGAGTCTTGTGGCTAGGGTGCAGTGTGAGACTGTGGCAAAAGTAGCTGAGAGGTCCAGGAGGATGAGGGCTGCTTTTTCGCCCTGGTCGAGGAGGGGCCGGATGTCATCGGTGGCGGCGAGGAGGGCGGCCTTGGTGCTGTGGTTGCTGTGGAATCCAGATTGGGAGATGTCCAGGACATTGTTAGCATTGATTAAGTTTGCTGGCTGGGTGCTGAAGGATTTTTCGATTACTTTGGCTGCGAATGGAAGCAGGGAAATGGGCCTGAAGTTTTTGTGGTCTGTTGGGTCGGCATAGGGCAGAGGTCTTCAATATGTGGGCGCAACCTCCAGGGGGGGCCTGGAGTCCTGGGAAGGGGCTCGCGCATTCCCTAGCTTCACTTGTGCCTGCAATTGAAAATATTTGTTTTGCTTTTGGAAAAATACAGCCATCCTGGGATGGCTAATTTAGGTTATCAGATGAATTTTCATCAATTGAGTGTCTTGTGTGTGAAACACCTTCTGCCAAGGTGCCTGCTTACCTGAATGAAATGCAAATGTGCATTATTAGTTAATCTGCAAATGTAAAGGGAGCTTGGGAGCTGGTTCTGACTTTAATTGATGCAATCACTCCAAGCTTTGGAATGACTATGATTTGGGTTTTTGAGTGGTAGTGCAAAGAGTTACAACTGGGCTGTGATGTGTGTGCTTGTAATTGTAACTGCATTTACACAGCCCCTAGTACTCCTAAGGAGGTGTTGAAGGGACAGTTATGTAAAAAGTAAAAATTGCATTACATACACACTGGTGTTGCTAAAATCTACATTTTAGAAGTGCCATTTTATAGTAAAATATTTTGGGCATTTTGTAGCAGTCTATCTTACATTGTGTGCAATGCAAGTATATAATGAGTTACATATTCACAGTGCTTTCTGTCATATGCTGTGACCTCATAGAACGAACAATACACGTCACTATTCTCCACTGAACAAATCAAGATTTAATTCTGTGGCTCTCTGCTTACATACAGACCTCTTCAGTGCATTACCTAATACTGATTTCATAATGTACTACAGTGCATTTCTCACTGAGTAACAACTTTAAAAAATGTATTTTTCATTTATGCTGCCCATTATTTTATATGAAGGTATCTGATGGTGAAAGACCTAAAAATAACTTTCGGAATATTTTGGGGCTTACTTATTGGACGCTTGCATCGCCAGTGCAGTGCAAGCGTCTCAACCATACCTATGAGGCGGTGCAAAGCAACCTGGATGGCTTTGCCTGGCCTCACAGATAAAAAACATAGCAGCGCAAGTCACTGCCCTGTCTTACTCTGCGTCAAGGAGGGTTCCATGGGAAACCCCACGCAACACACATAGATTTTGATGCTGCCCCATATTTACAAAATCACTTACACTGGGGCAGCTCCAAAAATGGACGCCTCCCAGCGGAGGCGTAACAAAGAGAAATGTTTTAATTTCTCCTTGTTTTTTCCTCTTTCCATGTGTGCTACATTCTACAGCTCACTTTGAAAGAGGAAAACGCCTCTTAGTATTGTTTTTGTGAAGGAAGGTGCCCCTTCATGTACAAAAACAATCTTGCCTATGTTGGTGCTAGGCAGCAATTTGTGCGCCAACACAAGGGAAAAGGACAGGAATGCATCACATTTTATAAATACGATGCATTCCTGCCCTTTCGCATTGGAGTAGGGCAGCGCAACAAGAGGTTTTGCGGTGCTGCCCTACGCCAATTCCTCATAAATTAGCCCCTTTCTTTTTAGCTAAACCTTTAACTACACCCCCACGCTCACTGACATTTGGTTTGCTACACACTGTTTATTATTGATTCCCCACTGCAAAAGTTATTTGCTGTGGGATTTGGGGGCATTATGGTTGTTGATAGTTATCACTGACCAGGAGTACCAGGTTGTAGTAAAGTTTTGTAGGAAGGCGGTCCTTACGCCTAAAAGTTTTTGTCAAGGGGGTCTTGGCATCAAAAAGCGTGGAGACCTCTGGCGATCGGTTTCTTCGGGAGGGGTTTGACCTCTGCGTTTTTCTAGTCAGCTGGGAAGGTGGCGGTTTCGAGGTAGCAGTTGATTGTCGAACATAGTTTTGGGGGCGATGGCCGAGGAGGCTCTGTGGAAGATGTGTGTTGGGCAGGCGTCTGAGGGTGCCTCAGAGTGGATGCTTTTCATGGTCCTCAAGGTGTCTGCTGCTGTGAGCTGGGTACAATTGAGCAGGGTTTGTCGGGTGGCATCGCAGGAGCAGTGTGGAGGTTGTAGTTATCAAAGTTGTCGTGGATCATTTTGATCTTAAGGTGAAAGATGGTCCTGAGTCTGTTACAGAGGTCTTGGGAGGGTGGAACGTCTCATGTTTCGCTGCAGGGTATGGAGAATTCCTTGATGATGGAGAAGAGTTCTTTGGTATTTTGGGCGTTGGTGAGAATTATGCCTTGGATGGATTTCTTTGTTGTGGATTTGATAAGATGGTGGTGTGCGGTGGTGGCTGCTTTATAGAGGGCACGTGTTTCCAGGGTTTTGTTGTTCCTCCATGTCTTTTCAAGTCGCTGGTAGGAGCGTTTGGATTCTTGGAGCGCAGGGATGTACCAACTTGCTTTTATGATGTGTTTTCCTGTGGCTTTCTTGATGGGGGCGTGTGTGCCGGCGAAGTTTGTGATCCTGCAGTGGAGGTTGCATGCTGCGGTGTTGGAATCTGGCGTAGTCAGGGGTGGAGAGCTGATCAGTGCAGGGGTGAGCTGGTCTTAGGTGAGTTTGTTCCAGCTTGTACGAGGGAGGCGGTGGGCATGCTTGTGTATGGTGGGTTTTTTGAAGCAGAATTGGATACAGTCATGATCTGTCCAGAGGAGTTCCGTGGTGTGGCTGTAGGAGACGCTGTTTCCTTTGGCAAAGACGGTCGAGTGTGTGTGTGTGTGTGTGTGGGTGCGGTGACTAGTTGTTTGAGCCCCAGTTAGCGAGGTTCTCTAAGAGGGAGGCGGTGTTTGGGTCGTCCTGGTTGTCCAGGTGAAAGTTTATGTCACCGAGCAGGATATAGTCTTAAGGATGCGAGGGCGTGGGGTGCGATGAGATCCGTAATGACATTGGTGAAGGGAGTGTGGGGGCCGGGCGGCCTGTAGATGAGGGTTCTGCAGAGAGTTGTGTGAGGGTTGGTCTGGATCTGAAAGTGCTCCATGAGGGTCGTTGTGCCATCCAGGGTGGTGGTAATCAAGCGGAGGGTGCTTTTGAGGAAGATGGCGATGCCTCCTCCCAGGCAGGTGGGTCGGTCCTTTCGCAGGATCTTGTATTCATCGGGAATGGCAGTGGCGATGCACTTGTCACCCCGAGTGGGACGGGTATGCCCAGACGTGCGTCCCGTTCTGTCCATGCCACTGGAGTCAAGCTATTCTGGCTAATGAGGGGTATAACCCCGAAACCGGTCGTAGGATGCTTGTTTCCCGTCCATGGAGGACCTGGCCTGACAGTTCGGGCTGGATTGTTCCCATTGGGCGCAGGGTCAAGACTGATTTGCATATGGCTGGGTTCAAACTGGAATGGCATGGTGAGCAAACATTGTTCTGCATTCTGTCCATCAAGTGTTCTTTTTGCATTTGGTGCACCAGTAGCGTGCCTGCTACGCGCAGCCGCCATTGAGTAGGGGTCGGGACGGGTGGTCAGCTGGGAGGCGGGAGCAGGAAGGACACACTGGAGGGGGAGGGCCGCGGGGCAGCAGCGGCAGGGACAAAACACGGGGAGCACAAGAGAAAAGAGCAAAAAGAGAACAGAGCGAAAAAGCGAAAGAGAGAAGAGGGCACAGAGAAAAAAGCCAAAAGATGCAGAACAGCAGAAGAGAGGAGTGATCTCCCACTCGACCCCCAGGGATGAGGCCAGGCAGGAGCCTGCGGGTGAAGGAGGGCCTTGACAACCCTGTAACCGAGCTCAGGGAGCAGCTTTCAGTGGTGGAGCTGCACAGGGGAAAGCAGTCGCACTGACCAGGTCAGTGGTCTAGCTCTTCTTGCCACTCAGCAGCCGCCATTAAGTAGAGGTCAGGGGGAGGGCGAACAGATAGGAGCGGGAGGACATACTGGAGGGGTCGAGGGGCCTGCAGAGGCAGAGACAAAACACGGGGAGTGCGAGGGAAAAAAGAGCAAAAAGAGCAGAGAGGAGAAAAGAGGGCAGAGAGAAAAACAATCAAGAGAGGCAGAACAGCAAAAGTGCATAGTGCTCTCCCACTGGACCAACAGGGGTGAGGCGCAGGCAGGAGGCTGCAGGTGGAGGAGGGCCTCGAACACCCTGTAACCAGGCTCGGGGCAGCACTCAGTGGTGGAGCTGCGCAGGAGGAGAGCAGTCACACTGATCAGTTAAAAGTGGTAGTTAGAGTATCAGAAGAGCAATTTACTTTCCTTTGGTATTGTTTTTCCTTTTGGATACTCTATAATGGCAGATTCATCACTGCCATCGCACTTAACCGTTCTCTAGAGTGACCTCTTTTTAACATCTAAAAATGTCCCATGTTAGTGATCATTACTCAGTTACAAACAATTGTTCACGCTCCATGTCTGAGGACATGGAAAGGGAAAAGACCAGAAACTGATGCTATCCGGCAAGTGTTGTGCTGTATGCAGCTCTGATGTCACTTCCGGAGTGGTGTGGAGTCCTTGCTTAGCTCCATTGCACCACCTAGTGGTGCACCCGAGTATTACAACGAAATATTTCCAGATCCAGTAGGGCACCTGGGAATATTCTTAGGTGAGGAATCTGCTGTTAGGTAGAGTTTCCAGCAGTAAGACTTTGAACGAAGGCAAGCAACTTGTTCCTTGTGCTTTCGATGGTTCAGTAAATTCAGCCCATCGGTTTTTTGTTCCCGGATTATGTTTACTTTGGAAGGTTTTTCAAATCTGTGGTGGTATCCAAAGGAAAAAATAATTGCCAATTTCCGTTGTTTGATTTTTCTTTAAATTAAACTAATATCAGTCTGTACTAGATAATTTATTTTAAACATTTTGGGCATTGATAATGGAATAGTTTACTGTATATCATTATTGGTATATGTTGTTATAATGTTTTGGTCTAGCTTAAGCGAAAGAGATTAAAATTGAATGAATAAAATTAGGATTTCATTGAGGAAGAGTCTTCCGTTAATCACCCCAGGTCTAATGGCGTTGTCTAAGTTGAGCATGCTTACCTGCATACCATATTATTTTACGACTGTACCGTTTTTACCTTTCAGAATATTTTTTTCAGAATGTCGACAGTCTGTTATGTGCATTAATACGGAATAAAGGGCATAGAGTGGCACTGAGTAAGCGTCAATTACCAGTGGTCAAAGACGGTCTTGATATTCCCGATGAGCAATATTATGTGGCTGCTCAGCTTCAGTGTGTATCTCCAAAGTATGCAATTGATTCCACATTTTACTACATAGGGGCCAGCCCTTCCATTCCAAGTCTTACGCAAACATCAAGGCTGCTTACCTGCTACAGAAATACAATGCTTTGGGGAAACCCGCATACACACCCTTGGAGCTCTAGGCTATGGCAGCCTTTCACTTTCGAGGAGCCTGCAGATTTATAAGGTATACACAATTGCCAATTTTTTTACTTATGGAACAATAATTAAGGCTTGCAGCACACATTGGAGTATAGATGATTATGAATCACAAACATTTGTGCAGACCCTTCTTACTATAGGTACAACCTGCCACCTCATCACTTGGATCAACTGGGCTTTAAGGTACATATCGCTAAATAAACTCTGCAAGAACTGTAAAAATTACAAAACTGTAAAAATTACAAATCAAAATGGGACATGGCATTAGAGTGCTCACATACGCTATTGAGTATTGCCAGTTTCGAAATCTGAAGTACACAGTCCTTCATAGAGCAATCTTGACTCCTGATAAGCTGAATCACATCTTTACTGATACTCCTCTTCTTTGCCCTCGCTGCAATCCCCCCCTCAGGCTGACCTCCAGCCTGTGTTATGGAACTTCATCTCTGTAATGCAATACTGGTGAACATTCCAGGACCCCTTACCACAGTAACCTAATGCCACAGCCTTGAATCATGGGATCCATGTGTGGTGTGCCCGTTTAAACGCATGAAGTAAAATGGGTTCTCACGTTGTTGCTGCCAAAACGCACACTCACTGTAGATTGGTGATCATACTTAACCCCCCGAAATCCGCAGAACCAATGGGCTAAAGCGGAGAGTAATGCGTACAACATGAAGAAACATGGGGCCTCTGAAAACACACATGTCCATGGAATGTTATGTTATGCTCTTCCAACTCCAACCAGCATGCAGGTAAAGGCGATGCTCCCCACCACCAGTAAACCCGCCCCTTCATGTGTACTGCTCTAGTACTCAAAGTGTGGGCATTCCTGGTCATCTGAGCCTACACCCAATAACAGCTTTCACATCCGTTCCCCTGAAAGCTGGACTACCTCTGCACCCCACAACCCTGCTGATACATTGTCAATATTTATAGATGCCTTGGGTAAGAAGTTGGGTTATTTGCTGAGAGGGGTGGAAGCTCCACTCAAATAATATATGATCGTTTTCAGGGTGAACCACATAAGGCACTAAATAAATCTATGCTTAAAAGTCACTAAATAAATCTGTGGTAGCTTGGCACAAAAGCAGTCGGGCTTAACTTAGAGTATTTATGCAGTACTCAAACAGTAATAAAGTGAAAACACAATACAAGACAAAATCTAATAACAATTTTTTTGATAAATACATTTTTATTGAGTTTACAAAAAAGCACCAGCCAATCAACAAGACCCCATGATAACCGAGAAATATCAGCAGTGATCTGAACAACCTAGCGGTCAGAGGCATATAAGATCAAAAGGACAAGTTCTGGAGCGTCCCCAACGAGAATAAACCATAGCCCCCAACTACTTCCCCCAGACCCTACGAAACTTCTTGGGGCAGCCGCGCGCTGCATCCATAGTCTTATCCTGCGCAACGCACCAGTCAACCCCGGCCCGCCATTTCCCAACGGTGGGAGGGTCAGGGCATTTCCATGCAGTCGCTATGTGCCTTTTTGCCACCACCATTGCCGTAATGTAAAAAAGCTTTTCGTTCCTGGACCCCGACAGCCCATCTGTGATGCCCAAGAGTGCGTACTTCGGGCCATGCAGGATCGTCCACCCCAAAACCTCTATTAATTCCTCCTCAATGTCCCCCCAGAATCTCGCCAGGTGCGGACACGTCCATACCATATGAAGAAAGTCGGCTGGCTCATCACCACATCTAGCGCAGGCTGGGATTGGCTGGAGCCCAGCACAGTGTAAGAGCGCCGGAGTTAGGTAGGCGGTGTGTAAAAAATAGAGCTGTATCATGCGCAATCTGGCAGAGACAGTTACGGTCCTGGGGACCATAAGGGCATTGCGCCAGTCCTCCTCCTCCTCCAAAGTGCCCACCCATTCCTCCCATTAAGTCCATTGCTGATCAAGTGATGTTTGGGTGTTAATAATAAGTGTCCGATAGATGCGGGAGATGCTCCCCCTCCCCAGATTACCCAGCATGATTTGAGCCTCAGGAGGGCTGTGGTCCGTGAGTCGTGCCTGAAGGGCATGGCGCAGCTGTAAATATCTATAGAATTGCGAGGGATTTAGAATATATCTAGCTTGAAGTTCCCGAAAGGAGCACATGTGATCCCCCACCCAAACATCGCCCAGCTGGGAAATGCCTATAAGGTCCCACGACCGAAAGCCCCGAAGCCCGTTGACCTCCCTGAGCCAGGTACCCTGCCACAGGGGTGTGCACTGGGTCAAGGTGTGAGTCCATTTGGTGTGACGCAACATGACCCACCAGGCCAAGAACACAGAGCGCGTCATGTCCGGCAGACGGGATGGGACAGGTGCCCTATACAGCATTGATTGGATATTATACAGGCCCAACTCACTGAGTTCCAGCCGGTACGCCGGATCAGGTAGTACAGATATAAATGGGTCATCCTGAGGCCCCCATCGAAAGAAGGGATCCGGCAAACATTTACGGCCAGTCTGGACCTTCTCT
Organism: Lissotriton vulgaris; assembly: GCF_964263255.1. NCBI lineage: Eukaryota > Metazoa > Chordata > Amphibia > Caudata > Salamandridae > Lissotriton > Lissotriton vulgaris. Next base: position 289,616,328 of record NC_141689.1, read on the forward strand.
TCCCCCATGGGAATTTGGAGGACAGGCTGTCTAACTCCCGGAACAACGCTCTCGGGAAGTTGTGGGGACATATATAGGATTCTGTGAAGAATCATAACTTTAAAGAGAGCGACTCTTCCCATGGGATTCAGAGGCAGGGTCTGCCATTTCGAGAGATCCGCCCTAGCTCGCTTCACCTGGGAGTGACATTAAGCTGATCTCAGGGAGCAGGGACACCCAGATCCCTAGATACTTAAAAGATAGGCGGCAGAGCGGTATGGTGGACTGCCAATCAAAGCAGTCTCTGGACATGTGAAGGGGGACCAAGATCGATTTCTTGGGGTTAAGCCGTAGGCCGGAGGCCTGTTCAAAAGACCGGAGGATCCGGAGCCCGATTGCACAGGGTCTGCCAAATAAATCAGGACGTCGTTCGCATAAAGAGCGTTTTTGTCAGTTTCTGTACTGGGCCACTCCCAACCCTACACCTGCCTGCTTGAGCGTATCAGGGCCGCTAGGGGCTCCATCGCCAGAGTAAAGAGCAGGGGAGATAGAGGGCAACCCTGCCTCGTTCCCCTGCAGATCGGAAAGGGTTCTGATAGGACCCCGTTCACCGTTCACCAGGACTCGTGCTCTTGGATGAGCATACAGGACACGGACGAAACCCCGGAAGCGGGGTCTGAAGCACATCTCGGCCAGGATGTCCTCAAAGAACCCCCAATCTATCAAATCGAAAGCTTTCTCAAAATCAATCATGAGGAGATCGAGGTAGGGGATGATCAAGTGTTGATGGGCCAGGGCTGAGTGGAGCCTCCGCTGACAATGCCGGGTACCACGCGGTGGCATGAACCCCCATTGGTCTGGGTGGACCAGCGTGTGTAATTGGGGTTTAAGGCGTTGAGCTAGTATTGTTTAGCTCAGTGTTTGAGGGAAATAGGACGGTAGTCCGCGCATTGGGATGAAGGTGGCTGGGATTTAGGAAGGACTAGGATAGTGGCCATATTGGTCTCGAAAGGGAAGGAGCCCTTCTCAACTGCCTCGCGGAATAGCTGAGCGAGGTGTGGAGTGAGCGTCTCGCGGTACAGTGCATTGTATTCCTGAGGAGGGCCATCAGGACCCGGAGTCTTGCCGGACGAGGTAAGGGTAATCACTTCCCCAATTTCTTCTTGGGTGATAGGACGGTCCAGGTCTTTCTGAGCAGTTAAGTCCAAGTGAGGCAGTTGACAGGGTCCAGCCCTCAACCTACTTGAAAGAGACAGGGAGGGAGTCCCAGCCGTGTATAGCTGGCGATAGTACAGAGCAAAGGGCTGGGCCATCGCGGCTGAGGAGTTACATACCGTCCCGTCCGAGGGATGATCTCCGGTATTATGCGATTTGCCCTGGGATAGGTGGCCAGTCTATGGAGGAGAGAACCATTCTTGTCCCCTCATTCATACACCATGGCGATGGAAGAGCGCCAAAGGAGTTTAGCCACGTTCATCAACAGTTGTTGAATCTCTTGGCGAATGCATGCCAGGAGCCTCACTTCAGAGGCGTCGGGATTCAAGGCAGTGGACCGTTCAAAGCGCTTGCGCCTCAAGTGAGGTGATCCGGTCTAGCTGCGCGAGCTGCTGGAGTTTGAGTTGTCCCTTGGCTACTCCGCAAATCGTGGCACTGCCAGCTTCCCACAGGATACCTGGCGATGACACTTACTCTGCATTAACCTGGAAATAATGTTGGAGTTCCCGCCCACTTTACGGAAGTCCTTGTCCTGGAGGAACCACGCATGCAGTCTCCTTGTCTGACGTAGTGAGACAGGGGTGGCACCTACAGTGAGCATCACCGGAGAATGATCCTATATACCTTGTGGGAGGATAACGATGTCTTGGAGCCTAAGGCAGTCAGTCGAAGGAATGTATATGGCATCAATGCACGCTTGCGTGTGGTGTGCTGCCGAAGAGTTGGTAAACTGCCTTGAACTCGGGTGCCACGTGCGCCACGCATCATAAAGACCTAAGGCTTCAGCCCAATTTGTGGGGTGTTTCGGCTGTGCCAGTCTGATGTGGGAATGGGCCCAGTCGTGTCCAGAGCAGGGGAAGAGACCGTATTGAAGTCACCCCCCAGGAAGGTGGAACCCAGGGGCAGGGAAGCCATAAGCTCAATGGAGGCGGCAAGGGTCGCGGTCAGTCGCGTTGGGGGAGAATACAGTGAGACAAATTAAGGGGAACGCCATTCAGGGTGCCAGACAGGGCCAGTAAGGCGCCCTGTTCGTCATGAGCAACGCGTGTTACCACAAATGGAAGGGAGAGCTGTATCAGGATCGCAACCCCATGGGACTCTATTGTGAAACCTGAGTGCCAGAACCTGTCTTACCCGTATCGCGCTAGAAAGGGGCAGTGGTTACCTAATTAGGGTCTCTCCTGCAACAGTAAGACCTCCACCCCCAGGTGTTGCACGTAGCGACAGACCACCGTACGCTTGAGACGGTCAAGGAGACCTTTAACATTCCAGAACATAAGGTGCAAGAATACATTTGTTTGCGGTGTGTCAGCCATCTGGGAAAGTTGTCTCGGGGAAGGGGGAGGCCCCTGAGGGGAGCTCGGCCAGGGGCGGGGATGCGCGACTGGGAGCCAAGATATTGGTCACCGTGTCTTGTGAGCACGGGTGTGATGAAACAAGGAAGAGTGCTGATGCAACGGAACTAAAAAACAAAGAAAACATAACTAAAGATAACATTCGGGACAACGTTCCCCCATCCTCCCCCCTGCCCCCCCTACACTTCAGAAACTGAAGCATCTGTCGCCCTAACAATAAACCAGCGAAAGAACAACCAAACTAAAATGATTGTGATTGGGAAAGTGTACCAGCAGACCCCTATGGGCAGATTAAGAGCAGACAGGGGAACTAACCAGTGTAAAAGTGTGACCCATGCCAGCTCGCCGCAGCCCGATGTGAGCGCCCAACTCCACCAACCTATAGAAGACTGTCCTGCAGGAGCTAGGGAGAGGATGGGGGAGGGGAGAAGGAGGGGGGATGCCAGAGCCCAGGCCACGGGTAGGCCTCCGTCCGCCGGTCACAAGGCTTCCAGCCCAGGCGGCGGGAAACATCCTAAACAACGAAGCTTTAGTTACGACTTACCTGAACAACGAAGTCCAAACAACGAAAAATCCTGAACAACGCTTTTCTGAACAAGGATTCCCAGACTGTACGTCTCTCTTCAAACTTAGAAACGTCATTCCTCTAAAGCTTGACATTAATCTCCACCCCCCCAGACTTGCTGTAAAGGCACGTCACTCTTCTCCGCCCCTCACGCATTTGGGAAACTTGGAAACGGCAGACTGAAAAGGCCATAGTTGAATTCAATGCCTATTCGTTCCTTGGCTTCTCCGCAGTCAGCGTTTGTACACAGGTACAGTTTGTTTGTATTTAAAATGTCTGAAGTGAATTATTGCCAAATATAATCATAAATATTATTAAAATAAAATAATTATTATTATATTATTATTCTAAAAATAATAAATTATTATTGAAAAAGTATTGCCGTGGTTCGCCAGAGAGGGTGAGTGTGGCAGCGCTGTGCCCGGTGGTGTCGCACTCTTTTGTGCTGGATTATGAACGTTCCAGCATGTGTTCTGGGGGCGGTGTCAGAAGGGCACATGCAGGGAAACTGGATCTGAATATTCGGAGAGCACAGAGGCTCAGGATAGCGAGAAAAGCATGAGGCGCCCTTTCAAGGAGGAAAAAGTAGAATTTAGCAGCAGTTTAGCGCAAGGTGTGTGAGGGTATTTTTAGGGTGGGTATAATTAGTTTTAAAGGGCTAAGGGGAAAGGGGTATTAAAACAAGCATTCCTTTACCAAGAAAGAACGTGGTAAAGGAATGCGTGGAAAAAAAAGTTGTGGTTTAGACGAGGTCGTGGTTGCGACCTCGTTGTTCAGGAAGTCGTGGTTGTGAAACTCGTTATTAGAACACACAATCCAGGCGGCAGTAGAAGAGGAGGGGGCCTCACCCCAGAGGCTGCAACTTTGGGGTGAGACACTGACCTGGGCCCCCGGCGGAGACCCCCACACTCGATATGCGCGGCTGAAATCCCCCATCAGCAGGTTCCCAGCCGTTGAGGTGACTTGAGGGAAACCAGGAAATAAGGCATGAGCTGGGGAGGCCCTCCCCTGCACCACTCCAGGGCAGACCCCAGGTCGAGTACAGCTGCCCCTGCCGCTCGATTTATGCGGCAGAGATCCCGCTCAGAATAAGTTTCAGCCCGGGATCCGCCACGCGGCCGGCCGCGTCTTCCCAAGGCCCTCACTGCTCCCGGGGGGAGTCAGCGCAGGCAGTGTGTGACCCAGGAGGGGGCCGGGAGTTCTGGCCCGACTGGATGACGAGTAAGGCAACTCAGGGAAGTGCCCCCCTTGCAGTCAGTCTCCGGCATGCACGGGGGGGGGGGCCCAAACTACTGTCTCTGGACCCCCACCGCTGCCAGGACTCACCAGTTCCGCAGAGCTGCAGGCCTCTCCACTCTGCACACCAGAACTTACAAACAGATTTCCCGACCCCTGCCACCCGATATGGCAGCCGGTCTTACGGCCACGCTGCTGGAGGGGGCCGGGTCGCGGGCGGGCCCATAGCCACTGAGAAGCACTCGCCCCGCCGCTCACCACTCCGCGGCCCTCTGCTCCACAACGGTATTCCTCGGTGTGCGGGGGATGAAGGCCTCAGCAGACAGCTTTCCCGCTGCCCGATATGACAGCCCGTGTTGCAGCCGCATCCGGAGGGGGCTGAGGCCTGGCAGGCACACATCACAAAGAAGCCCTGCACCCCCTGGGGCCGCCGCCTCCAAGGAGCCTCCCCGCTCTCGCCAAGAACCAGAGACCGGGTCCGGCAGGGCGCCTCAAGGACTGCCAGCGCCGCAGTCAGCGGAAGGGAGCCGCCATCTTGTCGTAAAATTACTGCAGGCTGGGCCACAGCAGCGGGACCGCGGGAAACAAAGCTCTACTCTCCCTGGTGCTCCGCCTGGGAAGACACGCCTGGTGAGCTGCAAGAATCAGCACATGATGGCCCGTTTGAGGTGAGGATTACGGGAGGATGGCGGAGGGGTACTGGAGCACTCTAAGTGCGACCACCATCTTGGTCCGACAAGCCACGCCTAATCCAATAACAATTTAGAAATATAGAGTACAGGTTAATAAATAAAATGACATTAAAACAACAAAAATCCAATCAGTAGAACCAGAGTTATGAATTTTTAAAGTTCTAGGCGAAAATAGTGCCAAAAAGCACAAAGTGCCACTTGAAGGTATCAGGCCATGCTGGACCCCATCAAAGTCACAAGTTCAGGCCAACTGCGATGGCCTGTAGGTTGGATACAGCGACCAGGTTTACTCCGGTGAAGAGTTTGCCTTCTTACTGTCTAAGTCCAAGCGGGTGTGTCAGCTGTGTCTAATCGTTAGCAGAGGCCACGTGGAGTCAGTTGTCGATGCGAGGAGCATGTTGCCACTGTAGCATTGTGTTGGTGGTTGATACTGGCAGTTGCTGTTTGGCGCGAAGAGCAAGTTGTTGCTGGAGCTTTGCATTGGTGGGAGATGTGGCGGTTGTTGCTGACGCGAGCACTCTCAGCAGACACAGGGAGCCCCAAACTTCTGGATGTTTACATGAAATACAGATTTTGTAGATTTAAAGTGGGAGGAGTACACACTGATGCCATCAAAGGGTCCAGAACCTGGGAGGTATGTCTTGGGCATCAGGACTTGCTCAAGCAGAAGCCAGCAGCAGCCTCCGGCCAGTCCAGGTGGTTCTGGGCGGTTGCAGGAAAGCCTCTTAAAGTTTGTTGTGTTCCTGTAGCTCAAACAGGAGATCAGCCAACTGACTCTTGGAGTCACATATGGGATCCTTGGTTCATGGCAAGCAGGTCCAGTCTTCCATCTTCAGACAGAAGAGCGAGTATTTTTCTGAATCTTCCAGAGATACTTATTAGAGGTTGTGAAGGTGCCACATTTATGCCTGTGGCCAGTATTTGTATTGGGGAAAATCCATGGCATACTTTCAAACTAGTTCTGGTAATTTCTTCCTCTTCATCTAAGTTTAGCTCCAAACTATGTAGGGGGACAAAATCGGGTTTTGTTGTGTGTGCTGCAGGCGGGTCCTTTGAAGTGTACTCAGGGCAGGGCTCAGCTCCTTCACTGCTGTCCTGTCACAAAGCCCACTCCTTATACACCCATGGCCCTTTTCTTCCCTTGTCTGTAAGGTATACACAACACACCACAAGAGAACCATTCACAGTTATGTGACCGTGGACACTGGCAGAAAGGCACTCAGGCTTTAGGCAGGTAAATGGCAGCTTTTTTAAAAGGGGCATTTTCAGAATAGCAACTTAAAATCCGACTTCACCATTTAAGTGAATTTTAAATTATAGTTCCCATGAGTGGAAAACGCATTTATCTATCTTTTCCCAAACTGAAGTTATCACATATTAAGTGAAATAAGGTAACACAGTGTTAGTTTATGGGAGAGATAACCTTGCTACAGTGAAAAACAACTTGGGGAGTTTTTCAGTGTCAGGACATTTAAAACTTAAACACACATGTCCTCCCTTTTCAATACCATGCACCCTGCCCTATGAACCTTTAGTATACTGTATATGACAGGAGCAGCCCTTATACCAATAGAACCTGGGCATTTAGTATATACTCAAAACAATGTATCACTGGCTTACAAGAACTTACCATTTTAATTGATTCACATTAATGTTCTGGTTTGGGGGGGCCTGGCCTGACCGTTCGAGCTGGGCTATTACCATGGGGAGCAGGGTCAAGACTGGTTTGTATCTAGCTGGATCCAAACTAGAATGGAATGGTGGGCAAAAAAAATATAGATTTAGGCCTAGATCTCTGTACTGGGAGGGGGTGTTTCACATTGTTCAGTATTCCGTCCATCAATTTTTCTTTTTGCTACAGGATGCAGTGGCAGGTCTGCGACCTGTTGTACAAATTACTTTAGTGGGTGCCACAATGAGTGCTGCAGGCCCACAAGCAGGATTTTAATTTACAGGCCCAGGGTACGTGTAGTACTATTTTACTAGGTACTTACAAGTAAATTAAATGTACCAATTCGGTGTAGGCCAATTTTACCATGTTTTCAATGTGGAGCAGGAGCACTTCACCGCTGATTAGCAAGAGTAAAGTATGCAGAATCCTGAAAGCCAACAAAACTGGTTCAACATAGGAAGAAACACATTTGGGTGAGACTACAGCAAGGGCCTGGTCCAACACACTGAATGGCCTAAACCTAATCAGTTGCCTCAGTTAGGAATTTGGTACTCTGTCCATAGGACTATGTCTATGTACAGATTGTCCAATCTTCATTATATACTGTCATGCTCTGTTCCATTTGTGAATCACTGTATCAATAAGTGTTTCAAATTGCGGGTGAGCCCAAAAACATAACAACCCTTTTAAATTAAAGAATAATGAATGTTTTTTCTTTAACATATCAATACAATATTCATTTCATTAGTTCTTCATTTTCGTTTTGCAAGTTTGTTTTCTTTACTTACGTAATATTAATTTGTAGCAGCCCTGAAGAAGCGGCAGTTCACTTTAAGCCGCAAAACACGTTTGCTATTCAACATCAAAGAAACTAATTATTTTACTAGGTTTCTTTTTAGGTTTTTCCAGCACAACGCTTGTGTTGTGCTTGCTAAATCTCTAGTAAATAACAAAAAAAATATTAAAAGGGGCTTACAGCACTCCAATTACTTACCATTTCTTGGTTTACTTGACACTCATTTACTTGCTGTGCATTAGTTATTGCATGAGATTTTCTGCAGGTTTTCTCACTCCCTTCATTTTAGCTTGTGTGGTTGTGTTTTTGTTGGAGCATGCACCAAGTACCTCTCCATTTAGGAGCCTTCATCCGCTGGTTTTGTTGCTAGAGCTACATTTTTTTTGGAAGCAGGTACATTTTGCTACTGCATGTATTTTTTGTAGCTGTGCTTTTTTGTTTATGTGGACTTTAGTTGTAAGGATATGGTACAGAGATTCCGAATTTGAAAATGGGCAAGCATACATTTCAGGTCTGTTGATTTCAAATGCAGTTTGTCCCACTTTATTTTGTGCATGCGTTTAATTTGTAATTAACTGTTTCTTATCTCACAGCGCGTTAATTTTACTAGTACGTTTTTTTCATTCTTAAAATGCAGTGCGTATAAATATTGAGGGGCACTGTTCCGGCTCAATAAATAGGAAAGTCCAATTAATAATTGCCATAACAAACATTTTTTTACATTTTGGGTTGAATTTTACAATGGATCTATTCAATTTAGAGTTTTAATTGTCTGCATGTTAACTTCTATTCAACTGTTGAGTTTTATTCTATAACCACCTCCTGGAGTGCCACAAATAATCTTATTTTTGCTGCAATACATTCAGCTAAATTTGACTGTATATAAAATTAATAATTAACATTGGAGCGCTTACAGTCTGAGCTACCATCGAAGTTTTATTCCTACACAAGGGATTTGAAGCATGCGTTGTATTTCCGAGCTACTATAATACAAGAAGCTTTCTTTATTTCTCCAACGGCACTTCACTGTTAGCTGAGCTTTTTGGAACTCTCATGCACTTTGTCTTCAGGGACTTTTATTGCGAGGCTATGGCATAACGGTTAGAGAAACAGACTTAGGAAATGAGGAAACGTGTTTGAGTCTCTGCATCGCCTTTACATTCTCTGATTGTGTGCACCTTCCAGTCCTTATCTGATTTAAAATGCACTCTGTGCCAATGTGCCTGGGCCTGTGTTTATTCTGTTATCAACTGTGTCTGGTCTCATGGAGTTCGTTAATTTAACTAGGGGGATTTTACATTCTTAAAATGCAGTGCGTGTGACTGCATTGTGGGGCACAGTTCCGATCCAATGGATACGAAACATGGAAGAATAAGTAATTGTTCTAGCAAATAAGAAATCTATTTCATTTTTGGGCCAGTCGCACAATAGTCACATTCAATTATCACCCTTACTGATTAACTTAATCACTTAAATTCAGCGGTTGCGTTTGTTTACAGCACCTCAACCTCCTGGAATTCTACAAAAAAATCAATTTTATGTAATAATTTTCATATTTAATAGCATAACATGGGTTAAATTTGCATTCTCATTTCTATTGCAACAAATGTGCTTTGAAGTGCACTCTGTAATAAAAAGCTGCTTTATTTTCATAATAAATTAACATTTTCTGTGAAAGTGATTTATTGTGGCTTCTGGCTACATCTAATGCTCCTGCAATACAATTTATTTAAAAACAGTGGCCTTAATAACCAGCATTAGCTTATGTCTCAGATAATGCGGAGAGTGTGGGTATATGTGTGTTTATTAATTGTTGAAGCGCACGTTCCATTATGAAGTACACTGGATGCAAATCCATTGTTGTGATAGTGTGTCACATGATTTCAGGTCTTTTGATGATTAGTGCACTTTGTACCACTGTCTTTAAGCTCGTGTTTATTCTTGAATTAACTGTCCATCTATATTTTACCTGCATGTTTTGACATTTTTCAAATGCACTGCATGTGACTGCATTATGGCCCGGTTCCCATTTTATGGATCCAAAAATCCAATGAATCAATTGCTGTCCTAGATAAACATTATTTTACATTTTAGGATGATTCTTTGAATGGATCTATTCAATTGTGAGTTTTTTTATAGTTTGTGTGTTAACTGTTACGTTCATTTATACTACCTCAATCTCCTGGAGTGCCACTAAAAAAATATTTTTTATACTTTTGGCAACTATTATATATCTCCCCAAAATAATAATTCTCCTTGAGAACAGGGTGTGGCATTACGGACAGAACTGATAAATGTGCAACTAGGATACCACATTTGACACTGCATCACCGTAACAATTTGTGATCTTCCGCAATTCTCAGTCTTAAAACCCATTCAGTGTGACAACTCCAACATTACAGTGCGTGAAAAAATCTCTTCTCACTAAAGAACCAGCCAGCCTTTAACACGCTTAAGAAGAGAGCGTGTTATTTGGCCCTATTCGATTTTTATGGATCAAAAAGTCCAATAAATCAATAATTACCGTAACAAATAAACATTATTTTACACTGAAGGGTGATTCTTACAGTGGATCTCTTCAATTGTGAGTTTTATTTGTCTGCGTTTTAACTTCTATTTAGCTGTTGCATTTATTTATACTACCTAACCTCCAGGAGTGCCACAAATAAAGTATTTTGTATACGTTTGGCTACTGTAACATATGTCCCCAAAGCAATATGTATATCATACTATTCTATATGGTATAGGAGGGTGAAATTGAGTTTAGAGGCCTTAACCCATTAACAGTAAAATGTGAATTCTAAAGGTCAGCAACAATATTTCTAACTCCTGTATATTTCGAAGTTAAATTAATATGTGCAATTTAGTAGTCTGTGTAAAAAATATATTTTTCTGTTTTCGAAGAAAAAGCACAAACTGGACAATAATTTATTGAATCTTAAAACTGTACAATAATTTGCGTCTTATTATTTAATGCCCACAATTATAAATGACTCTTCCACAGCACCGTCTCCGAGTACAGCTTACAATGCTCTGCTTCGCTGCCCTAAAAAAAAAGTCAACTGCTTCTTTCCAAATAATGAAAATTATGGACCCATTCTTGTGCAAACCTTACATCCTGCACAGCTAATAACACAATTTCTTACATCTATTATATATATATATATATATATATATATATATATATATATATATATATATATATATATATATATATATATATATTGCTATTGGCTTTGTCAATATGTGTAAAACATGTTGCACAGCAGTACAGGCTGCAGTGCAACATGGCTAGAAATGTTCACCAAGTCATCAGATGTCACACAGGCGAAACAGAATGGCTTTGCCAATGCTTGTTCTAGAGTTTTGTCAACTCGGTGGGTTGAGCCCAGCATGGTCCGTTAATAACCAAAATCCCTAGGTCTTCGTATTTGTTTACTCCGTTCCATTCGCCAAACGCACAATTTAACTTGGTGATAAAAGTAAAACATGATATGTAATGCAATAGACTGTAAACTATGAGAAAGCAGTATTTAATTGTACCTATATTCCAAGTTAATGTTTTTATACTATCATAAAACAAAAAGATGTATATAAAAAAATAATTGAATAACATTTTAAAATTTTTTTTTTAATTGAGTCTCATGTCAGCACTGTGAGGAAAATGTTGGTGTGGTTGGTGGAGTTGGAGGCTGTCGTGGTGGTGTCAAAGAAGGCGATTTGTAAGCACGACCCTGTCGGCAGTTCACAAGTCAGTTAACTGAGCCAGCCGTGTGCTCTTCCATCTATCACCCCTCTGCCATGTAGCTCCGGGGCTGATGAACTCTTTGCAAAAATCTCTTTTAACCATAAGCTCAAACATTTGATCCTTGCCGTGGCCATTTAACTTTTCATCCTCCACATGAAGGTGCTTTCAGATGAAAACAGGTGTTACTTACAGTCCTACCAATTTAAGGAATTTTCCTGTTAAAGCGCTTCATAAAAACACAAGTTTCTACTTCTAGGTAGAGGAACTCATTGAATGTTAAATGTGTATTCGTAAGTGAATTTAGTGGTCTGCAGACTCAGAGAGAGAGATGCCTCCTTACAACAAGTTCTAAATACACACATGAACTGGCAAAGATAATTGGTCTGGTATTCATTAGCCTGGCATGTTTTCTTTTTTTATTCTTATTTATTTATTTGCAAAACTATGCAGTAAACATTAAAGGTGTAATTATGCTCCCATGTACCGGTGGTGGGCACATGTTTGGAAAACAAATAAGGAAACGTGATAAAGCAGAAATGCACCTCTCAGCTCTGACACTGAAGTGCATTTCTTTCGTGGGCCAATGTTCACCTGTGCAAGAACAAAAGGCTGCTACTCTGTGAAAGGAGCCCGTGGCTGAAGTGGGCTGACCTATGCTATATACGATGAATGACATTTGAACAGCCCAGTAGAGATAGAGGGCTGACAGAAAGCCCTCCTCTCTGCACACACATTTATGTATTTTTTATAATAAATATTTTGTAAAGCACGAGTTAATGTGTAGCTTACGCCCTCTTTATGCCAAACCAAAAACCGCCTTTCAGAGCATAGCAGCCAACCCCTCGAGCTCGTGCTGCCAGCAGAAAATCATTTTCAGAAATCAATTGTGTTTCTCTCTTAATTACATTTACTGGCTGTCCGATTGTACTGAACAGTGGATGCGTACAAAGGGGCTGCTGCTTCTATTGAGTAATCGGTGCATTAATATCACACATCATCGGAAATTTGAATATATATCTGTCGTAAATTAAAGCTATTTGGGTACGGTCTGGAGTTTAAAAAAGGGTGTTATCGTGCTGAATAATGCAACGTCCTGACTCCCCAAGGAACTGCATAGATAGTTTGCTTTGATTTTCTTCCTGTCGCAAAGTAATTGCGAATAGTTTACCCTCGAGTACAAGTCACATACAGTAAATGCCGATCTTTTATTCGAAATGCAAATTCCCATAGTGACCGAGATAATTCAAGACAGAAATATGTGCTTTGTTAAAAAATGTTTTAGCTCCGCCTCTAACTGTTGCTGCTTTTATCAGAAAAGGCCACTTTAATTGCAATCAATGCTGATGATTCAGTATCTGTTTTACAAAAGATACTTCTTTTACTAAGATAGAAGATTGTTTGATCAATAAAAATATTGCACAAGCCTTGTAGTAGCTGTCATAGACACCCCAGCTTCAAGTCATTTCATTATTTTTTACTAAGCACACAATAACAAGAGAGCAGGACCTCAAGGACAACTCTTAGCCTTGACTGGAGAAAAGGTCAATCTTTGCTGTCCCGAGGATGTGTCCTGTACTCGGTGTAACCTGCCTTTGCTGGAAAAATCATAGAAAGTTAATATGTAAACAACCCGATTCTTATCCTAGAAGACTCCTTGGCTTTTTTACCCACAGCAGTTAGGCCTGCCTATGATGTTCATGGGAGAATAAGTGTTTTATTGTTGGTGCAAATAATCTCTGACTTGCGGGCCAAACTTAGAAAATTCTCTGATCCATCACACAACGAATTGATTTGCCAGGTTCTGATTTGCGAGTTGAAAATTAGGTACTTCTGTTATTTCAAGCAGACATCTTTTTGTCATGACTCATTTAATTGTAGACAATATTTTTGACAAAATCATTATTTTTCTAAACATAGTTGTGAGAAATTGGGGCCAACCCATTTAATCCCCTGTTTTTTAGGTCTCGCGCCTGCGATGCATATGGCGAAGCCATATGCCATCGCGCAGGCGCAATACTATTGTTGCTGGGTCTGCTTCCCAGGAGACAGGAGATGTCACGAGCACGGTCTGGAAAGCGATCGGCGCCGGCCGCGCGCGTTTCCCAATCTCCTGTCTCTCTGGGAAGCACACAAGCAAGCCCAGCAAGCCCCGCCAAGGTAACTTTGATATAATCTTTATTTCTTAATAAGGTGAGGAGGACAGAAATGAAGGTTTACTGTTTGCTCGGAAACACTCGATGTGAAGTTCTCGGGACTCACTGGGCACCTTCCTCAGTCATATGATCCCCATATGATCCCCACCGAGACCAGGAAGACCGTCACCCAGGCCCTCGTCACCAGCCGACTGGACTACGGCAACGCCCTCTACGCCGGGACCACCGCCAAGCTCCAGAAGAGACTCCAGCGGATCCAGAACGCCTCAGCCAGACTCATCCTCGACATCCCACGAACCAGCCACATCTCCGGACATCTGCGAGACCTTCACTGGCTCCCCGTCAACAAAAGAATCACCTTCCGCCTCCTCACCCACGCACACAAAGCCCTACACGACCAAGGCCCGAGCTACCTCAACAGCCGAGTCAACTTCTACGCTCCCAAACGCCACCTCCGATCAGCCAACCACGCCCTCGCCGCCGTCCCCCGCATCCGAAGAGCGACTACAGGAGGAAGGTCCTTCTCCCACCTGGCCGCCAAGACCTGGAACTCCCTCCCGACCGACCTGCGCCTGACCCAAGACCACCTCTCCTTCAGGAAGAAGCTGAAGACCTGGCTGTTCGAGCAGTAGCGGCTCCCCCCCCCCAGCGCCTTGAGACCCCACGGGTATGTAGCGCGCTTTATAAGTGTCACTGATTGATTGATTGATTGATATGAGGGCCGGCCATTTTAACCTCACTTATGGTGAGATTAATCTAGTGACTAGTGGGTGTAGATTAATCTATTGACTGCTGGGCAAATCGCATCGGAGCTACGGCTTGTGATTGTAGTGTAGCCGGAAACCCTTCGCTGTTGCTCTGATGAAGCCCCCCTCAGATGCTGCGGCAGCCTCGAGTCGCTGCAGTGTTGTCCCTGGACACCTGCGAGAGGAAACTCCAGACGCTATAATGCAATGCTGGCGAACTAAAAGTTTTCACTACGACGCGCGCTATATAAAGGTCTCATGTCGAAATATTTTACACCAAGGGTGACTTTGCAGAGGAAGTCCCACTGTTCATGGACTCTGTGCTTTCCATCCCCAACTTACAAACATATCACTGCACGAGCAGGAGCACAATTAAACAGAATAACCCAGCCCAAAGTAGCAGTTGCACACTATGGCATTATGGGTATGCAAATGAGCCCAGGAACGGCATCTTTCTCCACATTGCAGTATGCGACCTGTAAAAATTGAAGGCAACATTTCAAGTCTAGTGGGGAAAAAATGACAATTTTGCAGTGAATCTCGCGTTTATTCAAAGACAGTTAAATAAGTTGCGCACACTTTCTTTGAGATATTCAGGACCGGCGCAAAATATAATTCAGTGTCAAAATTCTGTTCGGTTTTCATAAGTAGACGTGCTCCGTTGGAATTCATTCACCTTGACCCATCCCCGAGATGAAAGTTAACATTGAAATGCTTAAAAGTCGTTTGTCAAAGGCCAGTGCTGCTGTACGGGACGCACTTTAAAGCCAGCCAGCCAGCAGACACCACTGAAGTTTATTGTGGCCACAATCTGTATATTTCACAAAGTTTCCAGCAAGCAGAGCCTGTGACTCTGTACAGGGTCCAGAGTGCTTGCACCCCACCTGCTAGGGCTTTAATCACAGAAATGTAGGGCCTCAGTCGCGGCAAGAAGGTGGGTGTGATCTGTTCTGTGTTGCCACCAGCAGACCCCTCTGAAGCTCATTGCTGCCCCCATCTGTACATTTCAAAGAGATGCCTGCCTACAGAGCACACAGTCTGCAGGGCTAGCGCCACATCTCTTACGACTTTAATCACAGAATTCCACATCTCCAGTTCCCGCAAGATGGTCCCAAAGGCACCCTGGGGGGCGCTGGGCATAATTTGGGTGTGGGGGTGATTGTCCCTCCTCTGCCTCTTTGAGGGCAGCTGCGCGCCCTCCTCCCCTGTCTCTTCCCCATGTTTGGAAGGCTAGCTCCTTACAGATGACACTGCGCAGCGCAGCTCTAGGCGCTGCTTGGGTGAGGGCAGTTCTCTGCAGACTGCTGTTCCGATGACAGTTTGAGGCCAGTGATTGACTCGGAGGCAGTTCTCGGTATTTTCCACAGGTACAACAGTAGTTGTGTGATTGTGTTAATAGATTTTCTTTTTTTTCAGCAGGTCGAAGTGAAGTTCTCGAGACTCAGTGCTACAAAAGTAGTTGTGTGATTGTGTTAATAGATCTTCTTTTCCTTCAGCAGGTCGAAGTGAAGTTCTCGGGACTCACTGGGCACCTTCCTCAGTCATATGAGGGCCGGCCATTTTAACCTCACTTATGGTGAGATTAATCTAGTGACTGGTGGGTTTAGATGAATCTATTGACTGCTGGGCTAATCGCATCGGAGCTCCCTCTGGCGGCTTGTGATTGTAGTCAGGAAAAGAAAATAGCCAGAGAACTGCCCTCACCCAAGCAGCGCCTAGAGCCGTGCGCAGTGTCATCTGAGGAGGGACAATTACCCCCACACCCAAATTATGCCCAGCGCCCCCCCGGGTGCCCTTGAGACCATCTTGCGGGAATGAAGGCCTGGACTCGACAAACTTAATGTGGAGAAAATGGAGGGGCATGATTGAAATAGAGAAGCCCGGGAAACGAGGCAGATTGATTGGAATGAGAGGATTCAAAGAGCAGTAAACTCCAAACCATTATGGATGTCGTGTAGCGCTTGAAACGGTGTAATCTTCAAAGAAGCCACCAGTGAGCTTTGTGCAAGTTCAAATGAAGAACAGGGGGCAGAAAAACAGAAATCTAGGACAAAAGTTTGGGAAAGGATATTAAGACTGAGCAGAGTGGGAGGAAAGTGAAGGCAGGTTGGGGTGCTTGCTAGAATTTGAGGAAGAAGTAGACGTGTGGGTTGTAAAGAATAAAGGAAGGCAGGTATGTTGTACAGAAAAAAATACTTGGTATTGGCACTTCACAGCTCGCGTAATTATTAATGGCATTTGTGTTATTGCTCATGCTGAGTTCCTGGAGTAGCAGATGTAGATGTTTGATCACTGCTTGCATAGTTATGATATGCAGACTCAGGACTCGAATCCAAGCCCAGATCACCAGGATCCAACCTTCTCCGGAGTTGAAAACTCATGTATTCAAGCAATTTCCATAACTGTGTAGCCTCTTCAGTGCTATCTGCTCCTAAAAGGAGGAGGGGGTAGGGTAGACATGGTCCTTTCCAAGGGCAGTGGTGTTATGGGTTAGTCCACCGCTGTGCTCAAAGGCAGTGAGGTACATTTATTTTCCCCCACATTTTCAGTGGGTACTTGCTGTCCTGTAGCAACGTTTGCAATTGTGAACTGGGCACCGGGGCAGTTGTCCTCTATACCACATTGAAAACAAAATGAGGTGAAGGGTCCTTTTGATAGCTGCAGTAGCACCCTCTCTGCTTCTGAATAGGGTGTTGGAGCATGTTTAGCTGTCCTGGTCCTTCTTGGCCTACAATGCTTTGAGGTACTGTCACCGTCTTCGAAATGTAGGGGCAATGGATTTCAGGACACTTGATAGTTATCAAACCAGTACCATAAGATCCAACATACATCCTTAGAAATCAATGACATTTCCTGAAAAAAACTAAAGTTTAAGACAAGACAAGGTTGAGCATGGTTTTAATAGTGGCTACAGTGCAAAACCAAATTGTCTGCCAGGGTTTCTGTTGCATTGTCAAGCCTCGCCAAAGTTACCAGCAAATTAAACAAGCATTTGCAATGCTACAGGTGTCGCATTTACTAGAGTTTGAGTTATTGGCATTGTAGATTACAATGCCTTTTATTAATGTGTTGGTTTTTTAAACAAATAAATAAAAGGCATTGCCATTTACAATGCCAATAGCATAAACTCTCGCAAATGCGAGACCTATTGCATTGTAAATGCAGAGCGTGCGCGTGACATCTCCTATCTCCTGGGAAGCAGACCCAGCAACAATAGTGCTGTGGTGTGTATCTACTTTTTAGCCATATTGCACGGCAGCAACCACAACCCGCCGATCTTGGAACTGGCGAACCGGTTGGTGTCTTGAGGTGGATCAACATCGTGTGATTCTGGGGAAATCACTTGCTCTCCACACGCCTAAAAACAAAAAATGAACGTACCTGTGTGTAATCCCCGTGGTGAGGTGCATCATTACAGCTGCGTGAATAATAACAGCTGTGAGCCCGTGCATGAGATGCATCATCAGAGCGTCAGAGCTTTGTGAATAATAACTGCGTCAGCCCCGTGCGTGAGGTGCATCATTAGAGCTGTGTGAATAATAACAGCTGTGAGCAACAGCACTCTTGCACACACTCAAAGTGCTCACCAATTCAAAGTATGCTAAAAAATGTATGCAACGCATTGTCATACACAGTGCCAATAACTCAAACTTTAATGCTGCGAGACCTATTGCATTGCAAATGCTTGTTTGCTTTTTTTGTCTACCCGGTTTTTAGGTCTCGCCTAGGCAGCTCATGCCCTGTCTCAGAGACCTGCTGTATCTAGGCTAAGTAGTCCCTCCTTTTGAAACTTTGTATCCTCCCATCAGGACTTCCCCTGTTACATGTAATCTTACTGTTCAGGTTATTTATACTTTGAGAGAACTCTTTTTTTTTCTTTTTTTTTTTGTTGGTCTGCCTCTTTGCTCTTTAAGTGGTCTGTTTACTTATGCAATGAAACATTGATTGCTTCATATGCTTGCCTTTCCTTAATCTCCCCGAGCTTCCCCTCACCCTTCCCACAACTCTGCTCGCAGGCCTCACCACCCTCTGAGCCACTGCTCATTTTGCTCAATTTTTTTCATTTGGTTAATTTACGCAAGATTTGCAGTGCTCTAATTTAATCTCCTCCCTCCACTCTCCGCGCACAACACTGCTTGCCTGCCTCCACCTCCGAAATCGTTGCATTAATTTCTTATCCTTATTTTTAATTAGTATCTTTTATTTATCTAGTGCAGCTATCCAGTCACTCATGGGGGAAATTAAATGATTAGCCCATAATCACAGGATGTTGAGCTGACACCAGACACGTACACAGATCCCCAACTCATTTGGCAGCTCTGGCCGCTGTGTAATATCCTTTCCTTATGCATGTTGCAGGGTGCAATATCTTATTTGGGCAAAACACCCAGTGACAGCCTTTTGTACTGCACCCTCACAATGCTTGCCCGCCCCCACCTCCAACATCACTGCATTAATTTATTTAAAATCGGTTTCATATGTTTCAGAAAGTTATTTTTCTTCCTGAATGAAGTAAATTGCATAGTACGGGTTCACTTACTGGCTGTGCTCTGGGCACTGCTGATGGGGAGGGTGTGGGGAACATAAAATTCTGAAATCGCGAGTTTGCTGTTTTTCTCATTCTTTAAATTGTCATAGGTGGTCCAGGTTCCTCCAGTGCACAGCTGACTCAGTTGATTGACACTTGTTGGTAGTACCTTGTAGAAGAGGTGTGGCATCAATGGACCATTTATGTCTCAACCCACCTTGACATGGGAATGATCGTCATGGAGTGAAATTGGGGGGGGGGAAGGGTGGAGGGGGGGGGAACATCAGGCACGGCAGCTGATAGCCAATTAGTACTTTACAATGCCCTTTCTACCCCTGGTCCATGGGCCCTGAAGGGACTGGCAAGAGCAGAAAGAAAACAAACCTCAAAGAGGCGTGTTTACTTGATTCCACGCTAGTTACTTACTGCAGTACCTCTGCAGCAAACAGGAGACGACTGCAAGGCAGGGAAAAGGGAAGCAATGGGTGTGTGATGTCACTTTCGCTACCCTGGTATTTGGTGACCGACCTACAAAGACAGGTCCCTCCTTCTCAGGAACATGTTACACAGAGAATAATATAACCATAAGTAATGTGTACATTTGTTAGGCAGAACTAACGAATATCTATATATTTATAAACCTGATTATTATACACATTTATACAAAGGAATACATATATCTAGGTACACATATAGAATACAAATAACTTCGTATATCCACAGTGATATGTTATATATTTCTGTTTGAGTATGGGGGTTATGTGGGGAAGAGCCACCTCTTGAGTAGTCTTCTGAAGAGTGGATGGTTATCTGTGGATCTTATGTTTGGGGGTAAAGAGTTCCATCCTTGCTTGAACAAATAAGGATGTGCCACCTATTGTGTTTTTTCTTGTATGGTGGGATTTTGAGGCAAGGGACAGTCTAGAGCGGAGGTTCGTTTGTTGAATGTACTGGACGATTTTATTCCTGACAATGAGCAGGCCTGTTCCATGTATTGCTTTGTGGGTGATACAAAGCAGCGTTAATCTGGATCTTCTGGCAATCGGTAACTAATGTAGGGCCTTCAAGGTTATGGTTTTTGCATTTGAGGCTCGCTAGGGTTGTCACCTGTTAAGAGTTTGTCACCCGGGCGTGGCCAAGATGGCGGCGGAGTAGGACGCCTTTCCGAGCCGCTCCGGCGCTGATCCGACAAAGCTTCTAATAGCACGAACCTGAGGGAGCGAACCCGCTTCAAAAGTGGTGGGGAGATCTACTTCGCGAAGCTCTCTGCTTTGGTGGCGGTCGCTGGAGCGGTGAAGCCCCGAGATCGCCCTTGAGCTCGATCAAACTCCGCGGCCTGTGCGACCCCGGCCTTTCCTGATCTCAACGTCCGGCGTGGGAGGAGGGCGGAGCCCCTGTGGTCCCGCCTGGAGACACCGAAGCTAGCGGAAGGTGGAGGGACGCTTTGTGTCACCGGACCGGAAGGTCTAGCGGCAGCTGTGGCTTGGAGCCCCCTGGCCTGCGAGGTGCTGCAGAATCGCGGGGCTTGGCGAGAGGAGCCCCACAGTGGTCGCTGAGGGGGTGGTACGAGATTTCTGCACGCTGAAGGTGATGGCCCTGAGCGGTGGCGATTTCCCTGCCCATGCCTGGAGGGGGTGAGTGACATCGGACCAGCAGATCCCGGTGAGACCCGAGCAACGTGGGGGCCGGAAGAAGCTTGGGGATCAACGACAGCCCTTGCGCGTGGCCGCCATTGGACTCTTGCTCGCCCGTGCACCTGTGAGGTCCGCGGCTCGTACTGCCGTACACGTGGAGCTTGACACAGCTGCGGCCTATAGAGTGAAGCCTGGTGCTAGATTTGTGGTCGCCCGCTCTAGCCTGGGCCGAGCGACGCGGCCCACCGTCGTGATCGGCCACGTGGCGCTTGGTCGGGACGCTGTGGGCCGCCATGTCTAATGCGCAACGCAAACGGGGCCAGGGAAAGGATCATGCCCTGAAATCCTCCCAGCAGCCGGCGTCCCCTGGAGCTAGTGGGTCGTCGAAGCAGTCGGATGACGAAGCGCCGGCGACAAAAGCCTTCATGACTGAACTCTTTGCCTCCATTAAGGAGGACATCTCCGAACTCCGGGCGCAATTAGCCTCTGACTTGCGGGAGGTGCGGAGAGATGTTGACGGCTTGGGCGAGAGGGTGGCGACCCTGGAGGACCGTGATCTAAGTGTGGCCACCGACGTGCACCTGCTGCAGCAGGATATCATTCGCCTCACCGAGCAAAACCTGGACTTGCAGTTGCACACGGAGGACTTGGAAAACCGCTCCCATAGAAATAACATTCGTATACGGGCGGTGCCGTGGGACGGTGAGGCGGGGGACCTGCGGGGATATGTCCAGGAATTATTCCTCCAAATACTGGATGAAGAGGATACAAAAGAGATTCAGATGGACAGAGTGCATAGGGTAGGGCTGCCCCGGCGCGGAGGGGGCCCCCCCCCCCCGATATCCTGGTGTGCGTCCATGATTTCCAGCTTAAGGAGCGGATCCTCCGCAAGGCCAGAACACTCACGTCGCTGCAATTCCGGGACCACCGCCCCCAACTGTACCAGGATCTGGCGGCCTCTACCCTACAGAAACGGCGGGAGTTCCGCCCGGTGACTACATTCCTGAGAGAACGGGGCATAGCCTATTCCTGGGGTCATCCGTTTAGGATCATCTTCCGGTGGCAGAATCGTCTTGTGCAAATCCGCACGCTTCAAGCAGCGAAGGAACTTCTGGGCCTGGAGGATGTGCCGCCCTCGCAGGCCGCGACTGCCTCTCCATCTCGGAGGCGCCACCGTTCATCTTCCTGGCAGAGGGTGGGTGCTTCACCTGCCAGACAGCGACCGGACCTCTCTACCAGCTTGCAAGAGCGGGGCAACGCTGTGGCGTCGGTGGCATCAGCCACGTTGGCCGACACGCAGCAAAGCTCTGGAGCGGCATGACCTCATTATCTTGATGGATCGGCGCCGGAGGGGTTCGGGCCTTCTGGTTGGGGGGTATGAAAGTACTCTTGGAGGAGACACCCTCGACTATGGCCATGGGGGATAGTGTACTAGTCCCTCCGGCCTGCTTCCTGGACGGAAGGCCTCCTACGGACTTCGGCCTTCTGGACATGATGAGTACTGTTTTTGCATTTAGATTTCTGTTTCTGCTCTTGTTTTTGGTTGTGTTTAGATTGGGGCGGGGATGGGAGTTGGGGAGTTTGGGATGTTGGGGGGGGGCCCGTGACGGTTGGACTGGGGGGACGTTCGATGTGTGGCTGCGGGTGTGCGTGTACATTAGTGTTGTGGATGTCATTGCACTGGTAGATTGGCGACTGCTGGTCATCTCTTGTGTGGGGACTGGTCTGGCTGTGGGGAGGGGGACACTTGGCGTACTGAGAGCAGTTTCTGGGATTTATCTTTGTTATGCCGATTAGTATAGGGACGTGGAATGTTAAGGGCATGAATTCACCACAGAAGCGGCAGAAGGTTTTGAAGTATGTTGTGGACCACCACCTTGATGTTGTTGGGCTGCAAGAAACACACTTGGCGCGGAAAGATGAGATGAGGCTCCGTCATAGGGCCTATCCCATTATTTATAGGTCTTCCGCTGCTACGAAACACAGGGTGTGGCACTCCTCTTCAGAGCTGCATTGCACTTTACACCTGTGGAGGTCCGCCAAGACAAGGAGGGCCGTTGGCTAATGGTTAAAGGTCTTATACAAGGTCGATTGTGCACTTTTGTGGTGGTGTATTTGCCCAATGCTGGCCAGAATAAGTATTTGCAGGACCTGTTGGTGAAGGTGGGAGACTTTGCAGAAGGGCACTTGTTCCTGTTGGGGGATTTCAATTTGGTGTGGGACAGGGATCTGGACAGCTCAGGGGGACACAGGGCGGGTACAGGGGTGTTTTCTGGTTCCACACAGCAAGGGGTGGGGGAGCTGGGACTAGTTGATGACTGGCGTTTTTTTCATCCTACCACGAAGGACTATACATTCTTTTCACACGTGCATCACTCCTATTCCCGCTTGGATTACATTTTCCTTAGTCAGTCCCTTCGTGGGAACGTGCTGGATGCCGCCATTCTTCCGATCTCGGTGTCGGACCACAGTCTCTTGGTGCTTAATCTTCGTTGGTCGCCGCCTGACGCTACGTGTCGGAAGTGGTATTTTCCAGCGTCGGTGGTCAGGGACGATGTATCTAACCAAGCATTGCACCTTGCTATCCGTGAATTCTTTGACCTCAATCCTCCGTCGGACACATCTCTGGCGACCATGTGGGACGCCTTTAAAGCTACGATTAGGGGCACGTGCCTGGGTCTCAATTCGCAGCTTAACACATTGCGGAGGAAGGAACGTGATGCCTTGGAGGCTGAGGTACTCGAGCTCGAGCGGGCTCACAAACTTAACCCCTCGAGAGTGACCCTCCGCCCATTGACGGCGGTACGGGGCAAGTTGAAGGCACACTATGCCAATAGGGCCGAGCTTACTCTCCTGCGACTGGGGCGTCAATCATACTCTTGCGGCAACAAGATTGGCAGACACTTAGCGCGCCAATTGCGGGACAGGAGGGAGAGGGAATACGTAGGGGGGATCAGAGACTCCGCGGGAGTGCTACACCACCGCGACGGGGCGAAGGCGGCCATTTTTGGACGCTTTTACGCCGACCTGTACACGGGCGACGCCCTGGACGCTGCGCCACAGCGGGAGTTCCTACAACGTTTGCCGCTACCACAGGTTTCTAGTGAGTGGAACAACTTGTTGGAGGCACCGATCTCGAGGGAGGAGGTTCTCTCCGCCATCAAAAATTTGAAATTACATAAGGCCCCGGGTCCGGACGGGTACACAGCGATCTTCTACAAGACGTATGCGACTGAGTTGTGTGACTTTCTGGTTACCCTTTTTAATGATATGGCAACGTCCGGAATGAACGCAGGGACTCTGGCAGAGGCGGAGATTACGGTCTTGCCGAAACCGGGAAGGACCCGGAGCAGTGTGCTTCGTTCTGTCCCATAGCTTTGCTTAACATAGATGCGAAGCTTTATTCGGCGATTCTGGCCAGCCGTCTTCAGGACCTGCTTCCGGCGATCATACACCCGGACCAGTCCGGCTTTATTAAGGGCCGCCAGACTCACGATAATACCCGTAGAGTAGTTCACCTTATCGAAAAGGCAGACAGGTTCCGCATCCCGGCTGTATTGGTGGGTCTAGACTCGGAGAAGGCCTTCGATCGAGTGGATTGGGGCTTTCTGTTTCATACGTTGCGAGCATTCGGCTTCTCTGATAGATTCATTACTATGGTGCAGGCAAACTTCTGTAGCCCGCGTTCGAGGGTGGCGGTGAATGGCCACCTGTCGGCCTTTTTTCCACACTCGCGGGGCACCAGACAGGGGTGTCCCCTCACCCCCTTGTTATTCGCGCTCAGCATTGAGCCCCTAGCAATGGCAGTGAGGGAACATGAAGGTGTGAAGGGCATACCGTTCACGGGAGAGCAACACAAGATTTCCCTCTTCGCGGACGATGTCCTGCTTTCGGTGGCTGATCCTGCTGGTTCTCTACCTTGTGTCCGGGATATTTTGCTTGAATTTGAGGGTGTGGCTGGCTTCAAGGTTAATTATGGCAAATCTTACATTCTGAATTTCACCTTATCGCAGGCCGATGTTGCTCAGGTGAGGGCGTTGACGCCGTTGGCTTGGGCCTCGGGCTCGATTCTCTATCTGGGAGTTCACCGGACTCCTACGGTGGGTAGGTTATTCGCGGCCAACTTCCCGCCCCTGCTGGCAAAGACGCGGGCGGAATTGGAGAGATGGAAGCCTAAATTCCTGTCTTGGTTAGGCAGGGTGCACGCGATTAAAATGGTCCTCCTACCCAAATACTTGTATCTCTTCCAGGCCCTGCTTATCCCGCTGGATAACTCCTTCTTTCGGCAACTCAAAACGATGATCTTGAAATTTTAGGGGGTCGGGCGCGTCTGTCGTTCGCACTCCTGCGCCGGCTGCGATCTGAGGGCGGGGTTGGCCTTCCAGACCTACACCTATATTATAAAGCTGCCCAACTGAGGGTCATGGTGGAATGGTCGCAGCAGCTCTCTGAGAAACACTGGCTGCATATGGACCGAAGCGTGGCGGGTCGGTCCATCTGGGATTTAGCCTGGAAGCCGAAGAGAGATCGCCCAGTTAATGCGTACCTCAGCACTCCCACGGGTACTACGCTGAAAGTGTGGGACACTTTGATCGGCGATGAGAGGTGGACGACCTTCCCATCTCCGTTCACTCCATTGCACTTCAACCCGGCCCTCCCGCCGGCGCTTGATGAGGGGTCCTTTGACGCGTGGAGAGAGGGTGGATGCAGGACGCTGCTCCATCTGTTTCACGGCTCTGATCCTCTGACCTTCGCTAATTGCATGCGGGATTACCAGGTGCCGCAAACTGATAAATACAGGCATATCCAATTACTACATTGGGCCACGTCACCTGGAGTGCGGGAGGCAGCCACGAGGCCTCCCTCCAAATTTGAGGCTTTTTTGCTGAAGACGTCCACCATGAAGGGAGCCATCTCCTTCCTATATCAACTGCTGCTTCAGTCTGATTTGTCTCCTAGGCCGCGTTATATGGAGCAGTGGGAGGAAATGGTGGGGAGGGATATAACCGATGGCGAATGGTCGGCGCTGTGGAGGGATCTGACCCAATTCAATCACTCGATCCACCTGAGGGAGGCACATTTAAAAACTCTCACGCAGTGGTATATGGTTCCGGCCCGGCTTCATCGTATCTACCCGGCTACTTCAGATAGGTGCTGGAGGGGCTGTGACCTTCTGGGGGACTTCCGCCACATTTGGTGGGACTGCCCAATCGTCAGACCATTCTGGGCTGAGATTCTCTCTCATGTCAAGGATATCTTGCGATACCCTATCGAAAACTCTTTGGCCTTTGTACTTCTGGGCCTACGGGACCCCGGTCTTGAGCACCAGACACGCGCGGATAAGAAGATTCTATGGCTCTGCTTGGGTGCTGCCAAGCTTACGCTGGCGGCTGCTTGGAAGCGGAAGGAGGCACCGGCGATCTCCCTTTGGCATGCGAGGCTCTGGAGGCTTCTGAGCCTGGAAAGAATGGCGGACATCTTCCTCGGCAATTACAAAAACTTTAAGCACATATGGGGCCCCTTGGTGTCCTTTCTATCCACTGGTCTACCTTCGGCGGTTTGCCCAGCATCATTGAGGACCTTGCATCTCTTTCAACTTTAGTGTGCATGCTGAATGAATGGGGTGTGTGTGTGTCGCCGTCACGGGGGGTAGAGAGGGGGGGGGGAGGGGAGTTGTGTTTCTTTCTTTTCAGTGCTGCAACCGGGGCACCTACTCTCAGCGGACGATGCATTTTTGTGCTTCTTGGACTATTAGTAGACCTGCTTGAAGGGACTATTTGATTTCATAAAAGACTCTGCTCCTGTGGGGCAATTTATACAGCTACTCCTTTCCTGCGAATGTACGGGCCTGTTGCCTGATCTTTCTTTTAGCATTGTATCACTGCCTCCGTCCTGATTTGCTCTATTTCCCACTGTGTGGGATCATCTGTGCGCCCGGTGCGGTATATTTTGTTTCTTGTCCTTTTTGTTCACTGCAAAATAAAAAATTTACACAAAAAAAAAGAGTTTGTCACCCTTACTTATCGCATCTGCTATCATATATATATTTGTAAATGAATATGGAGTTATGTGTGTATGTAATAAATTCATTTTCCTTGGTTTTTTTGTTAAATAAGTGAAAGCAATGACTGGAAAATGACAGGTATGCAACAAACAATGAATGTTTGTTATATACCTAAGGACTGGGTTTCTAGACCACACCAGCGCAGATGACTACTCTGCCTCACTATCCTCTGAGCGTCAGATGCTACAAAGTCGTATTTTGT
The DNA here is from genome assembly GCF_964263255.1 of Lissotriton vulgaris. Lineage (NCBI taxonomy): Eukaryota > Metazoa > Chordata > Amphibia > Caudata > Salamandridae > Lissotriton > Lissotriton vulgaris. Next base: position 289,642,913 of record NC_141689.1, read on the forward strand.
TCCTGGTAACGGGAAATTCAGGACTTCTTACTTGTGAAGGACCCACATCTTTTGCGACTAATGATTACATTTTTGCATTCCTATGTATGCCAATCTGTTAAAACTAATGCAGCCTGTACAAGAGAGTGCTTCTCAAAATTCAAAGTATCTGCGCTCTCTAGTTTCTTATCCCTTTCATTAGTTTGCCATGTCCTTGACTAAATAGTTTTTTTTTTTTTTTGACTGAGGTCAGTTTACGGAAAACCTTCAGTCTATTCTCTCTCCCCCCTTGTTTTCCCGGGTTTGCCTCCTTCTGCCACCCCCGTCTCATCCCTCCCCGCTCCCCGCTTCCCGCCACCACCACTAACCCCGCCCCTTTTCTTTCTGTACCCTCCCCGCTCCCGCCTCCCAGCTGCTCCGCCCCCCGCGCACTTGGCCATATATGGCGACCGTGCGACGCAGGTGAGTGTGACCCAGTTCTGGGACACCCCCGCGCCGCACGGCCACCAGCTGCTGCGTGCGCCTTCCCGCCCTGTGCCTCGCCTGCCGCGTCTCCGCCGCGAAACCACGCCCCCTGCCACCGAGTGGCGTGGTCCGCACTCGTTTCCTGACTTGTGTCCCTGTATTTGTTTTTGCATTGTTTTTTGTCCATTTACATCGTAATTGTACTGCTGTTTGCTGGTCAATTTGTCTATTCTCTCTCCCCCCTTGTTTTCCCTGGTTTGCCTCCTTCTGCCACCCCGTCTCATCCCTCCCCGCTCCCCGCCACCACCGCTTACCCCGCCCCTTTTCTTTCTTTACCCTCCCCGCTCCCGCCTCCCAGCTGCTCCGCCCCCGCGCACTTCGCCATATATGGCGACCGTGCGAACGCGCAGCGGGCGCGCCGATTGTGCGCCGAAGGCGCGCCAAAGGTAAGCCCGTCTACGCCCGTCCGCGCCTGGACCGCGCCCAGTGCCAGGACCCCTGGCCCTCGAGGACCCCGACCGACCCGCCTGACGCACACCGCTGCCACCCTCATCGCACTCAACACCGGCCGAATCCCAGGATGCTACCGAGCCACCCCACGACGCTCCCACGGACCCTTCAGCTGCCACACCTGCAAGTTCTCCTGCATCCGGACCTGCCCGGCACCAGCACCCGCCAAGCCGAACACCAGCAGCAACCACCTCAAGTGCATCCTGCTCAACACCCTCTCCGTCCACAGACACGCCATCGAACTCTGGAACCTCCTAGACGCCACAGCACCCGACGTTGCCTTCCTCACGGAGACCTGGATGAACGCCTCTTCAGCGCCCGACATCGCCATCGCCATCCCAGAGGGCTACAAGATCACCCGGAGGGACCGCAACACCAACCAGGTGGGAGGAGGCATCGCCATCATCCACAGGAACACCATCCGTATCACGACCAGCACCGACAACACCCCACCCCCGCCGAACACCTGCATTTCCAGATCCACACCGACCCGAAGACCACCCTCAGAGGCACCCTGATCTACCGACCTCCGGGACCACGCACTCAATTCAGCGAGGACATCGCCGACTTCGTCAGCCCGCATGCCCTCCCCTCCGCTGACTACATCCTCCTGGGGGACTTCAACTTCCACCTGGAAAACAACAACGACTGCAACACCAGCACCCTGCTCGACAACCTCGCCAACCTTGGACTCATGCATCTGGTGAGCACCCCACCCACCTCGCCGGACACACACTCGACGCCATCTTCTCCTCCAGCAAAGACATCGCTGTCAGCCACGCCACGGAACTCCACTGGACGGACCACAGATGCGTCCACTTCACCTTCAGAAAAACGACGATCCACCACCACCAGCAACAGGTTGCTCGAAGAAGCTGGACCAAGGTCACAGCCGACCAGCTCGCCGCCTCCCTGAGCCAGCACCCTCCCGCCAGCTCAGCGAACCCCAGCCAGGCCGCCGACAACCTCACGAAGTGGATCAGCAACTGCGCGGACGAACTCGCCCCTCTGAGGACCCCGCCCAGCAGACCCGGAAGTAAGAAAGCCCCATGGTTCACCGACGAACTCAAGAGCTCCAAGAAGAACTGCCGAGCCCTCGAGAATGTCTGGAGAAAGGAACCCACACCGGACAACAGGACCACCCTCAAGCTCGCAACCCGGAAACACCACCAACTGATCCGCACCGCCAAGAAAACAGCTTTCAAGAACCGACTAGATAACAACGCACACAACTGCAAGGAACTCTTCAACATCATGAAAGAGCTCTCCAACCCCAACGCCGGAAACAACGACATCACCCCATCGCAAGACCTCTGCAACTCCCTCGCCTCCTACTTCCACAACAAGATCGCGGACATTCACAACAGCTTCAGCACCCATCCGGCCCTCGCCACGTCCACAGCAACGCCGCCCACCACCACCCTCCGAACCTGGACCCCAATCAGCACCGAAGACACCATCCGCATGATGAACTCCGTCCACTCCGGATCTCCGACCGACCCCTGCCCTCACCACGTCTTCAACAAAGCCGACGCTGCCATCGCACCCCACCTGCGGGACATTATCAACACCTCATTCGACACCGCCACCTTCCCCGAGAGCTGGAAGCACGCCGAACTCAGCGCTCTACTCAAGAAACCTACGGCAGACCCCACCGAACTCAAGAATTACCGCCCCATCTCACTACTCCCGTTTCCAGCCAAAGTCATCGAGAAGACTGTCAACAAACAGCTGTCTGCCTTCCTCGAGACGAACGGTTCCCTCGACCCCTCGCAGTCCGGCTTCCGTGCCAACCACAGCACCGAGACCGCCCTCATCGCCGCCACCGACGACATCCGAGCCCTGATGGACAACGGAGAAACAGCGGCCCTCATCCTCCCAGACCTCTCCGCGGCTTTCGACATGGTCTGCCACTGCACCCTAGTGCAGCGCCTCAGCAACGTCGGAATCCAGGAGAAGGCACCAGAATGGATCGTCTCCTTCCTCGACGGAAGAACACAGAGAGTCCGCCTACCACCGTACAAGTCAGAGGCCACCAAAGTCATCTGTGGCGTCCCTCAAGGATCCTCGCTGAGTCCTACCCTCTTCAACGTCTACATGAGCCCCCTCGCGGCCATCGCACGCCAACACAACCTCAACATAATCTCCTACGCCGACGACACCCAGCTGATCCTCTCCCTGACCAACGACCCCGCCGCCGCCAGAGCCAACCTGCACGAAGGGATGAAAGAGGTAGCCGAGTGGATGACGACGAGCCGCCTGAAACTGAACTCAGACAAGACGGAGGTCCTCATCCTGGGCTCCTCGCCCTCTGCCTGGGACGACTCCTGGTGGCCCCCCGCCCTGGGCACCGCACCCAAACCGACAGACCACGCACGCAACCTGGGCTTCATCCTGGACTCTGCCCTCTCCATGACCAGGCAAGTCAACGCCGTTTCCTCGTCATGCTTCAACATCCTGCGCATGCTTCGGAAGATCTTCTGGTGGATCCCCACGGAGACCAGGAAGACCGTCACCCAGGCCCTCGTCACCAGCCGACTGGACTACGGCAACGCACTCTACGCCGGAACCACCGCCAAGCTCCAGAAGAGACTCCAGCGGATCCAGAACGCCTCAGCCAGACTCATCCTCGACATCCCACGGAACAGCCACATCTCCGGACACCTGAAAGACCTGCACTGGCTCCCCGTCAACAAAAGAATCACCTTCCGGCTCCTCACCCACGCACACAAAGCCCTACGCGATCAAGGCCCGAGCTACCTCAACAACCGAATCAACTTCTACGCTCCCAAACGCCACCTCCGATCGGCCAGCCACGCCCCCGCCGCCGTCCCACGCATCCGTAGAACCACAACAGGAGGAAGGTCCTTCTCCTACCTGGCCGCCAAGACCTGGAACTCCCTCCCGGCCGACCTGCGCCAGACCCAAGACCACCTCTCCTTCAGGAAGAAGCTCAAGACCTGGCTGTTCGAGCAGTAACGGCACCCCCCCCCCCCCTCCCCTAAGCGCCTTGAGACCCTACGGGTAGGTAGTGCGCTCTATAAATGCCTTTGATTGATTGATTGATTGATAGGGAAGCACTCTCGGCCCCCAGACTTAAAAGGCTGCATTGGCTCCCAGTGAAGCCAGGTATTATGCAGAGCTTCAACTGTCAATCTTCAATCATTTTTTCTCCACTAATCAAAATATCTCTGGGATAAAATCCATGTATCAATTAGAGAGCTAACTGTGATCTTGTGGGATGAACTACCTAATGTTGTTGAAGATAAAGACAGTTCTTAATTCATTCAGTAGAACTCCGCTTCCTCAGTTCCACTTAAAGCGTACATGTTTAGTTGTTGGTGCTCTACCCTCTCACATGTTTAACAGCTATATAAGTGCGGGGGGATGCCGCAGACGGGCAGCGGTTGGTTCGATTTGCCTAAAAACGTTATCTACTGCTCTTAGATCGGGGCTTTGTAGCATAAATTGGGGGAATTTGTTACTGTGTGTTTTTAGAACTATTTTAAAGTTAAAGGAGGCATCTTTTTACAAAATCGTAAAAATCGGCGGGAATTGTCTGTTTCAAAAGTCTGCTTTAATTTAAAGGGGGGATTTCTTGAAAAATTGGCACAAAAGAGTAACCTGTCCACTGAACCTTGCACTTTATTCGTTCAGTGGAACTCTGTTTCCTGAGTTCCATTTAGACCGGCCATCTTTGCCTTTCACATGTGGAACAGCTATTTATGGGGGGGAATGGTAAGCCAAAGGCAAGCCCGTCTGCGCCCATCAGCGGCCGGGACACGACCAGCGCCAGCCACCCTGATAGTTTGTCCTCGGGTATGTCAATGCATATGAGGTCAGATTTCTTAAATTTTCTCAACGTCTCTGCCAAACACTGTGACCTTGTACTTTCCCCAGTAAATATGGTAGGTCCATTATCCTGCTCAAAATGTAGAACGACAATCAGAGGCTCTTTTTCTTCAGCCACATTACCAATGAGCACTACGGTACCAGCTGGGGAAGCACCACAGGGGCATCATCAATGCCCGCTTCCTGAACAAACATGCACAAGAAATCTTAGTTCTTTTTACTTATGGCCAGTTCGAACACTTATTTATCACAAAGTCATGGCTTAAGGAATGTGCGCAATCCTGTCATTGCAAAGGTGCTGCCCTCGGGTTACTCCATTGTTGGGAAGGACAGAACTGAAGTTGGAGGCGGTTTGGCCATTATTTTTAGGGAGGGCCAACTAAGCCAAACTTTTGATTTAACCTCCTTACTAGTTGTACTCGTTTTTTTAATTTCACATGGGGTAGCACTTGTTCCACATGTACTTCACTATCTGTGCTTCACAATGCTGGGAGATTTCAATCTCGGTCTATACTGCAGCAATAATTCATATGTAACCCATTTCCTAGAAACCTTATATATTTTTGGTCTTCACTAATTGATCGCCTACCTCACACATAGTGCAGGCACACTCTTGATGGAGCCTGCTCTAACATTTCCAACATCGTAACAGAATCCCAAATCTGGCAGGCCTTGTCAGAAGATCATATGTTGATCCCTTTTCTGCTTAAATCTGAGTCCAGCAATTTACACCTCCTGTCGCCAGGCCTCCTGGCCCTCTCACCCCATCGCTACTGCTGCCATCTGGGCACTGCTGCTGGTCCGATTGGACAGGTGAATAGCTGTCGCTTGCCAATCGCTTCGTCCATGGTTCTTCGATAGGATGCAGTGTTTTACTCCTGTTCTCCGCATGGTAATCCTATCAGTAGGTATCGTACTGCTGAATGCTCGTTGGTCCATTTTTCCTGTGCGTTGTCTTAAAAGCATCAGGTATACAGCGATTTCCAAGGCGATGAGGCGAGCTCCGATAGTGGTAAAGGACAGCCCGTGCGGCCTTTTGACCCTCTTGGTCGCTCCGTCCTTCTTCCTGTTATTGGGCGGTTCGTACTTTCAAAAGACGTGCCCAATCATTACGCATATTTTTCACGGGCTTTCGCCCTTAGCACTTCCAGTGGTCTCGCCGCCATAAGGGGTTCCCCGCGGGCACTTATCTGGTCCGGCTTCCCCTACCCCGGCCTGTGTCACGTTTCCTTTGTGCACAAAAGCACATGCATTCACACCCTCTTAAACAACAGGCCTTACCACCCTTCGCACATGAATGAAACCTGCTGTTAAGACAGCTGCAGGGTTCTTAAAAGCATTTCTTTGTTTTCACCTTTATGTTTAACTTAGACTAAAGGTGCAGATTTAATATTTTTTGGGTGTTCAGAAACATCTCCAGGAGTATTCCTGGAAAGGTGCAATGTACTCCTAGAAAACATGTGATTTTTGTTTTTTTGCACTCACGTGTGAAGGCAGGTGTGCATGCTTATTTGTATATGGTGTGCAATTAAACATGCAAAAATGTAGCATGAGTCCCCTACCCTCCCCCCTCAGCAACCCTCATTTTTGTTCTCATGGGGAAATCCCATCTACTTCCCCAGCAGATGGCCCTTTCCTTCTCATTCCCACCTTTGTAAATGATCTGCTCCTGCCTTTGCCAGGATTAAATCTCTACCATGTGTGCAGGGTGGGAGAGTGGTTAGTGGAAAAAGTTAATGGATACAGACCTATAGGTATGTTTCTGTTCCCATCAATTATGGGCATCCCCCTCACGGGGAACTCCCACCCAAAAATCTGTGTATGACTAATGTTTTAAGGAGTGTTAAAGCGTGCTTCGTGAATAGCAAAAGTAGGGATTATATTTGTAGCAAAAAGGCTATTTGTGTATTTTTGTAAACTGAATTTACACACGGGAATAGCTTTAGCATGCTTCGTCATTTATGAATAGCGCAGACAGTGGATCCCCACCGAGACCAGGAAGACCGTCACCCAGGCCCTCGTCACCAGCCGACTGGACTACGGCAACGCCCTCTACGCCGGTACCACCGCCAAGCTCCAGAAGAGACTCCAGCGGATCCAGAACGCCTCAGCCAGACTCATCCTCGACATCCCACGAACCAGCCACATCTCCGGACATCTGAGAGACCTTCACTGGCTCCCAGTCAACAAAAGAATCACCTTCCGCCTCCTCACCCACGCACACAAAGCCCTACACGACCAAGGCCCAAGCTACCTCAACAGCCGAGTCAACTTCTACGCTTCCAAACGCCACCTCCGATCAGCCAACCACGCCCTCGCCGCCGTCCCCCGCATCCGAAGAGCGACTACAGGAGGAAGGTCCTTCTCCTACCTGGCCGCCAAGACCTGGAACTCCCTCCCGACCGACCTGCGCCTGACCCAAGACCACCTCTCCTTCAGGAAGAAGCTGAAGACCTGGCTGTTCGAGCAGTAGTGGCACCCCCCCACCCCCCACCCCCCCCCCCCCCCCCCAGCGCCTTGAGACCCTACGGGTATGTAGCGCGCTTTATAAGTGTCATTGATTGATTGATTGACAGTGCAATCACAGCATCATGAATGGGGCACATATCGGGAACACCAAAAAGACACTGATGCCCTTAATATCATTTATCCAAGCGGCGTAATTCAAATATATGATCTAAATCTTTGCACGAGGTGACGCAGCACTTTCCCTCGCTTGACATCAAGGAGACCAGCTGAAGGCCTTGGTACTCGGCGCCTCCAACAAGTGCCACGTTGGGAAGGAAGCATCGAACAGGAGCCATGTTCCCTTCTCGTCCACACTTGGACTTCCACAGCCCTAGATTGCACACTCGTTCTCCACAGCACCTAAGTGAATGTGCAGTCTAAACAGGTTCTTACTTTGTCACGCACCAGCTCTCGAGACGCCATGAATGCTTCGAAGCTTGCTTTAAACCTACGATGTATGGCCTCTTGCTCACAACCGTGACCAGTCCAGTCCACAGGGGTGTTATCTCCCCATGCATTACGGTTGGAACCCGTAGAGATGGATTGATATTGGCTCTTCGGTGGGCCTGTCAGTAGCCCTAACAACTGGACAATCGCTATAAACGGATGAATGTTTGAGTGTGATGGAGCTGTTTCTTTCAAGCTGCCTTTTGCTGTAGCTTAAAAATAATATTATGTGGCCTTGAACAGATGCCACTGTCTGTAGCACAGAGACTTATAAAAAAAATCTGGCAGAAGGAGCTCTTGCAGGCAGGACTGTTGGATCTTATGCTGCTGACCGGTCTGCCCACAGGCTGCAGAAAGATCAATATTTCAGCACAGATCAGAGTGACAGTAGCTTAATTGTCTCAGAAAGATGATCGAGCAGGGCAGATGTCATTACATAAGACGTTTGGAAAATAAACCTGTCAAACGTTAAGGTATTCGGGCATTGGTGCAAATGTGATGTGTTAAATTAACTAAAATAACGATATTTTATACTCCTCATAACATTGTTTATTGGCGTGCAGTGTGGCTGCCTATAAGTAGTTCTGATTTTAATTTGAAAGTGACACTTAAACTTACAGTACTTTGTACTTTAAAACAAGTGTTTATTAAAGATATGTCTTTTACATGGAGTATGTGCAGGTGGTAAGTAGTTACAAATTAATTCGTGCAAAATGCAAATAAGAATGACAAAACTATGTTATATGTGCAGCTGTAACTTCTAGTTGGTTAAACCCGCCCTGTCAAGAAGCCTTCTCACTTTTTAGGTCACGCCTAGAGCAGCGCATGCGCCGCTTGCTTGATTTTTAGTGAGGGGGTTTTCAAAGTGCTACCAGAGGCTATTTCTGGCCTCAAGCTGGCGGTAACACGCGCCTGCACGAGCGTAGCCCCATCTGTTTTTTCTCCGTCAGAAATTAAGTGCATCATGATCACTTTCACTTTCGGCAATTAAATGCATCGTGATCACTTTCACTTTTGGCGCTCGCGCGACCAATGCTTTTCGCACATGCTTGTTTTATTTTTACTATAAGAGCACGGAGACAGCAGACCACGCCCCTATATTTCACATCACCTCTAGTGGCTTCAAGCTGTGTGCCACTTCAAAGAGCACATTTTTGTTTTATTGAGAATGACTGGTAGATGTGTTGCGCTTTAACACAGCCCAGGGCACACAGATGTGACAGACGTGAAGGTCTTCACTAATAAACTTGTGTGTGATGAACTCTGTGATACTAGCTGTTGGAACACTCACACGAGTCCATGTGCAGCGTTGTACCTCTGTTTTAAAAATTAGACAGGCAGCACAATGCAAAGCGCTTGTTTTGTATGCAGCGCTGCATAGGACCATGGTGGCTGCTTTTCTCATAGAGCACTATGCACTGTCATTTGCATGCTGAGCGCAGCACTTGCTTTAGGGACACTGTGCTCAGTTTCATTTACTTTGATATTGAGTGCGGCTCCCGCTTTAAGGACACCGTACCGCGCTCGGTTTCATGTTTTTAAAGCTTTAATACTGAGCGCAGTGCCCGCTTCAGGGACACCGCGCTCGGTTTAATTTTTTAATTTTTTTTTTAACTTTAAGAGCACAGAGACGGCAGCCCACCCCCCTACATTTCGCGTGGCCTCTAGTGGCTTCGAGCTGTGTGCCACATCGAGGAGCACATTGTTGTTTTATTGAGATTCGCGCTTTAACACAGCCCAGGGCGCAAAGATGTGACAGATGTGAAGGTCTTCACTAATGAACTTGTGCGTGATGAACTCTGTGATACTAGCTGTTGGAACACTCACACGAGTCCAAGTGTGGTGTTGTACCTATGTTTTGAAAATTGGACCGGAAGCACAATGCAAATTTCACTGAAAATCTATTTGCTGCGAAAGTGGAAATATGCCATGCAATTTACATTATATATTGTTTCTCCATGCGATTGTATGATAGATTTTGTACAGAGCTTTATAGCACTAATGTGGTATTTTTATGTTATGCCATGTCATGGTGTGGCATTTGAGCTGCACTTATTACTAATGGCCTTGTCCACAAAGTACTATGTTATGTTATCTGGCAGTTGGATTGCACATAACTGCCACTGCTGTGAAATTTCTTTTCACATCTGCTCATCCTGAGTTCTAAGGCCTGTGGACTCCCGATTTGGGCACCACCAGGAATTTGCACGCGACACTTTATTCCGAATTTTATGGGGGAAAAAGAACATCTGAGATGTTCCTCCTATCGAGTTTTGTCCGAAAAAAACATTCGTGAAACATAAACAGAGGAAACTGGAAATAAGCAAAGCATGCAATAATTGATGTGCAGAGCTCCGGATGCAACACCGTGCCCTGAACAGGAACAATAATGCCTAAATATTGATTGTGGTATTACTGCACCTTGCGTGTTATTAATGATGGGCGTGGTATTGCCCCATTGTTTTACGCTTGAACTGGGAATAAGCCCCCCAGTCTGAGCCACAATAATGATGAAATCATGCAGCTGCGCCGTTTTTGTGCAGTTATGGGTTTGCCATAATTCCCACACAATCCACCATCTGCTACGCAATCAGCATATTTTAACCAAAAATTGTGTGTAGATCAAATGGACCTCAAGTTTCTCTAACACAGCAACGTGTTGCCATGTAGTGGAAGATCCTTGGCAAAGTTGACTGATCAACATTTCATTGCTTAGAGCTTTATCAGGGTCTTAAACTGTTACTAGTGCAAGAGAGAATCTACCTCTTTAGGACACTGCAGTATGGCCACCAGCACGGGAGGGGCTTCCTGCTCTGGTCTCGACCTGGACAAGGGGGTGTATCTCAAAATATTGGCTTTTTATTACTGACGTCCAATAATATTATGCAGGGCTTGAAATGGAAAAACATAAGTGCAGGTACTTGTTTCTGATAAGTGTTGGTACTCTCCAATTAAAAGTATTATATCTCTCTTGAGAAGTGCAGGTACTCTCCCTCTCAAAAATAACAAGCATTGGCATAGCCAATAGGTCTCGCCTTTGGGACCTGCTGCATAACTAAATACTTATAAGATTCCAAAGACGAGACCTATTGGCTATGCCAAAGCTTGTTAATTTTGGCGCCATTGCTTGTGTAAGGTCCTTGCCATCAGCGAGATGTCAGTATTTCTTCTCATAGCTCTGCCACTGCAGAAGTCACAAACCACGCTGCGACAGACTTGAGGTGTGTACTTGAGGATGTCTGTCTCTAGCTTTTTTAACCTAATTGACAAAACGCCGTTAATGACTTGAGAGCATGTTTCCAACCTGAACCCCACATCTTGTTGTCTGTTGGCAGTTGCCACAAATCTATTAATAAGAATTGATCACCAAGCCTAACAATATCCTTTGAGTCAATAGGGCAGGACTTGATTCACACGCTTCTTAAATAAGAATACATTTATCAACATTTTAATTCCGTTATCCATTTTTTGTTTGAATGAGCTTGATAACTTCATGCTTTAGTGAAGCACACGTGAAGTTGCAAAGAGAATGTCCCATGAACTTCATTGATGAAAATAAATGTATAAAGACTTTTCTCATTCTTATGCCATTCTTACAGGAAAAAAAAAATTCTGGTTCTTGGCCTGTCAATATCAAGTCTGAGTTGGTCGATAATCTTTCTATTTTCTCCAGCAGAGGGAACCTTCCTCCAGGTTGAGGTCCTGCAGTGTTACAGATGGAATAAGCGACCCGTCTCTCCTGTCCTTGGTAAGCTTAAATTCATTAATTAGATTCACTCTTTTATAAGTGTATAATCAACTTGGTATGATCACTTCTTTAAAATCCCATAGAGATGTCTAGGCACATAAAATAAGTAAATGGGGCTGAAGTAAGTTGTTTTTCGTAAGTACCAGGAAGTATACTTATGGCATATGCATTCAGTTTTCTTACCAAAGGGATGCACATTTCTAAGTCAGACAGTTTAAAAAAAAAATAATATTTTGTATGTTTGCACGAGCATACTATTCATAAACATATATGGTGAACATACAACAGGTGTAAGTGTGTGGCATCTGCTGTATGTTTGTGTCATTTAGCTGTAACAAGCTTTCAGCAGCCAGTCAGGTGCCTAGCTTTCGGGAGGGCGCCGGTTGTCTTGATTTTGACCCCATAATAAGTATAATCTGCATTTGATAATTGAATCCAGTTGAGTATGGAAAGATCTGAGTTGGGTTTCACTTGGACTCATAAGTACTTATAGCACAGACACATACACATTTTAACCTAGGAAGCACTGCCTTAGACAGCCCTTCTTTCTCTTGAACGCACATCGCCAACAGATCAAAATAAATGTTCTCCATTGTGAAGGATTTCATCTCACCAGCAGCCGCCTCCAACTAGATCACTCCCTTGCAGATCCTCTCTCAATTGTTTATGAACAAAATCAACCTACAATCGGACCCAACAGACCTAGTCAAATGCCTCCCGATTTTATCCAGAGATCCAATGCTAACTGCATGGCCAGTCTTCACCCCCCAGAAGAAACCACCACCACCAGAAAGTAAGTGCACTCATGGGCCCCATTGGACCCTTGCCCCTAACACTCCTACTCCAGAGGACTGCAGCATATCCGTGCCATGGTCACACCCATTCTTCTGAATGCCTCCACCGCTTCCGCCATCTTCCCGGGTGCTTGGAAACGCACAACTTTCCTCCTATTGCTGAAGAAAGCCTCTGGAGACCCTTCAACGGTTGCCAACTACAGGCTGATCTCACAGCTCAAAAACTGCCCTCATTGTCACCACAGATGACAGCTGCATGACTCTGGACAGAGAGAACATGACACCTTTCATCCTCCTCGGACCTCTCGGCAGCATTTGACAGTCTCACAACCTATCCTCCTCCAACACCTACATAACTTCAGAAACCAAGGGGGTGCACTCCAATGGATCTGCTTCTTTGTGACTAGAAGGACTGGGTCAGTCATCCTGGCATCATACACCTCTGATGCCAGTGACTTCATCTGTTGAGTTTTGCAAGGGTCTTCCCTGAGCCTGACCTCCCTTAACGCATACACAATCCCTTTCTGCTCTCACAGCATCAGCGTCCTCTCCTACATTGACAGCATGCAACTCATTCTCCCTCTCTTTGACAAGACGCCCAGTACTCGGATCAAGTTCAGTGCCTGCATGACTGAAATCACCCATTGGATGAAGACCAACTGTCTAAAGCTAAACACCGACAAGACGGAAATTAAGTTTTTTCGGGAAGTCCATTTCAGTGTGGGACTTTTTCTGGTAGCCAACAAAGTTAGGACGAACACCTACCCCCACCACCCACGCCAAGATCCCCAAGATAGCCATTAACAGAAAACTCAACATGACTGCCCAAGTCAACTCAGTCACTGTCTGATTCTTCCATACCCTGAAGATGCGGAGGAAGATTTCTAAATGTTTCCCAATCAACACCCAGAAATCTATCATACACTCCCTGGTCACATGAAAGCTGGAATACAGGAACACACTCAATGCCAGGATCAACCTCCCATGCCGCTCTCACATCCAACCACACCTGAAGGAGCTCCACTGGTTCCTTGTATGCTAACGTGTACAATTCAAGATTCTCACCCACACTCTCAAGACACTACATAACATATGCCAAGCATACCTCAACATTCACATCTGCCTTTACAAATCTTCCAAACACCTCCACTTGTTCAGACTCCTACTTGCACACATACCACGCATATGAAAAGCCAGATTCGGCGGTCAAGCTTTCTCCTACATCGCTCCTAAAGCGTGGATCGCCTTATCACTACACTCAAGAGCGTCTTCATCAGTTCTTGAACTCCAAAAGAAACTGAAGACCTAGCTTTTTGAGTAGTCCCACTAGGCCCAAGGTTTGGCTAGGCTCACACATGCTCAGTCCCAGGAAACCTTTTAAGGGGAAAATGCGCTCTACAAATCTGCTCAACATAACATTGCATGTTCAATCAAAGGCATTTATTAAGCTGCATTGACTTCTGTTGACCGTCAATGATCTGATGCAGAAGCCATCTTCGGCCTGCATCGGCGAGCGAGTGCTTCGAGTCTACTGCAAACTCTACATTGGCTCCCCATCCGGAAGCGGATAATATTCAAGGCCATGACACTGGCTCACAAAGCGCTGCATGCTGCGGGAGCCCAATACTTACAAAAGAGGCTGGCTTTCTACCTTCCGGCATGATCTTTAAGATCGGAGTCTCTTGCACTGGCAGTAGTCCCCCATATAAAAAAAGCCCGCATCGGAGGACGGTCTTTTAGGTTGCTGGCCCCTCAGTTGTGGAACTCTTTACCTTTGCTTTTGCGTTCCACGTCTAACTTACTCGCTTTCAGGAAGAGTTTAAAGACCTGGCTCTTTACTCGCTAGAGACTTTTTGCCCCATCCTTGGTTCTGCCTTTTTATCTTTTCACTGTTATGTTTTGTCTGTTCTTTCTCCTAGGTCTGGAGCACAAAGCGCCGGGACACTCCTCTGGAGTAGCCGCGCGCTATAGAAGACCTATAATAACATAACATATAATAACATAACATAACAACCCATTAATATTGAAAACTGTGCTCCTAGCCCTTTTGGCCCTATGTTTTGAAGCTTGTTTGTGTCCTTAAGGGCTCATAGACGATAGCGCCTAGACTCAAATGTGCAATTGATTAACTAGCCTTTTTCCAAAAATGTATTCTGTGAGTGCTGGGAGCTACCATTTTCTGTTGTTGAAAAGTTAGGTGATGGAACAAGTAGTATGCAAATTTCCCACGGTTCCTGAGATTTTGGTACCTAGCTCGTCTACATCACCTGTTTTGTACCCACCCAAGAATTACCGTTTTATAAAGAGCACCTCAAACAAGCGATGCTCCTGATGGTACGTAAATGTCCTCTGTATAGCGCTACACTAATTATTGCAGGTGATCTATCCTATAAATTTGTAACATAAAAATAAAACTAGCCTTGAAGTTACATGAGCATACCTGCACTGGGCAGTTGGCTCATTAGCACACAAAGCTCTTGACAAATTGGAAGATAGGGCCTGAAAGTTGATACACATAGATCACTGCAGCACACCCCCAGCCTTGTGAGCTAACTCATTGGGGTCGGAAAATGTAAACTGCAGGTGACAGTTTTCCTGAAGGTGAATGCTTCCATACAACACAATGATCTAATAAATGTGAAAGGCTACAATATTGTTGTTTCTGTATATTGTGATTCTTGCCTTCAGCACAATAGTCAAAGCCTCTTCTGTCCCAATTCCAGTCATTCACTTTACAACTCCTGCTTGAAGTACCATCTTTTTGTCTCGTGCCTGAGACAGGACATGCACTGTCCCTCGCAAGACATTTTGAGAGCTGGCCCATTGCTTATTGCTGGTTGGCTTTATCACCACTGTAATTTACTTTCTTCTCCTTGGTCAGCGTGTGCTGTGCCAGCTTCTCTTCACCTTATGTTGGGCCCTCCTCTGGAGCATAGCCCAAGTACTAGCCCTTCCTCTGCTCGTCCTTTCAGGACCACTTTATTTTCTCATTTAAGCACCCTATAAAACTATGTGTTTGCAAGACTTTTCTCTCATGTGCTTCCATCCCCCTTTGTGAATTCTGTTACCAAGGTGCTTTTGTTCACCACCTTAACTCTTTCCAATGAGCTTCTGCGCCCCTGTGCTGCTCTCTTGCCCCCACCTTTCCTTTGTTGTGCTCTGCGTTGTTGCCTGCCCCATCCTCCACCCTCCATTGTGCTCAGTGTTGATGCGGTTCTTACAGCCACCCTCTCATTGTGCTTCGTACTGCCTCGGTTATAGAGAGAAGCTTCATTAGCAGCCTTGCTAGGTTGCTCCTAGACTCTGGATTGCCTTGCACCACAAGTAAGTAGGGGTCAGTCCCTCTACACTGGAACAGGTATTGCTACCACCGAGAGCAATCTGTATCAGCGTGGGGATATGGCATCTGGTATACTCCAGATGTACAATGCCTTCATCAGACGGGGTTTTACTGTGAGGCCTCTGTGGTAGCTCTTATACCCCAGATATGTACTGTATATTTTAAACGAGTTGTGTCCTCTGTGTGCTTGCTTATATGCAGTACACACCCGAGGCCTATCTGGCCTACCATGTCTCCTGTTACACACAGGATAAGAGTATGAGCCAACACCTGCCTGGCTTACACTTTGAACTTGAAATGCCTGCTGCGGCACCAAAACAAGCACGTGGAAAGCCATGTATCTCCTACGAGAGCTACTTTGTCTTTGGTAATGTCTTTTTGCCATGTTGTACAGCAGTGCAGCTGCTATGCAGCATGGCCGAAAGGTAACAATAATAAACTAAAAGAAAGCTCTCTGACGCAGCCAACGATAATGGCATTAAAGCATGAAATGATGTATTTTTAAACACAGAATTGAATTGTTTTGGTACATTTTCCGTTTTAAATCAACTGGATGGTTTTATCACTAATTGCGCCTGAAGCAGACAGTCATTTTAAACTGAGCAGGTGTAAGTAAATTATAAACCTATGTACATGTAAATATGTAAAGAAATCTTAAGCAGTAGCAAGCTGGGGCAGAGTAAAGGCCAAAGAATGGTGACCATGCTTATTGAGATCATATCCGAAATGTTTGCATTATTGAGACGTTCTAGCACGTAAAATAATCATTCACAGCCTCGGCCACAGCTCTCCTGTCTTCTATGTAGGTGACAGTTTCATACTGAACATTAAGGGTGTACATAAGAACAAATATTACTCCATTGCTGTGGCTGATTCTGAATCTCCACGTTCGACAACTGTTCATGAGCGTTCAGGTATACACTTTGTTTCGAAAAGCAGTTGGTTTGTCAGTGTCGAGTTTGGCCGGTTGAATGCATGGCGCTACAGGGCAAGACATGGTGGTTGGCTATGGCATCAGTTGCTACTGTAGTTCCGTAGTATAGGTAGAATGTGTCCGCTAGTTAGCAAATGCAGTGTGAGTTGCAGCTGAATGCAGTCGCTTCTCAAGAGGTACAGTCGAATTAATTCACCCATTACTTCCTATTCTCCATAATCATTCACTTGCTCCGTACTTTCCCTAGATAATACAAATTAGCAGCACGGCATCAAATGAGCAAGAAATGCACCCTCAGGCGCATTGGCAGTAAGAATTGTGCTTGTAATAATGCACATGAATCAGTTTGTCTTTTAAATACACCTCATTAGCGTGATCTTAGTTATTTATGCTGATTTACCTTAATTTGACTTTCAAATATTTTCATATACATTTTGTGCCACCCAAGTGACAGTCGCAAAAGAATTATTTTAGATCATGTTTTGCAGTTCAACATGTGAGAAAATATTGGTATTGCAGTTTCTAAATGTAAACATTCAACAGATTCAAAATATGTACTTAAGCACATGTCCAAATGTACATTAGCAAGTAGAGTATCATTCTTTATGTAACAGAATTAAATGTCAGAAAGATAATTTGCTCCTCTTAATAGTAAGCTTTCTGTTACCTGTTTTAGAGGAGTTTAGATATTATAATTCATTCAAATGTCTATTTAAATGCAATTATTGTAAATGTCTAATTAAACATGGGGTAAAGTAACCTCTGCAGTGCAGTATAATGATATTGCAAGTCACAGAGGAGTACCGTGATCACATGGAGTAACCAGACCGAAGGACACTTTCCCTTAATATTTAGCGCAACTCTGAGGAGACTTCTAATATTATCCTTTTAACTATGGCAGATAATATTGTATTCCTGATAATGTATGATCAAACCATTAGCCTTCCCACAAACTTCCTAAATACTTAGTGTCTTGCTCTTTGATATGAAAGAAATAGTGTTTGCGGACTTGAAAAATAAAAACTGAATCTCTAGTGCGAATTAAACACACCAAAAAGCATCCAGTTTCTTATACAACAGCTTACTGCCCCGCCAGACATCTTAGATCCGCGGAGGCTCATCAACTAGTGGTACCACGCACCAAGACTGTTTCCTGGGGAGACAGGCGCTTTGTGGTTACAGCAGCCAGACTCTGGAATGCCTTACCACTTCAGATTCGGTCATGTCAATCCCAGCTCCAGTTTCGAAAGCTGATAAAAACATGGCTGTTCAATCAGTAATTTCTTTTTAATCTGGTATGGAATCGAAATTTGCCTAGCTTACGTAACGATAAGTTTCAATTCTATTAAGGACATGGAGGCGAGGATTATGATTTTCTTCCTTCGCTTTTCTACTTATCCAAAAAACACAGCAGCCTTAGAAAAGCTCCAATCCATGTTTAAACTGCAGAAAAACATAGCAAACAAATGTCTTTTTAAAGTTTATAAGTTCGGAACGAACTACAGCTCCTATGAGCCTTCCAACATTAGTCCTTCTATTATGTCCACTCCAGGTATGATAGCCAGTCCTTCCTCAACCTTCCTCCTCTTTCTTCGCGCTGGTTACGCACATTCCTCATTGGTCTTGCTTGGAACCGTCATTTCCTAGCAGAAAAAGCGACAGCGTAAGAGAAGCACCAAACTCCACTGACAGTAATGTTAGCAATGAAAAAGAAACTCAGTCCAGTGGAACCCTTCCTTCTGGCCTTTAGAATATGGCTCTTCCCCCATGCCTAAGAGAGTAGTGAAAAGCCTTGGGATTCTTATTGATGAAGACTCATCTCTCAAATAATAGATTGGAGCTATGTCATCCTCTTGCCATTTACATCTTCGAAGAATAAGGAAAACACGCATATATTTTACAGGGAAAGCATTTATTCAAATGATAATCGCCCTAGTGATATTGCAGATTGACTATGCAAATGCCCTCTACCTGGGCCTCCCTACAGGATCAATTCACAGGTTGCAATTTGTGCAAAATCAGATGGACGGGCTTCTCCCAACCACGACATTGTCATACTAAGCCACTTATGGAAAAGCTCCACTGGCTCTCTGTGGCCCATAGGACCATCTTTAAAACATCCTGTACGATTTTGAAGGCTCTTCATGGTAAAAGCCCCAGTTTTATATTGACCAGACTTCCGCGCCAAATTCCCACACAGCATCTGAGAGCTCATCTCAACTTACTAACGGTGCCAAGAAGCAAAAGGAAAAGGCAAAGAGGGGCTCCTCTTACATGGAACACCCTCCCCGTGGATATTAGATCAGTATCCAACTACGGGAAATTCAGGAGACTCTTAAAAACGTGGTTGTTCTGACAATCCTATGCGTAAATTGGTGATCATGCTTTCCTATGCTACTAGCTCCAGGAGACCTAATGAAGAACGTGCGCACTATAAGTGACCCAAAACATAACTTACTTTGTGACCTGTCTTTCACCTTTTCATATATTATGACTTCACAACTCAACTGTAACCATGATAAAAGTTGAGCAGCTATGTCATTTCATGAATATCAATAAATAGAGATGTCACACCTCAACTCTGATAAGGAAATTAGAGACAGGCTTTTATAAAGATATTGCAGGCTCCCTTGTATTATCTGCATAAGTATACTTCGACTCCTGTGATTTCACCTAAAAACAAAGGCGCACCTATGAGGCCCCTACAGTGCTATAGGTTGCTTTAAAAGGATGGGTTAGAATGATGGGCCTTGGCTATGGTGTGCGTAACTAGATGTCATACGAAATTGAACAGAAAAACCGGAGAAGAAAGGTAAAACAGTGTTTGATTATAGCTGTGTGCTTGCTTGGGTAAAGAGAAACATATGAACAGAAAACATAAACCATTACTCCACTACCATTGTTTTAGTTGAATCTGTTTTATCAAGAAACTCATCATGCATACATTTTGTCTTCATAAATTTAATGTGCACATCGTAGTTGCATAAGCAGTTAACAACCATAAATCCACCAGTATTGTTTGTCTCAAAACTTTGCGAACATGCACTGTTTTCCTTCATAAATTTACTATGGATATCATAGTTGCACCACATTTCTTGACTTTAGTCTTTATCCACTTGACTTCAAACATTCTTTGGATTTTCTTGTTATGTTCCGGAATTGTCATTGCACTCCCAAACTTGTATTCTTCCTTGTTTTTTCTCTCACACTTGCTGTTCCCCAAGCTGTATACCGTCATGATTGCATTAGGTAGTGCCCAGTCACCAAAGTTACCTGGTGCACTGCTTGATTATGAACTGCAACTCTAGTCTGTCTAACCTGGATCCTCACGAGTAACTTACTGCTCTGATTATGAATCATGCCAGTGTCGCATGATCGTCTTCCGGAGAAGCATATGGTTAATATAGGTTTACTTGGACACTATAACCACAGAGATATGCTTTCCAAAATGCAATTGTTCAGGAGAACGAGTCTGATAGTTTGGTTTCAAGCAGATTTCTTTGGATTTATTTGCATTCCAAGTAGCATGGATGCCTTACCTCAGTAAGAATAGGTTGAAAATGCTTGAGGAACAGGACTTACAGGATTACAGTCAGTTATATGTGACGAAATTCTAACTAAGGCGTGTTACAGAGAGGATAATCCTTCTAGATTGATTGCTGATTTAACTTGTATGGTAGTCAGGACACTGTTGAGCTACCCCTCGTGGAATCTAGCATCATTCGTAAGTCTGGTCAACATTACTGCAGCTGAATTTAAAATACTGAATGTGGCAAAATCTTGAATGCTTTAAATCTTCAGGGGAATAATATGGATGGCAGTGATGAATATCAGAAGTTTGAATCCTATATTTGTAAGGATATTGATCATCTCTTGTAACATTCAATATGCTAGATTCATGAGTTAGCCATTATTTTTTTCCAAACTTATATCACTTTTCTAGATGCTTGTAAAAGTTATTGATCTACGGTAAGAATCTCTTTTTCAAGTAAGCTCCTTGAGCTGGGCTCATACACCTGCTACAGAGCGGCAGGATACCCTCAGGGGTGATTAGCGTGCTATACCTAAAAAAAAAAAATCTTTCACTCTTTTATCCCTCCATTATCCTTTTCAATCGAAATTAACATACTAACATGTTCACTTCTCATATTCCATATTAAACTATACTAATATACTCCCCAAATAACTGAATAACATATCAACAACTCAAATTACGTCATATTTTTTTTACTATACTAATTTTCAACAGTAATCCTTTATGGGTTCCGGAGTGGCGTGCTACTTGCCAGAAAAGTGATTCAACACCGGTCAGGGGTAACAAGTGCTGTATGAATGCAAATCTTTCTTCCTCTTTATCCCTCTGCTAACCTTCTCACTCCAAGTTAACTGACTAATATCCACCACTGAAATTACTTCATATTTCACCATATTAATTCACCACTAATCCTTTGTAGGCTCCCTGAATAGGGTGCTTCAGCAAGCGCTATATAAATACAAACCTTTGTCCTCCTCTATCCTTCTGCTATCATTCCAAATCCAAATAAGTGACTAACCTATCCACCACTTAAAATGTACTTGCATGTTTCACTATACTAATTCAACACTAATCCTCTAGGGGTCCCGGAGTAGCGTGCTACTCGCGGAAAAAGCGCTTTGACGCCTCGTCAGTGGTAGTACGCGCTATATAAATGCAATTACAATACAATACAATACAATACAATACAATAAAGGCACCAATAACATAACATTGGTCCCCTCTCTCTTGTTTAAGCATTTTCCACTGCGTAATATGACTATTAAAGGAATAAATTTATTAAATATCATTCTGGCTGCTTCTTTCCATTTTAAATCACTGCTACATTCAGCTATGATTCAGTGTTGCTTCAAACATATTAACCTGTTCTCCCTTTCATATTTTCTGTTCAAACAGCATCAGTGTTTGCTGTTTGTGAACCTTGTTTGAAGTCTTTAGTTGTTTTTTAAAGTTTATTTTATTGTATTCCTGTACCTCTTCTTGGGTACATTGTTATTTTAAGAGACATATAGGTGCTAAAGAGCACAAAAGATAATTTCACACTAAAAAAGATAGAGGACATACAAAGGAGAGTATGTAAACAATCAATATATTGTCCACTTATATATGTGGAAGTTGGTACTAAATCAATAAAATTAAAAGCTGAATATCCAGTTTCTTTCTTAAAGTCCGACAATAGTAGAGAGAACACTCTGAAGAGTAATACTCTTGCGTGCTCAGGAGATAAATATAAGGTCTGTTGGCCCATTTACATTTTTTTTGTTGAGTAGTCTTGATATTTTAAGATGAGGAAAATTATTACCACGGAAACTCGTATTCACAGATCAAGATTGGTGGAACTTCATGCTGGAACAGACAATCTAGTGGTATGGTGGAATATATTCATTTAAAACCGCAGGGCAGAAATGTAGAGTTTCTGGTTGTGGAATCATAGGTGTAAATGTATATTCACATATTGATAAGCTCTTGGGTGTTTATATAGCATTTGCACTACTTTCCCACCATGCAAACATGTGTAAAATTTGCCCCAGTCAATGGCAGAAATAAGCATGTTTCCATTGTGGGATTGGCAAGGGAATTCAGCCATATTTAACAGTGGTACAGTGGAAGATATTTTTATAAGGGGGAAATATTTTCCCTTTGAAGAAAAAATAGATATGGAAATGCTCAACTGTTAATGTAATTAATTTATCGAAATTCTACATTGATGGATTTTACTTATTAGAGTACTGCACACGACAGGCCTAAGTTTTCTGAGGCCCTCCAGGGATTCTTTATGAATCCTAAATGCTTTCGGTATTTGCTGCAATCATAGGAGTAATGAACAAGTTACTTACCTTTGGTAACGCTTTTTCTGGTGGATACAGTATCTGCCTGTGGATTCCTCACCTTATGACTATCCCCAGCGACAGCATTCCACAGAAACTTTTTCCTAGCTCTCCACACCGACGAGGTCGTCACAATGGCTTGGCTCCACTCGCTGCTCCGCATGATGTCACTGGAGCCATAAGAAGACCACGTTGTCGTGATGTCAGTTCCACCCATTTTTTCCGTGCCTCTGAGGCAAACGGGCGGACCGACCATAGAGACAATGTATACATAGTACACAGTATTCGCACAAATACACAGTGTAAAGGGAAATAGGAAAGCAAAGAAAGCAAACATTTCCTATAACCCTACACAAAGGCAAGCATAGGCAATACAAAATGACAATATGAAACAACCATATTAACCAATACCTCTTTTAAGGTATAAAAGGGTGGACAATGGGGAGGTGGATGGGTCAGTGAGGAATCCACAGGCAGATACTGTATCCACCACAAAAAGCGTTACCAAAGGTAAGTAACTTGTTCTTCTGATGGATACATCTGCCTGTTTTCCTCACCTTATGAATAGAATCCCACAGCAGTCCCACTCCCGGAGGAGGGTGTCCACCCTTCTATACCAAAAAGTCCTGCAAAACAAACTGCGCAAAATGGCCGTCCCGCCTCACTTCTGAATCTAAGCAGTACTGCTTCGCGAAAGTGTGAAGGGAGGTCAAGGTTGCTTCCTTACAGACTTCCAACACAGGAACACCCCTGGACAAGGCAGAAGTAGAAGATTTAGCCCTGGTGGAGTGAGCTCTAATGCCTTCAGGAGGCTCCTTACCAGCCAGAGCGTAGCAGATCTTGATGCACAAGATGATCCATCTGGATAAAGTGCGCTTGTGCCCCGCCTTGCCCTTCATGTGTCCATCGCAGCCCACAAAGAGCTGATCGTCCTGTCGCAAGTCCTTCATTCTATCCAGATAGAAATTAATCGCCCTCTTAGGATCCAAGCGGTGAAGCCTCTCCTCCTTCTTGGAAGGGTGAGGGGGAGGATATAAAGTAGGGAGGGTAATGGACTTCCCTGGATGGAAGGGAGTTACCACCTTAGGCAGAAAAGCAGCCCTGTTCCTGAGGACTATCCTTTCAGCATATATATTGTCAAAAACGGAGGCTTTGAATTCAAAGCCTGAAGCTCACTCACCCTCCTGGCCGCGGTGATAGCCACAAGGAAGACCGGCTTGAATGACAGCAGTCTCAAAGGACAACTATGCATAGGTTCAAAAGGGGAACCCATTAAAAAAGTTAAAACTAAATTTAAATCCCACTGAGGCATAATGAAGGGAGTGGGTGGAAACATGTTAGTAAGCCCTTTAAAGAACCTTAAAACAATCGGAGATTTAAAAAGAGACGGCTCACCAGGCAAACAAAGAAATGCCGATAAAGCCGATAAATATCCTTTAACAGTAGCCACAGCACAACCCTGCTGGCCCAAATGCAACAAAAACAAAGAACATCAGAAAGATGAGCTTTTAAGGGACCAATAGACTTCTCTCCACACCAGTTAACACATTTAGACCACCTGTAGGAGTAGATAGACTTGATGGAGTGTTTCCTGGCCGATAATATAACATCTACTCGTCAGGCAGGAGAGAGAAAGAATTCAGGTTGCCCCGTTCCATCTCCAGGCATGAAGGCGCAGGCTCTGGAGGTGGAGGTGTAGAACCTGCCCCTCCGACTGCGAAAGGAGGTCTACCCTGAGAGGGAGATGGAGCGGAGGGTGCAACGAAAGGTGAAGGAGGTATGTGTACCACACCCTTCTTGGCCAATCGGGGGCGATCAATGTAACTTGGGCCTTGTCTTGGTGAATCCTCCTCAGAACCCGAGGAATCAACGGTATGGGAGGAAACGCCTAAAGGAGTTTTGAGCCCCAACTCAACTGAAACGCATCCCCTAACGCTCCCTGCCTCGTAAACTGGAGACTGCAGAATGACGTGCAGTGGGCGTTCTCGAGACTTGTAAACAGGTCCATCCGAGGACTTCCCCCACGTCCGGAAGATGTTTAACTATCTCCGGATGAAGCCTCCACTCGTGGTCGTCGGAGAACTCCCGACTGAGACTGTCCGCACGTACGTTCAACACCCCGGCCAGATGATTTGCCATTAAACAAATCCGATGGTCCTAAGCCCATGTCCAGAACCGCATCGCCTCTCTGCAGAGACGGTAAGACCCTACTCCTCCCTGCTTGTTGACGTACCACATCGCGGCAGTGTTGTCCGTCAGGACTTGTACCGACTGACCGCGAAGTGAAGGAAGAAAGGCCTTGAGCGCCAAAATTATCGCCCGCAATTCCAGAAGATTGATATGAAGCAATCTTTCCTCTGGAGACCAAAGTCCCTTGTACTCCAGATCCCCAGATAAGCACCCCACCCTAGGGTAGAGGCATCCGTTATCACTGTCGCCACTGATGGAGGAAGATGAAAGGGCTTTCCTTGAGACAGATTGCCCTCCACGCTCCACCAAGACAGATCCACTTAAGCTTCTCTGGAGATCCTGACTGGCTCCCTGAGATCTCCGTTGTGCTGATACCACTGCCTGCGGAGGCACCACTGGAGTGCCCTCTTGTGCCAGCGTGCATAGTTGACCAGCAGAATGCAGGAAGCGAACAGACAGAGCAAGCGAAGGACCTTCAAAACCGGAACAACCGCTCCATTGTGAAACAAGGGAATAATTTCCTGAATGTCATGAATCTTTGCAGAGGCGGGAAAGCTCGACACACAGTGGTATCCAGTTCTGCCCCTATGAGAACAGGTTGCGCTGTAAGGACACCAGGTGAGACTTAGGCACATTTATCGAAAAACCCAATTTGTACAACAGCTGGGTTGTTACCTGCAGATGACGACTAACCATTTCTGGCGACTCTGCCTTCAGTAGCCAGTCTTCCACGTAGGGGAAAACCAGAATCCCACTGCCATCACCTTGGTGAAGACTCGAGGTGCAGTAGTAAGACCAAACGGAAGGACCGCAAACTGGTAGTGTTGCGAACCAACAGTAAAACGGAGATACTTCCTGTGCAACTTTAGGATTGGGATGTGAAAATACGCATCCTGCAAGTCTATGGACACCATCCAGTCCTCTTGTTGCAGTGCCTGAAGAACCTGCGCTAGGGTGAGCATCTTCAATCTCTCCTGCTTGAGAAACTGATTCAAGATTCTGAGGTCCAGGATAGGACGTAACCTGCCATCCTTCTTTGGGATCAGGAAATACCTGGAGTAGCATCCCTGACCCCTTTCCTGCTCCGGAACCACCTCTAATGCACCTGTTTGTAATAGGACAAGAACATCCTTCTGAAGGAGAAGTAAATGATCCTCCATGCAGAACCCTTGGCAAGGAGGATCAGGAGGAGGGAATTCCTTGAAGTGAAGGGCGTACCCATTTTCTACCACATCTAAAATCCAAAGGTCCGAAGTGATTAATGTCCAATCCTGTAGAAAATGGGTAAACCGCCTCCCCACTGGACCTGCATGATCCAGGATGGCGGATCTAGGGCTGCTTTCCTGCATTACCAGGAGGGGTTGGGGAGGTAGAGAAGTGTGAGAAGGAAGGCTGATGCCCGGCTCCACGAAGGCGACTTCTGACTTTACCTCTATAGGATTTGTACAAGGGGTTTTGTTGCTGTTGCTGCTGCTGTGACTACCTGAAACTTCGAAACAAGACTTCCCGAAACCATGGTATCTTCTATATCCATAACCCTTCACCTGAGTCTGCAGACCGAAAGACTTGGCTGTGGCCTTACTGTCCGTAAATCTTTGCAGAGCAGAATCAGCTTTCTCTCCAAACAGTCTAGACCCATCAAAGGGTAGGTCGAGAAGGGCAGCTTGTACATCAGGAGAGAACCCAGAAAACCTCAACCACGCATGTCTTCTTGTTGAACTGGATAAACCCATCACCCTGGCAACCAAATCCGCCGTGTCTAGGCCAGGCTGGATGACCTGCCGAGCTGCACCCTGTGTCTGCCAGCACCTCACTTAAATTTCCCCCATCTTCCGCAGATAATTTTGGAAGAAGGTGTTTGGCAGAGTCCACAAGGGCATGAATGTATCTACCCAATAGACAGGTAGCATTGGTAGACTTCAGAGCCATACTAGCTGATGAGAAGACCTTTTTTGCAGATTGTTCCAACTTCTTGGAATCCATGTCAGCAGGAGCCTGCGGAAAAGCACCCGTGGACTGCGTGGAACAAGAATCTGCACAACCAAACTCTCAGGAGAGGGGTGTTATGAAAGGAACACCGGATCCCCTGGAGCAGGCCTATATCTTCTGGACACCGACCTTGAAACTGCAGGAGCAGAAAGAGGGTTGCGTCACACATCAACGATGGGTTCAGTTAAGGCATCATTGAATGGCAAGAGTGGCTCAACCACAGAGGACAGACGACGGAGAATGAATCACCTCTGTGAGCAAATTAGGCTTATACTCAGCCAAAGGGAGCTGCAAATCCAAGAGCTCTGCAGCCTTCCTTATCACGGTATGATAAGGTGCAACTTCTTTTGAGGGTGAAGCCTTCTGTGAAGCAAACTCCCAATCCGGGGAAGTATCGAGTCCACTTGCCTCACGCAAACCCTCAAACATACCCTCTGTATCATAGACTTCACCTTCCTCCATCTCTTCAGCCTGGTACTGCTCCTCCTCTAACAACCTCTGCTCTTCTCTGACGCCGCAACCGAAGATGCGCTTGAGGAGTTCACGAAGGTTCACAGGATGGAGCCGGGGACTGCACATACGGCGTCAACATCCTCGGAGCCGGAAACTGCCAGCAGGGCGTCATCTGCATAAATGGCACAAAGTGGGCCAGAGGATACTGGTGAGACACACCCAAATTAAATGCCATAGGACCCATGGGATCCAAAAGTGCACCAGAGGGGTGCGAGGCCCTGGCGAACACACAAATACATTGCATTTAAAAAATTCGATGGATCCGAACCCGGCGCTGGAAATTGTGGGTGCTGAGCCAGTTCGAGATCCAAACGAGGCACCTCTGTAGTCAGAGCCAGCAGCGATGCCGCAGGAGCCGAAGGAACCTCAGCATCAGCCGGATTTTACACACCCGCTGGAGTCAGTGAAAATATTGGCATTGGTGACTGCGCCCGAGTCCGTTTTTTTTTTTTTCTTCAAACAATTGTTATTGATATGAAAGCACAAAATACATCAGTCCAGCAAGTGAATAGGTACCATGTGCAGTGGCATTCCTCAAGGTAATTAAAGTGACAAACATTACGGCCATCTTCAGAATAGTCCCTTTGCGACATACATTTTCCGGCAACACCTATAGAGGAAGCCAAGTGTGGAAACATGATCAAGACCCCCATTCACACACCCCTACACCCCCCCACCCCCACCCCTCTGTAACATTCCCCAACTGTTCCTCCCTAACTCAACCCCCCCCCCCCCCCCCCCCCCCCCTACATCCCTCCCCCTCCCGGGCGTGTCGAAGAGTGTCTTCAATAGAGTGTAAAGAAGCCTAATGCTGCGGACGTATGCAGCAACTGGACCCAAAGCATATCGCGTGGATTGGACGTCTCACTGTACAGGAAGGGGATAGCATTTTAAACACCCAAGCAAAATTAGGTACCTACGATCACTGTGACATAATACAGTGGGTATGTTTCAGGGTAAACCAGGTAGAACGTACTTCAAATCAACAGGTTAGGACGTGTATATGGGAAACCACCCCCATCTCCGCCCAAGTCAACCCCTCTAGAAGGCCAAATACTCGGCCAACCAGTAGGAACCGAGTTCGGACGCCAGTTGCATAAGTAATGTCGGTGCAATTGGGACGTGGATGTCGGGGCGGGCTTCCTCCCCCTCCGACAAAAAAAAACATCCTCAGCTACCTTTTCACCTCAGTGTGAACTTATCCCAGGACCATCCTCAAGACCCACCTCCTCCTCATCCTCTGGGAGTGTGAGCTCTGTGACAAGTCGTTCCCATGCTCTCGCCCTCTCCAACGCCTGTTCGGTACCCGTTCGGTGTGCAATTTGAAGCCGGACCTCTCCCTCACACCGGGCCCATTTACTAAATTCAGCTTTCAATTGAACTAGGCAGGGCCTTTATTCGCCTTCCATTGGGTGGTTCTGGATCTCTTGGCTAGAAGGTAGCCCAGGTCTATAAATTTACTAGCGATTTTATTCTTGGAGGTGTGAGGAAACCAATGGAGAATGCACTGTGCCATGGAGGGTTGTAGGTATCTTTCAGTGATTTTTCTCAGCAAAGCCGTTACTCCCTGCCAAAAGGGCTCAAGCAGCGTGCAGTCCCTTAGCATATGCTTAAAATCAGCCTCATCCATGGAACATCTAGGGCAGGACGCCAACTGGGTTGGGAAGTATTTATGAAGGCGGGCAGGTGTGAGGTAAGCCCTATGCAGGATGTAAAAATGCACCAATTGGAACCGTGCGTTGCCCGTACTTTTCTAAGCTCTATCCACTATTATGCCCCATGCCGCATCTGGAATGTCACAACCTAAATCTGTTTCCCATTTTGTTTTTAAAGCTGTTAAAGGGACCAGGGGTGACCATCTTAAGTAGAGCCACTCGCCCCGCAACTGACAATGGTAGAGTGCTCCAGAACTCAAAGTTTGCTTTGGTTCCCCTGATCACCTACCCCACGTTCCCTTCCAGAATGTCCGCCTGCTCATGGTAAATCACTGTGCCCAAATACGGAAGCCGCTGCTCTTCCCAGTTCACCCCGTCTACGGATTGAGGGTAAGTCCTACCCCCGCACCGGGAACAGACATGACTTCGCCCAGTTGACCTTCAGCCCCGCCATCACACTAAGGGCTCGCAACAGCGACTTCGCACATTCCAGATCCACATCAGTATCCGCCAGGAACATTAAGGGGTCATCAGCATAAAGGGCTATATGATGGACCTGTCCATATACGTCCAGTCCGGCCTGCGATACGCCTGCCCCAATCGAGCATGCGCCGCGAGGGGCTCGATCGCTAAGGCAAACAATAATGGGGAGAGAGGACAACCCTGACGCGTGCCACGACCCACCCTACAGGCTTCTGATATTACTCTCCCTGTCCTAACTCTGGCCGTAGAATCCGCGTACAGCAAAGCCGTCCAACTCACAAAGTCAGAACCTAGACCCATCCGCCGCATAACATGAAACAAGTATTCCCATTCTAAACTGTCGAAAGCTTTTTCGATATTTACGGCAAAGATAGCAGCAGTATCCTCCTCGTAGGAATCCGCCTCCAAAACATGCAGAAGCCGTCGTATATTAAGCGCTGTGTTGCGGGCAGGTATAAACCGAGACTGATTAGCGTGTCAACTTGGTCTAATGGGGCAACAGCAGAGTCGCTAAGATTTTGCTCAGGATTTTATAATCTAGGTTGAGCATGATCAGCGGACGGTAAGCTGTTCTATCCCAGGGTTGTTTGCCTGGTTTCAATAAAGGAATAATGATCGCCTCTCTGGTGGACTCCAGTAACCTACCCAATTTCTTGGCTTCATTATATAATCCCACAAGGCGAGGGGCAAGGAGATCAATATAAGTAAGGTAGAATTCTACTGAGAAGCCATCAGAACCGGGCGTTTTATTACGGGCCATATCTTTGATGGCTACCCGCACCTCAAAGGCCCGACCCAGCAACTTCGCGGCCTCGTCCTCCAATTCTGGCAAGTTCAAACCCACCGTGAATTCCTGCAACTCTTCGGTAGATGGAAGCACACGGCTACGGTATAACTCCGTGTAGTAGTCATAAAACAGTTTGTTAATCCCTTGTTGGTCATATCGGGCCCGCCCCCCTTGGTCTCTCAGCTCCATGATGATCGAACTGCGACGAGCTGGATTAGCCAGCCAGGCCAAGAGCGCCCCCGATGTATCTCTTTCTGAATGCGCCCGTGTGCTATAATTTTTATAATCAAAGCAACGTAATCGTTCTACATTCGCTGCTACTGCCTCCTTTACCTCTAATAATTCAGCCTGCATATCCGGATGTTCAGGTCGCTCCCTCTCTAAAACCCTCAAACGTTCATCATCTCTTCGTATTTCCTGTAATAGAGCCTTCCGGGTTCCCGCTACTGCTGAAATACTTCGGCCTCGAACAACTGCTTTACAGGCATCCCATTCAACGGTCACCGAACCCGCAGACCCCTCGTTGATTCGAAAATAATCCTCAATGGCCGAGGCTATAGTAGTGCGGAATACTTGATCCTCGAGCGCCTCCGGGCGCAAAAGCCATATAGGGATTTTGGGGTGCAGCCGCGTCCATCCCAGCTGAACCAGCAATGGGTTATGGTCTGAAATGGTTCGAGTGAGATACTCACTCCGGGAAATCTCTCCCTGTACGTGCGGGGAACAGAGAAAAGCGTCAAGTCGGACATGTAATTTGTGGAGGGCAGAGATAAAGGAGTAGTCTCTGACCAAGGGCTGTTGAACCCTCCAGGTATCCAGAAGCCACCAGGTCTGCTGCCAGGTAGATCTAGCCACTGCGAGCTTGCCGGTTGGCGTATTCGGAAGGGGGGGTGAGACCGATCGAGGTCAATATCCGCTACACAATTAAAATCTCCTCCAAGTAGCAGTGGCCCTACCAGTACTGACGCCAGCTTGTGGGATAGGAGAGAGAAAAAGGCGGGCTGTTCCACATTAGGTGCAAAGACACATCCCAGCGTTAAGTCTCTACCGTCTAATTTCCCCTGTACCACCACATACCTGCCCTCAGGGTCTAACATCTGTGAGGTGCACTGGAAGGGAACCCCCGCCCTTACCTAGATTAAGACCCCCCCTCGCATATGCGGAGAATGTAGTGTAAAAGACTTGACCTCTCCAACGGCGCTGAAGAGCTTTACCTTCTTTTGCTATGAGGTGGGTTTACTGAAGGAAGGCGATATGTACACCCCTACGTATTAAAAAAGAGTGTATCTTGTGGCGCCTATTCATAGTATGCATACCCCGTACATTCCATGTGGGACAGGTGTAACCTAATGCGGGTCCCATTGCTGTGTGTAATGCAGGCAAAGGTCCATTCCAACCCAAACCCCTCCCCCTCCCCCCCCCCGACACGCCCGGGTCCCCCCTCCCAATTCCCCCTCATAACACAACCCCAATTCCCCTTCCCCAGGACAGGCATCCAACACAGCATCCCCATCCAAAGCAAAACTAAACTAAGAAAAGGTATTCAAGTTAGGCTGCTTAGGAGGTCAACTTCAATAACCCCAGATCTCCATCCACCTCTCCCCTCCCCCCCTCCTCCCAGGTTATCAACTCTCAGTTCAGGCCCCCTTCTAGGTGCCGCTACCGCTCCCAAACCACTCACACCCCAAATCATAGTAAGGCTCAAGACACACTAGGCGGTAGAATTACCCCCGACAGTCAGGTATAGTGTCCACGTTGCTTCTTCAGCCAAACACCCCATCCGCCGTCTGCAGGGTTACGTCAGGCAGGTCAGCCTCCGAAAGTCTGTGGGCACTGCTAGAACCGGGGCTCCCTGCTCCACTTTTCGAACCCTCTGAGACGTTGCTGGCCGGACTAAGTTATCCATGACTGATGGCCGCCACCGCCAATACCGCCTTGTCTCGTTCCTGTCGCCAAGCCATGGGCGATACGGGGCGCTGCATCGACCGTGCAGATGGGGAGTGAGTGCGAGGCGGGAAAACGGATTGCGATTGCTCAGCCGATTCCCCTCAAGCTTCTAACCAGTCCCAGGCGACTTGTGGCGTGGTGAAAAAATGCGTACCTCTGTCAGCAGACACTCGGAGCCGGGTCGGGAACAACATACATAGCGTAAGGAAGGTGTAGCTGTTTTAGTTTCCGCATCACCGCTAAGAAAGAGGTTCAGTGGCACTGGACTTCTTGAGTGTAATCCGGGAAGATCATGATTTTATTGTTGCCAATACGCAGGTTCTGTAGCTCCCTAGCAGATCGCAGGATATGGTCCCGGTTTCGATAATGCAGTAAACGCATCACTATCGGGTGCGGTGGGGCGCCAAGTCTCGGCGGCCGGGCCGGCACACTGTGGGCTCTTTCCAGCGTGTAAAATGGGGGGAGTCCCTCCGGCGCCACTTCAGTCTTTAGCCATGTCTCCATGAATTGTAGAGTATCAGGTCCCTCTTCCCGTTCCGGCCCTCCTACTACACGTAGGTTATTGCGTCTGGAGCGCCCTTCACTGGCCTCTGCTCGGAGCTCTAGCACATGCACCTTCTGTCCCACCTCCTTTAGCGTTTTCTGCAGGGCGTCCATTGTGTCGGGGACGTCCTTCAGAGTGGTCTCGTTGGCCGCCACTCGTTCTCTGAGTTTGGTCATCCTTTAATAAGGAAAGGTCCGATCCAATAGAGTCCATTCTTTTCTCCAGAGCTTCACGCGAGTCTATTATGGCCTGCATAATGTCACCCAGTGAGGGGTCTCCTGGTTGCACAGTGGCTCCACTCCCAGTCGCAGAGCCCCCTTCTTCCATCCCATGCCCCGGATCGTCAAGCCGGAGGACCTCAAACCCCTTCTTTTTAGTAGTCACTCTGCCCATCTTGAAAAGCGTAGCCTTGCGTCGCTACCTGTGTACACTCCGTCGTGGGAGGATCACTCGAGATCTCTTCTCTCAGCCCCAGCTAACTGCAGACCAGTCACACCATCAGGCCCTGTCCGCCAGCGATGGGCCCAATCACCTCAGAAGCCCTGCAGGGAAAAACCAGGCCGCTGGCCCGCGGCTCCACGTGGCGAATGTGCCCCTGCAGGTCAGTGTCGCAGCCGTATCCTCGGGCTCGGACCCCACAAGGTGCCGGTATGTGGTATTCCCCGTTCCACCTCTGCTTCAAACGCTCGAGGATGTGGCGAACCTCATCAGGCCAACACCTTCTCGCGGCTCAACTCCTCTCCGTCCCCTCACCTCGGCGCTGATCTAGTAGACCGCCACCAGATCCCAGGGTCCCAGTCTGCCCTCTCGTCCGGTCAGTCAATCAGGAGGTGCACTCAGTCGCCAGCTACTCCTCACACCCTCCCGAGTGCAGCATGGGCAGGAGCACCAGCGGTGTCTCATCTGGGCGTTCTCGCTGCATGGGTTCTGGTGAGGCCCCGCCATTTTGGAGTCAGGCACCGTGCTGCCAGGCTGCTCACGACGACCCCGTAGAGCACAGGGAGCCGCACTCCACCTGTGGAAACCTGCGGGATCAGTCTGCCCCCACTTGCACCGCTCAGGTCATCGGTAGTCGCTTCTCGCCACCAGCGCTCTGCCGCAGTCAGGCAAATCTTCCGGCAACGCCGGCCGCCATTTTGGAAGCTCAGGCCGCGGCCGCTCCAGGTGCAGGGGAAAAATATCCTCCACTCGGTTTACAGGGCACTGGGGCTCTCTCCACGGCAGTCCCCAAGTGCCCCAGCCCTTCCGATGCTCATTTCGGGGTTGGGGGCCCGAAATTAGTGCCAGGATAATTGCGGGAGAAGAGCGGTCGTGGAGGAGCTCCGGGATCCTCTGCCGCTCACATCGGTGCCCAAGCCACGCCCCCACTGCACCGGAATCCCCTTGTAAGATGGAGAATGAACCGGAGTCAGCTGAGGAGACACTGAAGGAGAAGGAGAGACAAAGTCATTTTCTCGATGTAAAG
This sequence comes from Lissotriton vulgaris, assembly GCF_964263255.1. Classification (NCBI taxonomy): domain Eukaryota; kingdom Metazoa; phylum Chordata; class Amphibia; order Caudata; family Salamandridae; genus Lissotriton; species Lissotriton vulgaris. Next base: position 289,676,925 of record NC_141689.1, read on the forward strand.
GTGCTGGAGAAGGCGACTTCGAAACTACAGCCTTCTATGAACGGCGCCAAGATGCATACCTCTTCTTCTTATGCTTTCTCTTGGAGTCATGCGACATAGACTACCTTGACTTCGATTGTTTACGACCCCTTTTTTCTTTTCTTGCCTTAGCCATATACAACTTGGCTTCCCGTTCCCTCAGAGCCTTCGGGTTCATCTTCCTGCAGGAAGAACAGCCCTCGACGTCGTGGTCAGCACCACAGACAGTCCTCATGAGGGTCAGTGATCGACATATGACCCTGCATTCTTTACAGGGCTTAAAGCCCTACTTCCTCTGGGCAGACATGCCAAAACACAAAATGATACAATCAAAATTACAAAGTATTCAGTCGAAAGTATGGAGTGTTCCAGAAAAACCATTTGCGTTGAATAAAGGGAACGGACGTCATCACGCCGAGGTGGTCTTCTTATGGCTCCAGTGACGTCATGCGGAGTCAAGGCATTGTGACAACCTTGTTGGCGTGGAGAGCTAGGAGAAAGTTTCTGCGGAATGCTGGTGCAGGGGATATTCATAAGGTGAGGAATCCACAGGCAGATGTATCCATCAGAACAAACATGATATACCCTGTGAATCTCCCCAAAATGGAGTTTCAAAAAATGTCTAAATTATTGTCTAGTGTCTGCTTTTGTTGCCTTTGCGTGTATTAACTCCGCTCTTTTCAAGCGTGCAAGGGCGAAGCAACCGAACTTCTGAAGAATCCACCTTTGTCTCAATTTGAATTAGTCCATTTTTAAAACGTTCACTGAGTAATAAGATTTATATTCTATTCTACATAAAATGACCAAAGATTGTATCTGAGTAGCCAGCTGGCCATTTTAGTCTTGAACGTTCGTCAGCCCTATAGTTAAGTGCCTATCACTTATTTATCTTAATAGAAATGGATAACCATATGAGTTATGGATTAATCGTTTTGATGTTTCGCATAAAGAATGGAGATAATCAATAGCATTCACATTTTGGTATCCATGTTTTACTGTCAAATTTAAATAGCCTTTGCATTTGATATTAATGAACCTTATGTGTGTATATATATAATTTTGCCCAAGTCTTAAATTCAGTAAGCGTCCTAATACCTATACTGTTGTGGGAGTGAGCCTTTTCAGGGGCCCACTGGTGCCGGAGTTAGCCCTTCTTTGTCCCTAAGTCCTTAGACTAGCAAAATAGAGATCGGCATGGAAGCTGTAATATCAAAGAAAATAGATTTATTAACCTCTCATGAGGGAGACTACGTCAATACAGTACCCTCAGGCCACTGAAGGATGTAGTCAAGGAGTACAGAAACCATGGGCCTTTTATGGCCAGTTTATAGCTGAGTAAGCTTGAAGACTCAAAAAGAGGCGGTACAAGTATACACAAGAATAGCCATTCACAAGTATAGACAACTGGAAACTACTTAGTCAACAGAGTGGTAGGAGTAACAAAAACCCTTACATCAGTTGGAATAGCATGAGAGTTACATACTAAGACAGATGCATTCTGGCAACTACAGGACTTTCTGATCATACATTGCTCTGGCTCAGTGCTGCAAGAGTTAATTAGAGTTGATGACTCAAGCAAAATACAAGGGCAGGCAATAGTGAAGATGGGAGAAGCACATGGCGAGCGCATGGCTAACTAAAATGGATGCCACAAGCAAAATGGCTTCAGCTTATTCTAACAGTAATTTTTGCGATTTCCACACTGTACGTTTAAATGTGTGTGTGAATATGTAATAATGCATATGTTTTGATATATTATACTGTCTCTGCTAATTTATCTTACAATGTTGCCTACCTTGTGGATACATGAAACACTTATCTTATGGAAATATGAATTCCTCTGCTTGATCTATGGGAGAAGACCTTTAACAACCAGTATAGGTTGAGGCTGAAGGTCTTTAATATTATTAGAATATTCTACCTATTGAGGATGGTATGTTGTTTGTTAAACAAAAAGAAACAGAAATACAGATATTGGAATGTTTAAGAGGATCGTATGTCCAGACAATATTGGCACTCTGTCACGACATTGTCTTAAGTAGAACTCCTAACCTTCCAATGATCTGCGTGAACAATTTATTTAGTGGCACAACTTTTTTGTAAAAAGAATTTATTGTGAAATTTAGCTACAACCTAAATGTATATAAAGTCACATGGCTTATAAGTATTTCCTTTTCCCCATTTCACATTTATCTTGTAATTCATTGTTAAACTCTGGCAAGCCCCTGTTCTGAAATGAAAGTGTAGCTCAGTACACATTTAGATAAAAACCAACTTGAATTTAATTTTACTTTCCATTGCTGGAATAGTCTTTCACTTTTCGGGCCTTAAATTTGACAAGATATTCTGTTACCAGAAGTTCTGCTGCATATGCAATTACACAAGTGTCAGTTTTTTTCTGTCACTCAAATTTGCTTTAATCATTATCTAGACTGTGTAAAAACTAGGTTATGATGGTTTGAGAAACATTAAATAGTGAACCTTATTGCATAAAACCCATTCCTTAACTTGAGATAATGCTAGTGCTAAATTTAGCTTACGGTATAGACAGGCATGTCATGACTGAAAAGGCACAGATGTGCTCTTTCAAGTTGTTATGAGTGGTATACTCTAGACTAAATTGTTTTGGTATCCTGTGAAGTGTGTTGTAGCTGTTTCACAGTATGTCCCATAGAACTGAAAAAATGTGTGGCGTAATTGCTGGTTAATCAACTAGTTAATGAGGCTGTTGCATGATCCTGAGGGCCCTTGTGAATATAGATTCTCCAGTATTAGGGGTGTCTTTCATAGATTCACATGCTTGAATATTCCCTGTCGTCGAAGTGGGAGTCCCACGGTACATAAAATAGCAGTAATATATGCATATATAAGTACAATTATAATTATATAAATATATATAAAATACAGTAAAATATGCAGAAAACTCAAAAGTACCATTTAACAGAATAGGCCCATAGAAATCCTAAGGGAGAAACTCAACTTGGTAACATATCAGTGTCATTATGTTTTTGGTCCAAATTCCAGCCAATCAGGCTGTAGCTCCCTCTAGAACCTTCTCCTCAGAAGCCCAAGACCTCAGATTTCCCACCGCACGTCGTGTGAAGGGAGTCTCCCTGAGCTCTGCTCAGTTTTCTTCAACTCTAGCTGTTTATTTCTTCAAGAAATGTCTTCAAATAAGAAATCTTTATTTAAAGCCTGCCCTTCTTGTGGTAAACTGCGCCTTTTCCATGAGGATCCACACAGTAAATGCATTTACTGTCTCTACCCAGACCACGAGGTAAAAAACTGCACTTTTCCTCCCAAGACTCTGAGGGATAGAGAGGCCCGTCTCCTTCTGTGGCTACAGAAGTTGAAGACTTCAGAGTCTGTGGTTTCTGAGGTAGAAAGTTTGTCATCTGGTGTTTCTAAATCCTCTCAGAAACTGAGGTTCCATCTCCTTTTCTGAAGAAGAGTAGACTCTTGGAATCCTCCAGGATTGTTTCCCCACAGGATTCGCTTCAGGGCACGTCTACGGGACCTGGTTCTCTGACGTCTGCGCCCAAAGCCTTGCCTTCCTCTTGTAAATCTAGCATTGGCTCGTCGACGGGATCGTCGACGCATCCGTCGACGTCTTCAGCGACGACGAAGTCTGTGACTGTAGCCTCTACGTCGACGTTGACATGTACTATGTCATCCAGTACTGCGTCGACGATGATCACCTCGTCGACGACAGCCCAGGAGGCGAGACCCATTACTTCTATTGTAAAGATCTCGTTGACGAGTGTCAGATCAGTACCGTTGACGAAGAAATCATCGTCGACGCTTCCATCGTCGACCTGAACACAGTCGACGCTTCCATCGTCGACGCGAACACCGTCAACGAAGATCAAGTCATCTAAAAGTAGCTCGTCAACGGGCCCATCATCCTCAACGGAAGTCTCGTCGTCGGCGCCTCCGCCGACAGCCATCATATCATCGTCTACGACTTCGTCGATGGCAGTCATCCCGTCGACGTCTACATCATCGTCGACGAGTAAAGCTCCAATCTCGTCGACGGCTCCGTCGACGGACAAGAAATCTTCGTCGACGAAGAAAAAGCCTTCAATTTCAGCGTCGATTACATCTATGACGACGACGTAAACGCCTCAGGTTGGTTTTAAAACTGCCGCAGTTACTTCAACGGGCTTGTCAACATCTCATCCACCTTTGGCCACAGCTGCCACTTTTACAGTGGTTACTGCTTCTTTTTTAAGGACAGTACCTCTCATTCACCTGAGTCCAGTGAGGAGTGGAACCCGTCTTCCAGATAAATTGTTTGTCTGTTGGGGAAGATTCCGGAAACGATTCAGAGGTGGAACAACTGTTCGGACAGGCATCTAGTCCATCGGATTTGCACATTAAGTACCAGGAGTATAGGGATGAGGGTGACTAAGAGGAAAACGTCGAAGATGGGAACAAATTATTTCCTGTTGACGAATCAGAAGCAGTTACTTCAGAGCCGGTTACACAAATACCATTATCTTTGGTCATGAATTTGCAGCACATGCTTGATGACTATAACCGCAGGTTCCCTCCATCTACACCTGCCTCTCCAGCATCACAACTTCCTCCACAGCCTCAACCTCAACCTCCACAAGCACCTGCACCTGTTCCACCCGTGTCACCGGGGGGTACTCGTCCTGACACCGACAACGAGGATCCTGATCCTTGCAACACTGATGACGACGACAATGACGTCGATATGAGTTAGTGGGACAATTACAGGGCTCAAACACCTTCCACTCTGCCCACCTCGCCTCTTGCATCGCCTCCAGTGGATATTGCAAATTTCCATACTTTGATGGTGCGTGCTGCAAAGCGCTTTCATCTCACTGTCGAAAAACAACAACATGAAAGTGAATGCTTCTTGTATGATTTTAAGGACGTTTCACAAAGGCAATCCCACACAATACCAATCATTGACTTTATTTGGCAGGAGGGCCTTAAATTAATGGAACATCCAAATTCGGTACCTGCAGTCTTGCCCCGATTAGACAAGAAGTATAAGGCTCCGGCGTCTGCTCCGGCCTGTTTGGTGTCACAACCGAAAGCAGATTCAGTTATCACTCAAGCAGCACAGAAAAGATCTCGCAATCCTGCTACACCACTCACGTCTCCTCCTGATCAGGAAGGCTGCAAGTTGGACTCTATAGGCAAAAAATTTACAACGATGGCGGCTACTACTGTCAGAGCGGCAAATACCTTTGCTATTTTGGGCCGTTACGACCGTCAGATGTGGTCCGAGATTGCCGCACTGATTCCTCCAATACCCGAGGCCATCCGTGCAGAAGCGCAGGCCATTATTCAGGAGGGAGAGATCATTTCTTCCGAAATTATCGAATGTGCGCTCGAAATTTCCTCCACAGGCTTTCGTCAATTGGCTGGGGCTGCAGTCTTGAGGCGTCAAGGCTGGCTGAAATCTATCACCTTCCGTCCAGAGGTACAAGCAAAAGTCCTGGACCTGTCGTACGATGGGGAGTCTTTGTCTGGCAAGCATGTAGACGATGCCCTTGAGGTGATAAAAAAGGACACCGACACTGCAAAGTCCTTAGCTACCCTCCAGTACAAGAAACGGCCCTTTCGGGGGCACGAGGTAGAGGCTTTTCGAGGATCAGGCCAATATCGTTCGTACAATACCTACAACTATAACCGGCAGAGGGGTTCCTACCAATCCCAAAATCATCAGTCCTCAACCAGACCATACCAACGGAAAACAACTGATAGAGGTGGCTCAAACAATAAAAAGCAGTGACAGTCTCAGTTCCTTTCTTCTGCCGACTGTGCATCTTGGAGGTCGCATCTCAAGGTATTTTTGCAAATGGTCCGAAATCACCTCCGACCAATGGGTTCTGGACGTTATCTCCAAAGGACATACCCTGGAGTTTACAAAATTCCCTCCCACTCGTCCACCTTCGGGGCCACCCTCACCCCACCTCAAAAAACTTTTGGCCCAGGAAAAATTGATGATCAAAAAAGGAGCCATCGAGGTAATGCCGCAAGGTCAACGCGGCAAGGGATTTTATTCCCGGTTTTTCTTAGTCAAGAAAAAGTCGGGAGAATGGCGTCCAATTTTGGATTTACGGGCCCTGAACAAATTAATAATTTCGAAAACTTTTCAGATGTTAACTCTGCTTCAAATTCTATATTATCTCAATCCAGGGGAATTCTTTTCAACGATCGACCTCCAAGACGCATATTTCCATGTGCCAATTCACCCCAGACACAGGAAGTATCTACGCTTCACAGTCGGACAGTTGCACTTCCAATTCAAAGTCCTACCATTCGGCCTCCGTTCAGCACCGAGGGTCTTTACCAAGATCATGGCTCCGGTAGCTGCCTTTCTGCGCCTACAAGGCATACAGTTTTATCCATACCTGGACGATTGTCTCATAAAGGCTCCGAACCTCCAACTGGCAATCCAGCATACTCAGTCTTGCCTCTCCCTGTTTCAAGACTTGGGCCTTTCCATCAATTGCCAGAATTCACACTTTCGCCCATCTCAGCGGCGAGATTTTCTAGGAGCCTCACTAGATTCTCAGCTGGCAATGGTTTTTGTCTCCCAGGAAAGACAAGACCGTATGCTCCAGATGGTACGGTCCCTCCAGTCAAAACTGTACGTTTCAGTCCGGATGTTGAAATCATTCCTCGACATGGCTTCCTTTGCCATACAGTTGATTCCCCACTGCAGACTACATATGAGAGTCGTCCAAGAGGAGTTAGACAAGCGGTGGAAACAGATTTCAGGATCTTTCAACGACAGGATCTTTCTCACGCCCCGCATTCAGGAGGCTCTGGAGTGGTGGGCTCTCCCTCCAAACATTTCAAAAGGTCGGTCTTTTCAAGACGGTGCTTCGACTCTGACGCTTACAACCGATGCGTCCCTGGAGGGCTGGGGAGCGCATCTCGAAGGTCTGTCAGTACAAGGGAAATGGACTGCGGTCCAATGCACTTGGCATATAAACCGCCTAGAGCTTCTGGCGATCTTCCTTGCCCTGAAGTCTTTTCAACGAATTGTTCAAGGCCAATCTCTGCTGGTGAGGACAGACAACACCACCAGCATGCATTACCTGAACAAGCAGGGCGGCACGAGGTCCCTTTTGCTTTCCCAACAAGCACAGGAGATTTGGAAATGGGCGATTCGTCATCAAATTCATCTCACAGCCATCCATGTGCCGGGTGTTTCCAATGTTCTGGTGGATTCACTCAGCAGGTCTTTCGCGGACAACCACGAGTGGGAACTCAATCAACCAACTCTCGAGTTCATTTTCCGCCAGTGGGGCCAGCCGCAGATGTATCTTTTTGCGACTATCACCAACAGGAAATGCCAACGCTTTGCAAGTCTTCATCCCCACAGAGAGTCGATCGGTAATGCATTTTCGATCAGTTGGTTGAACGCATTCAGCTACGCTTTCCCTCCGCTTCCTCTGATTCCGCGCTTGTTGCACAGGATGAGGCTTCAACCCTGCCACATCATCCTGATCGCACCCAAGTGGCTGCGGCGCCCATGGTTCTCGGACCTGCTCTTGTTCTCCCAGAACGAACCAATTCCGCTTCATCCACTGACTCACCTCCTCACGATGCAGCCGGGGCAGATTTGCCATCCGGATCCAGCATACCTCCAACTCCATGCCTGGAACCTGAACACCATGAATTTGCGCGTCTGACCATCGACGCTGACTGTAGAGAGGTGTTAGCGCACGCCCGTGCTCCTTCCACCATTAAAACCTATCAGTTGAAGTGGAAGCGTTTCTGTGTCTGGTGCCATACCAAAGCCTTAGATCCGATGACCGCCAAACCAGAACAGATCCTGCCTTTCTTCCTATCCCTTGCAAAGTCAGGACTTTCCCACTCCACTCTGAAGGTTTTTCTGGCGGCTCTCTCCCGCTTCCGCCATGATGGTTCTACCTCACTGTATTCGTCTAGAATCATTCAACAGTTTTTCAAAGGCCTCCTCCGTATGTTTCCACCCATTCGGCGTCCTCCGCCTGCTTGGCGCTTAAACCTGGTTTTGTCTCAGCTCCTCCTACCTCCTTTTGAACCCATCCATTCAGCAAGCTTAAAATTCCTCACGTGGAAAGTTGCCCTATTGCTCGCCTTGACGTCATCTTGGCGTGTCAGTGACATTCAGGCATTCACAATTCAGCCTCCTTTTCTCCAGTTCTCAAAAGAGGCTGTAACACTACGTACTAATCCTAAATTTATTCCGAAAGTTTCCAGTGATTTCCATCTCAATGAACCAGTCATTTTAAAAACTTTCTTTTCAGATCCACAAACTCCTGCGGAACGTTTATTACATTCCCTGGATTTGAAACGTCTCAAGTTTTACATTCAGTGCACTGCATCCTTTAGGAAATCTGATCAACTGTTCGTGGCCTATGGTCCGATCTGCAAAGGACAACCTGTTACCAAACAAACTATTACTAGGTGGATTTCTTCTGCCATTACCTTTTGTCATCAACGGGCTGGCAAGCCTCTTCCAGCTCCAGTACGTGCTCATTCAACTAGAGCTGTGTCAGCTTCTACTGCCCTCTTTGCGGGGGTACCTCTGTGACACATTTGCAGAGCTGCTACGTGGTCGAGCAGCCATACTTTTACGAAGCACTACTGTCTGCAGTCAACAGACGCCGCAGATGCAGCAGTAGGACAAGCGGTGCTGCTGAATCTTTTCCATTAAAGGTGAGCCTCTGTTGCTACCCGCCTCCAGTCATAAAGGTTTTTCTCTTTAATATGATATGTTTCTTATATACTTAAACTTACTGTTACCTTTATGACTTATATGATGATTACTGCTTTCTGCTCTTATTCAAGCATGTGAATCTATGAAAGATACCTCTAATACTGGAGAAGAACATAAGATACTTACCTGTAAACTGTGGTTCTCCAGTATTGGTGTCTTTCATAGATTCACATGCGACCCTCCCGTCCTCCCCTCAGAGGCTCTCTTCTCCTCAGGCACTTTTGGTTACTCTGTGCTACGAAAATCTGGGGTCTTGGGCTTCTGAGGAGACGGTTCTAGAGGGAGCTACAGCCTGATTGGCTGGAATTTGGCCCAAAATCATAATGACACTGACATGTTACCAAGTTGAGTTTCTCCCTTAGGCTTTCTGTGGGCCTATTCTGTTCTATGGTACTTTTGAGTTTTCTGCATATTTTACTGTATTTTATATATGTTCATATATTTATATAATTATAATTTTACTTATATCTGCATATATTACTGCTATTTTATGTACCATGGGACTCCCACTTCGACGACGGGGAATATTCAAGCATGTGAATCTATGAAAGACACCAATACCGGAGAACCACAGTTTACAGGTAAGTAACTTATGTTTTTTTATTAATTACAGTTAATTCTGACATACACCTATCTTAAGTGAGCATATGCTTGATTGTTGCCCAAAGCCACCTTATTTCACTGTAGAATCTGTTGTAAGGATGCTCAGAATTCTAATATTTAAGTTCTGAGAGATTTGTGTTATTCATTGCATGTTTGAGAGATTAAAATACCATCTGACAATTCACATCTAAGACAAATTCAACCTCTTTCTTTAGCAATTCAAACAAGGTGGATATTACTTTCTGAAATGTTTAGCAATATGTAGTGCAATTTTCAGTTCAATTAAATGTTTATCAAGACTACAATATTAAAAACATAATGAGTACATAATTTTAAAACATAATAATATAGACTGCTACATAAACCTCATAACATTTTTCACACTCAGCTCCTTCCAGCTAATAAATTATTACCTAGTGCTATTGCTACTTTCTAATTCTTATCTCAACTAATAACATTTATGCAGCATCGCAGTTAAGTGTCCTATTTCAGTAGTCCAATAAAACACGAGTTGCAAGTACTGTTAGATTTACCAATACACCAGGAATCATAGCGTCGCTGCTGACCAAATGGGTAATCGCTATACACCGGGGTAGTAGGCGATCCCCTCCTGACAGAGCTTGGCGCAAAACAATGTTCTGCTGCGATACTCTCACCACTGACTATGCTCAATTACAACCTATTACATCTAGACCCAGAGATATCTGGCAACCACTCCGCACTTTTTTGCTTTCCTTGGAAGCCGATAGTCCTGATTAGGAGCCCTATTATGTAAAATACTCACCACACCTCTTTCGTCCTATTAAACACGCTTGTTCGTACTGTTATGCTTTCCGATGATGTTTCACCTTCAACCCTCCCACCTCAATCGTATTATTGTAATATCAAAGATGCTCTTTTTTCATTTCATCATTGTCTATGTGATTGAGCCCTGCTGTAATTCTTGTCATGTGAATCAGAAGATCCTGTACACCTACTGCAATGGTTGTGTTTTTTGTTTCCTATGTTTCAACCACTCTGTTAAAACTTTAATAAATACAGATTAAAACAAATCTAAAAGAATACACCAGGAATTTCCCCCTGAGAGCTTTAGCTTGCTGGCACAAATCTAACCAGATAATAATGGATTCATGCCTATTCTATACTTGAAGATTAGCTCCCTTAAAATCGTATTGGGAAGATCATCCATAAAATTAACAAGAATCATTGCACCTAACACATTGTGAATTGAAAAGGCTGCCTTTGTTGACTGTAAATAATCATTATCGATCTTAATTGACTTTTCCTGTGCTATTTGTTTAATTTCAGGCGTACACCTGCATACACATATAGAAGATAACTTATTGACAACAACAAAAATCCCTTATTCTCATAACTTTTTTTCAAGTTGCTAATGGCCAGCTTAGTTTTCTTATTTAATTTATTCGAACACAGTTCTTATTATAGGTTTACTTGGAAACTGAATGATAAAATCTTACGGCTCATGAGGCAATTAGAAACTACCATGAAACGGCTCAGACCTCAAACCATTGAAGTAGACAGAAGTCTCAAAAGCGCTTCCAAAAATTAATTTCCATTACTAATATGTTCTACAAATGTATTGGTTCCAACATTAATAGTTCAACACAATATAAGATTCCACACACTGTATAGAAAGATGTCTTGTTGAGTTTCTCTTTCCTCACTTATGATTACACTGCCTTGAACTCTAGGCTATCTGTTTTCACAATCAAAAAGATTCTACGTTTCCTCAAAAAAATGTATTCTAGGAGATGCTAAGCCAAAAGCCATCTGTCACTAATAGTAGACCTACAGCGTTTGGAAAAATTAAAGTTAATTACCTGGTTCAGTATAGTACATTAAATAAATAAATGGAGAAGTTAAATCAAAAATAGTCATCTTTGCATTTGTAAGCCCAGTCTATTAAATACAGGCTGTCAATAGGACTTTCTAAAATGCATCTCCTTCTGACTTGCAACGCCCCCTAAACAGTACTTGTAAATGCAGGTATCCAGGCATTGTCAACCAGAAGACAAATGCCTCTAGTATGCATATATCCAGGTTTACAGAAATAAATACCAGCTCTCTTCGGCCCAGAAAACTCATGCTGGAATCCAATACAGCCAGGAAAAAAACAGGCAGAATAGAAAGCTAGGGAAGAGCAAAACATCAACTCACTAACCTCAGAATATAAAACAAATTCCCACTATTAGATTTCACCTAGAAGCAGAGAAATATGCACTGATTAATCTCTACTCTTCTATGATAGGATAAGACTTAGTCAGACTTCAGCAAAGTCCTTATAAGTGGGTAAAGACCACAAGGATGTTAGTTTTCCATCTTTGGCAAAAGGAAGCCCAGTTAATTTTCCTGGCGATCAGGGATTTAAAATTAATTAAATTAACTATTCCAACAGAAATAATTGATCCTTTTGCATCTTTTTACGAAAACGTCTATACCTTATCAAATTGCAGCGTGGGCAAGTCTAAATAAAGGTCAATAATTTGTATATGTCCTCACTAGGTGATGATAGGAGGGAGTTGAGGAACTGTGAAATTATGCTAGATTAGAGAAATGAGGCCATAAAGGGGGTGGGGTTGTCCACTTGCAAATCCCCCAGAAAAGATGGTTTCCTTAGAGAATTTTTTATAACATGCAAAACACAAATGGCCCCATACTGTGTATGAAGGCTTCAAAGAGACTAGGGCTCATTTTCTAATAAAGTGGTCATAATGATTCACCTAAACGTAGTCACAGGTCTACTTGAATGCAGGAGTTATAGACCTATTTCGTTAATTGATGTTGACAATAAGATACTGGAATCAATCTTTGCTGCCCAACTTCGAAAGGTTATCCCATAATTTATCCAGGACTCACAGGTGGCCTTTGTGCTGGAACATTCATCCTGAAATCAACTAACGACTATAGCGTATCTGTTTTGGGAATCCAAAGACAAAGATGAGATCTTCAGCCATTTTACTTAATGCTTAAAAAGCATATGATATGGTAGAGTGGGGATATTTCTTACGAATAGGTTTGGACTGGGGCAGGACTTTATTGCTACAGTTAAATAGCTGCAACAATCCCCAGCTGCACATGTGAACTGTGAGTAATTTATCCCTTGTCCCTTGATCAAATGAGGCAGAAGGCAGTGCTGTGACTTGCCGCCCGTACCTGTCCTCCTTGCTCTAAAACCTTTAGCAATAGCCATTGTTTCATTTGAAATGGACCAAGGGCTTTCCCTCTCAGATAAGATTGATATGTTCTATTCTGTTTGTAGATTACTTTCTTACGACCATCATAAAACTACAAATGTGTTTGCCAGTATTGATGTCACTTCTGGACTCCTTCAATCAATTCTCAGCATATATGATAAACTGAGGAAAGAGTAACACCCTTCCACTGTCAGAGTGTATCACCAAAGGAAGCATAGATGGCTTTACAATGACATAGTTCCATAAAGGCCTACAATAATTAGAAATGCTTTAAAGAGAGCTCTGACTAGCATGGTGTGAGACAACATTCTCTCCTTCCTGAATATGACCGAGGCAATGGTCTAAACTACACATATCCCTATGGTTCAGGACATAAGCAATCAAAATAGCAGTGGCCCCAAGATTTAACTACGTGTTCGGTATGATATCTGCTATGATATCGAAATCACTACTGGAGTGAATAGACGATACATTTAAGTGCTCATATGGGGGCCTCTAGAATTAAGGAAGTAGCAGGAGTGGCATGTATGATAGTCCACTATAAACTCAGTGACCAGCTAGGCATATTAGACTTGATACAGGAACCTTTTTTTACTATCCTACATTTCTGGTTAAAAATGTATACTGCTTTTCTTTGTTTCTTTCTTACGTACACTGGAACTCTACACCAGCAGATTTGGTCATCTTGAGAAATTGTATACGTTTTTGAATGACATGCAATCTGTGCGGCAAAGAAAAATCATTAAAACATCATTGCAAAGAAAAAAATCTGCTAGGCTAAATACAATTTTTGTGTAAACCTGTAGTATTAGTACAGAGGCATCACATCGTTCTGCAGAGCGTTAAATATGAAAGTTGTACCAGGACAAATCCTGTTCCATTCATCCCTTTCAGTCAACTTTCATGAAGTCCTGAAAATATGACCGCTGTTGCTGCATAAATATTCACTTGAAAAAATAAAAAATCTTATCTCAGCATTATATTTTAACTCTGGGCTGGTAAATGTGATCACTACCAAAATGATATCCTGTCTGGTGCAAATTCAAATTTGTAATCTGATAGGGATATGGGTTACAGTGTGCCTGATTGAACTGCAGTGTTATAATAAGTTGCACATTCATTAAGCCACACTGATGAGAAGCTGTTCTAGCCTAATTCATATTTTTGGGTGGAAGATCCAGTTTCACCTCGGAACAAAATTCATCTGTTGCCCAAACTTCAAAGGGATCACATGGAACAGTGGTCCTTAACCTTTCGACTTCTGAGTATTGTCCTTCGAGTACCCCCACTTAATCATTACTGGAACTTGGGTACCCACACTGAATCTTTTGTGGACTTGGAGGACCCCTTCTGAGTTATTAGAAGCTGGGGATCCCGGCCTAAGCATTTTCGTTGATTTGAACTGCAAAACAATATACAAAAATAAGGAAACCGCATTCATCAAACAAATACATTATTTTATTTGTTAAATTCATAAATAAATTAATAAAAATGCTTTAAAAATGTGTTTATAGGAATGTTGGAGTGTTTCTAAATTCAATTAAGGCCACTCTTTGTGGATAGTATATTCTTGTTCATGCGCTTGCCCTGCTCTCACAAATCAATCTGTAGATATTAACTTGATTATTAGTCTGCAACTTCAAATTCCTTCACATTTACAAAATGTTTTAAAATGGTGAATTGTACATTTTGCTTCTTCATATACACTTTGTTAATCTGTTAATATTATTTAATTTTCTAAGTAGTCAGAGCCCCCCAGAGGAGGCTTTGCGGATCCCCCTTGGGGCCCTGGACCACAGTTTAGGAACCACTAACATATATATGTAGTGAAGAAAATGGTCAGGAATTGAAAATATGAGAAAGAATAGGCCTGATCACTCTCATTTATTCGAAGATCCAAAGTTATTGTTGGTTATCATTTCACAAAGGTCTGTGAAAAAGATCTGATATTGCTAGGCTTAAAGAGAAAAATGCCTTGAGATAAAATATGGAGTGGGTTATGTTAGAGTGTTCGTGTAGGCACCCCCATCAGTGCATGCTAATTTCCTTTTTAGAAACAAATGATTGATCCACAGTCACTTCAGAACCTGCTTCTGACCACGGAAGACACTGTGCTTTCTGATACTTGCTTTCTTCACATTGGAAGAGTTTTCTAATTTCCTAGGCCTAAGATTCTTTGAAATTGTTGTTACTTTTTCATACATTAGAACTAAAAACATCGATATCTGAACTGGAAGGTTTTTCAAGATTCAAACTGATGGAAGTGTTGCAAACTGTGGCCACTGAAAGTACTTTAGTTACTGGAGCCAGTCAGTGGATTTATTGGACATGTGCCAAGATTATTAGAGCAATATTAGAGGGTACTTTAATCTGGGTCGACCAGCTGAAGATCTGCAAACTTCACAATACTTTTAAGTGCTAATGTGAAACTTTCAAAGAGCGCAGAAACGCTTTTTATACTCCGCCTCATACTCTAGTAGGGTATACTTAAGTTGTACTGCCTGGAGAATTTTTAGCCAGATGTTCACACTTTATGGAGGGCACCTGTTAAAGTTATCGACAAATACAGTCTCCTAGTCGATCCTGCTAAACCTATTTTCTAACCATATTTGATTATAAGTACAGCTTTTATCTGACAGTAAGTGTTCAAAAGTCTTTCCCAGTGGAATTTAGATACCAGTCAACTCTTTGGAGGTACTTTGAAAGAGCTACACTATTTTCCCATTTCTAATTGACTAAAGTCTAAAATGTTTCTGTATATATTCCCACAGTTATTTTACTTTTTCTCATAATATTCAGTTGTATTAGGCTGAAATATTTTCTGCTAAATGTTATGTGTGTTTGTATGTGCTGATCCACTAAAAACCTTATGCAATGCTGCTCTGACCTAGCTACCAAAGGTGAGCCAAGCTGTACCTAGAGAAATGTGCCTATCTTAGTAGCTTAGACTGAGGTACATATTCCAACTGTCCAGTTTCTCACACCCATGTGGTTTACATTATATATAGTAGCCAAAGCATAATTTATTTCTGTTTTTGTTTCCTGTAGCTGTCCCTATCAGAACACAGTACTGTATACCAAGCTTGACGTTCATTGGATTCCACTTAGAATGCTTATCATTATAAGAATTAGGTCATATTTAGAATAAGATTTTCAGTTCTTTCTTTTATTCAAGCAGAGGGAACCTTCTTCTCGGCTACGGTCCTGCAGTGTAACCGATGGAGTTGGAGACCAATCTCATTTGGCTTTGGTAAGACTCTGCTGCCCTTACTGTATGTCAAGCCGTACATTGTTGTTTTCTGTATGTTCTCTCAGCTTCCTTCCTGGGGAAATGGATTCATCATTTTTAAATGGCAACTTCTGCTTATCGTCCAAAACATTACTTTTGTGTAGATTTTGCCTGCATGATATGACAGGTCTACTTGGTGAAATCCCATTACCACTTCCAACAACACAGTGTATAAATGTTAATTCTGCAACAACTTTTAAAACAAAAGGTTTGTTTAATTGGTATTTCAATCAGTCAGCATTATAGTAAACTCCATCTTGTAGGTATATGATTATCCGCAATTCGGGGATTTCCAAACAAAAAGAGCATGTGAAACTGCTAAAGTATAGTGTTTAAAACTGAATCCATTTCAACAGGAATATGTCCAGTGGGCCTAGGTGGTCTTGGTTTGTATTAACAACTTGTGATTTGAGTCCTTTTTATCATCGTAAAATCAAATTCTTTCTTTTGACTTAAATTCGGGTGTCTGAAGAATTAGGTAACTGTTCTGTGCTTCGCTGAGTTTTTAATACAGTGAAAGCCATTATTCTGAACCTCCAAAAGAAAAAATTTCAACTGTCATGACACCCCCAAAAAAGTATCCTTTTGTCATGATTTTGCTTTTTGTTTTGTCTCAATTGTTGGCGTTGAGATGCATAGATTTTGAAACAATGCTGTTCCATCTTCCACCTACATCTCTTGCAAGAAGCACTGACTACTTTCACCCTCTTATTTAATAGTTTTCATACTTATGTTCTATTTAAATCCACCCTCATTGCCTAGGAAAAGATTTCTTCAATCTTGTAGATTTTGTGACTTGGACAGCGAGCTGTGCGGCCATTTCAATAAAAAATGAAGTATTTTTCATCCGAGTCTTCTAGCCACCTTTTAGTGCGTCGAAGTCTGAAAGTGAAGTTCATTTTTGGATCCGGCATAGTAACTTGACTCAGAAATCTAATACAAATATTTGTTGTCATCATGGAGTTCGTTCAAGCTTTAATGCATTTGGTGGAACTCTGACCCTTCTTAACGTATGTGGTCTAGGAGTTAAAAGAATGGATCTCGAAAGCCTTCAGGGCTTCTAGTAGGAATAAAGATAGGACGTTTTCACAGGAAATTATCCATAGCATTCCAAAGATTTAGTCTGTGCGTTTTGCTGCCTTCGACACCATGTCTTGTGGGATTGAATTTGATTTTGATGACCAACTGGATTTTTATGATCAGTTTGTAGTGCCCCGATAAAAGCATGATGTTGTTTGGTACCAGTTGCAAAGGACAGGCTATTCCATCTGACCCAACTAAAGCTCTGCATGCAGTACAACGATTTTTGGCTTCGTATTTTACTGGGGCAACAGGCTCCTGTTACATACTTTCCAGAATTTGAATATCAAATCAAGTTTCTATACTCTGTTTTCCTTAGCATTAAGACCCACTCACTTGTTGGTACTGTTCCTCTTTTTTTCAATATAATTGCCCTTCCCTATGCTGCACAGGATGGTAGCCTGATCTAGTGCTTGGGGTTTCAGAATGGGGCACACAATTTTATAAATCTTTTAAGCAACACAACTTTGTCGTAATTGTAGCATATAGAGTTCATATGTTGTAAACTGAAAAAGAATGGGCAGTATTTACGGTCTTGAAAAAGATGACTTTGTTAGGCACACTTTCTATTTTAAATGAGGCTTCCTCCTCTAGATTGCAGAATGTAGCAAAACACTGACAATCATTTTGCTAAATTGTAGGTATTTATATGTCTTATATATGCATAAAAGTGTAACATTTGTGAGGAATAGGTTTTAAAGAAGTACAAAAATGGGCTTTGTTTTAGTTCTCTACTTTGGTTAATACCCTTAAAGATTAAGAAGATATTGAGGAATTTGTTGTAAGATTTATTTATTTTTGTAACTAAAAAGCATTTGATTTTAACAACTGTGCAGTGTGACACAGGTCATTAACGATGAACAGAAGTTATATTCCCAGTTAGGTTAAAAAAAAAGCAGATACATGGCTTGATATGACCTGGTACAATGTAGTTGATGACAGGTGACTTTGATGGAAATGAAAAGTGTAATGTATTTTTACGGTTTAGTAGTTCTTTTTTCCTTGAAGATGGGCACTTTAAAATGCTTTTTAAGAAGTAGAGTATTGTGCTTTTCAAGCTTTTTAAAGTAAGATAGAATTAAGTGTGAAACATATATTTATTATATCTGTGGGTTCTGTTTAACTGCTTTTACATTATATATCTATTTGTTTTAGACCTTACTAATTATGATTGTCAGAGATTTATGTTACTGATATAAAGTTATTTCGTTTGATATACAGTCATCCTAACACAATTATTTGCTAGGAATTTACCATTGTTAACATTTTACAGTATTAGAAACTGGTTTTGAGGAAAATTAACATGCATGAATATATATTGCCTTCATATAAAACATTTTGTTAGCGGTATTAGGGCAATCAGTTTTTGCACGGGCCCACACAGATGCATTTTTACAGTTCATTATGACATTTAATTTTTAAGAAACTCTTTATTTGTTATGTCTAAACTTTATCAGGTTTCTATCTTTATTTTCGGCAGAACTTTGTATAATTCATCAAGTAGCCTCTCACCTAGCTTGTATTGACTTAGTTAAATGTCTTGCCAGTAGTCTTGTTGCATAGATTTGTGGGACAGGTTTAAGTATTATCTGACTCGCTACATTATAGCACTTTTTTTGAAATACTCAAAGCACAACAGATCTCTTATGGTACAATATTGTTTTCCATATCTCAGGGCGTTTGTATATGTTTGAAGCGCCGTCCTTTCTTACCCTGTTTGGTATTATTCTTTGTACAATCTCACACTTCATTTAACTTGCTACATGGAATTGTTTGATATAGTGGTCAGTATTTCTAGTGCCCACATGGGCTTATAACAGTTTAATAGATATTTTACAGGGTATATTAAAGATGTGATCGATATTTGGGATTCAGTAATTTGAAGTTCAGCTCATGGTGTGAGAAAGAACAACAACTTGGTTGTGATCTGTAGCTGATGTGTAGGCAGTTGAATGCCAGTACAGAGCGTAACCTGTGTCTTATTCACGGTTTATTCAGTATCTCTTTGTCATAACTTTTTTCAGCTCAGATTATCTCATAGTCACAGTAAGGCATTGAAATTGATATCGGAGGAGATCTATGAAGTAGTATTCATCTCAGGTGTTTTTATACTATTTCCTGAAAAAATCATTTTAGAGAAAGTAGTCAAGGTTCATTCACTACATACCAGACTGTTGCTTGAAAATAATCTAGTCTATTCATTTATTGGTATATAACAGTCCCACGACCATGCAGCCATTTGCATTTTTATATTTTGTATCTCTGTTGTTCTGGGGACATCTTTAATTTCTTCTTAGCTTCATGACTAAATTCTTAAGTCTATACTGCTGACACTGGGAAAACCTTTGGGAATGTGTGCCTTGATGTGTCGACTACATTTTCTCTAAAAGCAGATTGGTTAATGCATGGGTTGCTTGTTCATTTTTTGCTGGCCAAACGACTCTTTTGTGAGCTCTTTGTTTCTGACACCATTTGCTCCTACAGCTGTGAGACATCACATTATGTCGAAACTGTGTTTCTGCTCTTCCTTCCTGGTCGCTTTATTCATATACATTTTTCACTTTAGGTTTCACAGCAAATATTTAATAACAAAGATTTCCTGAACACATTCCTAGGTCCTGAATCCTCTGATGTAATATATTTCAACCATGTAATAAGTACAGACAGCAGAATGGTAACTTTTTGGTAGTTTGAAAAGGGCGAACAAAGTGTTTTTGCATTACATTCTTTCATGGTCCGCCCTACCATAATAATGTTGTTTAGGTATTCTGGCTGCATGACACAGTGGGGCATTCACATTTATAGACAATTGATTGATTCTTTTGTCAAACAGAACATGAGCCGAAGAACACCTCTGCCTTTCATCACTTCCCTTATCTAGTCCACCAGTATTTTGCAGAAAATTTGGGTAGCAATTTGCTTTAATTAACATTGTTTGTTAAGATTGTTATATCTGTGAAGGAACTAGCCTTTCTTCTCCCTGCAGTTTGGCATGGTTATTCCTTTCCTTATCAAATTTTGTGTAAGACAGGTGCAATGAAAAGTAATGTTTTACTAAAGTTCCCTGTTTTAGAAAAAATTTGCAACAGGTTAAAACTCCTTGTAGCAGAAAATACTTTGACATTTTCTCTGAAAACGAAACATCATTTCTAATGCCTCCTCGTAAACAAAATATTCCTTTTATAAAAAGGCTTGGCTTTCCTGGTTATAAGGAATATACATTTATGACTTGAAATTTTTTCAGCATATATCTAAATCCAGTTTGAGCAAAACTACCAACAGGTCAGTATTGGAAAGCACACCATATCATATATACCTTTTTAACTTTTCTTATGCATGAAATATTTTAGATCCCCAATTTTGCGAATTGATTCTATGACCTTTACTAAATACACATTAAGATTTCACAGGGAGTGCAATTGTAGAAACCACATGGGACAACCCAGCTATTAATTTGCAAAGGAAATCTCTGTATTGGCATTCTTCGATAACGTATAAAAATCGAAAACCAGACACAATTCCCTCAATGAGGATCTTTAGTCTTATCTCAGTCAAGAAATTGTTTCAAGGAATAGGCAGTTGAAAAGGTTAACCTTGACACAACACGTAAAGTTCTTCGAGCAAGTGCATTGGATTCAGGAAAAACTGTTAAAGAAACATAGCTCTAAAACATAGAAAATAGCATTATGACTGTGAATTTCTTTCTGAATAATAAAAATAATTGGGAGATATAACTAGAGCCTAACATAACAGAAAAATGTCGATTCAGACATCTCCAGAATGTATCCACTACTAGTGCTAATGTACAGATGGTGCAAATAGAAAGTCACAAATAACATATTGGGCGTTACTTAAAATGGAAAGTCCTTTTTTATTAGCATCTGCAAAATGCTGATGATGCCAGTGTGGACAGGTACACTATATTCGCAGAACAGATATTTCATCCTCTTTGCAGCTGTAACATACAATGTGTCTTTTGATTTATTGTCATTGGTGACTGTATGACATTGCTGATACAGATCATACTGAGGAATTGAATTGATGCTTCTGTTGGCATGATGCTAGATCTAAGAGTAATCATATTGCATTTTTCTTAACAGGTTAGTTTAGTGATTTTAGTCATTTCTTTACTGTGCACACACACCTTCCTGTTGGGGGGATATTCAGTCACCCACCAGCAAATATTCATAAGTTCTTTTGAAGCGTGGAGTGTGCTATATAAACCTGGATGTAGTACATCTGTTAAATCCTTCCTTTCTTGGAAATCCGACAACTGCCTTAGTTTGTTCAGTAAAACTGTAACAAGCTCCATTATATTCAGCCAATCGGAGTCTTCATAAGTCCTATGTAGACTCGTTATCTTGTCACAAACTATTCGAGTTATTCATTTGGTGCAAAGGAGGTGGCCTGCTGAGTGATAAAATGCTTTTCAATACTTTTGAGGCTTGATGTCCTGGCAGCAATTAAGTTTGCCGAGAAGGTTAGCTACTAATATCATTGCTCCTTCAATTTTATATGGTGTGATAAACTTCCATGCTGGAAAGAAGTACATGCCTTTCGAGTGGGTGTAAAAGTATAACAACGATTAGCTTTGTAAAGTCCAGTTTGACTTCTCCTTTTCACTTTTTTTTTTTTACATTTCTTTATTGCGGTTTCAATGTACACTTCTTCTTTCTCTTATTTTGATGTAACGCCTTTCTTTTCCTTGTACTGTTTGTTCAAAATGAAACTAATGGTGGTGGCTCTTGCATCTGATTACCGGACGTCCAAAATCAAAAAATGTTATTTTAACTGGCATCAATGTGTAATTGTTACATTCATCTTCACTTAACAGCCAAGTAAACCACCAGCTCAGCGAACACGTTCTTCAACTGTCACATGTGGTGAAGGACCAACGGTAATCATTTTTCCTGATGTCTCTGAAGATAAGAGGTGGTATCTACTTTGTATTTGAACTGATTGTGCTACTTTCCTCCTGGATTGTCCTGTAAGGGTTCAATACTTCATGGGCTCGTTCATAAATTGTTCTTTGGCAAAAGTGGGAGTTGCAGTCAGAGTGCAGTAATAATGCAGTGTTACATCTTTGTCGTATTCCGAGTTACAAACTATTACAGAGAATGGCATTTTTTTCAGTTTCAGAAAGCTAAATGCCATATTCTACCTTCTTTTGGTTTGCCTAACAGGTCTGAAGAATTTCTAATTATCTTATGCCTCAAACTCACGTTCTGTCCCCATACAGAATCAATGCTTACAATAGGTTCATCACTATTTGTTGAGCTCAAACTCAAACAGCATTGGCCAAATCACAGTACTCTCTCATTCAGCCGGTCCTCTACCTATGTATTAATATGAAAGTTTCTGCTTTTATCTAGTCAGAAATGCATATGCAGTAGAGCTTTTCAGTTGTGCTCACTTGTGGTCACGCTCCAGACATTATTATCCTTTTAGGGTTTCAGCCAGCACATGAGCAGTCCGCCTCCAAGCACTGTCACTGATCGTGGCCTTAAGGCCCTGGTGGTGCATAACCAATATTCCCAGAAAAATCAACGCATAAAAGCCATAATCTATGCTTTATGCACATTCCTCCTTTCTCAAAAAGTCATATGGTTGTGGTTATCTGGTCAACATAAACAACCCAACCTCTGCTTAGGTCTAGATATTCTGGAATTTGCATGATGACTGCTAGTTCCAACTTGTCAAAAATGTAAATCTGTGGCTCTTCTTTTGCTTCTTTATATCTTTTTAACTCGTCCTTGTGGGATCTTCTAAATCTACTGACATACTCCTGTTTGACCAAGCAAATTTTTCAGCCCCCTTCTTGACCCAATTGAGCGTATGTCACATAGTCTTCTTTTAATGGACAATGTTAAATAAATTCTTATATTGTTATATAGGTTTTATTATTCATGTCATTTAAAGAGTAGCTAATTTTTGCTTTCTCACACACCATTAAGTTTATCATGTAAAGCTTAATGAAGAGAAATATATCTCCACTTGAGTAGTTCTTATGACATATGTGATATGCAAATCAATGGATGCGTTTTTTCATTAACTTACTCATTGGAACGATTCATGTCTTTATCTTGAGGCTAAAGAGGTATATCTATGTCAGAAATATATACCTGACTGTATGGTGCAATATTTAACTTAAAGAGCTTACTGGAAAAAAAATTATAATTTTATATTGTGTCTTTTAATGATCATTGTTTAAAAATAGTAACAAGCAATCCTGTCATTTAACTCTATATACCTCACTGATGATACACCAGATACAAATATTTGGTTTCTCCAATGAAAGTGAGATTTTTATGCTCTCAGCCAAAGTGAGCAAGAGTAATTTTTAGACTGGTCCGACCCTTTACAATCATTTTCTTCTGTTTGCTTTCCCCTCTAAAATCTGGTGCACAATTACTTCATTCTACTTTAATTTAACCTTAGTGAAAAATATCTCTTCTACTACTAACGCTCACAAAATCAGAACTCACCAGTGATTTCTTCGAGCGAGGCGGCTTCAACTGATCTCACAAAACTTTAAAATCAAATAGCCTTTTTTGCCCTATCACCGCAGCTATGTTTATATTTACATTAATATTCATTTGACAGCCGGGTACACCTCCAGCTAGGAGACCACGCTCTTCAACTGTGGCAGGTGGCGAAGAATCTACGGTAATGATCTTTTTCCTAAAGCAGTAGTATGTGAACACAGACATTGGACTCGTTTGCAGAAGTCTTTGTATGTTTATTACGGGTTGTCAGGATGAGGTATATGAGGTGTGCCTTTGTTCCGAGGGGGGTCGTTGTAGAGCTTTATATTGCCATCATCATCAGTAATCTATGGCAGTAACCATTCTGGGAAATCTAAAACTATTAGTTTCAGAAAAAGATATTGAACTCTCTTGTCTTTTACTAAATGCACTTAGACCTTGCATCAGTGACCTGGTCCCTGCAGCCTCTCTTTCTGTTGTACTTTACATCCATACACCTCTATTATCTACATGTTTCTTTCGCAGTGTTCCATATTCAAAAGAGGAAAGGAAGCCCTGGTTATATTAAGATTTCCTAAAATTAACCTTGCACCCACTTATTTTCAGAACACCCAGTAGCACCGGGTTCTGTCTCCCAGTCGCCCAATAATTAATAGCTGCAGAGACATGACATTCCTGCACAAAGTGATTAAAGTAGCTATTGATAACCTATATTTAATTTTTTTAAATTTTTAATCTCAAGATCAGTTTTTCAAAGTTGATTGATCACTTTATTTCATATTGGGAAGCACTCGTACAACAGAGACCAGTGCATCATTGTGGTCTTGGAGTGCTTTTAGACATCTGAGAATGTCTAGAACGATAATTTAAAAAAACTAAAACATTTTGTGGTTTTGCTTTTTCTTTAAAAGAAAATATGCAGGACTCTACAGTGCATTTAAAAACAGCATTTAAGAGGGAGTAGAACTTTAAGCTCTCTCACCACAGCTTGTAGTAGTCAGTGGCGCAGGTATAGGTAGAAGTGAGGCATAATAATCCTAATTTGGAACATTGCTGACCCAGTGTCAAGTTTTCTCTGGTTTTAAGTATGTATGAAGCAATCCTTTGTAAACAACCAAGGACTATGCATTTCCAGTTATAAATTGTTCACAAACGAAAAGCCTTCGCTGGTGGTTCCAGTTCAGGACCAATGAAAATATAAAATGTTTTTTTTTAACTGAATTTTATTAATTTCAGTAAAATAAAGTAACATACCATGCAAGAGTGCAGTTTCAGACCTATTATCCCATCAATTACATATTAAAGGTGATGACAGACATGCTCTCTTTACATTCACCATGTGCAATAGCTTCAGGTCGGTACAAATAATTATCAACACAATTTATGGAGTCATCCAAGACGACAAGCTAAACCTCTGATAACGAGTACAATAATTTCTGACTAGGTAGTCAGGAAAATATTAAGAGTAGCATTCTTCTATACAATCAGCCCTCCGCATCAGAGCTGTCATCGGAGCTCGAGTCACCGTCATCATGTAGTTTTTAAAGCAGTTAGGCCCCTAACAATACCTAGTCAGCCGCCCTGTTGTCATTGATTGACCTTTTCATATAGTGGTCCCCTGCCACCCCCTAATCCAGTAGGTCCCTCAACCAGTTATCCAGCAACGGAACTCTAGTGCCCAACCACCCGATGGCCGCACAACGTCTCGCCAAGAGGAGGGGCACCTGAACAGGTTTGTAGGGTATTTTCAGTCTCTTGAGTCTAACCACCATGCCCAATAAACAAGCCAGTGACATTTGAGAATTGGATATCCCAGTGGCTTCCTCTCTGCGTGACAACACTTGTCTCCAATAATCCTGGACTTTCGCACATTCCCAGGCCAAATGGCACAAATTGGCACCTTCTCCCCCCTAACACAACAGCTCCCCACAACATGCACACGTAGGTCCTCTAGGGGGAGCCAATATGTTCAATTTATATGGTGTGACATATGTTCGGTGCAGAAAGTGAAGTAGTTTGAATCTGTTCTTACTGTACACTTGGTGCACCAGGGATGTTGCACTTGCCCAATCTGAATTGGACATTTTAAAATCTCTTTCCCAGGACCCATGCGCTGCAAATTGTTGGTGCTGTATGTCGCACCTGAGGGCCCTATAAAAGAGGGTAGTGACATTCATCTCCCCCATCCAGTCAGGCCGTCTAGCACCCTAGAGGGCCGTGACGCAGTTGGGAAATCTACCCCGAGGGCCCTCACAACGCTCTGCAGCTTAGCATTGTGCAGAGGTCTTCAAACTTTTTTGATGCTGAGACCCATTTGTCAAATTATTTTAGGCGTAAGGACCCCTTTCGTTTAAAACTTTCTAGAACCTGGTACTCCTCATCATTGACAACTATCAACAATCATAAACGCCCCAAAGTCCCACAGCAAATAATTTGTATGGTCGGGAAATAATACTATACAGTGTTGAGTAAACCAAAGGTCAGTGAGCATGGGGATGTAGTCAAAGGTGTAGCTAAATACAAACAGCCTCATTAATGAGTGATTGGTGTAGGGCAGCGCTGTACGTCTTCTTGCTGTGCTGCCCCATGCCAATGTGAAAGGGCTGGAATGCGCTGTATTTATGAAATACGGTGCATTCCTATCCTTTTTCCTCGTGTTGGTGTACAAATTGCTGCGTAGCACCAACCTAGGGAGGATTGGTTTTGTACAGGAAGGGGCAACTTTCTTAAAAAAACAATCCCAAGAGGTGTTTTCCTCTTTCTTTTTGAGCTGCAAAATGCAGCACACATGGGAAGAATGAAGAGAAATTGAAAATGTTCTCCCCGTTACGCCTCCACTGGGAAGGCTTCTGTTTTTGGAACGGCACCAGGTTTACTTGATTTTGTAACTATGGGACAGCATCAAAATCCATAGGGGTTGCGTGGGAACCCCACATTTTTGCTGTATTTTTGATTAAATGCAGGACTGAGTGTTACGACCTGCACTCGCGTATCAGTAATTGTGGCAAAGTGTCTGAAATAAATAATGCTTAATTGTTGCAATAAAGCGTGAAGAGGCAGCCAAATACACACCCCTCTGCCAGTCATTTGTCCCTCACCTCATCTACCCCAGACGTTCTTCGATGAAAATGTATTTAAGTACCAACGGTAATTATATTTTTGTTACAACAGTGTCAGCAGAAAGATGGTGGAATAATCTTGGAGGTGAAGAACATTAAATATTCATAATTTTATAGATTGATTCCTGTTGACCTGCATCGTTTTGGGGTTTATTTAATGGGGTGCTGCAGGAGAAATGAGAATTGCTGTTGTGACACCGTGTTTGTTGTGGTACGTTTTCACTAATGTTCTGGGGTTATATTGACTGCTTTGGACAATGTAAATCTTTTAATTCTGCCTTTACTTGCTCCTCTTGGCCTAACATTTACATTGATGAATCTGGGTCTCAAGCCTGCCATTCAGTGTTCAAACGAGGGCTTCCAGTAGGCTGAAAGACAATTTGTTGTTCTCATTGCACAATTGGTCTAGCCTCACACACATACCATCTTTGTGCTGCCATTAGAACAGGTATATTTGTATTACTGAAATCTTCATGTAGGTTTGAATTTGTTTGATATACCACCCCCGTAGCTTCATAGGATTGTATTATGGCTTCGCTTCATCCTGTTTTTAGTGTCGAACTGCATTATTACCCTTCTACTGTTATCTCCGATCTCCCTTCTTCCACACTTTTAGGAATTGCTTGCCGTAAGGTGATCGTTCTCAGTTAAGGGTTCCAATTTTGAATGGGAGCTAGGGCCCATATTTCCCGACATGCTCTTTAGAGAAGGACAGGAGCCACCCGTTTAGAGAACCCATAAACTCGAGAATTGTTTTAATTTATGGAATATTTCTTTAATAAATTATATTTCCAGCTTTTTTATTTTGAACAACGCACACGATTTTTGCTGACAAAAGCTGCCCTTCATTTGTGCAATCCCTTATATTCTTGGTGGTGTCCCCTGTCCTTCCTTTACTACAGGCAGCTCCTTCAGGTATTTTTAGTTAATGAAAAGGTCATAGATTCTGCATTTTTGGTGAAGTACGTTTCCAATGGAATACTTTTAAATGCAGATTTCTGATCTATAGAATATTCCTAGGAGCCAGACTGGATCCGGGAATTGTTTTCTGCAATCCGCCAGAGAGTGGCACCTTAAGACTCCACAGTGAATTCATACCACCCATGGAAGTAACAGAGCAGAGCCGCTTCAAAGTGCCACGTTGGTGTTGACGGTTCCCTACAGCATAGACCTAAACTCTGCTCCCAACTTAGTCACTTTTCCCATGACTCCATACTTTATTGCATACAGTGTGCCACCGAAGATATTTGCCCTAAAAAACAACCGGATTCAAGCCATGATGAAACTGATAACTGTCACTCACCCACACGATGTGTGTCTATTGTGCTTGGGCTCTCGTCACAACTCAGTTTTGGGATAAGTAGGCGTCATGCACCAGAAGGCAATCTGGTAGCGAGAGGCTAAGCTTTACATTGATGTGAAAACAGAGGTCCCACTCCAGGTCACGAGGCTTCTCTCGTCGCTAAGCTTTACATTGATGTGAAAACAGAGGTCCCACTCCAGGTCACGAGGCTTCTCTCGATTGTGGTCAAGAAGTCATTCCCATGTGAATTCTAGGGTTGGATGGTGAACTCCACTTGTGGCGTTCTCCACGTTAGGTGGCACTCACGGAGTTCCGAAAAACACCGCTCCACGTAGCAGTTTTTTTCCTCACTTGTGCTCATCAACATCAAGTTGGTAAGCGAGGAAAATCCACCTCTCAGCAAGATTTTTCTTCATTCGTGCTCGTCAAGTTCGCAAGCGAGGGAAATCCATCGACAGGCAAGAATTCTCAACGCGTGCGGTCGGATTTCTCAATGCGAGTGGCCGCGTAAGCTAGCTACCGCTCACTTTGAGAAACCTTCTGTTCGCGTTGAGAAAGCTGCCGCTCGGGTAGAAAGTTTACTCAAGTGACAGAATGGAAGCAGCGCCCGCTTGCGTCGTGCATTGTGCCATTTGCGATAATTTCACAGTGCATTCATACAACTAGCACTGAAAATTATCGCAAACTGCATTTTTCTAATTTCCTCCGCCGCTTGTGAGCTCCGCATAGCGCAGCAGAGTTTTTTTGCACTTCGCCTAACTCTGCGAGATCCTCCCAGCATAGTGAAGTCTAATTCCACTCGAAGTTTTCTGGTAAGTCGATGACAAAAATGTGTTGTAAGCTCAAGAAATCCACGTCCCCATACCCCACTTCTGGTAAGAAATCACTAGACTGTCACTCAAAAAATTTAGTGCCTTCTGCAT
Source organism: Lissotriton vulgaris (assembly GCF_964263255.1). NCBI lineage: Eukaryota > Metazoa > Chordata > Amphibia > Caudata > Salamandridae > Lissotriton > Lissotriton vulgaris. Next base: position 289,705,715 of record NC_141689.1, read on the forward strand.
TTGGTCCAGGTATGCTCTGAATTTCCTCAGACTTCATTGACCCCACAGCCACCAGACTCGCCTTTGAGCGCCACTGAGCCACTGGAGCCACTAAGTGGAATTCCGCTTGCCCTGGGGCACATCTTTTGAGTCCTCCTTGTCAGTGCTGGCACCAACATAAGATAGGACGGCATTTGTTGGTAGGTCAAGATGCCAGCATCCTAACCTGCCATGTTTGAAATGGACATACCTTAAGTGAAGAAGGAAAGCATGACTTTAATTTAAAAGAGGCGTGGTCCAACAACGTGGTTATCCATTACACCTAAAGAAAGTAATCTGGAGAATCCGAAACTCACTCCTGGCCAGTCAGACATTACGGAGCGGGGAAGTACACTCGAGAGAGAGTTATGTCTGTGGGGACACTATATAAACTGCCTTGCCTGATCATTCCACAAGAAGATGTGGGGCAGGTCAGCAGTAATCTGAATTGCCCTTTGCTTCTTTCTTTCTTTCTTTCTTTCAGGGCAAACGGCCTTGATATAGAATGGATATATCCGAAGAGAACTGTTGATAAAGAATACTGAGATATACTTGAAATGGAAACTGAAATCTACATGTACAGAACATGAACTTATGTTTCTGTAAAATGAAATCATCAATTACTAAAGACTTGTATCCCGTTCCACCGACATCTGCTGGTTAGATTCAGATTCAATATTATACAGTTCTCTCTTGGTAACTATCCAGTATGGGGAAAACCTGAACAATCTACTCCCTGTTGCTGTGATAATTTTTCGGATCAATCGCTAATGCATTTTATCATGTTTTGTGATTTCTTTTCTGATATCCGAAAACAGTTTTTACTACCACTATTGACAGAGGCGGGGTTTACACAAGTGCGTCCTGCACTACCTACACCTACTGGGCAGTACTATGGTGATTTTTGGGGTTGCAAGTTTTCTGGTTGCAGCTAGGCGTAATAAGGCAAAAAGAGCCGCTGATGGACAATTAAGAGGCATACCACATCATTTAGGCTCTGACAATATTTATATTCGACTAGCCTTTAACACTTATTGTTTTTACTGTGGCCTGCCACTACTCTCTCCATTTAGATACTACGAGTCTAGTCAAGTCAAATCAGCTTTATTCGATTAATTAAAATCATAAAAGCAATCACATGACATTTTAGATAAAATCAAACAGTTCATATATTAAAAAAAATCATTTCACGTTCATAAATATACTATAAAAGTGATTTAAAATATTAAAAAGGAAACAACGTATACAAATGGATAACAATCAGTTAAAGTGCGGTAATGCAACTTCTGGAAAGTCAGCGTTTTGTCCCTGATGAGTTGAATCATGTTTTTTTTGTACTTATAATCGCCAGCAATCACCAGATGAGGCCATTATGCCAGGACATTCACCAGGTTTTAAACAAAGAGTAAAACGGAAGAAATTTTCAGTGGCCTGCAGCCACAGTGAAGAGTTTGCCCCCGGTCCACCCAAGAGCACTCTATGAACCTCAGTGTGGGCTTTGAAAAATTCATATTGTGGTCGGTGGTGCTAAAGAAGGGCAATGGCGCCAGCCGTAGATTTCTTGGGGGACTGCCAGGAGTGTGGAAGATTCCAATGAAAGCCCCTCAACATTCTGGAAGTTCTCCAGCAAATTTGTAGGAAGATGTGAAACTCTTAAAAAAATAAGACTCTTTCTATTAAACTAGTGAAAGGATTATTCATGTATAATTTGTAGAGGGCTCACGACTGCAACTAGTCCGGAATCCTGTGAAATCCTCATTCTAAAAAAAATATCCCTTACTGAAAAGATCATTGATCTCACACCTTCAAACACAAACAGTCCCGTCCAAGCATGGTGACTTTTTAAGACGCTGGTGAGTAGACCACCCATATTCAGGATATTTTAGAAGAAAGTTAGCACCTTATAGTATAAGTGAGTTTGAAAAATCGCAAGAGGAAAAATAATGGGTAAAAGAGTGTTCGTCACTTCGTCATAAAAAATGTTTGTGCATCTATTTTTTATTGTCAGGAAGGTGAAATATTCTACTGAACCACTGTAACCAGCATCCATACTATTTTTATGATCACTGCAGCCACAGCTTGATTGAATATAATAAATAGGATGCATAGTCAGTATTTTCAATAGCATTGTAAATTGTAATACGGGGATCCATTGTGATTCGTGTATATGTTTTCTTTATAACTGATTACTGTATATTTGTAATATATCTTTTATAATAAATGTGCACTTTGTTTCTTAAATTATGACACAGTTGATGTTTAATGTTGAAAGTGTGGTGATGTAATTTTACTGGAAGTTGAAAAGAAACACTTTATTAATCCATCATACATTAGTGAATCATCATTTATGATTTTAGTAATAGAAGTTGGTAAAAATGGTTATTTACACAGCAATAAGAGAGAAATAAAATGAATGGCACATTTCCAACACTGTTCCCATTATTTAGGGGGTGTTTTATTGATAGTGTTGTGCTTCTGGCAGTATAGCTGCTTAACTACTATAAGAATTATTAAATGGTGCTAATATACTCTACCATTGTTGGCAAGATGGAACAGAGCAAATGCGTCAATGGTTTTATAAAGAACAATGTCCTACCAGCTCGGTACACAGTGATGGTGTACTTACTAGACTTGAAAGATTAAAACTCCACTTTCCATGTTAGAGTTTGTGTATTTTTTTAGTGCCCTGACCATCCTCCTTAGACTCCCTGTAGGTGTAGTTCCTTGTTTTGGTCAGGAATTGATTCCATCCCTCTTATGTACATCATCTGACAAATGCAAAATTTCGACCAGCGATTGTTGCTATCTGGGCTGCAAGAGCTATACATTCAGACACTAAACGCTCAGATGTGACACAACACTAATATATAGTAATTATTTTTATTGTTTTTACTTGACGCCTGGACAGTGTCTAGATGTGCAGAGTCCTGTTTTCTGATTTGCATTTCTAGAGAAGGGAACACTTATCAGTTCACGAAAATAATATTGCATAGTCCTCAGCTTCTTAAACCATGTCATAATATTTTCTAAGTGTGCACATAATATATATTCCTATTGTATGATTCCAAAGAAAAACTACGAACTGAAGCTGGTAGGCTTAAGAACCCTATGTGGTATTGTGGTCACAAAGAGTTATTTGCTAGATTGCTTTGATTTTCTTTTTTTGCCTAGGTTTTTAATGATCTCCGTTTTATATTGTCACCGAGATAGTATTTGTGCTACAATAAGAGTTGCTTATGTGCTTAAGTAAGAAGTCTAATATTTTAGCAACCATGATATTTGACCTTGAGACCCTTGAGAGCCGATTAATTGTCGAGTTGCCAAAGATTTGTTAATTTGAATTAGCCAAGCTCCACGTTATGCTCCTTACATATCAAGTGTACTGACAGTCATCTATGTAATGTGGTACGCTGTTCTTGGTGTAAAGAGTTTAGATTTTTTGTAAGGAAGTAGTGCTCTGTGTCCACCTCGAGCACCTATAGTCTTCTCTTTCAAGCTTCTTGTGACTGCAGACATAATGACTGTTATCCACTCTGGTGCCTCATGTAGCCTGGTCTTTACAATAAAAGTACCATTAATTAAAGAAGAAATATCTAGTGAGTGATTAAATTGGCAAATCCTTCTCTGTGGGCCATTTTTAAAAGACCCGCTATTTGCATTTGCTTTAGCCGTGGCCACTGTCCCGCAGCCCCCTGGATCCACCCTAACTCCAAACGATGATTGCTGGCTGCATCTATGATTCAAGACATCAGTTGAAGCCTATGTAATGGATGATCACTCAATACTGGCAATCAAAGCTGCTCACTAAGAAGAAAGAAGCTTTTGTTTATTCTTTTGTTATTACAAACTTTCCGATGTCTTTCTTTTTTTAAAGAAAAAATACAATTTGAAATGTTGCATACTGAGATTATTAAGATTATTGTTGTGTGTATTTGCTATCTCAGAATAAATGCTAGTAGGAAACCCCAAATGTTGACAATGATTTCTTGCATAAACAGCCATCAGTGGCCTATGTGCACACCACACCGGGCTTACCATCAGGCTGGGAGGAGAGGAAAGATGCTAAGGGACGTACTTATTATGTCAATCATAACAATCGAACAACGACATGGACGCGACCAATTATGCAGGTACAGTATGCAGATAACTGTCCAGCCTAAACATGGTCCTCATGGTTTACAATGTCAAAATTAGCAATAGGTATTTTTTAAGCTACTTTCAAGTAGCTCATGATTTGTAATGGGAAAGTAGTTTAGACCATATTGAAAGTGAAAATGTTTAGAAAGACCAAACGTTGCTTGGGTTTGAACATGTTTGAAATTAGCATTCAGTTGCAATTCCTGAATTCTGAACTCTTACTCAGCGTACAAAGGTTAAGAAAACAGATGCCATTGCTTGGCCAAGTCCTTTCCACCAAGAGCTCACATGGCAAAACCTCTGGGGGAAAAAAACCTCACCTCGGTCTCCTTATTAGCACCAGTGAAGGATGGCCTCTAGGGCCCACGTCTATATCTTGTTCAAGCAAATTCCGTAAAGTCCTACAAGGCATTCTTTTTTTGTTTTCTTTTTGGCTAAGCTCTCTCTAAAATATCTGAATTTATTTTTAAATGTGAGGCAAGTTACTTGCATTCAAAATGTGGCATACTTTGTTTTATACATGCTGATAATTTTTTATTTCAGCACAGGCTAGAAATAAATAGATTTTTTTGACTTTGATAGATGATAGAACACTAAGAACTTAGTGAGTCCTGCCCGACTGCCATTTTTTGTTGCTTATTTGTGGGCTGTTTCCTTCTCTGGTTACCTTTGCTGGATATTTATTCTCTAACAGTAGGAGAAATAAGGGATTCAAACCAAATGAAGTAACAACTTGATTATGGAAGCATTGCTGCGCTAGTTTCCAATAGATACCAATCGACCCATTTGACCCATTTGAATTAGGTGATTATAAGAGTATTTAATCAACTATTTTAGATTAACAAATTTTCCTCTAATATTAAAATATGAATTGAATCTATGTTGTCCACAAATATGATGATGGTCTGCCTGAAACCCAGATGAAATAGTAGAGTTAAGTTAATCTGTGTAGCTCAGTGTTGTGGAGCATTCTTTGTCTGTTCTGCCTCCAAGGACTGAGTTTAAGGCCCCTCTGGTCCTGATCCTGTTTTCATGTAATCCAGGTAAAAACTATTACGTGGTAACTTTTTTGGCACGCCCAGAGAAATAAGGCTAGAGTTGTGTGGAGTTGGGTCTTTCTTTAATGTCCGGCTTATTTCTACTTCAGAATAAGGTTAACCTTTTTTTCTGGCTTTAGCAAAGATGTGGCTGGTGCAAGTTATGAAATGTTACCTATGGCACACCAGTGTTAGTCACATGGACTCCAACTTGAACAATGGTGATAGTGCTTGCTATCTTTATGTATCTGAACTGCCTAATGTATTGCTCCCATGCAGCTACCAGTAGGAGTTTTTTGACAATGCGCGTGTGGGCATACACCTTCCTGTATACACTGGTGTTTCCCCAGCAATAAGGCATTTGTCTGTGGCAGGGGATACCCTTGTTTTTCCAGGTATTTATGCCTTTCAGGCTACCTTTAAATACCAAGTCAACAGCTTGGCCATGATAAGTCTTCCAGTGGATTCTTTGAGGCTTTTAGGGTTTAGAGAATCCAGTTAGTTGGATGTATTCATTGCAAGTTGTAGCAGCACTACAAGCTTTCTCTTCAGAGGTGGTGTAGCATCCTCATCATGTATGTTGTTGCCTACTGTTGATATGAACAGATAGTTGTTCTTGAAGTGCATGAAGCTATTCTTCAGACTTTTAACTTTCATTAAAGCTCTCCTAGCAGAATAAGAGTTACATATATATTAAAGATGGGTAGGCATTTTATAGGCTGTTTGAGAATGAAGCAGAACACTATGGGAGCCTTAAATTCTGCTACATCCTCACCTTTTATCCTGAACTGAGGACTATAAAAATGGGTGCTAGGGTATCCATAGGGCCCTGGTTCGCTAATGACAGGGGCTCACCATGCCTACTGATAGGCCGGACTGAATCTTCCACAGGAGATGTGCCTGGTTTCTAGACTCTTGTCTGAGATTGACTGTACGATATTGACTCTATCTTCCCTCTGAATATACCTAATCTTTTATATCTAGAGCTTATGTAGTGCCAAATTAATTGAATGCAGAAAATGGGTTACATGTTGTCCGGTGGCCGTCTGTTTCCTGCTGAAGAAGTGTAGGTGGTTGTTCTGTGTGAGCCTTTCTGCCTTGCAGGTTATGCATTTTCATAAAGTGATCAAACATTTGTGTTTTGTCACAGAATTGCCATTGCTTCTACGTTGCCTTTACCGATAATCTTTCATCACCCTGAATGTCATTATGCTACCTTATGGGTTCTGAAATTTGTAGTAGTCACCTGCACAATTTTAACCTATTGAAATAGTGCGCCCAGAGACCATTAGTTGTAAAGCGAATGCAAAAGACTACAAACATGGTTTCCTGCCAACATACTATGATCTGCCATTGAGTTAGCTACCCCAATGTACTCATTAGTCTCTCAAATTAATTAATGGAGAGAACTAACTTAGATGACCTTCAGCGTCTGCTTTCTGGAGGACTGCAGATGTCTTCGATACATTACTTACAGGAATTTCCAATATATTGCAGAGAGTCAGACAACATGGCAGGAGTGATTCGGGGAGTGTGATGATTGCATTCTTAAAAATGTATACAGTCTTACCTTTCTATATTTTGTCCATCAATATTTTGTCCATAATGTTTGTCCCATGCTATTCTAGACTCGATAATCAGTAGCCCTTCGAATGTGATTATACTGATAACACTGAGTTTTTGGACATCATCACTTGCATGTCAATGAGTGTTTTATTCATGGTCGAGGAAGAAGTACATTGCTCAATCAAATCATGAAACCTCAACTTAGCTTTTCTATCTTAGCTGAAGGAGGATAACATCCTGTAAATGTTTACTATGATTCTCATGCTCCCCATAATGTGTTGTCCATAAAAACCTTCATATGTAGGTGGGACAATTTCCGAGGGACTCTACGAATGCCCATTGGTTGTCTCATTAACCGACTGTCCTCTCAAGCACAGTCCCATCTGTGCATTGACCATGTGCTTATGCATTTTCTGTAAGGCTAAGTACTGATCAGGATGAACAGCAGCTACTAGGAACAAACAGGAAAATGACCTCTCTCCGCCTTCTATCACAAGCAGAATACCTTAACTGCACATTATTCTGGCTTGTTGTAAAAATGTATAGCTCATTTATTCAGGCAGGTGAGGTTGACAGTGCAGCAGGAGGCAAAGAATACATGCATAAGACTCCTGTCATAACTTGAGTTGTTAAACCCTAAACCACTTCCTAACCAGAGAAACTGAAAATGCTAATTCACTCGTTGCAGCATCGGGAGATGCATTCTGTGAGAGACACCCTTGTTAGGGAAGTTGCTTAAGATACTGTATACCTTATTTCAGTTCCTTTTGTTCACATACCTTATTTCAGTTCCTTTTGTGCACATAATGTTTAACCAGTGTTTATGCAGCAGACATACCACCATATTTGTGGTATTGAATTTGTATTTTTCAGGCTGATTCCATCGTGTCAGTAGTGAAATGTCCTTGATTAGGCCTAGACTAGGACTAGAATTGGTGAGCTCTTCCTTCTAACATATAATCATCTGTCTGGAGAGCTATAACATGTCAGGGGTTTGGAGCTGCAATTGTGTGGTAATTGCAGCTAGAGAGTTATCATTCGGCCTAAACTTGTACAGATGACATTTGTATTACGTCAAAAATGGCTTTCTCTCATCTCTTCTAACTATGGCAGTAGGACCCATTGTACATAAGTAAAAGTTAAAAGGCTGGAGTCTACGGAAATGTATGCCTGTTTTGGCACGGCCTCTGAATTCACTGTGGACTATTGTTCAATCATAAATGCATCTGTTGTCTTATAGGTATCCAAACCTTAATGTTCAGGCTTAGTAAGTGCCCTTGGTGGCAGGACATGATCGTGTTCTAAACTTTTATTTTTACAAGATATTCCTTCAAGGAATAGGCTCATGATCAACATATAAAAGTTACATTTTGTAAATGTTTAATAATCCATACACCTTCACACACTAATAACGTGGTCATTTTCTAACAGTTCAATTCAGTGTATTAGCTGATACTGAATTGTAATATTTTGACACTTTTTTTTAACCAAGTCACAAATAGTCTTCTGGGAAATGTTAGAATCTCAATATACACATACTAAGATTACATTTGTCTCCCATTAGCCCATTGAGACACATTTTTGATTGTTAATAATGATGTCATTTCCCAGTTCTCACATTTCTAATATTACTTAACCCCTCTACCTCGAATTCTTAGATTGTCAAAGAATTCCTTATATACTTTTACTTACATTAGCAGATAGACCAGCTCTGTGTTAGTCTAACATCTTGAGATTTCACAAACACTACTGTAGTATACCCCTTTGCTTGAGCTCATCTCTTTATTCATTTTTTCCCTTAATACCGAAGCTTGTGCTAAGCACCCTCGTACACCTCAACATATTTGTAGGGGGTTTTACTGAAAATTAAAGAATAAAGACCCAAACATGGTAAGGCACGTGTGCATTTGTTTCTTACCCTTTGTACAAAGAGTTCAACCGCTAAAAAAAAAATCATGGTTATAATGTTCATTGGTATGATATTTTTTTTTGTAGAAAGCATTGGGAAATATAATGTAGGTTTTAGTTTTTATTCTGTATAGGGAGGCATAGGCTTGATGAACTTAGACACCATCTAACATGTGGGAGAATTCTAGGGCATCCTGAATTTCCGTTTCCTTTGTTAATATTAGGTCGTTTTTTGACCGTAATTAGACTTTTGTATATGTATGTAAGGCTGCACAAATATTTCTAACTTATGTTTGCCTCCATACTAGCTTGCCGAAGATGGTGCAGCTGGGTCAACGTCAAACAGTAACAATCATCTAAGCGAGCCTCAGATAAGGCGACCGCGTAGTCTCAGTTCACCAACAGTAACCTTATCCGCTCCACTAGAGGTGAGAGTTTGTCTCATCTAGCACTGGTCTCTTCTGCAGCACAACATCTTCTCATTGTTCTATCACCATCTAACTTCCATTGGTATCTCCGACTTGGCTGCTGCTCTTTCTTCTCATCTGATCGTCCCCTCTTGTCTTCCAGTGGCTTTCTATCTTCAGATTCTCTGCATGCACGTGGCTTCCACTTTTACAGACATCTGCGCTAGTGTCTCCTCAGTTCATTTTTTGTTTCCATGCTGAATTCAACATTCTTCTTTCACTGTCCTGCCATGCAAGAGTGAGACACTTCCAAACGGAAGACCATACATCACAAAGTGTGGGTTTTCTTGTGATAATGTACAAGTATATATACACTATACCTTGCACCCTGGGGTTAATGGATTTGTTGGAGGAGAGGATTATGGTTTTGCTACACTTCCAAGTGTCTACTGTTTTGATATTTATTGTGTGAAATACCTAATATCTAGAACAAATGACAAAGCCCACCCCCGTGTTGAACAGAGGTACCATATTGTTCCCTCTAATGCTGCATCTTAAAACAAATATTATGATTTATTAACGGAAAAGCTTGGAACATTTGCCGTCGACTACTTTCTGCTACAAATATTGGTGCAATTATATGTGCTCTCAGCTGCCTTTAACTTTCCAATAAGCTTTTGTTTGACTAGGAGGTTGGTATATTCGCTCCTTAAACTCCAATGAAATATCTCAGAGCTAGAAATTGAAAACGTAATGTTTTTGTCAACTCAAGGGTTCATGCGGAGAAGCGCATGGCATTGGAGACTACTGAAACATTCTTCTGTCGAAGTATGAGAACCTGTTAATTCAGAGTTTTCATTCGGTTTGAACACCAGAGATTTAAACAAGTAGACACGTATTTTTTCGAGTAGCGGTTTCTGCAGTAGTCTGTGACACTGAAAAATAAAAATATTAACAGTGTTTAAAATTGTCTCTTAAATTAGCGTCACTGGAAAATTACAGTTCCGGTTTGAAATCTACTTGTGAGTATTGAATGATAACTGCGAGGTACGTCTGTGAAAAACCCATTTAGTATGGCTACTGGTACACAGCTGGCCCAATGTAGTGGACAGCTCAGGGAAACTTGTTTTTATGGTTATATGATATCACGTGCCCCCCTAGTGCTTTGATTGGGAGATGTTTGTATCTGCGGTACTGTGTTTGGTGTTGTCTGTGAATAGATTCCGTCTGTTATAATAGGGGTAGTGGATGCTGGATGTTGACTTGACCCTCCACCTAACCCGTGCCAGTTCTAACAGTCCATTTGCTTGTGTTGTTGGTAGTCCTCGTGCTCTATGGGCTACAGCTTTATCTTCCTTGCTGTTTGGGGGGTATAAATGTGAGGAACTGTGATGTGTAAAGAGATGATTGTGTCGCATTATTTTATTTTTTTGATTCAGTTGCTATTCTGCTTGGTTAGTTACCTGGTAATCCTCAGCGAGTGGTAGTTAGCAATTTCCATGAAGAGTTTTTAGGATTTTGTTGGGAACAGTAGGGTTTGGGATGTTGTGCATCAAAGGTTTTTTGGGGGACGGGCCCTGGCACACTCTAATCCCACTGCAGCAGGGCTTAGTTTGCCCAAGTCCTCACTCTGACCTCCGGTTGCTGGTGTAGCTGAGTCAGCACTTGTGCTGCCCTTGTGCCTTTTCAGAAGTTTGAGGTTGGATAATTTTTATTTTTTATTTTTCAGAACGAGATTTTTGCATTTCTTAGCCAACAGGTGTTGGGTGGTGCGAGTTTCTGTTTCAGCAGTTCTAGTGCAGTACATGGAAGTTATTACACCGAGAAGTAGAACTCCTCTTGTTTCATGCTTTCCCTCCTAGGTACCATTTGGAACTGTAGTTCTGCACATATGTGGCTATTCATGGTAAACGTTTGTTTAATTTCAGTACCTTCTTTCCTTTCAGTACCAGAGTGTTTAAAATGAATTATGGTTTAATAATCTTATTGCTATGTGGATCCATTGTTCTATCTATCGTTTATAGACTATTGTTTAAATAAACTTTGTTTATCAATCAATCAAAATCAGTACCTTCTGCAGTAGTGATATTCATTTTCTCTTATGGATCGCCAAGTTTCTGGAAAAGTCTCTTCGGAGCACTTCACCACGGTAAAATGTAATTTACTGGGGGTTCCAAAAAAAGCCTTGGCCATGGTCGTCTTCCAGTCCTACAGGTTTGTAAATGTTCTGCTGTGAGGACTACTGAACAGTGCTTCAAATGTCTATGGAAGACCTGCTGTCGTAAGACATGAAATAAAATATTCAACACAAGAAGGCCTGAAAAGCAACCAATGATTAGTGCACCAAATGGACAGTGACAAAACTGGCCCTGCTTTAGGAATGCCTCTTTTAACATTAAACATCTTTCACAGCTTCACTAACTATGTAGTGAAAACAGGAAATGTCCCTGTATTTTAAAAAGGTATTTAATAAATGCAAAGAAAGTGTACTCTGTTATTCTGTAGGACTAGCGGTTGACTTACCTGCAGGAATGGCCTGTTCTTGGAGAAGACCCACATAGTCGGGCAATACACAGATCAATCACAAAGGAGTAAGAAAATACAGCTTATTTGCTATCTGCTAATTTGATTCTCTAAAGCACAACATTTGACTGCACCATAATTGCATTCGAGGCCTGGTCCACAAAGTGTACATGAAGCTGGTTCTCCACACAGTTTAGGATCACTTTTTGTCTGCAAATGTAATACATACCTTGTCCAGCAGTGACAAAAGTACGTACCTTTGGTGGACAAACTGTAACTGAGTCTGGCATGGAGACCTAGTGATGAACGTCATCCCAAATCAACTAGACTGTATCTGTCACCTACTGCAAGTGGATCTGGGCAGCCCTCAGAACAAAAAAAGCACAATGCCACCAACTCCTAACAGGGGACCCTCCGCTCCGTCTTGGATCCTCCTGCAATTTGGAGATTAAAGGACTTTATTTTTCGGTTCTGTAATGCTCAAACCACCTAGCCGCAGGAGAAAAAAATCTAAAGCGCTTAGCGATGCCTATGCAGAACACGAATGTGAAGGGTAATGTCACTGAGTAAAAAAAGTCCCAGTAACCTAAACCCACTGAGCTGCAACTCTCCTTATTCATATCGTGTGTGAACTCTTGCCATCCTTGCAGCGAAAAGTGGCAGAAGCCTGGCAACACAGGTTACTGTGAGTAAGCTGCCTGCAAGTTGACCAGGTTATGATGAAACTGGTGTTCATATGCTTCCACTGAAATGCGGGGATAGCTTTCGCTTATACAGGCTCATGAAAGATCTGCATTGCTGGATGGGGCACCCAAGCCCACTGGACAGGGACCCAGAGTCAACTATTCATAGAAAACTGATTTCAGCGAGGGAACATCTGCTTCACCTGAGCAACAATGTAACCACAATGAAAGCACATTTTTATTTATATATATATATATATATATATATATATATATATATATATATATATATATATATATATTTATTTCCAAGTACAAACTTTTTATTTAAAAAAATTAATAAACTACAAACAGTAAACACAGCTAAAAAGGCAAGTCCATCTACAGATGTAACATGGCTAACTCAGGATAATTGCATGCCTGCAGGTGGGTGAGTGAAATAAATCATAAGGGCTAAAGAAATAAGAACGTGGGTCCCTTTGTTTCGAGTGGGTAAAAAAATGGTGGCAACCAGATATTTTGGCAGTTAAAACAGTTAAAGGAGGTCCAATCTAGTTTGCGTCAGGGACCCAAGCCTTCCTTTATTAACAAACTGAAGGTGTGTTAAAGCATTCCAAATACAAGAACAGACATGTATGTGGTTGCAAGCAAAAAATAGTATTTTTGTAAAAATACACCACAGCACTGGAAGATATTTTAACGACGGGTTACTCTCCCTTTTCATGGTGTGGTGGTTTAGGACCTGGAGGGTACAGCACATCCTTTGCAAACAGTCTCCAGACTGACAAGTCCTCCACAATCCTTTAATTTTGCCTAGTTCCTATCTTATGGTCCACTTCAGTCTCCACGGCTTTGTGCCACATTTTAGCCAATTCTTTAACTTTGGTGGTTCAAACTAGCCATTTCATTGCAGTACACTGCAGTCACCAGCTAGGAGTGATTTGTTGTCCTTTTAATTGGTTTTGTTCTTAGTAGTAATGGGGACATGGCCTGAATGGTCCACTTTGGGGTATAAGCTGAGGTGCAACCCTGCTGGATATTTAAAAATATCCACTAAAGCTTTTCAGGACACTCCATTCTTAGGGCAGGCCCTCCACAAATAAGAGTGGTCAGTATCTCTGTACCAAAGACATTCATCACTTTCTCCACAGTAAGTCTTATGTAGGACCGTAGGAATCACGCGTGTGGGAAAGGACGTTAAATTATGTCAGTTCTTTGATATTTATTAACACAAATTATGTTCACGTCTGTACCAGATCCTGGATCACTGTTATAAGAGAAAACAGCTCGGTGGTATTAATATTATTAGCATTATTGGTAATAACTTTAATTTTAGTGGTAATAATAACAGCTATACACTGGTCCCTTCCCGCTCTTTACTTTTTTCAAACATTTTCTGATTAAATAACGAATAAGCTGCAAAATGAATTTTAGCTTTAATTCCGTCTCACAAAGAAAAAGAAAAGAAAAGGAAGAACATTGGCTTATAGGAGGTATCTTTTCTGCAAGTAATGAAACCCTGCAGTTCCTTTTTACAGGACCCAACAATGGCATTTTCCATCCCATAATACAGTAGAGAGACTGTTAAAGCTCATTTCTTTTCCTTGCTCTGAACAAACAGCATCTTCCATTACTGAGCAAGGATCTGTATTATATAGCGAAATTGCTACTGAGCTATTTTAGAAGATAAGCTGTATATGTTAGGTCTTTTCTCCTCGCTGGCTAGTAATATTCCTGTTCTTATTTTAAGTTTCCCATCCTGTGTCAGTAGGAGATCTCAGAAAGATCTTAATACTTTATTGAAAGGTTTGCCTAGCAGAGAATCACTCTTCTGAAGAGTGATGTGTCAAAATGTTTAGAAGGACACGTTGTACCACGTAGGAATGTGTTTGAAGGGTTTCTTGGAAATGGCAGGGAAACCGGCATTGCAAAATTGTGGTTAATAATTAGGTACTTCCTTCTTCAGATTTCTAATTTTATGAATATCCAAATGGCTCCCCACCAACAGCTTTCCATCACTGCTAGGTGCTGCTATGCTACTTTAATCACTGCTTTGTCAGTCCAGGCTGTAATGACATAAGACTATATATGTCGAAGATTGATGCATGGGCGTCCACTTCTGTTTCTCTATACCTTACCAATGCAGGTTCTGAGCACTTCTTTAGTATCTAGTGCTGAACGTCCTCCGCGAATTTGACAGCTACTAGGTAAATTATTACCTCCCTAAGTCTCTGGTATAAGCCATGTTGAGGCAGTCGTAAGAATATTTGCTTATTGGATCCACATGGCATTTGCATGTCATGTCTATAATTTCACCATGACCCCTCAGCCTGTGTTTTACCATGCACCCAAAGAATATCGGAGAGGAAGGCAAAGTTTTGTTTGGGCAAGAGTTCATATCGGAGTTTCCAGCTCCAACTTCCCATGCCAAGCCCTTTGACAACCTTGCTGGGTATCTTGAGGAGGGCCCTGCATCCCCCTGGACCAATCTTCATGGGTGTACCTGATCCTGCAGGTTTGGAGAGTCTGGCAGTTTAGACCTGAGCTTCATCCTCACTCCACACATCCTCTGGCTTCTACATCGTTGCTGGTTCTGTGGAAGCCCTTGCCTACCTATGTAATTTGCCTTCGGGACCAATGAAAACGGAGATCTCAGGTCAGAAAGTCAGTGGTCTTTATTCACGTGGTAAGAGAAAGAGTTTGAGTATCTAAGTAACTTTGTTGTCAGCATAGAGAATACCGTATGGAAGGATCCTCCTCTACCTCAGGGTATCAGGAGAGACACTTTGGACCACCTTGTGGGGGAGCAAGGAGCAGAAGTTCAGCATTTAGTTGAGCCAACCGAAGTATCAGACAAAGCATTACAATTATTTTTCTGTTGTTGCTCATTTGATGAACTTTAAGGCTGAAGGTACGTTGACGTCTTACTCAGCTTTTGTTTCCAGGAATATCCTGCTGTTGAGTAAAAATGGGACATTCACAGGTCATGCGTCATATGGTTAGTGTTAGTTTGAAATATTTGCCATTTAAGTATGGTGTCGAATGACTGAATGATATTGAAGGATCATGTGTCATTGAGAGACACTTTGATGAAGGAGATTGTGATGTCAAAGTAGATTATGATGAAAGTTTAGCGTGGAAGGAAGCAGTTAACCATAGTAAAATGTGGTTTCTGAGGCAGAGAAGTCACTGAAATGGTCCGAAGTTATTTTGGCATTTAAAAAAAATTCACTACCCTGAAAAGGTTTGAATGGTCTTGGATTGTCCTCTGTACATTCAGTTTTGGTGAACGATTATTGCAAGTGACACTGCAGATGAAATCTCCATTGTGGAGGCAACCATTTTAGGTTTGGAATCAGGGAAAACATTGGGAAGACTCTTGCATATACATAGCGAAAACAAGAGGTAAGACGAACAATATATTTTATGACCAGCATCCTCAAAAATGGTTTCTCTCTATGTCGAATACTTGAAACCACAAAAATGAAATCCATGGCCATACGTCTTCCCACTTTCATACAGAATGATCTCCATGTTCTCATGCTTCACCACCCAATTGTCTATCCCTTATTTCCACATTACCTTAAACAGTTTTCTGACCTTGGCAGTGTCAAAGCTGGGTGGACCAGTTTAATTAGTTCTGCATCCAGCTTTACCCATCCCAACTGTTTCTTTGAAACCAAACCAGCTCACGCGCACTTTGGAAAATGTTAGTAGTTTCATCCAATCTTATTCTTTCTATCCGATGTCTCAAAATAAAATACAAGCATTCCAAAAAGGATCCACCATTTTTAGACTCTGAACCGATGCCAGAGATACTATGATGGGATCACAGGTATGGGAACGGTATCTATTCACCTCTGCAGTGTCCCCTACTGCTTCAATCAAACTCTGTGCACATCCACGTGTTGTTGGTAGAATGATCTGTCATACACCTGCCACATTCATGGGGAGATATGAAAGATCTTTTTGGGGGGGTCATAAAGAAAGGTTCAGCGGTTCGTGGCCAGTGAGAGACAGCAGGTACTTAACCAAATAGTGAGTGCAGATTTGGTAATGTCAGTTCAAGATGAAAACTTTTTTGTCATGAACAGTTCTTATGCTGACCGTTCTGGTGGCAGCTGACTAGCTTGCAAACTAAAATATTGACAGACTCCTTTTTGATGGAAAAACTTATTGAAACCCGAAGCAAATCATAATCATTTTTATGTAGTCATATAGTTAGAAGTTTCCTTTCATTTTCGCAGAGAGATTTGTTGTGGATTTTGAGATGATTTGGTAAAGTAAACTTCGAAGAAACCTGTTGACTGAGCTTTATCATGCATGAACGTCCACCCTGCATCCCCACAATTTATGGTGAGGATCCCATTTGGGGCTCTCTTCCGGAGTGTCTCATCCTTCAATCAATCAATCAGGTGTTTATTAAGCGAGACTACTCACCTGTGAGGGTCTCAAGGTGCTGGGGGTGGGAGGTAGCAGGTCTCTGCGCTTGTCTGTCTACTTGGCCTTGTTCACTCCTTTTTCGAATGGTTCTCATCAGGGTGATTACCAAAATGAGATGCCCGTTTTTAGGTCTCGCACTGTGTAGGCTGCGCTTGTGCAGTCTCGCTCCGAGACTTTGTCTCTAGTAGTGGGACTTGAACCTGCCCCTCTTCTCCATTGGCTGGCTTCCTAAACCGAGGCCAGCCATTGGAGGAGAGGGGCGTCACTCCGTTTAAGCCCCGTCTTTTTTGGATTCAGGGGTGTGTTTTTTCGCTTTTTTCTGTTTTCTTTCTCTCCTCTTCCCATTGACTGGAATTTTACATTCCAGCCAACGGGAAGAGAAGAGAAAGAAAAACACGCCCCGAATCAGAAAATGGCGGTGCCTTTCTCCGAGGCATTCCTACATGGCCTCGGAGAAAGATGGTGGTGTTCGACTACCCTCCTGATGGCTTGCAGCATCCTCCGGCCTCCCTCGCTGCCTCTCGCAGGGTTTTAAAAATGGCTGCCGCAATGGTAGTTCCTTTGGTTGTGATTGAAACGGGGCATATTCGCACACATCCTCTGTTACAAATGTTACACTTGCTGACACAGCGAACACCACCGAGCTGCCCTATTTTGTTTATTCCTAATCATTGGCCTTTTTCTGACGGGAGCCCCGCCCCTTCAAAAAAATGGTAATTAAAACTCCTACCTGTAGGTTTTTGGCCAGTGCGTTTCATTGTGCAGCGTGTTCGTCCCTAGAATCCTCAGGTTTGTGGCCATTCAAGGTTTCGAATTAAAGAGGGAGTCGGGGTCTAGCGGCTCTGGTAACAGGCGTGAACAATGGTGTAAATGGGGCAATAGACACAAGCCGCAGCTAGCCTGCTAATAACGCTGTCAGTCTCTCTACTTGATGCATTGTAAATCTCCTCTTTAATGATCTGGGCTAGCATACAACTCCTTCCAGTAAACAGTTTACAGAATAAACCACTTCAAACGTATATGGATATATCGAGCAAGGTGACTGCGGCATTTGCATCTTCTGAACATTTGGGCGACTGTTACTGTTAATTTTCGTGTAGGAAGCAGACATTAATTCCAGATCCACAAGAAAAACGTGTTTTTTATAGAAACACATACAACGCCCTCCCAAGAAGACGGGGTAAAAGAAGACTAACTTTTCAACATGTGTGCATTCCCAAAATGTTAGTTGGTGATGGTGACACACAGAAACTGTATTTCCATGAATGCAGAGATCGATTATAACTGCTTATAACGAATTAATAGTGTTTTATACATTGATGATGTGTAGAATCTGAAATATTAGGAAAGCGCCTTCCTCCCCCTCCCACCCCCCCCTTTAGATCCGCAGTCACAGAAGTCGTCCTGGTTTGCAACAGTTCAGCTCTGTCTCCGCGGGCGTGGTGCTAGATAGATTTGCTTTGGCGGGTTAGGGATTAAAGGGGGCATGGATAAGTAATGACTAACAGTAAATGAAGGAACACCGGGGTGTAACCGAACTGCACTGCCCCCCACTGTAGAGAAGCAGCCCTCCACGGGGAGGTGTTTACACTCAGCAGAGCTAAAAACCTCTCCGCAGGGACGCGACGTCCGCCTGCACCAGAAGTGCACTTCCGACCGCAGTGCCAGGCGGGGAGGGGCTGCGAGGATGCCCACCCCACATGCATCATATTCCAAATGCCCCTGGGGTTAGGACAGCAGGAGCGGACAGCAATCAAGCTTCTGCTTCTTACCATCACCCAGCCTCTAGCACTCTGGGCAGTAAACCCATCTGCACCCCAAGTCTACCTCATACCCAACAACCTGGGCACAGCATCAGGCGCTAGCATTGGGGGGGGGGGGACAACCGAATGACTGGGTCATGCCCTATATCCAGTGAAGAAAGCGCAAGTGAAAGTCTGGACAGCTACACAACATTGTTGGGCGATACAGCAGTCCTCCTCGTCGCCCACTGACAAGTATAGCTTGGGAAGATTCCTCAAAGACCACGTGGTAGAGAGTAACCCGCTCTTCTCAGATGCAAGGAAGAGGTGTGAAGCTGGGAGGGTGACGGCATCGGTTTATATTGGACTCCGTTCTTCCCAGACCATTTTGATGGGAGGAAACTCGGAGCGACCCCACATAGATGGTGGGAGAGATGCAATGTGAGGACTCGAGGTAGGGGCGAAGGTGGCTAGGAAATGAAGTGCCGTTTAAAAGACGGGAAGGCACCTACACCCTGAGAAAGCAGGGAGTGTGCTTTAAGGAAATTATGTGAGGTACCGACGTTTTTTAAACGTTTTTAGGTCTCGCGTAGAGAGAGACCTAATGCCGTCCATCCACAAAGCTGACTTTTACAATCCGGATTTTCAGAAGTGTACGCCTCGTGCACGAGCTTCTGCATATTCTGCCTATCAGCCTTTCACTGACTGGCTCTTCAAAGGCTCTGCTCCCCGCCCCCCGCCTGCACTTCAAGGCCGCTTGCCTTCTGTCCCTTAATCTCCCCGTGACTCCCCCCTCACCTCTCCCACTGGCCCCCGCTATTTGCTCACTCGCTCGCACATCAAAGGCTTTTTCTCACTTGTTTTTATTTCGGCCCTCTCCTTGCCACAGCGCTGCTTACACTTTATTTCATCTCCCCCTGCCTTCCACCAACACCCTCTCCCGCCCGGAGTGTGCATCTCATGGTGAAATAGCTGCAGGCGTGTCCAGTTGATTGTGTAAAGGTTGCCAGCTACATGCTACGGCTAAGTTTCAGAGGCATAATATAAATAGAGAAAGTATCAATTATCAACCTATTTATTTGGACCCGGAGGGTTTCTAACTTGTTTGTTACTGTGTTAAAATGCAAATTGTCCACATAAACATGTTTGAAACTACGATTCGTGTCTGGTGTTTTTTCCATGTTGCATGTATTCGTCGCTACTAAAAGCAGAGGTGTGACTGTTCAGAGTGTGTAATTGCACCCTCTTCGTTTTCAGACTTCAGCCATCTTCATTTCAGCACTGTATACGAGGGACACCTTCTTTTGTCTTAAACGAAACTTGCCACATATTCTATTTTTGGCAACTGAGTGAAATTCACTGCAGGGCGTGATACTCTGATATTTTCAAAACATGCCACGGTTTACTTTAAACATCAGGGTGTCATTCGACAAAGGGACTTGCATATAATCAGACATTCTTTTAGAAATCCTTTTAGAACTCGCACGAAACAATCGTGTTCTGTGCTAGTAACACCTGCTGGCTCACAGGTGGCCTCGCACAGTAATATCAACTTTTAACTTATCAGCATTGCCTACCAGCAGCACTCCGACTAGTATGTGCACTTCTCAACTAAGACTTGTGCTTTTTGGATGCCCTGTAATGAGCTCCCTTCAAGTACATAATACCTGGCCCGGACACAGCGAAACGACGATACAACATAATGAGGTTGGCGTGGGTATAAAAACACCATTAATGCACTTCGTAGTGGAGGTGACAACAAAACATGCCATAGTACGTTATTGCAAGGAAACAAGGCCTGCCGGGGTTGAGAACAAGAGTTCGCCCGCTGCACTTGCCGCAAGGTTTTTAATTTACCCCCACGCCCTCCCCAGACCACCAGTTTGCAGAACACTTTAAAGTTTCATGTATCATCCGGGGTCACAGGAATTGTGCGCTTCTGCGGCCGCGGCGTTTTAGGTATAATTGTGGGGTTGCCGCATATGCCACATAATCCTTTATTTTCTGCATAATCTTCCGACTTTACCTCAAAAATGTTTTTAGCTCAAATTGATCACAAGTTGCTAAAATTACAAGGACTCGTGTTGCAATGCAAGGGAAGGCTCTCGGCAAAAGTTGACTGGTCACCTTTCAGTTGCTCATTTGTTTTATTTGGGTGTTAAATCGGCGTTAATGGGGTGAAACATTTACGCAGAGACTGCTACATTGTAAAATAAAGTAATACTGTCACTGAATGTGGCGCATTACGCCGCATAATTTGTCTTTTCTTGCCGCATAATTTAGTTCATCCTGACGCATAATGTGATCCTTCCCCAAGCCGCATAATTCCCGTGGCACGTGATCATAACAAAAGCGCATTTTCGGCATTGGGGGCAATGTCATATCGAACACGCACAACCCTTGAGGTATTCGTACACTTCAGGACCATGAATGAACCCGCGCACTGAGTGTAATAAAAATGTGGGCTCTATAATGAGAATTTAAATAATCTCACTCAGGATGAAACACAGATCCAATGTACCCGAGTCCCGCTGGCTGTGCAGAGGGTTGTACACTGGCCCTGCACCTCCGGGGTTCCAAACCCGTGGGATACATTTTAAGACTTCAGTGCCACGGAGCACAACGAAATATCCGTCCGTCAACAGACCTAAATAATTTTAATGATGACAATGGCTTGCGCTGCCTTGCTAAAGGGTTTAAATAGCAGGCGAGACTATTACCAGGTTGATTGTGTAAAGGTTGCCAGCTACATGCTACGGCTAAGTAAATTACCTATTAAACAAGCATTTGCAATGCAATAGGTCTCGCATTTGCGAAAGTTTGAGCTATTGGCATTGTAAATGACAATGCCTTTTATTTATGATTTTGAAAACCTGCAAGCTGTACGTAAACAAGCACTTTGTACTTATAGCTCTTGCTTATGAGAAGCAAAGCTGGCATTCTCTTTTACTGACAGCCATGCTTCTCGTAAGCAAGGACTGTACGTACAAAGTGTATGTTTATGCACTGCTTGCAGGTTTTCAAAACAAATGAATGAAAGGCATTGTCATTTACAATGCCCATAGCTCCAACTCTATCAAATGCGAGACCTATTGCATTGCAAATGCTTGTTTTTTTTAGGGTCGGAGGAATGAAACCTGCACCCAGGCAGATGATTTTATGGCCCACAACCATCCCCGTGAACTGGACACTTCCGTGAAAAGATCAGGCTAGAGAGTTTCACCCCGTCCCCAAGCAGGACCCTTGTGTTTAGCATGTGAAATGTGCTTTTCCCCCTATATAGGATGCAGAAAATATTTTCGGGCTCGTTACTCCCTGGGAGAGCGCCTGTTTTTTTTTAATTGCTTGTGATTTACATATGAAGCGTTTAGGTGTCCTGCCTCTGTTCTCTCTTTTGGTGGGCAGGGGCTGCTCTTCTGGGGAACAAAAGTGTTTGCTAAGTTCATAGGACCCAGCGACGGGCCCTTTTCAGTGTAAAACCACACAACTGGTCGTATTACATAAGCTTCATCTTAGTTTATATTAAAAATCTCTCATCTGCTCCAAAAACGTAAACTGAGATGTGTGACCTCCCGCCGGCTTATTCAAAATGTCAGGAGGGGCTTAAAATGGACACCGCCCTTTAACGAGGCTGATGCACGCCCACACCTGTACTTCCCTACACATCTCCAAGAGACCTCGGCTCTGATAGCTCTGATATACGCCTGGAGGGGAAATAGCTATAAGCCTGGAGGGGAAATAGCTGCATCATTTTTACCCTTCAGAAATCCGGTGACATCCATTTAAAAAAAAATAAAGATCAACACTCGCGTTTACATTTATACGAGACTAAAACGGGAATCTCAGCTGGAAAAAAACGCTTCTCACGGCAGTGCTTATTGAATCACACGTGCCTTTAGGCCGTCCGAAGCTTCTGGCGCCTACCTCGCCACACACCTCGCCTCAGTGAATAACTTGTGCCCCTCCCCCTTGAAAGTTCCCAGCTGCCAGTAGTACTCTACCTTCAGGGAGACTTGAAAGGCCGCTGCCCCTGGCAGGAAATGTATGAGTCGATATCATCTGACACCAGTGACCAGTCCAGTGACCCCAACCTTAATTCCACTAACACCTGCAAAACCAGCAGAGAGCCCTCGCCCCGCCCTGGAGCAAAACCTGCATTCTCTTCAGGAAATCGTTGCCACTGCAGTCCGCTCTTTAAAAGTAAAGGGTCCCGAGCAATCCCTGAACAAGAAGCTGGTCGCCGCCAATGGAAGAGGCTGACAATGTGTACATTTATATGTGCATTGAGAGGAGCAACCCAGCAAGTTCGCTGATGGAGCTAAACCAGTTTACACTAGGAGGAGGAGAACAATCGAGCCAACAAAAGATTGATCAAATACATTGCACAATATGTGAAGCTTTAAAAAGTGTCAACAATGTACAATGTTAACTTTAGTGTGTAGTATATACGTAGTCAATAACACTCTTATTGAACTGCATTACACACAAACACTATAGTGTATAGCCGGGTCTGGTGGTTCAGTGCACTAATGCGTCCATTGCAGGGGCCTGTGTTCGACCTCATGGTCACAGGTTCAAATCCCAGCGGGTCCACTCAGCCTTTCATCCATCTGAGGTCGATAAAATGAGTACTATTCAATCAATCAATCAATCCCGTCCTTTGTATAGCGCACTACTCACCCGGGAGGGTCTCAAGGCGCTGGGGGAGGGCAAAGTTACTGCTCGAACAGCCAGGTCTTGAGCTGCTTCCTGAAGGCGAGCATGGTCTTGGGTTCGCCGAAGGTGGGTGGGGAGGGAGTTCCACGTCTTGGCTGCCAGGTAGGAGAAGGATCTTCCTCCGGCGGTGGCTCTGCGGATGCGTGGTACAGTGGCGAGTGCATGGCCGGTCGATCGTAGCTGGCGGGTGGGCGTGTAGAAGGTCATGCAGTCGTTGAGGTACTTGGGGCCCAGGTCGTGGAGAGCCTTGTGTGCGTGGTTGAGGAGTCTGAACGTGATTCTCTTGCTGACGGGGAGCCAGTGCAGGCCTCTCAGGTGTCCGGTGATGTGGCTGTGTCGGGGGATGTCGAGGATGAGTCGGGCGGAGGCGTTTTGGATGCGTTGGAGTCTTTTTTGAAGTTTCGCTGTGGTTCCGGCGTAGAGGGTGTTCCCGTAGTCCAGTCGGCTGGTGACGAGTGCCTGGGTGACGGTCTTCCTAGTTTCCGTGGGGATCCATCTGAAGATCTTGCGGAGCATGCGCAGGGTGTTGTAGCACGAGGATGAGACGGCGTTGACTTGTCTGGTCATTGACAGGGAGGAGTCCAGGATGAAGCCCAGGTTGCGTGCGTGGTCCGTCGGTTTGGGAGCGGTGCCCAGGGCCAGGGGCCACCAGGAGTCGTCCCAGGCGGAGGGTGATGATCCCAGGATGAGGACTTCCGTCTTGTCCGTGTTCAGTTTAAGGCGGCTGTTCCTCATCCAGTCGGCGACGTTTTTCAACCCTTCGTGTAGGTTGGCTCTGGCGGTGGTGGGGTTGCTGGTGAGGGAGAGGATGAGCTGGGTGTCATCGGCGTAGGAGATGATGTTGAGGTTGTGCTGGCGTGCGATGGCTGCGAGGGGGCTCATGTAGACGTTGAAGAGGGTTGGGCTGAGTGAGGATCATTGTGGTACGCCGCAGATGACTTCGGTGGCCTCGGATCTGAACGGAGGTAGGCGGACTCTCTGGGTTCTTCCGGTGAGGAACGAGATGATCCATTCCAGCGCTTTTTCTCGAATTCCAATGTTGCTGAGGCGCTTCACTAGAGTTCGGTGGCAGACGGTGTCGAATGCCGCAGAGAGGTCCAGGAGGATGAGGGCCGCTGTTTTCCCGTTGTCGATCAGGGTTCTGATGTCGTTGGTGGCTGCGATCAGGGCGGTCTCGGTGCTGTGGTTGGCCCGAAACCCGGACTGCGAGGGGTCGAGGGATCCGTTAGTCTCGAGGAAGGCGGCCAGCTGTTTGTTGACGGTCTTCTTGATGACTTTGGCCGGAAAAGGAAGGAGCGAGATGGGACGGTAGTTCTTGAGGTCGGTGGGGTCCGCCGTTGGTTTCTTCAGGAGGGCGGTCAGCTCGGCATGCTTCCAGCTCTCCGGGAAGATGGCTGTGTGGAAGGAGGAGTTGATGGTGTCTCGGAGATGGGGTACGATGGTGGCGTCGGCTTTGTTGAAGACGTGGTGTGGGCACGGGTCGGTTGGTGATCCGGAGTGGATGGAGTTCATCGTGCGGGTGGTGTCTTCGGTGGTGATCGGGGTCCAGTTGCAGAGGGTGGTGGTGGCGGGTGTTGGTTCGGTGGTAGGGTGTGTGGTCTGTGCGTCGAAGCTGTTGTGTATGTCGGCGATCTTGCGGTGGAAGAACGAGGCGAGTGAGTTGCAGAGGTCGTGCGAGGGAGTGATGTTGTTTCCGGCGCTGGGGTTGAAGAATTCTTTGACGATGCTGAAGAGTTCCTTGCTGTCGTGGGTGTTGTTGTCCAGTAGTTCTTTGAGTGCCGTCTTCTTGGTGGCGCGGATCATCTGATGGTGTTAACGGATGGCGTGCTTGAGGGCGGTCCTGTTGTCTGTGGTGTGGTCGAGCCGCCAGGCTTTCTAGAGGGTGCGGCAGTTCTTCTTGGATTCCTTGAGTTCGTCGGTGAACCAGGGGGTTTTCTTGCTGCCGTGTCTGCTGGGAGGGTTCTTTAGTGGTGCGAGTTCATCGGCGCAGGCGGTCAGCCACTTGGTGAGGTTGCTGGCAGCTTCGTTGGGGTCCGTTGTGCTGGTGGGAGTGTTCTGGCTGAGGGAGGTGGTGAGTTGCTCGACGGTGATCTTGCTCCAGCATCGGCGGGGGACCTGTTGTGGGTGGTGGTGGGTCGTAGTTTTTTTGAAGCTGAAGTGAACGCTGCTGTGGTTGGTCCAGTGGAGTCCGGTGGCGTGGCTGAAGGAGATGTGCTTGCTGGATGAGAAGACTGGGTCAAGCGTGTGGCCGGCGTAGTGGGTGGGGGTGTTCACTAGTTGCTTGAGTCCGAGGTTGGCGAGGTTGTCCAGCAGGGTGGTGGTGTTTCTGTCGTTGTTGTTCTCCAGGTGAAAGTTGAGGTCTCCTAGGAGGATGTAGTTGGCGGAGGGAAGGGCGTGCGGGCTGATGAAGTCTGCAATATCTTCGCTGAATTGTGTGCGTGGTCCCGGTGGTCTGTAGATGAGGGTACCGCGGAGGGTGGTCTTGGGGTCAGTGTATATCTGGAAGTGCAGGTGTTCGGCAGCGGTGAAGGTTTCATCGGAGTTAGTTGAGATGCGGATGGTGTTCTTGTGTACGATGGCGATGCCTCCTCCCGTCTGGTTGACGCGGTCCTTCCGGGTGATCTTGTATGCGTCCGGGATGGCTATGGCAATGTCGGGCGCTGAGGAGGCGTTCATCCAGGTTTCGGTGAGGAAGGCGACATCCGGTGCTGTCGTGTCGAGTAGGTCCCAGAGTTCTACGGCGTGCCTGTGGATGGAGCGGGTGTTGAGCAGGATGCACTTCAGGTGGTTGCTGCCGGTGCAGGGCTTGGTGGTGGCCGTGCAGGTCCGGTAGCAGGAGAAACGGCAGGCTTGGCAGGCGAAGGGTCCGTGGGTGCGTCTCGGGGTGGCTTGGTAGCAGGCAGGGTTCCGGCCAGTGTTGAGTGCGTTGAGTGTTGCGGCGTCGTAGGTCCGTCGGGTCGTCTTCCTGCGGCGGGAGCCAGGTTTCCTGGCACTGGGCGCGGTCCAGGCGCGGACAGGCGCAGACGGGCTTACATTTGGCGCACCTTCGACGCTCAATCGGTGCTCCCGCTGCGCGCGGTCGCTCAGGGGGCGTCATAAGTCATTCCCCCTCTGACCTCCACAGTTGTCTTACCGAAGTCCACCGCTGGATGAACTTCTCCTCACTAAAGCTAAACGTCTCAAAGACCGAGATACTGATGCTCGGACACAAAGGGCCCTCCCTGCCGCCTCACCTCTGGCCCAACTGCTTGGGTGATCCCCCCGCTCCCAAGAAAGAGGTCAAAAGCCTAGGCGTATGGATCGAAAACGACCTGAGCTTCAGAACACAGGCAAAAAAGACGGCAGGAACATGCTTCGGACTCCTCAGAGCCTGCAGAAAGATCTTCCCCTTGCTTCCTGCGAACGCCAAGAAACTCCTGATTCAGGGCCTCATCCTGGCTAGACTAGACTACTGCAACGCAATCTACCTGGGAGCTCCCGAAGCCACCCTCAACACCTTGCAGAAAGTTCAAAACGCCGCCGCCCGCCTACTTACTGGCACACCTGCAAGATCTTCGGCAAAGCCAGCTCTCAAGTCTCTCCACTGGCTCCCAGTCAGAGAAAGGGTTGCCTTCAAGGCTCTCTGTCTGGCCCACAAAACCCTTAACAACAACGGCCCTCCCCTCCTCAAGGAATTCATCATCCCCTACA
The DNA here is from genome assembly GCF_964263255.1 of Lissotriton vulgaris. NCBI lineage: Eukaryota > Metazoa > Chordata > Amphibia > Caudata > Salamandridae > Lissotriton > Lissotriton vulgaris. The sequence goes on from NC_141689.1 coordinate 289,732,585, forward strand.
AAGCGGAAAGGGCCCTCCGGTCCAGCGGAGATAATCTCATCACAGTCCCCAGAGTTAAAAAAGCTAGGTCCGGTTGCCGCCGCTTCTCGGTCCACACGGCCAAACACTGGAACAACCTCCCACGGAGACTGAGAACAGAACCCAATCTCCTCCAGTTCAGGAAATCACTAAAGACCCTCCTTTTTCCTCACCCATAATTCCCTCCACTGCTGAACCCCCCTGAGATTCAGGTCTAGCGCTGGGATGCTCTAGGGTTACTACGCGCTCTATAAAACCTTTAAATAAATAATTAAATTTAAATAAATAAGTAAGGAGCCGGGAGGGAGGAGCAGCTGGGTGGCGGGAGCGGGCGGCGAATTGAGTTGCAGGGGGGCTGGGCGGCAGCGGTGGGAAATCCAAGGGTCTGCGGGCAGCGGGGATCCCAGGAGCTGCGGGCGGTGCTCGAGGGAAACTGCAGGCAGGAGCGGCAAGGCAAGGCAGGCAGGAGCGGCAGCAGAGGGTGGAGCGACCAAGCCCTTAGGAGAGCTGAGCGGTTGGGTAACAATAAATATCTGTTATTTAGCGCCAAGACCTACGGGTAATCGTGCGCTTTACAAATACACCTCTTATGTTATGTTAAACTATGTTATAGTTTAGTTGTGGAGTCTGGATTGGTCTGATTTCCTATAAATGGTATAGCTTAGAAGAGGTTTGTGCTGGATTACGCCGATCTAGTGTGGAACAAGGGATTTCCGGTCACATACACCGATAATCTGCCTTGGAGCTATCTCCTTCGACCTCTTGTTTGACAGGAAAGAACAAGGACTGTTTTCCTAGAGCTATATTTGCACACAATTTTCGAAATGTTGAATGACACAGTCTTGGCTAAGCGTACAAATCACATAATAAATGTAACTGCTAGCATATAAGAAGATATTTTGAAAGAAACAAGCTGGGTAAACTAAGTCTGGTTGATTCAATATAGAATATCGGTATAAAACAGTATTTATTTATTTATTTATTTTATTTTACAACACTTGTAAGGCGCACAGCTACCCACAAAGGGTTTCCCGGCGCCGGACCAGCAAAACACAAAACACAACTGGAAAGAGAACAGTCAAAGCACTTATTTGTCGAACAACCAGGTTTTTACACTTTTTCTGAATTTCATATAGCTTTCCTCCTTGCGTATATGAATGGGCAGTGTGTTCCACAGAGTTGGGCCCAAATAGGAAAAGGATCTCCCGCCTATTCTGGCCCGTTTGAACCTCGGTACCACAAAGTTCGCAGCTGTGCATGAACGAAGACTGCGATTGGGGAGGTAGGGCTTAGCAAGATCCTGTAGATATTTGGGAGCAGTGCCCGCTTTGATTTTAAATAGGTAGTTCAGGATTTTGAAACGAATCCGGTTTTCAACCCTGAGCCAATGCAGGTCCCTAAGATGTTTGGTGATCCTAGCGGATCTAGGGATTCTGCAAAGCAGTTTGGCAGCAGCGTTTTGCACCAGTTGCAGACGTTTTATTACTGCTTTGTTTGAGCCCAGGTACAAGATGTTACCGTAGTCAAGCCGAGATGTCACTAAGGCATTGACTACGGTCTTCTGGGTAGTAGATGGTAACATCCAGACAATTTTGCGTAGCCATTTAAGAATGGTAAAACATATGCCTGCCACTTTGTTGGCTTGCTGAGTCATAGATTGACTGTCATCTATGATGACCCCAAGGTTTCTAACCTGAGAGGCTGGAGGTGGAAGTTTACCTAATGACGATGGCCAATGGGGAGCAAATACATTAGAGGGATTAATACAAACGCGTCTCTTGTTCTATACAGAACACATTTAAATGTGAAGGAATCAGAGCACCAGGTTTATATTTTAATACCACTGTATTTTCGTAACTTACCATACACAGAAGTGTTTTTAGAAGAAGCCAGGTACCTCAGTGCATCAATAACACTTGTAAACAAGAGAATATACACCCAGAAGAGGTGCCATGGAGCTTTCTCACAATATTCACTGCACAGTCTTCCAGTAAGCCATATGCTCACATTGTTTTGCATCTTGTTTTAACTGAAAATTCAGCGTAAGGATATCACACACTTTTTGGATTGTATTATAATATAAAATAATATATTACACACACACACGCGCTCAACCCAGTTGCACCAGCTCTACTTTACTTTGCAGAAAATGTTTTTTTCCCCTTCAAACTTGTATAGAGGAAAGAGCTCCGACTTGTGTGTGACAGGTCTTTCAGTTCGGACCCCAAGCTGGGCTAGAGCTAATTCTTGGCTTGAGCCTGTTTTGACTTGCTCAGTCCCATGCCAGAGGAGGCACTAGACAGACACCCCCCCCCTTCTCAATCACCACATATTCCAAGTCGTGAATCGATAACACCCTCCCTCCTTCTAAACTAGAAGAAAATTGGTGTGCTGAACACCACAAACCAATAATAACTGCACAAAATGTAAATATATTTATATTTAATATTCCAACAAAAAAGAAAGCTATACAATATGGCACCTAAATTTGATCATACAAAAGTGCTTGCAAATGTTCGATTAAAGCAAAGCTTTGGTGTGTAGGCCCTTTATTAGGGCAACTTCACATAACTTTATTTTAAAGTTTTGTTCAGCCATACAACTCAACATCAGTTTTTTTCTAAAACCAACACTAAAATGCAGGTCATTGAATCCTGTTACCCAGGGCTTTAAGTGGGCCGGGTCCTGCCACTGCTCAGCACAGACAGTTCTAAAAAGACGGCTCCTTATCGGGCTCTCCTTTTTGCCCTCACCCTCAGGATGGAAAAAACGTAACTGCAACAGCATCACCCTCCACAGCCTTCGTTGTAGCTTCAGAGAGACTGGTTATAGTTCTTTCACAGTCTCATTATTTCAGAACTGAAGCATTTTTAATATTCTATACATCAAAGCCATAGTTGTCGCCGATGTATCTTATGCAATTTACAATAATTGGAAAAGCCAATAGCCCTGGCTTGTTGTAGGTGTAATGTTACTTTTTGTATTACATGTTTGGATGTAATGACAGAAGCAGCAAAATACCAGTCAGGCGGCGCACTAAGCTGAGCACAGATTTTTAGCTTACTTTTTAAGCCACGCCCTTATTACATCGGCAATGCCCATTCGAGAGACCCTCAGTGTATTCATCCCACTTAAAGCCCTGCCGCTACCTGAGAAGGTTTGACGTGGTCTTTTCCAGTCATTTGATGGACCGCGTGCCAAGACGGGGCTTTGACTGTGCCAATCTCACGCCCTCGCCACGGTCATTGTTTCTGAAGGCTTCCTGCAGGACTCTGTGCTCTCGGGACCTCAGTTCCAGTGCTGGGATTACATGTACCTTCCTTGTGGCATTGGTAACGAGCATACCTAATCATACTGCCCAGGACGGGAAACATTATCCTCGCAATGTTGAGAGATTCGGTAACACCATGCTGCTGCCTGCATGGCAAATCCTCAGAGAATGAATTACATCTCCATTGCTCCATGTTCTCAGCAAGGTTGTCTGTGTCTCTACAACCTGTTTATGGGCTTTCCCTCTTCTCTAGGCGTAAACAGCAGTTACCGCCCTTGCCATGGGGCACCAACCACTGTTAATACATGCTATTTAGTACTTGCCCCCAGTCACTCCTAACACTTACAAATCAATACAAAACTCTGTCTCTGATTGGTCCATGGTCTTGCCACTGAGCCTAGAAGGCAAGCAAATGCCACTATCTGGTTGCAGCATTGTATGTGTTCCATGTAAGGGGGCAAGGAACAAGATCACTTAGACATAGGAAGGAGGTGCATTCACACCCTAGAGCGATAAAATGTGTTTATTGTCCCTCAACGCTATGGTGCTCATGTTATCGACCTCAGAAGGATGAAAGTCTGTAGTAGCCCATGGGATTCCAACCCGCAACCGCGAGGTCAAACATACGTTCTTGGAGAGGGTCCTTTAGGTCACCCGACCACCAGCCTCAGCAGCATGTTTGTCCATCTGCCTCAGGGAGGTTTTCAAGTCATAAACGTTGATAGGATGTGTGTGGTGGACTTCTGGAGAGAGCGTGTTCTCATCTATTGTTTGAAATATCGTTTCATTATGGTTTGAGTTTACTGTGAGGGAGCCTGCTGAACGTCAGTAATCACAAACTCGTGGGCACAGTCCCTCTGAGGCCCACGAGGCAGGGTGAACGTTTGAGGTGCAGAGTGGAATCACCCCTCTGTTGAGATCTCTGCCTTGAAAGAATCTTTGCCTGTGCTCTGTCCCAGCCTCTGCAATTTGTTTTTGTTCTTTGCAATTCTCCTGATGTTCAGTCAGGCCTTCTTTTCTGAAGAGGGGATTTTTTTTCCGCCGCCCGAGAGAGGGGGGGGGGGGGGGGGGAGTACGAGAGCAACCCCGGGGTCTGGGTGTTTGTGTGTCTCTGTGGCTTTGTGTGTGTGTGTGGCTCTGTGTGTGTGTGTGTGTGTGTGTGTGTGTGTGTGTGTGTGTGTGGCTCTCTGTGTTTGTGTGGCTCTGTGTGTGTGTGTGGCTCTGTATGTCTGGCTGTGTGTGTGGGTGGCTCTGTGTGTGTGGCTCTCTACTACTCTCTAATGCTCACCTATTGCCATTGCAAATGACAATACCATTTATTTATGTTTTTTTAAAAACGAAAAATGAAAAAAATGCCATTTGCAATGCCAATAGCTCTAACTTTAACAAAACCGAGACCATTGCATTGTAAATGCTTGTTATTAGTTGCTTCTTATCATCAAACTTCTAGTTTTCGAAGCTCAGTTTTTTAGGCTAAAATAGTCTACTCACTTTGACATCTCCATTGATACCCGTTTTCCCACTCCCATCTTCCATGGAGTTTGGAGTATTCCCTATGGCCATGTGGGTATTACTGTTGTTCAGCAGACTTTAGAGATGCTTTGCCTGGATAGCAGCCGTCATTTTACAATAGTTGTTCAGGAAACATACTGCTTCTAGGTGCTGTTTTTCTATCCCAGCGTTTATACGCTAGGAGTTTTGGATGAAAAGATTTTTAAGGTTTAATACAATAGAAATGTATATTTGTGGCAAGATTTTATGGCATACGTGTACCTACCGCAAATCTTAATTTGCATAAAAAGATCATGACTTCAAATGCAATTTTCTAGGAGCACTAATGTGTATTGCATTGGGTTTTAATTTTATGATCATGTTCAACTATATATTATTTTTAAAAACTGTTTACTTAACTATCAACAATATATTAGTTTGAAAACTGTTTAGTTAACTATCATAAATCTCCGGAACGTGTATTTTCCACACGTTATTGCACTTTCACAAGTAACATCTTCAAGATACGGCCAAAGGCTAGAGCATCACATTTAGAATACTGAGGATAAATGGCCCCTGGTGAGTGGCATGAATGTGTGTCTGACTGAACCTCGTTTTTGGTTGTGTTTTAGCTTTTTGCTTGTTAAAGAGACACTAACACTCCATTAGACAAGTGAAGGTGCTGGCCTGTGTGCACTGCTACAATATCACAGCTGTAAACATCTTTCAGTTAATAATCTGATCTGTCAGAATAACTGCTACTGGAGAGAGAGCTCCAAGCCTTGTGTGGTGTAACTTGTGCATCGGTTTTCTGTAGTTGTATACTCAAAAGTTATTGGTGTTTTTTGTATCATTTGGTGCACATCGGTCACCATCAGATGTATCTGAATTTAGGTGCACTAAACAAACTCTTTTAAAATATGGATATAATGACATACATTTATGTTGGTCCCTGTCCATCCTCGTACACCTCTCCCATCGCCAATACCTTAGACATCTATCTAGGACAAGGAATAATCCAATTGCAGCTCCAAGACCATTTACAAAAAGGTCTAACAACTGACGATTGAAACAGTAGGAACACCTCTTTAAGCACCAAAGAATGTATACAGATAATCTAGAAGAGGATGAAAGGCATGAAGTAAAGTGGAATAGTCATTTTAGAATGAATCATAACATCAACTCGTATTCTGCTGTGTAAAAGATTTGCAAGTCCAAAACGTCGTATCTGTGCCCTCTTCCCGGTGCTGCCTGGAAAGCCTGATATTCTTATTGGTCCTCACGGGTGCAGGGCCCCAGGTAGGAACTGAATAATTTCCTTGACTTGGGGAAACAAGCTACTCGTCTCTTTCTCTGGTTAGAAGACAGCACGCAAAAGCATTTCTGAGAGGCACTCATCCGTTAATTCTAGAACCACCTTGTGGATTCAATCCTTGCCATGTTTTCTATGTTTCTCTCCTAATATATTTCTTCGTGAGCAGGTTTCAGGTTTGTTTTCTGTAGAAGAATGCTGCTGCAGACTATTATAAAAATAAAGTATGATGGTGTTTTACAGAGAATCAATCAAGGATTTTTATGTAGCCTTTCTGTGCTGCAAATTAAGCCACCTCAAGCCGTGTTTAAGCTAGTTTTAGGAATCTTGTGCCTGTACCTTAGTCCACTTTCTTTCAGACTGAGATGTTACCTTCCGATGGAAAATAAAGCATGCCATACCAAAACAAACCATACTGTGGTAGCAGATACATCTCAGCATACACTGTGTATTCACTGGTAGAACCACTGGTATGAAATGGTGCTGTCATCCATTGTTAATGGTGGTATTTGCTTGATTGATACTATCTCTATTATTTTAGGGTGCAAAAGACTTCCCAGCACGCAGAACTCTCAAGGATACCTCATCCAACCCACAGACACCACAGCTATCGCCTTATAATTCCCCAAAGCCACAACACAAAGTTTCCCAGAGCTTCTTACCACCTGGATGGGAGATGCGGATAGCTCCAAACAATAGGCCGTTCTTCATCGATCATAATACGAAGACCACAACATGGGTGAGTTGGTTGTGAAAATACTTTTTAGCTCAATATTGAATTTGTATGTCTGTTGATTATGAATTAGGTTTACCCGTTTTGATTTTATCTTTGGTTTTGTGTTATTTTGTATTGCACACACAGTGAGCAAATCCTATATTTTAAGTGATCAGAATTTAGTTTGTGGTAGAAGCAATTAAAATCTTCAATTGAACTTATTTTACACCTTGATTAAGTTTTGAATAACTTTAGGATGTAAAAATGAAAATATTCACTTTCTTAGTGGTGTGGCTGTCATGATTTAAAGCACTCCAGAATTAGCAATCTAGTAACTTTGAGGGCAAGATGATGGTTTGATGTGTCCAAGACTTTCCCTGGGCAAAGAAGATGGGATTGAAACCTTGGTCCATGAAACCTGCAGATGGCGTTTTCACCAATTTACACCTTAGACCTCATGGTTCAACTAGATATCACCAGGAATTGGCAGGAAAGTAAACAAGACTTTTGTTCAAATGTTTTATGGATTTTCAGGAAAAAATACTGTGAGCAAGTCTTCTTAGGTCGAATAGGAGTGGTTTTCAGACGAGCCTGCTACAGAGATTGAATCCTTCTAATGTACAGTACTTACCTTGAAAAGGCCATTTTCACAGAGAATAGTTGAATGTGTGGCTTCCGCCAACTTCAGTGTATGCAGTTATTCATACTATAAGATGATTCACTTTTACCATGATTAAGAGCATAAGAAGGGGCTAGAAGGAGACCTTCAAAATCTTGTATGTGTATTCCAAATGACAGAGGAGTCATGGCTGATAAATGAATAGCAACTTTGGTGTGAATGCATCAGATATTCAAAGCAGAAGATTTAATATTAAATGTACATCCCCGATTTAGGTGTCCTATGCTAATTGTCAATGTGTGGGAATGGCCATAATCCATGAGAAGTAGAGCCTTGAGTGGCTCATTATGCTTCTGACCCAACAACGGGGAAAGATGGCACTGCATGTATGATTTATATATGTCACTTTTTTTCTCACTTGGAGGCATTTTAGAAATGGATGTTTAACCAGAGCTTGGACACGAGGGGTTGTGTCCATGGAGAGAGATAGTATGCCATTAAGCAGGGCTTTTAAGTAGGACCGAGTTGTCTCATTATAATACAAAATGATTATAATATATAATCTTGGAGGCAGCAAGTTGTGATTTCTTAGTTTGGTAGGCTGCAATATGATCATATGGAATTTGTCCTTGCGCTGTTTTTAGGTCGCTGCTAGATAGCGCATGCGCGGTCTCGATGAAACGTATTGTGTTCTATCTGTGGACTTACATGCCAACCATCTCCAATCATTGTAATTTTCTTTGTTGCCCCAGTATTGGACTTTCATAGATTCCCATTCTTTGTATCATTCTCCCGTTGTTGGAATGGGAGCCTCTGTAATAGAAAAAATACCATAGCAGTAGGTACAAAAGTGAAAGACAGGTCTAGGCCTCATCTAATTTTGTAGCCTATCAGCCTCTTTTTGTAAAAGAGACCAAAAAATTGCAGCAACCAATCAGAGTAGCCTCACCCCATAGAACCCTCCTGAGAGAGCCTCAGATTTTCTACCGAACATTGTGCTAGGGGAGTCTCCACTGAGCTCTGCTCAGATTTCTCTTCAGCTTTGCAATTTTCTTCTTTTTTTACTCTACTATGTCTGATAAGGAGAAAAATGCATTATTTAGAGCTTGTGCTACCTGTTCGAAGAAGAGGCTGTACATTGAGGACAAGCTGACTGTCTATACTGCTTGTACCCAGATCACAAGGCCACAGATTGTAAGATCTGCAGAACTTTCTCTACGAAGACCTTGAGAGACAGGGAAGGCCGCCTGTTAACCTGGTTGCAGAAAATGAAGTCTCGTAAGGAGGTTTTATCATCCTCAGCTGCGTCCTCCAGAAGATCCAAGAAAAGGGGTAGGTCCTCCCCTTCAACATCTTCTGAGTCCCCTGTTAAGGCCTTGCAAAGGATCTCTGATAGGTCTGAAAGGCTCAGTCCCAAACAATCTCCTCACCAAGGTGTAAAGGAGAGGCTGGGACAGACTGAGGAGACACAGTCATCAAAGAAGGTACAGAAAACCCTTTCTATTGCTTCTCCACCATCTGAAAAGGAGAAGGTATTAAAGAAACCTTCTACTGTACCTCAGGAAGGAAAAATGGATAAGAAAATTCGTCCGCCAACAACAAAAAAAACAGGTACTTCGACGACAACATCGAAAATACACTTGGGTTCGGTTACAGCTCTGTCGACGGCAGCTTCGTCGATGGCGGCTGCAGTGATATCTTCGCCGACGTTTAAGGTACCTGTTCCCTTCTCGTCGACGATGGTGCTTACATCTTCAACGTCGACGATCATGACATCGAAGATTGCGTCGACGGCTGCAACGTCGACGAGTACAACGATGTCGACGACGACAGCTGTGATGATTCTGACGACGAGCTCGTCGACGATTAGTCCACCGTCGACCAGGTCCATTTCTCCGTCGACAGTCCCGTCGACGACGAGTTCGTCGACGTTTCAGTCGACGACGAGCTCGTCTACGTTTCCGTCGACGACGAGCTCGTCGACGACGTCATCGACGATTCAAAAGGTCCACATTTCTATAAAGAGACCGCAGATCACTCTAGAGATGACATCCCCTCGCTGAGTGACACCCTTGCCTCCAACTTTGCTTTTTGAGGAGGAATCAGATGATGAGGATGGCCCTTGAGGGGATGCTTATAGCCCATCCCAACTTCAAGTGAAATATCAAGATTGAGACTCTGACGACTACTATACGGAGGAACACCATTTTGTTCAGCAAGAGAGGCCTCAAAAACAATCTTGTCAGGACATGGTGGCAGTGCCGTCCTCTCTCATAACTGACTTGTAGATGATGCTACAGAACTACAGGAGAAGGTTTCCGTCTCAAGCTGCGGACCAGCAAGTGCAGTCTCCTCCTCCATCCATTCCTACTACTTCTCCAATTACAGTGACACCTCATGTTTCTCGAGCTTCGGAGCCAGAACCAAGAGAAAGCCATCAGCAACTTATTGGTTTTCAGGATGATGATGACTCAACTGATGATGATCATCAGGTAGATCAACCCCCATACCCGGATAGAGATTGGGACGAGTATGTTATTCAAGATCCATCTTCACCATTGCTGGATCCTGCTACCTCTCCTCCAGCAGACATTGGAGGTTTCCATAACCTTATGGAAAGGGCGTCCAAGAGGTTTGGTCTTCCTATTACAACAGTACAGTCAGACTGTTTCCTTTACGATTTCAAGGAGCCTTACAGAAAATCCATCCGTTCAATACAGATAAGTCGAACATGTGTGGTCGGAAGGTACTAAGGTGATGCAGAATCCAGCTACAGTCATTCCTGTTCTTCCCCGGCTGGAGAAAATATATGAAGCTCCAGAAAACAGTCCCGCTTGCCTGACTGAACAACCGAAGCCGGACTCAGTTATTTCCCAGGCAGCGCAAAGAAAGTCCAAAAATCCATCAGCGCCCCTTACGACACCGCCAGACAAAGAGGGGAGACGTCTGGACAATGTGAGAAAAAGGTTCTCCTCAATGTCTAGTCTTCTAGTTCGAGCTTCTAATGCTCTTGCAATCCTGGGTAGATATGATCGCCAAATGTGGATCCCCGTTTGTTGACCAACTTCCGGATGGTGCAAAGGAAGAGGCTAGGAAGATACTGGAGGACGGAGAACGTTCATCTTCAGAAGTGATAGATTGTGCTATGGACATAGCAACCACCGCTTTTCGAGCTCTAGCGGGATCAGCAGTTTTAAGGCGTCCGGGCTGGCTTCGGGCAACCTGGGTTTGCCAGGAAGTTCAAAATAAGATCTTGGACTTACCTTATGACGGAGAAATGCTTTTTGGAAAGCATATAGATGATGCTCTTCAAGACATCAAGAAGGACACGGACACGGCAAGGTCCTTGGGGACATTGCATTACCGCAAGGTTCCTTTCAGGGGTGCGAAAGGGAGAGGTTTTTCGTCGTACAAAGGTGGCAACCAACAACGCTACTCTACTTACTTACAGTCCTCTCAGTCACACAAGCCCCAATACTCGCAGCGCCAAGGTCAATCAGCGTCTTTCTCCTGCCAACCATCAAGAGGACGACAGGGACGTCGGGGAGAGATACTCTGTCTACTGTTACTCCCCCTCTAGTAACATCAGTGGGGGGCAGGATATCAGAATCCCTCCACAACTGGAAAATTATTACATCAGATCGGGGGGTCCTCAACATCATACAATTCGGCCACACACAGGAGTTTCAAAAATTTCCACCATCCAGAGCTCCTCGCGCCACGGAATCAAAACAGCTGCTCATCAAAGGAGCGATAGAATCGGTTCCTCAGACCCAACGAGGAAAAGGATTCTATTCCAGGTTTTTCCTGGTTTGCAAAACAGAAGAAAAGTGGCGCCCAATTCTAGACCTGAGGGAGCTCAACACCTATCTCCTAAAACTCTCTTTTCGGATGGTTTCTCTCCAGGATATATTGCGTCTCCTAAATCCTGGCGATTATATGGCAACTTTTGATCTAGAGGACGCATATTTTCATGTTCCCATTCATCCGGCCCACAGGAGGTATCTTCGCTTCACAGTAGCCGAGAGCCACTTTCAGTTCAGAGTCCTACCTTTCGGGCTAAGATCTGCACCGCGGATATTTGCAAAGGTATTGGCACCAGTGGCAGCTTTTCTCAGACGACAGTCTCTGCAGGTGTTTCACTACCTGGACGACTGGCTGATAAAAGCTCCATCCTCTCAAGCAGCCTCAAAAGCAGTCGAGGATTGTATTCAACTTTTCAGTCATCTGGGTCTAGGTCTAAACAGAAGAGTTTTTCCTTCTTCCGTCCAGGTCAGCAAGATTTCTGGGTGCCATTCTGGATACAACTCATTGCAAAGCTTTCCCTTCAGAGGAGAGACAGAACAGACTGATTCTTTCTTCCAACCGATTTCAAAGGAAATGAACTCTTTCAGTCCGTCAGTACAAATCCCTTCTAGGATCGATGTCATCTTGCATTGCATTGATTCCGCACTGCAGGCTTCACATGCGTCTCCTACAGGAACAGCTAGACTTGCAATGGCGTCAAGCAGAGGATTCTTTCGAGGACAGGATAAAGATTACTCCTGTCATGAAGAAGGCAATCAGATGGTGGACTATAACAAGCAATATGAAGGAAAGTCTCTCCTTCATGGTTCCTCCCTCTCCGTTAGTTCTGACCACAGACGCTTTTCTAGAAGGCTGGGGGGGGGCGGTATTACAGGACCTACAAGTGAGCGATCACTGGTCTCCAGAGCTTTGCACCTCTCATATCAACCTACTGGAATAGCGAGCAATTTGTTTCGCTCTACAAGCTTTCCTTCCAAAAATTCGGAATTCTACAGTCCTGGTGCGTACAGACAACCCAACTGCCATGCATTATGTGAACAAGCAGGGCGGAACAAAATCCAAACATCTTTCAAGGGAAGCACAGGAGATATGGGAATGGGTTATTCGTCACCAGATATCTCTCTCAGCAGAACATCTTCCAGATTCCCTCAATGTGGAGGCGGATTCATTGAGCCGCCTAAGGTCGGTGTCCCACGAATGGGAATTGGATCAGAGAACTCTCGAAAGAATATTCTCTCATTGGGGCACTCCTCTTATAGACCTGCTCGTGATCCAGAGAACAAGAAATGCCAATTCTACGCAAGCAGGTATCACCATTGAGGGTCGTTGGGGAATGCCCTTTCGATAGCCTGGACAGGCGCATTTCTTTACGCCTTTCCACCGATTCCTTTGATACCAAGGATACTGAGGAAACTCAAGACTGAACCCTGCACCATGATTTTAATAGCTCCAGTTTGGCCCGCCAATTTTGGTTCACAAAGCTCCTCCTGTCTCAGGAACAACAAATTCTCCTACGCCCCATTCCTACCCTGCTGATGATGTCCCAGGGCCAAGTAATGCATCTGGACCCGAGCTCTCTGCAATTGACAGCTTGGCTCCTGAGCACCAGGAGTTCATTGCTTTAGATATCCCTCAAGATTGCAAGGACATTTTAGCTCAAGCTCGGGCTCCTAGTACAAACAGGACCTATCGTGCAAAATGGAAGTGTTTTTGTGCATGGTGCCAAAAGGAAAATCTTCATCCTTTTACTTAGGCTCCTCATAAGATCTTACCGTACATATTGTCTTTGGCCAAATCAGGTCTTCAACACTCTTCCATTAAGGTGCATCTGGCAGCGATCTCTAGGTTCAGACAAACAACCTCTGGCCCTTCTCTGTGGTCCGCGATGGTGAACAAGCAATTCCTGAAGGGTCTATTCAGGGCTTTCCCTCTGTTGAGACCTCCTCCTCCAATTTGGCAACTCAACCTGGTCCTAGTCCATGAGGGCTCCTTTTGAACCAATACATAAAGCTGACATGAAGTTTGTGTCATGGAAAATTGCTTTTCTTCTGGCGATAACGTCAGCCAGGAGGGTTGGTGAACTTGAAGCTCTCACAATTGTTGAACCTTTCTTACAGTTTAAAAAGGAATCTTTGATCTTACGAACAAATCCGAAATTTATCCCAAAAGTCCCTTCGGATTTTCACCTAAATGAGCCTATAGTGCTAAAGTCTTTCTTTCCTCGACCTTCATCTCTGGCGGAGAGATCTCTCCACACATTGGATGTCCAAAGATGCCTGAAGTTCTATCTTCTACGTACAAAAGAATTCAGGAAGACTTTGCAACTTTTTGTCGCTTTTAGCGCTCCAAGAAAAGGTTTGCCCCTGTCAAAGCAGGGGATATCACGTTGGATTGCCAGCACAATTCATTTCTGTCATCAAGCAGCAGGGAAGCCGCTGAAGGGACGGTTCAAAGCTCATTCTACAAGATCAGTGTCATCATCTACGGCTCTGTTCTCTGGTGTACCTATCAAGGACATTTGTAGGGCAGCTACATGGAGCAGTGCCCATTCATTCACAAAACACTACTGTTTGGATTCTTCCACAAGGAGTGTCACAGCAGTCGGACAAGCAGTCCTGAGGAATCTATTCCAGTGAGCGGTGAGCTTTCCCTTCTATCCCTCCTTCCTTTATTGCACATTTTGTATTTGATAATATTGCCTATCTATTGTTACGAAGTGTTTTGACTATCTATGATTATACTTATACTGTGATAAGCTGATATGCATGTAGCAAAATGTGCTTTTGTTGCTTACTGCTAGCTAGTTGGATACAAAGCATGGGAATCTATGAAAGTCCAATACTTGGGCAAGAAAACAAGTTACTTACCTGTAACTTTGGTTCCCCAGTATTGGTACTTTCATAGATTCCCATGCGCACACCCGCCTCCCCTGGGAAAGCTCAGCCTTCAGCAGATGTAATTACTATTACACAACGTCTACGAAAATCTGAGGCTCTCTCAGGAGGGTTCTATGGGGTGAGGCTACTCTGATTGGTTGTTGCAATTTTTTGGTCTCTTTTACGAAAAGAGGCTGATAGGCTACAAAATGAGAATGGGCCTAGGCCTGTCTTTCACTTTTGTACCTACTGCTATATTATTTTTCTATTACCGAGGCTCCCATTCCGACGACGGGCGAATGATACAAAGCATGGGAATCTATGAAAGTGCCAATACTCGGGAACCAAAGTTACAGGTAAGTAACTTGTTTTCATGGCATTCATCATGGCATGAGGACATCGTGCTCTCTTCTTGATTTTGTCCCTTCTATAGCTCATGGACCAAGTACATGTCTCCTTGCACTACTCCTGGTTTACAGAGCTATTTTTCTCTTTGTTTTCACAGGAGTACTTGGGTTTTCAGGCCATCTCCCTGGTACGCATACACACATACCACTAAAATGCACACACGTGTAAATAAGGCCATCTCCCTGGTACGCATACACACATACCACTAAAATGCACACACGTGTATATAACAAGTGTATTTCTTAAAAATTTATTAAAACACGAACAGCACTTGTTTTTTGCACAATCCGATGGTATTGGAGCTCTTGCTTCATCATCCGTCTTGCCACAGCACGAACTGTGCTTTACAGCATGGCTCAAAGTCACTGAAAACAAGCATAGACATAGCCAATAGGTCTCGCTTTTGGAACCTTATAAGCATTTAGTTATTCAGCACAATATCCTTGGTGCAACAATATCAACCGCTGCATGGCTAAACATTTATAAGGTCCCAAAGGCGAGACCTATTGTACATTCTACTAAAAACAGTCAACATCTAACAGAACACGTTAGATAGAAAACTGAACATATAGCTGATTATTAGAGCTCACAACTGTACCATGTTAATAAACAATCACAACTTCTCAATTTCACAATTACTTCAACGCTTCTTAACTGGGTTTCAAGCAGTCAGCATATGGTGAACAATAACATAGTATAAATTATACAGTTGTATATCAAGAGGGAAAGAGTCATCCACCCTCCTGATTGTTTTTGGGTCCGTTAAAGAAATGTTAAGCAGGAAAGCTTTCACCACAATTCTAAGTGAATGGCATACACGTTACAAAGCTGCATTGACTGCTGATTATCAACTGCAACACCCTTGAATATCAAGAGGGTGTTATAGGTCATTATACAATTTGAAAAGTATGCCCTGGAGGCAGTGTGGATTCTTGAAGAGCATACATAATCACGTTGGAAACAGGAAAATAGTGGTAACTGTCGAATTATAGAAGACTGTGCAAAGACCTTGGCATAAAATGGTGTTAGATCCTCGCAGGGTTTCAAAACAATAGTGGTCAACTGTGCTATAAACTGCACCATTGTACATTCAACCTACCACAACATATTTGGTGACAACCTCAGCCCATCTTAAAGGAGCCTTCATATACCAATTCATTTTGACCAAACTCATTAAATCATCTTAACTTTAACAGTTGTATATACAATTCTCTTCGAGATTTAACTGATGTTTTTTAGAGATGACCAACAACTCACTGATCTTTCAATTATACAATTTTTTCTGATGAACACAGAGGAATGAAATGTTTCCTATTTATTACTTACAACTAATTTTCTTAAACGCTCCTTGGGCAAGATGTTCTAAATCCTCTTGAAAATAGTATTAAAATACCAGTACGTTTTTACCAATGTCTTCATCAAGAATCATGAGTCACTATTTCCCAAATATCTAGGATGTAGAATCACCAACATTTTTTATTTTGCCATTATTTTTGAGAAATGTACTGAGGGGAACCCACACTGCTCTAAATTGGTCTTCAATTTCTATCACTTTTAGTCACTGTCACTATATTGAAATTTGAAATGTAAAATGTACTAGTACGCAAAATACAGGGAACCACTGTTTATTTTTATGGGATATATTTACATATAATGTGAAATTCAGTCCTTACTTCTGTTTCACTCAATTTATCGGTTCGGGTATTCCTCTTTTAATTAGACACACAAATGTTGCCCATCGCTCTAACAGTTGAAGATGGATCACCACTAAAAATACCATAAACCTTGTGACCGCCAACATGCCACTGATTTCCTTTCATCAATGGTGCATTCAGCTTTCACCGACTCATTTAACCCCTTCGCTGCTGGCCCGTTTCCGCCGCTGTGCGGTAAACAAACGAACAGGGCGGGGCCGTGACGAACCCCAGACGTCATCAGCACACGAGCACCGCGGAGCGTGACGGCTGGGTTTCGTCACCAGCATACAAGGGGTTAAACGTTAAAGGCCTAAAAACAACTAATGCACATGCATTCCTTAGCAGGCTTTTATTACAAAAAATGTTCATTAGACTTATTCCCCTGGCCATGGCACCTTCTCTGAAAACTGAGCACATACCAGGCCCAGGTCTCCTGCAGAGCCTGGCTCTGCAAACCTGGGATCTTCTTAAAAAATAAATCCACCCCTTTGAGTGCATGCCTTCTCCCAGCCTCCAGCAGAGTCTGGCTCTTAACCTGGGATCTTCTTTGAAAATAAATCCACCCCTTTGAGTGCATGCCTTCTCCCAGCCTCAGCAGAGTCTGGCTCCTAACCTGGGATCTTCTTTGAAAATAAATCCACCCCTTTGAGTGCATTGTTTGAGTTAATCAGAACACAATCCAAAGAACAACCTCAGACACTCCGCACCATGGGCGTTACACCTTCCTGCGAAGACTTCTCTGCATTCTTTATCCAAAAAACTGACAAGATAAGAAGCGATCTCCTCAATGACGCAATCCTTTACTCCAATCCCCGACACACAGCACTGCCTGAACCAAAGAACAATGCTACTTGGTCATCCTTTGGCACCTACTCCGAAGAAGAAATTGGCAGATTGCTCAGCACCCTGAAACCATCCAATCACCTCACTGACCCCCTTCCTGCTAGCGCTGTAAAAGACCTTACCCCTTTGCTCCTCCCACTCTGGACTAAGATTATCAATAGCTCTCTTCAACAAGGATCCATCCCCAACGCCCTCCAAGTCGGGCAAGTCACACCGCTACTAAAAAAAACAACAGCAGACCCCACTGATCTAAACAATTACCGCCCTATTACAAATATCCCCACCCTCGCTAAACTGTTGGAAAAATGCGTACAGCTACAACTGACTAAACACATAGATAAGTTTGATCTCCTCAACGCTCATCAGTCAGGCTTCCGAGCAGGGCACAGTACCGAAACTGCCATGACTCACATAGTGGACGACTCCCTCCAAATCCTAGACCAAAACGATACCTGCCTCCTCATCCTTCTGGATCTCTCCTCAGCATTCGATACAGTTAAACATGAGAAGTTACTCGAACTGTTAAACACAAGAATGCGCATATCTGGGACTGTTCTCAAGTGGTTCACCTCCTTTCTACACAACCGGTCACAAAGATTCAAAAGTAACAACCTGTTGTCCGCTCCGGTACCGGTATCGCTAGGCGTCCCTCAAGGATCCTCCCTCTCCCCAACACTGTTCAACCTAGTTATGGAACCTCTCACTACTTTGCTACAGACATCGAATGTTCACTTTCACATGTATGCCGACGGCACCCAACTTTATCTCAAAAGTACAATCTCCCAAGGACATCATGCTTCTGAACACCACGATCAGAAACACCCAATCCTGGCTTGCCGAGAATCACCTCAAACTCAATGCGCTGAAGACTGAGTTCCTCCTGATCTCACCTCCCGCAAAAATCTCCACGGCTCAAACATGGCTTAAGCACTTAACGGCTCTAAATGTACAACCTATCGTCGTAGACTCAGCAAAATCTTTAGGCATAACACTTGACGCCAATCTCAACATGCAGCAGCACATCAGCAAGGCAACCAAAGAAGCGAACTACCAAATCAACACCTTGAGAAAACTTAAACCCTTCCTTCCTGACAAAGACTTCCAAACTGCAGTACAATCTATAATCATCCCGCACATAGAATACGGTAGCACCGCCCTCTGCGGGCTCCCCCTAACTACAACGGCACCCCTAAGAGCATCCCTTAACGCTGCAGCGAGACTCATCACTGGCTCAAAAAAACACTCGCATATTTCCCCTGACTTTAAATGCCTGAACTGGCTACCTTTTGAAGCCAGAATACATCTGAAATCGCCTGCATGACACACAAGGCTGTACACATGAACTCACCCGCCTACCTCACTCAAAAGCTGACCATTTCGGGTGGCTCTAGAACTACTAGAAGCACAAACAATCTTCTTATGAAGCCTCGAAGATTTCGGAAGGAAAAAACCTATAAACGCTCCTTTTCAGGAATGGCACCCAGGATCTGGAACTCACTCCCACCTGAAACCAGGCTCATCTCCTCCAACAAACTTTTTAAGAAAGAAGTAAAAGCGATCCTCATGGCTAAATACACATGATCTACTATTCTGTATTTCTCATGAATCTGCTCTGTAAGACCTGCCTGACCCCCTTGGCCTATTTGTATTACTTATATTATCGACTTACTTGCTTGTATACGTTCCCTCTTTGTATATTGTTATATTGTTGATGCACCTGTTTGACTTTGCACACTGTACCTACACCACCTTGACGATCCCCACTTTTGTACTACTGATGCACCTGTGGGACTATACATCCTGCACTCACCCACCTCAACTATGCCCACCTTTATGCTATCTCCGAAAATTTTAAACACGCTTAAACAAGTATATGCTCCTTATTTTTTGTACTTTATATTATTGGACAACTGGTTGACTATGCACCGTGTACCGACACTACCTCACCTATGACCTACCTCATGTTTTTGACCTACCTATGTAACTAAGCACCTTGTATCTAACTACCTCAATTATTACATTGTATTACTCTATCACCCCCGTGTCCTTGTAAAGCGCTCTGATATCTGCAAAGATCTTGTTCGCGCTATATAAAACTTTCAAAATAAAATAAATAAATAAAATGCCTTGTCCCAGCCTCAGCAGAGTCTGGCTCTTAACCTGGGATCTTCTTTGAAAAGAAATCCACCCCAATGAGCACGTGATGGCCCTTGCCCCCTGCAGAGTCTGACTCTGCTGGCCTGGGCCCTTCTCTGAAATCCCAAGGTGGTAGCACTGCCCGTTTAAACCCAGATGTCTCCCTTGATAGCCCCAGTCATTACTCGGGTGGTGCTGGGCAACTGGAGTGTATTGAACAAGTGAAGTGTACATCACATGCTGAAGCACTTCACATCCTCCACGTACGGCTGTCTCCCAGGCCGCTGCAAAGAGCAGGCCGAGCACGGTGAGCAGCGGGGAGCATTCATTCTGGTTTTGGACTGTTTACACCCTATCAGGCTGATAATCCAGGACCAGTACACCGCCGAAACTAGAGGTGGTAGTTGTGGTAGAACTTAAACAGTTTCCAAAATCTGGCCTCCATTTCTTTTCGTTTTCATCGACATAAGTGGTTGTTTAACAGTGCATGCCCGCTATCTGCGAATGTGCCAGTACTAATATCTATAGCTCCCGCCACTTGTTCTCACATGCCCCCTCGGTTGTCGTTCGTTTCTATAGCGCACAGACTGCCTTTAGTTAGGCATCTCAGCGCTATTATTGGCCCTATAAGAAGAATTGGATACTCTACAGAACCTGTTTAACCTTTGTATTCAGCCGTCTCACGTGCAAATTGTTTTTTGGTTTAGTTAGCCGTGCAGTTTTTTTTATTATTAATCCTCACCCCTTCACCGATCAAAGGCTTGTCTTGGAAAAGACACTCTACATTATTAATTTACTGCAGACACAGAATGACAGCGCCTTGAGGCTAATTAGGCAGCGGTAATTATGCCAGCCTTAGATCCGTTTGTTGTTAGGTTGCACATCTGAACAAACACTTAGCATCTAGACACATCTCGCCCTGTTTTTGTTTCTTCATCTGCCGCTGAGACCCATTCCTGTCAGCAGTCATTCAGAAACACATACTAATTAGCATTGATGCTTGGTAATTGTACAATTATTTTCCAGCTCCCACAATGAAGTGGAAAACCTAGGACCTAAAGAGTTAATGTGTAAGCATGTCTGGCTTCCAGGCTGGAGCCAGCGGGACCTGCCAGGGTGAGCTATGATGCTGGTAACCCGAGGCTGCCCAGTAAGACTATCCGATAGCCAGCCTTCCCTGGTGTTTCCTGTAGTGTGACGAGGATGCCAGCTGGACTGGAGCTTAAGTAGCACTCGTCTTGTTTATAGAGGTGTGTTGTGATAATGATGGGTCCACGTGTGCTCGAACTCCTAGCCTATCCCACCACCAGGTCGGCTTCATCAGTGAATACGTAGTGTCCCCAACCACAACCACTCGTATATTTGTGTTCTTTGGTATCAGCCACTTGGGACAGTTTCCTCCACTAAGCTGCCCCTTTTTGTCCTAATTGAGTGATGTTTGTAGCCATTTCTTCCTGCAAGAGTGTGCAATAACCAGTATCATGTTATATACATGCACTAACCAATATGTTATATGCACCTGTATGTATCTGCTTCATATTACCTACTTGTAGATTTAATGTATCCTGCTAAGGTGACGGAGTCCTGGCTTCAGCTCCTGGGGTACCTGCACTTCTCTCACTCTCTCCGCCTCACGACACCCTGTAGAATAGGAGTGACTGGTGCAGGTCCCATGGGGCCGAACCCATGCCAGCTTTTCAGCACAACCACTAACTATGCAAACGAGTTACATTTGGATTTGTTGTAACGAAAGTATGGATAACATGAGCATTTGGCACAGATCTGGCCCTCCTGGAACGACATCTGACATTCCTGCTATGTACCATTGGAACTGGTTCATCTTCTCATATTTCATTGCATAAGTAGTTGACTTGTGGAGTGGAGTACCTAGTTAGAAAGGCAATACTCAGTCTTATTGCCAAGCAGCACAATGTTTCTGTTTATCGACCTGCATCTGCTGCTTGCTCTGTGCAAGTGCTAGGTTAACCTTCCCTCCTTTGCTGACTCAAGTGCTTGCTAGGCAGAGACATCTTTATCTAGGAGACTGCGCTCTTCGTTCTTCATACACAGACCATGAATACGAAAGACGTACCATGCCAAGTACAAAGGTAAGAAGAACTGGGTTAGTTTAGCAGAACCCTGGTTTTTTGTGGTCTGTCAGTATTTTAGGGGTGTCTCCCTGGGTTGTACCGGATGTGAATTGGTGGCACTCCTAGGTAGTTTCTACCATACAACTTAATGTAAATGCTTTGTATGCTCTTATAAGGTCGTCGTGCAAGAGTCTAAAATGATTGCGCACCACACTGAGGATGAAAGGTGTTGTGTTCAGCTATATCCTTCAAGAATGTTGGTCCAGCCATGCCATATTTGCTATACAAAATTTTGTAAGCATGCTTTCTTTATGCTGCTTAAACAGCATGTTGATAAGCACCACACTCCATTGCTGATGAAGACCAGTTAGTGTATTCATCAGATGTGTTGTATTAGACCATCTTTGTCATTTAATCGCAGATTCACGCTACTTGTGAATTGAGGCAAAGGGTACTCCTTGGGTTGGGAGCTACCCAATTAGGAATGGAATATTGGATATAAGCTAGTGGTCTTATGATTGGTGTTTATGATTAAGCAGGGTCCCATGGGTGCTGAGGCAAGAGGTGCTGCTGCTTCTTCTAGGGATGTTGATGAAAGACTAATTTAACTATAACATTTCCTCCTAATATAGATGAATGGTTTCTAATTTATATATAACTTTTATAAAGGGCAGTGTCGCCCTATGTAGTTTTGGCACTATTTTTACTCCATCTTAATTTATTAGTTTCTAATGTTGAAGAATGTATAAATTGTGCTGTGGAATGTTTTAACTGCAATTGGTTTAAATAAACATTGGCTTGACTGACTGACTAAATATGCACATCCTTAGATCTTTTAAATGCTGTTAGGCTTAGGTGGGGACTAAAGTTGTTCCAGAGTCTGAGTGCTTTGGTGGGAGTGAATTTCATGAGGGTCAATTTGGATGGAGAGAACAGGTTTGCATTTCAGGACCTTGCATCAAGTATAAGGCCATCTTTTGGATGCATTTTCGGCAAATTTTCCAATACATTTTGAGGACTATGCACAGCACCTTGATTTTGATTCTTTGACCCACTGGGAGTCTCATTGCCTCCAGTGTGCCTGCTTTTGTGTTGTCAGCCCTTCGTGACACTTTGCCATGAATCTAGCACAGGGCCCAGGTAGATACGTTTCTCTACTGCCAGTTGCATTGGCCGTAAAGCTTCTTATATTTTCCAGTGTAATTCCCTCCCCTTCTTCCCTCCCCCCCCCCCTCTCCCCTACCCCACTCCTGCCCCAAACCCCTCCTTTTTGTCTTTTGCCCGTCTTGCCAGATATCCTGTAGTTCTGTGTCTTTAGGTATGATCTAAATATTGTTTTTTTCTTGTGCTTTCACCCTTGCCTTATCTAGCTTCTCTTGGTGGGCATGAGCAACCCATCTCTCGTTCAGATTCAGATAATTCCATAGTAAATGTATCGTTTTGTAGTGAATCTTTTTTTATTTTAAAAAGTCAGCAGCTCACGTGCTATTGTTATTAAGACCTTTCTCATTATGCAGGCATTGTAGGAAATCAGTTGCCACAATTAAAGGGTGCTGGCTTGGAATTGATAGCGCTGGAGACTTTTGTAAACTATTTAGCCCAGTACTCTCAAGATTCCCTTCAGAATATTCCATGTAGGCAGACCAGAAACGTCCTTGACTTCTCATTGATGCCAAATAACAAAAGAATACAAGGGAATCATTCAAACCCTAAATCATGAACTATAAATAGATTTGATCAACAATACATACATATAGATCTCTTAGTACTGAGCATCAAAGTGATGAAGAAAATAATCCAACATTTTGGTGCAACCAAGAAAAGGTTTTTACCTAAAGGGTGAAAGAACAATAGAAATAAGGTGTTGCGCAATTTCCAACATCCTGCAGAATAATAACCCAGAATTGTCCCATCAAGTCCACAGATAGGGCCAAAAGTACTGTTGGTTCACTCTTGCAAGGTATAGTTTGACCAAGATGGATTCTGTTGATTACAAAACTATTTGTGTGTTGACAAAAGCCAAAGTGGTTTCCTACAAGTAAGTAGTAGACAGACATCGATGTTTCGGTCTCTTGTATGATTAACATGCAAGACAATCCTCAGGACAATGCTTACAATTGGATTTATTTTGAATTTGAGCTCACCACAATCCTGGTTATCGCAGCATGAAAAGTAGCAATTTAAATTTGAAGAGGGTTTTGATCAATTGGATCACATAACGCGGTCCTGTGGCTCTGTTCCCGTGTTCCGAAATAAATTCTCTTTGATGCACCAGCACATATCACCAAATCTTCCAAGTGTTTTTGCTCACCTTTTAGTAGTTTTAGCCTAACTAAAGACTTCCCTGTGAGGCTGCTGCTGGTTGATGCAGACTATTTAAACTGGAAATCCTGTTACCAGAACGTTAGTTTCAAACCAAAATGTCTAAAAAGAAATGCATTAAGTCCATATGACGGAAGAAGTTAAAATAGCCATCCATTTTTACATAGTCAGTGGGGTCAGCCGCTGTAATAGAAAGTTCGCATAGCCATATATTTTTGTCCATGGAAAACTGCATTTCAGAAAAGGTGAGACTGAGGTAAATGAGCAAGCCTGACTGAATGTTTATAAGACCAGATTAGGCATCAGGTAAGGCTACTGGTATACCTTTCTTGAAAATTCGACATTTTCTTGCTCCTTTTATCAGGCGAACAGGAGCTTGGTTAAGAAATAGGCAATGTAGGCTCTAAGCCAGGTTGTTGGATGTCTCCTCTAAGTTGGTTCATTAATAAAGGAATAGACAAATCTTTTTAATTCCAGGCTGGCTGGACATGGCACTGTCCGGCCTGTCGTTTATCTAGAGGCCATCATTTAATCTAGAATCATCATCTATTCCTTATAGCAGAAGGTCCAGCAGGGAGGAAATCCACATGGATAACTTAAGTCCAGTACCAAGCATTACGTGTCACTCAGCACACAAGTCTCTTTTGTGTCCTCCATGTCTTAAGCGGGGGTATTGCCATGTCTTGATGCTCCACCATCTAAGAGGCTCAGGTAGGTCTTGACAGACTTGACCTGATAAAAAATACATCAAGCCCTCTTTCACTCTTCAAAGCCAGGCAAGATACAGATTCAATACCTGGGTCCCCTTTCACAGTGTTTGCTTCTGTGATTGCTGCATCTTCTACCATCTAGCCGCAGTCATAAGAGCTAAGTCTGAGAAAAAACGGGATATACTTACCCTTGTAATTAATCGTCTTTTTCTAGGCAGCCTCTTTAAAGATGTTTTGTAGTGCTTATAGATTTGATTCATTGTCCTCAGGAAGGGCCCCAAGACACACCTCAATCCAGGTCCTTGAGTTTTTGATACAGTCCATTTGCTCTTCAAAGCAAGTAATGGTTTTAAATGCACAAGGCAGAAATGTATTGCATATTTTATCTTTCACTTTTAAAGTGTGCATAGAAAGGTTCAATGTCCAGTCACCCCCCCTTGCAATATTAGACTTCTCTTGAAGTCCTCCAATTTGATCTCCTCCAATTTGGTCCTCCAAATGTTCTCAATTTTGTTTTTATTTCCGAATAGTCCATCATTCCTCTATCTGCGGCTTATTTTAAACATTGCAGTTCACTGGACTGAGCAGTAGTTACCTGGTGTGCCCTGGTCTTCTCATGAGGCTGCTTCACGGTAATGAGGCCAAGGCTTTTGGCCAACTGGTTGAAAGATGTGAGAAAGACCTGAAGCCACCCAATAACAAGCAGAATGTCAATGAGCTGACTGACCACTACATAACCTCGATCGGCAACATCGTCAACGACACCATGCCTCAAAAACTGAAAAACGTCTCAGAGAAGCCAAAAAATCCTTGGTTTAATGAGGCACTGAATGAGGATAGGCGAAAACTAAGAATGGCCGAAAGGAAATGGAGACGACATCCCTCCTCCCCTGAGTTGAAAGCCCTCAGAAAAACCAGAAAACAATATAACAAAAAGATAATCGACTCCAAAAAAGAATATATAAGAGCTGAACTGGATAATGCCAAAAATAGACCACGAAAACTCTTCGAGATCCTAAAGCAACAGTCAAACAAATTAACTAAAACGACCCAAGAGAACCCAAAAACCCCCATAAGCTGCGAGGAATTCTCCTCATTTTTCTCGGAAAAAACCAAACTACTAGAAGTTGAGCTCACAAGTGCAGCAGCCAACCTCGTGACCCTTCCTTCACCTAAAAATAAGGCTAACGAGACTACAGAGGGTCCTCAAACAAAAAATAAAGCAAATTGGGACACATTTGAACTATATGACCAGGGTAAGATTGCCAAAAAGCTAGCGGAACTTAGACCGAACAACCACTATCAAGACCCTCTACCGTCAAAGTGTGTAAGAGAAATTAGCCACACTCTAGTTCCGATCTGGACCCAGATAATAAATGCTTCGCTCACACAAGGGACCCTCCCTGACTGCCTAAAAACGGGGCAGGTAGTACCCATCATCAAAAAACCAACAGCGGATGCTACAGACCCGAATAACTATCGACCAGTAACCAACATACCTTTACTGGCCAAACTTATTGAGAAATGCGTGCAAGGCCAACTGAGTCAACACATCGCTAAGTTCGCATTACTAGACGACTGCCAATCAGGATTTAGAACAGGACATAGTACTGAAACTGCGATCCTGCACATTGTTGATGACGCCTTACAAGCCCTTGACCAAAATCAGGCATGCCTACTGATCCTACTAGACCTGTCATCAGCTTTTGACACGGTAAACCACGAATTACTAATAACCAGGCTTCAAGACAGGATGGGTTTGTCCGGAAACGTACTGAAATGGTTCAACTCTTTCCTACAGAACAGGACTCAACTATTCCTGATTAACCAAGCAACCTCCTCCCCATGCCCTAACACAATCGGGGTCCCACAAGGCTCTACTCTATCCCCAGATCTATTCAACTTATATGTAGAACCCCTTACGGAGATTCTTCAAAAATCACGGATATCCTACCACATGTATGCAGACGACACGCAAATATATATAAAGGTCGCCTCCCATGATGACATTGATCGAATGAATGACACACTAAAGAAAGCGTTGCAATGGTTAACAACTAATCATCTGAAACTAAATGCCCAAAAAACTGAATTCCTGCTAATCTCACCAACAAGGAGCCAACCTGAAGTAAAGGAATGGGTGAAATTGGTGACTGCGTTAAACTGCACTCCGACCCTAGTTAACTCAGCTAAATCACTGGGAATCACGTTAGATGAGAACCTCGACATGAAAGCCCACATTAACTCAATGGCTAAGAGTGCCCGCTTCCATTTGAACTATCTGAGAAAACTAAAACCCTTTATCTCTGAGGCGGATCTAAAACTGGCCACTCAATCGCTAGTTATCTCGAGGATTGAATATGGTTGTACCACGTTAGCTGGCCTACCCAAAACATCCATAGCACCACTAAAAGCCTGCCTCAACGCAGCGGCAAGACTCATCACGGGAACGAAGAAATTCGATCATATATCGCCCCACCTGAAAGCCCTAAACTGGCTACCTTACGAGGCCAGAATTCAAATGAAAATGGCCTGCATTACCCACAAAGCGGTCCACTACAACATGCCTAGATACCTAGCCAAGAAAATTAAACTTTCGGGAGGCAACAGACCAAGCAGAAGCGTTAAAGAGCTGCTGTTGCGACCAGCCTTCTTCCGCAAGAAAAGGACATACGATCGGGCCTTCTCCGGAGCTGCACCCAGAATCTGGAATTCACTCCCTCCAAACATCAGGAAGATTCAAAATACGGAAACATTCAAACGAGAACTAAAGAGCCATTTGATGAGTAAATACCCTACGTAGAGAAACTACAGACTATGGATATGAACATCTACACCAAAGAGGAGGTACTCATCTTGAATAATTGGAAGTTCAATATCAAACAAATGAAAGACCCCCGTCCGAGCCTCGGCTACACAATGTACTACTACCTCATATATTTGGGAGCTTATATACTGTATCTCACAGCTCAAACTATATAACCTCTACCTCACTTTATTATGTTTATGACTACTATGACAAGCTATACCTCACTTTATTATGTTTATGACTACTATGACACTCTAAACCTACGCAACTCCTAATTGCTAACTATATAGGCAATTGTTTTGATTATGTTATATAACCCTACCTCGACGAGCTTGAAGATACGAATTATGACACAAGCTGAGACCAATACACCGTTCAATGCCTTTTAGCTAGTCTCCCTTTTACCACACCGCTTCTACCTCATAACTGTTTGTTGCTATAATTAATGTGATAATTGTCAAGTCTGTAATCTTTTTTATGTTCAGCGCTCTGATACCCACGGGTCTTGTTCGCGCTATACAAAACACTATAAATAAATAAATAAATAAAATAAATTGTTTAGCTGTGGGTGTCCTTTGCACCAAGCATAAACCCACTCCTTGAGAGGCCACTTGCCTCTGAGAAAACTCCGTCCAAAGTCATCAGGGCTCAAGGTATTCAGTCCACAACAGGAAGTGGTGGTGGTGAGGGGGACGGTGGGGGTACCTTTTGTGTGCTTTACTCACTGTATAGACTTGGTTGGGCAGACCTAGCCTTAACTTAAGAGACGGTGTAGGGGAAGATGTTAGGTAAAGTGCAACACTTTAACAACAATACGATATCGGAGTCCAGCCAAGGTTGTCTTTACCAGATGTTTTATAAACTCTCATATACATTAAATGTAGTTATAGCATAAACAATCGTGCTTCTGGATAGCACCAAACACATTGCACCAATGGAACACAAAATATGGTACGATAAAGCAGTAATTTCACCAGGCAAATGATAATCTTTTGCAAAAACTGGGCTGCAGTTGAAGCAGATATGTAGGCAGTATATGTAATGAAATTATCATAAGGCTGTAAACACACACAAGGCAGAAAGGACCGAGAGCCAGTGCAGTACAGTTCTACAAACAACTAGGTTTGTAAGAGGCTGCCGTTGGCAAAGTCTGAAATAACTACTGTAGTTAATCTACAAGATTACAATCTACCCGCGAAAATGGGTTAACTTTTTTGTCACCTATGATTGGTAAGATTCGTGACCCAATAGATGTACAAACATTAAACAAAACCCAGTGGCAACTATATTGCTTGTATTAACTGCATGCAGATGGGACAGCTTTTCAGAGTTGTTTGTGTTGCTGTTAGTATCATAATCATAGTTCTTTGACCGCATGACATTGTTGAACCAAATCACAAAGAGCTATGAATTGACCACAAATGTAAGTGCATCCTGCTAATTGCCTGCCAGCCAGTGCTAGTCCGCCGTACTTGGTAAGGAGAAAAGATCAATAAAAAGTTGTAAAATTAGAAAATCTGGCACAGAGTGGCTGCTTACCTGGTTGATTTGCACTGCCTTACCTGCAATTGCAATAGTCGATCTCTTCTGCAGCCCGTTTCTGTCGCCGTTGCAGGGCTGAAGGCGCCCAGTTTTGAATTTTTAGCAGCCTGTACCATCTCCTCAGGGTTAATCAGCCACAGTATTTCTTGAGCAAAGCAGCACTCCTTGAGCTACCTAAGAGGTACTTCTCGTGGCAGGAACTTCAGCAGGAGCACAGCCATAGTCCTTACCAGCAGGGCACAAGTCCTATAAGAAGAAGTGGGGGGACTGACAATATGCAAATGACCTCATGACATCACGTGCTGAATGTGTCCCGGTGTCTGAAAATTGCACCAGGACATGTTCAGCATATTTCTGTGGGGCCCAGCTTCTTGGCAGGGGGGTCGGCGTCCACCCTGTGAAAAGAGTGGGGGGATGCCGTGTACCTGCATGTACCCCCGACTCGAACCCTGCTTACCAGTAGGAATTGTGCAGCACTCTGGAAGGCACCTCCGACAATGAAGTCCACACGTCTTCAGTCTCAATAATGTTCTATGAGCTGCTGGATAGCTTCAGCATATATTCCTAAAGTTGGACAGTTTTGCAAGTATGTGGCTTTTTCCTACTACAGACCAGTGCATCCTTTCAACATTAAAGCTTAATTTATTCAGGCTGGGTAAAGTTGTCATCACTCAGAGGGTTGTGTGCCATAGCAGGAGCCTTTGCCTACATGCAGTGATTTGGGTGTATCAAAATTTAAGGGCCATTATTCATTTTTCCCCACAACTACTTTTTTTGGAATCGCAACCAGTTATTGTTGTGAAACATCTTTAACTGATATTTGTCTCCTAACTACCTGAACATCCATTTTTCTCTCAATTTATATCAGCAGTTGAAACGCAAATGACTAATTAACTTTAAGGTGCATTTAGACAAGAACATGACCTGGGATATCATCTAGTAGAGCGCTTTTAGCCACTCTGTCTTCCAGAGTCACCAGATGCCCTCTGCAGGTCGGGTCCAGAGAGCCCTTGTGCTGATGGGCTCTTGGCTGAATCCTGTTTTACATGCTGGCACGAGGACAATGAGCAAGTAGCCCCTCTACAGGGAGATACTTAAGGGGGTATTGGGCACTGAATCCAGCGTGATATGGGGTATTCCACCTCTTCTCTCAGCTTAGCATCAACAGGCTTTAGATTTAATTTTCTTTGAATGTAGAATTGAAAAAGATCACCTCAATTCTCCTGGATGGTCTCGAAACAAGTTCTCTTGATTTTCCTGAGAATACTTCAAATACAGATTTATCTCCTCTACAAAAGAGAGAACATTCATCTTCATTCCTTTTTTAAATTGTTAAACTGCCTGTAATATTTGCACCACTTGAAATGTGTTCAGAACCGCGTGGAAGAATCTGCAGGGTCTCAGTACAAAGGCTATTGTATTGTTGGGCCTTAGAATGAGTATTGAAGCCTCCCTTGCCCTGTCAGGATTTGTATTAGTTTTTTTTTTAAGTGTGCCAATTGTTAATACAGGAACATTTTGTAAAAGTTGTGGCTTACAAGAACATGCAAGGTCATAATATTTCTTTTTAACATTGTGTATTCCCTCCAGTGCTTCGTAGAGGGTCTCCATGTCTGCTTGTGTGTATTCATATGTCCTTATCTGCATTTATATGTTGCAAACCAAGCTGTGGTGCATCACAGTATGGCACATTGGTGCATGTTAGGCGGTGCAATCCATGAGACTATATAATACCTAGCATTATATGTTTTTACCTTCCATAATTTATTTACACATATTTACAGTTCAAGGAATGGGTAGATTTGGTGCCTGATTTACAGTTTGGTAATAACAATAGTTCAGTTTCTAGGGGGAAATCTTAAATGCAGAAGAGTTCACTGGAGACTTCAGCACATGCTTGGTATGTTGAAACACCTTCCCTCAGTAAGTTCTCCTATTCACCACTGGATTTACTTTTGCGAAAACATACCTAGGTAAATTGTCCCTAAGCACGTTCTCCAAAGTGAACGTCAAGATACGACCAGGCACTAGAGTGTTTGGGCAGTTTCAGGTCATCAGAGTGTGCGCACATCCAGATGTTCTCGGTCTTTGCAGTTTGTAAATTATTACCCTTGACTCTTCATCTCAGTCTGATGGGCATCTTCCACATTTCAGCTCTCTGACAGTATACTAGCCAGCCTTTCTGCCTATTACTAGCTGACCTTTCTGCCTAGTCCACCTTCACTCATATAGCTCACAGTGCAGATTTGCATAGAAGCACTTTTAGGGTGCCTGTCCGCCTATTTTATTCCACTTATTTTCAAGGGCAAATGAAAATGTCTTTCCATGTCCATGGTCTTCATCATGGAACCACCTAGATTATTCTTCCTCACTTTCTCTTGCACCGTATCATATTCTTGCCCCACCAGACTCATCTGTCTTTCTCTCTACTTCTATACTCCCTCTCTGTCTTAACATAGCAAACTCTCTCACCCCCCACACCCCCCCCCCCCACCCCCACCCACCGAGTTGTGCGACCAACTCATGGGCCCTCCCACTGTTCTTCCTTTCCCATCAATTATGTACACCAAGACCTTTTTGTGGTGTTAAAACGGCCTCAGTTTATTTGCATCATAAGTTGGTACACACATAGCATGAAGGCATTGGTCATCAACATGCTAATTTCTGGCCTTTCTTGGACTACAACATAAAGCATTTTCATAAGATACAGTATACGTCCTATAATTTATTGCATATTAATAATCATAATGTGCCTAATCCTGCCATGCATCGTCATTCCAGTCATGATGTCTCTTCAAGGTTGTCATAAATCATCCTCCAACTGTTGTGACAGCTCTACTTCTGTCACTTGGTACAGCAGGTTGCAGCTTTGAGGCTTCGACTTGCTACTGAGTGTCCAGCATTCGTGGCCCCATGGCCATGCCTGAGCTCAAAGTGCTGTGTCCGTCCACCGCTGACCATTTTTTATCCCTTTTGTCTGCCCTCAATTATCCCTGCTATAAGGCATCCCAAGGACCTTCTCTGGGCACTTATCACAAGTGTCCCAGCCGTAAGGCATCTCAAGGACCTTGCTCGTTCAATTGCCCTTTTACGTCCTTATTTCTAGGTATTTCTTGTTAAACCTCTTGACACCCCGCCACGCTGGAGGTGGTTTAAGGACCATCGACGGCTCCCCCAACGACGAACAGAACCAGCTGCCCAAGCGCCCCTACCACGTTCAGGAAGGGTATGTTGCTCATTCCACTAGTTTGATGAACATTGTCATCTGTGTACTCTTATGTAAACCACCTGAGGCGAAGTTACGTATTGCTTGGTGGGGTTGGGGGGAGGGGCTTTTTTAGTTTGTGGTGCACTCAGGGGGCCCGCTGCCGACTGGCCGCTTCACCTTGCTTACCTATTTCCACTAACTGCCCTGCTGTCTGTAATATCAAACAATAAAGTTAAAAACATGTGAATTGCAACTATCACATGAATTAACGTGGCTCCGTAGAAAATCCCGAACTGGCCTCTAATCCCCAGTGTGCACTCTGTCTAGTGAAAGGTGCACTCATATCATTAAGAATGTCGCAATAAGTTGTCATGGAGTGTGTTCCGTAAACCCTGTGGCTAAGTGAAACCATTTCTTTGCAATAGGAACGCTAATAATTAATCGGTTAACTCCGGTGCAGTTGCACAGGAAGCCTATTATACTACTACGCGATTCTGCCCCTGTGCTAATTGGCACACGTCAAAAGCCAATTACTATAATAAATAATTAATCCGTATTTGTAAAGCACAAACTACTCACCCTTACAGGTCTCAAGGCGCTGGGGGCCGGAAATTAAGTGAGTTATTGCCCAGAGTCACATGGTGCTGAGCTGAGCCGGAGCCGGGGATCGAACCGTGAACCCTGTGCTCCAAAGTCAGCTGTCCTGGCCGCTGCACCACACCTCTCCACTATAAGCTGTGACCACCACAAAAGCCATGCAGCCCTATTGCTTCTTCTACCACCTTAACTAACCCCGGATTAAACCAGTGCATTTCCCGTCTAGCACATGTGCAGGGAAGTAAGATTCGGAACCCACCTACCAATTAATAATGCCAGGTTCCAGCCTCACATAGTGCAACTGGAGGGTTTGGTGACAGTTGTGGGAGATTAAAATGTTTGCGCTCAGTTGCAGTAAACTGTGGGATTCGAACCTGCGAATGCTAACTACTGACTCGACGGGTAATAGCTTACTGTTCTAACTCAGCTTTTAATCTATAACTGCAAGTAACCCTCATATCTCGACAAAGTAGTAGCCCACTGCAATACACTTTTTTAAAAAACATTTTTTTATTAGTTCTCATATTATAAACATACAAAGACAATCTGGAGCATAAACATGCCTCACATCTCAGTACCCCACTCTCTTAAAAACAGCAGTAAGTGTTACAAAGTCACAAATATGCATTATTACTGTTATTACAACATCGGAGACCCAACTTCTCTTTTGCCATCCCGAGCCATCAGTCCTCCTCTGGGTCTGAGTCACTGTCTACACAGTCCGATGGAGGATCACAAATCTCCCCTCTGTATGCATTCCATGCTCCCCATATTTTCCCCCACTTTTTAGGGCAACCTCTGTTACTGTATATCGCCCTCTCAGCTATCATGGCTGCGTCCATATCTTTACTCCACGCTGCTAGGGTAGGTACCTCCACACCACCCCATTTTTGCGCTATTTTTCTCTTCGCCACCATCATACCCAATGTAACCCAACTTTGCCCTAAGTGTGTGAGGTCGTTAGGTTCCCATATGTTTAACAAGCAGCGCCTGGGCTCAGGTAGCAGTGATACCTCCTCCACTTGCGAGATTGATCTCAGCACCTGCGTCCAATATTCCGCTATTTTGGGACAATCCCTTATGGTATGATAAAAGGTCCCCT
Organism: Lissotriton vulgaris; assembly: GCF_964263255.1. Taxonomy (NCBI): domain Eukaryota; kingdom Metazoa; phylum Chordata; class Amphibia; order Caudata; family Salamandridae; genus Lissotriton; species Lissotriton vulgaris. The sequence continues at coordinate 289,766,158 of NC_141689.1, forward strand.
CTTCCCCGCAGCCTCTCAGGCAGTAGGGATGCTCAACCTTTCCTATCTTATGTAAGGTGTGTCTGGTGTAATAGGAGCGGTGTAGAATGCGTAACTGTACCAGTCGGAGTTGTGAAGGTATACCAACCTCCCTTGGGGATGCTAATGCTTCCTGCCATTCTGAGTCGTCGATTTCATCAAGATTGTGTGCCCATTTATCCCTTAGAGGTCCCGTTGGGTCAGGAAGGTTATTAACAAGTTTACGGTAGGTTAGAGAGGTTGCCCTCTTTGGCATATAGTCCATCAACAATCTTACTTCCATTGGGAATGCCTCTGGGACCTCTGAACCAGTAAGTAATGCCGTCACCAGAGCATGCCGTATCTGCGTGTACCTGAACAGTTCCGAGGGGGCCAGTTCGTACTGCTGTTGTAAGCTTTCAAAGGAAACCACTTCCTCCTTCTGCCACTTATCTCTGACCGTTAATATCCCAATTTCGTCCCAACGGTCAAACCCGTTAATCATGTGTCTGAGGTTTCCTAGTCGTTTCGTGTCCCATAACTGAGTGAGCCGGGTTATCACTCCCTGCCACCCTAATCTTGTCTGAGCTGTATGCCACAATCCCAGGGTATGACGTAGCGGTCCAAACATTGTCAGTGTCAATTTTTTATCATAAAGGGGAGCCAACCTGTCCCTCGCACCCAGCTGTGCCCTATCCGCCTGCAATGCCGGGTCAGACTGCGGTAGATGTACCCATTGATTAACCACTTTTAATTGTGCAGACCAATAATAAAGTTTTATATCCGGAAGCGCCATCCCACCGTCATACCAACCACGCACTAGCTTGGCCTGCGCAATACGTGCCGGGGTTTATTGCCCCACAGCAGACTGAAGACCTGTGCTGCGATAGCTTTGAAGTAGGAAGGTGTCACAAGGTAGGGTGTATTTTCCAAAATGCATAGGAACCGCGGTAGGGCCATCATTTTAAAAAGTGCTGCCCTCCCCAGCAAGGTCAGCGGTAGTGTTTTCCAGTGACATATGTCTCTTTTGAGACGTTCTAGCGGAGGTTGCAAATTCCTAGTATAGAATTCTTTTGGGTCTGTTGTGATGTGGACCCCTAGTTTTTAAACATATGATCCACTATTTTAAGTGGGCAATTGTCGGGGAGACGTGGTGGTGGGCCGTGCAGCACGTAAATAATGCACTTGGACCAGCGAAGGGTGTACCCAGATGCTCGACCATAAGCCGTACAGATATCTAACAGACTAATTATAGAGCGCCTAGGGTAGGTTAAATATAACAGGATATTGTCAGCGTATAGGGAGATACGATCCTCCCAAGTATCGGTCCACTTAAGGCTTCGTATCATAGGATCCCATTGTATCCATACCGCCAGTAGTTCTTGTACTAGCGCGAATAATAGCCGTGACAAAGGACAGCCTTGACGCGTGCCTCTCGAGAAGGGAATGTCATCAGAGATGTGACCATTAGCGGCAACATGCACCAGTGGTTTGGCGTAGAGTAGCTGAACCCAAGAACAAAACTTCGGACCGAAACCAAACTTATTAAATTTGCATTTATTGCTGGAACTGACAACCAGAAGCAGTTCACCCGCCTAGACCTACCTCAACAAATCCATAATGCAACTTGGTCTACAAGATCTCTGGGCAGCATCTGCAACCCACACCAGCTTCAAAAAGGCAGTAAATAAAGCCATCAAACTCGTTTCTCTGACCCAGAACAAGGCAGCAGTGGTGGGCAGAACCCATGGTTGGCTTGTGCCAACGCTATGATATAGCCTCACCCAATCCCTACTTTCATACAAGCTATTCTAACTTTCTAACAGAAAAATTCCTAAGAAATTGTCGGGGCATCCTACCATCACTCTTTAACCTACTTCCGTGGAAATGCAAGTCGGCCGCAACCGACTAACGGCTATTTGGAAATGGGAAAGTAGACCTGTTGCACTCTGTATCACTTGTAAGGAATTATTGGGAGATAGGAAAATAATGTTACGCCGACTATTCAACCAAAGAGAAATTAGATCATGAAGACAGCCGGTATTGTCATGTTTTTCCTCAACGGACACACAATTAAACTGCTGTTTCGTGAGATTTCTTATCAAAGTCGAAAATAAACTAACGGAAACCAATGGCAGTGATACATAAGGACAAGGAACAGATAGCTGCATACTTGTACATATAAGATTTGAAACAGGGAGCACCTTGGATGCTTGGAACTTGCTCAGCAACTAATAATACATCACAAAAGCCACCTTAGTTGTCGAGTCACTTACTTAATCCACTCTTCTTTTAATCTATTTTCTTTTAATCTGAAAAATGTATTGCTCTGCCTACAATTATTTTGAACCCTTTCTCCGTGAGAGTGTCTTTTAATGTGTGCTTGGGTCACTTTACTGTGGATCTGTCACTACTAAGTACATATGAATCCTTTATTACTCTATTGGTAGTGACACTCCTACTTTTCATCCTTTGTACTTCGGTCTGTGGAACCTTTTTACAGGTCGGTGTAACATTGCGGTTTAATTGATGCAGAGGTTTTAATTAACAATGCAAATTAATAAATAAACTTCTTCCAATCCAAATAACACTTCTTCCAGTGGTCTCCGATCTAAGGGCATCTCTCAGATTGTGTAAATACATGGCTGAACGTTTTAGAAAGTGAAGTTTAGCCTCTTCCAGATGGACAGATTCGTCCTATTAACAGAGGAGCTCCTGGACCGTTAGTTAGCCCACCTGGGAGCACTGAATGTCAGTGGATCATTAAAGAAGTTGGGCAGAGGATGTAGCCTTACGGCAACAGCGGTCGGCCTCGAAGCTGGGGAACCAGGTTCGAGTCTCAACAACTACGCTCAACATCCTGTGATTGTGGGCAAATCACTTAATCTCCCCGTGCCTAACAAAAATGAATGTGTCCTCATGTAACGAAACTGGTGCTCATGTAAAGCACTCTGATACCTGATGTCTCAGGTCTAATTTCCGCTATACAAAAATGTATTAAAAAGAAGAGAAATCATTGGGGATGGTGTCACCAGGCATGCAGTGGAAGCTTTCCTTCCCCTTGTGCAGTGCAGACGTGGTGGCATAGTGTGAACAAATGCATAAGAGCGGACTCTTTGAAATTATGCAGGGAAGCCATGATGCTAGGTATTGTGCCGATTGTGAGACATCTTTGTTCAAGCTGCCCAGTTGGCAGGGGAATTCAGTGTCACGTCAGACACTCGTCCTGATGCAGACTGAGGGATGCTGCTGTGATCTCCGAGATGTGTGTATTTCCATAAGTGTATCTTTCTTCAGCTCATCTGAACACAGGCTGCTGTTTTGCAACAGCTGCTTCCTTGGAAGGATACTCTGGGAGATGCAGTGTTGGACCTCGAGACTTACCTTCCACCGGTTCAGTTGTTTAGCTGACATTAGAACAGTTTCAGCAGCGGTCAAACACTGATCTGCTTAGCTGTTGATCCTCCCGTAATGATTTCTTATTCTGGTCTTTGGTTTTTCAGTACAGAAATAAGTTTGAAATTGCACATTTAGCTACTTTAAGACTAAGATTTATTGAACGTGGCTTTTTCCAGAACATACATTAGATAGCATGGTAGAGGCCAATCCGTTGACTGCCAGGAGTACCTGTAAATGACGACGAAGGCAGTTTTGTGGGTGGTGTGACCAGATATTTCTGGAGCTCCTGGAATTATCATTACACTTACTTCGCAAAGAAGATTTACAACGAGGTTTGCTTGACTGATCTTTATTTTCTCGAGGAGAACTGATAGTCCTTTTTGAGTTGTGAGAAATTTGTCTGCTGTAATTTTGCCACAGGAGTAATTGGTTCCCAGAGTTTGTGGTATTAGCCTGAGGCAAATTACCACTTTGTTATTGTATTTCGTTAATTAAGGCACCTGTTTTCAGTACATTTTCTCTTTCTGACCTCTTTTCCTTATGTAAATTTAGTGAGGCATTAGCGTGCCCAATGTGCATTTGGGAAAAATGTTAAGTGCTTGCTGTTAGCTCATAATTTGTAATACTGGGATCAAGAACTGGCCTGTTGGTTGCTAAAGAAACAAAGGTCCTTGACAAGGAAGTTAACAACCATAATAATTATAGGCCACAATATGCACTATAATAACCAAATAAGTCCAGCCGGACTTACAAATTTATTCAATAGTTAAATAAATTAATTTGGGAGAAAACAATGAAACAGTGGGACACAGTCCTGCATCCACAGTGTTACCCCCGCAAATGTTTAATGTATTGTCATATGTCCCCCTTTTTCCCTGTTCATACAGGCTTTAATTCAGGCAGGCAATGGTTGTCCTGATGATGATCCATTATCTTTGACTGGATCGAAACGCCGTCGACATGATATGTGGGCTTAACACTAGTTCACTATTATGTGCCTAAAACGTTCTGTTTCCCACATATGTGAAGCAAACCTATTGTAAATACTGCTTTTTGCTCCGTTTTTCCTCACATGCCTGAAATACCCTTTGTGTATGTATTGTCTTAATGTACGTGTAGCACTGTGGATGCAGGACTGTGTCCCACTGTTTCATTGTTTTCTCCCAAATTAATTTATTTAACTATTGAATAAATTTGTAAGTCCGGCTGGACTTATTTGGTTATTATAGTGCATATTGTGGCCTATAATTATTATGTTTGTTAACTTCCTTGTCAAGGACCTTTGTTTCTTTAGCAATTGATACCCCAGGTCCTGGCTTACCTAGCGGGTTCCCTTGTCCTTTAAAATGGCCTGTTGTTGGTGGCATTTTAACACAACTCCTAATCAGGGCCTAAAAGTACAGTGATTCATACACAGGCAGGGAAATATTCTTATTCTTACTCGTAGTTACCATCTTATTTCTAGGAAATCCGAGTGGAGTGATTCTAATTAATGAACACAAATGTCAAAGTCCACCGTATGTGTGTTTCCATGTCTGAATGTTTCTATTACTTGTAGCATTTGCATGGCATTGTACGGTTTGTTTTTGCGTTTAGAAGCCTTAAACTGTTGCAACTCATTGATTCAATTATGTTACAGGAGGATCCGAGATTGAAGTTTCCAGTGCACTTAAGAACAAAAGCTCCACTAAACCCCAATGATTTGGGTCCACTTCCGGTAAGAAGAAACAGTATTTGTAGCCTACTGCATGTATGTTATTTACCTGTGCGATTAGTATGGACTAAAGCTAAAGTTCAAGGGCCTGATGTACCACTGTTTTTAGTGATAGCAAACTGAAAATCCATCCTCTTGCGACCGATAAAAAAGGTTATAGTTGCACAAACCCTATTTTGTGAGTCGGTAAGCTATTACTGACTCGCAAAATAGGGTTTGCGAGTCACTATTAGGAAGGGGCGTACCAATGGCGTACCTTCCTAATAGCAAGTCACTGGTATGTACGATTGTTTTGTGACTGCAAATGCGGTTGCAAAACAATCACATTTACCACCTACTTCCAATAGGTGATAAACCAGTCGCAAACGGAAAGGGGTCTTCAGGGAACCCTTTGCCCTTTGTGAATGTATGCAAAAATATTCTTTAAGAACAGGCAGTGGTGCCATGGACCACTGCATGCCCTAAAAAAACGAAAAGAAAAATGTTAATTTTTTTCTTTCAAATGAATCCCGTCTTCCTTTAAGAAAAATGTACTACATTAAAATAAAAAAAAGTTGCAAACACAGATATGGCAGTCTGCTCTCCCCAGCAGGCCACCATCCCTGTGTTCTTTCCCATTCCCAATGGGTCGCATATTGCAACCTGCCCCATGAATATTGATGAGGCAGATCATGTGCGACCCCATTGGGAATCGTTACATGTGTCTAAGACTCGTTAGTATATTAATTTTTTTGTAAGTCGCCATTTGCATGCGCAAAAAATCGCAGTTTGTTACCTGTAAAATGGAATGGCCCTACATCTGGCCCCAAGTGACTCCTGTGCCTGAGAAATCTTCCATTAAATAAAAGCTAAAGTTGTCTATTGGGCACTTTCTAAATGTTTTTCGAAGTATCCCTCACTAAAATATAAAAAAGTGTCCTGGCCAGTGATGATTTTACTCATACAAAGAAATATTGAGTGTTTTTTGGTCTGGTTAGAGTGAGGAATATCATGGATCTGCATAGTATAATTGTTGAGGGTTTTTTCTTTATTGTTAGTTGTATGATTTTTTTGTTCACCGATCTTCAGACCTTTAGAATGACGTATTTTAGGTTACTTGTCATGAAGTACAAGTGCAAGTTGTTGTTTGAACCTCTCAACTCAAATGAAAATGCTTTTCCCTTGTTCGTTTACTCAAAAGTTGTGCTTTAAATTAACCCTCGGCACTGAACTCTGCTCTGCTGGCAGAGTTTGCGTAACTATCCATATTCCGCGTTCTGCAGCGAATGCAAGGTTCCTGCAAAACTTCTGGCTCTGGTGCGCACTTACCTTATGGCTGCATCTCGGGCTGCCCTCCTCCTCACCGTAATCTCCTACGTTAGACATACGTCATGATAGGACATGCGCGCACATGCGCAGTCCTACCATGGATTACGGCGTGGAGGGCAGCCCTGGACGTCGCGATAAGGTAAGTGCGGTTTTATTTTACATTAATTGTAGATTGCATTTACAAACATTTTTTTGCGGGGGTGGGAGGCGGAGAGCTCCACTGAGTTTTTGGCCAACTCCGTGATGCTCCGCTTAGAGCAACTCCGCCTGCTACGCCTACCCTTAATTTAAATCACCACAATTCCAGTTTTCTGCTCGTTCTTGTTGGCCTGCCACAATGTAAGCAAACATTGCTTTGCATTTCATCAAAATACTACACCAGAACTAATTACTATGAGCAACTTCCCAGTTGGCAATTAAGATTCAACGTTTTTGTTTTACTAGTACAGGGATTTTAACTTGTGATTCAGTACACTGTCTCTGCGTGTCTCATGACATAAATGTCATACATTGTTACTCGTAGTATTAAGGTAAAAAGGGTAAGTGACATAGCGCCTGGAAGAGGCCGGGATCGTCGGACCAGCTTTGGAGTGGTTTAGATCTTTCCTCTCTGAGAGAATATTTCAAGTGACCGCTCCGCTATTTCTCTCTTGTGTCCACTTCATTGGACAGGATGTGCCATAGGGCTCTGCTTTGAGTCCTGTTCTGTTCAATCTGTATGTCCAACCTTTGGCTGCAGTGGCTCGGCAATGGGGTCTTTCCATTGTTTCCTATGCTGATGACACGCAGTTGGTCGTGGCCCTCTCTGACGACAATATACGCAATGCTCCCATGTTTAATAACGGTCTGGCAGCAGTTGCGGGGTAGATGACTGCCAACTGCCTCCAGCTCAACGCTAATAAATCCGAGGTGTTATTGATAGGGAGAGACCCCGAGCGTTGGAGGGAGCATTGGTGGCCGGTTAGTCTTGGGTGTCCATCCACCCCTAGGTTGGTGGTAAAGAATCTGGGGGTGTGGATGGATTCCACCCTCCGTTTTCAAGACCATAACAAAAAAGTGGTGTTGGGGTACTTTGTCCCGTACACGCGACAAACGATTGTCCAAGGGGCTATCTTGTCAAGGCTGGACTATGCCAGCTCTCTCTTCTTGGGGGCTAATAAGGCTGAGATCACACGTCTGCATAGAGTCCAAAATGTGGCTGCCAGAGCCCTGCTTGGACTCCCCAGAAGCTGCCCAACAACTGGCACCATTCGTCGACTACACTGGTTACCTATGGCCAAGCGCATTGAGTTCAAGGCCCTCTGTCTGGCCTTTAAAATTCTAAAGTCCGCCTCCCCAAGGAACATGGTCAATCTATTAGTGCTGTATACCCATCGGCACCTTCTGCGCTCTATGGGGCAATGCACGGTCACCGTTCCTCGGGGAAAACGTGTTCGTGCTTGCGGACATTCGTTCCGTAGCCTAGCGGCTAAACTCTGGAATTCCCTTCCTTCACAGATCCGATGCTTGGACAACTATCTGATGTTTCGTAAGGCGATTAAAACCTATCTCTTCCCTGCAGCTTAGGTCTTTCTCCTTGTGTCTTGCTGCTCGCAGCGCCGGGACACCTCTTTGCTGGGGCAGCTGTTGCGCTATATACGATAGCTTAGCATAACATAATATAAGATTAAGAATGTACAGTCTCTTCATTTTGCATGAGGATTTCTAGTTTTTCTGGCATCAATCTTGTTACTTGACTACCAGCTCGTTGGACCAGGGATGCAAGTTATTAACATTTTATTCCCTCTCAGCTTGACGTTTGTAAGAGACACACAGTTTGATATTAGTGGTTAATTTAAGAAGATTGACGTGGATCAGGGGACCAGCATTACATACACTACCAAACAGGCTACCCTCTTGACAGGCTCAGTAGCCAGAATGATGAAAAAAAAGCAAAAAAATCTAACTTGAAATAAATCACCCTTTTACATACTGCAGTAATATTACATATTATTTGTTAGATTTGGGGGGCCTCTAGTTGGCTAAGACTTGCGCCAAAGCCAAGCCGAGACCATCACTCTAGTCAGGGCTGGGGAGTTACACGCCAAGGATAGCCCCTGCTCACCACCTTGGTAGCTTGGCACAAGCAATCAGGCTTATCCCAGAGGCCATGTGTAAAGCATTTGCGCACGCACACAACAGCAACAACATCCCAGGCACACTACAAAAGGAACTCCACACAAGGTTATAGCAACAATAGCCTTTGTATTCTCAAAACACATTAGAATAGTAAACACATAATGTACACTGTGCCAACTGGCACTAGGCAATATTTACAAGGGATTATATACACCTGACAGGGCCACATGGATCACAGTCAGAACCATCACAAAGTGAACTTAGTAAAAGTAAACTAGATAATAAACTTACAAGCAATAAACACTGGTAATCACTGTACTTAGCATCAGCCTGTTACACAAACTACATTATGCACAGTATCACACAAGTCTAAATACATTAGACCCTAACCTCCTAAGTATAGATCACATTAGGGGTGTAACTCACACAGTGAAACCTAATCTCACTAGCATAAACCATGATATGCAGAACAACCTCATAATCATAAACCACAGTTTAGAGGTATAACCCAGGGTGCGTAAAACATACTACAGGAATTACATTTCCTAGCACCAAAATTCTATTTGGCACATAAATTACATTTAGCACACAAATCAAATTTAGGGCCTGTTGCCCTATAAATCTAACCGTCCCCCTGGCCAACGGGCCATCCAAAAACGGGCTCAAGTGTCCAGAATGGCAAGGCGCGCTGCCAATGCAGCAAAAGTCAAGGGTGCGACACTGCGCAAACATAAACGTTGCAGCTGCCCACTACTTGCTGGGCAGCTGGGAAAGTGTGGGGCACAGGAGTATATCTCACTCCTGACTTCGCAAGACCCCAAAAGAACTGTGCGCCCAAACGGTGCAGCTGGCACTAATTGCTGCTCAGCTGTAACTAATCAAATGAGGCATGGGCTCTCACTGGCCCTTGAAATAAATGTGCCCAACCTTGGAGCCACACAGGGCTCTTAAAATAATTGGCAAAGTGGGCAGAAAAGTAAATACTGCCCCCAAGCACTGTGCAGCTGCTCTCTGGAACCGGGCAGCTGGGAAAAGACACTGAAGGGACCCCACTGGGGCACCTTTAAACAAATCTACCCCATGAAGCGTTTGAGCCATGTAGGGTCTAAAATACTAGGGCCATTCTTTGGAGCCATCTGGCTCTTCAAAGGAACATGCCATCCCCGTTCGAGCGGGCCGCTGCCAAGTGGGGCCGCTCGAGAAACAACCAGGGACAACCCTGAGTCCTCTCCTTAGCGGGCTCCTGGCATGGTCTCTGATACGCGGCGGGAGCCGGCACCAACCATGTGCCTCGGCCCCCGGCGCCGCAACCTCCACACTGCTGGGCTCTTCAATTCACTGCTGGTGCCTGCGGGGCTCTCCCTCCTTACGGGAGCCCCGCCTCACTTCAGCACCAAGCTTCACCCTGTCCCCCCTCCTCGGGACCAGGACTTGTGGATGGGGCCTGCGAGGCTCCGGCGGAGAGCGGGACTTCCTCCTCACGCGGAAGCTCAGCCCCGCTTCAGGCTTCTGCCCGCCTGACTTCCGGTTTTGCCGCGGGCCCCGGCGGTGCATTCTTTTTCCATGGGCATGATGAGGGGTAGGTTCCCTCCGTAATTAAAAATATGCAGCAGGGTGGGCACCCGTTTAAGTAAGGGCAAAGTTGCGGGGTGGGCACCCTCGCACTAAAATAAATGTAAAAGAACGAAGTCGCAGGATGGACACCTACGCACCGAAATACAAACAAGCGTGGAGGGCACCCACGAGACCACAATAAATGCGGGTTGGGCACCCGCCGCAAAAGCAAAACGGGGAAATCCCCATGAGAGGGGTTCCCTCACCAGGGGCTGCAGCTCAGCGCTGCACAGCCCCCAGGTTCTCCTCCTCTGGGGAGATTAAATCAAAGTGCGCCCAGTACGCTGAAAAGAATGCTCAAAGAGTCCTGAAGGTCCTGGGAGGAAAAAGCACAGCAGAAGGGTCCCAAGAAGAAGTCCTCCATGCATCCAGGGGCAGGGCAGAGACCAGGGATACAAGCCCTCCCCTGGGCTCCAGCAGCAGCACGCCCCTGGCAGATTCAGCACTCAGGTACAGAATTTTTTTCATGGGGTCACAGCCCCTTTATTTATACCACTATTTACTTTGTCTAAAAGTGTAGAGCCAGGGGAGAACCAGATACAACTGGTTCAGTAGCACTTTGTTTTGCTCAGCTTCTATTCACAGGACAGGCCAGGGACATCAGAAGCACCACAGTAGGTGGAGCCAGTATTGTGGAGGGAAGGCAATGCCCTATTCAGGTCCCAGGTGCAACTCCTCCCTCCCATCTACATCCAGAGCTCCCTATTCACCACTGGGCAGACCCATTCTGGCTCCTGAAGCCAACCACACCAGCCTGCCCCTGTCAATCACAAGCCAGACATGCATTTCACATCAGGCAGGCAGGCACACTGCACACAGAAATGGCAACTTTTAAAAGTGGCACTTCGCCACAATAAATCTGCGCACACCATTGCGCATCATTTAATCTCACGAGTTCGCACATATTAAACTCACCTCTGGACTCCTCTCATATCAGGAATTACCATGGAGAGACATATCCCCCATGCATTACTATGGGAGGGCAGGCCAATCTCTCTGAGAGCGCACGCACTTTACACTGGGCCACAATGTTAAAGTGCACAGAGGCCACAAACCACTAGTATCAGGTCATATTAACAGGCAAAAAGTTCAGTGGTGAACCTGCCAAAAGGGCCAATTCCAACATTATTTATTACCTTCACGCCAACATTAGTGTGGATGTATGCATGTGTTCAAACCAGACTATTAGTACACGGGTTTCATTGTAAAATATGAGCCTGTCGCAAAACATTCTGTACAATATGCAGCCAGTTTTTGATACCGGTCTCTTAGCACCTTTGGCCAATAGTTATTAGAATTTTGAGCAAATTGTGATTCTTTTTTTTTTTTGCACTCAAATTCAAATAACGTATGTAAATTAAAAAAAATAATGTCCACAATCATAATAGACTAAATCAGGAGCCCCCGATATTAATGCCTGGACCTGCAAGTTAGTGACTGTGAATATATGCGAGTATAGCACACTTTCAGAAGTGTTAAATTGCAGGAAAACGGCGAAATAGTGGGCGTTTCAAATAGAATAGAGATTCAAAATTCATTTAACATTTAACTCACAAACAATCTTGATGGCTGTTGCCATCCTGTATATAGATGCAGAGGTACCCTAAAAGTAAGGTTGCAGTAAGTGTATTTTCAGGGTTGGGAAAGGGAAGTGGCGTTGCTAATGCTTGTTTGGTTTATGTGGTTGATGAGAATGGTTTGCATGTTTCCATTTTCTTTTACTAGCCTGTCCATTGCATTCTTATTTTAATTAACTTATGGGCTCTTCTGTCCGGTTTCTTGCTGCAGTAAAAATGGTGTTTGATAGATGGATACATCTAACCACAGTTCTTCACCAGGTGAATATTTCCCAAGTAACAGACTGCATCTGGAAACTTTAAAGCAGCACTCCTGTGTGACAGTAGATGGTGTTGTGTGGATCTGCCCGGACATCATTCCGCTCCAGAAGTGACGACCACATATAAATGCCAGCCGTCAGCACTGACATCGGTTCCTTTCTTCCGTGCCTTCAGACATGAATCTGGAGCTTATCTTTGGTCTTTAGACCACAAATATAAGAAAAACTACCAGTTAGCAAGAGAAATTATCACCCCATGACGATATTCTTTAAACTGTGTAGGGATTGTTGGAAACAGATGTCTGTGATGGAACCTCACAATGTATGCTTATAATGTCTGGGGTCGGAATAAGAATCGAGGGTGTGCGATGATTGCGCCCAGGGGAATCCAAAGGCCAAGTTAATACAAAGGATCGTGAAGCTAAACTGTACATTGCCACACACAGCAAAAATCCATGTTGTGTGCGGTCAAAGTCGAAAGGAAGGTCTCGTTCCCGTTGAGGATCATTGTTGAAGTCAAAGTCTTTGGATAAGTCAAAGTAAAAGTACAGGAAGTTGAAGCGGCAGACCGCCCCATCTCACTGCTTTCAGACTCCAGAGAGGGCACAATGGCACCAACATGCCCCAGGTCTTGCTCCCAATCTTCATTGTGGCCAATTCTGAGTCTCGTCCTGGTGCACCCCAAATTTTTATCAGTGCATCTACCAGAGGAGGATGTACAGCCCATCGTATTGTTCTTTCCGACACGAGCAGAATCCACCTTGACTGACACAGCGCCCAGCACATAGCTAACAGGCAATCCGTTACACACAGATACTTTGAGGAGGATAACTTTGTTCCCCAGTATGATGAGGAAAACTAGTATGAAGAACTTCAAAATGCCATTGGTTTAGATACCACACCAGATCCAGGCCTTGTGTTTTCCTCTGGTCCTGTTACAGAGGAAAGCACCTGTTTAGGTTAATCAGTAGATGCTATTGTTGCTCTTTAGCTCCATGCCTAGATGATGTCTTTTAGCTTCTCAGGGGATGTCCAGACTTCATAATGGAAATGTCGTTTGACCACTCTTTTTATTTTTGGCGAAAAAGCGTACTCGGCCCTGCAACAGTTCAAGAAAAGCGGAGCCACGGCCTGTTCCTTGGGACTTTCTACTCCAAAAAGACAGTTCCATCAACAGCTTTGCCCTCTCCGTGGCTGTAGTGGAGCTTCCCATTTTGCCAATTCCTGATTTTACCACCAGCCCATTAGACTTTTCAACCCTTGCTTGGCAGAGGACTTAGTTCTCCAAGACAGTGCTTAGGACCAGCAGCTCAGTCCCCTACCCCTCCAGCAGTTGACCTTAGATTGGTCTTCTCTCTTCAGAGAGAAGTCAGACCCCACTTTGGAACACTTTAAAGATAGCAGTGCTGCAGCTTGTTCATTGGTGGGCTGGCCCCTGCAAACCACTTTTCCCACTAGTTGGAAAATCAGGTTTTTTTCCAGGGGGTGGCATATAGGCAGAGACAGCCTTCTCAGCCAGTGATGCAGCAGATAGACCAGTTCTTTCAGGACCACGTCCAAATAATGAACAGGGGCCTCAGGCCTATCTTGAGTCTGACTGCTCAATTCCTTCATGCCGAAGGATAAATAAAAAAATGCTTCCTTTGGCACAGATTTTTTCTACCTGGGAGACTGCATGGTGGACTTGGACTTGCAGGACACTTTTTTATGGGCCTGTTTTACAGTCCTACAGGTATTGAAGGTGGACCAGGAGCATTTTCAGTTTTTCCCTACATTCTCACCCACAACCCTCTGGTTTTTTCGAAAGTGATGGCAGTGGTTGCTGCCCATCTTCAGAGGTCAGGAATTTCTGTATTCCCATTCCTCCTTGATTGGCTGCTGAAGGAGGGCTTGCGGAAGTCAGCTGTGGACCACCTCTGAATGACAGTGGAACTCCTAACATGGTTGGGTTTACCATAAACGAGACCAAGTCCGACATGATTCTGTCACAAAGGCTCTTGCTCATTAGGGCAATTCTGGTCATGTAGTTCAAAGCTTTTCCTCTGCCACAACAAGTCTGAAAGATTTGGGCTGTAATACTGAGGCATGATCCTGGATCTCGAGAGGGTGGCTGTGAAGCTTCTTGACCTCTTGGTCTTGTGCATCCTCCTGGTCAGCTAAGCCAAGTGGCAAATGCATGCCCCCGTGTGAAACCTGAATTCCCAATGGGTCCAACAATAATGCACCCTTTCCAACGCTCTTCAGGTCTCAAGATGACCCACAATCTGAAGCAGATTACAATATTTGCTGAGGCAGTCTACTCTCTCTTCACTATCAGGAGCTGACAGAGTTGACAAATGTCTCTCTGCTGTATCGTGGCAGTCACTTGAGGAATGTGGAGGGCCGACTCCACATGAACTTTATGGAGCTACAAGCCATTTGTCTGGCAACCGTGACCAGAGGCTGAACTTTTTCCCTTTACAAATGTGTATCTACATGGAGAGGATTCCTACCGATCCCCATAAAGTTTCTTTCCTTTAAACCCTGCGTTCTTTTTCCCTTCTGTTTGCTACTAGGGAAGCAAATGATCAAGTACAGTGTGTTTTATGTCTTACTGCCAATGTCCAATGCTAATTAGGGATTATCTAAATTATGGGGTTTTTACTCTTTACCCTTATGAATGCCATTGACTCGTAGCTGGTTAAAGAAATGGATGAAATATGTTGATACATTTTACACTGATTTATGAATAATCCCGTATTGTCTTTTTTTTCTAACTCCTGTGAAATTAACCCTGAATAAAATAGAATTTAGGCTTGCCTCTTGACATTTAAAAAATATAAATGTGCATGTTATATGATTCCAGTGTATTATATCAAGAGCTCCCATGCTTGGTTGAGCTTGTCCCAACCAGACCAGATTATCCTAGTTCAGTTTAAATAATGCTATGATGAAGCATGGCATGAACTTGATGAGCATTTTGTATCTTAAGAGAATATCCTTTGTAAGGCTCAGGAGACTCTCCTAAAACCTAATCTGGTCGCAAGAAAAGAATTTGTACTTAATTCACTCTTCTTTTTTTGTAAATCAATAAAAGGGGTTATCATGTGGCAGAGACCGGCAGACTGTCTAAAACAACTTGCTCTCGGAAACCTTTACATTTTAACCAGTACTGACTGATAGTACATTGGGGTGGGGTTCTCTCAAAGGTAGTATCAAGTCAGTTAGTGTCTTTTTTTTTAAGGCTGTAAAAAGTATTGTGGTAATCTGATATAGACATCTAGCCGCAGAGTCCTTAACTTAGAATATCCCCAGGCGTGAGACTGGATCTGGAAATGTTTTGCAGCAGCACCTCTGCGCGCCGGGGGACAGCGCCACCCCTCCCCGCCCTGACGTCGTCCACGTATGTGACATTAGCGAGGTCATGTAAGTCCCTCCCGGCGTGCTAACGCCAGTTTCCTTCTTTTCCGCGTGCAACGCGTATCCGGAGTGAGCGGTTCCTCTGGCCTGTTTGCAGGCCTCCTTTTCCACACTCCGCGTCGGGAACAGTGTGCGATGCCTTAGGACTTTAAATCTTGTAATTTCTGTTCGCGGCAGATGTCCGCGACATACCCGCATCTTATTTGTGTGTGGTGCCTGGGCGAGCACCATGACTCCACGGACTGTGAAGCCTGCCAGTGCTTGAAACCGAACTCTCGGCGGGAGCGCCGCATGAAGCTTCTCTCGGCACGGCTGTCCCGGTCGGAGTAGTCTCGCCCCCCAGCCTCTTCGTCAATGACGTCCCTCTACTGTTCGACTCCGCTGTCGATCGCCCTCTGGGGTCCAGGGCTGTTGTTCTCCACTTGGTAAGTCGAGGCGCTTGTCGCCTAGGTCTTCGACCTCACCTTCTGTTGTCAGGGGCACTGCTTCCCGGAACTTTCCGGATGTGCGCTCCCGACGGTCGTCCCCCCGCTATCCGCCCTTTCTGGGTGTAGGGGCGATTCGGGCCCAAATTGAGGCCTATGCCACGGCTTTGCAGGCCTCCCTTAGGTCCTCTCCCGTTCCTGGGGCGTCCTCGAGACCTCTGCTTCTTGTGGGTTCTCCGACAGACTCGCCTGCGAGTTCGCCCCTGGCGCCAATTGAGCCTTTGCCTCCCAGGAACGTCGAAGATGTGGTGCCATTAGGGCGCGGCCCGGTTGGGTCCCCCTCTATAGCCCACATGGAGTTGTTAGGGTGGGCCCTGCTGGGTCCCCCTCTATGAACCACGATGCCTCTGCCGCGACGCATAGCCCTGCGGGGCTCCCTGTGGTGCTGCAGGTGGTTGCCGGTGCTAATGCCCCTGACTTGAGCACACCCCATCCTTCCGAACAGGCGGCTGACTGTCTGGAGCCGGGGTCGGCGCTGTCCCGGCACCGGAGGCTCGACTCTTCGGCTCCGCCTCCACTCCTCTCTCCGGACTCGGAGCCTGTTCTGGATGAGGCGGTGTCGGAAGTTTGCTCGCGTTGATCTCCTTCACCTCCTCCGGGATGGCCGCGGCCTTGCTGAATTCACAATCCGTTCAGCCTTAGATACTGCGGATTCTTTGGGCCGAGCCATGGTGGGTTCTGTTGCCTTGAGGTGTCACGCTTGGTTGCGAGATAGCGTCTTCCCTGAAAATATCTGGGAGAGACTGGTAGACTTACCCTTTGGGATTTTGCTGTTTGATGCTCATGCTGAATTGGCGCTTCACCAGCTTCTGGCGGTCTTTCGTCCTCCCACTTGGGTCCTTTTAGGCCTGTCTTCTGTGGTGGTACTTTTTCATTTTGCATCCTTTAGATGCGCTCTGTGTTTAATATGGGCAGTGAGCCTTATGTCTTCTTTTTTCTGTGGTTGAGGGTACGTACCCTTTTATTGGCATCCCTGGATGCGTTTTGCTTTCAGCTGCCTGTTGGCCTTCTGTGGCTGTGTTCCACAGGTTGCTGTGTCCTCTGACTGCCGTATACAGCCGGTGGCTCTACTTGGTAGTGTCATTACGGCTCGGTACTCAGTTCACCGGTTCGGTTTGTTACTGCATTCTTTTGGCCTGGCTTATTGCTCTAAGAGGTGTTCCCCGTTGTTTGTGGTCTGCATACTCCATGTTGGTTACTTGTACGCTATTATATAGCTTTGTTTATCTCACCTGGGCCAGGAGATCCTGTGGGCTCCATGCGTCGCTTGGTGGTCTGCTGTACGGTGTTCTTCCCTGGTGCCATTTGCTTACGCCATGGTCATCCGCCTCCTTGGAAGCTTTCATGGTCTCCTCTTCAAAAATGGCTCCTACCTGCCCTTACTGTACTTGGGTACGATCTGGTATGGGCATGTTTATGCTCCTGGCTAGTTCTGTTTCTACATACGTTTAAACATTTATGTATACATGCCGGTTGCCTTGGTATCCTCTTCCTACGTCGCCACCTCTTGTTAGGGCTGCGAGGTCTGGACCAATATCTCCATGTGTGAGGGAGCTTTTCGGAGTTGCTGCTGGTTGCCATAAGGGCATCCTTGCTTCCGCTTAATGGAGTGATTTCCCAAATATATTCTCGCTTTTTGGTGTACGTGTCTTTTCCGGAGTGTTGGTCTTCGATTCTGAAACTCTTTCTACCTTTTGTTGACTTGGTGTTTTTGGCACCTTTCTTCAGATATGCCCTTTGTTCCAAATTATCACCTACTCTTGTTACAAGGCTATGCCTGCGGGACAGTTTTTCTCATGGCAGTAGTCTTTGACTGCTGCCTGCAAGCCTACATTGTGGGTTGTTTCTCACTTTGGCTTCATGCTGCCCGGTCGGGCACTCTTATACTTCCTGTGTAAGCCACTTTAAGGTCTCTATAGCCATTTACCAGCTGCACATTCTACCTGCTTCAGCGGGTTGGGGATTAATGCTAATTGCACCTCATTACACTTTTTGGGCATGGTTTTAGCATA
Source organism: Lissotriton vulgaris (assembly GCF_964263255.1). Lineage (NCBI taxonomy): Eukaryota > Metazoa > Chordata > Amphibia > Caudata > Salamandridae > Lissotriton > Lissotriton vulgaris. The sequence goes on from NC_141689.1 coordinate 289,784,041, forward strand.
TTTCTGCTCTTCGAGCTGCTTGGGTTGCTGTCTGGCTGCTCTGCCCTAGCTTTTCCCCGTTTATCCATCACTCTTTTGCCAGATCAGATGCTTGGCGCTTTCTGTTGTGTTGCAGACCCACCTCCCTTTTGGGGTATGGCTGTGGTATCTATTCTAAGTTAAGGAATGTGCGGCTAGATGTCTCTATCAGATGTACGAGTTACTTACCTTCGGTAACGATGTATCTGGTATAGACGTTGTCTAGCCGCAGATTCCTTAACGCCCACCCAGCCTCCCCGTTCTGCGAGGACCTTGTCTAGTGGGGTTCTCCGCTGGCCACTTCGGTTCCCATTGGGTTATATCTCCAGAAGTGTTCAGATTGTTGCACTGCACTGGGTGCTTTCATATACAGTTAACTTCTACTGAGGGGCTTCTTTTCTGTTATATGTTGCCTTCTGTTTTCTCTACTACCTCAGAGTCCTGGTCTCCTCGTGGTCATCCTCATTGAGGGTTGGCTGTGCTTTGTTTCCTACCTCTGTTTTTAGAGGGGAAAGGCCATTCTTTTCATTCTTTCCTACAGTGGACTGTGGTTCTTCTGTGTCCGTTCTTAGTGGACGGCACAGTTCCACTTAGCACTATTGATGTATTTCTGTCCGTTGAGATGTTCTTCCCTTGTTGCACTCGGGAAGGGGTCTTCGCTTAGCTTGTGGGGCTCTTTCTCACAACTTCCACCTATATGTGTAGGCAGTGTCTGATTCTGTCTTTAAGATGGTGTCTCCTCCATCCTCCTTTTTAATTCACAGATTTTTCATCTGTCGCACACTGTTCCCATAATTTCACAGTTTTTGGTTGGTAGCTCCGCTTTGTGCCGCAGAAAAGTTTTTCAGGAGAAAACTGACATCAGCGCGCCGGGAGGGACTTATATGACCTCGCTGACGTCAAGTATGTGGACGACGTCAGGGCAGGGTCGTGTGGCGCCATCCCCTGGCGCGCAAAGGGGCTGCTGCAAAACATTCCCGGATCCAGTGTCACGCCTGGGGATATTCTAAGTTAAGGAATCTGCGGCTAGACAACGTCTCTACCAGATACATTGTTACTGAAGGTAAGTAAGTAACTCGTACTTCCATGCTTGGGTTTTTGGTGATCATTTCCCAAGAAATTACCATACTGGGAGGATATAAGGAATGGAAACCTAACCTATTTTGCAGATGTCGATTAGTAGCTGTGTGTGCAGAAATTACATAATTGTGTATTAGTGAAATTTTGTGCTCCGCTCTACAAGACGAGCATATGTGGCTATGGAGTTAGCACACTTTCAGGAAAAGTGGACCTCTTTCAGTGTATCATTGGGAGCAACACTCAGCAGAGCCTCCATAGTCAACTGCAGTATGCACACACTTTAATAATAAATGTGCTGCACAATTTTTGTCTTGCTTCTAAATGAACGAGTACATTGTCAGGTTTGAGGTGAGAAGGTAGCACTTTTTTTTTTTTTTAACCTTTATTTGTAGTACATGCAGTTACAAGTATGGGCCTACAACCATCCCCGCCGGCCGCTAAACAGATCGAAAATACTGCAAGCAATATGTATAGTTATAGCAGTTCGAAACCCGGGGTCATAAAATAACAGTACATAGCTTGCAATCAGACACAACAGCTTGAAATCAGGATTTAAGAGGTTCATTTTCAAATAAGGTACTAAGGAAGAGGTGTCGCACAGTCGTACACAGTCCCACAATAGTGTACGAATCAGGATATCTACAAACAGTATTAATACGGAGGAAATATCGGGGGATAAGATATACAAAGCAGAAGAAATGCAGGCGCAACCCCAGCGTGTAGCAAGTCTAACCCCCGCCCCTCAACATCAAACATACCGCAAAGAGCATGAGCGACGACGACACTAAAAAGAGAAGAAAGACTAAAGGGCCATAGAAACAAATACCGATCAAACACCCATCCCGCAACCCCCCACCCTGCACACCCGCAGAAGGCCATGGCCTACCCCCCCCCCCCAGCAGCGTGCCTGTCGCCCTAATAGAGACCCGAAATATAGAAAGATAGGGGAAAGCGGAATAGAAAATAAGCAAAGGAGGGCCCTCATCGTGCCGCCCGGCCCCGTCCTTCACCCCTACACCTCGGAAATCCCAGAAAGGAAGTAATACTGTAATGAAGAATAACAAATCCCGAGCACAATAGCGATGAAATATCGATCAAACATACCCACTGCTTAGTCTGCCAACAATAAAGCCAATAGACCATGAACCACATCATCCCTGACCCTGTCTGGCAGCGGTGCCGCCAGAAGTCCACTCGTTAATCAATTTAAAGCACAGTCCTGAGGGTCCAAACAATATGGGTGGGTCCGGTTGGGGCGCAGCCATAGGAGAGCACAACAGTCCAAATCCATCTAGGTATAGACAGCAAAGATCAGGCAATATCAACGCCGGTCTCGGGAACTTCCCAAAGCTCACAGATAACACCATCCATGAGAGGAAAGTCACACAGTTTGGCCACCGCCGCGACATAACCAGGCCAGTCCAAGAGGGAAAACAGCGCTCCATCCCCAGCCGCCAGTTGGACATGTGTCCCAAGGAGACATCCATACAAGCAATCAAGTCGGTCCGCGCGGGCACGGGAGCCCGGACCTCAAGCGGCTCCCGGTGCCTCTGCGGAGCTGGAACTTCCTCCATGGACTCGGCAGCAAGTTCATCGGCAGCCCCCGGGAATCGGACCGTGGCCGCTAGAGACGGCGAGACAGCAATGGTGTCCATTCTTTCACCCAGGTCCCAGGCATGGCAAATCATGGTCTCGTGCAAAACTGTTAGGGCTGCCAACACGTCCCAGGATGTGAACTCCTGCGTATGTTGCGAGCATCCCGGCCCCATCCGTGGAACGCGGGCCGTAGAGAAGGGCACCAGCCGCCATCTTAATCCAGTCGGCCCCGTGCCTCTTCACCACTGTCAGGGACCAGGCCTCACCGCGAGGGTGCCACAGGATGCGTCCCCGGGGCAAAAAGCTGTGAGGCAGGCTCCTGAAAGGAGAGCCACCAAAAGGCTAAAATCCCTGCCGGGCCCCGGGAGTCGCCCGCCTATGTCGGGGGCAGCCCTTGGCTATGCCCGGGCAACAAAGTTTGGGGAGGGAGCAGGAGGCATGCGCCCCCTCCGCTCCTGTGTCACCTCACTGCCCCTCAAGAGTCACCGCCAAGCGGACCGGGTCTTCATCGCTAGCAGCGGTCCTTCATGTCAACGGCACCCACCGACAGGCCCCCTACCGCCATCAACGGCAGCCGGTGCTGCAGCTGCGGGCAGAGGCCCTGCCGAGTCAACGCCCCGGTCTCTTCACCGCGTGGGCCGCGGAGCAGTCGGGGACAGTTCTCAGGATCTGCTGCACGCAGGAGCTTCGGGAGCAAACGGTAGGTGCTCGTTTTCTTTCTCCTATTAAAGTATGCCTTCGTGGCTCAGGATAGATGTCAGGATAGACGTGTGGGGCAAAAGGGCTCACGGAGCCGAGCGACTATGCGGCCATTTCGAATGCCTGCTTGGCTCCTCCCCCAGGTAGCACTTTTTTTGATACTTAAAATATGTTTTAATTGCCTTTCAGACAACCGGTCAAGAAATATAATTCTATCTACATGTATTTGCCCTAAGTTTATGCACAGTAACTAAAAGCTACCCTCTCGCTGTAGATCTTTTTTCCGCTGACACTTCCTATTTTTTCTTCTTTCAGCCTGGTTGGGAGGAAAGAATACATTTGGATGGTAGAACGTTCTATATTGACCACAGTAAGTAGGAACCAATACTACTCAACCATGGGTATTGCTTAAAAGTGGGTCATTAACTGATATGGTGAAAGCATTATAATTCTACTCTTCATTTAGGAAGCCCAGTGTTCCTAAGTGGCGACTTTGATACCAGAGACTTAGTTCCCTCCTACGGTACTGTATGATCACTTCCAGAGAATGTGTGTAATTATCTCCTCTGCCTTTCTCCTTATTTGATATTTGAGCTTGTGAAGCATTAACATTGTTGTGTCTTTTTTTGGATTGTGTATATTTTGGGTCATTTATTTGTTTTTGACCCCCATGACTGACTTACATTACAGATCTTGACGTGCACTCTGGGAATAGAGAATAAGATTGGAAATGATGTTTTTAGCCACAAGGCCACATTTCAGTGGGTGGGAAAAATTAAGATGAAATAAGGGATTTGGTCTCATTAGCCAGTGGAAATCTTGTGGCAAAAGGACCTTTCTGACCTTACTTTCTGTTTGTGGCATGATTTTATTTCACATAGCTTATTAATGATTGTTCACTTTTGCTACTGCAGCCAAGTGGTGGTTTGTGGTAGATTTGGTACCTCTGCACAAGTGTGCATGTCACAAATTTGGTTTATTTGATTTTGAGTCGACTCCCTTTAATTTCACTAGTTTAAGGTCATAGTCAAAGTCGAAACACCCTAGATATAAGCTACAAAATATGTGCCGGAAGTGTTAAGTCCCTCATCATTGACATTGACAGATGGTGCAAACTGTGTTGGCTGCCTGTAATCTCAACTGTTGCAGAATAATACTTGAAATAAATTGGATAAAGCATAATGATACTTGGTCTAAGACCTGTGCATGCCTTCTGACAGCCTGCCAAATATCCTCTTAAGATATCTGTAAATCTGACTGTTGCTGGCAATGTACAATTTTTCACAAGAGCATTTATTTTAATAAATGTGGATAGTTTGGAGAGTCTGAACCCAATTTGTCCGGTGTAACATCCACTGAGGTTTACAATTGTGTTTCAGTTGGACGGTTTTTTCTCTGGTAAATATTCTCAGAGCATGAATATGGGATGGTACGGTAAAGTATAAGTTTGTGCAGCCCACAAAGCGACAAAAGATAGTAGATACTTGCAAAGAGATGCTGTTGGGTAGCTTTACTTGGTGAAAATAAAGTTGGTAATGGATGAACTGTGCACTGTTAACTACCACAAGATAACATTGAATTTTATGCATGCTTAGCAAGTATATTGGTGACAGATGTTTGAGGGTGTATGAATACTCCTGTCTCTTATTTCTGACAGAGGATGTGAGAGTATTCATTCGTTGATTGAGGGTTTCAGGGTACACACGCCTCTCTTTTTATACTCCTCGAAGGAAGAGTTCAGAGTACCCATACCTTAATGACCCTAATTAGACATTTCATCCACTCAGTCCAATGTATTTGCACCCTGTGCCCTCTCACATGTTGGCATACCTCAGCAAGTGGACTCAAATATCCATCTATACATATACATATACATGTATGTATATTATGTTTGTGAGTGCACTTTTCTATTGATATAGTTGTTGAACAATTTAGATGAGTGGATAATGATGCATGTGTGAAAAATAAGGCTCTTATAAGACATGCTTGCAGTTCATCAATGTGTGAAATTGACTTTTTCAGAATACGAGCATGGTGGGCAATGCAAAATGTGAACATTCCCGATATCACACTCATCAGTTGATACATGAAGCAGAAATGACTGTGAATTAGTGTGCTATAACTATGACAAGTGTTAATAAGAGAAAAGTAATGTGAAATATTTTGGTTCTATTACAGATACCAAAATTACCCAATGGGAAGATCCAAGATTGCAGAATCCTGCCATTACTGGTCCAGTAAGTAAACAGGATGTTGAATTGGGGAGCAGTTTTTTTTTTATGGGGGTTCTCATGTTTATTGCAGACCGTTACTACGTTAAAATTAGGGTACATGCCATCCTGCCACTATAAACTCCTTTACTTTACCCTGCGCTACTTTAAGATCCTAAAATGTAACTTCGCAAACCTACAAGGAAAGATGGTGATCTCGCTTCCGTTTTTGCCCACAACTCTAACAGAAACATTTTCTTTTTTGCCCACGTATGAGGTAGGAGACCTTTTGATTGTTTCTGTAAAAGTTCATAGAAAAAGGATAACTTTATTACCATTCGGGATTGATAATATTAACTATTTACATGGTACACTTTCTCCTGATACCTTAATTGAAAAAGGAACCAAACATGATTTTTCTCTACAGCTTGTTAGTATTCCTTTCAAATTCTAGTCCTAGGTGTTTCAGGAATCAGATGCAAACAATGAATTTAATGAACATCTATAAAGCCTGTTACTAGCCACTGATATTGAGAACTTATGTCCAGTGCTATTAGATATCATAAATTAGGGGTCTATTACGATGGCAGGCGGACAAAGTCTGCCCACCACCGAAATGGCAAAAGGGACTCCCATCCATAGGTGCGGCCGTCCAGCCATGCCAATCAGGATGCGACCGCCACCATTGCGGTTGCATCCCGCATTTTGTTGGGCGGTGCTGTAAGCAGCACCCGCTGCAATGTAAAAAAATGCATGTTCTGCATTTGCATGCACAACGTGACACGCACCGTGCGGTGCCTGCCACTGTGTGCATGCAAATGTAGGGGGTACCATGGGTGCCCCCCAACACCCTGGGGGCTGCGAAAAACCGCATGATTTTCCATGGCAGCATCGCCGCAATGGAAAGGTGATCTTCCGTGTACATCATAATATGGATGTATGGATAACGGTGTCTTGCAGACACCGCCACCATATTGTGTCCCTTTTCCGCCCGGTCAAGCATTCGACCGGCGGAAAAGCAGCGGACAGTCTTTCCGTCCGCCGCTGTGCCCACCGCCATACTAATATGGTGGGGGGAGCGCCGGGGACATATGGCGGACCGGCCCGACGGCGGTGATCCGCCCGCCATCAAAATGGGGCCCTTAGTTTGGGAATTTTCAGTATGTCAGTGTTGGATGCATGCGCGCCTGTAGATACACGTTTCGCATACTCCTGTCATCCATTGTTGGATCCGGATCTGTGCAAGGTGTTTTTCTTCAACAGTCTTTTGAGTCACAAGGTAGAGTGGCTCTTTCTCTTGATGATAATGCGCTTTGATATCAACTCCATTGTTAATTATTTTCTTTCCACTGTCTGGTTTGGATATGCATGCCTGCACTCTGGGTCATGACTGTTTTGGGCTCTTTTTGGTTCGTGTTTCACCCGTACCCTCGTCAGTATTGTCTCCTAATGTGTATACCATCTACCATATTAAATCTCCGAAAAGTATCGCTCGTCGGATCGGCTCACTTTGTCAACGGCCCTTCAGGGCCTATCTTTTCCATCCCCTTCAACTTCACTAGAGAATGACCTTCTGGTGATAGAACGTACAACTTTCCACTTCTGCCCGAGCAGCCACATTAATTATTCCAGGACCGACCAACATTAGGTCTGTAACTTGTGTTTGCCTCACGAACACAGGAAAGAAGATTGTGAGGCCTGGACTTTTTTTGGTCAGAAAAGACTCTCCGGGACCGCCGGGCATGTTGACAGGAGATGCAGCAAAGAGACTTCATAGAAGCGCCCAACATATTCGGTGACCACAATGTCATGGAAGAGGAGCAAAAACCCCATGAAGCCTCTGCAGCAGAGGAGGAGGCGTTCTCCTTCGACTGTTCTGACTCACAGCTCGAAATCAACCTTGAGATGCACAATGAATCACTGGGTCAGTGTACCATCAGTTCAGATACCCTTGCCTCTCCCCTCAAAAGACATTCGGTTCCAACCGAACACGGACATGGTAGCCAACCAAAGATTGATTTGGCCACCCCAGCTTTGAACTTAAAGCAGAAACATTAGGCAAAGCCTTCAACATTGAGCACTTTGGCACAGACTCAGCTGTCTATATCAAGCTGAACAACTCTTCCTTCGGTACCAACCACTTCGGCGCCGAAACACAAATTCATCTTCACGCCGAAACCTTCCTAACCGGCTCTGAAATCCCACCTTGATACTCCAGTGGACCCGATTTTCACTAGTTGCAGGAGGAACTCGATGCCCGACAGAGACAAATGCACATACACCCTGAAACTGGGAGTGTTTTAGCCAAGACTCCAGTACTGACTCCACCAACAGCCAAGCACCAAATTTCCTTCGACAAAGGCATTGACCTACCTGTGCTATCCAAAAAGAGGAAGTTAGGCAAGGTCACTGGTCCTTTACCTCTTACTCCACCATCTTCTTCTCCACCACCACCATCACTATCCTCCCTTCCCCACCTTGGATATCACACTTCAAGGGTCCCCAAAATCAGTTACAGATGAACCTGGGATGGGAGATGGGAGATGATACATACTGTGTGACACCACCACCACCACCACTACCTCCTAATAATGGACTGCATACAACATTGACCCTCAAGGGGACATAGATCCCAATTTGTACCCTGCTAGGCCATTTCCTCTTGATGGCTCTACCTTCTATCAGGAGCTCACCGCAGGGCTGCAGCTTAGCATGATGTCAATTACACAAAGAACCTCTTGTAAAGGACTTCCTTTTCGAAGCTCTCTCCACAACACACAGGGCAAACTAATATCTCCCTATGCTTAAAGGTATACAACAGCATGTTGTAGACGTCTTCAAAGACCCTGCACGATCTAGGATCATCACTCCTAGGGTCGACAAAAAGTACAAAGGCTCTCCATCTGACAGAATTAACATCAAGGGACAAATTTCACCCGGCTCAGTAGTTGTTACCAATGTCCGTGAATGGACTAATTCCCAAGCTGCTGCTGATGCTCCACCTCCTTACAAAGAGAGCAAATTAATTGATATCTCTCGAAAAAGAGTAGCTGCTCAGTCCGCCAATCATTGGCGTATTGTTAACTACTTGGTTTTAATGGCACAATATGACTGTTCCCACTGCAAGGAGATAGGAGAACGCCTTCAACACCTCCCAGAGGTACACAAAAAGAGCACATAAGTTTGTTTCTGAGAGAAAGCTCTTTTTTTAACTCATCTGTCTGCTGTTTGTTACATGCCGCAGATACTGCAGCTCAGGGGATTAATACATCTATTCTATTGCAAGGCAATGCCGGGCTACGCATATCTGGTTTTCAACTAGAAGTACAACAAACACTATTAAATGTCCCCCTTGACAGAGAACACCTTTTCAGCCCTCAGGTTGATGTAACTCTCGAAATAGAGAAAAAAGATAGCCAGGTCTATGGGTGCCCTACAAACACCACACCCCTGTGGTTCCTTTAGCAGCTCCTCATATAGCGGCGGCTCCAAAATTACAACTACTGAAGCCTCTTCCTCATATCACCGGGGACAGAGTCACCATTCCTCTCCCCTAGGCTACAATAGGGGTTCATATAAAGTAAACAACACAAAAGGTAGAGGGGGAAGATTACAATAATTTCTCCCCACATGGCAATCCATTACATCGAACTAGGGGGTGTTGGACATTATCCAACATGGTTATTGTCTGGAGCTCATCACCATACCTCCAACTATTCCACCTCGCACTCACAGCCTTTCACACCAAAGACTACTCAAATCAAATTTAAATTCCTTTATTTCGGTCTCGGAAGGGGCCATAACAGTGCAGTAGATAAAAAAAAATGCAATCCATTTCAAGTAAAAAATATATATATATATCACTGGGCAAAGCAATACAGTATATATTAGATTTTATTTTATTAAAGTACATCGAGGATTAACACAGGCAGATAAGGCGACAAGGCCATGGTTATGATGTTGAGTTTAAATGACCATAAGGGAGGGAGGGGGGGAATCTACTAATACAGCTTTAAGTTTCTCCTTTTGATAGAATATTTTTAAAACGAGCAGATGTTGATGCAGTTAGAGGGGGAGTCCAACAGGTGTAAATATTCTAGGGTGGCCATAGAGGTCCCTAGGCCCTGAAGTCTGACAATGTAGAGCAGGTGTAACCTGCTAAATTCCTGGTAGAATTTACAAAAAAACCGAAGTGTAGTAGGTTTTGAGTTGACAATTCGTCACACGGGAAAATTTGGATACTAGCCGAATTGCATGAGAAATCACAGATGCCACCTCCCAAAACCTAACTGAAATTGTGTCAAAAGCATTCTTTCCAAAGATGATTCAGTCCAGTCCAGGTATGGAGCCAGATCCATAGATCGCATGCTCCCTAACTGTGGCTTTAGAAAGTTCATTCACCTCTCTGTTTTGTCAATTTTGTTTGAAATATGTCTTAACCCTTGCCAAATCTTGTTTTACCATCCTCTCAGGCTGGAAGAAGAGGTGGGGTTCACCAAGATTTCAAAGCCCGGACTTGATGTACCCCACACGAGTCTTCTTAACACCCTGTTTTGCCTGCCTTGAAGGGGATTAGGGCTTGTATAGCCCCAGAGGCCTGCACCATACATTAAGGTAAGCAGGCACATTCTCTTCTAGGGGGCCATGTGTTTTTTCCCAATGCGACAACCACATTGAAAAACAACTCAAAAGAAGCTGGTGAATTTGCACCGCACAGTGGAGATGCAAGGTCCCCTTTGAATCAAAGACTATGCCCAGGTAGGAAAACTTGGGCTAAGGCTAACTGGGTGCCCTTCTATCTCAATACCCCTCATTTTAGTGTTCTCTAAATTGCATGTCATCGTAAAAGTTTTGGAACAGTTTGTAGCCAGAACCAAAAATTCCCATGAATATGAAAAATTCCCATCAATGAATGTTTTCAGGCATCTGGGCGTCATAGCCAACAAAATCATGTTGCCAGCATAGAGCAGGAGGGGAACATTTTTGCCAGTTGTGGTTGGAACCTCTGGTAGATATGGCTGGGTTGAAGCCATTAGTATACAACAAAAATAGCAGGGAGGCTAAAACACACACCTGCTACATCCCTCATTCTATCTTAAATTCCTCCGTCCTTTCCCTGGAGGGGCCATACCTGACTGAGGAAAAGAGGTCGTAATGAAGAGCTCTCAGGACCAGAACCATCTAACCCCTGACCGATCACTGACTTGCAGAGCTTAGACCTTGCTATGCTGTCGAAAGCATAGGACAGTTCCATAAAGGACATGCACATGGAGCCCTGCTTGACAATGGCATACTTGCTTATCAGTATGTGCAGGTTTAAACATTGCTCCAATGTGCCAAGCCCCTCTTGGAAACCATACTGCACCTCAAACAGCACACGGGTGGCCCCGACCCACTCCATAATTCGATCCAGAACTCTACTCAAACAGGAAGTTCAAGCTCTTTTGCTTAAAGTGGCCATAGAACCCGTCCCTCTACGACAACAGGGGTCAGGAGAATGTACCCCCTGCACTGTCTAATTCTCAAAAAGGATGGATCTTTGTGGCCAATCTTAGATCTATGGCCCTTAAATCATTACACACTGTCAGCCCTAGAATTAAAGGATGTCTGTTTGCACATTCCAATACATCCAGCACATCACAAATACCTAAGATTTGTCATAGCAGGCCAACATTAGCAGCTCCCATTTGGAGTGACCACTGCACCTGGAGCATTCACCAAATGCCTAGCAGTGGTAGCTGCACATTTACGCAGACAAAACATCAATGTTTTCCTATACCTTCCTCTGTATCACCAACACACTCAAAATACTATAAAACTGCTCCATCAGCTCGTCTTCACCATCAATTTCCACAAATCTCGTCTTAAGCCTTTTCAGGTTCAACCTTATCTGGGGGCAATCCTTAACACACAGGTCTGATTAGCTTATACCAATACAATAAGAATTAAAAATGTCCAAACACTACTACCATGTTTCCAAGCCAATCATCTATTGACAGTCAGACCTATCATGCGCTTGCTGGGTATGATGGCGTCATGTATCGCCATAGTGTCACATGCAAGGCTAAACATGCCTCTGCTCCAGGAATGTCTAGCACAAAAGTGATCTCAGTCACAGGGTCGATTAAAGAATCTAGTGTTGAAAGAGAGCTGCACTCATCGCTCTCTGCAGCTGGTGAATACAAACAGCCTGTTAAAAGAGGGGTCTATGGGACACCAAACACCACTGTCACCCCATTAACTTCCTAGAGCTTCAAGCTGTTCACCTAGCATATAAAGTTTTCCTACCTCTCCAGATCGGTAGGGTTGTCTTAGTCCGGACAGACAATATGACAACCATGTGCTATCAGTCAATCAATCAAGGCATTTGTATAGCGCGCTACTCACCCGGAGGGTCTCAAGGCGCTTGGGGGGGGGTATGCAACTGCTCGAACAGCCAGGTCTTGAGTTGCTTCCTGAAGGAGAGGTGGTCTTGGGTCAGGCGGAGGTGTATGGGGAAGGAGTTCCACGTCTTGGCCGCCAGGTAGGAGAAGGATCTTCCTCCCGTTTTGGCTCTTCGGATGAGGGGAACGGCGGCGAGGGCGTGGCTGGTCGATCGTAGCTGGCGGGTTGGAGTGTAGAAGGTCAGGCGGTCGTTGAGGTATCTGGGGCCTTGGTTGTGTAGAGATTTGTGTGCGTGGGTGAGGAGTCGGAACGTGATTCTCTTGCTGATGGGGAGCCAGTGCAGGTCTCTCAGGTGTCCGGCGATGTGGCTGTGTCGGAGGATGTCCTGGATGAGTTGTGCTGAGGCGTTCTGAATGCGCTGGAGTCTCTTCTGAAGTTTGGCTGTGGTGCCGGCGTAGAGGGAGTTCCCATAGTCCAGTTGGCTGGTGACGAGCGCCTGGGCGACCGTCTTCCTGGTGTCGGTGGGGATCCACCGGAAGATCTTCCGTAGCATGCGTAGGATGTTGAAGCAGGACGAGGAGACTGCGTTGACTTGTCTGGTCATCGAGAGGGAAGAACCAGGATGAAGCCCAGGTTGCGTGCATGGTCCGTTGGTTTGGGAGCGCTGCCCAGGGCAGGGGGCCACCAAGAGTCGTCCCAGGCGGAGGGTGATGATCCCAGGATGAGGACTTCCGTCTTATCTGAGTTCAGTTTCAGGCGGCTGTTCATCATCCACTCGGCTACGTCTTTCATCCCTTCGTGTAGGTTGGTTCTGGCGGTTGCTGGGTCGTTGGTGAGGGAGAGGATCGGCTGGGTGTCGTCGGCGTAGGAGATGATATTGAGGTTGTGTTGGCGTGCGATGGCCGCGAGGGGGCTCATGTAGATGTTGAACAGCGTGGGGCTGAGCAATGATCCTTGTGGTACGCCGCAGATGACTTCGGTGGCCTATGATCTGAACGGGGGGAGGCGGACTCTCTGGGTTCTTCCGGCGAGGAAGGAGATGATCCACTCCAGTGCCTTCTCCTGGATTCCGATGTTGCTGAGGCGCTGCACTAGGGTGCGGTGGCAGACCGTGTTGAACGCCGCAGAGAGGTCCAGGAGGATGAGTGCCACTGTTTACCCTTTGTCGAGCAGGGCTCGGATGTCGTCTGTGGCTGCGATGAGGGCGGTCTCGGTGCTGTGGTTGGCTCTGAAACCGGTCTGCGAGTGGTCGAGGGATCCTTTCGTCTCGTGGAAGGCGGCCAGCTGTCTGTTGACGGTCTTCTCGATGACTTTGGCAGGAAAAGGAAGGAGCGAGATGGGGCGGTAGTTTTTGAGGTCGGTGGGGTCCGCTGATGGTTTCTTCAGTAGGGCACTGAGTTCGGCGTGTTTCCAGCTCTCTGGGAAGGTGGCGGTGTCGAAGGAGGTGTTGATGATGTCCCGGAGATGGGGTGCGATGATGTAGCGGCCTTGTTGAAGACGTGGTGAGGGCAGGGGTCGGTTGGTGATCCGGCGTGGATGGAGTTCATTGTGCGGATGGTGTCTTCGGTGTTGATCGGGGTCCAGGCGCGGAGGGTGGTGGTGGGGGGCGTTGGTGTGGTCCTAGGGCGCGTCGGCTATGTACAAAAACAGTGGAGAGACACATGCTCTACAGTCATCAGGCCTATCTCAGTCCATTTGGCTATGGGCTCTACATTACGGCATTCATCTGCGAGTGGAAAACTGCCCGGAACATTTTGCCGACCTCCTAAGCAGAAAGCGACAACAAGTCTTTGGGTGAAAACTCCACCCTAAAGTCCTCCTCCCTTACTTCCACAGTAGGGATTTCCACAAATAGATCTCTTCACAACCGCGGAAAACGCAAAATGCCCCAGACTTCACCTCCAGGTCCCACACCCACTATGCTAGGTCAATGCTCTGTGGTTAGGGATATTTGCCTACTCTTTCCCGCCTCTCCTTCTTCTTACATTTATGGTTTGAAAGCTCAGGCAAACAGATCTCACACTCTTGCTAGTGGCTCTCACATGGACCCGGCAGCCCTGGTACACAACACTACTCGAACTATCATTTGTTCTTGACTAGAAGCTTCCCCTCAACCTGCACCTTCTCACTCAGAACCATGGAGAAGTCAGGCACCCAAATCCCAAGGAACTCAAACCAGCGATCTGGCTCCTTAGATCTCAATCTCCCACCTCAATCTCACAATTCTAAAAAGAAGCTTGCAGGTCTTCCACTAGAGCCTGCTATGCAGCTAAGTGACAAAGATTTGTCTGTTAATGTCATAATAACGTATCAGTCCATTTAATGCTACAATAAAAAACATTGTTGCCTTCTACATGAAAACCTCTCTGTTCTTGTATTCGCCTTCAAAATTTTACATCTAGTGTCAGTAGCTGCATATCTGCAAAAAGACAACACCTGTCTTTGTTCAAAGTACCAGTCATCAAAGCCTTTATGAAAGATCTGAACACAATGATTCCATCCCGGATAACACCTGCACCTACCTGGAATCTGAAACATAGTTCTCACAAGACTTATAGGTCTACTATTTTAACCACCACATAACTGCTCCCTTCAATTTCTATCTTAGAAGGTCACTTTTTTAATACCTTTGTTTCACTCAGACGTGTTAGCGAGCTCCAGGCACTAACCTTAGAAGAGCCTTTTCCAGCTCTACACGATAGGGTGGTCCCTCGCACCAACTCAAAATTCCTTCCAAAGGTAGTCTCTGATTTCCACCTTAATGAATCGGTTGAGTTACCAGTGTTCCTTCCTCAACCAGACTCAATTTCGAAAGGGCTCTCCATACATTGTATTGTATTGTATTGATGTCTTGTAAAGCGCATGAATCCCCCCACATGGGGTATCTCCACGCTGTAGACCGCTGGGGAACCCGTCCTGGCTTTCCCTGTGAGATGGTCCCTACTGGGTTTCTCCAAGGTGAAACCAGGCATCCCCGACGTATGTGTGGGGCCGTTGTGGAGATGAGGCAAGCTAATGGCCAGAGTTGCTGAGTGCGACCCCTGGTTAGAGTAGGCACCAAGGCGAGAATTATCGAGTCCGCTGACCCTGGTCCACGACCCTGCCGCGTCGGGAATTGAACCCTAGTCCCGGGCCATCCTCTGCTTCCGGGTCTGCCGCCTCTAACCAGTGAGCCACACCACTCCATTAGATGTTAGAAGAGCCTTTATGCACTACATAGACCGAAATAAAGATTTTCTCAAAACAAAACCGCTCTTTAATGCTTTTTCACCCCCTCATAAAGGAAAACCCATTTCTCAATCGGGCATTGTCAACTGGATAGTTAAATCAATTCAAGCATGTTATGTTAAATCCAAAAGGACTTTACCTACACTCCCTAGAGTACAGGGTCTTCAATGGCTTTCCTGTGCGATATACCACTAGCTGATTTACTCAAAACAGCAACATCGTCTACACCACACACTTTCACTAAACATTATTGTATGGATGTTCTAGCACCAACAAGCTAATGTATCTCAGGCAGTGTTGTGTAAACCCCTTTCAAACAATTGAAAACATCAACTAGTTAGCCAATGCTTTGGAGGAAACTGCTATACAGTCAATGCAAAGCATGTGTATCTACAGCCGCACATGCCTCGAATGGATTGTTACTTACCAGGTAAGCATCTGTACTTGGAAGGTAGTACTGTAGATTCACATGCACCCACCCTCCTCCCCGAACACCTGGGAAAGCTGCAGTTCCTTTATCTTCTCATATGGATGGACAGCTCTTTTCTTACACCTGTATTACAGTCCTTTCCCACCCACCTGCGGTAAAACAATGCAACAATAAAGTTGATGCCCATGCAGATTATCGATAAGAGGAGGAGTCACTCTACCTCGTGACTCGAAAGACTTCTTCGAAGAAAAACAACTTGCACCCATCCAGACCCAACACTAGAAGGCAGGAGTGTGCAAAGCATATGAACCTACAGAACTACATGGCAAGAACAGATGCTTACAAGATAAGTATCATTTTCCTTATTTGGGACAATTCCACTGGAGCAAAGACCTCCCAAGTTGATTTGTGAATTTAAACTCCCAGTCAGTTAGGCATGTTATTGTTGGAAAGCTGTACATTTAGACACTTGGGGATGAGTGATGTATTCAGAACGAACCTCGCAAAATGATATACATACTAACCAATGCCCGTTATACAATTGCTCAATAGTATATTTTAGACAATTATAGGATTATTGAGCATTTTGTGTGAAAAAAAAGCCATCCCTTTAGACTACAGAGACTGCAGAAGCCAGCGATGGAAGGGACATACATATTGCCCAGCTTTAATAACTACTGAAATATTTGCACAAATTTCAGTTTCACTTAGTCTGTCTGTAGAGCAAACACCAAGATGGTTAAAACTAGAAAGCGCTTTCTGCAAGCGCTGTTACTCATTCATATGAAATATGGAATGTTCTGTTTAAGAACTGATTTTAAAAAGCTGCATATCTGGGAGAACAGCACAAAGAGCGGGCTTGTGTGTGGAAATGCTCAACCATTGAGGGGCTCTCCTTCGGGGGGGGGGGGGTATTGGGGGGAGTGCACGGGTGAGGCAGCAATGGGAGAAAATATACAAATTTTTCTCTTTCTCCATTTTCTTTTGAAGTTTAAACTTAATCTTCCAAAGAAAATGGAGAAAGAGGACACAACTGTTTTCAGCATGCCTGACCAAGGTGAGGGAGGGAGGAAGACCTGGTAAAGAATGAAACCCATAAAGATAAAGTTTGTTTCCTGAAATGTCAACGGGCTCCGATGTACCCAAAGACAAAGGCTGATTATGAAATTCTAGGAACAATCTTCAGCCCAGGTCTGTCTCTTACAAGAGACTCACTTAAGTCACCTTGAGTCTAGAACTGTTTTTGTAAATATAGATGAGTTGAACATTTCTGCTGTTCTGAGCAGATGGTATATAACAAGGAGGTTGTGGTTTTGATTAGCTCTGGTGTAGGTGGTACCATCAAGTCCACGCTAACTGACCAATCTGGCAGGTGGATCTTGGTACAGGTCGTCATAGGGGGGACCGAACTTGCCATGGTATCTTACTACGGCCCCAATATTGATGACCCTGCCTGCCTTTTTAAAGTACAGACCAAACTTGTAGAAGTCCCCGTTCCGATAATAATCGGGGTTGACTTTAATGTTCTCCTTAATCCTGTTCAAGACAAGTCAAATCATGGCCGACATGTGGCCAAGTCTCGCACACGTCGGGCGATGATTAATATCATCCACAAGCTTGGACTGGTAGACGCTTGGAGGGGGTAAAAGGGACGGAGAACCAGGTTTTACAGGTTTTTAGTAAAAAAACACGGCCACTCCTCGAGAATAGATTATTTTCTTACCGATAGATGGGCCTTGGAGAACCTAGTGGATATTTCCATCCTTCCAAGCATCTTATCAGATCATGCCCCTATAACCTTTTCATATTTAGGTAGTAAACCTAAACGCCCCCTAGGTGGAGACTGAAAAGGGCTATGTTATCTAACCAGGAGATAATTAGTGTTATTAAAACATCAACCGTCTAGTATTTTACTGAACATATAGGCTCAACATCTCTAGATTACGTATGGGACGCATTTAAGGCCCATATTCGTTGCATGCTACACAGCTTGATATGTTCTAAAAACAAGGAACAGGCGTTAGAATTCCACAAGGTGGAAAGTGAGATATCCAGGCTAGAAAAAGCCAGACTGAGTTGTCAATCGATCTGTCAAAAGTCCTTAGGGACTTGGAGCGCCTGCGTTCAGACTATAGAGGTACACTAGATCAAAAAGTTAGAGCTCAATGGGCAGCCCATAAAATGGAATATTATGAATATGGGGAAAAAGCAGGAGCCACTTTAGCATGGAAGGTAAAGGCTGACAGAGTAAAGAGTAACATCAACAAATTGATTATAGACGAGACTGGTGCAACCTCATGCAATCAGGAGGATATGCAGAGGTGCCTTCTTTCCTTATTCTCTAGGCTTTCCAAAGAGGAGACCGTGCCAAGTACTGACTCAATTCAAGAATGGTTAAAAAATAAAGCCTTACCAACATGGACAAGAGATGGCCGGGACATGCTAGACGGCCCCATTTCAGAAGGAGAAATTAAGCTCCATATAAAAAGGATTAAGAATAACAAAGCTGCAGGGACGGACGCTCTCCCGGGCGAAGTTTATAAGACCCTGGAAGATGTGATAGTGCCTAGATTATGTGAGCTGTTTAATTACATCTATAGCCCTGAAGGTAGGATCCCCCACTTCATGTAAGGAAGCATTAATATTGCTAATCCTGAAGCCCGGAAAGGACCCGCTTAAAGCGGACTCTTATAGACCAATCTCCCTGCTAAATGCAGACTATAAGATCTTTACTAGCATTTTGGCAGGGAGGTTGGTCAGGGTTGCCTCCCAGCTGATCAATGTAGATCAAAAGGGCTTCATTCATGGGAAGATTTATTCAAGAACAAACTTTACAACTAATTGGTTACATCGATCTGGCAGTGGCACGGTCGGAACCCTTGGCGGTGGCTGCTTACGCCGCCGCCAAGGCATTCGATCGTGTCAATTGGGCCTACATCTGAGAGACCTTAAAAGCGATGGGTTTTGGTCCATCATTTATAGAAATTCTTATCAGGTGTTACGAGGGGGCCTCTGCTGTCATCCTCCTAAATGGCTCATTGACATCAAGTTTCAGTGTACAAAGGGGAACACAACAAGGTTGTCCTATTTCACCCTTGCTGTTCAACATCTATATTGAACCTCTCGCTCAAGCCCTGAGACTCGATGTACAAATTACTCCTTTCCAGGTCTCAGATTATAGTTGTAAGCTGGCCCTATATGCAGATGACCTTCTGGTTTATAATAATAATCCTGCGGAGGTGCTTCCCAGGGTAGAAAATACCCTGAAGGAATTTGGTCTGCACTCTGGGTACTCGGTCAACCCCTCCAAGACTGAGGTAGGGTCGGGAGATGCTGTGGGGAGTTTAGATATTTGGGGATCACCTTAGCACAAGATCTAGCGGATATTCCTCTGATCAATTTGAGGAAAGTCTCTTAGGAAATCGACCACCTTTTTTCGAGATGGCAGAATTTACCCCTCACTATTTATGGCCGGGTAGACCTTGTCAAAATGGTTATCTTACCTAAATTGACGTACCTACTTGGTACTATCCCCCTAGGCTTCCCCGGTTAACTTTTGGGTAAAATCCAAAGCAAAATAGGGAGTTTCATCTGGGCCAACAAAAACTCTAGGCTATCCTGGAAGAAGCTAAAACTGAGACTACTAAAGGGCGATCTTGCTTTTCCAGATGTGTTTTGGTACTCCCTTGCCTTCCTGTTTAAAAACATTCGCTGTTTACTCTCTAGTCCCACTGAAACCAACTGGGGGAGGATCCTGAGTTTCATGGCCAACTTTTAGGGGGGGGCACTGGATTCCTCTATAAGTTTGGGGCCGCCTAGGTTTTTCAAGGAAGTCCGCCTAAAATGAATATGATCGGCACTCAATGTCTGGCATAATGTCAAAGCGAGATGGGGGATAAGTAAGATACTACTCTGACTTTGCCTAAATCTGGGACTCCCCTGGTCTTCCTGCTTGCCTAAAAGATAACCTAGCCACCCCTATCAAGAAGGCAGGAATCTCGATCTGGTCTGATTTAAAATCTTCGGACGGTGTGCACCCTTTGGGGGTTTTAAGGGCCAAAATAGGAGACTCTTTTTCCCGATTTTAATATTTGCAACAATGCTCCTTGTTTTCAGCAGAGAAGGAACATATAGGCGGAAACTGGAAGGTTGAATATATATTCCAAAACATAAATCCTAGAAAGAAGGAGGTTGGGTTTTGGTACAGGAGTCTACTCGACGTGGAGGACGAAAAGCTCCCTCCCTCCCTGTTAGTATGGAATTCATATGTCTTGGGAGATATATCTGTTAATCTTTACGCTCTGTCTCTCCTAAGCCTATATAAGTTTGTCAAGCCAGCTTCTTTAAAAAAGAATCATTTTTAAGTTATTAATAGGTTGTATTACACGCCTAAAAAATAGCAGAATTTGCTCCAAGCCCATCTCACAAGTGTCCAAGATGTGGTTTGGTGGAGCCGGATGATCTACACATGTTTTTTGAATGTGTCCATCTTTTGGCAAAATGTGGAGTGTGCACTGTAGGGAATCTTTAACCTTAAGATGAACCTTAACCTCGTCCTAGTTATATTTGGTATGGATAATGACCTTATAAGTGGACTCCCTACTATGCAAATGGGTTTACTTCTCTGTCTGATTTTAATAGCCCGTAGGGAGATCTGTAAATTGTGGAAAGACCCCAGATCCCCATTTTATGAGAAATGGCTGGGTGCGGCATTGGGCATGGCGAGATTGGACCATAGTGAGGAAAACATCCGGTCACAATTAATGTCTTGGGGTACGGAAATGAGGCTGGTCTAAGGCCTCAATAGTCCAATCATTACACCAAGCCTCGCACAAAAGAAGCTGGCCTGGTCGGCCTAAACGAATGCAAGAACATAGACCCAGGGCGCCCAGGTTGGAAAGGGTCTCTATTGTTAAAATTTCAGACGCTTACGGTGAAATTAGGACTCAAGAAAAAAAAAAGAAAGTGATACAGCTTCTTCAGGAATTAAAGGGATCACAATTCACACGTGTAAATTATTTTGCAAATGGGTTGACTTGTAAAGTGTGTGCCTAAAATGAAAACGTTGATGCTCATTTTTTCATGTAGTATTTTATCAATATAATTTGATAGAAGCTTCTACACTTCATAGAAAATTGCAATTTGTGTAATCCGTGACGTGTGGTAAACTTTGCATCTGTGACATGCCAGGTTTAAATGCAATTGATTTTAGTTGTAGATGGAGTAGCATTCAATATTTAAAAGACTACAGGTTTGATATAGTGTTTGGCAGACAGAGTACTCCATCATAAATATGGCAGAGTGCCCTGTCCACCAAACCCTTGGTCTGTCTGCCGCATATAAAGATAGACCGGTCGGGCTCCATTAACAGAATACTACCTCAGATGGAGTAGGGGCCGTTGGAGGAAGGACGTTAAATAATCTACCTTCTTTAGGGTAAACTTTGTAAAACCTTTTTTGTTCCAGTCCATCGCTGCCAGGAACAAACTGATAGTGTGAGACAGGAAAAATACAATCACTCCCAAATACTGGGAAAAGGCTCCCAGGTTGCTAACATGAGTTTGTTCTTGAAAAATAAAAATTTTTTTTAAAAAGTATGGTGTACTGTGGTCAAAACCAACAGCGGCTGTAAGCCAAACCTTTAGTACATTGGAAGTAACCACTGTGATGGTGGTTCCTTTCAATATACAGAGATTACCGCTTGGCCAGTTATCATTTCTAAATTTGCCCTGCAGAGTACCCTCAGATGGCGGAGGTAATGTCCTCCACCACAGCGGTTGGCAGTACTCTGCCCACTAAAAACTCAGAATCATGCTCTAAACGTGACAGAGAGGGAAATTGACAACAAGCCTACTGGCTAGTGTCTGTAGGTATCATTGGGTTGTTCTGTTGAAGCACATCATAAGATATGAGGATTCTCCCTAGGCTGGTACACTGCTCATTAGTAGTATTATGTTAACTCCCCCTCTGCATTCGGTTTTCAAAGGCTTTTAACTTTCTATATGTATTTAGAAAATCTTATTATTATTGAAAATTCCATAGTCCTGTTCTAACTTGTATTTTATCTTTCACAGGCTGTGCCCTACTCTCGAGAATTTAAACAGAAATATGACTACTTCAGGAAGAAATTAAAGAAACCGGTGAGTAAATATCAATTATATTTTTTAATGTATCTTTTTTAGTTGTCCACATAGGTCAATTACACATCAAACCTGTAATAGGACACATATTCAGCATTCTGCAAGATACAGCATAGTCACATTACATTCACGGCTTGTATGGCAAGTAACATATTTGTAGTAAAAATTTTATACCTCTGACTCTAGTCACCAAACTGTCTGTCTTCTAGTGGTTGTGAATCCTAAGCCCATTTGGCATCAACACAGTCAAACCGTAAACTCAACTTTGCCCGTTATCCCTAATATCCTCCAACTATATGATCTGCAATAGTCACAGCTTATATGGATAGGGTCGGGGCAGGCCAATCATGGGAGACATCCCGGGCATGTGAGGCAGTGGAACTCCGGGCTCAGTCATCCTGCACTCACTCCAATGGCCCCTGAACTCAAATCCATTGCATAAGATATCAAGACATCAGTCACATCACATGCTACAAATCGCCCATCAATCAGAAGGTTTACAGAGCTCTGAGGGATCACCATTACTGTTTGAGCTCTAGGAAACTAGCTACCGCTACCCCACAAAGACCAGCAAGAGGTCGTCTAGGCATCCCTCTATAGCATCCCTCCAGCCATTGACCAGCTTCTCATCTGAGTCCTCTACCTCCTATGAGGTGGTCCTTGGCGGTATTTTCAGTGATGCGCTATTTCCCTTCGTGCCACCCCCAGTGGCAGGTCAAAAATGTGTTGCTTGGCTTACGCTCAGAGCGTCTTTTGTACAAGCTAAGGAGGCAAATTTAGTCCGTACATAAGTGCCAGTGGTTTCGGGTACGCTCCAGGTCTCCCGTAACATAGAGCCAAAACCTTGCCACAATCGGGCCATCCCATACTATGTGAAGAAAGTCCACGTCTGCTCATGCACATTTAGGACACCTCAGATCCTCAATTTGCAGCAATATGTTGAGTCAGTGAATAGTGAGATGCGTGCAGTATAAGTAAGTGAATTCTGTGCAGTTTAATCTAGTGTTGCACATGAAAGTATCGGTGCACATTGCCATTCTTTATTTAGAAAGGATCTGCCTATGATATTTTCTCACCTAGTTCTCATGAGCAGTAACTCATCAATTCTCATGGCTAATCCTGCCTTATACAATCACAAGATTGTATAAGGTTCTCTCGTAACCCACTGGAGGAGAGCCTGGGTAGGGGGTTCAGGTTCCATCACCCCATAAAAGTGACTCACTGCTCTAGCTATCAGCAGGTATGCCAGAAACTGTGTTCGATGTAAGCCATTTTCCATCCTTAGCTCCTCCAAGGATTGGAAGGAACCCTCCGCATACAGTCTCTTATTGTCCCGATCCCTGCTTCTGCCCAGGACCACATGTGGTGGCAGTAAAGCAGCCTCTGTGTATTGTTGGCTAGCCCACCAGAGGCAATTCTGGGTAATAGAGCACCTCTGGGCCCCCCTCCAGATCCGAAATGCAGTGCAAAGAAGTCTAGGTGGGTGAGGTTATCTTGACTCGATCCCCAAAAAGCAGAGCTGACAGTACCCCTCTTCTGCGTGGATCGCCAAACTCTCTCAACTTTGCCTGCCTGTGTCCCACCAGCCATCGGATCAGCTACTTCAGTTGGGCTGCATAATAGTAGAATACATATTTGGGAACCGCCAAGCCACCCCTGGTCGTCAGCCTCTGAAGTATTCCTATGACACGCATGGGCGGTCGCTATCCCATATCAGCTCTCTAATCAGTACTCAAGGAATCTAAACTAGGTTTTTGGTACCCATATCAGGAGATTAGCAAAATGAAATAAGATGTGCAGGAGTTTCACCATTTTAGTTCTATACGAGCCATGATGGGGAGCTGCAGAGACATCTAAAAAGTCATGCTGTTTAGAAGGCCACGCATCACTTTCCTGAGATTGCCCTCCCTAATGTCAGTGTCTGTATGGAACTCCTTGACCCCCAAATATTTAAACACCACGCATCTCCATTGGATCAAAACTCTCACTACCGCCGCCTACAACCCACAGAGACTGGAAAAGCACACTGATACCTGCCCAAAATCCTCCAGTAGGGTGACACACTGCTGTACCCCCGCTTTTGCATCTTTTAGATAGATAAGCATGTCGTCTGAATAAAGCAAGACCACGTGCTCCCTGTCCCAAAGGGGGAATCCCCATGCCTTCTTGCCTGCGCTCACAGGGGAATGGCTCCAATTCCAACGCAAACAGCATAGGAGTCAAAAATGCGCCCTCTTGTTCGCGCCAGGGCTCAGAGTGCCCCATCTCTTCCAGCAGTCACCTAAGGACATCTTGGACATGACCAACTGTAGATGCCCACCCAGATTGTATCAAGGGCCTTTCGAATGTCTATGGAAAACACCAGCGCCGCTGGAAATAGTGTCGTATCTGTCACCTCCGGAACATCAAACACATGTCCGATGTTAATCTAGGTGCGGGAACAACGCTATTTTGATCCTCTTATAATAGAGCAGAAAGATACGGTTGTATCCTAGTGGCTAAGATTTTGTATTTTATAATCCAGATCCCAAAGCGAAAGAGGGCGATAGGATGCTACATCTGTGGCATCACCCAATGGCTAAGAGATCAACACTATAAAAACTTTCCTGGTTGTTTATTAGGAAGTCAACCTTAATCCAAAGCTGCTGCATACATCATGATGAGGCATGGAGCCAACTGCGTAGCATACATGTGATAAAATTCCACTGGGACGCCATCCGTAACAAGCATTTTGCCACCCGCCAGACTCTTAATTGCTGTCCTAACTTCTGGTTCCGATATGTGGGCACAGCATTTCTCATCCCTCTGCAGTGAGCTGCCAGAATGGTGCTCTACTAAAATCAAATCCAACTCCGTTTCAGGGATGAGGACACTTGGCTCATATAGAATTTTGTAGTGTGCTCTGAAAATGTCATGGATCTCCAGAGTACATAAGATCTCCAGTCGGTCTCACCACCATTGTGATAGGGGCCTCCTGACCCTCAGATCTGACCAACCAGGCCAACATTCGGCCCATCCACCTTCAGCATGCATGTGCACTAGATATTCTTATCTGCAGAGGGATTAGAGCCTCTCTGACACCTCTAGGTGGTGCTCTCGTGCCTCACGAAAAGTCAGTTTAGCCTCAGAGTTCCCTTGAATCTCATATTCAAGGTTATTGAGGGTATCCTCTATGGAGGTCCTTTCTGCCTGGACCCTTGGCGACCACCTTAAAGGCGTACTATTCAACATCAAAATGGGAGGCTGTTTATTTATTTGCCTAAAACATATTGAGTATTTGGTCACCAAGAAGGTTCTGGAAGGTGGGTTCCCAAAGGGTAATCAGGGTTAAGCCTCCAAGCAGGGATGGCCGCAATGCACTTACCCCTGAGCAGATTATGTTCAGATAATGTGCAACCCAAGTATTCCAACCTGGTAACACCAGCCATCAGGTGCATCGGGCACAGGACTCAAACAAGCTACACGTGCAGATCCTACTTTGGAGATTAAAAGGAAAATTCCCTCCAGTTGCCAGTGGGCTAGCCACTCACAAAATACCTGCCGCAATCTGTGCACAGGAGTATCAGCCAGTGAAGGTACAGATCTGTCCAGGTCTGTGTCCACCACACAATTCACAATTAAAATCACCTCCAAGGAGTATTGAGACCTGTGGGTCTTGGGAAAGGACTTGGGTCAGGACATTCAAGAAGGGTCCAAATCAGCATCCCCCACACCAACATCGCTGAGTTTCCTATCGCAGGTAGTAGGCCCCTCCAATGCCTCTGAAGCCTGGGCACATCGCCTCTTGTTAGATGAGTCTCCAGATGGAAAGTGATCTCTCTCCCACCACACTTCAGGTAGTCTAAGACCTTATAACGCTTACCAACAAAGCCTAGCCTGCAGGCTTTCCAAGTCAGGAGGGAGAACAGCTTTAGTGTCTCCATGCCCCTCCTTTCCCATCCCACCCTCCAGCCAAAGACTGCTTCAGAGGGTATTCATTCCAGCACAGGGCAACAGCAATTAAACAAATCCCAACTTCACTCCCCAGGCGAGAGAATCACCAGCCCTCCTGGCTGAAACAATACTTCAAACCAAGCCGTAGAAACCAAACTCACAATGCCATAACACCGTCTGAGTTTATTCTTGAGGGAATGACCGGCAAAGAGCCCATCCTGAGTTAATTTTCATACACAGGTATTATGTCGGATTTCTACCCTTTGGAGCTTCACCCCCCTTCCCACCCATCCCAACACCTTGGCGAGTTCCAGGCCAATCCTCCACTCAACCAGTTCATTCACATGAGAAAGAAGCAGGGAATAGTACAGGTCCAAAGCCCCCATCCATCTCCGCACATTACACCAATAAAAGGTCCTAAACCTGCAATAGCATATGAGTCTTAGAGGTTGTCCACTGCTCTGGGCATCAGCAGTGGCCCTGCGGTGAGGTCCTTCCTAAGTGTCTCCTAGTCCTGACTCTTAGAGGAGGAGGACAAGCCTGCTTCTCTAGGTTTCCTCTCCAGTTACATTCCCAGTGAGGATGACGTAACAGTCGCTGCTTTCTCCTTCTCAGTCTGTTGCCGTGCAGGACGTCCACTGCCAGCCCTTCCTTGGTGAACCCGTGCCGTCACTTTGGTTTCAGGAGGCCAGGTTCCTGGTCTAGCTTTGTAAGTCTCCAACCAGTTCCAAGCAGCTGGCGGGGAATGGGAAAAAAGTGAGTGATTATTAACTACAACTTCAAGGTAACTAGGGAACAGGAGCATGTGACGGAGTCCTTGGTCTCTCAGTTGTTTCTTAATAGCGAAAAAAGACTCTCTCTGTAGTTGCACTGCCATTGTTTAGTCTGGAACGACTGCCACATCTGCATTCTCTACTCGAAATCGCTGGCCTTCTCTAATCCTTTCCAGGATTATATCTCTGTCCTTGTAATGCAGGAGACTGGCTACCACTGCCCTTGGCAGTGCTCCCGATCGAGGCGGTGTCACAGGAACTTGGTGTGCCCGCTCCTGGGTGATGATCTGCGACAGGTCATCGGGAGCTATCACTGTGACCAGCCATGTCTTGAGGAATGAGACCATGTTAGAGCCTCTGCTTTTTCCGGAAGGACCATGATGTGGATGTTGTTGCGGCGACTGCGCCTTTCAGCATCATCTGCTTGGCAATCAAGGAACTCCACTCAGTGTAGCAACGCAGTCAACTTCCCCTGCAGCCCTCACACCCTTGGCTCCATACCCTCCAGCACCTTTGATTGTCATTTGACCTTGTCGGCCACTTTATGATGGTCATTTCGCAGTATTCCCAGGCCGATAGATACCTTATTGATTTTACTCTACCTCCCTGATGGCGTTCACTGCCTTCAGTATCAAGTTCAGCTTATCCGAAGGGGGAGTTGGCTCACCCATTCTGTCCCGCCTTCAAGTCATTACCAACCTTGGGGCAAGCCCCACCTCTTTAGCACCTTTCGTGCAGCAAATAGTGTCCAAGTAGTTATGACACTGGCCACGCAGGCTTCACCAGGCCCCCACGAGTGCAACTCTGCCCAGGGGTGGCTATATCAGGCCTCTTCCAGTAAACCACACTGTGCACTTTTCATGACTCCCGGCGTGTCAAAGACTTCATCACTGGTGCCCCCACCCGTCCGCTCCTACTTATAGATGGGCTGCAGCCCGTTGCCAACGAAGATGGTATGGGCCAGGCACTAGTCCATCATCAGTGCTTCCTCATCACATTCCCTCCACTTGACAAGACTTGCTCCTGTCCCTCTGGTCGTCCTAGTGCCTGTCACTGAAAGAGCCAATCTTCAGAAGGTCACAGGGGGCAATTCTGAACTGCGAGCCACACTGGAGCGGCCTTTACGCAGGCCGCTCACACAGGCTATGCAGACCCTTTCTGCCCAGTCCCCCTCCTCCGGATCCCTGGAAAGAGGAAAGGCACTGAGAGCCGCCAAAGCCTATGGCCCAAGCAATTGGCACAACCAGCCACTTCTGCAGTCCTCGCAGAGCATCCCCGCCCCACAATACAGGGCCTCTAAGCACAGGGGCAGGCCTCTCCCCGTAATCTTCTATGCAGGGCATCCCCATGGAAGCCGGGCTCCTCACCTGAGGTAATAGTCACAAGAGCTGTGCTGCACGGCAGCCAGTGCTAGATCACTGCTAAACAGTCTAGTTCAGACGCTTCTCTCCCCAAGGACAGAACCTGCAGCCTCCAATGTCTTGATAGTCCAGGAGCTCCTATCGCACGTCCACCAATAGCCTGCTTTTCAGTGCCCTCTCTGTTGCAGCAGAGCTCCTTCCCCAATTGTGGGTCCTCTGGCTGCCATCTTTGGAGCCGTGTTACACTCTCCAAGAGGCTGCACTAGAACACAGTCAAACCCAACTGCCTGATGCAACCGGATGGGTCCAAACCACTTTTCTCCATACCCTATGAAAGAGTCCGTCCACCTTAATACTGACCCCTTTAGACCAATCTTCTGGAGGCGAAGTTGAAGGATAAAGTTAGGGACCATATCAAAGGCTGCTGATAGATCTTTCAAAATCAGCACCACCTTGCCTCCTGTGTTCAAGATGAATTTGATTTGCTCAGATAGTTCAAGTAGAGCCGTTTCGGTGCTTAGGTTCCGTCTGAAACCTGATTGGCTATCTGTCTGGAGTGTAATGATCTTTTGCACCATAGAGAGATGTTCTGTCACAAAGCCTACATTTTTCGTAGGGCTTTGGCCGCACCAGAAGCAAATACTAAGGCCTATTTTGAGGTTGGCCGAAGGCTTTTTTAGTAAAGGAAGAATTTTTGCCTGCTTCCAAACAGAAGGAACCACTGCCAAAGCTAAGGAGTCATTCAGCATTTTGTTCACCTGTGCATTATTTACCTCTGCACCCATAATTAACAGATCTGTGGACAGGGATCCCTTGGTGAGCCAGATTAAAAACTACGAATGATATCGAGAGACTCCTCCAAGGAAATAGAATTGAAGGAAGAAAGGGAGAATTCCCCATCTCTGGCACTTCCTTGGGAGAAATTGAGCTAACTTCTTTTATAGAAGATGTAACCAATTTAAATTGAATTTTGAGGATCTTCTCTTGGGAAAAAAAAGCCAAGTTTTTACAACACTCTAACGAGGGTGGCAGACTTCTACTACAAGCAATAGAAGCCATGAATTTATTTACTACTACTCGTGATTTGTTGCAAGCCGCTTCTATCCTGTTTTCTAAAAAGACTTTTTTAGCAGTCTTAACAGAGGCATGGTATAGCCTATTGGCTGCCCAATGGATATCTTTATCTTACATAAAATACCCCTTATGCCAATTTTTCTAAACCTTTTTGCAGAATTATTTTTCCGCTGCGAGTATTTCAGTGAACCGAGGTGCAGACCTGTGTAAGGTGTGTACTTCTACAGAATTTCCAAGACGTAATGGAAGGATGTTTGTTAACCTCCGAGCGGATCCAGCTATCCATCATAGTGGCATCTGTTTCAATGTTACCCAACAGCTTGGGAGTAGTTCTGTTAGAGTGTCCAGAAGCTCACCTTGCTTAGCTTTACTTTCACTTTACTATATGGTCAGTATGAGTGGGGGACCTCCTCAGCCTGTTCGGTAAGGAAAGAGAGTCCAAAACCTGCAACCTAACATTGGAAAAAAAAGAGGCCAATCGCCTGTTTTCACTGGATAATTTCTAATGTTATTTGTCTTAGATGGAAGCAGTTCCAACCACCTCATTGATGTAATGCTGTATTAAATGCTGTGTCTTAAAATTTCCCTACACATTTAAGAAATAAAATCATGAATGGGTATAGACAATAGCTTATCAGCAGTGCTAAACATTTCCCATATGCAGAGGCATCATTGTGAATGAATGGGACCTCCTCGTCCTCCAGTAGTGTCTTATTTTCCTGGGACTAGCATTTAACTCAATCACCGCTTTCTAAGCTAGGTTTCAATTCATCTCACTGCTCCCGGCTCCCGCAAAGATGCTCGAAGCCCATCTGAATAAACATCTGGCTGCATTTGTGGAGAGCTCGGGCTGTCTGGATCTTTCCCAGCATGGATTCAGGAGGGAGCATAGCACCGAGTCTGCCCTCACCATAGTGCTGGATAATATCCGCACTAGAGTTGATGAGGGTCAGACCTCCCTCCTGATCCTTTTAGATCTCACAGCGGCCTTCGATACCCTGTCTCCCGTGGTGTTAACATCTTGCCTGAGGGAGATTGGGGTCCGCGGGCCTGCTCTGGGACTCCTTTCCTCTTTTCTCGACCATAGAGAACAAAGGATAATGCTGGGATCGTTTCTATCTCCATCCCTGTCTGTGCAATGTGGGGTCCCTCAAGGGTCAGCGCTTAGTCCTACCCTTTTTAATATCTATGTGACCCCCCTTGCCAGACTTATTAGATCTTTTGGGATGGAGGTAGTCTCCTACGCGGACGACACTCAGATCCTAGTCTCTCTCTCCCAGTCAGCTACGTCAACTGCCGCCAATTTTAGATCTTGCATGGAGGCAGTTGGCCAGTGGATGATCCACAACTCACTAAAACTGAATGGGGAGAAGACGGAGGTGATGGTCTTTGGAGGAAAGGAAACGATCTGGTCGGCTGAATGGTGGCCGAACTCGCTAGGCTTATGTCCCGAGCCCACCTAGTCAGCAAAAAACTTGGGAGTCATGATCGACCCCACCCTTAGTATGTGCCAACAGGTCAACAGGACTGTGTCGACCTGCTGGGGGATTATCCACATTCTAAAGAAAATCAGGCACTTTTTGTCACCCCAGGCAAGAAAGCAACTGGCTGTCGCTCTTCTGGGCTCGCGACTGGATTACTGCAATGCGCTGTATGCAGGACTGAACAAGAGTCATCTACAGCGCTTGCAGGTGGTCCAGAACGCGGCAGCGAGATTTGCTCTTGACCTACCGAAACGTGCCTCTGCCACCGAAGCCCGAAAACAACTTCACTGGCTCCCCGTTGAGTACCGGATCCTTTTCAAATCAATGTGCCTGGTGTATAAAGCCTTAGCTAAATCCAGCCCTACAGGCATGGGATCCATTCTTTCTCAGCATAACCCCGATAGGAATCTTCGCTCCAGCCACAAACTTCTTCTCTCTGTACCTCGTGTCAGAAAAGCAAGATGGGGAGGCAAGGCCTTTTCCTACCTGGCACCTAAATGGTGGAATGCCCTCCCTTTGGAAGTAAGATCCCGCCCCTCTCTGCAAACCTTTAGATCCGCGTTAAAGACCCACCTTTTTACACGTGCATACCCCTAGTGGTGCTCTGCAAACTTTGATTGACTGTTTTTGATAGGCGCCTTGACACCTTCGGGTTTAGTTTGCGCGTTATAAGTTGCATAATAATAATAATAATAATAATAATAGGTTTGGGTTCTATAAATATCAGAGAGAAATGTACTTGTTTTCTTGCAAACCAAGGATCTATTCTGAAGTTTGCACCTCAGTCACTGCCACAAATTCTTAAGCCTACATATCATCATGTTGGCCAAGTAGTGTTTGGAAATCAGATATTCTGCAATAGGTTTCTCACAGTGCAAACTGAACATTTCTACCTTCGACAACTTCCTTCCCTTCAACGTTTCTAAATGGTCAGTAGCTTTTAGGTTAATTTTTTGGATTGGCAGAGCAGAGCTCAGCTCCATCCCTTTACTTAGATAGCAAGCTTCTGATTCTGTAAATTGTATGCGTTAGCCTACAGAAGCAGCTGAAGTTCGACCTCCATTTAATTTAAAGGTATATTCAATGTATGCAACAATAAAGGATGCACCCTATGTTTTCTCTAGCAGGACAAGAGGTCTTCAGTTGGGTTCCGTACTATTGCATACTTGCGCATCAATCAATCAATCAGGAGTTTAAGCGCGACTACTTACTCGTAAGGGTCTCAAGGTGCTGAGGGTAGGGGGGTGCCGGTTCCATTCCATCAAGGAGGGAGTCTGTTGAAGAGCCAGGTTTTGAGGTTTCTTGCGAAGATGGGGAGCGATGTTGTCAGTCTAAGGTGGAACGGAAGGGCGTTCCAGGCTTTGACCGCGGGGAAGGAGAAGGAGTGACCTCCCGATCTGGTCTTTCTGGTGCGGGGACCACGGAGTAGGAGAGCTGCGCTGATCGTAGGGTTCTTCGGGGTGCATAGAATTTGAGTTGGCTGTTCAGGTATACTGATACGGTGCCATGGAGGTTTTGTGTGCGTGCATGACCGTCACTAACTTGCTTGTCAGTTAGCATCATGGGACACATTTTCAAAGGCAACAGTGCAGAACGCTGCAATAAAATTTTGATCAGTCTTGTTTTGGTGCTGTACACAGCACATGAATACAGCAGTCCAATAGTCTTTTTTCCGAAAGGCTTGACATCATTCAGACAGAGGACCTATTCACTAATTGTCAGCCTTGCTGAAAGGAAATTAATAACATGAAATTAGCACAATTGGCAGAATGTAGGCTATGTGAACTGGAGTGTTGCTTGCTTATCGTGTAGCTACCTCATAAAGAGCCAAAGGTCTGTTGTGAGGAGGGGGGGTTCTTGTACTGTGTCTATTTGGATACACCTTAATGCAGATTTTGAACATAAAGCCATTTACCTACATCCCTCAGTCACTTGAATCAGTAGAAGTATATTTTTTTTATGGAGAGGATTACCACCACTCTCCTGTTTTGTTTGCTGCTTATTGAAGACATAGATAATCAAACTAATAGATGTACAAGTTAATTGGCTGTGATTCAGGACAGTAAATTTACTAAGACAGAGCCACAGGTACAATGGTGATATCAGTGGTGGCTGGAAAGTCCGTCGATTAGACGAGCGGGAAAAAGGGTCAATACATTTAAAAGAAAATACATAAATACACAAAATAAATAAATAAATAGGTACTTACAGTGCTTTCCGTAGACATGTTCTCCTCGCTCCGGTCGACATCTTCTCCTGTGGTCACGTCCTGATGGGTTTGACCAATCCTGTTGCTGCATGAAAGGAGTGCCAGTATTATAAAGAGCGGCCTCTCTTACCTCTCCCGAGGACACTGGAGGTTTTTGTCGGCTCTCAACCCGGCTGTCTAAGACAGCCGGTTTGAGAGTTTTATAGTGCGCATGTCAGGCTGGCTGTCGCACGATGACCCGCCAAAGGGACATGTGCACTTTAAAATAGTGCACAGTCAGGTAGCCCCACCCCGTCCTGACATTCGGTTCAGGACGGGTTGACAAAAAATAATATGGTAATGAATTAACTTCATTATCATTTTACTTTTTGTCTCTGGGCCAATTAAGTGGGGCGACGCTCCTCCGAGTGAGCTGCCCCCGGGTGATTGATTATTTTTCTAGCTACTTGGTCTTCACACTGTATTTGAACCCATGGCATTCATCAAAATTGATAGTTACCTTGAATTTCCAACTTTTGTGGCAGTACTGCAGCCTGTAGGCTTACTGTGCTCCAGTCTCCATCTGTTGTGAGGCCCCATGCAGAGTAATGGCTCTGTCCCATCCCTCGCTCAATCCCAAAGCAGTAAGCCTGCATTTTCTGCCTGTAGATACTCTTACCTGGTTACCAAGGCTCCATACAGCTAGGATAAAAGTAACTATACCACTCATAAGTGGGGAGGATTGGTAAGGCCTGCTTGGAAGTGATGAAGGATCCCATAGTCACGTAGGCTTTTGCATCTTTGGAGAACATGTTCTTGATACGTAGGCTTGCAAAGTGACCATTGTATTTTTGTTAAACATACTTTATATATTTTTTTTAAAATGAAGGTCCGATTATAAAGTACATTGCGCCAGTATGGTAGTTAAAAGATCTCAGTACAGTAGGTAACACTCTGGTCCATATGGTACATAACCCTGTCAACCATTGTATCATGAAGGGCTTCTTCAGCCGGAGGGTTCTTCTGTTCTAAAGACCTGCATGTTCATTTTGTTGTTGCCAAGATGGCTATTGTTTTCCCTGAGGCATGTGCATTGATTGCCAAGGTACTTCATGATACCTGAATTGTGTGTATTGTCAATGGAATCGACAAAGCACAGTCAAAAGTAGTTGTTAGCCTTCAAAGCGCATATTAATGATTTTGGGCCTGATTTAGAGTTTGGCAGACGGGTCACTTCGTCACACCATCACCAATATCCCTTCCGCCTTATTACAAGTGCCACAGTGTACGATGCATTCGTAATACAGCAAATACAGCAAATGAGATATCTGTCATGTTTGTGACGGAGTAACCCGTACTCCCAATGACGCCCTGTGTTTTCAAATGGACCTCAGCATTGCACAGACCTGGATTCCATTTTATGATAGTGTTGCATGTGTGCATTATTCAGTTTGCTCCAAGAGGCAGGTAGTGATGTCAGACACGTTTCATAAGCTGTGTCTTCCCTGATGTTGCTGCTTTTGAAGTGATTGCCCCCTGGAGAGGAGAGGATGGGTAACACCGGCCCGAGCAGCCTTGATTTGTTGTTGAGATCCAGCAGTAATGGCTGTTTATTCCAAAGTCCTCTGAGGCCTCGCTGTTGTTTAGCTGCAGTCAGAATCAATACTGTTAAACACCAGGGATGCGCCTCACTGTAAACCGCTGACTGCAGTTTTCTCTTCCAGGCTGACATACCCAACAGGTTCGAAATGAAACTCCACAGGAACAACATCTTCGAGGAGTCCTACCGGCGGATCATGTCTGTGAAGCGGCCCGATGTCCTGAAGGCCAGGCTCTGGATTGAGTTTGAGTCGGAGAAAGGACTGGACTATGGCGGTGTTGCCAGGGAGTGGTTCTTCCTTCTCTCCAAGGAGATGTTCAATCCTTACTATGGCCTCTTTGAATATTCTGCCACGTATGTATATCGGAGGATTGCACTTTCTTCACAAGTGGACCCTTTAGGGCCATTTTTAGCTTGTTTCAAACACACCAAACTCTTGGCAGTATGGCATAACTGGTTTGTTCTTTTGTTAATAACTATGCTTTATATGTATAATATAAGGGTGTTTGCAAACCCAGTATAAAAACGTCCCTACTTTTCTTATGAAAGTCAAGTCTCTACTCACCTGTAATAATAGAATGACGTAGCTGCTTAGTTGCAATACGTTTTTGCAGATGAGTTGTGATATCATAATGTCTGCAGCTAGAGCCAGCAGCGACAAAGAAAGGCAGGATACAAAGCATAATTACAGCTGCAGTTGAAAGTGAGCCCTGGCTTTTGTTTCTTCTGATATGTTTTCTGAAATAAACAGTGGGCAGCAGAAAGAAGAGATCTATAGCAACATGGTTATTTTTTGTACACTATATATAGGTAATTATGGGAAACATAAGAAACTCTGTGCATGCTACTAGCTACAGCATTTTTAAATCTGACTTCCATTAAACTGATTCTAATAACTTTGCAGAGGATTACTAGCTACTTTTTGATGCTTTTGCAACCATACTGTCTCTTTTGTATGAAAAAACGTTTGAAGGGCTTAAGTGTTTTGTGGGAAGGGTGATGGTGTGACCATGTAAGAAATAAAATGCCACCTGCCGTACATCATTACGCTAATTCAAGTTACCTCAGAGTTAAATGACTTTATAAAGGAACTTTCCCTTTGGCCTTTTTACGTTGTATGTGCACAAATCTCCTCAGTGACTCACAATATCCTTATAATGTACAGCGGGGGAACCTTATCATGTATATAGTGCCTAAAGAGCCGTACCTTCCTTAGACCTTTCTGAAGACCATTTCCTGAAATATTTGTGTTTTAACGCAGTTGTATGTCAAAATATCAACGCTACCAGAATATTGAGGACCAAAACATCAAGAAAGTAAGTGCATATAGGCAAGAATAGATTTACCTTTCTTAACTCTACATCTACCTACCTTGAATATATACTTCATACGTATCTGTATAAACTTACCATCTCTGTATTTCTGTCTGTGATGCTTTTACCACACTATTCTGGTGGCTCAATATTTTGTCAACAATATTAAGGTACAGTCCAGCCTGGCACTACACCTATTATTTATCCACAGCAGCAAATCATGTATGCTTTTAGGGCTGGATAAGCCATGGATTCCTCAACCCTTCCTGCCAAAAAGTAGCCTTCTGCTCAATAGCCCTGCAGCTATTTTTGTATGCCCATATGGCTAGTCCAGCTTTAGTGAAAAAAATATAGACCATTTAGAGAAGGATGAGCTGCACTAGAGAACCAAATGCATATTAATTGTTGTGGGCCTGATTTAGAGTTTGGCAGGCGGGCTACTCCTCCACAACATCACCAATGTCCCTTTCCTTGGTAGGCAAAAGATCTACTAAAGTCAGGAATAAGTGAAGTGATTAGTGAAGTTAGAGGTCAGACTAAGACATCTGCAGCTTGTGAATTGGAAAAAGACAACATGGAGTGCTACCCACCTGTAACTTACTAAACAGTCTCTGATACTTTTCTCTGTTCATTATTTAACTCTGGCTTTCTGAGATCGTATTGTATGCATCAGACTTCAGCCGGAAATGCCCATCTCTCTAACACCTCGCCAACTGCTAACCTGAAGTCACTTTAGCTGGTTGTAGTGACTTGTTAAAGTTATGAATCCATGTACATCACTTAACCGAATCATTTAGGGTCACACTTTTTTGTAGCTCCAAAAAATGCTGGGGGACCTGCTGCTATAGCTTGTTTGTGGTTTTACCTTAAAGGTTTTTGTGGCCAATTTGTAAGTACAGAACTGGGAACAATTTTCAGGTTTGCAATGGGGAACTGCAGTTATAGTTTTACTACATGTTACTACATGTTACAGGGGGCTATAATTTAATAAAATATCTACTTGTCCATGTCGCAGGGGGATGTGGCTAGTCAGGTAGCGAAATGGCCGCCTCTTGAGCGAGCTCTGCCGACTGAGGCATTTATCCTGTATTAATCGGATGTATGACGTTACAACGCATGCTTTTACCACGCATGCCTTTACTACGCGGTTTTTACAATGCATGCCTGTACAACGCATAGTGCTTTGGGGCGCTGGATAGTGAATAGTTTAATTTACTATTCCAACTCCTGTCCCTGTGGATAGTAGGGAAGGTGTTGGATAGTAAATTACACCTATTCCCTATCCTAGAGCGCCCCCCAGCGCAGTGCGTTGTAATGGTTTGCGTTGTAAAAGTTGCGTCGTAAAGGCACTGCGTGGGAAAGGTTGCGTTGTAAAGGATGTTTCCCGTATTAATCCTACACACAGAGCGGCTACGAGGGCACAACTTCCAAAGCAGAAACTCTGAGGAACCAGGTGCTCGAAATTCAAGGCCTGATCTGAGACCTGTGTTGAGTTTGAGCCGGCTGAGGTGCGGACCGGAGGAGGCGGCTGCGGAGGCTCTGTGCGGGTCGGACATCCCCGCGCGAGTCTAACAACTGAGCCCGGTGCTTAATGGGTCCTTCGTGGTAGGATCTGGGCCATTCTGATATGTGCGGTATGAGCTGCGGGGCGAATGCCTGTGGTGAGATCCTGCTTCCCGACTCCTGAAAACGTGGCGCCGGCTGCTGGGTGACCGAGGTGAACAGCCTTAGAACACATCGCGCAATTCAAAGAGCTCAGGGAGTCGCCATTTTGATGCAGACGGGGGCCGCGATAGCGATACTGCTGCTAGGTACCCTCCCGACGCTGTCTGGCGCCACACACTTACTCTAAGCCTGCTGAACTTTTCTCCCCTACTGAGGGGATCCCTACCTGCCGTGCCACATCATCTGACTGGATCCGTGGGGTACAAAAGTTACTGACCGCAGCCCAGGCGTGTGGCCTGCCCCCCCCCCCCCGAACCCAGCTCACCGCCTGTGTCGATACTGAGCGGGTCCCGCAGGAGACACTGGCTGGTCTTGCTGCTAAATGGGGAGCTGGCTCGCGCCGCATGGGAGAAGTCCTGCCGTGACGCCGCCATTGCAGGTGAGGAGGGGCCCATTGACACTGCCGCAGTGCTGCCATCCGTAATGGTGGATACCCGGGACTGACCACACCGGGACTGCTAGCATCTACCTGTAGGTGCGTCGCTGCTAACTAGACGCAGCTACATTAAGATCCTCTACGTGCCAAAGGAGGTTCACTCTGAAGATTGCGCCTGGATGTCCCGAATGTCTGAAACCTAGGTGCCGGTATCGTGAAGGTGGATGGGGAACTGCGGGAGAGGTGGTGATATTGCCCCATGAGGAGCGACTCCTGCTATGTGTGTCCCTGACTGGGGGTACAGGTGAAGGCCTTGCGGGCATACACCTTAAAGTGCACCTCAAACCGCTGGGATTGCCAGGTGGGCCCACTGGTACTGTTCGATATTGCTGCTCCCTCGTGACTGGCTGCCCCAGCTGGAGGGTTCGACCCTTTGTGAAAGCACTACGCCCTACCTAGCGACACACACGCAATCGCCCATCTAGAGGTCGATATGGGCAAAAACAACACTCGGCAACCAAAAATCACCTTTGACAATAAAAGACCTGCCAGGCAGGTCACCACAGAGCAAGATGCACTGGGGGCTGCAGGTGGTGATAATCCTGGTGCTGGACAAGAGGAGGACATAAGATCGCTGATGCTGGATGTGCGTTTAAGTCTTAGGAAAATAGACGCCAAATTGGACGCTCTAACATCTCAAATGGACTCTGTAAAGTCCCAGGTCTCCACCCATGAAACACGCCTGGACTGCTTAGAAAATCGCCACACTGAAGAGTGAGAGTTCCAACAGGAAACAAAGGAGCAAATCTCGCACATGGACAAGCTCCTGGCGGATGATTTGGAGGCCAGCTCCAGGAGGAGCAACGTCCGAATTACGGGCATTCCGGAGACGACAGCCATAGCAAAGATGGAAGTATATGGTTCGGACCTTCTCCATGAACTCTTCGACCCCCACCTGTCCCCTGTGTTCACAGTGGAAAGGGCTCACTGGGCACTTGGCCCAAAGCCGCCAGTGGGTGGCACACCCAGACCTATACTGGCCAAACTCCTAAACTACCAGGACAGAGATTTGGTACTAAAGTTGGCAAGAGAGAAAGGGTGAATCACGCACAAGGGTAACACCATCTCCTTTCACCCTGACTTTACCCCAACGGTGCAGGCTGCCCGCCGAGAATTCCTCCCTGCGAAGCGCCTGTTGCTCCAGGCGGAGATTCCATACTCGCTGTTATATCCTGCGAAACTAAAGGTCTCCCACGATGGGACTGCACATATTTTTTACTGACGCTAAGTCCGCACTTAAATTTGCCAAACACATCTGCGGCGCAAAGGCGGCGAACAGTGGGAGAGAAGGAAATGAAGGTCATTTGAGTGATAATGATTGACACGTGATCATTTAGGTCATGTAGACAGGCTGAGAATTAGCAGTACAGTCTGTACAAGTGGACATTGATTCATGCTTAACTGTTAATATTCAGGTGCTTCAGGGGAACCTCCTTTCTCTGCCTTTAGATTAAACATGTTCTCATATCTGCCATTCTAATTATATGCAACGATATAATGTTAATTTTCAAATGTTGAGGCCCTACGGGTACGCTCTCTTTTTCTTTTCCTCAGTCACCCTGTGCGTCCGTCTGTTTCCACGCTTTGCGTGACTATGAGGGAGATTTGACACAACATGATTGGGGGGTTGGAGTGGATGGGGGGTGGGTGGGGCTGGTTGGCCGTTTGGTTGAATGTCAGTTA
This sequence comes from Lissotriton vulgaris, assembly GCF_964263255.1. Taxonomy (NCBI): domain Eukaryota; kingdom Metazoa; phylum Chordata; class Amphibia; order Caudata; family Salamandridae; genus Lissotriton; species Lissotriton vulgaris. The sequence goes on from NC_141689.1 coordinate 289,823,396, forward strand.
TTAACAGAGAATTTCCCGCATGATCCAAAGTATGTGATTGATAGAAGTAACCGTGGGGGTAGGCACCTGACATCGACAGGACATCCGTGGGAGTGACTAAAAATACACTTAAAATCTTAACTTGGAATATCCGAGGTATAAATGATGGTAGAAAAGCAAGGCTTATGCATGCGTATCTACAGAGACATGCAGTAGACATTTGTTTCTTACAAGAAACACATCTCAACTCGCAGCCTTCAGCGAAATTACGACACAGTAGATGGAGTGATACTTATTCTGCTATTTACTCAAATTATGCCCGTGGAGTGGCCTTGTTGGTGAGGCGTGGTTTGGACTGGAGAGAGTGCAAAACATATATTGACCCAGATGGGAGATTCATTGTATTGTGTGGTCTTTTGTGTGGTAGGTCAGTAGTGATGACAGCAGTATATGTTCCGAACACGGACACGCCAGAAATCTTCAGGGAAGTTTGGGCCAGAATCACAGCGATGGATTGTGCCACCATGATTTGGGGAGGCGATTTTAATGTAGTCCTGAATGATACCCTGGATCGCAGAGGTGTGTTAAGGCCGCTACACCCCCATGCATGTCAGGCCCTACATGGTATTATGACAGAGGGTAATCTACTGGATATTTGGAGTATACATCACCCGGGTATTTGCGAGGGGACCTGTATCTCTAGTAACATGCTGCTTGGTCCAGGTTAGGTTTCTGGCTGGTATCCCCCGACATAGCTAGCTGGACTACGGAGGTCCGTGGCCTGGCCCGCTCATTATCGGATTACGCACCATGCCTCCTAGAGTTAGTGCTCCCAGATACATATACACGTGCTTTTAGCTGGCGGTTCCCACCGCACGCCTTATTAGACAAGGCTTTCAAGGAGGAAATCAGAAAGGACATCATAGATTATTTCTCTGTAAACTCAGGTTCAGTGTCCACCGAGTCGACATTGTGGGACGCATTCAAGGCAGTCATTAGGGGACAATGTATAGCGAGACAGGCGGGAGTCCTGAAGGCCATCAGGCGCACCTTAAACACCATAGAAGGGAAGATAAAAGAGCTAGAAAACGTGTTCTGTGTTGACCCAAATCCTGAGACAGTGACAGAATTGAAAGGGAAATTGCTGGAATTTGCAGAGGAGGCCCAACGGGAACTTAAATTCCTAGGTAAACATGCCGAGGCTAGAAGATATGGAGAGGGGGACAGGCCAGGTCGCACCCTAGCAAATCTAGTTAGAAATATCAAAAGCACTGCATTTATACACACAATTAATGATCCAAACGGCTAGGCAGTAGTGGGGCAGCCTGAGATTTTGCGAGAGTTCCAGGCCTTCTACTCCAACTTATATACTACCACACACTCTACTATACCTGAACACTTCCAGGACTTCCTAGACTCAATCGCGCTGGTCTGGTTTAATGACGCACATCGCAAATATATGGACTTCCCAGTAACGATAGCTGACATTGCGAAAGTGATTAGTGGTTTACCATTGAACAAGGAGCCTGGCCCATATGGTCTTACAACTGCATTTTATAAAGCATATGCCGAGGAACTGGCACCAAGGTTACATGCCGTATATGCGGAATCGCTAGAATTGGGTGTTCTCCCGGCCTCCATGAGGGAGGCGTTGATCATGACATTATTGAAGCCAGACAAAGGCGAACTATCATTGGACTCCTATAGGCCACTTTGACTGATAAATGTTGATGTAAACATATTTACTAAACTTATAGCAGACCGCCTTCAACCACTCCTCCCGATGGTGGCCCTCCCGGATCAGTCTGGGTTCATACCTGGCCGCTCCACCTCCCATAATCTCAGAACCATCTTCTCCGTGCTGCACTATCTCCACCCTACGGTGCACGCTGCAGCTGTTTTCCTCGACGCCACTAAGGCGTTAGACTCCCTAGAATGGCCTTACCTATTCCATATATTGGAACGTATGGGATTCAGCCAGATGTTTATTGCCCAAATAAGACTGCTTTACACTAAACCGACTGCAAGAGTTAGGGTAAATGGTATGTTCTCGGACCGGTTAGAAATTTCCAGAGGCACAAGGCAAGGATGTCCATTGCCTCCACTACTTTGCCATTGCTATAGAACCTCTTGCAGCTAGAATTCGACAACACCATACTGCCCGAGGAATCGGTTTCAGCACACGCAGCTTATTGATTTCTCTCTATGCCGATGACGTAACCCTGTATGTCCGCGACCCATCCACCAATCTGGACCCCTTGCTGCGAGAGTTTGTAAGTTTTGGCGGACTATCAGGTGTCAATCAACTGAGCCAAATCGGTGGTCTTCCCATTGACAGAAAACACACCCGAGGTGCGGTCAGAGTTCCCACTTCGCTGGGCAGCAGATGAAGTCAAGTATCTATGTATCTGGCTCAGCCGCAACCTTCAAGATATCTGGTCTTTGAATTTTGGACGAGCCGTTAATTGGCTCGAGAGCAAGGTGGCAATCTGGTCGAAACTGCCCCTCTCGATTGCGGGGAAGGTGGCTCTGTCCAAAATGGTGGTCTTGCCTAAATTCCTTTATTTATTTGCGAAGATTCCAATCCCACACACGAACCATTTTTTCAGTTGCCTGCGATCTCAATTGTTATCACTGGTGTGGGCAGGAGGTCAAGTCAGGATTTCCAGGGCTTTGATGACCTTGCCGTTAAGACAAGTGGGTCGGGGCGCTCCGGACATGCACCTATATGCACTATGTGCGTAAGCTCAATTCTTGCATTTCTGGGCCGCCCCCACGCCTTACCAGCCACATGTGGCGGTGGAGCTAGATTCGGTAGCCCGCTATCTTTGGCGGTAGCCTTATATCACAGAGCCACTCGACCTTAAGTTGATATTGATACTGCTAATTCCCTGCGCTGGGCGTGGAGAGAGTTACAGAAGCGGGCTCGCCTCCCGATACTCTACGCACCTGCGATTTCTTTAAAACACAACCCGATGCTGCCCTGTCTTGAGGAAAGTGGTGGTGAAATATCATTGAGTGTCACTCGCTTGCGCACTTTCGCTGATATATATCCTGAACGGACGTTCAGAGAGCAACCCGCAGAGACAGAGGAGTTGAAAGTCCCCTTTCGAGAGATATTTGCATATCATAAATTAAAGGTGACGTGCCGCTCTTTTTGGGAGGGTTTTCCAGACGAGCTTCCCACACTACACGCCCTCCAGAACATATTAGCGCGATCCTCCCCAAGGAAATTGGTGACTAGACTTAATACTGCTATGCAGGACCAGGCCCCGATTATAGAGTCACCCTCCATGCGACTTTGGAACTTAGAATTTGAAATACCACTGACCGAGGAGCAATGGTCTTTTTGTTGTAAACAACTATTGGAACTCTCCCCCAACTATACATTTGCGTCTTATTCAATTTAAATTTTTAAATCGATACTATTGCACGCCTATTAGCTTACACCGCATGCACTTACGGGAGGATGCTAGATGCTCGAGATGTGGCTTTGATAATGCTACCTTTTTACACATGGCCTGGAGCTGTCCTCAGCTTTTTGGGTACTGGCGAAAAATATTCACTGCTGTCAATCAAATTGTTGAGAGATCTGATGACCCGACCCCACACTTAGGCCTCCTGGGATTGGTGAAAGACACTGTGCCTAAAAGACTTAAACTCCATGCCCTTTTACTGTTATATGCTAAGAGGCAAATTGCAATCAGATGGGGTCGGAAAAAGCTGCCTGAGTACGCAGCTTGGCTGTCGAATGTTACATGTGGCCACACACAACTCGGCACATATTGGCCCCTGCATCTAGACCCCGAGATATTTGGGAGCCATTCATGCAATGGACACAGGCGAGAGCGGCATCTCCTACGACTATAAACTCCGAGGCTCGATCTGATGGTCAAGAGAACCCACCTAGTTAAATCCCAATCAATTGTAATGTATGCACACTTCTTCTAGATTGTATGTGTTATATTCTGCAATACTCTATGCATCACTTACGAATACAGGTTGACTTACCGTTCGAAATGCCTTGTCCTGCTACCTACTTCATATGATTTAATCCTATGTATAACCCAATTTACATGTCGTCACACATTTGATTCGCTTACCATAATTCCCCCACGGTATGCAGACACCCTAGACCGGGAAAGACTCACTCTTTATGTTTGTATAAAGATATAATAAGTTGACCAACAGATGTTTTTTTTCTGTATGACATTTTGTTAAAGTTCATGTTTATTTTATTTTCTGTTATATTTCAGTGATCTATTTTATTTATTATCTGTAACATTGCACCATGACATGTGGATATTGTATTATCCTTTGAAAAGTTTTTTTATGATGCTATGTGTATCGCTCTACTTTAAAATTTCAATAAAAATAATAAAAATACTTGTCCATGGGGCAGGTTGCTTCATAAATCTACTTGTCCTGTAAAAAAATCCACTTGTCCCTTTGGTGCCATGTAGTGCAGTGACAAATTATGGCGGCAATCTCATTATATAAGAGCCCTGATATAGCCTCTGATTATGCCAGGGGTCATACCATAGTAGTGTTTGAATACTTGCACTCCCTATATGTAGCCACGTTTCCGCAGACCTACCTACTGGGACTGAAGGTAGTGGTAAGCAATAGTTCCAGGGTTAGAATGCACTTTTGAGTCTGTGCAAAACTACTAACTTGCATGTTTTAAGGGTTTTCCGCAACTCTTCTTTAATCTTTTACCATATTGAGAAATGTTGGAAATTTACTCCTGACAGTGGCATATGTAAATCTTCTTCCAGAGTTGGGTAAAAATGTGGTTGGAGGGAAAGTGAACTTGCAAACACTCAGACTTTTGCATGAGCAAATCTACACAGGCATATTTGCTCATGCTAAAATGCAGTTCACAAATATTTTCTGAGTACTATTCCTTGTCCTACTTCTGTAAATTCTTGTGAAATCACGAAAGCCGTATAGCTGCACTTAATGCAAGGACATATACCATCAGTGCACTTTTGTGACTTTCTCTAATAATTGGACCCCTAAGTTGGCCTGGCGTTGACCATGACCTTTTGAGTTTATTAAAATTCTGTCTCTCTCTGTGTTGGTTAGCTTCACTTTGAGTGACAGCATTCTGCTTTTTCACAAGGAGCACATCGGCGCACAAAGTAGTTTTATTCACTTCCAGTAACTACTGTGGCAGTGTGTGCTTTTTGAGACCAAAAACATTTTTTGCTTTTGCCAATGTTTGTTATAATGGTGAGGGTCCGGCAGCTCCCACACCAGTAAGGTTTTACAAAAACCAGGCCAAAACAAGTCACATATTTACAAAACTAAAACGCCGACCACCAATTTCAGACTTACTGGCATTGCCAGTGCTTCTTTATTTTTGTTTCCCATAATCTTATTGAAACTGGTTACACTGATTTTCAATTATGAATATTTTGGGGAAATACTAGCATGCATCAACACGTGTTAATAAATGTTTCTGCAAAGAAATTGTACCTGAAATTTTAAATTAGTTTAGCGAAATGTTTTTTTTTCTTCTTGCATTTTATGAACATTTTATTTTGAAAGCAAATAATCATCAATCTTGCGTTCAAGCTTCTGCAATTAATTGCATCAAATTAGAGAGCATTCTGGGAGCATTATACGTAGCCTGATATTACTAAACGTTGAAAACATGTGTACACATTTTTATACTAGAACCACTGTCAGTAGTGCAGTCAGAGCTTACACCGTTTTCTTAGAGCAGTCACCCTAATATAAAGGCTTTCAATTAATGAACCATAAATACAAGTTTGAACATAATTAAGATATGGACAAAAATATTACCTTAACTGCAAACAGTGCCCTTTCCTGATCCGTAATGTGACACTGCAAACTGGCAGCCAAAGGGTTTGTGCTGCAGGGGGTTGGGACTACTTGTCCCAAGGACAAAATACACATGAAAAATTGTTGCCCTTGACCCCAAACAATATGTCCTGGTTGTCATGCTATAGGATTTCCACATACCTGATGGTAGAACTTCATGTTTTTCCCTGGTATACTACCGGATTTCCTTGGAGTAATTTTGCACAGGTAGGGTCAATTCTAAGACTTGGTGCAGATTTTGCTTAGCTTTTGCACAACACTCAAAATGAGCCCAAAAGTGCTTATTAAACAAGAAGTGCTTCCTGTTCCAACAGCTGCGTTAGCGAAAGTGCCCCTCTCAGATCCTAGCACAACCGTGCCAAATTCTGCCCATCAGCTGCCGGTATTTGTATCCTCGGCAAAAATGACGAGGTTAGAAGTGCGAGCATCAACCTATAGAAAATATTTAAATAAAACACAGGCAACTTGTAAGTAAAAAAAACAGAGGATACTTTGAAAGTCATGTGCAATGCCTTTCTGGAAAAGACAAAGTTATTTAAAACTATAACAAGATTAAATATTCCTGCTAGCCTCTGACCGCTCCATACATCGGTGTTGGTCTGTGGCAGTTTTCCAAATTGATTCACACATCATTAAATATATATTACTGCATTTTACAAGTTGTTCTCTGATTAAGTGCTGTCACGCTTATTGTTCTGAAAATGGAATTTATCAGAATACTTCCATCTTTAATTAAGGGATTATAAACTTTTTTTGAAGATAACACAAAATGGTCGGTCAGGCTCAGAAAAGAATGATAATCAGGTTGGCATTCAGCAGATATGAAGCCGGAGAGCACAGATTTCCCTTGACGCTGCAGAACCATGCAGGGGACATTTTTCTGTTCCAACACCCACTTGGCATTAACTAGGAAGGCTGCTTTTCCTTTTGCAGACACTTCCTTGCCCAGAGATCACGACCCACAAGCACCATCAGGGGATGAATCTTGTATGCTAGTTCACAAATACAAATTAGTCTGATGTACACTTAAACACTTTCTTCCAAAGGTAATTTTACTGTTTCACCTTAACTAAGCAGTTGACCTTACAACATTAAACCTTGGTGGAACTTTGAGAAATGGTGCGGTTGGTGCGGATTGTGACACTCGAGAGGATGCGACAATGCTATATTTACCGTAAACAGAAAAAAGAACATTGCCTTTAATTGAACAAATTCATTAGAGGGCACAATCCATTTACTGCAAAGAGATATCACAAGCATTGAGCACCAGGCCTTTCGGGTGATACTTATAATCAAGATTAATCCATTCAGAACATAAGAATCCTCATGAACAACGGGGATTGCTTTTTTCAATATTCTTTGCTTTATCGTGGCTGCTGCTAAGGTTGGCTTGGAGCCATACTTACCAATAACTAAAAGAAACAAGACCACTTTAAGCCCTGAAGAAGTCCCAAGAGGGATGAAACGCGTTGGCGGCAAAGTAATTGTGTGGTGTTTTTAATCAAGAATAAGGAGATTAACTGAATTTCAATAAAGAATTTGAATAAAACTACAATCAAGACTACTCAAATATATATATTTTCTGTTTGGGTACTACAATTTTGTTTGTGATAACTGTTTTCATCAACTAATACAAGTGTACTACACTGGTCATACCAATAAGAATACATTTTTTCTCGGGTGCTGGGTCAGTCTAAAACTTAGAAACGGGGGGTATTCTTTTACCGCCACAGTGGGATGTATATGGGTCACATCCCAAACCTATTGCACCGAGCTTAGAAACTAACCAAATAGGACACTCACTAGTGTTGATTGGTGCTGAAATTAAAAAGCTTTGGCCCTGACTCTCTGTAAAAAGACCTTGCAACATTATTTCAATCCCCTTGAAACAGAGCTGGAAGGGCACTACACTTCGTGGACATCAAACCTGCACTCATGTACTTTAGTGGCAGAACTAAAGTCTTATGCAAAAGATACGTTTTCTTTGCACCCGCAGTACTGGATCAACCTATGTCCAAATCTAGATGGATTGTGTGATGCGTTCAGGTTTGCTATGCATATGCAAACATACAGCTCATTGAAATCCCACTGGCTCAGTTCACATGAAAGAAAGGTGCCATCATGACTTTCTTAGGCAACATACCACTGGTGGATATTCCTTAGGCAGCCACATGGTCGGTCGTCTGCACACACATTCTCATAACATCAGCCAGTTGGCGTTCAGTATGGAAAGATTTCTAGTCACCCAAACAATTCTTAAAACATTACTCACTACAACTATCTTTACTTTCTATCAGCTTCTTTATAAAGGGGATACGCCTCAGCATGTGATTATCAACAGCACATGCTACTTTATTGTAACTAACTGGTTGCAACTCGCCACCATTTTGTGGATTTGCATGCATCACCCCCATCCGCTGCAGTTGGCAATAAAAGGATTTGGTTGATAGTTTTGCTAAGCCGTTTATATTTATAACTTAACTGGCACAATAAGATAGTCTCCATGCTGATGCATGTGATTTTGACTACATGATCAGTAGTCCTTCTCAAAACCGAAACTCGGTCATTGAAGTAAACAAGTTCTAATATTCCAAACTGAACACTAAATTGTGGAATAGTGCACCGCTTCAAACCTTTAGTTACAGGTTAGTAATATTCAGCTGTGGCTAGGTGGGAAAGGAGGGAATCAGGCGCATGGATTTACACGGGGATTGGGGGGTTGTGTTGGAGTGAGCAAAAACAATCACTTAGCTTGCCGCCGCCGGGTTCCACGTCTCTGCTCCTGCTCTCCTGCTTCCGACTTAAGGAACAGGAAACAGGCAGCCAGGCTCCCTCCCCAAGCCAATCACAACACTGCAATGCAAGCGTTGTGACTGGTCTGAGCACTCAGCCAGGGGCTAGAGGGGTGGGCATGTCCTCCATGCGTGCTGTATGGCTCCTGCATGGAGAAGGGGAAAGTGCACATGACTGGTTTGGGTGGCCCGAGATGGCCGACCAAACCGTCACTGCGCACTTAGGATTGGGCAAACCACTCCTCCCCTGCCCTACTCTGTTAGCAAAGCAGCTGCGCCCACCCTCAAAGGAAACATAAAATGGTAATAACTGAAAGTTATTACCATTTTATGTTTTTGCTTCTCGCACTGGGGTGACACTCCACCATAGCGGAGGAGCCGTCCTTGGTAATATTTTACTTATTCTATACTTGCTTTAAGATGCTCTGGGACAGATTATTTCAGCCATTAGATTGAGATATTTTGAAACATCTTGGATCATCCTACAGGAGTATTTAGCTATTATATGTTTTCCTTTGCCTCTTTTTAAATATCATTCCTTATAATGAGGAATTATTTTATGTCTAAAATCTCTAGGCAAGCTGCTTGGTTGTACTGAGGAGCGAGCGCTGACTGAACAATCTGAATAATGGATGCCAAAGAAAATAAATTAACCTTTTTAACAGATGCTTTATTTGTCTGTGTTTTAGTTTATTTGGTATTACCTTTGTGCACATTCAGCCCAATCTATATACACACATCATACAAATGTCAAACCTATCTTTGCATGTTAACAAGGCGGCAAAAAAGCGCATTGTTTATTCTCCAGTATTAGGGTGTCTTTCATAGATTCACATGCTTGAATATCCCCGGTCGTCGGAGTGGGAGTCCCACGGTAAATAAAATAGCAATAATATACTATATATATATATATATATGTAACAACATAAAACCTGAGATATGTAATAGAAAAAAGGCATAACAAGCCTACACATATTTCTACATAGGAATGCATGGAAAAGGAAAAAACCATTTGCAGTCTATCATTGTTCAAACCACAGCCAATCAGGCGCCAGCAACCCTCTAGAACCTTCTCCTCAGAGCTCAGCACCTCAGATTTTCTACCGCACGTCGTGTGAAAAGAGTCTCTCTGAGCTCTGCTCAGTTTTCTTCAATTTTCTTCAAATTTTCTTCAATTTTTTCTTCTTAATATCACAGTTTTGTAATGTCTTCTTACATGAAGTCTTCCTTCAGACCCTGTGTCACTTGTGGAAAGCTGAGACCTTTTCCTGTGAACCCTCATGACGAGTATATGGACAACACTTTGCTGGTCTCTGACATGGTAAGGGGAGAAGGGGTTGTTCTTGTGCTTAGACTGCACCCCCCTTCTGATGTGGGAGGATTTTTTTGTTTGTCCTGCATATTAAGATTTTAAATGATGCTTCTCCTCTACTTCACAAGCTGAAGTAACATCACAATTAAGGGGTCTCTGGCCTTCTTTGAGTCTGCCTCCCACATCTACGCCCACGAGATTTACTCTCAGGCGTCTAGACTCACTCTGCGCACTTTTCTACGTGAAAATGTGCCAGCTTGTCGACGATACGGTCAATGTACCCTCTGACGACAATCTCTGCCATCACTGTTGCTCTGCAACGACAACGCCTCCAGGCATGCGTCGACGACAATGATGACAGTGCCCTCTTGTCGTCTACAGGCTCGTAGACCACTGGGAGTTTTTGTCGATGGTAAATTTCTTCGACAGTTGGCCTCGTCGACGGTAGGTTCGTCGACGGTAGGTTCGTCGACGGTAGGTTCGTCGACGGTGGCCTCATCGACGGTGGCCTCGTCGACGGTGGCCTCGTCGACGGTGGCCTCGTTTACTGTGGCCTCGTCGACTGTGGCCTCGTCGACGGTGGCCTCGTCGACGGTGAGCTCGTCGACGGTAGGCTCGTCGACGGTAGGCTCGTCGACGGTAGGCTCGTCGACGGTAGGCTCGTCGACGGTAGGCTCGTCGTCGGTAGGCTCGTCGACGGTGAGCTCCGTAGACTGTGAGCTCCGTAGACTGTGAGCTCCGTAGACTGTGAGCTCCGTAGACGGTGAGCTCCATCGATGGTGAGCTCCATCGATGGTGAGCTCCGTAGACGGTGAGCTCCATCGACGGTGAGCTCCGTCGACGGTGAGCTCCGTCGACGGTGAGCTCCATCGACGGTGAGCTCCGTCGACGGTGAGCTCCGTCGACGGTGAGCTCCGTCGACGGTGAGCTCCGTAGACGGTGAGCTCCGTACACGGTGAGCTCTGTACACGGTGAGCTCCGTACACGGTGAGCTCCGTAGATGGTGAGCTCCGTACACGGTGAGCTCCGTAGATGGTGAGCTCCGTAGACGGTGAGCTCCGTAGACGGTGAGCTCCGTAGACGGTGAGCTCTGTAGACGGTGAGCTCTGTAGACGGTGAGCTCTGTAGACGGTGAGCTCTGTAGACGGTGAGCTCTGTAGACGATGAGCTCTGTAGACGATGAGCTCTGTAGACGATGAGCTCTGTAGACGATGAGCTCTGTAGACGGTGAGCTCTGTAGACGATGGGCCCCGTAGACGATGGGCCCCGTAGACGATGGGTCGCGTAGACGATGGGCCCCGTAGACGATGGGCCCCGTAGACGATGGGCCCCGTAGACGGTGGGCCCCGTAGGCGGTGGGCGCCCCCTAGACGGTGAGCTCCGTCAACATTCAGCTTCGACGCCAGTTGGCTTCGTTGACAGTTGGTTTCACACACTGTTTACTTTTATGCACAGTGTTTTTCGGTAGACGATTTATCTCGTCGACTGCAGCTTTCTGCTACATCCACGTGATGGAGTGCTGGCTTTTTACTCTTGCCATTATTCTTCTTGGACAGCACATAGCCGTATGAGCATGTTTTTTCTTCAGATCAGAAATATGTATTTCTGACAGCAAGGCTGCCACGGCCTGTACCATGGCGGGATTACGTCTTCTCTTACAACTGGAGTTCTATTGCATTCACCTCCGGTGAATATTGGAGGTTTCCCCTCCTTATGAAGAGAGCGACAAATCGTTTTCCCTTTTTCCCCTCGTCCTGGGGTAACTACAGAAACAAGTTCGTTCAGTTCCTATCATAGACTGATTTAGAAAGAAGGTTTTAGACTCATACAGAGGCCAAAAGTCTGTGCCGGCGGTTTGTTTTCCACGCCTCGACAAGAAATGTGATGCTCCCCACTATTCAGCCTACTCTGACTCAGTCATTACTCAGGCGGCACAGCGATTATCTTGCAAGCCAGTTGGGCAGGTATGCCGCCAGATGTGCTCTGACATGTTGGCGCCAGTAGAACTTATTCCAGAATCCTCCAAGCCTCACGCTTTGAAGATCCTGCAGGAGGGAGAGAGAGAGAGAAGTGCATCAGAAATGATACACTGTGAAGCAGACATTGCGTGTACAGGTTTCTCCACAGCTCGCTGTAGGGGCAGTCTGGCAAAGACAATTTTGCTTCAATGCTAAGTCTTTCGCAAGGAGTTTCAGACTTCAATACTTCACTTGTTCTATTGATTGAGGATCCCTTCTGGCCAGCATGTTGATGAGGCACAGCAGACAATCTTAAAGGACACAGATACTGCCCGCACCTTCGGAATATAGAATCGCACCCTTTTCGTGGTGCCGAGAACGTAACTCCACGTCCTTTGTTTCAAGGGAGTTCCATCCAGTATTGGCTCCTGCAATCAGAACCAACTGCGTTAAGCAAATCAAACGCAGTCATATAGGCACAGTACCAACAAGTCTTACATAGACAAACATCGTACAGCCGAGGCAACTCTTCTAGAAACAATGGATTATCTGGAACACACCTTTATTCCCTCCAAAAACGTCAGAGGTCTAATATCTCATTTTTATTCCAATAAGTCAAATTGTCCTCTTTCTACACCTCCAAAGGGACCTCCACCTTCTCTTCTACGGGTGTCGTTTGCACAAGTGTCTATATGGATACAATCAGGGACCGTCGGAGTGGTTCTGAATCTCCAACAGCGTTAGGGTTTACTCTCAGGTCCCTCAAGACAGTCCTAAAGTTCTTATGCCAGAACGACTTTATAACTACTCTCAACCTCCAGGATGTCTATTTTCATGTGCCAATCCTTCTTAAGCACAGGAAGTGGCTACGCTTTACAATAGGTACAGAACTTATTCAATTAAAGTCCTACCTCTTGGATTTAGGTCCGTTTCACATGTCTTTACGTAGATGCTGGCACCAGTGGCAGCCTATCTACGTCTGCAAGGCTTTTAAATTTATCATTATGAGACAACTGTATAATAAGGGTTCGCTCTTATTTACAAGCAGTCCAGCACACCCAGAATTATCATTCACTGTTTCAAGACCTGATTTTCAATAAATCATGACAAGTCCCAACTAGTACTAGCTCCGATATCAACGTTTCTCGGAGCATCAATCAATACGAACCTAGCAAAGGTGTTTGTCTCACACGAACGACGGGCATGCATCTCCCACTTGGTGGTTCTTCTACGTTGGTTGCAGGTCTCCAGTTCATTCGAAGATCTCATTCAAATCAATCCTCGGATGCAAGAGGCGTTTTTGTTTGGTGGGTCCAAGAAAGAAATTTGTAGAAGGGGTGTGCGTTTTTTGCTTCAAAAAGCGCCAAATTACACAATCACCACAGACTCATCCCTCGAGGGTTGGGGAGCATATCTTCAAGGGCTGAAGGTCAGCAGGGAATGGAACCCTCAACAAAGGGCTTGGCACATCAATCTGCTAGAGCTAGGTGCCATCTTCTTAGCCCTCAAATCCTTTCGTGTTATCATTCAAGGGGCCATAGTATTGGTTCGCACAGACAATACTTCAAGTATGCATTACTTTAACAAACAGGGAAGAACGAGGTCGGTTCTTCTATCTCAGATCGCCCAAGAGATATGGGCTTGGGCAATATGGCACAGGTTCAAACTCTTGGCTGTTCGTGTGCCAGGAGTTGCAAATGTGCTGGCGGACACCCTCAGCAGGTCAACAGGTGTCCAACCACGAATAGGAACTGCATCATCCAACGGCGGATCGAATCTTCCAGCTGTGGGGTCATCCTGATCTAGACCTCTTTGCGACAAAGAAGAACAGCAAATGCCTGTTTCTTTGCAAGCTGGCATCCCCACAAGGAATCGCAGGGGGATGCGTTTTTCGATAAACTGGTTTCTAATATATGCTTACGCCTTTTCCTCAGATATCGTTGGTTCCGAGAGTTCTCCGGAAGATGAAGAAAGAGCTGTGTTGTTTGATTGTCATCGCCCACAGGTGACCTCGCCAATACTGGTTCACCGAATTTCTTGTCCTCTCAGAGTACGGTCCAATGCAGTTTCGACCAATACCAAATCTCCTCTCCATTCAGAATGGTCAAATTTGCCATCCGATCCGGCTTCTCTAAAATTAGCAGCTTGGCTCCCGAAGCGCCTTTAATTAGCTCATCTGACTATCTCGGTGGATTGTAAGGAGGTACTGTCTTACACGAGAGCACCTACTAAAATAAAGACATATAGTCTTTAAAAAAAAAAAGAATTCTGCATTTGGTGTTAATCTGCTGGGGTTCACCCATTTCATGCAACGCCGGACCAGATATTACCTTTTTTCTTGCACCTGACAAGATCAGGCTTATCTCATACAACGTTGAAGGTCTTTTTGGCAGCCATTTCAAGGTAACGTCAGGATGGGTCCATCTCTCTTTATTCTTCAAGAATACAACAGTTCTTTAAGGAACTACTCATAATGTTTCCTCCTGTACGTCGTCCGCCTTCATCATGGCATTTTAATGTAGTATTAGCGCAGCTCATGCGTCACCCATTTGAGCCAATTTTTCAGGATGTATTTCAATTTCCTAACATGCAACGTTTTTTCTCTTTGCTAGCATTAACTTCATCTGAAGAGTCTGTGATGTTCAAGCTCTCACTGTCAATTCACCTTTCTTACAATTCACGTCCAATTCTGTGGTGCTACGTACAAACCCAAGGTTTATGCCTAAGATGCCTTCGAATTTTCACCTGAATGAACTAGTTATCTTAAAGAAGTTTTTTCCTAATCCCCTGCGGAGAGGGCATTACTTACCCTTGGCATCAGAAGATGTTTTAAAATTCTATTTGCAAAGGACCTCTGTCATTCTCAAATCCGATCGACTGTTTATTGCCTATGGATATATACGGCAAGGACAAGCAGAGTCTAAAGGCACCATAGCTAGATGGATTTATGCAGCTGCTGACATTTGCCATCTTCTTAGCTTATGGACGTTTTCCACTAAGGGCGTCCAGTTGCCAATCCTACTATTGCTCGTGGGGTTTCCTCTGCCATTGCTTTCTGCCATCAACAGGCAGGCAAGCCTCTTACAGTCTTCACTGAGGACCCATTCTATGAGGGCTATATCGTCTTCAACTGCCCTGTTTGCCGGTGTGCTGCTGCATCAGATCTGCAGAGCAGCCATGTGGTCAAGCAGGCACACGTTTACGAAATACTACTGCCTGTGTGCCATTAACAAAGCAGACACTGCAGTGGGACAGGCTAGGCTTCGCTATCTTTTTCAATAAGATGAGCCTCTGTCTTCCCTCCTCCATTATGGTTTACCTTGTTACTGTACGTCTTGCATGATTATAGACATATTTGGTCTTAGAAGTCTGTGCATGTGTATCATGCTGGGACGTTTTCTTCGGATATTACTGCTTTCTATTCTATATTCAAGCATGTGAATCTATGAAAGACACCCTAATACTGGAGAAGAACAATTGTTACTTACCTGTAAACAGGTGGTTCTCCAGTATTGGTGTCTTTCATAGATTCACATGCGACTCACCCTCCTCCCTCAGAGGCTCTTTTCTCCTCATAGACTCTGTGGTCACTCTTGTGCAACGAAAATCTGAGGTGCTGAGCTCTGAGGAAAAGGTTCTAGAGGGTTACTGGCGCCTGATTGGCTGTGGTTTGGACCAACATAATGACAATGATAGACTGTAAATGGTTTTTTCCTTTTCCATGCATTCCTATGTAGAAATATGTGTAGGCTTGTTATGCCTTTTTTCTACTACATATCTCAGGTTTTATGTTGTTATATATACTCCCACTCTGTTTACAGGTAAGTAACAATTGTTCTTTTGGATGTTACCAGGCACTGTAAAGGGAAGTTTATGTTTTTTTTCAGAATTGAATTTAAAATGACTGGGCATTAAAAAACCTTTGATGTTAATTTGAAAATCCATGGTCATTATCCGTACTCAATGTCTTAAACGACTTCCAATCAAGGTGTTAGTTGGGGAACAGTATTTTACCAGTTAGAAAATGTCATACTTACTTGTACAAAATATTTATGAAGTGTGCTTTTAGTTTAGATTTTTTAATGTTTTTTTTCTTTTTTCTTTAAAAAAGGGACAACTACACTCTCCAGATTAATCCAAATTCAGGGTTGTGCAATGAAGATCACCTTTCATATTTCACCTTCATCGGAAGGATTGCTGGACTGGCAGTGTTCCATGGGAAGCTCTTAGACGGTAAGCTAAAAGTACATTTCCACGATATTGCTACAGGGCTAGGGCACTGTTTTGTATGCACTGTAAACAGTCTTCTATAATTATTTTCAAACATGATGTTATACAACCAGAAAGGGATGTCTTTCACTTTCCTTTTACATTAATGAACATATTTTAAATGGAGCGATCTATGACTGGTTTATAGATTTGTACTTTATTCCCATATGTTAATCAAAGGTACAAATATATTTTAAATAAAAAATCATTCGGAAGAGCATTTCAGCAGGAAATTGTGTACATAGCAACGTGTTTATTGGTACATACACAAAAATAGTATTTTTTTGGGATTCCATAAGCAGGTTGGTGTTACTAGTGCTGGTAATTGAAAGGTAAGGCTACAGATGGCATACAATCTATGTCTTTACATCCATTATTATATCTTACACTATGTAAGCAGTGGGAACGGGATTAATCAATTTATTTTTGTATGAGCTATGTTTTTAAATTAGTCCTAAAAAGAGAGCTGTATGAGACTTGGTGCGCTCAGTGTGAAGTGAAGTGAAGTGGAGTAAATAAGGTCCACGTTAAGACCGGAACTTTGAGATTGTGAAGTGAGGGTTGATATGTCTTGGGATATTATAGAGTGTGTTAGTGGCAAAATGTATTGCCTAACTCACTGGGGAGAATGAATGCTGGGAAAGACCTATTACTCAATTGTCACAGTAGTACAAATTGTTGAGTAATAGTGTAGAGATCAGTGTTTGGGATTATGGAAAGGGGTTTAGTGTATACTTTATCGACTGGTACGTAGCAGCATTATCTATAGTTGTAGACGGACTCTGGGTGCATAATAGCGCTGACAGAGAATTTATAATGTCAGGATAAGATGTTAGAAAGGAATATGAGGTGAATGCAAGAGCTGTAGATGTGGTTTTCGCATGAAAATAGACAGTTTTCATTTTAGACGTTTTTAGGATGAGAGTGTAGTTGCCACCAGCTGGAAGGCTGCAATGCAGCCCCAGACTGACTCTTAAAGGGCAAGAATAAAGGTTGTTAAAAGAAGTCCTAGTGGAGAACATAATGTTTCCAAGAGATGTAGTGTTTTGTGAGAAAAGAAACGTGTTGTCCTGAACCCTCTAAATGCAAGTTGGTAATAAAGTTGAGTGTGAGAGAGCACAGAAAGTTCATTCTCAAAAAGAAGTAGAGAATGAGCTATATGCTTTGTCATTGATACCAAGAGCAAGAAGAATAGATAGTGAGGTGGAGTGATCAACAGTTTTAGAGGAGCTGAGACGTCTAGGGTTATGACGATTGACAATAGATTTTATGGTTGATTGAGGTAATGAAATTAGTAACTTGAGCGAAGGTAATCTCTGTAGGGTGGACGGTTCAGAAGCATAGTTGTAGGCGGTCTGGTACGTTTTTGGAAGGTAATAATTGAGGTCACAGGGTAAGTGTATAGCATAATTTTGCATGTCATCTTAAAATGTATGATTTCATGAATTTCATTAGGCAGGGATAAAGTTGCATCTGAGTTAGGCATGCTCTTTAAAATATATTATGGGTGATTCCCACTGCTTTATGGTACTTGATGTGCGTTTCCGGGGAATAGAAAATTATACTTTAGGACAAATACTGATGGTTTGAGAGTTTTGAAGCTTCTTTCCCCTAACTAATCCATTTCGAACTAGTGGAAACAAAACTACCTCCTATATATACCATCAGTTTGACCATTGTACTTGCTACACTGTCTGCCCAACATCGACTTAGAACTTTGCAGAACACACTTTCCAATTCACTATTATCCCCAGTGATCACACCAGTATGAAAATCACATTCTAATGGCTAGAGCTGAACATCCTAAGGGAGTGTTTTATTTAGGATTGGTTAAATATGTTTTGGCATGCCACTCTACAGGGGGCTTATCTTTTAGCAGAGTTCATGCCAAAATAGTTTGGATCAAGCAGGACTCGGGACTTGTTGTCCAACTTCCATCAGGAATGTGGGAGTTGTACAGCCTATCTCTTGTGCACCCTTTATTTTATGGCTCCTGTTGTGAGTTATAGCCACCTGGAAGTTGATGTAGGATGCCAATAGAATCTACTTTAGGAAGCAGGGTTTATGCTGTTCTCTTGACTTCCATTTATTTCCATAATCTATGATCTCCGCATTTGTTAAGAACACCAGCCCATGCACCTCCGGACGAGGGATGGCTTGTCTGCTTCAGCTGTGCAGTGTCCTCAGGATAAAGAAGTACTTGGTTTCAAAGGAAGCATGTTCATTTGGAGGTCACAGAAAGAGGTGCCACAATCTTGGTAACCTATGTAATCAAGTTTGCTGTGCCTCCCTTATAAGGGCTAGTAAGCAGTGGTTCTGTGTGGAAGATCACAGCAGCTGTTTAAACGGATGAAGCAGACGGTTGCTGTTATCTACCACACAGAACCACTGCTTACTGGCCCTTATCGCATAGGCACAGCAAACTTGACTACATAGGTTACCGAGATTGTGACGCTATCCTACTACACGCCCTGAAGAAGTTCATTGTTATGAACGAAACGCGTTGGCTGGAAATTTCCTTTAATTTTGGATTTGCTTTACAGTAAGACTGTCAAAAACAAACAAACTAAGACTACCAGACTTTCTGTACAAGAACTTTATCACACAATAGGGTGGTGCACTACTCCAATCCCTGGATTCAGCATTTCTCTACTTTGCAGTTCGCACCAAACAACGGCAGGTGCTGGAGTCGTGTATGCACTTTCAACCCTAAGGACCTTTTGAGAATCTTCACGCAAAGGGAATACGGCAGGAAAGAGCGGTCATTGTGTCCTCCCTTGTCCGCACCAAACCTCAGTTTGGTTCTAGCATTCTTAATGTGTGCTCATTTTCATTGTCTACATAGATGTATTCTGGGACTCTTGAGCTGGAAGGCCATGTTTCTCATTGCAATGGCATCAGCGAACTGCAGGAATCGTCAGCCTCCCTATACTACCATTTTTGACAAGTTGGTGATTAGGAGTCCTTTCAAAAGCTGTGTCCCCTTTCTATGTGGTGCAGTCCATTATGCACCCTGCGTTTTTGTTTTTCTCCACCATGTCCTTCTGATGAGGAGGAAAGACTTAACTGGTTAGAGCCAAGGCATGTCCTTAGCTTCAGATTCTGTAGGACTAAGAAGAGCAGTGTAGATGATGAGCTGTTATTCAGATTCGTCGTTGTGATGAAAGGAAAGGCAGTTTAGAAAAATACTTTACCACAATGGTTTGGCGAAAAAAGAATCCTCCTGAGGGCCTTAGAACTCAATCCACCACAACAAAAGCTGCAGCTACTGCCCTAACTCGGAGCATTCCAGTTTTGGACAGCTGCCAAGCAACCATGTGGGCATCCTCTCCATACATTTACCGGGCACTACAATATGCCACAATTTTGCAGTTCAATTCTGCATACCTTCCTGGTGCAAAGTCCAGTCCTCAGGCTCACCTGTTTGGACTTGTAGAGACTATTGCTCTGGTATAAATGCACATATTGAGAAATCTGTGGATACAAATATCCATCAGAAGAATAAGTTATATTCCTCCAGTAACTCTGTTTCTGGTGGAGACACAATTAAACTGCAGAATGCTCACCACCGGCCCTTCTTTTCTGTGGAGTGGACTTTCTGGATTTCTGTGCAGTGGTGTGGCTCACTGATTAGAGGCGGCAGACCCAGGAGCAGAGGACGGCCCGGGACCAGGGTTCAATTCCCGACGCGGCAGGGTCGTGGACCAGAGTCAGCGGACTCGATAATTCTCACCTCGGTGCCTACTCTAACCAGGGATCACACTCGGCAACTCTGGGCATTAGCTTGCCTCATCTCCACAACGGCCCCCCCACATACGCCGGGGATGCCTGGTTTCACCTTGTAGGGACCATCTCACAGGGAAAGCCAGGACGGGTTCCCCAGCGGTCTACTGCGCAGAGATACTCCTTCGGGAGTCGATTCTAGCGCATTACAAACCCACAATTAATTAATTAATAATTTTCCACATTTATCACACTTCCACCTGCAGTTAATTCTGTCCAAGATGCTCCATGTCTTTTGGCTCGGAAAGAAATGATGATTAAACTTACGTCAGTGGGCTGGGGGCTACGTTTGTGTGCTCTATCTCATCCTGCTTGGAAGCGGGATGGAGTTGCAGAATGCAGATGATCCCATCTCTCGTCATGCAAGGGCTATTGCAAGAATTTCCAGTTCCAGTCTGCCACTGGGAAACTTTACAAGAGGAAACAACTGCAGTTAGATTATCCACCATAAAGAACATTACTGATGGTAAGTAACTTATTGTTGTCTTTCCTAATATTTAAAAAGATGATTTTATGACACTACACAAACAATGTGGTGCTTTTCATGTCTTCATTCTATTCACTTTTCTTTGTGTTTTGATTAGTTTACCACAGTTGAACCTCAGTTATCTATTTTGGGTGTCCTGATATCTAACTGCATTCTCTGTGCTTTAATAGTCCAAACGAAGATATCTACTATTGCATTAGATTTATTTTCAACATTTGCTTTTGATGCATGCTTGCTGGAACCACACTATGGAACTGTTCTGATAACATATATTACTGTTTTAGGGTTCTTCATCAGGCCCTTTTATAAGATGATGTTGGGGAAGCAGATAACGTTAAAAGATATGGAGTCTGTGGTAAGTAAATACCTACTAGTTAGTGGAAAATGGAAGTTGCATTTCCTGAAATTCCAAAATGAGTATTATGCGTTTTACACTCACAAGATGCAGCAAAGTTTGAAAATATGCCAACAATTTCAGGTGATTTAGATACCAAGATGTCTTTTTCAAGACCTTGCTCAAGGGAGTCTTCATCACAATTGAAGTAATGTCAATTGATGAAGTACTGTCCTGACAGTATTTTGGTTAAAAGCCTGATCTAAATGACTGTATTTCATGGCAACGTCTAATCTAAATGTCTGTATTTTATGTGGTCGGCTGTTTTTTTCGTGCTCCAATGACTGTGACTTAGTGTTCAGGCTAAAAGCATGGAATGTGTATATTACCTTATATTACATTGTTGCTTTCTAAAATTGTCCAACAGTCATTCTTTTGTAGTAGTTTGTCTCATTTTGAAAGAGGTTTCCTGTAGTAGATAATTTGGTTTCCTTTAGAAGTCAGTTGAGTTGATTGCCCCTTCTTGTATTTGGGTATTATTATTTAGACCCTTTTTCAGTAGGAACATTTTATTCAGAGAGTTCCCATATATGATAATACAATAGCTATTTTTGTGTAAATAGTTAATGTGATTGTCAAAAGAGCATATTAAAACTTACCTACCAAAGCGCAGGGAAAAAGTCTGCTAAGTTCTTGTCACCCAAGAGTGGTATAGAAAAGTCACTATGTCAACTGTCCTGCAGATCCATAGGCCTGAGGATACAGGGACATACGGTATACAGCGTCTCTGGGCATCTGATATTATGCATTTGGCCAGTAACGAAGAGAGAAGCACTGTGCGGGGAAGGGATTGTGCAACTCTCTTGCTTCCCACTCAGGTTTTTTTTTTTAAAGACCTTTATTGTATAATTCTTGAACGACACAGCATACAGCCTACAACCCCAAGGGCCGGCCGCGTTGTTCATAATGTCCTTTCATCACTCTCGGATTAACACAGCCCTTCAGCCGACACCCCTGGGGTCCGGCGGCGTGGTAAAATAAAGTGTACATAGATCAATCAGTTCGTGCTCCGGTTAACTTATAGGTCTATTATTTTTTGTTTTGTAACTTGTAACAAACATACACGTTGACAATCAACACAACAATAGTCCTACAAGGATTTTGGCTATACTGTTACATAGACTCAGAGTTCACAGCCACAGAATCCAGTGTGAAGTCCCACTACGCACTCCACTGTGGTTAACAGGTCAACAGTTTCAGTCCCATTCCCCTTCTACCTCTTCATCGGAGCTGGCATCTTCCTCTTCCGGTAATGGATCACACAAGTTTCCCCTATAAACATTCCAGCAGGTCCAGACCTTGTTCCACCTGCGCGGGCAGCCCTATTTACATATCCTGCCCGTTCTGCAAACATTCACAAGTCCATGTTCCTGCTCCATTGTGCCAATGTTTGCAATTCTGGGGCGCCCCATTTCTGCGCTATGTCTCGCTTCGCCACCATGATGGCTAACGTACCCCATATCAGTCCGTACCTGGAAAGATCATTTGGATCCCAAATGTTTAAAAGGCATTTACAAGGTTCAGGAGTCAGCGAAACCTTCAGTGTTTGTGACATTGTGCGCATCACTTGACGCCAGTAGGCAGCTATAAGGGGACAGTCCCAGAGGGTATGGAGTAATGTACCTTCCTCCCCGCAGCCCCCTAGACAATAAGGATGCGGCGCTCTTTGTAACTTATGTAGTGTGGTCCTCGTGTAATATGTACAATGCAGTATTTTTAATTGTACTAGCCTGAACTTAGCCGAAATGCCCACCTCCCTCGGGGACGCCAGCGCCTCGTTCCACTCCGTCTCGTCCATGTCTCCCAGTATATCCACCCACTTTTCGCGCAATTTTAGTGTAGAGTCTGATTGGTTGTTCAACAGTTTTTTGTAGGTAAGGGAAGTGGCACTATGCAGCTTGTAATCCGTGAGTAATCTATCATCTAGCGGGGAGGATATGAACAATGTACTGTTTGTGAATAAATATATACTGTAGATACGTTGATTTGTGCAAAGAAAAGTTTTGGCATAGACCTCCCCAGTGTTCTAAAAAGCAGGAAAGAAATTGTCTGGAAACCGAGAGACATTTTTCTTTCCCTGCACTGTATGTCACTTGAAACCAACTTTTGCAAGAATCTTTGGTTTGTAATCTAAAACCTGTGTTGAAATATTGTTAAAAAAAAAGTACCCACCCAGGTATTATTGCCGTATCAAAGTAACTGAGATGAGCTTGGCCTATTTATTGTTTTTTGTGTAAGGAAATGTAGAAAACTTGTATGAAAAACAATTTGTTTGTGGCATGTGTAGCTCTAGATGCATGTGCTGTGAATACTCCTGCCATCATGTGTTTGTCTCAGATGTGTGCAATTTGTTTTTCTTCGAAGCTGTAATTTCGACTCACCAGGTGTGTTGACTCCTATTGTTGGTAATGGAAATGGATTAGTCCGATTGTGTTTGAGGCATATGTGGCTGTACATACACATGCTTTGCAAGCTTCCACCAGCTAGTGTTGGGTCCAGATGTGTGCACTTTGCATTTCTTCAAAGAAGTGTTTTGAGGTACGAGGTAGAGTAAATCCTCCTCTTGGTAATACTCCGCATGGGTATCAAATCCATATTAGAAGGTTCTCTTTCCGCCATCAGGTTCTGTCCTGTGCTCCCTCATTCCGACTCAAGGCCACTTCAGACTCCTTTTGGTTCGTAATTCTCTTGTCAGTATTGTTCTTGAAATCTTTACCACCCTCTCTGTTTCAAAAGAAGAAAATGATCAACGTCTATCCGACGGGCTTTGATCGCGGCTTGCCGGGCCTCTCCCTTCAGGGCTTTGCTTCTCTCCATTCTGCTTCATCGACGATGGCCAGCTGTTGAAACAAACTCCCTTCCAAGTACCCGTTGACCAACCAACATCAGGTCTGCAACCTCTGCCTATCACCTGACCACCACAAATCCTTTAGTTCAAATAAAACTCGATTGAAGAGCCCGCTGCAGAGAAATGCAGCAATGGGATTTCGATGAGGCACCCAACATCTTTGCCCAAGATATCGAACAGGAAAAAGAGGAACTCCTTGATGTCTCCACTGCTGAAGAAAAGACTTTCTCGATCGAGGACTGCGATTCAGTTATCAACACCGATCTGATTCCTGTTTAGTGTTCTGAGTCCTGACAACCCAGTCCTCCCACCTTAAAAACACTTGGGAAGATCGAACATAAAATCTCCCAGGCCATCACAGCTAACAGACCCTGGTCTTATCCGAAAATCAGATTCGGGTGCCCATGCCCTCCAGCTCTGCTCCGAAATGCATCCCAAAACCCTCCACTGTGGCTCCGAGCCGATCTGATCACCTTCTGCATTGGAAACTCAAAAAATGCCACATCAAGACTGTTTCCACTCTGTAGAGCCAAATCCTCCATAGAATGAAGGAGAAGCTTGATGCCAAGCAAAAGCAGATACATATTCACCCTACTGGGCGTATCCTGACTAAAGCAGTGGTTCCAGCACCAGCTCCACTGCCACCCAGGCGACAAATCTTCTTTTGAAATTTAATTGATTTCCTGTGCCACCTCAGAACAAGCATTTACAATGCAATAGGTCTCGGGATAATTAAGTTTGAGCTATTGGCATTGCTAAATATTTCAACACCAACTGCAACAAAAGTCTATAAATTGTAGGCCAAAAAAATGTGTATTTATTTTTGTAGCAATGGTGGCATGCTGCACTTCAGATGAATATGCTTAAAAGTAGAGTGCGCCATACTGCGATTACTACAATAGTTAATTGTGGATGCGTTAACAAATGATGTGTGCACTGATGGCTGGTGGTGTGTGTGCCTGGTGGAAGTGTGCACTGCCGACTGGTGGTGTGTGTGCCTGGTGGAAGCGTGCACTGATGGCTGGTGGTGTGTGTGCCTGGTGAAAACGTGCACTCAAGGCTGGTGGTGTGTGTGCCTGGTGAAAGCGTGCACGGACGGCAGGTGGTGTGTGCCTGGTGGAAGCGTGCACTGACGTGTGGTGGTGTTTGTGCCCGGTGAAAGCGTGCACTGACTACTGGTGGTGTTTGTGCCCGGTGAAAGTGTGCACTGACAACTGGTGGTGTGTATGTCTGATAAAAGCGGGCTCAGCTGTTGGCTTCTTGGCAATAAACTGCTAGGGTTATCTTTCCCCGAGTTTATAGTAACTATGTAGCCTTTACTTAAGAAGGACCCAGGAGAGCCCCACAGACTCTCCTGTGAAGCGGGGGGCTGATGAATGTTCGCATTCCACAGCCCCTTTAATCTCGGGACAGGAGCGCTCATCTGACTGGAGCCAGACCAAAAAAAAAACAAGCTGCATTTCTCCATATAATTTGTTAAACACAAATGATTACCTGCAGTATGGCACCAAATTCACCGCCAGGAGAAGCCAGGTTGCCAGAAATGTGCTGTCTTTCTATGAGCTCAGTGAAACGAACACCATTAATTGTAAGACTGAGCACATTTTTTAAACTAAAAGGGTTTGTACAGTTTAGGTTATCAGTGTAAGCATTTGGGAGTTTTGCCAGATCCATACTGATATTACGAAATTAGTTTTCTCCACAATAAAAACAAGACTATTTCTAAAATCAGAAATCATGTTCTTCATTTTGCTCATGCGATCAGGGCTAAGTCTTTTCACATTTTCCAAATAATCTCCCATTTTATGACAAGTCCATCAGATAGTACAAGTCAATTGGATAGTCCTTTGTCCGCCTGGACCTTAAAGTATAAGGTCTGTGGTTCTCCCGATTGAAGGGAAAATTCCATCTTCTTGAATCAGGGTGATGTTCTCTGGCATGAGTTTTTCTGCAGTGTCTTTCCTGTGGTTTGTCAATAGTTCACTCTTTTTTACTGCTTGTGGGATGACCAATGTATGGTACTTGTCATCCCTTACTTATTAATGTTGCTAAATCATCACACCTTGCTGAAGTTGGTTACCCGTCTTGTAAAAAGTCCAAATATGTACACCACCCACAATTTGGTGCACCCAGATACGTTCTGCACATGGCTTGGCATGAGCTTTTAGACACTCTCTGCCATCTTGTTGGACTAATACATTTGAAAGGTAGCAGAAGTGCACAGCTAGGGAAGCCAGTATGTAATTCTTCTTGGCAGGAAGCAATAGTTTGAGTAGGAAGCAATAAATGTTCTTTATTCCCGGGAACACAGTGCAGCGGGGTGCAAGATACGTCCAGAGCGTCCCAGAACAGCTCTACTGCACTCCTTGCTAGTGGGTGCTGACATTTCCATAAAAAGTGAAGACAAGTTACCTACGCAGAGGAGACATCACATAAGTTACAATTCTGTCTATGAATTAAAAGATAAAATCGTCACCCAATTCTCCTTATTCCATTTTAGTTTGTGTGTTTTTTCGCTTTCTTTTCTTAGTTGTTCTATTAACGCTCACTTCTCTTCTTAACAACACCATGTGCATTTGGGGGTGGCAGGATTAGGTTATTCCTTTAATAAATGTATGCCTCTGCTCTGCTGCAATAATGGAGTAAAGCAATAGGAAAAAGAAACATAAACATAAAAAATAAAAATATTATTGAAAATAAAACTTCTTTTCTGTATTTTGAGAAGGTAGGAGAGTGATTGGTTGAAAGCCCTACGCCCTCGAGGCCCTCTTCTCTCACACGGTCAAAGAACTATCGAGGTTGGCAGATCTTGCAAACATTTTTCAACAGCCAACTAGAAAATCGGAGAACTAAAATTGTCTCAATTAAATTTCCTTGTTAGCCTGCTCTGCAGTTGGGGGTAATTTTTAGCCGAACAAATCAACAACAACAAAACTTTGTGGGCTTAAAACACCGGCAGTGCCCTGGCCAAATCGTGAGTGTTGAAGAAGTGCGATTTATGGGTGTTACAGCAGTCTTTACGTGCAGACACCTGTTGATTTACAGGTGGAAAGTTCAGATCTGGAGACAGGGTCCATGGTGGCATGGAGAGAGCAAACTGCCATTCTGAACTTCAGTGACCCCCCTGGGGCTGATGTTGCAGGGCGTGCCCCTTACGTCTGTACAAGCGCAGACATCTCGGTACAAAGACAAAACACAGCAGAGAAGACATACTCTGCGAAGACGTGCATTGCTCTGCAAAAGAATGCGCTACGGCTGGATTTGAGGTGTGATTCTGTCTCAGAACCCAAGTTAATAACTTTTTCTTTGGCTTTGAAGATGTGCAACTGGGCTTCCAAAAATGGAGCTAAACAAGCTCAAAGTTTAAAAAAGCATGAAATCAAACCGGATGCCCTTATTAGCCTTGAAAGCATATAGGATTTTACAACTATGGAAAATACTCAGAAATCCTCAATACAAAGCTCTGATGTTGAATTAAACAAACAGTACTAACTCTGAAACGCTAGGAAATGCAGCTACATGTGCACAGAAGTTTTGTGTGAAACCTATTCCCCAAGTTCGTTGAATCGACGAGGTTCCGTCTCACAGAGAACTCTTGTCGTCTGATTGAAAATGTTAAAGAAAAAAAATGGCAAGTCTGGCTCTGGCCCAGAATCAAAGTTGGTGGGAGGCGGGGTATGCTCCTTCCAAAGCTGGAGTAAGTGGCGAGGAGGGGCGTCTAGGCGCTCCCTGCACCTCCGTGGCCTGGGGTAGATGAGGAGCTGGGACATGTAGGCGGGCCCTACGCCACTGGCGTGAGTCAGTCGCAGCTGAGTGCACACCTCGCCGGGCCTGTAGAGAGGGAGGGGGGACAGGCAACCGAGGAAGGGGGCGCTGCCTGCGCCTCACAGGGAAGGAGAAGAGGCCATGTGCAGGCAGGCAGTGCCATGCACCCGCCTCTGGACGGTGAAGAGGTAGAGCTGCCTGGCATGGTTTCAAAATGGCTCCATGCCATGTGTGGTATTTCAGTCGGTCTTGGATTTGTTCAGCAGCGCTTTGCGTTCTGTTTTTGAGGCCACTTTTACAACATTAAAAGAAAATCTCCCACTCCCAAGATGCAATGTTAAGTTGAATAAAAAGCCAATGCTGGTTAAAGGTCTAAGGCGTGGCATCGAGGCACTTGTTACCTATGCAGTGCAGTGGAGGCTGGGTGTGCACTTCAGAGGACTGAGGGAGAGAGAGAAGCCGAGAACGAATATGCACCTAGGGCTGTTGGCGACTGTGGCGAGGGGCCCAAGAGCACGTGGCACGGGCCCTGCACCGCGCATGCATTTACTGAGGTGTGCCAAGTACCAGAGTGACGTGCAGCCATGGTGGGCGCCACCTCCCGGGGCTGGGCATGAAGTGTAGGGGGCTGGAGAGAGGTGGGGAGCGGAGGCATGCCACTCAGACTGTGGTGAGAGGCATTCTTTTCCAATAAGAAAGGGGATGGGGGGCGGGCGCGCGCCAGCATATGTCATCAATTATTGCGGCCGCGTCTGGCCTCGATAATTGAATACATCAGCTGTTGCATGGCTAAACCTTGTACCTTATAAGTGTTTAGCCATGCAACAGTTGATGTTGTTGCACCAAGGATATTGTGCTGCATAACTAAATACTTATAAGGTCCCAAAAGCAAGACCTATTGGCAATGCCAATGCTTGTTTAATCTGTGATATGTTACCTTTTTCGTATCACCCATTTGAATGCCATCTGTTAGCGTTGAATCACACAGTAACATCGAAAAGGTTAAAAATTGAATTGAGTTAAATGTCTTTGCTACGTTAAAATAGCACTCTCTGTGGGTAATTGGAATATGTAGCTCTGTGGCTAATTTCTGCTGCTGTTTCTTTAAAGAAAAAAAAAGCTCGCCAGAAGCTGGGTTTGCACATACAGCTGACGCAGTGGTTCCTGTGCAAGGCGCTAAGATTACAAAGAGAAGGAAGGGTCACAAATGAGAAGGCTGTTCTGTTTTAAGATTTACACAATTTACGAGATTGTATTCTGTTCAAAAAAGTGTACAGAGTAGCATGTCCTGCATGTAAAGAAAAAATAGATTGTGCGTTTTCAACGAGGTAAAAGCAAAGCTGGTCGTTGCAGTATACACAGTGTTGTGTAAACAATGTATGTAAATTCTGCTTCTGTTTTTTTGTGAGAAATGCAGAATTGTTGATGCTTGTATTAGCATGGTGTAAGTTGCCCGTGGAAAAGAACGGAATTTTTAGACGCCGAGCAATGTGTGTAAAGTGAGAGAGCCCCGGCTACTCTGCCCTTGGCGCGTGGCCACTCTTCCGTAGTATTATATTTTTCTCCTCTGTCTACAAACGTCAACCTGTCCCGGGTAACATTGCCTGCAAAACGAGCCGCCTTGTGTCGTGTTTTTGAACCAAGAAGACCAGCTGTAAAACTAATTAGGAACTAATCAGTAGGGCTGCTGTGAAGAGGATTTTCTCTTTCAGACCCTCTCCACCACACATAGGGCAGCCCAGTATCTCCCTATGCTCAAGGGTACACTTCATCATACTGATGACCTTTTTAAAGACCCTCACCGAGCAAGCATCATCTCTCCCAGGGTCAATACGAAATATAAGGCATCAGCTTCAGACCCACATTAGAGAGCAAACTCCACCAGATTCCCTAGTAGTAAACAATGCAAGTTAAAGGGTCAACTCACAAGCACAGAGTGACTCACCCCTCCCCGATAAGGAAAGTAAGCTAGCTTATTGACGAATCAGGCAAAAGAGTGACTGCACAATCTGCCAGTACACAAGGAGGAGGTAGGTAGAGGGTAAATGGCTAGGCCCGCCCTCCTTAAGTATACATACAAAGAAAACCCGAGTTCACAGGTTTAGGGTCCTAGTCAATGGGAGTGGTTACTAATCAGTGTTATCAGGAAAAACCTTAACGAAAGAAATATTTCTTTCTTGAGTCCCCTCACTCACCAGGGTTTCCCCACGGTGACATGCTTCATCATTGGGGCCATCCCAGTTCTCTACAAACTGGGGCGGAGATACGTAGGAGCTCTTTAACCCCTTCCACGCTCATGACGAGCTGGGCTCGTCATGGTGTAGCCTCCTCGTACACTGATGACGAGCCCAGCTCGTCATAAAACAAGTAAAATAGCAATTTCCAGCACAGGAGGGAAATTGCCTTAGCAGCCATGGAGTTAATGGGAAGACTATGTGTGATGCAAAGTGTGGTGGAGTGGGTGAAAGTAATTTTAAAAATACCTTGCTAGTGGGTTTAAATACCTTATTATCACTCCTAGGTTGGTATATCTAAAAGGGGATGTTACACTGAGAAGCCTAACTGTAATGCGCAGGAGTTCAGTGTATGATCAACATGTTTCGAGCCTACTCCTAGCTCTTCATTAGGACCCTACAGGGGCCAGCCCTGTGTTTGCCACTCCTATGAAACCTAAATAAGGAAATAAAGATAGTGAAAAAATAGTAAGGAAATGCTGCCACTAATAAAGCATGCGTGGTTTATACATACGATTCCTATGTCACGTAGTATATTTTGTTTGTAGCGGGGTTGCACTTCATGAACTCTGGGGGGTGGGGGGGGGTGATGATGGGTGGTGTATCCCTATGAGAGTTTTTCTATATCGGGAACGCCGCGTCTGGGCACCTATTTCTCTCCCTGCCGGACCGCATTCTGCCAAC
This sequence comes from Lissotriton vulgaris, assembly GCF_964263255.1. Classification (NCBI taxonomy): domain Eukaryota; kingdom Metazoa; phylum Chordata; class Amphibia; order Caudata; family Salamandridae; genus Lissotriton; species Lissotriton vulgaris. Next base: position 289,853,751 of record NC_141689.1, read on the forward strand.
CACTGGTGCATTGCTAAAACACACTCCACCAAGATACGATTGTGCACACTGCGACAAGATGGAGGAGCTTCGCCAGCACCTCCCACAGGAGTATAAAAAGAGAGGGCAATAGATAGTGGCTTAGGGCAAGTTCATCTGTAACACTTCAATCTGATGCGCCCTTTATGCCCTGGGCATCAGTACCAGTGTCCTGTTGCGCCGCCACACTTGGCTGCGCATATCTGGCTTTAAGCCCGAAGTCCAGCTAACCTTCTTAATGTCCCATTTGGCAAAGAACATCTCTTAGCACTACAGGCCGATGAAGCATTAGAGACAACAAAAAAAGATAGAGGTCGCTAAATCCTTGGGCACACTTCAGACCGCAAGTCCCCTTGGCTCCTTTCGCCGCTCTTCTATAGAGACAGCGCGAAGACAAAAGCATCTGAAGGCTCTTCCTCATACCACCACTGCCAGTCACCACTCCTCTGTGCGAGGATTCTACAGAGGTACATACATGGAAAATAATGCAAAGTGTAGAGGCAGAGGTGCCTCCCTTCGTGGTGCTACTCCTGCCACCAAACAGTGATTCCCTTGTCCCCCCAACGGCCCCCTTCTCCACAACATCTGACATGGGAAAATTAAATACGCTTTCTTCAAAATTGGCAGCACATAACATCGAACAAATGGGTGTTGGACATTATCCAACATAGCTATTGCCTGGAGCTCATCACCACACCTCCTAACATTCCACCTCACACTCACAAGCTCTCTCTGGAACACCAAACACTGCTCACCCAGTAAGCCCAAGCCCTCCTCCTCAAAGGAGCAACATAACCCATCCCTCTAAAGAACTCACTCTATTTCCTGATCCCCAAAAATAATGGATCTCTGCTTCCTATATTAGATCTCAGGTTTCTGAACCCTTATACACTATCAGAGCGTTTCCATATGGTGAGTCTACAAGAAGTGATCCCTCTTCTGTAACAAGGTGACTTTTTTCTCAGCCCTAGACTTGAAAGAAGCCTACTTCCATATTCCAATACATCCTGCTTATCGAAAATATCTAACATTTGTCATTGCCATAGCAGGCGAGCATTACCAATTCAAAGTCTTCCCATTTGGAGTGATTACAGCACCTTGAGTATTCACCAAGTGTCTAGCAGTGGCTGCAGCACACTCACACTGACAAAATATCCATATTTGCCCATATCTTGACGACAGGCTTATCAAAGCCCACTCAGAACATTGTAGACCTGCTCCATCAATTAGGCTTCACCATCGGTTTCTAAAAATTGCATCTTCAGCCTTTACAAATTTAGTCATATGTAGAACCTATCCTGAACACACAGCAGGGACTAGCTCAGGTTTCTCCAACTAGTAGATCGCAAGCTACCAGTAGCTCCCAGACACCTTCAGAGTATCTCACAACCTTGAGTTCAATTTTATGTGAGAGCAGGGTTACATTTTAAAGTCCAGGGAAGGCAGTATTACATTATTGTCATCAGGCTGCAGGTAGCAGGGCCTGATAATGAACAGTGCTCAATCGAATTTATGACCCGGGCTAGCACGCAGAGGTGGAGAACTGAAGCACTGAGGTACTTAACTCTTAAACAAAAGTCCTTGTAAATTCAATATTGGAGGTGAGAACAAAATAATGTTTCTGAATGTTTTTATTTGAGCGAAAATTCAAATGAAAAGCTGCCTTAATGAGCACTGTATTTACAAACAGCCAGTGGATACTGTACCATATGTAAAACTAAAAAGTACAAAATGTTTTCTTTTTAAATGGGAGAAATTTTAAGTGCAGAAAAATGTTTCATTCTTTGAAGATTTTTGCGCACTTTAAATGTCTCCCATTAAAAAAAAAAGAATTGGTAGTATGTTTGTGTTACACATGCAGCAGGGACACATAGGACGAAAGGTATGTCCTTTTCCACAAGTACATATGACAGTCTCTCAGTCACCCATCCACATATATCCCATTCAAACGCACACGTTCATATATACCCAAAGACTACGCTCTCACTGACACATGGCAGTCCTGTCATAATACCCCTATTCCTAGTACTTTCTTTTAAACCATAGTATCTAGTATCATAGTATATGGCTTTATGGACATTCGACAAGTCAATGAAACTTGGTGTACGGCTGTCTGGCAACAATGCTCGAGTTATTTAGCCTTCAGTGTCTCACGATTATTTTCACTGATCAGAAGTACTCTCACAGAAAAGTTTGGAGAACCCTGGACTAGCTCATCCCAATGCAGCAAGGATCCAAAGCTTCCAAACACTGCTACTGCGTTTTCAACCCAATCAACAGTTGACAGTCAGAACTTTCCTGGCCATCATGCATCTCCATAGTGCCACATGCAGGCCTGCGCATGCATCCACTTAAGGAATGTTAAGCACGACAATGGTCTCAGTCACAGGGCCAGTTGGAAGATCGAGTGTTGGTAGCCAGCCACACTCATTGGACTCTGCAGTGGTGGAACACAACCTGACAAAATGGCGGACTTTTCGGTTCTGCCCATCTTGCCACGCCAAAATAGGACAAAACTGCACGAAGTTTGTTACATCGATCAGTCAGTCAGGCGGTACTTGTATAGCGTGGCTTATCAACCGGGACGGTATCCAGAAGATGTGCTGCGGGTATCAGTCAAAGAGCCAGGTCTTGAGTCCCTTCCTGCAGTGAGTCAATGAGGGTGCCATACGGAGGGGAGTGGCAACGAGATGAGCGAAAGAGCATCCTCCAGTGCGGCAGCTGTAGATTTGTGGTATCTGAGCAAGGATGAGGTGAGCGGAGGTTCCTGGGAGGTATTTGGAAATTCAGGCGGTGGTTCATGTAGGCGGGTCCTTGATCGTGGAGGACTTTGTAGGCGTGGTCAGTAGCTTGAATTAGCATATCTTTTGGATGAGGAGCCAGTGGAAGTCTTCTAATGTGTTGGTGATGTAGGTTCTCTAACATGTGCCTGTCCCCTGATCAAGGAGAGAAATCCTTTGCTGCATGTCGTGCATTCTGTAGCAAAAATACTTTTCTGAACTACCTGCGCGTCACATTGCCTCAGTTTATATGGAGAGGAAGATACTCCAGACTTCTTTGGAAAAGGTGAGGCGGAAGCAATGCAGCAGTTGGGTGTATCATGTGCCGAAATCGAAGTGGCGTTCTCGTCAGAGGAGGCTCCTCGGACTCTGACGTTGAAGCCGGTGGACCTCTGCCAGCCCAACACCCGTTGCCAAGGACTGCAGTGAGTACCACTACAACCTGTCCTACTGAGGCACCTGGCTCTCGTGCCTCAAGCCATGGTTGTACCAAACTACCGAGATGGACTCTACGCTCTCACAACCCTCACCGACAAAGCCCACCACGAAGCATCACCCCTCAACGTCAGCCACTGCTTCCGCTCTGAATCCGAAGATGTCTGCTTGACCACACTCTGAGCCAAAAGCTTCAGAGCCGAAATCCAGTTTGGGGCATTCTAGAAGTCTGCCCTCTTCAGCTCAATCCAAGCCATCTTTAAAGGAATTCGACCACCCTATCTTGCAGAGACTCCAGGGAACATTTAGACGCTGGCCAACAGAGAATCCACTTCCAGACGGGCATGGGCTGGAACCTGGCAACTCTGCCCTGCCATCCAAGGATCCCTACAAGTGGAGACTCTTTCAAGGAGGTGCTCAATCCTCCTTCGGAGCTGTTGCCCTAAAAGTGTCTGCATCAGGACAGAGTCTCTCTGCTGCTGCCTGGCCCTTCCAGGCTTGCTCCTCCACCACCTCCATTCCCTCCTATTCCTACTTCCCCCTCGCATACACATTCCACTCAGGGATCTAGATAATAACAGGATGGGAGCAGTCTAGTGTCCACTATGATCCACCTCCTGTCCCTTAGTATGACTATCAGACAAATCCCACAGCAGACACTGATCCAGACTTGTACCCTACCAAGGGGAGGCTGCTTTTGTAATGTAATGTAATGAATAATGCATTTATATAGCGCATAATTCACCCGAAGGTCTCAGAGTGCTACCAGATCCACAAGACAGAGACTGTGAGCAGGTGGCTAGAAAAGCCAGGGTTCTTACTGAATCTCAGGTGGTTGGGTTCGGTCTTGATATAAAGGGGCTGGGCGTTCTACGCTTCAGGAGCTGTTTTACTGAAGGCTCTGTCGCCATTTCTGACAGTGCCTTTTCATAAAGTTGAGATGTTTGTTCATACTGAGGAGGGTGATTATGATTACCTGCGGGAAACCCTCTTCACTATACAGAGGGCCCTTTAGTATTCGCCCATGTTAAAAGGTATGTTTACACCTCTGGGTGACATCTTCAAACAGCCTGTGAAAGCCAGAGTCATCTCACCCCGAGTTGACAAAAAAGTTTAAGGCTTCTCCCTCATATCCACCCTGCATCAAAGGGAAGTTACTCCCAATTCCCTGGTGGTACACACGGCTAGGAAGAGAGCAAATGCCCAGGGAACAGGAAATGCACCAGAACAGCAAGAAAATAGATGGTGCTGCTAAGCGTGTTGCAGTGTATTCTGCCACACATTGCCAATTCAGTGGGTTTACTCTCTAGCTATGATCACGCCAACAGGGACCAAATGGAGGATCTTATGACATCTCCCCCAAAAAATACCGCAAGCGTGGGCAGTAGTTTGTAACGGAGGGCAAGATCATCTCAATCATCTGGTGTGCTCTGGATGCCATGGACACAGCTGCTCGTGGCATTAATTTGAGTCCCCGCCGCAGCCCTGCATGGCTGCGTGTCTCCCGTTTTAAACCAGAGGTTCAACAGCACCTTCCTAATCTACCCTTTAAGCATCTTTTCAGCCCTCAGGTCAACGAAATACAAAAAAAAAATCAAAAAGAACACGGATACAGCTGGTTCTCTGTAGAATCTCACTGCTCCTGGCTCCTTTCAACGCCCACAGTATCATGGCTCAGCCAAGGCAGTTGCCATTCCTGAGCCTTCCACCATATACACCAGACAACAACAGCAGACCCCTTCTTGGGGTTAATGCAGAGGAGGGTACGGAGGGGGCAATGACCAGGGTAGAGGCAAAGGGGAAACTCGTAAAGGAGCCACCGTCCCAAAACAGGGATGCTGTCCACCTTCCCAAAACAGGGATGCTGTCCACCTTCCCTCTGACCATCCAACACCTGTTGGGGCAGGCTACAGAGATTTCTGCTGCATTGGGAGACAATTACCTCCGACCGGTGGGTTCTAGACATCATACGGGAAGGGGATTGTTTAGAACTCTCCCAAATACCAACCACTCCCCCCTCCCCCCCACACATACACAAATTGTCCACAGAACACCAGTACCTGCCACTAGAGGAGATGCATGCACTAGGGTCCATAAAGCCAGTGCCACCACAGTGGCGCGGCAATGGGTCTTACTCCCTGTACTTAGTCATTTCCAACAAAGATGGCTCCCCCAGGCCTATACTAGACCTTTGGCTCCCTAATAAGTACATTCTGTACTAAGATTAATCACCAAAGAGGGAGGATGAATAGCTGTCCATTCTGTTCCCCTGAGATAATCCAAGTAATCAATATGAAAATGGACACTTGTAACTGCGTTGCAGTGGTTTTCTTAGACAACCCTCATAAACGCTATGTTGATCTCGGTTGAGGTTTATATCGTTTCTCCGCCCCACATGTGCGTTATGGCATTATCATCGGGTTATCTGAATTTGTGCTGTATGCCAGCCTCAAGCCTGAGGCAACCTCTGGTATAGCGCAATAGTGTCCAGAGATATATATCGGCCCACCGAATTTAATTAAAAAACAAACCTACATCATAGGAAGTATTTTATTAGCTGAAAGATGAAAGGTTTATTGTTAAAAAAGTCGGGTATACACACAGATCGATTTACTTGGTCTGATTATACCACTTTAAAATTAAAAAAAATCGTCAACATGTTTCTGCCTCACCTCCCCCGGGTCTAGGGAGCATTCATCAGGACAAACAAACTTAAAAAGGAACCGTACTCACACGATTTGTGTAGTAATCACAGTGGATTTTGTGTTGCCACTGTAGTTTCTGAGCAGGTATAATGTATCTGTAGCAAAAGAAACATAAGGAAAGTGGGGGTGTATATTCAGCACTTAATCGTTAAATATTTACATTTTTGACTTGAGATAAATGCATAATTATGCTTGTTAAATTCACAAGGATAGTCCTATACGGAGACCATCGTGTTCAAGTTTACATGGAGGATAACATCTTGTTCTGTATACTCAGTGGTTAATATTAGGTTCTTGTTATGTGTATAAAAGTCAATTCTCGAAGGTGATATTGCGTTTTTACTAATGTAGAGAAATGTCAGTCTCTCATAAAAGTCGATATTCAGATTCTCCGATATCACTCCCCATACCGTCTTAGGCACTCCCAGTTAACACCGTATAAACAGACATTACCTCAATAGTATTTTTACCGCGTCTTCAGGGGAAAGTGGACACAGTGGTCCCAGGCTGTAAGGAAAACATAAGGGGGTTTGTGTTCAGAGTTAATCTTACCCCGCAATGTGTTCCCTCTCAGAACCAGCTCTAATTCTCACCCGCTCGTGGAGGTTGAACCGTGTCTTGTGTTGGCTCTGCCCCTGGAAGCGGGAATCTCGGTCAGAGCCGTCCTTTATTGTGTGTCGCGCGGGGCATCACAATAAAAGAAGGACTCACGTATTCTCACTCTTTCGGTATTTGTTACCTAAAATTATCTTGGAATATTATTTAAAGCCCTTAAACGCGATTGTTGAATATAAATATATAGTGGTTATCATAATTTTGTCTCACGATGTTACGTGTTCGACTTTTTTAAAAAAAAGGGTAAAGAATGCTTTACATCATAGGTATAGTACAGTGGGCCTCTCTAAAGCTTCTTACATTTAAGGAATGTAGTTTTTGGTATTTTAGACACGTAATCTGGATATGTCCCATATAAGCATATTTCATAGATCTAGAAAAAAAACAGCATGATGTCCGCATACTACTTAGCTTAATGGAAATTTTCTGAAAGTTTTATGAAACTTTTGAAGGTGAAATTCTAATGTATTGTTTCCCTTTCCTTAAACCAATGTAAAAGCAATTCATATTATAGCAGTTTAAGCATTCCTCTGGACACTTTTCGTCCTAAGAATCATAGACATAAACAGAGGACTGATGGATATTCATACACATCTTAATGTTCAAGGGAACTTAGAAAATAGGCTTATGATGTATTAATTTTAGGGCTAGGGGGTGAATGTGGAGGTATTCAGGTTTTAGATCTAATTTTTACCTCTTGGCTGGGCAGAAATGTCGTTAGAATCTTAATGTCCATGAATTTATGATCTGTATTACGCAAATTGATGCCATGGTATATTATCATTTAATCCTTCAAGATTGATTTTCAAACGATCTACCCATCTCTGCTCTTTTTCAAACAATGTTCTCTCAGCATTGGTAGTCTTATCATGTAGCATTTCAATCACAGTCCACCCGAGTTCTTCTGCTTGGTGACCAAATTCAGTGAAATGAGCACATAATTTCGTGGTGATCTTTTTTGTCTTGATATTACTTTTGTGCTCTACAATTCTTGTCTTTACTTTTTCTACACGTCATGTCAATATATTTATTTATTTTGAAAGTTTTATATAGCGCGAACAAGATCTTCGCAGATATCAGAGCGCTTTACAGAGGAGGGGAGCATATATACACAGATACATCAATAGTGTTAAAAGTACAGTGTAGTGATATCATAAACAATCAAGTAAGTCAATTTCAAAGTCATACAAAAATGCAAAGGGTTCGAACAAGTAGTACAGATCAGTATCGAGTCCTTGAAGTTGATCCCCAGTAGTGGTTCAAGTGTATTTAGCCATGAGGATCGCTTTTACTTCTTTCTTGAAAAGTATGGTAGAGGGGATGAGCCTGGTTTCAGGGGGGAGTGAGTTCCAAATCCTGGGAGCCATTCCTGAGAAAGAGCGTTTATAGGTTTTTTCCTTGCGGAATCTTTTAGGCTTTAGCAAAAGATTGTTTGTGCCTTTAGTGTTTCTGGAGCCTCCAGAAATCGTCAGCTTCTGAGCGAGGTATCCAGGTGAGCTCAGGTGGACAGCCTTGTGCGTCAAACAAGCGATTTTCAGGTGTATTCTGGCTTCAAAAGGCAGCCAGTTCAGGGATTTGAAGTCAGGGGAAATGTGTGAGTGTTTTTTTGATCCAGTGATAAGTCTCGCTGCGGCGTTTAAAGAGGCTCTTATGGGTGCCGTAGTAGCTAGGGGGATACCGCAGAGGGCGATGCTGCCGTATTCTATTCGAGGTATGACTAGTGATTATACCGCAGTTTGGAAGTCTTTGGCTGGAAGCAAGGGTTTAAGTTTCCTAAGGGTGTTGATTTGGTAGTTCGCTCCCTTAGTTGCTTTGTTGATGTGTTCCTGCATGTTGAGATTGGTGTCAAGTGTTATGCCCAAAGATTTTGCTGAGTCCACGATGGTGGGTTGAACATTGAGTGCCGTTAGGTGTTTAAGCCACATTTGTGCGGTAGTGATCTTCGCGGGAGGTGAGATCAGAAGGAACTCTGTTTTAATTTAATTGCGGGTTTATATAGCGCTAGGAATCGACTCCCGGAGGAGTATCTCCGCGCTTCGACCGCTGGGGAACCCGTCCTGGCTCACTCTGAGAGATGGTCCCTAATGGGTATCTCTGAGGTGCGACCAAGCATCCCCGGCGGTCTGGGGGGGCCGTTGTGAAGATGAGGCAAGCTAATGCCCAGAGTTGCTGAGTGTGGTCCCTGACTGGAGTAGGCACCGAGGCGAGAATTATCGAGCCCGCTGACCCTGGTCCACGACCCTGCCGCGTCGGGAATCGAACCCTGGTCCCGGGCCGTCCTCTGCTTACGGGTCTGCCGCCTCTAACCAGTGAGCCACACCACTCCACTAAGGGCATTGAGTGTGAGATGATTAGCGGCCAGCCAGGATTGGGTGCTTCTGATCGTTGAGTTCAAGAGCGTGATGTCTTTGGGTGATTGTAGTTTGAGATAAAGTTGGGTGTCATCAGCATACATAAGGAAGTGTACATTGGATTCTTGTAGCAAGGTGGTGAGAGGTTCCATAACTAGGTTGAACAAGGTTGGGGATAGGGAGGATCCTTGTGGTACGCCTAGCGATACAGGTCTTGGCGCGGACATCAAGTTGTTGCTCTTGAATTTCTGCGACCTGTTATGCAGAAAGGACGTGAACCATTTGAGCACAGTTCCAGATAAGCCCATTCTTGTGTTTAATAGTTCGAGTAAATTCTCATGTTTGACGGTGTCAAATGCGGAGGAGAGATCAAGGAGGATGAGGAGGCAGGTATCGTTATAATCTAGGATTTGAAGGGCGTCGTCAATTATGTGAGTCATAGCAGTTTCAGTACTGTGATTTGCTTGGAAGCCTGATTGATAAGAGTTGAGGAGATCAAACTGAGTAATGTGTTTAGTCAATTGTATTTGTGCGCATTTTTCCAGCAGTTTGGCAAGAGTCGGAATGTTGGTAATGGGTTGGTAGTTGTTTAGGTCAGAGGGGTCGGCTGTAGGTTTCTTTAGCAAAGGTGTGACTTGTCCAACTTTGAGGGAGTCGGGAATGGTCCCTTGTTGAAGTGAGCTGTTAATGATTTTAGTCCAGAGTGGAAGGACTTTGACAGCGTTAGCAGGAAGGGGGTCCGTGAGGTGATTGGATGGTTTCAGAGTGCTGAGCAGTCTGCCAATTTCTTCTTCCGTGTAGGTGACAAAGATTGACCAAGTGGCATTGTTTTTTGGTTTAGTGGGTGCTATGCAGTGGGGTTTGGGATAGAGGCTTGCGTCCATGAGGAGATCATTCTTTATGTTGTCAGTTTTTTGGTTAAAGAAAGAGGCGAAGTCTTCGCAGGAGGGAGCTTCGCACATAGTGTTGAGAGGTTGGGGTTGTTCTTTGGATTGTGTTCGGATAAGCTCAAACAGCTTTCTCGGACGATTTGTGGCTTGGTCGAGCTGACGGCTGAAGAAGTCTGATTTTGAGCGTTTTATTTTCCTGAAGTAGGCATTTCTCTTTTTCTCCAGGGTTTTTAGGTTCAGTGCAGAGGGAGCTGATCTCCAGGTGCGCTCTGCCATTCGCATGGGGCGTCTATCGTCATTGAGACTCCCGTCGTACCAGGGATCGGAAATTTTTGCGGAGGCTTTTTTTAGCTGCAAGGGTGCGACTTCATTGATTATTGCGGTCATAGTGTTAAGATAGTGATCAGACAAGGATTGGACGTCCTTAACGCCAATAGGAGGAAGCAGTAAGTTGCAGCTGTTGTGGGGCAGAGAGTTTGAGTTTAGTTTTTTCATGTCTCTTTTCCAGACTTTGGGCCTGGCGGATTGAACAGGGTTAAATTTAACTTTTTCATTGATGAAGAATGTGATAATATGATGGTCTGACCAGTCACAGGGTTGGATAGATTCGAGTTGGATAGAGGCCTCTTTGGAGATGATAAGGTCAAGGATAGAGCCTTTCTCGTGTGTTGGACTGTTGCAAATTTGAGTGAGGTCAAGGGCGTTAAGGAAATTCTTCAGACCTTTTACCACCGCATCATTATGATCGTTCCAGTGGAGGTTGAAGTCACCAAGGTATATTTGTGTGAGTTGTCGCCCGGAGTTGGTTGAGATCATATCCATGATTTGTTGGGAGAAGGTAAGGTTGTCGCCGGGTGTGTGGTAAACGCCGTGAAGAGTGCAGATCGGTTTGCCCTCACTGATAATATCGAGGCAGATGTATTCACAGGAGGTTGGGGAGGGTAGGGAAGAGGAAGTTACTTTCAAGACAGAGAGGTTGCTCCTGCATATACATGCGATTCCGCCACCTTTTTTATTGCCAGACCTGTCCAGTCTAGTGATGTGGTAGTTGGGGGGAACCAGAATGTTCATTATAGGTGTAGAAGATTCTGTTAGCCATGTTTCAGTCATGATGATTAAGTCAAGATCCAATTTTAGGATGAGATCGGCGATAGCGGATGAGTGTCTAGCGGCTGATCTGCAGTTGAGGAGAGTGCATTTGAGACGGGGTGTGTCGAGGGTGGAAGGGGGTTCTAGAGCGAGGGGGACTTTACTCAGGTTACTATGGATAGCGATTCTGTTGTTCAGTGTGGGAGGTCTGAGGGGATTGGAGTGAATCGTAGGAATGGCAGTGAGAGTGTCGGATGTGTTGCTATGGGGAGCTGAGTCGTAGGAGCGGAGGAGGGTGATTGTGTCGAGGTCCGAGAGAGGGTTGCAGGAGCGATGGGGGCGGTTTTCGCGGTTGTGAACAGGGATTGAGGTCCAGTGCGGTGGGAGTCGAGTGCGAGAGTTCGCCGCCCGGGTGGAGGACCAGCTGGGAGGGGAGGTGATGGTGGAGGCGCGTGAGGGGTGTCTGGGGTGTGTGCTGAGTAATTGTTTGATGATGTGAATGTCTTGTTTGATCTGGTGGAGGGTGTTGGGTGAGGGGTGACTGGAGTGTGATAGACAGAGTAGTTGTTGTTTGATGATGTGCATGTCTTCTTTGAGCTGGAGGAGGGAGGCCGTAATGTAGTCCAGTGTGGGAAATGTGTTGGAGGTGGGGATGGGAGGGTCGGGCGTGGATGACATAGGGGAGAGGTTGGTGGTGTGTATGAGAATATTGGTGGTAGGCGGAGAGTGCAGGGTGGAGGATGGGCGTTTATTAGTGGTGAAGGGGGTGGAGGTTGGGTAGTGGGGGGTGAGACTGGGGGGGAAGTGGGATTGTAGATGGTTCTTTTTTGAGGGGGTGGAGTTGAGTTGATGGAGGTGGTGGGTTCTGTGTGATTAGTTAATGGGTGGAAGCGGGGGCTGAGAATGGGGGGGGGATAAAGGGTGGGGTTTGCCTTTGTGTGTGTCGGTCTGATGCTGAAATGAATGAAATGAAAATAAATTTATTAAGCGCGGTTGCTGCCCAGGGGCGTCCAAGCGCTGAGGTGAGACAGAGAGACGTGACGGAGCACCGGGGTTAGAGCTCGGAGGATTTGGCAAATAGTAGTGTCTTCAGCTTTTTCCGGAATGAGAGCAGGTCTGGGTTGGAACGAAGTGAGAAAGGAAGAGTATTCCAAAGCTTAGCGGTGTTCAGCGAGAACAGCCTACCCCAGACCTGACTCTCTTCACTCTAGGAACAACTGCCAGGAAAGCCTCAGTGGAGCGGAGGTTCCTGTTTGGGTGGTAGGGGATGACAAGGTTGTTGTTAATTGCAGGTCCCGTCTTCCAAAAGGCCCGGTGCGCAATACACAGCGCCTTGAATGCCACTCTGTGCTTCACTGGCAACCAGTGAAGACTTTTCAATCCAGGTCTAGCTGACTGGGTTCGCGGAATCTGCAGCAGGGTGCGTGCGGCGCAGTTTTGCACCACCTGCAGCTTCCGGAGAGTCATCTCAGGAGCCCCTACGTATAGGGCATTATTTGAGTCCAGGCGGGACTGGATGAGACCTTGTACTGCCACCTTCTTGGCTTCTAGAGGCAGAAGTGGGAGGACTTTCCTCAAAGTTCTAAGTATGCCAAAGCATGTGGCGGACAGCTTGGTGGACTGGGTGGAGAAGGAAAGCTTCTTGTCCAGCCACACTCCTAGGCTTTTAACGCTTTCCTTGGGAGTTGGGGGAACGCCCAAAGCTTGGGGCCACAAGGAAATGAAAGGTACTGGCGAGGCTGGGCCTAGAAGCATGAGCTCTGTTTTTTCTCCGTTCAATTTGAGGGAAGAGTTGGTCATCCACTCCTTGACGTCTTCTAGGCAATTCAGCAAACCTCCCTGGGGTTGCCTGATGTTCTCTTGGGCCAATGAAACCACTAACTGAGTGTCGTCGGCGTACGACACAATTTTGATGCCGTACGGTTCGACGATCCCAGCCAGCGGTTTCATGTAAACATTAAATAGTACAGGGCTCAAAGAAGAGCCCTGTGGTACTCCACAACTAAGTGGTTTGCTGGTTGACACTGTGTCACCGTCGAAGATCTGAAAAGATCTGTCGGACAGGAAAGAGTCGAACCACCTTAAAGCGTCGCCTGAGACTCCGATGTCCTGGAGACGGTTCAGCAGGGTGGCATAGCTGACCGTGTCGAAGGCGGCGCTTAGATCAAGGAGGATCACTGCCACTGATCCTCCCTGATCCAGAACCCTTCGAGATTCTTCGGTGACCGCTAATAAGGCGGTTTCGGTGCCGTGTTTCGGTCTAAAACCTGTCTGGGACGTATCCAATAGGGAGTGGTTTTCAATAAATTGGACCAGCTGGACATTTATGTATTTCTCCAGCACCTTGCTAGCCCAAGGCAGGAGTGAGATGGGGCGGTAATTGGAGTGGTCATCGGGGTCCAGGTTGGGTTTCTTCAGCAGCGCCCGCACCATGGCTTGCTTCCACGCTGTGGGGACTGAGCATGCGGATATAGACGCATTTAGAAGCTCCAAGATTACAGGCAGGGTGGCTTCGTGTGCCTGTATCAGAACTTCTGGTGGGGCTGGATCACGTGGGGAGCCCGATTTAACTTGGCGTGCTATTTTGCCGAGAGTGTCGATGCTGATCTAGGTTAGGAGGGTTGCGGGTGGGAGCTGTGGTATCAGGGGTGAGAGGAACGGGGATGAGGGCTGGTGTGTAGGGGGAAGGGGTGAGGTGGTTGGTGTATGAGGGAGAGAGATCTATGTCTGTGCTTGAGGGGTGTGGGGTAGCTACAGTAGGTGGGTGAATGACTAAGGTGCCAGGAGTAAAGGAGAGGTGCATGTCGTTTTGGGTGGGAACTGTGGTATCAGGGGTGAGAGGAAAGGGGATTATTTTTTTCTTTTTGCAGGGACATAGAATCATGTAAATTACATGAGTAGAATTACAGACAAATCATAGAGGTATGAGAATTATGGAAAGAAAATATTCTCCTCCCTTAGTTTGGGACTGCAGACAAATCATAGAGGTATGAGAATTATGGAAAGAAAATATTCTCCTCCCTTAGTTTGGGACTGCGGTCTTCCAACACCGCATGCCTCTTGGGCCGCTACACCCACTCTCTGTGGGAGACGGTGGCGGAAGTGCTGTCAGAGTGTCCGTTGGAGGTACGGGCCAAACTCGGCCACGCCCTTGTGGAGGGCCGAGATGCAGCCAAGAATTCTATCCGGTGTGGGCTAGATACCACCGACTCGCTAGGCAGAGCGATGGCAACGACGGTGGCGGTGAGATGTCACGCCTGGTTGAGGTCCGCGAACTTTTCGGCAGATGTCCAAAACACTCTGATGGACATGCCGTTCGATGGCCGTCGCCTTTTTGGCGACAAGGCAGACCATGCGCTTGAGTGCTTTAAGGACTCCAGGGCTGCGGCCAAGTCCTTGGGCCTCTCGGCCCCACGCCAGCAAACGGGTGCCTTTCGCTCCTTTCGTGGACAAGGAAGGGGCGCCCCCACACGTGCTGCCAGCCACACGCCGCAGACTAACATCCAGCGCGGTGGCAGCCGTGGAAATCGCCGTGGAGACGGTCGGGTACAACGGCGAGGCCAGTCCACACCTTCCCCCGCAGCATCCGCCTCTAAACTCTCCTAGTCCGTGCTTCTCGGCCATGTGACGCCAGTGTGGGGCAGGGTTCGCCATCACCACTCTCACTGGGGCACTGTCACTTCGGACAGGTGGGTGCTGCAGATCGTCCGGAGGGGCTACTCCCTCCCCTTCGAGACGACCCCTCAAGCCATGCCACCGCAATACCACAGCGTATCGGAGGATCACTTGCGGCTTCTGCAGGAGGAAGTTTCGGCCCTCTTGGCCAAGGGGGCCATCGAGCGCGTTCCTGGGCCAGAAGTAGGACGTGGTTGCTACTCCCACTACTTTCTGGTACCCAAGAAGGGCAAAGGGGTCCTACGCCCTATCTTTGACCCACGGAACGTCAACGGCTTCCTCCGGAAGGAGAAGTTCAAGATGCTGACTCTGGCTCAGGTCTGAGCTGCCCTGGACCCAGGAGACTGGATGGTAGCGTTGGACTTGCAGGATGCCTATTTCCACATCCCCGTCCTGACGGCCCACCGGCGTTACCTGCGGTTCACAGTAGGCCACGAGCACTTTCAGTTTACCGTGCTCCCCTTCGGCCTTACCAGCGCCCCACAGGTGTTCACGAAGGTGATGGCGGTGGTCGCAGCTCATCTGCGCAGGTTAGGGGTTTCAGTCTTCCCTTAGCTCGACGACTGGTTGTTGAAGTCGTCAGCCACCTCCAGACGACGGCAGACCTCTTGCACCAGCTGGGGTTCTCCATCAATGTGCCGAAGTCACACCTGTGCCCCTCTCAGAAGCTCCTTTTCATTGGAGCGGTTCTCGACTCGGCGCTGTTTCGGGTTTACCCACCCGAACAGCGGGTTCGGGATATACAGGCTCTGATTCCAATCTTCCAGCCTCTATCCCGGGTTTCGGTCAGGTTGACGCTGCGGCTTCTGGGGCTGATGGCTTCCTGCATCCTTCTGGTGCATCTCGCCCATTGGCGGATGCGGGCTCTGCAGTGGGACCTGAAGTTCCAGTGGGCCCAGCATCAGGGCAAACTGTCCGACCATGTCCTGATCTCGAAGGGCACTGCGAGACAGCTGCAGTGGTGGCTCACGGACCGCGATTGGGTCTGCGGCAGATCCCTCTCCCTTCCCCAACTGGAGCACGTTGTTGTGACGGACGCGTCCCTCCAGGGCTGGAGAGGCCACATGGGAGAGGCGGAGATCAGAGGCCTCTGGTCTCCGGCGGAGTCCCGGCTCCATATCAACCTTTTGGAGCTGCTTGCGATTCGTCTAGCACTGAAGGCATTCCTCCCCTCTGTCCGAGGGAGTGTAGTGCAGGTGTTCACGGACAACACCACCGCCATGTGGTACTGCAACAAACAGGGCGGGGTGGGGTCTTGGACCCTCTGCCAGGAGGCTCTGCGCCTCTGGCAATGGCTGGAACATCAGGGGGTGACTCTGGTGGTTCAACACCTGGCAGGTTCTCTGAACGCCAGGGCGGACGAACTCAGCCGTCGGTGCATGATTGATCACGAATGGCATCTGAACGTGGCGCAAGGCCTCTTTCAGCAGTGGGGAGAGCCTTGGTTAGATCTATTCACCACCGAAGAGAACGCGCAATGTCATCAGTTCTGCGCGTTGGAATTTCCAAGGCGGCACTCGCTCGGAGACGCTTTTCGTCGCGAGTGGAGTTGCGGTCTGTTGTACGCCTTTCCGCCTATACCACTTCTGCCCAGAGTGCTGAAGAAGTTCAGGCGCGACCGGGCACAAGTCATCCTTGTGGCTCCCGACTGGGCACAAAGGTACTGGTATCCCGAGCTACTCAGTATGTTAGTCGATTCCCCGGTTTGTCTGCCTCTTCAGGAGGACCTTCTGTCGCAGCAATAGGGGACGGTCCTCCACCCGAACCTGTCCAATCTCCACCTCCATGCTTGGAGATTGAGCGGCGACAGTTGAGGCCATTTGACTTGCCTCCTGAAGTCTGTAACATCATTCTGGCAGCCAGGCGTCCCTCCACAAAGTCGGTATACGCCTGCAGGTGGAACAGATTTGTGGCATGGTGCACAGCGAAGGCTGTGGATCCTCTCTCTGCCCCTCTTCCTTCTTTCTCTTGCCCAGCAGAGCTCTGCTCTGGGCACTATCAAGGGCTATCTTTCTGCCCTTTCAGCCTTCCTAAGGCTGCCTGATCAACCATCTTTGTTCAAGTCAGTCCCCAATCGTAAATAGATTTCTGAAAGGCATCACACACGTTTCCACCTGTTCCCTTTGTGATGCCTCAGTGGGACTTGAACTTGGTCCATACATTTCTGATCTGCGCTCCCTTCGAGCCACTTCACAACTGTCCTCTTTGCCCTCTCACTTTGAAGACTGCCTTACTGGTAGCCATCACCTCTGCCAGGAGAGTGAGTGAGCTCCAGGCTCTATCCTGTAATCCTCCTTTCCTTTCAGTCCATCCGGACAAGGTTGTGTTATGGACAAGACAGCGCCGAGACGCCTGCGGGCATTTGTTTGCGCTATACTAAATGTTAAAAAATAAATAAATAAATAAATAAATTCTTTCCTACCCAAGGTGGTCACGGCCTTCCACATTGGGCAATCCATTACCTTGCCCACCTTCATTCCGCCTCCGCATCCCTCGAGAGAGGAAGAGAGGCTCCACCGTCTGGACCCGAAACGTGCGCTCTCGTTCTATCTGGATCGCACACACCTGTTCCGGGTGGATGACCAACTCTTTGTTGGTTACGTGGGCGCTAAGAAGGGGAAAGCGGTACACAAGCGGACCATCTCAAGGTGGATCATCTTGTGTATCCAGGCGTGTTACTCCTTGGCAAAGAAGGAACCCCCTGTTGGCCTGAGGGCTCATTTCACTCGAGCCACAGCGACTACAACTGCCTTGGGCCGAGGTGTGCCCTTGCAGGACATCTGTCAGGCAGCTACGTGGGCCTCACTGCACACGTTCGCAAGACACTACTGCCTGGACAGCCTAGTCCGGAGGGATGGCTTCTTTGGCCGTTCCGTCCTCCAGGACTTTCTGGTGTGATTTTTGGTTCGCAGACCCACCACCGGGGTTGGTATTGCTGGGGTATCTATTCTAAGTTAAGGAATCTATCACTAACGTGTCTCTTTCAGATGCACAAGAACTACCAAGAGACATTAGTTAGTGATAGATTCCTTACCGACCCACCCATCCTCCCCATTCTGCGAACCGATATCTAGGGTTAAGGTCATCCCCTTTCAGGGGCCTAGTTTCATGGCACCAGTGTTGGATTTTGGCATAGCTCTGCGTATCTGGCGCGGAAAAGCTGTGTCTAAGAACTGACGTCAGCACGCGGAGGCGCCGTCTAAGTACTCCGACGACGTCATCACGGCGCCCACGACGCCGACGACAGACGCGGAGCCGCAGACGACTCCTACCGACGCGCAAGGGTACTGCTATGCAAAAGTTTCCGGATCCAGTCTGACGCCTGGGGATATTCTAAGGTAAGGAATCTATCACTAACTAATGTCTTTTACAGATATATCGTTACACAAGTAGTAACTTGTGCGATAATGCCATAACGCATATGTGGGGCGGAGAAACGATATAAACCGCAACCGAGATCAACATAGCGTTTATGAGGGGTGTCTAAGAAAACCACTGCAACGCAGTTACAAGTCTCCATTTTCATATTGATTACTTGCATTCTGTACTAAGACCATTCCCACAGACGCTTCACTCTCTGGATGGGGAGTGCATCTCCAGGATCACACAATCTAGGGCTTGTGGACACCCACACAACAGGTCTTTGAGCATTCCTTTCACTCATTCACAATAAGGTTGTTCATTAAGGTTGTTCTAGTCAGCACAGACAACACCATAACTATTTATATTTATATTATACTTACAGAAGCCCCAGCTTTTTGTTCTAGCCCAGCGCGTCTGAAAGTGGGCATTACATCAGTAAGTGCAGTTGGTAAATACAGTACATTCCCCGACTAGACAATGACTTGGCAGACCTGCTCAGCAGGACACATTCACAAGTCAACGAGTGGAACTACTGCCCTTACTCTTCTATTTCTGGTAGTATGGGGTTTCCTCACCACGACCTGTTCACCACCCCTGAAATGTGTATTCCAGTTTTTATCTCAATCAAATAATTGAGATGCCAGTTTTCTTTTCACATCCAGAGTCTGTTTCAAAATGCGCCCTACATACCCTGGATGGCAAAGAAGCATTAATGTATTACGTGTATAGAACAAAACCTGTTCATAAAACACAGCAACTCTCTGCGTCCTACTCCAAACCACGTAAAGGCCATGCTATAGCCAAAGCAGGTATTGCTTGTTAGCTTGAAAGTGTGTCCACACTTGAAATGCTAAAGCTATAATATCCTTCCTGTCTCTCCCAGACCCCATTCCCAGAACAAGAAATGGGATTCTATGACTTTTTTAGGGAACATGACACTAGCTGACATCTGTAAAGCTGCTACTTGGTCCACTCTTCACACTTTAACTAAACATTCCTGTGTGGATGTCCTGGCTAGGCAACAAGCTAGAGTTGGCCAAGCTATCTTACGTACGCTTTTTCAATCTTATGCAACATCCACAGGCTGAGCCATCGCTTGGGAAGGGCTATTTTACAGTCTATGCACAGTATATAGATCTATAACTACATATGCAACAAACAGAAAATGTTAGTTACCCTGTAAGCATCTGTTCGTGGCATATAGTGGTGTAGATTCACAGGCGCCCACTCTCCTCACCGGCTGCCTGAGGTTCGTTGCAGAAACTCTCATCCTTATTTTCTTACTTTCCATACTCCTCTATTCTGTATCTCTATTCTCCATCTATATCTTTGCCCTCAAGGCAAGAAAAACAATTTGACTATGGAGTTGATGCCTCTGCGCATTACCAACAATAGGTGGAGTCACCATTCCTCATGACTCGTAAAGACTACTTCGAACTAAAACGTGTTGCACCCAATTAAGACCAACACTAGATGCAAAAAGAAAAGATGATGGACGGAATTCTGATTTAATCAAACATTCAGTCCCAATCACAGATCTGGGTTAAATCCATAGTTCTTTTGCATGCCATGCCATTCCAGTTTAGACCCAGCCAAATGCAAATCCGTCTTGAACCTGCAAGAGGATGCACGGCATGTGAATACATCTGTACATGCCTCAACCAGATGCTTAGAGACTAAGTAACATTTCCCTTCTTTATTGTATTGAGAAAATAATTTGTGTATTATACACTTTGTTTTATTGAATATGAATTGTTTCTGTAAACAGGATACTAGGCTCTTATGAATGTGTTTTTCTATAAAGGTTCTCATGTATTAAGCTACTAAAGATTAATTCACAAGCATTATTATTGCATTATGCATTTTATGTGGGTTTCAATGCTTGAGATTTGATTCAGATTTTTTATGCATCTTTTGTAGGAATTATTTCTGAAACAAACATTAATAAATTGAAATATTTATTCCTGTGATCCCCAAAAACATATATCTCAATTTCTTAGCACAGTTTAGCTGTGGTGTTATTTCTGACCTGTAACTCAGCAATGAAAAATGTAAGTCCACACTCCAATAAATGAATCAATTACATGGCGTCAAGTACCACTCAGTCAGTTACTGGGATGACTACTTTAAAAAAAATGTTTTGCTCGCTTCCTTTTTACATTTATGGAGGAGTGCAGAGTATTTAAAAGAAAGACATTTGGTGGCATATTGTGGAATGATATAGTTTAATAATGTGAAAGCTTCTCCACAAGAGAGATAAGTTAATGGGGTCTGAGAACGTGAAAAATCATTAAGAGAATACGCAGAAATTTCATGTATCCCCATTATTGTTTTACCGGTCTTTAGAACCTCTAAACAGTAGCACTAACAGCGAGTGACACTAAAAGGTTATGAAATGGCGAAAGTCTGAACATTTATGACAACTGCTTGCAGTTTTGCACATCTTACCTTCAGTGTTTACGCTTATTTTAACTTCCTCCTCTCCTCTGCTGGAGTCACTTTTTAATTGTTCTCACTTTTATAATTGTTTACATTTAGTGTCTTTTTTCATAGCTTAAACAATGTTTGTATTGACTAATTTGACAAAATCAAACTAGTAAAAGTAAACTTGTAATAATTTAAATGTGCAACTGCAAAGTCTGTTTTTTAGTAAGAGGACAGGGCAAATGGTATAAGAAGGGGATGGGGTTAGATTGAGAGGGTGGTCTTTTACTATATGGTATAAAACATCCCTTACCATGCATTAAATGGCTCTATTTACTCCTTTTCTGTGCTTGGCCTTGGAACTCCTCAGTCACTAGTACTATCCTTGTAACATTCACTACGGGGTACTATGCTCCGTCCCTTGTTATCAGTGCTCTAACTTAAAAGGTGGTATGATAGTTTACATATTACGTGTCTAGCTGAAGTCTTTCCCTCCATCATGTTAAAATAAAAGGTGGAAGTCCAGTTGAATTTGAATTGTAAATCGATTTGCTGTTCACATTAGGTTTGCCTGTTATATATGTTACGTAGGTATGTTGCTGTAAAGTGACGTTTCTGCTCCTTCAATGCTTTATAAGGTTTATGTGAGAAGGATGGTATCTCTCCTGCAGCAAGTGTTTTAGCAGTGCGTATATTAATTCGCCAGCATAAGGAGCCTAAGAAGCCATCAACAACAAGTAATTAAGTCAGTCAAATGAATAATTAGCACATTTATCAGAATGAAATTTTATTAAGCCTCCGTGCCCAAATCCGTCAAATCATGTTTACGCCACTTAGTGGTGCCAAGTTCATTTACTGCTCTGCATTTATTTCAGATGTACTTCAAATGAGAGCCGCGCCTATGCCAAATTGTGATTTTAATTGGTTTCAGAAATCGTACATTGATACTACTCACCGTCTACTGCGTTTCTACCCACACCTTGTGAAGCTACTTTAATTTCATATTATAGCTTTTGTGTTCATTGGAGATGTTCAGAGAGCACCTGACGTTCGGCATGATGCCCTTTCTAGACAAGTAGTTTAATTAATGTTTCTTGTTCCTTGTACGGAGAACAACTTGTGTGGTTATTCTCTTTCCAAAGATTTCAGAACATTGCTTCACATGCTTAGACATCTTTTCAGTTGACTGTACATTTTGTATCGCTTTCTCAGAATAAGTTCTATTTACCTGTTCCCTTTCAGTTTTTAATTTTCTTCTTTTTCCTGTAGCACTTCCAGTGAGGCTGCAAATTGAATCAAATTATATTACATTGACAACATCCAGCTCTGCCTAAAGACCTTCTAATTCAGGGACATCTTCCCACCATAGGCACTGGAAGTAGGGTTGTGGGGGTATTGCAGCATCTCCTGAATAATCATCCTGGAGTTCAGCAGATGAATGAGCTATACATTTTTTTTTCATCTGCTTAGAATTGCTGTGCGTTCCAAGACGGGGGTCAAATGTGTAGGAAGCTGGGTTTCTGTTGCAGTAACCCCCCACGTTTTGCCAGACTACTGATGCAGTTTGTCTTGATGTGCCCTGGGTCCCTGCCAATCAGGTTCCCAGGGCCTGGGTTCCCTCCCAAAACTGTGCTTGTACCCCCAATTGCCACCTCTCTGGTCACATGTCAGCCCCTTGTAATAGGTAGGGAAGGCCTCTAAGGGCTGCAGCACTTAATGTGCCACTCTTAGAGGCCCTGCACCTAAACACCCACACACTGCCATTGCAGGCTGCCTGTTGTGGTGCAGAACAAAGTGAAGAGTCGACATGGCACACATTCCTGTGTGCAATGCCTACAACCCACTGCCTATGGTATAGGTAAGACACCCCTCTGGCTGGAGCACTATACCATTGGCGAGAGTACAGGTGCATTATCCTTGTACCCCTACAATGTCTAGAACAGTTCTCAGACATTGTAAGTGCAGTAATGCCATTAAGAGTATATGGTGCTGGGAGTTTGTCATTACGAACTCCACAGCACCATAATGGCCTTACTGAAAACTGGGAAGTTTGGTATCAAGCTTCTCAGCACATTAAACCCACACTTATGCCAGTGTGGGATTTAATGAAAAATGCACTCAGAGGGCATCTTAGAGATGCCCCCTGGAATACGACCAGCCTATGTTGGGTTTCCCGACGTGTACACATTAGCCTCCCACCACAAGACAGGTTTCTGGACCCCTAAGGTTGGAGCCTTTGCTCTCTGAGCTCAGAAACAAAGCCTTTCCTGGGCAGAGGTGGTCACATCCCCAAGCCAGGAAAAGCCATCTTTGGCAGGGGAGCTTCAAAGGCCTTGCTGCCTTTGTAACGCAACCCTCAGCCTCTCCTGCTATCAGGAGCAGGCCCCCTTCCTGTCTCCCCTCCCTTTCGGCGGGTAGACAGGCACAAATATTAGCACACCTGAGAAGGTGTGCCCACCTCTGCCAACCCCACACCTCAGGTGGGGGAGACGAGGTTAAGCCCACTCTTCAGTACCCGCCATCCTGCAGATGGCGGCACTCTCCAATCAAGATTAGAGTTTGTTCCCAAGTGGGATGAGCACACCAAGGGTGTAGTCACCCTAAGGTTAGTGGCCCATTGGCTATTGACCTTGAGACACCTAAAACGCCCCTAAATACAGTATTTAGGGGGCAGCCCTGAACCAAGAAGACAGCCTGCAGAGGAGAATGCAGAGAAGAACGTTCTTGGCCCCAGCCCTACCGGCCCTTCTCCAGTTTCCAGAGATCCTGCACCAAAAGTCGCCTTGTCCTGCAGCCAGCGGCCTCCAGAACCCTAGGAGGACTGATTGCCTTCAACAAAGACCGTATCTCCTGTGAACATCAGCTCTGTTCAAAAGAAACTCTCAAGACAGACTCAGCCTGCTGAGGACAAGGAAATCCGAAACCTGGAACCACCACTGCACCCTACACCTATGGCCGGAATCTGGGTGTCCCACCTGTAAGGTCCCCCAGCACTCCAGAGTCCAAGACCATCGTGGGTTGACCCTTCCAGGACTCCCCAGCCTCACCTGCACCCTCTGCACGGAGACCCCCACCCCCAACCGCAAGTGCCCCGATAAGGTGAAATCCAACCTCAAAAGACACCCCTGCATGCAGCCACCCTGCCCCCTGGAGAAGAGAACCAGAGGTACGCCTACATCCCTGAACCTTCCAACTTACCTGCCCAGCTGTTGGTTCCTCCCGGAAGTCTTCCTGGACCAAGCCTGTAACCAAAATCCCAAACCGGCAACTCCCATTGAAAGCAGGGCACAACAGCACCCTGCACCGCCCCCCTGTGCCGCTGTGGGTGCACATTGTGTGCTAAACTGGATCCCCTTTTGCCCTGAGCAGTTTAGGAGCTTTGCTCCCACAACCTTGTGGCCTGCTCCTGAGCAGCCACCAACCGGAGGACACCTATTTCTCATTGGATAACATTGGGCCTCAGCACCCGCACGCCCAAGTGCAGTTTAGGGTGTTCTGCCAGTGCATCCCCGACCCTGGGGGATCCCTGTTTCTAACCCCAGAATTCCAACTCCCACAAACAAGTACTTACCTGTAAACCGATAACATCATTTACTCCAATAGGATTGTATTGACTGCTTTTCCATGAATATTCTTTTAAGTGTGGAGTTGGTTTGTATGAAAACTTGAAAAACTGCAAATGTACCAAAAGTGAATTAGTTACCTTTCGTTTAGGAAATGTCTCGGTGTGATATCTAGGCATATCACACTGATTAGCAAAAGTAACATGAAAAGTAATCCCAGAAGTAACAAGTATTGTAATCTTCTAAGTAATTGAAAAGTAAATCTGACTATTGAACTACTTTTAAATCAACCAACTGCATTTGAACCTGCATTCAACTATAATTAATTGCATAAGTATTGCAAAGTATTATATCGCTTTCATGCACCAGGCCTGGCTTGGCAATAGAAATAAAATAACTAAATAATATTTTTATACTAACCAATTGGTCTGAGTTCAGTCTTTGGCTGTGTGACATCATTTCTTGCCTGAGTTTGTACAATAAATGCTTTACGCTACCCTCTGATAAAGCTTACTGCTTGCCACACTACCACAAATAGAGAGTAAGCAGCCGCGGCCGCTGCAGGTAAGAGCGGTGGGGTGGTGGGGCCAGGTGAGGGGGGATTATAAGAGACGACCACGAGGGAAAAAAAAATATTTATTTCATTTTCCCTCATGGTTGTCTCTCGAAAAACCCCCTCACCTGCCCCCACCGCTCTTACCTGCCGCGGCTAAGAATAAGGTGCTCTCTCTCTAACTTTGCCTCTACCTACCTTTGGGGTTCCACTGGAGTCTGTGCACACCATACCTTACTTTGGTACAGTATATACAATGCCAGCTTCCTACAAAATGCCAGGCTACACCTACTTACAAATTGCAGCTTAGTCTTTTAACATGGAGATCGGTCTTCGCATTTCCGTCTCAGACTGCAGTGTTCGAGGTTTTTGTAAGGCAAACTATCTGACAGTCTTGCTGGGCTTCTAGGAGTGTGAATGGAAAGGGCTGCAGGATTTCACACAACAGATTTTAAATAATTGTAAATTAACTGTTCAAATATTTCCAAATATATCAACAGTTAGGAAAGTACAAATGAATCGCATTTGTATTGTAATTCTGAAGTGTGATGGAAACAAAATTTGTAATAGGATCGAAAAAAATTGAGATACTTTAGCGATGTCCAGATGGTAAATATTTGCTGAAACCTGATTTCCTTACATTATCGTTTGTGAACCAAATGGTTTCATCAATAAAACTACTTATCAGAGCAAAGTTTGGGCCCATTTCAATGGAAAATGTTCTTTCTGCAAATTGCCGTGTGCTACCACACCATGCTTTATCCGCAACAGTGTATTCCAAGATGCACCACCAGGTCCATGCTACAGCCTTACCACACTCCTGCTAAATGGGTATAGCTCATTTGCTACTTTTTAGGTCGAGCCTAGGCAGCACGCATGCGCTGTCCAAAAGACCTGGTGTAATCCCTATTTGGAGAGTAATCCCGCCTGCTGCTTGTCATTGGGCCTCTCCGGCGTTGCTCTGCTCTCTTCGTTCCTTATTGGTTGGTGCTCCCCGGACTCCACTTCCATTTCAGGGCAGGCAGCGCCGACCAAGTACAGTTTAGCTCCGATGCAGGGTTGTATCTTTTCATTTAGGGACTACTTCTTTGTTTTTAAGCGCCATGGCCCCTGGTTCACTCGACGCTACGCGCATATGTTTAATATGCATCATTACTACTTTCATCATTACTTCTTTTGCATTACCGTGGCGGCCATGTGCCTAACGTTTATGTGCCGCCCGCCATGTTTAAGCAGTGAGCTGTCCAACACGTTATAAACGCAGTAGATACTGAGATGCTTTTCAGCATTAGTCTGTTGACTTCCTGAACCACGTTGTGCTGTTTCTCGTATTGGTTATATTTGCATTGTTAATTCATCGCAGTCATGAAGACCATGCAAGAATCTTCAGCTAACTACACCCATATATAACCTGGCATGCTACCCATCCTGGCAAACCCACTGTGATGTTTTGGTAGTGAGATGTGCAACATAACATGTTATGTTTTTCCCATCACTCCACAATCCGAGCCTTTGTGTGCGCATACAGTCTACAATTGTAATGCATGCCTCCGTTCCATTGGCATCACGTTGCCAATATGTATCAGCAATGCCTTCACGTAGAATGACAGTAGGGGCACGAGCGGTAATACATGAAACTACAACTTATGAAGGGTCTAAGGGAATATTTTAAGACCTGGCGTGGACATATTCCCCAAACACAAGCTAGATGCAAAACACAAATATCCATGCATCTAGTCAGACAAATAGAACCACAGAAGACCTGAAAAAACAGTGACCAGTAACCTATATAACTTTAGCAGACTACAAAAGAAAAAATCCTTTAAAAGGATGGATTCCCATCACTCACCAATGGTGACATGCTTCATCATCCGGGTCTCCTCCTAGTGTCATACTAGTGGCACTAAGGGCTGCAACCCTTTCAAAAGGAAAGGGGAGCTTGCGGATGTTTTTGTTATATGTAAAGCTATAGAGATTATTAGCAATATGACACGCTGTAATTAGACCTACAGATGTGGGCAAATGATTCATGTGGGAGTGATTAGTGCAGTGCAAAATGATATGAAACAGTGAGTTAAAATTGAACAATGAGAGAAAAAAAACTTTATTAAATGTCTCTCAAAGCTCAAACCTAAAACCGTTTACAACAAATGACTGTCTATGTATGGAAGAGAAAGGGTCAACATGTTTCAGCAAAAAAGGACACCATTATCCTATGCCTTCAGGACCACAAAAATATTGCTACTTTAAACGTGAAATAAATATGTAAATGTTGGAACAAATACAACCTTGTCACCTGTAATCAGGGATGTACAACATGTCCTCTGCAAGTAACGGAATGCTGATAGCTTCCGTGATGCACGAGGAGAAGACCTCGCCTCACCTGGCTGCGGCTCAGGAAAAAGGAGGCACCGCTCTGTACGTTGGTACCTCTGGCTCCACTCTCTGTCCCCCTTTCTGAGGTTCTCCTCTTCCTTCTTTCTCTTGCCCAGCAGGGCTCTGCTCTGGGCACTCTCAAGGGCTACCTTTCTGCCCTTTCCGCTTTCTTAAGGCTACCTGATCAACCATCTTTGTTCAAGTGCCCCATTGTCAATAGGTTTTTGAAGATTATCACACACATGTTCCCTCCTGTTCTATTCGTGATGCCCCAGTGGGACTTGAACCTTGTACTGACTTACCTGATGGCGCTCCCTTTGAGCCTCTTCATAACTGTCCTATCAGCCTTCTTACTCTGAAGACTGCTTTCCTGGTTGCCATCACCTCTGCCAGGAGAGTGAGTGAGCTCCAGGCTCTTTTTTCCAAACCTCCATTCCTTTCTGTCCATCCGGTCAAGGTTGTGTTGCGGACAAGACCCTCTTTCCTGCCCAAGGTAGTCACAGCCTTCCACATCTGGCAGTCCATCACCTTGCCCACCTTCTTTCCGTCTCCGCATCCATCGAAAGAGGAAGAAAGGCTCCACCGTCTGTCCCAAAACGTGCCCTCTCATTTTACTTGGATCGCAAACGCCAGTTCCGGGTGGATGACCAACTCTTTGTTGGTTACGCGGGCGCTAAGAAGGGAAGGACGATGCACAAACGGACCATCTCTCGATGGATCGTGTTGTGTATCCAGGCATGCTACTCTTTGGCTAAAAAGGAGCCTCCTGTTGGGCTGAGGGCCCATTCCACTCGGGCCACGCCAACTACTACTACCCTGGGCCGGGGAGTCCCCTTGCAGGACATTTGTCAGGCAGCTACGTAGGCTTCGCTACACACGTTCGCAAGACACTACTGCCTGGACAGCCAAGTCCGGAGGGATGGCTTCTTTGGCCGTTCCGTCCTCCAGGACTTTCTGGTGTGAGTATTGGTTCGCAGACCCACCACCGGGGTTGGTATTGCTGGGGTATCTATTCTAAGGTAAGGAATCTAATACTAACCTGTTTCTTTCAGATGAACAAGTTACTTACCTTCGGTAACGATATATCTGTTAGAAACAGTAGTTAGTATTCGATTCCACCCATCCTCCCCGTTCTGCGAACTGATACCTAGGGTTAAGGTCATCCCCTTTCAGGGCCCTAGCTTCATGGCACCAGTGTTGGTTCTAGCATGGCTCTGCGTATCTGGCGCGGAAAAGCTGTGTCTAAGAACTGACGTCAGCGCGCATGGACGGCGCCTAAGTACTCCGACGACGTCATTCAGGCGCAGACGACACCGACGACGGACGCGGAGCCAGAGACGACACCTAACGATGCGCAGGGGTATTGCTACGCAAAAATTTGCGGATCCAGTCTGACCCCTGGGGATATTCTAAGGTAAGGAATCTAATACTATCTACTGTTTCTTACAGATATATCATTACCGAAGGTAAGTAACTTGTTCTTTAATTCGAGAGGATAAAAAGGCAGGGCATTTTCCATTGAGGGATTTCAAAATGAGACAAAATGACTTAAAAGTCCAACATTTTTCCACCGATAGCCAGTGGAGTTTTTTTCAACGGGGGGTGATATTGGCTGCGTCTATGTTATTGATAAATAAACCTTGATGCCTGGTTTTGAACTAGCTGCAATTTTAGGTTGAGTCCTTTAGGGAGGCCAAAAAATGGGAATTGTCGTAATCTAATCTAGAGTTTACTAGAGCCAACACAATCTGAATTAGTGCATCCAGAGTAAAAAATCTACTCATTTTCTTTATTCTTTGAAGTTTGGTGTAGCAGGCACAAGTGACTGCCCCCAGATGGGGTTTCTGGCATAGATTCTTGTCTATATTAATTCCAAGGCTCTCAACAGAGTTCTTGGGTTTAGGGGGAACGCCCATCGGTAGAGGTCAAAAGGAGGAGTTCCACATGCCCTGTTTATTGTGAGGGATAACAATCTTGGTATTATACAGGTCTTCTCCTCGCTATTAATAATGGCAATCTTAACACCTATATGAGGTAATGGTGCTGCAGTTTTTGTATTGCTGATGCTCAATGAGTATCCTGTGCCACAGCAGCCTTCCTCTGCACTTGGTCCCCGGAGGCATTATGCCTAGTTCGTATGTTTCACATGTATTACTACTTTGAATATAGAATTGCACATTGGCAGTGTTGTACTTCAAATGTTATACGTTGGTAATATTTCTCAAGTTGAAATTGAAAAATATTTTATTTGCTGGTTGTAAATAGTTGACAAGTTGTTTTGTGTGAATGAAACTTGGGTACTTTATTCCTGTAACTCTCTCGAGGTATGCACAGAAGGAAATTAACAGCCGGCTCAGGTTCTTGACTGTCTTTATCAGAAATATCTCTCGACTCTCCTCGTAAGGCATTTCATCTTTGGGAACAAAACAAGTGACTGTATCTCGTAGTCTTGCCGGTAAAGTATCATAATCCATAGAGTCCCTTATTCCCTTGTAAAGGAATCCTTCTCCAAAATTAAGAGTCCATTTCCTCACATTCAGGGGCGGCTGCTCCTTAATGGAGCAGGAGCGTCGCCCCAAAACTCGCACCACCAGTTGATAAATAAAAGAACTTAATCTTATTTTCATTTTACTTAAACTGTCTGTCTGAGCCCTGCAAAAAGTATAGTGCCACGCTAGGCCAGGCATGTCCGGTAGGAGAAGTAGTGTTCACTTATAAGTGGGCATGTGTGTTTGGCTGGCTGTCGTAGTCCTGCCAAACACATGTGCGCACTTATGTTTCTCCAACCCAGCTGTGTTGGAGAAAAGCCACTGTTTTTCACTGTCTGAGCGGCAAATGAGGCTGCTCAGACCAATCCTGGTGGTGCTTTCCTGCTATTAGACCAGCGTCTGGATTGAGTGTGGAGCCTGTGCTCTGAGGGCCCATCCCCTTCTGGCCCGACGAGAGGAGCGGTGAGGCAGCCGTCAGCTTGATGAATCAATCAAATCCATTCTCCCCTCCTGAAGCTGCGTTTCGATAGGTGGATAGCAGAATGACCTTTACTCGGCTTTGTTTTTTTAAATATTGGGTGGCATACTTTTGGCCTCAGCTATTAAATAAAATTAAATGAAATGCAGTATTTGTAAAGTGCACAGCTACCTCCGAAGTGTTGTCCTGGCGCTGGGGGCCCTAGGGAAGATTAAGCAAGCTATTGCCCAGAGTCACATGGTGCTGGGCTAACCTGCCGCCCTGGCACCGGGGATCGAACCACGAACCACATAGTCCGGAGTCATGCACCCTGGTCGCTGCCCCAAACCCCTAGCTGCGCCCTTCCCCTCTAAGGCAGTGAAGTCATCACAGATTATGGGTTGTTATTTTTTACTGACTGAGGATGCTATTCCATATTCCATATTCCATGCTGCATCTGCATTTCCTTCCAAACTTATAACTGATAATATATTTGTTAATCCTTAACCTCTTCTATGTTAAGCGCTCTGATACCCACGGGTCTTGTTCACGCTATACAAAACTTTATAATAAATAAATAAATATGGTTTGATTTGTAAATCTTTCCTGGTTTTGTGTCAAGTCCTGTTGGTGAACCTCTTCCCTACCATCCCAGGTCACCCTGCCTGCTATGGGGATGTGAAAACTAGCAGACCGAATTACCCTTTAACTGTATAGTAACCTGCCTGGCTCACTTGGTAACCTCCTGCATGAATGGGAATCGATTCCCCACCTATTCAGGGTGAAAGTTGCATATATGTTTATAATGGTAAACTTTTCCTGAGTTGTACCCGCTCAAAAATAGATTACTTCTCTATATAAAGAATACCCTTTTCTTTAAATCTCACCAGTTTTCAGGGTGGTGTTTCCCTATTCCCACCCTGTGACATGATTACCAAAATTTGTCAATACCCAGAGACTTACTGATGTGTAGGTGTTTGTCTCCTAAGGCATGCCTACCCTAGCGGCTACACCAAACCTGACCTAGTATCTATATTCCCGCACACATACAGTTATGCAATACTTGTGAGTAAATCCATTCAATGTTTATCCTGCAGGGTATCATCTATGCATCTTTTTGTTCAGAAACAGTAAGCAATAATACGTGTTTCTCATTGTATTTAAGAAAAGATGAATATACATTGAATAAAATGAGACCAAGTTAATTTGTCATGCATAACTGATTATTTCATCTGTAGAAAGAGGTCTGTTTGTTCATAAGGTTCCCCATTTTTTAGGTCTCGGCTTCGAGACCTATTGTGACTGAGTTCACTCTCAACGGAGCCAGAGCGGTGAACGAGCGCCGATTGCATCTCGTGGACGCGCACGCCGAGCCTCCTGGAGCCGTGCACATCTCTTGCTCTTCACCCTTCCGTGAGTGCTTCACACTCACGGAAGCACACACTCACGCACGCACGCATGCACACACACACACACACACACACACCCTCCCTCTCTGCCCACTCCCTCTCTGCCGCCCCCCTTCGACCCCCACTCACCGGGCTCTTTCCCTCGCAGTGGGTCAGTCATGGCAGCAGGCAGACTCAGTGTCTTCTCCAGGGATCTTCAGCTGATGTGCACGCCCACGCTGCGTCTCGTGCGCGCCCGCCACGCTGTTTCGCGCCCGTTGATCCTCAGCTTGTTGCTTACAGCCAGTGGGTTGAACTTGAATGTACTCGACAAAATATCCTTATATAACTAAAAAGTGAGCATCATCTTCATCTCACGTTTGTAAAGGTAACCATGAACACCAATTGTGTTAAAATATATTGAATACGATAGATCACCTTCCACTCGCCCATACATATACTTTAAATTCCTTATTCATATTATTAGAACAAAGTAACGCAGAAGATAATTTTTTGTTGTCTGTGGGTGGGGAGATGGGTTTAGCACTCTCTGCCCTCTTTTCCTATCATTGACTCTTTGGCGCCTATAGGAA
This sequence comes from Lissotriton vulgaris, assembly GCF_964263255.1. NCBI lineage: Eukaryota > Metazoa > Chordata > Amphibia > Caudata > Salamandridae > Lissotriton > Lissotriton vulgaris. Next base: position 289,885,515 of record NC_141689.1, read on the forward strand.
AAACCCAAGCTGCTTATACTTTAGAGGAATTCTGCAGAAGGATTATTATAGTGTGAGTGCAGAGTGCGCACAGTTCAGAGTGCGCAGAGTGCAGAGTGTGAAGTAGTGAGTGCAGAGTGTGAGTGCAGAGTGTGAAGTAGTGAGTGCAGAGTGAGTAGTAGTGAGTGCAGAGTGAGTGAGCAGAGTGTGAGTGCAGAGTGTGAAGTAGTGAGTGCAGAGTGAGTGTGCAGAGTGTGAATGCAGCGTGCAGAGTTGAGTGCAGAGTGTAAGTGTGAGTGCAGAGTAGTGAGTGCAGAGTAGTGAGTGCAGAGTGTGAGTAGTGAGTGCAGAGTGTGAGTAGTGAGTGCAGAGTAGTGAGTGCAGAGTGTGAGTAGTGAGTGCAGAGTGTGAGTAGTGAGTGCAGAGTGTAGAGTAGTGAGTGCAGAGTAGTGAGTGCAGAGTAGTGAGTAGTGAGTGCAGAGTAGTGAGTAGTGAGTGCAGAGTAGTGAATAGTGAGTAGTGAGTGCAGAGTAGTGAATAGTGAGTAGTGAGTGCAGAGTAGTGAATAGTGAGTAGTGAGTGCAGAGTAGTGAGTAGTGAGTGCAGAGTAGTGAGTGCAGAGTAGTGAGTGCAGAGTAGTGAGTGCAGAGTAGTGAGTAGTGAGTGCAGAGTAGTGAGTGCAGAGTAGTGAGTGCAGAGTAGTGAGTAGTGAGTGCAGAGTAGTGAGTGCAGAGTAGTGAGTAGTGAGTGCAGAGTAGTGAGTGCAGAGTAGTGAGTAGTGAGTGCAGAGTAGTGAGTAGTGAGTTCAGAGTAGTGAGTAGTGAGTTCAGAGTAGTGAGTAGTGAGTTCAGAGTAGTGAGTGCAGAGTAGTGAGTGCAGAGTAGTGAGTGCAGAGTAGTGAGTGCAGAGTAGTGAGTGCAGAGTAGTGAGTGCAGAGTAGTGAGTGCAGAGTAGTGAGTGCAGAGTAGTGAGTGCAGAGTAGTGAGTAGTGAGTGCAGAGTAGTGAGTGCAGAGTAGTGAGTAGTGAGTGCAGAGTAGTGAGTGCAGAGTAGTGAGTAGTGAGTGCACATTGCAGAGTAGTGAGTGCAGAGTAGTGAGTGCAGAGTAGTGAGTGCAGAGTAGTGAGTGCAGAGTAGTGAGTGCAGAGTAGTGAGTGCAGAGTAGTGAGTGCAGAGTAGTGAGTAGTGAGTGCAGAGTAGTGAGTAGTGAGTGCAGAGTAGTGAGTAGTGAGTGCAGAGTAGTGAGTAGTGAGTGCAGAGTAGTGAGTAGTGAGTGCAGAGCAGTGAGTAGTGAGTGCAGAGCAGTGAGTGCAGAGTAGTGAGTGCAGAGTGAGTGTGCAGAGCAGTGAGTGCAGGTGCAGAGTTGTGTGTGCTGTTGAGTGCAGAGTGCTGTGTATTGGCAATGTAAATGACAATGCCATCTATTTATGATTTAAAGAAAAAAAAGAAAAGTCATGAGCAATGCCAATAGCTCCACCTTTAATGATGCCGAGACCATTGCATTGTAAATGCTTGTTAGTTTCATGGGTTTGCCACAATGTTTATAGAAAGGCTTCAGCCCAGAGCATGATGTGGGTGTTGCAACCTGCTATCAAAAATCGTATGGAGTTGTTTCTGTAGAGTACATCGTGTTAGGGGTGCAAGTCTTCTGATCCGCTACTTAACTCGAACAGCAGTGGAGATGTCGTCCATCGCTTTGAATCTTATTGGAACCTGTACGACAAGTTGTGATCAACTGCTTTTTGCAGTGTGTCAGGTGAATGATGGTGTGGGTGGTCACAGTACGTTGTTGAGTGCTCTTATGCAGGTGTTCCTCATCGAATCTTCATGCTGGAATTCTAATTAGGAAACCTATTGATTGGATTTAGGGACTAGCTGTCTTGTCCAGCTTGGTTAAGCTCATAGTTCCCAATCCCAGCTGTTTTTGTTGAGTCTAAGGAAGTCGATGCATAACCTGACCCAGTGTTCCTGGCTCCTGAGTCTTCCTGTACCTTGTTCCAGTTGTCCTTGCTCAGTTTAAGTTTCTTGTTTCCTCGTGCCGCTTGGGGGTTAGGTTTGAAGGGCTAAAAGCAAAGTTCTGATCTATGAGGGCATTTTTTCCTTGCAAAGGTTTGTATGGGTGGGTGGGTGGCTGTTTTTTTTTCTTCTCTCTCCAGTGTTTCTATAGCTCGAACTTGTTATACTAGGTCACATTCACTTTTTTATTTGGGCACGGGAAGATGAAGTGATTTTAGCCAGAATCACAGGATGTTGAGCCGATGCAGAGACTCGAACCTGGTTCCCCAGTTCGAAAGTAGGCAGCTTTGAACGTAATTCCACGTCACTTCGGGGGTGAGGGTGAGAGTGCAGAAAGAAATAGGTCGGGTTGGGTGATTCTGTATGTACTCCCAAAGGGATGAGGAGGGCTAAGCAAGAATACCGATAGCTGGTACAAAGAATTAGGAAAAGAAGAATCCGTTTTATTTAGGTACTGATGAACAGGAGGAAGTCAAACAAGTACTAGCATTGAGGCGATGATAACCTGGCTAGCTTGGTTGAACGATGAGAAGGTGAAGATTTCAGAATTATCTGTACTGATTTATTAAACAAGGACGATAGTCTAGACTAGACCGAGTGCCATTGGCAAGGAGGACGTGGCTTGAATCGACACCCATTCTGTGAAGTCCGCCAACATCTTTCACACCCTGAGCAGCCACACTGCAACCCATTGCATGTGTTTATGGGGACCTTTCTTTCATGAATTACACACCCTATTGCAGCACATGCCAAGCATGCATCTCGGCAAGCGTCTCGGAGGTCTGCATTCTGATTTGGACAAACCCACAGCTTTTTATGCCCACAAAAAGTAGAACCCAAAAATAGGGTTTGATTTTTTTGAAATATTTTAGCAAATAAAACCATTTCTATTTTTCATTTTTAAGTATTTCTTTTTTATGTTTGATTCACTATATAACTGTTTTTGTACTGCTTTCATGTATGATGTTTACTTATAGGAACATTGAAAACAAAATGGTGAAATATTTGCCTATGTTCCATTTTGTCCAGAGTACAGTATGCACATTATTGTTCTTGTTTACTCAGTCTGCAACAGGCAATTATATATCTTTCTCATTGTTCTATTTCTTCATTTAGGACAGCGAGTATTACAATTCATTGAAATGGATACTGGAAAACGACCCAACAGAGCTGGACCTCATGTTTTGTATAGACGAAGAAAACTTTGGCCAGGTAAATGTTGTGCAGTTACATGGAAGTTAGTATAACTTCCGTTTGCATGTGTTAGGCTTGAGATCTCCTGTTAAAAGCACCCTTCAGTGTTTATAAGTTGAGGCATCGTATCGAACCAGCATGTTCTCTCCTTTCCTCTGGCATAGAGGCCTTCCATGAAGTAAGTAATGTACAGTTTTAAAGCAAGCTCTGCAAGGCGCTGACGTATGCGAAGTCCTGTGGCATTGAAAAAAAAACTATTGCTTCTTGCAACTAATTTAGAAATTAAAGTCCGAGCCGACAAAATGCTAGTTGGTGCGTCAAAGTGTGAACATGAGCGCGGGGACAAAGTTTTGGATACTGTCTCGTGGTTTGTATGCTTTGCAAGTCCTGCTCAACACCCTGAGGGAACAAGGTCGGAGGGAGTGCTGTTCCGCTAGTACTGTCGTTCAGGGTCGAGTGAGGGAACAAGGTCAGAGGGAGTGCTGATCCGCCAGTACTGTCGTTCAGGATCGAGTGTGGGAACATGGTCGAAGGGAGTGCTGTTTCGCCAGTACTGTCGTTCAGGATCGAGTGAGGGAACATGGTCGAAGGGAGTGCTGTTCCCCCAGTACTGTCGTTCAGGGTCGAGTGAGGGAACATGGTCGGAGGGAGGGCTGTTCTGCCAGTACTGTCGTTCAGGGTCGAGTGAGGGAACAAGGTCAGAGGGAGTGCTGTTCCGCCAGGACTGTCGTTCAGGGTCGAGTGAGGGAACATGGATACGGGAGGGCTGTTCCACCAGTACTGTCGTTCAGGGTCGAGTGATGGAACATGGTCGGAGGGAGGGCTGTTCCGCCAGTACTGTCGTTCAGGGTTGAGTGAGGGAACATGGCCAGAGGGAGGGCTTTTGGGCCAGTACTGTCGTTCAGGGTTGAGTGAGGGAACGTGGTCGGAGGGAGGGCTGTTCCGCCAGTACTGTCGTTCAGGGTCGAGTGAGAAAGATGGTCAAAGGGAGTGCTGATCCGCCAGTTCTGTCGTTCAGGGTTGAGTGAGGGAACATGGATACGGGAGGGCTGTTCCGCCAGTACTGTTGTTCAGGGTTGAGTGAGGGAATATGGTCAGAGGGAGGGCTGTTCCGCCAGTACTGTTGTTCAGGGTTGAGTGAGGGAACATGGTCAGAGGGAGTGCTGATCCGCCAGTACTGTCGTTCAGCATCAGTGCCTGCCGGAGGATGCAAGTGTAACGCCAGGGTCGAGTACGTGTGGCCCCGGCCAGGTTCACACACTCTTGGAAGGTGTTGCAGTTACTTATGTTATGGGCACAGCTTTGCTGTTTCAGCGTATCCCGCAAGCAGAGGCAGGGAGTCTTGTATGATTCATCAAGTGTCGGAGTCATTGAAATCCTGTTCAGTGGCAACAGGGAGGCCCTGTAATAGAGTAGTCATGGTGTCTCTGAACTCAGCCCCTACAAATAGGGCCCTAAGATGCCGGAGATGTTATAGGGCACTGCATCATTTTACCCGGGGCGCAGCTTACGTCTCGGATGTGACCATGAGATGCGGATCCAAAACCCACAATCTTTAGCTTGCAGACCGTCCCCTTTTTCGGCATTCTTTAAATTCTCTGTGTTATAGGCACTGTGAGGAAGTCTGTGTAACTAACATTATACGTTGTTATTGCCAATATCTCCGTGCTACCAGGTTTAACCTATAGAAATACGTTTGGTGTGAAGAGCTGTACCCAGAAGCGTGAAACCGTTTTTTTTTTAAAAATTACTTCCGCACTACTTTTTTATTTATTTTTAAGTTGAGGAAAATGAATTAAACTAAATGATGTTGCCACAATGACTTTTATTTTGGAGCATACTCTAATTCGGAACACTGGATGGCATTCTACTGTGTCCTCAAGCTGGGTCCAAAAGTCTGTCATCAGTCTAAAGCTCCTCAAAGCTTGAAAGGTGTTTCAGTTGTAATGGAAGGCACTGCTTGCAATAAAGAGAGTGGAGCTCAGACCAACACATAGCTGTTAGGAAGACTCGTGCTCTCCTCGCTCCAGATAGTCTTTGCAAGCACTCTTTGGAATATTGGATCATTGGTTTGATCCAGCACCATTGATACGAAGGGTGAGGGTAATAGTCTGTTTTAACTTTTGGTCCAGTCCAGTTGGTACAGAGGAGAGAACCTGTTTATCTTTTTATTTGCACATCTCTTTATTGACAGTTTTATTATACAAAGATAACAATGAAAAAGCGTTACACTTTGGTTACATCAAGGTTTCAATATCCCATTACAATGTGCTGGCAAAGGCCAGCAGATTTAATATAGCTGTAGGAGAGTAGGATCTGCTTCTTATAGTTACCCCCACTTTATACTGATGTTTCACTGTTTTCGGCTTAGACTTTCTGGGATCCTGCTATCCAGGGCCCCAGTCAAGCTGCTTTCTCCTCTAAATTGATAGCATGTACTTTAGGTACACTCCAGATTGGATACTGAGGTACCCTTATCAGTCCCTAGTATATGGTACACCATGTACCCAGGGCATAGGTACCCCAGAGGCCTCCCAGGGGCTGCAGCATGTATTATGCCACCTCTGAGAGACCATTCAAACTGACACCACAGGTCTGCTACTGCAGCCTTTGTAAGGTGTGGCATGCATCCCTTACTTAGGTATAGATCACCTATATCTATTCTAAATCTATACACATATAAGTCACCCCTATGGCAGGCCTTATCAATCCTGAAGGCAGGGTGCTGGGTTTTGTGTGAGAGGGTGCCCCTGCATGAGCAGAGCCCCTCTGCAGCCTTCGGAATCTATTCCCTGGGGTTGTCTGTGGTGCAGCCAAACCATTATACTTAAGTGCATTATACCCTTGTGGTAAAAGCTAATTTTAAAACGGCTGCTTATAAACATGTTGTGTTTGGTGTCAAACACCTTGGAATCATACCTCCACACCAGTAACTGGTGTGAGAGGTATGATTCCTCCCTTGTAGAACCACTACTGTGGGTCATCGGTCTACCCGGTACCAGCTTTCTCGACCTGGGCAGCACAAAATGGATGCTGCCAGCCACAGACACGAGTCTGCCCTCCTGCTGCTGAGCGGGGTTCGAGCAGGGGAATGTTAAACAATAGGTTTCCTTTCACAGGGAGGTGTGACCACTTCCCAGACATGCTTTAGTGTATTGGGGATGGGTGGGTGCACTGTGAGAGTGCCTGAAAGTCTGCACTGGGGGCACATTTGGAGTCCCTGTGCATAGTCCAGCTCAATCCAGTTGTAGGAGCCATTTGCTCCTGCTCCGGCACGAAACTGGACAAAGGATATGGGTGTAACCACCCCTCTGTTCTGTCCCTCCCCTAGCAAGGTCCTCGGAGTTTGTCCAACCCCTTCCTTGGGTATAAAGTAGGAACCCTGACTACAGGACTTTAAATGTTACCTGGACTATACTCTGCAAGCAGAAATCAAGTACTTCGACGAGCTACACTACGCAGGATGACAGAAGAATCTCCCTTGGGGTAAAGGAGTTACTCCCCGGAGCTGCAGGCACCTTTAACGCATCTGACCGGTTTGCATCTCCCGAGCTCCTGAGGACTCCGACGATTTCTGCAACACAGGAGGTTGGTTCCCGTGCGTCCCTGAGGTCGATCTGCCCTCTCAGCAATTCTGAGACCAGTAACCTTCGTGGTGACCGTGCAACCTGAACTTCTGTCCACCGCGTACATTTGCAGCAGCATATGCTTTTTGGCGATCCCGAGCTGTGCTTTGGGCTACGTGTAGTCTTGACCCTGAGCAGTGATTGCACTGAAGATTTCCAGCCTACACTCCACGAGTGTTCCATGGGCTGGTCTACCGAGCACCTGGTCTCTTTGAAGTGACCCAGACTCTGTCCCCTCTGCTTTCAGGTTCTTCTCACATCGGCTCCCCTGGGATAGGTAACACGGGTACTCTGGTAATCACAAGGGTGCTGGCCTTAGAACCTTGTTTTCCAACTGCGTCTTTCCCATAGAGTTGTTCGTAGCTCACATCTGTGTTCTCCCACTGCACCAGTCCTCCGTGGGTCCCCTCTGTCACTACTTTGCGTGGTTACTTGGGGTCCCAGCGATTCTACATGCTCTAGGCACTGTATCTAGTTAAGTCGTGGTTGTTATACCACTTTCTTAGTATATAGTTTGGTCTCCCCTTGGAGCCCACTGTGTGTTGTGCTATATACTGTTCTAGTGATTTAATATTGTGTGCTTTGTGCTCTAATCTCATAAAGAGGTTAGTAGAGTGTTTAGTACAAAATACATATATTTTATGAATCTCTTGTGTGGTTCTTCTTTCATTTGGTTATTAATGAGGTTCTAATCTGGTAAAACAAGATGCTTTACATTCCTTCGAGACTTCGCCTGAAGGCTGGTCTCCACAGCTACCACTAGGATAGCTTTCTTTAAAGGTGGTCTTTGACCTAATCATCAATAAGGGTCGATGAACTGGTGCAAGGTGCCCACTTTAATTAGTGGACAGCATATACCAGGCCAACTTCTCACAAAAGCTGCATCACAATTGTGTTGCTGTAATAGGGCCACCAAAGGGCGTAGGAGGCCCTGAGGACTATTAGGGGAATGAGTTAAAATGAAAGGGGGGAGGGTGACATGCAACATAACAATAAGAAAAACAGAAACGTGCCTTGAAAAGAGGACATGAGAATGAAGATGACCATCTATCGGCTGCCGTGAACTCATCAGGACCTATGAGGGAGAGACATGGGGAAAAGAGAGGTGACAAGCCATGAGGTTTCAGTCAAAAAGCTGAAGGGCTTTGAGTCTAGGAGGTGTGAAGCATGAGTGGGTAAAGATACCTTCAATGGATTTTGTTCATATTATTTATAACTCAAAACAAATAGCGTAAATTTGTGACCTAGAATAATTTCAGTCAGTCGTGCAAATATGCAACACTGATTAATCATACAAATTATAGTAGTCACAATTGGTGATCTAAGTGTAGAAAAAGAGAAGCAGAACGGGTGTATATGTATTGTTTGTATTTAATACATTTCAAAAGATTAAAAAGGGTACAAAATCAGTATCCGCAATGTTGCAAGAAGTACATATTAAAAAGATGAATTCTCCACTTCTTTGGAACAGTTGTCTACGCTTTTCTCACTGATTACAATTGAAATATTAAATGCAACAAAGAAAAAGCGTGAGTCAACGTTTCGGTCTCTAATGGTGAACTGATGAGACCATCTTCAGGACAGAAGGTTATTTTTGAAGACCCTATAAATGATATAGTCTAGGGGGTGTAAAGCATGAGTGTTCTAGTCGAGAAAAGTAATGTATGAGGGGCTGCCAAGTGTGGGTGAATTTCCCCTCTGTATGGGCGATTTTATGAGATAGCAGTCCATGGCCAAGACTTGCCACATGTGTGCGTACCATTCAACTATTGGAGGGGCATGTGTTCTTTTCACATTTAAGGCTACTAGTTGCTTTTTAGCACCTAACGTGACTAATTAGGTGCCATTCTGCATGGGTGATGGCTTGCTAGAGCGGGGGTCGGAAAACCTAGAATTATCATCAAGTATAAATTCGTAAGTGGATAAGGATTTCCTTCCAAAAAGTTGTGGATGATTGGGCAGGACCACCATGTGTGTCTGAAGTCTTCCGGCGCCATCATACAACCGCAGCAAATGGGTGAGGAGGCGGGGAAAGTAGTGCTCGGTGTGAGATACCAGCATGTCATTGCTTTGTTTGCTAATTCTTGGTGAGTAATTCATTTATGTATTCAAGTTATATCGCTCCAAAGTTGTTCCCATTGTTTCTTAGTTATATCTCCACCAACCTCTGCATGCCATTGTGTTTAGTAAGGATGTGTGCTGAGTGGGGTGGAGTGTTGGGAGAATCTAACATATAAGCCCACAAGTCCCGTCTAAAGATCGGACTAGGGTCTTAAAATCGATGAACTGGTGCGTCGCTCCCTGTGATTTAGGTGGGGAGAGGACCCAGTCGGGGAGTTGAAGGTACTGTACCTTAGTGTAGCAGGAAGACGAAAATCTTGTTGGCATTGGTCAAAAGTTTTAAAGGATTTGCCCTCAAACAAATCCCTGAGGGTGCAGAATTCTCCCTTCTTCCAATGATTGAAAGCGTTTGGTTGTAGGGCTGGTGCAAATTCCGGGTTTCATGCCAGGGGAGTGTTTGGGCAAAGGGAAGGTAGTAAGACGTTATTTCAGAGCTACTTTGTACCACATCTCCAATACTGTTTTTGTAGGTTTTGTGAAATAGGAACTCTGTGGCCTCATGTGTATAGGGAGCTGCGTCAGATCCCACAGGGGCAGACAAGCCATGGCCCGGTCCATATTCAACCAGTGCTTGTCGTTTTCCCTCACAACCCACTGTGAAATATAGCGTAGGTGGGCCACCCAGTAGTACTCGGAGGCTGGGGAACCTTAATCCCCACTATCTCGGGGTAATATTAAAAACGTATTTGAAAATCGAGGGCACTTACCCTCTCAAATGAATGTGTGTATGTTGTGTTGGAGGCACATAATCTTGTTTTGAGTGTTTGAGGTGGGCAGGGTTTGGAAGAATTAGAGGATTCTGGGAAGGAGGTACATCTCACCACGTTTAAGCAACCTAGCCAAGAAGCCTGAAGTGGCTTCCAGGATAGAGCATGTAGCTAAAGATGGCGTGAGTTTGATGTTCATGTATTAAATAGAGCGAGGGGCCCACTGAAAAGGCATGAGGGACTGCAGCACCAGTAGGTTGGCGGGGGATGGTTGGGTTTAGATTCAGACACATTGATTTTGAAACCTAAGAACTTTTCAGATGCGCTCAGAGTCCGTACCAGTGCCGGGAGGGAGAACTCTGGCTAGGCAACGGTCAATATAAGGTCATCTGCGAAAAGGGTGAATTTGTGAATGCTCCCCCAAAGCGTATGTCCACAATGTCTTCTGTTTGTCAAATGGCAACGGCCAAGGGCTTCACTGCAAGGGCAAATATAAGGGGGGGAGATAGGGGACAGCCCTGTCTTGTTCCCCTCAGATATATAGTTTGGGACATGCCCCCGTTCACCCGAATTCTAGTGCTAGGAGAGGTATAGGAGACCATTATTCTAGTGAGCAGCGAGGGATCTAAACCTATTCTGTGAAGGACTGATTTTAAGAATATCCAACGGACCCTATCAAGTGCCTTCTCTCCATCAAGTGAGAGAAAGCTAGTCTGGATAGCATGACAAAGGGATTGCTCCACTGGATGTTCCAGTCGGTGGACATTGTCGGCCCAGTGTCTGTTATGGAAAAAGCCAACCTGGTCTGGGTCTTTAAGGCCCGGGAGATATGGTTCCAGCCTATCTGCTATCATTTTGGTATAGCACAATGGGAAGAGTCATTGCCTTGTTTTGGAATCAACATAATTTCTCCCTCTGACATAGTGGGGGTGAGACCCGAAGTGGCTGTGATATTAAACAGAGACAGCAAATGCTCTTGTAGTCGGGGGAATACATTTACGATAGAAGATTACCTAGACACCATCAGGACCCAGGGGTTTTGACAAGAGGGAGGCCCTTCAAGGAGCACTGGAGCTGCTCAGCTGAAATAGGGGCTTCAAGCACCTTCGAGTGTATTTGATTGAGAGTTTCCCACCTACAGCCTGTAAGGTAGCAGTCAATGTCCTCTTGAGAGGCGCCTTCACCATTATAAAGAGTGCGATAGAAGTCGCGGAACGCCTGGTGTTTGGCCACTTCTGAGGTTGCCCAGGTTCCATCCACTTTCCAGAGCCCAGGATATGAGTTGCGGGCTCTTTGCTGCCATAGCTTTCGACGCAAAAGGGCTCCCACCTTATTACCTCCCTAATAATATTTTTGTTTTAGTGCAAGTAAGGAGCGCTCTGCTTTGTTTGCACAATGAGCCCATACCCTGTCCCTTAGCAAAGCTAGGTGACGTTTATTGTGCTGGGATGGTGCGGAGTGGTCAAGACACACCAACTCCTTAATGTCTGGCGCAAGGCTGGTCTCAACCAGTGAAGGACTGGGCTATTCTAAGGCCCAGCGGTGCCAGGGAACAACACCTAAAACCTTCGTGGGTTACCTGTTCCGGCGTACAAATCACAGAGACACGGGACACTTCCTTCGGCGTCAAAGATCAAGGTTTATTTACTGCAGGGATACAGAAATCGCAAGAAGTACACCACGTATAGGTTCTGAGAGACTGCTTCGAATTGCAACAGTGGATCGCTCCTTTTATACATATTTTGGTCATAGCACAACATGGCGAACAAAAGGTTACAACTCGATTCCCACAGTAGACTTCAAAAGGGTTGCTTTCATGTATTCAGGAGCCCGGAACATAATTACAGTAGCATCGCCGGTTCCCAACTGTAAAAGTACGTTATCCCATCATTAAGTACATTCCATTCTAGCTGTAAACGAGTTAGGAAAAGAGACAGAAACAGGTGCAAGGAAAAGACAACAGATTGGAAAAGAGTGTAGGGGGTAATATCGAAAGCACAATTGCAGGATCAAAGGATTCGTGCCTAATACATGCACGGCTGAAACAATAGACCGGCACGGCAAGATGAGCCCCAAGCGGAGCCATCTGCCTTTGCAGTGTCATCCCCCTCATCATAAAGACGTCCTCAAAGGAACACGTGTCTTCCGCAAGAGCTTGGGAATCCCAGGGTCACGAAGCGGACAGTGTCCGTTCGCTGGCTACTTGAGGGCAAGAGACAAAATGGATGCCGTATCTAAAATGGAACCCGTGGGTTCAGATGGAGAAACCCATGAAGACGAAGGGTTCAGGCCAGCGTAACGAAAACGCGTACACCCACTAAACTCGTCATTTGCGGTTCATAGATACCAAACTCGTCCATATGCGAACGAGTCAAAAACATCATTATGATTGTCACAGAACCTCACCCGTTTGGCCTCCCGTGTCCGGGCGATGGATATAGTACTAATTGCAACTAGAACACTGGCCTTAAACCCGTACCTGAGAGTGTGTCAAAATATCAGGGTGTGTGTTCAAAGTAGTTCGCTATTGTTTTTCGAACGTCCTCCACATCTACTGGGTCATGTAGTAGTTGTATGGGGAGGAGCCAACACAGGCATGATTGAGCCTTTACCTCAAAGTGAGCTCCAGGTGTTCGTGGTCAGAGATGGAAATGTCTTATATGAGGGTAGTGTTCAGCGCGCAGTAGGGAGTGGCTGAGAAAGAGATAATCAGTTTGTGAGTATGAATGGTGGACATGGGAGAAAATAGAGAAATTCCAGGTGTCTGGGTTTCGGTATCCCCATGCGTCAACTAGGCCAATGTCTGCAATGTCACGTTTGAGGGTTGCAGACACAGCACCAGTTCCCTGGTAGGAGGCGGTGCTGCTGTCGAGGTCAGGGTCCCAGACCAGATTGAGGTCTCCCCTCCCCCATTCTTCCCCCCACCCCCTCCCCCAACACCATATCCAGCGATAAGTGTTTTTTAAGCATTCCTCTGATGTAGCCGTCTTAGACCTGGTCGGGAGCGTAGATGTTTAAAAGAGTCAGGGTGTGTGAGCGTGGTGTATACTTAGCTTCAAGAAACGACCTTCCCCATCCCGCACCACACACAAGACCTTAAAACAGAAGATCGCCATACATATAATTGCAACTCCAGGTGTCTTGGTGGGGGTATATGCCCAATGGCAGATGGGGTACATGGGGTGTGCCGTGCGGGGGGTGTTGTGGCAGAGGAGGTGAGTCTCATGGAGAAAAATAACATCATATAGAAACCATAAAGATCCACCTTCAGATAGATGTTGGGCTGTGTCCACCCTGAATATGAGTGTTTCCTACAGTGGTGGAAAACACACAGTTCTGTTAAAATACCCCTCATACACCAAAAGGGCCCTTGGTGTCAAGCTTCATCATAGGGGTCAAAAATATTTTTGAGCATTGGACCTTACTTGTTTCATTATCTAGAAATGTAAAATAAATCCATGATGTGCTGAGATCCCAGTGAGGTTCCAGTACTCTCCATGTCTCACAGTGAGCACAAACAATGGTCATATTTAAAGGCTAGTTTATTTCTCCTGCAATTGATTTCAAGTCTACAGATTCAGTTAAGATCAACACATGGGCAAAACAATAAACTGCTTTCTGTTCTATACCTAATCAAAGCAAACAATACTACAGTTTGCATCTAGGATGAGTGAGAATGTATCTGTTTATTTACATCAGGTGCCACTTGCAGACATCTTCAGAGACGCAATAAGTTAGAAGGAAGGAGGCATGAGTAGATAAGAGGAAAGTAGACAGAGAGAGAAGAAATAGATAAGTAACATCCTCAAATATGTCAAGCCCATTTTGTCCAGTTTCTTCCTCGGCACACTCACGTGAGAGAAAACGTCTTCTCTTTGTGGTTGCCTCTGATATGGGAGTAAAAAGGTTGGGTGTAACTTTGCAGGAGGCAGGTTACAACCTTTGCAGCACACAGTGAAAAACTTGGTTTATCTTTCTGATCTGATAGAGGCTTCAACCTGCAGATTCCTTACCTATGAATTTTCCCAGGCGTCAGGCTGGATCCGGAAACTTTTGCTGAGCAATACCCCTTGCGCACAACGTCTGGTGGCTCCATTCGGCTCCGCGTGACGTCAGTGGCGTCTGTTATGACGTCACAGTGCCTACATAGGCACCACCCAGGCGCACGGACGTCAGTTCTTTTCTTTCAGCGCCAGTTAAGTGCCGATCGGGGAAGAGCTACCCCTCTGCGACTTTTTGACAGGCTTTTTTCTTGACTTTTGTTGATATTTTTGACGACTTCATGTGCGATTCGAAGTCTTGTTTAGACTGCCGGGTGATGGCTCCGTAGACCTTGAGGGAGCGGGCGTTGAAATTGCTCGCGGCCCGGCATTCGACACTGTTTAGCCAGACTCCGAGGAGGTCACGATCCAGTACGAAGAAGAGGAGGTCCTGAGATCGCTCACGGAGCCCTAAGTTGTCTTACTCCCATTTGAAGAAGAAGTCCAACCGGACTTCGGATTCACCTCAACTGGCATCCGTCGTCAAAAGAGGTAAGGAGCACCGACGCTCTAGGCACGGTTCTGCGGAGCCGGACCCAGAGTCGACTTCGCGCCTCCCTCCATTTCCGGGAGCCAGAGTTACTCCCGCTGAAATGAAGCATTTTTTATGAGGCCATGAGCCGTGTATTTGAGCGGAATGACCCTGTTGGTGAGCCCGCTGGGTCGATGGGGCCCCATCGGGTTTAACGCAGTCTGCTACGGTGCCGGTGGGGCCTCAAGGATCCAATCTTGGATCCAGTTTGACTCCATTCGTACCAACACTGCCTTCCCCGGTGTCGAACCAGATGTCCGTGCCGGTGGCTGTCGGTGGCACAAGCCCCATCCTTATCCCGACGACACGGAGCCGGAACGTTGTCGTACGATGCAGATTCCAATGTAGACAGAACCCAGTGGTTCTATGTTGTTGCCTGAGTAATTTGTGGACGTGTTAGGCTCAGGAGAGGAATGGGAGGGGTCTAGAGACCCTCTAGAGAATCAGGATGTCTCTGAGGAGACAATCGACTGGTATGGGGAACTTGGGGAAGCCAGTGGTCTGGATACTTCCCCAAACTCTGGCATGCTCTCTCCACCTACAGTGGCTACGGAGGATGGGGCGTCCTTTGCTATGGTGGTTAAGAGGGCTGCTGAGGTCCTTGGACTAGAACTGCCCTCAGTGCAGGTCAGAACTAATCTCCTGATCTAAGTGCTTTGACATGGGGCTTCTACCTCTGAAACCCTTTTGCCCTTTAATGAGACACTTACAGACGTTCTACAAGGAACTTGGTCCAAGCCTATCGCAGGGGCTCCTGTGAACAGGACGATTGCCCGCCGCCATCGGCCAGCACCAGGTGACCCAAAGTTCCTCAGCCGACACCCCACCCCAGAAAGTTTGGTGGGGCAGGCCTCTACTTCCCAGGGCGCATTCCCTTCCTCCCCTCCTGATAGGGAATCCAAGAGACTGGACCCATTAGGGAAGAAGGTTTTTTTTTCCTCCAGTCTGGCATTGTGATCGGTGAATACCGCATGCTTATTGGGCCGTTTCTCCCACTCTGTTTGGGAGACGGTGGCGCAGGTGCTGCCACAATTTCCGGAGGAGGCCCGGGCTGTACTCTTCCAGTCTGTCAAGGACGGGAGAGATGTGGCAAAATACACCATACAAGGGTGTTTGGATACGACTGATTCGAGGGGCAGGTCTATTTCAGTGACGGTGGCCTTGAGGCGCCACGCCTGGCTTTGCACATCTTGCTTCTCTGGGGATGTCCAGGCCAATTTGATGGACATGCCTATTGATGGAACCCACCTTGTTGAGGAAAAGGCAGACTCGGCCCTGGTCAGGTTCAAGGACTCTAGAGCTAAGGCTAGGTCCTTTGGCCTCCTTCACTCCTCGTAGCCAGTCTTCCTTTCGTGGCAACGGAAGGGGTTTCCAGCCACGTCAACCCTATCCTAGCCACCGTCCCGCACAGACTTCCCAAGCCCTGCATGGACATGGACGCGGTACATTCCGTCCTCAGAATGGAGGCAAGAAGTAGTCTACCACACTGTCCCCGGCAACCGCAGCCTCCAAGCACTCCTAGGCTGATTCTGCAGGACCACACTACTCGAGTGGGTGGGAGAATTTGTCATCATCTCCCCTGCTGGAGATCTGTTACAACAGACAAGTGGGTCTTGAAGATCGTCCAGGAGGGCTATTCACTTCCGTTCCTTTCTTTTTCTACTACTATTCTGCAGAGTCAGGAACGACTAGCGGAGGATTAGTTAAAGCTGCTCCAAGAAGGAAGTTACAACCCTTTTGGCCAAAGGGGCTATAGAGAAAGGGTTCCAGTTTCAGAAGTAGGCAGTGGCTTTTATTCCCGCTACTTTCTGATTCCGAAGAAGTGGCTTCGGCCCATTTAGGGCTTTCAGTCTTCCCCTACCTTGACGACTGGCTGTTGAAGGCGTCCTCACCCCAGACAGTTGTATCCCACCTTCAGACTACGGTGGACCTCCTGCATTCGCTAGGGTTCTCTATAAATGTGCCGAAGTCACACCTGATGCTTTCTCAGCCGCTCCCTTTCATCGGAGCTGTTATAGACACAGTGCAGCGAGTCCAGGAAATTCAGGTTATGATTCCAATATTTCAGTCTCTTTCTTGGATTTCAGTGTGGTTGACTCTGAGGCTGTTGGTCTCATGGCCTCCTGCATCCTGATGGTTAGACACGCGAGATGGCGTATGCGGGCTCTGCAGGAGGACTTGAAGTTCCAATGAGCACCGCATTAGGGGAATCTCACAGACTCGGTTCAGATCTCGGAAGGAACTGCGAAGGATCTGCCGTGGTGGTTAACAAGCAGAGATTGGGTCAAAGGCAGACCTCTCTCCCTTCCCCAACCGGATTCCACAATGGTGACGGATGCTTCACTTCTGGGATCAGACCGCCACTTGGAAGAGATGGAGAACAGGGGTTATTGGTCTCCGTAGGAGACGGGGCTCCACCTAAATGTGCTGGAGCTCTGAGTGATTCGCTTGGCATTGAAAGTATTTCTTCCCCCTGTCAATGGGAAGTTGGTGCAGGTGTTAACGGACAATACCACCGCCATGTGGTACTGCAACAAGCAAGGCAGGGTGGGGTCATGGACCCTTTGTTGAGAGGCCCTGCGTCTCTGGACATGACTGGAACAGGGCATAACTCTGGTGGTTCAACACCTGGCAGGTTCTCTGAACACCGTGGCAGACGATCTCAGCCATCAATGCCTAGCCGATCATGAATGGCGTCTCCAGTCAGAGGTGGCGCAAGGTCTCTTTCAGCAATGGGAACCTTGGTTAAATTTGTTCGCCTGCGAAGAGAACGCGCAATGTCAGCAGTACTGCCCGCTGGAGTTTCCAAGGTGCTACCGCTCTGTGACGTGTTTCGTTGCGAGTGGAGCTCAGTCCTGTTGTACGCCTTTTCGTCCATACCACTTGTACCCTGGATTCTGAAGAAGATCAGGAGCGACTGGACCCAAGTCATCCTTGTGGCACCGGATTGGGCAAAGAGAGTCTGGTATCCAGAGCTTCTGAGCATGATTGTCGATCCTCCGATCAGGCTTCCCCTTCGGGAGGATCTTCTGTTGCAGCAGCAGGGAAGGGTACTCCACCAGAACCTGTCAACTCTGCAGCTCCATACGTGGAGATAGAATGGCGGCAGTTGATGGTTTTTAATGTTCCTCCCGAGGTCTGTATTGTTATTCAGGCGGCACTCCACTTAGTCGGTATACGCCTGCCGTTGGCAGAAATTTGTATTGTACTCTACAGAAAGGTCTATTGACTACTCTTTCTGCTTCTTTCTACTGTTCTTTTGGTCATTCTGACCCTTGCCCAGCAGGGCTCTGCTTTGAGAACTCTCAAGGGTTACCTTTCTGCACGGTCTTCTTTTTTGCGGCTGCCAGACCAACCATCTCCTTTTAAATCTCCTATTGTAAATAGATTTCTATAAAGGCTGTTTCACTTGTTTCCACCCATGTCCTTCATTATGTCACAATGGGACCTTAATTTGGTCCTTACTTATTTGATGTGCGGTCCTTTTGAGCCTTTGCACAATTGTCCTCTCCGGTTGTTGACCAGCAAAACAGCCTTCTTAGTGGCAATTACATCGACGTGGAAGGTGAGTGAGTTACAGGCGTTATTCAGCTCGCCTCCTTATCTTATGTCTTTTCCGGACAAGGTGGTGCTTAGTACCAGGGCATCTTTTTTACCAAAGGTTGTGACCCCATTCCATCTGGGTCAATCCATCACTTTGCCCACCTTCTTTGTTCCCCCACATCCCTCAAAGGAAGACAACCGTCTCCAACGACTAGACCCAGAAAGAGCGTTGTCGTTCTACCTTGACCGCACAAGAGAGTTCCGGGTGGATGGCCTACTCTTTGTGGGGTATATGGGAGCAAAGAAGGGAAATGCAGTGCAGAAAAGAACCATTTCTCGCTGGATTGTTCTCTGCAAATCTGTTATGCCTTGGCTAAGAAGCAGCCCACAGAGGAAATAAGGGCCCATTCCACCAGGGGAAAAGCTGCGACTACAGCCTTGGCTCTGTATTTTTCAGTTTTTTTGTTTGTTTAAAAAAAACTTTTATAGTCCATTTTTAATGCGTTTACAACCGTGTACAATTAATCAACGAAATTCCATGTTCCCTAGGAATAACTCACCCACCCACCCACACTAGCCGCCCCAGGCCCACAATGGTCAACATCTGTAAACAACATTCCGGAGAAAGTCCTTTTGTGTAAATAACTCCATGTTATATATACCACTAAATTCAAAAAGAGCTGGAAAAATAAGTGATTGCAAAGAAAGGTACATGAAAAACACAGAATCCTAAAGTGCTGAGTGCCAAGAGCCGGCGACATGTACACCTAGCAGTATATAAAGTGTCCTTTGCAAAGTGCTACTGTGGCAACTTAGCAGCAAAAAAGAAAACTTTGCATCACCCAAATGTAAACAGATTGATATACAAAGATATATATATTCAATAAAAAAAAGTATACAGTACTTAAAGTTTTGATTACCCGAGATCCTGATTAAGCCACAGTGATTAAAAACCCCCTTCATTGCAGAGGCGGCTGGCGAGACCACTTAATCAGCTGTTCCTAGATTACCAATCTGTTTTGTTTGGCACGGATGCCCTTCTTGGCATATATTGCTCTTTACAAATTATAAATTGAGAGTAATCAGGCCAATTACTGGTGAAAAGAAGTGGGATTATGGTCCAACCACGCCAAAGCGATGCATAGCCTGAGTACGGCCATAGCGATGAAGATCAGGGCCCCTCCCTTATTTCTTTCTATAGTATCCTGTACCCCCAATAAAATGGTAGGTGTTAATGGAACATCTCAGGATAAAACTATATTAAAGAAGAAATATCTTCTATCAAGTGGCTAAACTTCACACAGGTTGCAAACATATCTACAGAATCGGCACCCTGGTCAAAACAATGGGGCACTTAGTGACTTTACCAACCCCCCGTTTCACAATTTTACTCTGGATATAATACATAAGGAAGCATGTTTTATAAAACTGGGCTTGCAAGTTAGTTGAAAGTAGATCGCTTTGTGCAGAGCGGAGGGCTAACAGGGAAGCTTTATCTGTGATGCCTAATTTCACCTGCCATTTTTCCAGGGATCTTAATCAGGTCATCGGGCATTAGGCTATTAAGGATACCATGGATAGCCCCGACTTGTGGTGCATTAGGCTTGGATATTTTCTCCATAAGCTCACATTTAACAAACCCGCAGGCCCCCCTGCCTTACATTGTAAAAAGTTCCTAATTGATACATTTTAAAAAAAACTCTTTTTGACTAAGGCCAAATTTTATTCTAAGGTCTTCAAAGGCCAAAATCCATTCAGAGGAATAGAAACCCCCAATTTATTGACCCCTGCTTTAAACTAAGTTGAAAAATAATGACCCCCCAAATATGTCCGGGAGCTTCTTGTTATTTCTGGTGGGAGTATAGTAGTTCAATCTTCCAATCCCTAATAGATTGCGGACAGCAGTAAAAGCCTTAGGTCCCCATAGGAGTCTTGAACCTTACTCTCTTAGAGTATCCGTATACTAATTGCCTCCACAAACAACCCCAAGTTTCTGTGCCTATTAAAAGCTCGAAGGTGGAAGGAAGTTTCGTCGTTCATGCTTGAGGATTATCCTCCAGCAATACGGGGCACGTCTGCATGACAGTGGCCCAATAGTATAGTTTTAGGTTTGGAAGCGCCCATCCACCTCTCTCCCTAGGAAGTGATAAATACTTTAAAGATCTTCTAGGCTCAGAGTAGGTCCATAAGAACTGTGACAAAGATTATCAATTTTTTTTTAACATTGAGTTTGAAAATTCGAGAAGGATAGCTCTAAAAAAGTATAACATCTTTGGGGGAAAACATCATTTTTAAAACGTTGCACCAGCCCACTAGAGAGAGATGCAAATTATTTAGCCGATGCAATGACTTATTCAACTCTGAGGCTAAAGGGACTAGATTTTCATCAACAATCGTATTAGTATTTGAACGAATATACACCCCATGATATATCAGGCCTTGCTAACCACTCTGGGATCCGCCCATTTGATTTTCTCATTCACGATAATGAGCTTTTTCCTTGTTTAAAGCATAGCCCAAGACCTCCCCGAAACTTTGAGCTTCACCTTCGATTGCCTCAATTGCCTTTGCGGGATCTGGGGTCACAAGTGCTAAATCATCGGCATAAGCCATCATTTTGGTGTCAAATCCATGCCTATGTATTGAGGGGATCCCCTGATTTATCTCTGGCTTCTTGATAAATGGATCAATATACATTGCAAAAAGCAGAGGAGAACAGGGGTAGCCTTGGCGAGTCCCTTGTGTAATTGCAAATTGCTCTGTCTGCACCCTGTTTATCATGACCCTAGCCAAGGGATTTATAAATAATGCTTTAATGGCCTGAATCAAACTGGGTCCTAACCCCATTTGCTTCATGAAGGTCACAGGAAGAGCCAGTAAACCCATTAAGAGGCCTTTTCGGCGTCAAGAAGGATTAGCGCCACCGGGTCTCCTGCAACCTGTGTTGCATCAAACAATGTAATATACCTCCTTATATGATCAATGTGAGAAGGTGAATTGGTATATGCTGTCCACTAATAAAAGTGGTCACCTTGCACCTGTCCACACGTACCTTATGATGTATGAGGTCAAAGATAACCTTTATTGAAAGCTATCCTAGTGGTAGCTATGGAGAGCAGCTTGTTTTTACCAGAATATCACCTCCTAAATAACTAAATGAAAGGAGAACCACACAGTGTTTATATAAAAATAGGTATTTATTAATATAACACTCTCTACTAGTCTCGAGGTGAGACTAGGGCATAAAGTACACAATACTGAATCGTTAGAACACTTGTAAATAGCACAATATACAGCGGGCTCCAGGGGGAGACCGACCTATATACTAAGAAAATGGTGTAATACCAACATGACTAGACACAGGGCCTAGGGCACGTAGAATCTCTGGGACCCCAAGAAACCTCCCAGAGGAAGCCCACGGAGGATGGTTGCAGTGAAGAAACACAGAAGCGTGCTCCGTACAACTCTATGAGAAAATCACGGTTTGAAATTTAAAGTTAAGGGCACTTCTACGAGGACTTCGAGCAAACCCTTTGGAACATAGAAGGTTCTCAGGCCAACCCACCAGTGAGTACCCAGGTACCCGTGTTACCTATCCCAGAGGAGCCGGGTGCATTGGTGTCAAGTGGCGTCGGAAACCTTTGTTGTTTTCATTGGAGAGCGGCAAAGAAGTACTGCTGCCTGGTAGGCGAAGAGGGACCGGTGGAATCCAAGCCTGGTTTCAAAGTGAGAAGAACCTGAAAGCAGAGCGGGCAGAGTCTGAGTCACTTCTGGTGACCAAATGCTCGGTAGTCAAATGCCCACCGATGCCGGGTGCTTCAGGTGCAAAGAAGGGTTGTTTGACTCTGCTGCCACAGGGACCAGGAGATGTCTAGGATGACCAAAATCTGGAGATGAGCTGTCCCACGAAGGATGTAAAGAGCTGAGGGGTCGATATTCGGCTATAGCACCAACAATCCTTGACAACAGTAACCCATGCGGTCAGAGGATGCCGGTTACAAGTGGTAAATGGTACAAGCACCATCTTACACAGTCTGCAGTAGCAGGCCTGTCTTGTCAATTTGGATGGCCTCTCAGGGGTGGCATAATACATGCTGGAGCCCACGGGAGGCCTCTGGGATTCCTATGCCGTGGGTACATGGTGTACCATATATGAGGGACTGATAAGAGTACCCCAGAATCCAACCTGGATTGTACCTAAAGTTCATGCATTGCAATTTAAGGGAGAAAGCAGATAGACAGGGGTCCTGAGTAGCAGGATCCCAGTCAGACTAAGCCAAAAACAGTGTGACAAAAGCAAAAAGTGGGGGTAATCATAAGCAGATACTACTTTCCTACAATCAGTAGTGCTTATTTTAGGGATAAATCCATATTGCCATCTTGAGACTAATCTTTCAATTACTATCAACAGTCTGGAAGCTAAAAATTTAGAATAACATTTGGAGTCTCCATCAATTAAGGTTTTTGGGTGATAAGAGCACATTTCCTAGAGAGGTTTGTCCATTTTAGGGAAAATAATGATTTTTGCCAATGACCAAGAGGAAGGAGGGGGCGAGCCATTAAAAATTTGTTCAAACAGTGGTTTAAACATATCTTTGATTGATAAATATGTTATGAAATTCAACCGGAATAAGGTCAGAGCACACAGCCTTGCCATCCGGTAAACTAGTTATTGCGATCCTCCGGACTCAGACTTGATATCAAAATTGGATCTAAGAAGTTATTGATAGCTCTTTGTCTTTGTCTAGTAGCTGCTGTACCAGCGCCTTTCTTAGTGCAACTCACACTCTGCCCCTTTACCACTCTCTAGCGGAGTCCCTCAGGGGTCTTCGTTTAGTCCCACCCTGTTTAATGTTTACATGGCCCCCCTTGAGGATGTCGTTACCCCTTACGGGATAAAAATAGTGAGCTATGCGGACGACACGCAACTGGTCGTCTCATTATCCCACCTTGACAACCACCCAGATAACCTACGGAACTGCCTCCAGGACATTTACATCTGGATGAGCGAGTCCTCTCTTAAGCTCAATGGAGCGAAAACTGAAATCATGCTCATGGGCAAGAAATGGACATCCATTCCCCCGTCGGTCTGGCCAGACGTTTTCGGTGAGGTGCCAACTCCGAAAAAAGAAATTAAGACACTGGGAGTCTGGCTTGAACCTGAGCTGACCTTGAAGACCCAGGCAGCCAAAACAGCAGGAATCTGTTTTGGACTCATGCGATCCATCCGCAAGATCCTTCCACTCCTTCCTCCCCTATCCAGAAAACTACTGGTTCAAGGTCTCATTCTTGCCCGCCTGGACTACAGCAACGCCGTCTACGTCGGTGCCCCCGAATCCACCTTGGCGAAACTCCAACGCACTCAAAATGCGGCGGCGCGGCTCATTATGAATCTCCCCCCCAGAGCGTCGGCCAGACCTGCCCTCAAGGCCCTACACTGACTTCCTGTACGCCAGAGGGTAGAATTCAAGGCCATGTGCACTGCCCACAAACTCATCAACGGTGTAGGCCCAGCTGTCCAGAAAGACATGGTCACCCCCTACAAAGCTCCCAGACTCCTGCGCTCGGACAACAAACGCTTGGCCACTGTCCCTAGATTCAGGAAGGTACGCACCGGTGGGCGACGCTTTGCGGTCAAAGCGTCCTCAGGATGGAACTCACTTCCCCGCAGCCTGCGTCTGGAAGCCGGCCACCTCCTCTTTCGCAAAAGTTTGAAAACCCTCCTTTTCCCCCAGTAGTATCCCGCCCCCTCCCCTCAGGTCTTCACTGATTTCATAGCGCGGGGATGCCTCCGGGTCACCAGGCGCTCTATAAATCGCTAAATAAATAAAAGTGTACAGGGCTTGGTAAAACTAGAGGAAAACTGTTCAGATTTTGCCCGGCTCAGTGATTAACCAGACAGCTGGGGTCTTTGAGTGTATCCCGTTGCTCGTAGCGTGCTGTCTAGTTCTCAAGGCTAACTGGTGGCCGAATTGCTTGCTAAATTCATACACCTTTTCCTTAGCAGCAGCCCACTTGGAAGCGGCTTTCACTGCTAAGATTTCACTGATTGATGCTCTAGCTGCCACAACCTCCAAATGTGCAGGCTCAATTTCCTTCTTTTGCTCAACTGCCCCAATACGTTTTTCTTCTGTGCTTGCTAATTTCTTTTGGAGCTCTTGGATCAGGTGTTTTTCCCTTTTATTCATCCTTCGTGAGAACTGAAGCGTTTCACCCCCATACACGCCTTTAGGGTTTCCCCAACCACCCCTATTTGAACGGAGCCGTTATTTCTTTTCAGAAAATCCAGACTCCAGCTTTTCATATAATCGCAGTATTCCTTGTTGAATAATAAACTCCTCTCAAAGCTCCAGGCAGCGCATTCTCTGCTGAGGAGTATTCCCTTTAACCCCTAAAATTAAAGGATTGTGATGTGATCAGGGGATAAGCTTAATATTAACAGCCTGGATCAATGAGGCAGGCACCAAAAAGTATTCTAGGCGGTTATTTGATTGATAAGGGACGGAATAATAGGTATACTCTGAGTGGTGCGGTCTCAGATGAGACCATACATCAATTAGTCCATGAACATGAAATAGATTCCTCAGAGCCTGTTAAACTTTGGGTTATCGACCTGTGTAAAGCTGTTGGTTATCCACGGCCCAGTCGCAGGGTAGATTACAATTTAAATCCCCGCATATTATAATGGGAGAGGCCAATGAGCCAGCTCCCTGGTAAGCCAATTAATTACCCCAGGGTCGTGTGCATTGCCACCGTAAATCGAGCATAGGATAAAAGAGGGCTTAGATGAGGGCCTACACTCTGTAGACCCATGGGGGTCTACCTTAGTTTGAATAATCTGGAAAAGGCTACTGCGTCGGGCTAAAATAGTTACCCCTCTAACACCATAACTCTGTGAGGTCCCTCCTACAAGAGTATAACCCAGCGTGTTTACAAGACCAACCTGTGTCCCTTGAAGACAAGATCTGCCCCCATCTGTCGTAAACCCTTGGAAATAATCTGCCTCTTTCGTAAATCATTTAGCCCACAGACATCAAGAGTGATCATTCTAAAATTCGCTAAGTTCGACATATTAGTTTAACTCTGCTTCCATTGCACTGTGATAGATCGAAATACCAGAAGGCAAAAAGAAAAGAAGGAAAAGGAGAACAAGGAAAACAAAGCCACAGAAGCAAAAACCACAATCCAAACACTCACGATAGACCAATCCCAAGGCACTCCATAACAACAACAAAGTATCCTTTATGCACATTTACAAATATGTTTCAAGGTGTGGGACCCTTGAGCTGCTCCCCTGGGCCTCCCATCCCCATGAACCTCCCTACACCCTCCCTAAAACACCGAGCAATCAGGAATCGCCTGAATTATGACACCAAAATAGGACCCTGTCACCTGACCCCCACCGTGTTAGCCATTCAACACAGTTTAAACAAAAGGTGAAACGCTGACAGATTCAAATTAGTTTGTGTGACTCCAGCTTTTGCCACTATCCCGTACTCCCCTTCCCCTAAGAAATAATACGAAACCAAATCACTTTTTTCACAGACCAAAAGACCTCCCCTACTAAGAGAGCTAACCATGCCCAGATTTTGATTTAATTTCATCAAGATATTCCTGAGCCTTGATTTCAGATGTAAAGCTGCGAGAAGAGCCATTTAAATTGATTTTGAGCCGCATTCATTAACAAAAACTTGGGCTCCCAGCTGTTGAAAAAGTGCAAACAGCTGGCGGAGACGCCATCTGCGTTCAACTATAGCATGCTAAAATCTGGTTTAGCTAAGGACGACACCCCTTCAAACATTTTTTTTTTTAGTTAAGGCGAGCATGTTCATATATCAGTTGTCTTAGCAAAACATTGCCAAAGAACACCAACATGACTATAGGTTTCTCTCCTTCGGTAGGTTGCTGTTTCTTAATAGTAAAAAGGAACCAGTGAGCCCTTTATATCTCTGAGTACCAGTTCCAATTGAGATGGTCGGGGAATGCGCCTTTCGGCAGCTTTACGATAAACCGCCGCCGGTCGTCCCCTTCAACTCCTTTGGGGATCCCCAGAAGTCAGAGTTTGTTCCGGCATTGCCTGCTCTCCTGGTCCTTCAACTTCCACATGACATTAATCATGCAAGCGCCTTGGAAGATACTCTGCATTTTTAAAGAACTAACTTTGACTTCGAGGCTCTCAGTGCGATTTTCAATCATCGTAACGCCTTCAGCAATATCTGAGCACATCTTGTCAGTTTCCTTATCCCCCCTGTAGTTTTTGGTCTGCACCCTTTGCCTGTCTGTTGTCCGCCTTAGCTTCTTCTTGGAATTGTTTGATTGACAACAGGATGGCAGACAAAGAGGGTGGTTCTTCTATCTCTCTGCTTACCATGGTTCTGTCCGACCCAGAAGTCCTAAGAGGTTCCGCTTCTTTGAGGAAGGCAAGTTACGAGCCAGAATATTCCCACTTCAGTTGGCTATGACTTTCATGCCGTTTCCCCTTTAGCTTGTTTGATGTGTTTCTCCGGCGCTGCGAGGTGCCTACCTCGATTGTGGTGCGGTTGCAGTACATCATCGGAGTTACAGCCAACAGAGGAATCCTAACCATCGGTGATGGAGAAGAAGTGTTCCCCTGCCAGCTCTGGGGAGGAAATTGGCCGTAACTAATGCGCTCTGGCTACCATACCCTTTTCAATACCCGCTGCAGTAGGAATGCTTTCCCCTGGTCCTGGGTCCACCGAGGGCTTCCCAGCGTGGCCCACAAGGGGGGTTGCTACTCTTTTAACTAAAGCTTTCACGCCGATTGTTCCCTTGGAGTGACCCGAAACCAGAGGAGTACAGATTATGTTGGGCCGGGCCACCAGATTGTCTAGTTAAGAGCTTAGGGGTAATTCCTGGCCATCCTCAGGGTTGAAGTGGGAGGGGCGCAAGTCAGGTGGTTGCCCCAAATCCAAAAGCTCAGTAGTTTGTTCAGAGACCACCACATTATCCGGATCATCAGTTCTCCTCCCCTTAGGGTTCAGAGCACAGATGGGGGGGAAACAAGTTTGCGATAGAAGGTTGCGAGTCCTCCCCTTCTCTGAGCGCGGATCACCCAGTCACTCGTTGGGCTGCATTCTTACTACCTCCTCCAGTATCCCTCCGGTGCTGCTTTCGGAATCCAGTGCCGGTGCAGCCGACCAGTAGCTCCGGTGCTCGTGGGGAGAACTTGAGTCTTAGTTCCCCTTGCACCTCGGGCTGTCGTGTTGCTCCTCTGTGTTGTCCTTTTGAAACAGCCTGCCTGGGCTCAGCAGGAGCCACGGGATGAAGGAAAGAAATTAAGGTGGCAGTCAAAACACAAACTAGCGAGAATGGCCTGCCGCCCCGCGATTAGTAGTTATATCCTTGGGAAGACCGCCGGCGGCTGCACATCACAAAGACCAGCAGCTTTCTGATCAAAGGCCAGACTCCAGCGCACATAGTGGATTGCCAAGAAACTGAGTAGCACGGTGCGAGCGGCGCAGCGATCTATTCGGGTGCCATCTTGCTCGGCCGATAGGACTGTATTTTTCAAGTTGGTAGCATCCAGGTAATGCTTTTTCAGTAGTTGGGATAACCATTGCATGTTTCCATGAGGGAGAGGCCTGTGCAGAGGAAATTGAAAGCTTGAGTAGATCGACAAAAGTTGGGAAGATAATGGATACACCTTTGAGATGGAGAAAGGCTCAGAGGTCTCAGAAGATTTTATATTTCAAGTCTCTGCGGGATCAGAGATCATAATAGTCATGAATAAAGATACAAACAGATTTGATCAAGGATAATAATGGTAATGAATAATGATAAACTATCTGCCATCAAAAACACTGAAATGCTGATTCTGCCCTCTTTTGAAGTTTTTCATTAATCCTAGACTGGCATTTACAGCCGCTGTCTAATGGCCGTAACAAATTAAGAAGGCAAGTCTGTTAAATGTACAATGCTAATCAACATGCTGAGGCTCTGATTACAAGTGGGATTTTTTTTTTCGATCAGCATGAACGCATGTTATGTTATGTTATGTTATATTGAGTGGGTGTCTCATAGAGCGCACGGCTACTCGGGCAGAGTTCGGAATTATGAGTTTCAAGGTAAGTTCTGCATCTATGCAATTTTCCCCAGGTGAGTTTTTACAGGTCAAACTTAACGAAATTTACTGGAAGAAAATGCTTGGAAAATATTGATACATACAGAGCACAAAGTACCAAAATCTGCATGTCTGTCCTATTTTAAATTCCATTCCTCATTGTATTGGATTTTAAAAGGCACGATATTTATCAGTGGGTCACTCATAATGAGGGCCTCTCTGAGTTTCATAGAGGCAAGAGTAGTTTGTGCAAAAAAGGAATTGGACACTGCAGGAGTGTGTGGGAGCTCTAAATCGAGGTACAGGAATTTTTCAAAAAAGTTACATTGGGTAACTAAAGTCATGGCATCTGGATTATTCCAACTGCTATTTACTCGGGTCTCTGCGATTGTGCAAGTGTAACTCATTCTATATGTTATTCATAGTGCGAGTAATAAAAAATGAGAAAGTTACTGCATAAGGTTACACCCTACCATGAAGAAGTATGTGCCCCATGTTCACGTAAAAAACTTTTTTATTTGGATGATTTTTAGTTAAATACACAGACGTTTCCTGGGAATGTAAAAGTAGTGCTCAACTAAAGATGATTGGTTTTGCGGATTAGATGTAGAGTAGCTCCTATATAGAGCACCCTACAACCACCATCCTCACTCTGAATCTGCTCACCTCAAATGTCAGTTTTTTTATCATGGGATTAGCACAGTGCCATCCACGCCGAGCTGTAAAATGAGCCTATTCAGAGTGTTGGTGGTGTTGTAGGCTGCTCTATACAGGAGCTGCTCTCCACCTTAACTTAGGAACTACCCAGAGATCTCTGCTTTTTTGCTTAATTTATGCGACACTCTAAGCCTAAAAGGTATTGTTCTGACTTAAACCAGAGATCTCTGCTTTTTTGCATAATTTATGCGACACTCTAAGCCTAAAAGGTATTGTTCTGACTTAAACTGGGTGCTCCCTTGTGTCTGGACAAAGCTAAACCTCTCTGAAGGGCTATATTGATAGCAACTACGTGTCCGGGTTTGCTTTTATTCATTTCAGGTTGGCTTGGATGGTTTTTTACCAATCCCAAGCTGTAATACTGGAGTGGCAAAGGGCTTTTGACATAAGATAAGGAAGAGCAGACCATGCCGGCGCTCTGATTAACCCTGCAGAGGCTGCTACAAAGAGGAAGATAGGCTGTAAATACAGGCAAAGTTGGTATACTATAAGGCCAACAACCCACATGCCAAAACAAGAGGAGTGTCTCGTGAGTATGCACCTCCAGATGGAATGCAAGCATAACTAGCTTCCAACATAGAACTGAGACAGGCTTCTGAGTCGCTTGGTCCTAGTCTATGATATATGAAAATAGAGCGTAGTGCTCCTTCAGGATATGCTACTCATATCCGTATATGAGCAAGACCAGAGAAAGGCACATCCCTTTTACGAGGTCAATAAGGAATCTGACTACACAGGACTTCTTGCACAAACCCCTGAGAGATGGAAAAACCCTACACTCAAAGGGGAGAACCCGCTGAGGGGGAACCAAGTTCCAAAAAGGAGGGAGGGAAGGTGAAAGAAGGAATGATACTTGTGAAGTCCAAGCTAAATTCCTTTGCGTAGCAATGTAAGGAACTGGACTCTAAAGCCCTTTTTTGCATTGGAATTGCACTTTGTGAATGAAAGAGAGCGATAGCGAATTAAATCCCTAGCGTACCAGGAGACTTGCCGGTCCTCATCTCTGCCCCCACTGACCTGAGCAGACCCGAGAAGACTTCCACCCTGCTGGTGTATCCAGGCTGAGCCCTCCTGCCGCCGCACCGCAATCACACCAGCGGCCGCAGTAGAGAGGAACTCGCCTTCCCAGGGGGCCGTGTCAGCGCGCATTGGAGCGCGTCATCATCAAGCGCCAGGCGGCGCTACAAAACGGGGGCACGCCCGGCCATCCAGGCACCATGTGAATGAAAGAGAGGGATAGCGAATTAAATCCCTAGCGTACCAGGAGACTTGCCGGTCCTCAACTCTGCCCCCACTGACCTGAGCAGACCCGAGAAGACTTCCGCCCTGCTGGTGTATCCAGGCTGAGCCCTCCTGCCGCCGCACCGCAATCACACCAGCGGCCGCAGTAGAGAGGAACTCTCCTTCCCAGGGGGCCGTGTCAGCGCGCATTGGAGCGCGTCATCATCAAGCGCCAGGCGGCGCTACAAAACGGGGGCACGCCCGGCCATCCAGGCACCTTGTGAATGAAAGAGAGGGATAGCAAATTAAATCCCTAGCGTACCAGGAGACTTGCCGGTCCTCAACTCTGCCCCCACTGACCTGAGCAGACCCGAGAAGACTTCCGCCCTGCTGGTGTATCCAGGCTGAGCCCTCCTGCCGCCGTACCGCAATCACACCAGCGGCCGCAGTAGAGAGGAACTCGCCTTCCCAGGGGGCCGTGTCAGCGCGCATTGGAGCGCGTCATCATCAAGCGCCAGGCGGCGCTACAAAACGGGGGCACGCCCGGCCATCCAGGCACCTTGTGAATGAACGAGAGGGATAGCGAATTAAATCCCTAGCGTACCAGGAGACTTGCCGGTCCTCAACTCTGCCCCCACTGACCTGAGCAGACCGAGAAGACTTCCGCCCTGCTGGTGTATCCAGGCTGAGCCCTCCTGCCGCCGCACCGCAATCACACCAGCGGCCGCAGTAGAGAGGAACTCGCCTTCCCAGGGGGCCGTGTCAGCGCGCATTGGAGCGCGTCATCATCAAGCGCCAGGCGGCGCTACAAACGGGGGCACGCACTCAACGCGGGACGCGAGCGGGACGCCCGGACGAAGCCCGGACAAAGGGCGGGCCGTCTGTGGCCGTCCGAGTACGTAGAGGTCGGGTTGGGTCCACTGCCCTAACATCTCAGCCAGCTAAACAAGTAGGACATTGCTTACTACTTATTCTGTGCTACTGTGTATCTTGGGAGTAGTAGTAGACATTTACTGTGGATCATTGAGATCTATAAGTAACTTTACCTAACTGCTGAAATTTACCAAATTGCAACATGACCACAAGAGGCAGCAGAAGTAAGACCGCCGCGGGAGCAGCGGCAGTCCTAGGGCCAATAGACAGCTTTGTTACTAGAACACATGACGCCATTGACCTTAGCATTTCATTGTTACAGCGAAGAGTATCGGATGATTTGAGCATTGCTAAACGCTCCTCTTTAGGAAGCATCAAATTTGCTGCCACTCCCGGCAAATCTAATACAACTAACTCAGCTACCACTCAGGAAACCGAAAATGACCCCCAGACACTAATAAACGAGGTTGATCTTTCAGTGTCAGATACCTCTACCAACTGTGACTTAAGCACTGACCTAGAGAGATCCCCAGCCCTCAACGTGGCTTTAACACCCGAAATTGTGGATGATACACAAGAGAACAAATCAACCCACATACAAGGGGGAGCAATTCCGAAACTAACTAAACAATTGACTTTAGCTGTCCCTCGGGCCTCAAAGAAGCACCAACGTGTGAGACAGCAGAAAAGTAAGGAGACATCCAATGAAATACACCAACCCCCAGGGATCTCAGATATAAACGCAGGGGAGGAACATAGGGACAAGTATGAAACTACCATAGGCAGCGATCAGTTGATCGAGCGAATCGGGGACCTTCTAAGTATATACCTGTCACCAGTCGAAACTAGGCTTGCCCGACTGGAAAAACAAATTGGAGAATTAATATCCCTAAACACAAAACCTGCACCTACTGTTCCTCCAAATATTACTGCTCCTCGAAACCTTAAACCAAATAGTAGCAAAGTAACTATCCCTCAATCAAAACCTATCCCTACCCCAGCAACTATCCCGAAACAGAACCCTCCCAGCAATAATTTAACTGCTGCAAATAAACCCCCATCATCTAACAGTTCTTCTTCCACTCCTAACACGAACATTCAATCAGTCACTAATCAGTCAGGGAACTCTCACGTACCACCCCAACAAGGATCACAGGCATCCACGCAATCTAATCACATGGCTGCAAAGATCCAGCAGCCGAAGATACCGTATGAACAACCATACTGGTCACGACAGATCCCTAAACGCATTACCCTCCCCCCTGAATGCGGAGCCTATGTAATTGTATTGGTAAACGTACCGACACTCAAACAAGAACAGAGTGAAACTACATCGTCCCTGAAAAACAAAATACTGCATTGGTTAAGTTTGAACTGTAACTTTCCTATAGAATGTGCCGGGGAAATTTCCCATACCCAAGAGTAGGCTGGATAGGCCCCTTACGGAAAAAGTTCGAGGGGGATTGTGTAGCGATTACTTTTAGAAACCCTCAGTGGGCCGAAAAGACACTAGCCAAGGCCCCTCCACCTTCTACATGGGAATTCAACACAACCCTTCTCCCATTAGGCTTTTTCTATAGGCACTTATTAAATACAAATAACAACATTCCGCCTATCCCTATGAATTCGTTCCCAGAAAGGTCCTTTCCCTCCTATTCTTATCTTCCGACATCCTTCCAGAATTCCAAGTTTCTTTATCCAACAGGCTCGGTACAGTGGCACCAGAGTCAAACGCTCATACCTCCTGCTATTCATCCTTATCTCTCTGAAACCTCTTACCAAGAGAATGGAGATAATCGATGGAGGCAAGCGGCCCTGCCATTAGCTACTCCTTATAATATTCCGACTTATAATAGATTCAATGCCCTTTCTGGCTTAGATTTTAATGATTGACATTTCAGCTTCCATTCTAATAGGGAACCTTCACAACCCTCCAATACAGAGACGACTTTACTATCTACTACATGCACTATCTCTGAAAAAAAAGGCAACCCAGCTTATTCCAACCCTTGATACAGTTAATTGTTCAATAACAAAACATCGCAAGACAGATGCTTCGGTGACTGTAACATCGGCTCCCATTACCCTGGAAGCTGTAAATCTGATATCTGATATAAGTAACCCCGCTGACCCCATCCCAACCACCTTGCAGATTTATTTCACATTCTGGAATATCGCATGTCTTTCCGCAAAAAAGACAAACCTTGGTTTCCTGAGTCAGATCAATTTGAGCGGTTGTATCTGCCTCCAGGAGACTTAGGCTATAAGGCCAATAGATATGGTGGGCTTTAAAACTTTCTGGTCACCTGCAAAGAAATCAATAGAAACAGCGGAGGCTTAGTCACCTACATTACAAACACTCTTCCTGTGGATGAGGTACTCCCCCTAAGATTAGATATGAACTTCCAGATCACAGTACTAAAGGTTACTAAACAAAGACTTTACCTATTTGTAAACTTTTATAATAATCTCTCTCAGGCTGATATGATTACCCTTCTCCCAGAGATCTCGGCAACATTACAAGAACAACGTACAAAATACATTAAACAGTCATGTACGATAATCTGGGGAGGAGACTTTAATCTTCACCTATGTAGTAACAGCAACAACAATAAGTGTGGCATCAGTAATGAGGCTGATATAAATCTTACGCACTTCACACACTCAAATGTGGGAGAAACAATGACTGAAGTCATGGCTGAATTAGAGCTAAGTTTTGCTAATGAAATGAAGACTCCATCTGTTCCTTTTCAGCCCACATTCAATGGAAGAGGTCTAATAAGCCTAATTGACTTTATATTAATCTCAACACCCACAGGATTTACCATAGAAGAATTTGAGGTCCTCAAAAATCCTTTAAGCGACCACTTTCCAATTACCATGGTCCTTGCTGAAAAAAACCCAAATAAACCATATGATATCATGACCGCCCTAAACCAACGTGAGCTAGTACTAGGCTCCTTGAACGGCTATACACTGAAGTGGGGCAGTATCGATAAGGAAATAACAACCAGAAAAATAGTCACATACAATCAAGCCGACATTACAAACTGTCTGGACCCTACTACACAACCAAGGGAAGTCATAAAGAGCTTCCTGGCAATTACAAAAAGTATACAAAAAGAACTAACCAGGACGCATAAACAAAAGCCTCACACAAAGAAAGGTTGGTTTAATTCAGCATGTACAAAAGCATCCACGCGTCTAAAGGAAGCCTTAAACAGTGACCATAGGGACAGAGCTGAAATCAGCAGACTCAGAAAGAAGTACACGGTTGCCCTAAACAACAGAAAAAAAGAAATGAAAGCTGAACTATGGTTACGTCTTACCCAAAGCTCGGAACTAAAAGACAGCACCATGTTCTGGCAGGTAGTTCGCTCCCCATTTTTAACAGATAAAGACGATTCTCCTTCTATTGATGTCGCCATAAGTGAACAAGAATGGGTGAGACACTTCACAAAAGTCTTTTCCAAAGACCCGACAGAAGACACAGACCAACCTGAACCTTTGTCACACATCATCTATCCAAAAAACCTTCAGCTTTCTCATGAAGAGGTTCAAAAAGCCTTAAAATTCTCAAAAATAGCCAAAGCCCCCGGCCCGGACGGCGTCCCCGTTGATATTTTTAAATACCTCCCGGATCTATGGACTCCCTTATTAACCAACGTCCTGAACGCCACTACTGAAGTGGGCCTTCTAGACTCTTGGAGAACATCGACGTTGGTACCGATATTCAAAAAAGGAGATCGAAACAGTCCATCATGCTATAGACCGATCTCCCTTCTGGACTCTCTAGGAAAGATGGCAGGACGAATACTCCTCGAGCGACTCCAGGAGTGGGCCACCGACCATAGCATCATTTCAGACTTACAATATGGTTTCCGGGAGGGGCTAGGAACAGTCGACCAGGCCCTAAATCTGTCCCTATTGGCGGGCAAATACGTGGAAGCTAAAAGCTCTTCTCTTCATATGGTATACGTTGATCTCTCCGCAGCGTTTGATTGCGTGGCACACTCAACGTTGTGGAGCATTATTTTGAAGATGGGAGTTCCCACCCCAATTGCGCACTTCCTTCGAGAACTGTACACAGGCACTATAGGCAGGGTAAGATTCGGGGTGAGAGGTGAGCTCACGGATACTTTCAGGGTGGAAAAGGGGGTCAGGCAGGGGTGTGTACTGGCCCCCTTTCTATTCACCCTTTATACTAATGGTTAGGAGGCTGCCATGCTTCAAGGCAGTAAAGATCTTCCTTTAATAGCTCGTCGGCAGATACCAGCGCTTCTATATGCCGACGACGCTGTTATTTTAGCAAGAACACCAATTGAATTACAGCTGGCCCTGAATAGATACTGCGCCTTCATGGCAAGTCTGAATCTGAAACTAAATGCAAAAAAAACCTACACAATGCACGCGGGGGATAAAAGAAACGCAAAAAACAGGAAACTGCTTGTACATGGCGAACAACTGGATAGGACTACAACCTATCCCTATTTAGGGATTGTTATTGATGAAAAATTTAAATGGAACCCAGCTATCACCGCAAGAAAACTTTCATTTCTCCGAGAGACATCTTCGCTAAAAATCTTCTCACAAAGACTGGGGCAGCGACCACTCAAAGAACTGCTGCAAATATATAACTCAAAATGTGTAAGTACGGCAACATATGGGGCGGGGATATGGGGCTTTGCAAATGTGGACTCAATACAAAAAATCGAGAACTCCTTTTTGAGATACTTGTTGGCGGTACCAAAAAGTTGCTCCACTTATGCCTGCCACACAGAGCTGGGCATTGACTACATTACAGACACTATAAAATTGCAGCCAATAATGTTGTGGCGCAGAATATGGGTCACTGAGCAGTGCCAACTGACTAGGACGGTCATTCAAGACATCTTAACACTGGATCACTGTAAGAAAATCAAATGGTTGTCCTATGTTAAAGCGTTATTAACAGATTTAGGTTACAGGAAGTATTTTGACCATCCGTTACTGATAAAAGAAATCCCAAAAAAGAACCTAAAAAGGGAGTGTCTTGTTCACCTGCGTCAGTTACGATTACTATCCGAGATCCATAAACCATCTGTTCAACACTCTCTACTAGCGCAGACTGTGTTTACCGTTGAACCCTACCTGACTTTTAAATTAACACAGTACGAAAAAATGCTGCTCACCCGCTTCAGATTTGATCTGTTCCATTTACTGATTGCATTTCCAAAGCAAAATGTCTGGACATCCACATTTTCTATGTGCCCTTGTGATCTAGTGTCCCCACAAACAACGATACATACAATGTTATTCTGCAAGTTTTTTACTGAACCCCATAAACGTTGGATACTGCCCATCTTGAAATTCTGGGGCCTTCGACAGTGCCGTCCTGCATATCTGACACTTCAGTATCTTGAAAACGAAAATTATGCCAAAGCGATCGTACTTTTTCTCAAATTCTGTATACGTCATCGTACGAATCTTTGAGTACGAATTATACCGCAGCTTTGCACAAACGAAAGAATGCTAGACAACAGGAAAACTGTATATTATTATAAGGTCGAAAAATTTATACAAATTGAGATGCTGTTGCTCTTTTTAAATGCCTTTTAACCAATGTATTTTTAATGGTTTTTAACTTTTGTAAATCATGTAATTTGCTCACTGTGAACTTTTATGGTGTTTTTTTCAAAACTACCGAATAAAGTTGTTATTGAATTGAATTGCATTGGAAGCTTCCTTGCTGTCTTTCCCGGTGTGCACTCAGGCACTCGGCTGGAATATATGCTGTGACAGACCATTGACGGGTAAAGTGTAGTGGATGCCTTCCCGCCGTCTACCTGCTCCACCCTGCATGTTTGTGATGTTATCACCATGGTCTGGTGCACCGGGTGATACTTTCATATGCAGCTATACACTGAGTCTAGCTTATCATTTTGTTCCTGCAAAATATCCTATGGAAGAGGACCACTAAGTAGACATTGTCTCTCTGAGACTGATGTAGGGCCTTTGGGGCCATTAACTGCATGCATAGCCTAGCCTCTCCCGCCCTGTGGTCCATTTACAGTCTCACTAAAATGGTATTTGAATTTAATGTAGCTGGATAGATAGAGGGATTATATTCTGTTGATTGTGACACTACCCCATACATGTGGTTCCACAGTATTCCCAGTCTAGGAGCTCTGCAAGCGAGGTAGGAATAGATTGCTACTAAACTGCTGAGGTACAATGGGTAACCAGTTTGTTTGTGCCGATAAACTTTGATAGTAATAGTCTTTTGAACTTTAACGGAGTAATGTCAGTGATGTAAATCGTACAACTAAAATCCACAAGTAAAGACAACGAAAGTTAGGCTCCAGCCTTAGACGGATCCCGTTATTATTTATGTACTGAATGAAATTAGGGATTATGAGGTACAAAATTCTTGCAATCTGGCCCCTTGTCGTGTTTTCCTTTAAGAGTGAAGTTGTTGTAGGGAAACCAGTAAGGTCTCCCCTGTGCTGGCAATCCCTGCAGCAGAATAGCCTCCTCCACTGTCTTTAAGGTTCATGAGTCGTAAGTGCTGCATTCATGTGGCGTCTCAGCTAATTTTTTCAAGGTCATCTGTTTTGATGATTTAGATGTGTTTTATTCCTTCACACATCCCATGGACATGGTTGGTAAAACGGGGTAGTGTTGTGTACCAACTGAGATGAAATGGTAAGTATGCATATTTTCTGTATGGTTTTAACTACATCTGCAACTATGTCTGAGGAAAATAAAGACATATTTGACTAAATCTGTGTTCTGTTCTATTCTGAATGTTCGTGGCTTTCAACGTACATCTTTCATCACTTACTATGTTACTATATCTCTCTTAACCTTTCCTAATATAGACTTACCAAGTTGATTTGAAGCCAAATGGGTCCGATTTAGTGGTCACAAACGAAAACAAGAGGGAATATATTGAGTGAGTATATTTTTGGACACTATTCCTTTTCCTCCATTTCATAATTAAAAGTTTGTGTACTTAAGTGTAATTGCAATATGGTCTACTGAAAGTATAAATGTAATTGGTATATTAGGTTAATCGGTTAAACCACTCCTTGTAAATGTACTCTATAAAGTTAGTCATTTAGATTACAGGAGCTGAGCACATATAATTTGGCTTCCAGACCAGCAATACAATGTTAACCCTAAATTGGTTGGTATTGGCAGCAAAAGTATAATTTCATGTTATTGAATCTTAGTGATAAATGTATTGTTATAATTCATGACTTTTCAAGCTCAACCTCCTTCAGGCCATAACCTACCTTAAACCTCTATTGTGAGTCACTGCCTTTAACTCCTCTATAGGTACTCATCACACATAGTTCTCATAGGACCCACTTAACTATGTTTTTTCATAGAGAGCACTGTGTTGATTAGGACCAGTCCATTTCTTAATATTGTGCAGTTGAGTATTGTAAAGCAAGCTATCACTCGCGAGGCACTGATCAGTGCGTGTCTCTAGTTCTGCCCATAGTAGGTTAGTTGATTGAAAAGCTATGTGTCTCTTTTAGGTATTTTGTTTAGATAAAATGCCTGTTTGTTAGATTATTATGGAGACGTTTCAAAATTACCTGTATGAAGCAGTAGTATGTAAAGGCAACTTACAACAGATGCCTCGTGGTGATAAATCAAGATAATCAATCTCATATTTTAAAGTGCATTGGAAGTCATATAGAAATAAACTACTCATACAGTAAAACTGGCATCAAGTTATGTGGCATACATACTCTTGTCTTGTACCATTTTATAGCAGCTAGGTTAGGCATACTTAAATATTCAGTGCCAACAAGTTCCACATGTTTGCCATGATAACCTTAAAGGTTCAACTTCTAAATCTGGCTTGTTGCCTTTCATGGATGAGGAACAATAAGTCACATTTGAATACAAACGCCTTTTATGAATGTAGGAAAGGCAACCTTAGAACCTGGTGGAAAACTCTGAATGTCTTTAACTTTAGGCTTAGAAGTCTTATGTTTAATTCTGCGTAGCCAAGATGATCCTGTGTTTGACTGACTACAGTTTGTAAGAAACATTTTAGACATCTCTCCTCATCATTGTATGATGCAGTAGGAGATTTGCAAGAGTATACATTTTGAAGGGACTTGCAGAGAAGGACTGATGCTGACAAGCCATGATCCCTAATGTGTGCATTAAGGTGCACCTTGAAAGCCCTACTGTGTTTACTTCAACTTTTCAACAGGCATGAAAGTAAATTTTGGTTATGGGTAATTGTTTTCCTCTCAAAGTACAAAAACTCATTGTTTCGTAGCATTGCTATTACATGCAAAGTATTAGAGGACATTTAGATTTATTTTACATTCCACAAAATTATGAACCTCACCAAGTGTCTCTTCACACTCGTACCATATTAGTAATTGCAGTGTTGAGAAATAAGTCAGACTAATAACACATTGTAGTGTGTCAATTACTTTGTCAACTCAGATTCTAGAGAATGCGCTGTGTTGATAATCATTATTCTATAGCTGAAATGATCTTTGAGAAGGACTTTGATCTCTATCACAAGAAAATAAAACACCATAATCAGGTGAATTGTGAATCTATTTGTAGATTTTCTGTTACTTTTATGTTCCCTAAAGCATGCAGCAACATTGTATTTCAGTTAATATACATTAATAAATTTTTTGACACACCTAGCCATCTTAAACTGGACAACTAGCAACCAATCTGTCGGATACCGATTGTTTTCTAATGCACCTTTTTCTATTTCCAAAGCTTAGTCATCCAGTGGAGATTTGTCAACCGGGTTCAGAAACAGATGAATGCTTTCCTTGAGGTAGGACCTTAAAAGCATGGTGTCCTCTCATATCGCGAATCCTATAGTATAGTTTGAGCAACGCTTTCCTTTGAGTTGACCCAGCACTTTGATTAGCCGTTCTTTCTGTTTTGTTAAAGATTTTTTTTTGTATCAGTGTACTCTTATAGCTACTATTGCTAACCACTTTTGCTTGTGTGTGGAAAAAGGTACTGCTATTTCACACTCTTATCAAAAGTCTTTAATACTACTGAAAGGATAATAACTTTCGTAAGCTTACATAATTGCATTTGCTGTCAGCACAACATTGGTCTCCTCTCTCAACTAAACCTGAACTCTTAAATATTAGTCACCATGGATCTGGATTAGCCTTATAATTGTATAATACTTTTAAAAATATGTAGGTTTGCATATACTGTACTGATTGGCTGTTACATTAGGCACACTGCATTTTAGGTTGTAGTCTATCTTGCAAAGACATATTGGGAACATGCTGAAAGCGTTCATATGAATGTATTCCGCCATTGCTTACCATTGGCGTTGTGTTTTGTAACTCACATTTGCTTACTTCCTATTAGCTGACTTTATTTGTTTCTGACTGTCCAGCGTGCCATTGTCCCTCCTGTGGAGCATGACCTGTTTACCACCTATCGGACTGGCTCCTTGTATTCTTCCATGAGTGCTCGCTTTCTGAGAACTTTTTTTCTTTTTCATGAAGCACTCCACAAGAGTACATGTGTTTTCAGTTGTCTTTACTCTAGGGTAGTTTAGGGAACAGTAAATGTGCTGTATTTCTTTGCAAAGGTTTCCAGTCTTTCTGCTTGACTGATTCTACTTCTCTCTGCCACTACCAGTTCATCAATCTCTAATGCCTGCGAGCAACAATTTTGTGTCTGAGCTTTTTATTTTGGTCAGTTTTATTTACTAATAGCCTAACTTAAACAATCATTTGCGTCAATGTTACGCCCATATCATAGGTGCTGGAAGTAGGGGAGTGGGGTTTGTTGAAGCACCCCAGAAATAACCATGCTGGGGTTTAGAAGTGAATGAGCAATAAACAGGCCTTTAAATACGCTTTTTATCTTTTCACATTTGCTATCCATTCAAATACAGAGGTGAAATGTCAGGCGCTTTCTTGCAAGGGAGGTTGCCATTTACTTTTCTTTCTCTGACTGCAAAGTGAAAGGTTTTATGTGAAAATCTTTTTGGGTACTTGGAGGGTGACCGGAAAGGCAGTAGAATGTTATTTTTTTATAGCCCACAACAAAATTTAATGCCAGGAAATATTTCAAGGTGTATCAAAATAAGGAAAGCACAAATGTAGCACTTTTTTGTGTGGTAATTCTGAGGTGTAGCGGAAACCAATATTTTAATACGATCAATACAAATAAATACACCATGTGATTCCGTTTTCCACATATTCTTGTTTGTGCACTGTATAGTTTTGTCAGTAACACTGTATGTCTGTGCGAATGTAATGGTAATTTCAGTTAGAAATGTTTTTTCTGTAATGGCAGTGTGCTACCACACCATGCATACTCCACTCTACATCACTCTACATCACTCTTCCTCACTCCACTCTGACACTCCACCCTACGCCACTGTACCCCGTCTGACACTCTACACCACACCACTCTGTCACTCCATTCTATGGCCCTTAACTCCATTCCACAGCACTCTCCTCTATGCCACTCTGCTCTGTAACAGTGTACTCCGCTTTACAACACTTTACACCATGCAACTTCACTGTATACCATGTCACACTACAACACTCCACGCTTCGACATTTCACTCTACTCCATGCCACTCTACTCCACACCACTCTCCTAAACCACTAACTTTTAGTCCTGCTGAACAGCAGCCACGCTGGTGTACAACATTGCTAAAACACATTGGCAAAGCCAATAGCTCTCCCATAGGTGAGACCCATTGGCTTTGCCAATGCTTCTTGTTCCATGTTTTGGATATGTCTTTGTGTCTAACTTCATATCTCAAAATTTTGCTCTCACTCTTACACTTTCTCTTTCCCACCCTCTATCTCTCACTGTGTATCTCTGTCTCTGCTTTGATGTCTCCTTGCTTCTCTAGCCATTGTGTTCTGTCTGGTTAGCTCATTAGCTTCCTTTGTATTTCTCCCTTTCTGTCGGTTTTCCGCACTTCTTCTTTTGTTAAATCTGCCTTAGTCCACCATTTGAGACTGGACAGCTAACTGGCAAGATTTAAAAATACAGAAGGGTCACAAGAAAAGAACATGTCTCCACCTAGACTCTTTAAGGAGCTACCCTGGCAGTTATATTCTTTCTCACCTTAACTTCAGAAGGAACTCCAATCCCACCTCTTCATCCGGTTTTTGCTCAAGCCAAACTTGTGTTCCACAAAGTCTGCCTCTCTTGTGCCCATGTTACCCTAATTCTGCCTTAAATAAGCAGGGATGTGCAATTCCAATAGCCAGACGCCCAGGGCATATTGTTTGGGGTCAAGGGCAAGAAGTTTTCATGTGTATTTTGTCCTGGGCACAAGTAGGCCCATCCCCCGTGCAGCACAAACCCTTTGGTTGCCAGTTCGCAATACCACATTATGGTTCAGGGAAGGACACTGTCTGCAGTTACGGTAATTTTGTGTCCATATGTTAGTGCTTTTTAAACTTGTATCTATGGTTCATTATTTGAAAGCCTTATTTTAAGGGTGAGCGCTCTAAGCAAATGTTGTGAGCTCTTACTGCGCTACTGTCAGTGGTTGCAGTATAAAGAAGTGTATAGCCATATGAGGCTATGTATAATGCTCCCAAAATGCTCTCTGATTTGATGCAGATATTTACAGCAGCTTGAAAGCAAGATTGATGATTCTTTGCTTTCAAAATAAAATGTTCATAAAAAATGAAAGCAATAAAAAAAATATATTTCGCTGAACTACTGTAACATTTTAGGAACCATTTCTTTACAGCATCATTTAGTGACGTGTTGATGCATGCTAGTATTTTCCCAAAATATTC
Organism: Lissotriton vulgaris; assembly: GCF_964263255.1. Lineage (NCBI taxonomy): Eukaryota > Metazoa > Chordata > Amphibia > Caudata > Salamandridae > Lissotriton > Lissotriton vulgaris. The sequence continues at coordinate 289,927,944 of NC_141689.1, forward strand.
ATAATGGAAAATCAGTGTAACCAGTTTCAATAAGATTATGGGAAACAAAAATAAATAAGTGAAGCCAGTGGGTCTGAAATTGGTGGTCAGCTTTTTAGTTTTGTCAATGTGTGAATTGTTTTTTAAAGGTTTTTGTAAACCCTTATTGGTGTAGGAGCTTCCAGGCACTCACCCTTATAAAAAAAACATTGGCATAAGCAAAAATTGTTTTGGTCTCAAAAAGCACACACACTGCCACAGTAGTTACTGGCACTGAACAAAACTATTTTGAGTTCCGATATGCTCCTTTTCAAAGAGCAGAATGCGGCCACTGACAGTGAATTGAAGCCAGCCGATACAGATAGAGAAAGCTTTTTAATAAATGCGAAAGGTCTTGGTCAATGGTAGACCAAATTAGGGGCCTAACTATTAAAGAAAGTCTCAAAGGTGCACCCATGGTGTATGTCCTTGCATTAAGTGTAGATATACGGCTTTCACGAATCCCCTAGAATTTACAGAAGTGGGACAAGAAATAGTACTCCTAGAAAATATTTGTGAACTGCATTTTAACATGAGCAAATGTGCATGTGTAGATTTGCTCATGGGAAAATCTGAGTATTTGCAAGTTCACTTTCCTTCCAACCACTTTTTTCTCAACTCTGAAAGAAGGTTTACGTCTGCCATTGTCAGGAGTAAATTTCCAACATTTCTCAGTATGGGAAAAGATTAGGGAAGAGTTGTTGAAAACCCTTAAAACATGCAATTTAGTTGGTTTGCACAGACTCTAAAGAGCATTATAACCCTGTAACTATTGCTTACCACTACCTTCAGCACCAGTATGTAGATCTGCAGAAACGTGGCAACATAAGGGGATTGCAGGTATTCAAACACTACTATGGTCTACATGAGCCCCCTCGCGGCCATCGTACGCAAACACAACCTCAGCATAATCTCCTACGCCGACGACACCCAGCTGATCCTCTCCCTGACCAACGACCCCGCCGCCGCCAGAGCCAACCTGCACGTAGGGATGAAAGAGGTAGCCGAGTGGATGACGACCAGCCGCCTGAAACTGAACTCGGACAAGACGGAGGTCCTCATCCTGGGCTCCTCTCCCTCCGCCTGGGACGACTCCTGGTGGCCTCCCGCCCTGGGCACCGCACCCAAACCGACAGACCATGCACGCAACCTGGGCTTCATCCTGGACTCCTCCCTCTCCATGACCAGGCAAGTCAACAACGTCTCCTCGGCATGCTTCAACATCCTACGCATGCTACGGAAGATCTTCTGGTGGATCCCCACCGAGACCAGGAAGACCGTCACCCAGGCCCTCGTCACCAGCCGACTGGACTACGGCAACGCCCTCTACGCCGGGACCACCGCCAAGCTCCAGAAGAGACTCCAGCGGATCCAGAACGCCTCAGCCAGACTCATCCTCGACATCCCACGAACCAGCCACATCTCCGGACATCTGCGAGACCTTCACTGGCTCCCCGTCAACAAAAGAATCACCTTCCGCCTCCTCACCCACGCACACAAAGCCCTACACGACCAAGGCCCGAGCTACCTCAACAGCCGAGTCAACTTCTACGCTCCCAAACGCCACCTCCGATCAGCCAACCACGCCCTCGCCGCCGTCCCCCGCATCCGAAGAGCGACTACAGGAGGAAGGTCCTTCTCCCACCTGGCCGCCAAGACCTGGAACTCCCTCCCGACCGACCTGCGCCTGACCCAAGACCACCTCTCCTTCAGGAAGAAGCTGAAGACCTGGCTGTTCGAGCAGTAACGGCTCCCCCCCCCCCCCCAGCGCCTTGAGACCCCACGGGTATGTAGCGCGCTTTATAAGTGTCACTGATTGATTGATTGATTGGTATGAACTTTGGCATAATCAGAGAGGCTATATCAGACCTCTTATATAATGAGATTGCTGCCATTATTTGTCGCCACACTACATGACGAGTGGATTTTGTTAAAGGACTAGTAGATTCATGAAGCAACCTGTCCCATGAACAAGATATTTTATTAAATTCCACATTCCTGAATAAGGATCTTTGCTACCTCTGTTCAACCAATTTCTTCACTTTGTATTTTATCATGTGTTCGGACTACCAAAGAGTCCAGTGTACAACACTGATGCCTTATAGAGCTAGAACTGTGTAATTAAGAAGACCTTAAATTAAATAAATATTAAAGTAAGGGTTCTTCCCACACCTTAGTAAATTATACGTGCCGATCTATGCATGGTATATTTTGGTTAGACAAAAAAACCTACCATAATGTGGCTTCGTTTACATGCATTGCTTTATATTCGGCATTAGGACTAACTACGGAATATTCCAATCTTTTTAGCTCGCATTATGCCAGGTTAATGATCTTCATAATTCTATGTCAGTGTTCTACAGTGTACTTATATTAGGAGCCTATCTAAAAAAACATATTCCTACCTGCTTACTGGTTTACTACTTGCATCGCCTACTTGATCTAAAATGTCTTGGCTGCTCGTGCTCCACCAGTGTCCACAAGTGTGTGATTACAGAGGGGATAGACTGCTGCTCTACCCAGCTGCCTTTTTGGGAATAAAATGGATTTAAAAGGTTCTGCTACAACCTTGGTCTGAGCAGCACAAATGAAGTGAAACGACTGGAGGGTGGCTTCTACTTATGCAGAATACTGATCTGCTTTTTAGCTCCTGCGATTGGCAGAAGTGCTATGATCCCAGCTGTCTTCATTGTGCAGCATTCCAGTCTGCTGCTCCATTGGTACTTTCTGGTAACCATATTTCCACAGCTTTGAAGCTGCTCCATGCAGTCCCCTTTTACGTCTCGCCGGAGAACTGTGTGAGCAACTAGAAACAAAGGCCAACATTTAGAGGAAGGGGAACGGGACATCGAACCTTGCTTCTCTGCGACATCTCACTCTAGTTACTGATGTCATTCGTCCAGTAATTTTGAATACTCTAAACGCCTCTAGTACCTCGGGAAAGGTGTATCCAGCTTGGAAATGTGCTCAGGTCAGAGCCCTGCTGAAGAAACCTAATTTGGACATCTCCAACATGGCCAATTATCTCCCTATCTCTTTTCTTCCCTTGTAGTGTAGTTCCTATATTCCCAATAGGCTCTGCGCATTGGAATAATATATCCTATAGATTAGACGTAGGACGGAGGTCGACTGGGTCTCTATCGAATATATTAAGCTTAATAGTGAGTGCCAGCTAGCTCAGAGGTCACTAGAAACTCTCTCGAAATGATAACTTTGTTTCCCAAGAATAAGAAATGTATCTCTAGAGTCGCGGAAAAAATAGATAAGTATTTCACTCAGTCACTCGTGCATGCTTCGTTTCTACAGAGTTGCAGAGAAATAGAGAGACGGGCGTTTTCAGTAAAAGGTTTATTGAAAAGTCTTCTTTCTTATGCAAGGAAAGTGAACTGCTACAATCGTAATGCAGAATGCGAAGTACAATGTGTACAGCGAGAACAATATTATAAATAGGGCTCCCAGTTTTCCGTTTTTACGGATTTATACATATAAATACAGACGGAAATCGTTATTTCCTTTGTCTGTATTTATATGTATAAATAGCAAAATACTACTAAATGTTGCTGCACGCTCTGCCGTGCTCCAGTGAAGAGTTTCCTTGCCACGCCCCATTCCAGGAAATTCCTTGCAATACTTCAATCAGGGTCTTATACTGCCCTCATGTGGGCCTATGGGCGCAGGGTCTTTCAGTCTCGATCGTGCCCCTCAGCCTTTCCTGGTCTGATCATAGAGTCACTGTGTGAGCATTCCAACACCTCCGGCCCCTCCCTCATAACTTTTGGCCTTTATTTTGGGGGCTCACCTGCCTATTCATGCCTATTGTTTGCCTGCACTACAGACAACTGTTTCCCTGCACTACGGACCACCAGGTGTAAAGGCGCCTTCCTGTTGCCACCGTCTGCTTTATCTCTGCGCCAGCCTGCCGCCATTCCTATTCACACAGTAAGTCTCTAACGAGTCGGAATTGCTTGTTGTGGTGGCTCTGCTTACAGTGCGTGGGCCGCACAGTTGGGGGCATCACCTCGGCTCTCGAAGCACAGGCAGCAAGTGGAGGAGCGACTGAATCACCCTGGGTGCCCCTGCACGGATTCACCTGCCAGGGGCACGTGAGCATGTATGGTTTCTCTGCCAATGAGCTGGCCTTGGAGGTGTAAGTGTTTATTTACGCATCTCTCCAACCGTGATTCTCTCCTCCGTCGTCCCGCTTCACATTCTACCTCGACTGACCTTGTGTTGTGAAGTACCCCCACCAGGCCTTCACTGCCCGCCCCCCACCCCATCCCCCCACAAGTCTCTTACCAGCCCCCTTCTGAACTCGCCCAAACCAGGAATGCACAAGCACGGGTGCTTGTAAAACACGAACTCGAGAGGCACTTTTTTTATTAGATAGCTCACAGAAGCGTGTCTATCCTTTATTGGGCGCTCTGTGTCTGTTTAAGAGATCCCAATCTGTACTCTGTTTTTAATACCTTAGTGCCAGGGGCGGGGGCGGTGCAGGGACCACCGGGGTGGTCTGGTCAATTCATTTATTTTTAAGTTTGTATGTAGAGCAGGACGTTGTTACCAGGGTGTAAAAGTAACTCAGACTTTTATCGTGCATGTTCCCCTAGAGAAAGGTTTTAAGATACAGCTGACTTTAGAGACAGTTTTTGAATACATATCCACATGAGTTAATCGGAAGTGGAGGGTGGAAGTTTCACACCAATCGCGCTTTTCCCTATAGCGTTCATATATTTATTTAAGGTTTTTGTGCAGACCACATCACGTTACCTAAGAGAACTTTACATTGGAGAGATGCAATGAAGAGAAACTAGTGAGCATACATACATAAAGACTGTATATTTAGAAATGCCATCTTACCCACACGTACACTTATCCCAGAGAACAGGCTGGATTAGAGCAGCAAACAGAAATTCTTAGTTTACAGTGGTTCCTGTTCAATGCTAGATATTAAGGTCTAATCTAGAAACAATGAGTGACTACGGAAAGTGTTATGTGGGATGTTCTAGAACTACAATTGAGAACCAGGCATGTCCAAGGTGTGAGATATGGTAACTGTGTAATTTTGTGTTCAACTAGGAGAGCTTACATTCCTCTTGAACGTGCTGTTTTTAGTGACCTTTCTCAGGACGGAGGAATGCTATTCCACATCTTGGTTGCTGCCCAGAGAAGGATTGGTGAAGATGTTTGCGCTTTTTGAATTTAGGGGGCCGATGTGCATTGTCAATTTAAATAAATGCGGAAAAATACTAGCTGTAGCGGCGTCTTTTCCTTGTAGCAAAAATAAATGTGGATAAATACAGACGGAAATGGCAAGAAAATACATACCATAAAACCGGGAGCCCTAATTATAAAATAATACTGTAAGAGCATTGTATGGTTCCTAAACCATATATAAATACATACATACATAAATAACAATGACTAAATTGGTGTTTCTAAAATACGCCTACCCCAATGTACCTAACCTAATTCTGATATGCGGGAAGAAGTAAGTATTATGTAGCATAGGTTTTAGTTGTCTTTTGCCAATAATCTATTCAAGATTTCTCTAGGTTCTATTCAGCTCCATACCTTAGTTTAGAATAAAGGAGGTCTGGTATCTCAGTCTCTGGACTCGATTTCCAGACACCCCGCAAGGGCAGCTTGGAAAAACTGGAGCTGGATTCTCGGCGAGAGAAAGGCAGTCTCTCGAACAGTCCGTTAGCCGGAGGGTCGGCTTCCTACGGCACTTGCTGTAGCGAGATAGCTTCTAGCAAGTAGATAGTCAAACTGCTCCAAACCACTGTGTCTTGCTAGGGCAAGTGAAGGTATATTTATATCTTGAAGGTGTCTAGGAATGCCATGTTTTGACGTAAAGTCGGGCATAATAACGTCAGGAAAGAACCTCTAGGGAATAGTCGTTCTTTGAAAAGTACATGAGTTCTTGGATAAATCAATATTCAAGTAAGGGAAGGTTTCTGACTGTTTAAGCCTTTTTTTCTAAGAAATCGTTGTGACGTTTGGTACGGGTGGAAGTAACCATGCCTCAATTTGGTTTGCATGGGTTACCTCTAAATAAGGGCTTGATTTCTATGCCTATATTAGGGCAACATGAATTGTACCTATATAAGGGCATGAATCGGGAAATTTCACTCGGAGCCTAAAACGCCACACCCTGGCTGAGCAAGTTGACTGAGAGACATATAAACCCTTCTCTACTCTAGTCTACTGTTTGAAGTCCAATAACCTTCTCCATGACTCCCAGACAAGATTCCGTCCCAAGCTTGGGACAGGCACGGCCCTTTTGGCAGTAAAAGAAGAAGCAAGGAGACTTTTAGATCAAGGCGGCTCTGCAGCAATAATTTTGCTAGACCTCATTGCCGCCTTCGACACTGTAGATCACAACATCCTCCTTGAGCGATTAAAAAACCTCGGAGTGACACACCGGGCTCTCATCTGGCTCCAGTCCTTTCTAAGGGACAGATTTATTCATGTCTCTGAAGGTATTGCCACCTCAAACCGATGGCCTCTTAGCTGTGGGGTTCCTCAGGGCTCCTCCCTGAGCTCCCTGGCGCCTTTGGCTGAGATAGTGCTGCCATTCGGCATAAAAATCATTAATCTACGCAGATGATATCCAACCGGTGGTGGCACTAAACCACCCTGAGGGGTCATTTTGCGCTCTGGGCACTTGGCTAGAGGCGGTAGCCGACTGGGTGGCACTATCCCACCTTAATCTAAATGGGGACAATACCGAATTAATGTTTCTGGGCAAGTCTCCTTCACCCTCCCCAGCCTTTTTTTGGCCGACTTGTCTTGACACTATGCCTGCCCCAAAGCACCAGATCAAGAGCTTAGGTGTGTGGCTCGACAGTTCCCCCTGTTTTATTCACCAAGCCATTAAGCTCTCGGCTACCTGCTCTGGCCTGATGAGGATGTTAAGGAAAATTCTTCCTATATTCTCCTTTCAGGTGCAGAGGATTATGGTGCAAGCCCTTATCTTGTCCCGCTTGGACTATGGGTACGCCCTTCAGGCCACCAGCCATAAACTGCAAGTTTTCCAGAACTGTGCGGCTCGCCTACCCCTTGAGATCCCTCGGAGACAATCTGCAAGACCCGCACTGAGGAAACTTCACTGGTTGCTAATTCAGTCCAGAATACAATTTAAGGCCATGTGCCTGGCCCACAGAGCCATTTGGACAACTGGGCCTGCCATAACCCTTCCTCTGGTCACTCCTTACCAACCTTCTAGGAGTCTCCGCCTTCCTCGCTACCAATCGGAAAGTACTGAGATCCAGATGGGGTTGACGTTCCTTCTCTTGGAATGCCTCTAATTACTGGAACTCTCTTCCCCCTACTCTTCGTAGGGAACCTAACCTACAGACTTTCCATAAACTCCTTAAAACTCATCTTTTTACTTCCACCCACTAACTTGCTGTGCCTTCTGTTTTTCCGGTCCTAAGCGCTACAAGGCCTCACGGTAGAAATGCGCTATATAAATCCAATTGCATTTATTCATACATCTGTCCCATTTGCCCATTTCACGTTTGTTGGCTCATTATGAACATGAAAACAGCCATCATACAGCTCCAGTATTAGATAAAACTTCTCAGAAGAGATGCTGCCTTGTAACATAGCATCAGATGCCCTGCTTTATTTAGGACAGCCCGTCTAAAGCCATGCCCTTAGTCTTAATTCTAAACCATATTAGTCCCCAATACGAAAATTATACAGTTATCCTGCAAGCAATGGGACAAGCCTGCCAGCTTTTCTGGGACATTGTTTTTTACCCCCATGATTGAACAACAGTGTCCCTTAATATGAACTAGTTTTCTGTCCGCAGAAATTATATTTTTAGTTTTTGTGTATTCACTGGAGCCGTACAGCACTTCATTATGACCGTACTAACAGGAATTTGATAAACTGTAACTGTACAGATCAACACTTCAAGCATTGGTAATATTCTCTTGATGCATATTTCAATGATATGCTTTGCATTATGTACCAGCATTCTCATCTAATTCCAGGACCCATGACCATCTAAACATTTCATGTTTGCTGGCAACTTTATTAATAATCCTATTCATTGATACTAAGGCATTGGCTGGTAATCCAATGTGCTGCGAAACCTATTTAGCTTTACCTCCCCTATTATGACGGATCTCTTGACAACCAATCAAGTGATTTTGCATTGTTAATCCCATCTTCTTATTCTGGATCAAGAGGACCAATTTCCCATCCCAGCATTTGGAAACAACCTGTTCGTAGCATGTGTGGCAGGAAATAAATATGCTCTGCATGCACGCTCCTGCCTTTAGTGTTGGGCTTGGACATTCGAGTTGCAACATATGGTTGTACCTGCTTCCTACTTTGGTCGACAATACACATGAGAACAATACCATCTTAAATTGTTTTTTTGCCATTGCATTCAGATGTGGACCGAAAGGGGAACAGAGTTTCTTTCCCTTAAACAATTTTAGGGCCCGCAGGGTTCAGTTGCAGCACTGACGTATTGGAAAAAAAGTCTGCATTTGAGTAAACTTCCATCATGCTACTTCACCTGACACCTTCGCAGGAAGCCTAGCTACTGATCGATGCCCAGGGACCTGGGGCCCTCATGTGTCCTACCTCGACACCATAAAATATAGGCCAGACGGGGGTCATGTAACTGACATCCTTCCAACATAGTTCCGGTGCCATTCGAAGTTGCATCATCACAACATCAGCAGTCTGTGCCTTTTTCTCGACAACCATGCCGCCTGCAAATTCTTTCTTGCCTTCCGCTTCAAGAAGACCCTATCGTAGTGCAGTAGTAGTGAGAGGCATTGAGCACTCCTCAAAATGTACCATCAGACATTCCCTGAGATTGTACATCTTTGCGAATGATGAACCATTTGGCATCAGAGGAGGTAATGATGTAGGTCCATCCAACATCCTGGCGGCGCAGCCATCGCCTAGCTCCTAGGGAGTTTCCTCAAACGGCTCCGAACACAAAGAACAATAATAAAAGGTAGCAGTGTGGAAGAAAGCTGGTCCTCAAACAAAGGCTCATTCATGAGGAAGAGGACTCCCAAGTGTGGATGTACAGTCCAATTTTAACGGCATGATAAAATCTGTCCCAGAGAATTTCCAGGAGCCAGTAAAGGCGAGGAAGGTAACGCCTAGTATGGAGAAAAAAATACAAGTTCTCACCCAGCGACCCTCTCTACATCAAGGTTCAGGTCTCCCCTGCGGCCTTGGTGGTCCACCCCTTTCACAACCATGCCGCCTGCAAATTCTTTCTCGCCTCCCGCTTCAAGAAGACCCTATTGTAGTGCAGTAGTAGTGAGAGGCATTGAGCACTCCTCAAAATGTACCATCAGACATTCCCTGAGATTGTACATCTTTGCAAATGATGAACCATTTGGCATCAGAGGAGGTAATGATGTGGGTCCATCCAACATCCTGGCAGCGCAGCCATCGCCTAGCTCCTAGGGAGTTTCCTCAAACGGCTCCGAACACAAAGAACAATAATAAAAGGTAGCAGTGTGGAAGAAAGCTGGTCCTCAAACAAAGGCTCATTCATGAGGAAGAGGACTCCCAAGTGTGGATGTACAGTCCAATTTTAAACGGCATGATAAAATCTCTACCAGAGAATTTCCAGGAGCCAGTAAAGGTGAGGAAGAAGTATGGAGAAAAAAATACAAGTTCTCACCCAGCGACCCTCTCTACATCAAGTTTCAGGTCTCCCCTGCGGCCTTGGTGGTCCACCCCTTTCACAAGTGAGCTTTGCCCAAGCCACTCTGCTTGACAAGGAAACTAAAAGGTGACTCTGAGTAGAGATAGAGACCACCACACACTGCTGCAGAGTTCTGTCTGACTCTCTCACAGGCACGACCGGTCTCAATGGAAGGAGATGCAGGAACGTCTGAAGCACCTAGCAGCTGAGTCCTCAAAGAGTGAGGAGGAAATGGTGTCCAAGGACAAAATATCTTGAATACCATCATTCGTATTGCACTTGACGCTGCTGTCATGGTCTCCAAGGGTATTTTCACTAGCATCCTCCTCAGAAAGACCTGTCTGGCTTAGCATTTCTGAGTTCAAACCCAAAGTTCAACAGCATCGCCTAAGCTGCCCGTTTTATGGGAACATCTCTTTCGCCCCCATGTTGATGAGATGCTTGAAAAGATAAAAAAGGGCCACAGTGTTACCAAAGGCAGCAGCACAACTTTCACCAGTAGGAAGGTAGGAGTTACACTTAGAGAGCATTTGGGGGAAACAAGTCCATCGCACTCCTCCCCTACTTTTAGGCCAAAGAGATTCCCTACAGACTGTCTCGTCACCTCAATCACCAGGATCTCAGTTTTGTCACCATTGAGTTTTATAACACTTTATACCATCCATGTCTGGACAGACCACTGTCTTTGAGGCTGTTGGTGTTACTAGACTTTTGATTTCAAAAAGTTTTATTGGTTGTTTCAGCATGAACATACAATGAGTAGATCAAGTAGCATAAGTAGAGTCAACATTTTACAGGTGAATATTACAGTACGCTACTTTACAGCAAAAAGAGAATGTCAATACAAAAGTACAGAGCTGATATCTTGTCGAATGTGTTGGTGCATATACCTTATACTCAACAACATTTTAGTCATAATCAATTTACTCAAACATCATTTTACTCAACATAAAACACCATGATATATATTACATTGATGGGAATCTGCAGACACATGCTAGTGAATTGTGGACGGTGTGGGACCAGTTTAAGGTGGCTTATGTGTCGTGAAATAATTGTCAAGAGTTGACCACAGTTTTCTCGTGGGAGGGCGCCACGCTGACTGTTGGAGTGCTACATTATCGGCACCACGTAGGCTGATTATCCAATTCAGCCACCCTGCGAAGTTGGCTTTGCTGGTATCTTTCCAGTTACTAAGGACTGTCTTGACCGCTGCTGTAAGCAGGAGATCAAGTAACGCCTTATCGTCTGCATTAAGGGAAGGGTCCTGGGAGAATCCGAAAACTAAGTAAGGAAGCTCTTTAGCTGGTGTGATGTTGAAGAGTCTTGAGAGAAACTCGAATGTCTTCTCCCAAAAAGGTGCCACACAGTCGCATTCTAGGATAATGTGTGATAAATCACCTTCCGCACGTTTGCAATTCCAGCAAAAGGCGTCTGGGCTGATGTTGTGTGCAAATAAGCGCGCCGGAGTCCAGAAGGCCTTATGAAGGAGCCAGTATTTGGTCTGGGATAGTGTAGGGCTGATTTTGTGTCTCGTGCAAGATTCCCATGTACTGGTCCATTCTGTTTCTGTGATTGGCCTGGACGAGAGATTATTCCAGAATTGTGTGATTGGGTCAGTGAGGTTAGATTGTTGGGGGCGACTGAGTCTATATAGAAAGGAAACCTGATGGCCCAGTCTGTTTAATCTGGCAAGGTAGGGTGGGAGGGCGGGTGGTGTCAGGGAGAGTTTGGTTTTGGACAGTGCTGCTTTTACGTTTAAAAAGTTGTAGATTTCTATTGGTTCAAGATCATATTTGTTTTGCAAGTCAAGTGTTACTAGACTTTTGATTGTCAAACCTCAGTGAACTGAGTGTAATTTGTGTTGTAGGGTGCTTTAAACCCAAATGACGCTTTTTCCAGTTCACAAAATAAGTTTGAGACAATTGTCCCTTAAACATTCTAAAACAATAATAAGCAGTTACATAATAAGACATAATAAAACCAGAAGTACACAAATAAAACGCCTACTTATTCTAGACTATTTTTAAAACACTGCCTAACAAAAAGCCTTAATTATGAAATTCCTACTGCAACATCCATAAAACGCGTTTCAGATAGTAGCCCCATTGCATCCGACCTCGAATATGTTTGCTATTTTAAAAATCGGGGTCTTATAAACATAAAACAGGCAGACTTATAAAAGAGGCAGTCCATAAGAACATGACACAAGGAACATTTCGCATTCAGGAGACACAGTTCAAATTGTTTTTCATCTCAAACATCATTATGCCATTAATACTTGAGGAAGGAGTGTTACTGCCCAGCCTCAATTTTAAAATTTCATTGCGTAGCTTTAGTTCAGGTAAATAAGCCCAATAGGGAAAAACAGCTTCCCTGCCAAATATGAAGCTGATGGAAGGTTTATCCCTCAAGTAGGCCATATCCGATGTACAGTCTACCTTTATAGATGATTCCCTCAGAATTGGTTTGCATGGAAAGGTAGTTTGGTTTCAAATTGTACCCCATAAAGCATGAATTATTTCAAGCCCTCTATCCTAAGCCAAACATCCCTTGCCCACTTCCTTTCGCTACCAAGAATTTCTTCCCAACATAATCTAGAAACCTTAAACACTTCTTTATATAATATAGCATATTGAGAAACCTCAAAATGTGTGAGTTTCCCTGCAAATACCAAGGAACCGAATTCAATTCCTTCCTTATGCTCTGTATCATGTTTCCTGGTGGAAGCGATAATAACCTTCTTAGGACACCCCCTTCACCACATCCCAGTTACAGGAGGGCAAGAATCTCTGCCCCATATAGCACCGGGGATTGGAGTGGTTGGGGGGGGGGGGAGGGGAGGGGTATTTTCCCTTCATAGGTTTCAATGAGAGGAATGAGTGCTAAGCCCCCCCATACCTCTGGTGAGCATCCCCCTTTAAATTCCTAAAAAAAAGTCCACCCTAAGTACTTAGAGAATTCCACCACTTAATTTGCCAATGAACTGAAACCCCATTCCAAGAAATTCTGTTTACCCATGTTGCTTTAATGTCCCCTTGCCATCCCTATGTTGCTTCGATATGCTACCCTTCTTCTTCTTGTTGGTTCTGTGTCCCCACCCTTCCCCTGGTTGCTTCCGACTCACCCCCTGTTGCTTCTCCTCCCCACCAGCTAAAACCACAATAAAAGCATGCTTTTGGGCTTTACATGTTGTTACTGATCTGACTCAGATTGTTAACTAAAAATTAAAAAAATGCGGCCGCAGCATTTTGTAGGTGGAAGCATGGGTGGTGCGAACACCTACAAAATTGTTTTATTTTTATTTTTTTACTTTTGCCATCCTGCACAGCACAAGGATCATGTGGATAAAAAGCAAAAGACAAAGCCAATAGATCACAAAGGTGAGACCAAATGGCTTTGCCGGTGCTTGTTGTCTATGGCCACTTAGTCTTTGACGAAAGGGTTCCCATTGCTTGGCACAGAGGTTGAAATGGGCGGGATCTGTGGGGCTTAGTGATGACAAAGAATTATTCTTTTTGAGAGGTACAGTAAGGGTGTTAACAGCTGAGCTATGGAGTGCGTACTTTTTAGGATATCTATAAAAAAAGTTTGCACTCTGTACAGTGTGGTTCTGTAGTACTAAAATCTATATTTTGAAAGGGCTTTAAAAAAAAATCTTAAACCTACATCTTTTTGCGCCTTGTGTGGCAGCCTATCTTATACTGTGTGTAATGCAAGGATTTGAATAATGACGTATTCATAGTACTTTCCGTCACAGACTAGTATTCTCGTATCCCTAAAAATACAGGAGTTACCCTTCCCCACTGCACCAAACAGGATTCAATTCTGTGCTTTTCTTTTTACACACTGACATCGGCAGTGATCACATTACCCATTAGAGGGGTTGTAACGTAAAAGTGCATTTCCCACTGATTAGCTTGACTTGCACTTATTTTTCTTTTAAGGTATGTGTTATTTTACATGCAGTTACCTGAAGGCGACAGGTCAACAAAATAGTCACAGCATGTTTTGTTCCTTTTAGCCTCGCTACTGACCCCGGCCTCACTGCCCTGAGAATCACAATTCCGATACTTTTTCTAATTTTGACCGCTAGCTGTGCATGACCATATATGCCAACAGATTTTTTAAAAGAACTAAACCGCTTTATTTTAGGTGCCTCCCACCTGAATTTGCCTCTTTTACAAAGTTAGTCAATGAGGGAAATACATGCCCTGGATTTTATTTCCAAAATCTCCCTATTTGCAGTTTAAAAATGTTGGCACATGTGCATGATCAACAGCACTTTTGTAACAAGAAGCTCCATTACTACACTAGTAGGCATAGTTTCTGTAAATTAAAACATAAGTGAATAAAACATCTATCCTAACGTTACCCATACACAAAACAAAATGATGGCACAGAAATAAAAAAACGATGTTGCCGTCCCCGTCAAATTTTGAGAGTGCACTCATACAGAATTTAGAATGCCTGCGTCACAAATATACAAAGTGTTAGAAATTGGGTCTCTAGTTGGCAGAGGTATATGTACCCAGTCCAAGTAGGTATCACCACTCTAGTCTCGGTAAGGTAGATATACACTGAAAGATAACCTGTGGTCACCCTTTGGTAGCTGGGCACAGAGCAGTCAGGCTCATCTAAAGAGGCAATGTATTAAGAATTTGTGCAGTGAAAACACCACAAAAATACTCAACACTGGTTTAGGAAAATAGAAAATTTTATAAATAAATCAAGACTAACATGACAGAAATCGAGTAAGTAGAAGTTGGGGTATGAATTTTCAAAGAATGAAACTTAAAAGTAATAAGCGCCTCTTGGGTTTATCTGGTCGCACTGAACGGCGACAAAGTCAACAGCTCAAGCTATTCGCAAAGGATCACTGGACAGGGACAAGAACCACGCAGGCCCAGTGAACAGAGTATCTTGATCCTTGGTCGCAACAGCAACAAGCAGGGTGCAGACGAATTGTGCGTCGGTGTCGAGCCCGCAGTTGACTTCATGCGTCAATTTTCTTTACACATTGGCGGTGATGCATCAGGTCTGTTGAACGAAGCGCTGGTTCATAGAGCAACTATTTCGAAGACGATGCACCGGGTAAATTCACGCTGGAGGGTTGATGCCTCAATCTTCTCCATGCAGTGACGGCAATGCGTTGGTTTTGAAGCAGAGCTTCCATGTGCGATGTGTCAGTACCTAGTGTGATGTACTGATTCTACTCCTGCAAAAGGATTGATGCAACGATTCTGTGACGCGCAAGCTGGGTAGGTGTTGATTTCTCTGGTGCACTTTTAGTGAACCAGGCACAGGAGCAGATGTAGATACTTTGATAGCCCTGAGTCTCAACAAACAGGAGCCAAGCCTACAAGCCCTTAGATTTTGCTTTGATTACAAGGCAGAATCCAGCTCTTCTTAGCAGGGTCAGAGCTGCAGAAAAGAACAAGAGAAAAGCAGACCTTCCAGGTAAGCACGCCAGCAGAGTTTCAGTCCTTAATGTAGCACAGCAGTTCTTCTGGTGACCCCTGACCCTGCTTCAGGGCCGGTCACTCCTAGCGTGACTCCCCGTGAGTGAGCCCAGGCTTCCCCCTTCTGCTGCGTTCTTGCCGCTGCCCTGCAGCTAAGTATTCCGCGCTCCATTGTTGGCTCCTCTGTGCCTGCTTATCCTCGCTGTTTGCATCATATTTCTGACTTGCCCCCTCGTGGTTTAGGTTTCTTCTCTGCCTGCATTTTGTCGCTGTTGTTATTATACGTGTCTTGCCCCCTTGTATTTAGACTGTTGTGCCTGTATTTGCCTCTGTTTCCACTGTACTCCTGACCTGCCACCTCGCCTCCGTCTTCCCGCTGTTCCCCGCCGCTGCTCCCCTGCGGCCCGCTCCTTTCCTTCTGTACCCCTTCCCATTCGCCGCCCTGCACCTGCCTCTCAGCTGCTCCTCCCTCCCACTTCGCCATTTAAAGCGGAGCCCACGCGTACAGTAGTGAAAAAACAATGTGGGTGTTTGTCACTAATAGGACATGCAAACATTAAAAGTACATGTTCTACCTTTTACTTACACAGCACCTTGACCTATGGCATGCCTAGGACTTACTTTAGGGGTAACATATGTGTAATAAAAGGGGAGTTTAAGGCTTGGCAAGTGATTTTATATGCCAAGTAGTAGTGGCAGTAAACTGCACACACAGGCCCTGCAATGGCGGGTCTGAGACACGTTTGAAAGGCTACATGTGTGGGAGCCAAAATCAGTGCTACAGTCCCACTAGGAGCACTTAACTTACAGGCCTGAGTATATTTTATCCCACATTACAAGGGACTTACAAGTCAATTTAATATACCATACCAATTGTGTATACACCAATGTTACAATGGTTAGGGGAGAAGCACACTGACTTTAGCACCGGTTATCAGTGGCATACTACTCAAGAGTCCATAGGCCAGCAAAACGAAAAAGCAAAAAGAGGAGGTAAGCAGGCAAAAGCTCTAGGCAAAGACCACCCTAAGGCTGACAGGTCTAACACCAAGGCATTGAGGAGTACCCTCTCACACCAAGGAACATTCCTTTCGTTTGTGAATGCATTTCACTGACATTTCTTTTCATGCAGCTCTTCACTTAGTTTCCTTTAGATCTGCAGTGGTGCAGATGAATGAAATTCATAAAGACACGCACTGGTTGCCATTTTAATGAATATTTCTTTTGGATTAGAGCTGATTACCTTAGTTGTGTACAAAGGAACAATTCACAAATGCCTTTGCTGCGCTTGCATCTATTTTAGATAAAAAGGGAGTAAGTGACAACTGAAAGTTTTTTCAGCTCCAGCAAAGTACTTCTGCTCTTTGGCAGCCATTAAGAGGGATTGTTTTCTTTTAGGTGGGCAGTGAATGTAAGGAGCGCTCTGATGAATTTAGCATCTTTGGTTGTGCAAACATTAATGAAAGCCTCTTGAGCAGCACATTGTATCTGCTGAATTGCTTAGATTTCTGGAACAGTGCATCTTTTAGGAGCCACGAGGGGGCCCATAATAGAAATATAAAGCATTGCAGAGCCTTTACAGTTAGCAGAAATGAATGTTAATGATAAAACAGCAAGTTGTTTATTCATATGAAATTTGGAAGGATAGGAACCAAGAGCAGGCGAGGAGGTTGTGAGTGAGGCTCATGCCCGTGGACCAATGTGCTGGTAATTTACTGTTATCTTCATTCCACCTCCTATCTCTTTTGTTCCGCAGCCTACACTTCCCGTCTCTTTATTTCATACTTGCACATTACTTTTCGCCGCCTCTTTCTCCCTTTGCCATCTTTTACCCATCTTTCTCATCCCCATCATTTCCGTTCCCGTTGTCTCACTTACTCTGGGTCAAAGTCTGATTATGAAAAATAAGTCCTGGGACCTAAAAAAGACAGCCCATTACCTTCAACCAATGTTACCTATGAAGCAGTCTCCTTTCCCTCATTCATAAGACCTTTTGACTGATGAAGATCTCGTCTGGTGGGTTAGTGGACTAATGGTTTCACTCCAGGCATGTGTGTTTATAGTCACAAATTTGAATCTCAGCAGGAATACTCAGGCTTTCATTCTTCCAAAATAAAATAAGTACCATTTAGCTGGGGAGTTTCACCTGTTACTTAGCAACATGATGCCTCGATGGCTGACTGCGGCTTTACAAATGCACAGTTGTTTATGGATTGGAATGAAGGGGAGCCTCACACTTTTATGCTCCTCTATGACTCTCTTAGCTCCTGCCCCGAATAATGATGAATTGCAATGAGGGAGGGATGTACGAGCTTGGATGAGGAAGGAAGATTAAGAGCAATGAAGATGATGGTAAAGTAATAAGCATTTAGCCTCCTTATCCCCTTATTCATCCCAGTCCTTATACTGAGGAGAAGTTACCCAAGTAATTGGTCTTGGACCCAGTCTCAGTCGAACAAATAAAATATTGCCCTAATCTTGGAATATTATGTATTGTAAAAAAAAAAAAACACAACCATGCATAATTTACTTCAGTTACAGTAAGGAAAGAGCCTTAATTCCAAATCCAAAATAACACTTTTTACCTATCGCCAAACGGTAATGTAAAAGGAAACTGTTAAGGTAGCCCAAGTAACTACTCTGTCAATGTCTTTCGTGGAAGCCTTTCCAGCCACAGCCCACGAGAGGGCCATCCCTCAACCAGATGGCTGCATTTTGGGATTGGGAACCTGGTGTATTGAGGTAATAAGAGTTTGACACACTTTAATGGCTAAAGACTCCATTAGCAAGGCAGACCTGGTTCCTTTATGATGATGCAAGGCTTTAACAGAAACTTCTTCCAGCAGCACAGAGCATTCACAAACACCCTGCTGCTGTTCACCCAAAGCCTGGACCAGTTGCTGGCGTCTCTGAGCTCTTTTACAGTAAGAGCACAAACAATACTGCCCATTTACATGGAGGACAGACCCTTCTCCATCCCATAAATGTTAATACTCAACTGTTCTTCATTGCAATTTTTAAACGCCCTTATCCTTTTTTAGCTTGTAGTGAGTGGCAAGACCTATTGATTCCTATACTTCACATGTAGATAGGGAGTACTTTTGCGTCAGCTGCTTGTTATCATTGAATGACTTTATATATCTCACTACTCGGCTCTGATTCAATAGCTTTATTCCCTATTCCTGTGTTTGTCCCACGAGAAGCAGCCACACAGGGTCTTAATTAGTTGAGGTATCCTTCTACTCCTGATCTAAGACCTCGCATTAAAATGCATGTACTGGTCTATTTCGGACCCACTCCCGCTTTCTTGATCTCTCCCCTTTTTTCCACACCATCCCTCCCTTATTTAACCCCACCCATCATCCTCTTGCACACCCAGGCTACTTGCTAATTGTTATTGTCACTCAGGAGTCCTTCTCCAAATATTTTTGACCATTTCAAAATACTGCCATTTGTCTGCATGCTGGCGGGCGCAGCAGATGCTATTCAGCATTTTGTTTTTATGTCCCATGCAATTTATACATGACCATAGAGGATGCACCCACATTCAGGGTAGCCATCTATGAATTGAAAATTAAATGCTTTCAGAGATGGATGTACATTCACAGTAGTCTTCTATAAGCAGGATCTACAAAAATAAGTGTTTCAAGGATGATTTCCATCAATGAACGCCCATCCACTGCAACCCTACTTGAATGCGTTTTATTTTTTTTCAAATCCCGCTCAAACATGCCCGCAGGGGATACATGCACATTCGCAGTAGCAGCCTACCGGAAAAATAACATTGCAGAAGCTGATAGGTTTCTAACCAATACCTATTGGCTTTGCTGGTGCTTGTTTAGTTTGTTTTTACATGTTCTGTAGAAGAAAAGCAGCATCTTCTTATCTAGTGCACCTATGATTTCATGAAATAAGTTATGTGGGAAGCTTTCCTTTCGGTGGGGTTCTCGGTCTAAGTGTCCCATAGCTGATGGGCTTTCCCCTATGTAGCCACATATTGGTTTCAACTATTGAAATTGACTGCTCTACTGATGCATTCTCATATTGCTGATACATACATTTTTTAGCTGTGACAAAATGAAAAGCAGTAATTCAAGCTGGGGTGGATGAATCCAAATCAAGCTGTCCTTCATGAGGCAGATATTGAGGAATCACTGTTATCCAGTATTATGGGTGTCTTTCATAGATTCACATGCCTGAATCATTCCCCGTCGTCGAGATGGGAGTCCCGGTAAATAGAAAAGTAATGTCCTATAGACATACATAGAGAAAAGTAGGCCTAAGGGCCTTGCCTTAGTAGCCTATCTATGTCCTTTTGTAAAAAGGACCAAACTCTAGAAGGTAGCCAATCAGCTACCACCTCCCTCTAGAACCTTCCTGCCAGGAGCCTCAGTCTGTCAGATTTTCTACTGCACGTTGTGCTAGGGAGTCTCCACCTGAGTTCTCCTCAGGATTTCAAAATTTATTTCTTTTCCTCACAGAAATTGAATATTTTCTTCTACAAACAACAATGTCTACTCAGCAGAAGAAAGGACTCTTCAGAGCCTGTTCATCCTGCGGTAAGAAAAGACTGCATGTCGATGACAAGCATGAAACTTGCATCTACTGTCTTTACCCTGACCATTCGGTGAAAGAATGTAGAATATGTAGAACATTTTCTACAAAGACTCTTAAAGACAGGGAAGGAAGACTGCTACTCTGGTTAAGTAGACTTAAAAACAGAGATGATGCAGTATCTTCAGAAGAAGGAGAAATGGCTTCAGTGTCATCCAAGCTGTCCTTGAAGAGGCCAAGGGTGAGTTCCCCTGGCCCTACGGACGTTCCTCCTAAAAAGACTGCCACTAAGTCTTCTAAAGTAAAATCTGTCACGTCTGAAAAGGAAGTTACCACCTTCGGAAAGCCATCTCAATCATCGACGAGTTTGTCGACGCATTCTTCACTAAAGACAACCTATGTTTCCACATCGACGACCACAGTCTCAACGACGATGGCATCATCAGCCTCCTCATCGACGACATCTATAACTCAATCGTCGACGGCGGGTAAGTCTCTGTCATCGATTATTCTTATAAAAAAGCAATTGACGTTACTTAAAGTTCCGTCGACGGCATTGTCGACGACGACGACAACGTCGACGGCGAAACATAAACTGTCGACGCCTGACCGACGACGAAGAAGCCATTAACACCAGGCGCTTCGTCGACGAAGACATCGACGACGGTAAGCGCAACATCGTCGACAAAGGTATCGGCGTCGAGCACGCTGTCAACAAAGGCACCGTCGACGACTACCACGTCGTCGAGGACACTGTCGACGACGAAGGTACCGTCGACGACCACACAATCGACGACAAAGATACCGTTTGCGAAGGAACCGTCGACGAAGGAACCGTCGACGACCTCATCGTCGACACATGAAAAACAATCGACGTCTGCACCGTCGACGACAAAATCGACGGCGACCTCGTCGACGCCGTGGAAAAAAGCTGATTTAATTCCCCCAAACGGAATGAAAAGATTCAGATTACACCAGAAATAACATCACCAAGTAGAGTACAAGGATTACTCCCATCTTGCCTCCTACAGAGTGATGAATCTGAAGACGACCACTATGAGCAAGCTACTAGTCCTTCAGATCTTATTGTAAAGTGCCAGAGCACAGATGAAGATGATGTAGGTATTACAGAAGAGACCGTACAAGAAACGTTTTCCGGAATCACCTGCGGCACCTTCAAAAGAGAAATCTCCATTATCATCCAAAATGCATTCATCTCCAAAAACAAGGCCACCACCTCTGGATCTTACTCAATAGAGAGAACCAGTTCATAATGTTCAGTCATCGGATGACAACGGAGAGGAACCAGAAGAAGGGGAGGTACGGGATGACCTCTCTTCTCACAGGGATGATGAGGATTAAATAGCTCATTCTCCAGCCACACCTGAACCTCAGACTTCAGAATCCTCCCCAGTGGACATTGGAGATTTCCACAACTTGGTGGAAAGAGCAGCCACAAGATTCCACATGGCTATAGAGTCACAAGAAACAGACTGTTTTCTTTATGATTTTAAAGATCCGATCAGGAAGACAACTAGATCTATTCCCATAATAGAACACATATGGGAGCAAGGTCAGCAATTGATGCAAACGCCAGCATCGGTCTCTATAGTAGTGCCCAGACTGGATAAAAAGTACAAAGCGCCATCAACAGCAGCTACCTGCCTTAATGCACACTCCAAACCAGATTCTGTAGTCACACAAGCGGCTCAAAAGATTTCTAGAAATCCATCCTTGCCACTGTCAGCACCACCAGACAAGGAGGGCAGGAAATTGGACAGCATAGGCAAACGCTTCTCAACTACGTCCGCCATGACTGTCAAAATAGCGAACGCCATTGCGTTAATAGGCAGATACAACAGACAATTGTGGGAAGATATCGTCCCATACCTGAAAGAAATACCAGAAGACTTGAAGGAGGAAGTCCAATCCCTCCTAAAGGAAGGACAAATGTCAGCATCAGAGATCATCGATTGCGCAGTAGATGTCGCAATGCCAGGCTTCAGGCAACTGGTAGGTGCAGCAGTATTTAGGAGACAGGGATGGCTCAAGGCAACATCCTTCAGACAAGAAATCCAAACTAAAGTACTGGATATGCCCTATAACGGACAGCATCTATTTGGGGACAAAATTGGCGAAGCCCTACAGGCAATCAAAAAAGACACAGATACTGCACGAGCTCTAGGCACCTTACAGTTCAGAAACCAGTCCTTTCGAGGACATAGAGGCAGAGGCCAGCCCTCTTACAGAGGATCATACCAGGGAAAATCCTCCTACGCATATAATCAAGGCAGATTGCAATTCCAGCAGCGACAGCAGCAACAAGGTCGCCAGACCTCCTATGGGAAAACGAATTTCAGAGGGAGAAACCAGAGGAAACCAACAGGCGGACGCCAATGACAGTTTCCAGCAGCTAGTCCCTGAACCATCTCATTCTTTCAAAATTGGAGGCAAAATATCACACTTCCTCCACAATTGGAAAGCAATAACAACAGATCGATGGGTGATACAATTAATCCAATACGGACACTCATTGGAATTCAGTTCAATCCCTCCAACAACTCCTCCTCGCAAGATCCAACACACACATTTGCGATTACTCCTCCAGGAGATTTCATCAATGTTGAAGAAAGGGGCACTAGAACGAGCCCCATCAGCTCAAAAAGGAAAAAGATTTTATTCCCGATACTTTCTGATTCAACAGAAAAGAAAAAAGTGGAGGCCCATACTAGATCTGAGGGCGCTCAATTCATTCCTAAAGAGCCAATCGTTCAGGATGGTAACCCTTCAGGAAATATTAGGATCTCTAGAGGAAGGAGACTTTATGACGTCCTTGGACCTCCAAGACGCATATTACAACATCCCAATACACAGGCGCCACAGGAAATACCTACGATTTGCTGTAGCAGGACAACACTACCAGTTCTGTGTCCTACCATTCGGCCTAAAATCGGCGCCTCACGTTTTCACAAAGTGCCTCTCTCCAGTGTCAGCTTACCTAAGATAGCAAGGCCACCAGGTCTTCCCCTACCTGGACGACTGGCTGGTGAAAGCACCTTCTATGAAAGCCGCACAAATGTCTTCCAACGCCTGTCTCAATATTTTCGTCAAACTGGGCCTGACACTCAATCGCGAGAAGTCAACCATACAACCCTCCAAAGTTATAACTTTTCTAGGGGCAACTTTAAATACGACATCTTCAACAGCATTCCCATCACTGGAAAGAAAACAGAAACTAATCGCTACGGCCAATGCAGTGATCTCAAAGAACACCATCCGAGTCCGTACTTTCAAGTCCCTTCTAGGGACGATGTTCTCGTGTATACTACTCATTCCTCACTGTCGGCTCAGGATGCGCCCACTCCAGGAGGCACTGACCAAACAGTGGACTCAGTGTACAGACTCTTTCGAGGACCACAAATCACCAAGGCATTACGCTGGTGGAAGACTTCCATCAACCTATCACAAGAACTAACGTTCCTTCTGCCTCCAACTCCACATGTCATAACTACAGACGCCTCTCTAGAAGGATGGGGAGCAGTCCTTTAAGAGTTGCAAATCAGTGGCAAGTGGACGGACCAAGAGAAGAAACTCCACATCAATCTCCTAGAACTGAGGGCAGTGTTCCTATCTCTCCAAGCCTTCCTCCCCCGCATCAAAAACTCAGCAGTGCTTGTGAGAACGGACAACACAACCACAATGCACTACCTAAACAAGCAGGGAGGAACACGTTCTCTGACACTATCTCTAGAATCACAAAAAATTTAGAACTGGCTAGTACTCCACAACATCAACCTCACGGCAGAGTATGTTCCGGGCAAGGACAACGTCATAGCGGACGCTTTGAGCAGACAGAGGTCTCTGTCCCACGAATGGGAACTCAACCAAAATGTTCTAAACAACATTTTCACAACATGGGGGAGACCACAAATAGATCTATCTGCCACCAGGGAGAACGCCAAATGCCGCAACTTCGCAAGTTGGCATCCCCAATCGCAGTCACTAGGAAATGCATTTTCCATCGCATGGCGCAACGTGTTTGCATACGCATTTCCGCCATTTCCCCTACTAACAAGAGTCATTCGGAAAATGAAAACGGAGCACTGCACACTGATTCTCATTGCCCCGTTCTGGCCGAGGCAACACTGGTTCACAGACCTTCGACGCCTCTCAGTCCAACCTTCAATCCATCTGGGACATCATCCATCCCTACTCACAATGTCCAAAGTCAAGTACTCCACCCAAATCTGAAATCCCTCAGATTATCAGCATGGCTCCTGACTACAGAGAATTCTCACAACTAAACATTCCGCAGAGGCGCAAGAATGTCCTAGCAAAGGCAAGAGCTGATAGCACAAACAAAATTTATTCACTAAAATGGAAACGCTTTTGTGTTTGGTGTATGGATAATGACCTCCATCCCTTTCAAATCACTCCGGAACAGCTCCTACCATATTTATTACAGTTGGCACAATCTGGTCTTGCCCAAACATCTATCAGAGTTCATCTGGCAGCCATCTCCTGCTTCACGAGAACATCAAAAGGAACATCGCTATGGTCCCACAGATTAATTAAGCAATTCCTGAAAGGACTCTACAGCTCCTTTCCTCGACCACGCACAGTTCCACCAACATGGCACCTTAATGTGGTACTCAACCAATTAATGAAACATCCGTTTGAGCCCTTCCATAGAGCTGAAATCAAATACATCTCATGGAAAACAGCACTACTATTAGCCTTGACTTCAGCAAGAAGGGTCAGCGAGCTGCAAGCTCTTACCATTCAAGAGCCCTTCATGCAGTTTAGAGAAGATAGAGTGATTTTAAGAGCTAATCCACTCTTCATTCCCAAGGTCCCTTCGGATTTCCACCTAAATGAGCCACTAGTCCTCCGATCATTCTTTCCTAATCCCAGTTTTCCAGCGGAACGATCACTTCACTCTTTAGACCTAAAAAGATGTCTTAAATTCTACTTAGAGTGTATAGGAAGGTGAGTACCCCAATATACCCTTGCGGGCTCGGGCAGAGTTTAATATAATATGAAGTGGCCAGCAAGGGGTTTTTTTTGTATGGAGTTTCAGCACTAGATAGGACTTGTTAAAAGACAATCAAAGTACCTAAACCTGAGTTAAATCAGCGGCTGTTCAGTTGAATTAAAAATCACAAAGTTCTAACAATAAGAAACAGAAGATGTTACCACACTAACATCATATGTACAATAAATGAATAATAAAACATGAAACCAGGATAGTTTGTTTGTCTGAAAAATTATTATTTTGCATTCAAGACAAAAGATATTTATGTACAGAAAATTAGCAATAACATAGGACAGGGTACATACATAGATATACTATGGATATTTAGGGTATTGGTTGCTTTTCCTATAATATATCCAAGAAAACAGTCCAGACTGCTGAGAAAAATGATGAATTGATTTCCACTATTAATCAGGGGAAAAATCAAATGTTGATACAAATCCTACTGTGCAGAATTGGACTAGGTAGGTCGACGTTTCGGTCTTATCTTGATCATTTACAAGACCATCATCAGGACGAAATGATAATATATACAATTGTTGACCCTCTGTAAGAAAAACAACAAAACATTACGGTTTGTTCCGTTACTATTAAATACCTGGTTAACTGCCTAAAAACTTTATAGTTACATCTTTATTTAACAGATTTGTAGACATTATGAAATTATTCTGTTTCTTATTGTTAGAACTTTGTGATTTTTAATTCAACTGAACAGCCGCTGATTTAACTCAGGTTTAGGTACTTTGATTGTCTTTTAACAAGTCCTATCTAGTGCTGAAACTCCATACAAAAAAAACCCCTTGCTGGCCACTTCATATTATATTAAATTCTACTTAGACAAAACAAAACATATCAGGAAAACAAAACAGCTTTTCATTGCCTTCAGCAGACCAAGAAAAGGCATGCCACTTTCTAAACAAAGCATTTCAAGATGGATATCCTCTGCAATTGCATTTTGCCATGATAAAGCTGGACGACCACTACAATCCACAGTTCGAACACACTCCACAAGAGCTGTGTCCACATCGGCGGCACTATTTGCTGGAGTGACCATTCTGGACATTTGCAGGGCAGCGACCTGGAAGTCGCCGCATACATTCACCAGGCACTACTGCCTGGATACAGAACTGATGCAGGATGCAGCTGTAGGCCAGGCTGTACTTCACCATCTATTCCAGTGAGATGAGCCTTCCTTCTTCCCTCCATCCTTTATTGGTATGCACATTTTCTTCTTTTTATATTCACTTGTTGATGATTGCAAATCATATGATATGTATTATCTCAGACTGCTTATACTGTCTCATCACAAATGTGCATAATGTATTGCTCGCTACTCTGATTCAGGCATGTGAATCTATGAAAGACACCCATAATACTGGATAAGAAAAGCGTTACTTACCTGTAACTGCAGTTATCCAGTATTGGTGTCTTTAATAGATTCACATGCAACCGTCCCGCCTCCCCAGGAAGGTCTCCTCTCTCTCTTTCTATCATATATTATGCCTACCTAGCTTGGTGCGTACGAAAATCTGAGAGACTGAGGCTCCAGGCAGGAAGGTTTTAGAGGGAGGTGGTAGCTGATTGGCTACCTTCTAGAGTTTGGTCCTTTTTACAAAAGGACATAGATAGGCTACTAAGGCAAGGCCCTTAGGCCTACTTTTCTCTATATATGTCTATAGGATATTACTTTTCTATTTACCGGGACTCCCATCTCGAAGACGGGGAATGATTCAGGCATGCTAATCTATGAAAGACACCAATACTGGATAACTGCAGTTACAGGTAAGTAACGCATTTCATCAAGAATATTGGAGTTCTCACTGATAAAATTGCCTCTGCTGAACTATTAGTGCTGGGCCTAGCTGAACATCTACATTTTTTTTGTTTGCCAACATGCATAGAGACTGGAGCTTGGTAACTGTGTAATGGTTCTGCTGTGAGTCTACTCCTGATCGACAATGTTATGCATTACTGGGTGCATTTGCTTTGAGGGCCAACATTGTTGCGTGCTTATCTAGGTTCCTGATCGATACTGTGACCTTATGCCCCTATTCGGCCATAAAACCATTTATTCCCTATATTGGCATAACCGTTCAAGTGCGATTTTCTGAAAAGTCATCTCTGGCCTCACACGAACAGAGACACATTCCAGCATGACTCTCTGCTACTTCCTTTGCGACCAATTAGTGCAATGACAGAGCAGCAGCCACTATCTGATATTCCTAGATAACACTCCGAGTTCTTCAACAAGATAAAAACTTAGCAAACCTGGAAATCCCCGCTTGCTATGTTTTGATTAGTAATGGAACTCTAATGAGCAACTGATAACTGTCACTTCCTAGTGACATCTTTAATTGACGTCTTATGTCCAGCAAACTTGCGTCAAACCCGGCACCTGTCAGGTATAAATATTACCAACGTTGCCTTAAGCAATGCGAAGCTGTGAGCTGTTAGCTGTGAGCTACTGTTGCTGATGCCAGCTGCCTGCATGACCCCGTGTTGGTAACAACTAGCACTCTGTCGCTGCAGCCTGCTATCCTGTGGTGGTGAAGCTGCTGATTACCATTATCGCCGCTACAGCGCGAACTATGGTTCAGTACGCTTGAGGAGCCGTGCAGCCGTCCTCTGCGAAGACATCCAGCCGATTCCAGCTGCCCGCGGACGCTGTCCCCCCTCCTTCCTCGACGCGCTGAGAGAAGCCGCTGCCTTTCTCGTGCAGAGAAATCCAGTCCCGGCGCTTCCGGTTTACCCTCGCGGGTGACTGGGATATCGAGAGAGACCCCTGAAGGAGATACCAATCCTCCATCATTCTATTCAGAGGTATGGTGTTGACTAAACCCTTAGAAGAGAATTCTTGAAACAAACCTTGGCAAAACCAACTTAACTTAAGCTACTTACTTGCTCCCCTTCTCACGTGTTAGGCTTAGGTCAGGCACACTGGGGTAGGCTTAGTTAGAAGCACCAGTTGAGTATGTTAGCCTAATGTATATATGACTGTATATATGTTTTATTACTTTTAAACCATTGTATGGCTAAGAAACCATATCAATGCTTTTACAGTTCTATTTCGCAATCCTTATCTTACTGTACGTACTTTTTATAATAACAGTTATTGCAATTGTGGCAATACATTTCTCTTGTACGAGAAGAAAGACTGTTCAATAAATGTTAACCCTTTATTGATAAACGCCCGTCTCTCTATTCTCTACATACTGTGAAAGTAAACTGCACTAGACTGACTGAGTGAAATCTGTGTCTATTGTTTCACACGACCCTAGAGATCGACTCTTGATCTGAGGAGCAAAGTTGTCATGTTGCACGGTTGTTGGAAAGCTGAATCCCTTCTTGTCTGTGCCAAGGAAGCTGATCACTTCCTATGCAGAGAAGAAAGTTTCCAGTGACCTCTGAGCTAGTTGGTAACACAACCCAATTAAGTTTAGCATAGTCAGTGGAGGCCTGGAATATAAGCAGTTCCACGTCGATACTACTGTTTATGTTATTCCAATGCGCAGGGCCTAGTGGGAAACTAGGAACTACACTACATGGCGCCCAACGTTTGGTAAGGCGATAAACTAACGTAAGACTTGTAGAGTAACTCAGTCGTGCATATTTCACACCCCTTTCGCCCGTAAATACTCCAATAGACGTCTGGAGTGGGTGAAAGGTTAAAATCCGCCCGAACTTAGTAGGAAGAGATTCCTATGTAAAGCTCTGGTTTATTCAACGTTGAAGGATACAGTGTTCCAAAATATTGTGCATCTAATCTTTGTCTCCTTGGAGACCTACTCTGCAAAACTCGCATTTTTACAATGCCAGAAAACGGAGCCCCTGGGGCCGCAGTAGATGCGACTCAGCAAGGTCCCGAATACACAGACCCGGGTGCTATTATCATCCCGGTCCAGTTAAGAAGATCTATAACTTTAAAACTTATAGAAAACGGACTGCCACCTCAAGGTGGTACAGTAATTTTCGTGATAGAGGCTCACGAGTATCGGCAGACAGAGGTATTCTATTCATGGATAAACTTTCCAGCGGTAAACGCTATAACACAAGAGTTTCACTATTACAAAATAGAGGAACCTCCGGGAGAGTACGCTCCTTTCGAGGAGGTTGAAATCCCACTTAAATTTCAAGAGCACCTGCTCTGGTTTAATGGCGCCCTAAAACACAATGATCACATAACTAGGCTCGGTCCACTAGGTAGACCAGGAGCCACGTGGCCGGTTCTAGCCAGCTACACACCACATCCTGACATTGCAAAAATGTCTAAGGAAGAGCTGTTAGAACAGCTAAACACATTAATAAAAATACATAGGCAATTAGTCCAATATGTAATGCGGACTGCAACAGTCCAGCCAGCTGTTAATTCACCACAGCTGACCCCTCATCAGGGGAACACAAATAAAATTACACCACAGAACATACAGTCATGTCTTGGTAAAACACCCGTAAAACGGGAACAAATTCCTTTCTGGTTAGCCCAGAAAATCACTCAAATAGAGGCAGTATTTCCTGATACTACCCCTATTGAGAAACACAGAATCTTGACCATCTGCCTTCCTATGGGAATCGCACCACACGTGGAGGACTGTGACACTTGGGGTACAGTCTTTGCTTCCATTTACACAAAAACACACGGTGTTCCGTCTATAGCGGTAATACCAGAAGTGCTAAAACAGATTCAAAATGAATTCGGTCCAGAGCCCGCTTTAAATCTAGGTATGAAATTACTGAAAGACTTCAAGCAGGTCACGGCTATATTATTAGCCAACATAAAGGGAGAAGCAGCATCTGTGGCGATTCGCCAGAAGTTGAGGGAAACAGATATAAAAGATCCTGTTGAGCTTGCAAAAATCATAGAAAAATGCTATGAAGAATTAGGTAGAGACAGCTTGGGTGGGAAACCGGTAAAGCCCCAACTGCTCGAAAATCCTGAAAAATTATTTATTAAAAATAATTCAAACACTCCTAAAAAGAGCTGGGATGGAAATAAACAATCCACTCCCAAGGAAAAAGTTTTCCAGTCCAGAGGAAGGTCTCCTCGACGGAGGGAAAGAACTCCGACTCGAGAACGCCAGTCTCCCCAACGGGAGCCCTCTGAGAAAAGATATAACCTTAGAAATAGGGATAATATAAAAAAACCTGACAGATATCAAAGTATTGATACACGTCCCTCTCGATCTTTTCCACAGAATTCGGAAAGAAGAGGACGGTCAGACCCAGGAGAGCACACCAAGTCCAAAGACAAGGAACCTGCTCAAAATAAGAAATCTCAATTTCAGAAAAAGAAGGTAGCCAGTATTAGAGTAATCAACCATGCCGAGAATACTGAGGACACAGTTGAAAAACGGGGAGTGGGCATTGACAATGTTGGACAGTGCAGCAGAAATCAGTATAGCGCGCAAGATCTTGATGATTCATCTGGAGACAGTGGACACGAATGAATTCATTCAGGTTGAAACTGCCGACGCCAGACTTAGCGAGCCCCATAAAATATACGAAATAACATTGCGTATAGAGGGTGATAAGACTAGGAAAATAAGAGGTCTATTTTGGGATAAGCTCTCAAAAGGCTATGATATTCTGTTAGCTGAAAAAGATTGGCCCCCAGAGTTTGTCAGGGAGTGCCCTCGTGGCGAAGAAGTGATTATGCCTGCCTTCTCGAATCACATTCCGATTCATAAAAAATACACATATGCAAGGAAATGGGCAGTAGCCCAGGCACCTGCATTGTATAAAAATCATGTAGGATGGGATGAGGATTCTCCGCCTCACAAAATCCAATTAAAAAGTGAACCAACTGCCCAACGGCAGTATCCCATAAAGCAAGAAGCTAAAAAACAAGTCAGGTAGATCTTAGATCAACTTGAGTACCAGGGGGTGATTGAAACATGCACCTCTCAAATGAACAATCCTTTGTTTCCTGTCTCCAAGCCAGACAATTCATATCGTCTAGTTTTGGACTACAGACATCTTAATACATGTTGCAAAACCTTTGCAGTACAAAACTCGCATAGTGCAGCCCTAATGAATAACATAGTTAGGAAAAAATATAAAACGACATTAGACATTTCTAATGGTTTCTTTTGTCAAAACATTGCACCAGAAAGCAGATATCTGACCGCTTTCTCTGCATTTGGGTCGCAGAAAAAATTCTGTCAACTCCCACAGGGGTTCAAGAACAGCCCAGGACTATTCTCAGCTAGGGTAACAGAGTTACTACAAATCTATGATGATGAAGCATTGTCTTACGTAGATGATATTTATCTCACAGACGACGACTTGGATACTCACTTGAAAAGAGTGAACACCATTATACTTGGGTTCGCAGCAGAGGGTTACAAATTCAAATTTAAAAAGTCCCGAATTGCCCATCTGACAGTACTATTTTTAGGGTACGAATTATCAAGTGAAGGGAAAAGCCTAGCGGACAACTTCTTAGAGAAGTGCGCTGTACTCCAAGCTCCAAAAACGCTGAAGAATTTACAATCAATACTAGGTTTTCTGAATTTCGGAAGAACTTACATCCTAAATTACGCAGAGAGGGTTAAACCTCTCTACGAACTAATAAAACCTGATTTAAAACAAATCAATTGGACTCAAAAACACACAGAAATTTTGAGATCACTGCAAACAGACATGTTAGCAAAAACGAAATTAGATACACGTGACAACACGATCGATCTTGTAATCCGAGTCATCTCAGGAAGATGCGGATTCACGTACCTAACCTCTAATGAGGGAGAAAAGGTACCAATTTCAATTAAATCTCACTTGTACACACAAGCAGAAAAAACATTCAGTCGCACAGAAAGAACTGTGAACGCAGTGCAAATCGCATTAGCAAATGAAAGAGAACTAGCACACGGTAAACGGATTAATATCCTTACAGCGGAATCCGCCTTCGAGGCGCTATCCAGCCCAGTAAACCTGCCTACAGTGTCACTGGATCCGAAATGGATACAGTGTATAGATTCTCTAGGAGCGGAAGATGTGAAATACTATTTCGCCCTGCAATTTGAAGAACTGAATGATTTAGAATATGAAGAAGAATATCCTCTGCCAATCGAAATTCTGCCTCTCCCACAATACGCCTGTATAATCTATACAGATAGCTTTGTACAGCATTTTAATGTAGAGAGTAAATCCTACAATGCAGCATGTGCGATCATTAAAGGTCGTTGGCTGTGCGGTAAATTCAGACCGAAAGTAACAAAAACTGAATCAGTAAAGCACTGTTCGGTTCAAAGAACTGAAATCAGATCTTTAAAGATGGCGCTCGAAAATGCAGAACGCGAATTCCCCACACTTATCGTGTGCGATTCTCATTTTTGCGTCAACTCTTACAACAATAAGCTGCAGAGTTGGATCGAAAACGACTACAAAGATGACACAGGTGCCACAATAAAGCATAAAAAGCTCTGGAACGAGGTAGCTCTTTTACACAAAGAACTACAAAAGACTCACGTGATTCACGCACAGAGTCTTCAACGTGATGGCGTTCACGTTGCAGGGAATTCATTGGCTAATACAGCCACCGCGGAAGCAACTAACCCGGCTTCCGTAGCCACAAAAAAGCGTACAGATAAGTACATAGACGGGGAAACCATGCTGGCAGTAAAAACGGCCATAAAAGGCGACTGTGCAGCACTACCCGTAAACTATCCACTCAATTATGCATACATCATCGATGCAAACTCCGTTCCTTTTGCTCGAATCCCTGGAGTGGGGGATAGAGTAATTCCAAACAGGAGCAGGAGGGGCTTCCTATTACTGGAAGCACACATGGGGTTGGGACTGAGACACCAAACAATCAAAGCCTCTCTGAAAGAATTGCAATCAGAGTACTGGTGGCCAGGAATGAGTATAGATATTCAATGTTTTGCTCAAAATTGTGAAAACTGCAACAGAGATCGCAGAAATGAACAGGCCAGGGTAGTTTCAGGATCCCTTCTAGACAGCATAAGGCGGTCTATCTGCGCAATCAAAGAAGAGAAGCGCGTCCCAGTGTACACAGTTAAGACGAAAAGCATTTAAATAATGAGGCCCTCAGCGCTCGGCTGACGCTAGAACGGTTATAAAAGATTTGCGAGTCCATATCGGCACATGCGCAATTACCACGTTCCATTCTGACCAGGGTCCTGCTTTCAGCTCTCGAGCCTATAAGGAGGCCATGGCCAGCATGGGAATTGGGTTGCGGTATTCTTGTCCGTCGCACAAGTGTGGTAGAAAGAAAAAACCGGGATATAAAGCAATCTATAACTGCGAAGGTATTAGGTTCAGGCGCTGGGTGGGTCAAACATTTAATAAGTGTCCAGACTAGTCTTAACAACATGCCAAGAAATTCTCTAAAAGGTTTCAGCCCATACGAACTATTGTTCGGAATTAGAATGAACGTTCAGGACCTCGATAGTCAGATGTCAGTGGTACAAGAAGAAACAAAACAGTTTGAAGTAAAAGACCGTTTGGCTGTTTTACAGGAACTGAATGAAACAAGAAAATCATTAAGCAACATAAAGTTAAAGCAACAGCCAAATACCACTGACGAGGCACCACCCGCAACAGCCCCAGCAAGGCCTGTCTGGATTCCAAAGATTGGGGATCTAGTCAGAGAAAAGATCGCGGTGAAGAAGGAATTTGGGCCTTCTTACAGAAAAGCAGTACCTGTCTTGGCAGTCACCGGAACAAGATCAGTTGTGCTACTGCCCCTTGCTGGTAAAAAGGAGAACAGAGTCGTGTCTATCGATCTGGTAAAACCACAAGCATGTGGCCTATAATCAACAGTAGGCCCAGTGGACTCCCAAGAAACAACAGAATACCCAAACTTGCAACAATCCAAGAGGTTCAAACTGAAAGACTCATCACATTCGATCAGCCTGCAGTGCACAATGAAGGACTATGCAATAATGCCATGGAACTCGTGCCTCTTGAAACACAGATTGAAACAGTTCGTCAAGAAACAACACCAGTCTACACTAATGTGGCATCAGAAAGTGCTACCGAGAGACAGATTGAAAGAACAATCCCATCAATTGACAGAACTGCCTCTGGTTATTTCATCAACTTCGACAACTTCTCTGAAGATTTAAATGATCCCGAAGTGATGCCAGAAACAAAAAAGTCTTTTAAAGAAAAAGCAACGGAACTCTTTCATCAACTGAAGGAAATCTACCTAATTTCCCCGTGGCTAGAGTTCTGGTTTGGTCTAGGTGTATTTTTCCTCCTGCTTTGGCTCATCATGGTACTGTGTTTGGGAAAATTCATTGAGGGAAAATATATTACAATGGACACAGCAAGTCAGAACATCAACCTAGTCCTGAAACCACACAGATCATCCCACGTGAAGAAAAGAGAACTGTCAACAGTAAATGTCACAGCAATTCCAATACCTGGTGGGGTAGTATGGGAGAAAACAGACTATGAGATCTATGGTCCGGTCGAAATCCTGAAGTATCCTCATCAACTAAAGGTTTCCTTAAGTGACTTTGTGACTCCTAGTACATTCTCTGATGATTGGGACTTTAACAGTATTAATGACATGATGTCTGATTTAGTAATGTCAGCTAGATTCACAGATCATGATTATTTACAAGGTTCATCTAGTTATGAGCAGTTATTCTGTTACACCCACTATGGGGATCATTACTTGCATAAATCTGCACAGCCTAGAAATGTTTTTATGTATAATCAATGGGAACATTGTGCTACACCACCTAAAAGCAGTTCTAAAGCATTTTTTGAGAAATTCAAATACTTCTCAGGGTTTAACACCAGTGATGCAGAAACGTTTTATTACAAACTGTTAGATAAAACAGGAATGAAAACAATGCTGACAAATTCTAAATTGATATATTCAGAAGCATTTTATGACAAAATGATGACATTTGGTTTTGATTATTGGAAAAATAATATTGAAACGAAAACAATTTGGGGTACAAAAGATTGGCAGGTGCAAGGCATAGAAGCACTGTTTAGAACCTGCATGATACCTGAACAAATGTTATTTTTAAATGACACTGTACACCAAACATCTTGTCTTGGCCTAGCCAAGAACAAAGAAATGAAAACACCGTCTATACCAAAGCCAATACCTGAAAATACAACAGCTGATATTGAGTTAGACGTGTCACAAATTTTACATTTCAACAGAACACATCCTGATTGGAAAAAGTGGTTAATCTGGCCTACAGACACAAATAACTGTCAAGATAGGTTCCTGAATAAAACACAGGGGTTAAAAATGACCAGATTAGACCCTAGATACTCCCAGAGACAACATCCAGGGATTATAACAACATACAGTGTAGGGAAACTCTGCCTAGAATGGCTAACTACATCCACACTGGCTGAAATTAAGCAACACTTGTCTTTATTAAAAGATGGTGCTGATTTGCGCGATTTCATTCTTGGACCACGCAAACAGCGTCAAAAGCGTTTCATAGCGACCAGTATCTATGCTGCTTACAACGAGGCTTGGAAAGTAAAGCAAATTGAAACTGCAGAAAAAAAACGAGAAATTGATCGTATTAATTTGGAGAAATCACTTTCTGTGGTAGACAATGGGTTAATGACTCTGTCTTCCAGAATATATTCTTTGGACAATATTGTATCCTCTGCCTTTGATGTGATAGACAGAGATTTGCTAATGTTACAACATGGCCAGTCTCAATTACGCTCTATTATAGAACTAGGCTGGACGCTGCAAAATCTTCGTTCAGGCTATGTGCCTTGGCGTTTAATCTAATCAACACGACGTCATTATTTCCCATTTTTAACCTTACTGATAAACAGATCAGTTTGGCACAGAAAGGAGCAGACTATACAATCTTGAGCATCGAGAAACTCGAGAGATTACCATTGACAATGTCAGAGAGTCCTGTCATTGAATGGATAATACACGGAATTATCACAATTCCGATAACAACTTTCCGATTTCATAAATGCCTTGAGTACATACCTGCTGGCCAATATGAACAATTGGGTAAGGGATATGTAAAATCCGAATGGAAATTACCATACACACATTCTTGCTATAGTGACAGCGACAAAAATTTATTTCTTAGTGGTGACAACTGTAAACACTCACTAAGCGGTATACTTTTGTGTCAGGGTATTAATTTACACGGAGTATGTGATGGAAATTCAAACAACCTTTCATGCCACCAGCTAGTCACACCTGCAACTCAGATAGAGCCCTTCTTTATGCAACTCGCAAACGGGAGTTACATTCTTAGAACGGATCACAGGTGCTGTGGCCTCGCGCCAGGGAAAAGTTATCTAGTACAAGTAACGTCCATGGTCAAATGTTGTATGCAAGCATTGTTCCCGAGCGGGCCTCCAGACATAGTGACTCCCCTCTGGCCTCGTCTGAATCTCTATTCTATACGAATTGATACATTAAGCAAAATGAAATCTGTGCTTTTACAGACAACAGTGCCTATAACGTCATCTAAAGAGACGTATGATCTTCTAGTCGCAAGGACGGCTACTGAGGTCCATGACCTTTTATCAACAAATTGCCCCGTGCATTTCGTAGAAATGTTCAGCCAACTCCTTAACATGTCTAGTGCTACAAGCATCCCAGGCATATTTAAGACAGTCTTTACGGGACTGCTAACACCCTTCCAGGCAATTTTGGGAATCTTTCCTAATTTTGTGCACTCCATCTTTGGTGGTATTCCACTATTTTTGGGACTCATCGCAGGGATTCTATTTTTGACCATCCTGCTACGTTATGGCAAGCCTCGGCTCAGACATAGCTCCCATGGGAATGGAAGAGACAATCCTAGCAATGCGCTACAGGGACAGGATAACTAACGTCCTCGGATTGGCCAGGCTGAGAGATCTAAACATGACCTGGTTCCTTTCATTCAGACCGATATGGCAAAATTGCATTTTACCTGTGCTACGGTGTATGCTTTGCGGCGATGAATGCGTGTTGGACATCTGTCTTTCACTTCCATCAGCAGTACCAATGGACGTCGATACTTTGCTAAGTCCAATAACGGCTCACGCATTGTGTTGTCCCCAGCGGCTACCAATCCTGATGACGGCATTCGTGGAGACTCCTGTACTACAGCCAAGTGGTAACAGTGGAGCGAGTGACAAAAGCAACATCATCCAGGTACAACGTTCTGTGAGCATTGCTGGTCCTGTCTTCGATGACAGCAATCATTCTCACACCTGCCAAGTTACAGCGCTATCTAATTTGGTTGAACTATCACCTGATTTTGTAGACCAATTCTTTGCGAGCCTGTCTGATACGATGTTCTCACCCATAGAGAAACAATAACTTTTGAAAAGCTTTCCGACACACAGCGTTCCCATGAACTCTGAATTCGGCCTTCAGTTTTGATCAACAAAAAACTGCCAAGTGCTTTGGAAATCTATTTTCTTTGAATTGGACATTTTTTAAAAATATTGACCCTCTCTTTTTGGCACGAACAATTCTTTGCTTAACGTAAAAACTATTCTTAGAGAACGGAAGCTTCACACTTCTATTTCTAAACACATCTAGAGACATAA
Organism: Lissotriton vulgaris; assembly: GCF_964263255.1. NCBI lineage: Eukaryota > Metazoa > Chordata > Amphibia > Caudata > Salamandridae > Lissotriton > Lissotriton vulgaris. Next base: position 289,965,232 of record NC_141689.1, read on the forward strand.
CAACATAACACCAGCCTCTAGCACACATGTTATTACAATGCATTTTTATGTGATGATTTATCTCGCATTTCTTCTGTCAGAGATACTTCATGTGTAATTCCTTTTGCATAATCGTTCATTGACTTCATATGCAATAATTTTTTGAATGATTACTATGCTTTAAAAATAACGTACAGTACCTAAATTCCATGTATTGCAAGTACGCCTATTTCGAATGCATTTATGTATTTTGGGGTGGGCAATGTTACACATACATCTAATTGCTTAGTTTTAGTAATTTTGATGGACATGTATACGTGGAGTGGGTGTTGCGTGCTTATCTAGGTTCCTGATCGATACTGTGACCTTATGCCCCTATTCGGCCATAAAACCATTTATTCCCTATATTGGCATAACCGTTCAAGTGCGATTTTCTGAAAAGTCATCTCTGGCCTCACACGAACAGAGACACATTCCAGCATGACTCTCTGCTACTTCCTTTGCGACCAATTAGTGCAATGACAGAGCAGCAGCCACTATCTGATATTCCTAGATAACACTCCGAGTTCTTCAACAAGATAAAAACTTAGCAAACCTGGAAATCCCCGCTTGCTATGTTTTGATTAGTAATGGAACTCTAATGAGCAACTGATAACTGTCACTTCCTAGTGACATCTTTAATTGACGTCTTATGTCCAGCAAACTTGCGTCAAACCCGGCACCTGTCAGGTATAAATATTACCAACGTTGCCTTAAGCAATGCGAAGCTGTGAGCTGTTAGCTGTGAGCTACTGTTGCTGATGCCAGCTGCCTGCATGACCCCGTGTTGGTAACAACTAGCACTCTGTCGCTGCAGCCTGCTATCCTGTGGTGGTGAAGCTGCTGATTACCATTATCGCCGCTACAGCGCGAACTATGGTTCAGTACGCTTGAGGAGCCGTGCAGCCGTCCTCTGCGAAGACATCCAGCCGATTCCAGCTGCCCGCGGACGCTGTCCCCCCTCCTTCCTCGACGCGCTGAGAGAAGCCGCTGCCTTCCTCGTGCAGAGAAATCCAGTCCCGGCGCTTCCGGTTTACCCTCGCGGGTGACTGGGATATCGAGAGAGACCCCTGAAGGAGATACCAATCCTCCATCATTCTATTCAGAGGTATGGTGTTGACTAAACCCTTAGAAGAGAATTCTTGAAACAAACCTTGGCAAAACCAACTTAACTTAAACTACTTACTTGCTCCCCTTCTCACGTGTTAGGCTTAGGTCAGGCACACTGGGGTAGGCTTAGTTAGAAGCACCAGTTGAGTATGTTAGCCTAATGTATATATGACTGTATATATGTTTTATTACTTTTAAACCATTGTATGGCTAAGAAACCATATCAATGCTTTTACAGTTCTATTTCGCAATCCTTATCTTACTGTACGTACTTTTTATAATAACAGTTATTGCAATTGTGGCAATACATTTCTCTTGTACGAGAAGAAAGACTGTTCAATAAATGTTAACCCTTTATTGATAAACGCCCGTCTCTCTATTCTCTACATACTGTGAAAGTAAACTGCACTAGACTGACTGAGTGAAATCTGTGTCTATTGTTTCACACGACCCTAGAGATCGACTCTTGATCTGAGGAGCAAAGTTGTCATGTTGCACGGTTGTTGGAAAGCTGAATCCCTTCTTGTCTGTGCCAAGGAAGCTGATCACTTCCTATGCAGAGAAGAAAGTTTCCAGTGACCTCTGAGCTAGTTGGTAACACAACCCAATTAAGTTTAGCATAGTCAGTGGAGGCCTGGAATATAAGCAGTTCCACGTCGATACTACTGTTTATGTTATTCCAATGCGCAGGGCCTAGTGGGAAACTAGGAACTACACTACAACATGAATTTTAATCCTACTTCTAAATCTTTATCTGTAGGGGATTGTCTTCTGTCTGATCATGCTACTTATATGTAAATCATTTCAATCTGTTGAAGGGTGGGAATCCATGCTGAATTCCATGATTCATTGGACCGATGTGTTGCAGTTAAAAAAGTACGTTTTAGCAAGTCTAGTAAGAAGGGACCTTAGCTACCTACTGCCCTAGAGGGGGTAGTCGTAGCAAGGAGCAGACAGCTCCTCTCTATCCAGGTCTTCCGGGGTCCTGTATATTCCCACTGGCAGCATCCATTGTGCCGTGCACATTCTAATTAGTGTTCCTCCCCTAAATGGTAAACATAAACAATATACATGCAAAATAAATCATTTTTCTGTCTCTTACAAATGATCCAGTACAAAATATCTGAATTTACATTTCATTTACATGTCCTAAAGAGTTGTGTGTGTGTGTGTGCGTGCGTGCGTGTGTGTGTGTATGTGTGTATGTATGTGTATATATATATATATATATATATATATATGTATATATATATATATGTACATACACACACATTGAAGGGGATTGAGTCCCCTTCAATTCTCAGGGTCCCCGGGGTCCAACGAGTCCACCAGGTATCTCCAGTAAGCGCCGCAGAGCAGCGTTGCAGTGAGGTGTAAAAAGGGGCGTGGCCTCGGACCATGTCTTTGCAACGCCGCTCTGTGGCACATACTGGAGGTACTTGGTGGGCTAGTTAGCCCCCAAGGACCCCCAGTATTCAAGGGAAATTATTTTCCCATCTTACAAAGCCGTTTTTTATTTTATGTTTTAGAAGGGGGACTTTGTGGCCCCCCCTTCTTTTCCTATTTTTTTTGGCCCTGGGACCCCATCCCCCAGGGCCTGGCCCCTATTTTCTTAAACTAAAAATACATTCCGGAAGGGGGGGCCGTGTGACCCTCCACCCGAAGCCATTTTTGATCCCGGGGACCCCATCCCCCAGGGCATGGCCAATATTTTTACTTTTTATATATATTTGGAGGGGGGCCGCATCGCCTCCCTCCAGGGCCTGCCTTTCCTTTATAAATTTTTTTATATATTTTTTTGTTTAGGGGAGGGGACCGCGTGGCCCCTCTCCCGGGCCACTTCTAGCCCCAGGGACCCCATCCCCCGCAGCCTGGTCACTCTGTTGGGGACTGTGGGGGGAACCCTAATGCCCCCACAGTCCCGCCGGATGCCCACCTCCTGCAGGAGCCGGCATTGCTTTTCCACACGGGGAGCTGCTAACATGCAGCTCCCCTTGTGGAAAAGTAATCTGCTTTGGATTTTGGAAGCGAGAGCAGGAAACCTGCTCTTGCTTCCAAAATCCGCACCAGAGATTGCTATGACAGGGCGGGAGCCACATGTCTCCCGCCCTGCCATAGTAAACAACAGTGTCCCGGGGGTGGGCACCCCGAGACACTGTAGGAGCAGGCCCTGGCAGGTGGCTGTCCCCAGGGCCAGTGAGGGGTCCTGGAGGGGGGCCGCGCAGCCCCCTCCCAATGTGTGCTGCGCCCCGGGGAGGTGGTGGTCCCCTGGGCTCAGGGGTCCGTAACGGACCCCCACATTCGCATACTTAGTGCCCCGGTGAGGTGGTGGTCCCCGGGGCATGTGGGGGGGCTCGAGGCCCCCACCCTGGTACTTTTTTTTTTTTTTACATCGACAGCCCCGGGGAAGTGGCTGTCCCCGGGGCTGTGAGAGGGCAGTGTGCCCCCCCTCGCAAAACTAAAATAAAGCCCTGGGCAGGCAGCGGCCCCAGGGGTGTGTGGGGATGGCTTGAGCGCCCGACACAGGTTTATTTATTTTTTTTAATTAGGAGAGCCCCGGGGAGGTGGTGGTCCGCGAGGCTTCAGTGGGGTTGCATGCCCCCGCAAAACATAAATAAAGCTCCGGGGAGGTGGTGGTCCCACGAGACCTGGCCTAACCGGGGTCTCAATATTAACTAAGGTGCGGGAGACCGCGCTTGTTTTTTTTTAAATTTATATCGGCAGGATTCGCGCACCCAGCACTAATTCTGCTGTTTAAAAAATGCCTTTTTGGGCCCTGTGGCTCCTTGTGGGACCCCCTGGGCAGGCCCAGGGGGTCAGGGTGTTTCTACCCTGCCCTCTTTTCTTGTTGTTAAGTAGCTGTATGGGTGAATGTGGCTGTATGGATGAGTGATGTAGGAGTAGCTGTGTGGGTGAGTGGTTGAGTGGCTGTTTGAGTGAGTTAGTGGTTGTGTGAGTGGCTCTACAGATGAGTAGGTGGCTGTGTGAGTACTTGTATGGGTCTGAATGGATATGCGAGTGGTTGTGTGGGTATCTTAGTGGGTGTATGAGAAGTATGGGGTGTGAGGGGGAATGTGAGTGGTTCTGTGGATGAAGTCATCAGTGATGTCATTTGAGATGTCATCAGTGATGTCACTGACCATGTCATAAGTGATATAGTATGTGAGGTCATTAGCAGTTCAATGCGGGTGCGCAAGTTATAGTTAGCGCAAGTAACTATAACTGCTGAGTTTCACTGCTTTTCTATGAGTGAAATCTAGAGCCTAACTATAATGGCCCTGTAACCTTTGTTTTTTCAGGGAATTTCTAAGGTTTTTAAAAATTCTATTTCCTATCTTTAACGTCCCTGTAGCCTTACATTTTCAGTGAATTTCTACCATTTTTTAAATGGTATTTGCGAATTAGAACTTCCCTGTAACCTTTCTTTTTTTGTCTGAATTTGTAATTTTTTTTAATGTTATTTCCTGACTATAAAGTCCATGTAAACTATTTTTTTCAGAATATCTAAGATTTTATTAATTTTATTTGATAACTGCAACCTGTAACTTTTGAGATTATTGGTGTGAACGAGGGCATGAGTGTCTCAGTAGGTGTGTGAGTGACTCAATGAGTGTGCACGTGTCTCAGTAGGCCTGGGAGTGGCTGCATAAGTGTCTCACTGGGTGTCTGAGCAGGTGTATGAGTGTCTGAATGGGTGCATGAGTAGGTGTGAGTGTGTCCGAGTGGGTTTGTGAGTGCCTTCTGTTAGTCGTGCATGAGTCATTAAGTAGGTCTGTGAGTGGATGTGAGAGTATGAGTGGTTATGTAAGTGGGTGTCTGAGTGGGTTTGTGAGTGTGTGTACGTGTCTCAGTGGGTGCATGAGTGCCTGAATGGGTTAATGAGTAGCTGTGAGAGTGTTGGAGTGATTCTGAGAATTGGTGCATGACAGCCTGAGTGCATCCATGAGTGTGTGCATGAGTGTCTGAGTGGATCTATGAGTGAAAGTGTCTGAGGAGGTCTGTGAGTGTGTGCGAGTGGGTGTGTGAGTGAGTGTGTCAGTAGCTGTGTCAGTGACTAGGCCACAGCAGAACAGCACCTGCCTCCTTTATCCAAAAAGAGTCCACACTTTTACACAAAATACAAGTATTTGCTACTGGTTAATAACTAAATGCTACCTCTTTGTGTAAATGTCTAGCACGTATTCTACACTGCAGCTGTGTAATGGAGCACAAGGAAATGTCACCAATAACCTTGTGTGCGTTTTAGCACCCTGATTGTTCCTCATGCGTTTTTATCCATACATTTGTGATCGCATGAATCTTCCTACAGCAAAGACGACGAGAATACAAAGCGGGACATCTCCACTAAACAAGGGTCAAGCCTTGGATAAGGTTTGTGCGCCTAACGCTGGAAACGCTAGATAATTTGACATCACGCTTTGAGCGGCACAGTTTGCAATAGCAAGTGCGGCTTTTAAAGTTACTTCTCCTGTTCTGTCTTTCTATTATTTTATTACGTTATTTTACCCTGTTTTTAAATTTAGCGCTCACTTGCACTCTAATTGTTATGATCACCGCTGTTTTCGCGGGTCTATAGGCAGCTTCACTCGCTTGCCGCCATCTTGGGGATAGGTAGGGACGTACTGCTGGCGCCATTTTGGTGAGCGTTCCAGTGCTCTCCCCTGCAGGCCAGTCCCCTACTTTAGCCTGACATGGAGACGCGCAGCGGGAGCGCCGTCATCGCGCCGGAGTCGTGTCCGAGTCCTGCCCGTCTGCGCCCATCAGCGCTAAGGAAGTGCCAGGGGCCAGGAACTGTTTCTATCCATAGAGGTAGGTACTCGAGAGATGAGCTTTTAAGTATTCGGTATCTGACTCCACATTGTTCCTTGGGACTAGTTGCTCCATTATGTGGGCCTTTCCAGTGCGTGCGCGGTAATTTTTCCCTTAAGTCTCTGGCCTCTACCTCCGCTTTAAATGGACTCTCTGTGGATGCATCCAGCTTTACAGAACCGATGTCCACTTAGAATTTGGAGTCTCAATGTTCGATCTTGTGTGAAACATCATTTAGATATGTATGATCTTATCTTAAAGGGGGCCCCGGACATTTTCTTCCTAACTGAAACTTGGTTACAGGATGAGGGGACCTATATAGTTAATCTTGCTATTCCCTCAGATTATTCCATCTATACCCATAAATGCATTTCTAGGGGCGGGGGCATAGCCATGATAGTTAGGTCCTGTTTTCCCTGTACTTGAAAGCCTTTGAAGGTTGATGGGTGTGAGTGTGCCCATTTTACCATAAAGGTTAACCATCACTTATCCTTGTCGGGCCTCCTGATCTATCGACCTCCCGGACCTGACACTGCCTTTAGGAAGGCGTTGCCTGAAGGTCTGAGTTTCCTTGTGTTAAGCTCTGCTAACTTTAGTGTTTTCGGAGATCTTAATCTTCACTATGATCTTGCTCACACTCCAGCTATTAGCACTTTTCTTGCATACTTGGAGGCCTTACAATTGAGCCAGCTGGTGACCCACCCTACACATGAGGGTGAACATATCTTGGACCCCATATTCACAAATCTAACAGGAGTTAAGGTGTCCCGGCCTAGCCCAGTAGCTTGGTCTGATCACTTTCTCGTGAAATGTCATCTCAAGCTTGAGGATTTTATCCTCAAACCTCTCGAGAAAGTGGTGTGGAAACGCCCCTGGAAGAAACTTAAGCCCAGATTTTCACCGATTACTTGTTGAAAACCCTCTGGGTCCCCTTAATGATGTGGTATCCGGCTATGATTCCTTCTGTGATTGGATCACTCGGGCTTTTGATCTTTTGATTCCATCTTCCTGGAGTAAATGTCGCTCCCAAGAGCCCAGCCCTTGGTACAATAGCACCTTGCTGCCTCTGAAAAAAGCCTGTAAACAGGCAGAAAGATGTTGGCGGAAAACCAATGAGGCTGGGAAGAAGAAACTGTATATGGCTACAGTTAAAATCTACCACAAAGCTATTTGTAGAGCCTGTGTGGCCTCCTACGCGCTAGAGTTCAAGACCTCCCCAAATCCCTCGAAACTGATTTTCAAGGTTCTTAAATATTTGACGGCTAAGAGAGCCCTAGTACCTGAAATCTGCTCTGTGGCACATTGTGAAGATCTAGCGGCTTTCTTCCTGGAAAAAATTCAGACTATTTACCGCTCCTTTCCTAGTCCCATTCTACGGAGGGAGGCCCCGAGGCCTAGCGGTTACACCGATGTGGTTCTTTCAGCTTTCCCTAAGATGACGGTGGAAGTATTTGACAGCGTGGCAACCAGGGTAAAATCGGGATCCCCTGCAGACCCTCTTAGATCGTCTCAGTTGAGAGATTTATCCATCCTATGCCTGCCACACCTTCGTCATCTTATAAATTTGTCTCTTTCATCAGGCATAGTTCCATCTAAATGGAAGCAGGCCTATGTCTCTCCAATCTGAAAGAGACACGTTAGTGATAGATTCCTTACCTTAGAATATCCCCAGGCGTCAGACTGGATCCGGAAATTTTTGCGTAGCAATACCCCTGCGCGCTGGTAGGCGTCGTCTGCGGCTCCGCGTCCGTCGTCGGCGTCGTGAGCGCCGGGATGACGTCATCGGAGTATATAGACGGCGCCCATGCGCGCTGACGTCAGTTCTTCTTTTTTCCGCGCCAGCTAGCGCAGATCCGGAAGAAGCTCTACCCCCAGTCACTTTTTGACTGAAAACTTTTTGATCTTTTTGATCCTCTATTTAGTCGATTCTCGACTATCGGTGCCAGGGATGCCCGGGTTCAAGCCTTGCTCGAAGTGCGGCCGACTCATGTCGGTCACGGACCCCCATCGCCGGTGCCTGAAGTGCTTAGGCCTCGACCACGACGATCGAACCTGCTCCGACTGACGGGCCCTGACGTCGAAGGCTAGGCGGGAGCGGTCCCGCAAGCGTCTCGAGCTGAGGCAGTCGGCCCCGCGCCGCTCCAGGTCCCGGTCCCACGGGAGGTCGAGGGACAGGTCGCGAGGTCGGAGTCATCGACGTTCCGGGAGTGGACACCGATCGTCTGGTTCCAAGTCCTCAGGTAAGAGGCATGAGAGGTCGGAGCGACACCATCGATCCTCCGACCCGCCCCGTCGCTCGCTCGATGCGACCGGGGACTCGGGCGACACCGCCCACGCGGCTCCGCGGGAGTCGCAAGCGTCGCCGCCTGCCCCACACCTTCGGGTCCCTGGGCACGGCGCGTCGCAGGAGGAGGTCGAGAGGTACCTCATGGCCATGAGGGCCCTCCCTCCTCAGTCGGTTCCCGTGGCGCCTTCGGGCCGATCGGCTCCGTCTGGAGGTCCTTCCGGGTCGGGTGCTTCGGCCCCGACGACGTCGGGTACTTCGGGCCCGGCGCCGCTGACGACTTCGGTCCCGGCGCCGCAAGACCTCGCTGGATCCGGCTCCGGATCCGGGACCTCGCCGGTCGACCCTACGACCTCGCCGGCGCCGTCCCTTCAGGTGTCGTCCCTGGCAGCCGAGGTGGTTGCCGCCCCCGATGTTTCCTACGGTCCTCCTCAGGAGTCGGAGGGGCGCCGCTGGGCGCCGATTCCGTCGGCCTTCGGAGAGTTCTATCTCCACGAGGAGGCCCTGGCTGTTAATCCTGGTCTCCAGGAGCCGGGTGACGAGGAGCAATGGGAGGGGTCCGAGGACCCTCTGGCACGAGATTGCCAGTCACATCAGGACTGGACATATGAGCTTGGGGAGGCCAGTGGTATTGACACCTCGCCAGACACTGGATTTACGTCGCCCCCGACTGTGGCTTCGGAGGCGGGTTCTGCTTACAGTGTAGTGTTGACGAAGGCAGCTAAGGCCTTAAACCTTCAGCTCCCCGTCGCGGCCGTGAGGACTAATCTCCTCACTGAGGTCCTCAAACAGCAGTCCGGCTCCGCGGAGCCCCTCCTGCCGTTCAACGAGGCCTTGTGTGACGTTCTCCTGGGCACTTGGTCCAAGCCGGCCACAGGCCCCCCTGTGGACAGGAACGTGGCCAGACGCTACAGCCCGGCACCGGGCGACCCTTGCTTTTTGTCCACCCACCCCACCCCCGAGAGTCTGGTCATCCAGGCCTCCAACTCCCAGACCGCATTCCCGTCGGCCCCGCCCGACAGGGAATCCAAGAGATATGAGCAGTTCGGGAAGAAGGTCTTCTCGTCTGTGAGCCTAGGGCTACGGTCAGTGAACACCAACTGTCTCTTGGGCCGCTACACCCACACTCTGTGGGACACGGTTGCGGAGGTGCTGCCACAATGCCCTGAGGAGGTCAGGGCTAAACTCAGCCAAACCCTTGCGGACGGCCGAGATGCGGCACGTTTTTCTATCCGGTGTGGGCTGGATACCACGGACTCACTGGGCAGGGCGATGGCAACGACGGTGGCGGTTCGACGCCACGCCTGGTTGAGGTCCGCCAACTTCTCGGCCGATGTCCAGGCCACACTCCTGGACATGCCGTTTGATGGCCGTCGCCTCTTCGGCGACAAGGCAGACCATGCGCTGGAGCGTTTCAAGGACTCCAGGGCCACGGCCAAGTCCTTGGGCCTTACGGCCCCACGCCAGCAATCGGGTGCCTTTCGCTCCTTTCGTGGCCACGGAAGGGGCGCCCCACCACGTACCGTCAGCCACGCGCCGCAGAATGTACAGCAACGCGGTGGCGGACGTGGGAACCGCCGTGGCGGTGGTCGGGGCCAGCGGCGAGGCCAGTCCACACCTCCCTCAGCAGCCCCTGCCTCAAAACCTTCCTAGTCCGAGTTTTCAGGCCCATGTGACGCCTGTGGGAGGCAGGGTTCGCCATCACCTCTCCCACTGGCATACAGTCACTTCGGACAGGTGGGTGCTGCAAATTGTCCGAAGGGGCTTCTCCCTCCCCTTCGAGTCCTCCCCTCCATCCATGCCACCTCAATACCACCGTTGTTTTGGGGGATCACTTGCGACTTCTGCAAGAGGAAGTTTCGGCCCTCTTGGCCAAGGGGGCCATCGAGCGCGTTCCTGGGCCAGAAGTAGGACGTGGCTGTTACTCCCACTACTTTCTGGTACCCAAGAAGGGCAAAGGGGGCCTACGCCCTATCTTGGATCTGCGGAACGTCAACGGCTTCCTCCGGACGGAGAAGTTCAAGATGCTCACTTTGGCTCAGGTCCTGGCTGCCCTGGACCCAGGAGACTGGATGGTAGCGTTGGACTTGCAGGACGCCTATTTCACATCCCCGTCCTGCCGGCCCACCGGCGTTACCTACGGGTCATGGTAGGCCAAGAGCACTTTCAGTTCACCGTGCTCCCCTTCGGCCTTGCCAGCGCCCCACGGGTGTTCACGAAGGTGATGGCGGTGGTCGCAGCCCATCTGCTCAGGCAGGGGGTATCAGTCTTCCCCTACCTCGACGACTGGTTGTTGAAGGCGGGCTCGCCCCAGACAGTCATCAGCCACCTCCAGACTACGGCCGACCTCCTGCACTTGCTGGGGTTCTCCATCAATGTGCCGAAGTCACACCTGTGTCCCTCTCAAAAGCTCCTCTTCATCGGAGCGGTTCTCGACTCGGCGCAGTTTCGGGTTTACCCACCCGAACAGCGGGTTCGGGATATTCAGGCTCTGATTCCTGTCTTCAGGCCGTTATCCCGGGTCTCGGTCAGGTTGACGCTGCGGCTTCTGGGGCTGATGGCCTCCTGCATCCTTCTGGTGCGTCACGCCAGGTGGCGGATGCGGGCTCTGCAGTGGGACCTGAAGTTTCAGTGGGCCCAGCATCAGGGCAACCTGTCCGATCATGTCCTGATCTCGGAGGGCACTGCGAAGCAACTGCAGTGGTGGCTCACGGACCGCGACTGGGTCAGTGGCAGACCCCTCTCCCTACCCCAGCCGGAGCACGTAGTTGTGACGGACGCGTCCCTCCAGGGCTGGGGAGGCCACATGGGAGAGGCGGAGATCAGAGGCCTCTGGTCTCCGGCGGAGTCCCGGCTCCACATCAACCTTCTGGAGCTGAGGGCGATTCGTCTTGCACTGAAGGCATTCCTCCCCTCTGTCAGGGGGAGCGTAGTGCAAGTGTTCACCGACAACACCACCGCCATGTGGTACTGCAACAAACAGGGCGGTGTGGGGTCGTGGACCCTCTGCCAGGAGGCTCTGCGCCTCTGGCAGTGGCTGGAACATCAGGGCGTGTCTCTGGTGGTTCAACACCTGGCAGGCTCTCTGAATGCCAGGGCGGACGAACTCAGCCGCCGGTGCATGATGGATCACGAATGGCGTCTGAACTCGGACGTGGCGCAAGGTCTCTTTCGACAGTGGGGAGAGCCTTGGTTAGATCTATTCGCCACAGAAGAGAACGCGCAATGTCAGCAGTTCTGCGCGTTGGAATTTCCAAGGCGGCACTCGCTCGGAGACGCTTTTCGTCGCGAGTGGAGCTGCGGTCTGTTGTACGCCTTTCCGCCTATACCACTTCTGCCCAGAGTGCTGAAGAAGATCAGGCGCGACCGGGCCCAGGTTATCCTTGTGGCTCCGGACTGGGCACGAAGATACTGGTATCCCGAGCTACTCAGCATGTCAGTCGATCCCCCGATTCGTCTGCCTCTTCGGGAGGACCTTCTGTCGCAGCAGCAGGGGACGGTCCTGCACCCGAACCTGTCCAGTCTCCACCTACAAGCTTGGAGATTGAGCGGCGGCAGTTGAGGCCATTTGACTTGCCTCCCGAAGTCTGTGATATCATTCTGGCAGCCAGGCGTCCCTCCACAAAGTCGGTATACGCCTGCCGGTGGAACAGATTTGTGGCATGGTGCACAGCAAAGGCTGTGGATCCTCTCTCTGCACCCCTTTCGGAAGTGCTGCTCTTTCTTCTTTCCCTTGCCCAGCAGGGCTCTGCTCTGGGCACTCTTAAAGGGTACCTTTCTGCTCTATCAGCCTTCTTGAGGCTACCAGATCAGCCTTCTTTATTCAAGTCCCCTATTGTAAGCAGATTTCTGAAGGGCATCACGCACATGTTCCCTCCTGTTCCCTTCGTGATGCCCCAGTGGGACTTGAATCTTGTTCTCACCTATCTGATGTGTGCTCCCTTTGAGCCACTTCATAACTGCCCTCTTCGTCTCCTTACTCTAAAGACGGCCTTCCTGGTTGCCATCACCTCTGCCAGGAGGGTGAGTGAGCTCCAGGCTCTTTCTTCTTCTCCACCTTTCCTGTCTGTTCATCCTGATAAGGTGGTGTTGCGTACACGACCTTCCTTTCTGCCCAAGGTTGTCACGGCCTTCCACATCGGGCAGTCCATCACTTTGCCCACCTTCTTTCCGCCTCCGCATCCCTCGAAAGAGGAGGAGAGGCTCCACCGTCTGGATCCAAAACGTGCGCTCTCCTACTACCTAGACCGCACTCGCCAATTCCGGGTGGATGACCAACTCTTCGTTGGTTACGTGGGCGCGAAGAAGGGGAAGGCTGTACACAAGAGGACCATCTCTAGGTGGATCATCTTGTGCATCCAAGCATGCTACTCCATGGCGAGGAAGGAGCCCCCGGCTGGATTGCGGGCTCACTCCACTCGGGCCACGGCAACGACAACTGCCCTGGGCCGCGGTGTCCCCCTGCAGGACATCTGTCAGGCAGCCACGTGGGCCTCGCTGCACACGTTCGCAAGACACTACTGCCTGGACAGTCAAGTCCGGAGGGATGGCTTCTTTGGCCGTTCCGTCCTCCAGGACTTTCTGGTGTGATATTGGTTCGCAGACCCACCACCGGGGTTGGTATTGCTGGGGTATCTATTCTAAGGTAAGGAATCTATCACTAACGTGTCTCTTTCAGATGCACAAGTTACTACTTGTGTAACGATATATCTGTAAGAGACATTAGTTAGTGATAGATTCCCTACCGTCCTCCCCGTTCTGCGAACCGATATTTAGGGTTAAGGTCATCCCCTTTCAGGGCCCTAGTTTCATGGCACCAGTGTTAGTTCTATCATGGCTCTGCGTATCTGGCGCGGAAAAGCTGTGTTATCAGAACTGACGTCAGCGCGCATGGGCGCCGTCTATATACTCCGATGACGTCATCCCGGCGCTCACGACGCCGACGACGGACGCGGAGCCGCAGACGACGCCTACCAGCGCGCAGGGGTATTGCTACGCAAAAATTTCCGGATCCAGTCTGACGCCTGGGGATATTCTAAGGTAAGGAATCTATCACTAACTAATGTCTCTTACAGATATATCGTTACACAAGTAGTAACTTGTGCATCCTGAAAAAACCCACATTAGATCCTCTCAAATTAGAGAATTATCGACCTATCTCTTTTCTCCCATGGGCAGCGAAGGTTGCTGAGGCCCATGTAAATAACATCTTATCGGAGCATTTGCAGAGGATCAACATTCTGGATCCATCCCAGAATGGGTTTCGTGCTGGTCACAGCACCGAAACGGCCCTACTCTCAATGACAGAATACCTGCGGACGGTGGTGGATTCGGGTCAAACGGAGGCACTGGTGTTACTCGACCTCAGTGCCGCGTTTGACACAGTGTCCCACCCGATACTGCTGCAAAGGTTGGGAGATGCAGGTGTTTCCGGCTTGGCACTTGACTGGTTTCGATCCTTTCTGGATAATCGCTCTTTTAGGGTTGCCATCATGCCTTTTGAATCGAAGCCTTACCCTTTGGAATTAGGGGTGCCTCAGAGTCCCACACTTTTTAATCTTTATGTGCAGCCGCTGGCTGCTGTCGCCAAGCTCTGGGGTATGACTGTTGTCTCATACGCTGATGACACACAGCTGGCGGTTGCTCTTAGTGGGAACTCTGACCTTGATGCCCTGAGTTTCCGTAATGGCCTCTTGGCGGTGGCGGACTGCATGGCAGCGAACTGTCTCCTGCTTAATGCTAAGAAGACAGAGGTTCTGATTGTAGGCAAGCAGAGCAACCTTTGGAGCGATAACTGGTGGCCTCCAGAATTAGGTGACACTCCAATCCCGACGCTGGAGGTAATAAATCTAGGTGTCTGGCTGGACTCGACCCTCTCCTTCTGTGGCCACACAAAGAGAGTAGCAGCAACCTGCTTTGGGATTTTACTTAGGCTTAGGCCCGTTCTAAAATGCTTTGATGCCCCTACTAGGCAGCTGGTCATTCAGGCAAATATCTTGTCCCGACTTGATTATGCTAGTTCCCTTTTGTTAGGGGCTAATCAAGTGGAAATCTCCTGGCTTCAACGTGTACAGAACGCTGCTGCCAGGGCCTTGGTAGGTTTACCAAGGTGCTGTTCTGCAAAAGGTACAATCCGTTCACTTCATTGGCTACAGATTAGGCAAAGGATTGATTTTAAGACTCTGTCTCTCCTTTAAAATTTTGAAAATGTCCTCTCCTCAGATTCTCGAGGACTTCCTCACCCCTTACATCCCGTCCCGCTCTCTGAGGTCTTTGGGGCAGAACTTAGCTGTTGTACCCCGCTTCAAGCTCTGTCGAGTAGGTGGAAGATTTTTCTGTGTTTTGGTTGCAAAACTATGGAATTCTCTCCCTTGCAATAATTGTGCCTGTATTTACCTATTTAAGTTTAGGAAGGCGATTAAAACTTTTCTGTTCCCCTCTGAGTGCTAGGATCCTTCCTGTCTGCCTTCTTTGCTGCTCTTCGTAGTGTTATGTTGCTACTGCCTATCCTAAGCGCCGGGACGCCCCTTTGCTGGGGCAGCTGTGCGCTATAGAAGTTTGCGTAACATAACATTCTTAAGTATATTAAGAAAATGCTTCCTTCTTTGGTGGCGATGTCCTCATATTCCTCTGCAGCAAGATTGCGTCACTAAAATCGTCGAGAAATGCACTGGGGGCCTCTTTTTAAGCTGTCCATCTTCCTGGCAAAAGGAGGGGAGACTTTTACATACTACTAAGGTCGGCAGGGCCAAAGCAGTGAAGCTTCCAAGTGATTTTGCACATTTGAATACTCGTATTAATAAAGGCAGAAAAATGGACTCTACTCTCACCAGGTTAAGGACAAGAAAGAATCCACTCATCACAGTCACTACAGATTGGGCTCCAATAGATCAATGATGCATTAACTTCCACAAAGCATTCCAGATCGCCTTTCACTGTGGAATTACAGAGAAAACACACTTGCTTTGCCTTAGTCAAGCCCAGGCGGTAAGGATCCGTTGCCCTTTACTGAAGTGAAATATACACTGGGCATCTGCTATGTTCATATTTGTAAGTTCTTCCCATTGAAGTTTAATTTCTGTGAAAGGAGCATCAGTCCCAGGACGACACTCCAATAGTTACTAGGGGAGAGCGGGACGCGTGGTCGCCCCGGGCTTCATCCCCTGGGGACATCATCCCCAGCCATCCGCCCAAGAACTAATGGGGGTAAGGGACCCTGGAGCCCCCCTCCCCGGGCTGATTTTGTCCCCGGGGATCCCATCCCTTGGGGCACGGCCTCTTGCTCCTGGGTGCCTTGTGACCACTGTTGGAGACCGCAGGAGAAACCTCATTGCCCCTGCGATCTTTTCTGGCACCCTGCCTCCATCGAGAGCCAGCATTGCTCCCAAACGTAAGGAGCAGACTGAAATGCAGCTTCCTGCATGTGCATGCAATTCTGTCATCTGCTTCCCTGCCCACATGATAGCGGGCAGGGAAATCGATGAAACCTCTGCTCCCTGAAAGCTTTCTGCCAAATTTGTTGTAATTCCGTTCAGTGTTTTGGGCTGTACTCGTGTCTAAAATTCCTATGAGAATTAATATGGGAAATGCAAAAAAGAACGTGTCCAGTTTAAGATCCTGTGTATAGGTCATCGGATCGCTCATGGCAAGGACCCTAGCTTCCTGCGGAATCTGCTCACATTGTATAAACCCACTAGGCTCCTCAATTCGGAGGACACTGGGTTAATGTGCATCCCGAAGACCAGCAGGGCCAGGATGGGCGGCAGATCCTTCCGCCTCCTGGCGGCCCGGAGTTGGAACACTGTCCCTCTCAGACTCCGGATGGAGCCGTCCGAAAAAGTTTTCCGTAAAGAACTCAAAACACACTTGTTCCCCAAGTATTAATTTGTTTTTTCATGAGCTGTACTAGGGATCATTTAGGCCACTGAATAGCGCAGGGACACACTGGCCAGTGTAACCAGGCGCTCTATAAACTCAGTATAAATAAATATAAATATTGCCCCCTCCCATCACCCCCCATAACCCACAACCTTTTTCAGGACCCACTTGACAGATCACCCCGAAACTCTCCATGCACAATAAGACCCACAGGCACACTGTTTTTTTGAAAGTTTTGTGAAGATCGGCACCAAAGATATAGGCAATTTAAAAAATGTTGGGTAGGTCAGGTAAGAGGCATAAGAAGCACAAGAAGTCGAAGCATTCTTTGACTTCTCCCATCCGTCAGCCAACACGACTGAGGATATTCAACGTTCTAGGCCTCGTTCTTCTGAACCTGTACCTAGGTCGGCTCTGCACTTTCCTGCTTTTCTGGGAGCCGGAGCGACCCCTGTACAGCTTAAAATAATCTATGATGCAATGTGCCTCATATTTGGGCTGCCTCACCCTACCGGCGCGCCTTCGGGCTCCGTGGGCTCAAAGGTGGCTCCATCGAGTTCCGCACCAGCGGGTCTGGCCCCAATGTCCACCCTGCCTCCTCATGGATCCAGTATCGTTTCCATTGCCAGTTGTGCCGTTGCGACCTTCGCCCACACCGACGCTGAAGCTCCAGGCGCCGATGATGACGGCCAGCGGCGCCAGCCCAATCTGATTTATGACGACCTGGAGTCAGTACTATCCACAGAACCTCCATGTCCTAGGTCATTTCCTGAGCCCTATTCTGAAGGGTTAGGAAGAAGAGTGGGAGAGGTCGCTCGACCCTTTAGAAAACCAACCTTATTAGGAAATGGACTGCTGTGAGGAGTTGTGTGAGGCAGTAGACTGGACACCTCTCCAGATTCTGCTATGGTTTCTCCCCTCTACGATGGCTACGGAGGAGGAAGCATTATATGCTTTGGTGGTGCGAAGGGCGGCTAAGTCCTGGTCCTGCAGTTTCCTTCCGTGGCTGTCAAGTTGATTATCTTAACGAAGGAATTGCAGCCAGGGGTCTCCTCTTCAGAACCCTTGATAGCCTTTATTAAGGCCCTTACAGATGTCCTACTGGGTACCTGGTCCTAACCCACCTCAGGGGCTTCTGTGATTAGGATAATCGTCCACCGCCACCACCATGCTTAGGGCGACCCAAGCTTCCCCACCAACCACCCTACCCCAGAGAGCTTGGTGGGTAAAGCCCCTACCTATCATGGCGCGTTTCCTCCCGCTGCCCCAGGCAGGGAATCCAAGAGGCTGGATAGTTGGGGTAAAAAAGAAAATCTTGCACCAGTCTTGCATTACGGTTGGTAAACACTGCATGCTTCTTGGGCCGTTATGGAAACAATTGCGCAAGTGCTGCCACAGGTCCTGGAGGAGGCCTCAATCGTCCTCTCCCAAGCAGTGTCCATCAGGAGAGATGCAGCAAAGTTCACCATCTGCTGTAGTCTTGACACAACTGACTCGCTGGGCAGAGCTATTTTATCTATGGTGGCTGTTCGACACCACGCCTGTTTGAGAACTTTTGTCTTTTCATGGGATGTCCTGGCCTCTCTCATGGACATGCCTGTTGATAGCAACAGTCTCTCCGGAGACAAGGCAGACATGGCACTGGAGCGGTTTAAGGACTCCCTGGCTACGGCCAAGTCCTTGGGCCTCTCAGTGGCTTCCCATTTGCCTTTTGCCATTTTTGCCGCCATGGAAGGGACTTTCAGCCTCACCAACCATACCCCAGCCTCAGGACCGAGGAGGTTCCACAACTTTCACGCAGTAGAGGCCGCAGCTCAGTCTGACCCTATGGGTCTGGCCAGCAGAGGTCAGGTCAGTCCACCACCCCCACCCCCTGCAGCCTCAGCCTCCAAACCCTCCTATTCTTACCCTTCTAGATCATGAACAGCAAGTTGGTGGCAGAATCAGCAATCACCTCCCCCACTGGAAGACCATCCCATTAGACAGGGACCTTCAGATAGCCTGAAAGGGCTACTCCCTCCCCTTTGAGACCACCACTCCCTCCATGCCTCCATCTTACAACCCACTATGGCGGATCATTTGATTTGCATCTGGGAAGAAGTCATGGCTGTCTTGACCAAGGGTGCCGTAGAGAGGGTTCCAGAGCCGGAAGTAGGTTGTGGTTGTTATTCCTGCTTCTTTGTGGTCCCAAAAAAGGACAAGGGCCTTCGCCCTATCGTAGACTTGCGAGCCCTCAATTGATTCCTCAAAAAGCAAAAAATGAAGATGCTCACTCTAGCTCAGATCCTATCTGCCCAGGACATTTGGACTTGCAGGATGCCTGTTTCCACATTCCCATCCTGCCTGACCATTGGCGCTACCTGAGGTTTACGGTAGGCCATAAGCATTTTCAGTTGACCATGCTCCCCTTTGGCCTTACTAGTGCCCCACGGGGGTTAACTAAAGTGATGGCGGTAGACGCTACTCATATGAGCAAATCAGGGGGTGCCAGTCTTCCCCTATCTCGGCAACTGGCTGTTGAAGGTGGGCTCTCCACAGGCTGTCATCTCCCCCTCCATACTACGGCGGACCTCCTGCATTCGGTGGGGGTCCCTATAAATGTGCCGAAGTCACATCTGACGCCCTTTCAGATGCACCCTTTTGTCTGAGCTGGTCTGAACACAGTTCAGTTTCAGGCCTATCCTCTCGAGTGGCTGTAAGATATATTTTCTATCCTTCTGTGTTTGAGCCTTGGGTTTACAACCTGACTACCTCCTGTATAAATGCGTGTATAGCAGTGTTTGGATAATTGGAGTGAGTACTGTACTGCAATTTTAATACCAAAGAAAGCCTTCTTATCATTTGGTTCGGACCACCTCTCTGCAACGCAGCTGTATGGTGTTCAATAGAGAACATCACTCTATAAACATTTCCTATCACTTTGCCAAAACCTAAGTACTTCTAAATGTATCTTGTTCTCTCTTTGCAGTACTGAAATTACTCTACTTATTAGTCATATAGTTAAGGATTGGCCTACCACTAACCCTAGTACAAGTCAATTTCTTTATGTACTATGCATGCAGACCTACAAGAAGCTACAAAGTATTAATACAGTTTTCAAAATACCCAGTTTACACCTATGTAGTTTTGGAATCACTCTGTCCTAGGATCCCATGTGACCTGAAAGAAAAAGATTTGATTGGTTCATAACATTTCCCATTGTACCTATTAAAGGACCGCAGTCATTTCAATCATTCTTCTTTGAGCATCTTTGGAGAGATATCTCTGTGTTTACCTCCTGTCACTCTCATGCAATTTTTCAATCAATGAACTACCAATATGTTCTTATTGTAACAGTCTGCCAAAATCTAAGCACTCATGGGGCAAGTTTAGAAGTATCCTGTGCCAACAATATGTCACTTTTTGTAACATAGTGATGGCGCAAGACACTCTTTCATATTTGCAAGGAGAGGGAAAGGCTCTCTGTGTAGCTTTTCTTCTCCATGTAAATACAACCTCATCATATACTCCACTTTGCGTTGAAGGGGCGTTCTATAGGTGCTGTTGTGGGTGTTTGTACAGAACACTCATAGAACAAGACACATCTCCAGAACTATTAGAAATCATAAATCTGGACATGTGTGTGAATGCTGCACCATCCTCCAATTGGTGTACCAAGGCACACCAAGAAGAATTGTTTTCATTTCGCATTTTTTTCTTTCAATGTATGCTGCATTGCACAGCATACATTGAAGGAGAAAAATGCCTTCACTGATTGTTTGTGTGCAAGAAGGTGTGTCTTCCTGCTAAAAATCAAACTCATCAGTGATGTCACTGACCATGTTGTGAATGATGTAATATGTGACATCAGCAGTGGATTGCGGGCGCGCGAGTTATAGTTAGTAGAACTAACTATAACAGAGAAATTCCAATGGTTTTATATGAGTGAAATGTCCAGCTAATTAGAACACCCCTGTAACCTATGGTTTTTACAGTAAATATATATATATATATATATATATATATATATATATATATATATATATATATATATATATATATATATATATATATATATATATATATAATTTATTATTTATATTTCAAGCTAGCCTGGCTGATGAAGGGTAATACCGAGAAACCGGTCCCAGGGAGGACCTGGCTAGGAAGGTCGGTGTGGACTGTTCCCATAAGACACAGGGTCAAGACTGATTTGCATATGGCTAGGTCTAAACTGGGGTGGCATGGTGAGCAAAAGAACAATTGATTTAACCCAGGCCTCTTGACTGGGGGGTAAATGTATGATTTATTCAGCATTCCGTCCATCATTTGATTGCGTAGCACCATTTCTTTTCAGACCGTTCTTACCCATCTATTTAGCCACTGATTTTAAACAACTTTTTAGCTGAGGGGTACCATTGCCAGAATCTGGGGACAGGCTGATAATTATCTGGGTATTGACAGCGTACAAGCTTATGAAAAAGTCATAGACTTCTACAATGTCCCCAAGAGGTTGAACATAAATATTCAAGAGCGTTGGGCTCAGAGACGAGACCTGAGGAACGCCATGATGAATCGAATGCACAATGGAGGCATAGGGTTTGGAAGTGACTTGAAACAGCCAGTCTGACAAGTGAGAAGGAAACCAAAGTAAGGCCAAGCCTGAGATCCTGTGCTACTCAAGGGTGCTGGATCAAGTGGGAAACCAGACTAGTGGACATGGAGAGGCTCAAGCTTCTTTCCTGACCTTTAAAGATTGCGCTTTATCCACTGGAATTAATTTTATTGTGGTTTTGCAATTTATTTTAAATATGTAATATATAAAGTTATATAACAACATTAAAGTGACCACAACTATTTGTTCATGGAATACGAGCCCTTCTAAAACCCAAATGTAAACCTATCCGGCCAATCTGTCCTCAGGTTGAAGTATCTTCCAGTGATGGTAGGAGGTTACATGTCTTCAAACCTCTAGACTTGGTAGCCCACAAAAGAGACCAGGCCAATGAAAAATGCAGAAAATACAAAGTAAGATCCAACGCTTGCAGGGTCAGGGAGATCATTTGTGCTGCAACAACCACATTAGGACCAACCCAAAAAGTAGCACTTTCCAGGTTTGCTTTGTTGATGAAGGCTGAAGATGTTTAACCAGCAACAACCTCATCTTCATCTTCTCCTCCCTCCACCTACTCGTCACCCCCTTCAGCACTACCACCAGCACATGATGCAGCTGCAACAACTTCTTCAGCAGCAGCTGCACCGCACATGCCCCATCCTTCACAGAGGAAGGGTGATGCCTCCACTACAGCAGGCTCCTACACCACACATCCTCCACAAATGATGGCTGTATGGGTAACAATTTGTAGAACCATTTTGGGCCCCAGCCAAAGCTGCTGCAAGCTCTGTTTATGCAGCACATGCAAGGTATCATATGTGGATTTGTAATAGTGCCGGCTTCTGCAGTGCCGCAAATCTTCACCCAGTCAAGACATTCCATTATAAGAACCCCTCCCATTGGGATTTCAATGAAACCCCCATGATTGGGCTTTCCAGGCATGTCCTTTTAGCCACTAAATTGGATGTTTTACAAGGATTATCATCTAGGCCATGATGGGAAGCGTGAGCCACAACCAGGGTCATCTTCACAGGCAACAGGGAGTGACGTGAAACCCATGAAAATGACTGGATTGGATGTCCCAAAAGCAGATCAGAGTGACATCTCTTCACCCGAACCAGAAAACAGAGAAGAATCTGCATCTGAAGACTGGCCTAAGCTCTCTGCATAGAGGCTGAAGAGTTCTGAGGAAGAAGGCTGTGATGAGAACCTTGTTTTGGTGAGAGCCATGAGGAAGAGGAAACAGATTCCCCAGAAATAGGCTTTTTTCAAGCTTGCGACAGTGCAAGGTTGACTGTATTCCAAATGCACAGTACATCTCTATAGATTCCAAGACGGAGGAGGCATCAAGTACTGGGAGCTCTTTGAAAGTGATGATCCAACAAAGCAGCGAGAGTCGAGCCATCAGTGCTACTGCCCAGAAGCCTGAATTGAGGACCAACGAGGGGAACACCGCAGTGCAGCCAACTCTAGGAATGAAATCCAGGTTCTTCTGTTACATGTGCTAAGTCAGATATCACACCCCAGAGCAATTTCAATCCCACATGTCTACAACACAGCACCTGCAGAGACTAAGAGACTATAGGAGATTCAACACATAAGCAATACCTGCCTGATGACATTCATGGCCATCGCCAAGGAGAATCAGTTTCCAATGCCTAGGAGAGATGGAAGAGTGAAGCCCCAGCAGCAGAGATGTATAATGCATATCAGGTCCACTCCAGGGGAGATTTGATTCTGCACCGACAGACCCCAGAGCATAAGCTGGCAAAACATCACAGAGTCCCAGGTGTACTGTGTGCAGCCAGCACTTCACAACTCCATGGACGTTTGTGGAACACATGAAGTCAATGGAGGACTAACAAAAAGCTTGTGAGGAAAGAATCTCCGAGAATGAGCCTGGTGGCGCCAATGATGCAGAGGAGTTAATTACAGATGATGCAGTGGGATGTTTTGAAGATGATGATGAGGAGGAGGAAGGGACTGGCGAAGAAGAAAATGCTGAGGTGATGTTTGAAGGATAAGACTATACTACCAGAAAATGCAGGGCGAAGGAGAAAGTCTTTCCAGGACTTCTAAGAAAATAAAGAGTAATGGCCAGAGCAGCAAAAAGTCGAGCGAAGCACAAGTCAAGCTTGTGCCCTCAGGACCCTGAAGCTACTCTGGAGGGTGACCAGTGCCTAAAGCATGCCAGCCAGTGTACAGGTGAAGTGGAGCCCTGGCCCTCTCTGGAAACTGCAGCGCCCTCAGAGAGGATAACTAGCATATGAGTGGGCCAACAGGAACTGCAGAAGTTGGCAAGACTTAGCGTGTACATGAGAGAGAAGGCAGGGAGGAAGGTGTAGCCGCCCACAAGACAGGAGCTGGTACCTTCGAGAAAGGTGAAGCATCTGCTACAAGAGAAGACCGGTCACCCTCTGTCTGCAAACGTATGTGCAGGCACAAAAACAGATACAAATTTATCCAGAAGGTCTTTACTAAAATATGCTAAGTAAAAAAGATTTTCTTCGGTCAACAATGAGCTAGTAGGTTTTACCAGTATGTGGTTTTATTTAAAAGGGGATTATCAAATTGTTTTGAAGAGGTTACATGTCAGCAGACTTTAAAGATAGTTGGAGAGGTTCTAAATTTGTTGTACTGTTTAGATTTTGATGGAGATCCCAAGACAATTAATGTATTCCAAAAGATTGTGTATTTCACAATCATTCATGACTGAAGGCAGGCAGCCATACAATGGAGGATAGCAGGTGGTTTAATATTTAAAAGAAAAGTTAGGAGGGAAGTGTGAATGGCAATAAACACGTTTCCTAGTAATCATAAGGCTATATGAACATAAGCTAGGAAAGCTTAGGAGGATATTAATATCCCATGCAAGGTTAAAAATAGTATGTCGGTTTATAAAACAGTTGCCTGAGAAAGTCTTAACTAACTGATGAATGTTCTTCTATTTTAATAAACCTTGCTTCCTTTTGTTTCATGAAACATTATGGGTCGACTGAGCAGGAAAGTGAGATTAGTCAAACCCACTTCGGTATGTGAAAACAATTTCGGTTCGTTTGTGGACAGTTGTTTAGTGATTATAACTGGGGTGGGGCAGTCCTAGTTGGTATAGAAGTTTAATCCATCTCTCTGGGCTGTTTTCAAAGGTGTAAGGTAAACTCTCAAAATCATACCTGTTAACAAGAAGGGGCACTGGGCCGAACCTCACCAATTTATTTTTAATTTTTAGATGGTTTGCATAAAATCCCAGGTAAAGTCAATTTTGGCTAGACTTCAGGATCAAGTTCAGGAATTTATATAGCGCACTACTCACCCGGAGGGTCTCAAGGCGCTTGGGGAGGGGGTTCATAATTTATCGAATAGCCAGGTTTTTAGTTCTTTTCTGAAGGAGAGGTGGTTCTGTGTAAGGCGGAGGTGAGTTCCAGGTCTTAGCCGACAGGTAGGAGAAGGATCTGCCTCCCATGGTGGATCTTTGGATACGCGGAACTGCGGCGAGGGCTTGATTGGCGTATCTGAGTTGGCGGGAGGGAGTGTAGAAGGACAGCCGGATGTTGAGGCATTCGGGTCCTAGTTTGTAGAGGGTCTTGTGTGCGTGGGTGAGGAGACGGAACGTTATTCTTTTGTTGACGGGGAGCCAGTGAAGGTCTTTCAGGTGGCCGGTGATGTGATCTTGGCGAGGGATGTCTAAAATGAGTCTTGCTGATGCGTTTTGGATGCGTTGGAGTTTTTTCTGTAGTTTGGTTGTGATTCCGGCGTAGAGGGTGTTTCCGTAGTCCTGACAACTCGTGACCAGTGCGTGGGTGACAGTTTTTCTTGTCTCGGGGGGGATCCACCGGAAGATTATTTTGAGCATACGAAGTACGTTGAAGCAGGAGGATGAGACGGCGTTGACTTGTCTGGTCATCGAGAGTGAGGAGTCTAGGATGAAGCCAAGGTTGTGTGCGTTCTCTGTGGGTATGGGTGCTGTGCCTAGAGCCGAAGGCCACCATGAGTCGTCCCATGCAGTGGGGATGATCCTAGGATGAGCACCTCCGTTTTGTCTGAGTTAAGTTTTAGGCGGCTGTTTTTCATCCATTCGGCTACTTCTTTCATGCCGTCGTGAAGATTGGTTTTGGCGGTGATAGGGTCTTTGGTGAGGGAAAGGTTCAGCTGGGTGTCATCAGCGTAGGAGATGATGTTAAGGTTGTGTTGGCGCGCGATGGATGCGAGTGGACTCATGTAAACATTGAAGAGGGGGGGACTGAGTGATGATCCTTGTGGTACACCGCAGATGACTTCGGTGGCCTCTGATTTGAATGGGGGAAGTCGGACTCTCTGAGTTCTCCCAGATAGGAAGGAGGTGATCCATTCCAAGGCTTTTCCCTGTATGCCGATGTTGCTGAGGCGTTGAATGAGGGTGCTGTGACAGACTGTGTCGAAGGCGGCGGAGAGGTCGAGTAGAATGAGGGCCACTGTTTCTCCGTTGTCCAGTAGTGTTCGGATGTCGTCTGTGGCTGCGATGAGGGCGGTCTCGGTGCTGTGTTTGGCTCGAAAGCCGGACTGTGAGGGATCGAGGGAGTTGTTGGATTCAAGGAAGGCGGCGAGTTGGCTATTGACGGCTTTCTCAATGACTTTGGCAGGGAATGGGAGGAGGGAGATGGGGCGGTAGTTTTTAAGTTCAGAGGGGTCTGCTGTGGGTTTCTTCAGGAGGGCGCTGACTTCGGCGTGTTTCCAGCTTTCTGGGAAGGTAGCAGAGTTGAAGGAGCAGTTGATGATGTCACGGAGATGGGGTGCGATGATGGAGTCTGCTTTGTTGAAGATGTGGTGGGGACAGGGGTCGGTTGGCGAGCCAGAGTGGATGGAGTTCATAAGGCGGATGGTGTCTTCAGTGGTGATTGGGTTCCAGGCGCTGAGGTAGTTAGAGGGCGGTTTAGGTTCGGAGGGGGGAGGAGAGGATTGTTCGTTGGAGATGTTCTCGAAGCTGTTATGTATGTCGGCAATTTTGTTGTAGAAGAAGGAGGATAACGAATCGCAAAGGTCTTGGGTGGGAGTGATGTCGTTTGAGGCTGCGGTGGGGTTGGTGAATTCTTTGACTATGTTGAATAGTTCCTTGCTGTTATGGGCGTTGTTGTCGAGTCAATTTTTGAATGCTGATTTCTTGGTGGATCGAATCAGTTGGTGGTGTTTGCGGGTGGCTGCCTTGAAGGTGGTCATGTTGTCGGTGGTTGGGTTTTTTCTCCATGTTTTCTCGAGAGTGCAGCATAGCTTCTTGGATTTCTTTAGGTCATCGTTGAACCAGGGGGCCTTTTTGCTGTCCTGTTTGGTGTGATGGTTTTTCAAGGGTGCTAATTCATCAGCGCTGTGAGTGATCCATTGTTTGAGTTTGGTGGCGGCTTGGTTTGGATCCGATGAGAGGGCGGGTGGGTTTTGGTTGAGCGATGAGAGGAGTTGGTCAGCTGTGACTTTGTTCCAGTTTCTTCGAGGAATAGGTTGTGGGGGGTTGTGGGTCGAGGTGGTTTTGTCCTTAACTTTTAACTGCATATAGGTAATTCCACTAGGATGAGAAAAGAGGGATTTCATCTGGGATTTATAGGCCTCTCAACCTGTGTCAGTATGGTTGCAGATTATGAGCGATACGGAGGTTGAGGAGAAAAATTGTAATCCACTGTTACAAAAGTCATAAAACGCGCGATGCCAGTGTTATACGTTAGCCCCATTTCCCTACTGCTCTGTACCAGTGGACTCAAAGAAGAAGTCATATGTGATGATGATGTCATTATTTCCTAAAAGTTAAAACAACCTTGGAGTAAAGACCAATTTCCTAAAAACTATAATGTTGTCAGTTGGTCTGAAAAATGTAGTCATCCGAGATGGAGGAATTGAATTAGTTAGTAGCTTCTCTAATATCAAAGGTCATATATCTTCAGTGCTCAGATAATATAAAGCTGAGAGGCATTTCTGAGTTGCTGTGTGAGTGGAAGGTTGGAGCTAGACCAGTACCCAACAAGTGTAAATGATATTATATTTTTGTGCCCAATGTTGGATTTGCTCGTATTGACCTTGACTTTTGTAATCAGGCAGAAGTAGTAGGCTTCTTGAACAGGATTAAGTGTGCCCTTTAATTTTATGGTTGCCTGTTTGGTCCAGTCGACATGCTGACGTGCAAACTGATCCTTGGAGATATCCTTAGCTTTGAAAACTCATGTGCCATTCTCTTACTAAAGATGCAATGTGACACAATGTATAATCATCTGGGAAATATTGTCTGATTTTGTTAAACCACAAAACCTCAGGAAAGACCTGAAGAAGGGAACTAGAGGCACAGGTCGGCTGGTTCTCTTGGACATTAAAGACATCTTTTCCGACAACTGTTTCCAAGAATACCAATTATTTGTCTGCAAGTGAAAGGCTTTGTCTCAAATGTCTCGAATGTCTACATTGACACTACTGTGTAGTAATTAGAGTGTGCATAGGTGTTTGTCTTGTACCATACGTAGTGTTAGCCTGGGCTGACACCACATTTGGGGGTTAATGGGCTCATCCCCTCTTCCTTTTCTGCACCTCACATTTTACCTGAAATCTCTTAATATTTTTGCGCTATTACTCAGCTTTACGCCCTTTTCTTAAACCTGACTAAAAACCCTTTTCTTGGACCCTTATAAAGATAAAATACCTCAGGCAGATCCCCGGTTTCCCTTTATTTTTGGGTCTGTCTGGGTAATTAAACATTTTTTAAATTAGGTCTTGATTGGAGTATTATTGTCCGAAGACCCTATTGCCAACATGTTTCAGTCCATAGTGGCCCTGAAGGTCCAGGACTTACTTCAGGGCAAGGTTGACCCCCTATGTGAGGGATCTAACAGGATGTGAGGTCCCTATCCTATCAGTAAAGTGAGGGCAAAGTAGCTGCTCCTTGTAGTATGTTAAAAGTGTTTGTATGTCATCTGCCAGACTCCATCTGAAAAGAAACATAGGGACAAACACCATGTAACATATATCACAAACAAAATTTCTGTTGTGTGTGCGCCCTGACAGGGCGTCGTGGATACCGCCAAAGTGAGCATGCCTACAAATTAGTGCATGCTTATATGTGGAGGTATCAACCTTTCACTGTGCCACTCAAACCATAACACTGAAACATATTGGATTTTTATGTGACAGATTCCTATGTAGGTGGTGAGGTTATTCACATACTAGCGTTATTTGTGTGAGAGTCTCATATTGTAAAAAACAGCATGCAATAAGCGAAAGCAATCTCGATTGCACCAACTGGTATACAGTCTAAAATGTAGAGCAGTTTATATACATCTCTCTCGTTAATCTGAACACACCGAAATTCACATGTCATGCATCCTGTCTCTCATTCCAAAGCTACTTTACCCGATTTGCGGGGGTTGGCTTCATCACACAGGACCGGTTAAACTATGCGGGTGGTCTTCAATTTGAGCCGTCACCCAGCAGTATACCTATCTTGGTCCCGGTCCTCGGCTTGACTAGTCGAGTCGCCGGTAGCGGGTTTTTAAATTCCCGTTCACGCGCCGTAATCCGATGTGGCCACAGACCCCGCCCCGACCTCCGACCTTCAGAGGAAGTGGTATGTGGCATCGTAACGTTAGCGTGCTCTTAATGTGGTGTGCCTGGGAGATGTAGTTTTTTCATGCAGGAGAATTTCTATACAATGATTAGAGCCTGTAAAAGAGCTGCGCTCGTAATTAAATTTTAATTTATGTGCCAGTGTGAACGAAAAGAATAATGATCACAGGCATTTGGTAATGTTATGCACTATGGATACAATTGCTCAAACAGTACGAGTGGCATGGATGTAACATAGTCGCCCTGTATGTGTGATGTACAGCATGACCAAACGTTAGTAGCGTGGGGTAGATTGGCGTAGAGTGGAGTGGGGTAGAATGGAATGGGATAGATTGAAGTGGGATAGCTTGGTAAATTAGTGTGGTAGATTAGAGTGGGGTAGATTGGAGTAGATAGGAGTAGGGTAGATTGGGGTAGAATGAAGTGGGCTATATTGGGGTGGAGTGGGATGTATTAGCGTAGATTGGAGTGGAGTCAGGTAAACTGGAGTGGAGTCGGGTAGATTTGAGTAGAGTGAAGACGGGCAGGTAGGAGTGGGTTAGACTGGGGTAGGGTAAATTGGTGTGTGGTGGGATAGATTGGAGTGGGTTGGGATAGATTGAAGTGAGGTAGATTGCAGTGGGGGAGTGGGGTAGATTGGAGTTTAGTTGTTTGGGATAGATTGGGGTAGAGTGAAGTGGGATATATTGGGGAAGATTGGAGTGCAGTGGATTGGGGTAGATTGGAGTAGCGGAGTGGAGTGGGGTGGATGGGGGAGTGGAATATACTGGAGTGGGGTAGTTTAGTTTTTTAGGGTGGAGTTGGTTAGATTACCGTGGAGTAGATTAAGGTTGGAGGGGTAGATTAGGGGGGAGTGGGGTAGATTGGAGTAGAGTGCGGTTTGAGTGTGGTACATTGGAGTTGAGTAGGTTGAAGTGGGATAGATTGGCATGGGGGACTGCAGTAGAGTGAAGAACATTGGAGTGGGGCGGAGTGGAATGGGGTAGATTGGTATATATATATATATTGGGATAGATTGTAGTTGAGTAGGATAGATTGGGTTAAAGGGGAGTGGATTGGGGTAGAGTGAAGTGTGGTAGATGGGGAGATGAGTGAATTGGAGTGGGGTAGATTGGAGTGAGCTAGATAAGGGAGAGGAGTTGGATAGAGTGGTGTGGAGTAGATTTTGGTGGGGTGGGGTATATTGGAGTGGTGGAGAGTGGGGTAGGTTGGGATGGAGTGGGGTAGGTAAGTGGGGAGTGGGTTAGATTGGACTGGAGATTGATCGATCTGGGTGGCTAGATTGGAGTGGGGTAGATTGGGGTAGGGAAGAGTGGGGGTGGAATAGAGTTAGGAAGGATAGATTGGAGTAGGGTAGATTGGGGTGGGGTAGATTCGAATGGGGTATATTTAAGTGAAGTGGAGTGGGATAGATTGAAGTGAAGTGGGGTATATATTGGTAGAGTGGAGTTTGGTAGATTTGAGTGAAGTGGATTAGGAGATTGTGGTAGATTGGAGTTCGGAAGATTGAAGTAGAAAGGAGTTGGATAGATTGCAGTGGAGTTTGGAGTGGGGTAGAATAGAGCGGAGTGCAGTAGATTGGAGTGGTGTCAGGGATATTGGAGTGGAGTAAGTTGTATTTGGGTAGATGGGAGCAGAGTGGACTAGCTTTGAGTGGAGTGCAGTAGATTGGGACATTGTGGGGTAGATTGGAGTGGAGTGAGGTTGATTGGGTTAGATTGAGTTGAGTGGTGTAGAGTGGAGTGGGGTAGATTGAATTGTAGTAGAGTGGATTGGGCTTTGAGTGGAGTTCAGTTGATTGCAGTATAGTGGGGTAGATTGGAGTGGGGTGAGGTTGATTGGGTTAGATTGAGTTGAGTGGGGTAGAGTGGAGCGGGGTAGATTGATTTGTAGTAGAGTGGATTGGGATAGATTGAGTGGAGTAAGTTAGACTGGAGTAGATTGAAGTTGGTAGATTGAAGTGGTGTGGGGTAAATTGGAGTGGAAGATATTGGAGTGGGCTATATGGAGTGGGGTAGGTTAGAGTGTAGTAGATTAAGGTAAATTGTAGTAAAGTGATAGGGGGCCGTTGAAACGGA
Organism: Lissotriton vulgaris; assembly: GCF_964263255.1. Taxonomy (NCBI): domain Eukaryota; kingdom Metazoa; phylum Chordata; class Amphibia; order Caudata; family Salamandridae; genus Lissotriton; species Lissotriton vulgaris. Next base: position 289,995,575 of record NC_141689.1, read on the forward strand.
GTGGGATAGATTGGAGTAGGGTAAGTGGTGTGGAGTGTAGTGGCGTTTTGTGTCATGGAGCAAGTGGCATAGATTGGAGTGGGGTAAAGTCGCCTAGCGTGCCAAAGAGTGTCTTAGAGTGAAGAGGCGTACAGTATAGTGGCATGTCGTAGAAAGGAGTGTTGTGGCATAGAGTGGAGTGCACTGCCATAATAGACAACACATTTTCAATTGAAATGACCATTAAAGTTTGGTGCAAAAAAAAGAAAACCTCCTACACCCTCTCCTCTAAAATGGATACTCAGCAGGATTGTCACGTAAATTCTCTCACTTTAAAGTTCAAGAAAGAGAAGTAAATACCTATCTTCCTCAGAAGAGATAGCTTGACATTTGACCTCTGTCTTTGAATGCACAGAAAATGTGACAAGATAAGGATACGATTTAAAAGCCTGCTCGTAGAAAGGGAGTTTGTGGAAGAATTCAATGCTCAAGGTTTGGTTACGAGAGTTGGGCTGCTTGAAGCAAATAAATCCAGCAAATAAAAATCCAGAAAATGTGAGTTACAAAGCCCATGGAAACCCATGGGCTGAATGCTTTCCTAGGTCAGCTTTCTGAATGTGCCCTACATGCCATTTAGCAAACCAGACAGCTGCACTGTCTGGTAGGCTTCGACCTAAAAAGGACCAAAAGCAGAGTTTTTTTTAATCTGAAAAAGCACATATTGCAAAGTAGTTTCTGGCTTCAAAGGAAACTACTTTGTGTGTGTTCCCTGTGAAAGAGCAGGATGCATTCACAGTGAAAAGTTAGCCAATAAAATTACAATTGACTATATATATATATATATATATATATATATATATATATATATATATATATATATATATATATATATATATATATATATTACCTACTGGCGGTCGCCAGTAGGTATATATAGTTAGGATTTTTTCTCTATGGGATTTTTGAAAATTCTATGTCTAATAACTTTGGCGTTTGTGGACGGAATTGGCTGAAATTTTCAGGAAAATGGAACATTTTGTTTCTGAGCAGCCCCTGACAATTTGGGGGGGTTTCATCAAGGGGGGGGGCCGAGAAAAAAGGGGGGTCCCAAAACGCATTTTTCCCATGTTAATTTCCATACGGCGGTTGGCCTCACTTTTAGCTCGAACGGCTGAATGGATTTGCACGAAACTTTGCAAAATTGTAGGGACTGTTAGCCCGATGTGCCTTTGCTAGGTCTCAATATATGTGCTCCAGTGGATTTTGAGTAATTTAGGTTCAAAAAAAGATATATATCTGGGCGGAGCCTAACCACACATCTGATCTGATTGGCTGTCAGCACTTCATCCAAGAAGTGTTGGCAGCCATCTTGGGACCAATATACATGATAGCACCTCATTAAAAAGCATTGTAGTTAATAGAGGGTTTTAGGACTTTAGTTACATTATAAATCATTTGTTGATGGTACCATACTCGTTTTAGGAATTGTGGTGGGTTCTAAGGTGATTTTACCATGTGAAAAAACCTTCTCTGTGATATCATGAATATTGTTTGAAAGAAAACTAATATCTCATGATTTTCCCACAGTGGTTTGGAAGGGGATCTATAAGCTAAACTGAAAGCATATTTTCTGTAAATTCACATTATCTTTCTCAGTCATGTGAGAATAAAGTCTGACATTCTCAGTAAAACATGTACATCCAACAAGGACAGAGACTGTCAGTTGATTCCTTTGTGTTCTACTGCAGCCTCCTAGAGTGTTCTAAAGAACAACTAGAGCGCTAACAGTCCTACTTATTACAAAGGTATGGCACACCTGAAGCCATCTTGATTGGAATAAAGTGGTAACTCTTATAACATTTAATTTAAAAAGAAACAACATGAGGGGGTATATTTTGCCATAGAAAGTATGATTAGTGCTGCAGAATTAAAAATTAGGGCACTTTTTGAGTGACTTCTTAAATCCTTTTCTATTTCATTAAAACATTCTGACATGCAGTCTCCCAAAATGGCCACCAGAGACAAAAGAGCCCAAATGTAGCCCAAATATCACCCAGATGTAGCCCAAGTATAGCCCAATGACAGAATGTCCCAGAGTGTTCTAAAGAACAACTAGAACGCTAACAGTCCTACTTATTACAAAGGTATGGCACACCTGAAGCCATCTTGATTGGAATAAAGTGGTAACTCTTAAAACATTTAATTTAAAAAGAAACAACATGAGGGGGTATATTTTGCCATAGAAAGTATGATTAGTGCTGCAGAATGAAAAATGAGGGCACATTTTGAGTGACTTCTCAAATCCTTTTCTATTTCATTAAAACATTCTGACATGCAGTCTCCCAAAATGGCCACCAGAGACAAAAGAGCCCAAATGTAGCCCAAATATCACCCAGATGTAGCCCAAGTATAGCCCAATGACAGAATGTCCCAGAGTGTTCTAAAGAACAACTAGAGCGCTAACAGTCCTACTTATTACAAAGGTATAGCACACCTGGAGCCATCGTGATGGGAATAAAGTGGTAACTCTTAAAACATTTAATTTAAAAAGGAACAAAATGAGGGGGTATACTATGCAATAGAAGGTATTATTAGTGCTGCAGAAAGAAAAATTAGGGCACATTTTGAGTGACTTTTCAAATCCTCTTCTATTTCATAAAAGAATTCTGACATGCAGTCTCCCAAAATGGCCACCAGAGACAAAAGAGCCCAAATGTAGCCCAAATATCACCCAGATGTAGCCCAAGTATAGCCCAATGACAGAATGTCCCAGAGTGTTCTAAAGAACAACTAGAGCGCTAACAGTCCTACTTATTACAAAGGTATGGCACACCTGAAGCCATCTTGATTGGAATAAAGTGGTAACTCCTAAAACATTTAATTTAAAAAGGAACAAAATGAGGGGGTATATTTTGCTATATAAATTATGATTAGTGCTGCAGAAAGAAAAATTAGGGCACATTTTGAGTGACTTCTCAAACCCTCTTCAATTTCATTAAAACATTCTGACATACAGTCTTCCAAGATGGCCACCAGAGACAAAAGAGCCTAAATGTAGCCCAAATATCACCCAGATGTACCCCAAGTATAGCCCAATGACAGAATGTCCCAGAGTGTTCTAAAGAACAACTAGAGCGCTAACAGTCTTACTTATGACAAAAGTATGGCACACCAGAAGCCATCTTGATTGGAATGAAGTGGTAAGTCTGAAAACACTCAATTTAAAAAGGAACAACATGAGGGGGTTAATTTTGCCATAGAAAGTATGATTAGTGCTTCAGAAAGAAAAATTAGGGATCATTTTGAGTGACTTCTCAAATCCTCTTCTATTTCATTAAAAAAATTCTGACATGCAGACTGAAACATGCACTTTGAATACCAGCAGCAGACATCCCTGGTGAGCAGTATCTTTACTACAGTGATCTAATGTGCAACTAGAGTGCTAACATTCAGATTTTATGGCAAATGTTTGACACATCTGAATGCCTTCTTGATGGAACCAAAGTAAACAAGCATTGAAAATGCAATAGATCTCGCCCTCGTTTAAGTTAAAGCCATTCTGTTTGTAATGAGGTGGCTTTTTAGCTTTGCTTTTATTAGTGTTTTTTCAACTTTCATGTAAATAACATGCATCTGTATGCATATAAGTATATGTATGCATGCATTTATGTTTGTATTTATATAGATATACAGATGATATATGTTTATATATGTATGTATATATATATATATTCACTGAAAAAACCATAGGTTATAGACCATATATAGTTAGGAATTAGCATTTACAAAACCTTTAAAATTCACTGAAAAAACCATAGGTTATAGACCATATATAGTTAGGAATTAGCATTTACAAAACCTTGAAAATTCACTGAAAAAACCATAGGTTATAGACCATATATAGTTAGGAATTCGCATTTACAAAACCTTATTTTACTCACACAAAACCATTGAAATTCCATATATAGTTAGTTGCACTAACTATATATCGCGCACCCGCAATCCACTGCTGATGATGTCACATATTACATCATTCATGACATGGTCAGTGACATCACTGATGACATCACTGATGACATCTCAAATGACATCACTGATGACATCACTGATGACAACATCCAGTGACTGTATGTTTCTGTAAAGTTAAAATATGTCTTACATATTGAAGAATGAGTGGATGTATAAGTGTCTGGATGAAGGATTTAGTAGGTGCATGACTGACTGTATGAGTGAGTGATTAAATGTGTCTCACTGAGTGCATGGGTTAGTGACTAAACTGTCTTAATTTGTGCATCATTATGTCTGTTGTTCTGTAAACTGTTGCATGTGTTGATAAGTAGCTATATGAGTAACTATATGGGTTATTGATTGGTTGCCCAAGTATTTGTATGGGAGACTGAGTGTGTGTGTGGGTGGCTGGGAGGTGTATGACTCTGTGCATAGATGTGTGAGCAGTTGATTCACTAGATGTATGGTTTCAAAAGTGCATGTGGAAACAGCTGTATGGGCGGTTGACTGTGTGCATGAGTGTATTGGTGAGTGAATGGATATCTCAGTGCTACATGTCAAAGTAAGTACATATGTAAAACACAGTACATGTGAGAGTTGACATATATAAATAACTGTGCATAAGAGCCAGTGAATGTGTGAGTGGCTGTATGGATCATTGTGAACTTGTATCAGGGATTGTATAAGAGAGTAAATATGTGTTAGTATATGTTTGAATAAGTAAAGTTTGTATAACTGTATAGTTGAGGAAATGGAGGTGTGATTGATTCTTTGCATGACTGACTAGGTGTGTGAGTAACTCCATGGATGAGTGACAGTCTGTGAGTGTCTGTTTACACTGATTGTATCTAAGGTTATATTAGAGTCTGAAGAGGTTCATCGTATTATCACATGAATGATATCATCAGTGATGTGATCAGTAATGTCAAATGAGATGTCATCAGTGATGTCATCAGTGATGTCATTTGAGATGTCATCAGTGATGTCATTTGAGATGTCATCAGTGATGTCATCAGTGATGTCACTGACCATGTCATGAATGATGTAATATGTGACATCATCAGCAGTGGATTGCGGGTGCGCGATATATAGTTAGTGCAACTAACTATATATGGAATTTCAATGGTTTTGTGTGAGTAAAATAAGGTTTTGTAAATGCTAATTCCTAACTATATATGGTCTATAACCTATGATTTTTTCAGTGAATATATATATATATATATATATATATAGATATAGATATAGATATAGATAGATACATAGATATATAATTGTATTTTTTAAGAGTAAAAACAGATGGTCTTGACTAACATCAGACCTACAAATAAGATTTTTAGAAACGTAATGAATGTAAATTTGTGCTTTCTTTCTGCAGGGATTCACAGAACTAATTCCCATTGACTTAATTAAAATATTTGATGAAAACGAGCTGGAGGTGAGTAGTTCAAAAACAAATGTGTAAGTTGCGAAAAGGGCAAATATTTGTACAGAACTTTTAAATGGATGTCAAGTTATTGCTATTTGTACATGTAAGGCTTTGCTTTTATTTATGTAACTGTGTTTGTATTAACATACAGTATCAAGATTTTGACTCTTCCAGGTAGTGTCTTTTTATGTTGTAAGAATTTTCTGTGATAAATATGCAGCAAACTACACATTAGCCAACATCTTTAGATCATCAGACCTTAAGGCATTTTCGCATCAGTGGCCATCCCCTGTTGCTTGTCCGGCCTTTATCCTCATGGCACAGGAGGTAATGGCTGCTGAACTGTTCTCACCTGCTTTCACCCAGGAGTAGTAATCAGAGCTCCTTTCTTAATCAAACTAAGAGCATAGCCTGTGAAAAGGTAACCTCTGAAACTTTGTGTTTTTTTGCATTTGTATCTCATTTATAAATCCTAGAACCTCATCCAATCAATTGGAAAATGTAGAAAAGGACCTTAATACATGAATTTCACGTTACACAAATGCTGTGTTTTATATTAGTTTGTGATTTTAATCATATATTTAATCCTGGAATATGGGACTTACCGAATGAAGACCTTTTCTCTGTCTTTAATTTTCCAAGTGCAAATTCCCCTGATGTAGACCAAATAAGTTAAAGTCTCATTGTTTTGTTGCCTTACACTGTCAATCGGAAAGGGATTCTATTTTCCTAATTACATTTAAATACAGTCAACAGTGAGGACAAATTCACTATATATTTGTATTCACATGTCCTTCAACTTGTTTTAAATAATTCTGCTTATTAGATATAGATGGAAGTTATCACAGCCCCCTCTCTTTTTCCCCGATACATGATTTATGTCAACCTCCTAACATGTCCTTCATTTTTGCATTGAATATTTTCATCAAGTTAAAACAAAAGTTGAGGCTTCTTAATTAGAAATTCCCTGTTGTTGTCACATTAAGAATCAACCGTTAAGTGGAATAGAGTCAGAAGTTGATATGATTTTATCCTATGATTTAATTTTTTTATTTTATTGGCGCCTCCTTGCAACATAGGCATTAAACATGTTGACCCCACCTTATCACTTAAATTTGGAGCTATCAAGGTACATTGTGACTGAAGGATAACACCTCTGTTTTTATTTAGTCAAGGAACCTTTACACCTTAAGCACTCCTATGGTTACCTTAAACTATTTTGTACACACCCCTATTACCACCTTATTTTCCGCACGATACCCTTTCATGCACACATCCAACGGCATCAACGGATCAAAATATCTGCTATAAAGAGCCCTCAGGCCCGTGCGGCATTGCAGCGCCTGCTTGACGAGAAGCACCTTATGATGAAGCATGACACCTTACCAGGTTTGTGAAGGCAGTAAGATCTGACCAGTCGGATCCCCTGAGATCTCTGTGGTCGGCTTTGTGATTCCACCGGACTGTGGGTTGACATTTCCCATTTAAGAGGAGCTACTCCCCCCGAATTGATTAGCAAGCTTCCACCATTCAGAAAAACCTGAATGCCTTCCGGACTACTTCCTGGGATAGCAAATCTAACAGTGCAGAGACCTTTGGGAAGAGGGTATTTTCTTCCCCCATGTTTGGCTCTGGCCAGTCAAAGCCAGCTACCTTTGAGGCTCTATACCCACACTCTCTGGTATTCGGTTGCTCAACTGTGCCCAGGGGGTCCTCGAAAACCTTGTTCTGTTCTAACCCAGACCATTCAGGATGGCTGTGATGCCATTATGTTTACCATCTGCTGTGGCGTGTATATCACAGATTCCATTTGGAAAGCCATCAGCACTGGTGTTGCCATCTGTCACCATGCCTGGTTGAAATTGATGTTTTTTGGTGGCAGTGTTCATTCGAGATGGGATACGTGTTACCATTTCTGGTCGTTTCTCATTATATACGACTGTGATCGGAACTTCTGACAGAGGACAAACTCAAGATGCTCAACGTGGCCCAGGACTTGCCTGCCCATCGGCGCTGCATGCAGTTCGCGGTGGGACAGGAGACTTTTCTGTTCACTGTGCTTCCCTTTGGTCTCATCAGTGCCACTCTGATGTTCACAATAGTGATGGCGGTGGTAGCAGCACACATTCGAAGGTCAGGGTTCACAGTCTTCCCCCGACGACTGGCTGTTGAAGGTGAGTTTGCCCCAGGTTGCCACGACCTACCTCCAGACTGCATTGAACATCCTGCCATCTCATGGGCTCACTGTCAATGCGCCAAAGTTAGACCTGAATTTTCAGATGCTCCCAATAATATAAGCCATTATGGACACAGTTCGTATTTGTGCCTTTACCCCAGAAAGGAGGGTCCAGACATTCAGACTATGATCCCAATCTTTCAGCCTCTCTTGGATTTCAGTGTGTTTAGCTTAGCTATGCGTCTACTGGGACTAATGGCCTCCTGCATCCTGCTGATCAAGCATGCAGATGGCATATGTAGTCTCTTCAGTTTATCTTAAGTCTCAGTGCACATGAAGGGGACCTCTTCAACCACATCCTGATCTCAGAAAAGACTGCGAAAGATCTGCAGTGTTGTTACTGGACCTCAAATGGTTCAGCAGCAGACCCCTCTCCCTACCACACCCAGAGTTGATAATGGTGACCAATGCGCCCCTTTGGGGTTAAGATGGTTCTCTAGATCAGATACTTGCTCCATATCATCCATTCAGGAGCTGCTGGCAGGGTTTACGGGCTCAACTACTGCTGAAAATGTGCAATATCAGCAGTTATGTGCCCTGACTGTCCAAGGCGACTGTCACTAGAAGATGCATTCTAGCTAGAGTGGAACTAAGGACTTTTGTATGCATTGTGATTTATACCACTCATGCCTTGAATACTAAATAAGCTCAGAAATGACTGGGCCATAGACATCCTTATAGTCCCAGATTGGACATGGAGAGTATGGTACCCAAAACTACTGTGCTTGAGCACATGTCCTTCGATCAGGCTGCACCTCTGTCGCAGCAACAAGACAGGTTCCTGTGCCCAAAACTCCCAAACACCACCTTCATGCTTACATACTAAGCAACATTTGAACACCTTCAGGCTTCCTCCGGAGGTGGTTGATGTCATCTAGGCAGCCAGACGTCCCACGACAAAAGCGGTATACGCCTGTCATTGGGACAGATAAGTGGTTTGGTACAGCACTTGCCGAATTAAAACCCCTCCAGGCCAAGTTATCAGACGTCCTTGTTTTGTTTCTTGCGCAACAAAGATTTGCTGTGAGCATATTTAAGGAGGAACTTTTGGTACTTTCAGCCTTCTTACGGTTACCGGACCAGCCCTCATTATTTAGGCCACCTGTTGTGATGCGTTTTTGGAAAATGTTTCAGTAATTATTTCCTTCCTCTCCTTACGTCATGCCGTGGTCCTTATATGTTTGATGTGCAATCCCTTTGAGCTAATTCACAGCTGTCCCTTTGCTGCTCCTCACCCAAAGACAGTGTTCCTCATCGCCATCACCTTGGCACAGCAAGTGAGTGAGCTTCAACTCTACCTTCATCCCAGACAAGCTGGTTCTGCAGAAACGAACATCCTACTTACCAAAAGTTTGGACACTGTTCGACGTCTGTCAAACTATCACCTTGCCGTCATTTACGCTCTGCCTCCCCCTCTGAAGACGGAGAGTGACTTCATTGCTTGGACCCCAAAAGTACACTCATCTTTTAGTTCCTGCTGGCTTATCAGCTCAGGTTCACTGGAGTTAAAATAGACACGACAATGCAAAGGAGGACTATCTCCCTTTGGATCGTACTCTGCATCAAGATTTGCTACTCATTGGTCAGAAAGCAGCCTCCAGAAGTTGTGCAAGCCCATTCCACTAGGGCTAAAGCTCAACCACTTCATTGACGTTTAGTTCCAGTCGTGGACTTCTGCTAGGTGGCTACATGTGCGTCGCTCCATACGTTCATGAACAACTACTGTCTGGACAGCCAGGTACGCCAAAAAGGGTATTTCGCCTGCTTGGTCATACAAGACTTCTTAGTATGTCCCAATTGACAGGCCCACCTCCTAATGGGTACTGCTCTGGTATCTATTTAAAAGGTGCGGAATCTGCAGTTGGAAGTTTCTATCAGAAGAACAAGTTACTTACCTTTTGTAATGCGCTTTGTGGAAGAGACTCTAACCGCACACTCCTCACCGACTCTCCCACTGTCCCCTTTCTGTGAATTTGGTCGTACTCATTAATAAGATCCCAAGTTTAGGAATCAACACACCGGTCAAACCAATTTGCTGCTAGGGCTTTGTCTGGGGACACATGCAGCCTCACACAGCCCAGCGTGTGTGAATGGCACCTATATATCCCCAGCCCCTGCACCTCATTTCTGGACCAGAACATCATGGTGCCACCTTCTTGCGCACTGAGGTACTGCTCAAAAGTTTCCAGATCCAGTCTGACACCTGATGTATATTCAAAAAGTGCAGAATCTGCAGTTGAATGTAGCCTCTACCAGAAAAAGCATTACCAAACCTAAGTAATCGGCTCTTTGTGAATCCTAAAATCCCCTAAATACTGTCTTGTGCCACAATGCTTGAATCCTAAAAACCCATTAGTATACCTAGTCTATCCTGTTTTAGGTTTAAACCTCTAATAACTTATAAAGCCCCACTGAAGGGGAAATATCCCTCACCACTATTAACAATTAAACGCTTGCACAGCCACAAACTATATGCCATTAAGAGTGAAAGTCATTTTTATTTCTTCCTGAATGGGTTAATATAATTTAACTTTATTATACAAGGTAGGCCAATACAATGTAACTTTGTCATGCAAGGTAGCAGCAAGAAACATTTAGAACAGTGATAGAAACAACAATTTTAATTGGACCAAACCAATAAATAAGCTTTACCTGGTGATGCACAAATGATAAATATATGCTTAAACTCTATTTCCACAACCATTGTGTTTGATAATTTTCAGTAAAAGTGAATGTCCAATATAAAATATGTTGTCTGCAAATGACAGGGCCCTGCCACACTATGCATTAGTAAAATATTTGTGACAGTGTGCTCCAAAATGCATCATAAGCTACTCACTACACCCGTACCACTCTCTTGCTAAATTGGCGTGACTCATGCTACATTTATTCTTTGTGTGACACTGGAATAATTCAGTCCCTAAGACTTCAATGATGTTATGTTATGTTATGTTATACTTGATTTTATATAGCGCACGGCTACTCAAAGAGTGTCCCGGCGCTTTGGTTTGCACACCTATCTCATAACATAACAAGTAAAAGACAGAAAAAAGAGGATCCAGAAAAACAACCCCAGGGAACAACTAAGAAGTAAAAAGCCAGGTGGTTTTGAGACCCTTCCTAAAAGCCAGTAAGTTTGATGTACTGCGCAATGCCACTGGAAGCGTATTCCATAGCTGGGGGGCCAGCAGTCTAAAAGAACGGCCTCCAATACGAGCCCTTTTTACACGCGGAACCGAGGCGAGGAACAAGGATCCTGACCTCAAGGGCCTGGCTGGATGGTAAAAGGCAAGCCTTTTTTTAAGGTATTTCGCTCCTGAGGCATGCAGAGCTTTATGCGCCAGAGTCAAGGCCTTAAAAATGATCCGCTTCCGGACGGGGAGCCAGTGCAGTGACTGCAGGAGGCCCGAGGCTCTGGGACGGCGAGATAGTCCAAAAATTGCCCGTGCTGCCGAGTTCTGGACCACCAGCAGCCGTTGAAGCAGATATTCTGGCAGGCCGAGATAAAGAATGTTCGAATAATCAATTCTCGAGCCAATTATCGCCTGCACTGTAATCTTCCTATGCTCCTCCGATAGTAAGGGGAGAAACTTGCGCAACATCCGGAGCAGGCCAAAACAGGTGCCAGTAAGACCGATTATCTGAGATCGCAGTGTTAGGCCGTTGTCAATCTTAATCCCTAGGTTTTTAGCCACCTGGGACTGATGTATGGAACTACCCCCACTTTAAAAATTGTTCCATTACCACCGGGATAAGGAGTTTGTTGCAAATGTTTCGTGAAGCTGGTACAGTGAGTACAGCTCGATCAATGACGGAAAATCCTCTAACTTCCTGACCAAACTGGAGGAGTCTGATCTGGGGACAGTGCAAATGCCATTGAGTCGGGAATATATCCTGGATACAGTGCTTTTGACAGGTTGGGGTAGCTACTGCATTAAGGCACAGCCTTCAGTAATGCAGATGTACAGGATGTACATATACTTACGACTACAGTGCCCTGGGTTTTTGGCCCCGGCTGATCTTCCTCCACTTTTTGCCCTCACACGTCAGGTTTTGGAGGATTACCTTAGAGCAGTGACTGACCTGTGAACCTGCATTCCCCCTCTCGTCTTCTCACCTGAATCACCTATTTGTTTGCTTACTGGAGTGAGAGCCTATGGGAGGGGCTGAAAAGGAAATTCAGGGATGGTCAGGAAAGTAAACAAACTATTACATTTTATAGATATTCTGGAGATTATGAACGGCTCTGGCGGCCTGGATGTATCCTAAACTGCTGGTGATGTCTGTTGCGTGAGCACTGTCATCCATCCAGGTTTCTCAGGCCAAAAGCCGGACCTGCTAACATATGTCGTTTGTGAAATTGCAAAAGTGATGTAACAGGCACTAAAACCAAACTTCTGCCTCTGGCTCCTCGAAAGGGCTGCTTCCAATACTGGAGAGCCCCCAGGGACTTTGCTGTATTAGTGTCAACCTTGATGGACTTCAGCGTATCATCCTTGTGTTTGCCAAATAACAATTCGCCGTCAAAGGGTATGTCGAGTATCTCACTTTGGATATTAGGGTGGAAGGAAGTGGATTTTAACCATCCTTGTCCACTGAGAACAGCCACTCCAGTAAGTTGCCTGAACCCAGTAGAAGAGGCTTCAATGACGCAGTCGATTATCTCTGCAAATATTCTTTCACACTCCTGTAGAATATTTCAAGCTTCCAGCTTGGCATCCTCTGGTAGTAAGTCAATGTAAGTGTAGACATCCAACTACATTTGGCAGTCATAACGGCCTAAGATAGAGCGGAAAACTCTAACTGTGATGGCTGCCATTGAGGGGAATCTCTTCCCAATATTATCAGGCTGACGACCATCCCTTTCCGGAGGGTAGGAAATTGATGTGGATGGGTTCTTAGAGTGACATTGCACCACTTGGGATACCACTGAGTGTGTTTTTGGCTGCCCAATCAGACGAATTGTAGAGTCTCTGGGGACTTTATATGTTTTGTCTCAACTTGGGATGACTGCTGAAACCGTAACCGGGTTCTTCATGGCTTTAAGAACTTCTTCCCAAATAAAATCTATAATCGGGATAACCCTAACCGATTTCTTGGTAGGTTCTTTAAAATCATAGAGTGAACTGTCCGATAGTTTAGGGACCAGTAGAAGTTAAAATTGTTTGGCTTTCCTCTCTATCAAATTACGAAAGCTGCCAATGTCCTCTGGCAGAGAGTCTACTGGTGTCACCGCGGGTGGAAATGGAGTGGGGATGAGATAGTCGTCCCACTCATTGGCACCTGAGGTAGTGTTTTGTATTTCACTCTCTTCGTCCATAGATGAAGCATTGTCAGCTGGATGGTCATCCAAAGTATCCAGCAACTCTGTTAAAGTGGCGACAGGTGCCTCAAGCAAATGAGATGGTTGTGGTAGCGATGTTGGAGTTTGCAGAATTTGCACCGACCTTGGTGCTTGTGGCATAGCAGGTGCAGATTGTGGGAATCTGCTATCATAGTCTTGGAGCATACTTTGCACATTGGTAACCATAGACAAAAGCATAGGAATTCAAGGTTTCTGTTGGTCTTGTATTGATTATTCTTGTTGGTATAGTTCTGAGTGCTCTCTCGTAGAGTAATAGTCATCCTGCTATTGCTTGTCATAATCCTCAAAGACCTTGCATTTGACATGTAGTTGTGACAGGCTATGAGCTAACCAAAAGGGCCCTTCATCAGCAGTGCAGTCATCCTCATCTAAGGGGTGGATAGGGCAACACCTTACTTGGAGAGGTGTGGGCTGGCAGAATTGTGCCTGCAGACGGTTTATCTCTTATAGCGATCAAAGACAATGGAGAAAATGTCATCTATGCAGGGTCTTTGCTGTTGGCGTTGACTGTTTACTCAATGATGGTAAGGTCGTCGACCGCAGCATCGTCAACGCATCATCAACAGTATCGCCATCAATAACAGTGTCATCAGCAACTGGGATTGCGCCGGTGAGGACTGTATCATTGATGGAACCTTCACCGTCGACGGGAAGTTGAGGAGGGACACTGTCAGAAGAATCTGTGACTACTGGCTTTTTAATATCCTCATTGTTATGATCGTCGCCTGACCATGATGCTGTAGTAAACGCAGATGTTATCGTTACCATAGACGCGGTTGTTGACAGTCATCGCTGTCGTCAAGAATACAACTGCAGAGCTTGACACTTTCTTCATGGATTTTGTTGTTGATGCAAAAGACTAAAGCACATTTAGGAAGGGCGTCTTTCAGGGAAGGAGTTGTAGACTCTTGGTGAACGTTTTCTAAAGCAATATTTACTTTTTTGAAGGAGTAAGGAAGGTCCTCATGCCACTTTGTGCCCAGTAATAGTAGGTTTAGATTTCTTAATGGCCTTTGAAGGTGGATCTGAGGTGATTTTTTTATTTTGTTTGTCTTTTGAGGGAATATGAAGTAGATGAAGACTGATCACCATCCTCCTCAGAAAAAGGTAACTCTTTAGTTTTCAGCTTTTGTAGCCACCACAAAGTCTACCTACTCTGTCTTTCAGAGTCTTCTGAGAAAAGGTGTGACATATCTTGCAGTCTCTCCCCTTATGCTCTGGACAGTGGCAATATTTACATTCCTTATGTTAGTCATCTGAATGAAGCCTCTTCTTCCCATAAGTGTCACAGGATCTGAAAAGTCCTTTTTTGGTGAGTTGCAACATGGTGTCTATTCAGAATATGCAGGTAGTAGAAGTGATGATTTTTGGAAGTAAATTCCTTTTGAAGAGGTGAAGGAGACTCCCATCACATTACATGCAGTACACAATCTGAGGGATTCAGCCTCTCTTGGAAGTGATCTAGATGGTGCTGTCACCTGATTGCCTAAAGTTTGTACTTTGTGCCTTTTTTATTTATAAAAACATAAAGGCATAGCTAGGCTATAAAACGTATAGTTCATTGTCATGCAGTCTTGTTGTAATACACATTGCTTTATTACAGTACCATAGGACTCCCACTTCGACGACTGGGAATTATTCAAGCATTTGCATCTATGAAAAATCCAATACTGGAGATGTTTTGTTTACCTCCTCCATCCGTCTCTGTTTGAGTACACTCATACTACCTTGCAGGTACCAGTGACGAGCTTGTCCAATCAAAGGTGCCTTATTCACCACCCATGCGCCTCTTTTAAAAGCGCCAGTGTGCCTTAACAAATGTGTTCATATTTTAACCAAAGGACTTGAATTGACATTTTCTTTCCATAGATAAGTTCCCGATTTTTTCGAAATACTATGGCTTAAAAAAGTCTGTCTTCCTTTTGGCCTCTGACTTGGCTGTGCAGCAAAATCTTGCAACAGAAGCCTTGTGTTTTATAGCATTGGTCTTGTATGGGTCACAGCTTCATACCTGATGCCTTCTGTTCCTAGATTTGCTGTCTTGGAGACCTTCAAATTGGTGACCTTTCAGTGTCCCGAGATTCCTGCTTTCGCACATCTTTCACAGATAACTTGGGATTTTCTCTGGAACTTTACATGTTAAATAATGGAAGCTCTTAGAATCTTGGCATCTTCTGAATCTGTGACATCCACCTACTACTGGATGTTGAGCTCGATCTGCCCTGTACATTTGTTCTGAGCATATTGGCTCTTGTTCACTATTTTCAAGTCTTTCCTTCTTTCACAAAAGTGGCACTTCCATGGAACACTGAACTTCGGTTTTGATTTAAAAATAACCCTGTAAGAGCCATTTCCATACATCTTTCAGTGGTGTCTTGCGTTGGGGTTATCCCGGACATCCAGAGCTTGCACCTACCTATTGGATAAGTAAAGACGCCCAAGGGGCTCACCAAGGCTACTAAGTTCACTTTAAGGACACTGTATGACTTTTCCAGCAGGGAAAAACAAGGAGTCGAAAAAGCTGGAACAGGTCCTGTTTGACGGCTTTTGCTCCTTTCGATATCCTCAGCTTGCCTCAATGAGGAAGTGGGCAGTTTGGGTGATTGTGTGGGCCTTGTTTTTGTCACTGGTACTGTTTCAACATAGCCTCATTGATGAAGTGCATGCAGGCCATATTTTTATAGTGCAAACCAGCTGAAATGCAGTGGAATGCTGTACACGGTCAAATACAGAGTCACAGGCAGTAAGTGGAGGGCTAGCTACTTTCTGAGAGTGGAAGTAGACTGTTGTTGTACTGTTATGTAGTGTTCTTCAGGTCCTCCAAAACAGGAGCAGGTTTTGGGAAGGTGTCGGTTGTACAGGCATGTTGTTCCAGGTCCTAAGGGCCTAGAGAAAGAAGGCATGCTGCCTTGTTGTTTTCTTTCCTTGACTTCGTCTTCAGCCTAATAAAGTCTTAGCTGCTGGTGTGCCAAGACCCACCGGAGGTGGTAAGCTTGTGACCCAGATAGAGAGGGGGCATGTTGTGCAGCTAATAATGCTGGTTTTGAAGATGGTGCAGACTGGCAAGCGGAGCCAATAAAAATCCATTCTGGTGTTGATGAGATGGTCTGCAGCTTGTAGGATGCCCTTAGTGGGGCCAGGGAACAAGGTAGTACCACCATCCAGACATAAAAGTACGAGGGCTTGAACAGTTTCACTTTCTTTGGAGAGAGCGCAGACCCTGAGCAAGCAGAGGAGCCCACTGAAGCAAGAGAAGACCCTCAGGAGGACCCTCAGGCTGAAGGCACGGGAGCCGCAAGATGACTTTGAGCAGTTCTCCATAGATGGAGGCCTATGGTGTAGAGTTCAAGTTCAAGAATTTATATAGCGCACTACTCACCCAGAGGGTCTCAAGGCGCTTGGGGAGGGGGATCATTATTTATCGAATAGCCAGGTTTTAAGTTCTTTTCTGAAGGAGATGTGGTTCTGTGTAAGGCGGAGGTGAGTGGGGAGTGAGTTCCAGGTCTTGGCCGCCAAGTAGGAGAAGGATCTACCTCCCATAGTGGATCTTTGGATACGCGGAACTGCGGCGAGGCCTTGATTGGAGGATCTTAGTTGGCGGGTGGGTGTGTAGAAGGATAGTCGGGTGTTGAGGCATTCGGGCTCTAGCTTGTAGAGGGCCTTGTGTGCGTGGGTGAGGAGACGGAATGTTATTCTCTTGTTGACGGGAAGCCAGTGGAGGTCTTTCAGGTGGCCGGTAATGTGATCTTGGCGAGGGATGTCCAAAATGAGTCTCGCTGATGCGTTTTGGATGCGTTGGAGTTTTTTCTGTAATTTGGCTTTAATTCCGGCGTAGAGGGTGTTTCCGTAGTCTAGTCGACTCGAAACCAGTGCGTGGGTGACAGTCTTTCTTGTCTCGGCGGGGATCCAGTGGAAGATTTTTTTGAGCATGCGAAGTACGTTGAAGCAGGAGGATGAGACGGCGTTGACTTGTTTGGTCATCAAGAGTGAGGAGTCTAGGATGAAGCCAAGGTTACGTGCGTGGTCCGTGGGTATGAGTGCTGAGCCCAGATCCGAAGGCCACCATGAGTCGTCCCAGGCAGAGGGGAATGATCCTAGGATGAGCACTTCTGTTTTGTCTGAGTTAAGTTTTAGGCGGCTGTTTTTCATTCATACGGCTTCTTCTTTCATGCCTTCATGAAGATTGGTTTTGGCGGTGTTGGGGTCGTTGGTGAGGGAAAGGATCAGCTGGGTGTCGTCAGCGTAGGAGATGATGTTAAGGTTGTGTTGACGCGCGATGGAAGCGAGTGGACTCATGTAAACATTGAAAAGGGTGGGACTGAGTGATGATCCTTGTGATACGCCGCAGATGACTTCGGTGTCCTTTGATTTGAATGGGGGAAGTCGGACTCTCTGAGTTCTCCCAGCTAGGAACGAGATGATCCAGTCCAAGGCTTTTCCTTTTATACCGATGTTGCTGAGGCGTTGTATGAGGGTGCTGTGACAGACAGTGTCGAAGGCGGCGGAGAGGTCGAGTAGAATGAGGGCCACTTTTTCTCCGTTATCCAGAAGTGTTCGGATGTCGTCTGTTGCTACGATGAGGGCGGTTTCGGTGCTGTGTTTGGCTCGGAAGCCGGACTGTGAGGGATCGAGGGAGTTGTTTGATTCGAGGAAGGCGGCGAGTTGGCAATTGACGGCTTTCTCGATGACTTTGGCCGGGAATGGGAGGAGGGATATGGGGCGGTAGTTTTTAAGTTCAGAGGGGTCTGCTGTGGGTTTCTTCAGGAGGGCGCTGACTTCGGCATGTTTCCAGCTTTCTGGGAAGGTAGCAGAGTTGAAGGAGCAGTTGATGACATCACGGAGATGGGGTGCGATGATGGAGTCTGCTTTGTTGAAGATGTGGTGGGGACAGGGGTCGGTTGGCGAGCCTTAGTGGATGGAATTCATTAGGCGGATAGTGTCTTCAGTGGTGATTGGGTTCCAGGCGCTGAGGTTGTTAGAGGGCGGTTTAGGTTCTGAGGGGAGTGGAGAGGATTGTTCGTTGGAACTGTTTTCGAAGCTGTTGTGTATGTGGGCAATTTTGTTGTAGAAGAAGGAGGATAACGAATCGCAGAGGTCTTGGGAGGGAGTGATGTCGTTTGAGGCTGCGGTGGGGTTGGTGAATTCTTTGACGATGTTGAAAAGTTCCTTGCTGTTATGGGCGTTGTTGTCGAGTCGATTCTTGAATGCTGATTTCTTGGTGGATCTAATCAGCTGGTGGTGTTTTCGGGTGGCTGCCTTGAAGGTAGTCATGTTGTCGGTGGTTGGGTTTTTTCTCCATGTTTTCTCGAGAGTACGGCATAGCTTCTTGGATTTCTTAAGGTCATCGTTGAACCAGGGGGCCTTTTTGCTGTCTTGTTTGGTATGACGGTTTTTCAAGGGTGCTAATTCGTCAGCGCTGTGAGTGTTCCAGTGTTTGAATTTGATGGCAGCTTGGTTTGGGTCCGATGAGAGGGCGGGTGGGTTTTGGTTGAGCGATGTGAGGAGTTGGTCGGTGGTGATTTTGTTCCATTTTCTTCAGGGAATAGGTTGTGGAGGGTTGTGGGTCGAGGTGGTTTTGTAGCTGAAGTGAACACAACTGTGGTCCGTCCAATGGAGAGCTGTGGTGTGATCGAAGGAGATGTTTGCTGGAGGTGAAGGTTGGGTCGAGCGTATGTCCGGCTACATGGGTAGGGGTGTCAACAAGTTGTTTGAGGCTGAGATTGGCCAGGTTGTCAAGAAGGGTGGAGGTGTTGCTGTCGTTTTTCTTTTCCAGGTGGAAGTTGAGGTCTCCTAGTAGAATGTAGTTCTTGGAGGCGAGAGCATGTGGACTGATGAAGTCAGTGAGGTCTAAGCTGAATTGTTTACGGGTTCCTGGAGGCCTGTAGATGAGGGTGCCTCTGAGTGTGGTCCTAGGGTCGGTGTGGATCTGGAAGCGGAGGTGTTCGGCGGTTGTAAGGTTATCGTCGGAGCTGGTCGTGATTTTGATGGTGTTCTTATGGACGATGGACGATCTTGGGGGTAGATGTGTTGGAGGCTGAAGCTTCTTGTAGCTCAAAGATCTCTGGAGTACAGAGCCAACAAGCTTTGGCAACAGCAAGTTGACGCGGTGCACAGGGATTTGGTCCCAGCAGATTAGGGATACTGGTCTCAAAATTGCAGCGAGGACAGGTCAGGCTTGGGGTAGGAGGGGGGCACCACTTGGGTTCCTGTGCCTTGGGAAGGCCATAGGACAACAGGAGCAGCAGACCAGTCAGCTTTGTTGCGGTGCCTTCAGATGCAAGGGTGTGACTTCTTCACTCCAAGGTAGATTTCTTTGGGTGTTTTTAATGCCCACAGGTCTGTGTAGCAACCTGGATGAAGCACAGACAACAAAGAGGATTTGAAGAGCAGCGAGACCAGGAGCAGCAGGAATCTTCCTTTGTGCAATTTCGGTTACAGTCGAAGTCCAAGTGTCCTGACAAATGAAGTGCGACGTAGTTTCAGGGTTGAGTCTTGTCCCACGACGAATCTAAGGACCCACCCACAAGAAAGCCCTTAAGTGAGAATGAGAGAGCAATTTAGGGCATCCAGTTTCTTGAGCCAGTCTTGGATTGGTAGAGGGTTACTGTACTCTCCTAAAAGTAACCCTCTACCAATCCAAAACTGCCTCAAGAACTTGGATACCCTAAATTGCTTTCTCACGCTGTCCAACTCTGTAAAGTCCTTAGGCATCACACTGGACAAAAACATGTCAATGAAGGATCACATCAAAAACTCAACCAAATGAGCACTTTACACACTAAAACAAATCAAGAAAATTAAATCATTCATTCTCCCTGATTTTTTCAAGATGGTAGTACAATCTCTAGTCCTCTAAACCAGACTACGTGAACGCCATCTTCACAGGGACGCCGAAAATCTCCCTCTCCCCCTCTAAGATCAGTTCTAAACCTGGTGGCCATGCTCAACATATATATATATATTAAATGCTTTGAAAACATCACACCGGCCCTCGAGATCCTCAACTGGCTTCTCATCAAAGGAAGATGTTTTTACAAGATTGCTTGCATCACCCACAAAGCCCTTCACACACCCAACCATCTAGACAACAAACCTACAAAAGCAGGAAGAACCAGAACCCTGAGAAGCTCCAACTCACTTCTTCTCATACCTCCCAAACTGAAAAGGAGATCCACCCAGACTCGCTGTTTTTTTGGAAATGCTCCCAGGATATGGAACTCACTCCCTATAGATCTCCATGTAACCCCTCCTTCTCCTGCTTCAAAAAGGGACCTAAACTCCTTCTCTTTAACAAATACTTTAACCCGCACGCTATCTCTCTCTATGACAAGACCCTTTGTGACAGTTGGTTGTTTGTTTCAGCTGTCTAATAAGTCCTTTACTTCTTTAACTCCTGCTATGCTAATTGTCCACATACTGTAACTGCCCTAATTACCTGACTATTCTCTTTCTCTCTATTTATGAATGTACTTGAACCTAAGTGTCTCACATTATGCGTCAAGCTATTTTATTTTAGCTTCATCTTGTGTAAAGTGCTCTGATACTTTCAGATCTAACTAGCACTAACCTATACATGAAATAGGTACCCTAAGGAAAGGGTTGGAGCAATTCATGAGTTCCTCCCAGGGGAGGGGCTAGACTGAGGTTAGGATTCTCCCATGTCCTTTGTTCAGTTTCACGCCAGAGCGGAAACCAAGGGTTCCTGAACTCGGTCAAACTGGAGTATGTAAGGAGGGCACCAAATGTGCCCTTCAGAGCAGTCTGGTGACACTGGCAAGGGCCCTCAGCCCAGTCCAATACTGTACTTCCTATCTGAAAGAGACTTCTAGCTGCAGATTCCTTACTTTTTAATTTCCTAAACGTCAGGCTGGATCTGGAAACGTTTGCTCGAGCAATACACTTTGTGCGAACCGTTGAATGGCTCTATTCAGCTCAGCATGACGTAGTTATCGGCCATTATGACGTCACAGTAACCTATATGGGCGCCACACAAGGCTTGCTGATTTCAGTTTTCTTCTATCCGCATCAGTTAAGCGCCGATCCGGAGAAGAGCTACCCTCTGCCTCTTTTTGATAGACCTTTTTCAACTATTGTCAACTTGGAAATTTTTCTTTGTGTGCCAGAATGTCTTTGAGGAAGACGGGGTTTAAACCGTGAGGTGACTGTCACTGCATGATGTGGGTAACCGACCCCCACCTCATCTGTCTTTGGTGTCTCGAGCGCGACCATGACTTGAAGTCGTGCTTGGACTTTCGGGCCATGGCTCTGAAGGCCTTCTCGGAGCGGGCTATGAATCTCCTTGCGACCTGGCAGTTGAAACCATCCAGCAAGATTCTGCGGAGGTCCAAGTTTCGTTTGAAGAAGAGGAGGTCGCAATTCGAAAAAGCTGGAACAGATTCTGTTTGAAGGCTTTTGCTCCTTTCTATATCCTCAGCTTGCCTCAGTGAGGAAGTAGTCAGTTTGAGCCTTGTTTATATCACTGGTACGGTCTCAACATAGCCTCATTGATGAAGTGCATGCAGGCTCTATTTTTATAGTGCAAACCAGCTGAAATGCAGTGAAATGCTATACACGGTCAAATACAGAGGCTCAGGCAATGAGTGGAGGGCTAGCTACCTTGTGGACTGTTGTAGTACTGTTATGTAGTGTTCTTCAGCTCCTCCAAAACTGGAGCATGTTTTGGGAAGGGGTGGATTGTACAGGCATGTTGTTCCAGGTCCTAAGGGCCTAGAGAAAGAAGGCCTGCTGCCTTGTTTTTTTCTTTCCTTGACTTCATCTTCAGCCTAATAAAGTCTTAGCTGCCGGTGTGCTGTTTGATTTTTTTCAGCTGTCTAATATATCATTAACTCCTTTAACTCCTGCTAGGTTAATTTTCCGCATACTGTAACTGCCCTAATTACCTAACAATTCTCTTTCTCTCGATTTATGCATGTACTTGTACCGAAGTGTCTCACATTATGCGTAAAGCTATTTTATTTTAACTTCATCTTGTGTAAAGCGCTCTTATACTTTCAGATCTAACTAGCACTAACCTATAAATAAAATAGGTACCCTAAGGAAAGGGTTGGAACAACTCATGAGTACCTCCCAGGGGAGGGGCTAGACAGAGGGGAGGATACTCCCATGTCCTTTGTCCAGTTACACACCAGAGCGAAAACCAAGGGTTCCTGAACTGGGTCAAACTGGAGTATGTAAGGAGGGCACCAAATGTGCCCTTCAAAGCAGTCTGGGCCACTGGCAAGTGCCCTCAGCCCAGTCAAATACTATAAGTCTTATCTGAAAGAGACTTCTTGCTACAGATTCCTTACCTTTTCATTTCCTAAGCGTCAGGCTAGATCTGGAAACGTTTACTGGAGCAATACCCCTTGTGCGTACCATCGAGTGGCTCTATTCAGCTCAGCATCATGTCGTTATCGGCGATTATGACGTCACAGTAATCTATATGGGCGCCACCCAGGCTTGCTAACATCAGTTCTTTTCTTTCCACGTCAGTTAAGCGCCAATCGGGAGAAGAGCTACCCTCTGCCTCTTTTTGATAGACCTTTATCAACTTTTGTTGAATTTGAAATTTTTCTTTGTGTGCGAGAATGTCTTTGAGGAAGACCGGGTTTAAACCGTGCGGTGACTGTCACTGCATGATGTGGGTAACCGACCCCCACCTCATCTGTCTTTGGTGTCTCGAGCGCGACCATGACGTGAAGTCGTGCTCGCACTTTTGGGCCGTGGCTCTGAAGACCTTCCGGGAGCGGGCTATGAAGCTCCTTGCGACCTGGCAGTTAAAACCATCCAGCAAGATTCCGCGGAGGTCCACGTTTCGTTTGAAGAAGAGAAGGTCGCAAGACCGCTCCCGGAGTCCCAAGTCCTCTTTCTCCTACTCTAGGTCAACGGAACACTCAGGGAAGAGGCACAAGAAGAAGAAGAAGTCTAAGTGGACTTGATCTTCACCTCAACTGTCATCAGTCGACAAACGAGGTAAAGAGCACCGACGCTCTAGGTACAGTTCTGCAGAGCTGGAGCAAGGGTTGACTTTGTGCCTCCCTCCCTTTCCGAGAGCGGCAGCAACCCCAGCTCAAACAAAAGAATTTTACGAGGCCATGCATCGCTTGTTTAAGCGGGCTAAGCCCTGGGCCCGTTGGGGTCAGAAGGGGCCCCATCGGATTCGATGCCGTTGGCTTGGGCCACGGCACCGGTGGGGCCTCGAAGATCTGATCCTAGATGCTGGATGGCGAAGGGCATGCCATCACGACCTTCCCTGGCATCAGACCCGAAGTCGGTGCCTTTGGGGCTGCTGGTTTCCACTGGTTGTTCCAGCCCCATCCTTATTCCTAACGAGACGACGTCGGAACGCCGTCGCTCGACACCGATTCCGACATCAATAGAACAAGAGTTCTGTGTTGTCGCCGGAACATTTTGATTGTTTTGGACACAGGAGAGAATTGGGAGGGGTCTATGGACCCTTTAGAACACCAGGATGTTTCTGCAGAGCAGATGTGTTGTTATGGGGAACTTCGGGAGGCGAGTGGACTGGACACTTCTCCAGATACTGGCATGTTCGCTCCGCAAATTGTGGCTACGGA
Organism: Lissotriton vulgaris; assembly: GCF_964263255.1. Taxonomy (NCBI): domain Eukaryota; kingdom Metazoa; phylum Chordata; class Amphibia; order Caudata; family Salamandridae; genus Lissotriton; species Lissotriton vulgaris. The sequence goes on from NC_141689.1 coordinate 290,019,166, forward strand.
GAATAGGGCAACTTATGTCGTGGTATTCAGGAGAGCAGCCTGGGTCCTTGGACTTGAGTTGCCCTCTGTGCAGGTCAGGACTGCGGCTTCCCCCTTGCAACCCCTTTTGCCCTTCAATGAAGCACTTACTGATGTCCTTCTAAGTACGTGGTCCAAACCGTAGCAAATGGGGTCCTGTGAATGACAATTGCACGCTGCCATCGTTCAGCTGCGGGTGACCCAAAGTTTCTCAGCCAACATCCCACCCTTGAAAGCTTGGTGGTGCAGGCTTCTATCTCCTAGGGCGTGTTCCCTTCCACCCTACAGATAGGGAATCTAAGAGGCTGGAATCACTTGCAAGTTGTTTTCTTCCTCCAGCCTGGCATTGTGGTCGTTCAATACTGCATGCTTATTGGTCCAGTTCGCCCTCTCCCTTTGGGCGACGTTTGTGCAAGTGCTGCCACAAGTCCCGGAAAAGGCCTGGGCTGTGCGATCTCAGGTGGTTAAGGACTGGAGGGATGCAGCAAAATTCACCATAAGGTGTGGCCTTGGCACAACTGATTTGCTAGGCAGCGCAATTTCATCGACTGTGGCCTTGCGGCACCATGCCTGACTTAAAACAACTGGCTTCTCGGACGATGTCCAGGCAAACTTAATTGACATGTCATTTAATGGAGCTTGTCTTTTTTGGGACAAGGCAGACTCTTCCCTAGTGAGGTTCAAGGAGTCTTGAGCTACAGCCAGATCTTTGAATCTCTCATCTACACCTCATGGCTAATCTAGCTTTCACCCCTTTTATGGCACCGGAAGGGGATTCAGCTGCGTCAGCCCTATCCCAGCCACTGTCCTGCGCATACTTCCCAAGTTGTCCGTGGACGCAGTTCATTCCGTCCAAGGAATGGAAGCCAGAAGTTCTCACCCCCCCTACCCTCAGTAGCTGCAGCCTTCAAGCACTCCACTCCAGTTGGTGGGAGAATCAGTCATTATCTCCCCCACTGGAGGTCCCTAACATCAGACAAGTGAGTCTTGCAGATTATTCATCCATATTGCGAAATGAACGGCTGCCGGAGGATCAATTAAAATTGTTCCAACTGGAAGTTATAGCTCTCCTGGCCAATGGAGCTATAGAGAGGGTCCCGGATTCAGATGTAGGCAGTGGCTATTATTCCCGCTACTTTCTGATCCCGGAAAAGCACAAAGGGTGAGGCCCATTTTAGTTCTTCGGACCGTCAGTCTCTTCCTCAAGAAAAAGGTCAAGATGCTTACTTTAGCTCTGGTCTTGTCGACCCTAGACCAAGAAGACTAGATGGTAGAGTTGAACCTGTGGTATGCTTATTTTTATTTCCTCATCCTGCCGGGCCATAGGCGTTACATGCAGTTCAAGGTAGGCCTCAAGCACTTTCAAATTACTGTGATTCCCTTCGGCCTTACCAGTGCCCCTAGGGTGTTCACCAAGGAGATGTTGGTGGTAGCAGGTCATCTGCGCAGGTTAGGGGTGTCAGTCTTCCCCCCTACCTCGACAACTGGCTTTTGAAGGCGTCTTTGCCCCAGGCTGTCATCTCCCACCATGAGACTACAGCAAACCACACAGTGCACATTCGGGCCTGTCCTCCCGAGCAGCGAGTCCAGGATATTCAGGTTATGATTCCGATGTTTCAGCATCTATCCTGGATTTCGATGAGACTGACTCAGAGGATATTGGGCCTCATGGGCACCTGCATCCTGTTGGTAAAGCATGCCAGGTGGCGTATATAGGCACTGCAGTGGGTCCTAAAGTTGCAGTCCGCGCTGAAGTTGTAGTGGGTGCAACGTCATGGAAATCTCACCTACGTGGTCCAGATCTCTGGAGGAACTGCAAGAGATCTTCAGTGGTGGTTGACAAACTGCGATTGGTTCAACGGCAGACCTGTCTCCCTTCCCCAACCAGATCTGTCATGACAGATACTTCACTTCTGGGGTGGGGCGGCCATCTGGGAGAGTTGGAGATCAGGGGACACTGGTCTCTGGGGGAGTCGGGCCTTTACTGAGGCAGCGTGACCGGCGCCGCGACATTTTGAGACAGACAGGTATCATCACACCCTGTCCGGAATCCAGTGACATAAGTGACTGCTTAAGAGTGGCTTTATGCTACAAGAATATTTTGGAACCAATTACAACCTATGTGAGAAATATGAAATACAGCAATGAGCTACATGATGTGAGATGTCCATTTCATACGTCTTCATGTCCAATCAATGAAGAACATTAATAAAACAAATATTCACGCCCCTCGCTTCTATTTAATTGGATAAAAACACGTATTTGCTTTTACGGCGAGTCCCCGGACTGAATTATTCATCGTTGTCAGCAGATGATAGAACATCCAGAATAAAGATATTAAAACCAAACATAACTGATATCTCTTAGTATACCACTGGTCAGAACACCTTGAGGAAGGCTCAAACCCAAAACGCGTTGGTGGCAATAACGCTTAGTAACCAGTGTCTCTTTCCATGACATGTTTAGCCTACAATTGTGAGAATTATTAATTAATTTCTGTATACCTACATAATAGCACTTTGTAAATGAAATAGCAAAATCAGTTGTGATTATCTCTTTTTTGCATTCAATTAGCCTCAACTTCAATTTGTCTCTGTGGTTACATTTGTATAGAAAAGGATTTGAAATGAAATGTCTTTTTAAATATATAAATCTTGTCTTGTATGTGCATATGGTCTTATGTAATATTTTATATCCATCACAAGAAACAAAAAAAGCAAAAGAAATAAAAAAGATATATTTTTGCATAAGAGAAGTATGAAGTATGTTATTGTTTAAATATCCATGATATGACTGCTGCGCAATTTAATAACTAGCACTGTGCCCGGTGCAAGCTTACTTCCAAATAAGGAGTCGGGCTCCACATCAGCTGGTTGGAGCTTCGAGCGATTCAGTTGACATTAAAGGCATTTCTTCCCTCCCTCAAGGGGTAGTTAGGGCAGGTGCTCACGAACAACACCACTGCCATATGTTACTGCAACAGGCAGGGCAGTGTTGGGTCTTGGACCCTTTGTTTAGATGCCCATCATCTCTGGACATGGCTGGAACAGCAGGGCACAACCCTGGGGGATCAACAACTGGCAGGTTCTCTGAATGCCAGGGCAGACGACCTCTGCCATCGATGCCTAGCAGATCACAAATGGCATCTCCAGTCGGAAGTGGCGCAAGGTCTCTTTCAGCACTGGGGAGATCCTTTGTTAGATCTGTTAGCCTCCAAAGAGAACGTGCAGTGTCAGCAACACTGTGCTTCTGGAGTTTCCAAGGCAGCTTTCACTTGCGACTCCTTTTGTTGCAAGTGGAGCTCAGGCCTGCTGTACACCTTTCTGTCCATATCATTCATGCCCAGGGCCCAAGTCATTCTTGTGGCTCCGGACTGGGCGAGAAGAGTCTGGTATCCAAAGCTTCTAAAAATGAGTAGCGATCCTCCGATCAGGCTGCCCCTTCGCAAGGATCTTCTCTCTCCGCAGCAGGTGAGGGTCTCCACCCGAACCTGTTAACTCTTCGCCTCCATGCGTGCAGATTTAACATTGGGAGTTGATGGCTTTTGACCTTCCTCCTGAACTTTGCAATGTTATTTTGACGGCCAGGCGGCCCTCCACTAAAACGGTATATGCCTGCCGTTGGCAGACAATTATATTATACTGACAGAAAGGTCTATTGCCCCACTCTCTGCTTCCTTTTCCACTGTTCTTCTATTCATTCTAACCCTTGCCCAGCAGGGCTCTGCTTTGGGCTTCCTTAAGGGTTATCTTTATGCTCAGTCTGCTTTTTTGTGGTTGCCAGACCAACACTCTTTCTTTAGGTCTTTCGGTCTCCAATTGTAAATAGGTTTTTGAAGGGGCTGGCTCACTTGTTTCCGCCCACGCCCTTTGTTATAGCTCAGTGGGATCTTAATTTGGTCCTCACTTTTCTTGTGTGCTCCTTTCATGTCTCTGCACAGTTGTCCCCTCTGGCTGCTTACGAGACTGCCTTTCTTTTGGTGATAACATCTGCCTGGAGGGTGAGTGAGATGCAGGCTCTATCTTGTACGCCTCTCTACATGATGTCTTTTCCAGACAAAGTGGTGCTGTGCACCCGTGCTTAATTTTTGCCAAAAGTGGTGTCCATTCCATCTGGGTCAGTCTATCGCACTGTCATCCATATTTGCTCCCTCGCATCCCTCTAGGGAAGAGGAGCGTCTCCACCTTCTGGACCCAAGAAGATCATTGTTGTTCTACCTTTACAGCTCAAAAGAGTTCTGGGTGGACGACCAACTCTTTGTGGGGTATGTGGGAGCTAAGATGGGTCGGGCAGTGCAGAAAAGGACCATCTCTCACTGGGTCATTCTCTGCAGTAAGGTGTGCTATGCCCTGGCTAAGAATCATTCCCCTGAATGATTTTGGGCCCATTCCACCAGGGGAAAGTCTGCGGCTATGGCCTTGGCTCGGGGGTCTCCCAGTCCTTGACATCTGTCAGACAGCAATTTTGGCATCTTTGCACAGGTTTGCCAAGCACTACTACCTTGACAGTCCGGTCCGGAAGGACAGGCCTTTTGCTCGTTTGGTCCCGCACGACTTCCTAGTGTGAGGAATTGGTGAGCAACCCACCACCGGAGGAGTATGGCTTGGGTATCTGATTCTAAGGTAAGGAATCTGCAGCTAGAAGTCGCTTACAGATGAACAAGTTACTTACCTTCGGTGACACATTATCTAGTAGAGATAATATCTAGCTGCAGATTTCTTACAGGCCCACCCATGCCTCCCTGCTTTGCAGACAGATTTTGTTAGGGGTTTGGGTTACTCCCTTTTTCATGGACCTAGTTTGCACACGTTTACGTCGGTTACATTGTGGCTCTGCGCTTATGGCGTGGCAAAACTGAAAAGTACCGACGTCTGCGTGCCTGGTTGGCGCCAATATAGGTGACCACAACGTCGTAACCGGCGCAAGCGACAACGTCACGTGGAGCTGAATAAAGCCACCCGATGGCGCGTGCAAGGGGTATTGCTCTAGCAAAAGTTTCCGGATCTAGCCGGACGCCCGGGAAATTCAAAGGTAAGGACTATGCAGTTAGATATTGTCTCTACCATTTAATGCATTACCAAAGGTAAGTAACTTGTTCGTCTGGGAGGTGGTCACACCTCCCTGTGACATGAAATCTATTGTTCTACCTTACCCTATTCGAGCTTGGCTCAGCAGCAGGGCGGCAGAATTTTGTCTACTGTTACTGGGTGACCGGGGGGCCCCTAAGGAGCCCCCCAGTACACTGGAATTAATGTTGGGGTATGATTCTTTAACATGTTTGATACCAAAATGACCGAGATAGGTGCAGCCATTATTTAGTTAGACATCTCGTAATGACTGATGTCCAATAAAAATGTCTAACTGCATACAAAGCATGATGAATCGACTCTGGGGTTTGTAGGAGTGTCATGCTCATGCAGCGGCACCCTCTCACTTTTAACCAAGCTCCCTGCCCTCGGGCCTGAAGAGCCTTCCTTAGGGGTGACTTATGGGTTTAAAATGCAGTGACCTCAGATATAAGGAAACTTATATCTTTCAGGAGAGGTGCCAGCACCAACTCACACAGGCTGCAATGGTGGGCCTGTAGTCACAATTTAAGTGGACTCCCATCTGTGGCATAATACATGCTGCAGCCCATGGGAGACCCCTGGTGTACCTAAGCCCTGGGAACCTCAGTACCATATGCTATGGTTTTGTAAGGGGACACCAGTAGCCAAAGGGGGAGGTACCAAAGTACTTACCATGTCAATTTAGGGGACAAAAGCACAGTTGGTGGAGTCCTGCTCCGCAACATCTCAGCAGACTTGGTCAAAAACACACTGATACCAAGCAAGAAGTGGGGGTAACCATGAAAGCAGGTCCTACTTTCCTATGCAACCCTCCCCCCAAACGTAAGGAGAGGAGACTAACCATGCCCAGTTGGGTCTTCATTTTCTAAAAGGAAATATCTGGAGTTTCCATCTTTGTTAGCATGGGTACTCCCAAACCTATGTTCCACTGAAAGTCCATCCCCTGTAGGAAAATAGACAACCTCAAACATTTGCTGTTGTCACCCTTCATGTGTATAAGCCATAAGAGGGGTTTATGGTCTGCCTGAACAAAGAAGTGAGTGCAAAACAGGTATGGCCTCAACTTCTTTAAGGCCCAGACCACAGTAAAGGTCTCCCTCTGAAAAACTGATCATCGCTTCTCTGTGGGGGTCAATCATCTGCTGATGAAACCTACTGGTTAAGCCTGGTCATCTGCATTAAGTTGTGATAATACTGCACCTACCCCTATCTCAGAAGCATCTGTCTGGACAATAAAGTTTTTGGAGTAATCAGAACTTTGTAGAATTGGAGCAGAGCACATACCTTGCTGCGGGTCATTAAAGGCCTTCTGACAGCTAACCATCCACTGAACTTTCTTAGGCATTCTTTTGGAAGTGAGATCATTAAGGGGTATAACTATGGAGTTATAGCTCTTACCAAATCTCCTGTAGTACCCAGTCAGGCCCAAGAAAGCTCTAACCCGAGTCTGGGTAATGGTGCAACCCAGTCCATTATGGTCTGGATTTTGCTCTCCAATGGTTGAACCTGGCCTCCACCCACTAGGTGGCCCTTTTGCATAACCTTACTCTGGCACTTTGTGCCCTTGATAGTGAGGCCTGCATTCTGCAGGGCCCAAAGTACATGTCTTAGGTGGACCAGGTGATCCTTCCAGGTGTAGCTTAAGACAGCTATACCATCTAGATATGCTGCACTATAGGCTTCCAGACCTGTTAAGAATGTGTTCACCAGCTTCTGAAATGTGACAGGTGCATTCTTCATAATAAAAGGCATCACAATAAATTGATAATGCCCCGCATCGGGCATAGTGACTGCATTGAGGCCTCTATAGTCAACACAAAACCACATCTCTTGCTTACCATCCTGGGTGTGAGGTTTTGGGACAAGGACTATAGGACAAGCCCAATCCAGCATCTTTTGGTCATCTGTCCTGATGCAGGCTCTGACATGGTCATACTGTCTGTAAAGTTTGCTCTTCACAGGCAGACTGTCACCTGTGTCCTCTTCATGGGTACACAGATGGTTTGACTGGGTGTCAGAGAAAAGAGATTGGGAAACTGATTGAGAGCGTGTCTACAATCTGCTTGCTGCTGATCAGTGAAGCTGCCTGCCAAGGCTACTCCTTCAACTGATCCATCAGCAGGGGCTTATGAGATCAGGAAAAGGGTCACTCTCTTCCTCCTGTCCCTCATTAGTGGCCATGAGTAAGTTCATGACTGGCCTATCAATAAAATGTTTCAGGCAGTTCACATTAAGTACCAGGTATGGTTTGGGGGAAACTCTGCTTGTTCTTGAGAGCTGCTAGGGTCATAGGATCCAGCACCCACACTTTCTGTCCGGTCTGGTAAACACTCATTACAGATTTTTAGTCATGCCAAGCTTTCTGAAGCTCCTAGCTTGCCTCAAGGTTTTTGCTGGCCTTCTTGATGTACTCTGCCATGCAAGAAAGCAGGCCAAGCACATAGTCAACTATGTGCTGTTTTGGAGGTTTGAGAGATTGCTCCCATCCCTGATTAACCAGACACAATGGACCTGTAACTAGATGCCCAAACAGAAATTCTAATGGGTTGTAGCCCGCACCCTTCTAAGGAACCTCTCTGTAGGCGAAGAGAAGGCAGGGTGATAAGACATCCCATTTTCACCTAAGCTTTTCCAGGAGTCCTATGATCATACACTTTAGGGTTTTGTTGAACCTTTCAACAAGCCCATTGCCCTGTGGATGGTAGGTTGTGGTAAACTTATAGTTAACACCACACTCTTTTCTCACAGCAGTGATGTAGCTAGACATGAAGTTAGTACATCTGTCTGACAATGCCTCCTTAGGGAACCCAACCCTGGAAAATATTCCCAGGAGAGTCCTGGCCACAAAAAGATCTGTAGTGGCCCTAAGTAGAATAGCCTCTGAATACTTAGTGGTATGGTCCACCACCACTAGGATATGACTTTGTTAAGATGCTGTTGGAGGGTTGAAGGGACGTAATATGTCTATCCCTACCCTCTGGAAGAGAGCCCCAATCACTGGGAGTGGAATTAAGGGGGCCTGCGTAGTGCCACCTGACTTATCACTGGCTTGGCAGGTGACACAGGAGTGACAAAACACCTTGGTATGCTCAGACATGTGTGGCCATTAAAAGTGAGTGACAAGCCTGTCGTCGCATGTCTTGCTTTGCCCAAGATTTCCTGCAAGGGAAATGTTGTGTGCTAGGGTCAATAGAAAACCCCTAAATTTCTGAGGTATGACCAACTTCCTTGTGTCACCATGCTTGGGGTCTCTGCTCTCAGAAAACAGAAGCCCATTTTCCCTATAAGTTCTATGGGACCCGCTGACATTCCCTACCTCCTCAGCAGCAGCTTGCTGTCTGAGATGTTCAAGACTGTTTCAAACTCCAGTCTACCATGGAAGGTCCTTCGTCCCCTAGAACTCTGCTGTGTCAGGTTCAAATTCCTCTGGGACAAGTCCTTCACAGGGGCTGAGACCATCTCCTTTAGAAGACTGATCCTCACTGGGAGTCTGGGAGGAGGATACATTCTTACCCTTCCTGCTCTTTCTCTTGGGAGCTGGGTGGTCCATTCTTTCAGGATCCAAGGCTCCCTCTGTGCCTCATGTTTTGGCATAAGCCCTAGTGACTACAAAGGTCCTGGCTGAAATGCCCATAAATTCTGCACTTATCCTGAACTTCACATTAGACCAGGCTGAAGTTTCTAAATCATTGCCCAGTAGACAGTCTACAGGTAGGTCTAACTCTCTTTGGGCTACATACCACTCCCCAGCTGAGCGTGAAAACTGCCAAGGAATGATCTGTCCTGACATTGCTTGCATTGGTAACTTGGTAAGCCCGACCAAGTAGGATCTGTTCAGGGGACACAAGTTTCTCTGTCACCATAGTGACACTGACCCATGTGTCCCTGTAAGCCACAGCTTCATGGCCATTGATGAGAGGCTGTTGTCTATACTTGCCCAAGTAAATGGGACTTGCAAGTAAGGTGGCAAGTTCCATGCAACTATCACAGACCAAAACAGCCTGAGTGGGTGTCCTGACTAGGCCAGGCCAGGCCCCAATTCAGTATCCACGTTTAACTCCACAAATCCCTTGGGGGCACTACTGCTACTTGTACTAGTGCTAGGTGCTTTAGGAGCAGTAGTAGTAGTATCTTGGTGCCAGACTTAGAGCAATTGGCATCTCTTGCTCTTGCCTTATGGCCTTTTTCCTAACAAAGATAGCACCAAGGTTTCTTGTTGGGAGAGGTTTGGGACCCACCTCCATCGGAAGACTTTTAGGGACCTTGTGAAGACTCTTTCTTGTCTTTACCTTTCTTCCCACCCTTCTCTTTGCCCGTAGAAGAATCTTGCTTCTTCTAGTCATCACAACCATGAGTTTTCTGCTTTACCCTGGTGCTGACCCACTTGTCTGCATTCTTTCCCAATTCTTGGGTAAAGGCCAGATCTGAGTCTACCAGGTACTGGTGCAGTTGTAGTTTTTGACATTTATTAAGGATGTGTTCCCTTATCAATACATTGTACAGTCCCTCATAGTCATGTACATTACTTCCATGAACATAGCCTTCCAGAGCCTTAATAGCACTGTCTACAAAATCTACTCAGACTTGAGTGTGTGTCCTTAAACCCAACCCTGTATTGCTCAGAGGTTAAATCAAACCCATCTATGAGGGTACTCTTCAAGACTGGGTAATTATCTACATCGTCTTCTCTAACAGCAAGAAGCTTGTGTCTATCTTTGTTAGCTAAGGAGAGTCACAGGATAGCGGCCCACTGCCCCCAAAGGATCGTCTGTACCTTGCAGGCCCTCTCTAAAGAGGTGATTCATTTATGGATGTCATCCCCTTCTGGGATGAAGGGACTATCCTGCTCAGGTTCCTAGTGTCAAAGGAGTGTTCCCTAACCCTAGGTTAGCTAGTGCTGTCACCATGGGATCCTAAACCCAAATTCTTGCTAATCCTCTAAACTTTCAGGGTCTCCTTATGTATGACCAACTGTTCTTCCTTGATCCTGAGCTTGGCTCTGTCAAGCTTGAGCAGATGGCATTCCCTTTCTAAGGAGTCCTCCTCTGGCTAGAGATGGAGGTCCCTATGGAATGAATGGTTAGAGGAGTTTGAATTTACAGAGAAGGACCTAGACCCCCCCCATGGACTCTTTTCAACCTCCCGAAAGGAATCAAAGAGTACCTACCTCTAGGGCCTCCCTCTGTGTCACAAGAATGCTTCCATGGGGGATTAGAGTTCGCCAGTGAGGGGTCTTCTGACGACTCCTGACCAGGCTCAGAATTGGGGTCATTGGGGAGACACACCCCTGACTCTTCTTCTGGAACCCCATCACCAATACCCACATTGTCTCGACCTTCTGACCTATCAGGATTCTGGAGGTCATCCTGCAGGAGCAACTCTTACTGTCTTAAGTTTTCTGGATTCACTGAGTCCTAAGTTCCTGGAACTTAAGACCACTTCAACTAGAGGGTGGGGCCTCACTGGACTAACCGACTAAAAACCTGTTGCTAGATGTAGTGTGGTGTTGCACCTGCCTACCTTACTGAAAAATGACACTTCCAAAGATTGGAGAAAGTGTTGTGCTAGACCCTCAACTACCAATCCAAACTTTTCACTTGAATTCACTAGATTACAAATAAGGAGGTATTAGAGTTGCCCGTGGGTGGATTGGACATGGTTTTGTCGGGCTCAGTAGTAAAGTCATTGGAATTGGTACAAGGTGAGAATTCAGCAGCGTCACAGGATCCACAGGTACCTAAAGATGCCCTGACAGTTTCCACTCCTACGGTCTCTAAACAATTTCCGCTATTTGAGCGAAAGGGCACAGTGCATATTACTGCTAATACAGCCGGGACTCAGGCAATTTTGCCAGGGGCCCCAACCTCTTTAAATCCTACAGATTTAATGACGTCAACTAGTGACTTAGTTAACTTAATAGATTCTCCGTCCTTAGATATAAAAACTGCATTTTTGAGTGATAATGAAGTCTCAACTTTTTCTAATAGTACTTCTACGGTTGTTCCCTCAGCCGTATCTTTTACCCTGCCACAATCTAAATTAGATTCTAATGGTGATGCTATGGCACATACAATGGCACAGAGCCCGATTTTGGAGATGGACACTAAGACTACTGGGGATTTTCAAATCTCAGTGAAAGACATGCTAAATCTGATTTTGGGGGAAATAAGAGAGATGAAGCAATTTCAAAAGGCGGAATTGGCAGTAAATAGTAAGTGTTTGGATAAAAATGAAGATTCAATGGCTTCTTTTCCAATTCGATTTCAAGAATCTGAGACTAGAATTTCAGGGTTGGAGGACAATATAACTATTATGCAGAAAGAGGTGTCTACTATATCCAAATCTTCGAAAGCCTTTGAAATTAAATTGGATGAGTTAGAAAATTATAATAGAAGGTCAAACCTTCGAGTAGTTGGCGTGCCAGAGAATATTGAAGGCTCAGATATGATGCAATGGATTACTTCTTTCTTTTCTCGAGAGGTAATCCCTGAGTTCAAGGGAGACCTAACAATCACACGTGCGCACCGAGTTCCAGCTCGTCCATTTCCTAATTCTCTGTTTCCTCGGACAATTATTGTTAACTTTGCTGATGTACGTGTCATAGAAACAATCCTATCACAGGCCTTTGAGCAAAGACAATTTCATGCCAATCGAACTACTAAATGTCGGATTTTCTCCGATGTCGGCTGCCACTGCTAGACGGAGAAAAGACTTAGTAAAGATTCTGCAATTATTTAAGGACAAGGGTGTGCAAGCTTCGATGGCACAGCAGGCAAAGTTAAAAGTATTGATCAAAGGCAAATTCTACTTGTTTACTGATGTCGATGAGGCACGTGAGATGCTTAACTAGCTGGCGCAGAGTTAGGCCCAAATAAGACATTAGATGTAACTAGATAGGATTGTGGCGGGGGGGGGTAGGTGAGGAGCAGGGGGGTCATGGGGTCAGGGGCGCAACAACAAGGCACCTCCATGAGAGGGGTTAGTTCAGGTGGCCAGCGTGGGGAGGAGGTGAAGGTGTAGTACAGGGCCAGGTGCTGGAGGGGAGCACCTGAGGTGGGATGGGGTGTGAATGAAAAAATTGTTGTTGGATTTTGATGGAAAAATAAGTTGGCAAGAAGTTTGTTTCAATGAATTATCAAAGATTTATATAGATGTCTATTGGGGGGCTTAGAGTGATTTCCTTTAACGTTAATGGGCTGAATAATCGGAAAAAAATGCGAGCAATTGAGCTTTGAATTAAGTCAGAGCGACCAGCTGTTGTAATGTTGCAAGAAACCCATATTTCTGCTGCTAAAATTAACTCCTTTTCTATGTTTAAAAGCTGGTCGTTATATCGAGGGTTTTCATGCGCTCAAGAATCTAAAAGTGGGGTCGCTATTTTCTTAAATCAGAATTTAGATGTAGAATTTATCCAGTTTGAAGATGGGGGGGAGGGCGGTGGTGTTGGGCCACGTGCTTAATAAAAGATAGGAAAAGACCAATTACTTTTGTCAGCTTTTATGCCCCAGTGGAAGACCGTGCCCCAATCTATGACGAGTTATTTCAATCTTTGCTGTTAGTTAGGGGGGACATAGTGATAGGTGGTGATTTTAATATCCTTATGGATATAAAACTAGACTTCACTGGTGCTTCGAGGAAACAATCTAAACCAAAATCAAGAAGGTCCATTATGCAAAATATATCTTTATTAGATCTCTGTTACCCATGGCGTGCTAAATTTCCACAGAAAAAATAATTTACTTGTTGGTCAGGGAGACACAGATCCTCGTCCCGTTTAGATTTTTTCTGGCATCTAGGTTATTATAATTTTCTTATCAAAAATTTTTTCACAATGGTTTTTCAGAACACGCTATGTTGCTAATTGAATTTGAAGTAGGGGAAGAAATTAAGTCTTCTAAAAGAAGGATATTTAATAAAATGTATCTGCAGGACAATAATTGGATCTTTTTTTTAAAAATCGAAATTGCCGAGTTTATAGCACGCAATTTGGATACGGCCCCACTGCATATTGTTTTGAACTCATTAAAAGCTTTTATTCGCGGTATCGTAATTAGTAAAGACGCAGAAGAATGGCGTACTAGTAAACAAACTAAGACTTTACTTTATCAAAAAATCCATTCACTTACTTTGCTGCGACAAGTTAATCCTTCTAGTGATGTACAAAAAAAATTAAATGAGGCCAAACGTGAACTTAATACGTTCCTTTTTACACAGAGTGAACGCACTTTTTGATAAAATCTCAGAGGATTTACGAGTAATTTCTCTGGTAAACTCCTCGCATGGCAGGCAAAAGAGCAAGTTGCCGCAAAATTAATCCACTCTTTAAAGTGCCCTGTCACTCAAGTACAAGTATCACAGGCGGATGCTATTGGCACTATCATGTTGTCCCATTACAAACAAATTTACAGTCAACAGCAAAAAATAGATCATTCTAGGCTCTCACATTTTTTATCCAGATATAATATGACCTCTTTATCTCGGGTAGATAGTGATTCAATGAGGCGTTTATTTTCTAAATCAGAACTGGAATTAGTGGTTAAGAATTTACCAATTGGTAAAGCTTGTGGCCCGGACGGCCTTCCAGCTGAATTTTTTAAGAGTTTCTTTAGTGCTTTTTCTGATCTATTACTACAATTATTTAATTACATGTTAATGGGTGGTCAAGTTTCGGATTCTTTTGGGGAGGGGACAGTTGTCAGTTTTCCTAAAAAGTTAAAGATTCAAAAGACCCTAACTCATACAGGCCTATCACATTACTTAATACTGATTATAAGATCCTCACTAAATTACTATCAATACGTTTTAATTCTATTGCAACGGATCTTATTCATTTAGATCAGAATGGTTTTGTGGCAGGCAGGCAGTTAGTTACCAATACCCATTTTCTCACGGAGGCGTTTGATTATTTTCAGGTAAAAAAAATCCTGGCTTTAATTTTATTATTAGACGCAGAGAAAGCTTTTGATTTAGTGGTGTGGACAACTTTATTTGCTATTTTAAAACATTTCGGAATCCCTTCACAAATTATTAGTTTAATTCAAAATGTATGCACCGGTGCCAGAGCCAATATAATTATTAATTCTGTTATGGTGGGCACAGTGTCAGTCCAACGAGGCACCAGGCAGGGCTGCCCCTTATCCCCTATTCTTTTTGCTTTTTTTTATTGAACCGTTAGCCACAGCAATTCGTGAATCTGTAAATATCCCTCCACCGATTGTATCTATGGCAAAAATTTAACTTTATGCCGATGATATTATGTTGATAATTAAGACGGATATCCAATCCCCGACTGCTGCTTTACAGCTTTTTGAAGAATTCGAGGCCTTGGGAGGTTACCGAATTAATAAAAAAATAAGACTGAAATATTAGTGTGTGGCGGGGGGGAGGTGGATTTACATGATGATTTAGTTGGCTGCATTAATTCAAGACCGAAACGGTATTTAGGGGTTATGTTTTCCACTTTGATTTCTGATTTAGTTAAGTTGAATTTTGATCCAGAAAATCATGTTCTTACTATGAATACCTTGAAAAGTATAAATAAGTTGAATTTTAGTCTTCTTCGAGGATCTAATTGGAGGAGAATGTTTTTTTTTCAGTAAATGGCTCCTTTATCGTACTCCTGCCGTTATCTCTAAAATGTATGTGAATGCTAGTGCCATCTGTTTCAGATGTCAGCAATATACTTCTGCTAATTGGTCTCACACTATAGCTCACTGTGTTAAAATTGTGCCTTTTTGGAATGAGATTTTCGAATATTTACAAAAGTATTGTGGGATTCAGATTGTTTACAACGTTAAATTAATACTCTATGGATATGATTCTGATCTTGGATTGTTAGAACAAATGGTTAAACTATTATTTATTGTGATGGCAGTAGCAATGTCCCTGGTGCTCCAGAATTGGAAATTAATACAAGCTCCTTCGTTTAATACCTGGCTTCAGAAAATGAGAAATGTTAGAATAAGTGAATTTCGTTATGCACAGCGAATTGGTGTGACAAGGAAATTTGACAAAATTTGGAAATTGTATTTTGAGTAATATTAGACATTGTATTCTGTAAACTATGATTTTATAACTCTTTGGTTGCCAATATATCTATTTTCTTTCTATAAACTGAAATTATGATACAAGAACTTCAATAATAAAAATTAAAAAAAAATAATAATTATATGTGCCTAGCTAGTGATGGTTTTTCATGTAATCTTAGCCTAGATTACGTCGTGAAATAGTACAGGCTTAAATTCCAACTGCTGCACACCACTGTAGGAGGCTGGCTTAGTACATGGTGCACACTACAAGGAGGTTACTTGCACCAATCCAGGCAACCCTTATGCTGATTTTAGTGGTCTTTGATAATCTTAGAAAGCTCTAAAAGTGGTATCTGTGGAGAACAGCCTTTAGGCTTCTCTTGGAGGAGTGTAAAGCAGCTTGTTTTACCAACTTTAATCTGTAGTGTAATTTAGATGAAAAGAAACTACACAGTGTTTAGCAAAAATAAGTCTATTTATTGCAACACAATATAGGTGTGATATAGGGAGGTATTTCTTCTCCCTGGGGATATCCAACACACATAAATACTTCAAAAGCAAGCAGGTAAGAAACATAAAATACTGGGGTCTCAAGGGGGAGACCAAATCATATATTAAGAGTGGAATGCGAACTGCAACGGAGGACGGGACATGGACCAAAAGACCCAGAGGAGCCGGGGGCAGAAGGAGCCACCCCTGGTAAGTAACAAGGAATCCCAAGGAGGCTGAGTGCAGAGTGGAAACACCGCCACATGCCCAATAGAACTCAATGGAGAAGTTGCGGTTGCAGTTTTAGAGAAGGACCCTTACTAGAGGACCCTGAAGAAACCCTTTGGAAGGCAGAAGGCTTGAGAGTCACTCCACCCGTGGATGCCCCAGGAACCAGGTTACCAACATCAGGGAAACTGGGTGAATTGACATTGGAACCCGCTGTTGACAGCAAGGGGAGACTTTGAAGAAGATGCCTCTGGAGAAGTCTGCGACGGAGTCCAGTGGAATCCAAAGATGGATTCTGGAGGTGAAGAACCTGCAAGCAGAGAGGACAGTGTCTGTGCCATATGCCACTAAGTGGTGACCAGCAGGTATGGAGATAGAATGACCACCAATGTTGGGGAGTTCTAAAGAGTCGATGGTGACCTGGTCGCTGCAGCTGTGAGGACCAAGCAATGCTGAGGAAGACCAGGAGCCATGCACGAGCTGTACCACATCTGAACGGTGACTAGGTGGTCTGTGTCCGGCAGGAGCCCCAACAACTCTTGGTAGCCGCAACAGGCAAAAAAGGAGCAATGTTGGGACCATCAAGGTTCAAAGAACTCCTCAATAGCAGGAGAGTCAGAGCAGGACCCAAGCAAGCGGGGGAGCCCACTGAAGCAAAAGAAGACCCTCCAGAGGACCCACAGGCTGAAGGAGGGTCGCAAGAGGACCTCGAGCAGCTCACTGAAGATGGAGGCTCACGGTGCAGAGGATGCAGCGAGGACGCTGATCTTGGAGGGAAGAGGTGCTGGGGGCTGGAGCTTCTTGTAGCCTGAAAATCTCTGGAGTGCAAGTCTTGGTAACGGCAAGTGGGCTCAGCTCACAGGGGTTTATTCACAGCTGTTTAGATGAGGGATACTGTGCTCAAAATTGCAAAGAGGACAGGTCCGGCATCGAGGGAGTTGCAGAACTGCCTGCTGTGTTGCTGAGTCTCACGAAGTCCATAGGACAACAGGAGCAGCAGACAATTCTGCTACGTTGAGGGGCCCCCAGATGCTGGGAAGTGACTCCATCACTCCAAGGGAGCTTTCTACGGGGTCCTTGATGCCTACAGATCTGAGGAACCTGGATGAAGCACAGAAACAGTCGAAGAAGACTTGAACAGCGAGAACAGGAGCAGTAGAAATCTTTGTTGGTGCAGTCTCGATTACAGATGAAGTCCAAGTGTCCAAACAAGTGATGAGCAACAGTTTCAGCGTTGAGTGTTGTCCTACGCAGAATCTAGGGTCCCACCCACAGGTAAGCCCTAAGTACCCTAATGAACTGGTTGGAACAACTCTGGGACCCTTCCAGAGGAGGGGCTGGACAGAGTATTGGATACTCCCATGTCTTTTTTCCAGTTTTGCGTCACAGGGAGAACCAAGGGTTCCTGAACTGGCTCAAACTAGAGTATGCGAGGAAGGGAACACATGTACCGTTCAAAGCAGCCTGGTGGCGCTGACAAGCGCCTCACCCCAATACACGAAGTCCTGTCTGGGAGGTGACCAAAATCTGAAGCACTAAGTTTAACTGCATCTAAGACTCTGGTTAACCTACATGTAACAGCCTCATTTTGCTGGACAGAAACTCTTAAGTTCTAGGATTATCTAGCACTCCAAAGGAAAATTCCCTAGTGGAAGCTAACTTTCTCCCATTGCCAAACCAAGAAGAATGAGATCTGGTGGTAAAATTTACACGTGTCCTGGCTGAGCTGCATTGCTTAGTAAACATGATATTGCCTAAATCTACCTTCTTCCAGGGCCTTATGGCAGAGGTCCATAAAAGACACTGGCGTAACCAAAAGTGAGGGGGCCTCCCTGCACGGTACTTGGGGGGGGGGGGGGCACCGCGCTCAATCAGGAGCTCTCAGGCCAGAGTGCAGTGCCGAGGAGGCCCCTTGGAGCTAGCGGCCCCCCCCTCCCCCTCCCACCACCTCCCCCCACCGCGTGGGCTGCGGGGGCCTGTGTTACGCCCCTGATAAGAGTCTTACAAAGATGCAGACAGTGTGCACCGTCTTGAATCAGACTTTGCCTAAGACAAATCTTCCAGCTCCTTGGGTCTGGGAGGGTTGTGAATGCCTTATTTTCTAAAATGAGGCTGCACGGCTAATATTCATGTGGTATTGGTCTCATGCCGAATCGTAAAAACAATGGTGGCACCTTGACCACATGCTGGCGGGTCATTCCCCATGGGAACTACAGTAGCTCAAGAAAAGCAACATGGATATTTATACCATAGACTCATTGGGGATGTTTGACACGGAGGGTATGAGGTGACATAGGGATAACAAATAATTCAATGGCTATCCTAGTCCATTTACTCACTTATTTGGCAATCCAGGCTTTTTGCCCAGTGTTGAATAGGCAAACATTCCAGTAACTGACACCATTTTTTTTTCTGTAAAGGAAAAGTTAAAACCTTTGAACAAATAGAACCTGAGTTCGCTCTGCCTGAGACTGATCACTTCAAATGCACATAAATTAAACAATGGGCACACAAAGCCCAGTTTAACAAGCTGATACACTCCTGCCATTTAAACAAGTCCTGTAGAGCGCACTCGTACAGATCACCCCGTATTCTCAACAAATGTCTCTTCAGAAAATGAATTGGACCCTGACGTTCAGTTGTTCTTCCAAGCTGTGTAGGGAAAACGAATTGGACATTAAGGCCTAGATGTAGGTAATTTTATTTTAGCACTTCCTAAATACCGAATTTTACCGATTCGGTATTTAAGAAGTGGTAAAATAGAGAGGGGGGGGGGGGGGGGGGGGGATGTAGGTATTACAGAATAGGTAAATACCGAATCGTTAAGATTCGGTATTTACCGATTCTGTAAATACCGATTCGGTAATGACCATTGATTCCTATGGGCATTGAAGCCCATAGGAATCAATGGGCATTGCCGAATCGGTATTTACCGATTCGGTAAATACCGATTCCAGCAAGGGTGCAGGGGGTGTCACTTTGACACCCTCTAGCACCCCAAATACAGGCATGTGTGTCACATTACACATGTGTGCATGCACAGAGATGCATGCACACCTGAATTCGGTATTTTACCACACAACAGGATTGTGTGGTAAAATACCGACTCTTAAGGGCCTGTGGCACTCTTAGGAGTGTCACCCACATATGGATTTACCGATTCGGTAAATATACCGATTCGGTACTTTACAGAATCGGTATATTTACCAAATCGGTAAAATTACCGATTCTTAAAATAACATGCCCCTACATATGAAAACCCTAATACCGGTCGGAAACGGACGAAATCGGCCGTTTCCGACCGGTATTAGGGCTCCTACATCTGGCCCCTAAGCCCTCTAAGGAAGACTATTGTATGTCAATCAATCCGTAGTATATTGGGTCGCCGTACTCCACCGGCGCAGTCGGACTGGTACCGCAAACTTTGACACATGCTAGGCGCGGATTTTGCACCCAAAGGGCCCTGTGCTGAACTTTTTCACCCAAGATGCTAAACCTTTGACCTGCATCAGGATGCTGAGGGTGTTGCAGAAACTTTATAATGAACATCACATAGTATGATCCTAAGCTGTATGTACCAAAGAGAAGGGAGGGTGGGAAGCGGTTTGAAAAATATGCTTATATCTGTTTTAATACTTCTTAAAGAGAAATGAAAATGTTTTGGTTCATAAAAAATGGTATCATGCTCTTACGACCAACATCTGTGTCTCAGTGCCATATCGAACCTTAATTCCTGTTTCTTCGTAGCTACTGATGTGCGGCCTCGGGGATGTTGATGTGAATGACTGGCGACAACACACCATTTACAAGAACGGCTATTGTCCGAATCATCCTGTCATTCAATGGTACTGGAAGGTAACTATTCACCTGCATTTATCTAGTGGTCTTGATTTCCAGCACGATAGTGAAAGATTTTGTCTGTTGATATGCAACAAAAAGATGTAAGGGTTTTAGCAATTTTGACAGTCGTACCGATTAGTAAGTAGTGCAGGATACCTGAATTCTAACGTGATGAACCTGCCTAGAAAACAGATACACCAGAATTTGTGAAGAGTTATGAAAATAAAGTAATGTAAAAGTGTTTTTATCAAAATGTGTTTTTTTAAGGGTGGGCGTAGTTCGCGAACTTCACGTAGCACTACGCAAGCTGCGTAGTAGCATGTTCGCACTGTGCAAGATGCGTTTTCAATGATTGCACAGTGCGGACAAGCATCCGGCACTGTGCAATCATTGAAAATGGCATCTTGCACAGTGCGAGCTGTAGTTTACTGCTGCTCGAGTAGATTTTTACTAGAGCAGCAGCTTTCTCAATGCGAACTGGTAGTTTCTCATTGCGAGCGGTCACGAGCATGCGCAACCACTCGCAATGAGAAACCTGACCTCCCCATGTTGAGAATCTCGCTGGGATGTCATTTTGTTTGCTCGCGGTCGCGAACATGACGTTGAGGACCGCGAACAAGCAAAAAATGACCACTGCACTGCGCTAAGCTGCACTACGCGTGTTCGCACTGTGCTACGTGCAGCTCGCGTAGTGCGAAGTTGCGCAAACTTCGCAAACTACGCGAGCGTAGCGTAGTGCTTCGCCCAGGGTTAGTTTTTATTAAGACAGCTTTTGTTCCTAACTTATAAGGGCGGATGTCATCAAATAAAATATGTGAAATATTTGAATGTACGATTTACCTGCTCATCAGTCCTGTTTTCGTAGGAGACATATTGCTGCTTCTGAGAATTTGAACGACCGGTGATTAGAGGTCAAAATGTTCACAAACAGCTGCACATAAGACTGACTTCTGAAACTGCAAATTTAAGTTCCAGTGCCAAAAGGCCTGACAATGCAGTTTCTCCCCCATAGCAAGCATTTCACAAGGTTCTTTCTTACACTGATTAAAACTGCACTTCAGTAATTGTCTACTTAAAATCTTTTTTCAGGCAGGAAATTGTAAATTTGTCTTTCCATAGATGACCTTGAAAAAGATGTTTATGGCATTGATGGAAGTGATACTATTATGTATTAAGACAGAATTGGTTCTACAGGTATCAAGCTGCTTTCTGCCATTTGATGTATCGATTTAAGACTAGTGCTATTTTTTCTTCTACCAAAGATAGTTTTCATGTTTTCTACCTCGGTTGCTGTAGTTCTGGTATTTTGTTTTACATGCTAAGGTTAAAGCTAGCAAAGGCCTTATAATTCACTTTACTGACATCCTTGCTTTCATTTTCTGTCTTCATCAGTAGAGTGTTTATTGCTTTTTGATGTAAAGAGGTCTGATGTGGGGTTTTGAATTAATGATAGTTTAACATATTGTTTGTAGGAAAAGTTTACGTCTCATCTGTTTTTGGCAACACTGACTGGGTCATGCCTTGATACTCGACTACTGGACAGCCGATCAGAAATGTAATGTCTTTCCCATGTTGTTCTCCCCTCACCCCAATGACAAATGTATTTATAAATACTCTGAAAGACAGTGTTTGACAATGGCCCATCACTTCACATACATAAGTCCCATACACAAAGAAGGATTCATATTGAAAAAACATATTTGTGAATAATTTCATAGCCTTTGAGGGCAATTCACATTGCAATAAATTAGTTCTGCCGAATAACAAGAAAAAAAGAAAGCCGAACAAATGATTTATAAAGGGCCAAGCATTGTATTAATTAGTGAAAGTTCTTGCCAGTTCTGTTATGCTCTAGCGCCAAAACTAATAGTTATGGAGGCTGCAGACCCCCCTTACACTCCAGCATCATCAAAGAAATAGCCAATAAGGGTCACTCATTTAGTTTATTAAGTGGTGTGCCTACAGCACATTCATTTCCACTTTCATAGTGACATCCAGTGCTTAATTTGAGCCAGTAGTTGCAGATGGGGTTGACCAGCACACATTTTTGGGGACTGCGACTTATTGTTCTGTTATCAGACTTTGGCCCAATACATGAAAAAGAGACTGGTAGAACCAAGCGTAAATGAGAAAAGCGGACAAACCATAACAAAGGGAGAAAGCAGGGATGAAAAAGAACCTGTACAAGTGAGTGTTAGGGTGGAGAAAAGTGGCATGAGGTTGAATAAAGACCAGACACTCCTTACATTCTGCAGCTCAGGCAGTGGGCTTCTGAGAAAAAATGTTGGACCCCAGCATATACTTTACCAATTAAGCGCTGGTGCTAGCACCTTAGTCCTAGGCTTTCATGCCGCTGTTGTGGGTGCAGAGGTGCACGCCAAGCCCACTCTGAAGGGGAAAAAAAATGTTGGTTTCATATGAATCACTTTTTGGACTAGCTCTATTTGATTCAATCATAGGTAGCATTGCTGGAATACTATACATTCCTGTTTGCAAACAACATTGCAAATTACCTTTGGTTTCAAACGCCAACATTAGTGGAAAATATAGTGATGTAAAAATGCAAATGTTGGCCAAAAGTCAAATGTCAATTTTGAGTGCATAGGTAGGGAGGCAGTATCTTGAAAGTTAACAAACAAGGGAATGACTTGCAAGGATGAAAGCTTATGGTGGCTGATGATCTAGAAGCTGCTAAACCATTTCTTTATATGTTGAGAGGTTTTTGCCTCGATCCCTATTAATATTTGGTATAACAGATCAGCATTGCATCATATAACAATAAAAGTAAAATATAAATTGAGCTTATTATGGTTACCCTAAGTAAAAGAGCTATGTAGGGCCTACAACAGTACAGAAACGAACACATTTAGGGCTAGATGTAGGTAAATCATATTTACCAATTCATAAATAGCAAATTTTACTGATTCGGTATTTATGAATCGGTAAATAAGATGTACGTAAAAATTCTGTAACTTTTACCGAATCAGTAGAATTCGTTATTTACCGATTGGGTAATTACCGAATCGGTATTTACCATTGATTCCTATGGGTCTTGAAGCCCATAGGAATCAATAGCAAATACCGATTCGGTAATTACCGAATCGGTAAAAATACAGAATTGCCAAGGGGGACAGGGTGTCACTTTGACACCCTGTTACACCCCTGTTTCTGGCTTGTGTGCCATGTGGCACACATACATGCCCTAAGGGCATGTATGTGTGTCACATAGCACAGGTGTACATGCACAGATGTGCATGTACGCGGCAAATCGTTATTTACCACCCAATGGTATTAGGTGGTAAATAACGAATTCTAAAGGCCCTGTAGCACTGTTTAAAGTGCTACCTATATAAGAAATTACAGATTCGGTAATTTTACCGATCGGTAATTTTACTGATTCGGTAAATTTACCGAATCTGTATGTTTTTGCTACCCCTACATACCAATGTCCAAATACCGGTCGGAAACGGCCGAAAATCGGTATTTTTGGCTGTTTCCGACCGGTATTTGGACACCTACCAAATGCCCCAGTTATGAAACGCATTTGGTGTACATACAACAGTTGAGTCATTAATTGTATCACATAAACGACGAACCTGTTTAAGTATAGTTTTATGCAGTTTAATACCATTATTTATTGTCACATTAAATTGCCCTTACTATAGTAATTGTCTAAAATCATACATTTTCCTCAGACCTGTCCTTATGCTATTATACATTGCAAAGACTTGAAAAATGTGTCCACATCCTTAAGTCAGTCTGTTACTTTACCATTCTGTGTGTGAATGTTGTTTCGTTGTACTGCCTAAGACACATCACATCAGTCTTAATCCTCATATCGAGATAGGGGTTTTTAAAACATTCTCCTCTGCAAAGGCTGGCAGAGACTTGTAAGTGTACTCGCTAAACTCATCCCAAATGTGAAACCTGTCCTTTGCTAGAACAAGCTGGCTCTCAGGGTAAGCAATAGCTACTGCCTTGGATTAAGCCTCCCTAAACCAAAAGAGAGCTGGCCTGACATCCCCAGTGGGACGCCTGGCCTGTGCCTGGCACACTTTTCCAGGAGTGCTACTAGGAATGCTAGTAAAATCCAAAACAAACATACAAGTACTTTCAGTCGGAGATCTAAATCCCTGCAACCCATTTTTTTACAGTTTGTTGGCGAATTGGGCCGTTAGTGTTCACCCTGCTTAGAGCCAACAAGCGGTGCTAGGAGCCTGTTACTTTTTTGGTTCCCTTCACCCATGACTGCTCGTACAAGATCACTGAGAACTTTATCCATTTTTTTAAAGTAAGATAACATATACAGATACCAAGTAAGATTAATTAACAGCTTAGACGTGTGCTACCTCGCTGGGAGATTCTTGCATTTACAGTAACAGATCATATTTTTATGTTCCTATTTACCATTTAACACTGGTGCACAAGTGTATTTTTATTTTACAATCGGTTTTAAATAGGTATATAAAATATCCTGATAAGTTGTCTGTAGACACTTGGATTAAAAATGTATTATTAGTGTTGTAATTATCTAATTAATGTTAATCATTACATTTGTATTACTAGTTTTATCATTACTTTTTCTGTTGTCATCCTCATCAGAATAATTGTGGTTCAGTAGTACAAAAATACCTTTTACAGTACAATTGTTATAGTCTTCTCATGCAAGTGTCTTTTCTTTATTGCCGCTATAGTAGTCTTCCTTTTTGCATTGGTTTGTGCACTTGTGGATTTTCACTGACAAAAAACTTCTCCATGTAACAATTATTAGGTACAAATTAATTCTGTAGTCCTATTTTGTGCATGATGAATGTATATGTGTTGCATCTGTGTAGTGTCTGAATGTGATGCTTCCAGCATTATATAGGAAGTACTGACACTGTATCTGTCTTCAGGCTGTCCTACTGATGGATGCAGAGAAGCGTATCCGGTTGCTGCAGTTTGTCACTGGGACTTCACGGGTGCCTATGAATGGATTTGCTGAACTTTATGGTAAGTAAAGAAATGATTGAAATCTAATGTATTTCTGTATCTATGGCATGGAATCCTTATGCTGTAGTAGCACTTGATGAGCTGTCACTCTTACAGTAAGGTATATTTATTTGTACAATGCATCTGTTTCCCCAGTTAAAGACACTTATATTTTGTCAATGCAGGTTCAAATGGCCCTCAGTTGTTTACAATTGAGCTATGGGGAAGTCCGGAGAAATTGCCCAGAGCTCATACCTGGTAAGAAGAATAGTACTTATGTGAGAATATTACATATGTGATTTGTACTCTTTTCAGAGTTAATTTGTCCTGAAGGTCCTCCTTGTACATTTGGAATGTAAATATGTTTTCAGAGTGAGCTGGAGTTTTGAGTTCTGATTTATATCTCCTGTTGCTGTACTGTGTAATTCAAGAATGGTATGGCCCTTGAAGACAGATAATTTTGATTGAAAAATGTGTGTCAGAGGGATTGGGTGTTCTACCTTTAGGCATTCAAGGGGAGTTAAATATAAGTATTCTAAACTTTTTTTCAATGCATTTGTGGTCCTTCTATGAAATGCGATGCAGATTACCAATGAAATGTGCACCCCGTCCGCTTTTTTGAAGTGTGATTTTGATGCTAGCAATCAATGGGCGTATGAGTATAATGCATGATTTATAAGTCATAAAAGTAAACATATTTGTAAGACAGAAATGGTTTCTTGTTAGAACTGTCTTGTCACATGACTACTGCTAACATCATCTATAAACTAATCAGTTGTTCTACTGGACAGATGAATTCCATAATCCTCTTTAAAATGCAGAGAAGAATTGTTTCATCTTTATGTCAGTTGTTTTATAAAGGTTGGGAAATGACTAGTACAGCAAATCAGTCCTCCTCTTTAAGGTTCAGAAGGCCATCCAGACCTTTGGATAACTTACCTTTGAGCTGTTAATGGGTGAGAACCGCAAAGATATTTTTTCCTGAGACATGCTTTCAGAGACTCCTAGTTTCTATGATTTGCCCAAGTGAAAGTTTTAAATGAAAATTAAATATCCAGATTTAAATATTCTTTTAGACGGCATCTCATCCAATGGCTGAGCACAACTTAAAATGTTTCAAGACAAATGTGTAGAAATGCAAATACTAATACTTTTGAATCATGTGCAAATTCGATTCTATTGGTCTCGCTTAAAATTCTGCATTTTCCAAGCTTGAATTTTTATAAAACTTACATGTTTGAGAAATGTTGATTATTGAGTTGTGTAAAAATTGTTCCAGCTTAAAATCATGTCAAAGGAATTAGAAAGGTTGAAATGATTTCCAATGTCATCAGTAAGTTTAACTTTTAATGTGCTCCAGTAATCCTGTAGTATCCAATTTTTACCTTTTGTCATTTTGCATAAATCTTCACTCTTCACTATCTTTATTCCTTTAAGCAACCCATATTTTTCATGTTCACCTTTTCTTTTCATCATTTTTTATACCTCTTCATCCCGCAGCTCTTCCTTTGTGAGCTATTATATCTTTTTTTCCCCATAATAGGCAAAGCACTCCATTGTACACTTGCCAGATTCCCAAATTTTGGAAAAATATGAATAAACCATGGTAGAGACCGGTTATTAATATTTTTGATACATTTTATTTTTACTTTCTCATATTCTTTACTTAAAATGTTTGGTTTAATTTAAATGCATTCAAGAATGTGGAGTGGGAACTTGTACATTTAACCCTAAGTTTAGATCATATTTGCAGCAATTAGCAGCTTGTTAGCTAATGGTCAGTCAATGTGGAATAAGTGTTGCTTTCTTGGACTTTGCTTGAAAATTCATCAACAAATCTTTTCTTCGGTCTCTTTGTTTTCTGATAAAAGAATCAAGTATTGTGAATTTAACCAACCACAGACTTAACACAGTTTCCAGAGATCTGTGAAACCTAAACCTTTTGGTCCGCAGTTTAAATAGACTTGGGTAGTGGACCAAACCTCTGATTGAGATTTCTTGCCACAGATTGCTTACCTTAGAATATTCCCTAGACATGAGACTGGACCCAGAAATTCTTGAGCAGTACCTCTAAGCCCTGGTTGGTGGCGCCGATCGATTCAGCATCTTATGCGTCAAATGCACCAAATGTGACTTTTGCAGTGCCTATATAGACGCCACCCCAGCGCAGTGACATTTCTGACTTTTCTTTCCATGCCATCAATGCAGATCTGCAAGAGCTACCTCAGTCACTTTTTGACTGATTTTTTCGACCTTTATTTGAGCAATTTGATCCCAGTGTGCCTTAGCGATGTCCCCTAAGAAACTTGTGGGGTTTAAACCCTGTGGAGCCTGCCAAAGGCAGATGTCTGACAGACCCCACCTGGTTTGTTTATGGTACGTGGAGCCAGACCGCGACTCCATTGTCTGCTCTGACTGTTGTGCGATGAATCCCAAACCGGCCCAGGTCTGGTCTAGTCTCTCCTCCTAGTGTGGCTATGGAGAAAGGGGGTTCATTTGCATTGGTGATGCAGAGGGCAGCTGTGGTACTGGACCTTACTCTGCTGTCGGTGAACGGTCCAGGCCAATGTGTTGACGGAGGTGCTTCAACCCTGGGTATCTCACATGGAACCTCTCCTCCCCTTCAATGAACCCCTCTCTGATGTCCTGCCTGGGCCAACCCAAGCCCAGGAGATCCTGTACACAAGATGATCAACCATCACCACTGCTTGCTCCTGGGGTATCCTCTTTACTCACCCAGCACTGGCTTTGCAGTCCTCAGTATCTAAGGTTAATCCTGGTGCGTTTCTTACCACACCACCGGATAGGGATTCCAAGATATTAGGCACCTTTTGTAAGATGATTTTCTCTTCTGCTACCCTTACACTGCGGCCCGTGAACACAGCGTGCCTCTTGGGCCAGTGTACCCACACAGTGTGGGACTTGGTTATGTAAGTGCTTCCGATAGACTCGGAGGAGTCCTGAGACATACTAACCCAGGCTACTGCTGATGGCAGGGATGCAGCAAAGTTCTTGATACTGTTTGGGCTGTGTACAACAGACTTGCTGGGTAGAGTGATTGCTTTTTCGGTGGCTCTTTGCTGAAACACCTGGCATCCCTTATGGACATGCTCTTTGACTGCACATGCATCAACTGTTGTTTTTGCATTTGTCACCCGAGTGGGATGGGTATGCTCAGACGTGAGTCCCATGCTCTCCACACCCCTGGAGTCAAGCTATCCTGGCTGATGACGGCTGTTAGCCAGAAACCGGTCCTTGGATGCTTGATTCTGGTCCATGAAAGACATGGCTTGGCAGTTCGGGCTGGACTGTTCCCATGAGGCACAGGGTCAAGGCTGATTTGCATATGGCCATTTCTGAACTGGGGTGGTGTGGAGTGCAAAAAACGATGGATTTAAGCCCAGATCTCTGTAGTGGGGTGAATATATGACATTGTTCTGCATTCTGTCCATCAACTGTTGTTTTTGCATTTGTCACCCCGAGTGGGATGGGTATGCTAAGACGTGAGTCCCATGCTCCCCACACCACTGGAGTCAAGCTATCCTGGCTGATGACGGTTGATAGTCAGAAACCGGTCCTAGGATGCTTGATTCCGGTCCAGGAAAGACATGGCTTGTCAGTTCAGGCTGGACTGTTCCCATGAGGCTCAGGGTCAAGGCTGATTTGCATATGGCCATGTCTGAACTGGGGTGGTGTGGAGTGCAAAAAAGATGGATTTAGGCCCAGATCACTTTACTGGGGTGAATGTATGACATTGTTCTGCATTCTGTCCATCAACTGGTTTTTTTGCATGCCTGTTTGGCGACAAGACAGATTCTGCACTCAAGTGCTTCAAGAACAATAGGGCTACCGCCAAGTTGTTAGGACTCACCATGGCCCCATGCCAACCTTCCCTCTGCCTTTCCCTTTTTGCATGGCTGCGGTAGGGACTATTCACCACGACTAGCAGGCTCTCCCTAGACCTCCCATGGCTATGATTCCCACAAGCCTTGTGGAACCTAATGCTAGAGATCTGCTCACCAATCCACCCACTCCTCGCCTCACTCCCCTCACCCCCACACCCAGGCAACTGCAGCCTCAAAAACTCTTTAACATGCCCTTGCAGTGTCACTGCAACCAGTTGGTGGAGGATCAGGCACCACCTGTCCCCGGTCGGTCCATAATTTTGGAATGCGAGGTGACTATCCAAACGAGACAACCACCCAAGTATCTGTGGACCAGGGGAAGAAAGAAACCACCAAAGGTAAGTAGCTAGGGTTCCCAAGGCGCCCGGGTGCAGAGGTGATACACCAGGTCAACCTCAATAGAATAACATGCGGAAGTCATGGTTGGAGTTTTACCGATTCAGGACCCTTCTCAGAGGACCCTGAGGAAACCCTTTGGAACTAGGGAGTTTGGAGAACAACCACACCAGTGGATACCCAGGGAACCAGTATACCTACACCAGGGAGTTCCGGTGCACACGTGAGAAGTGGTGTCCAAACCCCCTGTGGAAGTCAATGGAGGACCTCGCCCTTCTGGCAGCTAAAGAGTTTAGAGGACTAGGTCAGTGGAACTCGAACATGGATTCTGGTCGTGAAGTACCTGTAAGGAGAGTGGACAGAGTCCAACCCACCGAAGAGGTCAGGAGAATCAGGTGCATGATGCCAGCCCTTGTAGGAGGTACTTTACTGTGCCACAAACATTTTAAAGATGCAGTTGTGGAGCCCAGACAACGATGCAGGAGCACAGGTGCCATCCATGAGCTATTAAACGCTGATTTAAGCATCCAGGAGGGTTAGTTGCCGGCAGGACCACTAAGAAGTCTTGGCAACAAGTACTAGCCGTGTTTCAGAAAACAATGCTTATTTGCCGATCAGCAAGATCTCTGGGACTCGCCTAGCAAGGGTAATTCAGTGCCGGCCCTCAGCAAGCAGGAGAGCCAGCAGAATCGATGGAGACCCCAGAAGGACCCTCTGGCAGCAGGCGCAGGCAGTTGCAGGGAGGCCTCAGCAGCACACAGAAGATGGATGCCCACGTCGCTGGAAAAGCACAGGGAACGTTACTCTTGGGGCTGTGTGATGCTGGTCAGGAAAGCCAACGAGCCGCGGTGCACAGGGTTGCGATTCCAGTTGGCTGGAAAGAGATTACAGACTGCCAGGTTGCAGGGAAGACTGGTCAGGCCCCTGGAGAGCCAACAAACCATATTTCTGTGTTGTAGAGCCGGAAGGTGTCTGTGGGACAGCAGTATCCATAAGCCGGTCATCCTCGTTGAGGTGCCTGCGGATGCAGGGAAGCAACTCCTTCACTCGAAGGGAGATTTTGGTTTGCTATCTTGATGCAGGCAGAGTCATGGGAGACTCAGGAGGATGGGTGGCATAGTACATGCTGCAGCCCATGGGAGACCCCTGGTGTACCAATGTCCTGTGTGCCCTAGTACCATATACTAGGAACTTACAGAGGTACACCAGCATACCAATTGTGGGTTTTACAAAGCACTTACCAATGAACTGAGGCAAGAGAGCAGACACTGGGATCCTGATTAGCAGGATACCAATCTACTACAGTCAAAACACGCCAACACTAGGCAAAATGTGGGGGTAATTATGCCAGAGAGATCCTACTTTCCTACAATCATAATAAACTATCTGTTGCCCTTAGTTTCCGCCAGCCCACTTTTCCCCTTTTGTCCTTCATGATGGATTTCCACATGCTGTTATTCTTTACTTCTCCTGCAACTGCCTGCTGGCATCCTTCAGTCGAAAGCGTTGATTCTTGGGCAGTTGCCCTTGTTCTCCTGTAGTAGGCCCTGTTCCCCACTTCCTACTCTAATATGGCATTATGTTGCTGTTTTCCTGCCTTGTCTTTCTATCTCCAAATCAGCTACTGTTGCACATTGTTCTTTTACGATGGTAGGCTGTGTTGTCTGTCTTTCCTTGGTTACCCCTGTTCTTGGAGTATCTTTAGTCCTCTCACTCACTGGCGTTGGACGTGGGTCACCTCCAGAGGCGTGGATATACTTTCATTGTACCCTGTATGACTTCTGTGTCTACAGGAATTTTTCTCTTTTTAAGAGCAGGTTCTTACCGTTCTTGTTGTTTTCGTAGCATTGCTCTTAGCACTCATTGCTTTCTATTTCTCCACAGTTCCTTCACTGGAGGTGCCTTCTTTCGTGCCCTGTTTCTCAGGCTCCTTTCCTCAACGATCAATGGGTGCTTTTACTCGCTGTATGGTTTACTGCGGATGGACACACTGTGTCTGCTCCTTCCATTTGGTTTTGGGTTTGGGCTCTCTGGACTTTGTCTTTGGGCCCCTTTCATTCCCTACTCTTAGGTTGTGTTTCCTTTTGGGACTCCCTCTTTTACTGGGTCTATACCGTGTCTCCCGGTCTTATGGCTTCTACACCCGACTGGCTTCCTATCGTTCTTGGGGGTCAAGCATCTTGCTTCCCTATCATTTTTTTAAATAGAGTGGACCCTTTTTATTTTTTGCACCGGATTCTCCTGTTGGGGATCTTTGGTATGGTCAGTTCGCAGCCCCTCCTCCTGGGCTGGTATTGCTAGGGTAATTGATTCTAAGATAAGGAATCTGCTGCAAGATGCCTCTATCAGATGAACAAGTTACTGACCTTAGGTAACGCCTTTTCTGATGGATACATCTGCCAGTGGATTCCTCACCTTGTGAATATCCTCTGCGTTCGCAACATTTGGAAATTCTTTTGTAGCTTTGCGCTGACGTGGACAACGTCATAGAGGCACGGTATAGCGCGCGGCTCCGCTGACGTCACCAACTCCATAATAGGCCCACGTCGGCGTGATGACATCAGTTCCCTTTTTTCTGCGTCGTCGATGCTAACGGTTTTCGAGGGATCCACTGTAACGTTGATAGTAACTTTGTTACTATTGTGACTTTCTGTGTTCTTTCCAGTGTTCTGACTCCTGTTGTGATGTCGACCAAGAAGACTGGTTTCAAGCCGTGCGGCGAATGCGGGAAGATGATGTCAATCACTGACCCGTATGATGACTGTATATGGTGCCTGAGTTCGGATCACGAAGTGCAAGGTTGTCATTCCTGTAGGAAGATGAATCCAAAGGCCCTTCGTGAACCTGAGGCGAAGCTCATGGTTGCCAAATTAAAAGGTAAAGAGGCCAAGAAGAGTTCAAGCTCGCGATCGAAGCGGTCGAGGTCCCGGTCGAGGTCGGCTACAAAGTCGTCATTGGGACATGTTTCGAGATCAACGAAGAAGAAACATAAGAAGAGGAAGCATGGGTCAAGGTACCATTCAGGAAAGGAGTCTGATTCGAGAGCGAAGTCGCCTAGTAGACGGCATCGAAAGGATATAGTATCTCCTTCACTGGCGCGGGATCTGGAAGGTGAGGCCTTGCCCTTGGAGTCGCCGGAGCATTCGCAGGCTCAGGCGTCGAATCCCTCTCTGGCTCCTTCTCGGTATCTAGTTCAAGAGGAGGAAGAGGTTCGTGTTCCTCAGGGTTCGACGACTCCAGCTCACACGCCCGAGGAATAAGAGAAGTTGACTCCCGTGCAGC
This sequence comes from Lissotriton vulgaris, assembly GCF_964263255.1. Taxonomy (NCBI): domain Eukaryota; kingdom Metazoa; phylum Chordata; class Amphibia; order Caudata; family Salamandridae; genus Lissotriton; species Lissotriton vulgaris. The sequence continues at coordinate 290,051,332 of NC_141689.1, forward strand.
CTCCTCGAGAGCAGCCGGTTGGTTCGTATCCTTCTTTTCTGGGTCCAGGACAAGACCCTTCGCAGTTCTTAAATGCCATGTATGGTGTTTATGCGAGAGCCATGTACCCCTCTGGAGCACGGGCTGGTCCCATGGGTCCGTAGGCATACAATTTGGGAGTTACCCAAGCTTATGCTTCGGCGCCGTTCTTGCCGTTCTTGCCGTTCATGCCTGCGCCGACACTGCCATGGCATTTCTCAGCGACGCCGAAGTAATCAACGCTGTTTCCTGCGTCACCGGCTCTGGACCGACCTCGAGATATTCGGCATGGGCTTCCAACTCTGAGTTCGACTCCGGCTCCGTCTTTGACGCCAGCCCAAGCTCCTTCGGAGTCGATTCCGGATCAGACGACGCCGCTTCGGAAGGAGAGGTCGAAGCGTGAAGCCCAGCGCCTTTTGGAGGAGCAGAGATATAGGGAAGCTGAGTTTGAAGAGGGTGAGCTTCAAGACTCGGAGGACTATTTTGATGATTTATGGGAGGCAAGTGGACTGGAACTGTCCCCTGATTGGCATTTAACCTCGGTGTCGGATGCCCCTTCTAAAGATGTGGCCCCCTACCATGTGGTTATCAAGAAGGCAGCAGATCTGCTAAATTTAACTCTGCCGACTGCGGAGTATAAATCAAACATTTTTATTGAAGTCCTCCATTCTCCCTCATCTGTGGTGGAACCTATGCTTCCTTTTACTGAAGCTTTAACAGATCCTATCCTGGAGGTGTGGAGTAGGCCTCTTACGGCTCCTGCAGTTTCTAAGGCCGTTGCTAGGCGTTATAGAGTGGCTCCTGGGGACCCAGACTTTTTGTCCTCTCATCCTTTGCCAGAGAGCTTAGTAGTTCAGACGGCCTGCTCTAAAAGATCTGCAGGTGCTTTTCCCCAGGTACCTGGCGATAAGGATACAAAAAAGCAGTACCAATCTGCTAAGAACGTTTTTTCATCAGCAAGTATGGCCCTCAAATCTTTGAATGCCACTTGCCTCCTGTAAGTTACAAAAAGGGTAAAACCCGGAATCACTGGAACCTGGGTGCAAAACAGTAAATATAGAGGTGGTCCCAGTACAGAAAGCACTTTGCGCGGGGAAGTGACAGCTTAGGGAAGCAAAAATTACAAAAAAACAAATTGTGGGTGGTGGAAGACTCTAAACTCGATGTTACTTAATCACATTGAGGAAAGCACAATACATTTGACGTAAAGAGCATATCAGTGGAACAATCATACACAAAATTATTGAAAAATAAAATTCTACATATTGAAAGTAGGGTGCCGGGGGAGAGGGGGGGAGGGGCCCCAAGGAAGGAAAATAAGTGAAGTAAAGGGAAGTTTGAGTGGAGGTGACAGGAAATCACATACAGATTATACACATGGTACAAATCCTCAGGTTAAATACATGAAAATGCCATGTAGTCATAGAGAACTGTCAATTCCGTATTGGCAAAGTTTGTGAAGTCGACTCTTCGACCCCTATAACCGTAGGTGTCTTGGATCTTACTGATGGGGTCTTCTTTAGGACTGGTGGTGTGTAGGGGAGAAGGGGGGGACGTTTGGCACCTGGAGAGACAAAGGAATGGCTAGGGTAAAAGCCTATCTCATTATTAAAAAAAATAATTTTCAAAAATAGAAGGAATATTTACCAAGGGGGCAAGTAAATGGCGCGGGAGGGGAAGTACGTCTTTCACAGTTGAGTTGTGAAGGTGAGGAGTTCCAAAGGTATCTCCAGGATTTTCAAAAGGCAGGAGTGAGCAGTCAACCTTAAGGATAAAGGTGACAATTAACCTCCATTTGAATGGATATTGATTAAAAAACGATGAACTTGCAGAGCTGCACACTTACTGCTGAATTGGTGCTTAGTGTGCATGGTTCCTTGTTACACAAATGGATCCTTGTCAAATGAAGGAAAAACAACGAATGACGATGCCCGAATGGATCAGGAGCAAGACAATGCGAATCTGAAAGAGACGAAGGAGAAAGGGACTAGCTAAGAGACTGCGTGCAGTCCTGGTGGAACACATCAGAGAGGTGAAAACATGGTCATGCAGAATAATGTGCGAAATAAAATGGCGTTATTGGTCGGGTAGACTATTCATCATAGTGAAAGACACAGGGAGCTCTTGGGCGATATCTGCGTCAGTGGTTTAAAGATGGGAATCTTACAAGCATGTCCGATCTGTAAAATGCGGAAAACACAGCATACACGGGGTGAGTGATTTAAGCCCATAAAACGGGTGACTGGGAGCTTAGTTCGTCAAAGATAATGCCTGAGTAAATTGGGGAAGCAGGCATGTGGGCAGTGAATTGTGAAGTTGATTAATAACAATAAGACATCCCTGCGTGACTGTTCAAAGAAAATAGAGTGGGCTGTGCGCTCTGTAAACATGCAATACCTCAAACGATACCGACCTGGAAAAAGCCAAATAATCGTATTAACTGATGTTTTTAACCCCTTGCCCGCGGCCGGAATTCCGCTCCTGTGCGGCACATTCCATGACGGCTCCCAGCCGTCATCAGCATCGAAGGGGTTAAAGGTCAGTGGCTAAATCTAAACAAGGTCTCTCCATCAGTGTCTGAAGGACGGAGGTGAAGCAAACCAAACTGAGTTCGTGATTAAAACCGGGCTAGCAAGCGGCTTACCGGCAGGTCTCGATCTGGTATTCTCTTAGGGAACAACCTGCACGTATTTGGCATCTTATGCGGCTTTGGTGCTGGAGGATCCTTGCCTTCACCTTTTGCTGTGTCTGGCCCACATATGGTAGGCCGCAAGGGCACATGATAGCATAGATTACATTTGACATATTGCAGTTGGTGAAATCCGTTAGGTCAAAGATCTTCTGTTTATGTCTGAAAGTTTTTGTTTCTACAGTAGTAGCACATGCTTTAGACTTGGTACATTTATGGTGGCCCTTAATTGGAGGTAGATTCCACATGGAGTGTATTGTGGGGTTGTCCTCAACGGGCAGTAGGGAATTAACTACATGATCTTTTATGCTCTTTCCTATTCTGAAGGCGTGCGTTGGTGGTTCTCGTTGTTGGATGTCTTTGACCACCAAATTCCAGTACTTGTTAATCACTTTCTTGATGGCGTTGCTCCTTGTCGAGAAAGTAGTTAAGGGAGGGGTCTTGTCGATCCTTTGGTATTAGGAGTTCATCTCGTGGACTGAACCATGCCCTCTTTTGGGCTCTCCTGATCATCCATCTAGGGTATCCGCGGGTTTGAAGTCTTGCTCCCAAGATGTCACATTGCTCCATATAATCCGATTTTTTTTAGCAATTTCTGCGGATTCTTAAAAATTGACCAACCGGCAGATTGTCCCGCAGTGCTCTCGGGTGGTGACTTTCGTATCTCAGCAAAGAGTTTCTTACCGTAGGTTTCCGGTAGAGGGTGGTATACAATTCATTGTTGTCATGACAGATTTTGATGTCAAGAAATGCAGTTTCTGTTGGATGCGACTGTTTGGTGAATTGGATATCGGCATCGCAGCGGTTTAACCAATCATAGAAAATTGAGAGCTCATTTTCAGTTCCTGACCATATCATTAAAATGTAATCTATGTACCGTCTCCGCATATCTATCATCTGATAGTAGGGATTGTTGGAGAAGATAAATGATTGTTCAGAATGATCCATATAAATGATCGCCAGGTCTGGGGCGAATGCTGCACCCATCGCTACTCCCTTGGTCTGGACATAATGGTAACCTTGGAAAATGAAGACGTTTTTCTTCATTGCTATCTTTAATAGATCGATAATGAAGCTGGTTGGTACTTCCATGGGTGCCGGCCGTCTGTCCAGATAATCTTTTATGACATCCAAATCTGGATCTTGTGGAATACTAGTGTAGAGGGAGACTACATTACACGTCACCAGCAAGGTCATATGGGCGTTGGTCTATCAAAGTGATTGTTTGTATAGTATCTGAAAGAGACACGTTAGTGATAGATTCCTTACCTTAGAATATCCCCAGGCGTCAGACTGGATCCGTAATTTTTTTGCTTAGCAGTACCCTTGCGCGTCGGTAGGCGTCTGCGGCTACGCGTCCGTCGTGGGCGCCGTGATGACGTCGTCGGAGTACTTAGACGCCGCCTCCGCGTGCTGACGTCAGTTCTTCTTTTTTCCGCACCAGCAAGCGCATATCTGGAAAAAGCAGTACTTCTAGTCACTTTTTGGATCATTTTGATCATCTTTTCAAAGTCGAACGACTCCGATCGGTGCCATAGGGATGCCTGGATTTAAGCACTGCGAGGATTGCGACTGCACGATGTCTGTCACGGATCCTCACTGACGGTGTCTACTCTGTCTAGGCGTTGACCACGACGACAAGGCCTGCCCCGACTGCCGGGCCCTGTCTTCGAAAGCCAGGCAAGAGCGTTCCCGCAGGCGACTCGAACTCCGGCAGTTGACCCCGCGCCGCGAGAGGTCCCGGTCCCACGGGAGGTCGAGGGACAGCTCGCGGGGTCGGAGCCACCACAGCTCCGAGAGTCGACACCACTCCTCCGGGTCGAAGTCGTCGTCAAGTAAGAAACACAAGAAGTCAAAGCGGCGTCATCGCTCTTCTGTCTCCCCCCGACGCTCCCGCGACGCAGCCGGGGGTTCGGGTGACACCGCCCACACGGCTCAGGCTCAGTCGGAGTCGCGGGCGCCGCGTCCAGCTCCACACCCTCCGGTCCCTGGGAGAGACGCGACGCCGGAGGAGATCGAGCCCTTCCTCATTGCCATGAGGTCCCTCTCTCCTCCGACAGGCTCCGCGGCGCCTCCGGGCCCAGTGGACCCGTCTGGGGCCCCTAGCGGTTCAGGGGCTTCGGCCCCGATGCCGTCGGGTGCTTCGTCCCCGACACCGCCGGCGCCTTCGGGCCCGGCGCAGCGAGGCCCCGCGGCCCGACGCCGCTGGCGCCTTCGGGCCCGGCGCCGCAGGACCCCACTGGATCCGCTTCGGGAACTGGGTCGTCGCCGGTGGACCTTACGACCCCCCTGTCGTCGGTCCGTCAGGACATGGGTGATGAGTATTGGGAGGGGTCTGAAGACCCTCTGACCAGAGAATGTCAGTCTCAAGAGGACTGGACAGGTGGACTTTAGGATGCCAGTGGTCTGGACACCTCACCAGACACTGGTTTTATCTCACCTCCTACCGTGGCTTCGGAGGAGGGGGCAACCTACAGTGTGGTGTTGATGAGGGCAGTCATGGCCTTGGGCCTTGAGCTCCCGGTCGCGGCCGTGAGGACTAACCTCCTCACTGAGGTCCTTAAACCGCAGTCAAGCTCGGCCGAGCCTCTGCTGCCCTTTAATGAGGCCTTGACCGATGTTCTTTTGGGCACTTGGTCCAGGCCCGCTATGGGTTCGCCCGTAGATAGGAACATGGCCAGACGCCACCGCCCGGCCCCGGGCGACCCATGTTTTCTGTCCCCCCACCCCACCCCCGAGAGCCTGGTCATCCAGGCATCCAATTCCCAGACCACATTCCCGTCGGCTCCGCCGGACAGGGAATCCAAGAGGTACGAGCAGTACGGTAAAAAGATCTTCTCCTCCCTTAGTCTGGGACTGCGGTCTTCCAACACCGCATGCCTCTTGGGCCGCTACACCCACTCTCTGTGGGATACGGTTGCGGAAGAGCTGCCAGAGTGTCCGTTGGAGGTACGGGCCAAACTCGGCCAAGCCCTTGTGGAGGGCCGGGATGCAGCCAAATATTCTATCCGGTGTGGGCTGGATACCACCGACTCACTAGGTAGAGCGATGGCAACGACGGTGGCGGTTAGACGCCACGCCTGGTTGAGGTTCGCCAACTTTTCGGACGATGTCCAAAACACACTGATGGACATGCCGTTTGATGGCCGTCGCCTTTTTGGCGACAAGGCAGACCATGCGCTTGAGCGCTTTAAGGACTCTAGGGCTACGGCCAAGTCCTTGAGCCTCTCGGCCCAGCGCCAGCAAACGGGTGCCTTTCGCTCCTTTCGTGGCCAAGGAATGGGCGCCCCCACACGTGCTGCCAGCCACACGCCGTAGACTATTATCCAGCGCGGTGGCGGCTGTGGAAATCACCGTGGAGGCGGTCAGGGACAACGGCGAGGCCAGTCCACACCCTCCCCCGCAGCATCCGCATCAAAACCCCCCTAGTCCGTGCTTTTCGGCCCATGTGACGCCAGTGGGGGGGCAGGGTTCGCCATCACCACTCTCACTGGCGCACTGTCACTTCGGACAGGTGGGTGCTGCAGATCGTCCAAAGGGGCTACTCCCTCCCCTTCGAGACGACCCCTCAAGCCATGCCACCGCAACACCACCGCGTATCGGGGGATCATTTGCGGCTTCTGCAGGAGGAAGTTTCGGCCCTCTTGGCCAAAGGGGCCATCGAGCGCGTTCCTGGGCCAGAAGTAGGTCGTGGTTGCTACTCTCACTACTTTCTGGTACCCAAGAAGGGCAAAGGGGGCCTACACCCTATCTTGGACCTACTGAACGTCATCGGCTTCCTCTGGAAGGAGAAGTTCAAAATGCTGACTCTGGCTCAGGTCTTAGCTGCCCTGGACCCAGGAGACTGGATGGTAACGTTGGACTTGCAGGACGCTTATTTCCACATCCCCGTCCTGCCGGCCCACCGGCGCTACCTGCGGTTCACGGTAGGCCACGAGCACTTTCAGTCTACCGTGCTCCCATTCGGCCTTACCAGCGCCCCACGGGTGTTCACGAAAGTGATGGCGGTGGCCGCAGCTCATCTGCACAGGTTAGGGGTTTCAGTCTTCCCCTACCTCGACGACTGGTTGTTGAAGGCGGGCTCGTCCCAGACAGTCGTCAGCCACCTCCAGACGACGGCAGTCCTCTTGCACCAGCTGGGGTTCTCCATCAATGTGCCGAAGTCACACCTGTGTCCCTCTCAGAAGCTCCTTTTAATCGGAGCGGTTCTCGACTCGGCGCAGTTTCGGGTTTACCCACCCGAACAGCGGGTTCGGGATATACAGGCTCTGATTCCAATCTTTCAGCCTTTATCCCGAGTTTTGGTCAGGTTGATGCAGCGGCTTCTGAGGCTGATGGCTTCCTGCATCCTTCTGGTGCATCACGCCCGTTGGCGGATGCAGGCTCTGCAGTGGGGCCTGAAGTTTCAGTGGGCCCAGCATCAGGGCAACCTGTCCGACCATGTCCTGATCTCGGAGGGCACTGCGAGACAGCTGCGGTGGTGTCTCACGGACCGCGATTGGGTCAGCGGCAGATCCCTCTCCCTTCCCCAACCGGAGCACGTAGTTGTGACGGACGCGTCCCTCCAGGGCTGGGGAGGCCACACGGGAGAGGCGGATATCAGAGGACTCTGGTCTCCGGCGGAGTCCCGGCTCCATATCAACCTTTTGGAGCTGCGGGCGATTCGTCTAGCACTGAAGGCATTCCTCCCCTCTGTCCAAGGGAGTGTAGTGCAAGTGTTCACTGACAACACCACGCCATGTGGTACTGCAACAAACAGGGCGGGGTGGGGTCGTGGACCCTCTGCCAGGAGGCTCTGCGCCTCTGGCAATGGCTGGAACATCAGGGCATGACCCTGGTGGTTCAACACCTGGCAGGTTCTCTGAACGCCAGGGCGGACGAACTCAGCCGCCGGTGCATGATGGATCACGAATGGCGTCTGAACTCGGACGTGGCGCAAGGTCTCTTTCTGCAGTGGGGAGAGCCTTGGTTAAATCTATTCGCCACTGAAGAGAACGCGCAATGTCATCAGTTCTGCGCGTTGGAATTCCCAAGGCAGCACTCGCTCGGAGAAGCTTTTCGTCGCGAGTGGAGTTGCAGTCTGTTGTACGCCTTTCCGCCTATACCGCTTCTGCCCAGAGTGCTGAAGAAGATCAGGCGCGACCGGGCACAAGTCATCCTTGTGGCTCCGGACTGGGCACGAAGGTACTGGTATCCCGAGCTACTCAGTATGTCAGTCGATCCCCCGGTTCGTCCGCCTCTTCAGGACGACTTTCTGTCGCAGCAGCAGGGGGCGGTCCTCCACCCGAACCTGTCCAGTCTCAACCTCCATGCTTGGAGATTGAGCGGCGACAGTTGAGGCTATTTGACTTGCCTCCTGAAGTCTGTAACATCATTCTGGCAGCCAGGCGTCCCTCCACAAAGTCAGTATACGCCTGCAGGTGGAACAGATTTGTGGCATGGTGCACAGCAAAGTCTGTGGATCCTCTCTCTGCCCGTCTTTCTGAGGTTCTTCTCTTTCTTCTTTCTCTTGCCCAGCAGGGCTCTGCTCTGGGCACTATCAAGGGCTACCTTTCTGCTCTTTCAGCCTTTTTGAGGCTACCTGATCAACCTTCTTTGTTCAAGTCCCCTATTGTTAATCGATTCTTGAAAGGCATCATGCATTTGTTCCCTCCTGTGCCCTTTGCGATGCCTCAGTGGGACTTTTCTGATGTGCGCCCCCTTCGAGCCACTTCATAACTGTCCTCTCCGCCTTCTTACTTTGAAGACTGCCTTCCTGGTAGCCATCACCTCTGCCAGGAGAGTGAGTGAGCTCCAGGCTCTATCCTGTAAACCTCCTTTCCTTTCGGTCCATCCGGACAAGGTTGTGTTGCGGACAAGGCCCTCTTTCCTGCCCAAGGTAGTCACAGCCTTCCACATCGGGCAATCCATCTCCTTGCCCACCTTCTTTCCGCCTCCACATCCCTCAAGAGAGGCTCCACCGTCTGGATCCAAAACGTGCGCTCTCGTTTATCTAGATCGCACACGCCAGTTCCAGGTGATGACCAACTCTTTGTTGGTTACATGGGCGCTAAGAGGGGAAAAGCGGTGCACAAGCGGACCATCTTGCTGTGGATCATCTCGTGTTACTCCTTGGCTAAGAAGGAACCCCCTGTTGGGCTGAGGGCTTATTCAACTCGGGCCACAGCGACTACAACTGCCTTGGGCCGAGGAGTGCCCTTGCAGGACATTTGCCTGGCTGCTACGTGGGCCTCGCTGCACACGTTTGCAAGACACTATTGCCTGGACAGCCAAGTCCGGAGGGATGGCTTCTTTGGCCGTTCCGTCCTCCAGGACTTTCTGGTGTGATTATTGGTTCGCAGACCCACCACCGGGGTTGGTATTGCTGGGGTATCTATTCTAAGGTAAGGAATCTATCAGATGCACAAGTTATTACTTGTGTAATGATATATTTGTAAGAGACATTAGTTAGTGATAGATTCCTTACCGACCCACCCATCCTCCCCGTTCTGCGAACCGATATCTAGGGTTAAGATCATTCCCTTTCAGGGCCCTAGTTTCAAGGCACCAGTGTTGTTTTTTAGCATAGCTGTGCGTTTCTGGCGCGAAAAAGCTCTGTCTAAGAACTGACGTCAGCACGCGGAGGCGGCGTCTTAGTACTCCGACGACATCATCACGGCGCCGACGACTGACTCTGAGCCGCAGATGACGCCTACTAACGCGCAAGGGTACTGCTACGCAAAAAATTTCCGGATCCAGTCTGACGCCTGGGGATATTCTAAGGTAAGGAATCTATCACTAACTAATGTCTTTTACAGATATATCGTTACACAAGTAGTAACTTGTGCATCTCGTAGATATGTGGCTGTGTTCTCTGCTATAGGCTTCAGAAAAATGTCAATATATTTGCAAAGGGGTTCAAGCAGGGATCCGCAGCCTGAAACGAAAGGTCTTCCAGGTGGGTTAGTCAAATCTTTGTGTATTCTAAGTAAAGTATAGATTGTTGGTAATCGTGGGTGTTGTTGGTTCAAATATTCAAACTCCAGTTTGCTCAGGAAACCTTGCTTCAGTGCCTCCGAGGTGAGGATCAGAATTTCAGTGGCCAAATCTTTTGAGGGGTCAGCTCTCTACCGGGCATAGCTAACGCCATCTTGTAATTGTCTGTGAATCTCCGTTTTATAGGCTGTGGTATCCTGGATGACAATTGCTCCACGCTTGTCCGCTGCTTTAATAACAATCTCTGTATTGTTTTTAAGACTCGTAAGTGCTGTCCTCTCTTGTCTGCTGATGTTTTGAGCATTATATTTGTAAGCGTCCAATAGTTTGAAAATGTCCCGCGCCACCAAGTTCTCATAGGCTAGTATGGTGTTGGGCATTGCAAAAGTGGGAGGAAAGAAAGTTGATGGGGTGCTTAGTCCGGTGAAGAAATTATTGGTATTCAAGGCAGAGTTCCTAAAGAAATATCTCAGGCATATTTTTTGAAAGAAAGCATAGAGTTCTGTCTTGATACTAAAGACATTAGGTTGATTGGTGGGCACAAAGCCTAGTACTTTGGATAGTACTCTAAGTTCCTCATCCTTAAGCTGGTATGAGGAGATGTTTACCACCGGGTTGATATTGTCAGCCGCCGGGTTTTTTTTTCCAGTAGTTACCACCTATAAACCTTCCTGCGGGTGGAGAATTCCCCGTGGACCTCTGGGTGGCATCCCTCTCGCTCGTGGGTAGTCGGATTGACGACCTCTTGGTGGTCCTCTTGGCCAGTTCATAGCTCGAACTCTGGGCGGCCTCCTTTGGCGCTCTCCTAAAAAAGGCAGGTAGCTCTGGGGCGGGTACCAGTTGTCCCGATAACAGTAGTTCTTGCCCCAACTTGTTGATCCTGGTCGCTATCAGAGCTCACGGATGAATCCGAGATGGTGGTGAAGTTTCTTCCTCCCCTGTATCCCCCTCTGCCTCTTCGAGTGAATCTTCCTTGTTGGTCCTGTTTATAATAATCCTAGTTGATGTAGGGATAGGTGATCTTCTTGTCATAAAAACGTATATCCTTTGAGATTTTGTCCAGTTTTTTATTCTGGGTAGTGAGCTCAAAATCTTTTAGACTTTTTCCCAAATTTTCAAGCCCCTCTTTGGCATTCACCAGTGCTGTGTCACCTGCAATTTCTTGTCTTAATGCTGAGATCTCACGTGTAAGTGATTGGACTTGTTCAGCCGCTGTCTCTACTCCTAGGACCATCCGATGTCGTGAGGCGTTATTAGCCATAAAACTGAAACCTTTGAACTTGGGTATGTCTACAAAAATGGCGGGTTCATTCTTAATCTGTAAACCTACTAGAATGTTAGTGAGTAGATCGCCGTGCATTTTTTTTTTTATTTCAATTTTTTTACAGCATTTATTCCACTAAATCCTTTCCCCCCCCTCCCCCTGCACAGGACATGAAAAAAGCAAAAAATACAATCAAGTTTGGATTTTCTAGGACATTTCTGTATCTCAGGTTACAATATTTCAGCCTAGCAAATTATAATGGGTAACCAAGAGCATCAATCAAAACAGCTGGAAATTATAAACCGTGAAAGAGGATCAAATAAACATAACCCCATGGATACAGCGTAGTTAATATTTCTGATTTACATTGCACACCCACCTGAAAACCCTATAGAAGTTCTGTGTTTCCTGCCACCCTATTCTTCCAGTCTGTTATTGGTTTCCAGATCTGAAGACCAAGGGATCTGCCCTTCTTCCCTTTTCTAGCATATAGCGCTTTTTCCATGTTGTATATATACAAAAGCCTGGCCAACCATTGCAGCATAGTGCGGGGGAGCTTATCTCGCCATGCCGAAGCTATGCATAGACGAAATACGGCCATGGCTACAAACAGAAAGTTTTCCAACTGTGGTTGCTCTCCAGTACCAACCAATCCCATTAATATTACTTCGGGTGTCATCGTTAACTTACAATTCAGAGATCTATCTAAAAACCCTTCAATTTCTTTTATCAGGGGAGCCAGGTTGGGGCATTCGCCAAACATGTGCACTATGTCTCCCTCCTGGCTATCGCATCTTGGGCATGTTATCCCTTGTGTACCCCCCACTGTGCAATTCTGGCTGGAGTATAGTATAGCTTGTACAAGGTTTTATAGTGCTGGGCTTGCAATGAAGAAGAGAGGCGAACCTCCTGTCCCATCTGTTATGACTTCTCAAAGATCCCCTCCGTAATCCCTAACGCATCCATCCATTTTGCTTCAAATTTACCCAAGTCGTCTCCCCTGTGTGCTATAAGTTCGGCATAGACCTTTTTATCGTGCAACCATGCCCCCCTTCTATTACTTGTAGTATTATATTATCTCCAAATCCTAAAGGTCCTCCTCTCTTTCCAGCCAATACATCTGTCACTACTTAAAAAACATCCTTGTGCTGACCTCAAATTTTCTCTGTATCTCTGAGAATTGGCGCACTCCTAGCGGGCCTATCAAATCCCCCATTCTTTTTACTCCTAACTGTCCCCATTCCTTGAAAACAGTATCATCAAAGATCTCTGTGGGTAATGTGGGGTTATTCCCTAACCTAGTATATGCATGATATCTACCCAGTCCAAAACTCTTTTTAAACGCCTTCCACACCTTATAAGCTGCCTCCAGAGTCTTGAATCTGGTCCTCTTAAAGTAGCTCGGTTCAGTGTATCTCAGGAACACATTCTGTGCCTCCTCGCTTAAAATCAAACTGAAAATCTCTAATGAGCCGGTGTAGAATTCTACTTCCATCTCCGCCCCACCGATGAGGCCCGTTATTTGCTGCAGCACTGCTGCCCAATAATAGAGTCTCAAATCCGGTAGTGCCCACCCCCCTCTCTCTTGGTAATGCCATAAATTTTAGTGCCCTTCTTGTTTTACCCTGTGACCAAATAAACCGGTTTATTATGAGCTCTATTCTACTAAACAAAAGTGGGCTAAATAAATAGAGGGATAGTTCTAAAAATATGTATAGAAATTTCGGGAGGAAATTCATTTTGATAAAATGTACCATGCCAACTATGGACATGTGCAAATTATGTACCCTATCCAAATCCTTCTTCGCTTTCGCGATGATAGGAGAAATATTTAAGCCCACCAGATTACCCAGGTCAGCAGTGATAGTTATTCCTAAGTAAACCCCCTCAGCCACCACCTGTGAATCTGTGCATGTTGCGTATGTATTCTTTATAATTTATGTCTTAGTTTTATTTACTGCGTACCCCGCAACCCGCCCAAATTGCTCCGCCTCCTGCTCTATTTTACTGATAGCCTCTGCCAGTGAGGGTGTGATAATCGCGATATCATCCGCGTATGCTAGTACCTTAATCGGTCCCATTTTAGTATCTAGCAGCCTAATTCGATCATTTAGCTCCAATTTCTTAATTAATGGGTCTATGTAAAGTGCAAAGAGCAGGGGTGAACACGGGCACCCCTGTCGTGTGCCCCGTTTCATTCTAAATGGGATAGTGCGGCCTGCATTCACCCTTACACACACCGTTGGTCCTGCATACAGTGATTGTATCGATTCCTTAGCACTGCCCACAGAAATTCCCACGCCACACGGTCGAAGGCCTTTTCGGCGTCTAATAACATGGCTGCCATTGGTTTCTCCTCCGCCCCTTGTACGTCAAATAGTTTGATCATCTTTCTAACATGCAATGTCGTTCCTCTATGTGGGATAAATCCATGCTGGTTAATGCTTACTAGTTGCACTATTACCCTAGCAAGTCTGTTCGCTAATGTTTTAGAGAAGATTTTTAGGTCAGCATTAATCAATGTAATCGGGCGGTATGAATCGGGCTCTGCGGGGGGTTTCCCTTTTTTAAGGATAACAACAATATCTGCCCCTGCCCAGCTGGCTGGTACAGAATGCCCTGCCTGTGCCTCCCAAAGTGCCCTGACTAGCTCTGAGATGATTGATGCAAAAAACACTTTGTAAAATTCCCCGGGTATCAGGTCCGGCCCAGCAGATTTGCCGGAAGGCAGACTGAGCATAGCCTCTTTAATTTCTTCTGCCTCTAAACAAGTCTCAAGAGAGTCCCTATCTACCTCCTGTAGGGCTTTACTTGATAATTCTTGCAAGTACCTCTGGATATCGGCAGGGTCTCTGTCCTGCTCCTCCTCATAAAGCTTACTATAGAACTTCCTAAAGACCTTGAGGATTCCTTCCCTATCTGAAACCATATTGCCTCCGCTGTCTCTTATCTCTTTAATTTCACCTTTTGCCATTCTCTGTCTCGTACGTGTTGCGAGTGTCCGCCCTACCCTTTCACTATATTCATAGCATTGCTCTCTCTTAGCATTGTATATTTTAGCTGATTTTATTGCTATACTCTCTTCTGTATCCGCCTTATTATTATTATATTTCTTATATAGCGCCAGAATCGACCACCGAAGGGGTATCTCCGCGCTTGCCTTGGGAACCCGTCCTGGTTTTTCCCTGTGAGATAGCCCCTACAGGGCATCCCCAAGGTGAAAGCCAGGCATCCCGCCGCGGGGGGCCGTTGTGGAGATTAAGCAAGCTTAATGCCCAGAGTTGCAGAGTGTGAACCCATGATTAGGTCAGGCACCGAAGCGAGAATTATCGAGTCCGTGGACATTTGAGCTCAACACCCTGCCGCGTCGGGAATTGAACCCTGGTCCCGGGTCTGACCTCTGCTTCAGGGTCTGCCTGCTCTAACCAGTGAGCCACACTTCTCCACTTAGCCACCATGGTCTCCATTAGATATTGCTCCAGCTCCCGCCCCTCTGTAATGGCCTGTTCAAGTCTCTGCTCTGCTTTCAACAGATCACTGTTTAACAATACGATACTGCAGCACTTTACTTATCACAATAATAGAAAGTCTCTTAAAGTAAAAAAATTATTTTTCAATGATGTCAAATCAGTCTTCAGGCTCTTCCACAATTTCTTCTTTTATTTTCCAATCCCATGCCATGCCAACGCGTTTCGCAGAGGTTATACACAACCCTTCGGCTTCATCAGGGCTGGAAATAATACAAACAATGTCTTTTTACAACCCCTTATTTCAATTCATTTGATAACTTATAACAGAGCCTCATCAGACCCCTAAAGACAACCATGTGCTCAAAAGAAACCTCTTCAACACAATATTTTACATGCCCATTGAACATATCTCCACTTTATCACCGTGTTTCTTTTGCAAAATATTGTTACACAATAAAATAAAAATATATAAAAGAAAATGCTTTATATACATTGTTGTGTCACACACTATCCTGTGTCTGAAACATTTCATGCATTAAACATAAGGAAAGCGGTTGATTCTAACCAAGACCATTTGTGAATGGTTAATTTCCCAACATGCATAAACACCAAGTAATATGGGTTGTATTTACCTCTACTTGGCTTTGCACAACTATCTGTTTAAATAGAGAAAATTTACAACTTCACTCTATACCCATTGAGAATTTGGGCTGCACTTTGGATCAATGCGTAATACATACATCTATACTCATTTCAGAACCTACCTCTCGTTTTCTTATCGTTTTTCTCTATTTCTCTCACTTCTTCAACCCCTATGTCTTCAAAATCAAATATTGCACGTCATTCAATCTTTTTACCTATAAACCAAATTAGAATCATTTCACTACCATGCTAGGAATACATCGTTGCGTGATTCTGACCCTTCTTCTATATTGGCCTTGCTTACCTGATATGTTACAGGTTAGCGTCCAATTACTAGTGTCCTTATTAGTTTGGCCCTTCGTTTTTTACAACAATCCGTATGCCGGTTTGAAACCTACAATCAATGACATATTTTTAACATATTTTTAGCTCCGAGTGTACTGCTTTTTCATTGCCTTCCCCATTCTTAGACTTTAAAAACCGGGTTCCTACCTTGTAAGTCTGCCGGTTCCTACCTTGTAAGTCTGCCGGTTAGCGTCTTAACTTCTATTCTTAATATGTTTTCAGCCTGCAGAGTTACGGATTAAATATATTATTTTCCTGAACTCCCCATCTCGTTTAGTTCGATTTGTTCCTCCCTCTGCCCCCGGCTTACCTTGCTCGGTATTTTAGGTCGCGTCCCGAGTGCAGGAGACAACCCCATTCCTTACTCTTACTGGTTTATGCTGTATGCCGCTAGACACTGATAACGGACTACCAGATCAGTGTTCCCAAAAGTGCCTCTCAAATGCAGCGGCCATTTTAAGATGGATAAACTTAGTATATTATTTGTGCATAATTGCAAAACCGTATATCTTTGCGACCTTCCCTTCAATATCTTTTCAATTATTCTTATAATGTAACATATTTTAATTACAGCAGTGATTACCATTTTCATCCAGGATCATTCCCAAAATCGTTTTGATTTCACCATACATCTGCGTTCACCAGCGCAGATTTGTATGCTACATTACCATATATTGATAATGATGAGTTTTAATGGAATAACCATCACATATCCATACCTCATCTAATCTGTATTCACACATAGGCAATGTGTATCAGTCTATCGCCGATTTCACATATTACTCATCAATCACCTAAGAAGAATTGAAGCTCCTGATCATAATTTAGTCCTTCCTCTACCGCCCTAAGGCGCATGATCCATCGTGCTTCCCGCCTCTCAATTTTAATTCCCTGTTCCCACCTCGTGGGTCAACAGGTACATGATCAATACCGTAGAATTTGAAACCTTTGTTACAATCACTGTTTACCTGATCTACCTTAGCTTTCTCCTTTTTCTGATTGGCTAGGATAAAGCTCAATGTCTCACCTCTCACCCCTGCTTTAAAAGTATCCCAATCATTTCCTGAATTAGTGCTCCCTCTGTTGATATCCCAGAAGCCCTTTATCCAAGCGTGCATGTGTGTAATATAGTCTGTATTCATCAGAAGTTCTCTTTCAAATGTCCATGATTTAGCCTGTCTTTTAAGCCCACTACCCGTTATTGTCAATAATAGGGGGTTATGATCAGACAAAATACGGGGTAGCCTTGCTATCATGAGGGTATTTGAAAGTAACCCGGAGGTAAAGAAGTAATCCAGACGGACGCACTTCCTATGGGGGGCCGAGTAGTAAGTAAAGCCGTCCTCGCCCACTTTAAGCTCTTCCCAGACATCAATAAAGGCGTTGTTACTGGCCACGCTTCGGATTGCTCTGCACACCCTCTTTTTCCTTCCTTCGTATAGGCCCCTATTATTCAGTCCCAAACCTGATGCCCCGTCGATGTTAAAATCTCCTGCGAGGATCACTCTTGGTGCCCAGGTAGCTAGTTCTATATCCAGGAACTCGAATACTTCAGGGTCATCCTCTGTTGACCCATAAACAGACCCGAGTGTAATCCAGACTTCTCCAATCAGACACTCAATCAGGGCCCACCTACCCCAAGGATCTTTTAATTTCTTCCTAGTGCTAATGTTAAGTAGTTTAGTTAGACTGGCCACTCCCCTGACCTTTGCCCCCTGTTTTGAATATGCCAGCACGCGCAGTCCGTGCAGTTTGGTACGAATGAGCTTTTTCTCTAATCGCTCTAGTTTGCTGATTTTATCATGCAGGGTGAAGTCAATGTTAGGTGTGTCTGATGGAAGGAACTGGTTAACAGGGTCAAGTAATAGCTGGTTGATGTACTCCTCCGTGTACGAAAGAGTCTCACTCTCTACCATCCTGAGTAGAGGTGTATGGTATCACAAACAATATCTCTCAGGTATGCACCTGCTCTAAAGAAGTTACAAAAAGGGTAAAACTTGGAATCACTGGAACCTGGGTGCAAAACAGTACAGAATGCACTTTGCGCGGGGAAGTGACCGCTTAGGGTAGCAAAAATTACAAAAAAACTAATCATGGGTGGTGGAAGACTCTGAACCCAATGTTATGTAATCACATTGAGGAAAGCACAATACATTTGACGTAAAGAGCATATCAGTGGAACAATCATACACAAAATTGTTGAAAAATCAAATCCCACACATTGAAAGTAGGACGCCGGGGCAGAGGGGGGAGGGGGCCAAGGAAAGGAAAATAAGTGAAGTAAAGGGAAGTTTGAGTGGAGGTAACAGAAAATCCCATACAGATTATACACATGGTACAAATCCTCAGGTTAAATACATGAAAATGCCCTATAGTTATAGAGAACGCAGTTAATTGATCACTGTCAATTCCGTATTGGCAAAGTTTGTGAAGTCGATGTTTCGACCCCTATAACCGTAGGTGTCTTGGATCTTACTGATGGGGTGTGTAGGGGGGAAGGGAGGGGACGTGTGACACCTGGAGAGACAAAGGAATGGTTAGGCTAAAAGCCTATCTCATGATTTAAAAAATTGATTTCCAAAAATAGAAGGAATATTTGCCAAGGGGGCAAGTAAATGGCGCGGGAGGGGAAGTACGTCTTTCACAGTTGAGTTGTGAAGGTGAGGAGTTCTGAAGGTATCTCCAGGATTATTTTCTCTTTTTCAGAATTTGTTTTCTCTTTTTAAGAGCAGGTTCTCACCGTTCTTGTTGTTTTCGTAGCACTGCTCTCAGCACTCATTGCTTTCTTTTTCTCCACTGTTCCTTCACGGGAGGTGCCTTCTTTCGTGCCCTGTTTCTCAGGGTCATTTCCTCAACGATCATTGGGTGCTTTTTCTCGCTGTATGGTTTTCTGCGGATGGACACGCTGTGTCTGCTCCTTCCATTTGGTTTTGGGTTTGGGCTCTCTGGACTTTGTCCTTGGGCCCCTTTCATTCCCTACTCTTAGGTTGTGTTCCCTTTTAGGGCTCCCTCTTTTACTGGTTCTATACCGTGTCTCCCGGTCTAATGGCTTCTACACCCTACTGGCTTCCTATCGTTCTTGGGAGTCAAGCATCTTGCTTCCCTATCATTTTTTTTAATAGACTGGTCCCTTTTTATTTTTTGCACCGGATTCTCCTGTTAGGGATCTTTAGTATGGTCAGTTCGCAACCCCTCCTCCTGGGCTGGTATTGCTAGGGTAATTGATTCTAAGATAAGGAATCTGCTGCAAGATGTCTCTATCAGATGGATAAGTTACTGACCTTAGGCAACGCCTTTTCTGATGGATACATTTGCCTGTGGATTCCTCGCTTTGTGAAAATCCCCTGCGTCCGCAAAATTGGAAATTCTTTTTTAGCTTTGTGCGGACGTGGACAACGTCATAGAGGCACGGCATCGCGCGCGGCTCCGCTGACGTCACCGACTCCATAATAGGCCCACGTCGGCGTGATGACATCGATTCCCTTTTTGTCCTCGTCGTCGACGCGAACGGTTTTCGAGGGATCCTCTGTAGCGTTGATAGTAACTTTGTTACTATTGTGATTTTCTGTGTTCTTTCCAGTGTTCTGACTCCGGTCGTGATGTCGACCAAGAAGACTGGTTTCAAGCCGTGCGGCAAATGCAGGAAGAGGATGTCAATCACTGACCCGCATGATGACTCTATATGGTGTCTGAGTTCGGATCACGACGTCCAAGGTTGTCATTCCTGTAGGAAGATGAATCCAAAGGCCCTTCGTGAACGTGAGGCAAAGCTCCTGGTTGCTAAATTAAAAGGTAAAGAGGCCAAGAAGAGTTCGAGGTCCCGGTCGAGGTCGGCTTCAAAGTCGTCATTGGGGCATGCTTCCAGATAAACGAAGAAGAAACATAAGAAGAGGAAGCATGGGTCAAGGTTCCATTCAGGAAAGGAGTCGGATTAGAGAGCGAAGTCGCCTAGTAGACTGCATCGAAAGGATATAGTATCTCCTTCCCGGGCGGGGGATCCGAAAGGTGAGGCCTTGCCCTTGGAGTCGCCAGGGCATTCACCAGCTCAGGCGTCGAATCCCTCTCCGGCTCCTTCTCGGTCTCCAGTTCAAGAGGAGGAAGAGCTTCCTGTTCCTCAGGGTTCGACGACTCCAGACTGGATGGTGTTGATCGACTTGCAGGATGCATATTTCCACATCCCCATCCTGAAGTCGCACAGGAAGTATCTCCGTTTCATGGTGGGTTCGCAACATTACCAGTTTGCGGTCCTTCCGTTTGGTCTTACTACTGCACGTCGAGTCTTCACCAAGGTGATGGCTGTGGTGGCGGCACTTCTCAGAATGTCAGGGATACCGGTATTCCCTTATTTGGACGATTTGCTGATCAAAGTCGAATCTCCAGAGAAGGTGCTCCATCATCTGCAGGTTACAACTCAGTTGTTGTATAGGTTGGATTTTTCAGTAAATGTACCCAAATCTCACCTGGTGCCCTCCCAGCGCAACCTGTTCATAAGTGCAGTACTGGATACAACTGTATGTCGGGCATTTCCTCCTCCACAACGAATTCGCGACATACAGGAAATTATTCCTTTATTTCACAATGGAGCGGTCGTTCCAGTCCTAAAGGTCCTTCATCTGCTCGGTCTGATGGCTTCTTGCATTCTGTTGGTCAACCATGCATGCTGGCATATGAGGGCGCTCCAGTGGTGCCTCCGCAGGCAGTGGTATCAGCACAACGGAGATCTCAGGGAGTCAGTCAGGATCTCCAGAGTAGCTGCAGCGGATCTGTCTTGGTGGGGCGTGGAAGGCAATCTGTCTCAAGGAAAACTTTTTCAACTGCCTCCGTCGGTGGCCACAGTGATAACGGATGCATCCAACCTAGGGTGGGGTGCTCATCTGGGGGATCTGGGGATCAAGGGTCTTTGGTCTCCAGAGGAAAGTTTGCTTCACATCAACCTTCTAGAGTTACGGGCGATACGTCTGGCGCTCAAGGCCTTCCCTTCGCGTCACTCGGTTCAGGTCCTAACGGACAACACGACCGCAATGTGGTATGTCAACAAGCAGGGAGGAGTAGGGTCGCAGTGTCTCTGCAGACGGGCTCTGCGTCTCTGGTCGTGGGTACAGGAGCATCAGATTTGTCTGATGGCAAATCATCTAGCCGGAGTTCTGAACGTACGTGCAGGCAGTCTCAGCTGGCAGTTCTCAGCTGACCATGAGTGGAGGGTTCATCTAGAGGTAGTACGTCATGTCTTTCGGACGTGGGGGACTCCTCAGTGGACCTGTTTACAACTCACGAGAATGCTCACTGCCCGTTATTCTGCAGCCTCCAGTATCCGATGCAGGGAGCGTTGGGGGATGCATTTCAGTTGAGTTGGGGCTCTGACTCCTTTACGCATTTCCTCCCATACCCTTGATTCCTCGGGTTCTGAGGAAGATTCGCCAAGTCATATTGGTCGCTCTGGATTGGCCAAGAAGGGTGTGGTACACAGATCTCGACCTCTCCTCATGCCCGCCACTCCGTCTCCCCCTCAGGGCAGATCGCCTCTTTCAAATGGAGGGGCAGGTTCTACACCCCCACCTCCAGACCTTACACCTTCATGCCTGGAGATTGAACGGAGCAACCTGAATTCCTTTTCTCTCCCACATGATGTGGTGGATGTCATTTTGTCGACCAGGCGTGATTCCACCAAATCTGTTTATTCTTATAGATGGACTAAATTTGTTTCTTGGTGTGGAGAGAAGTCCATTGACCCTTTAAAGGCAAAATTGTCTGATGTTCTTCAATTTGCACTCTTTGGCGCAGCAGGGTTTTGCTGTTGCTACGGTCAAGGGTTATCTTTCAGCTCTGTCGGCTTTTCTCTGTCTGCCGGCTCAGCCATCCTTGTTTAAATCTCCTGTGGTCTTGAGATTTTTAAAGGGTCTCATGAATAAATTCCCCCCTACTCCCTTTATTGTGCCTCAATGGGACTTGAACCGTGTGCTTACTTTTTTAATGGGTTCACCTTTTGAACCTTTACACAGGTGTCCCTTGAGACTGTTGTCTTTTAAAACGGTCTTCCTAAGAGCTTCAAGCTCTTAGTTCAAAGCCCCCATTCTTGACCATTCATGCTGAACGAATGGTACTCAGGACCAGGGCTGCTTTTCTGCCTAAGGTGGTAACTCCTTTCCATCTGGGGCAGTCCATTACCCTTCCTACCTTCTATCCTCCCCCTCACCCTTCCAAGGAGGAGGAGATACTTCATCGCCTGGACCCTAAGAGGGAGTTGAGCTTCTACCTGGACAGAACTAGAGAGTTCAGAGTGGATGACCAGCTCTTCGTTGGTTTTGTTGGTGCCAGAAGAGGCTAGGCGGTGCACAAGCGTACCCTGTCGAGATGGAATGTCTTGTGTATCAAGATATGCTACTCTCTTGCGGGTAAGGAACCTCCTGAAGGTTTAAGAACTCATTCCACTAGAGCAAGGTCTGCTACATCTGCTTTGTCTAGGGGTGTACCTGTAGAGGACATTTGTAGAGCAGCGACTTGGGATTCCCTCCACACTTTCGCGAAGCATTACTGCTTGGATTCCGAAGTGAGGAGGGACGGCCACTTTGGGGACTGCTGTGTGACTTTATTAGCAAGGTGAGGAATCCACTGGCAGATGTATCCATCAGAAGAACAAGTTACTTACCTTCGGTAACTCTTTTTCTGGTGGATACAGTATCTGCCTATGGATTCCTCACTGACCCACCTGTCACCCCATTGTCCACTCTTCTATACCTGATTTACTGTAATGTTAATATTTTGTCAAAGGAAATATGTTATCATAATTGCTTTCCTGCATTGGTTACACACTGTGTGTGTTATTTTGTATATTTGGTACTATGTACTTTGTGTGTATATCTACTGTTGTTGATCCGTCCATGTGCCTCGAAGGCACAGAAAAAAGGGCGGAACTGATGTCATCATGCCGACGTGGGCCTATTATGGAGTCGGTGACGTCAGCGGAGCCGCGCGCGATGCCGTGCCTCTATGACGTCGTCCACGTCGGCGCGAAGCTACAAAAGAATTTCCGAATGTTGCTGACGCAGGGGATATTCACAAGGTGAGGAATCCACAGGCAGATACTGTATCCACCAGAAAAAGCGTTACCGAAGGTAAATAACTTGTTCATCTGGTAAAGACAAAATCTAGCCACAGATTCCTTATTGACCGACCCATCCTTCCCACTCTGCAAACTGAGGGCCTGTTGTCTCTAAGATCCCCTATTACATACTACTATGGTTCTTTCGATCTTTTAATGTTGATACAAGATTTCTTTTTCCCTTTTTGGCAAACTGTTTCCTGAGATTGTCTTTTCTAAGTGTCTAGGCGTTGTTGGCATGGAAATAGTCACAAAAGAAACTGATGTCAGCGGTGCAGGCTTATATATACCCCATTGACGTCACATTCAAGAGAGGATGACACTGCAGAGTTGCTTGATGCCCTCAACTGACGCACAGTGGTACTGCTGGAAAAGTTTCCGGATATAGCCTGGCAAGGAGTCTAAGATAAGAATTCTGCGGCTAGATCTGGTCTCTACCAGATAAGATGTTACCGAAGTTAAGTAACTTGTTCATCCAAGAATGTCTTCTGCTTACATTTGAAATGTTACATGTTATTTGTCGTAAGTCTTCATGATAGAAACATTCTAATAGGCCTTTGTGATGTAACCTGATGCACTATAGTTATGAATGACCTTAAAAACACTTCTCTACTTGTGTGTTCTTAGTTTCAATCGTCTTGACTTACCACCATATGACTCCTTCGAAGATTTACGAGAGAAGCTTCTTATGGCAGTGGAGAATGCTCAAGGGTTTGAGGGAGTGGATTAACGTCTGCTGTGCCGCCCTGGTACCCCAGAAAGATCTTGCATGTTTCGACTCTGCACAAAGGACAGTGACCATTATGGGACATTTGCACTAAGTAGCATTGGTTCATGGAACACATTCTTCTGCAGTGCCGTACCCTACATTCAGACTCTTTGGATGGCTGCCTGTGAATGGTACTTCAGAGATTCCCACAGCGGATCAGCAGCTGGTTGACGATGTGCTCTGTAAATACATTTCAGGAGGACTTGTTCTGTGTATGTGTTGCCTCCGAAGGCATCGCCCTGAATAAATATTTTGCATAACTTTCTAATGTCTATACATGGAATGAATCTCCTTACAGGTATAGTATTACAACACGTGTTTACTTTTTAAATCGTTTAGTTCGATTGCCAGATTTTATTCCTTTGCAATTAACGATGCCATATTCTGTGACGCATGAGAATTTTTATTTCACCTACCTTAATTTCATGACAGGCTAATTGCCTCACTTGTGACTGTGCTCCGGTGATGGGGAATCCATTTCGGACAAAAGACATGACCTTTCCGAATATCTTTGTTTTGTATACCGGGGGAGTAAGATGAAGCAGGGAGTGGCTTTGTGTATGAATTTAGGGGTCTTAACAAGTAAGACCGAATAGTCATTCATCGACTGATCGAATGTCATCCTGACAACTTTGTAATTTATCCTTGTACTATAAACACTTTTTGGGAATGGGGCTTGGGGGCCACTTGATGTATAAAGATTTGCCTAACATTGTTATTAACCCTGTACAGTAACAATTACTTTTATTAAAGTTTCTCTTTCCTGTTTTTAACGGGAACAGTTTGAATGAAAAGCACTACTGCTTGATGCCGTGGAAGCCAGCTGTGTTGCTTCTCTTCTTTGTATGTATTTCCTAATGATAATTA
Source organism: Lissotriton vulgaris (assembly GCF_964263255.1). Taxonomy (NCBI): domain Eukaryota; kingdom Metazoa; phylum Chordata; class Amphibia; order Caudata; family Salamandridae; genus Lissotriton; species Lissotriton vulgaris. Next base: position 290,075,470 of record NC_141689.1, read on the forward strand.
ATAACAAATAATTTTGCTCTAACTGCACCGTATCTAAAGGCACTTTATGTAACACTTGGAGGTCATATCTGTTCATCATCTTTTTTATCTGAGTATTGGGGAGATTTCTACTCTCACATCTAACATTTCTTTAAAGTTCATCTTTCATCAATTGTGAATGTGACTGCTGCTAAAAAAAAAGCAGTTGTCGGGTCGGCCCTGCAGACATGTTCTCGCCAATGTGACTGTGGTGTACTATATTCGCGGAAAAAAAATTAATGTGACTTTCACAGTTATCCAATTGTTTTTGCTATATATGACCTGTTGCATGCTTAAATTATAGTGCCTGATGTTGTATGTTTTTTTTAAAGGAAACTAGAAAAATATCTATTGAAGTTGAAGTGGCCAAAACGAAATGACATGCGAGTTTTAGTTTCTTCAGCGTGTACATAACAACTATTGGCCCTCACAGTCTTTTGTCAGGAAATGTGATGGGGTGCAAAATCTCAGGCCATGAAGCTGCTGGAAATTAGTGGTGTTGGATTTACCTATGATTGGGACAGTTTCCTAACCCTTACTGCCGTTCACCACAGTTTACAATTATGAGCCAAAGCTTTTCTATTTCCTCGAGTATAATCTCATCTGGCAGAGACTAGAACACAGAAATAAAGAAAATATTTATGCGGCATAGGGGTTTGGACAACACCTGCACTCTGCGTTTGATATGGTAGACTGCAGAAAGATGATACGTTTTATAAATTATATTTTTTTTACATTCCTCCTCCACCAGTACCTTGCTGCAAATTAGAGAGATGCTCCCAATCACGTTCTGAAAATTGAGATTATTAAAGTTCTGTGAACATTTTAACTATTTATGTAAGGTTAATATTTCCAAATTTGGGGATAAACGTGGAGTAAACTTTTGTTCATAGGAAGTAACCAACTGACTGAGTTTATTTTTTGACTCGTAGAATCTCTCTTCCCTAGAAACTTATAGGAGCCTTACTACAGCAAATTGGTCATGGTGGTGTTACCTTAGATTTATACTTAAAAGGCAAGACACCTCTCTGCAAACGAATGGGTACTAAATTATGTCAATTGAAATAAAAGCTTTGATTAAGCGAACTAGACTTCATACATGTGTCCATGTGTTTTTTGAGATTCTTGATTAAGATTACAGACCAAGAAAGATGGTGATTACAAGAAGTGTATCTCTATAAAGAAAGATGGTGATTACGAAAAGGGCATCCATATAAAGATGCGTTTCCATGTACAAAGTAGTGATCTAATCATGTTGCAAGTACCAAAATACTTACAACCAGACCCATCTGGAAACTGCAAGCTTTAAAGTTGGGGAAGGCAACAAGACCTTTCCAGAATAGATCCAGAACACTTCTCTAATTCGAATGCAAGTTAAAACACTTTTTATATACTATGTATGCTGTTATGTGCACTCCACGTCTGTAGATGGCTATACTGCACAGTGATTATCAGCATTCAAAAGAGTTAATATATCAACATAAGGGAGACATCTGTAACTGGGACCTTCAGAAGAGAGAAATACCTGTTCATAGTTTAGGAAGGCACAATAGGAGGCACAAAGTTACCTCTCAAAATACTCACTGCAACACCTCTCTGCTTTTAAAGTCAACCTTGGATGCCACAATATACCTGCATCACTACACTCAGACCTATTGCTCATGTGGTGTGTGAGGCCTTGAGGATCCTTGTAGTACGAAATGTTCTAAGAGGTCTACAACACACACATTGAGAGCTCTTTTCATGTTCTTACTGTGTATACTGTATGTACATAGGACACCAAAATATGTTAAGTATTCTTAGGAATATTTTGAGTTGTATAAATGGATTTAAGGGTTGAACTATCTGTACATTTGATCCGATTTTCAATGTACTGTATCTACTTTTTATTTTTTACCAGTCTTTAGTCCGCTATTTGGGACACAAACCTGTAAATGTAAGACACTCAATGGTTTACCTGCTCAGATTGTAAATGTCGATATAATGGATTCGTACAGGCATCAGTGCATGCTGTTTAGGCTTCTGTTTCATGAATTACTTAATTTGGACTGGAATATAGCCAAAGACTAATTTGAGCAAGCAGTAAAAAATCATATGTTGAACACTGTCACCCTTGTAACTTAGTGTTGTAAAAGGGCACAGTAGAGTCAGCCGAGAGACAAGAAGGTTCTACTTGTTCTTAGCCACCAAGTTAATCTTTCTGAAATTACTGTTCTTTTAAAGATGGTTACGTGGAGATTTGAGACTAATGTGCTAATCAGTCTTCAACAATGTTGATAAGGTGAGAAGTCTCGATCAACAAGTAACAGTGCCTTTTTAAATCAAATACAGTATTCAAACTCTATTGCCTTGGTTTGTTTTTATTTTCACGTGGCAGGGATGCTATTGAATATCAAGTATGCATTCAACAAATGTCCATAGCTAAATACATGTTATTTGGGATATGTTACTTTTGGAATCATTTTAAAAACAATGCTGTCAGTACATGTACTCTTCGCCAGACCCTGAAATCTGTGTGAGGCATCTGGGTTTTTGATTGTGTTTGCATGAATCCTATCATGCGTTCTATGGAGAGTCTCTGTAAAGAGGTGCAGTTATGAAGATGTTAATTGATTGGAGTGTGAATAAACAAATCTGTGATTTTACCATTGCAGTTTTGTAAACCAATTTCCCTGTTTTTAGTTTACTAATCACTGGTATTTTCCCAAAGGAGCAAAATTGTTGACATAGTCTCCACTATTTTCTTATTTACCAGTAGGGTCAGCCCACCTGTTGCTCCTGCACTCCTTTAGAAAACTGTAAAATACGCCAACCTGTGCTAGCATTTGACAAATGTGTGCAGGACTTCCTGTCGAACCAGACATTGTCATGCTTAGACAGTCATATTCTTGTTATGTCCACCAGGTACTTGTATTGAGTATGAACTGGTGTAAGCATATATGGAAACTGATTGATTTTTTTTTACACGTATATTTATTGAAGATATCTCCTCCGGGGTTAGCCTTCTGTAAATAACATTGAGAATGTTTTATTGCATAGCAGAACTACTTCACTTTTGTGGTGTTTTATCTTACTGTAAAAAATGCCCTTTCTTTTGTAGGTTAAATAACTAGAATTAATTTATTCACAATCATACCCGCGCATGTATGGCTAAAAACCAAAGTTAGCATTTACCCTGGTGAGAATGTCTGGTTAACAAAAAAGGGGTGACCCTGTGTCCCTCAGAACCTGGGTATTCAATAATTAAACAAAAAATGGTTCTGTTGGGTAAGGCAGATTATTCAAAGGATGCTTATAAATGCAAACAAACACAAACCGCTCTCTGATACACAACGTAAGTTTGAGAAATAAATGTTAAAAAAACAGTCATAAGATCAAAGCGTTATATTATGTAAATTATAACAAGGTTTACTTCCATATAAATCCGAATTACGTCATTCAAGGCTACATTTACTATACATGGCAAGACCGTCCTAAAAACTGTGCAAATTTGTGACTTTTTGTGAAGAAGTGCTCAATGAATGTGATAATCTATACAGTGTAAGGAAATTAATATATATACAGGATTGATCTCAAATGGACAGATGTTGATTTTCAACCAAGGATTCCTAAGATTTCTGTGTGGATCCTGGTGATTCTGGACCTATGGATGCGTCGACGTTTCGACCCTCATGCGCCCCTGTGGGTGGTCGCGGCGGGTCTTTCTCAAGACAAGAAAGGGATGACAGTTTAAGTGTTCAGACAGGGGACCCTCAGTCTGATTCTTTGTGGCGCAATGGCCCGTCGTATCTCAAGTTGTGGTTGAGACGTGCGTGATCGGAGGCTCACAGTTCCTCTCAGAATCCGCATCCGAGTTTGGCAGGCTAAAACTCTGATGCGGATCCTGAGAGGAAAGACCCACCGCGACCACCCACAGGGGCGCATGAGGGTCGAAACGTCGACGCATCCATAGGTCCAGAATCACCAGGATCCATACAGAAATCTTAAGAATCCTTGGTTGAAAATCAACATCTGCCCATTTGAGATCAATCCTGTATATATGTATATATATTAATTCCCTTACACTGTATAGATTATCACATTCATTGAGCCCTTCTTCACAAAAAGTCACAAATGAGCACAATTTTTATGACGGTCTTGCCATGTATTGTGAATCTATCCTTGAATGAAGTAATTCGGATATATATGGAAGGAAACCTTGTTATAATTTACATATTTAATCTGCTTTGATCTTATGACATTTTCTTTTTTGAGCATTTATTTCTCAAACTTACGTTGTGTATCAGAGAGCTGTTTGTGTTTGTTTGCATTTCTAAGCATCCTTTAAATAATCTGCCTTACCCGACAGAACCATTTTTTTGTTTAACTGGTGAGGATGTCAACACACCTTTAGTTTTGCTACATTTTCTCCTAAATAACTTACTAAAACGATATTCTTCACTCTTTCCAGTTTTCTTTTATTTGGTTGCTGCACTTGCACGACTGCATGTGGTGAATTCACTTTTAATTCCCATGGCAAGCACTGGCTCTTAAGTTTGATATTACTTGAAAATGTTCTATGCCCTTCAACATTTGCTCATTCATTTCTCTAAATATATGCAAGTGTCTCTCCACTTTTCACTAATTCGTAATCCGACATAATGTACTCTCCTCAAAGACAAAGCTATTGCTATGAAGTGGTGACATTTCATGTATAGTCCTCAAGTCGTTTTCCTTCATGCATAGGTACTGAAACGTCTTCCAGATGTAAACTAAATTAAAACATTCCCGATAATACCTTGATATTAAAACTACATGTATCAAAAGTTTTTTTTCTCCAGATCATTTACTATCTGTACACTGGACCCAATATCACGACACAGGATCTCGCACTAAATCAGCCACTTTTTAAAAAGCCCTAAACATACGAACGTCATTTTACTATGTTACATAAACATAGTTGACTGTTCATTTTTTATATTTATTATTATTTTTTTCTTTTTGAGTTTTTAAATCAATTTCAGTTGCTTATGTATTGGCAAGAATATAAACTTGGCATGATGGTTCTGGTACCATTGACATGCTGAATCGTTAATAAAATGATTATGGAACACAATGTTTCGATCTTGACCTCGTTCGCTATATACATATTATATCCAAATATTACCTTTTGTATCGTATATTATAACTTGGAATTCATTTTAAAGAAGATTGTTTAACATAGAGGTCAACACAGATGAAAGCAAGAAAGACTTGAGAAAATTTCAAGTCAAGGCTTTACATGAGTGTAATTTGGAGGTGTAGTTGTGAATTTACTCATTTTCTAAGTTGATTATGCAGAAACGAAGAGTGGAGTGATATGTTGGAGAGCACTACTGACTTCTGTATAGCATGTCCTTTCCTAGTGTATTATGCCTTATTCTAGTTGCTATTTTTTTAACTATGGCCTCCAGATTATTCCTGCTTAGAAAGGATACATGTATACACAAACACCCTCTCTCTCTCTCTCTCTCTCTCTCTCTCTCTCTCTCTACCCTTTGCTCGCTGATAACAGCACATTGAATGTTAGAACACACTTTGTTCAATTTGTTTCTCTTGCTTAGACAATTGCTGTAGTTCAGACCTCACCTGCCTAACCCTTGTTAAGTTAGATTGTGCCATTTAAAATTCAAAGCGTGCTGTCCTGTTTTAACTCGCTTTCCATTGGGTAAATGTTTGGGGACTGTGTCCCAAAAGAAGGTTTTGTCCGTTTACATAAAAGAACTTCAAAGTGAGCCTGTCTAGATCGGAAATAATAACTTTATTATTAAAAGTTACACATTAGCCCACACGTTATACAGGAGACCAGTTTATTTGCGCTGTTTTTAGAATTTGAAAAGTTCCACATTTGCACTCTGGTTACAGAATATCCTACAATAGATTTATATATTGCAACATGTGTTCGCAGGCAGGTGCACCATAGATGTAGGCTCACCTTTGTTTTCCAGTGTTGAATTTGCTCAAATTTGGTAATCTGTCTGGAGGGGGTTGGGGGGGGGCAGTTTTCGATCACACAGTTGTAATCACATAAAAAATATGTTTTAATAAATCCTTTTTCAGACTATAAAATGGAATTATTTGAGCAAACTCGCTTTCAGCATTTCTATTTTCACAAACACATTTTTAAGCATTTTAGAGTAAGAGCATATAATTGGAACACCCAGGTATTAAACCATAGTCCTATTCAACAATTAAAACCTAACAGAATATGTGTAATCATTTCAAATTAGAAGAATATAATATAGACTTTTTGCATTCATTAAAAATATTTCATTAGTTAATCTGTCCATTTATTTAGCACATGTGGACCTATCTGCGTGAGACAGTGTTTTACATTGAACCTTAGTTAGCATAACTAGGATTAGAGTGAGATGGGGAAGAGGGTTTAACTATTTCATCCAAGTACTGACTCTTGAGTAAGATCTCAGGTGTAAATATTTACTCAACAGATAAGGCATACAAGATAGTCCAATGAAGGACACCATATATATCCATATATTTTAAACAGGTGGTCCTGCTTCTACTCAGGAGTTTTGCAATGTAAAACAATGAAAACGTGATGGAATGTCTTGATTTTATTGAACACCCAAATGAAAATGTTATGCTACTTGTGTTTTTGTATTGATTTAATAGTTTTGGAAATCACTGGTTTGTGACAGATTGCCATTTTGTAGCAGTGCTCATTGTGGAACGAGGGGAAACATATAAATGATGGATGGAATGTTTGAATTAATTTCGGCCGCTGACATGATTTTGCCGACACTACTTCCTCTGTCTGGAACCAGCCATAACCTAATAGACTTGTGTCCTGCTTCAATAGGAACAGTCCAGCCCAAATTGCCAGGAAGAGCCTCCTCTGACGAAAACACAAGCAAAATTCAAACCGTTTTTTATTTTTTATTTGAGCCTCATTAGTGAGCATGGGACGTACGTCTGGGCATACAGTTGCATTTGGGTTGTCTCGGAGGAAAACAAAAAAAATAATGGATGTAATGCTTGAATTACTCTCAAGGAAAATTGGGAAAGCAGAAGATCCAGTACTTCTTGTTCTGGGAAGGACTGGATGCAGTCATTGTGGCTTGGTTCTTCAGCTGAATTCAACCAGCAGCAAGAACTACATTTCCTATGGATCTTAGTGAAGAAAAACTAACCAAAGGAAACGCCAATTATTGCATCTATCGAAAGTCAGCAGAACCCATAAAAACCTTCTCTACAGCTAGCAAATCCTCTTCTTGCCTGGCGTTGAGACTAGTTAAACATCCTAGAATGAACATCCCAATAGAGAACAAACCTGCCAGACTCCATTGTTTACCAGTTGGTTCAGGATGTAAAATGTCACAACAGTTACATACTCAATATAATTTAATGGCTGAGTTTAATAACCTCAAATTGATATTACGAAAATACTCCCATCTGTTTTTAGTCCATCCAAGATTTTTTTATTCTAGTTATTAAGATATGGACTTTACGGTAGAACAAGAGGCTTATACACATCTTACGAACATCTCCCCAGTAGGCTAATGGTTCCACATGCTGGCAATAATACAAAGTCAGACATTGGGGAAAAATAGCTGTCCTACAGCTGATTAACACGTTGCATTAAAGCAAATTCCCAATAATCTCAGGAGCCAAAGTACCATTGCCAGGCCACCAAACTCCACAGAGGAACAACATGAAGGCCTGCTGGATTTCGAGCCTAGAAATAAAAGCAAGACGTCCTTTGGGTAAATGTGAAATGGAGGACTGAGGAAGTCACTGAATAGCAAGAAGCCATCCTTGCTGAGGAAGTAGTTATAGAACCAATAGGCTGCAAACTCCTATTTGTTTGTAATGCTGACACAAAATTATGATCAGCAAACCATGAAGTTAAAGCATCCAACCAAGTAATTGGTACAAAAGACCGAACTCGAGTTGCAGAAACATTTTATTTATAGTCATTGAATAGGCCAGACTAGGAGTGCTATTTAACTGCACCAGCCATATTCAGATATATCCTGGAATTTCATTCACTAAGGGATAACAGTTCAGTCATCAAAAAGTGCACCTATGTCTTGTCAGTCTCCTACATAGGGATTGTTGGAACGGGCAGACGACCGCAAAATCTCATTAATACCAACATGCAGAAGTGAAATGAGCATGCAGCCACAAACCAAGCGTACCAAAATGCATGTTGAGAAGACCTCAAGAGAAGATATCAGAAGCAAAACTACTGATGTGAATTTGCAAGAATCAAAGTCGAAGCCAAAACCCCATTTTAGCCCCTCTTTAGAAAGACATTGAGGGGATAGCAGTCCCCCTCAAGTAAGCACAACAAGATTGCAATTCAAAGACACTTAGTAGAAGCCAGGTACACAGGAGCTATAAACCAAGACTGCAACACAGTACTTTACCAAAAAAGGAAGAATCAGGCTGCGTGCTGACAGTGACTGAACCTGTACTCCGAAATCCACAAATTATGTTATAACTAGCATAGTACGGAAGACATGCCTCTTTAAAGAACACATCATCACAGTAAAGTAACAGCCCTCTTCCTGAACCCTACTACCATATATACTAAATACTGCATGGCCATACACATAGAAAAACAAGACTGCACAGAAAGAATAAATGCTAACAGGAGACAACCATGAAAAATCAGTGACTTTGTCGCAACACCAGCAACTACCAAACCTGTGCAATAAAATGCATGGCAAGCACTTTTCTCAAGAACTTACGGGAAGCTTAAAGGTATGTCGATGATGGAGACAGGACTGTTCCTGAGGGTTATGATGCAGCTCAAGACATAAGAAATAAAAATGCCACATGTCTCTGTGTTGTGAATTGTCTTGTGTTTATATGTATTGTTTAACCTTTGTGCAAAATTGATGATCAAAAAAAATGTTTGTTGTGTTGAAGGTTTGTGTCAAACTTTTATAAAGAAATATTTGTATACACATTTCAGTCAGACACGAGACTACTAGGTCAGACAGAGAGGCTCCACTATATACAGAAGAATACATTGCCAAAGTAATTAGTGGTCCATCCTTGTTTTCTACTACTAATCAGGTAATTAGTACTAACCCCAGATTAGTGCTTCTAGAACGATTAGAGCAAGCCATGAAAAAGCATGTACGTACCGAGTTGCATGCTGGTATGTTAACCGAATACCTCAAAACCAACATTATACCACAAGGTCTGACAGTACGCAACATCCCTGGTATATTCAGAGAGGACAAGAAATTTAAAGGGGGCTTCTCTCATGTCTCTACGATATGCTCTAGGCACTGGATGGTGTTTGGATTAGAGACCGCACTAGAGTACTGCAAAACTGCAAACAGGAGCTAGTAGAGGTTGAGAATTTGGAAGAAGAACAGTTTGGCTGTGATAACTTGGAGGAACCCAAACTGGTCTTAGAAAACTTCAACAAAACAATCCAAGAGTTTAACACCTTTGATTTAAAGAAGAAGGCAGATAAAGTCCAAAAGGACCTCAACGCCTACAGTAAAGAAAAAGCGTTCCCCTACTTGCAAGACGATTACTATTCCCAACCACAGCCTGCAAGAAAGAACGTCGCCTGGGGCAGAATATTCTGCAAGGTCGGAATCTTTAGATGAGGCAGGCGAAGGTCCAAGCGTCGGTCAATAGAACCAACAACAAAATCCTTTTTTAGGCCAGAGAGGGAGAGGGACCAATCGGAACCAGAAGAGGACCTGGAGCCAATTTGCAGGAGAGTGACAAACACACCGACAGAGACCGGGAGGGCAATAACGGTCATGGATCAAAGAAATCTCACCCTCCTGAACAATGACTCTCGTGGCAGACTACATTATGACAACCACTCCTGAGATTGACACACCGAACCAGGTAAATACTATTTCTATTTTTAATCTTTCTCCTCATCAGTTCAACAGCAGTGAATTATCACTCTTAAGCCGAGCTATGTCATATGTCATGACAGAAAAAATTGTCTTTTTAAAACTATAAACAGAACTTCATTAATTCTTCAGGTCATTGAGGTTAAAAGTTTTCTTCAATGACAAACAAGAGGTTCCATCCACCCAAATATCTACTCTAAGGCCTAAATCAACATTTATTCCAGCCAATGCCCTGATGCCTCCAGAGATTCTGGCTTTCGAAAAACCTGTCCTCGACGACATTCACAAAATAAAAGTCAATACATCATTCACCCCATATAATATCTCATTGGTGGAGCGACAATCAATACTGAAACTGAAGACCGAGGAAGCAATCATTATAAAGCCAGACGATAAAGGTGGTAGCATTGTCATCCAGGACAGAACAAACTAGGAGTCTGAAATATTAAGACAATTGGGTAATGCTCGACGTTATAAAGAACTCACCCATAATCCACAAATGGAAATCAAACAGTGGATACTGGAAGTAATCAGGAATGGCCTGGAGGAAGGGTTCCTCACCCAGCTGAAATTTGAATTCCTTAATCAAACGAATTCTAGGACTCCGTTGTTATACACTTTACTGAAGATCCAGGAAACCGTGGCGGAGCCATGGCTAGCCCTCCCCGATGGCTATACTTTAAATAGTATTAACAGAGAGGGGGTGGCATTGCTGTGGTGGCTAAAGAAGCCTATGCTGTTAGCCTGACTAAGGAAGGAATAGAGGGTTGTGAAAGCGCTTTGTTTAAAATTAAGCTTAGCTGCAACCTGACAATGTCCGGTCTTTTAATCTATAGACCCCCTGGGCCTTCTGGAATAACGAATAAAATTGGACAATTGGCCAGCAAGGCGGAAAACTCCACCATCTTGGGGGATCTTAACCTGCACCTTGAGCTGGAAGGAAAGGCAGAGATCACCAGTTTGTTAGCGGATCTGGAAGCGTTCCAGCTGCCGCAACTTGTCCTTGAGGCTACACATGTGGCGGGTCATTTGCTCGATCCCATCTTTTCCAATCTTAGTTGTTTAAAAACCTTCTCCCCGGTCCCTCAGATGTGGACGGATCATTCATTAATATCATTCTCTCTGCAGTGGCAGGGTAGAGCTTATGTGGCCCGTCCAGTCTCTGTGGATAAACGGCCTTGGCACAAGCTAGACCACGAGATGCTCGCTACTTGGTTAGCGGAGCACAGACCCCAGCTTCCCCCAGACATCGAGGGGCGCACCTGTGCTTTCACGATTGGCTGGTGGCCGGTCTGGATAGCTCCATCCTGGCCAAACGAGGAGGTAAGGGACGTGGGCCATCACATCCATGGTTCACTGACTCACTAACTCAGGCAAAGAAGGGGGTACAAGCAGCTGGAGCGTGCATGGTGCCGCTCTTATGAGGCTTATGCAAAATTAGTATATTGAGTGGCGGTTAAGGAATATCATAAGCTCATCCGCAAAACGTGGGCAGAGTTTGTAGCCAATAAAATCTTGGCTAGCTCTAACCCCGCCAAAACCATTTTTTCTTTGCTCAAAAATATGAAGAGTGCGGGCGTGACTAGTGCCTCCCCCATAGCCTCTAACCATCAATGCGAGGCTTTAGCACACCACTTTGTGAATAAAGTGGAGCTGATCTATCAGGGCCTCTCCAATGAGACTACCCCTATTGAGAATGATGTGCCTGTAGGGACGGACATTATGGAGGTCAACTGTTTGTCAGTCTTCCCTTTGCTGTTGCCCCAGGAATTTGAGGCCTTATGCGTTAAAATTAAGTCGGGCTCTCCAGCTGACCGGCTGTCATCTTCCCACTTCCTGCGTAGTATTGCGCTATCCCAAACGTGGGTAGCGTCACCAAATGCACTCGATGAAAGAAAATTTCAAAAAACGTTGTTATGCGTTTGAAGTTGGTTGGTTAAACCAACTTCAAACGCATAACAACGTTTGGGATAGCGCAATACTACGCAGTAATTTGGTCCTTCAGCCCTCAAAAGGATTACCAAATAGCACCAACTGAACCGTATTGAATATCTCAACTTTCTATTTAATTAGGTGTGCGATTGTTCTACCCTCATAGCAGTTTCATCTGCCCACTTCCGCCAGCTCCAGTCACTTATTGCCCCCGTGGGTCTAGAATTGGCCAAATTGTCCCTGAAACTGGCTTCTGTCCCTAGGGCGTAGACGCATGCTAAAGTCATTCCATTGATAAAAAAGTCATCACTGGATCCGGAAGACCCTGGCATCTACCGCCCTATATCCCAGCTGCGTTCCATGGCCAAGTTGGTGGAGGCGCATGTGAATTCCATCCTGTCCAAATTTATTGATGAGTGCAACATCTATGATTCCTCCCAACATGGGTTTCGCCCTCGTCATAGTACTGAGTCAGCTCTCCTGGCTGTAACGGAATCCATCCGGAGTAGGCTGGATGTGGGAGATTCTGCGGCCCTGGTCCTATTGGACCTAAGCGCCGCTTTTGATACCGTGTCTCATGCGATCCTCCTTGAAGGCCTCTGGGCAGTTGGAATCAGGGGCGGTGCCCTGGATTGGATTTGGTCCTTCTTGGCAGGGCGGTCTTTCCAGGTTTCAGTGCCACCTTTTCACTCTCAGGATCATGCCCTGCGCCATGGGGTACCTCAAGGCTCTATTTTGAGCCCGCTTTTCTTTAATCTCTATGTGAGGCCCTTGGCGGAGGTGGCCAGAGGCAAGGGGCTGTCCTTGGTGTCGTACACTGACCACACCCAGTTGGATATTGCCTTTTCTAAAAATTGCTGCGCCAACCTGGAGAATTTTGAGGAGGATCTGTTGGTCATCTCGGATTGGATGAAGGCTAATTGTCTTCAATTAAACACCAGCAAGTCCAAGATCCTACTGTACGGGAAGGACCAGGATCTCTGGTCTGAACAGTGGTGGCCTGACCATCTTAAACCCGCCCGTCACCCAAGGAGGCTGTAAAGAACCAGGGTGTCTGGCTTGATAATGGACTGACATTTGAGAAACAGACAAGAGCTGTTGCCGCTGTTTGCTTTGGGATCTTCAGAGGATTGAGACCCTTGCATGGCTTTTTTATTCCCAGAGTGCGCCAAACCATCGTGCAGGCCTCCATTCTTGCTAAGATAGACTACGGAAATTCTCTATATTTGGGTGCCAACAAAGCTAGCATTAAACGCCTGCAGAGGGTTCAGAACGTGGCAGCACGTATGTTAGTGGCTCTACCAAGATCCCAGTCGGTGGCACATGTGCTCCCCAAGCTGCATTGGCTGCCTATCGAAGAACGTATTCAGTTCAAGGTGCTGTGCATCTCTTATAAAATCCTGATTCACCAAGCCCCTATTGTGTTATCTGGTCTATTGAAGCCCTACCTGCAAAGGCGTGCTTTGAGATCGGCCGACCATGGGCTTGTCTGTGTCCCTCGAGTCTGGAGAGCGATGGCTGGAGGCCGTTCGTTCGGCCTCTTGGCGACCTAACTCTGGAACTCTCTCCCAGCGCACATTCGAGACATCCCTAATCTCTTGATGTTTTGTAAGACTATAAAAACTTGGCTGTTTCCCACTATCTGAGGTTTAGGCGCTTGTGGGTCTCTCTGTTCCTCCTCTGGTTTCTGGTTGCGCTGGGACGCCTCGTCGCTGAGGCAGCCAGGCGCATTACAAATCCCTCAATAAATAAATAAAAACACCAGCAGTCCCCCAGGAGGACCCATTTTATCTGGGTGTGGATCTATCTTGGAGCCGTTAGGCCATTATATAAATACCTTCATTAAATATTTTGTTCCCACCTTAGACACCTATGTACGAGATAGTACATTCATGATCAATTTGCTTGAAGGAACTGAATATGATCCCATGGAAGATTCTCGTGACAAAGAGATACTCGTGACATTGGACATCGAATTGTTATACACAAATATTCCGCAGAGAGAAAGTATGGAAGTCATAAGGGAAATTCTGTACTCTCGTCCAGCGCCTGTCTCTGTCCCCTCTGTATTTATCATTGACTTACTTGCAATTGCTCTAGCTTTGAATTATTTCTTCTTTAACACCAGATTATATCAGCAATGCTCAGGGACATCCATGGGGTGATTTTTGCTCCCATCTTGGCTAATCTGTACTTGGGGAATTTAGAAAACAAATTTGTGACCTTCCAGACCAATCCATTCAACAATAACATCAAATGTTGAAAGCGATATATCGTTGATATTTGTATGATATGGTTTGGCAACATTGACAGTTTGAAAAGGTTTATCATCTATCTCCATGACTGCCAGTTAGCACTCACCTTTAGCTATAGTGCAGATAAAGAGAGTATTCCCTTCCTGGATTTGAAAATACGCAACAAAGATAATTAATTGATTGTTAGCCTATATAGGAAGCCTACAGAGCAAAATACATTGTTGGAGTACAACAGCTTTCACCCATGTGCCTTGAAAGATGGGCTTCCATATGGGCAGTTCTTAAGGATGAGAAGAAACTGCACAGATAAAGAAGACATTTTCATAGAAGCTAATATCTTAAGTGCTAAATTGCGAGAAAGGGGATACCCCAACGTCTGATAAAAACATTAATAGGTAGAGCCTGTTTCAGGAGAATTAGTGATGGGAGAGGCACTCCAGTTTAAACAACAATCATTTGTAGTTTTTCCAGTTATCTAAGCGTGCTGCAGAGGAGGACGCAATGCCCATGCTGCGTCAAAAAAGACAAACATGAAAGAATCAAGCTGAACAGCCTGACCTCTGCGCACTGTAACTCTTACCCTTTTGGGTTAAATTGTGCACATTATAAAACTTTTTTCAAAAAAATTAGAACACAAGCTGTGGTTTTGATTATATCCAATTATATTGTCAAAACATATTCAGTGATTACATTTACATTCTCATGTAATTTATTCATTGGAATGAGATATTTTTGTCACGTCAAAATGGCTTTCATCTTACAATTTATGGCCAAAAGTTATCGTGCCCAATGCATTTCGGGCCACACGGCCCTTCGTCGGGGGCAGTACCTGAAACAAACAAAAAATTTTTTTATGTAGCTTGATAAACTGGTCTGACAGCATGCAAAGTTGCAGTGTGACACAACTGATTGTTAACTAATATGTTGGGGATTCCACATAATTAAAATTAATTATAGCGTTTTAACAGTTATTAAAATTAATTATAGCGTTTTAACAGTTTATCAAGCTACATCAAAAAAAAATTTTGTTTGTTTCAGGTACTGCCCCCGACGAAGGGCCGTGTGGCCCGAAATGCATTGGGCACGATAACTTTTGGCCATAAATTGTAAGATGAAAGCCATTTTGACGTGACAAAAATATCTCATTCCAATGAATAAATTACATGAGAATGTAAATGTAATCACTGAATATGTTTTGACAATATAATTGGATATAATCAAAACCACAGCTTGTGGTGTTCTAATTTTTTTGAAAAAAGTTTTATAATGTGCACAATTTAACCCAAAAGGGTAAGAGCCTGTTTCAGCCCATGAGAGGAAATAATGAAGAGCAAACCAAAGACACATATGAAAAGAAATATCTGTATCACAACCTTTTGCCCTCACAGTACCCAGGTTGCGAAACGATTAAGAGACATTGGCTTACACTTGATACATGCCAAGAGCTGCCAATGTTCTCATACAGAAAAGGGAAAAACATTATAACCATCTTGTGCACTCCGATACCAGCATTTCCAAATCCAAAACCACCATCATTGAAATTTGGTCACTACCACCCATCTCTGGCCACTTCAAGTGTGTGTAACTGTATAGCCTTCCAATACACATCCAATACCAAACTCCACACATGGGAACATCACATGGGCATTATATGACCACACTAACTGTGCTACCCCAAAGTTCATCTACTGTATTTGGTGCCCATGTGACCTTATGTACATAGGTCAGACAGTACAACCAGTGAAGGCACATATCAGCCATCACAGAAGCCGCATACGCTGTTTAATTGAAAATGCGCCATTGGTCCAACATTACAAAGAGAGATCCAATATTGCAGATGAGATCATCGAGAAATCAAAAACCCCACCTAGAGGTGGCAACATTTCACAGATCCTTCAATCCCTAGAGTGCAAATGAATTGATAAATGCGACTCAATAAGAAAGGGCTTGAATAGTCTTGAGGAGTGGCGCAAATTCATTCGCTTGAGCTGATGTGGTTTCCTTATACATAACATACTTAGGCAGGATACTCTGTTCGTTCCCATCAGTACTTTTGAAACCATCATAACAGAGTTCGGCATCTAGATTAAGGACACTGTCCTCTATAGAGCTCCTGGGTAACACATATTGTGATCACAGCTCCTCCTGTGCAATTGTGTAGCATTCAGTAAGCACACATAGCACGCTTCTATGAGTTCTATAATGCTATCATACCTAGGCTTCATTCTTCTGTAACCGACTGATGTCCAAGATTAAATTGCATTGTTCCGTACAACTTATATATACCGCGATTTTAAGTTGCATGGAAATATGGTGGCATAATTGAATAAGGAAATGTGTAACCATACCTCCTTGAGGAAATAGTCCATGATGCATCTATTCCGCAGTAGAGATGTGTTCATGATTATCAGGCAAATTATAACTTATTCATTTTAATGGCACCTTTCAACAGAGCTCCTTCCCACCTGTACATTACCGAGTGATACGGTAATTCGTCTACTAGAGGCCTCTTTAATTCACCAATGCGGCCGCGGTCACAGCGCATGTGTCACAAGAGTGATGCACTCGCTACTTGCTCCTCCATGAGAGTACTTAGTTTAGATTAATTTTGTCGCAATTCATTCCTCTTCCGAATCCAGACGGACTAATGTATATGGGACTGAGGTAAGCCTCCCCTAATCCGGTAGTTATTACAAAGCCCGCTCATTATCGGTTCCTTATAATTTCGTGCTGTTGCAGAACTGCATCTATAGCTGCAGCAGTGGGAAGAATTGGACTACCACAGTTGTCCTCATATCCGTGCACAGTGACACCGCTCATTCAGCTACCCTGACTCCTGGTGAGTTCGGGAAACCTTGTCCTCCCCTTCCAGTTTTTCACAAATCAATCTACATTAAGTGTGCACCCTAATTATTTAACAAGAATCCCCTCACCACCTGGATGCTACCTTAACAAGGATCATGCTACACTGATACACTGACAGAGTCCCAGAAGGTGCTACTTCACACTATTAGGGTAAGAACTTATGCTGTATAGCATTTCTAATTTCCACACTTGTATTGAAGTGTTCATTAATGTGCTCCCCTGGGGGTCTCACTAGAATACTCGCTGCATTGGCTACAACTGGTATAAATATAGGACGATTGATTCCAGGATTACTTTAGGCCAATTCAGAGTGCCTAGGGTAAGCCCTCCTTTGATTTTTTCCAACTCACAGCTCTTTGCTATTCGCTTTTCTCTTTTTAATTGTATGTCCCATTCCAGTCCCCAGAATCCCCGTCCTGAAGAGACCCCATAACACGAGAGGGTCAAAACGTCGTCGACAGCAAAGGAAGAGAGAGTCTCAGAATACTAGAAATAAATTCTAGAATAATGGATTAAAATCATATCTCCCAAAGGCCATCCCTTACTATTCCAATAACCAATTGCTTCTTTTTACTGTCACTGTAAACTTCTTCACTGTTGGTTATGGTCACTACACTGGGGCACATCAGTCCCTTTTTTATCTAGTATATACTGTGAATACACAGTAGAATTCTTTTTCTAAGTATTGTTTTTGCACATAAAAATACGCCCATTTTTGGCTGAAGTGGGCACAACAGAAATTCTCGTGTCTGTGGTCTTTTTCTATTCTGTGATTGTTCCTTTACTACAATCAATGAAATAATATTGTTAGAATGTTATACTTATTAAATCTAACTGCATTTCTAATTTAGATGCAAGAAATTAATACTCCTT
The DNA here is from genome assembly GCF_964263255.1 of Lissotriton vulgaris. Classification (NCBI taxonomy): domain Eukaryota; kingdom Metazoa; phylum Chordata; class Amphibia; order Caudata; family Salamandridae; genus Lissotriton; species Lissotriton vulgaris. Next base: position 290,093,285 of record NC_141689.1, read on the forward strand.
CCGCATTTTTATTTTCTTGTTGTAATGAGATCCTTGTGAACAAATGTATTTTTGGCTGACAAGTCTCCATGTATATCACACATATACGTCTGCCAAATCAATGTACGGACATCAGTTATGGTGCCATGAGAAAGTATAAAACAAAAGGTGGGTGTCCAAGGGAATGTTTAACGACCAGTCAATGCTACAACCCTTATACATATGCAACTACCAACTACAAAGTAGCAAAGGGTCAAAAAGGAAAAAATGCTGTATGTCTGTCGATCAGTGATCTTAACTGTGGAAGTTGAACAGCGAAAACTATCCCAGGGTACTTTCTTAGTGCATAGAGAAATTCCCATCAGATTCCCAACCTGTACCGCCCTACATCATTTGGTAGCCTTCACATTGCAGGTAGAAAATCGTACCCTTTGGAAGATTTGGCCAGGTTCAGCCGAATCTACCCGGTATGTCCCAATGTTGGTATGATCTTAACTCTGTATCAGGAGGTAACTGAGTAGCAGTGCTAACTAGTGTAAATCATAAGTGATTAAAGTGCAAAGTATAACATTGAGTGATAAGGAGGAAAATGTATTTTAATGAGCACCTCCTTATTCTCGACGCTAAAAAACTGTGCAAAGAGTAGTGTTAACAAATAACTACTAGAATGGAAATTTGGTCCACATGTTTCTGCAGTTTTACCCGGGGCCCATTGGTCTCCTACTGCTTCATCAGGACCTTATATGCTACTGCTAAGTGTTGTGAAAAAAATATGTGAAATAACAATATTATTGTCACCTGTCATTCTCCTAATTTGCAGGAGAATGAAGCCCCACCTCACCTGGCCACAGCACAGGTAAAACGGAGCACCGCTCTGTCCGTCGGAACCCCGGACTTCCTTCTGGGCTGTCTGTGGGAGATTAAGCTATAACCACTCATTCATCCTTTAGGCAAGCTAGCAGCCCTGGAAGTGACCAACAGGTCGATGTAAGGAAACCCATTCTCTGCACAAGGGAGTTGCCAGAAAATTAAAATACCCCTCGCTTCACATATATCTCAAATTAGACCAAGAGCGCGAAGCAAGCCAAGGCAAGCTTTTTAAGATGAGTTCATTCTATCCTATCCATTTATCTTTCAATTTTTTCATTCATCCATCTGTCCATACTTTCATATTTAAATATACTCCCCATTGCCCCATCCATCATTTCACCCATCCACTCATCCATATGTTCATATACCATCCATCTTTTAACCATCCACTCATTCACTCACCTTCATCTGTGCATTCTTCAATACTCCCATCCATGCACACTTTCATCAGTCAATCCTCTCACTTAATCCGGTCATTCATTTACCCTTTCATCCTACCTTTCTTCCATCTTTCCCTTCACGTTTCCTTCCTTCTTGTTACCCTTCCTTTCACCTTACATTCTTTTTTCCCTATGTATCTACCCTTCTTTTTTCTCTCATCCTCACTTTCTTTCATATCTTTCCTTGTTATGCTCATTGTTTTCCAATGTGTTCCTCACTCTTCATTTTATGTTCCCTTCCCTGACCATGCCATCTGAAAGCTCAGAACCCTCTCTTACTGTATTTGGTAGCAGTGCTATTTATCAACATTTTGTCTGCAGACATAAGAGGCCCATAAACAATTCATTGTTTATGAGAACCCATTTCACCAGCTTATCAGGCCCAGTTGGGGTCCCTGTTTAAGCTGCTAAAGCGGGGGCGGCTACGGCCCTGACTCCAAACACCTTTGAAGAAACCGACCCAATGTGAGCCTCCATAGACCAGAGAAGAACTAAAAGGACCCATATCTATCCAAGCAAATATAAGAGGAGCTTGGCTCAACAGTCACCCATTCCAACCTGTATCTACTTCTCAAAAGCCTTAATTTGGAAACGTGTGTACAACTTAAATGTGAGAGCCTTGTGTTAGGACCCATAATGGGTAATACAGCTGTAACATACTGGAAAAATATCAAATTCGGTTAGTCATTAGATAGAGGGAGGTATACTTCTGTATCGCTAAAGAATTGGAGAACATGTGACCGCAACATGCTCTATTTTTACGGTATATGCGGTGGCCCTCTTGCTCAATAGTCTTATGAAGAACACTGACTACTGCACGTTGGTTAAAACCCCACCAGACTAGTTGTTCCGCTTTGACATGAAAGTCAATAAGAGTTAAATTTTGATGTCTTTAAGTGCATTAGGTTTGTAAACAGCAGTATTAGCCTAGTCTATGATTTATGTTCTAGTGTTGAGTCTATGATTAGGTTTTCCCTGATGATGTAACTTCAGGGAAATGCAAATGCTTTGGGAACTGAGCAATAACACTGCTGATCATTCTATGTCATGACAGCAGAATACATATGTCTGGAACAGACGCACACAAGGTGTTGTGTGTCGATTTAGATATTGTATCTAGATTTCCTGATTAATGCCCTTATATAGGTATAATTCACATTGCCCTTATTTAGGCATAGAAATCTAGTCCTTATTTAGGCATTGCTCATGCTAACCAAATACAGGCATGGTCAACTACATCCGAACCTCTTTGTTACAACGAGTTCTTGGAAAACCAGACTCTTAAGCTTTAGGACTTCCCCTTGGTTGGATATTGATTTCTACAAGAACTCATTTATTATGCATGAACATCTATTCCTTAGGGGTTCATCCATGACGTTCTTTTCCAGACTTTTACGTCAATACTGGCATTCCTAAACACCTTCAAAGTATAAATATGCCTTCCCTTGCTATGGCAAGGCACAATGCGGTTTGACTACCTACTTGCATGACGCCGCTCGCCACAGCAAGTCCTGAAGGAAGTCAAGTCCCCAACTGACGCACTGACTAGACGCTGTCATCCTCCTTGCAGAGAATCCTGCTCCAGTGCTTCTGACTCCCCTCGTGGGGTGTTAGAGATCGAGTCCTGGGAAAGAGATACCAACCTCTCTCATTCTAAGGTATGGAGCTGATTAGAACCTAGAGAAACATTTGGCAAATCTTGGCATAACTAAACCAGACTAAGACAGCACCTACTTCTTCCCTCGTACAACACTTAGGTTAGGTACACCGGGGTAGGATTATTTTAAAAGCCCCCGGGGTAGGATTATTTTAGAAGCACCAGTTCAGTATTTTAGCCTATTTTATTTATGTATATATTTGAATGAATATATGTCATAGCTACAAGACATGCTATTACAGTATTATTTTATCTTACTGCTAACGCTGTACATTTTATACTTCGCATTCTGTCTTATGATTGTAGCAGTTCATATCTCTTGCATGAGAAATAAGACTGTTCAATAAACCCTTTTTATTGAAACGTCCGGCTCTCTATTTCTTTGCAAATCTGTAGAAACGAAGCATGCACGATTAACTGAGTGAAACGGTTATCTATTGTTTCCACAACGCTGAAGCTACTGTTCCGGTTCTAGGGGAAACAAAGTTGTCATGATTATGTGGTTGTCGGAAACGAATCCCTTCTTGTTCATTCAAGAAAGTTTCTAGTACCTCTTGAGTTAGCTGGCACACAAAAGTTTAATGTTCTCTATAGAGACATACTGGCCTCAGTCCTATGTCAAAACTATAGTGTATATTATTCCAATGCGCAGAGCCTATCAGGGATATAGGAACTGCACTAATGGTGCCCAACGGTTTGGTAAGGCAGTAATTTAACGCTAGATACTGAAGTAACTCAGTCGTGCTTTTCTCAGCGACCCCTACTCCTAAAACTCCATAAGACATCTGGAGTGGGTAGGGATAATATCCGCCATAGCTGAGTTGGAAGAAAATCCTATGTATTACCAGTTTGGTTTGTTTAATGTTGAAGGATATAGTGTTCCAAAATATTGTACACCTGATCTTTGTTCCCTTGAAACTTGCTCTGCAATTATCATTAAACAATGTCCGAGGACAATAACACCGAAACTGGTGGAGCTACAGGCGACAACGCCGTACCAGCTTTTAATTTAACAGGTTTTAATGAAACTGATGAGAATGCTATATTCATTCCTCCAAATTTAAGGAGAGCCATCACTCTAAAACGCATAAAACATGGCCTAACATTGAGAGGTGGTAGAGCAGTTTTTGTGATAGAGGCACATGAATATCAACAGACAGAGGTATTCTATTCATGGATTTGTTTCACTTCTACAAAGAAGATGAAACACCTGAGGAATATATTTCTTTCGAGGATATCGAAATTCCACTGACATACCAGGAGCATGAGCTCTGGTTTAAAGGTGCTCTGAAACATTTAAATCATATTACCAGGCTCGGTCCACTAGGTAGAACAGGAGCAACTTAGCCGGTTTTAGACGGTTACACACCTCATCCTGACATTGAACAAATGACAGATGTAGAATTACTTACTCAACTCAGAGTTAATTAAAATTTTCAGACAGTTAGTTCAATATGTCATGCGGACTGTCACAGTCCAACCACCATTAGTTATTCCGCAGCAAACCTCTCACCAGGGGAATACACAAAAAATCACACCACAGACTCTACTAATTCTGTTCTGGATAGCTCAAAAAATTACTCAAATCGAAGCGGTATTTCCTAATACCAGCCCTTATGAGAAACATAAAAATCTAACAATCTGTTTACCAATGGGGATAGCACCACATCTGGAAGACTGCACCACTTGGGGCATAATCTTTGCTGCTATCTACACTAAAACACATGGTGTTCAGTCTATGGCGGTAATACCTGCCGTCCTGAAACAGATTCAAAACGAATACGGGGCAGAGCCTGCTTTGAATTTAGGTACGAAATTACTGAAAAATGTCAACCAGGTCTCAACAATAATATTATCTAATATTAAGGGAGAAGCAGCATTAGTGGCAATCCATCAAAAATTAAGGGAATTTGATGTAACAGAACAACCACAAGAACTATCCAAAATAATTAAAAAAATACTAAGAATTAGGCAGAGACAGTTCGGGTGGGAAACCAGTAAAACCACAACTGTATGAAAGTCCTGAAAAGGCCTCTATTAAACATATTCCAACCTCTTCTAAAAAGAAGTGGGAAAATAATAAACAACATGCAAAAGAGAAAGATTATCAATCCTTAGGTAGGTCTCCTCAAAAGGAGCCCTCTGAAAGGAGGTTGAACCTCAGGAATAGGGATAATTTGAGAAAACCTGACAGGTTTCAAGATACTGATACACGTTCCTCTCGAGCCTTTCAGATATTTTCACAGACATCCGAAAGAAGTGAACAGCCAGATCAAAAAGAAGAACCAGTGAAGTCCAAAGACAATCAACACGTTCAGAAAAACAAAACAAAACCTCAATTCTCCAAGAAGAAGGTAGCAGGTCTAAAGATCAGACATGCCGAGGATCTTGAGGACACAACTCAAGAACGGGGAATGAGCTCTGACAATGTTGGACAGCGCAGCAGAAGTAACAATAGCTAGCCAGAACCTGAAGGGACTTCTGGAGACAGTGGACTTGAATCAGGAGATTGAACTTGAAACTGCAGATACCAGGGTTAGCCCTCCAAATAGGTTATATGAAATAACCCGGATGGAGGGAGACATACCAAGAAAGGTGAAAGCACTCTTTTGGGAGTGACTTTCAAAGGGTTATGATATACTTCTAGCAGGACGGGACTGGCCACAAGAATTTGTCAGGGAGTGCCCACATGGCGAAGACATCATTATGCCAACCTTCTCCAACCATGTTCCAGTACATTTAAAATATTCTTATGCCAGGAAATGGACAGTCATCCCAGGCCCCAGCATTATATAAAAATCATGTAGTATGGGATGAGGACTAACATCACCACAGAATCCAGTTAAAAAATCAACCCACAGCAAAAAGGCAGTATCCAATTACGCAAGAAGCAAAAAAATAGGTCAGGGAGATCTTAGATCAACTTGAATACCAAGGGGTGATTTAAACTTGCACCTCATCGATGAACAATCCTTTGTTTCCTGTTTCCAAACCAGGCAATACATATCATCAAGTTTTGGATTACAGACACCTAAACTCATGTTGTAAAACATTTGCAGTGCAAAATGCACACAGCATTAATGAATAACATTGTGCATAAAAAATATAAAACCACATTAGATATTTCAAATGGTTTCTTTTGTCAAAACATTGCACCAGAAAGCAGGTATTTGACCGCTTTCTCAATAATGGGGACCCAGCATCAATTTTGTCGTCTCCCTCAAGGATTCAAGAATAGTCTGGGGTTACTCTCAGCGAGAGTAACAGAGTTACTACAAGCTTATAATAACAAGGCATTGTCATAGGTCAATTATATCTAACAGGCACTTGAACAGGGTGAACACCATTATTCTGGGCTTAATTCAATTTGAAAAAACTATAATTGCTGATTAAAACATCCTTTTTCTAGAATATGAACTTTCAACTGAAGGCAAAAGCCTGGCAGCCAACTTTTTTATAAAGTGTGCGCTGCTCCAACCTCCAAAAACGCCGAAAAATGTAGTTGATACTGGGGGCCTGGCCACCTCTGACTTGCTTTCGTACTATCAGGCGTCCCACCTCTTAGTCTTAAATGACTGGTGGTATGGAGATAGGGGGAATCCGGCATACGCGGTTGAGAGGGCCTTGATGCGCACCGCGTCCGTGCACACGCTCTTGTACTCTGCACCGCTCAGGAAGTCCCTTCCCGCTATCACGCAGGTGGTCGTTCAGGTGTGGCGGCAGGCCCTCGGTAGGATGGGCTGGTGGAATGTTCTTACCCAGGAGACACCGCTGTGGCGCAATGGCCGGCTGCCCCAGTTGGACAAACTGCTGGACTTCCGGGGCTGGGACGCGATCGGCATCTCTACTTTAGGAGATGTTACGTCGGGGTGCGTCCTGAAGTCGTTTGACAACTTGCGGGATGAGTTTGGAATGCCTCGGACCCAGTTCTTTAAGTATCTCCAGTTTCAACATGCCCTAACGCCATACTTGGTGTGGCTGGAGCGACTCCCTGAGTTCAGTCCGTTAGAAGCTAAACTCTTTATGGGGGACCTACCGGATAAGAAGTTGTCACGCATCTACCAGACTCTGGTGCGGCATTGCTCCTCGGACGTACAAAGACTTAAAACTGCCTGGGAACAGGATGTAGGAGACCTGGAAGAGGAGGATTGGGTGGAGATGCTGGAGAGTCCCAGAGGGGCGGCAATATCTACACGTTTGAGGCTCATCCAATTCAGATACCTACATCGCACATATAGCCGGCAGCACTTGTGGAGGGCGGGCTTGGTGGAGTCTCCCGACTGTCTTCGGTTCTGTCACGGAGGTAGGCACACTGCTACACACGGTCTGGGATTGTGGGGCACTGAGGAGATTTTGGGGTGGAGTGTTCCGATGTCTCAGTGAGGTTCTGGCCTGGGTGCTTCAGAGGGACCCTAAGCTGGCCCTGCTACATGTTATGGCGGGGGTGGGGGGCAATAGATATAAGCGTCACCTACTTCTATTGGGACTCACGCTGGCCAAAAGGGACATTCCACAATCCTGGAAGGCACCCCGAGCCCCCTCGCTCGTGGCCTGGAAGGCTGGGCTGGACTTCTGCATGGGGCTCGAACTACTTATCTTTCTTGCAAGGGGCTTCCCCCGAAAGCACTTCAAAATTTTGGAAGAGGTGGGCGGACTATCGGGGACTGGAGCTGGACCCACCGCCTGAAGACTCTGTCCTCCCGACTATCTGATATGTTGCCAACCGCGATGTTGTTTGTGCATTGGTGTACTTGGCATGCTTCATTTACGATCCGTTTTGTTAATGTGGGGCAGGCAGCGGCACGTGGGGGGGGGAGGGGTTGTGGGAGGGTGGGGGGGCTGGTCTATTCCTTGTTTTTTGTACACTTGCTAATATGCATCATTGTAGAAAATGGCTACCGTTGATATTGTTGCATTGATGAGGGCATTTGACTCTGGGTGGCAGAGCTATGCATGGTATGGTTTTTTTCTTTACAACCAATAAAATCTGTTTTTTAAAAAAAACTTAGTTGATTCTAGGTTTACTGAATTTTGGAAGAACTTACATTCTAAAGTACACAGAAAGGGTTAAACCTCTCTAAGAATTAATCAAACCTGATTTTAAAACAATAAATTGTAAAAAAAGAACACACAGAAATTTTGCGTTCACTTCAAACACATGTTAGCAACAAAACATTTACAAACACGCTTAAATGTACGCAACTTGGTGATCCAAAGCATTCGGGGTCAATGCGGATTCACCTACTTAACTTTTAAGGAAGGTGAAAAAGTACCAATTGCATACAAATCACATTTGTATACACAAGCAGAAATGAAATTTACCTCAACAGAAAGAATTCTGACAGCAGTTAAAACCGCGGTAGCAAAAGAAAAAGCCCTAGCACAGGGGAAACGCATTATGGTCGTCACTCCTGTACCAACCTTAGAGGCAGTTACAAAAGCTAGCATTCCGAATGCAAAAGCTTTATATCCCAGATGGATACAATGGGTTAATTCTCTTGCTGCAACTGATGTTGAATACGTTTTTGATCCATATTTGAAAACACAAGCATTCCTGCAATATGAACACGAATGTCTTCTGCCTACTGAAATTCTACCTCTAGACCAGTATGAATGTATAATTTATACTGACGGATCAGCACAACCCGCTACGGGGGTAAACAAGCTTTTAGTGCTGAATGCGCGATCGTTAAAGGTCGTATGCTCGATGGCAAATTTAGACCTATGGTCACAAAAATGCATTCTCTAGGAGATTGTACAGCCCAGCGAGCTGAACTACAAGCATTCAAAATGGCCGGCAGCGAATTCCCCACACAGTGTGCGATTCTTTTTACTGTGTTCAATCTTACAATTGATATTTACAGAATTGGCTTCAAAATGGTTTCAAAGATGCAAAAGGTGGCACAATGAAGCACAAAACACTTTAGGAATAAGTAGTTCAGTTCAGAAACGGACTACAAAACACTCACACGATACACACTCTGAGTCATCAACGTGATGGCGTTCACGTAGAAGGGAATTCATTGGTTGATGAAGCCGCGAAGGGGGCTGTGCAAATGGCTTCCGTAGCTGCAATCATTAATTCAAAAATGAAAATACACAGTGAAATAATACTGGCTGTCAATGCATCACGCAAAAGCAGCGGTGCAGCGTTACCTAAAAAGTTTCCACTCAAATACTCATATATAATTGATGCGAACAGCATTCCGTTTTCTCGAATCCCTGGAGTGGGGGATAGGGTAATTCCAAAGATGGAACGTAGGACAGTTTTGATTTACTAAGCACACCTGAGAGAGGGTCTGATACATCAGGGGATCTCAAAAACAATATTAGCATTAAAAGAGAGATACTGGTGGCCAGGGATGAATGCACAGTCACATCTTCGTCATTAATTGCAAGAGAGATCGCAGTACGGAACGCCACCAGATACCGGACTACAGCATAGCCAGCCCAATACAGACAGCATTGTTAGACATCATTAGACTATCTACATGCATGCGTCCATATGGACGAATGCAGTCCCACAAACACTAAATCAAGGTTCCTTTAGATGTGGCTTCATCGCTCGGCTGACGCTCGAACTGTTATAAAAGATTTGCGAGTCTTTATCGGCACATACGGAATAGGCACACTACACTCTGACCAGGACCCTGCGTTTAGCTCTCGAGCTTGCAAAGAAGCAATGGCCAGTTTGGGCGTTGAATTGCGGTACTGTTCTCCATTCCATCCTGAGGGAAATTATGTTGTGGAAAGAAAAAACCGTGACATAAAGCAGTCTATAACAGCTAGGATATTAGGTTTGGGTAATGGGTGGGTCAAACATCTTTATGGAGTCACGTAGTCTAAACAATTTGCCAAGAAGTTCTCTAGGGGGTATCACTTCATATGAGGTCCTATTTGGGACAAGAATGTTGATTCCGGACCTTGATTGTCATGGAACAGTGGTGGAAAATAAGAAATTTGATATCAAAGATCGCTTGGCTGTTTTACAGGACTTAAATGAACTAAGATCGAAGCAAAGCAACGTGTTCCTGAAGTCAACCACCACTGGAAATAAACCAACCGTCCCTGCAAGGCCTGTCTAGATCCCAAAGCTTGGTGAGCTAGTCAGAGAAAAGATCGCGGACAAGAAGGAATTTGGACCTTCTTACAGACAACCAGTACCTGTCCTAGCAATCCACGACTCAAGAACAGTTTTACTGCCGCCCCTTGCTGGTAAAAAGTAGAGAAGGTTTGTGTCTATTGACCTGATCAAACCACACTATGTGGCTGATACTAAGCAGTAGGCCAAGTGGACTCCGCCAATGTACTACATGGAGGAAAGAAGGACTAAGCAACAAAGCTATGGAACTCATTCCTCTCGAGACCCAAATAACAGTTCGTCCTGATACAACTGTCTACAACCAAGTAACAATTGATCAAGTGGTTCCAGCGATTTCAACAAATCTTTATGCAATTCAAACCATTGACATAACAGCCTCTGGCTATTTCATTAACTTTGATACGTTTTCTGAGGATCCCAGCGAACCTGAAATGACGCCAGCACAAAGAACTTACAAAGAACAAGCAACAAAATTTTCATCCCCTGAAAAATACTTATCTGGTTTCACAATGGATTGAGCTATGGATTGTTGGGGAATATTCTTCTTTCTACTTTGGTTAGCTCTGGTAATAACTCAGAGTATGCTGATAAATGGAAGATATATTCAAATGGACACAGCAAGTAAAAAAGTGAACTTACTTCTCCAGCCACACAAATCATCCCATTGTGAACGAAGAGACTTGTCAGCAGTGAACATCACAGCTGTTCCTATACCGGATGGTATAGTTTGGGACAGAACTGAATATTACATTTTTGGCCCGATGGAGCTGTTGAAGAGTCCACACCTATTCAAAATTTCATTAAGTGAATTTATTACCTCCAGTACCTTTTCTGATGATTGAGACTTCAAGACTGTTAATAATATGATGTCTGATCTAGAAATGTCTGCAGTATTCACAAATCAGACTATGAACAAATGTATTGTTATAACAATTATGGTCATCATTTCTTGCACAAATCTGCAATGCCTAGAAATGTATAACCAATTAGAACATTGTCCCACACCTCCAAAGGGTAGCTCAAAAACTGTTGCAATTAAATTTCCATATTTTTCATTGTTCAATTTATCCAATGCTGAATCATTTTATTTTATTTCAAAAATGTGAACAAGACAGGAACAAAAAATGTTAACCAATACAAAGCAGATTTATTCTGCAGCCTTTAATGCCCAACTGTCTAGACAAGGTTTCGACTTTTGGAAAGATAATATTGTGACAACAACTGTCTGGGGTACAACAGATTGGCAAGTGCAGGGGGGTAGAAGCTTTGTTTAGAACCTGTATCATCCCTGAGCAAATTATGTTTTTGAATGACACTGTCCAACAAATGTCTTGCCTTGGGTAAGCCAAGATCAAAGACATGAACACAGCGAACATACCTATACCTGCAAGTAATAGCACTACACGGGGGGAGGTCGACGTACATAATATTTTGCATCACAACAGATCAGATCCAGATTGGAAAAAATGGTTGCTCAGGCCCACAGACACAAATAACTGTCAAGATTGATTCCTGAACAAAACAAAGAGTTCCCGATCAATAGGCCAGATACACGATATGTTCAAAGACAGCATCCTGGGATAGTAGTAACATACAGTGTGGGGAAACTATGCCTTGATTGGCTATAGAAATCTACACTTGAGGATGGAAAACAACACTTATCTTTACTTTCATATATACCGGTATATATGCTGCATGTAACGAATTATAGGAGATTACCCAAGCAGAGACTGCAGAACAAATACGAGCAATTGATCATATTAATTTAGAGAAATCTCTCTCTGTAGTAGACAATGGGTTAACGACTCTGTCGTCCAGGATATATTCATTTGACAGCATTGTGTCTTCCGCCATAGACATCATGGAACAAGACTTGGTCATGCTGCAAAATGGTCAGTCTCAATTACGTTCTATCATGCTATTAGGCTGGACGCTCCAAAACGTGCATGCAGGCTATGTGCCTTGGAGTTTAATCAATACTACGTCACTGTTTTCAAAATTCAATCTCACTGATTAACATATCAAACTGGCACAGAGGGGAGCAGACTACACGGTGCTGAGCATTGAAAAACTGGAAAGATTACCATTCACAGTGACAGAAACCAGCTTCTGAATGGATAATACATGGTAAAATCACTCTGCCTGTTACAATTTTCCATTTTCAGTATTGCCTAAAACACATACCAGCAGGCAAATATGAAACGTTGGGTAAAGAATACATCAAGACATCCTGGGATTTACCATACACACAGATGTTGGAGTGGGGGATGTGAAGTGTTTCTTCGCGGTTCTAACTGTGAAATTGCACTAAGTGGTTCTCTCCATTGTCAGGGTATTAATTTACACAGGGCCTGCGATGGTTCCACCTCAAACTTATCCTGTCACCTGCAAGGCTCACCAGCTACAGCGATTAATCCAATTTTTGGACTACTTTCTAATGAGAGTTACATTATGTTCAACGATTACAGCTGCTGTGGCATGTTGCCAGGTATTTCCTATCTAGTGACTGTGTCATCCAGGGTCACTTGCTGTATGCAAGTATTGTTTCCACAAACTAAGGCAGTCAGGGAGTCGCCTTTATGGCCTTCACTGAACATCTCTTCTATACGAATTGATACTCTAAGCAGAATGAAAGCCATTTTTTTTACAAAAAACTGTGCCACTGACCTCAGCCAAAGAAACCTATGATCTACAAGTCGCAAGGACTTCTGCCGAGATACATGCCCTTTTGAATACAAACTGCCCTATTCATTTCTCAGAAATGTTGGAACGTATCTTAAAGATGTCGAATACAAGCGGTATTGTACACCTATTTAAGAACGTATGTTCAGGACTGTTAGCACTTTTTCAAGCAGTCCTCGGAATATTTCCCAACTTTGTGCACTCTGTGTTTAGTGGACTGCCACTACTTTTTGGACTCGTTGCAGGGATCCTATTTTTGCTCCTATTGCTGCAATATTGCAAGCCAAATCACCAGCGCCACTCCAAGCACCATAGAAAGAGCTGTATTGGAGATGAAGTGACGTGAGCGCATCGTTCAAATTCTAGCCTTATCTCGTCTACGAGAATTAAATACCACATGATTTCTGTCATTCAGATCAATCTGGCAAGATTGCATTTTACCTATTCTACGATGCCTGCTTTCGGTGAAGAATGCGTGCTAGACATCTGTCTAACACTTCCATCAGTCATGCCTACGGATATCGATACTCTGCTGGACCCTGTAACTGCCCATGCTCTGTGTTGTCCTCAGCGGCTACCAATCCTGATGACGGCATTCATTGAGATCTCAGATGCAAATTGCAACTGCTGAGGTACGAGAGGAAAAAATAGGCACGCAGGTAACATCCGATACGAACATTGCTGATGCGACCAATGCTGTAGGCAATGCTTCACATCTATGTGCGGTTAATCTTCTAAACGAGGTAATCCAACTTTCACCTACAATGGTAGACAACTTTTTGTCTACAGGATTAGAAGATTTCATGTTTTCTCCAAGCCCTAACACTGACTTTGGATTTTGGCATACAGTGTTCTGAGAGACTTTGAATTTGACCTTCATTTTTTACAAGACAAAGAACTTTTTCCTATGATTACATTTTTTCTCCAAATTTGTATTTTTTATTTTTTGGCACAAGTAATCTGCTTATAGTAGAACTATTCATAGAGAACAGAATTCTTTGAAACACTTTCAGAGACAATATGTCACCTTCTCAATACAAATTGTAGTATGTAACTTGACATGAAATGGTTTCAGCCCTTTTTCTTCTGTATTTGTGAGCCATTTCATAAAGTATATATGTTTATGATTCATTCATGTAGCATTCAAACGTCTACATTTGCTGAGAATGAAACATTGCTTTAATATGTACTGCACAATTGCATGTTATGCATCGCAACAGTATGAAATGCATTTTTTCAAATGTATTTTTAGACATGTTCTTAGCCTTCCATATGAAGCTATGTTTTAGATATGTTTAAGATGTTTAGGATGTAGTAACGTTGTGTATACGAAAGTAGAGTGGGTGTTGTGTGTCGATTTAGATATTGTATGTAGATTTCCCAATTCATGCCCTTATGTAGGTATAATTCACATTGCCCTTTTTTAGGCATAGAAATCCAGTCCTTATATAGGCATGCTCATGCTAACCAAATAAAGGCATGGTCAACTACATCTGATCCTGTTCGTCACAACGAGTTCTTGGAAAACCAGACTCTTAAGCCTTTAGGACTTCCCCTTGCTTGGATATTGATTTCTCCAAGAACTAATTTATTATGCATGAAGATCTATTCCTTAGGGGTTTATTCATGACGTTCTTATGCGAGACTTTTACGTCAATACTGGCATTCCTAAAAACCTTCATGGTATAAATATGCCTTCACTTGCTATGGCAAGGCACGGTGTGGTTCGACAACCTACTTGCACGACCCCACTCGCCTCAGCAAGTCCCGAAGGAAGACAAGTCACCAACTGACTCACTGACCAGATGGTGTCATCCTCCTCACAGAGAATCCAGCTCCAGTTGTTCTGACTCCCCTTGCGGAGTGATAGAGATTGAGTCCCAGGAAAGAGATGCCAACCTCTCTCATTCTAAGGTATGGAGCTGATTAGAACCTAGAGAAACTTTTGGCAACTCTTGGCATAACTAAACCAGACTAAGACAGCACTTCTTCTTCCTTCGTACTACACTTAGGTTAGGTACACCGGGATAGGATTATTTTAGAAGCACCAGTTGAGTATTTTAGCCTGTTTTATTTATGTATGTATTTTAATGAATATATGGCATAGCTATAGGACATGCTATTACAGTATTATTTTATCTTACTGCTAACACTGTGTATTTTATACTTCGCATTTTGTCTCACGATTGTAGCAGTTTATATCTCTTGCATGAGAAATAAGACTGTTCAATTAACCCTTTTTATTTCAATGCCCGTCTCTCTATTTCTGTGCAACTCTGTAGAAACATAAAATGTACGATTGACTGAGTGAAATGGTTACCTATTGTTTCCACGACTCTGAAGCTGTTCCGATTCTAGGGGAAACAAAGTTGTCATGTTTATGCGGTTATCAGAAACAAATCCCTTCTTTTTTTTTTTTTTACAATTCTTTTTATTAGAACAAAGCATCAGCAAAAGACACAGTTACAGAGGAATGTTATCATTAGTCAGTATAGCATCAACTGGGGGTACAGGTCACAAGAAGAAACATATATCAGGAACTTTACGGGGATGGGAGTACGTCTAAAACAGCATCCCTGGGTGGGACACAAATTTCTCCTCTGTATTTATTCCAAGGACCCCATATTGAAGCCCACTTCGGAGGGTGGCCTCTAGCAACAAAAAGTCTTTTCACGAAACATACTCCAGTCTAAGTTATTTTTCCAAATCTCAAGGGTAGGAGGGTGTGCAGATCCCCATTGCTGGGCAATATTCCTTTTCGATATCATGAAACTCAATGTAGCCCACTGTGTTTGTGCAGAGTTGAGGTCAGTAGGTTCCCATATGTTAAGGAGGCATCTCCTCGCCTCTGGTAGCAAGGAGATCCCAAAGACCTCTTGTATAGTGTTATGAATCCTACGCCAGTACTCAGAAATGTATCAACACTCCAGATGATATGGAGGAACGTCCTCCCAAGACCACACTTTCGTCTACACAATCTGGTATCAGACAGCCCCATATGAACAAGACGGGGCCCAGTAACATAAACCCTATATAATACTTTTAACTGAACAAGCCGTAGCAGGAATGGCAACCCCCTTAGGAGAGGACACAGCTGATTGCCAATTCCATAAGTAGATCCGCCCTTTGGTTAATTAGCAAGTCAGGGGACCACCGGATGCCTTGGACAGATGGTTCCCAGCGCAACCAGGCTGCCAGGGGTTCCAGAGCCAGTGAGAAAAGAAGAGGTGAGAGAGGGCAGCCTTGCCGAGTGCCCCGACCAAGACAGAAAGACGCAGAGATCCGATTATTAATAACTATTTGGGCAAGTGGCTCAGTATATAACAAGCGCACCCAACTGATAAATTCAGGGCCAAATCCAAATTTAGTCCGGACTGCCCACAAATAGGACCATTATATAGTGTCAAAAGCCATGGTGGCATCAAGTGAAACAATTACGGCTGGCTCCTGCAGACTGTGGGCCCTAGCTATCATGCCATGTAACCTACGTAGATTTAGGACTGTGTTCCTATGGGGAAGGAAGCCCGACTGGTCTGGATGAATCAGCTTGCTGACCACTTTCACCAGTCTATTAGAGAGAAGCTTAGCTAGAATTTTGGGTTCAGCATTCAATAAAGAAATGGGCCTATAAGAGGCACATTTAGTCTTGGGGTTACCCACCTTATGAATTACAACCACTGACGCAACCCTCTGATCTCTGGGCAGGATCACTTTTCCCCGTGCCTCGACAAACATGGATTTAAGGTGTATAGCCAGTCTATCGGGTCTGAGCTTGTAGAGTTCGATAGGGAGCCCGTTTGGTCCTAACGCCCTACCCAAGTTCAAGGAGCGGACAGCTTGGGCTATTTCGTCAGCCGTTAAGGCACTATCCATAAAATTACACTCTTCAAGGGATAGACACAGGAGCTGTATATCACGAAGCAGTAGGTGAGAGTCCTCCTCGGGTCAAACAGATACTGAGGTGTAAACAGTTTGAAAGTGCGCCGCGAAAGTACCAACAATATTCTGTGGATCTGTAAGTAAAACTCCCCCCTCTTCAACAATTTCTGGGACGACTCGGTCTGCCCAGTCCTTCTTGTCCAACTAAGCAAAAAGTTTACCAGCTTTATCCCCGAGGTCGTAAAGTCTGCCCAGTTGCTCCCTACTAAGAGCCCTTGCTCTATCAGTAACCAGGGATTTACACTCATACTGTTTAAGGCTTAAAAGATGTAATTGAGCTTGCGTTACTTCATGTTCCAGTTCCCCCTCTAGCCGACCAATCTCAGTCTCTGCTTAACAACCTCCCTATTCCTTTCCTTCTTGGTTCCAGCTATCAGTGACAGAGCATGACCCCTAATGACAGTCTTAAAGGCTTCCCAAAGAGAGACTGAGGAGGACACTGAACCCTCATTATCAATAAAATATTCATCTAGAGCCTTAATGAGGTCCTTACGAAGTTTGGGGTTACGTAGATACCAGGGGTTAATGGGGCTACCCTAACCGCCGTTCCCGAACCGATAAAAAGACGGAACCAAAGCGGGGAATGATCAGAAATACCCCTGGCGATATGAACAGCCTCAGTGACGTAAGACGCCTGAGCCGCCGGGACCAAACAGTAATCCAAGCAGGAAAGGCTGTTATGGGAAACGGAATGAAATGTGTATTGGTTCTGGTCAGGGTGGAGCAATCTCCATCTGTCCACTAAACCCATAGCATTGAGAAAGTCGGGTAACCATCGCATGGCACTTCCCGTATCCCGCGGGGACGTCTATCCATGACTCCAGAGACAACAACATTAAAATCACCTCCCAAGATCAAAAGCCCAACCGCCAATCCGAGCAAAAGCTTTCCCAAATCAGCAAAAGAAGTGAACTGCATGCCCGGGGGAACATAGACAGACAAGAGGGTAAGAAGTAAATGTCCTTCCCACCGACCCGTTACGCCAACATACCTGCCCCTGTCATCCTCCCACGTGGAATCTATCACCAAAGAGAATACCTTCCGAATGAGGATGCCCACCCCTCTAGAATCAGAGGTGAATCCTGCATGGGCCACCAACCTGTACCCCATTCTGTGCATAGCCTTACATGAATTCCCAAGTAAGTGCGTTTCTTGAAGCAATACCACCTCTGGTGCCTGGCGTTTAAGATACTGAAGAACCCCACTGCGTTTAATTTTGTCCCCCAACCCATTCACATTCCAACTCAAAATCTTCAATTCCCTACCCCATCGTCATTTGTAAAACTGAAAATGCGACAATCCTCTGTCTGCAGCAT
The DNA here is from genome assembly GCF_964263255.1 of Lissotriton vulgaris. Classification (NCBI taxonomy): domain Eukaryota; kingdom Metazoa; phylum Chordata; class Amphibia; order Caudata; family Salamandridae; genus Lissotriton; species Lissotriton vulgaris. Next base: position 290,111,270 of record NC_141689.1, read on the forward strand.
GCAAATCAAGTTCAGTTTGCTGATGCCATCAACAATCCACCCAACTGGTGAAACAAACTTCCCTCCCCAACACCCCCCCACCCCTCTGCCCTGCCCATTAGGCTTAGAACTGCCCATTGAAAAATGCAGAGTGCCTGTCGCCCTAAACATTCAAGAGAAAGAACAAAAAAGTACTTAGGGGGATAGATCAGAGAGCTCCGGTCAGTGCCCAAAAAAACATAATGATAAGTCCATGAGAAAGACAGTTATGCAAACAGTATATCACTCTCCTCCCCCAATGAATCCAAGGATACATCTCGTCCTACACCCACATACCCTCCCCCACCGCCCCCCCCCCCCCGCACAGCCGACACAATCAACTGGACGCCCCTCTGAGAGCTGAGTCACCATCTTCCCAAACCCTCCCCACGGTCAGCTCGATCCGGAGGGCCCCGAACATCAAGCCATTCCAACACTGTCTCCGGCTGATCGAAAAACCATGCTCTACCATCCGCCTCGACTCCAAGACGGGCTGGAAACAACATGGAATACTTCATGCCTCCCTCCCGCAGGGCACGCTTCACAGACAAAAAGGATTTTCGTCGCTTCTGTACTCTTTGCGTGAAGTCCGGAAAGAAAGCGATAGTTGCATTTTCATATTTAAGGGGAGCGCTAGCCCTTGAACACTGGAGAATAGCATCTCTGTCTCGATAATTGAGGACTCGGGCCAACATGGGGCGCGAGGTAGCGCCCAGTCTGGGACGGCCGCCCGGGACCCTGTGCGCCCGCTCAATGACAGGGAACTTACTGAGACCCTTCGGCTGCAGATGCTTAATAATAAGATCCTCCACAAACCGATCTGGGGTCTGCCCCTCAGATTTTTCAGGCAAACCAAGGATGCGCAGATTGTTACAGTTGAGGTGGTCTTCATAGTCATCCAACTTAAGGTCAAAGGCCACATGTGAATCCCGCAGTTCTCCAACTTCCTGCTGCAACTGGGAGACATCCTCCACGAGACTAGAGGTGGTAAGTTCAACCTGTTTCACCTTTTCGTTAAGTTTCCCCATATCCGCACGAATTAGGTTGATGTCTATGGCCATTGAATCCATCTTATGCTCCAGTGAGGTTTTGACCCCAGAGATAGCGTCCATAACATCCTTAAGTGAGAGCTCAGTTTCATCGCCGGCCGGTGCCCTTAGACAGCCTTCCTTTGGTATATCCTTTAAGATTGTGTAACTGTCGAGTTTGTTAGATGAATCGGTTTCGACCCCCTGGTCCCAGAACCCTTCACATGCTCCATTTTCCGATTGGCAGAGCGCTATCCGGGGCAGTCTCCAGGTATGGTCAGAGAACACTTCCCAACACCGCAGCTCAGAAACGGGCCCCCAGAATTCACAGTAGCCAGGAAAGTTCAGTGCGACATCTGTTGAGTGCCCAAGTTATCCACGGCGCCTCCAGAAGATCACACAACAGAGGCGAATAATAGATTAAAAAAAGGGGGTGGGGGAAACTCCTCCGTACACTCGGAATCCGCCAGAGGAAATGTTTCGCACTACGGATCCACCTCCACATTACACCACAAAGCTGTACCAGACCACTTGCACATAAGGTCTCCACCTCCAGTAGCAGGCTTCTCACATTCCGCTAGAAGCTGCCCGCAACAGCGTCATGCTGCAGCAGTGGTGCCCCCCCACTGCGGCGAAACGTTCCAAGGATAAAGTCCAGAGGGGTCGAGGAGGGGAGGGGAAGGAGTTCCATCAACACATCAGCCGTTAAGCAGAAGCGGCCACAGGCCAGCCGTCCGCCTCCCTCCCCACCGCACCAAGCAGCAGCGCCCCTCACCACGCAGCCCGCACCCCCAATGAGGCAGGAAGGCCCAGATGCACCTCAAAAGGGGGGGGGGGCGTCCACAAGGCTACAGATATAGATCAAGGCGGTCAAAAGGCAGTGCAGAGTCACTCGGTCCAACCACTCCCCTACCGCAGGGCTTCCACACTACGAAACTAAATGAACCGCCGTTCGATTTAGCAATATCGAAGAGGGACTAAACCCAGTTGATGTCGGGATTATGTGTCCAGGTTATTAAGCATTACAAAACTTTCCAGAGTAGATTGTATATAGGTGATACATTCATCCACTATACTCTATTTAAGGATAATTAATAAATGATAGAACTTTGATCAATTTTTTGATAAATGTTAAAATTTATCAAAACAATTATCTAAGTTCTATCAATTATTAATGCGGTATATTTCGTTTCGGATGGCTCACAGTAACTTGCCGCCTCCGTGACTTCTCCTTCAAGCAGACGCATACGGTAAGCGTGGTAGGAAGTAGAGGCTCTATCCATATGAGCTTGGTTTACACTGCCAGCGTGTACTTAATTTGTCTATTTGGTCTTACTTTGTAGTTACTTGAATACTGCGATGGATAATTAGAGCACTTCTTTCCAAACCAGTATGAGCTCATAAAAAAACCCATTGAGGAGGATATTCTCTAAATTGGCAGAACCCAATCACAGATAACCATCTCTTTTCTGTGGTTATCCATTGTTATTTGTATCATTGAGTGTTTTAATGGGGCTATGCTGACCCTAATACATACAATTTACGAATTAGTTTAGGGTAACATCAATCAACCACCAATTAATGAAACTCTGACTCGATCTGGAGTTTACAAGGTATTTAAATTGGCCTTTTTAAATTCGACTATTAATCGCACCAAAAATTGGCTTTGACAAGTACCTACTGTCCATTCAGTTTTTCTATAGGATATAGAACCGCCTGTCTTTTACGTGGGATTTTTCACCACTTTACACCGCTCAGGGTAAGAAAATTGAATAAATGGGCATATTCTCCTTGTCATTTAGATTTAGGCAACAGTTTAAATACGTATTCATTTTCTCTTGGAGGGACATCTATAATCCCTTGGTTGCCCCACTTTTTTATTGTCCTGATGAAGACTCGCATGGCCCAGGCATAAAATGACCGTATGGCCCGAAGACGAGTCGAAACGTCGACACTGTATATATATTTATAACCTGGACCCCGTTACTATTTTCTATATTGATGTGCAAAAATTTATGATATATTCATCTAGAAAAAATATGAAAAAAATCTCCTCTAAATAATTTAGTGGTCAGGTTTCACAGGATGGGTTAATGATGATCCGTTACTGCTTTGCCAAATAACTTGAATATTTTTTGTCACTATCTATTTGATTTTTCCTTTTTCTTTCTAACCACCATCCACATTCTTTTGGCACCTCTTTGCTATGTTGCACACTCCACTTGGGGCAACCACTATGAACTGTAATGTTTTGCAGCTATGACCTTTTGTAAATTTGCTTGACCGAGAAGCAATGGATTAAAAATATTGCTCTTTATTGATACTGTTGCTTACCTTTATGCCCAGATCATTATATTGTTTTATAAACATATGCATTATTGGACAGGGCTGATCAATCTATATATGCTCCTAAATTTGTTGAATTAGTGAACATTCACTGATGAATTCAGTTTGAAAATTATAGAGGTCTTGAACCATTGTATTCTAATAACGTGTTACACCCAGGTCCTGTACCTTTCTGGGTTACCTCATTATCTTAATTTTACTTTCCTCAGCTGTACCGCCGTAATGGACAGCAACGTGTGGCCAATTTTTCTGTCAGAGTCCCAGTGGGGCTCACGAGGCACAGTGAGTGCCAGTGCTGGTTTGTTTCTTCAGCTGCGCCGCCGTAGCGGCCAGCTGCAACGGTTGGGGGGCCATTTCTGTTTCCAGAAAGGGGTGAGTTGCCCCCTACACCCCCCCAGCGCATCTGCACACTTTGCTTGATGCAATGGCTGCCAGTTGGCTAATTGGATAGCCCTGGAGTGAGCCCTGACATTTTGGGACAAAGGGCATTGGAGCACACGGAAGGCCAGTTGGCCTGGGATCACCTCTATGGTTGGTAGGGAGCAAGGCCCTAATGTGCCCCTTACACAATGTGTTTATGCTGATGATTTATGCACCATGTGTTGATGCCTAATATTATGTAATGTTATGTGTTTATGCTAGTGAGTCCTATTACGGAATGTGTTTATAATTCTTACGTTATGTTATTTATTTTCTTCTATAGCGCACGGCTACTCCCAAGAGCATCCCGGCGCTTTGGCGAAGAGAACTAAGTACAGAGTAACAACACAACAGCTAAAAACTGAGGGAGAGCTAGCGCTACTATTGGACAATAAGCCAGGTCTTCAGTGCTTTCCTACAAGCTAGAAGGCTGTTTGCCTTTCTCAAAGATAGAGGTAGCTCATTCCAGCCCGCGGAGCCAGATAACGAAAAGACCGACCACCTATTCTAGAACGCTTGATGGCAGGCACTACCGCTTTGGCCAAAGAGGCTGACTGCAAAGCCCTGTTAGGCAGGTAGAAAGATAGGCGTTTCCCAATATACTTGGGGCCTACACCATGCAGGGCTTTGAAAACCAAGGTCAGGCTTTTGAATAGGATTCTCTTGGGAATGGGCAACCAGTGCAATGCTTTAAGCAACTCAGCAGCACTGGCCCATCTCGGGAGCCCAAAGATGGCACGAGCTGCCGAATTTTGTACCACCTGCAGGCGGGTCAAAAGGTATTTGGGTAGGCCCAAATACAGGGCGTTCGCGTAATCCAAACGCGACCCTATAAGAGCCTGTACGATGGTTTTTTTGTGTTGGAGCGACAGCAGAGGGAGAAACTTCCTGAGCATCCTCAGGATACCAAAGCATTTCCCAGAGAGCCCTATAATCTGGGGTCTGAAAGAGAGGTCACAGTCAATCACAATTCCAAGGTTTTTCGCTTTGGAAGAGACATTGTCCGGGCGAAACATGTCCTGCGGCCACCAGGCCTTCCAACTGGGATCTGGTGTACAGCCAAAGAAGAGCAGCTCCGATTTATCGGAGTTACATTTTAGGCCATGCTCCCGGAACCACTCAAAAACCGCATCAAGACAGTCTCTAATCCGTATGCCGTCGAAGGCCCCACCCCTGTCACATGAGAACAGAAGCTGGGTGTCGTCAGCATAGGATATAATCTGGGCGCCAAAGGATTCCGCCACCGCCGCATGAGGTTATTGCATACTGTGTTTATGTTGGGGAGGCCTAGTGTGTAGTGTTTATGCTAATGAGGTGGGCCTATTGGGTTTATGCCTATTGTCATGCTCTGATATTTTAGGATAGTGTCTAACGCTAATTAATGGTGAGCTCATTATGGTTCCAGTAGTTAATGGTTGTGTTTTATATTTACTACCTGCATTCTGATGGTTCTGACTGTGGCCCGATTGGCCTGGTCCTGTATATATACCTGTGAATATTTCGAGTGCCAGTTGTCACAGTGTTCATTGTGTGATTATTATCTAATGTGTTTATGATAATACAAAGGCTATTTTTTATTTAGTCTTGTGGTGTGCTTAGTGTGTTGCTGCTGTGTATGTGTTGCGCAAACGCTTTACACATTGCCTCCGGGATAAGCCTGACTGTTTGTGCCAAGCTACCAAGGGGTGAGCAGGGGTTATCTTCAGTGTGTAACTCCCTTGCCCTGACTAGAGTGGTGGTTTCTGCCTGGATTAGGCGCTTGCCCTAGCCAACCAGAAATCCCGTTTCTAACAATCACAAATGGTGGTTACACCCCGAGGTGGCATAGGGCATCTTCTAGCCTACTTCTCTGTGATTATCTGTAGACCAGGTGGGCTTCTCATTTCCTTTGATCTCTTAAAAGAAGCACTTTGAGAAAAATGTTCACTTTTAGTATCTCTCCAAAATCAATTAAATATCCTTTTTTTAAGGCTTAGAAACAGGGGCATTGATGGTAAACAGGGAGGTCGTGTCCAGCATTAAAGATGCTTTCAGTTACACTATCAGCCCCTCCTCTTTTAAAAAAACAAAACATTTATTTAAGAAGTTCTCAAATTCAGAAAGATGAGACTAACAGACTAGACCTTAGCCCCGTAGAACAGAAATCCACAACAGATTGGGCAGCACAAAAAGCTAAGGAGAGAAAGCATGAACAGAAGTAGGAAAAAGAGTAAGGCAACACAAGAAAAAACGAGGTCACAGATAAAAACAAACACGCAAACAATATATCATTAAATATCTCCTGTGGAACCTGAGTTAAAGAAGAGATGAGTGTGCTTAGTAAAGATATATAATGTTGTCCAAGAAAACACATTAACAATCTCGAAAATAAAGTGGATCTTAGATTTATTAGAAAACAGAAACTCAAAAAGTACTTAGCTTCTACTCCCTCTAACCATTACGCTGATCTTAAATGAAACTCAAAAAGTACTTAGCCTCTACTCCCTCTAACCATTACGCTGATCTTAAATGAAACTCAAAAAGTACTTAGCCTCTACTCCCTCTAACCATTACGCTGATCTTAAAATACTATCAGTTTTGACATATAAATTTGTAGGTGGACATACCTCGCACATGGATATTGAGGATATAGCTAGGTATTTCAATATTGATAATGTAGTCCTATTGAGGAGAGGCTAACTGCTTTAATGGCGAGGACAAGATGTTGACATCCTCCACATTACATTTCTTTGTAATCAGAAGGATGTGATCGTCTCGTTTTCCACACAGTTGGAGAAAATCTTTCTAGATAGAAGGATTTTCTGGTTGTCTTTGTTTGTGAAAATGATCTCACAAAGTGAAGGACGAGCTTCCCTTTTATTTACAAAATGTTTTTATAATGTATTAATTTATTTATTAAGGGCTCTGCCATCCAAAGGATATCCTGGCGCTGGCCAAATAACAGAGAAAAAAAACACAAAAAGAATCAAAGGCCCTAAAAAGACAACAGGGATTATCACCTAGGAATAATTGGGAATCAAGACTCAGCTGATTACTTGGGAGAGAGCTAGGTCTTGAGCGTCCTCCTGAATTGTAACAAGTCAGTCATAGATCTCAATAAAAGAGGAAGTGAGTTCCAAAGCTTGACTGTGCTGACCGTAAAGGTCCGGGTACCTTGCTTGATTTCCTAAACTTGGTTGCGTATAGCTGATAGGCTACTGTGGAGCAGAGAGCTCTGTTAGGAATAGATCTTTTAAGCCTCTTATGCTAGTGGGCAGGACAAGCCCCCTAAAAAGCTCTGAAAGCAATGCAGAGAGATTTAAACCAGATTCCTTGCTTGAGCAGTAGCCAATGTAGCTCCTTTAGAGCCAGGATGGTAGATGCTTTTCAAAGTCTGTTTAAGGCAAGTTTAGCTGCTGTTTCCTAAACTCTTGACAAACTGTGTAGTACGTACTCCAGTGCATCCAACAGAAGGGCATTACAATAGTCCAGGTGACTAAGAATGACACTACGGACTACTAAAGCTCTAGAATAGTCAGGAAGCACCAGCAAATTTCTCATGAGCGCAAAGCACATGACTGTAATTTTGTTCACGTGACTCTCCAAACTGAGTTTGTCATCAAACGTGACTTCCAAAGTTTGTACCACTTTGACTGAGGCCAAAGATCCCTCAAATGGCCTAGGCCAAAAATTGGATGGAAGTATAACCTGAACTTTTTGGGGTGCACAGCAAAGCAGCACAGTCTCATCACCATTGAATTTTAAGGAGTGCAAATTGAGCCACTGTATGATATCCTTCATACAGTCATGAAAAATGGTAAGTTGCTGATCGCTTGCCAAAGAAAGAATAAGTTGTGTATCATCGGCATAGTTGACCCTTGTCACCTTGTAAGACTTAATGAGTTCAAATAGGGGAGACATGTAGATATTGAACAAAGTCGGGCTTATGGAGGAGCCCTGTGACACTCCATGTTTGATAGCTCTGACCTTGGAGGGAAACGAAGGGAGAGAGACCGCTTGACATCTGTCCATAAGATATGAATGAAACCAGTGCAGGACTGTCCCCCCAACCCAATGGACTCCAGCTGAGCTAAAAGTGTGGTATAACAGACCGTATAGAATGCAGCAGAGAGGTCAAGTGGAATCAGTACCGCTGAGTGTCTCTCATTGACTCATCCTTAGCTCATCCATCACTGTGATCAGAGCTGATTCATTCCTGTACCCAGGACTAAACCCAAATTGCTCTCCGTCCATTCAATTGCTGTTTCCCAGATATTGGGCTAATGTCTTGCTGACATTACGTTCCATGATTTTGACCGGGTACGGTCGAAGAGAAATGGGTCTGTAATTGCTCAGAATGGCTTGATCCAAAGACTACTTTTTAATGGCACGACTTGAACAGACTCATAATGTCAAACACCTTCTTGGTGCTGTTAGAATGGCATTGGCATAAAATTCTGCTTTAGCCGTTGTAATGCCTAGTTTGTATTCATGTAGAGCAGTTTTGAGCACTCTTTTTTTCTCTCCCTTATAAGTTGGGAGCCACCTCCTTGCAATCTTTTGACATTGTTGTTGCAACACTTTTAAAGAAACATTATACCATGGGGCAAAACGTTTTCAATGTGATCTAATTTTAAATGATTGTCTGGTTCAAGTGTTTCCAAAATATGCTTCACAAGCATAAAATAGTTATCCTCCACTGAACAGCCTGAATCCAAAATGAAAAAGGATAAGGAGGCAAGATTCTCCAAACATGGTCTCATGAGTTTGTACCATGCTCTGCCACGTCGACTCTTTGTTAGAGATCCTTTCACTTTATGAGCCTCTCTGCCTAAAAGGGAACATTTAATCAGGGCGTGATTGTCTAGCAAAGTGGCAACATTTTGTTTGCAGTCGCCAGCACCAGCTACAGAAAAAATAAGGTCAAGGATGTGACCCCCATCATGCGTAGTAAGGGCCTGCAGTAATTGCTCCAATCCCCGAATGTCACAGACACCAAACAAGTTCATTAATGCTGTTGAGGGATCTTGATCTAGCCAAAAATTAAAGTCACCGGATGTAATAAATCCCTCTCATCCGTTAAATGTTATATCTGAAAGAGACTATTCGTTATGGATTCGTTACCTTCGTATTACCTGCAGGCATCAGACTGGATCAGGAGAATTTTTCTTCAGCAGTACCCTTGCGCGTCGGTAGGTGGTGTTGGTTGACTCCGCATCTGTCGTTGGTATCCTGATCGCCAGAACGGCGTTGTGGTATCTATGTAGACGCCGCCCCTGTGCGCTGATGTCTTTTTCTGTGCCAGCCAGCGCAGATCCGTAGAGAGCGGTACCCTTAGTCTTTTTTGACTCGCTTTTTAAAAACTTTTTGTCGCCTTCTTTTTTTGAGTTGTTTGACTCCTGGTGCAAGGGATGTGACATCGACGGACCGGCTTTAAACCTTGTGACTGCTGTCACAAGTTGATGTCGGTCACGGACGCACGTCTTGTGTGCCTCTGGTGTTTGGAGCACGACCACAACTCGAAGTCGTGCTCCGAAAAGTTTCTCGAGGCCCAGCAGTCAGCTCCGGGCAGCTCGAGGTCCCGGTCGAGAGGGAGGTCGCGGCACCAATCGCGGAGGCACCACCATCAATCTTCTTTGAAGTCTTTGTCTTCGGGTGAGTGGAAGCACAAGAAGAAGGCGAAGAAGCACCGTCCCTCTTCCCCTTCTCCCCATCCGCCGGCCGCCGCAATGCGGGCTGCGAAGGAAGTCGTACGGCTCCGCTCGCGGAGCCTGTTGGGTCGGCTCTGAGCTTCCCTCCCTTCCCAGGAGCTGCCCAACATCATAGCTTTTACGAAGCCCTCCACTCCATCTTTGGGCAGCCGACTCCGCGCCTTCGGACTCAGCTTGGGGTTCTAGTCCTTGGATGCCAGCAGATTTAGCTCCGGTGCCGCAGGACCCCAGGGATCCAAGCCTAGATACAGATCAGCACCGGTCGACCTTACGACACCTCCTCTGGCGCCGATTCTATTGGTGACACTTCCGCCCCTCCAGAGCCAACCGGTACTTTTGCCTCTGTTCTATCCTGCCATTCCTTATCGCCCTGAGTGGCAGCCAGAGAGGGTGTGGAGGACTGGGAGGGGTCTATAGACCCTCTAGCAGACCAGCTGGAAGAGCCAGATTGGAGAGAGGAACTGGGTGAGGTAGGGGTCTGGATACATCAAGTCAAGTCAAGTATTTGTATAGCGTACTACTCACCCAGAGGGTCTCAAGGCGCTTGAGAGGGGGGGGAGGGGCTCGCTACTTATCAAATAGCCAGGTTTTGAGTTGTTTTCGGAAGGATAGGTGGTTCTGAGTAAGGCGGAGGTGGGTGGGGAGAGAATTCCAGGTTTTGGCCGCTAAGTAGGAGAATGATCTTCCTCCCATGGTGGCTCTTCGGATGCGTGGAATCGCGGCGAGGGCTTGGTTGGATGATCGTAGTTGGCAGGTGGGGGTGTAAAAGGTCAGGCGCGTGTTGAGGTATTTGGGTCGTAGAGGGCTTTATGTGCGTGGGTGAGGAGATGGAACGTTATTCTCTTGTTAACGGGGAGCCAGTGAAGGTCTCAGGTGGCTGGATATGTGATTGTGGCGGGGTATGTCTAGGATGATCCGGGCGGAGGCGTTCTGAATGCGTTGGAGTTTATTCTGTAATTTGGCTGTGGTTCCGGCGTAGAGGGTGTTTCCGTAATCCAGTCGGCTAGTGACAAGTGCTTGGGTGACCGTCTTTCTTGTTTCGGTTGGGATCCATCGGAAGATTTTTCTGAGCATACGTAAGATGTTGAAGCATGATGATGAGATGCCGTTGACTTATCTGGTCATCGAGAGGGAGGAGTCTAGAATGAATCCCAGGTTGCGGGCATGGTATGTTGGTTTGGGTGCGCTGCCTAGGGCCGGTGGCCACCAGGTGTCATCCCATGCAGAGGGGGATGAACCTAGGATGAGGACTTCCGTCTTGTCTGAGTTCAGTTTTAGGCGGCTGCTCTTCATCCACTCGGCTACGTCTTTCATCTCTTCGTGTAGGTTGGTTTTGGCAGTGTTTGGGTCTTTGGTGAGGGAGAGGATCAGCTGGGTGTCGTCTGCGTAGGAGATGATGTTGAGATTGTGCTGGCGTGCGATGGATGCGAGGGGTCTCATGTAGACGTTGAAGAGGGTGGGGCTGAGCGATGATCCTTGTGGTACGCCGCAGATGACTTCGGTGGCCTCTGATCTGAACGGGGGGAGGCGGACCCTCTGGGTTCTTCCGGAGAGGAACGAGATGATCCACTCCAATGCTTTTCCTTGTATCCCGGCGTTGCTGAGACGATGTACTAGGGTGTTATGACAGACCGTGTCAAACGCTGCGGAGAGGTCCGGGAGGATGAGGGCAGCTGTTTCCCCGCTGTCGAGTAGTGTTCGGATGTCGTCTGTGGCTGCGATGAGGGCAGTCTCGGTGCTGTATTTGGCTCGGAAGCCGGACTGTGAGGGGACGAGGGAGCCGTTGGATTCGAGGAAGGCGGCGAGCTGACTGTTGACGGTGTTCTCTATGACTTTGGCGGGGAACGGGAGGAGTGAGATGGGGCGGTAGTAGTTCTTAAGTTCAGTGGGGTCTGCTGTAGGTTTCTTCAGGAGGTCACTGAGTTTGGCATGTTTCCAGCTTTCCGGGAAGGTAGCGGTGTTGAGGGAGCAGTTGATGATATCCCGGAGATGGGGTGCGATGATGGAGTCGGCCTTGTTGAAGATGTGGTGGGGGCATGGGTCGGTTGGTGATCCGGAGTGAATGGAGTTCATCAAGCGGATGGTGTCTTCGGTGCTGATCGGGTTCCAGGCGCAAAGGGTGGTGGTGGGGTGCTTCAGTTCGGTGTTAAAGGGGGAGGACTGGTTGCCGAAGCTGTTATGTATGTCAGCGATTTTTCCATGGAAGAACGAGGCTAGAGAGTCGCAAAGGTCTTGAGAGGGAGTGATGTCGGCACTGGGATTGGTAAGCTCTTTGATGATGCTGAAGAGTTCCTTGCTGTTGTGGGCGTTGTTGTCGAGTCTCCTTGAATGCTGATTTCTTGGTGGATCGGATCAGCTGGTGGTGTTTGCGGGTGGCGTCCTTGAGGGCGGTCATGTTGTCTGTGGTTGGGTTTTTTCACCAGGCTTTCTCGAGGGTGCGGCAGTTCTTTTTGGAGTTTTTGAGGTTGTCATTGAGCCAGGAGGCTTTTTTGCTACCTAGCTTGTTGTGTTGCTTTTTCAAGGGTGCTAATTCGTCAGCACAGTGGGTGATCCATTGTGCGAGATTGATGGCTGCTTGATTTGGGTCCGATGGTTTGGCTTGAGGGTTTTGGTTTAGCGATGTGGTGAGCTGGTTGGTGGTAAGTTTGTTCCAGTTTTGTTGTGAGTGGTGGTGGGTCGTGGTCTTTCTGAAGTTGAAGTGGACGCAGCTGTGGTCCGTCCAGTGGAGTCCTGTGGCGTGATTGCAGGAGATGTGCTTGCTGGTGGAGAAGATTGGGTCGAGCATGTGTCCGGCGTAGTGGGTGGGGGTATTTACCAGTGGTTTGAGTCCGAGATTGGCGAGGTTGTCCAGAAGGATGGTGGTGTTGCTGTTGTCGTTCTTTTCTAGGTGGAAGTTGAGGTCCCCTAGGAGAATGTAGTTCTTGGAGGGGAGGGCATGTGGGCTGATAAAGTCGGTGATGTCTTCGCTGAATTGTGTGCGGGGTCCTGGTGGTCTGTAGGTGAGGATGCCTCTAAGTGTGGTCTTGGGGTCGGTGTGTATTTGGAAGTGAAGGTGTTGGGCGACTGTGAGGGTGTCGTCGGAGCTGGTCGCGATGCGGATGGTGTTCTTGTGGACGATGGGGATGCCTCCTCCTTTTTGATTGATGCAGTCCTTTCGGATGATCTTGTAACCATCCGGGATGGCTATGGCGATGTCGGGCGCTGATGTGGCGTTCATCCAGGTCTCTGTAAGAAAGGCGACGTCCGGTGTTTTGGTGTCGAGTAGGTTCCATAGTTCAGTGGCGTGTTTGTGGACTGAGCGGGTGTTGAGCAGGATGCACTTCAGGTGGTTGTTGTCTGAGCTCCGTTTGGCGATTGTGGATGTAGTGTGGGTCCTGATGCAGCAGAATTTGTAGGATTGGCAGGTGAAGGGTCAATGGGTGCGTCCTGGGACGGCTTGGTGGCAGTCGGGGAGTCGGCCGGTGTTGAGTGCAGAGAGGGTTGCGGTGTCGTACGTTAGGCGGGAGGGGAGGTTTTTGTGGGGGCCAGGGGGTCTGGCGCTTGGCGTGGTACAGGCGCGGACGTGTGTAGATGGGCTTACCTTTGGCGCACCTTTGGGGCCCGTCCGCTGCGCGTAGGTGCATCTGACATAAGTGGAGAGCGGAGGGGGGCATGCATTCTCCCCCTACCATGGCTTTGGAGGAGGGAGTCTCTTATGCTGTGGTGTTGCATAGGGCGGCTGAGGCCTTGAGCTACCTACGGTGGCAGTCAGGACTAACCTCCAGACTGAGGTGCTTCAACTGGCAGCAGCCTCTTCGAAACCCCTGCTGCTGGTCAATGAGGCCCTCACAGACATCCTTCTGGGCATCTGGTCCAAGCTCAGCACAGGGGTCCTGTGGATAGGATGATTGCCCGATGCCACCACCTGGCCCTGGGCGACACCACTTTTCTCTCCTAACACCCTACCCTTGAGAGCTTGGTAGTCCAAGCCTCATTTCCAAAGGTGCGCTCCCTACTGCTGCCCAGATAGGGAATCCAAGAATATGGATAATTTTGGGAAGATTTTTTCTTCTGCCAGCTTAGGACTGCGGTCGGTGAACAGCTCATGTCTCTTGGGCTGTTACACCCACTCTATCTGGGACACGGTCACGCTGGAGCTGCCACAGTGCCTTCAGGATGCCCGGGCCATGCTCTCCTGTGCAGTTGCTGAGGGTAGAGATGCAGTAAAGTTTGCAATATGATGTGGGCTGGACACCGCCAACTCGCTATGCAGGATGATTTCAACATTGGTAGCCCTGTGACGCTAGGCCTGGTTGAGGTCCACTGGCTTTTCAGGTGATGTCCAATCGACTCTTTTGGACATGCCCTTTGATGGCCATCGCTTGTTCTGGAACAAAGCGGACAACGCACTCAAGCACTTTAAGGATGCTAGGGCTTCGGCCAGATCCTTGGGCCTCGCTACCACCTCCCGTCCCGTCTGCTTTTCGCCCCTTTCGTGGCTACGGAAGTGGAGCCCCACCACATTCCACCCAGAGCCACAGGCCTGCGCAAGCTGTCCAGCCTCTGTGGGCTGGGGACATGGGACCCAGCATTGTGGTTCTGGGGACCAGGAGGCGGGCCAGTCCACCAGCGCACCCTCTGCAGCGGCCACCAAACCTTCCTAGTCTGACTTTTCAGGGCCATCAGTTGCCAGGTCCCCCACTGGCACATCACATCGGACAGGTGGATTTTGCAGATAGTCCGAAGGGGCTACTCCCTCCCCTTCAAGACTGCATCCTATCTTGGATCTCAGGGATGTCAACTGCTTCCTTCTGAAGAAAAAATTAAAAATGTTGACATTGGCTCAGGTTCTGTCTGCCCCCAAGCCTGGAGACTGGACTTGCAGGACACCTATTTTCACATCCCCATCCTACCTGCGTAACCTACAGTTCACGGTAGGCCACGAGCATTTTCAGTTCACCATGCTTCTCCTTTGGCCTTACCAGTACCCCTCGGATGCTCACAAAAGTGATGGCCGTGGTCACAGCTTATCTGCGCAAATAAGGGGTCCAGTCTTCCCCTATCTCAACGACTGGCTGTTGAAGGCGAGTTCGCCCCAGGCTACCGTCTCCCTGCTCCAGACTACGGCAGACCTCCTGCATTCGCTGGGGTTCACTATCAATGTGCCGAAGTCACACCTGATTCCCTCTCAGAAGCTCCTTTTGTTCGACGCGGTTCTGTGCATGGCGGAGTTTCAGGCTTATCCTTCCGGGGAAAATCAGAGGCCTCTGGTCTCCGGCGGAGTCCGGGCTCCACATCAACCTTCTGGAGCTCCGGGGCGATTAGTCTTGCACTGAAGACACCTTCCTTCTGTCAAAGGAAGAGTGATGCAGGTGTTCACGGACAACACCACCAAAATGTGGACAATGAAACAAACAGGGTGGAGTGGGGTCATGGACCCTCTGTCAGGAGGACCTTCATCTCTGGAAGTGGCTGGAACATAAAGGCATGTCCCTGGTGGTTGAACACCTGGTGCGTTCCCTGAATGCCAGGGCAGACAAACTCAGCCGCTGGTGCATGATGAATCACGAATGGCGTCTTCACTCAGAGGAGGTGCAATGTCTATTTCAGCAGTGGGGAGAGCCTTGGTTAGATCTATTCACCACCAAAGAGAATGCATAATGTCAGCAGTTCTGCACGTTGGGACTTCGAAGGCGGCACTCTCTAGGCGACGATTTCAATCGCAAGTGGAGTTGCGGTCTTCTATATGCCATTCTGTAGTAGGGGATCTCTGTGTATAGTCATAATCTAGTGAATAGTCCCGCCCATGTGCGTGGACCCCGGAGCAATCAAAAATAATCTCTAAAGTGTCGAAAAAATGCAGAACTGCACAGACACTTAAGAGAGAATTTAAAGACATATAATGCAGCCTATAAAAGGCTACACTGTCCAGTACTTCAGCTAGAAATTCCACCAAAAATCCACAAAAACAGCAAAGCCTGTCCAGATTTCCTTTGTCTTCAGTACAAACCCCTCTGGAAGATAGAGAGGAAGGTATGGACAGACAAGCCCCATAGGCTGCCATTATGTGGCTCAGAATAGGATACTGTGCCTTTAAGAGAACTTTCCAGAACTTCACAGTATCCCAGAATGCCTTGCAGGTCTCTCTTACTTTCAGTTCTTTTTTCCGGCTCCTGCAAGCAGGACCCTGGAGCATTGAGCTCTCCCTTTTTAAGGGTTTTGTTGGTGTTTTTTTGCACTAAACTCGATTTTGTGTACTTTTTCAGTACTTTAAAGCTTTCTTCTTTGTTTCTTGCACCCCTTGGTCGTCCATAATGCCTGCATTATTCGACAAATGCCCGGAGTTCTCCAGGAAGAAGGCCAAGACAGACCCCCATGAGGTCTGTATCCTCTGCCTTCCCTCTTCCCACATCCCTGAGGAGTGTGAGATCTGCCAAGGTTTCACTGGCAGGACCCTGAAGGACAGACTGAAGATCAGGCTTCAGGGACTAGAAGAAAGAAGACAGAAGACGCAAGGTGGGTCTGGAGGGGCTTCATCTGCCCATGCTGAGGCCCCTGGGGGGCTCCCCGGGGGCAGGAAGCCCAGCACACGTCCCCATTCTCCGTCTGGGTCGGTGGCACCCACCAAGACGTCGAGAGGGAAGTCCAAGGCCGGCTCCCCATCTCCCCAGGGCTCTGGGTCGAGAAAACGTCGCCCGTCTACGTCGAGGGACCTGCATAGGCCGCCGTCGAACACAGAGACATTGTCATCGTTGCTGTCTTCGGCGTCGACGTCGAGCTCTCTGCGTCGACAGGATCGGCGTCGCCGCTCGCCGCGAAGCGATACCGTCGATCGCCGTCAAGACACAAGGCTTCATCGTCGTCGAGGGGATCCTCGTCGTCGAGCCCGCCGTCGACTCAAAAGCACTCGCCGGCGAGACGGAGGCGTTCGCCGTCGAGGCGTAGGAGGTCGAGGTCGACGTCGAGACACTCCAAGGCGACGTCGAGGCAGTCGCCGTCGAGGCGCAAGAGATCGCCGTCAAGACGCAGAGGGTCGTCGTCAAGATGGTCCGGGTCGACGTCGAGACACGGCAGCCGTTTGACGCCGAAGAGGAGGAGACGGTCGACGCCGAAGGGTCGCTCGACGTCGAGGGGCCGACGGTCGACGCCTGAACACCGGCCAGCGGCGTCGAAGGATCGTACTACGCGGCCTAGGGCTGTGGGGGGCTCCCCTCAGCCCGGGAAGGATGGTGGGTCACCAGGATCGGTGTACTCGGAGGTGTATACTCCAAAGAAGTCTGTTCCACCTCCTCCTTCGTTACCTAGAGGCCCGCATCCGAGGACTCCTACCCCTCCTCCTTTGCCTCCTCTGCCTGAAAAGCCTCCACCGGTTCCGCCGAGGTCAGTCTCGTTGCCCGATCTCCCGACCCCTCCCAAGAAGACTCCTAAATCTAAGGAACCACGTAAGCCCAAGTCGGCCACCCCGGAGAAGCCGGTGGACCGGCCGAGGCCCAGGAGATCGAAGTCTCGCTCCAGACGAAGGGAACGATCAAGGAGCAGGCACAGGTCCTCCACCCGTTCCAGACGGCACCATAGGAGACATAGATCCAGGACCGATTCGTCTTCTAGGACCCGCTTCTATTCCCCTACTTTTTCCGATTCCCCGGAGACTAGGGTGTCTCCTATCGATGACATCGGTACATTCCAGGAGGTTCTCCTGAGGGGGGCCGCGAAGTTGGGTATCACAGTGACGGCTCCTACACCTACGACGTCCGTGATATTCGAGACTTTGCACAAGAAGCACCTGTCTCGCCCTCTTTTGCCCTTGGTTCCGGGACTGGTTGAACCGGCACAAGAACTATTTCTTACACCTGCGGTGGTGAAGGCCGCCCCGCCTAGACTTTTGAAAAAGTACAGGGCACCGGACTCAGACCCTGCCTTCCTGAGGATGGACCAGTCCCCGACTCAGTGATAGTTACGGCGGCCAGAAAACAGCATTCTACCTCCCCGTCCTCCCCCGTGCCTCCAGACAAGGAGAGCCGCTGGATTGATTCGGCGGGAAGGAAGGCATGTGGGACTTCTTCCACCACAATGAAGGCTTCCAGCGACTCGGCATTGCTGGGACGATATGACCGTGCGCTTTGGGATTCCATGGAGCAGTTCGCGGACCTTGTGCCGCGTGACAGGAGGGAGGACTTCATGGAAATTGTCAAGGAGGGGATGCTGGTCTCGAACCAGGCCATCAGTGCCGCGGCGGATATCTCCTTGTTAGCTGCACATGGCTACTGCCACGGTATCAACCAGCGCCGCCATGCATGGCTCAGGCTTACGTCTCTCAAGGCTGAGGCGCAACAGAGAGTGGCCAACCTGCCGTTTTCCAGGGGCACGCTCTTCGGAAAACACGCAGATGACGAGATGGCCCGTATGAAGGCCGAGGCAGAAGCCCTGACGGCGGTTGGCTTGGAGAAGCCCAAGGACAAGAAACCCTACCGCCAGTTCCAACGGCGGTTCGGCTCGCAAGGGAAAGGAAGAGGACAGTCTTCGGGACAACAGCAGCAGCAACAACAGCAGCAGTTCCGAAGACCTTTCCAAAAACGTCAGAGGGGTAGAGGTGGACAGCAGCCCTCTACCGCGAACAAGGGCCCGGCCGGGTCTCGACCCTGAGCGGTTACTTCCCCGTCATCCGTTACCCACTCCGGTGGGGGGAAGCGTTCAATTTTTTCTGGCAGAGTGGAGAAAAATTACTCAGGACAAGTGGGTGCTGAATATTGTTTGCAATGGATACAGTCTTCGGTTCATCAGCCCTCCTCCAGCGATCCCTCCGGTCAGCTCGCAGTATCAACTACGCGAGCTCCAGGCGGAGGCCGATGTCCTGTTAAGGAAAAGGGCGATAGAAGACGTACCTCTGTCTCAAAGAGGAAGAGGTCTGTACTCCCGGTTCTTTCTGGTTCGCAAAAAGGACAAGAACGAGTTCAGGCCCATTCTGGACTTGCGGCAGGCAAATAAGTGGATTCGCAGAGAAAAGTTTCGCATGCTGTCGTTGCATCAGATTTATCCTCAGTTGCAACAGGGGGACTGGCTTTGTGCCATAGACCTACAAGATGCGTACTTCCACGTGCCCATCGCGCACAAGCACAGGAAGTTTCTGCGATTTCAAGTCGGCACCAATCATTACCAATACACGGTGCTGCCTTTCGGACTGAAATCTGCACCCAGGACATTCTCGAAGTGCATGGCAGTGGTAGCGGCACACCTAAGGAAAGGCAAGGTGTTTGTCTACCCGTACCTGGACGATTGGTTGATCAAGGCCTCCTCCTTCTCAGAAGCCCAAGCGGACTTCCGGAAGACGTGCGTTCTCTTGAACAAGTTGGGGTTGCACGTCAACATGTCCAAGTCTGTCCCAATCCCGGTCCAATGTATTCAATACTTGGGGGCCACCATCAATACGCTGTCAGCAAGCGTGTCTCCTTCGGAGGAGCGACGGAGATCGATCCTTCGGAAGGCTCAGGCTCTTATGACCGCTCTACAACAGTGAGGACGGTGTCTTCTCTACTGGGGTCGATGGCCTCTTGTATCTTCCTCACTCCTCATGCACGACTACACATGAGACCTCTGCAGGAGTGCTTGGAGGACCAATGGGACCAGAGGAGAGGATCTTGGGACGACAAGATACGACTGTCTCTGCATGCTCTTCAGTCTCTGACGTGGTGGTGTTCAGCGGAGAATCTCCTCAGAGGAGTTCCCTTCCACAAGGACATTCCTACTCAGACGATCGTGACGGATGCTTCTCTCCAGGGCTGGGGAGCGCATTCGGGGGACTTACAGATCCAAGGCACGTGGTCTCAGATGGAGTCCACGTATCACATCAATTTCCTGGAACTCAGAGCTGTTCACTTGGCGCTGAAGGCCTTTCATCCGTCCTTCCGGACCAACTCTCTGCTTGTACAGACGGACAATACGACCACGATGTATTACCTCAACAAGCAGGGGGGGTCGAGATCGCGCACCCTGTCTCGGGAGGCGCAGACGATCTGGCTCTGGCTTCTGGCAAGAGGATTGACGATAACGGCTACCCATCTGCCAGGTGTACAAAATGTTCAGGCGGACGCACTGAGCAGGCTGCTTCAGGAAAACCACGAGTGGGTCATAAACGACGACGTACTAGGAGAAGTCTTCGCAAGGTGGGGGACTCCAGACGTAGATCTGTTCGCCACCGCCGAAAACAGCAAATGCCGAGACTTCGCCTCCAGGTACTATCAGCAAGGGATGCTGGGGAATGCACTCTGGATCAACTGTTCGAACAGCTTTGTTTACGCTTTTCCGCCCATCCCACTGATTCCGGCGGTGCTCATCAAGCTGTCCCGGTCCAGGGCACGAATGATCCTGATTGCCCCGGAATGGCCCAGACAGTGGTGGTTCACGGACTTTCTACACCGGTCCCTCCTTCCACACATACGGTTGCCGTGCAGGCCGGACCTTCTCACGAAGTTCGGGGGGCAGATGGTGCACCCCAACCTCTCATCCTTGAGTTTGGCGGCATGGCTCCTGAGGTAGTGCAATATGGCCATTTGAATCTACCAGAAGATTGCATGGACATACTGAAGGAGTCCAAGAGGCCCTCCACTCGGACGTCCTACGCTTACAAGTGGAAGAGGTTTTGTGTCTGGTGTGTGTCCAGGAACTTTGATCCTACGGCGTGCAAGGAAGATGTCATCCTTCCCTACCTTCTACATTTGGCGCGATCTGGCCTTAATGTTCACTCTATTAGAGTTCATCTCACTGCATTGACTGCCTACAGGAAAAGCCCTTCACAGACTTCCTTCTTTCAGATCCCTGTGATCAAAGACTTTTTGGAAGGCTTGAAGAAAGTGTTTCCTCCTGTCAGGCTTCCTTCGCCTTCATGGGAATTGAATGTGGTGCTGTCCAGTTTGATGAAGGAGCCTTTTGAACCCATTCATAAGGCTTCGTTGCAGCACCTGTCCTGGAAGGCGGTGTTCCTCGTGGCCATTACATCGGCCCGCAGGGTGAGTGAAATTCAGGCGCTGTGTTGTAATGAACCTTATACTGTATTTCATGCTGCTAAGGTTGTTATGCGTACTCACCCTAAATTTCTTCCCAAGGTTACAACCAAACTATAACTTTGCCTACGTTTTTTCAGAATCCTTCATCTCCAGCGGAAAGGTCATTACATTCCCTGGATGTTCGAAGGGTGTTGAAATTTTATCTGGATAAGATTAAAGATATTCGTAGGTCAGACCAATTGTTTATCAATTGCGGATCAGTCAGGACGGGTCTTGCGACCTCTAAGCAGTCCATTTCTAGGTGGATTGTGTCCTGCATACAACTATGTTACCAGAAAGCTAATAAGACCTTAGGGGGTAAGCCTAAGGCTCATTCCACCAGGGGCAAGGCTGCCACGACAGCATTGCTCCGTAATGTACCGATTGCAGAAATTTGCAAGGCCGCCACTTGGAAGTCGGTTCATACCTTTGCTAAGCATTACTGTCTGGACGCTGATGCCAGAGCAGATGCTCAGGTTGGACAGGCTTCGCTGCGGAATTTGTTCGCACAATAGTGGTGTTGGTTTTCTTTTCTCCACCGCCGCTTTGGTGTGGGGATGGGCTTGCCATTCTATTCACTAGATTATGACTATACACAGAGATCAGATTTTGAACAAAAGAAGGGGGTTCCCCGTGGGTAACTTAGAGATATAGGCAGGCCATAGGGGGGAAAACAACTGTGAATAGAACAAAAGAAAACACCCTGCCTAGGGATATAATGGCCCTAACTGAAGGGTCCAACAGGTATATAAGAAGGGGTGATTAACCTAGAAGTTGACACTGCACACAACAAACACAAGGTCAATCCAAGTAGACTCTACAGAACATATTAGAAATATATATGTTTTTATTTCTTTTGAGGTAACAAAGATATAAAAAGTGAATTGTACTTTAGTTTCACGTGATACATTTAGAGCATAAAAAAAGACATACACTGATATGGGGACAGCAGCGGAAGGGGAAATAGGACTACATTAAGACCTACCCAGTACCAGCCACACTTCAAACACACTATCACACTTGCTTCTATGTATTCTCACTCTACCTCATATTCTACCATTCAACTTTCATTCTTCCATTCATTCTTCTAATCCTGGCGTGTGCAACACATAGATGGTCAGTATGTTGCATGGATCGGGATTTAATCCAGGCAGATGACTTTTACTACGGGTCCTGATGTAATTAGGACAAAGAACCGTATTCCTGGAGACACAAGCCGACGCTCGTTTCGGTGACAGGCCGATGAGGCCACACCTTCGTCAGGGCTAGGGGCAGTATACTGGGAGGGACACAAGTATAAAATCTGTATATTTTTCTATTAAGGGGAAAAATAGGCGTTTGATTGGATCTGCTGCACTGGGAGGCTAATATTTTTAATTTTCATTGACTGGACTCCAGAGATATTGATCCTGAAATGTCTTGAGATAATGAGATCAAGAGATAATAGGAACCGGCTAAATTTTCAGGCACAGGGGGGTAATAATTTCCAGACCACTCCCTGGGTATGTCACTAAACAAAAGGCTATATCCAGCGAATTTCTGTTCGAGAGCAGGACGATTTGAGAGGCAATATACGGGTTTCTATATTTCCGATGGTTTCAGGCGGCACGCGGCTATCAGTCAAAGTTTCGGGAAAGCCGGTGCGCACATCAGTGCTGTGTTTTCTACCGCACCGAAGGACGGGTCACTCAAAGTCCTTCCAAGAATAAACAAGCGTTTTTCAATGGAGTTCCGCCGACTTCTCCACTCGGCCTACTGCCACGAAGCAAGACGGGTCGATGAAGTGCCTTCAAAACGAGGACCGTCTTCTTCAGATGGGGTTCCGCCGACTGCACCAGTCGGCCTACTACGGGAGACTGGATTCTCGTGGTTATACACAGAGATCCCCTACTACAGAAGGAGTAGTTTCTTTTCTGTAACTCCAGTTCTGTAGTAGGGGTATCTCTGTTATAGTCATAAGCGCCCGCCCTCCTCCCCGGTGGAGAGATGTTCATGTAAAGAATGCTACAGGTCGGGCGTGTTACGCCTTCAAAAAGAACTGAAAGTAAGAGAGACCTGCAAGGCATTCTGGGATACTATGAAGTTCTGGAAAGTTCTCTTAAAGGCACAGTATCCTATTCTGAGCCACATAATGGCAGCCTATGGGGCTTGTCTGTCCATACCTTCCTCTCTATCTTCCAGAGGGGTTTGTACTGAAGACAAAGGAAATCTGGACAGGCTTTGCTGTTTTTGTGGATTTTTTGTGGAATTTCTAGCTGAAGTACTGGACAGTGTAGCCTTTTATAGGCTGCATTATATGTCTTTAAATTCTCTCTTAAGTGTCTGTGCAGTTCTGCATTTTTTTGACACTTTAGAGATTGTTTTTGATTGCTCCGGGGTCCACGCACATGGGCGGGACTATTCCCTAGATTATGACTATAACAGAGATACCCCTACTACAGAACTGGAGTTACAGAAAAGAAACTACTCCTTACCACCTATACCACTTCTGCTCAATCAATTAGGGGTTTATATAGCATGCTTCTCACCCGTGAGGGTCTCAAAATGCTGGGGGTGGGGGGAGCGGTTCTGGCTCACTGGAAGAGCCTGGGCTTGAGGTCCTTCCTGAACGTGTGCTGGGTCGGGGAGCATCTGATGTTCACAGGTAGCTTGCTCCAGGTCCTGCCTGCAATGTAGGAGAAAGCTCTCCCGCCAGTTCTGTTTCTGCTGGGTACTTCTGCCAGGGCGAGGTCGGCGGAGCGGAGGTTCCTCTGGGGTACGATGAAAGACACTCGCGCGTTAAGACACTGGTGTAACAAAAATTGAGGGGGCCTCTCTGCACGGTACAAAGAGGGGCCCCCTCCAGGCTCAATCAGGAGCTCTCTGGCAAGAGTGCAGTGCAGAGGGGCCCCCTGGAGCTTGGGGGGGGGGGGTCCTGTGTTACGCCCCTTTGTTGAGGTATTTGTGTTTGATGTTGTTGAGGGATTTGTAGGTGTGGGTGAGGAGTTTGAAGGTGGCCCTCTTCTCGATGGGGAGCCAGTGGAGGCCTCGTAGGTGTTAGGTCATGTGTTTGTGCCGCGGTGTCCCGAGGACGAGTCCAGCTGCGACCTTCTCTGAGTTGAGCTTCAAGCTGCCACGTTTTTCATTCCTTCCTGGAAGCAGGGTCTGGTGTCTTCAGGATTCTTTGCGAGTGAGAGGATGAGCTGGGTGTTGTCTGCTTAGGATACATCACTGATCCCATGTTGTCTGATGATAGCGGCGAGGGGGGCTATGTAGATGTTGAAGATCGTGGGGCTGAGTGAAGATTCCTGGGGTACTCCACAGTTGATTTCTGTGGGTTCGGGGAGGAAGGGAGGGAGTTGAATCCTCTGGGTTCTGCCAGAGAGGAAGGATTGGATCCAGTCTAGGGTGGCTCCTTGTACCCCAGCGTCGTGAAGTCTGGCAACAGTGTGCGATGTGAAACGGTGTCGAAGGCTGCGGAGAGGTCTAGAAGGATGAGGGCTGCAGTGTGTCCCTGGTCTAGTGGTATGTGGATGTCATCAGTGGCAGCGAGAAGGGCGATCTCAGTGCTGTGGTTGCTGCAGAATCCAGACTGAGAGGCGTCTAGGATGGAGTTCTCTTCGATGAAGGTGGTCAGCTGGGCGTTTACGAGTCTCTCTGTGACTTTGGCTGCAAAGGGGAGGACAGAGATGGGCTGGTAGTTTTTCAGGTCCTTTGGGTCGGCTGTTGGTTTCTTGAGGAGGGATTTAACCTCCGCTTGTTTCCTGTCGTCTGGGCAGATGCCGGTTCTGAGGGAGGCGTTGATGGTACGTCCTAGTTTGAATGCAATGGCAGTGGCGGCCCTGTGTAATATGTGCGGTAGGCAGGACTCCGTTGGGGCTCCTGAGTGTGTTTTCTTCGTGGTCGCGGTGATTAGTTCGACAGTAGCGGGATCCCAGGATGTGATGGTAGGCTTATCGGGTGTGAGGGGGTGGTGTCCGGCGCTGGTTCGCTGAAGTTGTCGTAGAGGACTTTGAAGTAAGAGCTGAGCTAATCGCAGAGTTCCTGAGAATGCGTGACGTCCTTGGCTTCGCAGGTGGGTTTTGCAACTTTGTCTTTTATGAAGGTCTGTTTGGTGTCTTATGCGCTGGTGGTATTCCTTCAGGGCGCTCTTGTGTTTGTTCTGTGCTTCCGTGGTTTTCTGGTTTTTCTAGGTGTACTCTAGGCATCTGCAGGAGCTTCTGGCTTCTTGAAGTTGTGTGGTGAACCAGGCTGCCTTCAGAGGCCGTTGCTTGGCGGGAGGCGGTGGGGTGCGAGCCACTTGGCGGTAGGGTGAGACCCAGCACTGAAGTTCCTTGGCTGCGGAGTTGGTTTAGGTTGTGACGCTCGGGGGTTTTGAAGGAGGTGGTGATGAGGAGTTCCTCAGTGACCTTGCTCCAGTTACACCGCGGCGGGCGTGAGAGGGCTTTGGTGTGGTGGTGGTGTTGAAGGTGAAGTGGACGCAGTGGTGGTCCATCCAGATGGGCAGGGTGGTGTGGCTGAAGCAGATGTTAGTTCCTCCCACAAAGATGTGGTTGAGGGTTTGACCCGTTCTGTGGGTGGGCGTGTCGATCAGCTGCTTCAGTCCTAGGTTGGTGAGGTTGTCGAGGAGAGTGGTGGAGTCGAGATGGAAGTTCAGGTCACTGAGTAGAATGTAGTCTGTTGAGGTGAAGGCGTGGGGTGCGGTGAGCTCGGCTATGGTAGTTGCGGGCTGGGTGCGGGGTCCTGGCGATCTGTAGATGAGGATGTCACGTAGCGTGGTCCTGGGGGTGGTCTTGATCTGGAAGTGAAGGTGTTCTATGTTGGAGTGGGGATCACTCTTGCTGGATGTGGCAAGTCGGAGGGGGGTTTTGTGTGCGATGGCGAGTCCTCCTCCTGGGCGGTGCAGGCGATCCATTCTCTGGATCTTCTAGTTGTCGGGTATGGCAGCGGTGATGTCGGGGCCAGAGGTGGCGATGGTCCAGGTTTCGGTAAAGAAGGCGACGTGGGGCGAAACGGTGTCCCGGATTTCTACGGCATGTCAGTGCAGGGAGCGCACGTTGAGAAGGATGCAAGTCAGGGTTTCGGTGGTGCATCGATCAGGCGGGCCTTCGGAGGTCGTGGGAGCTTTGTCGATGGTGAAGGAATTGCGGCAGGGTCTGCACGAGAACTGCCCCTGGGTGGAGTTTGGCGAGGCTCTTGGTTAGTCTTCATATCTTCCGGGATTGAGTGCGTGGAGGATGGTTGATTCGTAGAAGTGGGGTCTAGGAGAACCAGGTTTCCCGGTCGCTCAGAGTGCTGAAGGTCAAGCGCGACCGGACCCAAGTAATTCTTGTGGCTCCGGACTGGGCACGAAGAGTCTGGTATCCCGAGCTCTTGAACATGGCCATCGATCCTCCGATGTGACTGCCTCTTCGGGAGGATCTTCTGTTTCAGCAGCAGGGGACGGTCCTCCACCCGAACTTGTCCAGCCTTCACCTCCTTGCCTCCTTGCGTGGAGATTGATCAGTGACAGTTGACAGCTTTCGACCTTCCTCCCAAAGTCTGTAACGTTATCTTGGCAGCCAGGCATCCCTTCATCAAAACACTATACGCCTGTAGATGGAACAAATTTGTGGCATGGTGTGCAGCAGAGGCTGTGGATCCACTTTCTGCCCCTCTTTCAGTGGTTCTCTACTTCATTCTTTCTTTGGCCCAACAGGGTTCTGCTCTGGTCACTCTTAAAGGCTATCTTTCGGCCATTTCTCTTTTCAAGTCCGCTATTGTAAATCGGTTCCTTAAGGGCATTACTCACCTGTTTCCAATAAATGCGCCCTCATGCACCTGAAGGGAGTGGTAGCTGAAACTCTGTGTTGACATACATAAGTCCCACTCCAAGTCAGAGGGCCACTCGTAGGATTGATCCAGAGGTCGGTCCCACAATAAGTCCCACGGCTGCTCAAAGTCTAGTAAGTTGGAGACAAAAATGTATCATAGGCTCAGGAAAGCTAAACAGTACTCCACACTATCCTGCCATTTGAAATGAGGCAAGAAGGTACAAGGGTTTCAATTAAGACTATCCCCACAAGCATCTTTTGACTCTTCTGCATTCTGGCAGCTGTTCACGGTGTGCTCTGAATTTCCGCAGTCCCCATCGATATCTCAGCAAATGGCGATCTTCAAGGAGGCCATGCTGTATTTCTTTCAGATGCTCATGGCTCCCTCTAGTCTGCCTAAGAGCTTCACAGAGCCACTGGGTCCCCCTTTTGGACTTGTGCCAGCTCGCCCTACCCCGGTACCAACTGATACCTTGGGACCCATTTCCAGGACTGTACTCACATTGATTCAAACTTTCACCCCGTCACTATGTTGGTGCTGCTGCTTCTGACTTCACCAACCCCGGACCCAACTCCGACCTCGGTCTCCAAACCTGAGCTGACCTTGTCCCACATCGGGCCTCTGTCGTGCTACAATATTACAAAATTATGGTTAGTCATTATGCAACCAAACCCTGATCTTTGACCCCTGACCACTGTCAGTACTATTAGAGACTAGAGGACATATTTGGATCTGACTCTGATTCAATACTGGGTGTTCCAACATTGTCCCATGACCCTGATGATGAGGAGGAGGAGGTGGACAGCCTGCTCCCCCTTAACTATAATGGTCTGTATCTGGATTTAAAGAATCTCAGTGGGTTAGATATACCTTCAGAGACTTAGCTGGACCTAGGCCTCTTTTGCAGAAGTAGTGTGATGGGCAGCAAAAGTACTAGACATAAAAGTTAAACACAAAGGTCAACTGGAATGTCCAGATATATTTTTTTATGGAGGCCTCACTCACTTATCGTGACATGCTTCATCATCGGCGCCTATTCAAACCCTAGTGGGATGATACCATCAGGGCCGACTCAACCAAGATTGTGTTGAGAGTTCTTAAATTAGATTGGATAAGCAGGGATCCAGATGAAATGTTGCTATTAAAAATACCTACAGGTATACCCAAAGGGTTACTTTATTCGTCGAGTACCTGCAGTATGAATAAAAACTGTTCTAAGGGTTTTTTATCAAATGTAATCGTTCGATTGAACCTTTTGTAGAAGTGCCAACATCTTTCGGCCCATACGAAGAACCTGATTGGATCTGGGGCCTTCGTCAGGGCTAAACAAATATGTCTCTGCCTTCTAAGGCGTGCTCTACATGAGCACTGTTGAGGTCTAAGGCTCTCACCTGTCTTGTTACTTTTCTTTATAGGGATTCCTGAAAGAAAAAGCATTTGTAATTGTATCTTTTTGAACAGAGGTTAGATCTAAGGCTGTTTACTAATTGGTGCCGTGAGATACTAGTTATTGTTCACCCAGTGAGCATTGGGCACTGCCCCTATCTAAAATGGATCTCAAGTCTATGAGGGAATTTTTAGTGGGGTGTCTCCCTTGGTACATACCAGTAATGACTGTGATGATCCTAACTTCAAGGATATATATATATAAAAATATATATATATATATATATATATATACACATATACACATATATATATATATATATATATATATATATATACACATATATACATATATATATATATTGGGGGCCCACTAAAGGTTTTTTAATGCTTCATCAATGCTCAAACAAAGTGTATTCACAAAAGGGACTCGCCGCAAATAATGACTTCTTTTAAATCGGACTCAACATCCCAGCATGCAAAAGGCACTAAGCACAACCCACTGGGGGTAACGGCATGTATTTAAATTAACGAATTTGGAGCACCTGTGTGAGTATGCAGAGCAGCCCAGGAAGAAGAGGCTGTGTCCTCGAAACGCGTAGGCTGAAGAAAGGAAATTTTACTCTGGATGAAATTCCGGTCTCCTGTAAATAAAAGCCTGATGGTGACAGCTGCTGCGTGTGCATCTTTAAGCTTTCGGGCATTTGGAGGAAAATACATATATATATATATATATATATATATATATATATATATATATATATATATATATATATATATATATATCTATATATATACACGCATAAAAAAGATGGTATTGTTACACTTATCCAGTACTCATTCTTCATCTGAGTGAGAGACAAGAAAGCCATAAATCTTATTTGTCGAAAATAGATTACATTCATACTCTATGCTTACCCTTTGAGTTGCTTTTCTCCAGGTCATGCGTCCACTGGAGGGTGGTTCTGGCTTCTAGTCACACACTTATTGGATGGAGGAAACATTGTATTACAGGTCAATTACACGAGGACACGATGTAATCAAAAGTCGAATTGTTTCCCTCTCATTGTCCCAAGGCTCATTTATATATCCATGCATGTTTGTATTAGATTTCGTCTTTTCATTTTGTTTGCCAATTTTTGGAAGAAACAGGTGGTGCCGAGAATAGTGTGATCTGTATTAATCTCGGTGATAAATTAAAGATCCCACAAAGCCCAGTGTATCGATGTTTTATGAACCTGTATTTAGTCTGGATTTCCCCTTTGTTTAAAGAGGAGACAATATACTACATGGTGGGTCTATCGGATTTAGTGGATTTTTGCAGAGTAATTGGTGAATGGTTTCGTTCAGTCAGTTGTGTTAGTACTGGGTCACCCGATGGCATCACCGGCGCGACGTTTGTGTGGAGGATGGGAAATGTTGCTTTGTTGCTCCTGAGCTATCCAGAATTCAGACGAAGCTGGTCGCTCACAGCATGGAAGTACACACAAGAATGGCTAGTCTTGATTATCCTGACAGCTAAAAGACTTTCAGACGCACTTTTGATAGAGATCAAGACAATGGAAAACGGCCTAAAGACACAAACCACTTTAACCATGTCTAAGAAAATACTTGAGGTTAATAACAAAACCATTAATGAGCATAAAGAATACCTCACGCAGACCAAAATTAATAAGTTTCAGAAAGATCTAAAATGCTTCAGCTACGAAGGTGTTTTTTCCTACTCAAAAGCAGACCACCAACCAAAAATGTCTGCTGGATCAGATTTCTCAGACGCCTCTAGCAGGAGTTCAGAGAAATACTCCTATGATTCATCTGGAGGAAACTCCCTTCGTACCCCAAATGCAAGAAGGGGGTGGATGAATGCGTGGAAACAGAGCCTTCCACCCTCAAAAAATAACTTTCCAACCACATCCCTTTGGATGGGGTACGTACACCAAGCCCCCATTTCATCCTCCGCAATTCAGATACCTGTGGCAAACCTTCGAAGCTCCTTTTATATGAAGGGGTCCGTACCAAGGAAGAAGCAAGAGAAGAGGACAAAAAGTGCAATGGCAGATGTAACCACGAGAGAAATCGGATCAAGAACCTCAATAGAGCACAAGCAAAAACCAGTGGGAATGGTCAACTTGAGCCCAGTGACCTTCACAGAAGCCCAACTGAAGGTACTTAATAAGGGTCTGGGATTAATCCCAACCCCTCTCTTCAATCTAAGAACTGAGCTATCAGATTTTTCCGGGTGATATGCGTGTTGCTCTTTTTCAAGGACCAAATTCCCACACCATTGATTGAGACTGCAAACACCTGCCTAAAAAAAAAGTCTTATTTCAATCCCCCAAACCACACAATGCCTCCAGCTGTTTTAGCCTTCGAGAAATCAGTGACCCTTGATGACAGTGATGAGTGCCTTAATCTCTTGAATGATTCAAGAAACTACAAGAAATCCTCGAAGACATCCAATTTATGTTAAATGAGGCAAAAGAAAGGATTTGGATCACGAAAAAAAGCGAATTACCTCATAGATAATGAAGAGAAGTTAACCTACTTTTACATACTTCCTAATATCCACAAATCCCCCCCACACCTGGCAGACCCATTGGCTCAAGTATGGGTTTAATTTTAGAACCACTATAAAAGTTCACAGACTATTTCCTGAGACCCCTGGTAATAGGAATGCCTTCCTACATAAAAGATACAAAATATATCTTAATGAAGCTACAGGACCTTGATTTTGACCAGACAGCAGATGTCTTCGTCACTCTAGATGTGGAGGCACTCTACATGAGCATACCTCCAGAAGCCGCCCCACAGGTAAAGAAAACCCTTCTGAATGAAACTCCATCACTCTAACAAGCGTTGTCTTAGATTGTGCTCATATGGCCTTCACAAGGAATGATTTCCAATCTGAGGAATTCTACCTACAGGCTCACGGGACATCCATGGGCAGCTACATTTGATCCCAGCATTGCATACCTGTATGTCCATTATTTTGAAAAAAGATATCTACACCACCAAAAAATTCCTACAGTGGAAACATAGACCTGTGGAAGAGATATATAGAGGAGATACTGGGGATTTGGCGGGGTCAAAGACAATGGCTTGTGATTTCCATGGATTGGATCAACTCAATGCACAACTTCCTGAGATTCACCATGACTGCAAACAAGGAATCAATCACCTTCCTGGATCTAGTCTGAAAACAACTAATTGAAAACCGAAGTTTTCTACAAACTGACAGATATAATAATCTACTTAGAAATGATAGATTCCATCCTAAATCTCTTGGAGACAATTTACCAGTAGGCCGATTTCTCAGACACAGCTGTAC
Source organism: Lissotriton vulgaris (assembly GCF_964263255.1). NCBI lineage: Eukaryota > Metazoa > Chordata > Amphibia > Caudata > Salamandridae > Lissotriton > Lissotriton vulgaris. Next base: position 290,142,297 of record NC_141689.1, read on the forward strand.
AGAAAAATCCACCTCCAATAGCCGTGCTGCTTTACTATCAAACAAACTTGAGGATAAACTATACCCATGGAGCCTGATCAAAAAAGCCAACAAAAAAGTTTGAAATAACCAAAGAGAGACTCTCCTGGAGACATACAATAAACCAAAGAATGACAAATTAGTGTGTGTCGCCATCTATGGAATACATACCAACACAATGAAAAAGATAGTGTTATAACACTGGAGAACCTTGACATCAGCCTCATTGAACCTCGACAGACCTATGTTCGCAATTAGAAGAGGAAGAACACTCAAAGACATTATAGTACACACCAGACCAAAACATAAGGAGAACAATGCACAGACAATACGGTCATTGTGGAACACACCTGATGTTGTTGGCCATTACTCTTATGGCCAATGCAAATTCTGTCCACTGACAATAGCTACAAAAAATCTAAACCTTAGAATACATTCACTATGGGTCCTTAAGAAACTTACTAAGTCAATATCACTAGTGTAGTATACATCATCACATTCAAGTGTGGATTGATATATGTAGGGATGACTACGAGGAAAGTAAAACTACGCATAAATGAACTTTCCGATGAGAAAAAACCCCAAAACAATCACAAAGTTGATGCACCACTTTTTGAAAGCAGACCACACAGAAAATGACTTCACCTGGTCCATAATCGAAAAACGACCACAATCAGCCAATGAGCAACAGTTACTAAGAAATGAACAAAGATGGATCTATAGATTATCCAGCAAGACACAAGGAGTAAATGAAGAAATCCAATGGTCACAACTTTCCTAAGCAGATTACTCATTGAATCTTAACTGATACCTATTTGTGTCCATAGGCCAAACTAACCATCCCTTCCAATTGGGGTCTGATGAATTGTATGAAATGTCATGCATGATGGCATCTAACATACCCTCACTGAGTTCGGTATAATTCTGCCATCTGTCAAAGTGTGAAAGCGAGGGAATGTGAGGTGTGTTCAAGTCCTTGATCTTGGATAACCCAAGACACAAAGTCTGTTGCACAGTGTCATTCAGGAAAAATAATCTGCTGTGGTATGAGGCACGCTCTAAATAATGCCACTGTTTCCTGAACCTGCCATTCCTTAGTGCCCCAGACTGATTTTATGTCTATATTGTCTTTCCATAAGTCGAAACCCTGCACAGACAGTTGAGAAATAAAGGATGCAGAGTATAACTGTTTCTTGTTAGTAAGCATATTTTCTTCACAGATGTAGGTGCAAGCTTATAATAATATGAGCATGGATCTGATGTATTAAACCCATAATAATAAGAAAACTTTTGTGCAAACGTTTGTGAACTACCTTTTGGTGGGTGTAGGGCAATGTTCCTATTGGTGGTATGTGAAAACATTACGTGGGGTACATGCTTTATCCAAAAAATGATGACTGTCATGTTGGTAACAATACATGGTGTCAAAATCAGATGTATCATCATACATTTCATTTTTCAAAAATGCAGCAGATTGTTCTAAATCAGACTGCCTAATATTTACAGTTTCAAAATCCCAATAGTCAGAGAATGTACTGAGGGTAATGCATCATACATAACCCTATCCCAAACTATTCCTTCAGGAACAGGAACTGCTGTAATGTTCACAAAGGACAGGTCTCTATTCATGATTAGATGACGTATGTGGTTTCAGGACCAAGTCAACATATGATACTGCGTAGCGTTCTGGGAGATTATTTCCATTCACGGGCAAGAAAAAGATAATCACTAACCCTATCCAGAGGACTAAGAACAGCATACCAAGTGCTATCCAGAGCTGTAGCCAGGGTGAAAAAAGGTAAGTCTTTTTTAGCCATAGGTAGAAATCATAACTGGATACTGGAGCTGGTGGTGTCTCAGGTTCACTTGGACCCAGAGAGAAGGTGTCAAAATCGATGAAATAGTCAGCAGGTTATGCTGAACTGACAGATGACTCGTTTTGAGGCATATTCACATAGATGTCGGTATTAGGCTGAGTTTAAATCTATCTTTCATTTGTGCTTTGTTGTTCAATTTCAAGGGCACGAGTTCCATCCATTTTTGGCAACTCCATTACTTCGTGTAGAAGACCATTCAAATGTTATTAGTCTTACTGTTTGAACCTCCTGTATGGCAGCGAGAGGAGATCAGCAGCTACCCAGGAGCCCACAATGCCTGCTAGTCAGTATCGGCCACATATTGTGGTTTGATCAGATCAAAGAAGGCAAATCTCTTTTCCTTCTTTCAGGCAAGAGGCGGAAGTAGTACTGTTCTTGTTCCTTCAACAGCCAGGACAGGTACAGCGGTTCTGTAAGATGGCCCAAATTCTTTCTTGTCCACAATCTATTCTCTGACCAGATCCCTGACTTTTGGGACCCTGGCCGGTGGCAGTGCGTTTTACTTGTACGTTGCTTCGTGGTGCCTGGAATTCATTGTGTTCCTGTAAAACAGCCAAACTGGATGTCAAATGTTTTTTCATCCCCCACTGTTCTGCCACAATCGAGGTTGGTACCCACATTCTTGTCCCAAATAGGACCTCATATGGAGTGCGACCTCCTAGAGAACTTCTTGGCATGTTATTAAGTGCCCTCTGGACCCCATATAGGTGATTGACCCAACTACCACCCAAGCCTAATACACTTGCTGTTAAGGATTTTCAGAGCCTCACCTGCAGCCCCCTGGTACTCTGACGAATTACGTCAACAAAAATCCCTCTGTAAAATACTGGAAAGACGTTGGAGATCTGGATATACTGCAGAAAGCAAACTAGAGTACCGCAATGCCCTTAAAGAGTATCGAAAACAGATCATGAAGCATAAAAGAGGTTTCCTAGCAGAGAAGATCAACAAAGCTAGCAATGCCCCGCGAGAAATCTGCTCTATTGTCAGATCTTTCATCGATCCTCAGGCCTTGATTCAACAACAGCCCGCCTCCCAAGAACTCTGTTCTCAGCTGTCCGAATACTTTGAGGATAAGATCACCCAGATCCAGGCCTCATTCCATACCAACGTGAATACTAATCCAAAAGGTGAATTTAACTGATATTACTGGTCCTATCCTCACTGATTTCGCAGCGATATCTGAAGAGGCCTCCTTACAGGAACTACTCAGATGCAGGTCAGGATCCCCAGGGGATCCCTGGCCAGTAAAACAATTTAAAGCCTTGGCTCCTTTCCTTAACCCTTATCTCAACCCTATATGGAATGCATCCCTAAGTATGGGTTGCTATCCGGAAGTATGGAAACAGGCTTTCCTTGTTCCCATTCCAAAAAAGGCCAACTCTGACCCTGGAAATCCAGCTAACTATAGACCGATATCCCTCCCCCCGGCCCCAGCCAAGATACTCGAACGGCTTGCCCATCAGCAAATCGCGAGTTTCATCGAGACCCACGGCCTTTTTCATGACTCCCAACATGGCTTCCGCAAAGGATATAGTACTGAGTTGGCCCTTAGAGAGATGGCGGACTCTGTCCGATGGGCACAGGACCGAGGATCCCGGGCGGTGTTGGTGCTGCTGGATTTTTCAGCAGCATTTGACACTGTCTCCCATCCAATTTTACTGGATCGACTGAAAGCCGTGGAAATCCAGGGCAATGTCCTTAAATGGATTAGCTCTTTTTTGTCAAACCGCACACAATTGGTTCACATTCCCCCTTTCACTTCCACTCCCAAGCCACTGAAATGGGGTGTCCCCCAGGGCTCCTCTCTGAGCCCTGTAATTTTCAATGTTTATTTTTCCCCGCTTGCTGACATGATTTCCAACACTGGCATAAAAACCACTTCTTACGCCGATGATATTCAACTGCTTTTTACTTTTGACAACCCATCCACTTTCACCTTTGATCCCCTCAAATCTTGTATCAGAGACATCGCTCACTGGATGGATCTTAACTCCCTGAGATTGAACGCAACTAAAACAGAAGTGCTTTTCTTCAATCAGCCTTCCCCTCTCAACTCTAACATCTGGTGGCCGGTAGATCTGAGTCAAGCTCCCACCCTTAAAGATTCACTTAGGAATCTTGGAGTACGCTAGGACCAACAGCTGTCACTGAACTGCCAAGTCCAATCAGTCTAAGCCGCTTGTTTCTCCAAGATTAAAATCCTAAAAACACTCTTCAATTACCTACCATGTGACAGTCGAAAGACAATAGTCCACGCGCTGATCATCTCCCACTTGGACTACGCGAATGGACTCTATTTAGGACTACCCACTGGCCTCTGTCACAAACTCCAAACGGTTCAAAATGCTGCAGCTCGCTTGATAGGTGGCCTTTCACGTAGTCAGCATATATCCCCATACCTCTGCGAACTGCATTGGCTACCCATGAGCAAACGCATTGAGTTTAAAGCTATGACACTAGCCTATCACTCTACTCAGGGTAACGGATCTGCTCATCTCAGATCAATTCTCCGCCCTTACTGCAATTCTCGCTCACTTCGCTCCAACTCTCAATGTCTACTGGTCACGCCAAGATTTAAAAAATCTCGCTCTGGAGGAAGAACCTTTGAACTAGGCGCCGCCCAGCGATAGAACAAGCTGCCTCTCAATTTACGCATGAGTAAGACTGAATCAGAATTCCATCACGCTCTGAAAACTTTTCTTTTCTGTCGGTAACCGCCCATCTCTGGTTCCTCCCTGAGATCTCCAATCAATCAGCGCCAGGACACCCCGTTGGGGTAGCTGAGCGCTTTACAAAAGACACAAAATAAATAAAATAAATAAGGATTGCTTTAAGTCGCTGTTTTTCTTCTCCACAATCGAATTTCCCTTGAGATGATACGGAGATGAGTACCACAATGCAACACCCAAACTTCCCATGGCTTCCTTGTAAGCCTGAGAGCTAAACATGGGGCCATGGTCAGAATGTAATGTGCCAATTTCTTATGTCACAAGATATACCTGTAAGCCCCATCAGATTGGTCCAAATAGACACAAGCAAGAGGTCTGACTGAAATCAGTAATGGTGTTTGTGGTGGACGTGCTACGCTGGAACCCTTCATCTGCTGACAAATGTCACACTTTAGGACAAATGCATTTGTCTGTTTGGTTAAACCTGTCCACCAGTAGCGGTGTTTCAATAGTGAAACTGTCGCAGTAATCCCTGTGTGTGCTGAACCCAGACCCTTGTGTGCAGCTAGAATTAAACATAATCTGCGATCCATGTTGGGTATTACTCTATCCCCCACTCCTGGATTTGAGCATAAGGAATATTTTACGCATCTAACTTATAGGAGTACTTGAGTGGAAAGCCTTTCGGAACGGCTGAGCTGTTTTTGCATGAAGCAATGACAGCTACCATTATGTCTCAGTCTACTCCTGTGCAAGAACGAGTATTTACAGCTACAGAAGCAGTTCACACTGTTGCCTTGGCGGCTTGATCAGCCAATGAATTCCCTTTAACGTTCACGCCAACACATTGATGACTCTGTGTATGAATCACGGCAAGCCTTTTTTCAGCTAAGCCACTTGTTCTCAAAGCAACTTGTGCTTTATTGTGCAACCTTTTGAATCTCTAAAAGCATTCTGACCCCAATAGTGAAGATATTTACACTGCCATTTAGGGAAATCTATAGACTTGAATTTATACATATTACAAGGAGTGAGAAACAATTTATTGTAGAAAAAAAATAAAGTCTGCGTAATGCTAGCAGAACGTGACGAGGTGTGAATTTTTGCCCAGAGGGAATCCCATGTGCTTAAAGGGAGAGTGAGGGCTAGATCCTGTTCCCAAATAAGTTCTAATTTGGATTTGGTCCTAACCTGCAGAGAGCGAGAAAGTATTCTATATAGTAGTAGCTTTGAACTGGGTGGGAAAATCGATAGAGGTAGGGAGAGTTTGGTCAGGTGTGGGTGGATCCTGAAGAGAAAGGCGAATAAAAGAGTCTTTGAGAAGAGGATAATGAAGGCGGGAGAAGAGGAGACGTTATAGGAGGTTTGGAGATCTGAAAAATCCATTAAAAAAAGCCATCTTTCATCAAATGCTGAGGCCTAATAATACCTTTATCAATCCATTCTTTCCAAAATAGAGAACGTTTATTAATCTTAATGTTTTTATGATACCAAATTGGAGTGCGTAAAAAAGAAACAGCAGAAGGTAGGTGAAAGTGCAACAAAGAGGTAGTTATTGTTTTGCAATGGGTAAAAATAGGCGATGAGAAGCGTTGTGGAGGTCTGGACAGACATACAGCAAAAAAGAAAAGAAAAAGGAAAATATTGAGCCTGTTCCAATGAGCTCCATGCTGTTAAAGGCAGCTCTGAAGTCTCAGATAGGGAAGTCCAAATTTGTTTAAGAGTAAAAGCTGAATGATAGCGGCAGATTTTGGGAAAATTGACACCATCCAAGTCTTTAGAAAACTGGAGTCGAGCCAGCGAAATTCTGGGTTTACGGTTGTTCCACAGAAAGTTAGAGAGGGAACTATTAATAACACGAAAAATTGAATTGGGAAGAGAAATAGGAAGCATACAGGAGTAAAAATTAATAAAAGGGAGGAGCATCATCTTAATAGTAGCTAATCTACCCCACCACAAAAGAAAGAGTGGTGACCAACCATCAGTCAAAGCGGACAGTTACATGAGGATGTCAGCAAGATTATTTTTTGATTGTTTCTTTGATGGTGTTAGCATAGAGGATACCAAGGCATTTAATATGTTTAGAATTCAAGTCAAAACCTGTATTAGAAAACATGAAGGGAAGCCAACATTTATTGAGGGGGAGGATCTCAGATTTATCAACATTAAGTTTATATCCAGAGACAACTGGATATTCCTGTAAAAGAGAAAAAAAGGCTGGCAAGGAAGTGGATGGGTTAGAAATGTACAAAAGAACGCCGGCTGCATAAGCCGTAAATTTAATGTCAAGTGACTTAATTTGAAAACCCGAATAATGGGGAAAACGTCTAATTGATTCTAAGAAGGGTTCTAATGCAAGGACAAAAAGAAGAGGGGAAAGGGGACATCCTTGTCTAGTCCCTCTAAGAAGAGGAAAATACCTAGACTGACAACCATTTACCCAAACAGAAGTAGATGGAGCTGAACATAAGAGTTGAATATATTGGAGGATAGGAGGGCAAAAACCATGCCATTTCAATTCCCCAAAGAGAAACTCCCAGTTAACTCTATCGAATGCTTTTTCAGCGTCTAATGTTATGGCAGCCAAGGGAGAATCTAATTTGGAGGCCAGATGGAGAATGTTACGAAAGGTACGAGAGTTGTCAGTAATGGAATGGCCTTTTACAAATCCAGATTGGTATATGTTAACAAGATCAGTGAGAACTTTATTGATACATATGGCAAGTAACTTTGCAAAGATTTTACAGTCTGTATTAATCAACGAGATCGGCCTATAATTTTTGCAAAGGGATGGATCCTTTTCTTTTTTAGGAATCAAGCATAGCCTGAGTAAAAGTACCCTGCGCTGCACCCGTGGTAAGAAAGTGATTGATTAAGGAGAGAAGGTGAGGGGTCAAAAGAGATTTCAATTGAAGAAAATAACGGACAGAGAAACCATCAGTGCCCGGAGCCTTATCCTTAGGTAGTATGGAGATCACATCAATAATTTCTTGTTCGGAGATGGGGGAGTTCATAGAAGAATTATGAACTTGATGTTCATGAGACTTAGGAAGTTGTTGAAAAAAAGAATCAATAAGATCGGGAGTAGGAGAGGAATCTGGGGTGTAAAGAGAGGTATAGAAATCAGTAAAGCAATCAAGAATTTTAGGATCAGAAAGATGTAAAGAACCCGAAGGGTCCTTGATAGCAACAATTTTAGTTTTTTGTTTTTTAATTTTAAGATAGTTAGCAAGAGATCTACCCGCTTTATTCCGCCCACCATACATTTTCACATTGAATTTAAGAAGGTTGTTACAGGCCGAATCCAAAGATTGTTTATTGTATTGCATCTTTGCTGCAATAAGTTTAGATAATGTGTCCGGGCACTTAGCGGAGAAATATTGATGTTCCAACAATTTAATTTGATGAAGATTTGAGGCGGATTCAGAGAAAGCTTTCTTCTTTTTCCTGGAGACAAAGTAAATAATAAAGGCTCTTGCGGAGGCCTTAAAAGCATCCCAAATTAAGTGAAATTGAGAAACAGAAGAGATATTCTGGAGAAAGAACTCTTGAGCAAATAATGAAAACTTTTCCAGAAATTGAGAGTCCAGGAGGAGAGAATTGTTAAAATGCCAACATCTAGATGAGTTCTGACACTAAGGAGTTAGGTCCTTAACCATGAAGTTAGCTGGACCATCAATTAAATGTGTACAAAAAAAAAGCCAACTTCACCTTACTTGACACCTTCTAATTGAGGAAAACAAACCAGTATTACTATATGGTCTGTTTGGTATATATACTTAATACCTTTTTGCTTTTTATTTCATTATATTCAAAAATGTTTAGGTACAAAAAAGACACTTAAATACATTCAACAATTCCAACATAAATTTTCAAAGCAAATTACATTCCACATTGCATATATAAACACCACATAAATTATATTACATATATAGACACCATATTCATTTTGATCAGCAATTAGACTCACATAAATGATATCTAACTAAACAAAGGACAAAGTGAACATTTAGATACTATTATTCAACAAGTAGCAAATTAGTGCATATTAAATTTGTCAAAGTCATTAAATGTACTGCAAATTAATGCATTCTTGATTCAAAAGCCGACGCGTTTCGAACCCATTCCTGTCACTTTATGGGTTCTCATCAGGGCTCTCTATTTTATTTATCTACAGGATATATGTAAAAAAGAAAAAATGAGATTCTATTTTAGTATTTGGATAGAATTCTTGTCAATCACCTGTCTACCATTCGCGGAATGACGAAACCAGTACCTGAATTCTTGCTGGTCGTATGCTCTAGTATTCACTTTCTAGATCGTGTGTTTCTTTATCTATAATGTAAAGTATCATTATCAGGATTTTTATTTTCTTTGAGAGCTCGGGAGTTCGTATGCAAAAGCATTGCTACACAGCCTACCTTTTACGATCTTTGTCTTTGCACCCTTATCGATTTTGTTCGTAATATTAACGATTACTGTGAAGAAATGGAAACATTTAATTTAATATAAGTTTTTCCCATTGGGTTTGTTTGTCTGCTAGTTCTCCCATAAAGGCGCTTTTAAAGGCATACCTTTTTTTTTGCTTCAGCGCCTTCATGCGCGGGGTGCTGCACGTCTCGGATTTATTTTATACAATGGAAGGAGTGGTCCTCGTGTTCCTACAAATTATTCAAAGACAAACGGGGGAGAGTTCTATCACCCGTGTGCACTCATTTTATATAAGTGTTTCCGCCTAACCGATTTAGAAGCAATGCGGACATACTTATATAAAATGAGTGCACACGGGTGAAAGAACTCTCCCCCGTTTGTCTTTGAATTTCCTTCGAAATTCAAAGATATCCTATCACATGTATGCGGATGATACGCAGATTTACATCAAGATAACATCCATGGATGACGTCAAGAGAATGAATGAAGCCTTAAAAATATCGTTACAATGGCTAGCAGATAATCATTTGAAGCTAAATGCACAAAAAACAGAATTTCTATTAATCACACCACCAAATAAACACACAGAAGGGAAAGAATGGTGCAATATGATCACAACGTTAAACTGCACCCCTATACTAGTTGGATCTGCAAAATCATTAGGAATCACACTTGATGAGAACCTAAACATGAAAGGCCACATCAAAGCTATGGCAAAAAGCGCACGCGATCACCTGAACTACATCAGAAAAATGAAACCATTCATATGTACGACGGATCTCAAAATGGCAGTACAATCACTAGTCATTTCAAGGATTGAATATGGATGTACAACGCTAGCAGGGCTCCCAAAAATTTCAACAGCACCACTAAAGGCATGTCTCCATGCAGCTGCAAGACTGATAACCGGATCGAGAAAATTTGACCACATATCACCACACCTGAAAGCATTAAACTGGCTACCTTACGAAGCCAGAATCCAGCTAAAAATGGCATGCATAACCCACAAAGCGCTACACCACAACACACTAAGTACCTGGCTCAGGAAATTAAAATCTCCGGAGGAAGCAGACCGGCCAGGAGTGCAAAGGAGCTGCTACTGAGACCAGCCATCTTCAAGAAGAAGAAATCGTACGACAGAGCATTCTCAGGAGCAGCACCAAGGATCTGGAGTTCACTTCCGCCAAGCAAAAGAAAAGGTACAGACACTACATCCTTCAAGAGGGAAACAAAAAGCTTCCTAATAAATAAGTTTCTTTCATAGGTCGGACCGAGGTCAAAAGAACACTTGGTAAAGGAGTGAAAACAAAAGCTACACAAACAATAAGCATTTGGGAATCATTGATTCTAGACCATTCATTTTAGCCATATTCAAACATATATAATATCTATTATATATTATATATATAAGTATTAATGTAAACATCGGAATAGGACATACCATGTATATACTTACTGTATAACGTCTAATGTATAATGTCTATCTATTGCTTTTGTATGTACCTACCTCTTTACATTGAACGAATTTACAAACTCTTGTCTATAACTACCTCACGTAATGTAAAGCGCTCTGATACCTAAGGGTCTTGTTCGCGCTATAGAAAACTTTAAATAAATAAATAAATAAATAATGTAATTTATGTGGTGTTTATATATGCAATGTGGAATGTAATTTGCTTTGAAAATTTATGTTGGAATTGTTGAATGTATTTAAGTGTCTTTTTTGTACCTAAACTTTTTTGAATATAATGAAATAAAAAGCAAAAAGGTATTAAGTAAATATACCAAACAGACCATATAGTAATACTGGTTTGTTTTCCTCAATTGGGAGGTGTCAAGTAAGGTGAAGTTGGCAATTTTTTTGTACACAACGTCTAGATGAGGGTATAGGGGAAGGATGATCTAAGTCCAGAATAATAGGGGCATGATCGGAAATAAGAATGGAGCCAATCTCAATATTATTCATAAATTGTAGTGTATGTTGGGTGAGGAAAATATAATCTATCCGGGAGTGGGATCTATGGGTGGGAGGAAAAAAGGAGTATTCCAGAAAATCCGGATGAGAGGTTCTCCAAGCATCAACTAAACCCCTTTTTGTGATTGCTTTGTGAAATGTTTTCTGCATCCTATTGGGGACATATTTAACTTGGGATTTACGATCCAAAAAAGGATCCATAAGCTGGTTACAGTCACCACCCACAATCAAATTGACAGAAACATGTGAGGAGAGAAGAATGGAAAAATCGGACCAAAAGGATGAGTCTGTACCATTGGGGCCATAAACATTACAAACGGAGAGAGGAGTATTATTCACAGTAACATCTAACAAAAGCCATCTACTATTGGTGTCTTTACATTCATGTTGTAAATGAACATTTAATGACTTATGGAAAAGAACCCCATTCTTATTAATATCGGCTGGGGAGCATAAGATGTCACCAACCCAATGTTTATGCAAGGTAGGCAAATCTTGTAGTCTGAGGTGTGATTCTTGTAACAAAGCAATTTGACATTTCAATTTAGCAATATGGGACAACACTCTCTGCTTCTTAACAAGATTACGCATACCTTTTCCATTCCATGAAATGATACAAAGGTTTTTCATAGATAAGATGAAAAAAGGGTAGGTAATTTCTAGATAAAGCAAGTAGAGGAAAAATGAACATTGAAGTATTAAGATACCAGGGTGAAAAAGAAAGAGAATAAAGCAAAAGAGAGAAGGAGAGAAGAATATATAATACCATAGTGGAAGAGTAAAGAGACAACAGAAAAAGTCAAAACAATGAAAGAACCAGGAAAAGAAAGAGGAAAGGGAGAAGAGAGAAAGAATGTAGGAGAGAAAGGACATTCGCCAGACTAGTGAAGAATAGAGAAAGGGATAAGAAACAAAAGAAGAAAAGGAGGAGAATACTTCCCCCATAAAACATATCGAGGAGAAGATGACAGAAATCCCTAAGACTTTAGTCCTAAAACCATGCAAGGAAACAGACATTGGAGTGAGAGAAGGGGGGCGGCGTAAAGCAAGACAGCCACACTTAAGAGGAACATAGAGTAAGAAGAAATTCTGACACAGAACGGGATGAGAAATTTAAGGAAATGAGAAAAAAAAGAGGTAGGGTATCTCATGTACTTATAGGGAAAAAACAACAATTAAAAAGCAACAATATAACCAAATAAAAAGGAGGTTACCATAAACACGAGTAAAACAGGTTCAAGAAAATGCAAAATTAGACAATACATACATGAGGACTACGTAGGTAGGGGGCAACTGCAGCCAGGTTGAACGAACAAACCTAGAGAACAGGTAAGGAAGAAACAAAAAAGATAATAAAAATTAATACACCTACAATGAAATATACGTAAAGAAGAACAGAACAAATATTTAAATAAAACACTTCAAAATACTGCTAAAAAACATAATGGTATAGCAATCATGTTTTGCTGAGTTCCATTAGTTCTCCCTTCTGAGAATGAATAAACATTCGTAGATCAGCTGGATCCTGAAAACTCAAGGTTCTTTCTTTGTACGTGACTTTGAAAAAACAGGGATGAATTAATCCGTAGTGTGCATTCATGGCTCGCAGGGCAGGCCGAAGATCAAGGAACTCCTTCCGTCGGTTAGCAGTTGACTTGGAGACATCTTAACTAAGAAAGACTTTGTGGCCCGACCATAGCAACTGTTTGTGTTGTTTTGCTGCATTGAGGATTGCCATGAGATCAAAGTAGAGAAGGAAATATGCAATTATTCCTCTGGGTTTTGAAGAAGATGCACCTTGGGGCCCAAGCCTGTGAGCCCTTTGGATATTGATATCTGTGGTTTTGGAGAGGCCAACAATTGGAAGAACTTGAGTTTTTAGGAAAGAAATCATGTCTGATCCTTCAGAATTTTCCGGAATACCATAAATACGAAGGTTGTTGCGTCTGTTGCGATTTTCCAAATCCTCTGTGGATTTTTTAAGTTGGTTAATTTCTGTAGTGGGGCTTTGAACTTTGGCCGCAACATCCTGGACGTCACTGATCTTCTGTTCGACGTCAAAGTCTGGAGTCGAGGCGAGACCACTTCTCTTCAATCCACTGAAGGGTGGCAGCAGTGTCAGACATGAAAGGCCTAATAAGTCGCAGTTCCTCCATAATATCTTCCAGTGTAAGAGGAAGTGGAGTTTTGGAAGGTGAAGGCGGGTCCTTTTTGAAGCGTTTGCCTGCACCAGCGTTTGCATCTTTACGTGATCCAGAAGAGGGCCCTTGGGGTTTATGTGAGCGATCCATCATCGTATTGAGGGAGAGGTTAAAACTGTTTTAGGCGAGGCAGAAGCAAACCTCAAAGATAAGGTAGTCAAATTAGACAAAACAGCCAGTTCCAACTATATATGTGAGAGGACGTGAGGTGCACACACTGTAAAAAAAAAAACGTATATTGCAGCGCGTAGAAAGTGGCATCTAAAATGGCGGCCGTTTCATGAGAGGCAATTCCACAAAGACAGAAATAGGCAGCATTTGTTAATCATTCCCCAGGAGAAAGCTGCATAAAAATGTTGGAAAAACAGGCAAGAAATATTGTAGCATCGCAGGAAGAAGAGAAAAAAAACTTTTTATTTTCTGTTCACCTCAACATATGCAGCTCAAAATGGCGGTTGCGGTAAACATAAAGATGCATAAATGCCGATAAAAGTCTGTTCAGACCATGACAAGGTCTGAAACTTACGCAGGACACTCTTGAAATGTTCCGATGCGGAAATCCATTGGAGGAAGGAAGCAAAGACCTCTGGAAATGATCCAGTAATCTACAAGCAGAGTTTGAAGATGAGGAGCTCCTCAGGTGGCGGCCATCTTGCACCGCCACTGCCGCGCGCCTCATCCCTACCCTTCTTAATGCTTCTACTGGGTACAGTAGGGAGCATATCTGCCACTTCGTTTTTTTCAACAGAAAGTGCAGCAATTATGTTGCTGGCGTCTAATTCCTTGCTTCTGTTTATAACTTAAGTTTAATTTTTAAATCACTTAATTCCTTTTCCAGGTTTTACTCCTTTGCAATTAAAGATGCAATATTTTTTGGAGCATGAGAACTTTTGTATTACCTTAATTTCCTAGCAGGCCAATTGCATCGGTTGTGAGTCGCAGTTGCATTTGAGCTTTGCTTGCACATGGCAAAATGAAATCTAAAATGTATTGCCACAAACTTCAGATGATGGAGAGTCCACTTTGGGCAATTGTCAACTGCATTCAGCCACATTTTCGTCTCCCATACAGACTAGACCCCCCCCCATGCAGTAAAATAGTCTGGTCATCCAACCTGATTCCCAAACGTTGCAGTTGCACATGTGGAAATTAAGCAGTGCCAGCTAGACTTGTCCTCTGAAGCTGAGTCACCATTATGGCTTTCAGGAACCTCTGCACAAAATCCATTTATGCAGGTTGCTGGAACAACTTTGATCAATGTTGTATCAGAAGAACTGAACACCTTTGTTTCACCTTTCCAATTATATGCTTCGCACTGTTGCTTGCCTAGCTAGGTCAAACAGTGGCTACAGCTAAAGATCATTGCCGGCTCCCCTTTCCATCGTTATCGCTCTTCTTGGCTACTCTTCATTGTTTAAATCACCATTAATAGCATGTTTTCTAAAAGGCTTACTTTGATTGCTTCTTCCAACTCCATTTATAGTTCCTCAGTGGGATTAGAATCTCATGTTTACTGATGGCATCCCATTTGAGACAATGCACAGTTGCCCGTTTCAACTTGACAGTCTGAAAACTGTATTCTTAGTGGTAATGACTTCAGCCTGCAGGGTCGGTAAACTTAATGCACATTTAGTTTGACCCGAGTAAGTATCCACCAGAAAAATAGTTACCATAGGCATGGTACTTTTTCTTTGTTTTTCTCCTAATTTATTTTTGGTAAGAAGCATGCCTACAGAAACAATGGTCTCAACAAAAGAGACCTTAGTGGAGATTGTGAATATCACTGAATCGTCGGTATTTGTGAGAGAGTGATGATTGAAACATTACAGCGTCTAAATGAGTGAATCCTATTAATCACATCAAACTGTTTTTAAACATATTTGACGGTAATACCTCCACGAGCGATTGAGCACTCGTCACCCAAGCAACATCAAAGGAATTGCCACTTCTAGCTAATAGTACACATTGGGAGGGGGAAGAAGTAGTAAAGGGTATGTGCCTAATTGGATCAAACCAGAATTTGGTCCACTTTATGGTCAGATGCCCCTGGTACCATTGAAAATGAAACAAAGTGGCCACCCCAATGTGGAGGAATGTAGGTGGCTTGTAAGAAAGTTATGGGGGCTTTTGGGCTCTTATGTCACAGATAGTTTACAAGAAACAGTCATTAAAGGCACATTTAAGGTCAGAAATGAGAAACTGAAGTAACTGACCGATTATGCAACCTAAAAATGAATACCTAGTTCCTATTACAATAACAAGTTCTCATGTACACTATAATTTAGGAGAGATTTGACGTGTGTAAGCCGGAATATATTGTGCTCCAATGCATGGCCAAGGGTAGACCAGCTGTGTTACGGATGAGCAATGTAATCATACACTGATATCACTAAAGCCCTTTGCAGGGCCAAGAACAGAACATCATAGCTTCAAATGAAACCCCTGTCTATGGTCCAGGGCTTGAGCTGCTTTCAGATACATAGCATGGACCCTAGGTAGAGGTGTGTCACATTGGCCATAACACAAAAATCCACCTAATTTCATGACACTAGCCTGACTCAATTTCTATTGGTCATACAGCAATTTATCACTGTGCTGTCTCCCCATGGCTGAGGGCAGTCATCGGATGATGTCACACATCACTGAAACCACTCTGCTGTCTAAATCTCTGCAAGCAATGCATGCTTTTGTAGCGAAAGCGCTGCCTCAAGCTTGTGAAATACTATCTAGAAAGATAGTAAAATTTCTTTCTGATGAAAATCCTTCAAATTACATCTCCATGCACTCTCCAAACCTATTTTCGGCAATTAATGAAAGATGACAATCCAGTCATAAATGAAGGACACATGCCCCCTCTGGGAGGTAAAAGCTTATCACTCCAGCTCCTTCAGTGCAGCCAGTAACTACACACAACAAGCATTTGCAATGCTATAGGTCTCGCATCAGTTAGAGTTAGAGATATTGCCATTGTTTATATTTTGCTGGATTTGTTTGTTGTTTTCTGCACTGAATGTGTTAGCTAACTACAGTTTTTTAAGTATCTGTGGAGTAAGTATGTGTATTATATCTTTTGCATTGAGTATTTGCTGGTGTAATACTATATGTAGCATAATCTGAGGTAGCAATAATGTGTATTTGTAAACCATAAAAATAGTCCGGATAAAAAAATCAAAGTACCGAAATGTATAGGTAAAAGCACCACGAATACGGATAAAGGCATATATTGGACAATAAATAGAAAAGTTGGTAAGAAATATTAGGCAGATGCTGCATGCGGCTGTGCCCTGCAAGGCACCAGAAAGCGCATAGAAACGTATAACAGAACTTATAAGGTACACATAAGGGCATCTGTTTGTACACTACTATTTGTAAAACATTGCAGAAGGTATCAATAAAAATTGATATTTGTTGCCTCTGTTTGTTGTTATATGTGTAGTGGGATAATATTTATTAACAAATGGTATAAAAATATAGTTGCACGTTTAAAGTGCTGCTTATAAACATACAAAACAAACACTAGTTAAATATGTCCTGTGGGTTGCCCTAAACAGTAACCTAAAGTTAGAACAGCAAAAGCGGCACATAAATATAAGTGAAACTGACTCAAAATGTATTGCTGCTTTAGCAGAAGCAAAAGCACTAACAGCCTGATTCATGTACGGGCCGTTTTGCGTGTCCCTAATAGCGAATCATAGCGATTCGCTATTGAGGACACGCAAAACGGCATTCATGTAGGAATTGCTACTTAAATAGCGATTCCTACATGTTCTTTATTTGCGAGTAGCAATTTGCTACTCGCAAATACTCCCCATTCATTCCTATGGGCCAAGAGGCCCATTGGAATGAATGGGGATTTGCGAGTAGCAATTTGCTACTCGCAACTGAGATAGCGATTTTAAGGGTGACAGGGGTGTCCAAAGGACGCCCTGTAGCACCCCTAAAATGCACTTTTGGACAGGTGTTGCGCACACACATGTCCAAAGGACATGTGTGTGTGCTACATGCAACTTTGAAAAATGCTTTTAAAAGCATTTTTCTGAGTTTTTGCTATTTACCGACAGGTCTGACCTGTCGGTAAATAGCGGCCCCAAATGTCCAATATCGCTATTTTGTTGTGTGTCATGAATAGCATTTAAGGAATCTCTATTAGAGATTCCTTAAATGCCATTCCACGCAAATATGCGAATTCTTAAATAGCGATTTTTGCATTTGGTATCATGAATACCAAATGCAAAAATTGCGCGCGCAAAGGGCCAGATTCTGAGAATCTGGCCCTTTGCGAGTGCAATTTAGCTACATGAATCAGGCTGTAAGTATGTAAAAAAAAGGTACCCTTTAAAATAAATATATAATACACCAAGATATGCTAAAGTGGAAGTGTCATGAAAATGGCTCACACAGTTAACACGTAATGTATAAAACAACTACGAAATAACAGATCAATGCGAGCACGGTTTTTGTTATTTACAATACACTGAAAGCCATCATAGAGGCGAAGAAAGGCACAGCCTGTGGTTTACTATCTAGAACAGTTTGCTTGTAGCAGCTAATTAAGTGCGAACGGCGGATGGTGTTATAGATAAGAGTAACAGATTCACCTCCAAACAACAAACAACGTGCTAGAGGGATGTTTTGTGTCCTGTAAGAAGTTTGTAGATGGCATACGTTTATCAGCTGCACATAATATTGTGGAACGTCATAAACATGCCGTAACAGGGTATTATAGTACCTGCATCCAACTAAACAAGCATTTGCAATGCAATAGGAAAGTTTGAGCTATTGGTATTGTAAATGACACATTTTGTATTCATGTGTGGGTTTTGAAAATAGCAAAATTAATAGCTTTGTCATTTACAATGCCAATTGTTTTAACTTTTGCAAATGTGACACCTATAGCATTTGTAATACAGTATGTGTTGTATTTACGTAACATATGTATTGATATTACAAATAACAATGGTATTTATTTATTTTTTAATAATTAATACTTAAATAAACGTTATTGTAATTTATAATGGCAATAGCTTAAACTTCTGTAAATAACTTTTGTGAAGATTATGTTCAGTGCATTTTATTGCGACAAAAATCCAAGAATGTAAGTGAAATATTAACATATTTTTGTGACATTTGTAATAAAGCTTGAAACATTGAGTGAACATATTTGAACCAGTTGTTGTTGAATGGTTGCACAGATTGATGCTGTGGTGGTGCTAAGTGATGTTGTGGTGGCGACGAGTGATGCTGTGACGTTCAGTGATGCTGTGGTAGCACATAGTGATGATGTGGTGGTGCTGAGTGATGCTGTGGTGATGCAATAGATAGTGAGTGAGATAGATAGATAGATAGATAGATAGATAGATAGAGGGCGATAGATGGAGGGCGATAAATAGAGGGAGGGCGATAGATAGAGGGGGAGAAGAAGGACAGTGACGGACAGAGGAGAGAGAAAGAAAGAAGGACAGTGAAGGACAGAGAACAAGATAGTGAGGGACAGATGAGGGAGAAGAATGACAGTGAGGGACAGATGAGGGAGAAGAATGACAGTGATGGACAGAGTCAAAGGGCAGTGAGGGACAGAGAACACAGGCAGTGAGGGACAGAGGAGGGAGAAGAAGGACAGTGAGGGGCAGAGAACAAGGACAGTGAGTAACAGAGGAGGGAAAACAAAGACAGTGAGGGACAGAGGAGAGAGAAGTAGGTCAGTGAAAGACAGAGGAGGGAGAAGGACAGTGAAGGGTGAAGGACAGTGAGGGACTGAGGAGAGGGACAGTGAGCGACAGAGGAGGTAAAAGAAGGCAATACAAAAGGGGATGATGGACGGAGCGTTTGAGCAAATCAAACACTCACCCCCAGTCAACTGATCTGGGTTTAATCCATCACCATTCTTTAGCTCACTCAGCCACCCCTGTTCAGACATGGCCATATGCAAATCAGTCTGACCCTGTGCCTCATGGAACAGTCCAGCCCGAACTGCCAAGCCATGTCTTCCCTGGACCGGAAACAAGCATCCTGGGACCGGTTTTGGATTCATAATCCTCATCAGCCAGGCTATCTTGAATCCAGAGGCCAGGTGAGCAAGTGACTCACGTCTGAGCATACCCTGCCAACTTAGGGCAAACAAAGCGATACAAAAGGGGATGATGGACGAAGCGATTGAGCAAATCAAACACTCACCCCCAGTCAACTGATCTGGGTTTAATCCATCACCATTCTTTAGCTCATTCAGCCACCCCAGTTCAGACATGGCCATATGCAAATCAGTCTGACCCTGTGCCTCATGGGAACAGTCCAGCCCGAACTGCCAAGCCATGTCTTCCCTGGACCGGAAAACAAGGTAAAAGAAGGACAGTGAGTGACGAGAAGGAGGAGGACAGTGAGGGACAGAGGATGGAGAACAAGGACAGTGAGTGACCGAGGACAGTGAGTGACAGAGGAGGGAGATGAAGGACAGTGAGGGGCAGATGTGGGAGAAGTGAGACAGTGAGGGACAGATGAGGGAGAAGAGAGAGTGAGGGACAGAGGAGAGAGAAGGACAGTGAAGAACAGAGGAGGGAGAAGACAGTGTGAGGTGCACACAAAAAACGTGACACGAGGGAAAACTAACGGAAACACAGTGCAGGGGGTACAGTGCACAAGCTTCTAAATCCCAAGAAGAATTACAGTTTGCCTGTTTATGTCATACTTAGATTTAAATGAAAGTGCAGCGACATGCAAGGGAACTCCTGCCGAAAGGGCTGTTAAAATACTCCTCCAGTGACTGGTATAACAGTCATACTAACATCGTAGTATTTGATCCCTGTGATTCCTTAAACATGCAGTAGGTGCTCATATTGTAATTATCTCATTTATAGCGATAAGAAGAGTACAGTAAAACGAAAAACAGTTTCAACGAAAGTTAAAAGGTGAGGGCGGTGGGGTTCCGCTTGCACTGAGCGAACCTCCGGTGAAGATGAGGATGGGTGTCTGCGTGAGGCAGATCCTCAGGCACAGACTGACACCGGCTCATTCTCTTGGAGTACCGAAACATCCACGTGGGCGCCCCTCCATAGCGCTAAGAGGCAGCTCAGGTGAACAGCGCCCACAGTATGTCGAATTCCACAGCACGCCTTTGGAATGCACTCACCAGTGTGGCACCAAGCAAAAGAATATTGCTCAGAGTCACGGTGTGGGATACTGATAAAGCAAAGGAAATGCAGACAACGGGAGGGGGCGGGAGCATGGTGAACACAGCGGGAAGGGGGCAGGAGCAAAGTAGAAAACTGCAAAAGAAAATACAGCGGGAGAGCATCGGGAGCAAAGGAACTGAAGACAACGGGAGGGGGCGGGAGCTTAGTGAACACTGCCGGAAGGGGGGCAGGAGCAAAGTAAAACAACAGGAAACTAGGAAACAAGAGTGCACTTAGGTACAACTGTTGTACACTGCACAGCACTTAGAAGCAAACCAGGACGGATATCTAACAGCAGTTCGCACAGCTCAGTTCTGAAACCTGCAGTTCTGCAGAAATAGCGTGAAATGCTCGTTTTAATCTGCACATAATGAGAAAGGAAAGTGACGCTTTAGGTACAAAAAGAGAAAGGGCTACTCCAAGCAGCATTGAATTGCGGAAGTGAGTTCTACAGCTGGAGACTATAGAAAACAGATTTGTTTTCGATGGGTGTCCACTTACGGGTATGGGCGTCTGAATGCAAGCTCGCATTCACGTGCATGGTGGGAATCAACTCAGGGCTATTAATGGAGCCACCGGCAACTGGCAACAAACCTCACAAAATGTAGCGAGTTGGCACCATGCCTGCACAAGAAAGCGCTGACGGATTAGTTTTAAATTTTGAAGTGAAAAGGGTCACTATTTCTTTTAATTGTAAAAGTTTCAAAAAGACGAAAGGAAATGAGAAAGCGACATCAGGTGGGAAGCAGATCAAAATAACAGTGTAGAGGATCACAGTGGCAGATGTGCTGCACCGCTGCCTATTTAAAGACCATTAGAGGCCCCTCATGACATGATTGTCAAGCCACCACCCTGACACAGTACTGCCTGACAGACTCACAGACCATATGTGCGCCCTACATGGCCTTTCTGTTGGCATCGGACAGGCAGCCAGGAACATTACAGAGAGGTTGGGACCCTCTTTTAAGAGTCCCTACCCCTACTAATTATTGATGGTGCCATCCACCAGCAAACACCAAAACAGATTTTGCCAACATGGCTTTGTGTGTTCCTATTTTTTAGCCAGTACTTGGAGTTTTTAGAAGCAGACTACACACCCTTGAATATAGATGCTGTTGGCTGTCTTAGGATAAGTGAAGTATTGTGAAACATTTTGTTTTTAAATGTAAACAGTTTCTCCCTATTTTGCTTTTATTCAGAACCTACAAGGCTTCAGACCTGCCAAGTTCCCCAAGTCCATGGTGATGCGCTGCGCTATGTTTATTTCCCCTTGAATTCTGGAACTTGTAGTCTTGTGTATTCCATTATAAAACAGGACTACAAGTTACTAAATGCAAAGGGAAAAAAATTGACTGCATCAGGACATCACCCAAGGGCCTGGGAAACTTTGCAGCTGTGACGCCTCACATGGGTAGTAAGAATTATATAAGTGCAATTAATTACAATAGAGCTTAATTTGTGAACTCTGACTTCTTTCTTTGGAAGCACTGAGGGCATCAGTTAGGGGAAGAGGAGGACTGAGGTCGCCTTCCGACAGCAGAACCTCTCATCTCAGTGCAATGATCAACCACTGTCTGTCCTTTAATGCAAGGATGGTTTGTAAAGTGCAATTGTGTCAACAGTTGGTTAGTGGACCGGGATATTGTGGATTTCCAGTGACTCCCCCTCCCTGGTAAAGTAAGGAATCAGTAACTTGGTGCTGCTTCTGCTATGGTAAGCCTGCAACTCCCAGCATGCACCATGCTATTGGACTGGCTGGGGGTGTCACGCTTGACTCTTGAGCCCTCAGTGGCTTCCATGTATACTGCTGCGATGGATTTCATTCTTGAAAGTCTTGGATGTAGCGCCTCAGCTTGCCTCTGTGCGCTGTATTGACAGC
Organism: Lissotriton vulgaris; assembly: GCF_964263255.1. Lineage (NCBI taxonomy): Eukaryota > Metazoa > Chordata > Amphibia > Caudata > Salamandridae > Lissotriton > Lissotriton vulgaris. The sequence continues at coordinate 290,164,516 of NC_141689.1, forward strand.
TCCTCTGAAGCCGCCTCGGCCCCACCTCCTCCCGCCGCTCGGAGCCCCCGAGCCCAGCAGAGGCCTATTTTTAGCCAGCATTGGGAGGGACGTCGATGCATCGCGGCCCCATCGCCTGTCATGGGGGTGCAGTAATTACAGCCTCGCTCCGGGGAGGCTTTGTTGGCAGAGCGGCGGCGGCGCAGGGAACATCGAACCAGAGAAAGAAGTAATTGGTGGGTTCCCCCCCTGGGCGCCAGTGCTGTGCGGGAACAGATTTCGGAGGCAGAGAGGCCAGTGATGGGTGGGGGGCTTGGGGGTAGATGGGCTTGGTTGTCAGCACGGTGGGACTCATGACTCATTAGTGGACTGGCCCGGGGATATGGTGCCTGAGCGTCTCCTTCTTCAGTAAGTGCCTCAGCTACAGAAGGTGCCATGAAATGAATGGTCATTCATAGGACAGTAGTTAACAAGCGCTCTCTGTTGGGTGCATCTGAAAAACAAGCGCTCTGTTGGGTGCATCTGAAAAACAAGCGCTCTGTTGAGTGCATCTGAAAAAACAAGCATGCCTGCATTCACGAGCAGATGGTCCTGTTTATGACCTGCGGAGCGCGTGAAGTGGCTGGTGGCAAATGCACTCAAAGCGGCCGGTCGCTTTGATGTTCTTGGCTTGTCTTGCTTGGTGGGGGAGCGGATTTCTGTGCACGCGCATTTCTCACATGAACTGCATGGAATCCGCAATGTTCAAGAGAGTATGTTTCCCCTGCTATAGGTTCGAGCTATTAATCCCTGTGAGATATAATAGCTCGACCTAAATATGCATACTGCTCCGACAACCAAACTGCAGTTAGGAGACTGCATTATGAAAGCAAAGTACAGAAAACTTTGTGTAAACAGTTGTAGAGCCCGGCTGAAAAATAATAGACACTTAGGTTTAGCCAAATAGGCGAAGTCAAATTGATTGATGTAAATCCCAGTAGGAGTTGTAAGCAGACACAACAGCATAGAGACTGTCTAAAAGCGACACAGCAGCCGCCCCAAAAAAATATGCCTTGCTGTCCCAAAATGTTTAGGCTGCTATATAAGGGCCGCATTTTTTTAATTGAACAACGCTGTGAGTGGCGTATTTTAAAACATCACACCACCGATGGGAAACACAATTGCAAAAAAATGCGCTATGCCTGCTGTATTACTGTGGCACTTTAGTTCTGCTAATGTATTCAGCGCTTTAATCTTATTTAGGTGGCACTGTGTGTAAGGTGTCCACTTTAATTAAAACATCGCCGTTGTGGGCCCCAGGGGAAGTAAAGGTCGCAGTCTTTCCCTGGGGTATTCGCGTGAAACAGGAAGGACAAGGTGTGGGGGTGGGGATTAGAAGGGGACGGGTGGGGTTTAGGAGTCTATAAGGAGTGGGAAGAGGCGGAAACAGCCTCTTCTGAACTCCTGAGCACCACCGGGGGGGTCGTTAGAAAGTTTGTCTTCGGTAGGTGGGTGGTTTGGGGTAGAGGCCGATTTGGCGATCGGCGGTGTGTTTTGTTTGGTTTCGCAATGGTTGCAGGGGGCGTGCGGGTGTGTTTCCTTGGGCTACGGTCTGTGTTTTCTTCGTCATTCATTCCTGCATTTTGAACGGCGGGGTTTCCCGGGTGTGTTGGGGAGATTCGCACCTGGTCCAGCATGCCCGGTGGGGGGTATTTCTTGTGGACGGTGGCGCAGTATGGGCCAGGGGTTGGGGCTGCGGCCGTGGGGCTCCGGGGGCGGGTGCCGGCATTTGTGTTTCCTGGATGCTTGGGGCCTGTGGTTCGGCGATCCCGGGAGTGTGTGTACGGGGCCCCAGGTGTTGTGTCCGGCAGCAGTATGTGCGGGCGGCAGGCTGGCCTGGGCCTTTTTCGGATGTGTGTGGTTGCTGGCTTGGTCCCTGCCTGGAGGGGGGTGGCCTCATGGCGCGCAGGGCGGGAGGCGGCCCTGGCGGGCGGGGGTGACTGGACTGGTCTCGTCTGGCTGTGCCTGGGAGGGAGGCTGGCGGCGTTCTTTCCCGGTTTGGGTGCGGCTTCTGCTCGGTACTGCGTGCGCTGGCTGCCTCTGTGGTCGGCGGGGGCTGGGGGGCCGGCATGTCCTGTTGTGTTTCTCGTGGGCTGGGGGGCGGGGCTTCCTGTGCAGTCGTGCGGGGTTCTTTTCCGCGGCCTTGTTCCTGGGGGAGAGGGGGGGCTATTTTGCCTTTCAACGGTGGGGGACCTTTGGGGGGCGATGTTGGTGCACCCCCCTTATTGTGTCTTTATTATGTTCCCCCTCTGCATGCTGTGCTGTGGTCTTGATTATTTCGGCTGGTCCAAGCGTGGATTGCACGGATGTGACGCAGTCTTGGACGCTCAGGCTTTGCTTTGGAGTTTCTGTGTGGGCGGGCCTGGGGATGTGGTCAGGCATGTGGGGGGGGGGGGGGTTGCTTTGGTTTCAGGGGGCAGTGTAAGTAGGGGTGAGGGACCACCTGCATCGCGTGAGGCCAGGTGGTGCCCGGTGGTGCTCGGGGCTCACCTGGTTGGAGCGACCTAGTGGGGGTGGGGGGTTCCTGGCCGGTATTGTGCCAGAGGTGAGTGGGATGCCAGCGGGGGCGCACAACGGCCTCTGGGCGCTGGCCAGAAGCTGTAGGGGGGTCTGCGGCAGCCCGCCCCTCCATCGCGGGATCGCGCAGCGCACCCAGTTCAGCAGGGAATTGTTTGGTGAACTTGCGACCAGTGTGTGACGGTGTATGGTGTCTGCGGATGAGTAAGGGATTTTTTGACTTGGCGGTGGTGATGCGGTAGGAAGGGTGAGTGGGTTTGTGATAGGATGATGGAGTGTGTATGGGTCGGCGGTTGAGTGGGGGCCACTATAGGGATGGGGGGGTTGCTGTAACATTTGTTTTGTTGTTGCTACAGGAGCCAAGCTGGGCGCGATTTTGCAGCTGGAACAGCAGCAATGGGGTACGCCAGCGCCGGATGAGAAGGTCCTGGTTGATGCTGAGGTACGGATATGAGAATGGGGGTGGGAGCTGTCCTGTTGGGGGGTTTACGGCGGGGTGGCCGGGGTGCACTGGTCTGTGCTGCTATTGAGGAGGCAGGCTGCTGTGGCGGGCTGCTGGAGGACTTTTCACAAACGACAAAATGGGAAAAAGGAATAAAGGGGATGCACGTGTTGGGTAGGCGTGGGGACTGGACAAGGGACTGGAGGAGCGCACCGGTTGCGGGATGCTAATGTTTGGGTGAGGGTTTTGTGTCGCTTCAGCCTTGCGGCAGTTCTGTGCCACTGGTAGCTGTGCGTTGGCAGACCGATTGGGGGCCCGAAGGGCGGGCTGCCAGGTAAGCGAATGGTCAGACTGGGGGTTATGCACTGTTTTGGCTTTGCCCGTGGCTGGGGCGTACGGTGTGTTATGGGCCATCAGGTGGGTTGACTGGTTCAGTCTGGTTTTGGATACGGAGCGATGTTGTGCAAGGGATCGGTAGGGCGGTGAAGTCCTTTTTTGGTCATTATTGGGACTTGGGTTCATGGCGCTTGATGTCATGCTGGGGAGAGACGGGAGCCTGGCGCGCAAAGGGGTGTTTTGTCTGAAGAGGATATGTTGTGTGTTTGCGTTAAGAGTGTTGGAGGTGGCTTGACCCATACGTGGCAGGGGTCCTCCGTAGCTGAGGAATGAATGGGGGAAGCGTGTGGGGGGCCTGGGGTGCAGGCGTCTTTACAGCAGGTCTGTCTGAGGGGGCTGCTCATGGAGTGGGGGGGTTTAGGCGGTGGTGTCCACTGGGGTATTTGTTGGGGGTGCGGAGTGCGAGGCTGCAGGGCAGCTGCAGGGGAGCTGGTGGCAAGGTGTGAGTACAGAGTGTTGGTGATGGGTGTGTGCATTGGGGGAAGGTCTGGCGCTGTGCTATTCCCGGGGGTTGAGGGGGTCATGGGTTTCCGTTGGTTTTCCCCAGGTGGGGTTGCTGTGGTCTGTGGTGAACGGAGGTTATTTGGGCAGTGTAATGGTGATCGGCATGGCGGCGCCAGAAGTGTTTTGGGGTACGTGGCGGGGTGCATGGTTCTCGAGCTGGGTGACGTTGGCGTTTGGGGTGCATGTGTGGATGATATGGCATGGTTAGGGGTGTGGTTTTTTCAATGGTGGTAGGTGGGATCCTTGTTCGGCTGGTTGTCCTGGATTTCGTGGGGGGGCTGGGCTGTTTGAGTGGGAGCTGCCTGCTGTGGCGCACGGTGCTATTGTTGGAGTGCAGTTAGCGGGTGCAGACTGATGCCCTTCATGTAGGACTAATTGTTCTTTTCTACTACAAGAGTTGGGAGTGGAGCAGGTCGCCGGGCGGGGGACTGGCCCCCTTCTCCTGGGAGTGATTCAACGATGGTGGCAGACTGGCCTGTTACGAGGAGATGTGATACTTTGAGGAATTCTGGAAGATGTATGGGGGGGTGTGTGTTGTTGCGGAGGACATTGGTGCATGTCAGACGGAGTTGCCCAAGCGGTTTGTACGGGTGGGAGACAGACGTGCAATGGGCTGTCTCTGGTATGGCGTTGCACTGTGATTTATGGAAGGGGGTGCGGTGTGGGTGAAGGAGGCGATTGGGTCCCTGTCTGGGACTGGGGGCCTTGCAATAGAGGGGGCAAAAAGGGGGCTATTGACCTGACTTGCGGGGCAAGTGGCCGGAAAGGGGGTGCGGGTTCCGAGGCCGGGATTTGGCCTGACCGGTGCCTTCTTGTTACAGGTTGCAAGAGTTCGTGGGGGATGGTCGTACATGGGATGGGGGGTATCACCTTTCGTGGCCGAGTTTGGCCTGCTCAATGTCGCTTGTCCACACTGAACGCTGGTGGGAGCGAGGGAATTGCATCACGATAAGGGTCGCCGGCAGGGTCGATGATCCCGCCCATCCACGGAGTCTGTTCCTTGTCCTTCAGGGTGCGGGTACTGATGGTGGATGGTCGTTCACCTCTGGGGTGACATTTGTCGCAAGCAGAGTGTCACAAGTCATGGGATGGTTGGCCGTGAATTGCGACTGGGGTGCTTGACATGAGCAGGGTTTTTTGGCCCGATAATCCTAGCGGTTGTTGTGGAGGCAGGCAGAGGGTGGATGGTCGTCCACTGAGGAGGGGGAGCCTGACATGAGCGAGGTGGTGGCCTGAGAATGCTATCTGTTTCACTTTGGAAGAGCGGATGGTCATTCGCCGCGTGGGGGTGCGCTTGTGACGCACAGTTTTGGTCCCAGCAAAAAATGTGTGTTCGGGTGGAGGTGATGCAATTGGGTGGTGGTCGTTCACCCGGATGGGGGCACGTGACATGAGCAAGGTTTGGCCCGCGGTTTCTGGCTGTTTCAATTGGAGGCAAGCAAAGGGGTGAATGGCCTTTCACCGCGAACGGGGCACTTGACATGAGTAAGGTTCTGGTCCGAGGATACTCTGTTTCAAACGGATGAGCAAATGGGTGGATGGTCTTTCAATGCGGGGGGGCCCTGGTGATTGTCGAGGTTTCGGTTCCCTTTAAAAAGTTTGGTTTGACATGGAGGCGGGCAATAGGGTATGGTCGTTCACCGCAAATGGTGGCATTTGGCATGAGCGAGGTTCTGGCCCGAGAAGATTGGCTGCTTCAATTGGAAGCAGGGAAGAGGGTGGACGGTCGTCCACGGAGGTGGGGGCGCTTGTCGCAGACAGAGTTTTGCCTGTGAATGGTCTGTTACACTGACTGTAAGCTAAGATGGATGGTCGTCACCGGAAGGGGGGAGTTTGTTGCAATGAAGGTTGTCTGAAATTTTGTTTATCTACTGGAGGTGCAGGAAGGGTGGTGGATGGTCGTTCACCACAAAAGAGGGCACCTTTCAAGGGCGGAGAATGGCCCACAATATGTGCTGAGGTATGCGGGACGCAGTAATGGTTGGTGGATGGTCGTGCACAGTGACAGCAGACGTCTTCCCGGCCACGGATTTGGTCTGACAGGATGTTCTTGGTGAATTTGGGCAGGGTTGCAGGTGGTGGATGGTCATTCACCGAAAGGGGGTTTCCTGTCACTGGCATGGTTGGCCTGACAATGGTTGGATGGCACGGGTTGCATACAAAAGTGGGCTTGGTCTTTTGCTACTAAAAGGGGGCATCTTTCCCGGTCGGGGATTGCCTCAAAAGGGTTTCTTGGGGTGCCAGAGAGGCATTGATAGGGTGATGGCTGGTCAGCCACCGGTTGCAACGTGGGTGGCGGAAGTATTCGCTGCGCTCGGGGGGGGTGGGGCAGGGAACTGCCCTCCAGGGGTTCCCTGGTTGGCGGTACTTTGGAGGGGTCACATACGGGCGGATCCACCCCTCGGGGGGGGAGAACGGTACACCGGTGACTGATAGCGGGGCGCTGGAGGCAATGAAAGAAAATTCAACAGAGGATGTGCGGAGGGCAAGTGAAGGTGAGAATGGTCAGAGGAAGGAGGTCACCGAGTGAATGGGGGAAGAGCCAAACAGGTGAGATGGTTTGGAGAAGGAAGAATGGAGAATGAGTCTGAAGGAGTTGGGGAATGTATATTTGTTGCATTTATGTACTATATAATAAAGTTTAAAGGAGTGCAACCTTGTTCTAATAAAATGGCCTTTTACGCTTCAAGTAACAGCGTGGAGTGTGGTTCTTGCGCGATAAAACGTTGAGGTGAAACACTAATTGTGGCTTTTTAGAACACAAACACATGCCTCACTGTTATAAGAAACAAATTAAAGGGGCATTGCAGCCCACAAGTTGTGCTTTTATTTTAGTGCCAAAAATGCAAACAAGGAACGCCGAGAATGCTTCCTTAAATGCGCATCATTGAAAACAATGGGGTAGACCCAATAAGTCAAGAGGACCTGGGTAATTGTATATATAAGAAAATGGTCCTCGACACAATTTATGAAAGACAATTAATGTGAATATTAGTTTTTCACAACAAACAGATAATCAGATGAAATCTGAACACAACAGGAGATGTATTATTAGCTTATTATGCTATAAATGCAATGAACCCAACACAACAGTATCAAGAGAATTTATACTGCAGTTTTATTTACATATTCATAAAATGAACAATAGGAAAAATAGAAAAGGGTGCTCAAGTGATGAGAGAAGGAAAAACTGAAGGCACAAGGTTTAGAATAATTCAGTGCAACACAAGACAATTTACATTGCACTCGCAAAGCCTACCCATACAAATTTATATACACTATTATACAAGGGGACAGGGAAAATGGTATAAGCTTTAAGAAATTAAAAAGGGGGGCGTAATCGTCGACGTTTCGACCCTAACGCAATACGGGGAAATCACGACCTCTGCTGCGGGTCTTCTTCAGGACGAAATTGGAGGGGGTGGGAGGGGACGAAGGGAGCACCTGTAAGGTAAGTTTAGATACGATTTAGATACAATTTTAGACTGGAGGGGTTCTGTGTATGAAGGAGTTAAAAACGGTGTTGGGTACATTACCACGAGAGAAATGTGGAGGTGTATCAGGCCAGATCAGTTGGGCGGGCCACCTGCAAAGGATAAGAACAAGGGGAAGAGTCAGAGTCAGAGTCAAAAACACTTTATTCGATTAATTTAAAATCATAAAAGTATGCTATACATCCAATTTTGATCACAGGAATAAAAAAATGTATATAGAAAACGTTAAAACAAGAGATCATTATGTACAAATCTTCAATAGTAATCAAAATAACTGTACAAAAATTTTATACAGCTACATCATATTTACACTCACTATAGATTTCTTCAAGTTTTCCAGTGAATTTACACAGATTGTACTAATGAATTTGCTAAATGATCTATTTACAATTATATTTACAGATCTATATTACAATCAATTTACAGCACTACCCTGACAGGGCGTACAGACTTTTTCAGGGAACTCAATCAAATAGTCGGCGGTCGGAGTCTTTTTTGTCTGGACCGAATAGACATTGTAAGGAAATTGGCTACCCCATACATTATTAAAGGTGTTTCCATTAGCTGTAGGAACAGAAAAGCCGGTTTGACTTGTATAAACCTTTGATCTTTCAATATAGGCTTGATATATTTCTCTCTAGCATTTCTAAAAAAGGGACAAAAAAAGAGAAAATGCAAAGAATCCTGATCGGAGAAATCACCACACTTGCAGGGAACATTCTCATGGGGCCTACACCACTTACTATATTCACCCAGCAGAAAGTGAGCCTGATTGAAACGAAATTTCGTGAGGAGCCACCGGTGGAAAGGTTTATTTACTATCGCCAGATATGGTTCGATAGCTAGAGATGTGATAGTCAAAAAATGGGACCTTACAGTTGGCTTCATAATTTCGCATGACTCTCTTTCAGCTTCCCTTTTCTTTATATATTCGGACTTTACCCAACTAATATCCTCTTTTTTTTAGACCTTCTGGGTTGGTATATAGGTCGGGGCGGCCCAGATATCCTGCTGTTTTTTTAATGTATGAGAGCCACTCAATCTCTGCCACTCGATCCCGCCCCATGCAATCTCTGATAATCTTGTGATTTAGTGTTAAATTGGGGTTAAGCCAAGTTTTAATCCATGCCCTTAGTGGAGCCAGGGACAACATATCTTCAATATAACCTACCCCCAGTTCCATATGGATTGAAAAAGCAGGTGTAGATTTTGGTAGACCCATAACGGATCGCAAGAACATATTCTCCGCTCTTTGAATGTGGGTTGTGTTCTTATAACCCCATATAGAGGCTCCATACCTGGCTATTGCCAGGGTTTTGGCTTTATAGATGGATATAATAGCCTCTGGTGGTTTACCGCCAAGGCGTTTTGCGAACCCCTGTATAGCAGCAGATGAAATAATATAAACAAACTATTGATGGATAAGAAATATGTTAAATATAACGTTTCCAAACAGGAACGGACAGCCCTCCAAAATCTGAAGCAAAATCAGGACATAGTGATTAAGCCTGCCGATAAAGGCGGGCTATTGTCATTCAGAATAGGGACGACTATACAAAAGAATTTTGAAATCAACTATCGGTGGCTGCAAACTATATGAAATTACCAACCAATCCCACCAAGGACATTGCCCTTGCCATCAAAGCGGTGACGGATAATGCTCTTCAGAAGGGCTTTATCACAAAACATGAACACGAGTACCTTAATAACACTCATCCTCGCCTACCAACGATTTACACCTTACCCAAGGTGCATAAAAGGCTTAGCAATCCACCTGGGAGACCCATTATATCTGGGTGCGGTTCAATTCTTGAACCGCTGTGCAAATTTATTGACATCTTTATTAAGCCTATAGCAGAGAACACAGCTTGTTACCTTAGGGATACTATGCAGGTGATTAAGTTGGTGGACGAGAAAATATTTGATTCCACACAGGAGTTGTTGGTAACAATGGATATCACCTCCCTGTATACCAACATCCCGCAACATGCTGCCTTGGAGGTTATAAGAACTGTTTTGGAGGATAGAATCAGACCACATCGAGTCCCCACCAAGTTTATAATAGATCTTTTGGAGATCGCCATGAAACGTAATTTCTTTATTTTTGATGGAGATTACTTCATGCAGATAAATGGCGTAGCTATGGGGGCGAGTTTTGCCCCAAACTTAGCAGTTATTTATATGGATCATTTTGAACACGATTTGGTCCTCTGTGAGAACAATCCACATAGAGAGAACATTACCCTATGGCGTCGTTATATTGACGACGTTCTTCTCATGTGGAAAGGCTCAAAAAATGATCTATTCACCTTTCATAACTGGCTAAATGGGAGAGATAACAACATTCAGTTCACCATGGAATGTAGCAATCAAGCCATACATTTCTTAGACATCACTATTAAGGAGGAAGAAGGCGTCTTACATACTACTCTGTTTAGAAAACCGACAGAGAAGAACACTCTGTTGAGATACTCTAGCCATCACCCACGCAACCTCAGGGACAATCTCCCTTACGGACAGCTCCTGAGGTTGCGGAGAAACTGTAGTTGTAAGGTGGACTATTTCTCTGAATCTTCCATTCAGATTACCAGGCTGGTGGAGAGGGGTTACCCTAGAAGTTTGGTAAAAAAGGCCCGAAAAAGAGCATGGTTTTGCCACAGAGAGGTATTGCTAGACCCCAAAATAAGGAAGGAGAGTGATGATAAGAGGTTGATATGTGTTACAACGTTCAATACCAGGAGTAGAGAAATCAAAAGGGTCATTAACAACCATTGGCATCTGGTGGCAGAAGAGACAGGTCTGCCGGATCCCCCAATGCATGCCTTTCGTAAGGGAAGGAGTGTGAGAGACTATGTTGTGCATTCTATGCTACATAAGAAAAGTGCGAAAGCACAGACTACATTATGGAACCTCCCTACTGTGGTAGGCCACTTCAAATGTGGATCGTGCAAGGCTTGCACTATGGCTATGGAAACTAAGGAATGCACATATAATGATTACACTCATATTTTGCAAAGCCAAACCAATTGTAACACCATGGGGGTAATTTATGCCATCCACTGCCCAGGTGGCTACATGTACATAGGGCAAACTACTCAGAAGTTGAAAACCCGTATCCTGCAGCACTGCAGCAGGGTACGTTGTAAGGTGCAGGGAGCCCCCCTTGTTGAACACTTTGTCAAATTTAACCACCCCCCTGAGAGTCTCAGGTGGTGTGTTATTGAGAAAGTTACTCCAAACCCTCGGGGAGGCAATCTTGCTCAGTCCATTAGCATTCGCGAATGCAGATGGATGCACCTTTTCGATACTGTAAATAAGGGTCTGAATGAGCAGGAGGAAGTAATGAGGCAAATGGCACTAATGCCAAATGGCTGATTATCCCTCTTGAGTGGAACTCCTTGCTATTGTCAGTAATTTACATGACCGTATCTTTGTCCCCCATGGATTTTTATTTTCCATTAGAATGTAATAAACAATCAATGGGGTTCGTATATTAGGTACAGCGTTTCATGTATTTGTCTCTATACATGCTGCCATTTTTGTTATTGTTTGTTTTTTTACACTTGATGACACGTTTGTAAATGAACTGGTGCAAAGATGTATTTGTATATTAGAATTGTCATTTCATGTTTAACAATATCCACTATTGAAGTATGCTCAATGCGTTATAAATTAACACATGTTTTATGGAAATGTGCGGTCCTATTGGGTACTGAATGGCTATGTTACCCTATCTAAACTATAACCGGTGCCCATGCCATTAGTGGACTTAGTCCCTCTTTTACCTCTACCCACGAACTCTTAGACTTGTGACTCCAAGGAAAGTAGTCCCTTGTTTACCTTCACGCGTTCAGTCAGTAGTGCCTTGTTTATTCCCACGCGTCTAGTCCATTACTAATAGATGTGATTGGCGGCGCCCATCACGTGGTTTCCTCGGACGTGAGAGACGGGATGTGCCGTACCTACTTTGGGATATCGAGCAACTGATATGGAGTTTGGATTTTGAAAACCTACTCCGAGTACTAAATCCAGTGTTTTACGAATTAATTAAGGTAAATCATGCCAATATAACCGAGACAGACACTTTTAGTGGCTGTATTCCGAAGTGTTAGACACTTACAGTGGCTGTATTCTGAATTGTTGGACTCAAACCCTGGTTTGTTTGTTCCAATACAGGTCATTTTAAATAGACCATCCATCCTTGCCTTGAGCGACCGGCTACACGTCCTCCATGTCACCAGACCAGGGTGAGTTGCTCTTGGTTTGTAATTGCGAGACCTGATTGCTCTGTAGCTCAACTTGTTCCGTGATTGATTTGGTCCCCCCTTTTTCTTTATGCAGCACGATTCATATCGTTGCCCTTCTCTAAATCAACCCTACTAATTGACACTCAACGGACACACCAGTCACAGGTTAGTCGGAATCGGGCTGAATATTTGATATTTGGCTTTTTTGAAGTGGGATGACTGTGCCTTTGGAGATGGGCTGACAGTCTTCCCCTTGTTCTTATCCTTTGCAGGTGGCCCGCCCAACTGATCTGGCCTGATACACCTCCACATTTCTCTCGTGGTAATGTACCCAACACCGTTTTTAACTCCTTCATACACAGAACCCCTCCAGACTAAAATTGTATCTAAATCGTATCTAAACTTACCTTACAGGTGCTCCCTTCCGTCCCCTCCCGCCCCCTCCAATTTCGTCCTGAAGAAGACCCGCAGCAGAGGTCGTGATTTCCCCGTATTGCGTTAGGGTCGAAACGTCGACGATTACGCCCCCCTTTTTAATTTCTTAAAGCCTATACCATTTTCCCTGTCCCCTTGTATAATAGTGTATATAAATTTGTATGGGTAGGCTTTGCGAGTGCAATGTAAATTGTCTTGTGTTGCACTGAATTATTCTAAACCTTGTGCCTTCAGTTTTTCCTTCTCTCATCACTTGAGCACCCTTTTCTATTTTTCCTATTGTTCATTTTATGAATATGTAAATAAAACTGCAGTATAAATTCTCTTGATACTGTTGTGTTGGGTTCATTGCATTTATAGCATAATAAGCTAATAATACATCTACTGTTGTGTTCAGATTTCATCTGATTATCTGTTTGTTGTGAAAAACTAATATTCACATTAATTGTCTTTCATAAATTGTGTCGAGGACCATTTTCTTATATATATCCTTAAATGCGCAAGCAAGTGAAAACAAAATATCCAGGAGAAGTTTAGTAAAGAGCCCGGCTCTAAAATTACACAGTTAGTTTTAGCCAAATAGGCGAAGTCAAATTGATTGATGTAAATCCCAGTAGAAGTTGTAAACAGACACAACAGCTATATACTGTCTAAAAGCGACACAGCAACAACAACAAATAAATACGCCTTGCTGTCCCAAAAATGTATATGTCTAGGCAGCTACATAAGGGCCGCATTTGTTGACTTGGACAACGCTGTGAGTGGCGTATTTTAAAACATCACACCACCGATGGGAAACACAATTGCAAACTAGCGAGACCTAAAAAGGGATGTGTGACCTTTAAAAACAAGGGCAAGGAAGCTTCTGGTGAGTCTAGAGAGCGGCAGGGAAGGGCTAAATCCCAGCCTACACTTGATATACTATAGTCGAGCCTATTTATGGCAAGGTGGCTGTTTCTACAGTGCCTAATCTGCCCTAAAGGAAGCGCCAAAGCACCCAAAAGGAATGGTATAAGAAACACAAGAGGCAGTAGGGTGGTGGGTGTGGCTGCCACCAGATGAGACGAGGAGACCCAACCACTGAGGCTGTTGACAGCGTGGTACGACCATGTCTCACCAGCCGGGGTGCATCCATTGGGGCGTAGGGGCGTAGCCCCCCAGCCACATGGACCCGCATCGCGGCCGCCGGCTGCAATCCATTCCTATCTACATAAATTACTGTGACTGTAACATAATACCAGCGGCAGCCGCAGGGAATTGCGCAGGGGGGGTGGCCTGCTGCAGCTTGAGTGACACAGTCCACACACTCAGGCTGCAGCAGACCGTAGTGCGCAAGTGCAAGTTTGTTTGCAACTTGCACAAGCATGCGCACTCACCGCACTGTAAGGTCCCCAGCGGGACCTTGCTCGCCTGACACAGCCCGGGTTTACAAGGGGCGACAGGGCGAGCAGCAAATGGGCCCCCCTAGCCAATCCTGGCACTGCATGCAGCGCCAGGATTGGCTGGTCCACCGGCGCAGCATCCCAGTGGATGCCGCGTGTGGGGGGGGGACATCCTGTCCAGCAAAGAGCTCTGTCGCGGCCGGGGTTGGCGTCTCTTTCGTGTCGTGTGCTTCAGATTTCGGCCTTAACATGCTGAGGAACTCAGGCTCACACCAAGTGGAAGGAGACGAAGAGCTCCTTGGAATATGGTGAGTCACTCTGTCGGCTGGCGAAGGTCACAGGGTGAGTGGTGAGGCACGGGATTGAGAGGTGCATAAAGATATGGGCACTGTTTGTGATGCGGACCGAGGTCATTAAAGCATGGGCGGGAGATGGGCTCAGCATTGGTGTGGGGACAGCGGCCATCTGGAAATTAAACTGCAGTGTTTATAAAAGTGACATAGTGATACCGTTTACACTTTTTTTTAAACCCCGCCCAGGCACAATATCGCACATCAACTGCTTCGCGGCGCTTCATAGCTTTCTCTTGTGTAATGATTATTTACTTCCTGGTGCAGGACAATGACTAAAAGACAACGTGCATTTTAAATATTTCATCTATGCTCTGACCCCTTGAAGCAGTGGGAGTATAACAGAACTGTGTAATTTGTATTGCCTCGTACTGCCTTGGAGAATTATTTGGGGGTGCCTGTAGCAAAGCAAGCCAGGCTGATTTATGTCCTGTTGAAGTTTTCAAATCTCCACTGATATGAGGAGTGGGAAGCCAAACACAAATGGATTTACTTGCTTCTTGATGTTTCTCTTTATTTGTTGAAACAGGATATAACACATCACAAAATCAAAGAAGAATCATAGCACACACCCCACAGATGCCATGTAAGCATTTCAAATTCAAACACTTAGCGAATTATGCTTACCTTTGGGAAGCTTCGAGTTTCAATTCAGGAACTAAGCAGTAGGGGACAGATTTACTAAGGACTTGTGTTTACCTTAATAGAGTTTTATAGAGTGCGAACTAGACCCGGTATGGGTATAAGAGTGCTTTACATGAGCACCAGTTTTGTTACAGACGGACACTGCCACGGTGCGTCCATTGGGGCGTAGGGGCGTAGCCCAATGGACCCGCATCAAAACCACAATTTGCTTCAGTTATATAAAATAATGTCACAGAACTGAAATAAAGACGAATTATTGTCAAGCAAGAATGAGCTTTTACAGTTAAATTTATTAAATATATTCAGTGAGTTGTCGATTTATAGTTAGAAAAAATAGGAAGGTGGCAATGGTATATAAATGTAGAGCATGTAGTTCTGGCTTACCTGCCTGATCACATGTGAAGTTATGCAAATTCTCGTTCTATTACAATAAAATTAGATTAACATGCTGCTTGACAAGAACCACAATGTTTCTAAATCGGATCCCAGCTTTGGTATTTGGTATTTGGTATTTTGGTATGAACTGGATAAATGCAACACAATAGATTTGCGAGCACATTAAAAACCAAGGAAAGGTTGGTTACTTCACTTTGCATTTTGAAACACTTGAATGTAATTTTAGTTATCTTACATTTATAAGTGCAAGGTTACAACTACTAAAACTCAAATCAAGGCAAAGCCTACTCACTGACATGGGGCAAGCTGATATCTCTAAATGTAGGCTGTGATCTTGTTTGCCAGAATCTGGAATTGTGAATTTAGAGAATGGGATAATGGGAAATGTGTATTTTTACAAATTAACTTTCACTGACATGAAGAAAGTTTTAAGACAGTAAAATCTAGACTATCATCATTTTTTGCCAAACAAAACCACGGGTCTCCAATTAATGTTGACATGTTGCCTGTACATCTTGATATTTACCACGTCCACAACAGTCCTTTGCAATTTCGCTGTACTGAATGATCACATCATATTCGTAACATGTATAAATTCCTTTGAGGTGACCCTGGAGAGAATATCCATACATTTAATAATTACTCTTTGATGTCATTGACAGCGGTACCTGTTTTCTAACATAATTCCAGAATTAATCAGTTTGTGAGAAAAATGCTAAGACTGAAATTGGAAGGGAGCCTAGTTTTTGAAGGTCTGACTACTTCAGTGTGTAAAATGTTAGCTGTTGTGATAAAAGTCAGTGTAAGGCAATAACTGTGCAGGATGCCGCTTGCAATCACTCAACTCTACATTTCATAGGCCTGAGATCGGAGTGGAGAGCCAGACTGCCTCTTGGACTTGTTAGAGTCGCATAAGGGCATAGGAAGTAAAGCGGGTGACTCAGTAATAAAACATCAACCAGCAGGTTTAAGAATATTTCTGAGGCCCACAGCTGGAAATGATATTTTAGAACCACTGCAGTCTAGGAGAGTATTTCAGGACTTTGATCTTGCTTTTGAAAGTTGTTGGCTATTTTTGAGAGTAAGACGATCCAAAGGAGGCAAAACACAATCATGTGTATATTGAAAATTACAGGTCTCTTGAAATTAGTAGCCATCTGCAGCCCAGTCACATTCTTTAAGAAAGTACACCTCCCCCATGTCTTTCTGGTAATGTGAGTTAGGAAAAAACAGGACATACATCTAAAGGTAGTTTGTGCAACACAGGTTCCATGTGAACATTCAATTGTGAGTGTTTTGTATTGAAAAAATGCTTCCCTTCATTTATGAAGAAAAACCAAAGGTGGTGATGGACGGAGCGTTGACAATACAAACACTCACCCCCAGTCAACTGATCTGGGTTTAATCCATCACAGTTTTTTAGCTCACTCCGCCACCCCAGTTTAGACATGGCGATATGCAAATCAGTCTGACCCTGGGCCTCATGAGAACAGTCCAGCCCGAACTACCAAGCCATGTTTTCCCTGGACTGGAATCAAGCTTCCCAGGACCAGTTTCTGGCATTACAGCCGTCTTCAGCCGGGCTTGCTTGACTCCAGTGGCAAAGTGAGCAAGGGACTCACGTCTGAGCATACCCTGCCAACTTTGCCTCAAGTTTGCCTCTTGAGTATTGAACGACCACTGATCTCTCACTGGCTGAAAGGACTTGTGTGACAAGCATCAGTTCCCAAAGTGGGTGTGGTTTTTAATGGGATGGATGGATGTACGCTTTTAATGGGATACGCTAAAGTATTACAAAAGTATTCCTAAGTGCCCCCGGCTCCTGGTTGTGCAAGCACACCCGCACACAGCAACCTCGAAATGGCAACAAAAACAAAAAAGACACTCAGAAATAGTGCAGGAGGCATTGAAAGGTTTGAAAAAATGGAAGAGGAGTGTTGGGAAAGGGTTAGAAGGCATTGGAAGGTGTGCCAGGCAATAAATGGCTAGGGGCTAATGGGGAAAGGGTGAAATATTTTATAATAAGTTGAGCGGGATGGGGACGAGCGGAGGAAGCTATGGACGAGTAGAGGGAAGCAACAATGAAAGTGACGAGGTGGGGGAAACTAAAGGGGAAGCAGCACACAGAGGAGAGAGCAAGAGAACACACACATTCCTGAGCAAGAGACGGCAGCAACAAAATTTCTCAAAAGCCAGTGCTTCTCTCAGACCCAGAGCATTTCTGCTGCAGATACATGGCGGTGAATGCATTAAAACCACATAATCTTAGGGTCTCCCCCAGATTTGTGCACTGGTTCTTCCGGAGAGCTGTCCAACTGTGTTCATGGCTCTTTAGCCAGCCCTTGTAGTTCTTCTACCCTCTCTAGGAGGGAGAGCAGCCTACCGCTGGGTTGCTATTACATTCATATCTGATATTTTATTAATTTTACTGGTTTCTTTATCACGCTGTAAATTTTGCTCTGTCATTTCGCTTTTTTGCCCATGTATGTTTCCTATTCCTCCCCAGTTTTTTGTTATTTGACTAGTTCATTCATCCTCTTTTGTATGGTTTAAGGGAGGGGTAGTTCCACTTGTTTTGTTCTGCTTTAGAATATGCTGTAGAACCGTGCATGGTCATTCTGTCGTTATACAGAATAAGCAGCTACCTATGTTATACCATCTATTAATGTAATAACTGCACTTTCGCAATTGCTTTATTAACCTTCCTGCTTTCTCAAATTTGCTTGAAAATGCACATTTCTTCTTTTTTTTCAAAATTTTTTGGGGGGGTTATCCCCCCAAACCCCCTTTTTGGGGTTCGGACTTGCTCACTGCGCTCGCTCGCTACGGTGCGGTATGCTAATCATTTTGCGCCCCACCACTTTGAAATGTCACCCACCGCCCCTGTGTCTCACCGAAGGGCGCTTCAAAGCACTGATGTAACAGAATGGACGACATGAGAGGCAAGAGGGAGGCAGGTACCAAATTATGCAGCATGGTTGACTAAACTATGCCATAAACAACTAAGGAGTGACTCAGTGAAAAAGGATAAGGTAACAAAATTATTTTAGTTTATTTGGTTAATAATACCCCCCAAAAACCAAAAAGTGAGTCCAATGAAGGAAACAGCCACTGGAAGCAGCCTATGCCCCGTTGTGCTTATAAAAAAGAGAGAGACAAGACTCTTTCTTTGTAAAAGGACCCTCACTCACCACTAGTTGGTGACATGCTTCATCATTGGGTCCCCGCTGGGGTGGCCAAATGCCTCCCCAGCGTGCTACAACGCCTGAGTTACAGCGGAGCAGGATAGTGTTGAGTGCGACAGTGCTCTAACAGAAATGTGAAGATAACTGTGAGTGCCAATTTAAAAAATACAAGGTTGAAACCTATAAATACTTTTAATAAAGGTCAACCCGCATTGGATAAAAACAGTGTAAGCGGACAAACTAGGTTCTATATTAGGAAACCTGTGTCCTTAGTGAAAATAAATGGTCAACATGTTTCTGCTGCTAGATATGCAATTTCGCTCAGCATTCGTCAGGACCTAATATATTAAGAAAGGCGGGCCTCCGGTGGTGGTTGTCCCTCACGCAATTGATGTTCAGGAGGTTACTGAGGATGTTTGGCTCTCCGATTGTGGACCTCTTTGCTTCCCAGTATGATGCCAAGATCCATTGCTTTTGCACGATTATGTCTTGCCGGGCTGCCTGGAGAGTGGACGCTCGGTTGTTCCTTTGGCCGAGGGGTCTGTTGTATGCCTTTCCCCCTGTTCCCCTGATTCCAGCTGTCTTGCAAAAGATCAAGAGGGAGGGGTCCTTTGTGCTTCTGATTGCTCTGAGTTGGAAGCGTCGCCCTTGGTATCCCCTGCTGTTGGAATTGGCTGTGTCTCCGGGGTGGGCCTTACCGTTCGTGCCTTATCCTCTGATGGGTCCTCTTCTTCCTCTGCCTGTGTTCCGTTCCCTGGGTCTGCAGCCTGGCTCTTGAGAGGGATTCTTTGATGCAGGAAGGTTTTTCTGTGACTGTGGCTGGGGTCGTTCAGCAGTCCCGGAGGCCTTCTACACTGAAGTCCTACGCAAAGCATTGGGATAATTTTGCTTCTTGGTGTGTGGGTCGGGAACTGTCAGTGGCTTGTTTGGACCCGTCTCGCATTCTGGATTTTTTAAATGATGGGTTTGTGTTGGGCTTGGCCATTTTGACTCTTCGTGCTCAGTGGGCCACCGTTCAGGCATTTCATGTTCTCCCTTTGGTTTCTATTTCCCCTTTGGTGGCACGTCTTTTTAAATCTCTGTCCTTCCAGCGTCCCCGTCCTATCCTGTGTCCTCCTCCTTGGGACCTTCCGTTGGTGTTGCGTTCCTTGCAGTTGGCTCCTTTCGAGCCATTGGAATCTGTGGACTTGTAGTTTTTGACGCTCAAGGTAATGTTTCTTGTGGCTGTTGCGTCTGCCAGGCGTATTGGGGTTTTGGGGGCGTTCCTGCGGTCTGCCCCATTTTTGGTCATTCTGTCGGATCGTGTGGTCTTGCGCCCTCATCCTACGTTTGTGCCTGAGGTGGATTCTTATTTTCACCGGTCTGCGGAGGTGATTCTTCCGGTTCTTTGCCCTGATCCTTCCTCGGATGAGGATTGCCTTTTGCACCTCTTGGATGTTCATCGTGCCTTATTGATTTATTTGTCTATCGCGTCAGGGTCTGAAACCCTCACGCTCCACGGTCAGTAGTTGGATCAAAGAGGCCATTCTGTTAGCGTATGCTTCTGTTTCTGAGGTCCCCTCCCTTCTTGTTCAGGGTCGATCCACCCGCTCTGTTGCTGTGTCGTGGGCTGCTTTCAAAGGGGTGTCCATGGAGGATGTTTGTAGGGCTGCTACTTGGTCATCCCCTCATACATTCAGGTCCCATTACCGCCTTCAGATTGGGGGTGGGGGTTCTGTTTATTTTGCCTCTTCTGTTCTGTCTGCGTGGGTTCCTTAAGAGGTTGTCCTTTATGGTTGTTATACCTCTTGTTATTAAACTACGATTTTGCTACATTTATGGTGTGGCCTGTTTTCCTTGGATGAAGCTGATTGATTTGGTATCGGCTCATGTGTGAATACTGTGGCGAGGAAGACTGACGAGGAAGTAATGCCCCGGTTAGTTACCGGTAATCTTCATTACTCCGAGTCCTTGTCTTCCTCGCCACAGTATAATTTCCCTTCCCACCCGGCCCTGGTGGTGGCTTCATGTCTGCGGCTTGGTTTTTCAGGTCGATTGGGTGTTTCTGTATCCCTTTATGGGATTGGCTGGAGACACTGGGGGCCATCTTGGAGGAGGGAGAGGGAGACTAGAGCAAAATTGTTATGCTTGGAGTTCTGTGTGGAGCCGGAGGCTCATGTGTGAATACTGTGGCGAGGAAGACAAGGACTCGGAGTAATGAAGATTACCGGTAAGTAACCGGGGCATTATAGCTGCAAAGGCACACTACTGCATTAGTAGACACTGCATAGAACAAGTGGTGCGCACGAGCAGCCCACCTCTCTTTCCTTCTTTCATTTAGTTGCTTCCCCGTGAAATGGATCCAAAAACAGAAGAAGCCTGCGAGTGGTGTGCTCGCGTGCTCCACAGAGAGCCATGTGGTTTCAATTATTAGGAAACGTGTCCTGTGATGAATGCTGCAACCACTAGATTTCCCACCTATCTTGGCGTTCACAAATGATGCCAGAATCACTGCTCAGAACCTGTGAATGTCGAAGCTGGACATTTACACATTCGCGATTGGAGCAAATGTATGTATATTTTTGTTCTCTCCCTCCACGGGGAAATAATGATCACCTTGGAAAAATCCCTTACCCTTCACCCAACCAAATTTAGGAGTGTTCTTCTCTCTTATTTTCTAAGTGGGCAACTACCGTGAAAAGGTTTGTAAACACGTAAAGACATGCGGTTGTGTGAGCGCCCATCACCTTTTTAGGTGTTTGCCCCTGGAAAGTGCACAGATTCTAGTACAAGTAAGATTACCCATTTTGGGGCAATTTTATGCTTGGGTAAATTCAGATAAAAGTGCAGATTTACAGTTTGTGAATCAAGAATTTACAAATTGTACCCTTTCTGTTTGTTAGCTGTGTAACATTATTTTGGCCATCTCTTGGAAGTAGCCTGTTTGCCACCTGTCATGCTACCATTTTACATGCCGGCATTCTGTGCCTTATTTGTGAGGGGATCCTTCCTGGGCATAGTCGGCGTTACTTATGTGGTGTTCCCTAGCACATGTGCAGTGACAACGCAGCAATTTAAGTGTCCTCACTCACCACTGAAATCGGCCACGTGAGTGTTTGTAAAGAGCTCTGCATATGGCGGCAGGATGTCCAGCGCTGAAAAGGGGGCGTGGCTGCAGAACTGCTTAAGCCCCATGTGGTGATCCGATAACCAGAGCAGGAAGTCTGTAGGGTTGAATACATTTCATGTTGTGCCCATATGAACATATGCGAAGCGTTGCACGCCCACTCCGGGAACACCCACAAGACGAGAAGATTTCCCTTAATATAGAAAGGAAGGAAGCAAAGCTAACCATCCACGCGAAACATTCATTTACTTAGAACTCTAGCGCCTATACACAAGAAAAGTCTGTGATCAGTAATAATATTCACCTTCATCATTCTCCCATGTCCTGATCCTTCTACTTCTCACAATATGGCGGCGCCCTGCCATGATTGTATGCAGTGTTGTCACTGTGGTGCCTTGAGGCCCTGTACAGGAAGTAGGGGCATGAATAATAATCTTTGGGTCCATGTGAGGCGGTGTGAGGGACAGTGCAGGAAGGGAGCCTGCTGCTGCAGGCACTCCTGAAAATTTCGGTGGAGAGATAGTTTTACTGCTGCAGGAAGGTGGCATTTTTACTGCAGTTTGTGTTATTGTCTTTAGCTAGGTTCTGTTCAAGTTAATCTTTATTCGATAATTTCAATCATAAAAGACACAATACAAACATAAAAGGGTCATAAAATATTGTGTTGGCATGTAGAAATGATAAAAAAGAGAAACATACCAGTTAAATTCCCTAAGAAAAAAAATATCAATTACAAAAGATAAAAAGGTATGTTATCCATATCCATGCCCATAAAATCATACAGTTCAGTGCAAGATTAAATATCATCATTATCGAAGATTTCCCTAACATGTATCTAACAATCCAAACCATAATAATTTAATAGTTTAGAGTTAAAAAGAAATAAAACCATATAGTAGACAATTTACTTAGGATTCCATCATAGAGACGGGCCACTCAGCCAGATGTACATAATTAAGAAGACGGTGGGGATACTGTGGCAGCCTCCAGATTTGTTCTACGTGATACCCAGGTAAGAAATGTTGCCATGGCAATTGCTATGTTTTCGCGAGTATTAGTTCTCAAAATACGCAAAGCAAGCTCATAAGATCTGGTGCCAAGATTAGAGTATATCGGCTTAAGACACCTGTCACGCGGACCAATATATGCTGGGCAAACAAACAGTATATGAGCTATTGTCTCTATCATAGAAGGGCACACGGGACAATGAGTATCTAGAGCATTGTTTCATTTTGCCGTGAAAGATTTCAACGGAAGAGTATCCACTCTAAATTGGTGATATAACTTCCTATCACCTGGTATTGTGATAGAGCTCCAATAAGCTTCTACTCTTGTGACCAGATTATGTTCAATAAAAATGCCAGTTAGGGAGCTACTACTCACCCGAGACATAGTTCTCCTACTGGTCATGTCCCAGTAGAGTGCTTTGTACTCGTTTTTATTAGGAAATGAGTTCTCTATTGGGTCACCCAACAGGTGGCCAAGGCCCATGTCAAGCAATGTGCCCTTAAGCTTTTGCAACCGTATAATTTTTAAAGACATGTCTGTTTTCCTAATATACATTACTGCATTGGCATAAGATGCAAGCTCTGGTTTCGTCCACAGCCTTCTCCAATCCCGCATCCTCCTCAAACGGAGAACAACCTAAGTCTAACTGTAGGGGGTTGATAGGAGTAGATTGGGGCAGGGCGGTTAACGATCGTAAGAACTTGTTTTGTGCAACAAGTAAGGGAGATACGTTATCGAATCCCCAGAGCTCTGCACCATAGATTATGGATGCTCTGATTTTACCATTATACATAGCTAGTGTGGGCCCCACCGGTTTAGTATGTGAAAGTCGGTGTTCTTTTAGTAGAGCTCCTGCTAGCTGATTATGCCTGAGGACTAGAAAATCTAACTGGGGGTTCCAGTTTATCCTCCTACCCATAGTTACTCCTAGGTAGGTAAAGCTATCCGTTTGTTCCAAAGGTACATTATTCATTACCACTCTTCCCTTTATTGTTTTGTGTTTATGCAGCACCATGAACTTTGTCTTGTCTATGTTAATTACCAGTTCATGGTTGTTGCAGAAAACAGTAAATCTGTCTAGGGCATGTTGCAGACCAGATTGTGTTTTGGACAAGATTAGAGTATCGTCTGCAAACATTAGAAGTGGAACCCTACATCCGGCAAGAGTTGGAGCATCAGATGTAAAGTTGGTGTAGTAAGAGATTACCTTATTTATAAATAGGGAGAATAGGGTAGGGGCTAGAACACACCCTTGCAGCACTCTCCTACTGGGAAATGATCAGTTAATTTGCCCTGTTGTCCCCACCTTACCTGTGCATAATTTGCTTTAATAATGACAATTTAATGATGAAGCATAACAGCTCAGATGGCATCCCAGCCTCCTTTAGGGAATCCCATAGCTTATGACGAGGCACTAAATCAAATGCTGATTTTATAATAAAAAAAACGCAGCATTTAGGGTCCCCCCAGATATGATCATAGTACTCCAATAGATCATCTTAAATCGAAAGACTAGGTCAATGGTGCTGACGTGTGGTCGGAAACCCACTTGATAGGTAGACAGTACCTCCTGGTCCATTATCCATTTGTTGACTCTACCTAGCACAAGTCTAGCCACGATTTTTTGCAGGGTGTCAATTAGGCTTATCGGCCTATAATTGCTTGGACTGGCGCGGTCCCCCTTTTTATATATTGGGATAATTTCCACCCCACGCCAAGTTTCGGGAATTGGAGCACGTCTGGCCAAGGTGTTTATGATAATATGAATGTATTTGATCCTGTTCTTCCTGTCATGTTTGTATATATCGGCCGGGATGCAGTCTGGACCAGGGGCCCGTCCTGCTGGGACACCGTCTAAAACTCTTTCTATCTCGCCTATATCAAAAGTTAGAACAGCGCCAGAAATAAACTCAGGATAATCGATTAGGGTACTTGTTGGGGAGTCAAATTGGGCCTGATAGTGCGAGACCCAAAGTTCAGGTGGAACGTTATTAACTGATGTAGGCTCTGATTCACTGTTGCCCCATTTGACCAAATGCCAAAATTTAAGCCAGTTCTTCCCATTGCTAGCATTAGTTAGTTCTTCTCATCTTTTCTCATCAAAATTCTTCTTAGCCCTATGTTGGGCATTTTTATAGTTTGCCCTTGCATTTTTGACCTTCTGTAAAACTCCCATCTTGACTGCTTGGGAGAGTTGCCTAAATGCAGTCCCAAATGCATCATCGTACCATTTGGCTGATTTTTTTATTGTGTGCTTTGGTACTCTCCTATTTGTTGTAAAAAAGTCTTCAATTTTACAAAAAGGGCCACATGTACCTTCATTAAACCGGAAAAAGAATCAGCGTGGGAATCTAGGGAGGAAATGACCTATAATTTTTCTGCAATGGTTAATTTCATCTGGTTTAGAGTACTTTCGTCTTCTGAAACCGATGCCCATTTCAGCCGTCGACAATCATGGGACATAATTACACCTCCTGTCAATGTTTCCGAGTAAACCCTCTGGCTAACCAATCCCTTCCTTACTAGGGTTAATAGTAAAGGGTCATGGTCGCTCTCCGGTCTATGCTGGACTGTCATGTCTAAAAGTCTTGGCCATAGCTCTAAACTAATGAGAAAGTAATCTATTCTACTACTAATAATCCCATTACTAAAAGTGTTAGTGCCTTCCATATCCAAGGGCGATCTCCTGTTTACTGCCCTCCCGAAGGATAGACTTTTAAGTTGTAGCGCCGCCTCTGTCCATTTGTTAATTGGCGGCAGCGATAGAGTTGGTATTCCCCAGTTCGAGTCCTCCTCCACTCTAAGGCTATGGTCATCAAGACCAAGAGGCTCAAATGTGCAATTTAGATCACCGGCAATCACCAATACATTGGGACCTTCTAAATCATTTATTCAAGCGTCCAGCTGGAAAATAGTTGGTGATGCTTTCCCGCCCGCAATCCCTCCCACATATACATTAAGTAATATAAAGTCTGGGACACAATCTGATCGAACCTTTAAGGCCAGAATATCCTGGCTATCAATTGTTAGCTCTTCTATTTGGAAAGGTGTCTGTTGCCTGACCCAGGTGATCAAAGCCCCACTAGGTCTCCCCTTGCAATTTGCAATTGCCACTTTACCAAATGCCAGATAACCTGGACGGTACATCATATTCACCAACCATGTCTCCTGAAAGGCAATGAAGTCAAACCCCTCAATATAATTAGACCAGTCGGATGACATAGTTTTAGAAAATAGACCGGCAATGTTCCATGATAAGATAGTAATTGGGGAGGAGGGTGAGCCCTCAGAATTTTCAGCCGATGTTAGTATCACAATGCTCACCCGTTGGTTTGCCAACAATGGGTGGGGTCCTATGTTAAGGGCCAGAGGGGGAGTTGGTTGACTCTCTATATTCATTGGAGGTTTTGAGGTGGGTGGTAGTAGTCAGCCACATAGATCTACGTCTGATAGTGGGCCAAATCAATTCGAGAGTTGGACCTCTGTTGATCTTTGTACTGCTCTGAGAGGTACCCACTGCTGCCTTGCCCCCCTAGTGCGACTTAGTTCGATGGAAAAGTGGGACCATGGTTTATAGAAAAACCCTAGTGGTAAAACAGACATTTTATCTGTGTGATTCCCATAATTTCCGGCCAGATTATCCAGTAAAAATCTAATTGCATATTCATTATCAAACTATTCAACAACACAATCCCCACTCCCTTCCTTCCTAGAAGAACCAATCCACGATGAGCGTCTGGCCATAATCATATGATTAGTAATACACTCCTCCCAGATCATTACACCCTTCAGTTTGGTATTAAACCAGTGCATGATTGTAAATAGTAACTGTTCGGTGGTTTTGGTCTGTCCTTCCCGTAAAGCTGGAACGTACCTCAGGACCACCACTAAGGGAACAGCAGCCGGGGGAAGGTGTAGGGGCCAAGAATCAATTAAAGGAGCGTTTTGTTCCAGTCCACCACATCCATGTATTCCTTGTGAGGGACTAGCCCTTTTTGTTGGGGCACTGCTTTTGCGAGTAGTACCCATTAGCGCATTGTTGGTTGCAGTCACCACAGGCGTAGTACCTCCATCGCCCGGAGTGCTCATGATCGATTGGGCACATTCGCTAGACATATTCCCTATTTCAATCAAGTTCCTGGACAGTGGGGCTAGTCTTTATGTAGGGAAGCAGCTTCATCAATAACCACCCTAGGAGCATTTGGTTTCCTTACTAGTAGACTGGAGAGTTTAGAATTTACTGTGTCAAAATCAGGAGCGCTATTACTCAGTTTGCTCAAAGTATGCGCATCAAGTGGCTCAGGATGAACAAATAGGCCCTCAAGGAGAGAAAAATCAGTTTTAAGCTGAGATTCAAAATTATTTAGGCGTTCCTCAATCCGGCCCAGTCTATACGTGATGGGAGTCAGTAATGTGGACAGTAGATTCTCAAGTCTTCTCCACATTTCCTCATTAACTTTAGGGCAGGGACCGCCTAGAGTCAAAATTCAAGTCTGCACTGATCGGAGCAGCATTTTCTATAGCATTAAGATTGTCCGTTATGCCAGGTCCTCCGTTTTGATTTATCCTTTGGGTTTTTGCAGTTTTTGGTCTCTGTGGGCCACCTCCCCTCTTTCTCTTTACTGCAGGGTCAGGGATAGCTTGGTTGGTTCTATTTTTAGTGATAGCTGCAGACCTAGCAGAGATTTGTTGGGGCATACTGGTAACAATCTCATTTACAGCGGGAGGCGATTTGACAAGTTCCTCCATTGGCCCAGGTGACAGGGATGTCTGACCACTTGCCTCCTCGTTGTTATTAGCCATAATAGAGCTAGTGGTGCGATGTTCAAGAGTTCAGGCTGTAGCCATAGTAGCAA
The DNA here is from genome assembly GCF_964263255.1 of Lissotriton vulgaris. Classification (NCBI taxonomy): domain Eukaryota; kingdom Metazoa; phylum Chordata; class Amphibia; order Caudata; family Salamandridae; genus Lissotriton; species Lissotriton vulgaris. The sequence goes on from NC_141689.1 coordinate 290,191,497, forward strand.
GTGAAGATCTTTTAGAAAATTATGGATCAAGGGATAAACGGCGCTCAGCTATTGCTATCTCTTTTTCCAGGACAGAGGTCACTCTCACTATGAATTTATCTAGAGTTCCTGCTACACTACCGCCTTGGAGCGCGCCTTGGAGTGCACCTTGGAGCGCACCTTGGAGCACGCCTGTCCTCTTCCCTTCTCGCTTGTTCATCTTAAGGGCTTGTATTAGAACCTCTCAGTAGATTGTGGGCCGGGGGTTGATATAAAAGGTTTTGAGGTACTGATCTTGCGGTGTCGGCGAATTAAGAGGGGGGGCCCGGCCCGGCCTACTCCGGTATCCGACGGGTTCACATGGGCCCGCCCTTGCCCCGGACTTCACCAGGCACGCGCCTGCGCACGTCCCGCGAAGCGGGAGCGGCTAGCACTGAAGTAGAGTGTGGCGGTCTCAGGTGTGGGCAATCTTCATCAGCGTGCCCCCTGGGACTTGGAGTCCTTCACAGTGTCTCTACAGCCTCCTAGGGCAATGCGAAGCAAACAAGGCAACAAAGCTGACAAAAGCAGTTCCTATTCCTCAGAGATGCCTCCTAAAGTCACAGTGGTAGGTATGTGCCCAGAATCAATGCCAGAGCAATCCCTGAAGGCAAAGTATCACACATCTCAGCAGACTTACTCCCCGTGGCCCGACCCAGCTGCTGCAGCATGACCGATGAAGCAACCTCCGAGATCAGAGAATCAACAGCTAACGTCAAATCAAAAGGAAACCCCAGAGGCAGGATCCCTGGACTCTCCTATAGTTAGGGATATGCAGACCTGTGTTGGAAGACGACATACGTCTGTAGTGTGTGCTTAATCTTTGCAATGATGTTCCATGGGTGGTGATTGGTACTTGTGCTGGAAAAGAGGAAAGTTCCTTTACTAATAGTGTGGTCAAGAGGTGGGATTCCATTTTACGGGTTTTGCTACAAGAGGCTTGTGTTGCTAATGTGGTATGCAACAGCTGTGTGTGGGTTTTCTAGGAAATGTTATAAGATTAGGAAATTGTGCTGGTCTCTGGTCTGAGAAAGGGAGTTAATGGATTGGATGTCTAATCCTTTTTATGTTCGTGTGTGACATGACATGTTCTGCAGTATAATTAATCATTTTCCAAAGCTAGTGCAGTACATATGTGTTGTACCCTTATGGGGTCCTCATTGTTGGGAGGCATATGTGTTATATCCTTTGTCTCTTTCATTGGCGAGTTTTGAATTATGTCAGATCTGTGTGTCTCAAGAATATTAGAATGCTCCATGGACCTGTGAGTTTGTTTGCTGACAGTGTGATCCAATACAGGGAAATAAACAGGCCAACTGTCCCAGTCTGCTGTCAATCCCTACCTTACACGCATATGGCCTCATTATGAGAGGTAGAATTCTACCTGGAACAACATCTCCAGGTAGAGTTATGCCCCCTGAATTTATAAAGTGTTTTTGGGAATGGAATTATCAGGTCCACAAACTGTAGCACAACTGGTCCCCACCTCACCTTTAGTGCTTAATTTGAGCTGATGGTCGCCGGTGCTCAGCACTAACACTCAGTTCTCAACACCAGCACTAATGACAGTCTACAACATGGTGGTGCTGTCTGTCTAATCTTGAGATGAGCACAACAGTGCTTGATAATTCAATATACAATAAAAATTAATAATACCTTCTGCCAATGCAATTCTTATAGCTTTGGGTGGTCTGGAATAGTCTCAACTGTCACACTTGTAGGAGTTCAATGGTTAATAGTTGTTTGGTATGGTCATTGGCAGCGTAGGCGGGGGCAATTGGTGGCGCAAGCTGCAGTGGCCTCCTGAGAAGGGCCCTGGTAGCTATTTTACTATTGTTGTTTGTTTTATACAAATTAAGGATTGCCAAACTTTACAGCAGCACTAGGGGAGCAGACAATCCCACTCTGGACCAGCTGAAGCCTGCCCTCACTTCCCCATGACCCCACATCGCTCCCCACATCTACCCTGCCGATAATTCCTATCTGCTCTGAGCAGGTGGAAAGCATCAGCAGTTTTTTCCCCAGAATGCCTGTAAAAGGACCCCTTGTTTCTGTGTCCCTGCAGTTTTCCCCTCATTCTGGTGAGAACATTTGTAGCTGCTGGAATTTGGTGCAGGGAAACATTCCAGAATAAGAGTCCCCTGGCAACCCCTACCAAATTACAGCAATCTCACGAGTGTCTTATTGAAGTAAGAATGTAAGTAAATAATTGGGTACATAGTTAAGCATGCAAATCCAGTTTCAGCATTCCAATCAGGTTAATAAATGTATTAATACAGCACTCGTACACCAATTCAATGGCGTCATGGCGTTTACGGATTTCAAACCCACACATGCAAGCATGGTAAGCATAAGACAAACTACTATCAAGAAACCTCTCATAAAATCTATCTTAATGTTTTCTTATGGATAGTTCTTCCTACTGACTGCCCACTATATGATTATCCTATAGATGGCAGACTGGATCCAGAACTTTTTCAAGAGCAATATCTTGCCAGAAACCCAGGGGCGGCTCCTCTTCAATGGAGGTGGAGAGACACCCCACTGGCTCAGAGCCAACAGCAGAAGAATAAAATGATAGCCTATCATTGTTTTATTTTTTTCAGCAGTGGGCTCAGCCAGCGTGTGTAGGGAGAGGCGGGCCGGGCATGGGAGGAGAAGGAGGACTGGTTCTTGCACTTTTAAGTGCACGTGTGTGTTTGGCTAGCTAGTATTGAGCTGTTCCCTACTGCACCAACACAATTCCCCAGCAGGGCCTTGTAGTGATTCCTATGAAGGGTTATTTAATTGCTCAATCTGCAATCATGTGTTTCCATACCATGCTTCTTAGTTCAAGTTGTCACTGTTGGCATGTTTTAAGAGATATTTAATTTTTTGTTTATTCCCACTCTATTTATTATCCCTGAGTAGCATTTGAACATTGGCTGAACGTTCCTCATGGCATCCCCATTCAAGCTTAAGCGCAGTTTTCTGATTCACCTTTCCTCTCTGAAAACTGTCTACTTAGTGGCATTGAACTCAAGACCCTCTTGGTTTGGCCAGTATTCACGGTTTTCTGCCTAGATAAAATGATTCCTTGTATCTGCCCACCTCTCACACCAAAATGGTATCTACCTTTGACATGGGCTGGTCCATCTGTCTTTCATCCTTAATCCTTCTTTCCTACTCCTCATTCCACCAAAGAGGAGGAGCGGCTTCATAGACTGGACCCCAGTCTCACTGTAGCATAACAAGACAGAGTTGACGGTCAGCCATTTGTAGCCTCACCAAAGCCAAGAAGGGCAAAATGGTGATTAAGTGCATCATTTAGCAATGGGTTACTCTTTGCTTTACCATTCTTTAGGACTTTCCAAGAAACACCCTCCGACTGGCATTCATGCCCAATCCACCAGGGTCACAGTTGTTTCCACAGCTGTCACCAGAGGTGTTTCGCTGGTGAACATCTGCCAGTCAACCAAGTGGTCATTTCTACATACTATTGCTAAACATTGCTTTCCAGCTCTGTGTTGGATGACTTTCCTGGATAATAATCATTACTTAAATATACTTCCTGGAAGATAAAACTTTGGGACTCATTCTTATGGTAAGGAATCTGTATGGAAAAGTGTCCTCAGAAGAAAACTTTACATAGCTTTGGTTATGAAATTTCTGATGGATACTGTATCTACACACATACTCATCACACTTCCTTCTTCTGTTGAGTTAGTATTGTGATTAATAAGACCCCAAGGTATGCAAACATATCATATCCTGTATTGCCACTCTTATTAATGCTCTTGTGGTTTCTGTCCGCACACCTTACTTGAGTGCATAAAATAAGTTGATGCAAGTGAACTGGTTGCCCTCTTCTATAATACAGTGTTGTCACATCCTAGGGAATGGGGACCCAGGGTGTCGAAGTCACCGATAAGGCTGCACAATGCCACCTGGTCATGTTGGAGAGCTATTGCTGGGAAAAGGCTTTTGGGCCCAGCCTGACACTTTCAGGTTATTTACATTATTAATTTGTAGAAAGATAGAGGGCCTAGCCACAAATTTCATTTTGTAGTAGGTAAAAAAGTACCACAGTGGAACTACTAATGTACTCCAAAATGCTGTTCACAGACCTACTGTTGGAAAACTCCACCATAGTCTCTTCTACCTCTTCTATGTGGGGATCTCCGCATATGTAGATACACTTTTCAGAATTACGTATCGGAGGGACAAAGGGGAGTGGCTGCAAAATGGGGAATACCTAAAACTAAATGGCGCGAGTTAAGGAAATTTAAGGAGGCGTTTTGTGAGAAACAGGTTAATACAAACAAACATCCACAAAAGTGTAAGTCCATTGCTATTCACAAACTACGCTTCTAAAGTTATTACACCTTAAAGGTATTGAAAAAGGTGTAAATGAACTTCAGCATTGGAGTAAGCTGAGCACCACACATGGCCAAACACTGGTACTACAACACATACCCATAGAAAACAAAGGAACCATAACATCTCATAGGGGAACTAATGCTTCTGACTTGTGCTGGTGTCTGTCTCCTGCCATTTACTCAAAGAACAAGACCTCCCAACCCTTGTAGCTTTTTAGGTTTTGACTGGCCATGCGCTTTGCGCATGTGCCAAAAAACCTCTTGAGTTGTGTGTGTGGGTTTGGGTCGGCCCTCGTCATTCATTGGCTGGCTCCATAAATGGAGCCTAGCCATTGGACGAGGGGCCTGTCCGTCAATGCCGGACCAGACACGGGGGCGTTCCCGAGATTCTTTGGCTTTTGCCGACGTCACGCGACGTCAGGCGAAAGCCGGGAACCCCCCCGAATCTGGTCCGCCATTGAAGGCACCCGGAAGAAGTCCAGGTGAGTGCTTGCTTTTTTAAATGCTTGTTTGCCGGTTCCCACCCCCTCTCCCGCTCTCCGTGTCTCCCCGGCCCCGTTCCCACCCCCTACCGCTGCCTCGGCTCCCGTTCCCGCCCCCCTACCGCTGCCTGGGCCGCCCTGTTCCCGCAGTGCCGTTTCTCCTGTGTGTGTGTGTCTCGTTTTGTAAATGTACCCGTATGGTTTCATGCTTTACCGATTTTTCTCTAGGATGAACGTTTATTTTGATGCAATTAATTTTTATAAATACATATTTTATGCAGATGTGGCTGCACACTTATACTGCAATTTTTTTGTATTACCTGCGTTTAGTGATTTGTGTTTATAAGCACACCTGACATTTTATAGTTATTTTTTTTAATGTAAAATAAGAAGTTACAAGATAAAAGCTCCATGCAATACGGACTTTTTTCCAAACAAAAGTTGTCCTGGCCGCGTTGTCCGACATCGCTGTTGCTGCTCGCAGCTGGGCGGAAGTGCGTCGGGTTGCAGCGGGTTTTTCGGATGCTGCAGCGCTTTGTAGCTCTGCTCGGATAGAGCAGCGGCTGTTCTCTCCCTGAGCATTGGCAGGTGGAGCAATTTTTGCCAAGGTTATGGATCGGTATCTGCTGTTCCTCACTTGGGAGAGTAGACCAGAGCCCGGGATTGCCACCAGTGGAGGTCTGTTTTGGAAATGTTTTTTTATACTGCATGAACACGTTCGATAAAATACGCTCATTCTCCTCGTGTGATGTAGGTCAATGTCCTCTCTCTTTTGGTCTTCCTGTCTTTGAGATCACTGAACTAAAAATTCACTTGCTGTTCTCCACAATCTAAGGGAAGGCAGGGCACTCCGTTCTTATATTAGTATCATGGGCTTCCCAGGAGTTAACTAACTATACGAGCAGTTCTTTGTCCATCTTTGTGTATTTGCTGCTGTATGTGTATTCTGTTGCAGTGTCTCTATGTGCCTGTCCTTTTATTTGTATGACTGTCGGAATGTGTCTCTATGTGCCAGTTTGTGGATTGTGCCTGCTTGATTTTATATTTCTGTGTCCGTTTGTTGGCGTTTCTCTGTGCCTGTCTTTCCTTGACTTTGTGCCTTTCCCCAGTGTGTGTCTGCCTCTTCGTGTTTTTGTGTGCCTGTCCGATCGCGTGTCTCTGTGCCGTTTTCTGTCGGTACCTGACATGAAGTATTTCCCTGAGCCCAAGGTTGTGCTTGGCGATGTGCGGGTTGGCCTGTTGTCCGTTTACCAGGATACTTATTTTACCTATCTTATAATGTGCGCAAGAATTTATGTATATATTGTGTGCGGCAATTTTGGGTCTATCGTGTGAACGAGTTGTGGTGTACTCGGGTCTACTGATCTTGTTTGTCGCTTCTTGTCTGGCTACATGTGTCATTTAATTTCTTCATATATTCTTGCGAGCATGTTGGGCTGCATTGTTCCTTATGCTGTGTGCACAAACCATGCTTCCAGGTGTTTGTGAGGTTGTCTTTCTGTCTGAGTGTAACTGACTCTGTTGTGGACTGTGGTATGCATGCGAGTCTGTCTCTGTATTAGTTGAAGCTTGTTGTTTTAGATTTTGATTCCTGAATGCGACACAAGTACACGGATCTCAGCGGGCTGAGTTCTGAGATTTCCCAGTTGATAACTAGTGATTGTGGAACGGTGAAACCAGCTATTACCAGCGAGTTTGGGTGAACTGTTTGGTAAGTAGCGCTCAGGACTTGAGGGATACCCGGGGAAAATGAAATAATGATTACCCCTTTAGGGAACCTGGGTTTGCCATCCTGGCTTTGACGAATGTGCGGTTCTGATTCGAGGCACATGTTTGTTTTTATCTGTCCCTCTTACAGAATTTGTCCCCATGTGACTCTCCTTCATGAGTTTGACAACTCACCGTTGCCTTTGAGTCATGCCCTAAACCCAGGAAGCTGATACAGTGAGTGCAGATAGTGCTTACTCTGTGAGAAGAGGTGCCGAGCCTCTGAATACTGTTTTTGAGAACCGAAGGGCTAGTTGGGGTTATGTGCCTTAGCTCCTGACATCTTCCTTAACCTGGTTCACGTTGTTGTATGTGATCCCCTGTCACATAATTCGTTGCTCCACTGTCACATAATTATTTGCTCCCCTGTGATGCTGTGTGTGTGTGTGATGCTGTGTGTGTGATGCTGTGTGTGTGTGTGTGATGCTGTGTGTGTGTGTGATGCTGTGTGTGTGTGTGTGATGCTGTGTGTGTGTGTGTGTGATGCTGTGTGTGTGTGTGTGTGATGCTGTGTGTGTGTGTGTGATGCTGTGTGTGTGTGTGTGATGCTGTGTGTGTGTGTGATGCTGTGTGTGTGTGTGTGATGCTGTGTGTGTGTGTGTGATGCTGTGTGTGTGTGTGATGCTGTGTGTGTGTGTGATGCTGTGTGTGTGTGATGCTGTGTGTGTGTGTGATGCTGTGTGTGTGTGTGATGCTGTGTGTGTGTGTGTGTGATGCTGTGTGTGTGTGTGTGTGATGCTGTGTGTGTGTGATGCTGTGTGTGTGCGTGATGCTGTGTGTGTGTGTGTGTGTGATGCTGTGTGTGTGTGTGTGTGATGCTGTGTGTGTGTTGTGTGTGTGTTGCTGTGTGTGTGTTGTGTGTGTGTTGCTGTGTGTGTGTGTGTGTGTGATGCTGTGTGTGTGTGTGATGCTGTGTGTGTGTGTGTGTGTGTGTGATGCTGTGTGTGTGTGTGTGTGATGCTGTGTGTGTGTTGCTGTGTGTGTGTTGCTGTGTGTGTGTGTGTTGCGGTGTGTGTGTGTGTTGCTGTGTGTGTGTGTGATGCTGTGTGTGTGTGTGATGCTGTGTGTGTGTGTGTGTGTGTGTGATGCTGTTTGTGTGTAGGGCTGTGTGTGTGTGGGGGTGGGCTCTGTGTGTGGCTCTGTGTGCGTGTGGCTGTGTGTGTGTGTGGGGGTGTGGGTGCAAATGCAATAGGTCTCGCATTTGCAAAAGATTAAGCTATTGGCATTGTAAATGACCATGCCATTTATTTATCTGTTTTCAAAACTAACACATAAATAAACAATTTGTCATTTAAAGTGCCAATAGCTCTAACTTTGTCAAAGGCAAAACCGTTGCATTGTACTTGATATCGAATCCAACAGCGGCCATGATGCTATGGAAAGAAAGGACAAAGCATATTGACCCACTGTTGACACTATGGAAAGAATGGAGGAAGTATCAAAGAAAGACAGGTGGAGCATAAGAACCGAGCTAGGGGATGCTCATCCATGAAAAAGGAGACTGCTGTTCTTTCCATGCCCTCAGAAAGTTCTCTTTAGGCCACAGCCCCCTAGATTTGAAATGGCTTGCTACCTACCATTTTCAGAACAAAGAAAGGGGTGTGGCAGTTATTTTGATGAGGAGAAAAGATAATGGGCCAGAAGGTGTGTGTGTGGGGGGGCTCTGTGTGGGTGTGTGTGGGGGGCTTTGTGTGGCTGTGTGTGGGGGGGCTCTGTGTGGGTGTGTGTGTGAGGGGGGGTTTGTGTGTGTTGGGGGGCTCTCTGTGGGTGTTGGTGTGTGTCATTTGCGAGAGATAAAGCTAGTGGCATTGTAAATGACAATGCCATTTATTTATGTTAAAAAAAACATAAATAAAAATGTCAAGAGCAATGCCAATCGCTCTAACTTTAACAAAGGCAAAACCATTGCATTGTAAATGCTTGTTTGTATTCTGAACAGCTGCTCTTCGCTCCCTCTCAAACATCCTTGTTTTTTTAATGTTGCAGAGTGTATGTGCATCTGCTCCTGTTACACTCTCGCTCTGTTTGTTCAAACCCCTCCGTGGCCTCTCACTTGCTGTGCTTTCACGTCCTCCCAGTCCTCAGTGCTTCCACCAGTCTGATTGTTCCAAGGCAGTCATTTTGGTCGCTTTTATACATCATAAGTTAAAACCAGTAAATCGTGTTTGTTTCTATTGGATGCTGCTGAGTTCTACTGCTTGCGCTGTTTTTTTTTTATTGCTCAAACACTATTTTTATTAAATTGCTCCAACACAGCTGAGTTCACACATACAAAAAAACCTATTACTACTGCCAAGCAGAAAGGATATTGTAGTTAACCTTGCAAACAGGGATGAGTTAAACCACACCTACCACCCAATCAGCTCTCCGGGCTGTTGTGTGCACTACTCTGTCTTCATTATATTGTAGATGGAAAAAATGTGCTGCACGGAAAGACGGGCTGTGCACGCAAAGCATAATGATTTCGTCTAACCACTGCAGCCATTGGATTCATCTGAGAACCCCCCCCCCCCCGCCCATTCCCCTCCCCCCCCCCCCCCCCGCCAGCAGCTTGTTTACAACCGAGAAGCAGCTTCCTAACACAGGGATTTCAGTATGATTTATGTTGGAGACAAAACACAGCACAAAGGTGTGCTATACAGAAAGTTCCTACTATGTATGCAAGTGTAGTGTTGTCAAAGTTGTTTTTGTACAATTGTAATTCTTAGTTATTTGTAAAACGTGAAGGATACACAATTCAATCTTTTATTGGTACGTTTGCAGTACTCTACCAACGTCATCGTTTCGAACAGGACTAATAAACCGCAGTAGGTATTACAGCACCCACTATAATGTGCTGCATGGCCAAATAATTATCAGGTCCCAAAGGCGAGACCGCTTACATTGCAAATGCTTTTTGAACAAGGTCTGGCTTATGACTGCAGGCAGAGTACACCTGTCACCTTTCATTTTCACATTACCTTCCCTCCTAAGTTCGTTCTATTACTTGGGAGCATAACTGACCTTGCATGGATTTAGTTACTGATCAGCCAACTTGCATATATTTGATATCTGGCCAGCCCACCTCCATGAATTTCCTTACGTTATTCTTCAACTCATATTTTCCGCCAGCATTTTCCCACTCTTTATCAAATAAACCCTCAAGGGACTAGTCCACAGTTTCATTAACTGCAGGGTTAATTTCTACTTCCTCACCATCTCTAATGGCGGAATGAGCCTAAGGTATGGGTAACGGGACAATAATCTGTTGCATTATTCTTTAAAGGAACTAACATAGTATTCTTAGAAAACAAGTGTGCAATTCTTGCAGTACCAGACTGCCACCTCCCGGGATCAGAAGTTAACCAGTGGTTTGTGATTCCACCTCAAGGTAAATATTCTTCCCATAGCATTACGATAAAGGACGGACTTCCATCTGTCCGCCATCGTGTCGGATTTGGGACCGGCCGGCCATGAGGTGGCCTCCCCACAATCCGAATTACGATGCGACTGCCACCATGGCGGGCGCATCACCTATATTTTGCATTGTGGCGGGGTTGCGTTCAACAGCCCCCGCTGCAATGCAAAAATAAAGGCACTTGAATATCCCTGCACTAATTGGCAGGCACCATGCGGTGCCTGCCACATGGTGCAGGAATATGTAGGGGGGCACCATAGGGGCCCCTCAGTGCCCTTGACCCAGTCCCAGCGATCAAGGAGGGCCAGCTACGGCCCCCAAATCCATTTCCGCCATTGTTTTGCTGCGGTTTGTCCACCGCAAAACAAATGGATGAAAGGGATATCATAATCTCTACTGCGTTGCATGCACGTCACCGCCGCAATGTTGGTCTACGTTTCAGTTCCAACAGGTGGTCGGAAAAGGACCCCCTGTCAGAAACGTGGCGGACGGTCTTTACGTCCGCCACGCATACCCAACGATTCACCCCGGCATCATAATATGGCGATGAAAACAGCAGTACGATGGCAGAAGGCCCGCCACCGACCGGCTGTTGGTGGCGGGCCTTCCGCCATCGTAATGAGCACCAAAGTGTCCAATGGATGGATGACCTATACAGAAGCTTCAAGTTCTTTTTCAATTACTGCATATTTGTGGTCTAATTTAATAAGAATTCTGTAAGCAGAGGCAACATTCCTTTGATGGTATCCCTCACATTGGGACGGAATGGCACCCAAACCAAATGCATTGACATTGGCGATTATAATACAGGTCTTCCTTTGATGAAACTCCGTCACCCTCCCTCTGTCTCCCTCCTCTCCCTTTCCCTCCCTCTCCCTCTGTTTCCCTCCCTTTCCCTCCCTCCCTTTCCCTCTGTCTCCGTCCCTCTACCTCCCTCTGCCATATCACCCTGCCTGTGTGTGCCCGGGCTGAGACAGCTTCCTGGGCACACACACTCACACAGCCGCACCTGAGCACTTCACAAGTCTTTAAAAGACCATTTGCATGTTAATGGGGCTTTGTAGTATTTCACCTCTTCTTAGGCCCCTGCAGCTCCACTCTGACAATCGCTGAAATGAATCACCAGGCCCCCACAGAGCAGCAGAGTCTCTCAGAGTCGCGCTCCGGTTGCAGACACTCTTTAAAAATGTTTTTATAAAACAAGGGTACTGCAAGGTCCGCGGGCCGCCAAGGAAGGCTTTCCGGGCCGCTAGCGGCCCGCGGGGCGTACTATGAGTACCCGTGGTCTACAGGACATACTATTTCATTGACTTCACTTATTCTATTATAAAACTAACCACAATGTTTTCTAACACGTTTTTTGACACTTTCCGTATACTAACAACAGCCTCCCTTAATTTTTCTTTGACCAATGTGAAGTCAGCTGGTGTTGGAACCCAATCAATTTCTTGTAACTAAGTCAGATCTTCACTCTATCAAGTTTGTTCTGCAACTAGTCCCATCCACCAGCAGGTCCATTATCCACATCCTGCCTCCTTTGGTCTGCAGCTCCAACTGGCCATGAAAACCTTGTGCACACCATTCATGCCACCCTTCCCAAAACAAACCAGAAAAACCTTATACACTCATGTTATATGAGATACAAGAAATGCAAAAACAGAACCTAAACGTAAACAGACATTTAAAGTTCAAACATAAAAGTTAAAAGAAAATAAGAGTCAAACATAATCCTTCAGTAGGAAGATTCTCAGATATGCTTACTGTTCCTTCTCAGCACTCCACTACCACACCTCTTTTTACCACGTTCATTATTTTTTTTGTAAATGTGCTGTTCCACCACTGGCCTCACACACTCAGACTCACCCCTTTCTTTCCCATGACACTACTAATTCCTCTTCACATCGCTATTCTATTGAGGTTCCAGATCCTGGCAGGTCAGTCTTTAAAACATTTATAAACGTCATCAGACCCTTCATGGTTTAAAAAAAAATCCTACCTCTGCTTTCTGGTAATCTTATTCAGATCACATCAACAACTCGCACATTAGTACCTTTTGTAGCTTTCCTTTTATCGAAATTCATTAAAAGCTTGCATTAGTTTGCTGGACCCGTATGTAGAAAAGGTATCTCATTAACGTTTTACTAAAATATGGGTTAATATTGTCTTTTTTCTATTCACCACTTTGTCAAAGTCACTCCATTCACCTTCTCCTGCGTTGAAGACAATCTGGGTAAAGTTCTAACAATTTGCTGGCATTCTGACATTAATCAATGTAAAATAATGCGTTTGCTGTGCTCCAGTGGTATTTTATTGACCTCATCAGCCAATAAAGATGATAAAAATGTCTCTATCCATCACAGTGCAAGAGGACCACGGTTGCACTGTAAAATAGATTGTAATGGCTTAAATTGCATAATGGATATAAGATGGATTCACAATTCAATAACTACCCTCTTTGGACAATTCAGCAGGTAAAATTAAGAGATAATAAAATATAGTTGAATGGGCTTTGTATGGTTTGATAAGAGGTTTCTTGTACAGCTCAATAAAGAAAATTGTTGGCACATCATAGAAAAAAGGAGCACTGGAAAGACTCCCAGTAGTCTCATAGATACACCGTAAGGTTTATCTTTTTGAATTGATCAGAAGAGTGAATGCGGCCTTCATGTGCATCACAGACCCAGTTTGCAGTTAAGAAGTATACCGTAAAGGTAAGGCAAATGAAGGTACAGCAATGTGCTAAAAATCATTTTGAGGTGTGCATGTGCATCGCAGAAGTTGCTATTCACTTTGAAAAATGTATGTAAATGTAATTGTATTTATATAGCGCATACTTCCCATAACAAATCGGTGAGGCACTTTTTAGCGAGTCGCACGCTACTCTGGAACCCATAGGATTAGTGGTAGATTAGTATAGGTAAACATGAGTTGCTAATTTGAGCAGTGGACTTGTGAGTCTCTTAGTTTGATTGAAGGAGGGAAGAGTCTAGAAAGTGTTATTTGGGAGATCATAGTATTAAGATGAGTTTGGGATGAGTCAAATGAGAGAACGGAAGAGTCAGAAAGGGTTATTAGGGAGATCATAGTAGTTAGAATGAGGTTTGGGATGAGTCAGAGAGTGGAGGTAGAGAATGTATTTTTGAGAGGCATGGGATAAGACATAAAGAAGTGAATTGGAGGGAGTTGATTTTTTTTTCCTACAGTAGGACTAAAGTAAGAAATATATAGATACATAACTACATAGAAGGTACACATGTATATGGAAAATAATAGAGATATAAACATGTATTGTATGAAGTTCCATATGTGCATGTATGGATAGATAATTAAAAACTCAAACTTTCAAATGTTGCTGTACATAAAGTTTATTTATTTGTTTATTGTTATAATTTAAAAACACATTAATTTATTTTTTATATTTTCCTCACTATTTCAGTAGTGAGGCACTTATAGATAAAATTATTATGATCATATTTACATATTGTGATAGATAAATAAAATACAACAGAGACCATAAGCATCTAATCTAATAACTAATTTGAAAATTATGCAGTGACCTATATACATGCTCAGCATAAAATAATGTGTGTGTGTATATATATATATATATATATATATATATATATATATATATATATATATATATATATCCGCTCTGATCGTCCCCCAATCCAGGAAAGAAAATCCGGCACTCGCAGGAGAAGTGTTAAGTTCGATTATTTAATTTGCAAAACACTCAACAGACAAACGCGTTTCGGTTTTCCTTCGTCAGTGTCTACCATTGACACGGAAGGAAGCAGACTTAAAGCCATTTCGTCACATTTGGCATGTACATAGAAAGTGGACTACCATTTTTACCCTGTGAGTAGTAAACATTACATTGTATATTACAATCTGATTAGTGTTCGTTTCAAAACATTATCAAAGGCAATATAGTTTAAAATTAGTTCATGATTTTAAACAATTATTTCAGTCATATCAAATAAATAAATAAATAAATGCTAAAATTTCTATGTACATTCATGTTTTTCTTAATAAGATTTTCTTAACGTACTGGTAACAGTGCATCCAGTACTGCTCTCGCAAATTGCCCTTGTTAGTGTTACAGGTGGATCGGCATTTCTCACAGGGTATGGTATAATTTAGACAGGGATTCATCTTTACATATTCTATGTTTTACCTAAATGAGATGATAATTCCTCATTCCTATTCAATCCCAAGGGGGCCTTTGTTTGAAGGTCTATTATATAACGGGACTCTAACCTCCTCAGTCTCCGTAATCTGTCTTCACCCCTCGGGTCTACAGGTACGTGGTCCAATGCAAAATATTGCAACAATTCTCTGTTGCTGTTGTGCTTCATGGAAAAATGTTTCGCTACAGGATAGCTGAAATCTTTATTCATGATCGCTCGTTGGTGTTCCAGTATTCGTAACTTTACATTTTTTACCGTGCTGCCTATGTATTTCAGTCCACATGGACATACCAGGCAGTACACGACATGGGTAGTATTGCATGTAAGAAACTTTGATATTCTCCTTTTTCTCTCAGACCCTGGTTCTCAAATGTGGTTGTTCTCTTGCTCCTTTCACACGCCTTGCATTTACCACAAGGGAAAAAGCCTGGCATGTCTTTGATCCTTCCTGTTGTTTCTACTTTATCAGCCAAATGGCTGTGTACAATTTATTGTATTGTTCTGTCCTCTGCCTCGGCCCCTTCCAGCCCCCTCTCCTGGTCCTCCTGTGGCTTCTGTGGCCCCCAGCTACGCGAACCTATTAGTTGGCTGGTGGGAGGAGCAGGTTACCCGGAGCCCTGATTTTGCGAAATGGGCTGAGAACTTAAAATTATGGTATAGGTACATTGATGACCTCTTCCTTGTGTGGGAGGGGTCAGTAACTTCGGCAGAAGAATTTGTGGCACAATTGAACAGAAATAGTCAATCTTAAATTCACAGCTGACATCAACGTATCAACAGTAAATTATCTGGACTTGAAAGTCAACTTGAAGGGTGCAAAGATTGAAACAGAACTGTTTAGGAAGGTAACAGCTGGCAACTCGGTTTTACATGCCGAAAGCAGTCATCCCCCGACCCTAGTGAGAAGTATCCCATATGGAGAACTTCTTAGAATTAAGAGGAATTGCTCCAGAGGCACAAACTTTGCTAGAGCAGCACAAGAGAGTATCAGTAGATTCCAAGCTAGGGGATACAATAAAGCCCTCTTGGAGAATACTTTGAAAAGAGTAGAGAGAATCCCCCGAGAACAACTACTTAAAGAAAAGATCGAGGAAACTAAAAAAGCTGCAAAACAGGAAGGAAAATTTAGACTAATTACCACCTTCTCAGAAGATTCGAACCATCTGAGAAATATACTAAAAAGAAGCTGGCATATCCTAAAGACTGATCAAATCATAGGGAGAGACGTTCCAGCCTTCCCCTTAATCACCTTCAGGAAAGGAAGATCCATTAAGGATAAAATTGTACACAGCCATTTGGCTGATAAAGTAGAAACAACAGGAAGGATCAAAGACATGCCAGGCTTTTTCCCTTGTGGTAAATGCAAGGCGTGTGAAAGGAGCAAGAGAACAACCACATTTGAGATACCAGGGTCTGAGAGAAAAAGGAGAATATCAAAGTTTCTTACATGCAATACTACCCATGTCGTGTACTGCCTGGTATGTCCATGTGGACTGAAATACATAGGCAGCACGGTAAAAAATGTAAAGTTACGAATACTGGAACACCAACGTGCGATCATGAATAAAGATTTCAGCTATCATTTTTCCATGAAGCACAACAGCAACAGAGAATTGTTGCAATATTTTGCATTGGACCACGTACCTGTAGACCCGAGGGGTGGAGACAGATTACGGAGACTGAGGAGGTTAGAGTCCCGTTATATAATAGACCTTCAAACAAAGGCCCCCTTGGGATTGAATAGGAATGAGGAATTATCATCTCATTTAGGTAAAACATAGAATATGTAAAGATGAATCCATGTCTAAATTATACCATACCCTGTGAGAAATGCCGATCCACGGCTTAATAACACCTGTAACACTAACAAGGGCAATTTGCGAGAGCAGTACTGGATGCACTGTTACCAGTAAGTTAAGAAAATCTTATTAAGAAAAACATGAATGTACATAGAAATTTTAGCATTTATTTATTTATTTATTTGATATGACTGAAATAATTGTTTAAAATCATGAACTAATTTTAAACTATATTGCCTTTGATAATGTTTTGAAACGAACACTAATCAGATTGTAATATACAATGTAATGTTTACTACTCACAGGGTAAAAACGGTAGTCCACTTTCTATGTACATGCCAAATGTGACGAAATGGTTTTAAGTCTGCTTCCTTCCGTGTCAATGGTAGACACTGACGAAGGAAAACCGAAACGCGTTTGTCTGCTGAGTGTTTTGCAAATTAAATAATCGAACTTAACACTTCTCCTGCGAGTGCCGGATTTTCTCTCCTGGATTGGGGGACGATCGGAGCGGCAATTTGTAAACGTGGGGCGCCACCACAAGAGGCACCCGTCTGCGAGTGCCCCGGTTACTTTGGTGCAACGGAGCGGCGGATATATATATATATATATATATATATATATATATATATATATATATATATATATATATATATATATATATATATATATATATATATATATATATATATATATATATATATATATATATACATATATATATATATATATATATATATACAGTTTTTTAACCATAAGCAATATATACATTTGTAAAGTAGACCTAAAGAATATCTATATGTTTCTTAACAATAAGTAGTATATATATTTGTACAAAGAACTGCACATTTCTAAATCCATACATAAAATCAAATTATACATGTTTACATGCACAGGCATAGATAGGCTCTACATTTGTATTTGAATATAGTGTTCATATTGGAAAGAGCCAACTCCTGAGTAGTCTTCTGAAGATAAGATAGTTTTTCATGGATCTTATGTTTGGGGATAGATGTACCACCCATGATTTTTTTCTTGTATGCTGGGGTTTTGAGGAGAGGTGCCAATGTGGAGCGGAAGTGCCTTTTGTTGTAAGTATTTGGTGTTTTTGTTCCTGATGAAAAGTGGTCCTGTTCCATATATTGCTTTGTGGGTTATACAAAGAAGCGTGAAAGTGGACCTTCTAGTAACTGGTAACCAATGTGGGGCCCTTAAGGCAAGGGAAATGTGGGCTTGTGGTTTTACATTTCCGAGTAGCCTGACAGCAGAGTTCTGAATCCGTTGTAGTCTTTTCATAGTTGCTAAAGATGATCCATGGTAGAGGCCACTGGTGTAATCAACTTTCAACATTACAAGAGAGATAGTAGCTTGGAACTTGTGTGGAAGTTCTAGGTGGGGAAGAAGCGGTGCAGAGTTTTCATAGTAACGAAGCTTGATCTTGCTAACTTGTCCAGTTGGGCATTCATTGATAATTTGGAGGCCATGGTAATGCCAAGGTTTCTTACTTTCTAAGATAGTTCAGGAGGTGGTCAGGCCATGCGAAGATTGGGACACATTGAATTTGAGATGGCTCCACGGGATCCACTGAATCATTAAGTTTGCGCTAGATGTAGAAAAACCAAAGGAAATGATGGACGGAGCGTTGACAATACAAGCGCTCACCCCCAGTCAACTGATCTGGGTTTAATCCATCACCATTCTTTAGCCCACTTTGCCACCATGGCCACTGCATGTCTTGGTAGTTCGGGCTGGACTGTTCCCATGAGGCACAGGGTAAGACTGATTTGCATATAGCCATGTCTGAACTGGGGTGGCAGAGTGTGCTAAAGAACGGTGATGGATTAAACCCAGATCTTTTGACTGGGTGTGAGTGTTTGATTGGTTCAGATGCTCCGTCCATTACCACCCCCTTTTGTACCGCTTTTGGCCGCCATAAGTGTGGCAGGGTATGCTCAGACGTGAGTCCCTTGCTCACTTTGCCACTGGATTAAAGCAAGCGGGCTGAAGACGGCTGGAATGCCAGAAACTGGTCCTCGGAAGCTTGTTTCCGGTCCAGGGAAGGCATGGCTTGGCAGTTCGGGCTGGACTGTTCCCATGAGGCACAGGGTCAGACTGATTTGTATATAGCCATGTCTGAACTGGGCTGGCAGAGTGGGCTAAAGAACAGTGATGGATTAAACCCAGATCTTTTGACTGGGTGTGAGGGTTTGATTGGTTCAGATGCTCCGGCCATTACCACCCCCTTTTGTGCGCTAGATGTAGGCCATGATGCGGCTCTAGTTTTATAAGACCTCTCTGCGGCATTTGACACAATTTCATGCACAATCATGTCATGCCAACTCACTCGCATTGGGGTGGAAGGGAAGGCCTTGGCCTGGCTAAGTTCCTTTCTGGAGGTCAGTAAGCAAGCAATCTAGCTCAAACCCCACTTCTCAGAAAGTAAAACTCTTAAGCAAGGAGTGCCTCAGAGTTCAGTCCTAAGCCCCACATATTTTAATGTATATATGACACCACTGGCTTACCTAATTTAGTCATTCTGTATTCCGGTAGTCTCCTATGTTGCTGACATGCAACTCCTGCTGACCTATAACAACCCCAAGTCAGAGGCCAAAGTCGAATTTGCGGCATGTGGGACAGCTGTGATGACTTGGTTTAAGGCCAATCCCTGCAATGCAACCCTAAAAAAATGGAGGTTCTGCTATTTGGGAACAATCCACTACATGTCTTTTCAGGGGCCTGGCTGGCCAACTGCACTCCAGCCCCACCCCCGGCTGCACTGGCATGAAACCTAGGTGTTCTCATTGACTCAAATCTATCCCTCAAACCCCAGATCCCTGCTGTGTTTAAAACCGCCTGCTGGATCCTTAGGATGCTAAGGAAGTTCCTCAAACTTCTGCCATGGGAAGCCCAGAACACTGTGGTGCAGTCCTTGATCCTGTCTAGACCTGACTATGTCAACATCCTATATCTGGGTATCCCAGATTACCTTATGAGAGTCTATGAAAAGGTTTAAAACGGCAGTTTGTCTGCTGTTCAATCATCCTAGACATTCCTCAACCCCCATACACCGAAGCCAGCTACACTGCTTCCCAGTGAAGGCAAGAGTCTTCTTTAAAGCACTGACAATTGCGCACTCAGCCTTTTATAAGATAGTCCCAAGTTACCTTCTTAATAGGATGACCCCCTACCTCCCCAAAAGAGCTTTACGTTCACAGTCGATCCATTTACTAGCCATTCCATTCACCAATAGAAAGAAAAGGGGCCGTATGCCTGCTCAGTGATGGCAGCTAAACTCTGGAACAAACTTCCCTTTGCCCTCAGATACATCCGGATAACAAATTACTCTGCAAATAATTGCAAACCCACCTGGGGTAAGATGCCTCTAAATATCCCTGATGGGTCTGCCCAGTGCCAGGACACTCTTGTAGTATCTGTGCACTCTACAAATCCTTTAAATTATTCATTCATTCGTTTATCAATGGCTCTTAGTCTTTGCAGCTTTCCTTTTTAAGAAGAATTTGTGTGTCATTTGCATAGTTATAGAATGTGAGCTGAAATTCATTGATGGTAATGACTTCATGTAGTTGTTGAAAAGCATGGGTGAGATGATGGAGCCTTACGGGATCCCAGGTTTTGTGGAGTATGGTTTGGATGAGAAAGAGGGAGTATGGATCAATCAATCATTCAATCATAGCATTTATATAGCGCACTACTCACCCGGAGGGTCTCAAGGCGCTTGGGGAGGGGGGGGTCCGCTACTGCTCGAACAGCCAGGTCTTGAGCTGCTTCCTGAAGGCGAGGTGGTCTTGAGTCAGGCGGAGGTGGGTCGGGAGGGAGTTCCAGGTCTTGGCGGCCAGGTGGGAGAAGGATCTTCCTCCTGTTGTGGCTCTTCGGATGCGGGGGACGGCGGCGAGGGCGTGGCTGGTCGATCGAAGGTGGCGTGTGGGAGTGTAGAAGTTGAGGCGGCTGTTGAGGTAACTCGGGCCTTGGTTGTGCAGGGCTTTGTGTGCGTGGGTGAGGAGGCGGAAGGTGATTCTCTTGTTGACCGGGAGCCAGTGCAGGTCTCTCAGGTGTCTGGAGATGTGGCTTCGTCTGGGGATGTCGAGGATGAGTCTTGCTGAGGCGTTCTGGATTTGCTGGAGTCTCTTCTGGAGCTTGGCGGTGGTTCCGGCATAGAGGGCATTGCCGTAGTCCAGACGGCTGGTGACGAGGGCCTGGGTGACCGTCTTCCTGGTCTCGGTGGGGATCCACCGGAAGATTTTACGTAGCATGCGCAGGATGTTGAAACAAGACGAGGAGACGGCGTTGACTTGTCTGGTCATGGAGAGGGAGGAGTCCAGAATGAAGCCCAGGTTGCGTGCGTGGTCTGTTGGTTTGGGTGCGGAGCCCAGGGCGGGTGGCCACCAGGAGTCGTCCCAGGCGGAGGGCGAGGAGCCCAGGATGAGAACTTCCGTCTTGTCTGAGTTCAGTTTCAGGCGGCTGGTCATCATCCATTCGGCTACGTGTTTCATCCCTTCGTGTAGGTCGGCTCTGGCAGTGGCGGGGTCGTTGGCCAGGGAGAGGATCAGGTGTGTGTCGTCGGCGTAGGAGATGATGTTGAGGTTGTGTTGGCGTGCGATGACCGCAAGGGGGCTCATGTAGACATTGAAGAGGGTGGGGCTGAGCGAGGAGCCTTGAGGAACGCCGCAGATGACTTCGGTGGCCTCTGACCTGAACGGGGGTAGGCGGACTCTCTGTGTTCTTCCAGCGAGGAAGGAGATGATCCATTCCAGTGCCTTCTCCTGGATTCCGACGTTCCTGAGGCGTTGCACTAGGGTGCGGTGGTCGACAGTGTCGAATGCCGCGGAGAGGTCTAGGAGGATGAGGGCCGCTGTTTCTCCGTTGTCAAGCAGGGCACGGATGTCATCGGTGGCAGCGATGAGGGCGGTCTTGGTGCTGTGGTTGGCCCTGAAGCCCGACTGTGAGGGGTCGAGGGATCCATTCGTCTCGAGGAAGGCGGCCAGCTGCTTGTTGACTGTCTTCTAGATGACTTTGGCTGGAAACAGGAGGAGCGAGATGGGGCGGTAGTTCTTGAGTTCGGTGGGGTCTGCTGTTGGTTTCTTTAGTAGAGCGCTGAGTTCGGCGTGCTTCCAGCTCTCAGGGAAGGTTGCGGTGTTGAAGGAGGCATTGATGATGTCCCGTAGCTGGGGTGCGATGGCGGCGTCAGCTTTGTTGAAGACGTGGTGAGGGCAGGGGTCGGTTGGAGATCCGGAGTGGATGGAGTTCATTGTGCGGATGGTGTCTTTGGTGTTGATTGGGGTCCAGGCGCTGAGGGTGGTGGTAGGGGGCGTTGGTGCGGTCGTGGGGAGAGTTGGTTGTGTGCTGAAGCTGTTGTGTATGTCAGCGATCTTGTTGTGGAAGTAGGAGGCAAGGGAGTTGCAGAGGACTTGTGATGGGGTGATGTCGTTGATTCCGGCGTTGGGGTTGGAGAGTTCTTTCACGATGTTGAAGAGTTCCTTGCTGTTGTGTGCGTTGTTGTCCAGTCTTTCCTTGAATGCTGTTTTCTTGGTGGCGCGAATCAGTTGATGGTGTTTTTGAGTGGCGAGCTTGAGGGTGGTCATGTTGTCCGGTGTGGGGTCTCTTCTCCATGCTTTCTCGAGAGCTCGGCAGTTCTTCTTGGAGCTCTTGAGTTCGTCGGTGAACCAGGATGCTTTCTTGCTGCCGGGTCTGCTGGGCGGGGTCCTCAGTGGGGCGAGGTCTGCGCAGTTGCTGATCCACTTCGTGAGGTTGTCGGCGGCCTGGCTGGGGTTCGCGGAGCTGGCGGGAGGGTGCTGGTTCAGGGCTGCGGTGAGCTGGTCGGCCGTGATCTTGTTCCAGCTTCTTCGTGCAACCTGTTGCTGGTGGTGGTGGATCGTGGTCCTTCTGAAGCTGAAGTGGACGCAGCTGTGGTCCGTCCAGTGGAGTCCGGTGCGTGGCTGAAGGCGATGTCTTTGCTGGATGAGAAGACGGCATCGAGTGTGTGTCCGGCGAGGTGGGTGGGGTGGTCACCAGCTGCTTGAGTCCGAGGTTGGCAAGGTTGTCAAGCAGGGTGGTGGTATTGTGGTCATTGTTGTTCTCCAGGTGGAAGTTGAGGTCCCCGAGGAGGATGTAGTCAGCGGAGGGGAGGGCGTGCGGGCTGATGTAGTCGGCGATGTTTTCGCTGAAAATGGATGGACATTTGTTCTGTTTTAAAGGGTAGATGTGATGCTGTCGAGAGCAGTTCCCTCTATGGGGGATTCGAGTGTTTGGATTGTCATGGTCAACTGTGTTGAAGGCAGCTGAAAGGTCCAGAAGAAGAGCAGTGACCCTGTTCCATTCTTCTGTGTTTTTAAGGTCATCCCAAATGGGGGATGAGGGCAGATTCACTACCTCTTCCAGGACAGAATCCTGTTTGGAAGTCGGAAGGAGTGGAGCTATTTTCAATGAATTGTTACATCTGGGCGAATGCTGCTCTTTGTGCATTGCAGACCTTAAGGCACTAACATAAATGCTGTCTGAGATGGCTACTAGAACGCACTGCAAACGTCCAATGGATCAAAACAAAATGGCCATCAATATGCAAGAGACTCGTGAAATGCTGTGAAGAGGGGAAGTTGCTGAGGTGAAATGCACCAGCGTTGGACTGGCCTGGCAGGCAGTTTGGCACTGCAAGATGGACCAGATTGGGTGGAACAGTTTGTGGGCTTATTTTTGGTCCTGCCAAGATCCACAGTGACTAAAACACAGAACGACAGGCTGCCTGACATGCCAATCCAACACTGACATGCACAACAATATATGCATAAGTAGGTAGAGAACAATCACAAAGAAAGCCGGAAACAGCTGTTGGTGTAATAGTAAATGAATGACGAATCCTTCCTTGTTTGGATGTAGCATCAAGTTGTTAAGTGTGTGTCCATTCGCCATAAAGACTGTAGAAACAATGTGTCAGCACAAGCTAGTGCAGCTGAAGGCTAGAGAAGCAGTCATTGATTGATAGCGGTTGTGATGTGGTGTGTTGTGATTTCACAATTAGTTCAATTAGAATTTCCTCCAGTGCTCACAAGATGAAAATGGATGTCTGGGGGAGCTGTCACCAGTAGGTCGATCGCCTCTGTTAACAAGTTGAGCCCAAAAGTAGAGAGAAGGCAAGATATAAACACAAAGCAGTGTACAACAGAAATGCTGCCCCACTGACATGTCCTCTGGTGCTGGGCCGAGCTGCCACCAGTGGAATGTTTCTACCACAGCATTCTAAGGAACAAATCTTTTCAAGCTGAGCAACGGAAACAGAAGAAAGACTAAACCTAATAGAGTAGAAAGATTTCCATGCAACTGTTATTTGAGAGAATCTGCCTTGTCACCAATGACTGGGATTTCTACCACTATTTAGTTCAAGGACTTTCTCCCTAACAGAACTCAGAAATAAATTGGGGCCTTTTTCCTTCTGATGGAGCAAGGTAATGAACAAAATGTTGTTCAAACTTGTGAAGTTAATCTCTCCTAACAAAAATAATCAGTCTAATAAGCTTGTGGTGAAATTATTAATCAACTTAGTTTAAAAGATACATTCATGAAACACACGCGGGACTAATGTGCTTTTTGTTGCAAATGCAAAGAAAAATTAATAAACTAACCTTGTCTATTGTCTTTGTCAGTATTAAATGCGGCAGTTTAATTTAGTGGCATGTGCTTATTTTATGTGCTTATGTTATGTCTTTTGTGATAAAAGCTCTTGGAGTTCCTGTCATTCGAAAAGGACAAGTAAATATAATGCTGCCTATTTGTGCTTTTGCCAGGTAACCTAATTAACAGGGTTAATTAGCAAAGGGGGAGGGTAACAGAATGGGTCTCAATTCTTTAATTAATTGATGTCTTGTGTTTGTTTAATAATAGTTTCCGAAGTGAGGCCTAAAAGATGATGCAGAAATATGGCTGACAGAGCTGCTGACACGAAAGCTTGTCCAGAGTGATTTCTTGCACATGCGCAGCTGTGAAAGATTCTTGCTGCAAAGTCGTTATGAAATAAAGAGCGATTCCTTTGACGTGTTGAGTGTGTTCACGGAGGCTAGCCAAGGACAGCATTTTTGATATGCCTGCCACGGTTAGGAAGTAAACGTCCTAGGCCCGGGTCATTCTTGAGGAAATCCAGGATGTGGAAATGAAAGACAATGGGCCTTATATGAAGCCTGGATTTTGGTCAAGAGTCGAATGACCTAATGAATTTTATCGTGGACTGACATGGGACAGCCAATGAAAAGCTTGGATTCTTATGAAAGAATGTAAAATGTAGAAAGTTTAGCTAGAGAGAAAGGTATAAATTATGACACCATGAGTAGGGAAAAAACTCGTACTTTCCGATTCCTGAGTGGTGTGTTATGCTGATGGATCTTTGGCGCATGTACGGACAGCAGACTGTTAATGATGTATTCTTTTCTAGGTAAAGTCAGATTGAGTCAGGGAAAATAGATTCAGGGAATGGAAACCATTATTTTGTTAAATTCTTCATGTTTCTGAGCTTGTTTTGAAATGTCAGTTCTAATTTTCATTTCCTTATTAAAATGCGGCTTTCGTAATTGTTTATGAAATAAAGATTCTAAAACGTAAAATGCTCTTTCTTTATGAAAATAAAGTAAATAAAATTAGATTTTAAGTGACAAGCTGGTCTTGTTTATTCATGATCTAGTTTCCATTAGTTGATCCATCAACCATAGTGGTTTGATTTTTAGTTAAAATTGGTTTTAAATCATGATAATGAAGAATAAAACTGCAGTTGTACATATTAGTGTAAATAATATGTGAATAGAATATAAATCAAATCACTTGATTTAGTTGCTCAAAAAATTGTCTTATTGGTGTTATGGGCCTGTATAAGAGTTTAAAGGTATTTATTATTTTATTTATTTATTTTTTAAACTTATAGAGCGCAAACAAATACCACGAATGGTGTCTCGGCGCTGAGCAGACAGAGAGGCACCTCCTGTGCATTATTGGATGAATAGCCAAGTCTTCACTTGCTTTCTAAAAATCATCAGTGATGAGCTGCTTTTTATATGGTGGGGCAAGGTATTCCAGAGCTTCGAGGCGGCTACCAAGAAGCGTCTGTCTCCCCATGTAACTGTTCTCACCCGTTGAATGCATAGGGATGTGGATGAGGCAGATCTTAGAGCTCTCTTAGGGACATGCACCAGCAGTGATTCCCTAAAAAAGTCAGGTCCTTGGCTGTTCAATGCTTTGTAGATGATACATAAAGCCTTAAATGTGGTTCTCTTTTTTACTGGGAGCCAGTGTAGTTGGTAAACGATAGGGGAAAGGGATGCGAACTTGGGAGTTTTGGTCAAAATTCGTGCAGCAGCGTTCTGCACCATTTGTAATTTTTTTAAAACCTGCTCCTGAGTATTCAGCAGAAGCCCATTACAATAATCCACCTTGGATAACACCAAGGAGGACATAAGGGTTTTCCCCGCAGACAGGGGAAGGAAAGGTAGCAACTTTTTCACTTTTCGTAGCGTGAAAAATGAAGAGGAGACTACTGCATTAGCATGATTGGTGAAACTTAGTTTGTTGTCAAACAACACTCCTAGGTTTCTGACCTTAGAGACTGGGGTGGGTGCATTACCCATTTCTGGTGGCCACCAGACCGGGGACCAAGCTGGTTTTAGGTCTCCAAACACCATTACCTCGGTCTTATCGGTGTTTAGTTTTAGACAATTACTGTCCATCCAGTGACTAATGGCTCTCATACCTGTCTGAAAGTTAGCTGCCACCTCGCTCCCATTTTTATGCACTGCTAACACCAACTGGGTATCGTCGGCATACGAAGTCACTCCCATTCCATGGGTTTTAATGACCCTCGCCAAGTCCGACACATAGATGTTAAAAAGTGTCGGACTTAGCGAGGATCCCTGGGGGACTCCGCAGGGCAGCAAAAACGTTGGTGAATAAAAGTTCCCCATCTTTACTGACTGTTCTCTGTTAGACAGGAAAGAAGCCAGGAGCTCCGCAGCTTTGCCCTGTATGCCCATAGCTGTGACACGGTCGATCAGGATGTTATGATCGACCGTGTCAAAGGCCGCTGAGAGATCCAGCAAGATCAGGACTGCTGTGGTAAAATTAATTACCTATGCATAATTTATACAGTAAAATCAATAAGAATAACTCAGGTAAATAAGAGGCAAAATCCGGGGTATTGAGGTTTACTCAAAAGGGTTTTATTCCTTAAAAAGGAATTGGGTTATTGGCTCGAGCCAAGGTGGCATACCATTCCGTCACCACATAGGTTCAGGAAGGGACAGACAGACAACATATTATTTACAGAAGTTCATATTTATAGTCAATGCATTACATTAAACGAAAAGGCAGTAGGCGTAACAGCTGGAAAAAGGAGAGATAGCATATGAATACGTCATAGAAAGGGCGTTACAATAGGCGTGCATAAAGGCGTGTACTAGAGACGTCATTTATCATGAGGTCACAAATGGGTGGATACATAGAAGAATCTTGCAATGTCAGCAGAAATTCATGGCAGAGATGCGCGCGCAGCAGCTTGACGTGTATCTGACGTGTAACAGGAGGGTGAAGGAGACTTGACATTTGAACACCATAAGTGTAGACATAAGTCTGGGATGTCAGATCAACCTAATCCCAAATCGTATCTGATATCGTATGTTTAAGGAACTGTAGTGTCTAGAAGGGAAAGGGTCTCTCGGGCAAAAGCTACCCTATACTGGCTGTGAGTGTGTGTACATGTGTCTACGTGTCTGCATGCGGGGTGAGGGGGCATGGGCCTACCATGGCAACGGAGTCTATGAATTACTTGCACAGAGACAGAAAGACCGGGCCCAATGCTCCTGCAGCTGGGAGGATGTTTACTTGAGCTACGAGACAGGAATGTATTTTCGAGGAGTGGAGCAGATTATTCGAAGGTTGAATACAGTCTTGGCAGACAGTTGGCTGAGCTATGCGCCGGAGTCGCGCAAAGAGTAAGGCAGGGGTCACTGGTACAGAGGCAGCCTGGGTTGAGGCCCTCAGATTCGGAAGGCGGGAAGAGACTCGATGGCAGAATCAGGGCCTGCTCGCCTGAGCTGAAAAACGTGTAAAGTGTACCACAAAAAGACGGTGGCACGGCATATATAGGAACTGAATATTCAATCCGTTCATGGCGGATCTGAAAGAGGACATGTTAAAGATAGACGCAAATGTATTTGCGTCTTCATAGCTGACACAGGAGGGAAATCACATGCACTGCAAGCTAGTACATGGAGACGGTGGGGTACGCGCTGGGGAACACTACTCGATCAAAAATTATATTTCCTCATTCCCTCCTTGTTCCCCACGGACCCTTCATGATACATCGATTCTCATCAATTGATCAATCTGTTCACTTAACATCATTTGCTCTTCTTTCTTTTCGCGTTTTGAATGGGAACTTGGATGTGGAATGCATGAAGTGGCACACAGGCCGCAAATCGCCGGTCCACATTGGAGACACAGGCAACAACTGAGTACTATGAGAAGGCCAATACCTAGGAGGGATAGGATCTTCCACCCCCAGGCAGATAACGTTGTCCAGAACCAACCGGACCAAGTCCAGGTGCCTGGAGTCTGATGTATCAAACTTGCAATTTTATGGAGACGTGTAATAGCTTTGTACACGGTTGGCGCGTTATTTGGAATGAAAACACAGCAACTTGACCCGATGACCTTACAAGCTCCACCCCTATCTGCCAAGATGACGTCAATAACGAGACGATTTTGAAGAACAACAACCCGCATGGCGGACTGCTCCTCCGTCAAGTTACCTAGAGCTGAAGTGGTCTCAAGCACCACTGCTTCGAGAGTTCTGGTTAATCTACGGATCAGTTTACTATTAGAAACAGTACCGAGGTAGGGGAAGAAACCTTTATTAAAATCTGTATATTGTTCCCATGTTGTTTCAGTATAATCGACAAGCGAGAGATCTCTTCGGAGTCTATGCTTAACCAGATTAGTGTTTCTATGGTAATCAGGAGGGGCTAGGAAAACAGGCGGCAGAAGGAATGCAATGTAACAAGTACCATCCCAATCTAGAGGTAAACGGACATATGCAGTATGGCCGCAAACAAAATAGGAATGACGTAAAGCCCTAAACGTGGATCTACCATAATCACTGAAATCGACCACAGTAGTACATTTACTATGACCTAAGTGTACGGAACCATTCTTGCGAACACAGTGTTCACCCGTAACTGGCAATACTGCCATAGCAGGTAGAACAGGAGCAGCTTCGGATTCAACAGATAAAATCATGAATGTAACTGTGTAATTACCTAATCCATATACCTCATTTTCTAGATCAGTTCCAGTATCTACGGGGAGTCCCTCCTTGTCAGGGTAGCATACTTTGAGCAAAACTAAGTTCAGGTTTCCCCAAACCCAGTTACCTTCGTAAATAGCAGCATCAGAAACTAGGGAATTGAGTATTTTGAACCATGCACCACATGTGCCATTGTGAGTGAACGGGTACGGAAAAAGGGGCAGAATTCCCTTGTTTTCTTGGTAGGGGGGGAGTCGACCACATATCCAACAGTTTGTAGCATTGGTAGTCTGATGGGAGTGATGTAACATACTAATGAAAGTGTTATTGCGCAGCGCAAGTCTGTAGGACAATTCGTGTGAGGGTAATTCACTAAAAGAATGTTCGTCAGTAACATTATGAGCAGATTGTGCACGCTTGAATATAGGATAATATATGTGCAATAAAACACTAGCAATAATAATCAGAAGACTTAAAAAAAACATAATAAGTAGTGTCACTATACAGCGACTGCGAAGTGATTTACAATATGCATTCTTTTTATGCTGTCTTTGTCTATCTCTCTCTCTATCTCGATCTAGGGGATACATGTCAGAAACTAATTTAACCGATTCACCTAGGGGAGGACTTAAACAATTAAACTGTCTGACTTGCTAGATCGTAATTTCGTTCTGTATTCTTCAGAAGCGGATTTCTCAACCAAAGGGAGTTTTGAGTCAGTTTGTGTAGGAGGGCAGGGCTTAGAGACCAAGTCCGAAGGAAGTCCGTAGTATTTCTTAATGTGGCTGGAATGCAGCCATCCTTTCCTGCCCTCTATCTTCACGGCTGTCCTCGTTGTGAGCAGAACCAATTTCGGGGCTTGCCAGCGGGGCTCCAATGGACTTCTCCGATCAAAGTTGTGGGTGAACACGTAGTCACCCGGGACCACCTCGTGGGGCTTCACCTCGGTGTTGTCGGGAAACGCTGCAGCTACCTGTGAACGACAAGATTGTAGTGCAGACATCAAGGAGGCAAGGTAATCTGTCAGCATAAGACAATCAACATCAGTTATTTTTCGTGGAATAGGCGTCCCCCACATATTCGGTGGTCTACCAAAAACCACTTCGTACGGGGATAGCCCAGATCGGGAATGGACCACCATCCGCATATAGAAGAGGGCGACCGGCAAGGCAACTATCCAGTCCACACCCTTCTCTCTACAGATCTTGGAAAGTCGGATTTTTAAAGTCTGATTATGGCGTTCCACAAGACCTGCTGCCTCAGGATGTCGGACACAATGGAACTTCCACTGATAGCCTAACAAAAGTGTAATGTGTTTCACAAGCTCGGATGAGAATGGCTGGCCATTATCTGAGTACACAATACGGGGCAAACCATACCGGGGGAAGTATTCACGAACCAGCTGCTTGGCAGTGGTCGGAGCAGTGTAATCGGGAACTGGGTATGCTTCTATCCATCGGGAAAGAGCACATACGACTACGAGGACATACTTGAATCCTCGACAGCGTTCCATCTGGATATAATCCATCTGGAGTATTTCAAAAGGGTGTTCGGGAGGCTGAAATCCACCTCGTTCTACGGGGATGTTTTTACCTGGATTGAACTGACCACAAATCATACAAGTACGCACTTTCTGCTTGGCTGCTGCCCGTAAGTTTTTATTGGACCATATGTGTTGAATACTGTCTAGCATTGCTTTCTCTCCTAGGTGTGCGGGACTATGTATCGTATTAATGATGACTTGTACCATAGAGTCGGGGAGAAACCATGTAGATTTTCCCTTCGTCATCCAACCCTGGTCTGTTTGGATCCCTCCTAGTTTAATCCATTCCTTAATTTCATCTGGTGTTGCATGTGTCTGTATGTCAATCACATCATGTGCGGGATCCCTGACTGTCATGCAGTGTGATGGTACAACTATTTGTGTCTGGTCAGTTACATGAGTTCGGTTCTGAGCAGTTTGCTTTGCTGTTCGGTCTGCCAGGTCGTTACCCTGGGAGATGATATCAGTAATCTTTGTATGTGCCTTACATTTCATGATAGAGATTGCAGTGGGTAGATGTATTGCATCTAACAGAGCTTGAATGAGGGGACCGTGTTGGATGTTGGCACCGTGAGAAGTTAAGTAACCTCTCTCTCGCCAGAGGACTCCAAAGTCGTGAACGACTCCGAATGCATAACGTGAGTCAGTATATATGTTGACTTTCTTATTTCTGGCTTGAATACATGCTTGTGTCAGAGCAATAAGCTCTGCTGCTTGGGCTGACAAAGTGTCAATACAATTGGTTTCAACGATTTCCGTGTCTGTCGTGACAGCGTAGGCTGCCACTAATTCACCTGTCCTTGTTCTCATACAGGAACCATCCACATAAAGTGTCAGGTCTGGATCTGGTAACGGAACATCTGTCAAGTCTTGTCTGGGTTTTGTTGTGATAGTAATAACTTCAATACAATCATGTGCCAATGGATCTACTCCATTTAGTGGCAAAAACGTGGCAGGATTTAATGTGCTGCAGCGTCTGATTTCGATGTGTGGTTGGAACAACGTCAGTTCGTAACCTGTCAATCTTGCTATGGTCAGATGTTGGGTCTGAGTTCGATTCAAAAGCACTTCCACTGCATGTGGAACCTGTACTGTCAATGGATGACCTAACACAATGGAATCACTCTGTCTGATTGCTAAAGCTGTTGCTGCAACTGATTTCAAACACGCCGGAAGGGCCTGGGCCACAGGATCTAATGTGCTAGAAAAGTAAGCACAAGGCTTGTGTGAACCTGCTTGTTCCTGAGTGAGGACTGACAAGGCAGTACCTTCACGTTCTGTGACAAAAAGTGTAAAAGGCTTACTGTAACATGGTGTTGCTAAAACAGGTGCTTGACATAAGGCTTTCTTCAAGTCTTCAAAAGCTTGTGTATGTTCCTGAGTCCAAGGGAGGACAGTCGAAGTCGCTGCCTCCTGTGTCGTTAACTGAATGAGTGGTTTTGCTAGAAAGGCATATTGGGGAATCCATTGTCTACAGTATGAAGTTAGGCCTATGAAAGCCCGTACTTCCTTTTGCGTTCTGGGTGGTGCCATATTTATAATCAACTGAATGCGATCAGGTGTGAGCTGCCTCCCCACTTTGGACAGCAAGTGACCTAGGTACACAACTTGCTGAACACAGAATTGTAGCTTCGAAGGAGACACCTTGTGTCCCTTGTCGGCCAGGAAGTTCAAAACAGTCAATGAAGCATTTTCACATTCGGGTTCGCTTCGAGCGGTGATCAGCAGATCATCGACATATTGAAGCAGGGCAGTGTGAACTGGCATATGGATACTGTCGAGTTGCTTTTTCAATGCTTGACTATAGATGCTGGGGCTTTCTGTGAATCCTTGAGGTGCGCGGGCAAATTTGAAAGATCGTCTATTTAAACTGAATCCGAACAAATATTGGCTTTCCGGATCAATGGGGACACTGAAGAAAGCGTTCTTGAGGTCAATTACAGTGAAGAACGTCGCTTCTGAATCAATAGCAGTTAGTAATGAAGAGATATCTGGGACCACGGGGTACTGTGGTACAATACATTTATTCAATTCGCGCAGATCAATAACCAATCGATAAACAGGTGGAGCATTTGGGTCAGTACGTTTAAGAACAGGAATGATAGGAGAATTACACACATTGGAGTCAGTTTCCACAACCACTCCTTGTGCAATCAGCTCGTCAATGATTCTCAGTAAAGCCACTACAGCATCCGGGGGTAACTTGTATTGTCGAATTCGTGGTAATACCACTCCTGCCTTGAGTGTGACTCGATATGGGGTAATGTGCATGCAACCTACATCAGTGGGGCCCTGCGCCCACAAGTGTGCAGGGATGTTCTGTAGCCTGGGATCCATATCTCTCAATACATAATGGCCTTTGAAATCTCGCAAAAACAATCGTACTCCCTCCGGAGAACAACATATAATAGCTCCTAGAGCTTTCAATGTTTTTATGCCTAACAGGTTTTCTGGACATGATTTCGTGAGCAATAAATCCGTAGTCCGTGTCAAAGGACCTACTGCAAGAGGGAGGGGTTGTGATACTTCATTAATAATGGGTTTTCCTGAAAATCCAAGGGACACGTTCTGTGAGCCCGAGAGGGGTGCCCCTGGTACTTCGTTGTGGCTTATCGTAGTTCTGCTTGCCCCTGTATCAATAAGAAACTTTCTGTCTTTTCCTAATACTTGACTATGTACATAAGGACCATTTTGATCTACAGGAACCTCAATAAGAGGCAAGCGGAATTCCCTCTCCAGGCTATTTCATGTGTACCGTTGGTAATCAGGGTAATCGTTCTGTGCATACTGGTACATCTGTTGTGTTGTGTTTTGTGTCACGGTAATGGGCTGTTGTTGTGGTATCGCTACGGTCTGTGTGGAGGCTGGCATGGGTGCAATATGTTGTATGTTCTGGGGCACTTGTTGTAAGGTCTGATCTTGTCTAGGAGGACGGGGTCTTTCTTTGGTCTTACCCGTGGCGATATTATGTTTCAGAACTGCACAATCATTTATATAATGACCTGGCTGTTTGCAATAATTACATACACCCTTTACAGGAACTGTCGAATTACTGTGTTGGGTCGCACCCTTTTTCTGACCGTCGGCGGGAACCGACTGAGCAACTAACATTTTCATTTTTGTATCTTTCATACGTCTCTGTTCATGTTCTTGTTCTTCCCTAAGCCTATTCTGGTGGTACTGTAGCATTTGCAACATCTGTGATGGAGTATTAGCTTGCCAAGTGCTTTCTACTTTCAGTACTCTATTCTTAACCTGGGGCAAAGAATTCTCAACTAGTTTTGTTACAAAAAGATGTGGATATGACTCGCTACTTGCTTTCAGACCGCTGTTAATACCAAAACATTTCTCGAATCGTGTATAAAAATCACTAGTATCTTCATCAGGTTTCTGTTTGCATGCTGAGATGGCACCCCAGTCTTCCTTTTTCGTACTCAACAAACGTGGCAACACTTGAACTAATAAACCTGGTAACGCTTTAACTTTATCTCCAAGCCCTAGGCCTGGCACTCGGGTATCTTCTTCATTTTGCAATCCAGCCCAATCAATCTTTGCCTCTCCCACCTCCCACTCTTTTTCCTTGAGTTTCTCGTATATGCCTGGAGGTAGTAATACCTTCAGTATTTTCATAAGATCGGGATAAGTGTAATCGCCCATTAATAACATATCTTTTATTTCGCGGTGAAACCCTGCAGGATCTTTATCGTGACTGGGTACTAGTTTCTTCATTTCCAATAATTCCATTTTAGTTACAGGTGTATACACGAACACACGTCTAAGCGTGTTGTCTGCGTTCTGTACGGGGTGCACTTCTCGCAACGGATTCTGTCTATCCATATAATACATGGTTTTTCGTTCCATAACGGGTGCTGAATTGATCTGCGGACATAAGAATGTACTATACTTGTGGCGATGTTCTAAGATTACTTTAATTAGATCGGTACCTAGACCTTTCCATCTGTTCGTGACCAGTTCTATTAATATGTCAGGCAGAGGGCCTGGATCAGAATGTTGGCTTTTATACAATAAGAGCAGATGTTGTATCATGTACATACCAGCTAAACGCTGTTCACTCGGTGTCAAGTTCAAGAACGTATGTGCTAACGCATCATCACCATATTTCTCAGAGCTGTCAGCCCATTGAACGGCTGACCTGGCTAGTTCTTGTTCATCCATAGAATCGAGTACATGGTACCCCATTCGTTCTTGAAGTATTCTATCAGTGGCTTGGAATAAGTGTTCAGGGCTTCTCGTATTACACATGGCTTCCTGATATATCCTTTTACTTTCTGGGCGCACTGGGCGCATCGAATTATTAAATGGTCTTCCTTTACCTACATAAGCTATCATTTCTCTGGCCGGCAACTGTGTGTGTTCCGGTGTCTCGGCTTCCTCCTCTGCCTCCTCCTCCGTGGACTCATGTTTGTCTGAATCTACTTCCGGTGTGGGCTGTCTTTTCTCATGCATTTTATTTATTGCAGTTCTGATTCTTCGATACATATTATCTACACAGGCCTCTTTGTCATGCTGTCCATCTGCTATATTTTGACCCCATCTGTGGAGTGCTTTTACGTCCTCCGGGTTCATACCCGGCCTATCCACTTCTCTAATTAAGCAGTTTATAAGAAACCGCAATATCTTGGCTTTTGTATCCACCTTCTGATAGGCCATGGCCTCCTTAATACTTTCAGGCCCTACTCCTGTCTGGACAAACCTATATATTCGATCTAGGTGATCTGTCATACCAGGTAGTGTCATTAGGAAGTTCGTGACTCGCCGTAAACGTACCGATGCGAGTAACATTCTCTCGTCATTCTTTTTACCAGGTACTGGATCATATCTACAGTCTGCAAGGCGATCTCCATAAATTGTAATATCCATTCTAGGTGTACGCTGTTGCGCTATTTCTCTAAAGGTCATGCGGTGGGTGGGTGGCGGGGTCTGGAAACCTATCGCTCCTCCGGACGCGCCTCCTGAGGCGCCGGCTCCGAAGGGGTTTGTCGGGTTTGTATCGAGGGTAGTAGGGGGTGCAGGGATCGGGGGAGGAGTAGCTTGTCGGGGAGGAAGTGCATAATCGTCCTGACCGTTGGGCGCAGGCACTCGTGGCAATGCGGTATTAACATATGCGGGAGCTACATCGTCTAGATAGGAGGAAAGAAAAATGTCCTTTGCTGTCTTCTGGTGTTTTTTAGTTGGAAGCAATGGGGGTGGTAGGTCGTTCGGCACTTCCGGAGAGGCTTTAGGCAAACCCTCAGACAAGATGGGGAACATGCCATTCACGAGTGTATTTCGCTGTCTGTCTACTTGTTCTAATTTTACTCTGATACCTTCCTCAACTAATGCGTTTTCTCGGGTCTTGTCGGATTCCTCCTTACTCTTTTCTTCTAGTCTGTGTGCTTTTTCTGTGCGCCTATGCGATTCTTTACGCCACAACTCGATGGCATCCTTCTGGGACTGCCTGGCTTTCTTTTTCCATAAAGCTTCTTCTACTCTCATGATGCAATCTGCATCCCATGTCCCAGCAGCGGGCCATCTCTGATTCTCTGACAGTTCTTTAGTGTAATCCACCCATAAGTCGAGAAATAAAACGGCATCTAGGCCGTGCTTATGGTACATAAAGTACCCTGGAGTGTCCCTAGGTGGAATGGGAACAGCTTCTTCTAGAACCCCTTTTCGGGTTTTTATTTGTCTTAGTTTGGAGAACAACGGCATTCTTTAATCTGGCTACTTGGTTCTTACTCAAATATGAACACACTGAACATGAACACGTTTAAGCACAATAGATGATCGGACATTCACTCATACCACGACATTTGGATGGCACATCAAAACATTTCAAGAACGAAACCACATTAATTACAATGAAAACCCACCAACTACTGGAAACAGGATGTACCGCTAAACAGTACAGATACACCTTACAGATGCAAACTAGATATACTGCTAAACAGTACAGATACACTGCTAAACAGTGCAGACCAGGCTCGTGTACCCGAACCCGTCTTGACCGGCACAAGTTAATGCGCACGTCAGGATGCGTCCCTAGCAACGGTACTCACCAGGAAGCACGGAAACAGAAGGCCTCGGAAACCCTGGACTGGACTGGGCTCGGACTGGATTCGGACTCGACTCGTGACGCAGATACTTCGGAACTTCGGAACCAGGTGGGCCTCCGTATACCTCGGATCTTGCTCTCTCAGCTAGGCTCAGGTCGGGATCCTCCGCACTCCTCACCGCCTCGTCTGGGTGTCGATCGCAGCCTCAGTCACCTCCGTTGGCCTGAGGGAGATACAGGAAATCCTGCGGGTACGCGTAGTTGTCCGTCCGGCTGTGGCAGGGGGCTAGGCCTGCAACGCACCTCCGGCGCGTGGGGTGGGGGAGGGGTCCCTATTCGGGCGCCAGAACTGTGGTAAAATTAATTACCTATGCATAATTTATACGGTAAAATCAATAAGAATAACTCAGGTAAATAAGAGGCAAAATCCGGGGTATTGAGGTTTACTCAAAAGGGTTTTATTCCTTAAAAAGGAATTGGGTTATTGGCTCGAGCCAAGGTGGCATACCATTCCGTCACCACATAGGTTCAGGAAGGGACAGACAGACAACATATTATTTACAGAAGTTCATATATATAGTCAATGCATTACATTAAACGAAAAGGCAGTAGGCGTAACAGCTGGAAAAAGGAGAGATAGCATATGAATACGTCATAGAAAGGGCGTTACAATAGGCGTGCATAAAGGCGTGTACTAGAGACGTCATTTATCATGAGGTCACAAATGGGTGGATACATAGAAGAATCTTGCAATGTCAGCAGAAATTCATGGCAGAGATGCGCGCGCAGCAGCTTGACGTGTATCTGACGTGTAACAGGAGGGTGAAGGAGACTTGACATTTGAACACCATAAGTGTAGACATAAGTCTGGGATGTCAGATCAACCTAATCCCAAATCGTATCTGATATCGTATGTTTAAGGAACTGTAGTGTCTAGAAGGGAAAGGGTCTCTCGGGCAAAAGCTACCCTATATTGGCTGTGAGTGTGTGTACATGTGTCTACGTGTCTGCATGCGGGGTGAGGGGGCATGGGCCTACCATGGCAACGGAGTCTATGAATTACTTGCACAGAGACAGAAAGACCGGGCCCAATGCTCCTGCAGCTGGGAGGATGTTTACTTGAGCTACGAGACAGGAATGTATTTTCGAGGAGTGGAGCAGATTATTCGAAGGTTGAATACAGTCTTGGCAGACAGTTGGCTGAGCTATGCGCCGGAGTCGCGCAAAGAGTAAGGCAGGGGTCACTGGTACAGAGGCAGCCTGGGTTGAGGCCCTCAGATTCGGAAGGCGGGAAGAGACTCGATGGCAGAATCAGGGCCTGCTCGCCTGAGCTGAAAAACGTGTAAAGTGTACCACAAAAAGACGGTGGCACGGCATATATAGGAACTGAATATTCAATCCGTTCATGGCGGATCTGAAAGAGGAC
The DNA here is from genome assembly GCF_964263255.1 of Lissotriton vulgaris. NCBI lineage: Eukaryota > Metazoa > Chordata > Amphibia > Caudata > Salamandridae > Lissotriton > Lissotriton vulgaris. Next base: position 290,228,827 of record NC_141689.1, read on the forward strand.
ATGTTAAAGATAGACGTAAATGTATTTGCGTCTTCATAGCTGACACAGGAGGGAAATCACATGCACTGCAAGCTAGTACATGGAGACGGTGGGGTACGCGCTGGGGAACACTACTCGATCAAAAATTATATTTCCTCACTGCCGTGCCACCCTGGTCCATGATCTGTCTGATCTCTTCTGAAGCCTTTATGAGCGCCGTCTCCATTCCGTGGCCTCTCCTAAACCCGAACTGAGTGTTATCTAGCAGGTTGTTATGGTCAATGTAGCTGGCCAGCTGTTTATTTATAACTTTTTCAAGTATTTTAGACGGAAATGGGAGGGCTGCTATAGGGCGATAACTTTTTAATTCCAAGGTGTTAAGGGTGGGTTTCTTTAGAAGTGGCTTTATTATAGCTGTTTTCCATCTTTGAGGATAGTTTCCTGATTCGCAGACGGTCCTGCAGATGTTCTCCAAGATTGGAGCTACCACATCAGATGTTGATTTAATGATGGTCGGTGGGCAGGGATCCAGAGGGGAACCCGACATTGTTATTTTAATAAGATCTTTTATTTCTGACAGTGATGGAGGGCGGAATTCATTCAGTGAGGAGGATGTGAGCTGTGCGTTCTTGAGGCTTTCTGATGGTTCCCCTGTCGTGTTGTTATTGAATTTGTCAAAGATTTCTGTGACCTTGGTCCTGAAAAAGTCAGCCATTTGATTGCAGAAATCTTGGGTAGTATCTGTAGTATGGTGAGTATTGAGGTGATAGATAGTGTTTGTGAGACAGTTTTTCAATTGGAGCGCTGGATCAATAACTTGGTAGCAGAGTTCGGTTACTATGGTAACTAATATGTTACATGGTAATTACATAGGATTACATGTCTATAACTTGTTAAGTTTGTTTAGTTGTTATATGTAGTCGAAATGTTTTTTCCAGCAGTGTGAAAATTCCTAGTTTTGCCGGCATGTGTAGTGTGACAGGTGAAGTTACACAGTGCATTTGTTCTGTTTCAAATAGTGGTATTGTCGTATATCACTAGTGTTGTGGACGTACAGCACAAGTTTAGGGATTTTAGGTGTATAAGGTAAAATGTATAGTGAGGATTGTCTATGAAATCGTAGCTTTCGAGTATAGGGACTTCTGTTCTGTTTTAAAACTCACTGTGAAAAGAGTAGTAGAATTTATCCGAGCTTGAGTAAAGGGTAAGGAAGTGTTATCTATCTTACTGGCGAGTGAGGATTTCTATTGGTGGGTTAAAGTGCTACTAAATAATTAAGTATGCATGGTTCGGGATTTTCCTGTATGAATGTGTAAAAATGAATTCGTAATATACGATCGAGTAAAGCTCTGAATTGTCTCTAAGGAGGTGTAAAAATCTCTGTATGTGCATTTAGAGAGAAATAAGTTTGTTATTACTTGCTAGAAGGGTAGGGATAGGCTACTTACTCTATCGATGAATTTGAATATTCTGTGAAAATAGCGTCGTCTATTTCACGCGAAAAGAATACTTGAATGTTTGAGAAAGCTATCACTTAATTTTAGCGAAATAGACAAATGGTTTGCTTTTTGTGGAGTTATTAACTGAATTTCATCGAAAGTTTTGTAAATATGGTGCTGTGAAATTTTTTGTAAAGGAGGGGTCGAGCGAGAGACAGAGCAGCTTCTCTGCAGCGGTATCATACGTCACTAGTGCCGCGCTGTGATTGGCTAACATACGTCACAGTACTCGCGCAGCTGATTGGCTCATCCTGAAAAACAGTAATTCTATTGGTTGAGCAAGATAGTGACGAAGCTTAACCTGATTGGTTCTTTAGTAAGTTTCGCGCACGGATTGGTTGGTGTTGCGGAATAACAACTTCCTTGTTACATAAGTTGTTACGATCTTTTCCGAAGTTGAGGAAATCGTTTAAAAACATGGATTATTATTTTATGAAAGAGAAAAAGAAACTTTCATGGTTTCAGAATTTGAAAATTAAAATTAAACCAGACAAGAAAATTGCAACGCGAGGCGGAAAATTAATTCATAAGTACAAAACACCTGCAGCTTATATGTTGGGTGAATATGGTTACCATACTTGTCTCTGGATTGAGAATTGGATGAAATATACTGAGAATGATGGTGTCTTAACATGGCCAGAAGATGGATCATTTAACATAGCGGTTTTGAAAAACTTAAGAGAAAGAATGATAAATCTTGTACCGAAACCTAGACCTACACAATTTGAAGCTTTAGTTGAATGGGAAGATGAGATGCATGAATTAGAACGAGAGAGTAGAGGAATTCCAAAAAGATTAGTTAGAGAAACACATCAGGATAGGATGCGTCGATGGAGAAGTGCAGACATGTGTGATGACTTGTACCCAGTGAGACTAGTTAATGAGACAACTGGAAAAAAGCGTTCCCAAAAGAAAAATAATACGAGAGAAGAGAGTGATTCAGAAGATGCGGTTCTAGAAGAAATTTATACTAAAAAACCGCCACCTTATCAACCAGTTTGTACATGGACTACTCCTCCAAGGGCCCCACCTAGAGAAATTATTGATGAGACATCCCCTGAAACAAATTTGACTAATAGTAAACCTCCAGAAAGAGTAGAAACAGGACGTAATTCAAATATATCACCAGTAAATAGTAATTTTACTGAAACTCAAGATCAAAGGAATGAAACCCTAAGAAGTGAAATCAGAGCAGATAGGTATGAAGGATTACCATTACCAGATACTTCAGAATATATTCGTTCTGCAAATGAATTAATACAACAGTTAACTAAAAGCATGGAAGCAGTAACAGTGCCTGTAACGATTGGACCTGTTCTTCCAGTATTTGATCAAAAAGAAATTAGACATTCAGCTTTAACTGTTCCATTAAATTCGGAAATACAAAAAGTAACTGAAAAATTTAATTCGGATTTGACTGAAATACATCGAGAGAGAATGATGATGCCTGACTTAACTATCAATCAAAGCTTATCATGTAAAACCCCAATTGGTGCAGATTCTGATTCTGGATCGCCAGAAAAGAGTATAAATAAAATAGATTTAACGCAAACCCCAGAAGGTAAATTACTTGATGTTGGAAAACTTAAAGCAGATATAGAAGAATTAATTATTGGGACAATTGGTACTGACAGTTTAAAGGCAAATCAGGATGATGAATTGTTGTTTATTTGCAATTTACTGGGGTGAATGTATGACATTGTTCTACATTCTGTCCATCACTTGTGGTTTTTGCATTTGTCACCCTGAGTGGGATGGGTATGCTTAGACGTGAGTCCCATGCACTCCACACCACTGGATTCAAGCAAGCCGTGATGAAAGCGGCTGGAATGCCAGAAACTGGTCCTCGGAAGCTTGTTTCCAGTCCAGGGAAGGCATGGCTTGGCAGTTCGGGCTGGACTGTTCCCATGAGGCACAGGGTCAGACTGATTTGCATATGGCCATGTCTGAACTGGGGTGGTGTGGAGTGCAAAAAAACGATGGATTTAGGCCCAGATCTCTGTACTGGGGTGAATATATGACATTGTTCTACATTCTGTCCATCACTTGTGGTTTTTGCATTTGTCCCCCGAGTGGGATGGGTATGCTCAGATGTGAGTCCCATGCACTCCACACCACTGGATTCAAGCAAGCCGGGCTGAAGACGGCTGGAATGCCAGAAACCAGTCCTCGGAAGCTTGTTTCCGGTCCAGGGAAGGCATGGCTTGGCAGTTCGGGCTGGACTGTTCCCATGAGGCACAGGGTCAGACTGATTTGCATATGGCCATGTCTGAACTGGGGTGGTGTGGAGTGCAAAAAAATGATGGATTTAGGCTCAGATCTCTGTACTGGGGTGAATGTATGACATTGTTTTACATTCTGTCCATCACTTGTGGTTTTTGTATTTGCAAAAACATAACATGGAAAACAAAAAACAGATATGATCAATTGGAAGAAATGGCTTCTGAATTTGAAGTAGATCTAAGTAAGCAGAAAAATTTGCAGAAAAGTTATAGGGTGGATTTCTCTGAAAAAGACATTGAAAACATGAATACTTCAGGAAGAATTACACATATAAAAGATTTAAGAAAATGGGGTGAATTAAGTAAATGGAGAGCGAAATGGACAAAGAAAAGAGATGAAGACAGAACAAGTTTAAATTTTCTTGTAAAAGGGAAAGAAAAAGTAAGTAATGAATTTCCAATGAGGGAAATAGCAGGTGGAGGGTTTGTGCATGTCCCATGGACAAGACAGGACATTTTACTGTTCACAAATGATTTTCCACGATTGAGAGAAAAACCTGTGGAATGGTATTGACAGGTAGAAAGATTTGTGAAAGTTTCAAAGGTTTTGTGGGTTGATCTTGATGGATTATTTGACATAATTGTCCCCTCAGATCTTTGGACAGAATGTAAAACTGCTATAGATTGGCCTAGAGAAGAACCTCAACGAGATAAAGTAACAGGTGCTCCTTCACCAGATGTGATGAGAAAATACGAACAAGTGATTGTGTTTTTGAAAAACAAAATTCCTCCAAAAGAAATAGATTGGGTTAAAATAGATAGAACAATTCAGGAGACAACAGAATCAATACATTCATTTTATGAAAGATTGCTGCTGGTATTTAAACAATACAGTGGTTATGAGCATCAAAGTGAAAAGGATATGAGCCATTTTATATACAGATTTGTATATGGCTTGAGACCTGAAATTAGTGAAATGATAAGAACTGGAATAGGAGGCAAGATGGCGACCGTGTGAGACGGTCGGAAAGCAGCTCGTGTGAGGAGGAGCGCTATGTAGGACTAAGATCCCGTATTTCCCCAACAAAGCCGGAATTTGGTGAAGTGAAGTAAAATACGAGTCTCCTACAACTTAAGACAGAGGAGAACGGGTGAAAAAGAAATCGCATCAAAGTGAACGCGGCTGGATGAAACTGACGTGTAGTCAGCCGCTGAAGCGGCTGCTTCTGGAGATTGCTCAGCTGACACGGCGGCTCAGAGGCGGAGCTGTCATCCGATCACAAGCGGAGGCTGCGGAGTTCGCGGAGCTGGTATTCAGCGTGGAAGCCTCGCGGAGCTTGGCTCAGAATCGGCGAATTCGGCGGAGAAGGCTCTACGCTGAGAAACAAGTGAAGGCGGTTTCCAACCTCCCGTGTGGCAGGGAGGAGCGGACAAGCTACACTCTGGAGGGCGTCGGAGCTCTGCTGACTGAGACGGAGACAGAGATTGCCGAGAACGGTGACTCCTCAAACGGTAAGGAGACATTTGGGCCAGAGGAAAGGCGGAGGGCAATCATGGCTCCCAAGTCAAGCGCCAGCGCTAAGGCGGCGGCTAGGAGGAAGGCAGCAGCGGAGCTAGCGGAGGCATTGGACAATGATGGCGGTAAGGGGAAAAAACAAGGCTCCCCTCAAGTAAAAAAAACAGCACAGCAGGGTGCCAGTAAGGGAAACCTGGATAATTTGGGTACTATCCCAATATCGGATATTTTCCAAAAGCTGAATAAGACCAAGGATGCAAAAGATCAAAAGGAAGATAATTTACAGGCTGCCCCTGTTGCAGGGAATGATGAGGCATCTCCTGACACTATAGTGGATGAGCTCGCTGATCAATTGAATTCAGTAATAACGGTGGAAGGTGGAGAACAACAATCGGAGACTCCAGCAGCAGTTCGGTTGGGGGATAGTAATTCACTACACCAAGGCTTAGAAAAGATCTTGGAAGACGACACAGGGGGGAGTAGCTGCAGTAAAAAAGAGACACCGAGTGAGGCATTTTTCTCGGTATCTGAAGGCGGTGAATGGTCTGAGGAAGGAGAGGATAGTTTGGGGCAAGAAACCAGTGATATAGAGACTGGCAGCGATTTAGAAACCGAGGAAAGCAGCCCCCCAAATACAGCAGTAAAAATGGTGGTGAGAGCGAAAGTATCTAATCAAAAAAAAGAGGTATCACAATCGAATGCCTCAGCAGATAGCCCGGAAGGAGACTCAGCACAAATGTCACTCTTGGAGATCATTCACCAGGAGATACTGGCTCATAGAGAAGAATCACGGCAAGAAAGTCGGAAATCGCAGGCGGCCGTTAGAAAAATGCAAGGGGTGGTGAGAAAACTGACTAAGGCCTGTGTGAACCTGGGGGAAAGAGTGACCAATTTGGAAGATAGAGTGGTATCCACAGAAGCTGATGCGGCAGCAGCAGTTGATAAAGTTGACACTCAAGCAAAACATCTTACTGACATCCAATGGAAACTGGAGTCGTTAGAGAACAGATCGAGGCAAAATAACCTGCGTGTCCTGGGCATTCCGGAGGGGGCTGAGGGGACAGACATGAAAGCATTCATCGTTAAACTCTTTGTGTCCGCCTTCAAAGAGCTGAAAGACTGGGATTTCGATAGGGAGATTCAGAGAGCGCATCGTACCCCAGCCAATATTTATAAAAAGGCTAAAGAGGGAGATAAGCCCAGGGCGATATTAATCTTTTTGGGTAATTTCAATTTAAGACAAGCAATCTCTGAAAGGGCAAGGCCTGACAAAAAAAAGACAGTAGATGAATATACCTTTTTTGTCCGTCCAGACTTCTGCCATATTACAGTCGAGAGGCGTTGGAGGCTGCGGCAAATGATCAAACCTTTTCAGGACAAGGGCATGCAGGCATACTTGATCAACCCCGCCCAGCTGAAAGTAATTCAGGGTGGAAAAACTTTTTATTTCTCCTCAGAGATTAAAGCTAAAGAGTTTTTGCAGTCATAGATGGAGTATCGGGAGTGCCAAAATGTATAAGTAAATTGCAAATGGAGTTACTGAAATATCTTTATGGGGAGTGAACAATTCTTGGGTGAGGTGTTTTCACTGAGGGAGTTCAGGGGGAAAAAAGGGAAAAAAAAAAAATGGTAAGGTAAAAAAAAAAAGGTGAGGGATCTATATCAAAGGTAAATGGTTGAAGCGTGATCACTTCTCCTCACACTAAGCTGCAACCATCACGTGCACAGACCAGCGGTCTGAGCGCCTCTAGACAAGTGGGGGGGGGGTGAGAGGAGGCTCCATTTTGGAGCCCAGGAGGGGGAGGGCGAGAGTGCAGAGGGAGGAGTGGGTGGGGGTGGGGAGGGAAGGGGGGTGAAAATAAGAAAAAGTATGAGATGGAAAAGAATAGTTTTCAGGTTGATATCAGGTATCTGGATATGAGTTAATGTGGGAGAGGTAAACTTGCAAAATATGCCAGACATTAGAATTTGTAGTATCAATGCAGGGGGGTTAAATGACTGGAAGAAGCGGCAGAGATTGAGCCATCTGGTTAGACCGAATAATATTGATAAAGTCTGTGTTCAGGAAACTCATATCCCCTGGAACAAAAGGAAGGTCTTGGAATTGTATGGGTTTACCTTGATTGGATGTTCCACCCAGACATCAATGATAAGAGGAGTGGCTATATTAGCTAAGAATCATCTGGGCGGTGCTAAACACATAAAAACGGATGGCTCGGGTAGATGGGTATTAGCAGAAATGAGTATGGGGTTTACACTATGCGTAATATATGGTCCAAATGAGGATGATCCTATGATGTTCAACAAATTAGAAGAGGAATTGGCCAACTGGACAGCCCCAATGATAGTATGTGGGGACATGAATATTTCTGTGGATTGGCAACAGGGGACTAGTTTTACAGGCCGCAAACGAAAAGTTAACACAGCGATAAGTTCCATGATGCAATCCCATGGCCTGTTAGATGTATGGGGAGAAAAGATGCCAGGTGATTGTGGTTACACGTACTTCTCTCATCCAGCACAAAAGTATTCCAAGTTGGATTATTTTTTTATTACACTAGGGGAGATAGGTAAGGTAAATATTCAGAAATTACCTAGAATAATTTCTGATCATAACCCTTTGATACTCTCTTATAAAGTTCCCAGTGTACTAAGAAAAATATCCAGATGGACTTTTGATAGAAAGTTATTAAATGACGAAAGGTTCTTAAAGCATATGAAAAGATGGGCAAAGGAATTCTTTGATTGCAATAGATATAGTGCCTCCAGAAATAGAGTTTGGGAGTCGTTTAAAGCCGCATTAAGGGGGGAGACGATCAGCTGTTCATCGAGAATTAGGAAAGAGGATAAAATCAAGATAGATAAACTCACAGCAGATCTGGCAGAAATAGAGAGATACCATATTGATGAAATAATAACTGGTAAGGACAGTAGAGAGACCACAAGAAATATGGCCAGGATTAAGGGGGACCTCTTAAAAATAATTACCCAAAAGGAGATTTGCGAATACCAGACTCAAAGAGCTAGGCGCTATGAGACAGGGGAGCAGGCTGGGAGAGCATTAGCATTGCGCATAAGACAGGATTTGAATAGAAATAAAATTAGTAAGATGAAATTTAATGGGAGAGATTATAACGACCCAAAATCTATAGTACAGGTGTTTCAAGAGTTTTATCAAAAACTTTATGATCAGGAGCCGGGGGTGGTATCTCATATACAAGACCAATTTCCTATAACACCTAGGGTGGGGGAGGAAGATAGGGATCGATTGGAAATGAGTATAACAAGTGAGGAGATAATGAATGCTTTAAGTGAATTGGCATTGGGTAAAGCAGCTGGCCCAGATGGGATTCCAATCGAGGTTTACAGGGCTCTGAGTGAAGAAATTCTCCCAATACTTGAGGATCTTTTTAACGGAGTCATATGCTCAGGTGTTATCCCTGATACGTGGAAGCAGACCAATATTGTGGTATTTCACAAAAAGGGGAAGCCAGAGGATAATCCCGGTTCATATAGGCCGATATCTTTAATAAATACAGACGCGAAATTATACTCAAAAGTTTGGGCTAAAAGACTAGGAGGGATTATAGGTCAACTTGTGTCACCCTGGCAGCATGGGTTTGTCCCAGGGCGAGGTACCACCGAACATACAGCCAGGGCTATTACATTATTTGACGCTGTTACGGCTGCAGGGAGTGACATGGCTATGATTTTATTGGATGCCGAGAAGGCGTTTGACCGGGTTGTTTGGAACTTTATGTGGGAGGTGTTGGAGAAAAGGGGTTTCGGAGAAAACTGCAGGAAAGGTATTAAGGCTATGTATATGAACCCGGTGGCCAGAATTACCACTATGGGGCTTCAATCAGAGGAGATAACGATTAAAAGGGGTACACGTCAGGGTTGCCCGTGTTCACCCATTTTATTTGCATTATACATAGACCCTCTGATTAGGAAAATTGTGGTGTCAGAGAAAATTTCCCCTGTTATATCTCACGGTCACACTACTAAGATATTAGCGTATGCTGATGATTTGGCAATTGTTACAAATAAGCCGGATACAGCAATACAAGAATTAAATAACCTGGCTCAGCACTTTGGGATATATTCAGGATACAAACTTAATACTGATAAAACTATAATAATTTGTACAAAGAATATTCCGAAAAGAGATCAAAGATATGTTGACGCTGCAATTTATCTAGGAGTCAAAATTAATGCTGACGTGGGTAAAATAACTCAGGAAAATTATCTGCCAGTATTGGCGGTGATTGAGAAAGATCTAAGGAGGATCGACGTTCTACATCTCTCCCTGATTGGACGAGTTAATGTACTCAAAATGACAATGTTCCCGAAATTGTTGTATTTATTCCGTGCTATCCCCTTGTTAATTGATGAATCCCTGATGAAAAAAATGGAATCAGTTTTCTCACAGTTTCTCTGGCAATATGGGAAAGTAAGAAGGTCATTAGCTAAATTGTCATTTCCAATAGAGAGAGGAGGGCTAGCAGCTCCCAATCTAAGGCTATATCATTGGGTATGTTTACTGTTACATATGAAACACCTACTATGCTTCAATATCCCTGATGATTCCCCTAGGGTTCCTACAATCCATGAATTAGTAGTAGGTGAAAAAGCTAATGGAATTTTAACCCGGGAAGTGAGTGTTCAATTTTTCAAGAGGAGCAAAAGTAAGGTGATGCTAGGTGTATGGGGGGTTTGGAAGTTAATGTCGAAATTTCTTAAAATCCCCAAGATTAATGGAATTACAGACCTGTGGGATTCAACCCCATTCATACATCTGGGACAGAATAGAAATAGTGTTCTCTGGAAAAGGCTGGGTATTCGGTATTTGGGGGATGTTATGAATAAGGAAGAGATGTTGGGATTTGAGACCCTACAACAAAGATACGGTATCTCAGCGAACCACTGGATGTTGTATAACCAGTTAGAACAATCAGTGAAATCCATAAGACCCAGGATCTCTATTCAGGAGGTTAACCCGATTGTTCAGTATATAAGGAATGGGGGTAGGAAGATTAAAATAGGATATGGTTTTCTATTACAGGCCATGGAAGAGGATGTTGTACATGTGGAAAATGCTTGGGCTCTTAAAATTGGGGACCCAAATGTAGATGTGGACTATGCACTGGCGCTGAATAAGAAAATTCTAAGAGCAACTAATTTAAAAGCTCAACATTATAAGATGATCTTTAATATATACTACACACCCGCGAAACTGTTTCAATGGGGTAAAAGGGATACGGACAGATGTCCAAGATGTGACCAAGGCCCAGCAGATTTAATTCATATGTTCTATTCCTGTCCAAATCTGAAACCTGTTTTAACTGAAATGGAGAAGTTTTTATCGGGGCTGCTAGAGGGCCAAATTTCTCTATCCCCAACGACTGTTCTAATTGTCAGGGACGAAAATCTTAAAATTACACAGGAAGCGGAAGCCTTTGTATTTTTGTGTGTTGCAGTATTAAGAATTTTAATAGCGGCAGCCTGGAAAGATCCAATAGTACCTTCATTCCAGATATGGTTAACTAGATTGCTTGGGATCCATAATATTGAGGATTGTTTATATAATTTTAAGGGACAAAAGAAGAAAGAATTTGGGAAAAAAATTTGTGCACCCCTTAGTAAATGGAGGGAAACAAGAGGATGAAATTGTTGAATCTATGCCGGCTTGTAAAATCCGTTTTAGATAAGGGTTTGATATCGCCTTTTGTAAGATCTGAGGTACTTTATCAGTATTTGAACGTGTGTAAATATAAAAATAAGAAGCAAGTGTGTAGACAGAAATTGACCTTTTAAAACCTCCGTGTATATTTCTCTCTTTTATCCAGCTGATAATCTAAATGTATGTATGTATGTTTTTTCTTTTTGTATTCTAATCCATCTCAATAAAAAAAAATTTTTTTAAAAAAAGATAAGAACTGGAATAGTTGGTTGGCAATCACATACAGTTGATGATATTTTGAGAAAGGCAAAATACTGTAGTGATGAGATAGATGCTAAACAAAAGAAGCTGAAAGAAAAAGCAATGTGGGCACAGGTGAAAGTGGCTGAGCAACAAATAGCAACTTTAGGAAATAAAACTGCTGATCAGAATCAAAGAAAATCTAAAGGTAATTATAATAAGCCAAAGTTGATGGGAAATATAGAAGAGTTGAAACAGAAACTCCCATGTTTTATCTGTGGTGAAATTGGACACTGGAAGTGCGAATGTAAGAATCCGCCCAGAAATTTTGTTAAAAATCAATCATTAAATCCACAGATGCAGAATGAGATAAATCAGCAGCAACAGCCACAGCGACAGGTAGTGATTCAGCAAAGTCAGTTACCACAACCGCCACTTCCAAACTGTGTAAATGTGCAGAGATACAGTACAGAAACAGGATTCAGCGGAGGTGAACAGGTAAACAGATCACCAAGAGTGAATGTGTCAAATGTGTCACAACAATATTGGTTGAAAGAAGATGGAGGGAGTGAATCTGAGGATTACTTCTGACGGTGCCTGAGAGAGGAGGAAGAGTGCGTGCTTGGAGCCACTCTTGAGGTAGATCAATCTGGTCCATTTGTAAATGGTAAAGTGAATGATGTGGAAATTACTTTCCTAGTGGATACAGGTGCTACCCGTTCTACTGTTAGATCAGTGGAAATAGAAAACCTTCCTCTCTTTGGTGAAAAAATCCAAGTATTAGGTGTTGCAAATCAACAGATCAAAACAGATTTAACTAAACCAGTTGAAGTCGAAATAGGTATTTTTAAAGAAATGCATAGATTTGTAGTGTGTGACAGCAGTCCTGTAAATCTGTTAGGTAGGGATATTCTTTGTAAAATGAACTGCGCAATATATTGCTCACCGGATGGTATAGAGCTTCAAACTCCAGAAGAAGATGGTCTTTACAAATTAACAATGTCAATGGTTGAGGCAGAAGAAAGCAAATTATTTCCTGTATTTGATAAAAACAATCTACCTGAAGAATTAAAAGACACAGTGAATGTAAAAATTTGGGATTTCACTGGAGATGAAATGGGTTTGATGAAAAATGTAGACCCAGTACAAATAACAGTAAAATAAGGAGCAGATTATCCAAATATTCCACAGTATAAAATGAAAGCAGAAGTGATTGAGGAGTTATTCCTGTACTAGATAAATTCATAAAACAAGGAGTTCTAAAAGAAATCGAAAGCAGCCCATGTAACTCACCGATTATGGGAATTAAAAAGCCAAATGAAACTTTCAGAATTGTTCAGGACCTGAGAAAAGTTAACAAAATTGTTGTTCCATGTTGCCCGGTAGTACCAAACCCAGCGGTAATTTTATATCAGATTCCGCATGATGCAGAATGGTATACAGTTATTGACTTGTGTAACGCATTCTTTACTGTTCCATTGCATCCAGAAAGCCAACAAATTTTTGCGTTTCGGTTCAAAGAGCGTATTCTAGCATGGTGTAGAATCCCTCAGAGATACACCGAGAGTCCATCTATTTTTAATCAGTTGCTAAAGAAATCCTTGGAAAATCAGGATTTACCTGGAAAATCTACGAGAACACTCAGATCATCAGACTCTCAGTTATTGGTCTGCCCCCGCTACAAATTAGTGACTAAGGGAGGGAGAGCCTTCTCTGTCCTGGCCCCCCAATTATGGAACAAGCTACCTGAGGGGCTACGCAGGGAGATGAATCTCCTACGGTTCAGGAAATCACTGAAAACCCTGCTGTTTAGAAGAGCCTTGATTGCAGTGTAGTCCTGTAGCTGCATCTCTCTCAGGAGTGAACCAAGTTATTGTAATGACATCGATTTCCAAGCGCTTAGAGGCCTGCAGGTGATTGGGCGCGCTATAAATCTAACAATAACAATAACAATAACAATAGTGCAGTATATTGATGATCTCCTTGTTGCTGCAAAAACAAGAGATAATTGTGTAACAGATACCATTACTCTCTTAAATCATCTGGCAGATGAGGGACACAAAGTATCTTCTGCAAAATTACAGTATTGCAAACAAGAAGTAAAATATCTTGGTCACAGAATTGCAAAAGGTACCAGACAAGTGACAACAGAAAGAATAAAGATGATTCAAGCAATGCAACCTCCAAAAACACAGAGACTGGTTAGAATGTTTCTAGGCATGGTAGGTTATTGTCGCCAATGGATTAGTGGAGTTTCAGTAATTGCAAAGCCATTGCTGATTGCACACTTACTGATTGCAGCGCGTATACTTTGCTACTGCTAAGATTTTAATTATTTTAATTCCTGCATGATCGCGCTGCTGCTTCTTGCATACAAGCGCTGCCTCTTACCTCTGCTACTTTGGGGGCGATATTGAGCTTTAGTTCCTGACCTCGCACCATAATTGTTCCTCACCCCACATTTTGCGGGATTTAGGGCGATCTAGGTCCCGCTGCTCACCGCGTCGTGGTGATTCAGGCCGCCATCTTAGGTGGGGGAAACTAGGTTGGGTGCCGATTTACGGGCGCCATCTTTGTTGTGGGGCTAGAGGTTTTCCTCGTAGGACTCCCGCGCTGGAGGTGCCTTTAAATCTGGATTCGTCTTGCTGGCAGGTAGACTTACTGATTGCAGCGCGTATACTTTGCAACTGCTAAGATTTTAATTATTTTATTTCCTGCATGATCGCGCTGCTGCTTCTTGCATACAAGCGCTGCCTCTTACCTCTGCTACTTTGGGGGCGATATTGAGCTTTAGTTCCTGACCTCGCACCATAATTGTTCCTCACCCCACATTTTGCAGGATTTAGGGCGATCTAGGTCCCGCTGCTCACCGCGTCGCAGTGATTCAGGCCGCCATCTTAGGTGGGGGAAACTAGGTTGGGTGCCGATTTAAGGGCGCCATCTTTGTTGTGGGGCTAGAGGTTTTCCTCGTAGGACTCCCGCACTTACGGTTATTTAAGATGCTTACTTCTCAGGCGTGCAGCGTGGGCGCGCAGCGGACGCGCCGTGAGCGCGCCGGAGGTGCGCCAGAGGTATGCCCGTTTGCGCCCGTTCGCGCACAGGTCGCGACCGGCGCCGATAATATTGCCTCTTCTGCCTGTCCCCGCTTAGTATATTCTAGAGATGAGCTTACCCGGTTTGATCAGCGCTCCAACCCGAGCGGTTGCTCAAATTTCACCGCTACTGGTTTGGAGACACTGTCCTGCAGCTTGCTTAATGTCAGATCTCTCAGTAAGCATCATGTGGAAATTGTTCTCCTTATTGAATCACATGAGTTAGACGTCCTATTCCTGACGGAGACATGGACTAGAGCTGATAGTGTGGTGGAACTGGGCCTTGCCTGTCCTCCGGGCTATAAAATCAGGCATAATCCTCGTGTAGGGAATAGAGGGGGGGCTTAGGTCTAATTTTTAGGGACACACTGGATTTTTCTCTTCTGGATATAAAGGAAGTTCGGGGCTTTGAGCTGTTGGGCTTTTCTTTAAAAGGTCAGGGAGGGGCTCTGCACTCTGGGTTGCTGTGTTACAGACCCCCTGCCAACACTCTGACAGCTCTACCTGAACTGATAGATCTTATCTACGATCTTTCTAACGTTCATGCCAGGTTTTTAGTGCTAGGAGACTTCAATTTGTGGCCAAATGGGCCCTTGGATTCAGCTTATAGAGATCTGATCCAGGCGTGCGGTAATATTCATCTACAGCAGCTGGTGCTCTCCCAGACTCACTTAAAGGGTCATGCCTTGGATCTGGTATTTGCAGATGTTAGGCAGGTAGTGATCAGGGACATAACTCCCCAATGCTGGACGGATCATGCCCTTGTGCATTTCACCCTATTCCTCCCTGTTGACACCTTGAGGAGTGGGACCACGGGAGCTTCCACCAAACTTAGTAGGCAATGGTCTAGGCTGCTGAAACACTCTAGCCTACCAATCCTACTATCAGGGGTTTTACCTTAGGAGGGAATGTGGAGGAGAGTTATGCGTGGCTCAGCCAGCAAATTACAGAATCTCTGGACAAAGCGGCCCCCTGGCGGAAGGCAAGGGATAGGTCTAAACCTGCCATGCCTTGGTATTCAAAAGATCTCCTCCAGTTGAAACTTCGGTGTAAGCAGGCGGAAAGGGCCTGGAGAAAACAGTACTTGGAGCCAGATAGAGTTTTCTTTAAACAGACATTGCTGGACTATAAAGCGCAAATTAAGTGCGCAAAAGCCAAGTTTCTCGAGGAGATGCTGATGCAGGCAGTGAATAAGTCTAAGACCTTGTTTAAAATCGTTAAGGATCTCTCCCATCCTGCCTGTGCCACTAATACCATCCCGGCCTCTCAATCTTTATGTGATTCTTTGGCAATAGCCTTTCAGGACAAGATTGCCACTATTTTGAGCAATTTCGGTGACCCGGCCACTGCTACCCCTCAGTCTCGGCTGAATTCGGCATTTACGATCATCTCTGGGGTTAGTGGAGAAGCTGGGGTACAGGCACGACTAGACAGCTTTCCTCCTCCCTCCTTAGAGGACTTTTTCCTCTTGGCTAAAGGTATGTCCTCGGGCTCTCCCTTAGAATCGCTGCCTCATATATTCTGGAAGGTGTTTCAAGAGGAACTCTTTCCTCCTCTCCATGCCATCTGCTGCCAGTCTCTTAGTACCGCCAGGGTTCCCGAATGTTGGAAGCTGGCAGTGGTCTCTCCTCTTTTAAAGAAGGCAACGCTAGATCCCACATGTTCGGCGAACTACCGGCCAATCTCGCTGCTTCCTTTCCCCATTAAGATTTTGGAGAAGCTGGTCACCAAACATCTGTCCAGCTTCTTAGAAACTAATACCTGTTTGGACGTGGCCCAGTTCGGCTTTAGGCCAGCGCACGGTACCGAATCCGCACTGGTAACCGTCCTGGACGATCTTCGCTCGCGAGTCGACTCTGGTCGGGCAGCCTTTCTAGTGCTGCTCGATATGTTGGCCGCGTTTGACATGGTCAGTCACGCTATTCTAATCAGCAGACTGGAGGAAGCTGGGGTAACCGGCCTGGCCCAGGACTGGCTGGTTTCCTATCTCCATGATAGACGTCAGGTAGTAGCCTTGCCGCCTTATAGATCAGAGATCAAAAAAGTAGGGCAAGGTGTGCCCCAGGGGTCTGCAATCAGCCCTATTTTATTTAATCTTTATCTCTGTCATCTGGTTATGCTTATCAAGTCTTTTGGTATCTCGGTCATCAACTATGCTGACGACACGCAGCTCATTTTCTCCTTTGAAGGAAGTGATGCTGTGTCTCAGGAGTCTTTTCATCATTGCATGACAGCCACTGCGGAATGGCTGCGCTGTAACTCTCTCCAGTTTAACAGCTCTAAGACCGAGGTACTGCACTGTTCCATGGACCGTACCCCCCGCCCCCTGCCGGTGGACTTATGGCCCACTTCATCCCAGGCTGTAGTTGTAGCAGCAGATTCTGCCTTTAACCTGGGCGTCATGTTCGGACCGAATTTACAGCTGGATATATTAGTGAATAAAACAGTCGCCACATGCATGATGCTGCTTCGCACGCTGCGTAAGATCCTTCCTATGCGTCCAGTCCAAGCTAGACCAGAGGTAGTGCGCAGTATAATTTTAAGCAGGCTTGATTACTGCAATGCACTACTTCTGGGCGCACCCAGCACCTTGATTGGTAAGCTGCAGCAAATACAGAACATGGCAGCCAAGCTGGCTTTATCTCGGCTGCGCTCTGACTCCTCTTTTTTAGCGCTCACTGACTTCCACTGGCTGCCTATCCACCAGCGTATTTATTTTAAAGCATCCTGCATAGTTTTTAGGGCCTTCATGGTCTGGGGCCTGTCCCGTTGCAGGAAATGTTTCTCTGGTACACGCCAGTTAGATCTTTGCGATCTTCTTCGGCATGCTTGGTGGCAATTCCTGAAATCATAGGAGTCGGATGGGCGGCCGCCCCTTTAGATTTACTGCGGCTAAGCTCTGGAACTCCTTACCTTTATCTCTAAAGAGTACAGAGGAACTTACCATCTTTAAAAAGGGACTAAAATCTTACCTTTTTCCTAGGACAGAGTAACATCGTTATATTGTAACATCGTGCATGCTCAGGAAAGTCAAAGCGCCAGGATACCCTCTGGGTGACAGTTAGCGCTATATAAATAGGCGATACATACATACATACTTTGCAGAGACTGACAAAAGCAGACATAAAAGACCTGATTAGTTTAATAAAAACTGAATTGGAGGCTTTTGAACAGCTAGAGAGAAGTTTGTGGGAAGCTCCCGCATTGGGAATGCCTGATTATGAAAAAGAGTTTGAGCTGTATTGCAGTGAAAGAAAAGGATGTGCATTATCAGTTCTGATTCAAAGACATGGAAGAATGAGAAAGCCAATAGCATATTTCTCAGCTGTTCTTGATCCTGTTACAAAAGCATTACCAGGTTGCTTAAAAGCAGTAGCTGCAACTAGTGTGAGTTTGGAACAATGTGAAGGAATAATAATGGGATTTCCTGTAAAAGTATATGTGCCACACTCAGTTGAAATTCTGCTTACAAGAAGCAAAACACAGCTTTTAACAAGTAATAGGTTGACAAAATATGAAAAAGTGATTCTTGGATCAGATAATGTTTCGATTGCGAGATGTGTGAATTTGAACCCTTCCACATTGTTACCTGACACTTCTGAAACAGAAATCAGGGATGAAATTGTTGATCATGAATGCCTGGATGTATTAGAATATTGCACAAAACCAAGGCAAGACATTAAAGATGTCCCGTTGCCTGAATCAGACTATGTTTTGTTTGTTGATGGTTCATGCTTAAGAACAGATGAAGGTTTTCTGAGTGCAGCATATTCGGTGTGTACGGTTGCAGATGTGATTGAAGCTTCTAGTCTCAAAGGAATTCGTTCAGCTCAAGTAGCAGAATTAATTGCTTTGATTCGAGCATGTGAATTGGGAAAAGAGCAAAAGATTACCATAGTGACTGATAGTCAGTATGGTTATGGTGTGGTACATGACTATGGCCAGCTCTGGTCTCAAAGAGGTTATTTGACTTCTGCGGGATCACCAATAAGGAATGCTAAGCTAATAAAAAGATTGATTGATGGAATTCAATTACCAGAAAAATTGCAGTAGTTAAATGCACAGCTCACAAGAGAGGAGAGAACTACATAACAAAAGGAAATTCATATGCTGATGAAATAGCAACATTTTGTGCAAAACATAATGCAGCAGTTAATCGGGAAAAAGAAAATGAACATGTTTTAAACTCACTTATGCTAATATCTGTAGTTGATACTTGGCAAGGAGTAAAACAGTTGCAAGATGAGGCAAGTGATGAAGAAAAAGACACATGGTTAAAAGCAGGATGCAGGCAAAGAGAAGAGGACGAGATTTGGGTTTACAAAGATGACAGAGCAGTAATGCCAGACAGCATGATTTCTGACATGGCACGCATGTACCATGGTCCAGGACATATTGGCAGAGATTCTATGATTAGATTGTTTAGGCAGATATGGTACAATCCAAAATTTAGAATAATTGCAGAATCATTTTGTCAAAGATGTCTGATCTGCCAGCAGATCAACCCGAACAGAAAAACAGTTGTAAGCATGGGAACCATAGGACGGGAAGGAGGTCCTTTTACAAGAATACAGCTTGACTTCATTGACATGCCACCTCACAACAAACTCAGATATGTCTTGGTGATTGCTTGTTTGTTCTCAAGATGGGTGGAAGCATTTCCAACGCGTCACAATGATGCAATCAATGTTGCAAAATTGCTTTTGAGAGAGTTCATACCTAGGTATGGATTCCCAGTGTCGGTCGAGACAGATCGCGGTACACATTTTGAAAACAGATTGCTAAAATTGATTTGTGAAGCATTGGGTATAAAGCAAAAATTACATTGTGCATACAGACCAGAAGCATCAGGTGTTGTTGAACAAGTGAATGGAACAATAAAAAACAGAATAAGTAAAATGTACTTAGCAACAGGAATGAAGTGGACTGATGCACTACCACTTGTTTTGATGACTTTAAGAAGCATTCCAGATAAGAAAACAGGATTGGGTCCTCATGAAATTTTAATGGGCAGGGCCATGAGGCAAGCATTTGTTCCAGTTGATAAATTACTGAGCATAAATGATAGCGTCATTATGGATTACTGCAAAAATCTATCTGACGTGGTGACTTCTGTGTTCCATCATGTAGGACCTGAAGTGCTCACAAAAGAGAAAGAACAAGCTCATGATCTGTTACCAGGAGACTGGGTAAGGACAAAAGTGCATCGAAGAAGAAATTGCCTAGTACCAAGGTGGCAAAAGGCAAGACAGGTGATTTTGGTCACGACAAATGCAGTAAAGTGTAGGGGATTGAAAAGGTAGATTCATGCGAGTCATACCATACGAGTGCAAGAACCAGAGAATCCTGACGAAGAAGGTGATACAACAGCTGATTCAGATTCAGAAGAAGAGCCTGAAAGAAATCAAGATTCTGAAAATCGACAAGATAGTCGATATCTGGAAAATTCAAATGCGAATGAAGCTTTGAATGAAGAAAATGAAGAAATTGTAATACAAGATTCTGAGGAAGAAAATGACAAAGATCTGCTAGATCAACAAGCAGAAAAAGAAACTGATCAAGAAGTGATTCAAGATCAAGATCAGGAAAGTATTGAAAAGCAGATTAGAAACTTTGGAAGAAGGAACGAAAATTCTGAAACTGGTGAACTGGAAGTAATTAAAGAAGAAGAAGAAATTCCAAGTACCAGCTATAAGGATGATTTTCCTAACAAAGTGAAACTGCTGAGTAAAGAAGTACCTGAATCTGATGAAGAATCTGACTCACAAAAATTGATCATTAATGAATCAGCTGAAAACACAGAAAGTGAAACAGATAACAGTGAAGATGAATCTAAATTGAAGAAAACAAGAAAAAGAGCTTGGAGAGTGGAGTATAATTTGAAAGAACCAAAAAAGAAGCTAACAAGAAAAGGGGATAATTGGCCAAAGGAAATTGGAGGCATAACATTTAAATTAGTGAATAAAGCAAAGGAGCAGATAAATGAGATTACAAGTCAAAAAGAGGAAGCCTTGAGTAAGAAAAAACAGGCAGGAAAGAAAATAGAAGTGATAAGCAGCAGGGCAAAGAGAATTATTAAGCCAAACCAAAAATATAAATCACCAGAGTGGGCTTACATAATTATCCCACCAGTAGTGGAAGTAAATAGTAGTCAAGAAAATTTTGATGATGCAAGTGACAATGATTGAACTTATTGATTAGATGACACAAGGTTGAAGAAACTGAGTTAGGAGACACAAGGTCGAAGAAATTGTGTTAGCTGAAAAACACATTTGATGTATGACATAAGGTCGAATAAAAGCTGTTAGATGGAAAATTCGTAGAAGATAAGATTGTCTGTTAAAAAAAAAGAGGGGAGTATATTTAGTAATTTTTCAATTTTTTATTTTATTTTAGTTGTTATTCTAAAAAGAAAAGATGCCTTATACTAATGAAAATTCGAGATGCTCAATTATCAAAAGATGTTGCAAACTGTCTTCAATATGTGTAATTTTGATCATTTTAGTTTGGTTAATTTTAGCTGTTGTTTTTCCTTTTGGTGTAGATAAAGAGATGTATAAAGCTAACATGACAAGTAAAGTTGTGGTTAAACCTGATAAAACTGATAAGGCTAATAGAATTATTGTACATAAACCAGAGATTCATCAAGATAGATCTATTGGAGATTTTTCTAGCAATACCTTCTCAAGACTTTTATCTGAATATGTTAGGGTGATGAATGCAAAAGATTGCTATGTCTGTGTGAAATTACCTACTTCTGTGTCTGAAGGTGTGAATTATAATATGCTTCCTCTTACTTATGGTATAACATGTAGTGTAATAACTAGTTTGTTTTATAAAACTGGTCGTCTGGAATATTATTATTCCGATTATGACAAAATGTTTGCAAATTTAAAGGTTATAGATAACTTGAATAAAGTGAGACCTGTTAACCAGATGAGGGTATTTTTCCTAATGACTACTGAACTTACTTATGAGTATGCTTTTAGAAATAATTTAACATGTAAATTGAGAACAGAAGAGAAAACGTTTTTAAATATGTTGGAAGAGAGAAGGGCAATTTACAAGCGAAATGAAATATTGAAACAGACTAAGTCAAAATGTTGGCAGATTCAAGATGAAAAGCTTAATGGTAGAAATGAAAATGTTGCAATTAATATAGATAAACCCGTTAGTGGTTTGTATAAGAAGAGATAATACATTATATGATAATTATTTTGTTGGTGCAAGTCAATGTGAAGATACTTATCAAATTATAGGGGGTTGGGGATTTAAAGGAGGCAAAGATCCAATTTTTCCTGGAATTCATTTTATTTGTGGGAATAAAGCTTATTACAGCGTTCCAGACCACTGGTATGGAATGAGCTAGGTTTAGTTTTTCCGAAAAATTTTCATGTAGACAGAAATGCAGAAGGTTCATTTGAAATTAGCAACCATGTGAACAGATTTAGGAGAGAAAGTTTTACAGAAATTTTGGGAGACATATTTGGTGCGTTAATACCTATGGTAGGAATTACCCTGAATGCAAATAAAATCAGAAACATTTCCACAATTGTTGATAGATTGTCAACAGATACTGCAAGTGGATTTCAATGAGTGAATACGAAACATGTTGCCATGAGAACCATGGTAATGCAGGATCGTCTTGCGCTGGACATCCTGCTGGCAAAAGAAGGTGGAGTTTGTGGAATTTTGCATGTCCAACATTGTTGCACTTACATTCCTGACAAAAGTCAAAATATAGAGATGTACATTAAAAATATTACCGAATTACATGAGGAGATAGAACCCTTAGAAGATGGGAGTTTTTCAGAACGCTTAGGTAAAAGATTTACAGCAATTAAACATTGGTTTCAAGGGATTGGTAGATCAATTATAGGTAAAATCGTTTTCACTTTAATAATAATAGCTATAGTGATACTTTTGTTAAAAATTAGTTGCATGCTACATAAGAAAAGAAAATATGTAACAGAAAAGAAAAGAATTTATAAGCTAAGAGATGAAAAGGAAAAGGAAATGGAATTAGAAGAGTTTCGTAGAACTCAATATGAGAAATGCAGAAAAGCAGATGAATCAAAAGTTTAGAAATACTAATATTAAGAAAGTCCAAAACATGTTCAAGGGTTGAAAATTTATAACATTTTGGGTATTGTTTGGTGATTGAGAAATCACCAGCTGAGGGAGTTGATGGAGCAAGGTAATGAACAAAATTTTGTTCAAACTTGTGAAGTTAATCTCTCCTAACAAAAGTAATCAGTCTAATAAGCTTGTGGTGAAATTATTAATCAACTTAGTTTAAAAGATACATTCATGAAACACACGCAGGACTAATGTGCTTTTTGTTGCAAATGCAAAGAAAAATTAATAAACTAACCTGCTCTATTGTCTTTGTCAGTATTAAATGCAGCAGTTTAATTTAATGGCATGTGCTTATTTTATGTGCTTATGTTATGTCTTTTGTGATAAAAGCTCTTGGAGTTCCTGTCATTCGAAAAGGACAAGTAAATATAATGCTGCCTATTTGTGCTTTTGCCAGGTAACCTAATTAACAGGGTTAATTAGCAAAGGGGGAGGGTAACAGAATGGGTCTCAATTCTTTAATTAATTGATGTCTTGTGTTTGTTTAATGATAGTTTCCGAAGTGAGGCCTAAAAGATGATGCAGAAATATGGCTGACAGAGCTGCTGACACGAAAGCTTGTCCAGAGTGATTTCTTGCACATGCGCAGCTGTGAAAGAATCTTGCTGCAAAGTCGTTATGAAATAAAGAGCGATTCCTTTGACGTGTTGAGCGTGTTCACGGAGGCTAGCCAAGGACAGCATTTTTGATATGCCTGCCACGGTTAGGAAGTAAACGTCCTAGGCCCGGGTCATTCTTGAGGAAATCCAGGATGTGGAAATGAAAGACAATGGGCCTTATATGAAGCCTGGATTTTGGTCGAGTCGAATGACCTAATGAATTTTATTGTGGACTGACACGGGACAGCCAATGAAAAGCTTGGATTCCTATGAAAGAATGTAAAATGTAGAAAGTTTAGCTAGAGAGAAAGGTATAAATTATGACACCATGAGTAGGGAAAAAACTCTTACGTTCCGATTCCTGAGTGGTGTGTTATGCTGATGGACCTTTGGCGCATGTAAGGACAGCAGACTTTTAATGATTTATTCTTTTCTAGGTAAAGTCAGATTGAGACTGGGAAAATAGATTCAGGGAATGGAAACCGTTATTTTGTTAAATTCTTCATGTTTCTGAGCTTGTTTTGAAATGTCAGTTCTAATTTTCATTTCCTTGCTAAAATGCTGCTTTCGTAATTGTTTATGAAATAAAGATTCTAAAACGTAAAATGCTCTTTCTTTATGAAATAAAAGTAAATAAAATTAGATTTTAAGTGACAAGCTGGTCTTGTTTATTCATGATCTAGTTTCCATTAGTTGATCCATCAACCATAGTGGTTTGATTTTTAGTTAAAATTGGTTTTAAATCATGATAATGAAGAATAAAACTGCAGTTGTACATATTAGTGTAAATAATATGTGAATAGAATATAAATCACTTGATTCAGTTACTCAAAAAAATGTCTTATTGGTGTTATGGGCCTGTATAAGAGTTTAAAGGTATGGTGAGTATTGAGGTGATAGTGTTTGTGAGACAGTTTTTCAATTGGAGCGCTCGATATCTGGAAAATTCAAATGCGAATGAAGCTTTGAATGAAGAAAATGAAGAAATTGTAATACAAGATTCTGAGGAAGAAAATGACAAAGATCTGCTAGATCAAGAAGCAGAAAAAGAAACTGATCAAGAAGTGATTCAAGATCAAGATCAGGAAAGTATTGAAAAGCAGATTAGAAACTTTGGAAGAAGGAACGAAAATTCTGAAACTGGTGAACTGGAAGTAATTAAAGAAGAAGAAGAAATTTCAAGTACCAGCTATAAGGATGATTTTCCTAACAAAGTGAAACTGCTGAGTAAAGAAGTACCTGAATCTGATGAAGAATCTGACTCACAAAAATTGATCATTAATGAATCAGCTGAAAACACAGAAAGTGAAACAGATAACAGTGAAGATGAATCTAAATTGAAGAAAACAAGAAAAAGAGCTTGGAGAGTAGAGTATAATTTGAAAGAACCAAAAAAGAAGCTAACAAGAAAAGGGGATAATTGGCCAAAGGAAATTGGAGGCATAAAATTTAAATTAATGAATAAAGCAAAGGAGCAGGTAAATGAGATTACAAGTCAAAAAGAGGAAGCCTTGAGTAAGAAACAACAGGCAGGAAAGAAAATAGAAGTGATAAGCAGCAGGGCAAAGAGAACTATTAAGCCAAACCAAAAATATAAATCACCAGAGTGGGCTTACATAATTATCCCACCAGTAGTGGAAGTAAACAGTAGTCAAGAAAATTTTGATGATGCAAGTGACAATGATTGAACTTATTGATTAGATGACACAAGGTTGAAGAAACTGAGTTAGGAGACACAAGGTCGAAGAAATTGTGTTAGCTGAAAAACACATTTGATGTAATATAAGGTCGAAGAAAAGCTGTTAGAAGGAAAATTCGTAGAAGATAAGATTGTCTGTTAAAAAAAAAAGACAGGAGTATATTTAGTAATTTTTCAATTTTTTATTTTATTTTAGTTGTTATTCTAAAAAGAAAAGATGCCTTATACTAATGAAAATTCGAGATGCTCAATTATCAAAAGATGTTGCAAACTGTCTTCAATATGTGTAATTTTGATCATTTTAGTTTGGTTAATTTTACCTGTTGTTTTTCCTTTTGGTGTAGATAAAGAGATGTATAAAGCTAACATTACAAGTAAAGTTGTGGTTAAACCTGATAAAACTGATAAGGCTAATAGAATTATTGTACATAAACCAGAGATTCATCAAGATAGATCTATTGGAGATTTTTCTAGCAATACCTTCTCAAGACTTTTATCTGAATATGTTAGGGTGATGAATGCAAAAGATTGCTATGTCTGTGTGAAATTACCTACTTCTGTGTCTGAAGGTGTGAATTATAATATGCTTCCTCTTACTTATGGTATAACATGTAGTGTAATAACTAGTTTGTTTTATAAAACTGGTCATCTGGAATATTATTATTCCGATTATGACAAAATGTTTGCAAATTTAAAGGTTATAGATAACTTGAATAAAGTGAGACCTGCTAAACAGATGAGGGTATTTTTCCTAACGACTACTGAACTTACTTATGAGTATGCTTTTAGAAATAATTTAACATGTAAATTGAGAACAGAAGAGAAAACGTTTTTAAATATGTTGGAAGAGAGAAGGGCAATTTACAAGCGAAATGAAATGTTGAAACAGACTAAGTCAAAATGTTGGCAGATTGAAGATGAAAAGCTTAATGGTAGAAATGAAAATGTTGTAATTAACATAGATAAACCTGTTAGTGGTTTGTATAAGAAGAGATAATACATTATATGATAATTATTTTGTTGGTGCAAGTCAATGTGAAGATACTTATCAAATTATAGGGGGTTGGGGATTTAAAGGAGGCAAAGATCCAATTTTTCCTGGAATTAATTTTATTTGTGGGAATAAAGCTTATTACAGCGTTCCAGACCACTGGTATGGAACAAGCTAGGTTTCGTTTTTCCGAGAAATTTTCATGTAGACAGAAATGCAGAAGGTTCATTTGAAATTAGCAACCATGTGAACAGATTTAGGAGAGAAAGTTTTACAGAAATTTTGGGAGACATATTTGGTGCGTTAATACCTATGGTAGGAATTACCCTGAATGCAAATAAAATCAGAAAAATTTCCACAATTGTTGATAGATTGTCAACAGATACTGCAAGTGGATTTCAATGAGTGAATACAAAACATGTTGCCATGAGAACCATGGTAATGCAGGATCGTCTTGCGCTGGACATCCTGCTGGCAAAAGAAGGTGGAGTTTGTGGAATTTTGCATGTCCAACATTGTTGCACTTACATTCCTGACAAAAGTCAGAATATAGAGATGTACATTAAAAATATTACCGAATTACATGAGGAGATAGAACCCTTAGAAAATGGGAGTTTTTCAGAACGCTTAGGTAAAAGAATTACAGCAATTAAACATTGGTTTCAAGGGATTGGTAGATCAATTATAGGTAAAATCGTTTTCACTTTAATAATAATAGCTATAGTGATACTTTTGTTAAAAATTAGTTGCATGCTACATAAGAAAATATGTAACAGAAAAGAAAAGAATTTATAAGCTAAGAGATGAAAAGGAAAAGGAAATAGAATTAGAATAGTTTCGTAGAACTCAATATGAGAAATGCAGAAAAGCAGATGAATCAAAAGTTTAGAAATACTAATATTAAGAAAGTCCAAAACATGTTCAAGGGTTGAAAATTTATAACATTTTGGGTATTGTTTGGTGATTGAGAAATCACCAGCTGAGGGAGTTGATGGAGCAAGGTAATGAACAAAATTTTGTTCAAACTTGTGAAGTTAATCTCTCCTAACAAAAGTAATCAGTCTAATAAGCTTGTGGTGAAATTATTAATCAACTTAGTTTAAAAGATACATTCATGAAACACACGCAGGACTAATGTGCTTTTTGTTGCAAATGCAAAGAAAAATTAATAAACTAACCTGCTCTATTGTCTTTGTCAGTATTAAATGCAGCAGTTTAATTTAATGGCATGTGCTTATTTTATGTGCTTATGTTATGTCTTTTGTGATAAAAGCTCTTGGAGTTCCTGTCATTCAAAAAGGACAAGTAAATATAATGCTGCCTATTTGTGCTTTTGCCAGGTAACCTAATTAACAGGGTTAATTAGCAAAGGGGGAGGGTAACAGAATGGGTCTCAATTCTTTAATTAATTGATGTCTTGTGTTTGTTTAATGATAGTTTCCGAAGTGAGGCCTAAAAGATGATGCAGAAATATGGCTGACAGAGCTGCTGACACGAAAGCTTGTCCAGAGTGATTTCTTGCACATGCGCAGCTGTGAAAGAATCTTGCTGCAAAGTCGTTATGAAATAAAGAGCGATTCCTTTGACGTGTTGAGCGTGTTCACGGAGGCTAGCCAAGGACAGCATTTTTGATATGCCTGCCACGGTTAGGAAGTAAACGTCCTAGGCCCGGGTCATTCTTGAGGAAATCCAGGATGTGGAAATGAAAGACAATGGGCCTTATATGAAGCCTGGATTTTGGTCGAGTCGAATGACCTAATGAATTTTATCGTGGACTGACACGGGACAGCCAATGAAAAGCTTGGATTCCTATGAAAGAATGTAAAATGTAGAAAGTTTAGCTAGAGAGAAAGGTATAAATTATGACATCATGAGTAGGGAAAAAACTCTTACGTTCCGATTCCTGAGTGGTGTGTTATGCTGATGGACCTTTGGCGCATGTAAGGACAGCAGACTTTTAATGATTTATTCTTTTCTAGGTAAAGTCAGATTGAGACTGGGAAAATAGATTCAGGGAATGGAAACCGTTATTTTGTTAAATTCTTCATGTTTCTGAGCTTGTTTTGAAATGTCAGTTCTAATTTTCATTTCCTTGCTAAAATGCTGCTTTCGTAATTGTTTATGAAATAAAGATTCTAAAACGTAAAATGCTCTTTCTTTATGAAATAAAAGTAAATAAAATTAGATTTTAAGTGACAAGCTGGTCTTGTTTATTCATGATCTAGTTTCCATTAGTTGATCCATCAACCATAGTGGTTTGATTTTTAGTTAAAATTGGTTTTAAATCATGATAATGAAGAATAAAACTGCAGTTGTACATATTAGTGTAAATAATATGTGAATAGAATATAAATCACTTGATTCAGTTGCTCAAAAAATTGTCTTATTGGTGTTATGGGCCTGTATAAGAGTTTAAAGGTATGGTGAGTATTGAGGTGATAGATAGTGTTTGTGAGACAGTTTTTCAATTGGAGCGCTGGATCACTTCCCAGTACACGGCTGCCTCTTTCCGGGTCCCACGTGACGCGCCCATCTAACCTGCACTGTTGTACAAATTAGAACAGTTCAGCGTGAACATTCAGCCCTGTGCTTAAAACAGTCACATATTTGAGAGGACTGAGGATCTCTAGGCTTTCTAATATTTGTTAAGTTCCATTTTCTTCATTAATGACTGGGTGAACACCAGCATTCTCCAAATTAGCAGTGGCAACACCAAAGTCACCAGTGGCTGTGGAAACAAAGATTCATACAGGGAGTGTCTCCCTCCCTGCCCTTTGACCCACAGTTCCCTAACTTCTTAAAGGTAAAAGCCTTGACATGATTCTTGATGCCCAAATGTCCCTAGCTTCCCATGTTATTGCTGTTACTGGCAGCTGTTTATTTCAGCATCGGCTCCTCTCTTCCAATGGCGTCCTGCGGACTGCCGTTAACCCTGGATTGACTTCTGTAACACGGTCAATGTGGGACTGACTGACCACCTCATTGTAAGCTTTAGCTGCTTTAGAATACTGCTGTTTGTATTACTGTATAGTGTTCAAAAAGATGGATGGAATGCTTGAACCCATCTCAGTTACTGGTAATTATCAGGATCACATCCCTGCCCATTGTTATTTTGTACACCATGCCTCCTCAGTTTGGATCCAGCCATATGCCAATCAGCCTTGACCCTGTTCCAATGTGAGGTGTGTAGCTGGAACTGCCTGGCCAGGTCCTTCCTGAACTGGATCACCAGAAACCTAGGGCCAGTTTTGCCTTAGTTAGGCCTCATCAACAAGGAGTAGCTTAGTTCCGCTGGCATAGTGTGCACATGATTCGCATCTTCGCATGCCCTTCCTACTTAGGGTGACACTCTAAAGTACCCAAGAAGTGATAGTTGGAATGCTTGAATTAATCTCAGCCACTGGTAATTAGGCATCCCAGTCCATCATTGTTTTGGACACCATGTCACCTTAGTTCGGACCCAGCCATTTGCACAATCAGCCTTGACCCTGCTTGATTGTGAGCTTGACCTCCGTAAGTACAATCACGTCTCTGTGGCACCCTAAACATTGCACTGACCTTACCTGACAACAGGACCTTCTGCTCCAGACCTTGTCATACTGCCGCCTAGCCACCACGAAACACCCTTTAGCAATCAGGGCACAGCTCTCATCAGCATGAGAGCAGCGCCCTGATTGGAGGGACCAGCCTGTCTCGGTGCTCCACAACGCTATGGAGGCCTGCAATTGCTCTAACCCAACTGTCTTAAAATAGCTGTGTTAGAGGTTTCAAAGCATGCATGTCAGACTGGCCGTCGCAAGACAACCAGCCAAAAAGACATGCGCACTTTGAAAAGTGCACATGTAACCTCCCATTCTCTGCTGCTGTCATTCAGCAGTGGGGCAGCCCCCATCCCGATGCTCCTTCACAACGGGATGATGTTAAGAAGAAAAAAAAATGGTAATGATGAATTACCATTTAATGTTTCATCTCATGGGCATTTAAGTGGGGCGATGCTCATCCGCGCCAACGGAGGAGCCGCCTCTGCTCGTTACCTGCCCCGTGCACCACCAGCATTTTCAGAAGTAGCAGTCAACCACGCCTGATCATGCCATGAACACATCTTTTATATTGTGATTATAAACAATCCTCAGTCTGGTGCAAAAACATATAACTCTGATCCTTGTGTGCTCTACAATTCCTCCTCCTTGGTAGTTTTTTAAGTCTTGAAGAACTTCTAAAACTGCTTCTAGGAGGCAGGATATCCAACGCCTGGGTGCTATAGAACTGTGGTCATTAATATTAGTACAACATGCACCTGTGTTTTAAATCTAATTGAATATACCTGCTTGATGAAGTACTTGGGTAGGACAACCTGGAAAAGGGGAAACGGATATTAGGACATTTAAAAAATATATATTACTCTGTCCAGTAGCCTTTCTTTAGATAAAAAGGCCAAGCCGTATAGCATTATTAGCATGGGCTCTTTGATTACAAATTATCATACTAGTCAGCCACACTCGAAGAATAGAAAGAATAGAACAGAGTAGGAAGGGCTCCAACATCTACTTTGAAGCTTCAAACTAAATTTCCCACTGATTTTATATTTCCAGAGTGAGGACACATTAATCACAATTAGGGCACATTCACTTTTTTTGATAAAGTTATGATAATGATAATGTATTATCAACCATTAAAATTAAGTAGCTCATTGAAGTCAACCATTTAAAAAAAAAAAATAATAATATATATATATATATATATATATATATATATATATATATATATATATATATATATATATATATATATATATACGAGGCTTGTCACTCCAAAGACAGCAAACAACTGCCGATTCCCTAGTGACAAAGAGTCGACCCAAAAAGTGCTGGTGCAAGGTGGTTTATTGAGATAAAGCCAGCGCTGCCGCCATGACGCGTTTCGCCTTCGAACAAGGCTTGATCACATGACAAACTGCTCGTCATTGAGCGGAGCATTTAAAGTGGCAGTGCATGTGAATGAATCATAGACATAGTAAAAATACTAACCATAATGGCGCTGTTATTACAAAAACATTAGTGGGAAACCTTTAAGAAACATATATATTTCCCAAATTATTTTCCACATTGCATAAAGCAAATATTATAATCAATATATTTACAAGCATATTTACATAGCACACTAAAAAGTGAGATGATACTAAAACATGACAAATAATTATGTCTATGTAAAAAGAGTATCGACCCAATATATACATGCAAACATTTTAAATATTAATGTAATACAATAAGCCATGTAATATGCTCCAATGTAATGTAACAGCCAATATTATGGATTGATAATAAGTTGATCTAAATAGAGTCCAAGTGGGCCTGCCACAATGCCTACTAAAAACAATAAAAGTGCAAAAGTGATTGTGCAAAAATAGCAATGTAAAGTGCAAAGAGTGACAACAGATAGCTCCTGTTTCTATTAAAAAATTCTAAAATTCATAATTATTGAAAGAATACAGATGAGTCACCACTATGTCAAAAATTAATCATGATGCAAAAATGACATGGTTGGGATAAAATACTTTTTATCTCCGGACAGGTCTTAAAGGCATACTAAATAATCCTAAATGCAGGTATAAAGGTCTTCCCTGTCATTCAATCCATTAGGATTTTTTGTGTTAAGCTCCAATATGCATCTAGTCTCAAGGAGACGGAGTTTGGCCTCACGGTCCCCCCCCTCCTTGAAACTTCCACACAGTCGATTAAAAAATATTGGAGCTTATCTGGTATGCCTAGATGTTTCTCCTGAAAGTGCCTGGCAAACGGATAATTCTGGTTGTGCCCCGAAATTGCACGTATGTGTTGGAGTATCCGTTTGTGGGCGGGCAGTTTAGTACTGCCCACATATTGGAGTCCAGTGGGACACTCCAACACATAGATGGCGAATTCAGTCTTGCAGGTAAGCCACTTGGAAATGGCAATTGGATGCTCACGAAATGGGCTTATAAAGTGGGTCCTATTGCTGCCAAAACGACAGGCTTTACATTGTGGACATGTCTTAAAGCCCTTTTTAAGTGTCATCCAGGTGGTGGAGGCTCTTGGCTCTAAGGTGTTACTAACTAAAGCCTTTGACATGGAAGGAGATTTACGTAAAGTGAGATCTGGTCTGTTGTTTACTATGTGTCCAATAACTGGATCACTTTGAACCAGGTTCCAGTTTTTATACAAAATACTACGAAGAGCCCCATGCTGTCGGTTATATCTCAGAATAACACGAGGGGAACTTGTAGTCGCCTCCCCTGCCATGAGAACATCCGTAGGGATATTCCTAATTTTGGGAATTAGAGCCTCCTGTCTGCTGACTGAGTTTGATCGATAGCTTTAGTGAGATTGACATTAGAATAACCCCTTGCAAGAAAACGTAATCTGCATGCCTCCTGTGCAGCCGAACATTCGGCATCAGTACTGCAGATTCTTTTGATTCGGAGCATTTCCCCGAAAGGAATGCTCCGAATCAAATGAGCCGGATGTTGGCTATTAGAGTGTAATATAGTGTTCCCTGCACTGGGCTTTCTATATAGTCTTGTGTTCAAGATGTTACCTTCCACAAACACATCAACATCTAAGAAACAAATGGATTTAGAACTCATATTCGAAGTAAAATTGAGATTAATAGTGTTAATATTAATCAAATCTACGAAAGCTCTGGCACTGTCGGCGCTGCCCTTCCAAATAAGAAAAACATCATCAATATAACGTAAATATAAAACAATGTTTTCAGAAATAAGGTTACGGTGCTGTCCAACTAGGACCTGTTCCTCCCATAGCCCCACGTGTAAACACGCGTAGCTAGGCGAGAAACAGGCCCCCATCGCCACACCCCTGACCTGATGGTAAATTACGCCATTGAAGATGAAAAAATTCTGTTCGATACACATTTTGGTCATATCCAGTAACATTCTGTTATGTGCCATCGAATGTGGAGGGCCTTTGTTTAAATAATAGTCCAGAGCTGTGAGTCCATCGCAGTGTCTGATTGAGGTATAAAGGGACGAAACATCCAAAGTCGTTAGTAACATGTCCTCTTCCCAAACAAAGTGCTCGATTTTGCTCAGGAAATCAAAAGAATCCTTGACATAAGAATTGAGAGTTTTGACATAGCCTTGCAAAAAAAAGTCTATATATTTGGAAACGTGCTCCAAAGAACTGTCAATAGCAGAAATAATAGGTCGGCCAGGGGGTGTAATGATGTCTTTATGAATTTTAGGGATCAAATAAAACGAGGGGATGACAGGGTGATCCTTCTTCAGATATCTGAACTCCTCATGTGTGAGAAGTCCAGCACTTCTCTAGGCTTGTAATTTCTGATATTGTTCCACCCACATGGTTTTTACAATCTGGATGTTGCTCCTTCGATAACAAGAGATGTCATATATATATATGTTTAAACAAGGCTCTGCAATGAAGAAGCACTCCGCAGCAGTAAGGTTCCAACACCTTTAATATTGCCTGTGAAGGTGAAGTTTCATCCGTTATTTTAATCCATTCCCGATGCGTTTCAGAGCAGTACGCTCTTTCTTCAAGGGTATGAAAGCTACTGTAACAAGTCTCACGTGTTTAAACAGCCTTTAATCTGCCTTGCTTGGTAGCGTGCATTGTGGGACTTGTATTATGTAAATAACCCCCAGTGGGTTCCCCAGTGTAGCTTCCCGATTTTAAGGATAACCGTGATTTATCTCGACTTCACTGTAATGTTAAGCCCCCCAGTGGGCCCCCGGCATGTCAAAGTCACCTTCATTAGTTACTTGCACTGCTGCGCCATCTCGCATCAGAAAGTTCGCTTGCAGGCGGCCCCATTCTCCCGCGGCTTCTTCTTTGTTGACCTGGGTGGTACTTCTTCAACGACGTAGCTGTTGTGTAATATTTGTTTAAACAAGGCTCTGCAATGAAGAACCACTCTGCAGCAGTAAGGTTCCAACACCTTTAATATTGCCTGTGAAGGTGAAGTATATATATATATATATATATATATATATATATATATATATAACAAGTGGTAAACGCGTTATCCGAGGAAAACAAGAATAAATATTTAAAATGCCTACATTTTCAGTGGTTTGTGGTTCTTTTTCGGCAGAAGCAGGTGGTGACAGTACTGTGAGTCGATGGAAGACCTTTTTGTTTTTATATATATATATGGTGATATTTACTGTGCCTGCCAGACGACACAGAACGGAAGGCTCCCTGCATCAAGGGTTTGCAAGGTAAATCTGGCACGCAGCTGCTTGCAGCGAAAACGGCATCGAGGGATCGATAACCTCCGCAGACCGCCAGAGGACCTGGATGAATGCTGGGCAGAGCGAGGTATTTTACTTCTAAGGGATTCCCAGTCCGCATTGACTGCCCCAACCCAGTAATAATATCCTTGGTACACTGGTTGCAGCGGCCATAAGGGGACACAGGACAGCTGCCGTTAATTTTCTTTCTCGCCGAGGCATGTGTTCTTCACCACCTACCTGCAGTCAGCGGGACCTACAGTCTGCCTCACTCCCCCACGCCATCGACTCAGCGGTGCCGCCACAGTGCACTCTGGGAGTAGAAGTCCAAAAATTTAAACGGACTCGAACTAGGTGTGTCAACCACATAAGGGGGAGGAGTGTCATGTGCTGAACCTATACATAGAGCAGGAAGGAACATTTGTGAACTTTGCATGCTGCAGTGCTGGGCGCTGAAGAAGGCTACTCTAGCCGAAATGCATTCGCCGCCATTGCTGGGGACAGAAATAAACGTGCTACCTGACCTGTAATCCCCTTGGCTTTCCGCGTTCTTCTTGGAGGGATGTTATGGTGATATTTACTGTGCCTGCCAGACGACACAGAACGGAAGGCTCCCTGCATCAAGGGTTTGCGAGGTAAATCTGGCACGCAGCTGCTTGCAGCGAAAACGGCATTGAGGGATCGATAACCTCCGCAGACCGCCAGAGGACCTGGATGAATGCTGGGCAGAGCGAGGTATTTTACTTCTAAGGGATTCCCAGTCCGCATTGACTGCCCCAACCCAGTAATAATATCCTTGGTACACTGGTTGCAGCGGCCATAAGGGGACACAGGACAGCTGCCATTAATTTTCTTTCTTGCCGAGGCATGTGTTCTTCACCACCTACCTGCAGTCAGCGGGACCTACAGTCTGCCTCACTCCCCCACGCCATCGACTCAGCGGTGCCGCCACAGTGCACTCTGGGAGTAGAAGTCCAAAAATTGAAACGGACTCGAACTAGGTGTGTCAACCACATAAGGGGGAGGAGTGTCATGTGCTGAACCTATACATAGAGCAGGAAGGAACATTTGTGAACTTTGCATGCTGCAGTGCTGGGCGCTGAAGAAGGCTACTCTAGCCGAAATGCATTCGCCGCCATTGCTGGGGACAGAAATAAACGTGCTACCTGACCTGTAATCCCCTTGGCTTTCCGCGTTCTTCTTGGAGGGATGTTATGGTGATATATATATATATATATATATATATATATATATATATATATATATATATATATATATATATATATATATATATATATATATTCAACTGGTTTCTTTTTAATAACAAATTTTATTGGGTCATTTTGCATTATGAGGGGCACAAGCCCACAGCGACCTGTATGGATCTAAGGATATTATTTACATCGATAACCACATTTATGGTAATAAACAGTACCTGCCAAACATGCAGGTAAAATAATATGAACATTATGCAGACAGTTTTCGATCTCCTCAGTACGACACATGGTACCAACTATTTGTTTTTAATATAAGTTTGTTTACTCATGTCCAAATTTGCATAATGCAGTTCGAACACCGAGAGAGTGTAGATTTCTAAGCACCACCCGCAGTTTACAGTGCTATGCAAAAACAAAGCCAAATAACTAGACAGGATAAAGCCGAGTTTCAACCAGATGTGTTTCTTTTTCATATGGTCCAACACCAGAAGAGGGCAGCAAAGGCTAGTAAATATGAACAATGAATGCAATTTATTAACATTTGGTATGTTTTTAGGTTGAAGCCTACCAGATAGCGCAGCTGTCTGGTTTGCTAAAGACATCTTGGGGACATTCAGAAAGCTTCTCTGGGAATGCGTTATGCCTGTTGCTTACCATTGTCTTTGTGGCTTCTAACTCAAATTTCCAGGCTTTCTATTTGTTGGCTTTATTTGTTTTAGGCTGTCCAGGTTCAGTTGGTCTTTCCCAAGGAGCAATAACTTTCCATACTACCTCTCCTTCTTCCATAAGTGTTCCTTTCTGTAAACAGGCCTGTAAATCTTGTTCGCAACATTTGCTGTGCATCAAAGACAGATGTCTAATGTCAGGCCCTGTCTTACAAGGGAGCTTGGTGTTTACTTTTCTTCAAAGTAAGAGGATTTATGTGACAATCTTGCTGGAGAGAAGATGAAGAGGAAATGTTTTTTTTTCTCGCACACATCAACATTTAAATTAACTATTCAAGTATTTCAGAATATATCAGAATTAGCAAAGCACAAATGAAGCCCATTTTTTATTAATTCTGAAGTGTGTTGGAAACAAATACTTTTGTATGATCAAAACAAATATATACATTATAGGTGATGCCATTTTCATACATTATCGTTTGTAAGCTGTATAGTTTCATTGGTAAAACTGTATGTCTGTGCAAATGTATTGGTAATTTCAATTGAAAATGTGTTTTCTCTAATAGTAGTGTACTATCACATCATGCATACGCTACAACACTCGACTCTGTACCACTGCACTCTACGCCAATGAACTCTACCTCACTCTGCTCTGCATCATTCTACTCTATGCCACAATGCTATACTCTACTCTGCACTGCTCTGTACTATTGCACTCTATGCCACTCTACTCTGCACCACTCTTTGCCATTGCACTCTATTCCACTCTACTCTACATCACTGCATTCTATGCCACTGTATTATATGCCACTGCTCTCTATGCCACTCTACTCTGCACCACTCCCTCTTGCACCAAACACCACTGCACTCTACCATTCATCATTCTAATCTATGGCACTGCATTTTAAGCCACTAAAGGCCATATGTATCATGCAAATTCGCAATCGCAAAGGCCGAAATTCGCAGAATTTCAGCCTTTGCAAATGCGAATTTGCTAAATGGAATGTATGATGCAAAACTGGTGCAAAATAAGGAATCGAAGAATTTGCGATTCCTTATTTTGCAATTGTATTTAAGGAATCGCAAATTTTGTGATTCCTTAAATGCAATGTATGTAGCAAAAAAAATTAGCAAAATGCCCTTAAGGAATCGCAAATTACCATCAACTTCTAGTTGGTGGTAAGTTGCGAATTCCTTGAAAAATGCACATTTTTGCCTTTTTCAAAGTGCCATGTGCCCCTTAGGGCATGTATGTGCGACACATGTGCACTCATGCATATTTCAGGGGTGCAACAGGGTGTGCTTTGGACAACCCTGCACCCTTGAAATTATTCTCAATTTGCGATTCGCAAATTGCTAATCGCAAATTGAGAATTACTTCTCATTCATTCCTATGGGCCTCCTGGCCTATAGAAATGAATGGGAAAGTATTCCTTAATTGCGATTCGCAATTTGCTAATCGCAATTAAGGAATTCTAAGGATTCGCAAAAAAAATGCAATTTTGTACATACATACCCATTTGCGATTCTGAAAAAGCGATTTCTTAAAAATCGCTTTTTGAGAATCGCAAATGGGTATCTTGATACATATGGCCCTAAATTCTATTCTGCCGCTCTCTATGCCAAGGCACTCTACACCAGTCCATTCTTCTTTGTGCCACTCCATTGTATGCCATTGCACTCTACTATGTACCCCTGCACCCTACACCACTCTACTGTACACCATCTGCTTCAATGCACTCTACTCTAATGCACTCTGACACTCCACTCTGCAACACTGCACTCTATGCCACTGATTTCTATCCCAATCTACCTGCACTACTGCTTTCTATGCCACTGTACTTTACGCCTGTCTACTCTGCATCATTCCACTGTACGCCACTGCACTCTGCAGCACTCCACACCACTGTACTCTATGGCACTATATTCTACTCTTCACCATTCTGACACACTACTCTCCACCACTTTATGCTACTGCACTCTATGCCACTCTACATCACAGCACACTATACCACAGCACTCTTCGCCCCTGTACTCTACTGTACACTACTCTAATCTACACCACTGAATTTTACAACGCTGTATTGTATGCCGCTGAATTCTATGCTGCTGCACACTACACCACTGAACTTAATGCCACTATACTTTGCAATACTCAATGCCAATCCACTCTACACCAGTCCACTCTACTCTAAGCCACTCCACTGTGCGCGACTCCACTCAATGCAACTCCAATACAAGATGCTTTATGCCACTCCACTCTACGACACTCTACTCCACTCTCCTCTACCTCACTAACTTTAAGCCATGCTGAACAGCTGCCATACTGGTGTACAACATGGCTAAAATAAATTGGCAAAGGTAAGACCTATTGGCTTTGCCAAGGCTTGTTCATTTTCATGTTGCTGTGCAATGCTTGTTTAAAATCTAACACTGGAGTGGCGTAATTTTGACCCTCTGCATGTACTCTATTTATATGCTTCATCATATAACCCATATATCCGCCATTTATCTTAACTCATTAATTTGTGTCACAAAGAAGGGGAGGGGAGAGTACGCTCTCTATGGGTTTGACACTGACTCAGAATGGATTACGGGACACCACCCTCCAGTCCTGTGTAAGCTATATATCTGATAGAGACTTCTAGCTGCAGATTCCTGCAGTACCCGTGGGTGTGCAGTCAAGTGGCTCCATTCTGCTCCTCCTGGTGGCGTCGTTTATGATCTTGCTGTCACCTACATAGTCGCTACCCATGCACGCGGATGTCAGTTCTTTTCTTTGTGCACCAGTTAAGTGCTGTTTCAGAGAAGAGCTACCGCTCTATCTCTTTTTTGACATGTTTTTTCACATTTTTGTCGAGCAAAATGTTATTCTAGTGTGTCGAGGTATGTCTTCTAGACGTACAGGGTTTAAACAGTGTGGCACCTGTCACTATGCCATGTTGGTAACAGACTCCCACCTCGTCTGTCTTTGGTGCCTTCAGCATGACACAAAGTGATACTCGGACTGTCGTGCCATGGCCCGAACGCTTTGCGGGAGAGGGCTACGAAGCTCCTTGCATTCCAGCAGTCGACACCGGCCAGCGAGACTCCGAGGAGATCCCAGTCCTGTTCGACGAAGAGGAGGTCGCTAGTCCATTCCTGGAACCCCAAGTCCTCTTCCTCCCATTTGAGCTCCTCAGGACACTTGGAGAAAAGGTACAAGAAGAAGAAGTACAAGGGGACTTCATCTTTGGTTTTCGCCTCGAGTGTCGTCCATCGGCGAATGAGGTAAGGGGCACCAATGCTCTATGCACTTTTCTGCACAGCCAGAGCAGGGGTCGACTTCGTGCCTCCCCCGTCTCCAGGAGTTGTAGCGACACCCTATCAAATAAGAGTATTGGGAGGGGTCTATGGACCCTTTAGAACACCAGAATGTATCTGTTGAACAGATGAACTGGTATGAAGAACTTGGGGAAGCCAGTGGATTGGACACATCTCCAGATATTAGCATGCTCTCTCCACCGACTATGGCTATGGAGAAGGGCACTTCCTAGGCCATGGTGGTAAGGAGGGCAGCGGAAGTCCTTGGACTGGATTTGCCCTCCGTGCAGGTCAGGACTAATCTCCTGACTGAAGTGCTTCAGCCTGAGGCTTCCACCTCTGAACCCCTATTGCCCTTTAATGAAGTACTGAATGTAGTTCCTCCTAGGCTGGTCCAAGCCTAGCAGAGGGGCTCCTGTGAACAGGACAACTGCATGCCGCCATCGCCTGGCTCCAGGTTACCGAAGGTTATTTAGCCAACACCCCACCACTGAGCTTGGTGGTGTAAGCTTCGACATCCCATGGCGCGTTCTCGATCACTCCTCCGGATAGGGAGGATTTGGAAGAAGATTTTTTCTTCCACCAGCCTGGCATTGCGGTCGGTGAATACTGCATGCTTATTGGGCTGTTTCTCTCAATCTCTTTGGGTGATGGTTGGCAAGTGCTGCCACAGGCTCAAGAGGAGGCCGGGGCTGTATACTTCTAGGCAGTGAAACGCAGACGAGATGCAGCAAAATTCATCATTAGGTAGGGCCTAGACACAACTGACTCTCTGGGCAGAGAGGTTTCATCAACGGTGGCCTTATGGCACCATGCCTAGCTAAGAACATCTGGCTTCTAGGGTGATGTTCAGTAGTATCTAATGGACTGCCCTTTGATGGATCGGATCTCATCTCCTCAGAGAGAAAGAAGGCTCGGCCTAGGAGCACTTCAAGGACTCTTGTGCTACAGCAGGATTCTTGGGCCTCTCAGTAACACACTGTTGACAGTCTACCTTTTGTTCCTTTTCATGTCAGTGTAAGGGGTTTTCAGCTGTGTCAACTGTATCCCAGCCACCATCCTGCTCTGACTTCCTAAGTTGTGCGAGGATGTGGCTGCGGCTCATTTCGACCTCTGAATGGAAGCCAGAAGTCGTC
This sequence comes from Lissotriton vulgaris, assembly GCF_964263255.1. Classification (NCBI taxonomy): domain Eukaryota; kingdom Metazoa; phylum Chordata; class Amphibia; order Caudata; family Salamandridae; genus Lissotriton; species Lissotriton vulgaris. Next base: position 290,269,055 of record NC_141689.1, read on the forward strand.
TGCCATCAGCCCTAGACAGTCAAAGCCTCCAAACACTCCTAGTTTGAGTATGCAAGACCAAACTACTCCAGTTAGCGGGAGAATTCATCACCATCTCCTCCACTGGAGGTCCAAACATCGGACAAGTTAGTCTTGCAGATCATTCAGGACGGCTATTCTCTGCCTTTCCTTTCTTTTACTCTTTCTATTTAGCCACTTCAAAAACTGCTTGTGGAGAATCATCTAACTTCGAGTTCCGATTTCCGAAGAAGGCTGTACCTTCTATTCCAGCTACTTTCTGATTCCAAAGAAGAACAAAGGGTTGCAGCCCATTTTAGATCTTCGGACTGTCAATCTCTTCCTCAAAAAGGAGAAGTCAAAATGCTCACGTTGGTTCAGGTCTTGTCTGCCTTAGATCAAGGAGATCGGCTGGTAGCATTGGTCTTGCAGGATGCGTATTTTCACATCCTCCTCCTGCTGGGCCACAGACGTTCCCTGTAGTTCAAGCACTTTCAGTATACTGTGCTACCTTTTGGCTTTACCAACGACTCCTGGGTGTTCACCAAGGTGCTGGCGGTGGCCGCAGCTCATCTGTGTAGGTTAGGGGTTTCAGTCTTCACCTACCTGTTAATCAGGTACAGCATTTCAGGAAACAAATTGCTTGATAAAATGTAAAGAATATAGATCATAGGGAAAAAGGAAATATAATAGAAAATTGAAAAAAGACACATATGGCAAATTAATACAATCAATTTACACAAAATAAAGAACTAGCAATACCAATGCAATGAAATTCCATAGTTGTTGCACCAAGCTAAGTAAACAGCCCGAAGTTTAAGAATATAAAAACCTTTGGTGTCCTGGGAAAGGAAGACATCCTTATCAAAAAGTGTCTAAAAGAGATTAATGTCAGAGTGACATTTATTGTATAAAGTGAAATGCCACATGCTTATCTCAATAGCCAAAGTTTATATGAGGGTGACTCATTTGGAACCACCAATACTTTTTGATTGCACAATGAGAAAGGATGAATCATGCTACCAAACCCTAATAACAGAGTTCAAGTGGATATTCTCCTTTTTTATAGACCCGGGAGAATTTACACTATGTTCCTTTTTGTTCATCATTGTGCAAAAATTGTTCGAGAAAAAGGATTTTCTTATTGGTATGCAAAAATGTTGAGCCCCTTTATTCAAAGTTGTCTATCACTCTTGCTGCAGATTTTTGGAACCATTACCCACTTGAACTCTGTTATAATCACGGTTTGGCAGCATGATTCGTCCTTTCTCATTGAGAAAATAAAATGTATTTGTGGTTCTAGATGCTTCACCCTCATGTAAACTTTGGCTACTGAGATAAGCATGTGGCACTTCACTTTATACAAGACATGTCGCTCTGACATTATTCTCTTTTAGACGCTTCCTTTCCCCTGGCACTGGGGTTTTTATATCCTTAACGTTGGTTGTTTACTTAGCTTGGTGCAACAACTATTGTATTTCATTGCATTGGTGTTGCAAGTCCATCATTTTGTGTAAAATGATTGTATTAATTTGCGATTTGTGGCTTTTTTTACATTTACTATCATCTTTCCTTTTTTCTCTATGATCTAATATTCTTTACATTTTATTATGCAGTTTGTTTTATGAAATGATGTACCTTGATTAACAGCATTTGCAATAAATATATATTTTTGGGCCCTAAAGAAGGGTCATGTTGTCGTGAAATAGGTGTTGGCTTATGAAGGAACCCTGAAATCAATTCCATTTGATTCAATAGGTCCTGACTATGAAGCTTCATATTTGACTACTAGATTGACCTCAAATCCAGTCTGTGTTCATTAACTTGTGTGTTTCACATTTAGGCATTATCACACGTAGCGTTGCTGTGTGCCTTTGGAAATCATAATGTAGTAGTGGAGTGAATAATCAACATATGCATGTACCTTTATTGAATGATCACGTTGTAATGATGACAGTTTATTTTCTTATTGTTAATAACAATATAATGTACCTCCATTTTGATCCTCAACCTAACTTAGCTTGACATCAGGCCTTAGCCGAGGGCTGCACATTTTGAGATTGCTGGTATGCTGAATAATTATTTATTTGCAGGTCCCTTGTTAACTAGAGAGAGGTTTAATATTCAGTACTAGATTGATAGTGAGACCTGGGAGTAGAAATCTGGCAGCAGAGATGAAGAGATGATGGTGAAACAGTCTCCTGAATCCAGTGTACTAGGGAGGCGCAACATTCAAGGATGTGCAGATGTGAAAGTAAAAAATGTAATGTAATGTATTACTTGTAAAGCGCACTGTTGCCAGCCGGCGTCCTGGCGCTGTATACCGCTGGGGAACCCGTCCTGGCTTTCCCTGTGGGATGGTCCCTGCTGGGAGTCCCCAAGGTGGAGCCAGGCATCCCCGGCGCTGATGGGGCCGTTGTGTAGATTAGGCAAGCTAATGCCCAGAGTTGCCGAGTGGGACCCCTGGTTAGAGTAGGCACCGAGGCGAGAATTATCGAGTCCGCTGACCTTGGTCCACGACCCTTCCGCGTCGGGAATTGAACCCTGGTCCCGGGCTGACTTCTGCTTCCGGGTCTGCTGCCTCTAACCAGTAAGCCACACCACTCCACTAGTGGGAATTGGGGAATTGGGAGTCTATCGGTTCCTGGCAAATCTGCCACAGGATTGCTTCTGTACTTTCGAAGAGAGACATGAATGTTATGGGACTTTCTATTGTGCTTTTAATTAACGTTCCTTAGCAGTTAGGAGCAGACCCTTTTGTGACTTCGTCGAGCGCAGACCTCCCAACCTTTCCTGATTTCCTCGAGGGTGAGGTTTCATGTACAACACTCTGGGGTCGATTACGATGTCTGCGCCCCACACCGTCTCAGACTCTGATCTGACCGACCTCCAGTCGGCGGTCCCAACAATGCTACTACAATGCGATCGCACAGGCGTGGCTTGGCCATGCAGCAGTATGGCCACCTTCTAAAGGAACTCTGCCGGCCGGGCTCATTATCCTTCACAGTCCTCCTGCACACGAGGTACCTGAATACCCTGCCCCATGGAACTCGACTCTGCACAAACCTCTCTCGCGCAAATAACCACTCCACGCATGTCTTAGCGTAAAAGGCCATTTATTAGGACAGGTATGACAACCAAATTTCAACATAACATCAATAACAGTTAACAATCCCCCCAACATCATGACCTCCAAACATCATCCATTCACATACTCCACTACTCACTCCAATTCACACCACAACCTCTTCACGCATACCATTCACTTTCCCCTTTCACCTTCATCCTCCTCCAGCATCTCCTGTCATCTCACCTCCATCTACCACAACCCCCATCCTGCACATGTAACCCCCACCCCGGAAGGGTGATTCTGCCCGTCATGGACTCCCCACCCCTCCCAAGTTCTGCCACCCAGGGGACCCCCGGAGGGCGGTTACCTGCCCCACCAAACGTGCACCTTTCGCACTTAATCTCTCCTACACCAGATAGACTCATTCCACAACAAGCTGATGGTATCCCGCATCTCCATTAGATAGTAAGCATTTCCCATGTGCGAAAGGTGCACACCGTCGTCGCGAAGAGAAGGGGCTCCTCAAGCCGGAGCCCAGCATGTGCCAGAACTTTGATTCCATGAGCATCACAAAAAGGTCTCATCGCCCTATTCAATTTCCGCCTTGCCCTCTCAATGGCAGCAGGCTTAAATGCCCCCCCTCCAAATCCTTCGTGGCACAAACTCTGTCCAAACAATACAGGCGCCAGCCAGATTGCTCCTCATTGCCTCCAGATCCCTCTGCATCAAATGTAACAAGGACACTCCTGACAGTTTTACCAAGTCATTTTCTCCCAGGTGTATAACCAGCATGTCCGGGCAACCCAATTGAGACACCTTCTTCGTCAGCCAGGGCAACAAGTCACCCCAACGCATCCACTCTTACCCCACCAATGGACTTTGTGATGACTGCTCCCCAGGCCCAGGCTACGACTGTACACCTGCTTGTCCGCATATTTTGATGCCCAGTGTACAAAGGAGTGTCCAACAATCCAGGTAACCGTCTTGGCCCCTGGCCCCCGAACGCAACCTACGAAGAGATTAACACCACAGCAAAACAGATCTGTAACACAACCGCAGCAGCCCCCCTTCAGCTACCCTGCCTCCGACCTCCTTCATTTATGCACATAGCGTTCGCAGCAGCGAGACCTCCGGTGCCCAATTCTCTGAATCTCCTCCCAGGACCACCCAAAACCGGCCGCCGCCGTGGCCGCACCAATATGAAACGAATGAGTGCCAAAATGCGCTGGGTCCCTGCCAATCCTCCGCAAAGCCATCCATAACACCACCAACAACTGAAAGGACGTCAAGCGCCTCAAACAAGTATGCACAAAAATCTCTCCATCCGACCTCTGCACTCGTCCCAAAAAGGCCGTCCACTCACACACCGGGCACACACCCGCACACACGCTCTCCTTCAGCCACACCCATTTGCCTCGACCCACCTGGTCCGTCTTCGAACAACCCAACCATATACCCAGCCGGGCCCCGTCCAACCTCACATCCTCACACCCGAAATGCCCAGAAGAACATCCATACAATGCACAATCAGAACAACGCCACCTCCCCATCGTCATAACAGCAGAGGGGCAATTCCCCCAGCACTCTCGTCAACAACTCAAAAGTTATAGCTTCACGCGGCAACTCCCCCCTTCCCCCTTCTGACCTCATGCGTCCCCAACCTTTCAACATGCGACTCAACAAATCCGCCCTGGCCGGATCAAAACCCAAGTAAACCATGCTGTAAAAGGAGATGCCAGCCAGTTTGCCAGCTATCGTAGTCTGTGACAATCCTTTGTCCATGCACTCCAAAACAAAACGCACGCTCCCCGTTCACAGTCACTCTGCGGCAACCCCCAAGCAGCCCTGTTCCAACCCAAAAAGGCACCAAACTCAGACCATGCCAACCTGTTTGCTCGCCTTGTGGATTCAGCTATAGATTTCTCGACCAAACCCACCACTCTCACTCCCCCCAGGCCCAGATACCCTCCGGCACCTTGGTCTTGCAAGCCTCTGCTCCCAGCGCCAGCCTCCTGAAGCGCTGCCACTGAGAACGAGATAACGCATCCGCAATGTCATTACTTGCCCCAGGCAGATGTTGCGCGCGGAAAAGCACATTAAAACGCAAGCAGAGCAGCATGAAACTTCGCAGCAGGCGCAGTACTCGCAGATCCTTTGCCTTCTGATTGTTCACCAGTTCCACCACCGTCATATTGTCCACATGAAACAAAACTGACTGGTTCCGGAACTCCGGCTCCCACACCACCAATGCCACCAGCAGGGGAAAGAATTCAAGAAAAGCAATGTTCCTACCCTGTCGCAGCCAATGAGCCGGCCACTGCTCTGCACACCAAAGCCCGTCCCAGAAAACTCCGAAGCCTGCCGCACCCGCCGCATCAGAGTAGAGCTGCACCTGCCAAACCATCTTATTGCATGCAAAATCCAGGGACACACCATTGAATTCTTCCAGGAAAAGCAACCAAACACGCAAGTCCGACAGGACTCCCATCGTGAGCCTGACCCTGTGGTGAGGGAGCACCGCCCCCGACATGGCCATGCCGAGGCGCCTACAGAACGTTCTCCCAGCCCTTACCACCCGGCACGCAAAAGTCTGCAAACCGAGCAGGCGCTGCACCGACCTCAAGTCAATCTTTCGAACGCCAATCACCTGTGTCAAAACATCCTGCATCTCCGCCACCTTCTGCACCGGCAGCCGCGCCTGCCATGCCACTGAATCCAACTCAATTCCCAGAAAGGTCAAACAACAACTAGGCCCGCCGTCTTCTCTGGTGCCAATGGAACCCCAAACTCCTGCACCAACAACTGGAACTGTCCCAGAGCCTCACCACACTCTCTCGTCAGCCCTTTCCTAACGAACAAGAAATCATCCAGGTAGTGCGACACCAGCCGGTGCCCACTCCTCTCCACAAAAACCCACTGCAAAAAGGAACTGAAGGTTTCAAACAGCGCACAAGAAATCGCACAACCCATCGGCAGCACCATATCCACAAAGATGGCCCCTTCGAATTGCATGCCCAGCAATGAAAAATCCGCCGGGTGATTGGGGAGGAGGCGAAAGGCCGACTTGATATCGCATTTGGCCAACTCTGCCCCCTTCCCGCAAGCCCTCACCAAGCCAACGGCATCATCCACCGACGCATACAACACCCTGGAATCCTCCTCTACGATGAAGTCATTCACCGAACTCCCTTCAGGCCACGACAAATGGTGAATCAGTCTGAACTCCCCTCGCTCCTATTTGGGAACCACCCCCCGTGGAGAAATGATAAGGTCTGACATTGGCCACGTGTCAAACGGGCCAGCAATCCTACCCTCCAAGACCTCCTTCCGCAACTTGCTCGCCACCACCTCAGGCAATTCCTTCGCCGAACGCAGGTTCTCCGCCCAACGCCTCTCCCTGGGACCCTGATAGCAATCCGAAATCCTTCCACAAACCCCCAATGAAGTTTCAAAGCCGCCTCACTATTAGGGTACCTAGAGAGCCATGGACCCATGGCCTCCACCTTAACCGGAGTAGGGGCCCTTCGGCCCAGATTGGCCCCTACCCGTGGTAATCTTCCACTGTTCTGAAGGTGTGGCAAGAGTAAGGCACTGTGTGACCAGGTGACGCCCCCCACACTTGGAGCACTCGTGTTTAAACTTACATATTAAAGTTCCAGCAGGCCCCAGTGGTTCCAGGTTTGTACTGCTGTCCATCAGCCCCTGTCCACGTTCCTTGACTTCCTGACCCTCTGGACACTCCCTGACCCCCCGCCCCAGACTGGGTGGGACGAGGCTGAAAAGGCCGGTACGCAATCGGGAGACCACTCGCCGTATGAGTAGAGGCCACCGCCTGCGTAGAAGACATCCACTGCACCCAAAGCTCCTGATCAATGTCACCCCATTATCAGAAAAAACAATGGTCCAAACCGAAATTGTTCATTAAATCAATGAATGATGTGCTCACAGTTATACATTTTTCATTATTCAATGAGTATTTTGACTTAATCTACTCTGTAGAATTGATCAGTGAAGTTTTTTTCAAATACAATAAAGCAACTGCCTGAGAAACTAGATTTATTCCAAAAAGGAGTTTTTAATAAATTACTCCATCACAACAAAATTAATTATATACATTTTTTGCATCTTAAATGCTGACGGTAAAAAGGGGAGCAACCTGCTTCTAAAAAGGGGGAGTGCCAGAAAAAGGAAAAAGGTGATTGAAGGAAAGGGTGTAAGCCTCAACGTAAAAGTGACATAAAGTTTAGGATAAATGAAAAAACAAAAGCTGTAAAATGTCCAGCTGGTTATATAATAAGGCCACTGTTGTTTGTTAATCTTTTTATCATTTATACAGTCTCAACTGGCATGTATAATGAAATTTCTCAATGAATAGTGGTCCTGTTTTTTTATAAAAAGAAGAAGCGTCGACGTTTCGACCCGTCATGGGGTACAGGGGTAACTGGGAACCTCGACCAGCGGGTCTTCCTCAGGACGTGTATGACACAACCTTCATACTGTAGCTATTCAAATTTGTGAACCTAAAAGATTTCTTTAGGGGGTGTCCTTGGTCCTCCTACACCTGGATGGACGAAGTATGTGCTTGATCGTTGTATGCCCCACACCAACTGAAATGGGGGTGGCCGCGTGTCGTAATCAATCTTAGGCGTAAACAGAAAAAGGGGGGCCAATTCCAGAGCTTCTTGGTTGCAGACACAGCTCACAGACAGACACCGTCAATTACTTGTCGTGTCTTACGTGGCCATCACTCACTGGAATGTTTACTCGGCTAGTATACTGCTCACAACCAGACACCGGTAATTACTTTATGTGTCTTCTTCGGCCATCACTTGTGGAAATGTTTATTCGGGGACACTGTTCTAATCGGCACCGATTGGCGCTTTCCGAGTTGCGCGTCCGCTGCTGGGAATTCCACAATGCCAGGTGCAGCCACCCCATGGCTTGTCCGGGTTCACACTAATCTTGGTCCTAAACTCCTCATCATAACTCAACCAAGCAAAGCCCCTAAAATGCAATTGGGCCTTCCGTATCACATCCATATATTTAAACAATGATATCGCCCTGTCCGCATGCCTCTCGCAATAGATACTCGCGTTTATCAAGAACACCAACATCCAGTTCTCCATTGTCACAGGCACCCTCGGCCGCCTGGTCAACTCTCACTCCTCCTTCTTAGACCCTTCCCTCACCTAAATGTCTCTATGTAAAAGTTTGAAAACATCCACATACTCGTGTTTCCAAATCCTGGCCTTTGTCTTTCCCGACAAATGCGACCCGAGTGGCATCGCCAAGCCCATGTAAGGCAACTTCTTCCTCAGCTTATTCCAATCCATCTTCCTTCCCACCCTGATTCTCTGCAGTGTCTGTCTGCGCGCTGGCCGTCACGACCTGCTTCTTACCATCCTTTGGAACGGGCCCCGTGTCCCGAAGGCCTCCCGCACAGAGCCATCCCCCAGTCCCACCGACCGGCAGGCCTTCTTGCGCCCCCCTCTAGGACCTTCGTCCCAAGCATCCCACCATGCGCCCTCACCTGCCAAAGTTGTTGGAGCTCCACGCTCCGTCCTCCTGGCATCCATCGGCTTCTGACTCCTTTTGGCCGCCCGGCCAGCTCCGTCCTGTGCCACCTGTAAAACACCAAGCCTGCTTGTTGACGCTCCCCCTTTCACCCAACACTCATCGTCACGCACTTCACCTTCCTCCCACTCCTTATCCTCGTCCTCATAGTCCAACCGTTCCTCATCCACTTCAACCGCTGTCACTCTCCGCACCTCACTCACTACTCGTTTCGCACCCTTCCCTCGCACTCCAGGTAAAAAGTCGCACTCCAGCATTGCAGTTCCCGCGCTCCCTCGGTGGAGGGCAGGCCTCCGCGGACCCCCCTGCTGCTTCATCCCGGTGTTTGGAGGCCGTTTTGCGCCCCGCCGGCCCACCCTTGCCTCTGCCAGCACTCACCGTTGGTTTGTTCCCGCCCCCCGAGCCGTCTGCGCTCGGGGAGGCCCCAGTGCCGCCAGGTCTCTGTGCCGCCAAAGCAGTCCCTGACCCCTCTACCCAGACCCACTCACCCCGTGACCCGGAGGTCCCCCCGCCACGGCCTCTACCTGCTCCCACCCCACGCGCAGGTACCGGGGCCCCTTCGCCCCCATGCACCCCTCCTTGGCAGCGCACAAACGCTGCCATGCCTACTCAGATTTCTCGATTATGCGACGTTGGTCGCGAATCCTTTCCTCCTCGGTCATGTGCGCCCACCTGGCGTACCACGTGTCCTGCCCAGAGGGTTCCTTACCAACCTCCGCCTCCCGCTGTGTAGCCGGACACCCCCCTTTCATGTGAGCCCCCCCTGCCTGCTGGTATAGTGCCTTGGCTGGGCCCTTCCCTTTGGGGACGGGCACCCTCACTACCCCTTTCCTGCCGCTGGACAAATCCACCGGCTGCTCCCCTGACGGGCCACCCCTTACCTCCGGCTCAGACTCCCCCTCCAACAGCGCAAGCGTGAACTCCTCATCCGCGGACACTTCGGAACCAACATCGCCCTCCCGGCCGCTGGCCTCACTATCCTCCCTCATGGCCCCCTTGACATCCTCCAGATCCAGCCCCTCCCACCCGAATCAGAGGGGACTGGGCTGCCAACATGCATGACCGGCGGTGCGCAGCCCGAGTCCGCGGCGCCGCTCCCCGCCGTCAACTCCAATCCTCCCCGATCCCCACTGACACATCCACCAACCGCGCAGGGAGGCTCTTACGCCGTCCTCCGCGCAGAGGCGCCTCCGGCTGCTTCTTGCCCCTACCCCTCCCTCCTGCACCTGATCGGGCCGGTGGTGGCTCGTCCATGCAAGCCACCACCACCGCCGCCACAACCGCTGACGCAGGCCTCGGCGTCCGGGTCATGCTGACCCACGCCTGATCCAAAACTCCTGGCCGCAAGAGGTCCGTCCTACCAGCCCTACCCAACACCCGCAGAGCCTCCCGCACCGCCTCCGCATCCGGTGTCGCCATGGCTTCCCTGACCCCAAGGTCCTGTGCACTGTGAGACCACTACCCTTGCTGTGCCCGCGAGATGCGTGTAAATCGGCACCACGCGCACGTCCGCGAGATGCGTGAGGTTTGGCACCCTGCGCGATGCGTGAGACTTGGCACCTAGGTCCCGACCGCGAGATGCGTGGGAACCGGCAGCCTTGTGCCTCACGCGTAACGTGGATGTTAAGCCCCAGGGGAGAGCGCGCCCGCCGGCAAAACGCTTAACCCCACACTCGATTGAACCAAAAAGCTAGCACTCCTCCTAAAGGCCACACTGGGGCACCAGCGTCGCCCTAACCCACACCCTTAATACCCTACAGCTAACCCTGACATTTACAATCACCCACCACTAACTACAAACTATCTGCTCCCTGCGGCACCGGGGACAGGAAGAGGAAGGACTTCCTCCCTTGTCCCCTTATGTACCCTCCCTAAATCCCCACAACTAAGCCGACCCCCCAGTCTATCCTAACCTGCCTGACCTGGTATCGCACGAACACCCTAGGGGAAGACTGGTCTGTCGACCTCACTTCCCCTGGGGGCTGCATTGGGCTGATTGGAAATAAAGAACGGCGGCTGCGAGCAACCTCCGGGCCGGGGTGAGCCTAGGCTGCAGCACCACTTACGGAGCTCTCTACTTTTTACGACCTTCCCACTGGCGTGACTGGGACCACTGCGGCCCCCCCGGTGGGCCTCTCCACGCTCCATATGCTGCCGATGGGGGTAGCGCTTAGAGGATCGGCGTGGGCGCTACACTTTCGGGGGTGTGCCGCCGGCCTGGATTGCAGTCTGTCGCTCCATCGTGGCCTGTGTGGGATTGGCAGCTCATTTGACGGATCTGTCCCTGCAACAAGCCTGGGAGATCCACATATTTTTCAGGGGCCCGCTCATCATCTGCTGCTGTGGCGTGCCCTGCAGCAAAAATAGACTGAAGCCGCTCTGACGTTCGCGGGGCACTGGCGGCAACCACGGCCGGTCCTGGTGAGGAGACGGCCATTCTGCACTGTGGTACCTGACCCCCTGGCAAAGCTGTTAGGCCCAAAAGACGCAACTGGCACTTACGTGAGTAGGCCAGTGGGCCCTTGTTCATTCTACCGGATAATGGTGGACTGGAGCACTGCTGCCTGTGGGGACGACCCTGTGCGATCCCTGAGCACTGCAAGCTGCATGTCTGCTTTGTGCCTGGCTGAGGACCTGCAGGCCTGGGAGCATTGCGCTGTGGGGAGCTGGGCAACGGCTTTGGAGGTGCCGGTCGGGGGATGGGTGCGGTTCCCTGTGTGGCGCTACGTCCCGTCGCCCCTGGGGTTGCCACGCGCCTGCTCTCTTTTCCTGGCAGATCTCTGCTGGCCCTGGCTTGACACGCTGTGTGCTTTCCAACCTGGCAATTTGGCCTAAAACCCAGCTGAAATTGCGGTTGTCTTGGTGCCCCTTCCTGCGGTCGCGATCTCCTAAAGCAGCGCATACGCAGCACTTTTCGGTGCACACTTTTGACTGTCTTGTCCGCAGCTTGCAGTTCACGCCATGGGGAAACATGACCCCAAGCATACTGCGACCCAGGATCGACCTAACCAAGAGCTGCAGGCCTAGCTAGACTCCATTGAATTGGTTTGGTATTGCCCACCGTGAATATTTAGACATGCCCTTTACAAAAGAGGTTATTAACAGCTTACCTGGAGACAAAGCACCAGGCCTTGATGACCTATCTGCGTCATTCTATAAAACTTACGCCACCAAACTTGCTCCCTACCTACTTGAGTTGTATCAAGAATCCCTCGATACAGGCCACCTACTCCCGACGATGTGTTAGGCTGTGATCGTTACAAATCTGAAGCCAGACAAACCAACAAATAAGTGCGACTCTAATTGCCCGCTTTCCCTTACTAAGATAGATATAAAAATACTGGCCAAACTGATAGCCTACAGAATACAGCCGCTCTTACCCCTCGTCCCAAGACTGGACCAATCCGGCTTCATTCCTGGGAGGTCACCTCACATAATTTATGCATGTTCTTTTCCATACTCCACCAATTAGACCCCAACTTCCCTGTGCTCTCCGCGTTCTTAGGTGCCACAAAGGCATTCAATTCCCTCAAGTGGCTGTTCCTTCTCACCATACTCCCCACAATCGCCATTAGTCCAAATTTCGGATTGATTACGTTTATTTAAATCACTCGTATTTTTTCTAGCTATATTTAGTTTGTTCAAATGGATTTTGAAGCTTCTCAATTGAAATCCAAAAATCAGTGCGACAACTCAGTGAGTTTAGCACACAGCAGAGAGTCAACCCTATTAATTTACAACTAATGTCTCTGGCTTTATTTGTATAATAACTGTGAAATTATCGAACCCTATCGACTCCTTTCCATCAGCAACCAGAGAGAATTGTTGCCACTCATGTTGGCTAGGGACAGGCCAATTTGGTGCCTTAGGCACCGGGTGCAGCTAGCGTGTGTAGCCTGCAGGCGACTGATTTATTTCCTGCTATCGCTCAGCCAGCCAGGAGATGTACTCCAATAAACATGTTACTGGCATTGGCTTCTAACCTTGGTTTTGGTACGTCATACAAATATTTCCAAGTGCCTCAAATTGCAAATATGTGCATTATAGTAATTAATCACATATAGAAATTAAACTCCTAATTACAGCCCTTTGGTCACCCACATTAAATTCTGACTTCTTTAACCAGATCTAGCTGGACCAAAACACCATAATATTCTTTGTACAGCCCACTCTTTTTCAATAAAATGCATGTTTTCTGTATAGTGCAGCTCTGCTCATTGGCATTGGCAATCGATCATCTATTGATCAAAAACCCCAAATCAGCTGCACAAGGAATGCTTTTCTATTTAATTACCAAGATAAAACCCTCTTTGGGGTGTATGCTATTTTAATAACTAGTCTCAAACCAAAGCTTTTTATTAAGCAAATGCTTGTACAGAGTGGGTCTGTCTACCTTTGTGTCGTATATTCATGCCTGTTTAACGGTTTGACTGGTACCCCGTGTTGGCATCAGCTGAGCGAGAAGGTATCGTTCTGGTGGCATGCAAGACCATACATCAAAATGGAACCACACACACAGCAGATGATCACCGCTCTTGGACCCAGACATACATGCAGGTGACCTTTGTGCAAATAAATAACCACCAATCAATCATATCGATATAACTGTAATACATACAGATAATAATGAACTTCTAGATCTCACTTAAATGCTAACCCATGGTGTCCCACTAACAAATCTTATGTCCTGAAAAGCAAGTCACAAGCACAAAAGATGCCATCAAGCGCACTGGTGATAGCCTCTGGGACTGCTGCCCCACCAGCCACCTGAGACAACAAGCATTGGCATAGCCAATAGGTCTTTCCTTTGGGACCTTATGAGTGTTTAACCATGCAGCACAATATCATGGGTGCTGCACCGCCAGGGATTGAATAGTTATACAATTACTACACACTGGGTCATGCAATGTGATTGGGCAATGCATGCTTTCATTTGCTGCTCGCTTCTTCCTGGGTGGAATAGCTTTCTTATAGGATAATAATGCAGTGCAGAGAGCATCAACAGGGGCATGTATGCTGAAAATCAATCAGTCAATCAATCAGAGCATTTATATAAAGCACTACTCACCCAGAGGGTCTCAAGGCGCTAGGGGAGGGGGGTCCGCTACTGCTCGAACAGCCAGGTCTTGAGTTGCTTCCTGAAGGCTAGGTGGTCCTGGGTCAGGCGGAGGTGGGTCGGGAGGGAGTTCCATGTCTTGGCGGCGAGGTAGGAGAAGGACCGTCCCCCTGTGGTGGCTCTTCGGATGCGGGGGACGGCGGTGAGGGCGTGGCTGGTCGATCGAAGCTGGCGTTTGGGAGCGTAGAAGTTGAGGCGGCTGTTGAGGTATCCTGGGCCTTGGTTGTGTAGGGCTTTGTGTGCGTGGGTGAGGAGACGGAAGGTGATTCTCTTGTTGACCGGGAGCCAGTGCAGGTCTCTCAGGTGTCCGGAGATGTGGTTGTGGCGGGGGATGTCCAGGATGAGTCGTGCTGAGGCGTTCTGGATCCGCTGGAGTCTCTTCTGGAGTTTGGCGGTGGTTCCGGCGTAGAGGGAGTTGCTGTAGTCCAGACGGCTGGTGACGAGGGCCTGGGTGACCGTCTTCCTGGTCTCGGTGGGGATCCACCGGAAGATCTTTCATAGCATGCGCAGGATGTTGAAGCACGACGAGGAGACGGCGTTGACTTGTCTGGTCATGGAGAGGGAGGAGTCCAGGATGAAGCCTAGGTTGCGTGCGTGGTCTGTTGGTTTGGGTGCGCTGCCTAGGGCGGGGGGCCACCAGGAGTCGTCCCAGGCGGAGGGTGAGTATCCCAGGATGAGGACTTCCGTCTTGTCCGAGTTCAGTTTCAGGCGGCTGATCTTCATCCATTCGGCTACCTCTTTTATCCCTTCGTGAAGGTTGGCTCTGACGGTGGCGGGGTCGTTGGTGAGGGAGAGAATCAGCTGGGTGTCGTCGGCGTAGGAGATGATGTTGAGGTTGTGCTGGCGTGCGATGTCTGCGAGGGGGCTCATGTAGACGTTGAAGAGGGTTGGACTGAGCGAGGAGCCCTGAGGAACGCCGCAGATGACTTCGGTGGCTTCAGATCTGAACGGGGGGAGGCGGACTCTCTGTGTCCTTCCGGCGAGGAAGGAGATGAACCACTCCAGTGCCTTCTCCTGGATTCCGACGTTGCTGAGTCACTGCACTAGTGTACGGTGGCAGACAGTGTCGAAGGCCGCGGAGAGGTCTAGGAGGATGAGGGCTGCTGTTTCTCCGTTGTCAAGCAGTGCTCGGATGTCGTCGGTGGCTGCGATCAGGGCGGTCTCGGTGCTGTGGTTGGCCCAGAAGCCAGACTGCGAGAGGTCGAGGGATCCGCTCGTCTCGAGGAAGGTGGCCAGCTGCTTGTTGACGGTCTTCTCAATGACTTTTGCAGGAAACGGGAGCAGCGAGATGGGGCGGTAGTTCTTGAGGTCAGTGGGGTCGGCTGATGGCTTCTTTAGTAGAGCGCTGAGTTCGGCGTGCTTCCAGCTCTCTGGGAAGGTAGCGGTGTCGAAGGAGGTGTTGATGATGTCCCGCAGGTGGGGTGCGATGACAGCGTCGGCCTTGTTGAAGCATTAGAATGGCATAAAATAAGCATTCTAATCACCACAAGCATCAAGGCTTGAATTAGTTGTGCACACTTCACCTGGTGTACTAACACCACACCTTAAAAATCACAATCTTATCAGTATTTTCTGGATTTATTATTCCATTTCTCCAATTATATACTCATGAAATGCTTTCACAATTATTCAATTTTTTTATATTTATCTACAGTCCCGGTAAGCATCTGACAGATTAGCTATTGTGAAAGCATACATATATTCGAAAGGCATTTTAATCATAGCCTTTGGGTGGTGTTGATATTATGGTTGCAGGTACACTGGTAGTCGAAACTTGCTCAAAGTGCCAGAAGGTAGGGTTAACAGTAATACAATTTTCAAGACGATGCTAGTGATTTTGAGTTGAACCATGGCCAGTGACAGAATTTGTTATATGTTTATTTACAGATAATCCCCTGAAGAAGGAACTTGTTGAGTTCCGAAATGCATTGGGCGCCAACATTTGAACATCAAATGAATGTGTACAAATGAATGATGTCATTTATCTTGTACAGCTACATGAATGTACTAATGTAATGTTCAAGCAATGCACAATGATGAATAATTGTGAAAGCATTTCATGAGTATATAATTGGAGAAATGGAATAATAAATCCAGAAAATACTGATAAGATTGTGATTTTTAAGGTGGGGTGTTAGTACACCAGGTGAAGTGTGCGCAACTAATTCAAACCTTGATTCTTGTGATAACTAGGATTCATTCACAACAAGGGTTGACAGCCCTTGTTAGTTGCAGCATCCCATAAAGATATAGTCCAATAGGAATACAACGGAGTGCACCCCTACTAATATACATATAATAAAATATGCTTTGGCATTATCAATAGATCTGCACTGTCTGCGATCCTTTTAACTTTGTCGATGCTTGTTTTGTTTTCTGCAAAGCGTTGTTAGGGAGCTACCTGGCACATGTCAATATAAAACAAATCATTGAGTTGGAAGCTTTAGTTTCGAGAAGTGCACACTGCTATTACAGTGCCTGGAAGTAAGTAGTATTATATGCAGAATACAGACAGTGAGGTTAGCCGAAGGCTAAAGTGGGCTGACGCACTGCCGTAAGCTGAAGGGGAGGAAGAAAATGTGAATGACGCAACCGTTCAACGAAGGATTACTAAAAACCAAAATAGACACATACACACCGCACAACATACCACAGCTGGATACAAGCATGCCTGTGCAGCATTGGCGCTATATATACAATCGACACTCTTTCATTGCCGCACTCAGAAGTAACCATGTACCCTCGGACCTTCACACCATCAGCAACGTGTCACTGCTGTAAACAAGTTTGAGAATTTTCCATTCGACCTGTACACAAAAGACAATATATAATTGTTTTATGCAGGAGTAACAATGCGTGAAAGCTTGACAACACTACATCGCCGCAGAACTTGGCAAGGAGGCTTGAATTTATCATTAGTATGACGGGTCGCATGGTTGCGCTGAGGGGGGGCATCGCTTTGGCCCGGAACAGCTTCCTTGTGAACAGAAACAGGGCAGAGCGATAGTGTCGGCGGACAGAGTGAAAATCACAGAGGAAGTGCAACGCAGACTCAAACTGACGCCCGTCAACGGATTTTGGCCCAAACTCCGAGCGCCTGACTGTAAAGTAAACGTACTTGTCGTCACCAGACAATGCGAGCAAGGAGTGCACACCCAGGGGCACTGGTCGATGAAAGCACACTTGGGGCCTGCAACCCAGGCACCCAGCAAGGGAGGTGCTTTGAAGGAACTGCAAGTGCTAAGGAGACTCCAAGCGGGACCAATGCAAGCAGGTACTGGACGCCGTCCCCCCAGCACCCCTGCCCCCTGTCCACGCCCCTCCACCTCCTGTCCACACCCCTCCATCCCCCATCGGTCAAGTACCGTGGCGAACTTACCAACACGTCATGTTTGGTAAGGCCTAGGGCTGGGGCAGAGACAGCCAAACACACAGCTCCAAGCTTCCCAGATCCATGCGTATCCAATCTAGATTTTTTAAGCTACATGTCTGGGTTTGTAGCTCTGTTAGCTCATTCTAAAAGTAGGACTACAAGTCCCAGAGTTCCAAGAAAACGGGTGCACTGCCCGCGCATAGAATGGTGAGACTGGACAGCCCTGCGCGCCAGGGGCATCTTCGCCTCTGGGAATCTAGGTGTGCCCATTGTAGGTACATGTGTCGCCTGCAGGAACCTATCATATTTCCACACGCGGGGTTGCTTTGATAATTGTTTGGTATGGCCTAGTCAGTCCTTCCTCTTGTGCGTCTCGGCCTCTTTCAAATCCCAGCTCCATGCCGCCCACAGTGCACGAGTGAGTGGGGGCGTCCTGGAGGGCCACGGGGAGGAAGAGCCGGCCAGTGAGGGCAAACTCTGACACCAAGTGAAGGGGTGATACACTGGGAACTCTGCTCCCGTGGGTGAGTGTTTGCATGCGGGAGAGATATGTGGTGAATGAGGCGGAATAGGGCAAAATGACCAGGGAAGTTACCCCTGGCTAACATACCTTATACAGAGTGTTTCTGTCCAGCCAGGTGATAGAGCGCGGGCTCACCTGCTCAACATACTCACCTGGGTCCATATATCTATATATAAATTAACCCCTTCAATGCTCATGACGAGCTAAGCTCGTCATGAGGCACGGTTGAGCTGTGCTCATGACGAGCTGAGCTCGTCATGAACAATGGTAAATCAGGGAATGCAGTACCGGGGAAGAATACCTTTAGCATTGAAGGTGTTAAACAGGTAAACCTACACTCAATCAATTAGCATTTCACCATTCGGGATTTATACCATTTTGTCTGACCAGTCCAAGTCACCTTTACCTATAAACCTAAAGGATCAAGGGAGTTAGCAAGAAAATAGGTAGAAAAATAACATTCATCATTTCATAGAATAACCACAGACTCGGGAAAAGTTTCAGTTCTTTTAGCTAAGAAAAATCTTTTGAAAGTTTGATAACATTAATTCAAATAATTTCTTATTCTATTTAGAATGATGCAGATACAACCTATGCAAATAATTTGGAGAGAAAATAACGATAAGCATTTAGAAAAAAGTGTTGGTAAAGAAAAGGGAAAACTATACAGTGATAAACCCACACTTTATAGTTACCTAGAATGGAGTGATGACCAACCTTGGCCACGGGCTGAGTCAAAGAATAAGAATCCCAAGTACAGGTGCCAGCAGGAAAGAACAGGTGCAAGCCAGAATCAGAGTCGAACAGGTTACGGCCAAATTGAATCAGCACAAGACCACCACAGGCTAAGACCAGCACCACAGCTAACGTTCAAACGCCAGAGTTGTAAATCCTCTCTGCAGCTAACAGTCGAACCCCGATTGGGTCATCGATCTCCTTCCCAGAACCCCGATTGGGTTATCGAATCTTCTGACAGAGTGCTCCACCAGCAACTCTTCTCCCGATCACCTATTGAGTGCATTGGGTCAGTGACAGGTCAGCTATTTGGACAAGTCGGAAAACTAACTAGCTAAACCTACCCTAGTTGTACTATTTTTCAGGCCAGTGTACCACCCACAAATGTTGCAAATGTGTGAATTCCACAATTTTATTGGACAAAGAACGAGGAGTAGTCATCACACCATATTATGATGAGGTAACTTGTCAAGGATATATTCATAATGTTTCCTTCCCATAACTTTATCTTCCCATGTACTTTTTTTCCGCCCGGTAGTGAAATGTAACAATAAAATATAAACAACATTTTATTCAATTCAGCTTCTTCCAGCAGAATAAGGAGTTCACTCTTCTCATAGTTCTCGCCATTCATGTCTGATTTGGCTTGTGTTCAAGGCTACAGCTTCAGTGGATCAGGACTTCTGTTGCGCAGGCGCAGATTCTCCAAAGATAGAGTTCAGCAAAGTATTTAGGCCCATAATTCGTTACATGTAAAAATAGAAAAGAAACAGTTTTAGAGACACAGAATAAATGAATGCACTGTATACCACTTCTTTCTACTCTAATCCCATTATTTTATTTTAACTATTGCATTAGATATTAAGCAAAAACAGACAGCTTAGCAAAGCAGCGATGCAAGCTTCTTGCACGTTATGACACATAACATCCATCTTAGTTCTATTGCCCAGAAGCAAAAGTTTTCCCACCAAGCATATCGAGTGAGCATGACATATGCATGCGCAATAGAAAATCGCCCGTTGCAGCGGCCATTTTAATGCGAGCGGATTATAGTTAGTAAAAGCACATTGTCAAGCTTCCCCTAGATGCCTAATATGTCAAGTAATGCAATATTAATAAGACAAAACTTGTTAGTTAGTACATTAATATTATTTTCAAGAGGGTACGAGCCAGTCACTTAACGTGTGAAACCTTGCTCCATCACAGGTACAAGTTCCATGCAGCCTACACACTATGGAAACCTCACTTCAGGTGGTAAATGGCCGACATCAGATTAGAAAGGGAACAGCAACTGTGCACGGTGTATGTGTGTGCCTGTGACGACTCTGCCCTCACTAGAAAGCTGGCCACTAAAAAGTACTTCTGAGGATGTTTTTTACTCTAGGCCTAAAAAAGGAATTATTTCCTTGTGTAACGCAGATGCTGCTCATGTAAAGCGCTCTGAAACCTTCGGGTCAAGTTCGAGCTATATAAAACACTGGAAAAAAAATATTCAGCTACCCATCTACAATTCTGTGTATTGCTATTATTTTTAATCTGAAATTACAGCATTCACGTGCCTCTCGTGCCGGCGTGGCTGAATAGAACATTGCAGGCCGCTCTATGAAAGATCCGATAGTGAAGAGCCGAAATGATATTGTGATTCTCAGATTGCAAAAGGAAAGTACAGCACCGCAGGCTTTAAACAGGAGCTCCCACCGTCGAGTGACGTACGTTCATAGAGTGGACTAAGAGCCCCTCCCCTGCGTCAGAGTCAAGGGAGTAAGAACAAGCACAAATATGCGGGCCTCGCGCGGTGGGGGGGAGAGGCGGGCACGATTCACTCGAGGGAGCGATAATTGCTGCCAGATGGTGTCGCGCGCTCCCGCGAGTGAATCTCTTGACGTGCACGCAATGCCATTGATGGCAATGGAACGGGTGCACGTACTTGGCTGAAAAGGTCTTTTTGCCTTGTAGCGCATGCGCGCTGCAAATGCAAGACCTAAAAAGCAGATGAAGATGTAGAGGCATACAGACTGACCCAGTAACAACTTGAGCAATCCATACAGCAGAGCTGAGTCAACAAGGGAAGTGCGCGCATGGACCGCTGACAGTACTTTTGGAACACATCCTTTCAAGAGAGAGTAGAGCGCAGGGCGCTGTGTGCACAGTTTCTGCAGTGTCACCTGGCACAACCTTTGTGCTGTGCTGGAGCCACGTCTGCGTAGGGAAAGGGACTGTTCACAAAGAGTTACACGAACCGGGCTCAATTTATATGATGAGGGACTTTGACTAGCATTCCTTGCAAATGCTCATTGCTAAAGAGGTGATGGCCGGAAAGGGACATCAGACGTTCTCTGTCCCCACTTTACAGTGTACTCACGTAGCAGAAGCTGTCCATAGTGATTGCACCCTGCGGTCTACTTTGTGGCTGTAGCAATGGTCATGGAGTACTGATACATGTCTTTGCATCTTATGAGGAATGGTGGAATGCACATTTACCTCTTTGCCATGAGATTCACAAGGATTCCCCATGTTGTCTGTGTAAATTGCAAATATATTTGTGAACTGCAAAACCACACATGTATTTTTAAATTTGTGTTTAAGCTAGCACGAAGCTTGCTATTTTAAGCAGGTTTAGCTTATCCGATCCTTTATTAATATCCTCGTGTATAACTTGTGTTTATGAAATATATTTGTTTGTATGCAGTGCTTCATACCGCAGTTGTGGAATTTGTAAGTGCTGTAAATAACAGGTATAACTAATATTTCCATACAAAAAAGGGTGACGGTGCGGGCAATAAAACTGATGGGGGGGAAGTGTGTTGTGGCAGCCAGTACTGTGGATGGCAGAAACATGAAACTTACAATAGACTGTCATGGCCTCTTGAACTTCCTGACATTGAAGCCATTCCTCTTTAGGTAAGTGGCGGCTGATGACTGAATATCTGTACTTCACTGTCAGGCCCGTGGAAATGGGGAATCCGTGGCCATTATCCCAGGCAAGGCTTGCTGCCTACCCACAAATACTGGTCAGTATATGTGATTTTGTTTTTAGCCATTCTCCAGGGTCATGATTACCACATTTATTTGAAAACTTCTAAGTTCAAATTTTTAGTTTGGAGTGTATTTGAGCTCTTGATTGTTTTTAGGGCCTGACACAATTGATTTCAGGGTGACACTGAAGGGTTAGGTCACCTCTTCCCGTGTTTCCCAAAGAGTGGCCCGGGAGATATGTTTTCCTGGACATTAATCCTAATCACTTCCCCTTTAAGGAGGTGCTCCGCCACTGATGAGAAGCAGAAGCCAGTTGGGTTTGACGGCCAATTGGCTCATGGTGGTTGCTTACAAGAGGGGTCTCCACTTATTACGCCATATTGGTTAAGCACCAAAAAGTTAGTTTTGTTATTATATAGATACAACCCTTTTTTAACCAGATTATTTAACTGGTCAGTCCCCTTATGCAGAGTTTTGGAAGGGGATCTACTTTGTGAATTTTTCATGGAGTGCAGGAACACAGGGACTTTGTTGTTGTTTTTCCATATATGAGCTCTTCGGAGTTTGAAAACAAATAACTAGAACATAGCCAAAAAATGACTAACTACGAACTTGACGTATATGATAATGCTTGGAAGGCAACTAGAGCCATATTGGAAAAAATGTTAGGATCCGCTGAGAGCTCACCTGAGGAATAGCCTAAAGTTAACAATGGAGTGTGCAGAAACCCAGACACACACAATCTTCCAAAATGTGTAAGATCCCAAATAAGAGAACCCACTCTGTGTCCTTCGACAGGTCATCTACCAGGAAAAGCTACAGAAAATCTGGGACAAAATAAAGGACAACACAGATACCTCACTCTTTAACACAGTTTTACAAGGCAAGACCCTGTCATCCACCACTCACTCCTGTGACACTTTTCACCACAATGTAACTGCAAGAAGGCAGGAAAAATCAATGCCTTGAGACTTACTACCATGGCATCGAAGATACCTTTATATCCATTACAGGATCCTCTGTAATCATATATGAAAACGTGAGTTACTTACTATAAGGCCAATAATTTTCTTGAGATAAAAAATTAAGTTAGTATAAAGAGGAAGGCGAATACATCAGGCCTCTTTTCATAATCTTTCTTTCATCAGTGCAAATTGTAAATCAGACAACTGTACTCTACTAAAATGCTACCTTTTAATTGGCTCTAAGCCGGATGATCTCTGCCCAGGGGATTTATTGCTAGTATCTATAACAAGCCTCATTACTGTATAAATATCACTAATCATCCTTTCTCTAACAGCAGTCTTTCAAGATCAAAGTTGTAATAAAAAACAAGTGTTCACAGAATGTTCCTGCCTTGGGAGACGTTTTGCTGTATTTGACAACTTTGGAATCGCCCATTTTTCTGTGCAGAAGGCTAAATATCTACGTGAAAATGGTTCTCATCTCTGCTGCTCCAGTGTTCTCAAATAAACGAATCCACAAAAACATGCTGTTCCATGTGCTATTTATTATACATTTATAAAGTTTTCAGTCTGTGAAAAGTTTACAATTCATAACAGTTTGCACTGAGTTAAAAAAAATATCTGTCTAATTTTTCTGTCTGATTTACAATGTTACCTATTCTGAAATATATTTGAATAAATTAGCTTTAAATGCAGTTTTTTATAAAGAAAATTCTTTTTATATACTTATTTTCAATATTTTTGAAAATGTTTTATCATTTGATTTACCATAAACATAATTTTGGAGCAATGAATGTTCAAGTAAGAAAATGCCACTACTGACAAAAGCAAGTTTCAAGTTGTAAAAAACATATGTCCAGACTTCAATTCATTCAGAGAGCTCATTACGTATAGGAGTATACATCTATCCCTTTCAGCTATGAGATCTTCCAGAAAAAAGCCAATGAACCGCTAAAAAAGCTATTCTCATGCGTTCAAATGGAAGATTAGCACAATATTTTGGGGGAGATTTTCCAAATAGTCATGCAGCGCATCCCCCCGCGAGACTGTGCTGCGTTGCGTGACAGGGAGGGAGCAGAAGAGCGCCATATCTTCAGAGATATGTTCTCTCTTTCCCTTTCCCTTGAGCCGGCGCTGATTCAGCTGCCGCGTGCCATGCACACACCTTAGGGCCGCAGCTCTAGGGTGAGTGCATGAGTGGTTTGCACTGGAAAGAAAAAGCAACAAAAAAAAATGTTGCTGGTTAGGATCACTTTTGTGACGCTAAACCAGCGCAAAAGGATTGAAAATCTCCTCCCTTTATCTACTAAACTGTCATTTTAAAATTAAGGAGCAGGTGAGAGGATGCTGAATCTGTGTAAAGGGTATGCTGAATATAGGTAAGGATTCTTAGCCCTGTAAGAATATTTCTAATGGATACATCTGTCTGTATATTCCTCACCTTTTGAATTACCCCCTGCGCCAGCATTCCACAGAAATTATTTTCTTAGCTCTCCCACGTCGAAGAGTGCGTCACATCAGCATGGCTTTGCTCGCGACTTCGTATGACGTCATCGGAGCCATAAGAAGACCTCGTCAGCCTGCCGATGTCTGTTCCCTTTTTTCTGCGCCGCTGTCGCGATATGTTTTTTTCTGGGACTCTCTATGTTACATGTGATAACATTGTTTTTATCATCTACTTTGTGTTGCAATGAGAATGGCTACTTCGAAGAAGTCGGGTTTCAAGCCCTGCAGGGAGTGTGGGGGCCACATGACCATCACGGATCCCCACAGCAACTTTCTCTTGTGTCTTTCTTGGGACCACGACGTTGAAGGGTGATTGTGCTGTTGGAAGATGAACCCGAAGGTGCTGAAGGAACGTAAGACGAAACTCTTTCCTGCGGGGGCAAAAAAAGAGAAGAGGGGTCTCGAGATCAAAGTCGTCAACCTTGCATACTTCGAAGTCGAAGAAGCATAAGAAAAAGAGAAGACATGGATCGCGATGTCGATCTTTGAAGGGTAGGGCTTTGAGGTCGGCCTCCCTTGTTCAGCGGCATTGTGAAAAGGATGCCATCTCGCCATCGCCTACTCCTTCTCCGCATCCGACTTTAGTCCAATCTCCGGAATTCAGGGATTCGCTGATGCCCAGGGATTCTCTGGCACCCAGGGAGTCTTCTCCTGCTTCTGCTGCTTCACCTGTACCGGCTCCCGATGTCTCTGGCGCTGCAGCCTCAGCCCGCCATAAGGCCTCGGATGGATCCAGACCACGGGGCTTCGGATCCTTATCCTCCTTTTCTTTGGACAAGGGGCGGATCTGTTGCATTTCCCAAATGCGATGTTTCACATGTTTGCCAAGGCATCCTACCCTACCGGTGCGCCATCTGGCCCCATGGGTCCGCTTGCCTCTATGTGGGCATCCCCCAGCAGTTTGCCCAGACACCTTTCATGCTGACTGCTCCATCATGGCAGTTTCCAGTGCCGACGTTTTCAACTACGATACCTCAATCTCTGGCTGATGTCTTCCTGGATTCGAGTGGTGCCATTGTCCACTACGGAAGGTCCTCCTTCGACGCAGACACTGTTGTCACCGGCACCGTGGCTGGTGCTGCCAACGCTGATCCCAAAGCGGCATTCCAGGAGGAAAGCGCAAAGACTGCTGGAAGAAGAGGAGTACCAACAAGAACATGAGGAAGAGGAGATCCTCGACTCCATGGACAACTTCAAGGGCCTAAGGGATGCCAGTGCCCTGGATACTTTCCCTGAGTGGGAGCTTTCTTCTCCGAATGCTTTGCCTTCACAAGACGTTGCCCCTTACCACTCAGTCATCAGGAAAGCCGCTGACCTGTTGGACCTTCAGTTGCCCTTGGCCTAGGTGAAGTCAAATATCTTGACTGGTGTTGCATTCTCCTTCCTCTTCTGTTAAGCCTCTGCTGCCTTTCAACGAGGTGTTGACTGAGCCGATTATGGAGGTGTGGCAGTAGCCCTTGTCTACCCGTGCAGTTTCTAGGTCAGTGACAAGATGGTATAAGCCGGCTCCTGGTGATCCAGCTTTTCTTTCTGCCCATCCTTCGCCAGAAAGCCTGGTGGTTCAGGCTTCTTGTTCCGAGCAGTCAACTGGATCCTTACCCCTTCCTCGGGGGATAGAGACTCGAAAAAACTAGAACAATCTGCCAAAAAGGTGTTCTCCTCAGCAAGTATGGCTCTGCAGTCGACAAATGCCACATGTTTGCTAGGAAGGTACATTAATACTCTAATTGATTCTGTCAAGCAAGTAGCTCCTAAATTGCCTGAAGATGACCGTGCTAATTTTTTGGAAGCGCTATCAGACACTCAAGCGGCAACCAGTCAGGTCATTCAGTCGGGTCTGGACACGACGGACTCGGTCGCCAGGGTGATGGGCGCCTCAGTGGGTACCACGAGGCATGCCTGGTCTAGGTCTTCAGGTTTCTCACCAGATATACAGTCTACCTTGATCGATCTACCCTTCGATGGATCTAGATTTTTGGAATGAAGGCAGATTCTGCGCTGCAGCGCTTCAAGGACAGTAGGGCTACTGCAAGATCCTTGGGCCTGCAGTCCCAGCCCAGGGGCTATGAAGGAAAAGGTAGAGACCGTCTGCGGGGAGAGTCTCGTCAACAGTCTTCCACCTCCTCCACTGTCCCCACCACCGGTACCATGGGAAAGCAGTTCTAGATACCCCATCTTGGAGCATGCTGGTTCAGTAGGGGGCAGAGTGTCCCATTTTCTACAAGATTGGAAATCGGTTACTACGGACCGTTGGGTTTTGAAACTTGTGGAAAATTAGTAAACCCTACCTTTTTAAGATTTTCCACCTTCTTACCCTCTTTGCCAGGGCTAGTGTTCAGAGAACCATTTGCTGCTCTTGCAGCAAGAGGTTCTTGCCTTGCTACAGAAAGGTACGATAAAGGTGGGACCGGAGCA
Organism: Lissotriton vulgaris; assembly: GCF_964263255.1. Classification (NCBI taxonomy): domain Eukaryota; kingdom Metazoa; phylum Chordata; class Amphibia; order Caudata; family Salamandridae; genus Lissotriton; species Lissotriton vulgaris. The sequence goes on from NC_141689.1 coordinate 290,295,305, forward strand.
GGAAAGGGGTCAGGGATGCTACTCCTGCTATTTCCTGATCACCAAGAAGGACGTTTGGTTGAAACCAATCCTGGACCTCAGGGTTTTGAATTTTTACCTCCGGCAGGAAATGTTTAAGCTGTGGACCCTTGCTCAGGTCCTTTTGGCGCTGCAGCAGGAAGACTGGATGGTGTCAATCGACTTGCAGGATGCGTATTTCCACATCCCTATTCCGAAGTCGCATCGGAAGGGTCTCAACACTACCAGTTTGCGGTCGTTGCGTTTGGTCTCACTTCCACACCACAAGTCTTCACAAAGGTGATGGCGGTGGTGGCAGCACATCTCAGAAGGTCAGAGATTCCGGTTTTCCCCTATCTAGGTGACTGGCTGCTCAAAGCATTTCACCAGAGATTGTGCTGCATCACTTGTGAGTAACAACGCAACTGTTGTTCTACTTGGGTTTTTCAATAATAATACCCATATCTCACCTGGTCCCCTCTCAGCACAGCCTGTTCATAGGGGCAGTACTGGGCACTACTGTGTGTTGAGCTTTCCCGCCGCCGCAGAAGATTCTCAACATGCAGGAGATGATTCCTTTGTTTCCCGCTGGAGCGGTTGTTCCAGTACTGAAGGTCCTACACCTGCTCGGCTGTTTGCTTCTTGCATACTGTTGGTCAACCATGCACGCTGGCACATGAGGGCACTCCAGTGGTACCTCCGCAGGCAGTGGTATCAGCACAATGGAGATCTCAGGAGATCTACAGTATGTATTTGTGTATATAGTTGTATATATATGTATATATTTGTATACTGTGTATACTTGTATTATGATGTCGGTGTGCCTGTTCGCCTCAAAGGCACAGACAAAATTGGGTGGAACTGACGCCAGCATGCCGACGAGGTCTTCTTATGGCTCCGATGATGTCATACGGAGTCGCAAGCGTAGCCATTCTATTGTGACGTCCTCGTCGACGTTGGGAGAGTTAAGAAACTAATATCCGTGAAATGCTGGCGCAAGGGTAATTCAAAAGGTGAGAAATCCACAGGCAGATACTGTATCCACCAGAAAAAGCGTTACCGAAGGTAAGTAATTCGTTCATTATAAAGTAAACATTGGTGATCATTTACTTCATCTTGCTCCAATAGAAAGGTTTTGGTAAACCTACTGCTCCTATTAGAGAGCTATGGCATTCACGACTACCTCATTTTTCCATGGATATAGAAGTTTAGCTTAGTGTTGTACCAGCATAATATTGTCGGAATATATCTGTGTCCTAACTATAGTCTACAAAATATCATCTCATTGGAGTTTATCATAGACATTTTGTAGTTTAAGGTGTTATTTCAATTAATTTCACGTGGCCTACTTTGAAGCTTAGCAATATTTTGTTTACTTTGATTTTACTGTCATGTCATAATTCTTTAGATTTAATTGTGATAGCATTTCTCATTCTTGCTTGCGATATGTTTAGGGCCTATTCTTATATCCTGGGTCTCCTCCAGATGAATAATTAAGACTTACCTTTAAAACAAGGTACATCACAAATTTTAAATTGTAAGTCATGAGGTCATTTAAAAAAATAGGATTCTTAAATCTATATGTCACCGCGGTATTGAGCGCTCACATCGAGGCCAATGGGGGGCTGGCTGCTCGCCAGGCTGGATTTCGCCCTAGGCATTCGACCGAATCGGTCATAGTCTCAGTCTTAGACAACCTCAGAAAGGGTATGGATGAAAACAACTACCAGGCACTGGTCCTCCTTGATCTCTCCGCCGCCTTTGACACGGTGGACCATACTATCCTACTTGCCCGTGTCAAGGCGGCTGGCATCGGGGGATCAGCTCTGGTCTGGCTCTCCTCCTTTCTGAGGGACCGCACTCAGGCGGTCCGACTAGGCGATTTCACCTCCACCCCTCTCCCTGTCACCTGCGGTGTTCCCCAGGGCTCTTCTCTTTCTCCCTTACTCTTTAATCTCTACATCTTTCCTCTTATCTATGCGCTCCAGCAGCTGGAGGTCACCGTCTATAACTATGCGGATGACCTCCAGCTCATCTTTGATCTGTCTCCCTCTTCTCTCTCGGCTTCCAACTTCCAGTCAACTATGACATTCATCAGGGACTGGATGAACCACAACCATCTTAAACTGAACCCGGACAAAACCGAGCTGGTTCTCACTGGTGGTTCATCCAGCCCCTGGAACTCTCTTTTCTGGCCCCCCTCTCTCGGCCCTGCACCATCCCCCTCCACCTCGGTCAAAACACTGGGTGTTAAAATGAATAATCAGCTCACTCTTCACTCTCAAATCAGCTCCGTGGTCTCTTCCTGCTTCCTCACTCTCCGAACTATCCGCTCTGTCTCCCGCTTCTTCTCCCCCCAGGCACTAAAGATGATCATAGCCGCCCTGGTAATTTCGCGTTTGGACTACGCCAACGCCCTCTATCATGGTATTCCAGCGTACAGCCTGCGTAGACTCCAAACTATCCAGAACCAGGCGGCCCGGCTGGTATACGGCCTTCCACGCTATCACCACTCCACCCCCCTACTAAAAGAGCTCCACTGGCTCCCCGTGAAACAACGCTCCCTTTTCAAGATCGGATGCATGGTTTTTCAGGCCCGTCAGGGCACTGCCCCTGCTTTCATCACTTCACTTATTAAATCTTATGTCCCTGCTAGAGATCTCCGGTCTTCCTCCAAGTCCCTCCTTCAGATCCCCCGCTTCTCACGCAAAAAGTGGGGCGGGTCCAACTTCTCTACTCTGGCCCCTACTTTCTGGAACTCACTTCCAGACAATCTTCGTTCTGCAACTCAGTACCTCTCCTTCCGTAGAGACTTGAAAACTTTCCTCTTCTGCCAGGCTTTCCCCGCCTAAACTTACCTCTCCCTTTCCCTGGTCTTTCTCCCTCAGTTGATTAACCCCCAGCGCCAAGAAACCGCAAGGTGTACGTCGCGCTTTACAAGTGTTTTAAATTAGAATTAAATTAGAAATTAGAATTTCAGTTGATCATATCTATTTTATTTTAGGTGGTTAACGCCTTGTTGTGGAATTTTGTCCGGTTCTTTACTTTATGTGGCCTTTCGTTATTTTACTTGTGTGAACTTTTGTTGATGTGTTTGTTATTTGACAAAGTATTAAAAAAAAAAGTTTTTTTAAAAAAAAACTAACGGTTTTAAAAACTGTTGGAATGCAATGAAAGGAACTGTATACGACTTTTGTGACTAAGTTGACAAGCCACAAGGTGTCAGTTGGAACAAATTTTTTAATGGGATCCAGGGAGACCTAATGATCCAACTCGTGATCAATGGTATATTTTTAGGTAGCATTGACATGTGACATCGTGGTAATGTATGCTTTATGTCTCGCCTATTTCTGCCACCTGCATTCTTATTCTGAACGAAAAGATTAACTCCTCTAGGGTCTGCTTGGAGTGCCACTGAATAACAGTATTTATACAGACACCATTGTCAATTACCAGTCCGCTTCAGCTTTAGCCCCACCTACCTCTGCACACTCAGTCTAATATCGAACTGTGCATTGTGTCTTTCACGCTTCATCAATAACATTTAGTGTGTTAAAATAATATAATATAAGTACTTACTATTCATGGATTGTATGTTAACAATATCCACCCCCTGAAAAGTTCCATCTGTGGAACAGGAGCCCATAATTCTATCGATGCCCAGGCCGCTGGCGCAAACCGCCTCTTAGTTCCCATGTTGAATAGTTACCAAATAAAGAGACGGGCGCTGGAAGCAGGAATCAAGAACAGAGTTTAATTCTCATGAGGAGAGCCAGTCATTTCGGACACGAAACACGGTGTCTTTCGGGAGGTGCTCTAACAAGTGAGCTGAGACTCTTTTATACCTTACAAAACACTTGATAGTACAATCAGGACAGTGTGACGCAAAAGAAAGACATCCCTATAATCCTCGTGTCAATCCTACCCCACATATGTTCACAATAGGGACCCTTGACCTGCTGATAAGAGGGGAGGGCAATCACGCAGCTGAGTGTTCCGTCAACTGTTTAGGATGTGTGCGCCTGATCATAGCCCAGGGGGTGGGGTGGCTAGGATCAATAGTGGGTCCTTTGAAGAGGAGTGACTTCATACAATAAGGGCAGTAAATGGTATCTCCTGGCTTAGGCGATGGCCTCGGACATGTGTGGTCAGCCGGACTCGGGGGAAGGGGTCATCAGAGGAGTGGTATTCATGCTGCGTGGACAATCGAGCGCGGAGGGAAGGCTTGTCAACAGAGGGGCATTCATGGAAGGAAAGGAGGTGTTGGTCAGGCGCGGCCGTGGCTCTCAAGGACAGGGTCTTGCAGAAGAAGAAGGTTTACGGCTTGCCCATGTGAGGAGAAGGGAGGGGGGGGGCTAGGGTGGACACGGGGACAGAGTCACATAGAGAGAGAGAGATCTTATGACCCGTACATGAGAGAGCGGGGGCAGTCAGGTGCAGCTGGGGAGGGCTATGTCAGCTAAGGCGAAGGATGCCTCTTCAAGAGGGAATGGGGGGTTTTGTGCGGGTCAAGCAGGAGAGTTGCCTTTCACAGCAGGGTCGCGCAGAGGGAGAGGGTTTCATGGTCTATGCATGAGAGAGAGAGTTTAAGATACGCGCAGGAGGGAAGCCGGGGATTCCAATGGGTGAAAGGCCATGGTGCCTAGAATGGCTGTACATATGCATAGGGGTATGGGCTCTTACTGGCAGAGTGATACGGTCAATAATTTACGGTATTCATGGTGCCCACGGGGAGAGGAGTGGGAGAAGAAGGGGAATGAATGCTGTTTATGTACATCAATGTCTTCAATTTCCACAGTCGCCCCTTTTTACATTACAGCAGTCATTATTGCAATTGATGGGTTTACAGGTAGACAGGCATCGTTGATGAATTAGCATTTTGTCGATACTAACATTTGGCGTACAATCATAGACAGTCGAGGTGATGGGCAGAATGCAGCACATAGGAAATTGCATTTTCGTTGTGTTCCTGACAATTAAACGCACTACATAGCATAAATCTTTCTAACTTAAAAATGTGACCAATGAACAGTTTTGACCAGGTAGTTGAGAGCGGAATTCAGTTCAATACACAAGATTTCTTCGTCACAGTGTCTTTTTATCAGTGAGCCATCACTGGTAGGCTCTAGTCCGAGTACTTTCGTTGGCGCTGTTGAGCACCGGCGGTGGAGCTATAGGTCCAGCTCGGTTCTATCCTTACGCGTTGCAGGGTGCGGTCAGTCCTCTGCTGTTAGACCACAGTCCTGTTCCCTAAACAATCCGTTTGGCGGCGCCTTATGCTCGGCACCTATATTTTCCGTGGCAACACCCTATTCCCACTGGAATGCAGTTCTTTCCTTTGGCAAAAAGTCACGTGGAAAAGAGGGTGAGTGTGGTCCAAATAGTCGATAGGAGAGAGAGGGCGGAGTTGGGTCAGAGTTCCTGGGACACACAAAAGGGACCAAGGGAGCAAAGGATAACAAGCAGGCAGGCCCATCAATCGGGCCCAAAGAAGGGGGACGGAGACTCCAGGCACACGTGGGTTAGCAGACGGAGGGCTTCAAGGCGGCCCGTCATTTTTCATTTTCCACGTTGAAATTGCGGTCTCGTCCCGTATCCTGTTGCTCTGCAGCTCCACCTTTGGTCGAGGTCACACGTGTCCCAAGATCTGCAGTCAGGCTGTACGTCGCATCTGACCCATCTCCTTCGGTGATCGTGAATCTTTGAATAGGTACAAGACAAGGTTTTAGAGAAATGGCAGAAGAAGATATCTACGCATGTGAATTCCTCCCTCAATTCTACGCATTTAGGAGATACGCTCACTGGTCACAGTCAGAGGTCCATTACTAAGCAGTGCATGTGTCAGCATTCCTACTGAGTTCATGGCAGGTTTATTCATCGTCCTATTTATAACTCAAGTGAGGTAAATGAGATTCCCATCAACTGTGCATTACATCATATTCAACATTACGGAGCATTTCCCTTCAGGACTGGCTAACCTTTTCAAACAGGGCGGGGGTGCCATCATCGAGAGTCAGGCAAAACAAGGTTTTCTCGAGGGTCAACAGTTACTCATGGTCATTATGTTTATATCCGGGACAGCAACTGGGGTCTATCAAAATGGGGCGGGGATGCTTCGGGCGCTCGCGCTTGGGTGCAAAAGGGGGTGGGGCAATCTGGGCATTGGGGGTCAATCTAGACGTTGGCGTTCGCCTCTGAAGAACAGACATAAGGTGCCATTGACATACAGTTCCCCTATAAATGGCCAGATTTGGGGGACTTTAGTCGTCTTACCTGTCCTTTCCTTCTCAGCCAATTCAAGTTCATTCATTTTGCAGAAAGGAGAGGCAGTAATATGGCGAGATACAATCATTTTAGTTTCGGTCAATTTCGCTGAACACCTTCGCGTTCAATATGTATCAAATCAGACTGGTGCCGGTGGGGCACAATTTTACCAAAAAGAGGAAGAGAAAATAGGGAGACTCTCATAGAGAGTGAGAGTCGTCCGCAATCTAAACAAGCCATTCGGTACACGTATGACATGTAGAGAGAGAGGGAGAGAGAGATAAGGGGTGGTGAGAGAGAGAGAGAGAGAGAGAGAGAGGCGTGTACGAAAATAGGTCATTTAGTGCGCTCACAACACAGAACAGCAAAGGTCAGGTAACACGCAAATACAGACAGAGGAAAGACATAAATCCGTACATTACATACACACAAACTCAGACAGGGAAGACGGCACATGCATTACACATATATAAGACATTCATGACAAGACAGGAAACAATTGTTAGCCAACAAGATCTGTTTTACATCCTACGTATCTTTACTATCCTATTTATCTACGTGCTTAGCTCTTTTTACCCTTCCCTCCTTTTCTTTCTCGCCCGTTATCTCTGTGAGTGTTCTCAATTGCCAATACTTACACCTCGGTTGGTCGGTCAGAAATTAACCTGGTCGCGCTATTTACCCATGGTTGGATCTTAAACCATTTTTCAGTTCCTTCCTTTGGTGGGAAGTTCTCCAGGCTGAGGCAACGGCAAGTATTGATCGGGAGAACAGTCGGACAGCTTGGCTATATCTATAAGAGTGTGAGAAAGGGGGCAGTGCATTTTGAACATCAGCAACATTTCTAACTTCCCAGACGGGTGGTGCCGTGGTAGCCCTTACCCGTATATTTTTCTTTGTCCTTTCCCTACCTAGTCAAACGTCCAGTTACATTATTTAACGCGTCATTTCTAGTCAATTTTTCGTCATTCAGTACCTGTCCAGTTTCTATGTCAGTCCATCCTCCCAGTCGCTATGTTCTAAGGAGGAACAGTCATGTTTAAGTCTACGTCTTTAAAAAACTTATCGTTATGAGGACTATGCACATATTCCCTCCTTCCCGTTTCGTCGGTGGTTCAACCATCGCTCTCCCACACTTCAGTCGACGTTCTGACGTGACCTGCAGAAGGGAGGAGAAAGAAGGGGTGGGGGGGCAGCATTCAAAGTACATCAGCATGCAGTAGTCCGAAAATGTTTTTACCTACCACTTACTCGACCTATCTCCACGTACTGCATTTCTTTACCATCTCGGCGTTTAAGCCCAGAGGGACCAGTGGTCAGATAGATAATCATTGACGATCTGCGTATCTACATGAGTTACTTGGTCGTAACCCTCTTTGTCGGGTGCAAGGGTGACGGTCAGGTGGCATTTCGGTGGTGTCGTTTTTAAGGGTGTCTAAAACACTTTTCTGGCTGCCTGTGACACATAATGTAGCTGCTAAATATCTGATCCCTTTTGATCTACATCTTTCATCAAACTTATTCTTCGCTCACAGTAGCAAGACATCCAAAACTCATTAATGCAACTGCTACAACCATGCTTTCTTTTTCAAAATACTTTTAATAAAAAGTGTTGAGGTACAAATACAGGCCTACAACTCAGTGGGCCGGCTACGAAGCAGATTGAAACTGTACATAAGAAGAACGAAGCTGGTGGCAGTTCATTGCATAAAGTGCAGCAGTGCAATAAAATCGCATTAAACTTCCCTACAGAGCAAGCATGATGCATGTCAGTAATTCATCTTTAATAAATTCATAAATTCATTATCCAATGTTCATTCATTACCTAAACTACACCAATTCATTTTCCAAATCATAATCAGTACCCACTCTAAGTCAGTTCATTGTCCAAGCACATACTCAATATCCTTCGTATCTACTTTCATTATCCAAGAAAACTACATACATATCTCGGGGCAAAAAGCTGCGTGGTCAGGGTGCAACAAAGTTTATTCAAAAAGTCTCATTTTGTGTCGGCGCCATTTTTGGGTGGGGTCAGGCGAGTTCCAGCACAGTCAGAATATCTCCAATGACTCGTGGTTGGACCAGAACCTTCCGTTGGAAGTTCAAAAAGTTTTGAATCATGTGGTTAACAGTTCTAACAATATGGTCCATTAGTCAAAGAGTGGGGAGGGCGGCAACAATTTTCCTACCGGGTCATTCTGGTGTTCCACCGGAACGGAACAAGTCTGTGCCGTGGCTGCATTTTAGCCATTTCCCATCCGAGGCTGGCGCCGGCAGGAGTTGCACCGATGTCGTGGTTCCCAGTGAGGGGGGCGGGGGCGCCCATGCGGAGGGATCGGGGTGCCCCCCGGCTCTCATAGAATCTTCAAGGTTGAGGAGAGAAGGCATGGGGTGCGTGCCCGTCCTGGGCAAAAGACCGCTTTTTGATGTTGACCCTCTTTAAGTAAGAGCATTGGGGGGTCGCTGGAAGCCTCCACCTGGAGGGAGGTGGGGGAGGCTCGTTCGCGTCACCTCCCCCTTCCAGCGACCCCGCGCCGTTCCTTGGCTCCGTCGCTTCAATGTTGGCCGTGCTGGCTATTGAAGATGGGGGGGGGGTGGTCGGCGGCTGAGGCAAGACAGCCCCCCCCTTTCCTTTTTGACAGGTGGCGGGACTACCTCCAACTCTCCAGGGGTGGACATGTGGCGGGACTACCTGTAACTATGCAGTCGATGGCATGTGGCGGGACTACCTGCAACTGTCAGGCGTTGGGTGTAGTTGCGGCCATTATAGCACAAAGAAGTGCCGCCATTCTTGCCTTGGCTTCGCCCATCAACGAAAGCCGGATCGGGTGAGAGAGAGGGGTGGTCGGTGGCCGAGGCAAGACAGCCCCCTCTCTCCCCGCGGCCTGCAGGGCGGCAGAAGAGAAGGGATGGAGAGGTCCTTGTCATTCTTTGGACCGCCTGCCCAACATCATCTCCTACTGACCGCAGCCAGGCGAGCCCCTCGTGCCTCGAGGCCTCGCCTTCCGGATGGGCGTAACCGCGGACCTGTTGCACTTCGGGAGCTTCCGGAATGGGGGTAGGTACCTATTGAATTGTTTCTATTTCATGTGACCGTTATTTTGGGCGTGGCGGGCAATGAGGCAGACATGTTGGGAGCAGGAATAGGCAGTAGAGCCTAGCTACCTCGTGGCTATTTTTTGCTGTCAAACTTTTCGCCATTTTATATTTCTTATTACGAACTATTTCTAATGTTTCTTATTTTTAGTGAAGTCAAAAGCTCATCAGGGGGTTACTGACTTAGCCTGATTTCTTTTTATTTTTCTTTCTCTTCCTTAGCGTGTTTCGAGCTAAAGTTTTCTGTTAGTAGGGAACGGTGATCACTTCATATTTTTATGTGTCCTTTTCACTAGGGGGTACTTCTGGACGGACCAGACGAGTTCCCTCCAATAAATGGTCCGGGGTGGAACGAGATTATCGATCAAAAGGGGAACATATATTCCTTCATTAGGGTATCATCCTGGGCAGACCAAGCGATGTACTTCCACTTACTAGGGTAGCCTCCTGGACGGACCAGATGGTCTACTTCCACTAAATGGCCCATGAGCGGGGAGCATATGTCCTCCATAAGGGTAGTCTCCTGGGCGGACCATGCGAGCTACCCCCCAAATAACCAAACAGTGGGGAGTGGGTAGGACTGACGAGTTCACAAAGGGGCATAACCTACCCTTTACTACTTGCAAAGACTAGACAGAATATTTCTATTCCACGTTGTTTGCAAGTAGAAAATACCTCAAACGAAACAATTCCTGGAACAACAATGTCCAGGCAACCAACCAATCAGTGGGGAAAAAAACAGGCATGACGGATTACAACGGGGACAAACGTCTGCATTACCTGCCCTTCGCTATCCAGAAAGGAAGACAGAATATTTCTACTCGTCTCAGTTTGTAGACAGGGAAGATCTCAAAGAGCAACAATCGATTATTAATCGATTTCAAACAATCAGTGGGGAGAAAGGTAGGCATGACGGATTACAACGGGGACAAAAGTCTGCATTACCTACCCTTCTCGATCTGCAAAGAGGGACGACGTTCCTATTCGCCGCTGTTTGCAAACAGAGAATGTCTCGTTCTCCAAAAGAGAACCAATATGTCAAGTAGCCTTCAAAGCTAAATGAACCAATACCAACAATATCAGTATACAAATACCGATTCCAATACAATCAATCAATCAATCAGGTGGATAGAACCACCCTACCAATCAGGCGTAAAAACACCCTACTTAATCTTACCCGGACCGGACCATACGGACAGTTCTTCGACTTCCTCCTCCAGCGCTCGATCGTTCTCTTACTCCATGTAGCATTCCTGTGGGATTCCAGTCAGGACAATAGGTCACTCAAGAGAGGTCCGTTCAGAATTGGCGAAGTTCTTTTGATCGGCAGCCGGGCTAGGGCCCTCTCAAGGCAGGTATACTCCGATCATTTTAGATGTTCGCTTTTTCGTCTGGATCTCTCTTACCGAACCTTATGTCACTGATGGACCCCGCGTTGGGACGCCAATTGTGGAACAGGAGCCCATAATTCTATCGATGCCCAGGCCGCTGGCGCAAACCGCCTCTTAGTTCCCATGTTGAATAGTTACCAAATAAAGAGACGGGCGCTGGAAGCAGGAATCAAGAACAGAGTTTAATTCTCATGAGGAGAGCCAGTCATTTCGGACACGAAACACGGTGTCTTTCGGGAGGTGCTCTAACAAGTGAGCTGAGACTCTTTCTTTTATACCTTACAAAACACTTGATAGTACAATCAGGACAGTGTGACGCAAAAGAAAGACATCCCTATAATCCTCGTGTCAATCCTACCCCACATATGTTCACAATAGGGACCCTTGACCTGCTGATAAGAGGGGAGGGCAGTCACGCAGCTGAGTGTTCCGTCAACTGTTTAGGATGTGTGCGCCTGATCATAGCCCAGGGGGTGGGGTGGCTAGGATCAATAGTGGGTCCTTTGAAGAGGAGTGACTTCATACAATAAGGGCAGTAAATGGTATCTCCTGGCTTAGGCGATGGCCTCGGACATGTGTGGTCAGCCGGACTCGGGGGAAGGGGTCATCAGAGGAGTGGTATTCATGCTGCGTGGACAATCGAGCGCGGAGGGAAGGCTTGTCAACAGAGGGGCATTCATGGAAGGAAAGGAGGTGTTGGTCAGGCGCGGCCGTGGCTCTCAAGGACAGGGTCTTGCAGAAGAAGAAGGTTTACGGCTTGCCCATGTGAGGAGAAGGGAGGGGGGGGGGGGGCTAGGGTGGACACGGGGACAGAGTCACATAGAGAGAGAGAGATCTTATGACCCGTACATGAGAGAGCGGGGGCAGTCAGGTGCAGCTGGGGAGGGCTATGTCAGCTAAGGCGAAGGATGCCTCTTCAAGAGGGAATGGGGGGTTTTGTGCGGGTCAAGCAGGAGAGTTGCCTTTCACAGCAGGGTCGCGCAGAGGGAGAGGGTTTCATGGTCTATGCATGAGAGAGAGAGTTTAAGATACGCGCAGGAGGGAAGCCGGGGATTCCAATGGGTGAAAGGCCATGGTGCCTAGAATGGCTGTACATATGCATAGGGGTATGGGCTCTTACTGGCAGAGTGATACGGTCAATAATTTACGGTATTCATGGTGCCCACGGGGAGAGGAGTGGTAGAAGAAGGGGAATGAATGCTGTTTATGTACATCAATGTCTTCAATTTCCACACATCCTTGACCTGCTTGTACTTGTAAACTTTTCAGCTCCTTCTATGGCTGCAAAAACAACTGGATCGAATCGAATATGATGGCAATTTCGAAGATGATATATAGAAAATGCCCACTACAGTGAGACCCGAAACAATTATCACTTGACTTGGCATAAAAATGTAAACACTGTAGAGTCGTCAATGAAAATAAATGTTGATAAACTTTTAAAGACAAACTGAAGCCTGATTTTGAATGTTGGCTTACAGTGAATTACCGCTATAGGGACAAATAAAACAGTAAAAATAAATGTCTTGTAGATGAATATTTATGTGTAAGAAAATGTGTGTTTTTTTGTGAATAACAATCTCTAATTTAAATTGGAAAACATGTTTATTATCTTCATTTGGCATCCTAAAAATGAATCACTGATTTCAATTTGATTTTCTGCACATAAGGGAGCATTATTATGCTTTTGTTCTACTTCAGTCTTGTCTCTGTTTGAAACCTAATACGCACAAACCTCCAAAATGGGTTTATATTGAAAAACAAACAATAACTATGAATAATTAATGTGAATATAGAGCATGAGCTTTGCCAAGCACGTCTTCAAAACAAGTATGAAAAAAATGCGTTGACTACTTCCAAAGAACATATTCTCCTATCTTGGACATACTATCATTCTTTCACAAAATGAATCTCTTTTTTGGGAAACCTGGATAAAGCACAATATAATCTTTATCAAAAGAATAATGCCTCAAATCCAATAATTCATGTCTTTTATAAGCTGAAAACTGTGGTTACCAACAGAATGTAATATGGAACTATTTGCATCTATGCCAATCTGAATAAAGAGTATTGTCTTTTTTCAACTCCCAACATTGATAATCGAATTACTAAAATCTATCAGAATCTTATTAATGATAATAACCACATACTGCTTCAATATAAAATAAAACATGATTGAGAACTTGAACTGAACGTTAATGTATAGGAAAGTGACTAGTTTAAATATTTGAAGGATATTCCAAACATGAGACCTATTCTGCTGACGCTTTGAACTCAACACATGCGCTTGGATTTCATTGGGAATGGAGAAAGTTGGTTTTGTTGAATGTGGGAATTACTGTAAGTGCCAAGAACAACACTGAGCACATTTATCTGTTCACACAATGCCCTGTCATTACAATCAGGAGCTGTATTACAGAAAGTACATCGGGGTGCAAAGGGCTAGTGCTTATTCTTTGTGCATCCCAGGGTACTTTGATATTACAGAAGGGGTCGCAGCTGCTTGTGCAGCCCCCTCTGTAATATTGATACCGCTGTCGCAAGAGGGCGTTCTCTCATTTGCAAGACCCCCATGCAAATGAGGGAATCTCTTTGCCTCTGCACCCACCTCGTTTTATGGACACTGGTGCAAAGGCAAAGATGCTGTCAGGAAGGGCACTGAAAGATGGTGCACTCCTAATGGCAGCTCTCAGAAGTGGGGGGGGGGAGAGGATTCTATGGACCCCTTTAGACATCACCTTGCTGGCAAGAACAGTCACTCACTGCACCTGCCTGCAAGGGGATCTCTCTCCCCTTTTGAAAGTGCAGGGGGGTTCCCATCTGCACTTTGAAGCAGCCACTCAAGATTTCACTTAAATGCGCTGGTCCCAGGGCAGTGCAGGTAGGCGGCAGCCCTGAGGGCAGCACATTCAACATAATAGGGTGCAATTGTTCTGGTTGTTTCATGACACCCCTTCAAACAAGCGTGCCATGCACACAGAAGTGCCCCTTTATCATAATAAGCCCTTGGCGGGAAATATCAAGAGTGCTATAAACACAATCTTGAATACCTAAAAAGTTAATAAACAAAATTGTTTTAATCATATCTATAGAACAGTGTCCCTTTTTTGTCATGGTTCCCAGACATTTTTCCACTGGTGCTGATGTTTTGCAACTGATGTGCACGGGGTCCCGGCTAATCCAGCTCCACTGCCAGTGCTCTTTCACTAAAAACAAGGTAAAATGATCTAATTGTAAACAATTGGAATACACTTTAGCACCCCTGTACGTTCCTCATGAATGGGTTTCCATGGTACCTAGGGCATGTGTACTAAAAAGAGTCCCTAAGGACTACAGCATGTATTATGCCACTCTAAGGGACTTCCAAACAAATTGCATGTAGACTGCCGTTGCGGGCTGCGTCACGTTGTACAAACCATGTGCACAAAAAAAAACAGGGCACACTCACTGTGTGCAATGCCAAAGTCACTCGGAGCCCTGAGACAGGGTGCATCATCTGTTATATGATGATGTATCTGCATGAGCAGATATGCCCCTGTGATGTATAATTATATTACTAGATATTGCAAGTGAACAGGGAAGCTATCGTAAGGTATGTACTGGGCACTGGTCTTTACAAATTACCCAGCTAATAATGGCTTCACTGAAACCTATGGAGTTTGCCATCAAACACCTTATCTTAATAAATTCATACTGATTCCAATATTGGTTTAAGGATGATATCCTTATAGAGAGACTGGGGTCCTTACTCAATATAGCGCTTGATCAGTTAGATGAGAGACTAGCTCGCATGGAATCCCAGCTCTCCCAGCTACAACAGGCTATGGCTGGAAATGGGGGGAAAAGAAAGAAAAAAATGCAGTTGGCGGATACAGCCCAAACCAGTTCTGTGCCCATTGGGGTTGCGAGTCTTGTTCATTCTCCTACTGCCGGGCCTCCTATCCCAGCTGCTAACATGACAGCTGTGGTCACAGGAGTTGGTGCTGGGTTAGCACCGGCAGTAAATTTGAGTATGTTCACCTCACACCCAGCTGCGATAGCACCTGAGGAGGGAGAGTCTCCACCTAATTTCACACCCCCGGTTGCGAAAATAATTGATTTACCGCCTGAATCCAGTCCGTATGTGGTGGTATTGACTGGTATTCCTGAAATTAGCAACCCAGGTCAAGAATCATTTATGTCCTTAAAAAATAAAGTGACCCAGTGGCTCAATCATAATAGGCACCTACCGTACAATGTTAAAAGTGAAGTACTGATGGTACGTAGGATAGCTTAAGTGGGACGCAGTAGAAAAACCACCCCAGGCGATTGTGTTCTGGTTAACTTTAGGGACCCGCGCACAGTAGAACACATTTGTAATTGGATTCACGACAGTGCAGGCTCAAGGATTAAACCCTATCCCCTGTTTTTCTTTTTCCCTCGATCTGTAACACCAGTTTGCGCATCGGAGTGGTCACTGGTGACGCAAAGGCGGGGTCAAAGGGTGAACAGGGGCAGTCACAGAGATCTAAGCACCCAAAACTACCCTGTGACCCATCATAGGTTTAGTTCCCTTGAAATGGTGAACTGACGTCATGTGGATAGGGAGTGGAGGGTGGGTAATTCCCAGACTATGGACCCTAAAAAGACAACTGAAAGCATGTAGGAATCCAAGGGTGGTCCAGAAATTGCGTTTCCAACTATCCAGACCTTTGTATCTAGAACGGCAGATGGGTCGTTGACTCAAGAAAGTGTGGTGCTACAGCACCAAGCTCATCCTGATTGTGGGGCATATAGTGTAGGTAAGACACTAGGAAGTGCTGCAGTAACCAAAGCAGCCACGGCACTGACATCAATTCAAATATTGTCCTGGAATGTGGCGGGTATAACAAACAAGCTACATTGTACAGAGTGGGGTGCCCTGGTAGACCAGATGGATTTATGTTTGTTCCAGGAGACCTGGGCCAGGGAGGAACACTCAAGAGTGGGATTTGCCACTTTTCATGTACCTGCAAGGTGAGGAGGGAAAGGAAGACCATCTGGAGGACTGGCTATATGGGATGCTCTTCACTTGGGTTGCATGGTGGAAAATATGCCCACTCATTCAGAGGATGTGCAGTGTTTAGTGCAAAAATGGCCCAATGGGTATGGACTGGCGGTTGTGAATGTTTACTCGCGGCCAGTTCGGATAGGGCTTAAGTCATCCACAATCGATGATTTATCCTAATTCCTGAGTACATTGCCAGGGGATTCTAGGCTCTTGGTGGCAGGGGATGTGAATTGCCAATATGAGCCTTTTTTTTTTAAAGTAGCGAAGGTGCGCTTATGGGAGAGGACGACTACTGGGCGATCCCCCAATGTCAGTCCCCACGCCCTAAGGTGTAGTCCCCATTGGCTACTCAGATCACCACCCTTGCATTAAATAGTTCCCTTAGGGCTTGTAATGGCCGCTCAGCGTCCGATAGCCCGTCAGTATGCACCTACAACAAGAAGGGGCAAGAGTCCCGAATCGATTACATCATGGTGGAAACCCGGAGGTGGTCGTTGCTCATTGATTTTAGGGTAGTCGAGAGGACTGATAGTGAACACAACGCGCTATGCCTGGAGTTGGTGAATCCAGGGCAACAAAAAATTGACTCACTTAATGTAGGAGGAGATCATGAGGGTACTGGTCTGATTTTATCAAGTAGCAGGCGTAGGGTAAAGTGGGGGAGAATAGTAGGTTCAGAAGAGAACTTAGCTAAAGTCTACAACATAGTTCTACCACGATTCCTGGAGGTCGAAACTTTAATTTCTCAAGATGCTCCCAGTGACTTCAGTGGAGAACTTAGTGTAATCCACTCAGATTTGGCCAATAATCTGTCTGAAGTCTTCTATCCCCAGGCACCCACGAGAAGGCCCAGAAAACCTGCCTCATCCTGGTATAACTCAGCTTGCAGGAGAGCAAAGAGCAATCTTGCTACAGCGATTAAGGCAGGGCACAGCAAAATGGCGATTCGAGATTGCAGATTGCTGTACAGGGAGGTCAAGGGGCATGCAAGAAAAGAATGTGATATGGAAATGTGGATGAATCTAAAGCTAGCCCTGGAGACAAAAGATGCGTGCAGATTTTGGTCACTTGTTAACTATGGCTCGGGTGACCCAAAATCTGCCATAGAACCGAATATTGCGGCATCAGCATGGGAGGCCCATTTTAAAGGTTTATATGGGGGGGGAAGCCGTGTTGTGTAGTTTGCCCGACTCACAAGTCCCAGAAGATCAGCAGGAGCCCTTGGAGTTTACCCTGGGGGAGGTGATAAGTGTAATAGGCAAACTTTCAGTGGGAAAGGCCCCGGGACTTGATAAATTACCGGGGGATCTTTTTAGACACCAACCTAAAATCTGGGGCCCCTATCTCCATGTCGTTTTTAACGCCATCTCAAGAGGCATGGATATTCCCAGTACTTGGCTGGGGGCAGAGTTAGTCCCGATATTTAAGAAGGGGTCACCTCTGCTCCCAGTCAACTACAGGCCAATCAGCTTAATCGACGTTCAACAAAAAATATTTGCAAGACTGGTCTTGGACCATCTGCTGACGTGGATGGAGGATCACGACATACTGAGCCCCTTCCAGGCGGGATTCAGAAGGAATACGTCCACTTTGGACCAAATTTTCCGACTAATACTACTGTACTGGAAGAGGGTAAAGGTAGAGGGTGGCAGCCTCTACATGGTCTTCGTGGACCTTCGGTCCACGTTTGACCTAGTTCCTAGGGGGAAACTGTGGGCTGTCCTTCAGGATTTGGGCCTCCCGCATCAGATTTTGGTGCTACTCATGAGATTGCATGAGGGGAACTTATCCCAGGTTCGCGGTGGTAAGAATGGGAGGCTGTCACCAAGGTTCCCCGTTGGCAGGGGGGTGAGACAGGGTTGTGTCTTAGCACTGACCCTGTTCTGCCTTTATGTCAACGGGGTAATGTCACATCTGGACAGTGTCCCTGACAATGACGCACCAAGGCTGGCTGGTAGGAGGGTGCCGGCGATCATGTTCGCGGACGACACCATCCTACTTTCCAAATCTCCCATGGGGATCCAGAGGATATTGAACGGCTTTGGGGACTTCTGTCGGAGCAGAGGCCTTGAGATCAACGCCGACAAGACAGAATTCATGATTTTGAACCTGCCAGTGTATACTCGCGCAAATCCATCACTGGGCGATGTATGTCTGGAAAGGGTTTCAACCTTCCAGTACCTGGGTGTTACAATTCATGAAAATTTGTCATGGGGTCCGCAAAAGGCCAAATCCCACATGAGACTTTCACAGCTGTCAGGTGCTATCTCTAAGGTTTCCAACTCATCAAGCTTTAGACCAGTGAGTCCTGCCCTGGAGGTCTATAAGACCCAAGCAAGGGCAGCTGCTCTCTATGGGGGTGAGCTTTGGGGTCACTGTGCTGCCCCTGAAATCACCAAAGTTGAGTCCAAATTTGCAAGGCGATTACTATCGCTTCCTCAAAGTACTCCATTAACACCGCTGAGGTTAGACCTGGGACTGACGCCTATTGCAAAGGAGTTAGCAGCAAAGCCCCTAAGGTTCTGGCATAGACTATGGACCACTCCAGATCTTATAAACTATAGGGATGAACTTAAACAGATCCTTAGTTTTAATTGTGTAAGCAAAATCCCTTGGCTTGCGTTCATTAAGTGTGAACTTTTAAGTCTAGGTCTACAATCCATGTGGGAAGATCCCGATAGGGCATGTGGCCGGATATCACGAAAGATGCTTACCAAAATTTACAAAGGGCAAAAGCCTGAACTTTTAATGACGGCCCCTAATGCAGGTTCCCTCACTAACTTTTTTTCGGAATTCAAAAATTCTTATTATTTTGAGGACTTCATGGATGTTGTCTTCCCGATTTTAGCGCGCAAACTTTTTATTCAATTGCGACATGGCACTTTACCCCTCAAGGCCGTCACAAGCAAGTGGACGGCCTCCTCTAATACGTCTAGCCCGGGCTGCAGCTGTGACTTAGAAGATGAGCTCCATGTTCTCTTCTTTTGTCCAGCATATACCAAACCAAGAAAATATTGGCTGATACCATTGTGCAGAAATCTGGGCTTTAAACATTGTTTGAATGCTTTTAGAATTTTTAAAACCAATACATCGTGCCCTATTCTTTTTGCACTTTCCAAATTTTTGCTAGCTATGTGGTGCAAGCGGCATAAATTAATCGATATTGATCACTAGCTTTAATGTTTATGAAATGAGTGTTTGGTACCTGATGTATTTTTAATTATCCATAGATGAGAGGGTATTTTTACCTGTACGAAAATATTGCCATGTGTATATAAATGAATTTTAATGTTATTTGCTTTCCTTTCCCCCCTTCATCCCCTTTGTGTTTTATTCTGTACTCTTTTATGGCCAATTTGGCCGAAATAAAGAATTTTTCAATTTGAATTTGAATTTGGTTTAAATGAGATAGGAACCCCGAGGGCCCCTAAGAGGTGCCCCCTGAACTCTTATAATCTTCTAGTGTGCTGGCTGACTGGACTCGTGCAGCCTGCCATCGCAGATGAGTTTCTGACCCCCTGCAGGTGAGAGCCAGCTCTGTCTGAGGTAAGAAAACAATGCCTGCTATGTAAAAGGTGTTATCACCTCCTCCAGCAGGATGGCTAGTACATCTGCATACCAAGGCCAGAGGCTTGAGAGCGACCTCAGCTTTCTCCAGACCTGGAGAATGCCACCCCTTGCCATGAGGCCCATTTGGCACAAGACAGACAGTAAATTAGCTATGAAAAGCGGTGTGCTGCTTCTCCAGGCTATGCAAACACAACAGGTGATGGACCGAATGTGGATCAATGTCACACACTCAACCCAGTCCAAAGATCTGGGCCCAAATCCATCGTTTTTTTGCACTCCACACCACCCTGGGTTAGACAATGGCGATATGCAAATCAGCTCTGACCCTGTGCCCCATGGGAACAGTCCAGTCCGAACTACAAAAGCCATGTCCTTCCCAGAACGGAATCAAGCATCCGAGGACCGGAGCGGTTTTGAGGTAACACCTCTTATCAGCCCGGCTAGCTTTACTCCAGTGGTGTGGAGTGCCTGGGACCCACGTCTGGGCATCCCCAGCGCACTTAGGGCGGAATACGCAAACACAACAGGTGATGGACCGAATGTGGATCAATTTCACACACTCAACCCAGTCCAAAGATCTGGGCCCAAATCCATCGTTTTTTTGCACTCCACACCACCCTGGGTTAGACAATGGCGATATGCAAATCAGCTCTGACCCTGTGCCCCATGGGAACAGTCCAGTCCGAACTACAAAAGCCATGTCCTTCCCAGAACGAAATCAAGCATCCGAGAACCGGACCGGTTTCGAGGTAACACCTCTCATCAGCCCGGCTAGCTTGACTCCAGTGGTGTGGAGTGCCTGGGACCCACGTCTGGGCATCCCCAGCGCACTTAGGGCGGAATATGCAAACACAACAGGTGATGGACCGAATGTGGATCAATGGCATCCCCAGCGCACTTAGGGCGGAATACGCAAACACAACAGGTGATGGACCGAATGTGGATCAATGTCACACACTCAACCCAGTCCAAAGATCTGGGCCCAAATCCATTGTTTTTTTGCACTCCACACCACCCTGGGTTAGACAATGGCGATATGCAAATCAGCTCTGACCCTGTGCCCCATGGGAACAGTCCAGTCCGAACTACAAAAGCCATGTCCTTCCCAGAACGGAATCAAGCATCCGAGGACCGGAGCGGTTTTGAGGTAACACCTCTTATCAGCCCGGCTAGCTTTACTCCAGTGGTGTGGAGTGCCTGGGACCCACGTCTGGGCATCCCCAGCGCACTTAGGGCGGAATACGCAAACACAACAGGTGATGGACCGAATGTGGATCAATTTCACACACTCAACCCAGTCCAAAGATCTGGGCCCAAATCCATCGTTTTTTTGCACTCCACACCACCCTGGGTTAGGTTTCGAGGTAACACCTCTCATCAGCCCGGCTAGCTTGACTCCAGTAGTCACACCCTTATGGTGGGCTACCTGATGTGCTTCATGAAGGTAGGGTTCCATCATCTTGTTTTGGTGGAATTAGGAATTCTGGGACACACGTCCCACAGGAAGTGGTCATATGGGATCTTAGTGACCCCATGGGTAGGTGATCCTTTGGCTACTGCCTTGACTCCCCTTAACGTCCCTAAATTTAGTATTTAGGTGGCCACCTGACACCAGAGATTCAGATTTGTCTACCTGAAAGAAGAAGAAGAAGGACAAAGAAGAGCCGAAAACATAAGAACTGTGGACTAGTCCCTAACTTGGCACAAAACCCTGCCTAGCTGCTGCCCTCCCAACAATCACCAACACAATCCCAAATCAGAACAGTCTATCTAAACCCTTGGATGTCTGGCCTGCACTTCATCTAGCCAGCAACATCTCCCTTGTAGTGGAGAAGCCACTTCCGTGCACTCACAGGGACTGACCGCATATGCCTGGTACAGTGTTCTGTTGACCAAGTGAGCAGCACCCCAGAAGAAGAACTTTGAGGCTGCCAGAGGTCAGCTCCAGCTCCCCAGCAAGTACTGGGCCACTAGGCACCCCCCTGCACCAATACCTGGGGTACTGTACTCTGATAAGCCTAAACTGCTCCCCCCACACTTCCACAAAGAGAGCATTTGGGGTTATTAACTTAAGCCTTTTAAGCCATTAAGGGTGGTCTGGACGTTCTACAAATTGTGCTTCATTTTGGAACACTAAATAAAAAGACAGCTCCGTACAATATCACAAATTGACAGCTTCCAGGAAAAGTGTAAAAACTGTGGTTGGTTTGGGATAGCATGTCAACAAAGAAAATAGTGCTGCAAACGGGAAATTCCAGTATCGAATCTCATCCCTCCACTGGTCTTCTCAGCCTGGCAAATCTAACTCAACTCTGCTCAAGCAAAAGCAAGCAAAAGCGTGAGTATGAGTTTTACGTCATGATTTGGAAAAATTCCTAGCCCTATATGGCTTCCAAACTAGAACTATAGTAATCTGCTTCATCAATGAATTTCATTTTAAAACCCAAAAATCTAAATTTACAAGGGTCAATGTCTGTGATGTTTCACTTGATTTGTAGCATTCTCTTTATGACAGTTTTCTCTGAAACATAAACATTATGGGTCAATTCACAAAAGCGTTCATGAGTAAGTAGGTGGTACTATAGAAGTACTTTTAACATATTCGTATATGCTTTTGTGAATGTGCCCCGAAACCTTCCAGTTTCCATTAGTGCAAAGTGGGAATAGTCCTTTCTATTTGTACTAATTGTTTATGACTTTTCCTGTGCTAGTCACGTTTTTGATGTTTTGGCACCAATTCCCAAAGGCAAGTAAGGGAATCAAAGATTACTAAATCAGTAATACTTTACATACTCCAAAATTTTAACATTCTGCCAAAAAACCAAACCATCACAATCCAAAAGCATTGTAGTCCAGTTGTTGAACTGCATTTTAATTGTAAATTACAATTTTAAGTTGGCGTGACTATGTTTGAAATATAATTATTGTTGTACTGGGGGCCACTGTTTGCTTTTATGTTGAGCTAGTAAAATCGACCCTTAGGTCAGGAATCACGTATTTATTTATTTGTATTAAAAAAATTTCACTTTCCACAGTGGAAGCCAGGTTATGTTAGTACCAACATTTGGTGAATTTCCCAGCTTTTAGGATTGTGTGGCCTTTGCATTCTTGTCTCTCCATCTTCCTCAAACTCAACTAATCTTTTTATTTTAATTTAGCGAGGGAATGCATAAAATGTGGAGGTGGTAGGTGAGTGAATAATAGAAGATAATAGGACATCAAGAGTGTGTTTTGCAACAAAGTGCTTAAAGTATTCTTTCACTGTCACAGGGGTATGTCAGTCAGTGACACACTTTTGTGTGTAGTTGCCCATTAGCTAACTTCCATTACAATGTAAAGGAATTTTTTTAGTAAAGCTGAAACTATCTGTGAATGTCATGAGTGAGCAGAACACAACAACATCTCTTTGGTTTTGAGAGGCCTTCTTGTCTATTTGTATGGACATTCAAGTAAGACGATGTGGGTTTATGATTTTACTTCTGTTTACCACTGTGTCGTATGTAAAACATCTAGTTATACATTTCTTTATTTGTTGATTGACCGATTCATTTATTCAGGGCCGGTCTTAGGAATTGTGGGGCCCTGGGCGAAATGGAAGATGCGAGGCCCCTCTAATTTTCATGTGACATCACATGAAGTGACATCATAGAAAACCGTCATCCAGTGGCGGAGGAGGTTCGCCCAGTGCTTTTAAGCAGTGTCACTTAAGAAAAAATGAAATTATAATATCTAAGTTATTATTTTATTTTTTGCTTGTTGCGGCAGCTTTGCAGGAGGGACGGGGCATGGCTGCTCTGCTGACAGAGTAGGGGAGTGAAGGAGTGGTTTGCACTCCCTAAAGTGCGCATGAACGTTTGGCCGGCCATTGGGGCTGGCCAAACATTAATGCGCACTTTGCATGGTCTCCTTGCAGGCTGCATTACAGCCTGCATGGAGAACATGCCCAGCCTCCCATTCTCTGGCTGAGCGCCGATCCATGGTGCTCAGACCACTATCAGGAGGCTAGGAGTGGGATGCATCCTGCTTCCTGCCCTGGAAGTGGGGGAGAGGACCGAGAGGAGGCAGCAGTGATGGCAAGCGGCAAACAGGTAAGTGTTTTTTTTTTTTATTTCATTCCCTCTCCCCGCTCCGTAAAGTGTGTTTGTACCCAGTACATGCAACAAACAAGGCTAAATAAGTGCAAGGCCTAGATCCTTGTGTGTGGTTGTTAATAGAGTAACTGGATTGGATAGTAAATCTGTTGACCAACAAAGCCTGGAGAGGAGGCAAGCAAAGACCTCTGTATCTTCACAGATGATAGCAGAATAGTTTTGTGAGTTGCACCCATCTGTATAACTGTATAACGGCTGTATAGCTGCAGATCAGTAGTTTGAATCTATGTGTTGGACAATCATCCTTCCAGGATCCAATATGTGAGCGTCATTATATAGTATAATAGCAACTCCTTAGAAAAAGTGGAATTAAACACTTTTATATGGTAGTGGTAATTCAAATGACAGCTAAAAATACCTTTATCACACCATTACATAGGTATTGTGTGTTTCACTACTGTGTTAATACCCAATGTGTTGTGTGCATCTTTTCATGGTATTCTTGGCAAGGGCTCAGAATAACATAACCTTTAACAAGCATTGGCAAAGACAATATGTCTCGCCTATAAGAGCAATTGGCTTTGGCAATGTGGCAATGTGTATTTGGCATGTTGTACATTAGCGTGGCTGCTGTTCCACATGGTTAAAAGTTAGTGGCACAGAGTGACCTTGAGTGGAGTGGTGGGAGTAGAGTGTCAGACTGGATTTGATGGAGTGGATTGTTGCAGAGTGGAGTAGGAGGGAGTACAGTGTCATACAGTTGAGTAGAGGTGAGAAGAGTTCAGTGGTTCAGTGGCGGTGCAGTGTCATATAGTGTAGTACAATAGAGTGGAGTGCCGTAGAGTGGAGTGGGTTGGAATCGGGTGAAGTGGGTTGGAGTGGATTGAGACAGTGTGTAGATTGGATTGGAGAAGTTAGGGGTGGATTGGACCGTAGAGTGAATTTGATTTAGTGGAGTGAGGTTGATTGGAGTGGATAGACTGGATTGGATTGTAGAGGGATGGATTGAAATGGGGTGTGTTGGATTGGTTTGAGGTAGGGTGGATTGGATTGGGTAGATTGGACTAGAGTAGGGTGGTTTGGAGTGGGGTGGGGTGAATTAGACTGGACTGGAGGGAGTGGATTGGATTGGACTGGAGGACGTGGATTGGACTGGTGTAGTGGGGTGGATTGGACTGGATTGGGGTGAATTAGAATGTGGTGGGCTGGAGGGATTGGATTTAGTGGGTTGGATTTAACTGGGGCGGGGTGATGGATTAGAGCAGATTGGGGTGGACTGAATTGGGTGGGTGGAGTGGGGTGGAGTGGAGTGGGGTGAACAGGAGTGTGGTCCACAGGAGTAGGGTGGACTAGACTGGAATGGAGTGGGGTGGAATGTTGTGAGGTGGGGTGGATTATAGTGGGGTGGATTGTAGTGGATTGTAGTGGGGCAGATTGGAGTGACCGAGATTGGATTGGAGTGGGGCAGATTGGATTGGAGTGGGGCAGATTGTTGTGGATTGGAGTGGGGCAGAATGGAGTGGGGCAGATTGTTTTGAATTGGAATTGAGCAGATTGTTGTGGATTTCAGTGGGGCAGATTATTGTGGATTGGAGTGGGGCAGATTGTTGTGGATTGGAGTGGGGCAGAATGGAGAGGGGCAGATTGTTTTGGATTGGAGTGAGGTAAATTGAAGTGGGGCAAAATATTTATGATTGGAATGGGGTAAATTGGAGTGGGGAAAAATATTTTGGAGTGGGGTAAATTGGAGTGGGCAAAACATTTTGGATTGGGGTGGGGTAAATTGGAGTGGGCAAAATATGTTGGATTGGAGTGGGGTAAATTGAAGTGGGGCAAAATATTTTGGATTGGGGTGGGGTAAACTGGAGTGGGGAAGATTGTTTTAGATTGGAGTGGGGTAAACTGGAGTGGGGCAGATTGTTTTTGATTGGAGTGGGGTAAATTGGAGTGAGGCAGATTGTTATGGATTAGAGTGGGGAAGCTTGTTTTGGATTGGATTGGAGTAAATTGGAGTGGGGCATATTGTTATGGATTGTAGTGGGGCAGATTGGGATGGGAGGATTGGAATGTGGTGGAGTGAGGTGAATTGGTTTGGTGTGGATTGTATTAAGTGGAATGGATTGGTGTGGGGTGAGCTGGGGTGGGGTGGATTGGAGTGGGGCGGATTGGAGTGGGGCGGATTGGGGCGTACTGCACAGTTATGTGTCAAAGCATAATTTCTGAAAATGCACATGAGAAAGAAACAATATTGCTTTGCAATAACATAATCCTCATCTTTTGAGAACAGTGTCCACAAGCAAAAACAAAAGGAAGTATGAGTGCAAATTAAGAAAAGAAGACTTGGCAAAATAAAAGAAACTTGACTATAGAAAATAAATCTTTGCAACCCTGCCCTGGGCCTCCCAGCACTGCCAAATGGATATAACGCCCTGCAAAGGGGGCCCGACACCAGGACCTTGCAGCATAGGCCCCAATGGAATGCTGCGAGGCCCACCTGCTCTGGGCTTCGCAGCACTGGATAATGGACCAAGTCCCAGTGAAATGGGCCCCACAGATGGCCTTGTAACCTGATCGAGTGCTTCGAGGCCCATGGGATGGAAAAAAACCTCCCCTGTGCCTCAAAGCAGCAGCGAGACACTTTTCTTAACACTGTACTACTGTGCCATGCCAGTCTGATCTGGATGCTCCCTCCTCCCCTCAGCCACCTCTCCTTACCTGTTAATGTCCAGCTAGTCCTAGACACAAAAGAGCCTTCTGTTGCTGGAAAACGGAATACACAAAGGGCAGACAAGGTTTTTAACAGAGGTGCTGCCCCGCCCTTGTCCCGGAGAGGCGGCATCATTGCTGGCCTTGCTGCTATCACCTACTAGACCGAGCTGTTTGTTGTCTCCCAGAAAAGATTGGGGCCTGGCTTCTTCTGGCCAACCACTCTAAGCCAGCACTAATATAATTCACAACTGGAGGAGGAAGGCGATCAATTAATCAATACAATTTGGAACTGACCACGGTACTAACACTCACGGCTATTAGAATCTCTGCCTGACATCCTTTAGGATTAATGAGGTAGCAACAGCGACAAACGAAAGATTCGTGTAAAGGTGTATTTTTTTACCCGGATCAAGTTGGCCGTTCTACGTTGCCTTTTTTTTAAAGTTGGATACGTCAGCTTGAAACAAACACCAATGTACATTTAGTGCACTGTTAGGTGTAAAGGAGCCTTTCACTGAAAGCTTACAACCAACATGACGCGGTTTGTTGCACGTGTATGTACTTTCATAGAAAATTCAGGACAGGAAGCCAGGGATGTGATTTTGTTTATTTACATAAGCGTAAGCGCGCGCACACACCCTTATCCCCCCATCCCTCAACAAACCTTGAAATTCACACATGAATAAAACACCATGCCAGGTCCGGCGGCAGGGCCCCCCTGATAAACACACACACTCTCGATATTATTAGACAGACGGAAGAATGCACTGTGCTGTGCTCACCACTGCGCAGTGCTTTTACCCAGGCCATCATCATTTAATATTCCCGACAACTGCGGGGCTGGCGGCGGGGCCCCCCTGAGCCCGAGGCCCTGGGCAGCTGCCCATACCGCCCATGGCTAGGACCGGCCCTGCATTTATTGACTAGGATGAGCATTTTGACCGTCAAAGTGTTACAGAGTAACGAGCTAACTGTACAGAAGTCAGTATGAATATAGGTGGGATCATATGGATAATGCAGCATATATAAGGAAGGTAGGTGATAACAGTTACAAGGCAATATGCACATTTATCAGTTGTACATATTTACATCAGATATTTCTTAGGAGAGCAACGAAATGTGGTTCGTCATTATTGGTGAAGGAGGTCTTCTCTAAGAGCGCTGAGACTAAAAGTTACACTTATAACCGCTGAGAGTTGGGTTCATGTTTGGAGGTCCAAGTTCTAATTCAATGGACCAGGAATTAAAGAATTATCCAAACCTACATCCCACTTGCAACCTGGAAACCAGTTTGCTTGATTTTCTGCTGCATCAGGTATAGAATTTGGGATCTTGTCATGGATATTCTAAGGAGAGGAGCAGAAGGCTTCTGTTGGGAATATGGTTAGAGCCCACGAAGTACCAACGTTGTCGCCCTCTTAAACAACCCCAAGCTATTTTCACATCCAAGATGTGTACCCTAACAATGTCCAACACTACCATACTTAGAAATATTAGGAGGAAAAAACAAATGTGCCTTGAATCTGCTACCCACTCCCTTTGAAGAATTTGCAGGAATCGGGTGACTGTTAAACAGGTATAAACCTTGAAATGCTCTATTTTTGCAGATTATCATTCTGTAAACTGTCACGTATAAACCTGGTAGTTTTTGTGAAATCACTCAAAACAAGAAATTGAGCTAACGGCTTAGCCTACAATGCATACATTTGAGCATTTGTTTCTGAATCAAGGCTCCTTAAAATTGTAGGTGTCATAATAAAGAAAGGGGTAGACATTGTTTTTGGGCCAATAGGCAAGGCTTAATTTATGCTGCTTTAGTCTATCACTTCACATTGGTTAGCCTACATTCTTAGATATCAGCAGGTTATCATCAACTGTTAGTTTGCAATCTTAGAGCTGTCTGTCATATCTGCAGTTTATTTACCCCACAGTCTTCCGGCATAAAATAACCTGTGACCTCCATTCCACTACATAATGTCAGCATAGCAAACCTGCTGCCATTGTATTTTCACAGGGAACACTGAAGCTGCGTTTTCTTTTTTTCCAAAGGTAAAAAAACTAATATATTAGTCATTCTGCAGGGTTTTCTCAGTACCTGTGGGATGTGTGGGTTGGGTATTTTGTTATTTTTGCTGGTAGAATAACCATGGCTTACACAGTGTTGCTAGACAGCAATAAAGAACCGGCATACATGGGCAGTCCATACTCACTATTGTGGTCTTTTTTACACCAATCTCATCAGTGTTCAAAATAATGAGAGGGTTTTACCTACTGGAAAACTGGTGGACAAGGACTGTATTCTACAATCTAAAGGACCAGGGATGTGGGAAATGAAACACCCATAAATTGTTACGTTGTTCTTCTGCCACCAACATTTAAAAGAGTTTTGGAAAACTGGTGGCATCTCCATCATTGTGAAGACCTGTGAGAGAAAAATAACACCCATGGATTTTTATCAGCTGTCCTATTACCCAGATCTGCGATTGGGGGTGAATGTTTTGCCATTGTGCAACATTCCGTCCATCATCGTGTGTGTTTTGCCGTTCACCCTATGTGGGAAGGGTATGCCCAGACGTGGGTCCTTTGCTCACTACGCCACTGGAGTCAACCTATCCTGGCTGAAGACGGCTGATAGCCAGAAACCAGTCCTAGGAGGCTTGATTCCGGTCCAGGGAAGACAAGGCTTGGCAGTTCGGGCTGGACAGTTCCCATGAGGCACGGGGTCAAGACTGATTTGCATATGCCCATCAGGGCCGGACTGGCATTTGCGGGCACCGGGCATTTCCCCGGTGGGCTGGAGGGGTCGGGGCAGGATTTGTGGCCGCAGGGGGCCGCTTTTCTTACAGAGTGCCGGTTTTGTAGCAGCGCTTCAAAATCGGACCTCCGTAAGAAAAGCGGTAGCGGTGCTTTGCGGGTAACAACCCCCTCCCCTCCCGTTACCAGGGCCGGTGGACCAGCAACCTGCCAGGGCTGGTTGCTGGTCTCAGTCCGGCCCTGATGGCCATGTCTGAACTGGGGTGGCTTGGTGAGCAAAATAACGATGGAATAAACCTAGATCTATGACTGGGGGTGAATGTTTTGCCATTGTGCAACATTCCATCCATCATCTTGTGAGTTTTGCTGTTCACCCTATGTGGGAAGGGTATGCCCAGATGTGAGTCCCTTGCTCACTACGCCACTGGAGTCAAGCTATCCTGGCTGAAGACGGCTGATAGCCAGAAACCGGTCCTAGGATGCTTGATTCCGGTCCAGGGAAGACATGGCTTGGCAGTTTGGGCTGGACTGTTCCCATGAGGCACAGGGTCAAGACTAATTTGCATATGGCCATGTCTGAACTGGGGTGGCTTGGTGAGCAAAATAGCAATGGATTAAACCCAGATCTGTGACTGGGGGTGAATGTTTTGCCATTGTGCAACATTTCATCCATCATCTTGTGTGTTTTGCTGTTCACCCTATGTGGGAAGGGTATGCCCAAATGTGGGCCCCTTACTCACTACGCCACAGGAGTCAAGCTATCCTGGCTGAAGACGGCTGATAGCCAGAAACCGGTCCTAGGATGCTTGATTCCGGTCCAGGGAAGACATGGCTTGGCAGTTCGGGCTGGACTGTTCCCATGAGGCACAGGGTCAAGACTGATTTGCATATGGCTATGTCTGAACTGGGGTGGCTTGGTGAGCAAAATAACGATGGATTCAACCCAGATCTGTGACTGGGGTGAATGTTTTGCCATTGTGCAACATTCCGTCCATCATCTTGTGTGTTTTGCTGTTCGTCCTGTTACCACCAAACCTAAAAAGAGTCCTGTAGACTCCTTCTTTGAGCCACAGACAAGCAGCCACAAATAGATGCTATGCTGCCAAAAGCCACCCTCTCTTTGCACATGGTTATTGTAAGAAATTGGCTTATTAGTTGAGAGGAGTGGAAGCCCCACTCCAATAATCAACACAATACTTGTCAGGGTGAACCAGAAAAGTCACTAATTAAACCTGTGCCTAAATCTATTGTAGCTTCGCACTAATGCAGTCAAATTAAACTTGGAGGCAATGTCTAAAGTCCTAAACAATTTAAAAAACAAAAGTACATTTTTTATAAATTAAATGAAAGCAAACATACCAATATCCAAATAGTAAAACCAGAGTTATGAATTTGTAAAGTTTCAGGTGAAAATTGCACAAAAAAGAACAAAGCACCACTCACGGTTATCTTGTCGCATTGGTCCAGGATTATATTTTGGCTGATCACAGCGGAGTGAGGGTCGGATACAAGGACCAAGTTCATTCATCTGAAATGGTACCTTCTTAAGTCCACACACAGAGCTGTGGTTCACATTGGCAGGGACCACAAGAAGGTACTTCTCAGCACGAGAAGAAGGCATTGTGCGTTGTTGCTGTTCTGGCGCAAACAGGCAGGTGTCGCTAGCGCTAAGCGTTGGCGGTCAACATGGGCTGTCACTCTCAGTGCGAAGTGCAGGTCTTGTTGCAGCTTCAAGTTGGGGTTCGTTAGGGATGGTTGCTGTTAGCACTGAGTGTATGTCCCACAGAGCTTCGCATTGGTAGTGGTCATGGCGGTTGTTTCTCGGCCCGAAGAGGCCGCTTTGCAGTAGCAAAGAGCCCAGAACTTTGTATCTTCAACTTGAGTTCAGAAGGAGTACACTCTGATGCCAGCCAAGGGCCAAAGACCTGGGGGCACTACTTGGGGATCAGGTCTCACTCCAGCAGAGGCTAGCAGCAGGGCTTAGACAGGTCTTGTAAGTGCAAGTTAGCTGGGCAGTTGCAGGGAGGCCTCTGGTAGCTTGTTGTGTCCCTGTAGCTCAAACAGGAGGTCAGCCGACTGATCCTTGGAGTCACATCTGGGAGTCTTGGTTGGGTTCATGGCAAGCTTCGTCAAACAGCAGGGCAGGGCCTCATTTGTAAAAAAATAAGTGCCAGGGCCCTCATCGGGAGGCCACTTCAGCTTGCCTCACCCATGACCCCTGCCAGAGCTGCCAATAATAGTACCAATACATCTACTAATCATCACACTCCTACAAGTGTAACAATCAGACTATTCCACGCACCTCAAGCTATAAGAATGGTATGAGTGGCAGGTATTCATCATTTTAATGTATACTCAATTAATACCTGTTTTTGTGCTCATCTGTAAACTAGACAGACAGTGCCATCATTTGGCAGATTGTCATTTCTGCCCGTCTTGACAATTAAGTGCTGGTATTGAGAACCCCAAAACACCCAGTTCAAATTAAGCACTGCAGCCAGGCAGCCCTTCGTCTCAGTCTCCCATAGTGCCAGGAGTGTTCAGGTGAAAGGTGCTCTAGGTGTCACTTTTATACCTGGTTCCAGCCTTTGTGTGGAGGAATTCCCTGGCCTACCTGCAAAACTGGTTCTGGTCAGTATTCCCCTCTCCTTGGTCCTGGCTCCAAATTGTTTAGGGTAACAAAAGCAATGACCGGCCGGGTGTCATGTTCCTTTGTTTGTGTTGCGGAAAGGGCCCTTTGAGGTGCAATTAGGGCAAGGTACAGCTCCTCCACAGCCATCCAGTCAGGAAGACCCACTCCCCTCACAACTAGGCCTCCTTTGTATCCATGTGTGAAAAGCATGCACAACAGGAAAGCAATTCAGAGTTTTGTGACCCTGTACACTGGCAGAAATGTGCATTTGTTTTAGGCAGAAAAACAAAAAACTTTCTAAAAGTGGAATTTTCGGAATAGTAGCATAAAATCTAATGTTACCAATATAGAGGATTTTAAATTATGATTCACTTGAGTGGAAGAAACATTTCTCTATCTGGTTATGGTTTAAGTGTAATAAGATAACACAGTCTTAGTCTATGGGAGAGATAGCCTTACAACAGTGGAATACGACTTTAAGAGTTTTTCACTGATAGGAGATGTAAAACTTAAATACACATGTTCTATTTTTTAAATACCATGGCAATGCACTATGAGCTTTTAGTGCCTGCCTTAGGGACTTTTATGATTTAAAGTGGAAGGTTTAGGTCTGGCAAGAGATTTATTTTGCCTGGTCGAAATGGCAGCTTAAACCTGCATAACAGGCTACTGTAGCAGCCCTGAGACATGTTGTAAAAGACTATTTTAGTGATTGGCACAATGAGTGCTGCAGCCCAATTATACCATTTACTTTACAGCCCCTGGTAGTGCCATTTACTAGCTACTTACAAGTAAATTAATGTACCAATGAGGTGTATCTCAATTTTAACATGTTTTTAAGGGAGAGTACAACACTTTACCACAGATTGGCAGGGAAAAAGTGCACATAGACCTAAAAGTCAACAAAAACAGGTTAAGCAAAGAAAGCCAGAAATCTGGAGTGACCCTGCAGAAAGGGTCAGGTCCAACCGTTACCACTTGCCTAAGCCATTGTGACCATAAACATTTTTGCAACTATGGCAGCAGTCAGGAATATTTTTAACCAGACCTGATTTCGACGTTTAAAATACATGTTGTGAGGTGTGGGGTGAAACATTCTGCCACAACGTAAAATGCACAATATCTGCCCACAGAGGAATTTCACACTTGAATTGTTTTATTTGTTTTTCAAAACCGTTCCTCTTGGAAAAATCCCATTAAATCACAGGTGCCAACAATTCTGATAAGTTTCGTTTTGATGTTTCTCAACAGAGTTTTGACACTTTTTTCTCCTGTTAGATGGAAGGAAGGAGCAACATTTTTCAAACAATGACCTTTTTGCTATCGTGTTCCATGAAACAAAAAAACAATTTGCTTAGTCCTATTGCTGACACACATTCTGCCCCTGTTTTGGCACATACTTTTTTTTGGGAGCGCCTCCATTTTATTCTACAAGCAGTTGTGAAAATCGCACTGCTGCCAATTTGATCATAGGTCATGCGTTTGGATTTTGTGTATGCAATGTATGTCTGCTCATTGGGTTTAATTAGTTATCTGTCAGGGCCACTGCAATTATGCAGCAATGTTAGACGAGATTATGTAGCAGGGTTGACTAAATTATGCAGCATGAAAAAGCCAAATTATATGCTGTAATGCACCACATTTTGTGTTAATATTACCTTATTATCTTGGAGTTTAACTCAATACTTTTTTGATACCCGAATACAGAAATGAGCATGGGAAAAGTGACCAGGCATTGGCAACATTTGTAAAGGTCCTTCTGCTGCACAGCAACGTGTCACTATACTTTTCGTAGCTTTTGATCCATTTTAGCAGGAACCAACATATTTGTTTTTTGTTGACATCAGCAGATTATGCAGCAGATGATGAATTATGCGGCAAATACAGAAAATGTATAATTATGCAGGAAAAGCAGTGACTGAAAAATATCATAATTCAAGAGGCCCTGGTTATGGTACAGAAATTGTATATAACTATAGTAAGATCTCAGTTAGATGCGTTTATCTTGTATGTTGAGTCCAGTACTGTGGTCGTACTAGAATACACGTTAATCATGCATCAAACGTACACTAGCACATTAGAATGTTGGGTGCTCTGTTGAAGACAGCAGGGCGGCAGCGGGCCAATAATAACTTCCATTCTTTGTCTTTCTGTTTCCCATTGTTTAATTTACAACATTCTGCCCTCAATAGGTGGAAAGGTCTACTGGTGTTATTGGTCTTCTGCCTTAGGCATGCTATAACAATCATTACATCCCCTCTTCCCGTTCATAGGCCCTTACCTTTGCCTCTGGCCTATAACTCGGTTAGAGGGCAATTACCGATCATAATAGCCCTCTTAAATTTACTAGAATGTTCTTTCTTATGCTTCTTTCTTTTATGAATTAGAAATGTGTGTAATATTTCTAGAAGAATATATTTCCTGGAAATAAAGTACTTTTGACTTTAACTATAATGTCTTCCATGGTATATTGAAATCAGAAAATTCCTCTTTTCCATCGTGAGTGTCCCCTGTGGCCCCAGTTATTCTCTGTGGGTATTCGCGTCAATCTGCTTCCACGAAACATCTGCACAGAATTCTGTGAAATAGGGGAGTTTGTGCATTATGACCGGTGATCGCTACATTTTCACTTTCATCACAGTCGCTCTGAATGTCTCGGACAGCAGGCAGGGCTAGATTAGCAAGAGGGCATGACCTAGCACTGCTATCAGTTATTAAACAAAGCCAGATCTCTGCCCCAGGCAGGGGGTTAAAGAGTAACAAACAAAAATCAATACATTCCAGGTCGGCCAGCTCCGCGTTGTCAGCAGAACATGCTGCCATCATCCAGTGGAAGGTTTTATCCTGGACCAGGGGGCAGGGAGCATGCAAACTGACCCCTCACCTGGGCAGTCCTTCATTTAGGAGACATTGTCCAACTCTCCTTTAATCCAGTATGAGTGTCTCTGATGAAACAAATCTTCTCAACTGGTTTAAAAGCTTTATGAGGAAATATAACTGAGAATTGCGTGAACCAAATTGGGTCACGCAATTCTTGGATATACTGGTACTCCACATCGGAGGGTACACCCTAGAGCACGCAACAAATGTTAACTGTTGATTTACCCCGAGTGCAAGTGTGATAAGACTTTTCCCGAAATATAACTGAGTCAATTTGACAGGCTATTGTTTGAGTATCCTCTCAGCAGTTACTCCTCCCACTGACTCCTCCAATATGGCTAACGCGCGGCTCCAATTTCATGAGTATAACCATAAAACATTGTTAGTTTTAGCTGACAGCACTAAGGCCCACATGCATCATTGTGTCATTTTGCATTTCTTAATTTGCGAAAAATAAGGAATCGCAAATGAAGAAGTGCAAAATGCTATCCATCATTTTTTTCGGTATTTCTTTGTGATTCGGTAAAAATCGCAATTTTTACCGAATCCCAAAGAAATACCGAATTCTTAAGTTAATTTTCGCAATTCCCATTGATTCCTATGGGCCAAAAGGCCCATAGGAGTCAATGCAAATTGCGAGTGGCACTTAGAAAATTTCATGGGTGCAGGGGGGGTCCAAAGGACCCCCCCATGCACCCCTGAAATGTATTTTTCGCATCATGTTGCACACACACATGTCCTAAGGACATGTGTGTCCGTAACATGAATGTTGAAAAAAAAGCATTTTCAACATTTTAAACACTTTTTCCAAATTTACCGAGTGGTTCAACCACTCGGTAAATTTGGAACCCTAATTGCGAATTTCAACTTCTCAAAGTAATGATGCATTGCTTTTAAGAAGTCGCACATCTGCGACTTCTTAAAAGCACCCGCAATTTTAGAACTCGCAACAATGTTGCGAATTCTAAAATTGCTTCATGCATCCCAAAAAGCACTTTTGCATTCGCAAACGGCCGATTTTAAGGAATCGCACCGTTTGCGAATGAAAAAGTGCTTGATGCATGTGGGCCTAAGAGCCAGATGGAAGAAACCTTTTTTCATTTCTTAACGGGCTGAATCGCAATTTAGCCTGTTAAGAAATGCAAAACAGCCTTTTCATGTGTACAAAGGCCAAAATCCGATCGCAATAGAAATCGCAACTTGCAACTGTGATTCAGGAAACACAGATAGGGATTAACTATTTGCGATTCCAAAAGCGCATGTACAGAGCCTTTCCTAAATGTGAAGTGGGTATTTAGGGAATGCTATTACCATCAACTCAAATTCAATGGTAACCATATGTAAAATTAAAAAATGCATTTTTTAATGTGACATGAAGCGCGCATTGTGCACTACGAATTTCGGGGTGCCTCCAGGAGGGCCTTAAACACTTAGGCATCCTTGGATTCGGATTTCCTAAATTGTGATTTCCTATTAGAAAGTCGCAATTTAGGAAATGCAAACCATTTCCTATTTGGCCCATAGGTGGGAATGCAATAGCATTTCCTATTTGCGATTTCCTAAACGCAATTCCTACTCTGTAGGAAAACGAAAATTTTGTACATACCCTTTTGCATTTCCTAAAAAGAGATTCCTACAGAATCGCTATTTAGGAAATGCAAAATAAGAATTTCGTACATCTGGCCCGAAGTGTGGTTTGTGGGAATATTGCTATAATGAGGAAGTGAAACTACAAGAGTCAGGCGGTTTGGTGCCCTTGGGTAAGAAAAACAGACCCCATTGACAGGAAAATCACCCCCTGTTATTCAACTGCCCCCACTCCGAGACAGTAAGCCAAAACCTGCACACACACCTAAGAAACTAACGGCCATATTGAATGAATGAATGGGGAGTTTTTCCTTATTTGCGATTAGCAATTTGCTAATCGCAAATAAGGAATCAGTAGGAATCGCAATAAATTTTGCTAATCCTACATGAATCCCGTTTTGCGAGTCCTTAATAGCGAATCGCTATAATTCGCTATTAGGGCCTCGCAAAACGGGAGATTGATGAATCAGGCTGTAACGGCCATATTCATCAACATGAATTGCGCTCGCAAATGGCCAGATTCTGAGAATCTGGCCGTTTGCGAGTGCGATTTTTGCATTTGGGATTCATCATCCCAAATGCAAAAATCGCTATTACCGAAATCACATATTTGCGAGGAATTGGATTTAAGGAATCTCTAATAGAGATTCCT
Source organism: Lissotriton vulgaris (assembly GCF_964263255.1). Classification (NCBI taxonomy): domain Eukaryota; kingdom Metazoa; phylum Chordata; class Amphibia; order Caudata; family Salamandridae; genus Lissotriton; species Lissotriton vulgaris. Next base: position 290,331,960 of record NC_141689.1, read on the forward strand.
TAAATCCAATTCATCAACCAATTGGAAATTGCGAATTCGCAATATTGGGTCGCAACTTACCACCAAGTCTGACTTGGTGGTAAATTGCGAAAAAAGAGTAAAAAGCACTTTAGTGCATTTTTTTCTTTTGCATGTTACACACACACATGTCCTCTGGACATGTGTGTGCGCAACACCTGTTCAAATGTGCATTTGAGGGGTGCTACAGGGTGTCCTTTGGACACCCCTGGCACCCTTCAAATCGCAATCTTATTTGCGATTAGCAAATTGCTAATCGCAAATAAGGAATACTCCCCATTCATTCCTATGGGCCTTTTGGCCCATAGGAATGAATGGGGAGTTTTTCCTTATTTGCGATTAGTAATTTGCTAATCGCAAATAAGGAATCAGTAGGAATCGCAATAAATTTTGCTAATCCTACATGAATCCCGTTTTACGAGTCCTTAATAGCGAATCGCTATAATTCGCTATTAGGGCCTCTCAAAACGGGAGATTGATGAATCAGGCGAATGAAATGATCAATGAATTTACACACTTTTTTTCTTTATCTCTTCAGGAAAAGCTAAGATTAATATGATTCAGCATGGATATAAGTGCTGATAAGTAACATGAGTACAATGCCGCAAATATAAATAGCTAATATCAGTCAGTCAAAGAAACTTTATTCAACTATGCAAGTCATAAAAGCATTACAGATAAAAAGTTAAAAACAGTACAAATTTTTAATATCAATTTACATACAATCAACGTTTTGCAATCTTAACTTATTTATATTTTCAAAACAAATCCCTCTGTCTTTTACAAGAGGCACACTTCTTATTTTCTCAGGAATTATAGCTACAAAGGCGATAAATGAGGGACATTAATACAAACTGCAATTCTGTACAAGTGTGGTTACTCTAGTGTCTTAGATCTTGGGCCTTAAAATAACCAAGAGGTCGGAAGACGCAGTCTGACACGGGTCATTCATACCTGTGAGCAGTTGACGCCAGCATTGCGACGCTACTTCCGTTTCCTGTCATTCCTGCTCGCTTCCGCCTCTGGCAATTTGACTGTTTGTCACCCAGGCCAGGCTGCCTCCGGTGGGCTCAAGGAATGGCGTTTAGTTATTTTAGGGCCTCCCAGAGACAGAAATTATTGTTTCAGTTTCTTCCAGAGTACACAGGAAAGTCGCTCCCTCGAGAAGGCCTGGAAAAAAGACCCAAACACCAGCACCAGGGACGCCTTCAAAAACGCCACCCGCTTACACCACCAACTAATCCGGTCTGCCAAGAAAGCCGCATTCAAAGACCGACTAGATAACAACGCCCACAACAGCAAAGAATTATTCAACATCGTCAAAGATTTTACCAACCCATCTGCCAACTCCAACGACATCACCCCTTCCCAAGCCCTCTGCGACTCCCTAGCTTCCTTCTTCCACAACAAAATCGCAGACATCCACAACAGCTTCGACAACCGACCCGGAGACCAACCCACCCAACCTTCTGCAGAACCATCACCCCCCTTGAACATCCTTAACGACTGGAACCCAATCTCCACTGAGGACACCATCCGCCTGATGAACTCCATCCACTCAGGATCCCCAACTGACCCATGCCCTCACCACATCTTCAACAAAGCAGATTCCATCATAGCACCACACCTCCGAGATGTCATCAACTGCTCCCTTAGCTCCGCCACCTTCCCAGAAAGCTGGAAACACGCAGAACTCAGCGCCCTTCTGAAAAAACCCACAGCTGACCCCACCGAACTCAAAAACTACCGCCCCATCTAGCTTCTTCCATTCCCGGCCAAAGTCATCGAGAAAGCTGTCAACAACCAGCTCGCCACCTTCCTCGAAACCAACAAATCCCTCGACCCCTCACAGTCCGGCTTCCGAGCCAAACACAGCACTGAGACCGCACTCATCGCAGCAACAGACAACATTCGAACTCTACTGGACAATGGAGACACAGTCGCCCTCATCCTCCTCGACCTCTCCGCTGCCTTCGACACAGTCTGTCATAGCACCCTTCTACAGCGCCTCAGAAACGTCGGAATCCAAGGAAAAGCACTGGAATGGATCACCTCGTTCCTCACCGGAAGAACACAGAGAGTCCGCCTCCCACCATTCAAGTCAGAGGCCTCTGAAGTCATCTGTGGCGTGCCACAAGGATCGTCACTCAGCCCCACCCTCTTCAACGTATACATGAGCCCCCTTGCGGCCATCGCTCGCCAACACAATCTCAACATCATCTCCTACGCTGACGACACTCAACTGATCCTCTCACTCACCAAAGACCCTATCACCGCCAAAACCAACTTACACGAAGGAATGAAAGAAGTAGCCGAGTGGATGAAGCACAGCCGTCTGAAACTGAACTCAGACAAAACAGAAGTCCTCATCCTAGGCACCTCCGCATCCGCCTGGGATGACTCTTGGTGGCCAGAAGCCCTTGGAAAAGCACCCATCCCGACGGACCACGCACGGAACCTGGGTGTCATCCTGGACTCCTCACTCTCGATGAAAAGACAAGTCAACGCCGTTTCATCATCTTGCTTCAACATTTTTCGCATGCTCAAAAAAACATTTCGCTGGATCCCCACCGAAACTAGAAAAACGGTCACCCACGCACTGGTCACGAGCCGCCTGGACTACGGAAACACCCTATACGCAGGTACCACCGCAAAACTCCAGAAAAAACTCCAACGCATCCAGAACGCTTCAGCCAGGCTCATACTAGACATCCCGCGTAAAGAACACATCTCTGGTCACCTGAAAAACCTCCACTGGCTCCCCGTAAATAAGAGGATTACTTTCCGTCTCCTAACCCACGCACACAAAGCACTTTACGAACTTGGACCCGAATGCCTCAACACACGACTGTCCTTCTACACCCCCTCCCGTCAGCTACGATCCTCCAACCAAGCCCTTGCCACTGTTCCTCGCATCAACAAAACCACCATGGGAGGTAGATCCTTCTCCTACCTCGCAGCTAAAACCTGGAACTCACTTCCCACTCACCTTCGCCTTACTCAGAACCACCTAGCATTCAGAAAGCAACTTAAAACTTGGATATTCGACAAGTAATTCCCCACCCTTCCTCAAGCGCCTTGAGACCCTATGGGTATGTAGCGCTCTATATAAATTTCTTGACTTGACTATGCTAAACTCCTCTAGAACTGCCTGGTAGCCTGCCAAGCCAGATGTAACCTGACTCTTGGCTGATGCCTTTATGTGGGAGGCATCTTGTGTTTGCATCCTGGCTTTGGCATAAACTGGTCCTCACAGAGAAATGGTGCCCATCCCAGCATCTAGTTGCTAGCCATCTCTTGGGTATCCCTTCCATTTCTTGGCCACTCCTGGCAAATGGAGGCATTCCTTGCTTCTGGTGTACATTTCTGATATCTAAAGCGCATCCCTGGCATATTGTGACCAGTGTACATCCATGGTACTATTTGCCTTCACTGGCATCGTGTGCGTTCTCCTAGCATTGAGAATTGGAATGGAGTGTGCACTAATGGCATCAGGTGGCGGTCGCTGGTTTCTGGTAGCCGCGTCTGATATCTGGTGGCATCTAGTCTGAATCCATGATATGTGATGATGATACATGGCTGTCGAATGCAGTCTATGTGAGAGAGGAAGTTAGAAAATGTGAGTACTTGATGAAAATGAAAACATAAAAAACATAAATTTGGAGATAAAACACGCATTTTTCAGAAAATCGAACTGATATTTAGGAAAAAATGAGCGTATTTACCTAAAAACAAAAACCGGCATTTGAGAGCAGTATTTGCACATTTCAGAAAAAATTGTGGGGCATATTATCAAGGGATTTATCTCAGCTTTTTTGGCTTTAAAAGCCAAGAAAGCGGAGATAAAATTATCTCCCTATCAGCAACAGGGTGCTAACACGCAAATTCGCATGTTAGCACCCTTTTTTTCTACGCTTCCCCTTGCATCTCTAATGAGATGCAAAGGGGGCGTTCCAGAGAAAAATAATAGGAGAAATGTTGCTAAGCAACATTTCTCCTATTATCAAGGATTTTGCTAACCCTGTTAGTGTTACAAAAAGCAGCGCTAACCGCGGTTAGCACTGCTTTTTTTTACACCTGGTATTTTCCTGACTTAGCCATGATATCCTATGGAAGGTGGATATCATGGCTAAGTTTGTGAGCCCCTATCATCAAGCTAAAGCCAACCTTCGAGAGATTATCGTTGGTTTTCCATTGATAATCTCTCAGTGGGCAGTTAGCGTGAGGATTTTTATCACTTCTGAGATAAACCTTGCTAATAGCAAGTTATCTCTGCGATAATTTCCGGCGATGCTTAGCGTTAAAAAATTCGTTGCTAAGCATCGTTATCGATAAATATCGCTAAACGTTGGTAATATGCCCCTGTGTGTTTCCAAAATAAATCTAAAACAGTTATGTGAGTGATACTTCATACTGAGCTAGGTACAGATATCGGATATGTAATTTCCTTGAAATGCACTTATTGCTATGCCTTCTGTCTCCAAGAACCATTTTCTTATCTAAACTGGTAGTTTTTATTAGACCAGGGCGAAATCAGCGTTAGGCTAGTGTAAATAGTGTGATTTCAGTAATTTCGGGCCATATTATCAAGAAAGGGCGATACATTATCGCCGCTTTTATCGGCAGGAAACTGCCGCTAAAGCGACGATAATGGGCTTGATAAAATGCCCTTGTGAATTCCCATAGAAGCCCAGGTTCTGGTGTTAACCTGGGCTTCTATGGGAATTCACAGAGGCATATTTATTTTCAATCCCATTATCGCCGCTTTAGCGGCAGTTTCCTGCCGATAAACACGGCGATAATGTATCGCCCTTTCTTGATAATATGGCCCCTCGTGTCTTGTAACGTGAAATTCCCCAAATTATACTATTATGCCACGTTGCTTAATTACGCACCATTTGTGGTACAAATCGACTACTGATGCACCCCCGAGGTAAAACTATACTACAAATGCATGCGAATGACAGAGTGTGACTGGCTGCTGTGTGCAATGCTTCTGTATTTTGCACTGTATGCATGAAGATGCATTTCGCACTAAAATGCAGCCCCAAACGGCAGCTTTGCTTTTCAGTTTTTAATGTTTTTTTGTGTGTTTTTTTAATAGCACCAACTCGACCCGAAGGTATTGGAGCGCTTTACATGAGCACTAATTACATAACATAACATAACATATAATTTTGCTGGTACTTCAAATAATTACGAAAAGGACCCCTCCTACTCCCCCCCCACTTGTTTTATTACATTTTAGTCACTACCACTGTCGAGGCCTGAATTTGTTAGACTGGTTTAATGTAAGGTATACATTTGTTATCCATATCTGTAAAGTCTCTGTAACTTGAGTAGTAAATGTGTTCTCTGAACCTAATCGATCAATGTAACCTGAGAAGTAGCTTGTGTATCGAGGTTAATATAACTACTTGCTTCCTGTAAAGCTATACACTAGGTTAGGCTATTTATTTGGGAAATGTCACTGAAAATTGACAGTTATTTTCATTTTCTAAAGCTTTCTCATGTGCAAATGTGCAAATCCATGTTTAATGTGAGGAATGCTTTCTTTATAACAAAGGTAAAGGAATATTTTAATAGTACCCATTCTTAACTGCCTGTAAACTATGGCCGTGCAGCCAATTCACGGTCTGGGATGGACAGCTTCAGTTGCCTGGCAAGACCTTATGTCAACACAACATACACAACACATACAGAAAGGGGCTTTCGGTCAGCCCTATTGTCCATGTTTGGATGAGCCCCCTTCTGGCATTCGCACAATGGGCTGTCCGCCACTTTTTTTGGAGCATATATCGCGATTGGGCTTTCGCCCCCGCCATAGTAAGGAGTCAGTCTTACTGGCAGTATCAGAAGAATTCGGAGCTACTTTGGATGCAGGCAGCACAGCCGTTATCATCCTGCCGGACCGAAGTGCCACCTTTGGTGCTGTGTCTCATCATGTTCTGCTAGAAAGGCTCCTTGACTGCGGAATCAACGCACAGGCGTGGAACTGGTTCGCCTCATTTTTACATGGATGCCGTTTTCATGTCTTTGAGAAACTTTTCTACTCTGATATCAACCCTCTTGACTAAGGGATTCCTCAGGAGGCTTCTATAAGCTTCATACTTTTTAGCATCTATGTGCACCCGTTGGCCCATATTGTTGAATCTTTTGGTTTCACACTTGTTTCCTGGTGACCCGGAGTTGATCATCTCTTTATTTTTTTGTTTGATCTGTTTATTGATGTTCACGTGGTTGAACATAAAGGCACCTAGGTATAGTGCGTATACCGTTAAAGTACAAACATGATACACAGCCCCATAACAGTATGCGTTTCAGTAATTGACATCAATAATCATTCCGCGGTGCAGTAACTCAATATCCAAATCAATTGACATATACAGTTTATGTTCCCAGTGGTGTTCTGCTATAGCACCCCTATTTTTCGATGAAACCAAAAGAGGAGTATATAAAGTATAATGCGTATAAAGGAATGCTTTCCTGTTGAGTGATTGTGCAAACATCAACTTCATACTGTACAATATATAACTCAGGCATGTAATATCAAACAAAAAATGGTAAATGAACGTCTGTGTGCATATTTAAAACAACTTTCGGGCTATCAACCATTAACATCAGCTGCCTCCCAGTTTACTAGCCCGTAACAATTCTCCCTGGACAGTCGATACTGATGTGTGGTACTTGGCGAGACTTGCATGTTTCTGCTCTTCACGCCCACCCACTCATGCTACTTTGAACGAAACACACTACATAGAGAATTCTAGTCATATGTGTACAGGTCTTCCGTTCCCAGTCCTATACTGTGTCTGATACCTGAGGCTTGCATAATTGTGAATTCGGGCCTATTGTACCTTGGAAGGTGTTGAGGGAAGGTCAGGATGACGCAAGCCAAGTAGTGAGTAAAAAGGTTTATTATATTAGTTATAAGGGCCCACAGGGTACGATACGGCCAGAGATAGCAGCATCTGGCGATCGAACCTCGTGACATCACATAAGTAATCTCCGAGCATTCGGAGATGACGTTATGTGACGTGGCAATGAAGGACATGGAAAACATACTTCAGCAAAGTAAATACATGTTATATTCACAACAGAAGGCTACGGGAATCGTGTTCTAATTAACCCTGGGCGAAGCACTACGCTACGCTCGCGGAGTTTGCGAAGTTTGCGCAACTTCGCACTACGCGAGCGGCAAGTAGCACAGTGCGAACACGTGTAGTGCAGCGTAGCGTAGTGCAGAGCTCATTTTTTGCTTGTTCGCGGTCCTGAACGTCATGTTGGCGACCGCGAGCAAGCAAAACGACATCCCGGAGAGATTCTCAACGCGGAGAGGTAAGGTTTCCCATTGTGAGTGGTTGCGCATGCTCGTGACCGCTCTCAATGAGAAACTACCAGTTCGCGTTGAGAAAGCTGCAGCTCGAGTAATAATCTACTCGAGCAGCAGAAAACTACAGCTCGCACTGTGCAAGATGCCGTTTTCAATAATTGCGCAGTGCCGGATGCTTGTCCGCACTGTGCAATCATTGAAAACACAACTTGCACAGTGCGAACATGCTACTACGCAGTTCGCGTAGTGCTACGTGAAGTTCGCGTAGTGCGAAGTGCACTTCGCGTAGCTTCGCGTAGTGCTACTTCGTGAACTACGCCCACCCTTAGTTCTAATTGTCTGCTACAGCGAACGGACGCAGCCCCAGAGTATCCTCTCTACGGAGGGAAACACCCTCAGCTCTTTCCAAGATAAGAAGAGATTGGCCATGCTACCAGGGATGGAGGGTCATTGGATTTCCAGCGTCTCGCTATAAGACGCTTAGCTACAATAAGGCTCAAATCCAAAAACCTGTTTGTGGCTCTGTTTTCGGTCTCACTTCTACATCCCCATTATGCATGTGTCCTAGGTATTCAATATGGGTCTGTCCGTGCATTCGGATAGTTGTTGCACCACCCCCTTCCCAGTAATGCCTCAACCCGGGCATGACCACAGCATATGTAGAATGCCAGCATTTTGCTGGGAGCATCGAGGTCGACTCATACCTTGCCTGTGAAAATAGCGGTTGATTTTCTCTGGGGTCAAATATGCTGTGTGTACAATGAATAATTGTATCAGTCTGAATCCTGTGTTGCGGGGGACATGCACTGTGCCTGCTAATATAGTATTCCATTCTCCCGGCATGCATGGGCGACCCAGATCCGCCTCCCATCTTGCACGTGAAGGAGTCAGATCCACTGCCATATGAAGGCACATCGCTTCTGCAAACCAGCGAATAAGATGACTACTGTCTCCCATGACATGTATATATTGGAACACTAGGCGCGTCTGTGGTTCCTGCGATATGTCCCCCCATTTACCATGCCGCATATGAGAGAAAGTGTCCTGCACTTATGCCCTCTTCTTGTTTTAAAACGCTGTAAGGGAAGAGTGTACCATCTTGGTATAAGTCACCTAACTTGTATATACCTAGGTCTGCTATGGATGTTGTCCCATCACATTGGGGCATTTCCTGATGCAGGATTGCTGGTGCGTATGATTTAATGGTTTTGGTGAGGAAAAGGGATCTGGGGAAGCAGCAAAAGCCACTTGTAGTAGCATTGGGAGGGACCTAGGTCTACCACCACGGGGGTGTAGATAGGATATCTGACCCAGCTGCAGTGTAGATGGGGTATCTGACCCAGCTGTGTCTGACAAGTTTAGCCCTACCATCGATCTTGCTACCCACTGTGACTGTGCGGCTAAATAGTAATGCTCTACGTGAGGTACCGCCAGTCCTCCCTGGTCAGTAGGCAGATATAATTCCGCGAGTGTCACTCTGCATCTTGACTTATCCCAGATTAGTTCACGGTGCATGCGTTCAATTGGTCGGAAAAAGGAGGGTGGTAAATATAATGGTAAATTGGTAAAGTAATAAAGGATTCTCTGGAGGACCACCATCTTGATAAGTGATACCCTGCCTACCACAGAGAGAGGGAGTGTCTTCCAGAATGTCATTTGTGCTGATAGGGAGTTGATACCCCTGTTCAGGTTGCCATCTAATAAATCCTGGTTTTCGTTAAATACCCTGATGCCCGATAGCGGAAAACGGTTGGCTGCTAGTCGACTGGCTTATCATACACCTTAAGCACCTGGCGTACGAGATGTAAACGGGAAAAGATGGGATTTCCCCCAGTTAACCTACAGCCCTGACAGACGTGCACATAGGGTGAGTGTACTGGATATGGTGTCTTGTATGCATCCGATATCTCGTATATAAAGAGCAGGTCATCTGCATATAGGGACATTGCATGTACTTCCCCTCCCAGTGGAATACTGACATTTTGGAAGACCTCACAGCCAGCTGCTCAGTTGCCAGTGTGAAGAGGAGGGGGGGAAAGGGGGAACCTTGTCTGGTGCACCTTCCCACCGCCACTGAATGTGATATCAATCTACTAGATCTGACCCTCAAGGTGGGGTTATTATATAATAACTTGACCAGCTTAATAAGACTGGGGCCTAAGCCGTATTGGGGCAGAATCTTAAAGAGAAAATACTACTCGATCGTATCAAATGCCTTGAGGCAAGGTCGAGCACCATGCATCCGGAGTTGGGCCAAACCTGAGGGGCATAGTGCATAACACGAAACAACCTGCGTAAATTAAAGGAGGTGGATCATTGTGGAAGAAAACCATTCTGGTCAGCGTGCATCATGTTAGGCACCGGTGTAGCCAAGCGCCCTGCGAGTATGCCAGATAGTATTTTGTAATCTACGTTGAGTAGCGCCAGTGGACGGTAAGCTCCAAGCTGGATTGGGTCTCTGCCAGGTTTTGGTAAGGTAACCAAAGTGGCTTAGCGCATAAAGTTCGGTAAGTATGACAGCTGCACTGCCTCGTCAAATACCATCTGCAGTGCAGGAGCTAAGTTGTCCTGATAAGCCTTATAGAACTCGTTTGGGAGACTGTCCAGTACTGATACTTTCCTCGAAGCTAGGATTGTAATCTCTCCTTATATTTCGGTGTGTGTATGATGGATGTGTCCAGCTTCAGGCGCTACTCTGGGGAAGCATCCTGAATGGGAGGCCATCTAAGAAGCTATTTTGTTCTAGATCAGACGCTTCCCTGGTTGCTTGGTACAGCAAGGTGAAATGTAGTACTAGTTCTTCATGTATTTCATGTTGAGTATATCTCATTACCCCAGTTGACGAATGTAACGTCGTGATGAATCTACATGACTGCTCTTGCCTGATCATCCAAGCAAGTAGGGTGCGTAAGTGGTCTGCTGTTGCATGTGTTTTGACTGAGTGCGCTGCATAATTCAGGTATCTCAGTCTTTCAATCAGTTCTGTATGCTTCAACCTCGCCTTTAATAGCCCTAGGGAGTGTGTAGGGTCCGTGGACACCTGCGTCTCCAGTGACAGCAACTCACACTCCACCCTTTGCAGCTCTTCCTTCACCCAGACCCAAACACCCCCCCCACAACATTACCTTAAATGCATCCCACTCTATCAAGGCTGATGAAGCTGTATCTGTATTGTGAGCAAATAGAGCTCAGTGGTCATGTAGACAGAAAATCGAAAGGAAGGGTCCTCCCGCATAGCAGGCTGTACGCGCCATGTAGTAACTGGGGGGTGTTGTGCATCCCAAGTCAGTGAGAAAAAGAGTTGATTATGATCAGACTGTGTGCGCCCTAAGTATTCAGCCTGTTGCATGTATGACAGTAAATGAAGGGTGCAGAAAATCCTATCTAAGTGGACATGAAGGGTATGTGCGGCCGAATAGAATTAATATACTCATGTATCAGGGTTGCGGTGTCTCCACACATCTGTTAGTCCCCAGCATCTCACCCAGGTCTCTGGCAGCGAGGCACCAGTGGATGCCACTGTACCGCGCAGCGGTGGGAATGAGAGGTCCAGAGTTGTTTCCAATATGCTGTTAAAATCCCCCCTATCACCCAGGGCACTTCACGCCACTTGGTCAGCACGAACGATAGTGAGTACCAAAAAGGTCCCTTAGTCTGTATGATACGCATATATAGTGCCCCAAAAAAGGTGTCTCTCATATATTTTACCTTAAAAAAAATACATATCTTCCCTCAGTGTCCATGACCACCTCTTGTACTAGGAGGGGGGTACCCAGACAGACCCAGATTAGCGCTCCACAGACAAACGCTGAATTGTTTGTGGCGAAGACCTGCCCCTACTATCTGTGTTGTAATTTATTTGTTTCTGGATGTGTCAAATGTGACTCTTGGAGTTGGCCAATCTGTGTGTTATGCCTCTTCAGGTTGGCGTACACTGCGTACCTATGAGATGAAGTGCGTAAGCCTAGGACGTTCCAGGTCATAATGCTTTGCATTGCCATGTAAAGGTTACGTTCAGTTGTTTAAGTTGTGAGTGGTGGGGTGAATGCCTGTAACTTTGTTTGAGAGTGATGTCCAGCATTAGTATAAAGTGGGTATAGTAGTCCCCGGGAGGACCTAATATTGAACTGAACACCAACATGGCTGCCTTAGAATACCAAAAGAGCGGGCCTCGCAACTGCAAGTGACTGCCTAAACTAAATCTGAAAGAAGATCAGAACAAAATATCCCCTAAATTGTGTGGGATCAGGAGCACGTAGCTTACAGAGCATCCATGTGTAACATAATCACATTATAGCTAGGAGAATAAATGCCCTCCGGGGTACCTGTGTTATGTGTGCGTGTGATGAGAGGCCCGAGCGTGCCATCATCTGAAGGGGAGGTCAGTCTCCTTTCTCCTCTCCCAAGTTCCCCACCTCCCCTCAAATTCCCCCAAGCCAGGCATCAGCATTCAAGTGTCATATAAGCTAGCTTGAAAAATATAACAGTGGAAAGCATATAGTTATATAAAGGATACAGCTTCTAAAAAATGAGTCCCTCTGACGTCTTTGGGTTGACATCTGGTTGACTCAAGGAGTTAGTGTCAGAGGTGCCAGCAATTGATGAGCCTTTGTCATCGGAAGACTGGGCTGCTACCACTTCTCTATCAGAACCTGGTCAAATCCAATATCCGCTCTGCTTCCCGAATAGCCTGCTGGCGCTCTATGATTTGTTCCAGGTGCGTACTGCAATCACTTTTGGCGTGCATGTTCTCTTTCATTGTCTGCACCGTTTCTGGGCGTTTTGTCGAACCTCCTTGTATGCATCCTCTGCCAATAGGTCTGGGCCCTGAGAATTTCCATGATATTTCCAGGCAATCCTAAGTATCGAAAAACCTTGTTTTTTCCACCAGTTACTATATGTAGTTTTGCGGGTAAGAGCAGTGAGTATTGGATATCAAGCTGCAGATGTTGTTGCTTTACAGCTTAGAAGGAGCTGAGTTGAAGCTGCACTCCAACAGTGTAGTCAGGAAAAAACATCACTTTAACCTCTTACAGCTTCCGGTCTTCCTGTAATATGGAATCTCTGTCCCAATAATGGAGTGTCTTAAACAGAAAAGGGCAGGGGTTGAATCCCAGGGCTGGTTTCCTGAGTGGTATACGATGCACCCTTTCAACTCGAGAAAAAGGGTAACAGAGATGTTTCTAGTAAGATCTCCTGCAACCATTCCTTGGTGAATCTCACAACATCTTGACCCTCCACGCCCTCCAGCAGTCCAATGAGGCGAACATTGTTACGCCTAGAGCGTCTCTCTGCATCCTCCATCCTCCATGCTGCTCTCTAAGTGGCGGAGCCTGCTTTCATATTCCCTCATCTGCTTCTCCATTATGTTTGTGCTTGGTTGTAATACAGATAGGGTTCAGTCAACAGTGGTAACGCGTTCTGACAAATTCTTACGATTGGCATGAAGTAGCGTAAAATTGACTGCTACACTGTCGATTTTAAATTTCAGGGAGATTCGAGATTTCTCTATAGCTTAATGAACCGGGTCAAATCTATCTCCATGTTGCGAGGTCTGTTGAGTCTGAGATTCTCGCTGGTCAGCATCCATCACTGAAGGGGACCTGGAAGAGGCTTTGGAATATGTCCCCTTAGCACGCCCATTTGGGAGTTCTGGAGATGATGATTGTTGTTACAGGAATATACACTTAAGACTGTAGAGTCTGCCTCGGCCTCATTACCCAACTATGGCCAGCTCACTGCCAGTAGCCACAAGGGAGGGCGAGGTGTCGCGAAAGAGGGGCCGATGGGTGATGCACCATGTATAGCTATGTCAGGTAGTGGCTGTCGCAGGTATCCCCAAAGATTAGACACTTTTAGCACTGCTGCTTGCTGAGGAATGTGCTAGTCATTGGACGTTATGACCAGGGTTCGCAACAAGGCATACCTGATCTCCCCCTTCCCTCTAGACACCTCGCTGTAATTATGGTATCAGGGGAGTGAGAGGGTAGGGACTTCCTCTTTCACTTTGATGCCGAGTGTACACTCCAAGTCTCCAGGGTGCTGCGACACTCACATTGCCATCCAAGCCCATCCACCTCTTCCCTTTCATTTCCAGTATACTGGCAGTTCAAGGCAGGCACATGCAAGTTGAGGCTGGGTGCTCCGCCCCAGTGTTGGGAGTCACCCCATGTGCTTGCCGCTGGTGGGGTATATCTAATCTGTGGACCTCAAGCGTGATCTGGTTCAAAGGGCAGTGACGTCCCCACAAGAGACAATGTCTCTGTCATCCGCAGCAGCGGCCGTCGGTCCCAGCGCCACTCCCCAAGGCACGTACCTTGTGCTCTTGCCTTGCCACGGCAACCAGTCATGTCTGCTCAGTTCCGTCCGATTGCAAGGGGCCCCCAACGTGCGGCTTCGCAGAGTTTTCACAGCTGGGTCACAGCCCCACACAGCCTCAGGAACTCAGGTGAGGGCCGACTGCCCTTGTTATGTGGTGGGGAGGGCCAACCTCTGGTGTGGCTGTATTGGTAGAGTAGGCAGCCTCTGGTTGCGTAGCAGCCTATGCGAGCCGAGTGCACCCAGATTCTGGTTGAGATCGTTGGCATGGGTGGACGCAGCTATCCCGGTCCCGACTGTTGTGCAATCCGGCACTTACTCTTGGTGGTCAGGCACCATGCGGGTCTTTGGGCGACTGACCCTGGGCTTTTAGAATTGCCGGATAATTTGGGCGTGTTACGGAGGTGTGCTAATGCACCTCCACTATCTTGCTCTGGCAAGTCGTTGATCATCTCTTTATCTCCAGATCAAGGCAACAGCTTTAGCCAGCTGAGAAAATGTATCTCCTCTACAGCTACTTGGATGGGCATCTGTCTTGAGATGAATGGGGGGGGGGGCGACATCATGGTGGTAGGTAACAAACCACAGTATTGGACATCGTCCGGATAACCATCCACCCTAGGTCTGTTTCCACAACCCAAGGCCATAAATAATCTGAGGGTTTGATTCAATGGCATGCTTATCATTTGAGCCTCACATCAGAAAGCTGACAGCTACAGCTTTGGTTTATTAGGAACATTTAATGGGCCTTTTCCTCTTCTACTCAGCAAACAATAGTGCATGCAATGATCACATCTGTTGCACAGCCTTCCTAAAAAGGTAACAGATCATACAGAATACATCACACTGTGTGTTACTTCACATTCCAAAGGGACTCTTTGTCAGCTCATCTGGCTCATCTTCATTGGTTGCTGATTAGTAAGTGCATTCAATTTAAAGACCTCTGCTTTGCATTTCAATCCTTTCATAATACAAGACCTCTTATTCTGGGGCATCTGATTAAAAAAGCCATAAGACCTTCTAATGGCTTCTAATGGCAAATTGGCCGCTACACATAGGATACACAGAGTTAGACAAGGAATCCAATTGCTTTTCTACATAGCCTATAAAGATCTGAAATTCACTTCCTTATCATGTGTGCTCTTCCCCCAGTGAAACCATTTCCATGAAGAACATGAAATCTTGGTTATTCTAACTTTCTGAGCATTTTTCTGAAGTTCTTTTAGTCCACCCTCACCACTAGGAAGTCTTTTATAGGCAGCCATGCCCTATACAAATTATAAAAACTAAACTAAACCTACAAAAGTAGTCTGTTTTTTTATTTTTTATTTTGGCAGTATGAATCTTACTTATTTGTTAAGTGTAAACACTTAACTTTAAATACCTCATCCTTTCCGGGCCTGGCATGCTGATGCTGATGCTGTTGCATAGTACATATTCAGTCTGCTGAGGTGCTACCTGTGGTCTCCTAAGTTGGCCACTGACATAAGGTTCCTATACCTCCCAAGGTGTAACCTAAGCTCACAGTGTATTGTGGGTACGGGAAACCCCATAAATTCTACACCCCAATATACACCTCTATAATACACCCGTGAGTATGTGGATCAAGACGGTGTTAAATCTCAATTTGATGAGGCAATGTGTCCCAAGCTATGGTATAAAAATAGCATATAAAAAATACAATGAGATAAGAAAAGACCAAATCAATAAGTGAGTTCTAAGGCGGAATTACAAAATTGAGTAAGATTTTTACAAAAATTAAAAAGGCGCAGTATAGAAATTGTAAGTACAGATGCATAGGTCTGATCCAAGGGGCTACCAACCTGCAAAAATCTATCACTATATATTTATCTGGGCCCATAAACACACTCGCTCATATAAGCTAGTCAACACCGCTGGGGGTCAATTTTTATAAGGGCTTTAAATGGATAATTTACCTATCATTTCTCTAATCTATCACTGATCCTAAAGCCCTCTCTTTAGTCAATTTATTTATTTAGTTGAATAGTAATTGATGATATGACATAGGTTCATTTACCTTTTTATCTTATTAAAATAACCGCAGACTCAGGATAGTTTTAAATGTTTATCTAATTATATCATATGAGCAAAACAAATTACAGTGTTAGCTCCATCTTTCCGAGGAAGTAAGATCGGTGTATCCAATTTAGTATTCTATTAAATGAGATTTCACATACCTCAGTAAAAAGAGGATAGAGAGAGAAGTACATTGACACAATACACAGAGATATATTTACCTAGGATGGTGTGAAAATCAGACCCCTCTGGCCAAGAGTTAAAGGGTCCCTTTGAAAGTTCAGGTGACAAGGACTTCAGGACAGGTTTCAGGACAGGATAGATTACCTCTTCTAGATTCGACGCCTGCGTCTCACCCCCCTCTGCCACTAACTTCCTCATTGATTCTTCCGCGATCTTCTTCAAATTCTATCACCTCCTCAAGTCTTCTGTGATCTTCTAATTATTTAGCTTTAAAATTCTAAGTCTGCTTCTTCAGTTATTTGATCAGCATTCGGACAGCATCTCGGCCTCTCAGCGTTTGTCTTGCTGCTACTGCAAACTAATCTAACTAACTACCCCAATTATACTTTCATGTACCACACCTAAATGCTTCAACTTTATGAAACTCTTATTTCTGATTGGACAGGCTGAGGGGATGATCATCACACCATGCTAAGCTTTAAATAATTTTTCTTTAGTTCATTGTTTTAAGTTTCCGCCCATTAATTTGTTCACCCGAGCTTTATTTCCCACCCATATTTGCAAACTTTATCAACAACAATGTATACATTTCACTGTTGAATATCCTTGGACGAGTTTCAAGACTTGACATCACTGTTTCTGGCTTGTCATCTTTGCGCCTGCATGAGGAACCACATGGGTGGTAGACTTTAGCATTGTTAAGAGGCCCAAATACAAACTAATAGAGAGATAAAAAAAGGTATTAATTTAAAAATAAAATGATTTCATATTATACCACCTATCTCTACTCTAATCCAATTTACTTTTAAAGACTCTTCATGCATTAGCATTTAGTATACAATTCGTTTTAGTTTCAGCAAAACCGATACTTAGCACGTGAGTTTCCAAGCGGCCATTTTAGGTGCATTTGCGCAGAAGCAGAAATTTCCCTCTAAGCGTAAAGACGTCATTCTGCGTAGATGCAGCTGACGCATGCGCAATACAGTTTCCCGCATTAGCAGCCATTTTAAGTCACACTCGGGTTACTTGTCAGTAAAACACATAGGCAAAGTTGCCCTTACTAAAAATATATGAAATGTGGTGCATATTAGTATCACAATATATTATTAATATTTCATTATGGGATTATATGAGAGGATTGCGTCCGAGCAAGTCTCTTTTATACGAGTCCTTGCTCCATCATTCCCCTCTCCGATGGCATTTATGCCATCATAAACTACTTATACCCAACCGGACACCAACTTTAGCATATCTCAATTCCCTTCCCTGTCTTTTCATTTTCCATTTCATCTTTATCTTTAATATTTTTCATCTTCTTGTACAATTCTTTCATTTCTTGAAGCTTAATTTGTTCGTATTTTCTCTTCTTTCCCTGTCAATTTACTTCATACCTTCTTCTCTTTCTACAACATTTGCACCATATCATTATTACTAAAGCTATCATTGTTATTCCAAGTATAGGTACTATTATTTGGGCTACAACTCCTTTACCTATATTAGCAAACCATGACCGTGTTGAGTTTAGGCTATTTGTTAATTTCTTCCATACATTATCAACTTCCAGTGGTTTCAAGTCTTCCTCCAATTTAGTAATATTTTAATGTACCCTCCAATTTCTACACTTTTATCAGGGATATAAGTGCAACAATGTCGCGCTTTCAGCATTTTACAGACTCTACCCTCTTTTGCCAATAATATATCAAGGGCTAGTCAATTTTACAAAACCATTGATCTAATCGCAACCATTTCTGTATTGCTCATTAGAAAACATCCCGCAGTATCAGCCGATAAGCGATCAACTACTGTGGATAGTTGACTACGTGAATTCAGAATTACTTTAGAAGTTAGCATTTCTGTGTGCTATGTGTCTGCCTGCCTGATGTGAATTGCATGTCTGGCTTTTGAATGACAGGGGCTGGTGAGGTGTGGGTGGCTCCAGGAGGGGCAGGGTGAGTCAACGCTAGGCTGAATGGGACATCTACATTTTGAGTAGTGGGAGGAGAAATCCCTGGTCCCTGAATAGAAGTGTGCCTGCCCTATTGAATGCTGGCTCCGCCCCCCTGTGGTGTGTCTAATGACGAGCCCCCACCTAACAATAAGGAAGAGGAGCCTGGTAAACAGAGTGCTCCACAACCAGTTGGAACTGGTTCCCCCAAGCCCTGCACTCTACAGAGGAAAATGTCCTATAAAGGAAGGGGCTGTGACCCCATAAAAATGTTGTGCTGTTCTCTTGACTTGCGGGGGCCTGCTGCTGCCGGGCTCCAGGAGGAACCACCACTAGGGACTGCCTCCCTGCTGGAGGGCCCTGTGAGCTGGCCTGCCTGGGCCCAGCCTTTGCCCCCTTCATCCTAAAGGACTCCCCTGAACGTTTGCCTCTAGCGCCCTGCGAGCGCTGTATTTTTATTACTTAAGAGCCCTTTGCTCAGGGCAGCAGAGAAGGAGCGTGTGTGCTCTGCAGCGCTGAGCTGTCCTTTAACCCGAGGGAATCCCGGTGTGGGGCTTCCCCCACATGACTGTGAAACCGAGCGGGAGCCCATCCCGCTGGTGGTGCTAATAATAGCGGGTGCCCACCCCACTTTTTGCCATCTGGGTGCCTTCACTGCAAGTGCCTTCATTTAGAACGGGAGCCTAACCCGTATTGCCGCCACAGCAGGAGAAAAGAAGTTGAAGCTAGGCCGCTACCAGGCAGCCCAGAAGTCAGGCATATTTGCCTGGTTGTGGGCGGGGCGCCCCTGCGAGAGGAGAGGGAGCGGACAAGAGCCTACCCCCAGGGCCGGACTGAGAGCAGAAAGCAGCCCTGGCCAATTTTGCCAGACCAGCCCCCGTCCGGCACGTAGCTAGTGAGCGCAGAGAGCGAGCCCGACCGCTAACAGAGGGATTTGGGGGGGTTCTCCCCCAAGAAAATTTTGGAAAACAACAGACCAAAATGGTGAATTTTACGGCACATTTTTCATTACATATTCAATTGCATCAACTTTCAAAGCAGAGTAAATAGTAGATGATGACCTTAAAGAGCACCAGGTTACAAAGTGGGGGAAAAAAAGTGGGGGAAAAAAAGTAGAGGAACTGTGGGCAGAGAATCAGAGGGCGGGAATAGCCCAAGGATTGGATCAGTGGGCAGAGCCAGAGGTGTGGCAAGAATGCGTAAACATCCCAACTTTTAATATTTGTTTGGCATTTTACTGCCCAGTTTAATCAACCAATGGATACACATGATTATTTAAGGTTATAATGAGTTATTGACATTAAAATACATTCACAAAGTGGGATATGCTTCTAATCACAGAATGTCCCAAATATGATAAAATGTGGAAGCACAAGCCATTTGTCGCCAAGCCATGGAGTTTCTGTCATCAGCACTTCTCCCTTTTTCCACAACAGCAGTTCAAACACGAATGGCAAAATATCCTAGTTTGCAAATGTTTTCTATATAATTATGGCTCTGCCTATTTACCTCATAATGCAAGATCTGCTGCATGATCTAACCATTTAAACTAATAAATTGTTTAAAGCTCAAACGTATCAAAAGTTAATAAGAAATGTGACTTGTGTTGCTGCAGAGTGGATGGCTTATTGCAAAGGTTGACTGGTCACCTTTCTCACTGCTGCATTTGTATGTTCCACTGGTACTAATGAGGCCAAATCTTTCCAGAGGCTGTTAGCATGTGTACAAATGTCAAAAATAATAAAATATCAGAACACATACTGCATTACGCTGCAGCCAAATCCTACATTGCTGATCTCTGATGAGTATCAGTAACTACTTCTGAAACAAGCCCAATGGAGGTACCTATGGGTGAGGCAGACAGCCTTCAAGGGCAGGGCAGGCCTTAGCACCGGTGGATCCCTGTGCATTAATGTTTGTTATTGCACCCCAATGACCACCTCTGCCATGGATTCTCCCACTACCACCCTTTAACAGTGTCCCTCAAGTCACCATAACCACACTCTCTCTCAGAAGCATTTAGAATAATCAAAGACTGGGGGAAAAAACATAATGTTCTAATGTATACCTTGCAGTTTATATGCAGCTCTTACATGACAGTTAATAGCTCACTGTTCTATGTTAGAATTTTAACTTATTAACTGCAAGTAACAATAGGGTCTCTCTGACAAAAGCAGTAGCCCACTGACCAATTTACATTATGTTCACTTTGTGATCTGCATGGTACATGTTCTTTGCAGCAGGCACATTAACCCTCTGAGCTACCTTTCCATGTGTCAAAACTTCCACTAGACAAAATTCCGATCTCTCTTGAGGAAGAACATTAAACACCAGAGTCATCATGATATTTTTATTGATGCCAAAAATTGCTTGAGGCCAGGAAGGAGGCATAATGCCTACACCCAAAGTCAGCACCCGGTGGGGTCACACCAATTGCACTGCCCTAGAGCTGGCCCTTCTCAAGAGTCCTGTGACCTCAGTGACAGAGTCACTGGTGTTCTAGGGTATGCTGCTTCATAGGCCTGCCTGCAAGACTGAGGTGAACTTTACTATGGATTGTGATGGACAAGCCTTAAAGGTTAAACTACACTTGCCACTGCTAGGGTCCACCTGCTGGTTCTAACAAACCAGGGCTTCTAAGGTCTTGCGAAGCCTTCTAAGGTCTAGTATAGGATTGTGCTCCCTCAGGAGAGTGGTCTGATGGACTGGTTATTAAGGCTGAACCTGGTTCCCCAGTTCTAAATTCAGCAGCTCTGGCCATAGTGCCACATCCTCTCAGCCACTGAACACCATACTGCCCCACTGAGAAAAACTCACACTGCCTTCAATTACAACCCAATTGTTGCTGGCCATAAACACCTGGATGCAGCTCTTTTTAAATGACGCACTAGACAACAAGAGCAATATGTGGCCTACAAAAAAAAGTAACAACATCCTAAAAAAGCAAACACCCATAGGGAATGCAAAATTAGCAAACCATGTGAAATGTAAGCAGGAACAACATGGTTTGCTTAGCGCTTTTACACTCACTATTCAGAAATCAGTGAGTGATTTTGCCTGAAAAATTGAGGACATGACTACAGGCCCTGAATGGACTCATTTTAATGTCCATGCTTATATCCTTACAAAATGTAAGCAGTATGGTAAAAAAAGACCACATCCCTGGATGCAGAGCCGCAGTACACATTTTGTTTTCCAATCCACACATTGCAGTACCTCCAGGATTGGTACAATAGTTGCAAGCCCAGGGAAAACAAAGACAAGAAAACAAAAATAGCACTTCACTGGCAAACTCTGTAAAAGTGACGCTAAAGTGTTTGGGTGTAAATAAAATCAATCTGGCCAGTTTGCTACCACTCTGCCTTACTTTATTTAGTTATTTTATCATATTTTTAACTTTTTATTCCTGATGCTGCATCTTGGAATTAAAATAACAGAAAAATACGACATTGCAAGCAAAAGTGTTTTGCTTTTTTGGATCCATTTCACAGGGGAGCAAATAAAAGAAAGGAGAGGAAAGAGACAGGGGACGCAAACCGCACCATGAACTAGACTGTCAATCAGCGCTGCACAGTCACCCAGTCCTGCGGCTTTCAGTGTCAGGCAGTAGGCGATAATCTTAAACTGCATTGCAGCTGCAGTGCCAGGCCTGAGCCTGAGGCCAGCCACCACCTCGCTCCCTGCTGCTAACATTCAAATTAAGCAACAACAAACAAAAGCCAGTGCGGTGCCACTGTGCTGCGGAACCGGGCTGGGGCCTAGAAGCCCCCTTGCCCCTTCCTTCCTGAGGCCCCTTTTGGTTTTAAAATTTCTGGCCAGCCCCAGCGCGTTCGAGAGTCGCGTCCCCGGCATCAGGCCCAGGGCAGGCCCGCTGCCCAGACACTACAGTGCCAGCACACCACCCATAAATCAACAGATTCCCAGTCCGGCCCTGAGCTTAGCCATATGTCCCACCCAGCAAATTTTGTCTTTTGAATGATTTTTATAAAAACAAATAACAACGAGCACTAGTCAATAAGAAAAATAGGAAAGAAATAAAGGCCTGCAACCTACATATATCCTCATGATGGATTATATAATGCCACATATATAACAAAATTGTACATAGCAGCCCACACCAGAGTGGGTGGAAGGGCAAAGATATTAGACTGTGAAAGAAAATAAAGAAAGATTCGGGAACTCAGACATGAGGGGTCTGCTTGCCCCAATCACAAATTGCTTTGAATGGATCTTTGCTCCATCGAACCACTAGTAACTACTAAATATTATCTAAAAAAATACTTATTTTTGCTTTTCTGGAAGAGTGTTCCAATATGAAAACAAGGAATTAAGTGGGCAAACCATAACAATTTTCAAGTTCTAAATAGAAATTGATGCTGCACTTTGGAATTAAAATGTCAGAAAAATACGACACTTCCCGCAAAAGTGTCTTTTTCTATTTTGGATCCATTTCACAGGGAAGCAAATCAAAGAAAGGAGCGCAAAGAGACTGAGAAGCAGCCCTGCCCCTGCCCTGCCCGTCCTGATCACAGCCCTAACCAGGCCTTTTGCTTTTAATTTAGAATTCGAATCCAGCCCAGCACCCAAGTCCAGGCAGTGCCCTGCCCCATGATGAATCCTGATTACATCAGCATGCAGGCCTGACACTCGCAGAATGCATTGCAACTTAAACGACTGGACCGGACGGTCCTGACTATCGCGCAATAAACAGAACACGCAGTGTCAGCGTAAAAGGCCATTTTATTAGACCAGAACTGCGAATCTGTACATAACAATAAATCAACAATAACAGTAACAGCAAACCCCCACTCACACTTCCCCCCCCATTCGTTTCAGTCGCTCCGCTTCATCACCAAGCCCTAGAGGCTCCAAACACCTTTCTCTTGCCCGTCAATCACCGTCTTCCAGCCCCCAGTCGTTGCAACATTCCATTCACGTTTCTATCCGTCCTATGCAAACTCCCCCCCCAAGGGATGGGTGTGCCTGCTCTTGACCCCCTTGTCCCTTCGAATCCTGCCAACCAGTGAACCCCCTGTAGGGCGGTTCACTGCCCCACCACCACAGGGCTGCCCGTCCGACACCGCGCCATTCACTCCCGTCGACACCAGATAGACTCGTTCCACAACTTGCTCACCACATCCTGCAACTCCATCATGTACCACGCATTGCCCAGCCGAGACAAGTGCACTCCGTCCTCCCTAAAAGCTAATTGCTCCTCCAGTCGAATCCCAGGATGTGCAATGACCTTAACGTCCCTGACCGCACAGTAGAGTCTCATCGCCCTATTAAGTTTCCTCCAGGCCTTCTCAATTGCTCCATGTTTCACAGCCCCTCTCCACACTTTTCTGGGGACCAGCTCCGTCCAGGAAATGCAGGCCCCGCCATCCTTGATTTCAAAACTTCCAAGTCCCTTTGCATGAGCTGCAGCAATGCCAAACCAGACAGTTGCACAAGGTCATTTTCCCCTAAATGAATGATCAGCAAATCCGGGCATCCCCTCTGTGGGACCATCTTCGCGAGCCAGGGCAGTAGTGCCCCCCATCGCATACCACTCTTTCCCCACCATTTCACCTTGTGCAATTGTCCCTTCAGTCCCAGGTTACGGCCGTAAACCTGCTGGTCCGCATATTTGGAAGCCCAGTGCATGAAGGAGTGCCCAACGATCCAAGTCACCCTCCTACCGCCCGGGCCACCCACGCAACCTACGAAGAAAAAGATGTTAGAACAGGCAACAAAACAGTGCAACAACCAACAAACAAAAAACACCTACCTGGGTCCGATCTACTTCCTCACATACCTCTCACAACAACGCGACTTCCAACGCCCAATCCTCCTAATCCTGTCCCAGGACCAACCCAGGCGGGCCGCCGCAGTCGCAGCCCCAATGCGAAAAAAATGAGTGCCGAAACCAGCCCCGTCTATCCCCAAAAGCCCCAAAGCCATACGCAACACCGCCAACAGCTGGCCAGCCGTCACTCTCGCACCAGACGCATGGCAAAAAATCTCACCACAGCGCTCCCCACCCGTCCCCAAGAATGACCTCCACTCCAGAACCGGGCAAACCGCCCCGCCAGACTCATTCAACCACACCCATTTGCCCCTGCCCATTTGATCCGTCTTCGAGCAACCCAGCCAAATACCCAATCGCCCCGCATCCATGCGCACTTCCTCAAACAACCTACCCGCCCCCCGCCTCGTGCCCAACAGCTCAGACACCCGGAAAGCCCCAAAAAAAATCCACACCATGCATAAACGAAAAAGGCCCACCTCAACCGGGTCATAACAGCATTCCGGCAACACCCCAACCAGCTGAACCAACAAGTCAAACGTCACTGCCTCTCGCAGCCGACCTCCCCCAGGCCCCCTCTCCTGACCCCACCCCCGCAACATGCGAGCCATAACCACATCCTTGGTTGGGTCAAAACCCAAGAACAAAACACAGTACAAAGAAATTCCTGCCAACTTCCCATAGATCGTAGCCGCAGTCAACCCCCGGTCCATGCAAGCCAACACGTAACCCCTCAGACCGTCCACCACAGCCGACTCCCCGCTCATGACACCATCCACTGTCCAGCCCATGAAAGTACTAAATTCAGACCATGCCAGACGATAAGTCCTCCTCGAGGTCGGAGCCAACAAACCCTCCACCAGACCAATCATCCTCATTCCCCCAAGGCCCAGATGCCGGCCGGCAGCTCGGTATTGCAGGCGTCCGCTCCCGGCGCCAGGTGTCTGAACCGCTGCCACTGCGAACGAGACAAAGCATCTGCAATGTCATTATTCGCCCCAGGGACATGCTTAGCCCGAAACACCACATTCAGCTGCAGGCACGCCAACATGAACCTACGCAACAGCACTCGCAGGTCCCTCGCCCTCTGATGATTGACCAGTTCCACCACCGTCATATTGTCGACGTGAAAGAGCACAGACCTATTCCGAAATTCCTCCCCCCACACCACCAGTGCCACCAGCAAAGGGAAAAACTCCAAAAAGGCAATGCTCCTGCCTTGCTTGATCCAGGAGGCCGGCCAGCTCTCCGCACACCACCTTCCATCCCAGAAAACACCAAACCCCGCTGACCCCGCTGCGTCAGAGTAAATTTGGCATTGCCAGACCGCTCTTTCTTCGTCAAAATCCAAGGACACCCCATTGAAATCCTGCAAGAAGGTAATCCATGTCCTCAAGTCCGTCCTCACCCCCAAGGAAATCCTCACTCTGTGATGCGGAAGCACTGCCCCCGACATGGCCATGCCGAGCCGCCTGCAGAACGTCCGCCCTGCCCGCACCACCCTGCACGCAAAGTTAAGGAATCCCAGAAGCTTCTGCACCGCCCACAAAGGGATCCGCTGTTCCCCCACAGCCCACTCCAGACATGCAAGAATCTCCTTCACCTTGGTCACAGGCAGGCGCGCCAACCACTGCACCGAGTCCAGTTCAAGGAATGTGAGGCAACAGCTGGGACCAGCCGTCTTCTTGGGCGCCAAAGGCACCCCAAACTGCAAGGCCAAAGCCTGAAACCGCGACAGGGCCCTGCCGCAATCCCCGGACTCCGACCTCCACAGGAAGAGGAAATCGTCCAAGTAGTGGGTGACTTCACGGCACCCACTGACCCGCACCATGACCCACTGCAAAAAAGTGCTGAAAAGCTCAAACAGAGCACAGGAGATGGCACACCCCATGGGGAAAACTTTGTCCACGTAGATGGCACCCCCAAACTGCATACCCAAAAGAGAAAAATCCGCCGGGTGAATAGGCATGAGACGGAAAGCCGACTTAATGTCACACTTCGCCAACTCCGCACCCGGCCCACAAGTCCTCACCAGGCGGACCGCATCGTCCACCGACGCATATAGCACTCTCGAGTCCTCTTCTGCAATGAAGTCATTCACCGATCGACCCTCCGGCCATGACAAATGGTGTATCATTCTGAACTCCCCCTCCTCCTTCTTCGGCACCACCCCAACGGAGAAATGATCAGGTCCGGCAATGGCCAGTCAGTAAACGGGCCAGCCACTCTCCCTTCCGCCACTTCCTTCTCCAACTTTGCAGCAACCACCCCCGGCAACTCATTCGCAGACCTCAAGTTCTCAGCCCAACGACGCTCCCTGGGACCCTGGTAGCCCACCCGAAAGCCCTCAGTGAAGCCCCAGAAGAGCCGCGCCGCGGCCTCGCGATCAGGATAGCACGTGAGCCACGGGGCCATCGCCTCCACCATAACCGGTGTAGGCGCCCTTCGGACCAGGCTGGCCCCGCCCCCTCATGCCCCTCCATTGCTCGGAGGGGGTGGTGAGCGTGAGGCACTGTGTAAGGGCGTGCTTGCCGCCGCACTTCGAGCACTCGTGTTTGAACTTACATGGGTACCTGGAGCAGTACCCCCGATTGTAGCTCCAACACGCCCCCGTGGAGTAACCCCCAGGCTTGGACTGCTGACCTGAAACAATGGTGCTGGGCACCGTTCCTTCCCCGCCCCGCCTTGGGCGGGACGCGGCGGAAAAGACCGATACAACACCGGCAAACCACTGGCAGTGTGGTTAGACGCCGTCGAGTGCGAAGGCGCCATCCACTGCATCCAAAGCTCCTGGTCTACCTCACCCCAACTCTTCTCTGGATCCGCGCTAATCCTGGCCCGAAACTCCTCGTCGTAGCTTAACCAAGCAAACCCCCCAAACTGCATCTGGGCCTTGCGAATGATGTCCATGTACTTAAACAGCGCAATCGCCCGGTCCAGATACTTCTGGCAATAAACACTGGCATAGATCAGGAAAGCCGACGTCCAATTCTCCATAGTCACCGGCACTCTAGGCCGCCTCGTCAGCTCCCACTCCTCCTCCTTAGAGCCCTCCTTGGCCTGAACCTCTCGATGAAGTAACTTAAAAACGTCCACAAACTCATGTTTCCAGATTTTTTCCCTCATTTTCTCCGACAAATGCGACCCAAGAGGCATCGCCAGCCCCATATAAGGCAGCTTCTTAGGCACCTTCACCCCCTTTTCCTCCTTGCCATCTCCTTTGTTCGTCTGCACCCCCAAAGTGACCGACTTACCATCCACCTTCTCACCATCCACAGGTGGACCGCCCGATGGCTTCTCCCCCTCCCGCACAGAACCGTCCCCCACACCCACCGACCGGCAGGTGCGTTTCCGGCCTTCCCCCTCCTCCCCCCCCGTGGAGCGTCATCCCAAGCTGCCCACCAGGCTCCCTCACCTGTGAGTGCAGGCGTCCGCTCCCGGGGCCTTCCTCTGGATTCCGTCCCTCGGACCGCCACTGATCCGGCCTTCTTCTTCGACCCAGTCTCGACCTGCAACACACCAAGGTCGTTGTCTCCCGCTGCGCCGCCTACGCCTTCCAGGTCATCCCGCACCTCCCCCTCTTCCAACTCCTCACTCTCAGCACCGTAATCCAGCTCAAGCACCGGTTCCAGATCCACACCCTCGCTGACCACCTCCTTCACCGCACGCTTCACACCTTTCTGCACACTCCCTCATCCATGCATTCCAGAAACGCCACGTGCCGAAGACGCCCGATCCCTCGGTGGAGGGACAGCCACCGCGGACTGCCCTACTGTTTCCGGCCTGCGTCTCGGAGCCGTGTTGCGCCCCGCAAGGCCCCCCCGGGCTCTGCCGACAACCGCCAACTTGGATCCCCTCCCGCCTCTCAGGTCGCTCGAACCTGAGAGGACCCCGGCACCATCGGGCCTCAAAGCCGTCCCGGCCGTCCCTACTCCAGCCGCACCCCCCAGAGGGGGGGCGGCCTGCTCTGCCTTCTTCGCCTTAGCCCTCCTGGCCTCTTCCTCCTGCCTCTCCGCCTCCTGTTCCTCCTCAGAGGTGGGGGTGGGCGGACCCTCAATCTCATGGCCCCAAACCGCACCCACCCTGGCACGCGTCGCCTCCGCCCACCTGACCTCCTGAATCTGCTCCAAAATCCTCTCCCCGCGGGACCTCTCCTCCCAAGAAACGGAACCCCAGATCTGAGGGGGAGGGGGCGGGCAGTAGCCAAAGAAATCACCCCCTTGGGGAAAGAAACCGACCTGCTGGAAACCTTGCACCCAACCAGGCCGACCAATGGGGACCAGAGTGGGGGACCCGCTCCGGCCCGACAAAACCCCGGGCGCCACTGGCCTCAAAACGGCCGGGGTGCCCGCCCTGAAACCCCTGGACAAGTCAATGGGGGTCTCCTCCACTAGCTCCCCCGCCTCCCGCAATGCAACCCCAGGCCCGTCCCCCTGAAAAGCATCACTGGCAAGGTGGCCGACAGGCCCATAGGCCCCACTTCCACCCGGGGGCCCAACCAGGACCAGAGCAGGCCCAGCAGGGGCACCCGCCTGCCCCTCCCCCTGCAAGGCGCCGGCCGGCACCGGCAGGGGCCCTTTGGGCGGAAGCGCGGAAGGCGGGGCCCTCACGGCCGATCCCGCGGCCCCAGGCAAAAACTCAAGCGGAGGGAAAGCCCGCGCGGAGGTGCTCCTGCGCTTCCCGCCCCTCGCCGGATCTTTGGGAACACCGCCCCCCCTCCTGGCCTCAGACCCCCCTCAGGGTCCAGCTCGTCCTCCTGGCAGGCGAACACCGCCGCTTTGACCCCGGCCGAGGCAGCACGTGTGCCCCTAGTGGCTCCCACCCACGCCTGTTCCATGACCCCCGGCCTAATAAGGTCATCCCGGCCGGCCCTCGCAAGCAGCAGCAAGGCCTCACTGACCTGCTCTGCAGACACACCAGACATCTTACCCAATCAAAAATGCCACAAAGCTAAAAGCAGAAACCCAGCTGCCGTGAAACAGCTCCGGAAGAAATCCAACCAAAATTAGCACTAGGCCTCACAGAAACTAGTCCTAACTATCCCCTTTTGAGCTCCCTCCCGATGGTGCCAGGCGCAGAAAAGAGGAAGTTCCCTTCCTCCCCCGTGCTTAAATACCCACCCCCTAACTCCTCCCCTTCCCCTACCTGGCCTATCCCCTGCGCGAAAGACCCCGGGGGAAGACTAGTCTGCGACTCTGCTTTCCCCGGGGCCCGGCAGACTCACCTGCAGACAGGGGGCCACGGGGCTAGAAATAATTACATTTTGTGCCTCGCTCTTTTTCTCTGTCGACCCGTCTCTGCCTCTGTGATCACAAGCTCGATCCCGGCCCCAATGCGCATGATCTTAAAATCCAGACCCCACCCTAAGGGGTGAACTACACCTCGGCTTGCCGGCCGTGAGCAGACGCGGGGGGGCGGGCAGAGGAGACATCTGCACGCTGTGAGCGCCATGGATTTGCCTGAGCAGCAGCAGGCGCATTTATTTATTAAATTATACATGGAATACTGCCAGCGTTAAGCACATTGGATTAATTATGCAGCAGATTTAGCTGCTACTAAACTAACTTGGGTTGGTTAAGGTCACAGACCATCACCAGGGCCAGGGTCCAATTCCAAACTGGCCCCACGGCACAAAAATGGCCCCCTGGCACAAAACCGGCCCCCACCCCATCCAGCCTACCGGGAGATTGCCCAGTGTCCGGACTTACCAGTCCGGCCCTGCCTACCCCGCGCTCCTGTGGACGAAAGAGGAGAGGAAGCAGACGGTAGCCTACCCTGCCCTCCTGTGGCCGAAAGAGGAGAGGAAGCGGGCGGGAGCCTACCCCGTGCTCCTGTGGCCGAAGGAGGAGAGGACACAGACGGGATCCTACCCCGCGCTCCTGTGGCCGAAAGAGCAGAGGAAGCTGACAGGAGCTACCCCGCGCTCCTCTGCTGATGAAGAGCCAGAGTGCCCCTCCCGTGTGGTTGGGAGGAGCCCCGCGAGCAGCCCAGGACATCCGGAGCCTTGCAGGCTCCTTGCAAAAGTCCCGGTCCCAGGAGAGGGACCGGGTGAAAACAGAGACCTGCCCAAGCCGCAGAGAGTGCGTTGATGCTACAGCAGAGAGCCCGGTGAGTGGTGCTCGGTCTCCCAGTGGTTGGGAGGGGGTGTCGGGGCACATTGCCAGTGCCTGCCCCTTGTGTCAGTGCTTGGTGGTTTTCTCCAGCTGCACCGCCGTAGCGGGCAGCTTCAATTGGGGCATAGTTTATTTTCAGAGTCCCACAGCGGGACTCCAACGGTCACAGTGCTTTGTGTCCATTGCTTTTGCTGTTTAGGCAGCCCGAGGGCCCGTGAGAGGTCCTCTGATTATGCCCTGACATTGCTGGTCAAAAGGGCATTTGAGCCCCATAGGAACGCCAGTTGGCCAGGGGGGTCAGTGGAGTGTCGGTAGGGCACATGGCCCTAATGTGAGGTCCAATGTGTTTATACCAGTGATACTTATGACCTCATGTGAGTTATGTTTATGAGGTTGGCGCATAATGTAGTTTGATGTCTAATGTTATTCTTGCGCAAGGTGATTGATGCCTAAAATGTTCCTGCCTACAGTGAATGCATACCTGGTTTATGCTTAGGAGATGTATGCGCCATGTCCTGGCCTGATGGTGTATGCCTAATGTGATTTCTATGTGTAATGTGATTTATGCATAAGGTTAGGCCTAATGTGGTGCCTAGGACATACTGCATTTATGTTTAGGATGTCTGGGTATACTGTGTTTATGCTGGTGAGGCCCATTGCATGATGTGTTTATGCTAATGAGGTTTGGACCTAGTGTGGGTATATGGCTGATATAATAATGCTTAGGTCATTATTGTGCCAGTAGTGACTGGTTGTGTTTTATATGTACTTACCTTTTCTGATGGGTCTGACCGTGGCACGATTGGCCCGGTCCTGTATAAAATCCCCTGTGAATATTGCATGTGCCAGTTGGCACAGTGTAAATGTGTGATTATGTTTCTAATGTGTTATGATAATACAAAGGCTATTTTTTATATAACCTTGTGTGGAGTTCCTTTCGTGGTGTGCCTAGTTTGTTGCTGCTGTGAGTGTGTGTTGCGCAAACTCTTTACACATTGCCTCTGGGATAAGCCTGACTGTTCGTGCCAAGCTACAAAGGGGGTGAGCAGGAGTTATCTTTGTCAGTAACTCCCTTGCCCTGACTAGAATGGTGGTTTTTGCCTGGCTTAGGCACTAGCCTTAGCCAACCAGAAATCCTATTTCTAACAGTTCCCCTTTTAGTCCCCAACCTCCAAGAATCACAAAGTTGTGTTCACATTCACTGGAACCAATAAATAAGTTGTTAAAGTCAGTTTTTAATCTATGGAGACTGATCTTTCCTTTCTTTTCGAAATCTAGAGACATCGCAGCATGAGTCTTGCCAAGTGTATAAATTCATTCCTTCTCAGCCCATGGTGTAATATGGCTTTTCTCTTCAGTGGCTTTCTTCTGAAAATCCAGTCTTCTTTCATCTATTACATTCAAAAATATATTTTCTTCTTCTTTTAAAGAGCAAGTTAAATTCTTCCTATGAGCTTCTGCTATAGCTTTTTCCTTTTGAGTTAGGAAAAATTCACCCATAAACTGTGCAGCTTGATAACTAAGTACTGGATTCATATTCTTCCGAATAGGAACCTCTGAAAATATCACATCTAAATTTGAATAATAATATTGCAACTTTCCTGTTCTATAAAACAGACTTGATGAAATGCCATATGTTAGTGGTAAATGGTGATATGTGACATCTTCTGCTACTGAAGCTGGTCATTTCATACATACATAAGAATCACTAATTTCCATAGTGTCTACATACTGAAACAATAACTTGGTGAAGACATTTAAAGCAGTGTTTTTATCTGTTACCATGTGATGTATTTCTGACTCATCGGATGCTTTTAATTCTACTCTATCTCTTTTTATATTAGCTAACTTTCCATTTGTGTCAGTACTATTTTTCTTTTCTATGCTCATCAAATAAGGTATTGCTATTGTTAAAAATAAGCATACTACAATCACTAATAAAATGCTACATATGCGTATTCTACAGCATTTCTTTAAACAATTTAGCTTCAGTCTTTCAGTAACTCTATTGTTAGCCATTTTAAGAACATTTCTTTTCTTTTTCTCACTTTAGTTTCATAATTTTATTTCTTTTTTCAATTCAAGGGGGTCTCACTTCTCCTTTGTAAATCTGTTCTGCTTTGTCACTTTCTTCATTTAGATCTAAATTATCAAGTTCTTCAAGAATCAAAGAGGTCCATTCAGGGCCTTTAAATTTATTGTTCAGTATTTTTAGTCTTTGACTTCTTCGCCTGGGTTTCTCATTTGACTGTCCTGACCGACTGGTGACTTCATTCACTTGTTATGGTTCTTCATTTATTGTCTTTAGGTGTTATTTTAATCTTTTGACACAACTAGGCCAATTATCACCTTTTCTAACTCTTTTACCCCTTGCACTGCACTTTCAATTTCCTCGTCTTCCTCAAGTATTCTTTTATTTTTGTTGAGTTGTGGCACAATTAGATTTTCTTTGACCTGAGTCCCTCTCTAACGGTCCTGCTTCATGGCTTATTATTGTGACATAATTTGCTTGAACATGTTCTGCTTCTTCTATCTGATTCTGTTGAGGTCTTACTTTAGCTTGTTCTTCTTCTTACTGAACGTGTTCTTCTTTTCCTAACTGGTCCTGCTCAGGTCTTATTGCACTTTGCTTGTTTGCAGCCTGAACGTGTTCTTCTACGCCTATCTGTCCCTCCCCAGATTTATGAATATTTTGGTTCACCTCTGTCTGAGTATATTTTCCTTAACTGATCCTGTTCAGGGTCTCCAACAATCTCAATTTCACTTTCCTGGGCTTGTTCTTCTACACTTGTCTGGTCCTCTCTAGTTTCTTGCTTGTCTAATCTTTCTCTAATTTTTGTATTGATATTCAGGCATGTCAACCACCGGTATCCAATCTTCCTGACTTGTGCTCGGTTGTTCTTGATCAGCTCCTTCAGAGTCTGTTATTCTATATTCCCCAGCTGCACAACCTTCAGCATCCCCAACTGCTGGTATCAGTTGTAGGTTCCCTTCCTCAGTAGCTGGTACCATTTTGGTATGACTGGCGTGTATCTAGTTAGGCAAACATGCACATTTCATTGCTGTTGTTGTAACCAGTATGACCTGTCTCGGTGTATCCCACCTGGGTGCTAGGCATGTCTCTACTGTGTGATTCTTTACCACCACCCAGTCTCCAGGATTGAGATCATGTGCTTGATCCCAGGGGTGGTCCTAGGCATGTGCAAGCTGTGCACCTGCACAAGTCCACCAAACCCCAGGGGCCACCATGCCAATATATACTCTTAATATAATAATCCTCCGAGGATGGATACATATTTGCATGAGCGGCCCCTGGCAGGGATTTGGCAGCCTCTGGCTCTGTTCCACTTCCAAACACCCTAACCCCCACCCCATCTTCACTGTTCTCTGCACACCACCCTGCCCAGACCCCCTCTTCCGGGGCCCCCTACCTACGCTACCTGCCCAGGGCCGCCATGAGCCTAGAGCCACCCCTGTTGATCCGGTTGCCTGGCAACTGCGTCTTCTCCAACCTGGTGAGAGACAGACACACTAGGTCAGCCAATCTTTTACAATAATCTAATATCAGTTCATCAGTTATACTTAACAGTTTGTGTCCTGGTATAAAGGCTAATCTCATTGTTCTTCCCATGAGTATTTCATGGGGACTCAACCCTGTGTTTCTGTCAGGATTGTTTCTGAGTCCCATCAGAACAAGAGGTAATGCATCTGACCAACTCAGTGATGTGGATGTGCACACCTTTGCCAATCTTGATTTTATTGTGCCATTCAATTGTTCTACCACCCCAGAAGCCTCTGGACAGTATGCACAATGCAGTTTTTGTTAAATTTTAAATGCTTCACAGATAAAATTATTTCATTATTAAAGTGAGATCCTCTATCTGATTCCACAGTGACTGGAAAACCGAAACATGGAATCAATTCCCTTAACAGTAATTTGGCAACTGTTATGCTGTCATTTCTTCTAGTAGGATATGCCTCCACCCATCATGAAAACAAACATACCACGACTAGAATGTACTTCAATCATTTACAATGTGGTAACTGAATAAAATCAATCTGCAATCTCACAAATACTCCTTCTGCCTTTCTAATTTTTCCCCAGGTAACCACTATTTTCCTGCCTGGGTTATTCTGTTGACAAATTAAACATCTCTGTAAAAGACACTCTGCGACAGTTCTAAACTTCGGATTATACCAATTTTGTCTAAAGAGTCTGATCATGGCATCTCTACCTATGTGTGTATCTCCATGGTACATTATGGCCATTTGTGAGAGCATGCACTCTGGCATGACCGATCTACAATCTGGAAAAATCCAGACACCATCTTCTGCTCCCCTTTGATACCCTGGTTTAACCAACCTTCCTTTTTACTCACTTCCACCTCATCCTGTAAATGTCTTACTTCTTTCCATGTCTATAATGCTGAGATTAGCATACGTTGGCATCTGATTCCACTTGTTTCAAGTTTCTTATTTACTGCCATTTTGTTTTTGGCACAGTACTGGGCAACTTGGTCAGCGTATCGTTTACCCGCAGCCACATAGCCATCTCCAGACTGATGTGCAGCACACTTGACCCCTGCACTTTATTTTGGCAATTGTATTGCTTCTAAAAACTCTTTCACACATTTTTCCATTTTTAATAGGGGTTCCTGAAGAAGTAATGAAATCCCTCTGCATCCAGAGTTGGCCAAAGTCATGCACAACCCCGTAACCATACTGGCTATCAGTGTAAATGGTTACTGTCCAATTTTTCCAAATTTAACATGCTTTAATTAAAGCTTTCAATTCGGCTATTTGTGCAGACTTGACTTCCTTCCCCCTCAGGCACCGTCATTGATCATCTTTAAAAGAACAACTGTTCTGCAAAAGAATTTGTGAAGTTACAGAATGTATCTTACTACTTTCTCCTGGAAATCCGGCGTCCCCACTATATTTTGCTCTGTTCATAAAATTTGGCATAGGGGCAGGTGGTAACTGACTCTGTTGACTTATTATTACCTCATTCTGTGTCTGTGGATTTAAATTTTGATTTGGGCCATTATTATTTTGAATATTTTTACACTTGTTTTTCCAATGCCCCAATTTTCCACACCCATGACAAGGAATTTTGTTCTTTGCTTCCTCTCTACTAATTTCCCTTTTGGCTTTCCCCCAATATTTTCATTCTGTCCATGTCCTTTTGCTTGATCATTAATCTGACTATTTAATTTAAGCTCTTGTTGTTCTGCTAATTTTACTTGTGCCCACATCACTTTCTCATCCAACTTTTTGCGTCTATTTTCAATGTCATCTCCGCAATATTTTGCATATTAAGTATTTAATCTATTGACTTTCCTTGCCAACATAACATATGTTGCTGAATCATCTGACAAATCTCAGGTCTCAGTCCTGAAACATACCGATACACAAAATGTCCCATACCTTCATCTCCAATATTCTCAAAACCACTATACTTCTTGAATACCTGTAACAGGCGTTCATAATAAGCATGCACAGTCTCATTTATTTCTTGAGTTGTTCTGTCTATTTTTACCCAATCTGTTTCTTTTGGAGGAATTTTCCATTTCAAGAAAGTGATCACCTGGTAATATGTCTCCATTACCTCCTATGAGGGTGCTCCTGTTTTCTCATCTCTTGGGTACTCATCATTAGGCAAATCAACTGTAATCTTGCATTCAGTCCATAAATCTGCAGGCACTACTATGTCAAATAGACCTTCCAAATCCTTCAATAAAACTTTTGAAACCTTCACAAACCTTTCAACCTGTCTATACCATTCAACTGACTTTTCTCTTAATTTCGGGAAGTCATTAGTAAATTACAAAATAACCTGTCCGGTCCATGGAACATGTACATACCCTCCTCCTAGAACCTCTCTCATTGGACACAATCTTTCTGTATTTTAAGTTTTCCTTAGTAAATATTCAGATGCGGTTCGATTTGCCTGTGCTTCCTCCATTTAATTTGCTCCACCTAGTTTTCCATCTGTCCAAATCTCCCCATTTCTGTAAAATTGTCATTAGTTCCTTAATCTGTAAAAAAAATTTCCGGACATATTCATATTTTCCAAATCTTTATCAGTAAAGTCTACTCTGTATGGTTTCTGTAATACTTTGATCTCCCTATTTCAATTTCCATTTCAGAAGCAAGCTCCGTCAATTTTTCATGAAACGTTTTAGCGTTTCTAGTTATGCTTCTACATACAAACAACAATTCCTCTTCACTGTAAGTGTTTAGTCTATCAGTTTTCACATTTCCAGCTATCATTTCTTCCAATTCTGCTTTTAATCTAAAAATGTCTAAAATCTTTGGCTGTTGATTCGGTTTGTCTATTCCCTGTGCCCAACCTTCTAATTCTTCTGGGGATACTATTGTGGTACATTTAGTTCCTGTAGAGGTTTCTAATCGTATTTCTTTTGAACAATTTGGTGTAACTCTTTTCGGGGTTTCAGTTATCTGTTGTGTTATTGGCAAATCCATTAAAGAGATTACTGATTCACATTCACTGAATTGATCCTCGATTGTTATGTTCTCTTTTCTAGGTTCTATTATAGGAATGGTCATAACTGGTGGTTTTGAACAACTTGCCTTATCTCCATACAATGGAACAACCGGACCTATAGTCACTGGTATAGGCATGGCAGGTTGTGTACTCAATTGGGTTATTTTCTGTATTAATTCCTCTCTATTTTTATTTACTGCTTCCCTTTACTTTTCCTGGAGTACCCTTCCATTTATTGAGTCATACACTACCTGAGGAACTAATGGGGTTTCTAAAGCGGGGACACTTACAGTAATTCTACTGGGTCCTTCATGATATAGTGGAGCATTCTTTGTTAGGATATCTTCCATAAACCCATCTTCTGATTCCCCACAACCTGTCATTGTTAAATGTTTAGTTTTTCCTGTACACTTGCCTCCCAACTGTTTCTCTAACATTAATTCAGGATACAGTCCTTCTGCAAACATTTCTTGTCTCAATTCTTTCATCTGATCTTCACATGATTCATGCATTATTTTAGGATAAAATCCTCTATAACTCCTAGTACTTCTAAATTTATCTAGCTCAAATGCCTCTGTTTCCCATTCTTCTAAAGCTTCATACTGTGTTAGTCCGGGTCTGGGCTCTAATTCATTCATTCTCATCCTTAAATTTTGAAGAATTCTCCGATTGAACGTACCATTTTCTGGAAAAGCTAATATTCTGTCACTTTTAGTATGTTCAATTCAATTTTCTAACCACACACAGGTATGATAACCTCTTTCCATTAACATAAATGTGGCAGGAGTCTTTGGTGGTGGGATAAGCATTCCCTCTCTAGTCTTAATGGGTTTATCTTTCTTGATAAAATTTTTGATTCTCTGCATAAGTGACAATTTTCTTTTCTCTACGTACATTTTAGAAGAAGATCCTCTTATATATTCTTCTCTTGCAAAACCGAAATATCTTCTATCTGGGTGATTCCCTATTAATGTTGGATTGTATTTCCACATACAAAGTCCACTGTCTAGTACTATTAGCTCTTTCATTTTGTTAACCAATTAGTCCTTTTGTTTACACTCCGGTTTCTCCAATACTGTTGGGACTTTTATTCTTTCATCCAATCAAGCCCAATTTACAAAATTCGCTTAGCCAATGCTAGCGCGGCTCTAGTGTGACGTCAGTGTCACTCCTCTCTACTGACCCCTCCTTTACAAACCTCTGTAAATTACACGTCTGCTGTCTCAACCAATCCCAGCATGGCACTCTGTGATGTCAGTGCGACAACTGACCCCTCTTTTACAATTCCCTGTCCTGTCACACACCTGCTGTCTCAACCAATCCCAGCACGGCACTCTGTGACGTTAGCGTAACTCCGGCAGCTGACCCTCCCTTCACAAGGTAATACGAAAAACGTATTTTCCTTTAACCTTTCACCAACATTTCCATTAATAACAACATAAAAACATTTGCTACTCTGTCTGTTTCATAAAATTCAAGAATGGTTGATTTCTTTTGCTACGAGTAAAACCTTCCGCTTACTCTTCATACACTGCGAGTAAACACTTACTGCTTACCCTTCACTCAAGCTTAGAAGATCCTGCTACTCCTTTGGTGTTACCCTTTCTAGGTGGTATAACACCAGAGTTTCACCAGTGAACTTTTTGCCATCAATCACTCCCACTTATTTCGAAATTTTAGTTACTATTTCCAAACAGACGAGTAACCTCACTGCAGTGTGGCTTCCGTTTACCACCTGCTATGCACTTCCCGGGAATTTCCAGACAACATGAAACAATATACAAACAGGTTTGTTAAAACATAAATCAATAACCAATAATCACCAAACTAATTAATAAAAACCATAACTCTGCTACCAGCAAACTGATCCAGGGGGCTACCAACCTGCGAAAATCTATCACTATATATTCATCTGGGCCCGTAAACACACTCACCCATATAGACTAGTCAACACCGCTGTGGGTTAATTTTTAAAAGGGCTTAAAATAGATCATTTATCTATCATTTCTCTAATCTATGACTGATCCTGAAGCCCTCTCTTTAGTCAATGGACCTATTTAGTTGAGTAGTAATTGATGATATGACATAGGTTCATTTACCTTTTTATCTTATTAAAATAACTACAGACTCAGGAAAGTTTTAAATGTTTATCTAATTATATCATATGAGCAAAACAAATTACAGTGTTAACTCCATCTTTCCGAAGAAGTAAGATCGGTTTAACCAATTTAGTATTCTATTAAATGATATTTCACAACCACAAGTTCCTCAGGAAAAAGAGGATAGAGAGAGAAGTACATTGACGCAATACATAGAGATATATTTACCTAGGATGGTGTGAAAATCAGACCCCTCTGGCCAAGAGTTAATGGGTCCCTTTGAAAGTTCAGGTGACAAGGACAGGATAGATTACCTCTTCTGGATTCAACGCCTGCGTCTCACCCCTCTCTGCCACAAACTTCCACCTCCATCTTCCGCGATCTTCTTCTAATTCTATCACCTCCTCGAGTCTTCCCTGATCTTCTTCTAATTATTTAGCTTTAAAATACTAAGTCTGCTTCTTCAGGTATTCGATCAGCATTTGAACAGCATCTCGGTCTCTCAGCGTTTGTACCCAATTATACTTTCCTAATGACATGTACCACTCCTAAATGTTTCAACTTTATGAAACTCCTATTTCTGATTGGACAAGCTGAGGGGATGATCATCACACCATGCTAAGTTTTAATAATTTTTCTTTAGTTCATTATTTTAAGTTCCTGCCCATTAATTTGTTCTCTCAAGCTTTACTTCCCACCCATATTTGCAAACTTTATCAACAACAATGTATACATTTCACAGTTGTCCATTGAATCTTCAGGATGTACAGCTGCTTCCCAGGACATGTACTGAGAACGTCCTTGGACGAGTTTCAAGCATTGACATCACAGTTTTTGGCTTGTCATCTTTGCGCCTGCGTGAGGAACCACATTGGTGGTAGACTTTAGCATTGTTTAGAGGCCCAAATACGAACTAATAGAGAGGTCAAAAGAAAAGGTATTAATTTCAAATTAAAATGATTTCACTGTATAACACCTACCTCTACTCTAATCCTATTTACTTATAAAGACTCTTCATGCATTAGTATTTAGTATACAACTCGTTTTAGTTTCAGCAAAGCCGATGCTTAGCACATGAGTTTCCAAACGGCCATTTTAGGTGCATTTGTGCAGAAGCAGAAATTTCCCTCAAAGCGTAAATACGTCATTCTGCATAGATGCAGCTGACGCATGCGCAATACAGATTCCTGTGTTAGCAGCCATTTTAAGTCACACTCAGGTTACTTGTTAGTAAACACATAGGGCCCGATTCACAGAACTAACTTAAGACAAAATCCTAAACTTACTACTTTTGCTATTCACAGAAGTTAGGATTTTGTCTTAAGTTTGTCTTAAAACAGACTTAAGACAGACTTAAGACAAAATCCTAACTTAAGTCTGTCTTAAGTCTGACTTAAGACAAACTTAAGGCAAAATCCTAACTTCTGTGAATAGCAAAAGTAGTAAGTTTAGGATTTTGTCTTAAGTTAGTTCTGTGAATCGGGCCCAGAGGCAAGCTTCCCCTTACTAAAAATGTATGAAATGTGGTGCATAATAGTATCACGATACATTACTAATATTTTGTTACGGTATTATATGAGAGGATTTATTCCGAGCAAGTCTCTTTTACACAAGTCCTTTCTCCATCAGGTACTTGCCATGTAGACTCTCAGTAATAGGGCGGTAAAGAAAAATAGACAAGATCAAGAATAAGTCTAAGGCTCCAATGAGCAGCAAAATCAATAGGAAATCGGACAGCTTCCCAAGTAGCA
Source organism: Lissotriton vulgaris (assembly GCF_964263255.1). Lineage (NCBI taxonomy): Eukaryota > Metazoa > Chordata > Amphibia > Caudata > Salamandridae > Lissotriton > Lissotriton vulgaris. The sequence continues at coordinate 290,372,053 of NC_141689.1, forward strand.
CCAGAAAGGTCTCTCTGGCTCACCCCCAAATGTAAGGGTTCATATAGGAAGTCTTCTCATATAACATATTAGTACATTGGAATGTTGGGAGCTCCATTGAAAACAATGGAGGGCTCTGGGCTTCTAATGGCTGGTAAAAGCACGGAGCTCCAACATTCCAATGTTTGTTCACAGCTGTTGCTGTGAACAAAGGCCTCATGGTGCCCGAGAGGATTTCAATCCCCTCGGGCTCCGTGAGACCTTTGTTTTACAAATTAGAACATTTTGCCCTCTAGTAATGCCTTACATCCCTCCTTCGTGGGCTCTATCGGCCAATAAAGGCCTTCTCCCTTGTTAAAGGCCCTCGCCTTCGACTCAGGCCTATAACGCTGGAGCGAGCCTTTAATGGCCGGCAGAACCCGATACGGCAGGCTCTAAGGCTATAACAGAAACTGCAGATTCATCATGGTGCGAGCAAAAGAATTACATTTCCACTAGATCAGAGCACAGAACTGAAAGGGTCATGTTACGTTACCACCTAAGCACTATCGCTCTACATGAATATTGATTCAGCCCCCTCTATGCCAATGTCATCATGAGATGGCAGAGCAAACTAGTTACAAAACAACAGGCAAACTATTATGAATGAATGTAATACAACAGGCAGGCAGAAGAAACCCTGAAGGTGGAAACATTACTGAGCCCATGCTAGAGAATCTTTTCAGGAACAGCAGCATTTGAAAATAAACAACCATGACTTGTATGAATAAGTGCAGCAGAAAAAATAAACAGTGAGATATCCATTTTGAAGAAGATGGCGTTCAGTTTTTGCTGAGGCCTAGTTAGCATAAGCCAAGAAAAGGCACTTTAACAGGTCATGGCAAAATTGCTTTAACGGCAATAACATCATACAAGTATAAACATGAAAATTTGAGTGTAGATCCATATTCTGCACGCTGTCAAAAATGCACAATTTTAGAAATGCACAAAAAACTTCAACAAATTCTCTCCTCTTATTATTCTATAATCACAAAAAAAACATTATAAACTATAATACAGTGTGCATCACTTTCTGCTTCTTTTGATTACTTTTTTCCAACATCTTCAGTTGATTACACTCTCAATCTCTGGTCCCTCTTCCAGTTCAGTTTCATATCTTTTCCTTCTAGACAATTTCTTTTTCTCTTCATGCCCACAATTTAAGAAATATTAATTCAGAAAATCTGAACAAGAGAAACATAACAATTGCAGAATTCAACACAATAATTACTGGGAATAGCATGGTCCTAAACATACCCCTGCCCAAGATATCATTCCACTCACCAACTTTACGAAAACTTCTGAATTTCACTTCATTCGAAGGCACACCAATAGACGGAATCATAGATCCTAAAACAACTAACACAATTAGATGTATTAGGATACTGCTGAGGCCTAGCAGAAAGCTATTTGATGTTTAGCTGTATTTTGAATTTGCTACATTTTTAAACTAAAGTTCACCATTTTAAATAGACTCTTACCTGACTTGGGCAGAGGCTTGTTCCGTGATTAGGCTGAGTGCCGAAAGTACTTCCTGGGGCATGCCCAGTGGGGCAGCCAATTAGCACAGCGGAGTAGGAGGCAGGCTGCGAACCGCCATTTCATGCCGGTTGCAGCACAGGAGCGGGCAGTCTAGGATACTGCTGCGGCCTCGCAGAAAACTATTTGATGTTTTTTCTGTGTTTTGAATTTGCTATGTTTTTGAACTAAAGTTCCCCATTTTAAATATACTCTTACCTGCCTTGGGCAAAGGCTGGCTACGTGATGCGACTGAGTGCCGAATGTACTTCCTGGGGCACGCCCAGTGGGGCTGGCCAATCAGCAAAGCGGGAGGAGGAGTAAGGCTGCGAACCGGCCATTTAATGCCGGTTGCAGTGTGGAAGCACAGCGTTTTGGCCCATAGGAATCAATGGCAATTACCAAATCGGTAAATACCGAATCCTACCGATTCGGTAAAAAATACCGAATTTTTAGCTACATCTCATTTACCGAATCTAGAATACCGAATCGGTAAAATTCGGTATTTTAGAGTTGGTAAATGAGGTTTACCTACATCGGGCCCCTAGTCATTAAACTAGACTTTGCTTTGGTACCTTTAATCTGTGTGTTGCTCTACAAACTCCCACTGAGCATGCCTCTCTTTCCTTAAACATTAGGTGAACAGATGGCCCATTTAACCATTAATTATGCAAAAACCTGGCTCATTGGCGATTTTAATTACTGGGCCTATGACATGATGGGGGGCCCACATTCCGCTGAAATAACTGATCTACTCAGTGGGCGGAATTGTACTCAGCATGTAACATCCCCTACATATATTAAGGGACATATCTTAGATCAAATTTGGACATTCAATCTTGCAATGTCCGATTTGACAGTGTTCCCATGCACCTGGTCCAACCATTTCTTAATAAACTTGTGATCTGCAATGCAATCACAGGTAAACCTTCAGCTAAAGTTGGTCTGAAGGCAAGGAAATGGAACAATGTCAACATTAATACATTTTGCAGCTCTCTGGCAGACACAGCTCCCATTAATCAGCCCTCTGGTGATTTCGATCATAGTGCAGAAAATATGACAGACTGGCTAACTGCAGCTAGTAACAAATATGGCCCTTTCAGGATAATTAGAGCAGCAAGGCACCATGAGGCACAGAGATGGTTCTCTGAAGAACTTAAAATCCAAAAACTGACCCTACGCCAATTAGAAAGAAGGTGGAGACGAAACTAATCTCCTGATAAAAAAGACACCTACCTAGCTCCACTAAAGGATTATAAGAAATTGATCCAAGTCATTAAGGCTAGCTACTTCTCTGCGAAGATTATGAATTCTACCAACAAATGAAAAGAAATTCTCAATTGTCCTAGAGTTATCCAACCCTGATAGAGTCACAATAAAACCAGTGCGATACCAGTCACTCTGCAACTCATTGAATGTCTTCTTCATTGACAAAATTGCTAAGAACAAAACCAGCATTGTCGCAAGTCCTGCATATGAGGTCCTGCCTATGGCCTTGAGGAACCCTAACTCCTTATATTAATTCCCAGTGATCAGCAGTGAAGCCTTCCTGGAACTCCTGGGCAGGGTTAAATCTGGTTCCCCCACCGATAGTTGTCCACCACACATTCTTAAGTAAGTGTTTACTGTAAACCCGGATCCTGCCCTCCGTCTTTTGAATGAATCACTGAAGCAGGGCCATGTTCCCAAAGCCTTTAAAAAAGCTGCCATAGTTCCCCTTCTGAAAAAAACCTGGGGCTAACCCTTTGGCCCTACTTAACTACCGTTCCATATATCTGCTCACTATCTTACTAAGATATTGGAATCCCATGTGACGAAATGCTTATGCTCATTCATCGAACAATCTCAGTTCCTTGACCCCGTCAAGCGGGATCTACGGAGACAGTCATTCTGACGGTATTGGACAAATTAAGAAAGGAAGCTGACATGTGGCCTAAATATTAAAGAATATGGCTGCTTGTGGCTGTGATGATGGCCAAGAGAAATTACTCACAATTGACCACTATATATTACATAGATCACAATGGATCACTTTATGTAAATGCATGCTAATAATTGTACAGTATCTGCTGTATGCCATTTTTATTGAGATCAAAAACAAAAATTAAAGAACTCAGGACTCCAAAATCAATCTTCAAGAGACCTTTTTTTTTAACAAAAAGCAGTAATAAATTGTATCCTCTTAAGGTCAGAGGTCAAAAATCTAACTTTAAAGAAACTATTTTTTTTGGTTCAAAAACTCTGTTTATTTGTCCTTAGTGGTATTTGGCACAATACTTTGCTATTTGGTCAGCATATTTCTTTTCCATTGTGACTATACTGTCAGTTGCCTCATGGGCCGTACACTTGACCATAGCAATTCCCCTAGGTTGTTGCATTGCTTCAGAAAAATCAAGAATATAGGAACCATTCATGATAGGAGTACTTGTAAATCTGCCCCTTTCTTCTTATTCAGCCTTTTGTCTTTTAAACTAGGAACAATGCCCTGAAGTCCACAACGGATTGCAGAACACAGCCTTCATCACAATGACAGTGTGATTACAAATGCTATTTTACCAGTGAAAACTAGAACTATCTGTTCAGCTCCTATGCACAATTTCCGAACATTAGGAGTCATTATTAGCAGAAATGAGCCATTTACCTCAGCATATTTATGTTTTGACCATCTACAGATCATTACAGGAACACATGTTACCTACCACACATTGTGAACTGGGTTGGAAGTTAATTTGCATAAACTGCATAGAGCATGCTTTTGCATCAACTTATTATTTTTTTCCCTGTAGGTGTATGTCACATATTTACAATTAATCTTACACATGAATGAATACCCTCTTGTAGAGCGCATTGCTACTCTCGAGCATCCCAGCGCTGTAAGACCAGAGGACATAGAAAGACACTATTGGAACAAGAATATCTTTAATCGCTTCCTGAAAGCTAGATGGTTGGATTCATGCCTGGTGTTGTCTGGAAGTTTGTTCCATCCTTTGGCTGCTTGTACAGAGAGCCGGCGGCCACCCATCCGAAACAACTTCACCCTAGGTACTACCAGCAAATTACGCTGGTTAGATCTTAAAGATCTCACCGATTGATGGCGACGGAACAAGGGATCAAGAATGGATGGGCCAGCACTATGGATGGACTTATGCGCCAAACATAAGGTTTTAAACATAATCCTTTCCTGAATGGGTAGCCAATGGAGCGATCGAATTGATGCCTTAGCCGAACATCGTTTGTGGACTTTCATGAGCAGCCGAGCTGCACAGTTCAGCACCGATTGCAGAATTTTTATGGTACCAACGGGGGCCCCCATGTAGACGGCATTTGCATAGTCCAGCCGCGACAGGATCAGCGACTGGACCAGCATTCGTCTAGCTTCAAATGGAAGGAGATCTATACCTTTTTTTAAGACTCTCAGCAATCCATAGCAAGTCGCGGCCACCTTCTTAGCCTGGTATTGAGTCCAACCCGATCCCTAGGCTTTTTATTTGGGTCTTAGGTACCGGAGGGGGTCCCAGACAATACGGCCACCAGGGGTCCAAGTTGATTGGGGCTTTATAGCCCAGAAGCATAATGTCCGTTTTGGCCCCATTTAGCTTTAAAAAAGAAGAGGTCATCCATTCCAGGACTTTGGTGAGACACGGAGTCAAATTATTGAGCAATTGAATGAGCAAGAAGCTAACGATTTAGGCATTTTGGAGACAGGGGCACCTGCCTGCTCACAAACAGTCCTGAAAAGCATATTCCTCTTTCTAGCTGTACTGTAGAATGCAGCACACATAGAAAGAGGAAGTAATTAGGAGAAATAAAGATATTTCTCCTTGTTACGCCTCCCCTGAACAGGCGTATCTTTGTGGGGCATTCCCATGACTACCACTTTTGGTAAATATGGGCATGCGTCAAACACCAAGGGAGGTACGTGGGATCCCTCACGCAAAGTCCATGGAACGCTTTCCCAGAACAGAGTAACGCAGCGATTTGCACTGCGTTTTGATACTACAGCTTTATGAAGCCACTAAGATGCTTGGCTTCATAAATTGCATTATGTGTCGCGCTTAAACCACGATGCTCAAATCCTCTCATAAATATGCCCCTGAATCTATCCTCTCTGACTGGGAACTGTATATATTTCCAAACCTGGACCTATGGGTATACCATGGTAACAGCACCTCTTCTATGGAAATTTGATTCAGAATGAGGGCTCTATGCTGATCTACAGCCTTCTTGTATTGGTTCCCTCTTGGTGGTGGACTCTGCGGTTTCAGCGCGATGGGGATTCTCCTTCGACTATTAAATGAGTTCCCACCTCTGTTTGTGTTCAGAAATAGCCCGTTTGACGGCAGGAATGGCCTCATTTTGATCAGGAGTTGGGCAAGAGCAGATAGAGTGTAGCCCATTGTAAACTGCAGTTGCCAGGGGGAAACATCCTTTACCATGAAACTTTTACAACGCGGTACCATTACCACACAGGTTTTACAACGAAAGTCGTTACAACAACTTTCGCTGGAGGGCGCTCTAGGATAGGGAATAGTTTAATTTACTATCCAACACCTTCTCTACTATCCACGGGGACTGTAGTTGGAATAGTAAATTAAACTATTCACTATCCAGCGCCCCCTAATGCAAGTCGTTGTAACGACTTGCGTTGTAAAACCTGCGCCGTAACGGTACGCGTTGTAAAAGCACGCGTTGTACCGTCATACATCCGTTGCCAGGTGACAGTCGGGACATAGGACTGTCTGAGCTGGAAATGTATTACCTCGAAGCACTGTTATATTATACAGTACTAAAGGTATTGGAGGCAATGAGCCAGATGTATGAAAAAAGCCTTTGGAGAATCTCAAAATGCTAATTTTACTGAATCGATATCACAAAATGCAATGTATAAAAATACCAATTTGGTAATAATCGAATACGCAAATACAGATTGCCAGTTTGCGATTCTCAAATAGCAAATGTGCAATTTAAAGAATTGTAAAATTGCGAATCTACTATGTCGATGCAGCATGATGACCTCACAACCAGGAAGTGAGGCATACCATGCTCACACACGTGTGTTTTTGGTGAGAGGAAGAGTCATACTGCAGGAGCACAGCACCAGGGAGCCTGTTTGGAGAGCCGAGCCAGTGGAATCTAACAACCAGTGCAGAGGAAGACAGTGGGAGGTAGCAATGCCCAAAAGAAAAATAAAATTCAGTGAGACGGAGTTAGAAGTCCTTATTGAAGAAGTGGTCATGCACCATGACAAACTGTTTGGAAATAAATCACTCCATGTCCCTGAGTGTCCCTGAGTGTGAGAAGAGGAAAATTTGGCTGGGCATCCAACAAAAAATCAATGCAGTGGGGGTAGTGGGGGGCACAGCGCTCAATGGAGGATCTTCACAAGCGCTGGGGTACGGGGCAAAGGAAAAGGTGGCTACAAGAGGAATGGCAGCCATCTCACTCGCTGGTTTGCAGACACACTATGACTCCACACAGCCATGGATCTGACCTCCCTACGTACGAAATGGGAGACGGTCTTAGGGCGCGCATGCATGGACGGATCTATGACAGAATTTCGACAGACAGAATTTCGACCTACACAAATATCGGCGTAATTATATCGATAGCAAAAATATCGACGCCCTATGTACAACATGGTAAGTACCAAAATATCGAAAATTTAATATCGATGTAAAAAATATCGTTGTTAAATATATCGATTTTTTTTAAATTTAAAATAACATAAAAAAACTGTAAATAATACATAATAATTACTTAAACATATTTAAATATATGTAATAATTGTTAAAAAAAAATAATAATACATATTTAATAAAAAAAAATGAATCATATATAATATATAATTACTTAACAATAATTACTATTCCCACTCCAGTGGGTGCAACAGTAGGGAAAACTGACCCTGAACACTAAAAATACCCCTTTACCCAAAAACCTAAAACTGACCCTGAACCCTAAAAATACCCCTTTACCCAAAAACCTAAAACTGACCCTGAACCCTAAAAATACCCCTTTACCCAAAAACTGAAAACTGACCCTGAACCCTAAAAATACCCCTTTACCCAAAAACTGAAAACTGACCCTGAACCCTAAAAATACCCCTTTACCCAAAAACTGAAAACTGACCCTGAACCCTAAAAATACCCCTTTACCCATAAACTGAAAACTGACCCTGAACCCTAAAAATACCCCTTTACCAAAGAACTGAAAACTGACCCTGAACCCTAAAAATACCCCTTTACCAAAGAACTGAAAACTGACCCTGAACCCAAAAAATACCCCTTTACCCAAAAACTGAAAACTGACCCTGAACCCTAAAAATACCCCTTTACCCAAAAACTGAAAACTGACCCTGAACCCTAAAAATACCCCTTTACCCAAAAACTGAAAACTGACCCTGAACCCTAAAAATTCCCCTTTACCCAAAAACTGAAAACTGACCCTGAACCCTAAAAATACCCCTTTACCCAAAAACTGAAAACTGACCCTGAACCCTAAAAATACCCCTTTACCCAAAAACTGAAAACTGACCCTGAACCCTAAAAATTCCCCTTTACCCAAAAACTGAAAACTGACCCTGAACCCTAAAAATACCCCTTTACCCAAAAACTGAAAACTGACCCTGAACCCTAAAAATACCCCTTTACCCAAAAACTGAAAACTGACCCTGAACCCTAAAAATACCCCTTTACCCAAAATTAATTAATATTACAAATACATTACTTCCCACCCTATTCCCCTATAAACCCACAACCCGCTCCAGTAGTAAAACATATAATTTAGTTAAAAATATACATAAATTATCAATTAATTAATCAATTAATCAATTAAAATAAATCATTGCCAATTAATATTTAATTGCAAAATAAATTAATAATTAAAAAATAATTATTTAATTACAAATAAATTACTTCCCACCCTATTCCCCTATAAACCCACAACCCGCTGTGGTAGTAAAACATAATTTAGTTAAAAATATACATAAATTATCAATTAATTAATCAATTAATCAATTTAAATAAATAATTGCCAATTATTATTTAATTGCAAAATAAATTAATCATTGAAAAATTAATTATTTAATTACAAATAAATTACTTCCCACCCTATTCCCCTATAAACCCACAACCCGCTGTGGTAGTAAAACATATTATTTACTCTTATATATTTTTAAATTATAAAAACATATTAAACACATATTATAACAATTAATTTAAATACTTAACTTATATTTCTAACACATATTAGTAAATCGAAATTACTTACATCGATATATATGCTATCGATATTAGTAATTTCGATATTACTTACCTTAGGGTCGATATTCTGGCCATCGATATTCTGGACATCGATATTCTGTCCCATCGATATTAGCAGCTCGATATTAGTGTAGGTCGAAATTAAAAACTCGATATTTTGACTGTTTACCTGCATGGACACAGAATGGTCCACGATACTAGCAAGTCCTGTACATGTTCAGCACAACAGCAGGTTTAAATGAATTCAATTTTACATAGTGCACAGAGCATATCTCACCCTAGAAAAAATAAACTGTTACTTTCACAGGAACTACTCAAATTGTCCCTGGTGCGCCTACTTAGATGCAGACATTACACACAAGCTATAGTTTTGTCATAAACTGCTACAATACTGGGAAGGAGTGACAAAACATTTGTCCGAATGTACTGCATGGCAAATCTCAAACTCATGGGAAGTATGCCTTTTGGGGTTATTTCCTAGAAATAAAGCGCACATAGCCACAAATCGATTCCTAGATTTGGGCCTGGTAGGGGCTAAGAGATTATAACAAAGCGCTGGCAATCTCAGGACCCTCCGACACTGTTGGCATGGACTCGCTCTGTTGTTTATTGGGCAAAAACCGAAGGTGTATCCCTTCTCAGAGAGGACACACTAGGTTTACGTAAGTTCCAACTCTCAGATAGCTGTAACTCAATTATCACAACACTCCAAACAAACCTACAGCGCGACTCAGGTATTCATGTCTCATGATTCAGGAAATGGGAAGTCAATTAAACTAGACGATAGGTGTCAATCTTTTCTTTGTTGGGGGGTGACTGTAACCTGTAACCAAGGCTCATATATAGGGAAATACTGTGCTTTCTTGTAAACGCTAAATAAAAGACATTGTACCTATGTACAATAACTGTCCTGGGAAAAAGGCCGGACGTTCGTTACACCTGAAGTTGACTGGTTTGTTAAGTTAGTAAATATATTGATCTTTCTATTTCTGCTGAAGATTGGCAAAATATGTATGCAATAATACTGTAGGGCATGGTAAATGCTACGGATTTCGCCGAGACGGCCCAGAGGGACGCCCGGAGTACTGACGGGAAGAGCGGTGCTCTAGCTACCTGAGCCGCAGCCAGGTGAGGCGCAGTTCTTACGTCCTACCAATAAGAAGGATGATTACTCTACAAAGACGTCCAGGTGACATCTTTTTGTTCATTTAACGATTTAAATACACTTGACTAATTCCTTTAGCCGCTATGCAGTAGCAAAGTCACGGTCCTGAAGAAAGCAGCGGACACTATCTGAGGTCCACCAACTGCAGAAAGATGTGGACCTTTTTCATCAATAGAGGCAGATCTTTGTTTGGAACTGCTATGATCCCGCACTGGTTTTTTAGATTTGGAAATATGAGAGACACCTAATAAAGTTATTTAGCTCTCTATTCTCCTATTTTTATATTCCTTCACCTATTTCACTCTTTTACCCACATTTTCACGCACTGCTTTTCAGTCACCTCTAGAAGGGTACACCACCCATACATTTAGTTACATTGGGTCATCCATGTTCATACTGTGCATTTACAACAAATGCAGGAGCTCTATCTTTGGTGAAAAGAGTCCCAAATGATGACAAGGGCGGAACCAAGAGATGACTGATGTGTACTTTTTCTCCTGAAGAAGTATCATGCACTGTTGTTATTGATCCTTTTCACTATGCTTTGACTAAAGATTAGGTCAGTGGTCAGACTTTCCTCCACACCCTACGTTTAGACCTACAGTTACTCAGTGTTTTGTGTGCTATGGATTTTGTACCTGTAAATATGAATATAGGATAATTTTCTGCAATGTATGATGTACTAGACCCTCCTGAGGCACACGTATTACGATGCTTTCTATGCATGGGTTAAACACTGGGGGATATTTACTGTCTTATTATATATTATTGTGAAAAAATAACAATAAACAGATCAAACAAAAAATGAGCGCTCAAAGGGACACCAAAACTCATAAGCTTGAACAACATGTTGGGCGCATCAAGGAAACGGAACATCGCATATCTGAGCTTGAGGACACAAATGCAGGGCGGAAAGAACAGTTGTTGGATATGGATCGGCTGCTGAAAGTAATAGCAGCAAAAAATGAGGATTTAGAATCGAGGTCGGGATGCAATAACATCCGGATACTAGGTGTGGTGGAATCCACTAACACTGGAAAGATGTTGAGCGCCTTCTTACAACTGTCTTCGAAAAAAGTGAATTCTCAGCGATGCTCATAGTGGAAAGGGCACGCTGATCACCTGCTGCCCGCATTCCGCCTGGCGCCCCGCCGAGGCCAATTATTTGATTTAATTTTAGGGTTTATATAGCGCGCAAATGCCCGGGGGCATCTTGGCACTGACACAGACAGGCGTTGTCAGGCCTGGAAGGAGGTAAATCTTAATTATCAGTGAGAGAACAGCAGGTTTTAATCATCGCCAGGCTTCTCAAATATCGGGACCGCAATACCACCTTAAGATTGGCAAGAGAGAAGTGAAAGATCTTATTTGAAGACTCAACAATCGCTATATATCCCGATTTTAACCTGGTGGTACAGGAGGCTCTCAAAAAATTCCTGCCTGTCAAAAAGAAACTACAACAGGTGAACATTACATATGCCATGCTGTATCCGGAGCTCCTCTCCATCACACAACAAGCGAAACAATGGACTATCTGAAAGCTATAACCAGACAATCTCTTCAAGCAAGAGCGTCTGGGAGACGCTTGCACTCGCCCTCGATGATGTCAGAGACAGATTAGCTGAAGAGAATGCAGCCAGAGATGAGCCAAACAACTGAAGATGCCAAATAGCATCTGGATATGATGCCTAGGTCAGAAAATGGGACCGGTGACCAAAATGAAACCTATAGAGGGAAAGAGGCACAGGACGATGTTTCAGCAGGGCACCTGCGGAAATGGAACACGTCAAAGTACAGCCACAGACAATTGGGACACCAGAACGAATCCTGGGCACCCTCAGATTATCGAGGTGGAACCGCTGTCCCTATTGTGACATCCTGGAAGGACATCCCTCAATCAAACTGGTTATCTTTGTTTGTATGTCTTCTTTTTTTCTGACCCACACCCTTTTCATCTTTTCTTTTTTTAGGTCGAGCAGAGTTTGCTAAAGACCTATTGTTGCCCGTATTTGGGAAAGTAGACACGAGAGGGGCACGAGCGCAGATTTCACCTCGTGGGCGCGCACGGCGCCGTGCCCATCTCGTGCCTCATATTCCCGTGCGCAAACACACACACAGCCACACTCATGCAGGCGCACATACACAGCCACATGCATACACACACTGCATACACACGCACACACACACTGCATACACACACGCACCCCCCTGTCACCGCCGCGCCTACACACACACACACTAGCACACCTACACACACACAGAGACCCCCACACACACACCAGCGCACCTACACACACGCACGCACGCACGCACGCATGCACACATACGGAGACCCCCCTCCCCCCGCCACCACCGCACACATACACACACACACCAGCGCATCCCCCTCCCCCCTACAACTAAGCCCCACTTACCGCCATTCGGGACTTCTGAAGCCGGGGCTCTCCCTCGGGCATGGGAGCCTTGCTCTCAGGCACTGTGTGGGCGCGTGCACGGGACTTCCAAAGACGGAAGTCCCGCCCAAAGGAACTGGCTCAAACGCGCATGCGCAGTGACCAGACGCTCCAGCCAAAGCAGCTCTGCGCCTCCTCGCACCTGGCCCATACGAAACTTGGGAGGCTACAATACCCTTTCCCAGTCTCCCCTGGCACCCTCTATATTCACCCGTTGGTTCTGCTGGAACTGTACCAGGGCCCTCAGGCCTCGCGAAAGTGCCGCGACTACATACGCTCTGAGCACACACTGGACCTGCAATGGCCCTGCAGACTGCGGCCCAGCTCAATCCAAGATCCACATTGTAAGCACAAATCCCCTCCGCCCTCTTTCCAATTACAGATGAAAAGAAGAGCAGCAGAAACAGGACCTAGCCCTTGGTACATATGAGGCCACGCAGTACAAAGGGACGGAACTCAGCCAACAAACCCACGCAAAAGCAAGCAACCAACAACACGCTATCATTATTGTGAAAACAGCAAACAGACAGCGCGAGCACCGCAACCTGCGGGGAAAGAAGTACGCCAAAACTAGCTTCCTTACCCCGCTGTGAATTAATTACCCGGATACCTGACGGGTGGGCAGCCACCACAATACTGCCCCCCCCGCCCCCCGTCCAGCGCCCTAGAAACAGCTCTGAACTTAACAAGAGAGACCCACAGCCAGGGCCGGACTGGCCGTAGGGCGCACCGGGCGTTTTCCTGGAATGTTCCACACCGCACTTTTATTTGTTCATTTCTTTTGTTTCTGCTGCATGGTGGTGGGCACGCCCAAGGGGTTACGTAAAAAAAGACCATGCCCTTCCAGAACCCTCACCATTGGAGCAGTCTTATGAGTAACAGCGACAGGGTTTCACGTTTTATCTGAAATGTCTCCTTAGAAAAAAAGCACATCTGTAGTGGACCAGAGGCGTGATACGCCCACTGCGGAGATGTTTGTGGTCACACCTCCAGGCTCCAAACCTTTAAAACACATGTGTGGGGGACTTTCAGCCACAGGTTCCAACGCAGGTAAAACATCTGAGCCGGTAGCCCCATCTACAGTGTGCAAGTAGCATGTTACAATGCGAGTCACTGCTCAAAGTTTCATCTTTCCTCAGTTGATAAAATAAGCACTACTGCGTTGATCGGTAGAACTGGTGGCTATACACTATTTACGAAGGTTAGGTAGGAAAGTGCGAAATCGGCGGCAGTGGCTCGCGCAGAATCAGTTTTTTAGGTGTATCTATATTATTTTGATATATTATGTTGAGTCAAAAAATCGAAAATAAACACTTTTTCCTATAAATGCATTTCTCGACCTACCAGCAAGCAAGCAGTTGTTTTCCAGTCTCTGTCACCGTGTTCATATAGGGCAGTTGTAACCTATGTAAAACCATTGATTTTATTTTTGTTTAAATGTAAATCATTCCATGTCAAGCCGTGTGCTTCCAGCCTGCAGGCGGCTGCACCGCTCTGCGACCAGACGTTTGAAGCCCATGTTTTGGGCCAAGCAGTACCCCGTCACATATAAACACAGCCACGTGTATTGGAAATAGATAAAACAACAGAATGCGTCTTGTGACCCTAGAACTGGATGTACAGACGATTCAAGGGCTTCCAAGGGGTTTATAATCCTGCAGTGCCTGTCTAAATCTAGCTGCTATGAAGTGCAAATGCGTCATTCATGCTGAAGTAACCAGGGCCTTCAACACATTGGACACTGCGCTGCCTCACACACACTGCGCTGCCTCACACACACTGCGCTCCCTCACACACACACACACTGCGCTGCCTCACACACACACTGCGCTGCATCACACACACACTGCGCTGCCTCACATACACACTGCCCTCTCTCACACACACTGCGCTGCCTCACACACACTGCGCTGCCTCATGCACACACTGCGCTGCCTCACACACACTGCACTGCCCTCCCTCACACACACTGTGCTGCCCTCCCTCACACACACCGCACTGCCTCTCACACACCGCACTGCCTCTCATACACACACACTGCGCTGCCTTACACACACGACGCTGCCTCACACACACACACTACGCTGCCTCACACACACTGCGCTGCCTCACACACACACACACTGCGCTGCCTCACACACACACACTGCGCTGCCTCACACACACACACACTGCACTGCCTCACACACACACACACACTGCGCTGCCTCACACACACACACTGCCTCGCACACACACACTGCGCTGCCTCACACACACACACTGCACTGCCTCACACACACTGCGCTGCCTCACACACAGGCACACAGCGCTGCCTCACAAACACAGTAAGGAGTCACACACTGCTGTGTGTCACTCACACTGTCCTATCACACACACTGCGCTGTTACACACACACTGCCCTGTGACACACATACTGCACTGCCTCACACACACACTGCGCTGCATCACGCACACACTGCCCTGCTACACATTGCACTGCCTCACACACACTGCGCTGCCTCACACACACTGCGCTGCCTCACACACACTGCGCTGCCTCACACACACTGCGCTGCCTCACACACACTGCGCTGTCTCACACACACTGCGCTGTCTCAACACACTGTGCTGCCTCACACACACTGCGCTGCCTCACACACACTGCACTGCCTCACACACACTGTGTTGCCCCACACACACACACACTGCGCAGCCTCACACACACTGCGCTGTCTCACACACTGCGCTGCCTCACACACACACACTACGTAGTCACACACTGCTGTGTGTCACTCACACTGTCCTATCACACCCACTGCACTGTTACACACAAACTGCACTGTTAGACACACACTGCCCTGCCTCTCACACACACTGTGCTGCATCACACACACTGCCCTGCTACACACTACACTGTGCTGCCTCACATACGCACTGCGCTGCCTCACACATGCACCGCCTCACACACTGCGCTGCCACACACACACTGCCTCACAAACACACTGTGCTGCCTCATACACACTGCACTGCCTCACACACACACTGCGCTGCCTTACACACACACACACACACATTGCGCTTCCTCAAACACACACACGCTGCCTCACACACACACACTGCGCTGCCTCACACACACGCTGCCTCACATACAAACACTGCCTCACACACACAATGCGCTGTCTCACACACACACACTGCGCTGCCTCACACACACACACACACACTGCGCTGCCTCACACCCACACACACTGCGCTGCCTCACACACTGTGCTGCCGCATAATTACCCAGCTCTCAATGCAACATACACTCCAAATACCACTCAGTGCCACATAATTATATGCTACACAATTACACTGCACTCAATGCAACATACACTCCAAACAATACGACTCAGTGCCACAAAATTACATACTACATAATTACACTGCACTCAATGCAACATACACTCTAAATACCACTCAGTGCCACATAATTACACGCCGCATAATTACACTGCACTCAATGCAACATACACTCCAAACAATACGACTCAGTGCCACAAAATTACACACAACACAATTACACTCTACTGAATATAACATACACTCCACACAATACCACTCAATGCCACATAATTACATGCTACATAATTACACTGCACTCAATGCAACATACACTCCAAATACCACTCGGTGCCACATAATTACACACCTCATAATTACACTGCACTCAATGCAACACACACTCCAAATACCACTCAGCGCCACATAATTACATGCCACAGAATTACACTGCACTCAATGCAACATACACTCCAAATACCACTCAGTGCCACATAATTACTCTACTGAATACAACATACACTCCCCATATTACCACTCAGTGCCACGTAATTACACCCTATATAATTACTCTTCTCAATGCAACGTAAATACACTCCACATAATACCACTCAGTGCCGTATAATTACACACCTCATACTTACACTACTCAATGCAACATAAAAACACTCTTATCTATCTATCGCACTTACTCTATCTATCGCCATCACTCTATCTAGCTATCACAGCATCACTCAGCACCACCACAGCATCACTCATGGGAAATACAACATCACTAGGCGCTACCACAGCATCAATGAACGTCACAGCATCACTCGTCGCCACCACAACATCACTCAGCGCCACCACAGCATCAATCTGTGCAACCATTCAATAACTGGTTCAAATATGTTCTCTCAATGTTTCAAGCTTTATTACAAATGTCACAAAAATATGTTAATATTTCACTTCTGTTCTTGGATTTTCGTCAAAATAAAATACAATTAACATAATCTTCACAATTTTTTTTTACAAAAGTTTAAGCTATTGCTATTATAAATTACAATAACTTTTATTTAATTATTAATTATTAAAAAATGTAAAAGCCATTGTTATTTGAAATATCAATACATCTAAGTCACGTAAATACAACATATATTGCATTACAAATGCTATAGGTGTCACATTTGCAAAAGTTAGAACTATTGGCATTGTAAATGACAAAGCTATTAAGTTTGCTATTTTCAAAACCAACACATAAATAAAAAATGTGTCATTTACAATACCAATAGCTCAAACTTTCCTAATGCGAGACCTATTGCATTGCAAATGCTTGTCTTTATTACTTTTCTGTCCACTGCAGCGTGAGAGAGCCTAGAATGCCACAAATTCTACAGACTCCACTGCAAGGTACTGGGGCCAGGCCGCGCTTCACGTGGAGGCCCTACTCTGTTTGCTCTCCCCTGGAAGCTGCTAAGAACCCCTTACGGGTGGCAGCACACCAGCAGGAGGGGACAGAGGCCTGAATTTTAAACATTTAAATCTGTGGCACAGTCAAAGAAGGTTGTGACTTTGTAGTTGTGATGTTTGTGGAGGGAAAGAGGGGAAAATGTACCACAGCAAGTTTGGGATGCTGTTGTGGGAGGGGGGTAGGGAAAATTATGCTGATAGTAGCAAAAGTCATAATAACGGTTCACAGTGCACAGAAAGCATACAGTTTGGTAGAATATAGGTGAAACCTCCACATTCACCTAATCAATGTGCATAGAAATGGCAAACCGTCTCGACCCGCCTAGCTATAATTTTATAACATAGAATGTCCGTGGTATGGGTAACCTGCACAAGAAAAGACATATCCTAGCTTATCTAGATAGGCATAATATACATTACGCCATGCTCCAGGAGACACACCTGGACTCCTCTGACCCGACTACGTTCGCATCCCGCAGGGCAGCACATCAGAACTTTGCCGCATATTCCACAGCATCCTGATAAAGAAAGGTGTCCCGTATGTGGCCTTGGTGTCCATGCAGGGCTCACAGGGTCGCTACTGCCTCATGTGGGGCAGGTTGCGTTGCACTCACTAACCATGGTAAGCTGCTATGGACCCAATAGCGATGACCCTGATTTTTTTTAATAAAATGGGGAAAAATCATTGACATAGGGTCTACTCATGTTATATGGGTAGGTGACCTTAACATAGCATTAGATCCTGGGATGGACAGATCACACCCCAGGCACATCACTACACTAATGCCCAACACCAGCTGAAAGACATAAACATAATCAAAGGAAACGCATTGATAGACACATGGTGCACCCTGCAACATCACACTAGCAGAGAGGGCACATGTCACTCCACAGTACACTCCTCATGGTCAAAAATAGACTACTGGTTGATCTCGAAGGGAGTGGGGTCTTGGCTGACACAAACGAGCCACTTAGCCCGCACATATTCCGACCACTCCCCAGTGGTAATGACACTAACCCCCCCCATGCGCGACAGTGCCATACCAGTCCCTGCGGCTGCAACTCACGCCCTTTTAGACACCCTGTTTAGATTAGAACTGCACAAGAAATCACAGACTTCGTCTAGTGAAACATGGACACAGTTCTCACGCTAGCTGCGGTATGGCAAGCTTTCAAAGTCACTATCCGAGGGGTGTGCATTGCAAAGGGAAGGGGCATGTTGAGAGATTTTCGCACCACGCTTAGGAAATTAGAAATTGACATCAGGCAGATGGAGACCCAATTGGGAAGTACTGCTAGTGAAAACTTACAGGGGAAAATCAGGGACAAAGTGACCGAATATCAGGCCACAGCAGAGAAGGAATGGCTCTTTCGAGGGAAATATCATCAGGCTCGAAGTTACGGAGAGGAAGAGAGACCATAAAAGGAACTTGCAGAATTAATCCGAATACAATGCTAGAGATAATGAAACCTGAAGGCAGGGCATGTAGAGATACGCCAGATATTATGAAAGCTTTTCATACATTTTATACTGCCTTGTATACTACACAGAGAACACACCCCATACCATTCGAACCATACTTTAAGGATACAGCACTGGCTTGGTTACTGGATGGTCAAAGAGAATTTCTCTCTGCTGAGCTCGAAGAAGAGGAGATCCGTGTTGCAATAATGCAACTATGCTCTGGTCGAGCCCCGTGCCCTGACGGCCTCACTGCAGAATTGTATGCGTCATATAACGAGAGCTTAGTTCCAATACTGAAGAAACTATATGTGGAGGCCCTAGAGCTGGGGGTCTTTCCAAGGATGCTACGGGAAGCACTTATAATTTCAATACCAAAGCCCGGAAAGCCAGAAGAGAAATGCAATTTATACAGGCCCTTATCGCTGATAAATTGTGATGCGAAAATTTTAGCAAAAGTGCTGGCAAACTGGATGAGCTTTCTCAAGAATGTGTTAGTCCTGCCTGACCGGTCGGGATTTGTACCTGGGCGATCGATGTCTCATAATCTCCGCACCTTCTTCGCCGTACTGCAGGATATGGATCCTTAGTTGGAGGCGATGACGGTGTTTTTAGATGCCACTAACGCATTTGACTCCCTTGAGTGGGACTATCGTGTGAGCTTGCTCCGCCGCATAGGCTTCCCGCTCCCCTTTTATCCTGGGTTCAGCTGTTATACAATCAACCGCAGCCCAAAATCTTAATTAATGGGGTGTGCTCCCCCCATTTCCAAATCACCAGGGAAACAAGGCAGGGCTGTGCGCTATCCCCTTTACTGTTTGTGCTGGCTGTGGAGGCTCTGGCAGCCACGCTCCTACCGCATAACAGGGAATAGGCGCTGCAGTATCCAACAAGACACGTTCTAGTGTCTCTTTACATGGACAACATAACGTTGCATGTGCGGAAACCCAATATCAGCCTCAATCCGATACTCAGAGAACTTAGAAATTTTGGAGTGCTCTCTGGAATAAACATCAATTGGGAAAATTCCCATATTTTCCCCCTCACCCAGGCTGTCAAACATTTTGCCCCTGATTACCCACTAAAATGGTGCGAAAACAGATGTTAAATATCTGATGATCATGATAACAAGAGACAAGACGGAGTTGATGCGCAATAACTATAGGCGAACGCTAGAAGTCCTGATGGAGTCTGTCATGAGATGGATATCTATGCTCCTATCACACTTTTCAGGGTACTGGATACGATTCCCACCATACATGCCACACTTAGCTTGGAGCAGGGATACATGTCCGACCACGGCATTCCTGGGCTCCATTAAGCAACTGAGGGTAGAGGATCTGATGACAGTTGATTGCATGAACATAGCCTGGCAGAAAATCGTTGAATGGTTACAAATACCCGTGCTATTCTCTCCCCTGCTGGGAACACAGCATCATTCAGACCTCCAGGTTACGCATGAGGTGGGCTGTCGACAAATACTTTGAAAAGTTGAGAAGTTGACATGGAAAGACCTGTATAAAAACTGAACTTTCAGCACCCTGGAGGTTTTTTTCTGAGGCTGTCAGCCCACCCCAATGGAATTGTTCTTATATGTACGGTTGCGCCAGGACCTCAAAACTGCTAACCCTGACTTTCCCGCTGAGCCTGCAACATTGGCTCCACTGCATGCCCTGTTATAAAGCCCTGCACCTACACATGCGGTCTCCATGCTCTACCGGGCCACCCAGACACACAGCCCCGCCCAGAGACAGAACTTGCGAACCTACTGGGATGTAATGTAATGTAATGTAATGTAATGTAATGTAATGTATAGATACTTGTTGAGTGCAACTGTCACCCAAAGGGTATCCTGGCGCTGAGACCATATCATTCCATCAGATAAAGTACACTACATTGCTCTTGGAAAAAGGTAAGTCTTAAGATCCCTCTTAAAAAAAGTCAGATCCTGCCTACTCCTCAGCGCCAGAGGTAAGGTGTTACATAACGTGGCGGCCGTAAAGCTGAAGGCACGACCGCCCATTCTCACTCTGTTAATCCTGGGGACCGTCACCAGGAACGCTGAGGAGGATCTCAAAGTTCTGGCAGCTTGATACCAGGAGAAAAGATTTTGGAGCGGCATAGGTCCCAGTCCGTGCAGAGCTCTGAAAACAAGGCATAAAGCCTTAAAGGCAATCCGCTGCTGGACAGGTAACCAGTGTAGATCAGCTAGTGCTGCAGATAATGATGCAGAGCGTGGGCGAGATAAAGCCAATTTGGCCGCCATATTTTGAATCCTCTGCATCTTAAGGATCAGAGTCTTAAGAGCTCCCAGAAGCAGTGCGTTGCAGTAGTCTAACCTACTGAAAATGGAACTACGCACCACTTCTGCTTTGGCTCCCAAGGGAAGTAACGGCATGATTTTTCGCAGGGCTCGAAGCAAGCCCATACAAATCGCCGCAGTCCTGTTAACAGAGGCGTCGAGCTGCAGACTAGGCTCAAACTGAACCCCTAAGTTACGAGCCGATTCTGCGGCAGTCACCGTGCCCAAGGTGGAAGTTGGCCAAAAGTCATCCGGCAGCGGGTGAGGGAGTCATTCTAGAGAGCAATGGAGGACCTCAGTTTTTGACCCATTAAATTGAAGCGAGTTAGCTCGCAGCCATTCTGCTGTTGCCGACATGCAACGGTGGAAGGTGTCCCTCGACACTGTCTCTTTACCCTCAAATGAAAAAATCAGTTGAGTGTCATCGGCGTAATTGATGACTGATATGCCGAATGACTTTATCAGACTTACTAGGGGTGGAAGATATAAATTAAAAAGGATCGACTGATCGCTGACCCCTGGGGGACACCCTGATTCACCTGCCGTGTGGCTGATCGAAATGGTGGTAACGCCACAGCTGGCTGTCCATGAGGATTAGGAACCCCCCATTGGTGATGACCAGTGGGCATATTGCTGGCAGCAGACTGAAAAGGTGTCATCAAGTAGTAGGTTGAGAATCATGCACTTCAAATACTTACATCGCTTATATTACACCAAGTTAGACTAAATCGATTCCAGCTCCGAGATAATGATTACTGTGATAGATGTAACAAAGCAGGAGCAGGATTCTTACATCTGCCATAGGAATGTGAACCTATTCAGGGATATTGGTGACAGGTTATGGTTCCCCCATTACGGACACCCCACTGACAACACTGCTAGGATACACAGCGGAGCTAGAAGCTTCAATTAGGAAATATGTATCGCTGATGCTATTACTAGTGAAGCACACAATAGCTTGCAAGTGGGGGAGGGGGAGAGCACCTAAATTTAAGGAATGGCTGCGCGACCTTATATACTGTCAAGATCAACTACTTACGTACGCAGAGCAAATGCCGAATACTTCCTGACAGCACAACTTATGGGATCCGCTGTGGACCTACCTGGCTGTGCACAATCTGACCTGGATATCTCTGGGAAGAACATGTAAGGGGAGTCATCATGTGCGGGGATGGCAGAGGGGGGGAGGGAAGGCGAGGTGTGAGCCATTGGGGAGAAGAAGTCCTAGAACACAAATATTGTAAAGAGTGACATGCACAAGAACATGAGATGATTGGGGGAAGAGGAATGATGGAAATCCGACCCTGTCTGTAATAATGTGGACACTCCTACGTTTCTTCAACTACAAAGGCAATGGACTGAGAACCTACCTACTGTATGCGAAAATAATAATGTACATGACTGCACTAAGCATCAGAAAGTTATAAATGGCTATCTGTGTTTATTTGTTTATTAAAGTTCTGTATTGAACCATGAAATTTAATAAAAAGAATATAAAAAAATATATATATATTTCAGAGATGGACAGCATAACACAGTTCAGTACAGCAGTGGTGGAAGGGCAGGGAGAAAGTGCAGACAACTTCAGGCACTTGACAGACGCTATCAGGGAACGATGAGTAACACTCCTGTCTCGACGTGCAGTGGCCATGCAAGTGGAAATGGCACATTGTAGCAGTGATGTGGCCAGGGTCTTATTCAGGTCACAAATACTGTTGAAAAGTTACAAACTGCTACTGTTGGTGGTGGCAATTTACTGGGGGATAGTGAGGAGGCATCAAGAGTAAGGAGCATCACAGTACCAGTTACTGGATGTAGAAGGCGCAGTTCTAGATATGCCTCTGCCTCAGAGGCCTCATCAAGGGAGGCAACAGAGCCCACAGCCCTGGCCACAGGAGTGTGTGGCAGCAAGAAATAGAATGGCCTTGAGCCTTGACAAACAATTTGGTGACATAACCTGTAGCATTCAGTTGTCTTGGCAGACAGTCAAGGACTGTGTACAAGTCATATTTTTGCATAATTATGTTCTCAATTATGATCCTTTACTTTGAATGTGTGAATGAACACAATCTGGATTCAGGGATGAATAAAACACATTAACAGTTGAACTTATGTAGTGCATTGTCTCATCGTTACTCAATTACTTATTTCGGCAAGTGTCTGTCGGTCATCGGCTGCCCTTGCACCGTCTATAGCTAGGCGAGGTTGACGTGGTTCATCCTCTTTATCAGGCTCTGAATCTGTCGGGTCCAAACAGTCTTTGTTTGTTGCAAGGTTGTGCAACATGGCAAGTGGCCACAATTTTACAACATATCTATGGCCTATACAGTGGGTGCACCTCCACTATTGTGTAGGCAGCGGAACTTACTCTTCAGTGGGCCGAAGGTCTGCTCTATCACATTGCATGTATACTTATGCACATCATTGTATTTCCTTTCACTTTGAGTAGCAGGATTCAGGTATGGGGTGAGTATGAAGGAGCGCACAGCATATGCGCTGTTACCTACAATGTAAAAGGCAATGGATTAGTCACTGTGCTATTTCACCATATCCAGAGAGTCTACCAGACTGTGTTACATGCATTTATCTAGCATGTATCCTTCACCAAATTCAACCCCAAGGATGCATGTGTATATACCACTGTGCCTGAACATAAAAGAATTGTGCGTACTGCCAGGGAATTTTGCCATTATGTCAGTTATTATGTGTGAGGCATTACATATGACCAGGATGCTCATTGAATGAAAGGATTTCCTGTTTCAGAACACATACTCAATACCTGAGGGGGTACACATATCTACATGTGTACCATCAATGCACCCAATTACATGGGGGAATTAGACTATCTGGTAGAAATCTAATTTGGTCTGCTGCAATTCCTGTGAAGTAGTGGGAAATCTAATGTAATGGTGTATCCTCTGGACCATTGCGCCCAAGAAGGCATTGAAAAAGTAAAAAAGTGCACTTTGGGGGACCACGCCTGCTGCTGCTATCATCCCCTATTAGCTTCCTGAAGCTAGAAGGTGCAGTGAACATAGGCCCTGTACATGTGTGGGAATGGCATTGGTTCTGTGAGCATGATGCTACAATAGTGGATAAAGTTCAGTCTAGGATGATTGTAGCGGACTCTACTCTATATTTGTCACAGGTGTCTCTGTCTGCTGAAACAATTTTAGGCGCACCCTAAAAATGTGTTCTTGTCTCCTCCTCCTTCTCTGTGCTGCTGCAAGAATCCTCATCTTCCTTGTTAAGACGTACATCGCTGCCATTGTGAAACATTCTGAGGCCCTCTGGGCCTCTTTATATAGTTTGCAAGTGGTTACCACCTGATTGAAATAGGTGGTAATTTGCATGTGCAAAATTGTACATTTTGGCTCAGTCACAATTTGCAAATGGTTCATACATTGGTCTGCATTTACCAATTTGTGAATTTGCAATTCGAGATTCGCAAAATTGGTATTCGCAACTAAGAATTCACATTTTTTCTGATTAGCAAGTTTGCGAATGCAGACCTTTTTATACATTGGGAAAGGCCATTTTGCATTCGCAAACAGACGATTTTTTACAAATCACACTGTTTGCGAACGCAAAATAGTGTCATACGTCTGGCCTTATGTCCCTATATGAGGGTATTACAACTAATACACAGACGTACAGCCACCTATATGTCTGTACATTGTACTGAACTGCTGGAAGAAAGCTTTGAAAATAACAGCAACTGATGCCAAGTGACCACTTTATGGGTCATACCACTGCCCAGTTGTCCATTGCTGTCCTGTGACATGTACCAAGATGTGTGAATATGGGTGCTCTTTAGTCAGGAAATACATAACTTGCATTCTCCAAAGGTTACAAGTATCAGGAGAGGGCAATCACATTTCTTGAATTCCAAGATACAGGTTCGCTGTGGGCTACCTTTGGAGAATATGACAGGCAGGCCACTGGCAGCTGGTGAGGCGAAGTTGAGAAGTGTCCCAGAGAAATAGAAAACATCACTTCCAGGGCAAGGTGGCAAGAACAAGAATAAACTGGGAACATCTTGGATGATGGAGACCATGAAGGATTTAAGCACTGTTTACAGTATTACACTCAGGTTGGCATCAGCAGTTGGTTGATTCTCTACTCTGAGGCAACTAGTTACAGCAGCGGCTGCCTTCAATAAAACAAATTGGGGCGCGAAAGCGCTACTCTCCATTAACTCAGAACTGGAGTTGGGGCTCGACTGCTGCAGCACTTCTCCCTTTCACCAGCAGGAAAAGGAAGGACTTCCTTCCTGCTTGTGGAACGGAAATCTAACCAATCTAGGAGCTACTTTCATGCTTTGAAAGCAGCTCCAGGATTGGGGGAGCAGGCTCACCCAGTGCTCATTTTGAGGCTGGGGGCCTATGCCAGCGAACCGTAGCCTGTTTTACAACTTTTGGACTGCTGGGTCTACAGTGCGCATGTTGAAAGGATGGCTGTAGACAACCGGCCAAACCGTCATGCGCACTGTAGACCAGTGCTCTCATCCTGCATTAGCAGGAATTGGCCACGCCCCCACCTTCGTGCTGTACAGAGCACGAGCTAGTGTGGTGGCAAATAAATAACATAGCATTGAAATTCCAATTTTTTATTCGTGTCTGCCTGCTGTGCTCACAGCAGGCAGGGCGACGCTCCTCTGCTCCTGAGGAGGAGACGCCCATTCACATTGTTTACTTTCCTCACATCTTCTTTCCTTTCTTCCTCTTCCTTTCCCCTTAGACAGTTTGGACAGTACAGGTTGTTCTCTCCTGTTGAGCATCGCTTTCTCGCCATCCAACTCTCCTTTCCTGTTGCAGAACCTGAAAGTCACTCTGGCATCCAATATAGCTCCCATTAAGGCGCACTCTCGTCTTCCGTTCCTGGTCTGTATCTGGTTCTTCCAGGGGATAGTTATAGTACTTTCACTTCCAGACAATTATAAGGCATCACTACTGGCATTTCCTCATGTTTCATTAATTTCTTGACCTTTAGTTAACAAGATTGACAGTGCCTTATTTTATAGGGTCGCAGGGATTCATCCATCAATCTGCCACAGTCTGAGTGGTTCTGTGCCATACGTCTGTAGCCATCACGTGCTGCAGAGGTCCTCTATCTGAGACGTGAATGAGTATTTTCTCCATCTCAATGGCTTCCCTTTGAAGAGCCTGGGCCTTGACTCACTGAAAGGGGAAGAAATGGGGTTAGCATTGGAGTCTGTGGTATGCGCAGTGCTGTAATCTTTACACCGCTGTGAGGTGGAAAATCTGTCCTCCTACTCCTATGTAACCGGGGCTGTTCCACCATCTGAGCTGAGGAGCATCTCCCCACCTGCTGCGAGTGCAGCAGGCACACAGGAATAAATAAAATGGCATTTCAATGCCATTTTACTTAAACACCGCAGTGCGATTGCAGTGGGCGGGGCTGAATCCTGCAATTGCAGGATTACATCTGCCCCTGCAATGCGCATTTCGGGTTGGCCGACTGGTTTGCTACTCCCAGCCCGACATGCACATTGTACAGGGCCCCTGCATTAAAATTAGCACTGGGTTAGCTTGCTCCCATCAATCCTGGAGCTCTCAGTATGAGAGCTGCTTCAGGATTGGTTATATTGGTGTCCATTGAGCAGGAAGGAAATCCTTCCCTTTTCAGCTGTGGACGCTGATCGGGGAGAGAGGTGTGTACCCGGTGGAGCAGTATATGGTGAGTTTGGCACCGTAGCTCCCCACCATATTTTTACAGTTGTAGACGGCACTGCAATGTAAGGGTTCATTTGGGGTTCCATTGATGCAGTTCCACTTTTATGGTTGTATATCACAGATGATTCAGCTGACTGGGAGAGGGTCAGAAATAATATAAAATTAAAAAATAAAAGACTTACCTGCCGCTCGCCTCCCGCTGACGGCCGCCTTGCTGTTCCTCTCTTCTGGCCGGAAGGGAATAGACCTTCAGGGCACAGGCTCCACGCCCAGTCCAGATGCTGCTCTCATTGCAAGAGAGCAGCACCAGGATTGATCTGAGAGGCCTTGTTTGCTGCTCAGACAGTGAATTGGAGCCTGTGGCTTTTCTCCAACCCAGCTATGTAATACAGCTGGTTTGGAGAAACAGTAAGTGCGCATGCGTATTTGGCCGACCAAATACACATGCACACTTATAAGTGCACACAGCTCCTCCACCCTATACTTATTGCAGGGCTCAGACCGGCAGCATAAAAAAAATTATAATAACATTGGGTTATAATTTATCATCCGCTGGTGCAGGCTGTGGGGCGACACTGCTCCGCCATTACAGAGGAGGCACCCCTGCATATACCTATGCACCCCCACACGGTGGGCGATCCATGTTTGGCATCTCTTATGGAGCGTAGATTCTTCTATTATAAATCCCTTTCAGTTATGGGAGATATTCCTCAGTTATTGTTCAATCTCATAACATGATATTCTGGGCACAGGTGACCACAGTGTGGCTTATTTAAGTTTTCTGTTACCCTACTGGGCCTTATGGCGAGCATAAAATGGTTGAAACAACTGTGTAGATTTTATGATTTGGCATTGCTATAAGCCAAGCGCAGATACTTATATCATTGTCATTGAAATAAAAAAATCACCATTAGAGGTTCAGTGGGTTTTGGAAGAATACAAGCTTCCCACTGTGGAATGTTCCACACTGAGATGGCTGCTCCGCTAACAGATGGCCGCCCGGACAGATGGCTCCACAAATGCTGTTGTGCCTTGGGGCATTCACCTGCCAGAACTGGCTCCCAACTTAAGACACGAGCACTGGGACAATAGTACCCAACCGAGGGTGCATTGTGTGGTGAAAATCTTGACACTGTACACTGCCCCTCATTTAATTGACATACTATTAAAATGCAGTGGGATGGCACCAGTAAGCTGTCTATCAGACACACCAGTTAATGTTTACCTGGAAGCTATGATGATGTTTAAAATCAAATCGTGTAATGGTAAATATATGAAAATCAGTACTGTATATATGTATAGGTGTCATGGTGGACATGCTGAGCGTTTAAAGGCACTAAATAAAGCACCTCTGTTTTCGCACCAAGATTGGGTTTCCGCTCTTCGTCATTCTTTGCCGACAGGAACGAGTTGGTGGCGCCGTGGCGTCTGGCGAGGATTCTTTCATATATATATATATATATATATATATATATATATGCACCAATCATTCCAGCCACTTCCGTTTTTTCGCGGCGAAGCAGGAACTCAGACCGACCACAGCGTTTTTTCAGGCAAGGTAAGTTTTTATTAGTTGTTCAACCCAGCCAGCAATGACGCGTTTCGGGCTTCAGGAGCCCTTGTTCACATTCAGCGTTCATTATGCATTTTTCACTTTTTGTGATGTGGTTAACAATGTACACACCCCTTCCCCGGTGATGGTTTGGGTCACATGATGCTGGACAAAAACAACAGCAACAACAGACTACATGTAGTTCTAGTAGTTCCCAACATGATTGCTGCATGAATGCCTTGAAAAAAATATATCAACAAATTTTAGCACTATTATTCTCAAGTGCAGTCTCATTATTTAAAACATTAATCAGTATAAATACTGATAATCATATGAATAAATAAATAAATAAAAGACATATTTTCGCTGGTTAAATCCATGATGTTATAATCACATCGAAATGTGTCCTCTGTAGAGCGGGATATTTATCACATTTTTTAGACTTCATTTTATCCTGTTGATCAACTTATTGACCCCAAAATTATATATATGTGCAAATACGCAACAGAAAGTGCTGTAGTGACTTTTTCTAGTGCAAAGGATTGTACATAAAGTGCAACAGGAATTGTGCAAAAAATACAACGAACAGTGAATAAATATAAAGTGCAATTTCATCTAAAGTTTCCCTTACAAACATGATAAATATATATATATATATATATATCCTTTAAAAGCAAAATCTCATTTCATACAATCTCAACAGTGTAAAGTTTTTACTCCAGCCGGATAAAAAAAAACGCTATTAAAAACTATGTAAAAGATTTGTAAAATTGCTTAAAATATATAATATCATCATTGTTTGTTAAAAGTATTTTTTTCCCTTAAGAGAGAGAGTTCCTGACATGGCATCTTTCATAGGTATTTCATTTTGCAAGTACAATAATCATCAGTATTCATAGTTGAATTAATGGCTATGTTAATATTTGTTAGAG
Organism: Lissotriton vulgaris; assembly: GCF_964263255.1. Taxonomy (NCBI): domain Eukaryota; kingdom Metazoa; phylum Chordata; class Amphibia; order Caudata; family Salamandridae; genus Lissotriton; species Lissotriton vulgaris. Next base: position 290,401,165 of record NC_141689.1, read on the forward strand.
CAAAGCACTTGGTCATAAATAAGTATGCATGTCCTCTGCATTATTCAATCCCCGTGGCCACATACTGTCTAGTTCAAGGATAAATTTTGTTTACAACTGTCGTAATTGTTTGTCACGGTTGCCACCTCTTTTGCTTGCTGGCACTGCCCCAATGACATAATAAGACAGACAGTTTAGATCCCTGTTATGACATTTGTTGAAGTGGCGTGCCCCTGGGTAAGCCGTGTCATGATGAAGGATGGCTCTTAGATGTTGTAGTATCCTGACATGTACCTGTAGCCTTGTGTTTCCCACATATCTAAGGACACAGGTACAGGTCAGGACATACACAGCGAACTCTGTTTTGCAATTAAAGCTGCCCTTAATTGCCACTGGAGACGCATCAAATGGGGTCATGTAAGATGTTTTACTACACCCAAATTTACATGCTCGACAAGCTGTGCATCGTTTGAAGCTCCTAGTTGGCTGCAACCAATTCACTGACTTTTTCGTTTCTGGGTAATTCTTGTCCAAATCATTGCCCATCGATCTGCCCCTTCTGAAAATTATAGTAGGAGAAGGCGACAGGCGTTCATGAAGAACTGTATCTGTTAATACAATGGGCCAGTGTTTCTGTATGATAGTTTTAATTTTGAGTTCCTGTCTTGAGTATGTAGTGATCAATCTCGGGCTATCTATAGAATCATTTTCATCTGTTTTCCCAGTGTTGTTGGTTTTTTCTCAAATAAACTGGATCGTGGACGATCCTGGGCTTTTACAATTGCATCATTTATGATTTGATCACTATATCCTCTCTTGATGAGTCTAGTCCGCATATCTTCCTGACAGGTTTTAAAGTTTTCATTATTGCTGCATATTCGTTTTAATCTTAGAATTTCCCCATAAGGTATATTGGCCAACAAGTGTCTGGGGTGTGAGCTGTTCGCATGGAGCGTAATGTTCCCTGCTGTGGGTTTTCTGAACATAGTACTTTCAAGTCTAGAATTTTCCACATGAAGCCTTACATCAAGAAAGTCAATTTGAGTTGGGTGAATTTGTGACGTGAACCTCAAATTAAAGTCATTAACATTGATGTCTTCAATGAATTTGACTGCTGATGCTAGATCCCCCGCCATATTAAAAAGACATCGTCAATATATCTGTAATATGTGGAGACATTCTCTTCCAGTTGTTGGCGGTGTGTGCGCCTGAGGACCTGCTCATCCCACCAGCCTACGTGTAAACACGCATAGCTGGGGGAAAAGCAGGGCCCCATGGCCACGCCTCTAAGTTGTTTATATAGAGTATTGTTGAATAGGAAGAAATTATTGTTAAGGCACCAGCTAATCAGTTCAATTATGACTTTATTATGGCCATAGAACTCTATCGGTCGTAATGAAAGGAAGTATTTCGCTGCTTCTAGTCCTTGCTTATGGTCAATACTTGTGTATAAGGATTCTATATCCAGTGTTATTAGATAAGAATCCTCTGTCCAACTCACATCATTCATCTTTGTCAGGAAATGTTCTGTATCTCTTATATAACTCGGTAGTGACTTAACTAGATCTTGCAGGAAGTGATCTATATACTGCCCAATATTCTCACCAGCGCTATTAATGGCAGAGATAATTGGTCTCTCCGGTACTGGTGTTACCCCTTTGTGGATCTTTGGGATCAGATACAAAATGGGCAACACCGGATGTTCCTTGTAGAGAAACTTGCTTTCATCATTGGATAGTAATCCTTCCCTTCTCCATTGCATCAATGATTTTTGTAAGGTTTCCCTTGCTCTTTCATATTCCTTGATGGAACTTTTTTGATAACATGTACCATCACTTAACTGTTTCTGTGCCTCCATTATATAGTCCTTTTTCGGCCATAAAACTAAATTACCGCCTTTATCAGACTTTTTTACGATCACCTCACAGTTATCTCCCAGTTTTTTGACTAACTTGTCATATGCTAGTTTCCTAAAAAATGTTCCTCGTTGTAGTTGTATATATCCTAAAAACTCCACTATAGATAGAGAAGTGGCTACAGCAGGGGGAACATTGGAGGCATCTTTATTCTTAAAAACACATGCAGTGGCAAATGCATTTCGGCGTCTTGCCTTCTTCAGCGCCAGGATTGTTTGTCCGGATGCGGGCGCTTATTCATGATTTAAATATCCTGCCCCATCCTGATTAGTGGTGAGCCGCTCCTACCCCAAGGTAAGTTCCATTAGCCTATACCTCCTGCAGGCCGCCTGGTGAATGGCGCCTAGAGGTCCCAGAATGCTTTATTCTTTGCTGGGTGGTATTGCCGGGGTAGATTGGCGCCATGATGATGTTTAACCCCCAAGTCTGTGTGTCCCCCGAACTCTGATGCCTCCTCGTGTCCCCAGACCGCATCAACTAACGAGCCACACAGGGATATATTCGGCGGGGGCAAGGATGGAGGTCCACCTCGCCCAGCGTGCAGTCAGTGACTTCAACACCACCCCATCTCCTCCCGGGCCTGGAGGTGGGCCTTGGTCATTCCAGTAACCTGGATACAAACAAAGTTCCGCCGAGGCAGAGACCAGCGAGTACAAGGCCAACTTGATGATGCGGGGGCCTCTTAAGTGCGACACTGGTGCTCGCGCTGCAATTATATCCAAAAAACTCCACCATAGATTGAAAAGAGGCCACAGCAGGGTAAACATTGGAGGCATCTTTATTCTTAAAAACACATGCAGTGGCGAATGCATTTCGGCGTCTTGCCTTCTTCAGCGCCAGGAGTGTTTGTCAGGATGCAGGCGCTTATTCAGGATTTAAATATCCTGCCCCATCCTGATTAGTGGTGAGCCGCTCCGCCCCCAAGGTAAGTTTCATTAGCCTATAACTCCTGCAGGCCGCCTGGTGCATGTCGCCTACAGGTCCCAGAATGCTTTGTTCTTTGCTGGTAGGTATTGCCGGAGTGGATTGGCTCCAGGATGTTGTTTAACCCCCAAGTCTGTGTGTCCCCCGAACTCTGATGCCTACTCGAGTCCCCAGACCACATCAACCCCTGAGCCACAGGGATACATTCGGCGGGGGCAAGGATGGAGGTCCACCTCGCCCAGCGTGCAGTCAGTGACTTCACCCCATCTCCTCCCGGGCCTGGAGGTGGGCCTTTGTCATTCTAAATATATAACCTCTACAAAGGGCTCTCTCAGTTGCATGTCCCTAAGGCATCCTGTTCGGTTTTGGTTTAATGGATGGTCCGGTCGCGGCTAAACTCTACTCACTATTGTTCTTTATAGAGCAAAACATCTGGCAAATGGTGCTGCTAAAACACATACCAAAGCCTTCTGCTGCTCCGTGCACGAGGTGTACCGTGCGCATGATATCAAATACTTGTGAAGGTACAAGCACTCGGCGTATCTAACAACGAATCAACACATGTAAGCGGTTTCAAACTAAAGGAAAAGTAGTCGGTGCCCTGCAAGGCTCTCCGGTCATAGGAACAGATAAGCCGGTGCCGGCTCGTGCCAGCAGTGCAGCGCAGCGCGCGCTCCCCTGATCTCCGCATTATCTGCCCCCTCGTATCTGTTTAAATAGTTTTATCTGGAAACTGGCACGAGAGTCACAGAACTGCGGGTCAGAGTCTGACGACCCTCTGGTCGTTTCGGAAATGACGGTGGCCTTCAGTTTCACCCTGGAGCGGTCGGTGGAGCGGGGACAAAGCAAACAGGGGGCTTTCTTCATGTCTGTAGAAAGAGGCGACCAGGAGGGCGGGCGTCCTGCGGTTGTGCAACGGGCTGCTCGGTTCAAAAAGCCTCTCCGGGCCAGGGGAGCCGATAAGCTTCACATCAGAACTCTGTGTGCCTCCAGAGCTGTTGGTTAACATTTTAAGTAAATAGCACCATTCCAGGGAAAGCTCAAATGCACTATAGCAGCTATTTGCACTGCAATTATGGACGTTTTACCCCATTCCAAATCACTTCTGCTTTTTAATTGTTTACCAATCTGATTTTTCTTGCAAGTCTTGGCGCTGAGTATATAACAATATAACAAACACTAGATTTTCCTCTGCACAGATCAGCAATGGAAATTCAGCTTTTGTGTTTCCTTATTTATTCAGTTTTTTTTTGTTGGAGCTAAGGACAGGGCCAGCTCTGTGGCAATGCAAAACAATGTGAACACAAATGGTTTCACTTTGCCCCTGTAGGCAGCCAAAATGCACCTATTACCAGAGGAGACAATTGTAAAAAGTCCCTTAGGGAAGCAAAAACCTTTGCACTTGCCCTGGCTAGGGCAAAAACAGTTGTGTGAACAAGACACAGGATTGTGTTGAAACGCGTAGCGTAATTTGGAAATAAAGATACATTTTCTTCAAACCTGCCTCTGAGTTCGTATTAGCTTTACCAGCAACTTGGAAATTGTGGATATTTGAAAACGGCATTGGGTTCGTCGCGTGAATACGCCACCTGATATATATATATATATATATATATATATATATATATATATATATATACATATATACTTATATATATATACATATTTATTTAAGTGTGGAGATTCAATATAATTGTTTCTGTGAAATTCTATACAAACTAGCTGGTAGAGATTGGAAATTGCACTTTATATACTAGCAAATTGAATTGATTTGGACTTAAATCATTTGAGATATTAATACATTAATTATTTTTGTATATAGACATGTATACATTTTTTATCAAGTTGTTTATAGGCTAAACTCCTCTTGGCCCAAAAAAACCAAAAACCAAGGAGAAGATGGGATGAGACGATTACAAACTTGTTGATTGGAGTGGAGTGGGGTGGATTGTATTAGATTGGCGTTGAGTAGAGTGGAGTGGGGAGTGGAGTGGGGTTGATTGGAGTGGCATGGATTGGGGTACATTGAAGGGGTAGACTGGAGTGGAGTGGAGTAGATTGGGGAATTGGAGTGGGGTTGATTCGGGTATGGTGCAGTGGGGTAGATTGTGGTGGAGTGGAGACTGGTAGATTGGAGTGGGGTAGATTGGAGTAGAGTGGAGTGAGATAGAGTGCAGTGGAGATTGAAGTGGATATATTGGAATGGGGTAGATTGTGGTAGATTGCAGTGGGGTAGATTGTGACAGATTGAAGTTAGGTAGATTAGAGTGGGGTAGATTGGAGTGTAGTGGAAAGTGGTCAATTGGGGCAGAGTGGAGTAGAATGGGGTGGATTTGGGGTAAAATGGAGTGAGGTGGATTGGGATAAATTAGAACAGAGTGGGGTAGATTGGAGTGGAATGGAGTGGGGTAGATTGGGGATTGGACAAGGGTAGATGGAGGTAGAGTGGTGTGATGTAGATTGTGGTGGAGTGGAGTAGGGTAGACTGTAGTAGATTGGAGTTGTGTAGACTGTAGTTAAGTGAAGTAGGGTAGATTGAAGTGGGGTAGATTGTAGTGAGATAGAGTGGAAATGGAGAGTGGAGATTGAAGAAGAGTGGGGTAGATTTGAGTGGGGTAGAGTGGAGTAGACAGTGGTGGGGTGGGGTAGATGGGAGTGGGTAGCTTGGAGTGAAGTGGGGTAGATTCGGGTGGAGCGGGTAGATTGGAGGGAATTAGGGTCAATTGGGGTAATGTGGAGTGAAGTGGGGTAGATTGGAGTGGAGAGGTACATTGGGGTGGATTGGGATAGATTAGAGTGGTTCAAATTGGAGTAGAGTGGTTAGCGTGAGTTAGGTTGAATGGAATAGGGTAGATTGGAGTGGAGTGGGGTAGTTTTTAGAAGATTGGTGTAGACTGGAGTGGAGTGGGGTAGATTAAAGTGAAGGTAGATTGGAGTGGAATAGATTGGGGTAGGTTAGATAAAGGTGGAGTGAATTGCAGTAGATTGGAGAGGAAGAGGGTAGAGTGGGGTAGATATGAGAGGATTGGGATAGATTGGAGTGGGGTGGGGTAAATTGGATTGAGGTAGGGTGGGAAAGATTAGAGTGGTGTAGATTGGGGGAGGACTGGAGTAAAGTGGGGTTTATTGGAGTGGAGTGGGGTATTTTAGAGTGGCGCAGATTGGGGTGGGGTGGAGTGTGGTAGATTGGGTTGGTTTGGAGTGTAGTAGAGTGAGATAGACTGGAGAGGGATAGATTGGAGTGTCGTGGGGTAGACTAGGTTAGGGTAGAGTGGGGTGGTGTAAATTGGAGTGGGTGGATTGGGTGGAGTAGGGTAGACTGGAGTGGAGTGGGTGGGAGTGGAAAAGATGGGAGTGGAGTGGGGTTGATGGCGATGGGTAGATTGGAGTTGGGTAGTTGGTTAGATTATCGTGGGGTAGATTGGACTGGAGTAGGGTAGATTGTGGGAGAGGGGAGTGGAGTGAGCAGTGGCGGGTGGTGACATTTGAAAGTGGTGAGGCGTAACATTTGTGGTGGAGCACAAACAACCTAAGGAGGGTTTGAGGTGAGCGGGTGAGGGTTCTCCCCCTGAGAAAACTTTGAAAAATGAGTGGGAATATGTTGCATTTTCAAGCAATATGTATGCACGAACCTAATCAAAAAGCAGTGGAGCATTACCTGTTTGGAAAATAACAAAAGAAATTCAAACGAAGCATTGATTCATGTGGTTTTATATTTGGTCTGAATTTTAATCTAGCCAATTAAACTACACTACAATCCTTTTATTCCACCTCCATTTTCAGACTCTTCAATGTTGCAATAAAAGAATTTCAACTTTTTGTTTTATATAATTAAGATTTTACTATTGTGATTTTTCTTGAAAAAATGCTATGTTTGATGCGTGCTTGATTCAATGGAATTTAAACAAAAATATGATATATTTAGCTGATACCCTAATCCAGATGTTATTTACTACTCTTGGCAGCAATGTTATGATATTATATTGAATAATTGTCTTTCATACAATGATATACACTGCACAAGCATCTTTTCTAAACATTTATAAATATTGTTAAGATTATAAGATTGCTATTAAAATCTGTATAAGGGAGGATTATTTAGGAACACATGGTTCTCCACAACGACTTTTTATTTTGAATGTTTATATTGTTTACTTCTTGTTTTCTGTTTTATGTCTTTTTAATCATGTACATATTATGAAATTGTAATCATTGTATAAATTGTATGTATCGTGGGAATGCTAAATTATGCACTTTTATGGCCTAATCGGCCAACATAAAGTTTTTACAATACAATACAATAAATAGCAATATGTATGTTATTATGTGGCACTGAGTGGTATTTGGAGTGTATGTTGCATGGAGTGCTGTGTAATTATGTGGCGTGTAATTCTGTGGCACTGAGTGGGATTTGGAGTGTATGTTGCATTCAGTGCAGTGTAATTATGTGGCGTGTAATTATCTGGCACTGAGTGGTATTTGGAGTGTATGTTGCATTGAGTGCTGTGTAATTATGTTGCATATAATTATGTGGCACTGATTGGTATTATGGGGAGGTTATGTTGTATTCAGTAGACTGTAATTGTGTGGCGTGTAATTATGTGGCACTGAGTGGTATTATTTGGAGTGTATGTTGCATTGAATGCAATGTAATTATGTGGAATGTAATTATGTGGCACTGAGTGGTATTTGGATTTTATGTTGCATTGAGTGCAGTGTAATTATGTGAAGTGTAATTATGTGGCACTGAGTGGTATTTGGAGTGTATGTTGCATTGAGTGCAGCGTAATTATGTGGCGTGTAATTATGTAGCACTGAGTGTTATTTGGAGTGTATGTGGCATTGAGTGCAGTGTAATTATGTGGCGTGTAATTATGTGGCACTGAGTGGGATTTGGAATGTATGTTGCATTGAGTGCTGTGTAATTATGTGGCGTGTAATTATGTGGCTTGTAATTATGTGGCACTGAGTGGTATTTGGAGTGTATGTTGCATTGAGTGCATTGTAATTATGTAGCATATAATTATGTGTCACTGAGTGGTATTGTGTCGAGTATGTGTTGCATTCAGTAGAGTGTAATTATGTGGTGTGTAATTATCTGACACTGAGTGGTATTTGGAGTGTATGTTGCATTGAGTGCAGTGTAATTATGTTGCATATAATTATGTGGCGCTGAGTGGTATTATGGGGAGGTTATGTTTTATTCAGTAGAGTGTAATTGTGTTGCGTGTAATGATGTGGCACTGAGTCATATTATTTGTAGTGTATGTTGCATTGAATGCAGTGTAATTATGTGGCGTGTATTATGTGGCACTGAGTGGTATTTGGAGTGTATGTTGCATTGCGTGCAGTGTAATTATGTGGCATGTAATGATGTGGCACTGAGTGGTATTTGGAGTGTATGTTGCATTGAGTGCAGTGTAATTATGTGGCGTGTAATTATGTGGTGCTGAGTGGTATTTGGAGTGTATGTTGCATGGAGTGCTGTGTAATTATGTGGCACTGAGTGGGATTTGGAGTGTATGTTGCATTGAGTGCAGTGAAATTATGTGGCACTGAGTGGGATTTGGAGTGTATGTTGCATTGAGTGCATTGTAATTATGTGGTGTGTAATTGTGTGGCTAAGAGTGGTATTTGGAGTGTATGTTGCATTGAGTGCAGTGTAATTATGTGGTGTGTAATTATTTGGCACTGAGTGGTATTTAGAATGTATGTTGCATTGAGTGAAGTGTAATTATGTGGCATGTAATTATGTGGCACTGAGTGGTATTTGGAGTGTAGGTTGCATTGAGTGCAGTGTAATTATGTGGCGTGTAACTATGTGGCACTGAGCTGTATTTGGAGTGTATGTTCCATTGAGTGCTCTGTAATTATGAGGCGTGTACCTATGTGGCACTGAGTGGGATTTGGAGTGTATGTGGCATTGAGTGCGGTGTAATTACGTGGTGTGTAATTATGTGGCACTGAGTGGTATTTGGAGTGTACGTTGCATTGCGTGCAGTGTAATTATGTAGCATATAATTATATGGCACTGAGTGGTATTGTTTGGAGTGTATGTTGCATTGAGTGCAGTGTAATTATGTAGCATATAATTATGTGGCACTTAGTGGTATTGTGTCGAGTGTGTGTTGCATTCAGTTGAGTGTAATTATGTGGTGTGTAATTATCTGACTCTGAGTGGTATTTGGAGTGTATGTTGCATTGAGTGCAGTGTAATTATGTTGCATATAATTATGTGGCACTGAGTGGTAATATGGGGAGGTTATGTTGTATTCAGTAGAGTGTAATTGTGTGGCGTGTAATTATGTGGCACTGAGTGGTATTATTTGTAGTGTATGTTGCATTGAATGCAGTGTAATTATGTGGCATGTATTATGAGGCACTGAGTGGTATTTCCGCCCCGGTAGATATATCTCTCCCTGGAACCTTAGACTCCTTTCCCCCTCTCTCTGTGGACACGCTGGATAGCCTCCTTAACAAAACTAAATCAGGCTCTCCTTTGGATGTGTGTCCCCTAAGGATGCATAAACAGTGCAGGGAAATTCTCCTGCCTCCTCTGGTAGACATCATGAATAGAGCCTTGAGAGATGGCGTCTTTCCCACCCAATGGAAAAGTGCGGTGGTAAAACCTCTTCTAAAAAAGCCCTCCCTGGATCCGTCGGTCTTAAAAAACTTTCCGGCCCATTTCTCTACTCCCAGCCCCAGCAAAGATGCTAGAGGCGCATCTCAATGCGCACCTTGCCGCTTTTGTTGAGAGCTCGGAATGTCTCGATTCCTCGGTTTCAGGAGGGAACACAGCACTGAGTCAGCCCTCACCATAGTGTTGGATAATATCCGCACTCGTGTTGATGAGGGCCAGACCACCCTCCTGATCCTCCTAGATCTAACAGCGGCCTTTGATACCCTCTCCCCCTCAGTACTAACATCTCGGCTGAGGGAGATTGGGGTGCGTGGAGCAGCCCTGGATCTTCTCACGTCTTTCCTCACTCATTGAGTGCAAAGAGTGAAGCTGGGGGAGTACATATCTCCATCCCTCCCTGTGCAATGTGGGGTCCCCCAGGTGTCGGCCCTCAGTCCAACCCTATTTAACATCTACGTGACCCCACTTGCCAGGCTCATCAGATCATATGGGATGGAGATAGTTCCCTATGCGGACGATACCCAGATCCTGGTCTCTCTCTCCCACGCTAGCGTCCCGACTGCCTCCAATTTTAGATCTTGTATGGAGGCAGTCGGTAAATGGATGATCCTAAACTCGCTTAAATTAAACGGAGGGAAGACGGAGGTGATGGTGTTCGGAGGGAAAGAGGAAGTATGGTCATCCTGCTGGTGGCCAGACTCATTAGGAGCCTGTCCCACCCCCACCTCCTCCGCAAAAAACCTGGGGGTTATGATGGACCCTGCCCTTGACATGGGTAAGCAGGTCAGTCGAACCATCTCCACCTGCTGGGGCATTATCCATATCCTGAGGAGGATTAGGCATTACCTATCCTTACAGGCAAGGAAACAGCTGGCTGTTGCCCTTATCGGCTCCAGAATGGACTACTGTAATGCACTGTATGCGGGCATGAAAAAGAGCCTACTGCAGCGCTTACAGGTAGTCCAGAATGCCGCTGCTAGGTTTGTTTTGGATCTTCCCAGGGGCACCTCAGCCACAGCGGCTAGAAAGCCGCTACATTGGCTTCCTGTCGAGGCACAGATCCACTTTAAGACCGTATGCGTGACATACAGGGCTTTGCCCAGAAATATTCCCACTGGTCTAGGATCTATCTTGTCCCGCTATTCTCCCGCTAGGGATCTACGGTCTTCCGGCAGACTCCTGCTATCACCCCCCGTTTCAGGAGAGTGAAATGGGGTGGCAGGGCCTTCTCCACCTTGGCGCCCAAGTGGTGGAATGCTCTCCCTCTGGAAATAAGATCGTTGCCCACCTTTCAGGCATTCAAAAGGGCTTTAAAAACACACCTTTTTGCACAAGCGTACCTGTAGTGATGTAGAGATTCCACTTTTGATCTGTTTTATTAGGCGCCTTGATGCCTTCGGGTTATTGTTTGCGCGTTATAAATTTTATTAATTAATTAATTCATTCATTCATTTGGAGTGTATGTTGCATTGCGTGCAGTATAATTATGTGGCGTGTAATTATGTGGCACTGAGTGGTATTTGGAGTGTATGTTGCATTGAGTGCAGTGTAATTATGTGGCGTGTAATTATGTGGTGCTGAGTGGTATTTGGAGTGTATGTTGCATGGAGTGCTGTGTAATTATGTGGCACTGAGTGGGATTTGGAGTGTATGTTGCATTGAGTGCAGTGTAATTATGTGGCGTGTAACTATGTGGCACTGAGTGGTATTTGGAGTGTATGTTCCATTGAGTGCTGTGTAATTATGTGGCGTGTAACTATGTGGCACTGAGTGGGATTTGGAGTATATGTTGCATTGAGTGCAGTGTAATTATGTGGTGTGTAATTATGTGGCACTGAGTGGTATTTGGAGTGTATGTTGCATTGAGTGCAGTGTAATTATGTGGCTTTTAATTATGTAGCACTGAGTGGTATTTGAAGTGCTTGGTCCATTGCAGAGTGTGTGAGGGTGCAGAATGTGAGGGTGCAGAATGTGAGGGTGCAGAGTGTGAAGGTGCAGAGTGTGTGAGGGTGCAGAGTGTGTAGGGTGCAGAGTGTGTGAGGGTGCAAAGTGTGTTAGGGTGCAGAGTGTGAGGGTGCAGAGTGTGAGGGTGCAGAGTGTGTGAGGGTGCAGATTGTGTGAGGGTGCAGATTGTGTGAGGGTGCAGAGTGTGTGAGGGTGCAGCATGTGTGAGGGTGCAGAGTGGTTGAGGGTGCAGAGTGTGTGAGGGTGCAGTGTGTGTGGGTGCAGTGTGTGAGGGTGCAGTGTGTGAGGGTACAGTGTGTGAGGGTGCAGTGTGTGTGGTGTGAGTGAGGGTGTGGTGTGTGTGTGTGAGGGTGCATAGTGTGTGAGGGTGCAGAGTGTGTGGCATGAATTTAGAATTTCAGAATTGATTAAATTTGACCTCGAATCTGGTCAACAAGTACATGATTAATAAAATAATAAAGCATGCATGACAATCACTGCATGACTAATTAGTAAAACAGGAGCTGCGAATAGGAAGCAAGCTCTCGACATTGTGTGGGGGGAGCGTGGGAGCGGTATTGCGTGGCAGGGGCACAATCAGTGAGCAGGAGGTATCGGATAGGATACTAGTCTTCTGGGCCGCTCGTCAGATACAGTTTGTCGGATGAGTGATTCTGCAGCTGGTCTGTAGCAGAAGCAAATACTGGAGAGTGGGGTGCGAAGCAGACACAGCGGGGCTGCATCCATGAAGGTATAACACAAAATAAGGAGAGATGAGCTGCCTGATCTCAAGCTAAATACAGTTGTTTATAGTAAAAAGTTCCCGATATAGCGGCCCGCCGTACCCCTCAATGGAAAGAGGGTGTCTGTGCGGCAGCAGGATAACAATCTGGGTCAAAGGCGGCCCACCCCATAGTTGATAACGCGATGGGTACTGAAAGTACACGGGGAGCTTCACGGACGATTTCGCAGAATGTATGTCAGGAAGACGGCATGATGGCCGGGCCGATAACCAAGCTCCACACGCAGCTTAAAAATCCGCTTGGTTTGCTTCGTTTTCCACACATAAGAAATGTACGATTTGTTAAATAAATATACATCAGTATCAGAGTTCAGTTGATTTTCTTACAAATGCGTCTTCCGATAATAACAAGCTCTGGTATTGCGCGGAGGGGGGGGGAGTGCATTCCTTTGAAGTTTGATGCGCGGGGAGCGGATTCCTTTGAAGTCTGATGCCAAGGCTCAGACAGATGGTGTGGGATGTGGCTGGCTCTGTGCACGCGCCTGGCTCACATCAACTGTACCGAATCGGAAGCAGTTTGGGTAGACTTTTGAAAGCCTTTACTAGAATCTCGAAAAAAAAATATTGCTAAAGCAATATTGTAGGTCGAGACCTAAAAAACGGGGGCAGGTCATTGTCATAGAAGTAGGACTACTGTTTGCCGTAACAATCGACATGAAAGTAGGACTATATGACAGTTATCATAGACATAGAAAAAGGACTACAATGACAGCTCCCTCCACAGATCGAGATGAAGTATTACAGACAACAAATCCTAGGTCTTTTATTGGCACCCCTCTCCTTTACGCAGGAGCATTAGTACTTTTTTATTACAATTACACTTTTGAGGACTATAGCATATATTTGCCAAAAATCAATAAAACATCACAGGCTAGCAAACACAAGATTTATTAGCTTTATCAATGCTCGTTTCTATAGCTGTGCATCAGCACCACGTAAAGTACAACACACTAATGTTGCTTAGTTGCTCATGACAGAAAAGCATGGGAGGTAAACTGCAGAATGCTACATTTCCGAAGGATAGCCAATGAATAACAGGGACATTTTTGTGTTTAACTGGGACACTGTTTGAAAACAGGGACATTTGAGGCACGCCTCGCTGTACCTGTGTTCTTGACCTGCTGAGGATTGCTGCCATTTATCTACTTCTTGCGGAACCCGCTCCGCGGGTCCCGCTGCGTTGGGAGGCTTGCCTGCTGTCAGTTGAAAGGGGACGCTGAGGGAAGACTATTTGCCGGGGCTGCGAGCGAGTGCGAGTGTGCGCGCTCAACTGGGACTACATATCCCAGGAGCGCCCGCTGCCTGCCTGATCTGTTCCACCTGGGCCGCTCTCCCCGACCCCTCCCCCCCTACACGGAGCACTTATCATCTGCACCTTTGGACCTGGCGAGTGGGACGCCTCGCTGTACCTGTGTTCTTGACCTGCTGAGGATTGCTGCCATTTATCTACTTCTTGCGGAACCCGCTCCGCGGGTCCCGCTGCGTTGGGAGGCTTGCCTGCTGTCAGTTGAAAGGGGACGCTGAGGGAAGACTATTTGCCGGGGCTGCGAGCGAGTGCAAGTGTGCGCGCTCAACTGGGACTACATATCCCAGGAGCGCCCGCTGCCTGCCTGATCTGTTCCACCTGGGCCGCTCTCCCCGACCCCTCCCCCCCTACACGGAGCACTTATCATCTGCACCTTTGGACCTGGCGAGTGGGACGCCTCGCTGTACCTGTGTTCTTGACCTGCTGAGGATTGCTGCCATTTATCTACTTCTTGCGGAACCCGCTCCGCGGGTCCCGCTGCGTTGGGAGGCTTGCCTGCTGTCAGTTGAAAGGGGACGCTGAGGGAAGACTATTTGCCGGGGCTGCGAGCGAGTGCGAGTGTGCGCGCTCAACTGGGACTACATATCCCAGGAGCGCCCGCTGCCTGCCTGATCTGTTCCACCTGGGCCGCTCTCCCCGACCCCTCCCCCCCTACACGGAGCACTTATCATCTGCACCTTTGGACCTGGCGAGTGGGACGCCTCGCTGTACCTGTGTTCTTGACCTGCTGAGGATTGCTGCCATTTATCTACTTCTTGCGGAACCCGCTCCGCGGGTCCCGCTGCGTTGGGAGGCTTGCCTGCTGCCAGTTGAAAGGGGACGCTGAGGGAAGACTATTTGCCGGGGCTGCGAGCGAGTGCGAGTGTGCGCGCTCAACTGGGACTACATATCCCAGGAGCGCCCGCTGCCTGCCTGATCTGTTCCACCTGGGCCGCTCTCCCCGACCCCTCCCCCCCTACACGGAGCACTTATCATCTGCACCTTTGGACCTGGCGAGTGGGACGCCTCGCTGTACCTGTGTACTTGACCTGCTGAGGATTGCTGCCATTTATCTACTTCTTGCGGAACCCGCTCCGCGGGTCCCGCTGCGTTGGGAGGCTTGCCTGCTGTCAGTTGAAAGGGGACGCTGAGGGAAGACTATTTGCCGGGGCTGCGAGCGAGTGCGAGTGTGCGCGCTCAACTGGGACTACATATCCCAGGAGCGCCCGCTGCCTGCCTGATCTGTTCCACCTGGGCCGCTCTCCCCGACCCCTCCCCCCCTACACGGAGCACTTATCATCTGCACCTTTGGACCTGGCGAGTGGGACGCCTCGCTGTACCTGTGTTCTTGACCTGCTGAGGATTGCTGCCATTTATCTACTTCTTGCGGAACCCGCTCCGCGGGTCCCGCTGCGTTGGGAGGCTTGCCTGCTGTCAGTTGAAAGGGGACGCTGAGGGAAGACTATTTGCCGGGGCTGCGAGCGAGTGCGAGTGTGCGCGCTCAACTGGGACTACATATCCCAGGAGCGCCCGCTGCCTGCCTGATCTGTTCCACCTGGGCCGCTCTCCCCGACCCCTCCCCCCCTACACGGAGCACTTATCATCTGCACCTTTGGACCTGGCGAGTGGGACGCCTCGCTGTACCTGTGTTCTTGACCTGCTGAGGATTGCTGCCATTTATCTACTTCTTGCGGAACCCGCTCCGCGGGTCCCGCTGCGTTGGGAGGCTTGCCTGCTGTCAGTTGAAAGGGGACGCTGAGGGAAGACTATTTGCCGGGGCTGCGAGCGAGTGCGAGTGTGCGCGCTCAACTGGGACTACATATCCCAGGAGCGCCCGCTGCCTGCCTGATCTGTTCCACCTGGGCCGCTCTCCCCGACCCCTCCCCCCCTACACGGAGCACTTATCATCTGCACCTTTGGACCTGGCGAGTGGGACGCCTCGCTGTACCTGTGTTCTTGACCTGCTGAGGATTGCTGCCATTTATCTACTTCTTGCGGAACCCGCTCCGCGGGTCCCGCTGCGTTGGGAGGCTTGCCTGCTGTCAGTTGAAAGGGGACGCTGAGGGAAGACTATTTGCCGGGGCTGCGAGCGAGTGCGAGTGTGCGCGCTCAACTGGGACTACATATCCCAGGAGCGCCCGCTGCCTGCCTGATCTGTTCCACCTGGGCCGCTCTCCCCGACCCCTCCCCCCCTACACGGAGCACTTATCATCTGCACCTTTGGACCTGGCGAGTGGGACGCCTCGCTGTACCTGTGTTCTTGACCTGCTGAGGATTGCTGCCATTTATCTACTTCTTGCGGAACCCGCTCCGCGGGTCCCGCTGCGTTGGGAGGCTTGCCTGCTGTCAGTTGAAAGGGGACGCTGAGGGAAGACTATTTGCCGGGGCTGCGAGCGAGTGCGAGTGTGCGCGCTCAACTGGGACTACATATCCCAGGAGCGCCCGCTGCCTGCCTGATCTGTTCCACCTGGGCCGCTCTCCCCGACCCCTCCCCCCCTACACGGAGCACTTATCATCTGCACCTTTGGACCTGGCGAGTGGGACGCCTCGCTGTACCTGTGTTCTTGACCTGCTGAGGATTGCTGCCATTTATCTACTTCTTGCGGAACCCGCTCCGCGGGTCCCGCTGCGTTGGGAGGCTTGCCTGCTGTCAGTTGAAAGGGGACGCTGAGGGAAGACTATTTGCCGGGGCTGCGAGCGAGTGCGAGTGTGCGCGCTCAACTGGGACTACATATCCCAGGAGCGCCCGCTGCCTGCCTGATCTGTTCCACCTGGGCCGCTCTCCCCGACCCCTCCCCCCCTACACGGAGCACTTATCATCTGCACCTTTGGACCTGGCGAGTGGGACGCCTCGCTGTACCTGTGTTCTTGACCTGCTGAGGATTGCTGCCATTTATCTACTTCTTGCGGAACCCGCTCCGCGGGTCCCGCTGCGTTGGGAGGCTTGCCTGCTGTCAGTTGAAAGGGGACGCTGAGGGAAGACTATTTGCCGGGGCTGCGAGCGAGTGCGAGTGTGCGCGCTCAACTGGGACTACATATCCCAGGAGCGCCCGCTGCCTGCCTGATCTGTTCCACCTGGGCCGCTCTCCCCGACCCCTCCCCCCCTTCACCTATTGGCGACCTCATTCTATATTGAGCGCCTTGTATCCCCGCTGCGCGGGAGCGCGCGGGAGGGCGCCGGGAGAAGCCCGGGACAAGGGCGGGACCGTTTGAGGCCTGAGCGGACTGGACTGGGCTATCCCTCTAAGCCTCTCGATACGGGCTCCATTGTCACCACCAGAAACCATGTCATCTAGGGAGTATAAGGTGAGGGCTGCAAAATCCAAATTAAAAAATGGAACTCTGGATGATTTCATTACCAAAACCCATTCCGCCATAGACAGTGAGATTGCCAAAATGCAGCGTCGAGTTTCATCTGAATTGGACGCTGCAAGGAGGCTATCAGTGGAGATAGCCGCGGCAAAAAAATCCTCCTTAGGTGCCTTTGCTTTTGCCAAAACCCCTGACCGCTCTACCGCCCAGCCACTGAAATTGATTGAAACCATTGCAGATATCCACCAGTCAATTGTTTCCGCTACACCCACACCAAAGGAGACCTTACCATTGCCTCTAGTATCCCCTACTACTTCCCCAAAAGTATCTATGTCTGGGGGAGTGGAGGTAATAGAGGAAATGAATGAGTGTAAGAAAGATGTGCCGGTGTTGGGTCCAGAATTTACATCCATAGGGCAGGCTGGGGGTTTTTCTGAAAATAAACAACAAGGGCCATATACCAAAAGGAAGCGTGGTAATCAAACATCATATGCTAGGAAAAAGGTAAAGGTTGCAAAATCCCAGTTATCCACTAAACTGCCTTCCCCGCCCCCGGTAACAACTACACAACCTTCTGACTCTACTCCCGTGGTCAATATGGATGCATTAGAGATAACCCAGGACAGGGACAAATTGATAATAATGAAGGAGAACAATGAAACTCCTCTTTGTGTTATAAATGGGGAAGACTTTGAATTCTTGAATGTAGTGTGGGAAACGCTCAAAAAGCTTTTAAACCCCTTTGAGGACAGATTAGCACAGATAGGTTCCCAAATTTCCAATATGGAAAATAATTTTTTACAGCTAGGGAAAAAGCCCTCCTCTAAGGAAGACAAGGACCTAATGATTGGTGTTGAGAAACTTGTAAAAAGCCTATTGAATCCCCTGATAGAGAAAACTCAAATAATAAATCTAAAATTAGATCAACTGGAGTTCTTAACATCTAAGAACACCGCTCTATTGGAAAGCCTGGTAGGAAATAAAAAACAACCAGCTCCCATAGACGGTAAGACTAAAAGTGATAATATCAGTGTAGGAAAAAAGGGCCCTAAGCCTAATCAGATACCTCAACCTCCACCTAGCGGTACTACTCCCTGTATTACCCCCTGTCCGGTTCTAACTCCCTTAATAAAAAATCAGCAGGGGAACACAGTGGGACAAAAGCCAAGTAACTCGCTGGTGGTAACTACGCCAGTTGTTACATCTGGGCCTGTCCAGATTGATAATAAAGAAAAAGATAAAGATAAAGATAAAGTGAAAGAAACCCCATTGAGTAAACCTCAGGTCCCCAGTAAAACCCCACTACAAGGTAGACAAATCTACGTAAATATACCACCGGAGTCTGCTCCATACATGGCTATCTTGACGGGTGTACCATTAATCCCAGAGAATAAATACGAGAAAAATGAGGACCTCCTGAATAAAACAAAATATTGGCTGAACACAAATAGGCCATTAACTGAGGATACTATCACAAAAATCCTAAGTGTACGGAGGGTTCCCTGGGTTGGACCTAGTAAAAAAGACCTGGAGGGTGACTGTATATTGATAAACTTTAGAGATAACTGGGTCAAGGATATTATCTGCAGTAAGGCTAGGTTTGGGCGGATGGGGGATATCCAGTGCATTGGTCTAGAATATTTTTATCCCAATCTCCATCAGTCTTTCCCTGACCCAAATTCCTCTCGCCAAGGATATGGTATAAATAGTAGACACCAAACGGGGTGGGCACATAATCCAAATATGAATTATGGCCCGCATCACCTTTATACCCCTTGGCATGAGACAGCTAATCTTATGGGGCTACAAAGTATGGGAAATTTCATGCAAGTCCCTTATAACCCGCGAAGATCCAGGTTCATGGGAGCAGAATATCCTGGCTGGTTCCCAAATAACAATAATAATTATAACAACAACATCCAATTGAGGAATCGATTTGACCCCTTGATGAACCTAGATGAGGTAGATTGACTGTCGCCCAGAGTTAAGGTCATAGAAATATCAAAAATTGAGGGTATAAAAGTAGACCAAGGGACATGTATTCATGATGGTAATTTAGTGCGGGATACTCTTGAAGGCGAAAATGCGACCACTGGACACCTACAGAAGGGGACTGTTGCCGTGCCGATGGCCAACATAGATAAGGGATATGAACAGAATATGTTATCATTGCTTAACCCAGATACCACTGTTGTAGGAGATGTTTTGGGAAATAGAGATGAAACGCAGGGGTCTTCACCTTCATCCTCATCTTCATTAATTTCCTTATTGTGCTGGAACATTTTCAGAATAACAAATAAGCTAGAGGATGACATTTGGATAGACTTTGTGAAAACTCATGAAATCTTGTGTCTACAAGAGACATGGTCTAAGACCACCTGTGACATTGAGGGTTTTCAATCATTGGCTGTCCCGGCTGTTCCATCCACATCGGGAAGGGCCAAAGGTGGAATATTAACTGCTTTGTCTATAAAACTTCAGGATTCCAAAATCTCATCACTGGCAAAAACAAACTGGTACCAAGTATTGTTGTTGGAGCACCTTTTCCCTGAACCTGTGTTATTAATTAATTGGTACTATAACATCTTTAATGGGCATGACACCTCAATAATTCAGGATTTGGAGTATGTCTTGGTTAAAGTCCGTGGTAGGCACCCTTCTTCCCCACTTATCTGGGTGGGTGATTTTAACTGTGCACTTTGTATTCATGCAGGGTCAAATGTATGTGGTCTGGAGGATCTGAATGCTCAGCCTCTAAACCACTTTAGGCACACACCGCAGGGGGATGCCCTGAATAATATCATCTTAACAAACGATCTGTGTATAGTAGATCCCTGGTCCCCCCCAGATACCTTGCATTTACCAAGCTTTCAGGGCTTGAGGGGTGAAATGAGTACAATTGATTTTGTTTTGGTATCAGGCACCTTTTTAAAGTATGTAGATAAGTTGGAGGTGGTAGCAAACCCCGCCAGTGATCATAACCCTCTAATATTATCAATCTGGGTTCCGACACATGAATCACTAAGGTCCTGTGAACAACCTATTCAGTACAAGAAAAATCAGGGTGTCACTCTGAAATGGAAGAAGATAAATGTGTCCCAGTTGCAGGATGACATTACTGCAAACTGTAAAGCCGAAATAGATACATGTTTAGCAGGATCTGATTCTCAAAAGGTCATAGGAAGTTTTGAGAAGTTGTGTTGTCACATAGGACAGTGCCTAAAAAAGCCTAAAGGGAAAGGTGGCCAAAGGGCCTTTAGATGGTTTGATTCTGTGTGCTCTGCGACGCATAGGTCATTAAAATCAGCTTTGTCCCAAAAGCCAAGAAATAAGGAGCTTGTAAAAACCAGTAGGAAAGCTTATAGAGATTCCATTACAAAAAGAAAGCAAGATTTGAGAGATATGGCCTGGGATGACCTTGAAAAGGCAGCAGAACTTAAAGATAGCAGGCTATTCTGGGAGGTTATAAATCGCCCCCTTTTTAAGAGTGATAACAATGAAGCTATAGCTATGCAGGTCACGGCCGAACAATGGGTCCAACACTATAGCAAGATTTTTAACCCTAAATCATATTCATTTATTTCGGGGGTGGAGGAGATAGGGGGCGTGGTGGAACCATCTCCCTCGGCTTTGACCCTCAGCTCATCAATTACCTTGATCGAGATTGAGGAAGCCTTAGGGAAAGGAGCATCTTTAAAAGCGCCAGGCCCCGATGCTGTTCCCCTTGATCTTTTTAAATCTAATACTAGCCTGTGGGCACCCATCTTATTAAATGTATTTAAAGCTGTGGTGGTTGGTCGCATCCCCGGCACATGGAAAGAGGCAACCGTTGTGCCAATTTTTAAGAAGGGTAACAGATCTGATCCCTGCTGTTACCGCCCAATTTCTTTGATAGACGCTGCTTGTAAAATTCTTGGCAGAGTCATTCTGGCGAGACTGGAAAGTTGGGCTGATTCGGTTGGCCTATTAGTCGACTCCCAATATGGTTTTAGGCACGGAAAGGGGACAAACGAGCAGTGTCTCAATTTGGCCCTGATCCTTGGTAAGTATATGAAGGCCAAAAAATCTGTTATTCATTTGGCCTTCATGGACCTGACAAGTGCTTTCGACACAGTCTGCAGGAGTAAGTTGTGGAAGATGATGACTGATATGGGCTTTGAGGAACCCCTGGTGACCTTGCTCCGTAGATTGCATGAAGCAACAAATGTGTCCATTAGATTTGGTCCGGGAGGGGAACTAACGAAGCCAATACCTTCGACGGAAGGAGTACGTCAAGGATGTATCTTGGCGCCTTTCCTTTTCTTGGTTTACACAAATGGTTTAGAACAATACCTATTAAACTAGGGTTGTGATTTTCCAAAAATTAATGGTAAAAGCATTCCAATGCTTTCATATGCGGACGATACTGTCCTAATGACACTAACAGGCAACAGCATGCAAACGTGCTTAAATGCTTTTAACAAATTCATGCTTGATTTAGATTTAAAGGTACACTTCGAGAAATCCTTTATAATGTCCTGTGGCCCAAAGGGGCCGTCGACTAGGAAGTTCGAGGTAAACAGCCGCACAATAGGGAAAGTTGATAACTTTAATTATCTTGGTAATCTGTTTGACAGTAAACTAAGTTGGACACCGGTAATGAAGGTCCGAGCCCAGAACATGACAAGGGCTATAGAGGGGATCTTCCGCTTCTGTAGTAAATTGGGGCAAAAACACATTATGCACCTCAGAACCCTTTACACCTCAAAGTGCCTATCCGTTGCCACCTATGGGGCAGGGGTGTGGGGGACTGAAATGCCTGCCGCAATACAGGTGGTAGAAAATAACTTCATAAAAAGGGTCTTGGCAGTTCCTAAAAGTACCTCAAACACCTTTTGTCATGATGAAATTGGTATGGTCAGCGTGTCTGATATAATCAGTATGTCCCCTTTACTTTTATGGGGTAAAATTTGGCAATCAGAGGACTTGCAACTAACTAAAGAAATTATAACTGATTGTATGGCTTTAGATAATTCTAAACAGATCCCCTGGTTATCGTATGTTTGTAACATGCTGAATAAAATTGAACTCGGTTTCTATTTCAATAGCCCTGAGAAAATCAAGGGGAATTATAAAAATGAGATAAAATTAAAGTTTACGAAGTCAGGTATCCAGCCTCTTATGGATAAAATTGGCACTGAAATCGTGCATGTTTGTAAACCATACCCGCAGTTCTATTTAACATTTACTCTTAATGCGCAATGGCGATTTCTGTTAACACGGTTTAGGCTGGAGACTCTTCACTATTTATTTGCTTTCCCCAAACAAGGGGGCTGGGTTGAGAGACTGCTCCCTTGTCCATGTAGTAACAAGGACAGGCAGAGTACCTTACATTTGGTTCTCTTCTGTTCCCTGTATAAAGAGTCAAGACTCCGGTTTATTAAACCTATTCTGAAGGGTAGGCAACCCTGTACCTACAGGGAAGGCTATGAACATTTGTTATCCTTATCCTCTGTGGAAATCTGTTGCGCAATGTTAAATTTTATCAGAATCTCCCTAAAGATCAGAAAGAATTATGGGTAGCTTTATAGGTTAATAATATTGTAAAACTTTTAAACTGTAATTTTTTAATTCTGTTACTGTTATTATTATGTCTTTTTTTATAATCAAATTGTGTTTACAAATTAGTTTTAAATGGCTAGTAGAAATGATCTGAAATGTGATATGATTGTTTGTTCAATACTTTTATGATTCATTTTATGTATCGAATAAAGTTTTTGAATACGAATACGAGTCACTTGGAGTGCCAGGACACGGGGACACTTCTCCAAAAATGGGGACCATCCTGGGAAAACGGGAACATCTGGTCACCCTAACCTAGCAGGCTCTTTTTTCGTACTCCCGTAACTCACAAGGTACTTTCCTTGCACTTCAGAGACTATTTCCCCAGTTCACAGGCTTCTTTGTCGGCATCCTACGTGCTCCTTCTTTGGCACCTCACAGACAGGTGGTTACTTTTAATTAACTTTAAAAAAAGAAAACATACCTTAGCTGCCCGATCCGGTCCCGCGTTGTCTCTGCTCCTCGCAGCTGCAGGAAGAAAGTAGGCAGCCTCCCATCCCTTCCCTAAGCCAAACACAATGCTGCATTGACAGCGTTGTGATTGGCTAGGACGCCGTCCGTATAGGCGTCCATAGGAAGGCCATTTTTTTCCATGCAGGCTGCATGCAGCCTACATGGACAAAAAGGGTGGGTGTGCATGGCTGGTTTGGTCGGCCCTGGGGCTGACCAAACAGTCAGAGCCCACAACATTGGTCTAGCCACTCCTCCCAGACCCGCCCACTGGCCCGCCCCTAACCAAACCCTTCTTCTGCTTTCTCGTAGTGCGAGAAGCAGTAACATAAAATGATACACCATTTTATGTTACTGCTTCTCGCAATGTCCCCAGTCATAGCGAGTCCTCCTGAGGCGGAAGCCGGGAGCGGATCTCTTGCAATTTTAATTGATTACTATTTGAAATTGTGTGTTTAAATCTGTGTATCTGTTTTTAAAAACTCCTCACTCACCTGCTGATTCCCGTTCCCCGCGCAGCCGACTTAACGCTGCGGCGGGAGGTTACCGATCATTTCCACTCCCTCACGCCACTTTGGCGAGCGCCGAGGCCACGCCCCCTCACTGAGGCCACGCCCCCTTTCAGCGCGCACTTATAGACGCTGCTTACAAGCGTCCTGCCCAGTCATAGCGAGTCCTCCTGAGGCGGAAGCCGTGAGCGGATCTCTTGCAATTTTAATTGATTACTATTTGAAATTGTGTGTTTAAATCTGTGTATCTGTTTTTAAAAAACTCTTCACTCACCTGCTGATTCCGGTTCCCCGCGCAGCCGACTTAATGCTGCGGTGGGAGGCTACCGATCATTTCCACTCCCTCACGCCACTTTGGCGAGCGGCGAGGCCACGCCCCCTCACCGAGGCCACGCCCCCTTTCAGCGCGCACTTATAGACGCTGCTTACAAGCGTCCTGCCCAGTCATAGCGAGTCCTCCTGAGGCGGAAGCCGGGAGCGGATCTCTTGTAATTTTAATTGATTACTATTTGAAATTGTGTGTTTAAATCTGTGTATTTGTTTTTAAAAACTCCTCACTCACCTGCTGATTCCGGTTCCCCGCGCAGCCGACTTAACGCTGCGGCCGGGGGCTACCGATCATTTCCACTCCCTCACGCCACTTTGGCGAGCGGCGAGGCCACGCCCCTCACCGAGGCCACGCCCCCTTTCAGCGCGCACTTATAGACGCTGCTTACAAGCGTCCTGCCCAGTCATAGCGAGTCCTCCTGAGGCGGAAGCCGGGAGCGGATCTCTTGTAATTTTAATTGATTACTATTTGAAATTGTGTGTTTAAATCTGTGTATCTGTTTTTAAAAACTCCTCACTCACCTGCTGATTCCGGTTCCCCGCGCAGCCGACTTAACGCTGCGACCGGGGGCTACCGATCATTTCCACTCCCTCATGCCATTTTGGCGAGCGCTGAGGCCACGCCCCCTTTCTCCCTCCTGCTCCTATAAATCATGTGCCACCACCAAACGCACAGCGGACGAGCGCAGCAGGCGCGACGATTGCGCGCCTAAGGCAAGCCTGTCTGCGCCCGTCCGTGACCAAACGCGCCTAGGGCCTAAGCCACCCCACTATCCCGGTTTATTACAATATTCATCGGGGCAACTACTCTCTCTTCATGGCCGTTGGCCCATGGAAACCTCTCTGACCACCCACATCAATAATCTGGGACTTACAGCCGCTGCCGCTCCTCCCGTTCCTCACGCCCGATCCACCTGCCTCCTCTGTCCCCCTTCCCCAGCCCCAACTCTCCGGCCGGCCCCAGACAGGCCCCTCTCTCCATCTACTACCTTAATACGCGTTCTGCGGTTAAACACTGCCACGAACTTTCTGTTTTGCTCGATCTCCATAAACCAGATCTCTTATTCCTTACGGAGACCTGGTTCCGTGACAGCTCCCTCCCCATTCACTTGGCTTCTCTCCCAGCTACCTACTACGCTCTCCGAGCTGACCGGCCAACCGGAAAATCCGGCGGGGGCGTCGCCCTGATTGCCCGAAAGGATCTTCCATTTCAACCTCTCAGCTTTCCCCCGATAGGCACATCCGACTTCTTAGTCGCTCGTTCTCTATTCTATAATATACCTCTCACTTGCCTACTTATGTACCGTCCCCCCCAACCCTCCCAAACCTTCCTTGACGGGTTTCAAGAACTGGTGGCCACCCTAGCAGTCAACAACTCATCCGTCCTGGTGCTAGGCGACTTCAACTTCTGGCCCTCCGACCCAGCCGAATGCTCCACTTCCAAGGAATTCTCAGAAACTTTACGTTCTCTTAACTTCACCTCGCATGTCCACTCCTCTACTCACACTCAAGGACACACCCTCGACCAGATCTGGTCTCTGAACTGCCCCATTGCGTCCTTGTCCATTTCCCCCTGTCCCTGGTCTGATCACTCATTGATCTCCTTTTTCTCTCAACTTGGACCGCCCACCAAGCCCACGCACCCCAAAAACATCTGGGCCCGCTCTTGGGGTCGGGTAGATGTGGCTTCTCTAGCCTCCTCTCTCTCATCCTCCAGCCCTGACCTGTCCGGTCTGCCCTCCTCAGAACAAGCCAAATCCATCAACTCTTGGCTACTCTCAGCCTGCGATTCCATCGCCCCTCTTAGGCGAGTTTCCTCTAGACGGACAAACGACTCCAACCACTGGTTCAATGACAAACTGAAGGCACTAAAACTCTCGGTCCACCATGCAGAACGAGCTTGGAGATGACAGTACTGCCCCATTCTCAAAATGCAGTACACCTCCCTCTTGCAGCAATATAAGAAATCTATTTTGTCCACCAAAAAAGACTACTTTTCCTCCAAAATTCTAGTCGCGGAGAACAAACCCAGAGAAATCTTCTCTATTATTAACAAACTTGCTTACTCCGACAGAACCACTCTCAAACCCTCCCCCTCTCAACCTCTCTGCGACTCCTGAACTCTTATTTTTTAGATAAAATTGCAACAATTAGAGCCAATATCCCCCCCTCTCCCTCCTTCCTCAACCCTCCTTGCCCCCCCATAGAGGCTTGCATCGACTCACTCCCTCCTCTAACAGAAGAATCTTTTCTCTCCCTTCTCCCTCTAGTTAAATCTGGGTCCCCATTTGACCCTTGCCCTGCCCATATTTTTGGTCACATTTTCACGAACTGTCCGCTACCCCCTCTCACTTTTCTCAACTGCTCCCTGTCCCAGGGTGTGGTTACCCCTGCTCTCAAATCTGCTATAATCCTCCCCATTCTAAAAAAACCTGGCACAGACCTCTCTGTCCCCGCTAACTACCGCCCTATTTCTCTGCTCCCTTTCCTGGGGAAAGTCCTTGAGCAACATGTCACCAAAGTACTCTCCACCTATGTGGGAGCAAACCGAGTCCTGGCTCCCCGCCAAGCCGGCTTTCGCCCGGCTCACTCCACCGAGTCGGTTGTGCTTTCAGTACTTGACAACCTTAGAGAGGGAATGGACACTAACATCCCCCAGGCCTTGGTGCTACTCGATCTTTCTGCCGCCTTCGACACGGTGGACCATTCCATCTTACTCTCCCATGTCGGGGCGGCAGGGATCGGCGGCACTGCCTTGGTCTGGCTGTCCTCCTTTCTAAGCGATCGCACCCAAGCAGTCCGCCTGGGCGACTTCTCGGCTGAACCTCAGAAGGTGGTATGTGGGGTCCCCCAGGGCTCCTCTCTCTCCCCTCTATTATTCAACCTGTACACAGCTCCCCTCATCTTCGCTCTTCAACAAATGAAGGTCTCCGTATATAACTATGCGGATGACCTCCAGCTCATATTTTCTCTTTCTCACTCCCCTGACTCTAAATCTAACTTCCAATCCACAATGCTTTTCATCCGGGACTGGATGAATCACAACCACCTGAAACTAAACCCAGATAAGACAGAGCTGGTTTTGACAGGTGGTTGCTCCAGTCCCAGGTCCCCCCTTTTCTGGCCTTCTTCCCTTGGACCCCCCCCCACCTCCTTCCTCCTCTGTCAAAACCCTTGGCATAAAAATTAATGACCAACTCACTCTGCACTCCCAGGTGAGCTCGGTGGTTTCCTCCTCTTTTCTATCCCTCCGCACTATCCGCAAGGTTTCCCGCTTCTTCTCCTTCACGGCCCTGAAACTCATCGTACTTGCCATGGTCGTCTCCCGCTTGGATTATGCCAATGCCCTTTACCACGGCATGCCGGCTTACAATGTACGACGACTTCAGCTGGTCCAGAACCAAGCTGCTCGCTTGGTCTACAACCTTACGAAATCCCATCACGTCACTCCCCTCTTAAAATCCTTGCACTGGCTCCCCATTCGCGAACGTTCCCTATTCAAGGTGGGCTGTCTCACCTTCCAGGCCCAGTTAGGCCCGTCCCCTGCTTTCATCTCCTCGGAGATCAAACCTTATGCCCCCTCCAGGGAACTTCGCTCCTCTTCTCAACATCTACTGACTGTCCCCCGTTTTCGCCGTAAAAAATGGGGAGGTTCCAAATTCTCCACTTTTGCCCCCACTTTTTGGAACTCCCTTCCTACTCAACTTTGATCCTCTACCCAATACCAGCTTTTCAGAAAGGCCTTAAAAACCTTTCTATTCTCAAAAGCTTTCCCCTTATAATTTCTCTCTAGGCCCCTCCCCATGATTCTTGTTCCTCAGGGACTCAGCAAACTGTAGCGCCATGGAACCGTTCAGGTGTACGCGCGCTTTATAAATAATTTAAAACTCAAACTCAATGTGAGAAAACAAGTGGGGCGATGCTCCTCTGCCGACGTGGAGGAGCCACCGCTGGGATAAAGGCAGATTCGGTTGGAGTGCAGTGGAGTAGATTCCAGTAGAGTGGAGTAGTTTGGGTAAACTGCAGTTTGGTAGATTGAAGTGGAGTAGAATGTGGCAGGTTGGAGTGATGTGGAGTGGAGAGTGAAGCAGAGTGGAGTAGATTGGAGTCAGGTATATTGGAGTCAAATATATTGGAGTCAGGTAGATTGGGATGGAGTGGGGTAGATTGAAGAGGAGCTGGGTAGATTCGGGTGGAGTGGGATAGACTGGAGTGGAGTTGGGTAGATTGGGGTGGAGTGGGTGGATTGAAGTAGATTGGAGTGGGGTAGAGTGTGGTAGATTGAGTGGATTAAAGTGGAGTGGAGTAGATTGGTGTACATTGGAGTAGAAGTGTGTAGATTGTGGTAGACTTGAGTGGAGTCAAACATTGTAGATTAGAGTGGGGAGGAGATTTGAGTGGAGTGGGCTAAATTAGAGTTGAGTGAGGTAGATTGGAGTAGGGTATATTGGAGTGGGTTAGATTGGGACAGAATGGGGTAGATTGGTGTGGAGTTGAGTAGATTGGAGTGAGGTGGAGTAGAGTGGGGCAGATTGGAGTGGATTGGGGTCGAATGGGGGATTTAGGTAAATTGGAGTGGGGTGGAGTGGATTGGAGTAGAGTGGGGTATACTGGGGTGGCTGGAGTGGAGTGGGGCTGAACAAGGAGACTGGAGTGGAGCGGGGTAGACAGTAATGAAGTGGAGTGGGGTAGATTGGAATGGAGTGTATTGGAGTAGATTGGGGTAGATTGGAGTGGGATGAGGTAAATTGGAGTTGGGTGGGTTGGAGTGGAGTGTGTTAGATTGAGGTAGATTGAGTGGAGTGGGATAGATTGGGGTAAAATGAAATGGAGGGGTGTAGAGTGGAGGAGCATAGAGTAGAGTAGAGTGGAGTGGTGTAGAGTGGCATGGAGTGGAGTGAAGTGTCATCGAGGGTCTTAGAATGGAGTGCAATAGAGTCGAGTGGCATGTCTTAGAGTGGTGCATTGTGGAGAGGAGTGACTTAGAGTGGCGTAGTGTGGAGTATGCATGGTGTGTTAGCCCACTGCCATTATAGACAAGACATTTTTAATTAAAATGATCATTACATTTGCACAGACATACCTTTTTACTGTACATAAATGACAATGGGTGGAAATGTCATCACCTAGTGTATTGATGTGTTTTGATCGTATTCAAATATTTGTTTCCACCACACTTCAGAATTACAAAAAAGTTAACTTAATTTGAACCTTTTATATCTCTGATATCTTCTGAAATATCAGCGTAATTCATTTTTGAGTGGAGTGGGGTAGTTTGGAGCAGAGTGGTCTAGACTGGAGTGGAGTGGTGTAGACTGGAGTGGAGTGGTGTAGACTGGAGTGGAGTAAATTGGAGTGGATGGAGTGAGGTAGATTGGATTGGACTGGAGTAGGGTAGATTTGAGCGGAGTGGGGTAGACTGTAGTGAAGTGGAGTGGGGTAGATTGGAGTGGAATAGATTGGGATAGATTGAAGTGGAATTGGGTAAATTGCAGTGCAGTAGATTGAGGTAGATTGAGTGGAGTGGGTTAGAATGGGGTAGACTGGAATGGAGGGGGATAGAGTAGAGTGGCATAGAGTATAGTTGAGTGGTGTGGAGCGGAGTAGAGTGGTGTGCCATGTCGTAGAATGGTGTGTTGTGGAGTTGTGACTTGGAGTATCATAAAATGGAGTGACAAGTCGTAGAGTGGAGTAGAGTGTCGTAGAATGGAGTGGAATGGCATAGAGTGGAGGGGTATACACTGGAGTAGAGTGTTATAGAGTAGATTGGCGTAGTGTGGAGTATGCATGATGTGATAGACCACTTCCATTACAGACAGCACATTTTCAATTAAAATGATCATTATATTTGCACTGACATACAGTTTTACTGCTTACAAATGGCAATGTGTGGAAATGACATCACCTAGCATTTTGATGTGTTTGATCGTGTTTAAATCATTTTTTCCACCACACTTCAGAATTACAAAAAAGTTAACTTAATTTCAACATTTCTAATTCTGATATGTTCTGAAATATCAGCAAAGTTCATTTGTGTTGCATGCTAGAAAACAAGCCTTCCTTTCCCAGCAAGATTGTCACATACATTTCCTCACTTTGCAAGTCAGAGCAAGAAAATTAAACACCAAGCTCCCTCGGAAGACGGAGCCTGACATTTGACCTCTGGCTTTGAATGCACAGCAAATGTGACAAAATAAGCACAAGATTTAAAGGCCTTCCTACAGAAAACGAAGGATACAGTAAAGAAGCATTGCTCAACTGGAACACCAGGTGGACCCCTAAAACAAATATAACCAGAAAACAGAAATCAAGCATATGCGACTTACAAACCACATAGCAATGGTAAGCAATTAGCTGAATGCATTTCCAGTGAAGCTTTCAGAATGCCCAGAAGAAGTTGTTAGTAAGCTGTAGGCTTCAATCTAAAAAGGCCTGTTGTCTTGCATTTTTCTTTTTTACACTTCTCTTTACCCGCAGTCTGATCATGTCCTGGTTGCGGGTGTGTCGAGAATCACCAGAGATGGTAAGCTTGTCTGCAATTTACGTGGGGGTCTAGTTGTGATGTCTCAAATTTTTGCTTTTGAATACCATCTTACTCCTGTCCTAGGCCCCGAGGTAGAACATGTCTGCAGAATTTCGCTGAAGTGAAAAGTGCATTGTTCACATTACCAGCAGCCATTCCTGCAATATTCTAAAATTGTGCAGAAAATGGGTAATAGCTGCAGGTTTCCTCAGGCAGCGAAGATCTGCCAGAGACTTTTCCAATTGTTAACTGAGTGTGTGCTATTTTACCGCGACACCTTTAGGCGTTGCTGCTGCTTTATCCAGTAATTACTTGAAATTGTGTAATGCTCCATCGCAGAAAAATGCCAAGTAACGCCCTTTTCGAATTACAAGTTTAAGAAACACTTTTCCCTGTTAAAAGGTTTTGTGAATGCAATGCAGTGTTCATTAACCTTTAGAATTGAAACCATTTTGCTAAGGTATATTTGGAGACGTATTCTGTGAGCTAATGCACAGTGTACTATATATTTATTAAATTAAGCTGGGAATTTGAAAATTTCTCTGAGCGACTCATTAGGGCATAGTGGACCTTCCGGTAGATGTCTCATTGGAGACTATTATTAAATAACACACACAGTTCCATGGCCCCTAGGCATAGATAGTAATATAGCATCATAATTATAGCCAGAGGAATGAAATAAATAAATAAATACATCCAAATAATGTACATTGGGAATGGGGCATAGTCAATCAATTAACAACTAAGCACAAATAAACAATCATTGAAAGCAGTATCATGTCATTATCAAACATACATCCTACATTTGCCAGCAAGCGCAGAGATACCCCTTCGGTGGTGATTCAGGCCTTATATAAGCAAATAAATAAATAAATATACTCGCAATAAAGCAAAGGCAGTAAAATAAAGTCTAAATTGTGGTCCAGAGGACCACTTACATTCCTGGATCCCAGTGCTGCTGCACCATCTACACTACACTAAGGATATATTTGCCCCAGATATGGGTATGATCTAATCTATGGAAGGTGGTTCAAATACTTGGGTAAGGATTTAAGGATATTATACTCCACACCAGTGGCAGCTGGTGACATTTGAATGTGGTGAGGCGTAAAAGTTTGGTATGACATCTATGTAGTGAACAACACGGGAAAGCTTAATGGATAAATGTCTAGATCATCCTCCAGAGAAAAAAAATTGAAAAGAAATTGGAAGTTATTGCATTTTAAAGAAATTTTATTTAGTGATAAAGAAAGGCTTATAAAGCAGTGGGAACATATAGTTTTGAAATATTAAACACATACAAAACTGCCCTATATCTACCTGCATTAATATGTTCAACAGTCAATGTAATTTGCAGTGCAACATCCTCAGCCTTTTAAAGTGTATGCATGCCCAGTGTCTTGCTCTGCATCAACTTTGTAAGAAAATGCTCTAACCAGGCTTCAGAAATGACCCACAGCTGCTGATTGCAATCAGTCATATAGAAATATGTGAAGACAGGTCTTTAGGTGGTATGAAAAATGTAAGGTATACATAAAATAAATGTATGATTGCCTTAGTGTGCTACCCGACCGGTATTTTGGTTTTTCTCCGAGATGTAATTGCATCCAGGTATAGAACACAACAACTGACTACATCTAAAACCTTGTCAGTACGATTGGCTTTGTCAATGGTTGTTAGCAGTTTAACATAAATGAGTAACAACAAGGAATTGTTAGAAATAATTAACCTTCAAAATGTTTCAGTTCTGAAATTTCACTAGTATTGAGACTTCAGTTATATGCGCTTTATGTTAGATATATATGTCCTTTTTCACTCCACATCTCATTCATCTGTACATTTTCAACCACCTCTCTTTCATCTTCAACACCCTCTTTTCACTCTTCCCTGAATACACTTCCTTGAATCTCCCTCACTTCACCACTTCCAAACATACACTGCACTCACTCACATTTACTTTTTTTTTTTATTATTCAGAGGGTAAATGAAAAAGAAATAAATAAACAAAGAATAACAATTAATTGTATATATATATATATAGCAGATAATCATATCAAGCGAGTAAGAAACAAAAAAAGGGAAAGGAAAAAGAATAACTATATATATGTCTAGAGAATCAAACGATTCACACGAATAAATTCCATATGCGGCCACATTTTTTGCAGTGAGCGTATAGCACTTTATTTACTTTTGACCAGTAAATATTCTGCCATCTGTACAACCCTTCACACATATTTTCACAAAACTACCATTACAACTGGAATACATGACCATTGTTCTGTGTGCTCTGCAGACGGCCAACCCACTGACAGGCACTCTGCTTTGGCTTCAGTGGCAGAGCTCTAAATGAAAGCCCCTCAAAAACACGTGCACAGCTCACAGCACGCATGGAAAAAATACAGAAAGAAACACAACATGAATAGCTAATTCTTGAGTAAGGCAAGATTAAATAAGGGGGAACTAAATCACTGAAATGCATTGGCTTAACATTTTTAACATTCATTGTGCCTGCATTGAGGGGAATGATTGTTCATGTGCATGAAGGCGTCCCTTCCTGCACATAAACAATCAGTAATTGGGATTTGTAACTTCTATGTGGGCTGCTTCATGCATAACACATAGAAGTTGCAACTCGTCATTTTTTCATCTTGCTTGTTAAAATTCTGAGCTAGATGTCTCAACTCTTTTTAGAGTGTGGATGTTTTTGACATGTAGGGTCGGTAGAGGCAACATCAGTGCTTCTGCAGGTCCTTCAAGCTTGTCTCCAGACAAAGGGAAAATAGTCAGCGCTCATGCTGGATGTTCCAGCAGCAAGGACGATACAGGCATTTTATTAAAGTTAGTGTTCCATTAGCTGGAAGAGGACTTCATATTCGTGTCATTGGGCAGCATCCCACCGCCAATCAGTTTCAACCCATTGCAAAACTTTTCAAATCCAACTAACAAGTTTGGAGAAGAGTTTCCATCCTCTGCTGGGGCTTTTAGGAAGATCACCCTTGCCATCCTCCCAGAATGCATTGTGGAGGCCACTGCCAGTACACAAGTGGTCTTGTACAACCTCAATGAACCTTCTCTGACAGAACCCTTTGTGTATTTCCTTTAGACATGTTCTGGAGACAATGGAACTGAAATGGAAGAAGAAGTGAAGATGCTCTGTGCTTCTTGTACTGCATGGGCAGCATTTTTCTTTTGTCTAGAAAATGCCACACTCAAATGTAAATATGTTTTCTGTCAGCTAAGAGTAGCACCAATGTCTGCTGAAACCAGGTGATAACAACAGTGTCCTGCGCGCACATGTGCCTATGTTCACAATCAATCTGGCAGAACTAATGCACATAACTATTGCAAACGTTTCCAAACATGTTAACTAATAAACACAAAGGACATGCCAACTTTATATAACTGGCAATGCACCCAGTGGACCTTGATTTATTTAGTTCAGCAACTCCCAATTTTACAGATATCTGTGCTAGGGTATCTATCATAGAACAGCAGATTTTGTATTTTGAAATGAATCACAAATGCATTGTTATTGCTCCTTAAAAAGGAAGGGAACAGCATGAATACCACAGAGATACTAGAGTCTGCAATATTATTCTATTTCTTCACATTATTCCTTTAAAAAGAAGCCCTTCTCACCCCACACACAGATCTTTACACATACTCTGACAGTCTCTCACAAGTACTGCGTCAGACGGGCAGAAAGTCTCAAACAAAGATGTCACATAAGCAGGTAATATCACAAAAAAGCATCGCTCAGAAAAGGAAGACATCATCTCATATAGACCATCCATGAAGTTCACACAGAGACTCTCACACAGGTACAAAAACCTCATACTCAAAGAGTTTCAAGCAGACCTGGTATCCCGCAAGTAGAAAGCCTTAAACATGCTGTCATAAATATTCACTCAGGGACAGTTGCACAGAGCACCTGACACAGGAAAGCCCAAGTGCAAACACACACACACAATCCATTATACTTCTGGCACAACAGTTCAGTTGCCACTGTGAGTGTGAGACTGGCTGCCAAAGCCTGCTGTGGGAGCACAGAGCACGCAGTGCACACCACGGGCATCGCGCTGCTGCTGCCGCCTGCCCTTGAAGCTTTCAGTGATACAATACAGATATGCGTGACAATGCATTTCAGTGCGGTAATGCGGATTACCACACTGAAATGCTTTAGTCTGACGCCTGATGCGTGATACTTGGCAGGGCTGCACATGCAGACAGGGCCAGACTGGGAAGTAAAATCAACCCTGGAAAAAAATTTCAAACCAGTCCTGCTCCCTTCCTCGTCTCATTACTCTCTCCTCTTTCTCTATACTTGTTCTTAGCCATCTCTCTTTCCTGAAGTTCCTCTCTCGCCTTGTGTCTACAGTATTCATCCAGGGAAGCTGGAGGAAGTGGCTTCCAATGGCGCCAACCCACCAGAGAAATGTCTTTTGAGAACAAGCATTTTCAATGCCAATAAGTCTTGCTTATGGAAGACCTACACCCGCATGGCAGCTGTTCAGCTTCGCTAAAAGTTTGCGGCATCGAGGAAGGAGTGAAGTAGTGTAAGGGGGCATAGCGTGGAGTGGTTTAGAGTGTTGTGGAATGGAGTGGAGTGCCATAAGTGGAGTAGGGTGTTGTGGAGTGTTGTAGAGTGGCATGGAGTGTCGTGGAGTAGAGTAGTGAGGAGTGGAATAGATTAAAGGGTATAGATTGTCTAGGAGTGGTGTAACGTGTCAAGGAATGGAGTGGCATAGAGTGGCGTGGAGTGGCATAGAGTGGCGCAGAGCAGAAAGGCGCCACATGGAGAGAAGTAGAGTTTCATGGAGTAGAGGATATGGTAGTTCACTGCCATTACAGACAACCCATTTTCAGTTGCGTTACACTTACTTTTATGCAGACATACAGTTTTACTGAGAAAACTATAAAGTGCACAAACAATAATGAGTAGAAATGGCATTACCTAGTTTATTGATTAATTTTGATCGAATTAAAATATATGTTTCCACCACACTTCAGAATTCCCCAATAAAGTGCTTCATTAGTGCTTTCCTAAATCTGATATATTCAGAAATATTTTATCAGTTCATTTATAGACATTTAAATCTTGTTGTGTACTAGAAAATAATTGCATCGTACAGCTTTCTTCCAGAACACCCTCGGTACCCAGAATGATTGTCCCATAAATCCTCTCACATTGAAGTCAGAGAAAGAAAAGTAAACACCATGCTTCCTCAGAGGACAGAGTCTGACATTTGAACTCTGTATTCGAATGCACTGCAAATGATAAGAACAAGATGTAAAGGCCTGTTTACAGAAAGTGAGTACTTGTGGAAGAAATACAGTAAACTAGATATGCTCCGTGGAAGAGACAAAGACATACTGGACAGGCTAAAACAAATAAAACCTGCACATAGAAGGAAAGCATGAGTTACAAAACACGAAGCCAATGGCAAGCAATGGGTAGTATGCATTCCTAGGGATACTTTCCTAATGTCTCCAAGAAGTCTTTGCAAGCCAGGCAGCTGCACTGTCTGGTAGGCTTTGACCTAAAAATGTGCAGGCCTAGCAGATGTGTGCAGTGCAGAAAATCAAAAGTAGATACGCTTAAGGAAAAATGGACTATTAATTGTGCCTTTAAAAATGTGTTACATGGTTTTCTAACTGTGCATCTGCTGACCGATCAATAATTTAAAAAACACTAGTTGTCTGAGTCATCATTTCAAAATGTAAAACGATGTATTCCATTGGCAAAATGAATATCCGAGAACTAGCAACAACCGCATATACATGGGCATATACATGGGCAAAGAGCTCAATCCTATATCTGCAGAAAAGGTGTGACAATCTCCCTTTAATTTTGCCCTCTTTATGTAGAGATTAGAAGGTAATTCAGAGATAGGAAGTGTAGGGGATGAGACGCGATTCCAGGTGCAGAGCTCCATGCTTTGCTTTTTGCATATTTAATTAGCCTATTCTTCAGCAACATCTCATTTGCACTCACATCGCTGCAACAATAATTTAAATACCTAATGTGATAGTTACAATCTACTTCCATTAAGTTGGAAATGTATAATAGCTGACGAATAATCACAACAAAATACTTTTTCAGATTTGCTTACGTAAAAATATAACCTTTGGAGCAGCACAATTTAGAATCAACCCACCACAATTGTACAAGTATGTACTCATATTTTACATTATACTCACCGTGTGCCTTAACTTCATTAACGTGTGTGATGCATTTAAATGTATTAATGATTTGAAATCTATGTAGAGACTGGAGACTTATACACGTGTATAATGTATTAATGATCAGTTGAAATATGTAATCATGTACTCTTTATTCACATTTTACACTTGTGCTTCAAGCTATATTTGCGTATGTATAATTGTGAATTTAAATTCATTTTAATTGCTAACTTAACTTAGCTTGAATACAGGCCTCAATTGACATGCATTTAGTCTTGCCAGCATGTTCTTTCCTTCTTTTGCTGGTGCTTTTTCATGATTCTTGTTAGTTAAAGAAAGGCTTATTGTTTGTATTACAGTGCTGACTGTGAGGCCTGGAGAGAAGAACTTGGTAGTGAATGTGGAGAGTTAATGGTCAAAAGAGGCCTTCTGCCCATCGTCATCCAGGATGGAGAGATGCTTCCTAAATAGAGACCCTTCATAGATGATCCTATAACTGTCATATTTAGAAATGAGAAGGGAAGTTTCTTTATGGTACACCTGTTTGCTTTAATCTATTTATTTGTTGTTGTGGCTATTAATATTCTGTATCTCATTTTGTTACTGATAAAAATTCTGAGATATTTCATCTTATCTGCTGTATTGCTGTACCAATTGGACTTATTCTTGGTTTGCTTATATACTGGTATAATTGGAAATTCAAAATAAAATCCCTTTAACCATATTTGGCGATTCATGGTCCTCATTGTGGAGTCACCCTGGTTTCACAAGTTGCAGTTGTACTGCTGATGTCTTCCTTCCAGTGCTTCACATCAACCAACAAAGGTCCATACAACAAATGGAAAAAGAAATCTTCACCCACATTACCAAGTGATTGTGGTGTGAGTTTCAGTGCTCTTTCAACTTCCACATCTTGTTTCTGCCTATACGGTCAAGCGAAGTTGTATTTCAGAGCAAAGAGCTACTCATATTTTCATGTTATTATGCATTGGCTGAGCTTCATACAGTTCAGATTATGAAGTTCATAGCAGTTGGAGAATGTATGCAAGTTTTCATACATAACTGGGTCCCAACATTTCTTGCCAGGATTGAAAACTGTTGCAAAAAAGTTGCACTCTGGGCTCTTCAGTTGATGCCTTTGTCTATTTCACAATGACTGTGACCTGTGCTGTGTTTGAGGACAGTTACAGTTAAGTACAGGGGAAATGTAATTCTATTGTCAAATCAAAGCGCAACTAAGAAGGGGCAATGAAATGGAGATAAATGATATAATGTAGCATGGTTATGGCAAAAATTGAAGGCACACAGTGTGAGAGCATTAAACAATTTTAGAGGTTGTACAGCCAGTTGCAGGTGTTTCTCAAGGATCAAGTTCTTTTGCAGAGTCTTGAAGATGAGACCAGAGAGGGCATCCTCCATATGCAGAGGGATATTATTCAAGTTTCTGGGAGCTTTGCCAGAAAAAGATAACCACAGGTTGGTGTTCTTTTTGAAAATAAAGCAGGAAGTGGAGGTTCTAAAAAGCTCCCAAAACGGATAGAATAAGTTGTCTAGTTGCATTCACATTTAACGCTTTGTAAGCCAGCAATGAAGGAGGAATGTGCCTCAATCAGTAGTCAGGCAAGCTAAGCATGAGCAGTGGTGATACATTGCATTTTTTGTGTTATTCAGAAGACTGTCTGCAGCGTTAAGAACAGTTCTTCTTGAACAGACTTGTTTTTCGAAAGATCAGTGAGGAGAGAAGAACTGTAGTCAGGTCAGGCAATGCCTATGGCTTCCACTGCTGGTTTCAAATTGCGAGTAGAAATATATGTTTTCATTATTTAGGGGTTTGAAGTTGGGATCTCACACAATAAGCCATAGTTGAATGTTTCATTTACGGTGTGAGTTTTCATCAAGAAGGAAAACCATGGATTTTTCAGTAGTGACTTTCTTCTCCTTTGTCTCAGCCATTAAACTGCAGACGATTTTAGGATATCTGCATGGGGAACCCTGTAGCCATATATAATAAACAACAAAGGAGTGACTGTGATACTAAGAAATAAATGTGATAGTTAAAAATGAACTCCTCTGTGCGCCGCACGCGTGATCAATGCTCACACGCGTGTAGTACACACAGCGGGGTAGTCTCGAAATCCCTGATTATGCCCAAGAGACTATCCTCAGCTGGAGGAGAGTCTAAGGGCTTGCTGGTCAGCCAATTGTGGGTGGAGGGAGAGAACCCTACTTCTTTGAAGGACCCTCACTCACCACTAGTTGGTGACATGCTTCATCATCGGGTCCCCGCTGGGGTGACCGAATGTCTCCCCAGCGTGCTACGACGCCTGGTTACAGCGGAGCGGGATGTGGTGAGTGCAACAGTGCCCAAATTAAGAGGTGACTAACTGTGATTGTGCAAATGTGTCAAAAAATTAAAAAATGCTAGGGTTGTGCCTTTAGAAAATGTTTTAATAATGGCCAGCCCGCATTGATTAAAAACAAAGTGAGCGGACTCCCCAGGTTCTTAATTAAGGAACCGGAATCCTAAATCAAAGGCATAGATTGGTCGACATGTTTCAGCTGTTTGTAGCGTATCGCTCAGCTTTCTTCAGGACCTATATAAAAGTCCTCCGGTGGTATGCGCGCGCTAAGGCGCACCCTCCCGAGAGGCTCTAAGTGTGAAAAAAATATATACAGTGAATTAAACGGAAAATGTCCGTCAACACCACACTACACATTTGTTAGGGATGTATGAGAAGACCTGAGGGAAAAAAAAAACCCTGTAGCCAACCTAGATCTTGCCTCGTAATCTTAGAAACCAGGTGCGTTCAGAAACCCACTGTGCACCTGAAGACTGTGACAAACAATGCGGGTAGGGTGCTCTGGCATTAAGCTGTCTGATTAGTTGATTCCCAGGGTTATGCTTTTGCTTTTAGTGCCCTGACTTTTTACAATTATTTCTTGGCATTTACACTGCTAATTACCCATGTCCTGCCTTTGATATGTGTTGATTGATAATGACTGTGAGGTTAACTTTGCGTCTAAGTTCAATTCTTTAGTGAAATGATGCAGAGAGGACATTACATGTTCAAATATGTAGCAAGTTCTGGACGGCTATCTGACTTTTGACAAGAGTTAGGGTAGGCATTCATTCCCATGCAACATTGGAAAGATTAATTCACCACCTATGTAGAAATGATTCACGAAAACATGCTGATGTCTATTAGGAAATGTGCAATTATCCTGCATTACTGTAAATCCCTATATTCTGCGAAGGTCTGCCAAACGTATTTCTTGAGTGCCCATTGAAAGGGTAACTATTCACAGTTGCCAGAGTGCCAACCTGCATGCAATAGTACATGTGAAAGGTATCAAGTGTCTTCTTACGAGAATTCCAGTTAGGAGGAAAAAATTGCAAAGGGCGAAAACCCTCTCAGGGTATTTCTTATAGCTCTTGAATGAAGATTAAGATTATGCAGTA
This sequence comes from Lissotriton vulgaris, assembly GCF_964263255.1. Classification (NCBI taxonomy): domain Eukaryota; kingdom Metazoa; phylum Chordata; class Amphibia; order Caudata; family Salamandridae; genus Lissotriton; species Lissotriton vulgaris. The sequence continues at coordinate 290,441,020 of NC_141689.1, forward strand.
GGAGCTAAGCAAGACAACAAACCCTCCCTGCTGTCAGGAAAGATGAAAGGGCCAAGCAAAAATATCTGGTAGGCGATCCAAAGCGAATTTAGGCTGCAAATAGAAAAAGTCAGGGGCAAAAATAATAGAAAGTGAGTGAAGAACTAAATAAAAATAAAACAAATACCTACTTTGTATGTGATTCTAGCAGGAGCTGTAATCCATCATAGGAAAAGATTAAACTTTATCTTGGATTGAGCAACTCAGGCAGAAATCTCTGGACCAAGATCTTGGAATGGGTAGTTCATAAGGCTTGAATAATCCTTTCTCTTCTAACACCTGGCATCAACTAAGCATGTGAGGAAGAAGCCCAAGGTTGACATCTTTCTTCCAATGCAGAACTCCACTGTCCTATTGTCACGCATCACACCTGACACACCTCGAAGGGTCATAGACCACCTCATTGGATGATCACAACCGCAGAAACACTGAAGGAGTCCCGGACACAAGAACATCCAGCCGCATACTAAGTGCCACGTCCTACAACACACTATCTTACTGCCCAAAATGCACAACGTCTTCCTCCAAAGGCTCAGTGAAACTCTTCACATAGATTTAACAATTGCCAAGGCAACTCTTTTTTTTTTTAAGCTGATCTCTCAACTGCCTACCCTGAGGGATAATCGAACAGGAATACCTTAGATGAACCAATGGCTAAACTTGTAAAGGTTTACTAGAAATATCAGTGTAGTAATTAAAAACAATCAATTTTACATGCATCATAAGGACAGGACAATTATGAAATGATAGTACAATTTTGGTCAAACTCATGTGCTTCAATTAATGATCTATGATACAGAATAGGAGGTCCCAGTGAAAAGGTATTTGTGTGGGGAAGGGATGTGCAAGGTAGGTCATAGTGACAATGATATCAATATATGATTCATAAACAATCAATACAACTGGCTTCAGACAACTGAGCCAGCACAATGAAGGAGCTACTAATGCTCACAATTAAAAAGAAACCATGATACCGATGCTTGTAATTCATAATTAGAGTAATGGTTGCATCGACTGGTGAATGGTAGTAGCCGTCGACGTTTCAACCCCAAGATTGTACTGGTAGGTATACGTCACACCTTAAAGCGGGGTCTTCATCAGGACAAGAAAAGGGCCTGGGGAACACTGGTTTCTCTATGAAAAATGGAATAAAAATTGTGCTGGCTCAGTTGTCTGAAGCCAGTTGTATTGATCGTTTATTAATCATTTATTGATATCATTGTCACTATGACCTACCTTGCACATCCCTTCCCCACACAAACACCGTCTCTTACCCCTCCCTGCCCTTGGGGCACTATGACAGTTGTGCTATTAATTTGTCATAAGTAATTTGAATAGGCACATTGTGAATAAATAACAGTGCGCTGAATTAATAGTCTGTGATTTGTTTATACTGTGTCTCCCAAAGTGTTTTGTTCGTGTACTTGTGATACCTTTTCACTGGGACCCCCTATTCTGTATCATACAGCACCCATGTCCTTAGTGACTCTATTGGGTAAACCCCCCTTGTTTAATGTAATCAATTAATGATCTAAACATGTGTAAAAAAAAGAGTACATCATATTTCACTGAAAACGCAACACTTGAAAAGTCAGTTACTCTGGTGAAATTCTTTGAGCAATTATTTTTTTTATTTAAAACCTTTTGTATAGCGCAAACATGATCCTAGAGGGTATCAGAGCGTTTTACAGAAAGATGCAACACATAGAAGGGGAGGCAATTGTGGCAGACATCAACAATAGACAAAATTACCAGTAGGTAAGTAATGTCATAATAATGGGCAAAAAAATAAGACAGTAAAATACGTCAAAAAGAGTAATCGTGACAGTAGATGAGGAGTAGCCGATCATTGGGCTAGGAAGGACCCATCAGTATCAGGTTGATGAACCTCAGGACCCCAGTTTAAACTTCAGGTCAGGAAAGTACCCATCAGTAGCGTTTTCCTTTTTGAAGAACACTGTTGATGGAATCAGTCTAGTTTCCCTAGGCAGGGAGTTCCAGATTCTAGGGGCGATTCCTGAGAAGGAACGATTGTAAGTTTTCATTTGTAAAAAATTTTGGGGTTTAATTAACAGGGTACTAGAGCTCCTGGAGGCACAGGCACCACCCGATAGCTCAAGTTTTTTTGTGAGGTAAAGGGGAGTGTTGAAGTGAAGGGCTTTGTGGGTCATGCAGGCAAGATTTCGTTGTATCCGTGCTTCAAAAGGTAACCAATTTAGAGATTTCAAGTCAGGGGAGATGTGATTGCTCTTCTTGGAACCTGTGATGAGCCTGGCGGCCGCATTCAGTTAATCTGTGAGGGGAGCCAGTCTGTACCTCGGAAGACCGCATAGTGTTGCACTGCTGTCTTCCAGCCGTGAGATGACTAATGTTTGTACTGCTGACTTGAAGTTATCAGGGGGAAGGAAAGGTTTTACTTTCCTAAGGATGCTCAGTTGGAAGTTTGCTCCTTTGGTAGATGTGCTTATGTGATCCTGCATGTTGAACTTCCTATCCAACACTATTCCCAGGGATTTCGTAGAGTCTATGATATGTGGTGTGCAGTTGAGAGTGGAAAAATTTTCATATATTCCTCAAGGATGGGGGCTTGCTTGGGCGGTGAAATAAGGAGGAAGTCTGTTTTTAGGGCGTTCAGTTTGAGATGGGTAAAGGTTAACCAGTTAAGGGTTTTGTGCACGGTTCAGTTGAAAGACTTGATATCGTCAGGAGAGGAGATTTTCGTGTACAACTGAGTGTCGTCTGCATACATGTGATATTGGATGTTAGAAGTTTTGAGGATTTCAGTAAGAGGTTCAATGAACAATTAAAAAATGTGGGTGTAAGCGAGGAGCCTTGGGGCACTCCCAGGGTGCAAGGACGGGGATGGTTGAGGGATTGGTTGGTTTTAACTCTCTGTGCTCTGTTATGGAGAAAAGAGGCAAACCATTTTAGTACTGAGCCAGAGAGCCCCATCCTATGTTCTAGAAGCCTCAGTAGATTTTCATGTTTGACTGTATTAAAAGCTGATGAGAGGTCGAGTAGGATTAATAGACAGGATTTGTTCTGGTCGTCCAATGTAAGCGCATCATCGACTATATGAGCGATGGCTGTTTTGGTGCTGTGGCCTTGACGGAAACCCGATTGGAATTGATCAGGCCCGGACGGAGCTGGTGTAGTTGCACTACGTGGAGTTCCACGGAGTTGAACCAAAACTCTGTGGAAATCTCTTCCGCGCCTCCACCCCCCTATTAAATATATATATTTTTAAATAAATAAGATTTCCAAAAATACACTTACCTTTATACGCGGCGTCTCCTGGCTGACCTCCTCGCTGTGATCTCTGCAAACCCCTACGTCAAACGTACGTCGTGGTAGGACTGCGTGTGCATGCTCAAGCAGGATAGACCTTTGATCACATTCAATCTAATTGGATTCTGACATGAAGAAGGTATCAAAGTCCTCGCAGTTATGTTGGGGACTGGCAGTGATTGGCGATTGAGTGGGTGTGTTGTTGGATTGACGTTTAACTGGCTCAAACAGTATTTTGGGGCAATTTCTGGCTTTGTCCAGTTGGCTTCTAAAGAAGGTCGCCTTTGCGGTTCTGGTGTGTTTGTTGTACAGACTCCTTCTCAATCTCTCAAGTTTAAGGAGTTCAATAGATGGAGAGGATCTCCATGATCGTTCTGCTAGTCTCAGGTTGCGCCTGTCTAAGTTTAAGCAGTCATTGAACCATGGTTTGGAGTCTTTCTTGGCTTTTCTTTTTAGTTGAAGGGGGGCTATTGCATCCAGAACTTTTAACATGGAGTTGTTGTAGTGCTCTGTGAGTTCATGGATGTCTGCCATGAACGTGGGAGGAGACAGGGACAGATTGCTGCATGATATAAAGGCCGCTCACGTTTACATTTTGCAGCGATCTCTTCCAATGTTTCAGTTTCTTGGGTTGGAGTCTTTGGGTATTCCATTGTTCTAGGATGAGGAAGGTGGTAAAGTGGTGATCTGACCAGTCACGTGGGGCAATCGATTCAATCTGAATAGTGTTGGGGTTGGAGATGATTAGATCGAGGGTTGAGACCAAGTTGTGTGTTGGGCTGTCACAGAATTGGACGCTGCAGCTGACTTACGTGACTCCAGCAACGCCCGTTTTACGATTCTGAACTGTGTGTGTGTGTGTGTTCTTATATAGCGCTCGACTTACCCTTGGGCATCTCGGCGCTTGCATTGGGAACCCGTCCTGGCTTTTCCCTGTGAGATAACCCGTACTGGGCATCTCCAAGGTGAAAGCCAGGCATCCCGCCGCGGGGGGCCGTAGTGGAGATTAAGCAAGCTATTGCCCAGAGTTGCAGAGTGTGAACCCGTGATTCGAGTAGGCACCGAAGTGAGAATTATCGAGTCCGTGGACACTTGGGCTCAGACCCTGCCGCGTCGGGAATTGAACCCTGGTCCCGGGTCTGACCTCTGCTTCAGGGTATGCCTCCTCTAACCAGTGAGCCACACTTCTCCTACAAGGACTAAATCAGAAGCCCCTTGTCTTCAAATAAGATTGAGACAAACAACCGAAGCATAACGACTCGTCCTCAAAGGACAAAATGTCAGAAACGAGAGGATAGATTCGGAAGACAGCAGAAACAGTAAGACAACAGTCTTTGATTATTACAACTGTGAATCCCCGACAAGCAATTTACAAACTTTTACAGTGTTTTTGGATGGATAACGAGAGAAACTCTTGGTCCTGAGGAGAATCCCCGCATTAGGGGTGATTCGAAACGCGTCGACCATCTTTTCAGTTTAGGCCAATTTGCTTTTCAAAAAATTGTTGTTTCAAAGTTTCAAAACGTAGGAAATTGTGGAGATGGCCTTTTCTATGTACATAGGATTTTCAATGACTATGTTGAATTGTTAAATGCCTTACCTTTAAAAAAAGTGGTTTCTAGAAAGGGAACCCAGGGTGGGCAGTGTATGATTGTTGTGAGATTGGGTGTATGGATGGGTGTGAAGATAAGAAGAATAGGTGAATGATTCTGTCACAGTATGTTTGATGTTTTTCTATTATAGAGATTTCAGAAAGGGAATGTGCTTGCAGTGTACAAAGGGGCTCCCTTCAAACAAAAATGGTTGGTTTTTTTTGGATTACTAAACCAATTTTAAAAAATACAAAATCTTAAAGTAAACAAATATAAATATAAATAAAGGTTTTGATTTTTTTACGAAAAGGACCAAGTGGTTTCTTGAGGGCAATTGTTTCAGTCTTTGCTCGTCATTATTTGTTGAAACAATTTTGCAGCATTGGCGAGTGTTTTGTTTATTGATAGTATGCATATGCATTTAAGCCAAACCCTTGGTGTTTTTTGTCACAGAATTGAGTCAGGTTGGGGTCAAGTAGGATGTTTTTAAGACTTTTCAAGGCCAAAACATTTGGGACATTCCAAAGTAGATTGAAGTCTCCCAGGAAGATCTGGGGGCAATGGAGAACTAGTTTGGATGAGATGTTTTCCATGGTTTGTTCAATGAGATGCAGGTTGTCTCCTGGCGGATCTGGGAAGAGTTTAATTTATGAAGAATGTTCATAAGAGTGGGGTGACCAGACATGTTTATGGTAAAAAGGGATTAATGTAGTTGAATCATGTGAAAGAGAGTGGGAATCGAGGATAGGTATTTTAACAATGGGTTATAACGCCTAACATATGACACGCAGGATCATGCAGCTAAATATAGAGTTGAGAAATAATAGTCAGAAATGTTTATATAACCTGGGAAGCTGTGGACTATAGAAGGTTGGGGGTAAGAGAGATGTCAGGTAAAAAGATAAAATCATATGTGGACTACAAACATTCAGAGAATTGGAAGTTGAGTTGAAAAAGAAGTCGAATTATGTTGTGTGTCTGCTTTTAATCATAAGAGAAAGAAGTAATAGGGCTCTGAAGCTATACTGTACAGTAGAACTTGGGAAAAAGAAGTTCAAATGGCAAGCAGTCTAGGTGTTTGATTACTGGGCTTGGCAAGGCCAGGGAGCATACAGGTGAATGCAGCAAGGGTTGTGCTTGTTAGGCAGACACCCATGTAAACTTTCCTTTGCAGTAATCAATCTCTCAGTAGCCTGCCTCCATCTTTGGTTAGGGAAATCACGAGGATCCAAGGATATTTGTGAAGATCATTGGTCTTCAACTTTGTTCCTTCAGTGGCCTCCCCCCAGTCACATGGTGAGTCATAGCGCTGCCTTCGAGCACTCCCTAGCATATCTGGTCCCCATGGGCTTACTTTGAACTTCCACACATGCAAGATCAGTGGCACAGCTTCAACAGAGCATTCACGCTTTGCATTAGCCACGAGGAAGTGAGGAGTCTGCATTTCAATACTTTCAATATACCACATAGCAACAAGAACCTGACCACAAAAGATTATCAATATACTCCAGGGCGGATCTAGCAGTGGCGCTCCTCCGATAAGGCGGAGGAGCTTCGGCCCACTGCTTTTAAGAAGTGTCACTAAAGGAAATATAAAATGATAATAACTCTAAGTTATTATCCTTTTATTTTTTCCTTGTTGTGGCAGCTTTGCGGGCGTGACGGGCAGGGCTGCTTTGCTGACAGAGCAGGAGAAGGGAGGAGTGGTTTGCACTCCCTAAAGTGCGCATGAATGTTTGCCCAGCCCTCTGGGGCTGGCCAAACATTCATGCGCAATTTGCATGTTCTCCATGCTGGCTCCATTACAGCCTGCATAGAGAACATGCCCAACCTCCCATTCTCTGGCTGAACGCTGATCCACGGCGCTCAGACCAAACACAACGCTGCATTGCAGCATTGTGATTGGCTATCAGGAGGCTGGGAGCCGGCTGCATCCTGCTTCCTGCCCCGGTAGCGGGGAAGAGAACCGAGAGGAGGCGAGAGCAGGCTGCAGCGACAGACAAATACGTTTTTTTATTTTATTTATATAATTCCCTCCTCCCCTCAACCTGCGACCCGCCCCCAATACCAGCCACCACTGAGCTCTAGTTTATATCCACAAAGCCATGCAGTTGGACAGCACCTCACTGTCAATCACAGTTAATGCATCTGTAAGTCCATGCAGCAGCAGAGGGGTAGAAAAAGTGGAGGATAGAGTTGTCCTTGCTGGATATCACTCATCATCCATCTTGCAAACTCTGGGCATATTTATCATTATTATTATTATTATTTCGGATTTGTAATGCGCATGGCTGCCTCAGCGACGAGGCGTCCCAGCGCGACCAGAGACCGAAGACGACAGCCTGAAGGTGCAAACAGAATGATTAGACAGCAGAAGTAGGAAAGAGCCAGGTCTTTAAGGCTGTTCAAAACGCCAGATGATTCTAGCTCTAATGGGAGCTGGGAGCGAATTAAAAAGTTTCGCCGCCAGACAGTGGAAGGAACGCCCCCGGCCCGAGGTCTCCAAGCTCGAGGGGCGCGGACCAGCTCTAGGTCGGCAGATCTCAACGGACGCCCAGGCACATAGGGCTCCAACAAGAGATAACTCTAATGGAGCCTGTTAAGCCAAGATCTTACAGGAAATGCACAGCGCCTTGAACTGAATGCGCTGTTAGACAGGCAACCAGTGGAGTTTGGGGAGCACATGCGCCACTGAGCAGGATTAGCTACTCCTAATCTAATCCAGGCTGCCACATTCTGGACCCTCTGCAGGCGCTTAATGCTGGCCTTATTGGCACCCAAGTAAAGGGAATTACCATAGTCCATTCTGGACAAAATAGACACATCGACAATGGTCTGGCGCACCCCGGGAGGTAAGAAACCAAGCAAAGGCTATAGGCCTCACAGAAGCCTGAAGCAGACCCCTGTGAAGGCTTTCGATTGTTTGTCAGAGGTCAAGCCATTGTCAAACCACACACCCAAGTTTTTCACAACCTCCTTTGGGAGTGGGGCGGGTTTGAGGCGGTCCGGCCAGCACAGCTCGGACCATAGCTCCCAGTCCTTCCCGAACAGCAGAATCTCCGATTTACTGGCGTTCAAATGTAAACAGTTTGCCCCCATCCAGTCAGAGACTACTAGGAGATCCTCTTTGAATTTCCGCAAATTGGTGTCGCATTTCTTCGAGAAAGCGATCACCAATTGGGTGTCGTTGGCATACGACACCAGGGACAGCCCCCTGCCCCTTGGCACCGCCGCCAGGGGTTTAACACAAATGTTGAACAAGTGGGCTCAATATTGAACCCTGCGGCACCCCCTGATGCCGAGCAACCTCCTGTGAGTAAAAAGGTGGAAATGAAACTTTGGAAGGACCTCTCCTCCAGAAAAGACTTGATCCAGTCCAAGGCTGCATCCCTGATCCCAATTTCCTGAAGGCGTTTGAGAAGCATCTCATGGGAGACGGTATCAAACGCGGCGCTTAAGTCCAAAAGGACCATGGCTGCAGAGTCCCCAACATCCAAGCTACCCGGATGGCTCCCGCCACCACCAGTAACGTGGACTCGGTAATATGTCAAGATCGAAAACCCTGCTGTGATGGGTCAAGGATAGCATTCTGCTCGATTAATTTAGACAGAATGGAATTAACATGTGATTCCACCAGCTTGGCCAAAAAAGGCAGCTGGGAGATAGGCCAATAGTTTCCAGGTTCGACAGGGTCCAGAGACGATTTCTTTAGCAATGGAATGACTTTAGCGTGTTTCCCGCCCGAGGTACAGATGCTGACATCAAAGACAAGTTAGCCAGATCTAGGCTCACAGGAGAGATCAGGGAGTGAAACTGGCGAAAGTGGGCAGGTGTCAAAGGGTCGGCCGGAGAGCCAGATTTAATTTTTGAGCAAAGGGCCTCAAATTCCTTGGGTGCCAAGGGAACGAAAGATGACAAACCGTTACCCCCCAAGGAGTCCCCAACTCCTGGTGCCTCCCTCTCCATTGGCAAGGCCGCCTTTGGTAGGCCTAGGTAAATCTGCTCTACTTTGTTGACGAAGTACCGTGCCAGCTCGTCGCCCTGATGGTTTGAAGCAATAGGAGAAACCCTAGTGTCACCCGCGGTCTTCATGCCTTTGAGCAGGGAGAAGATAGTCTTAGCGGGATTAGGGCTGGCCAGGATTTTATTGGCCACGAACTCCGCTTGTGCTCTCCGAATGCACTTGTGGTACTGCTTAACAGCCGCCCAATATTCTAACTTTGCTGCCGCGTCATAGGAACGTCTCCAGGCGTGCTCAAGCTGCTTGCAGCCCTTCTTTGCTAGAGTTAGTGAGTCTTAAACCAAGGGTCGATGGCCCTCGCCCCTTCCCTCCCCGTTTAACCGGGATGCAGCTGTCCAGGCCGGCCGGCAGCCATTTAGAGGCCCCTTTCGCCACAGGAACATCACTTTTAGTGATCTTCCTGTGGCATTAGGGGCTTTGCCTTATTTACAAGGCGGCGTTAAGTCACAACCTGGCTTAACGCTGCCTTGTAAATAAGGCACCTTTCACGCTATACTCAGTGTGAAAGGGGTGGGGAATGGGTGTTGTGGTGGGCGTCCGCCACAACACCCATTGATTTTGACGCTGCTCCCTATTTACAAGGGTAGCATAAATAGGAGGAAGCACCAATATTAGGACCAGGGAAAACCATGTCTTCACATGGCGAAACGAGCAGGAATGTTTATTTCTCCTTGTTTTTACTGTTTCTATGTGTGCTGCATTGTGCAGAATACACAGAAACAGCAAAACATCATGAATGATTGCTCATGTGCAGGAAGGCGTCCCTACATGCACATGCACAATCATAAAAAAAAATGATGATTTGCAACTTCTATGTGTGCTGCACAAAGCAGCACACATAGAAGTTACAAATCGCCATTATTGATTGTTTATGTGCAGGAAGGAGCACTGGCTTGTCTTTTGTCATTTGCCGCCATGTAGGGTAAAAAACAAAAAGCAGAATTAGCTGCTACTAGTCGGGGCTTCTGCATGGGGTGAAGGGGGCTGGTTCCTCGAGGTTACAAGTTGGTGGAGACATATAAAGATCATCCCCATTGGCACAGAGTACCACTGCGATGTTCTTGAGAAGCACAAGTATTGCAGTTTGAAGTGCCCATGGCCTCAAGATGTCCAAACACACTCTAAAAGAGAAAGTGCGTGTGTGTTGTGAACATTGGCATTATTTATAGGGGCATGTGATGGTTCGAATGTGGTGCGGGTTGTAGACACGTTTCAACCTTCTTTTAACACCAGTTTCCTTGCTACTTACATAAGGACACTCGTTGTTACCTGCTCAGCCCTATGTGTCCTTCAAAAAACACAGGGTCATATTATCAAGAAAGGGCGATACATTATTGCCGCTTTTATCGGCAGGAAACTGCCGCTAAAGCGGCGATAATGGGCTTGATAATATGCCCTTATGAATTCCCATAGAAGCCCAGGTTCTGGTGTTAACCTGGGCTTCTATGGGAATTCACAAGTTTCTTGCCGATAAAAGCGGCGATAATGTATCGCCCTTTCTTGATAATATGGCCCACAGTTTTGATGACCATACAGTAATAAGTAAACTTCAAACAGATTCCGAAAAGAAGATTCTGCAACAGACCTCTCCACACACATGCAAAGAGCTACAGAAAGATAAGAATTAAACATTTTTTTGGCTTAGCTTTATTTGCCTAGCGGGGGCTTCAGCTCAGTAGACGGGGCGCCAGTGCTCAGGAATCAATATCCAACGTGACTTATCAGCACGAGAAAGGACTGTTTACTTAAAAGCTCCGAAGCCCATAAAGGGAGAGGAGGGCGGTCACCCGACCACAGAAGGTTCTGCCGTCGACGTGTGGTGGACGGTGCTGCTGCGTCACCGTGACTGGAAGAAGGGGAGAGATGCCGAGTACCGTTCGAAGCCACGTCACATCCTCGAACAGGATATGGACTCTCCGGGCCACGGTTATGAACCCGTAATGCAAGGCCACAATCAGAGAACGGAGCGTGTGTCCGAAAGTGTGAGTATTGCAGGCCTAAGGATTATTTACCTTAATGGGCCTAAACAGAAAAATTAAATGTAACATAATGACGGCTGCCTCTTTTAATTCTTAGAAATGCAACATCATAAGAAAGCGGGTTACTTAAAACAACGTGCAAAGGGGATTCAGCACTTTTAATTGTTCTGCGAGGGTCAGTTAGTGTTCCAGGGATGCTGGTACGAGACTAATGGTAGGTGGAGGTGTTTGGGATTTTTATAGCGCACAAGGAATCATCGGATTACCACTCAGCGCTGCATTCTGTGACCCATTGATGTCATGATTTGATTAGGGTAGCAAGCCATATTGTGTCAAAAAGATGTGCTCTGTTGCATTGATCAGTATGACATACAAGAGGTGCTGTTGTACACTGACAGGGCAAAAACCCTCCAAGTGTGATGAGCGTGGACTTGGACTTATAGTAACTTCCAATGGTCATCTATTATATTCATGTTTCCCTGTTTTATCTCGTGATATTTAGATTTCCAAATGTGTCCCTGAGCACCTGCGAGCCTCCCTAATGCTACATGTTTATAGCTTCTTTGGTGGTACTGTCATTCAGGAAACCACACATTCGAAATCAAAACTTGAATCAAACTTTCTGCAGACCTTTTGTTGACCTGCCTGGCTCCATTTTACTTTAGAGTTCGATGTCAGGCAATTTGGAGTCATCTCGTCCTCCATTTGATGACTAAGGGGCATATTATCAAGAAAGGGCGTAACATTATCGCTGCTTTTATCGGCAGGAAACTGCCGATAAAGCGGCGATAATGGGTTTGATAATATGCTCTATAGAATTCCAATCGAAGCTCATGTTACATGTCTTTACATTTAACATGGGCTTCGATTGGAATTCATAGAGCATATTATCAAGCCCATTATCGACGCTTTATCGGCAGTTTCCTGCCGATAAAAGCGGCGATAATGTTACGCCCTTCCTTGATAATATGCCCCTGTGTTGTTTATGGCAGATGACTGATCTGGCCCCTTCGTATTGGTCTGCTGAATGCCATTGATCCGCAAACCATGCTTTTGCAAATCCGAGTGCTAGGCTAATCCTCATGAAAAAGCTTAACATGCAAAAAAGTATTTGAAATTTCCGTTATAAAAATTAAATAAGGTTTAGTATCTGCAATTTGGTTTGCATTGATGCCATGGCATAAATTCATATCATTCCAGAGCCACACCATGGTTGGATAATGTTCTGTATTGATCTCTTGAACTTGGTGCAAGTGTCTCATTTGAGGCTAAGATGATGCCGTGTACACTATCCTCATCAAGGAATGTATAAGAGTGATCCACGGTTCATCAAAATGTTGAGGTTCTGGCAATAACCACTACAGATTACCATGTCAGATTAATCATAGATTTCCAAGTTGTTTTGCTGTAACCAACTCCTACCTTATCTCTTGACGTTTGGCAATATCTTACCACCAATATTACTAAGGTATTTGAAGATGTTTAAGAACCCAAAGAGCTTCCTTCATTCAGATAATAATGTCACTGAATTCTTCAATCCTGTATCAGTTTCCGTCACTAACACTAAAAGTTGCTAACTATACCTTTTATAGCCTACTTACCTGTATGCCTTCTGACTGTTATATTAAAGGAATTTAATCAGGTCATACCACAGGAAAGAACCTATCAAGTTTACTACAGAAGAACATGTTACGTAACAGGCAGTGTGACTATGCACGGTGCAGAACATTTACAATTCATGAACTTTGCAAAAGTTGTTCATGTTGTCCAATTTCGCTCCTGGTTAAGAAAGAGCGCCCTACTGTTTATTTCCTGCCTAAAATCTCCTGATCCTGCCTTTTTTGCTTACTTTTAATAACTTTACCAAATAAGTGAAGTTTATAAAGTTTGGGAAGGTTTTAGAAAAGCTTCATAAAGTGAAGCAAACCCGTAATTATTATCAACATGCTCAGATGCTGAGAAGAGCTTTGAGAGGTGTTTGGAATGCAGTTTACTTCATTTAATTTCTTTTAAATTAACATATGAAAAAGGTCTCTTTTTCAACACTTAGGCACTCATCCTTAGAGTTGTGGAGCTCATGATGGGCTAACACTGCACCCCTGAACTCTGCTACCACCTGATGCCGTAATTCTGAGTTGCAGTTCCATCAACACCTTTCCAGGCTTTCACCCTGCGGAATGGAGAATTAGGAGGGGAATTGCTATTTCTGCACTCATGGGAAATACCTAATTTCTGGGTAATTTTCTGGGCTTTTAATGCCCAATTTAGATTTCAGTGAACTGGTTACTTCATCACAGACGTGATGGATATCCCGTCTGCCGTATTACAAGTGCCATAGAATACAATGCCTTATAATGCTCTTTCTGACGAGTATCCCATCTGCCGAAATCTACATCAGTCCCATTTTCTGATAAATTATGCCGAATGAATATGTCCTCGGAAAAACCCAAAGAGGCAATAGTATGAAATGAGCAATATCAGTACTATCAATATTGCTTTTCTGCAGTGCAGTCCAATAAGAAGTTCCTAGACTGAAAATCTGGTTCAAACATGAATCAAAGTACCAGATATATTTCCCCAATGCAGTTAGTGCTGTCGTAGCATATAGATTCAAGACACAAATAATATACTTGATCGGGGGTTTTTACAGAATGCAACCCAGCTTCATATGCAGAAACATATTTAAGTAAAGGTAGGTAAAGGAAAGCAGAAGAAATCTGTTTGAAGTTCAAAAAGTTCACATTTCTTTTGTATCTGATACAGGGACACTAAATACACTGATGCCAGTCCTATTGTTCACTAACCCACAGTTATAGAATGTTTTTGTGCTTATTATTTGGATGGTGCAAATGTTGTTTCTGAATTTGTAAGGTGTGCAGATTCTGATGAAAATTGCACTGCTCTATTGCGGGATATTTAATTTGGAAATGTCAGAGTGAAATCGCATCAGACCTAGTGCAAACTGTGTAACACCACCTTTTATGCAAAATAAACAGGAAAACTGGATTAAGTAAAGCAGTCGCCAGGCACAGAAATAATATCTAGAATATGGGAGCTTACTTGATAAAAGGAATTAACAGTTTCCTCCAGAGCTAGTGTGATGAGCCTATGCTTCTATAAGAAACAGTGGACTCCAGGAACTCCAAACTCCACACTGGAGCAGAACAGCAGATGGATTGCTAGCTAGTTTCTAGGCGCTGCCCTCTGAGGTGGAAATTCCAGTTGACTTGTGGTAAAAGTTTTCCACTGGATCTGTTAGCATCATATGATTTTTGTACATTTAATATACAAACTCGGTGGAAGCAAAGAAGAGACATGCTACGAGTTAATTTAAAATACACAACAAAAGGACTAGGCACTATCAGGGAACAATAGTTGCCTCTAAGAAGCAACTTTAATCACCTTGATTTTTCCCATGGCAGTTCTGTACATATCCTTAAATATCAAATGGAAGAAATAAGGAGCTAAGAGTTAAGAGGTCCCACTCGGCTCCCAAACGTGTATGAAGGGAAAAATCAATGTGTGAGTTGGAGCTTTATTCAAGAGGATTCCTTTGAGAAAAATCTGTGGGACCCTCAATAACTACTTTCGGTTGGTTTTATATGCTTTGCCACTGACGTACTTGTAGGCTATAGTGTCATCATTGGGCCTTCTTTCCTCCAACCAGGAGGTAATCTCTTATGCTCAAAGAGATTTTTCATTGGGAACCACAATAAATTGAATGCTATAAAATTGCCTCTTGTCTATTATTAAAAAAAACTTTTTAAATAAAGATTAGACAAGGGTAAGATTAAAAAGAGAAGCAGGATGCATCAAGTGGCCATGCTAAGAATCCATCGCATCCTATAGTGTGGTCTGGGTCTACATGTTTCAGCCTCTCTGCGCCCATAAAGGTTCGGCGGCTTTTGTCGTGACCATTCAAGACAGAAAGATTCTTTTTTCGTCTGATTTCTAGGGGGATCCCTTAATCTTAATTAAGTAGGCGGAATACTGTCCCCTTAATAGTTAAAACAGGTGAAAGTATATTCCCTTGAATTCATATAGTGTGGTATAGCTATTAGCTTTTGCGGCTAAGAGTACATTGTCTCCAAATAGCTTAACAGACTCCTATTCGGGCCCCATAGGAGTAGGGGAAGACGTGGCTGCCGCCTTTGTTTACGCGGTGCCTCTGTGCTGTGTTAGTTCCCTGTGTCCTGAATAGCTATACCACAGTATATGAATTCAAGGGAATAAACTTTCACCTATTTTAACTATTAAAAGTATTTTTCTGTCTTGAATGGTCCTGACGAAAGTCACCGACCCTTTATTGTTTTTTTCAGTTCTTGCTAGCTTTTTCTCATTGGCAGAAGGGCAAATATTTAAAAAAACTTTTAGTACCTGTTGGTTGCTCTTCATTGCCATTAGGCCTGAGTATTATTTTTAACTTTCAGCTCCCGGCAGCTTTTCCTTCCTGCTGTGGAGCCAAACATTTAAAAAATAATTTAAGCACCTTCCTATCCCTGCTGCCATAACTGGGAGTTTACTTCACTTTTTTTTAAGTGAATTGCAAGGAGGTCTTTAATATGTTACAATTTTTGTTTCAAACACATGTACAACAACAATGATGCAATCTGATCTTTGTTTCAATTGGAAACAAAAGCAGGAATATATTCAGCACTCTCTTGACGTTTTAGTCTTGTTTTTGTTTGTATGTTTGAAGAAAATCTAGCGGCAAGTTAAAGTTGCTATGGTACGAAAGTAGGACTATATCAAATGCTTTCTCGACATATGGATTACAATTTATCATTTTTCATACAGAGATTTCGGCTGTTAGAAGCAGCTGGAATTTCTCGGTGAAATACAGGGGAAAACATGCAGATTTTGGCGCATTCCTGTATGCTATTCCTCAAAACCCCCTACTAGGCAGTATTTCTGCCTTTTCCAAGGAATTATCGATGCAACTGGTATTTGTATGTCTAGGTGGGGAGATGTAGCGGGCCGAATTCTTCGTGATTTGTTATTCCGCTCTTAGTATCAAAAAAATGATGTAATAGATGTGCAAATTGAGTATGTCAGTTTCCCTAGTACTTTCACATTTTCTAAGGATGTAGGTACAGCATTTTCTCAACCAGGAAAAATAAGAGGAGAAAAAAAGGTTGAGATGCATTTGCCTTTCAGCAACCACAAATCAGCAGCATTTTCTACCAGTGGAATATCTGCCAGTTTATGGTTAGGTCTATGCATAACAATGAGTGATTTTCATAGATATTAGTGAAAAGACCTCAAAATGTTTGTGAGGCCCCTTAGAAATAGTGAATTTGGGAAAATCATGGGTGTAAACCAACTTCTTTCAAAATGACCGAATGGGTTATGGCTGCATTTCAATTAGGCAGACGAGGAGCGATCTGATATTTGTGGAAATAGGACAATTTAACCAGAGAAGTTCTTGTTTTACCAAATTTGTGTGACAGTTGATCAACTTCAATATCTAATTCTCAACTTTTGGTTTCAGTGGTATGTTTCATACTGGATGTCTCTGACCATGAACTCATTCCCCAAGGTCCTGCGACACCGACTGAAGAGAGGAGAGGGAAGCAAGTAACCACTGTCCACATTCACGTCTGAGAGGCTTCATTTTCTAAATGATATGGAAAGGACTTTGGGAGGTATGTGACATGTGCTACCGCTTTCCAAAAAAGGGTCAACGTCTACTTGACCCTACTTGAGAAGCTGGTCTCATGCTTTCAGACACTTCACACGAAAAGCCTAGCATGGAAACATCTATATACTTGATGACATGGATATATGATGTATTACCAAGCATCGAAATACCTAACCAAAACAAGCATTGGTAAAGTCAATACATTTGACACTTAATTAAAGCATTGCACAGGAACACATCCAGACACCCATGCACACAGCAACATATAAACAGATAACCATGAAACAGATAACCACGAACAATAACCAATTGACCCATACACACACAAAAATCAAATGTATATAGTCACCCCTTCATATAGAGAAAAAGTAGATACAGGCAGAGGTAGCCTCTGCTACTATTGAACCAGTAGCCTGTTAGTTACAACGTCCAAGTGGTGCCAGTCCGTGGTTTTTGGATAATTTAGAGAGAGGATGATCTGTGATGATATGAGGGATTCTTGTATTTCATTATTATACGTTATTGAAAGTTGTGAGCCTGGGATTGTGAGATATATTTGAATGATGTTTGCCTGGGACTATTAACCATCTTGGAGAGAAACTGGTCTGTGATTGGTGAACATGCCAACGCCATTTACTTGGCAAGATAATTCTCAGCGATGAAACACATTCCTCAAGCTCACAGATCTGAAACTAAAATTGGATACTATACCTGTCCCCTCATGCAACACATTCCTCATGTTCACAAATCTAAAACTAAAGTTGGATACTATACCAGTCCCGTCATGCAACACATTCCTCAAGTTCACAGATCTGAAACTAAAGTTGAATACTATACCTGTCCCTTCATGCAACACATTCCTCAAGCTCACAGATCTGAAACTACAGTTGGATACTATACCTGTCCCCTCATGCAACACATTCCTCAAGTTCACAGATCTAAAACTAAAGTTGGATACTATACCTGTCCCCTCATGCAACACATTCCTCAAGTTCACAGATCTAAAACTAAAGTTGGATACTATACCTGTCCCCTCATGCAACACATTCCTCAAGTTCACAGATCTGAAACTAAAGTTGGATACTATACCTGTCCCCTCATGCAACACATTCCTCAAGTTCACAGATCTAAACCTAAATCACAGATCTAAACCTAAAGTTGGATACTATACCTGTCCCCTCTTGCAACACATTCCTCAAGCTCACAGATCTGAAACTAAAGTTGGATACTATACCTGTCCCCTCATGCAACACATTCCTCAAGCTCACAGATCTGAAACTAAACTTGGATACTATACCTGTCCCCTCATGCAACACATTCCTCAAGCTCACAGATCTGAAACTAAACTTGGATACTATACCTGTCCCCGCTTGCATACACCAAAGCCCCAGAGCAGTATAGTTGGCACCAGAATACCCTCTAACCAGACCACCCATTGAAAGCTACCACACAGTGGGGATCCCATAAGGTCATTGAATGAGAGAGTCCATAACAACTTGGCTTCCATCTTCAGGCACAACATGTGCTTTGCAAGGACTGTACCCACTCATGCACTCGGAGCTCACACATTGGTTCCATAATAAACAAACACAAGCCATCGCTAAGCATTACAATGAATAGATCTTTCTAAACACAAACCTTGAAGAAAGATGCCTGACTACTGTGACTCCTCTCATTGAGAAAGTTCAGAACAGTGTGGAAACACAGTCCCAGACATCTGACAGCACAACTGAGGCATATAGAAGTCCGAAATGTGGAATACAAAAGTAGAAAATGTACCACATACACATGGACCAAACATAGACATGTGCCTTGGAGGCATAGAGGCGTACATGTATTCAGACAACACACAGACCAAACACAAACAGAAATATCATAATAAACAGCATATACAAAATTGATGGATAAGTGGGTGTTTAACCTTGAGGATTAATGGATGATGTGAGTGCCTACTGGACACAATAATAAGGGGGGGGGGTGGAAGGATAGATAGATGTATGAATAAATTAATGAAAACAAAATACTCAGTGATTATAAGGTTGATAATGTGATTAATTTGACATTGAGAAGGAGAGACTATACAGATTTTTTTTAATGGATGAATTCTTAGTAAAAAGACACATATAACAAGATATGGTGGCAGTATTTTAGGTAAAGAAACTGCAATACAGGTAGCATTATATTCCCTACAACACAATCGCAAGAAAAATGCTGCTTTGATTATCCCACAGGAGTGTTTTGCTCTCTATACACTAATCTGACCTGAATGCTCAGTTCTAGCTTTTTCTTCTTGCATGTCTTGCAACAAAATTGGATGATAAAACGATTAGAACTGAGCATCAAGCATTGGCCAAATGAACAGGTCTCATATTATAAGGCTGGAGTAAGTCTATTGGCATGGGAAATATAGTTAAAAATAAATATAAAAAACACAAAATGGACAGCGATGGATCTAGAAATGTTTTGTCTTTATAAAAAGAAAAACTCCAAAAAGGCCACCAGGGCATCATGATGCGGCCACATGCATGAGTGACTATTTTGAACCAAGTTTTCTGAAGAAAAAAAATCTAAGATGGTAATCCGTGCATATGCATGTGTTGTAACAGTATGCTACGTGTGTTCATATTAAAATACACCAGTGATAATTTAAGCTTTTTTAAAAAGTTTAATTTACTATTTCAAGATGGCAGACAGACTTTTTTGAATGGTAAATTAAATTACAAAACAGGAATCACAGTCACACAAAAATAAAGGATTGAGGGGCCTGGTAGCAGCGTGCAGCCCCCACCCCTCTCCTCTCAAAAAATAGAATAATGTTTTTGTTTATGAAGAAAATAAAAAGTAGAAAGGAAAAGGGTGGGGAGAGGTAACAACAGAGAGGAAGGAGGAAATGGGTGACAAAAAGCAGTAGAAGAGTGAAAATGGTCGGCAGATCAAGGAATGATGGAGAAGATGAAAGGCAATGGATGACATGTTGGAGGATTACAAAGTGGTGGAATAGCAAGAAGGGCTGTGAGAACAGGAGAGGAAGTGGGAGAAAGCAACAGTCAGGGAAGGCATAGTGAGGATCCCAGGGTAGTAGACTAAAAGCAGCAATTAGGAGGGAGAGATGGCAGAGCAACAGAGAAACCTGTTGGGAATAAAATGCTATGGAAGAGCGGGGAGGGGTAGGATAGCAGAGGAGGAACTGGTGGGATGGGTGGAAATCAATGGAGGAGAAGAGAGCTGTAGGAGAGCAATGGAGTGTGTGGGGAGGAAAGCAACATGCATTGCAGAAAGAGTTCACAAAACTATTAAAGAAAACAGGCATTCAGGGGAGAAAGCGGAAAAAAACGTATGCACTCCCACAAAGTAAAAAAAGAAAACTAAAAAGTAGTTCCCTGATTGTAATCAGGGTGATGATACCACACATCCTATTAGAAACACTGTAAAACAACCATGCTCCAGAGGAGGGACAAACACAAGAAAAGGAAGGAAAGCAATTTAATAAAAAAGAGAGGAAGTAAGATTGACAGGAAAGCCAGCCAGTGATATGCAGAGGTCTGACATAAAGCTTTGGTACTGTACACAACAGGTATTTGAAAAACAGACTGCTAACCTGACTTTAGGTGGGACCAAAGATAGCATATGGAAAATAGCAATAGCATTAGGAGTAAAGAAGTAGGCCTGGCTTTTCATAACACCTTTAGTTTGATCTGGAGTAAAGTTCACTGAAGAGATAGAATATGAGTGAAACGCACCTACACACAAAACATGGTGTAAATCTTGGAAGCCGTGGGACACTCACACTGCACAATAGTTTTTTTCTTCACCCACTGGGTTTTCTTTTGATATCTCTACTTCTCTGCTGGTAGTAGGAGTCCTAATGATGATTTTCATGGTGTTTAGTGGAAGGTGGCAGTGTGTTTCGAGTTTCGGCAATATTTGCATCATTCTGTTGGTAACTGCCACAAGTGTACATTGCACTACATTGGCGTACTACTGCCGACCTCTTGCTTTACAACCTACTTATATTGGCACCAAGTTATTTGGAGTTTATCAAGCCCGGATTTGTTCCATACTGCACATCCCACTCACAGAGTGAAGTATTTATTTTGATTTTAAAAGTTTTTGGGTCCTCATATTAACGTCAAATGTATATCTCCAAACCTTGGACTTTGAATCTGAGACCAAAATGCAAATAAGAAATAGGATGATAGGATGTTTGTGCACCTAGTTTTCCCAGTGTTTGAAAAAGGAGAAAAGGAGTTAGTATAATCATGGCCAGCCTCCCCCCTGTGCAGAGCACATTTTAATGTCCTGCCATCTTTTGGGGCAAGTATTAGCACTAATGCTTAGCAAGTCAGGAATCATTACTCCATATGACTTGCTACCTTTAGATCTACAGAATTATTATTGTTTTTATCATAATTCGACAGTAACCCCTTCCGTGCTCCAGTTGGCCACTCCCTCCCCAGTGCTGCCATCGGCCAACGGCCGACAAAGCCCCGCCCACCCTTTAGAACACCCGCACCGCAGCGGAAAAACCGCCATGGTTAAGGCGCTAAACCACTATTGGCCGTCCAGATGGGTCTGTGGTTTTCATTACAGACATGGTTCTGATCCATTTTTCTGGAGTAGTGGGCTCATAGATTTAGTGTGACTGTGTCTCATTTAGGTTTCTGTGTCAGCTTTGTGAGCTTCAAGGATCAAACTGAAAGGTTGCACGAAGTTGCTTGGATATTTCTTGGTTGCCATGTGTGTCCATTGCTTGGAGACTGCAAACATGTGATAGACATCTGATGGTATCCACTGTGTTTGGGAATAATAGCCAATTAATTGCATGTGTGGGCTACTTTGCGTATATGTTTAGAGTTATGTCTGGATGTATCTTACTGTCCTAGGATCTATTGTGGTATGTCGTGGTGGACGGTGATGTTGTAATCATGTTGATTCCCAAGCATAATGGTCTGCATTGTTATGTTTGATTAGAATTGCTTTAGTTGCTAGCACAGAGATATTCCACTACATAGAATAGTCAACCATTTGCAAACTAGTGTTGGCCTACAATGAAGGTTCAGTTCCAACTCAAAGTGTTAGTCTCCACCCCCTTTTTAAGGGAACAAAACCAAGCCCAGGCAATTTTTTGCATAATTGATTAAAGTGTATCCCATTTGAATCAGTAACTTGAGACCAGAGTTTATGCCATTGTAGAGCAAGGACAACAATAAGCAAATCAGTCCGGCACCACCCAAAACAGGCAACCCAGTCCGACCCTAATGTTGAGATCCACTCTATCAGGAGCGGCCTGTGCAGGTAAGAGTGGCGGGGTGGGGGTGGAGTCAACAGACGACATCGAGGGAAAATGTTATTTAAAAAAGAAAACCACTTACCTTGCGCTCACCACATCACCTTTTTAAAAATGTAATTCTCCCTTGTCGTCGTCTATCTTCTCCCCCACCACCCCTGCCCACCGCTCTTACCTGCACGGGCCGCTCCAGCATTATATATGAGATCACAAGCAAACTAAGACTTGTTTCAGCCATTTGCAGCCTCATAAGGGAAGTGGAGAAGGAACCAGGTGGGGGAACACTTGTACCATTTAGTGTGCATCACTTAGAAATCAAAGTATTTATGTATTAAAAGCTTGAATCATTTCCTACATCGAAATACCTTGGACAGAGCTCTTGTGTTGCTTTCCAGTTCCTCTGTGTCATCATACCCAGGGACCATCCATATGTAAATCAGCCTTGGCTGCTATTTATGAAATGACAGACCAACCTGAAGTGCTCATCCACTGGCTACACATTTCATGCATTCTGAAGAGAAAATAAGCAAACTCAGGCAGGTTTCACTATTATTCGGTGTAGTTCGAGCCCTAGTAGCACAGCCAGCTGGGAAGTTTGGGATCAACTATGTGTAACCCAAAATTGGCACCTGCAGAAAAGCTTGAAATGATAGACCATATTAACACTGAATCAGACCACCAGCAAGCTCCAATATATTTCCCTATAATGGAGCTCATCAGTCAGGTGTAGCCTGAACTCCTGGAAACAGCAAGCTCGCTTGCAAAAACATTATGCATTAAAGTACTTGAATCAATTCTAACCACTGGTAATTACTCTATCCATAATTCCATTCCGTCGTTTTTAATCTCTTCCATCGAGCGAATCGATTTTGGGTACAACCGAATAATTGCGTGTCCCTAAAGGCATGTCCCATAAATGCTTATGGCTATAGAAATCAGCCAAAGAGCAGCACAACACACCAATGTGCCACAATACACACCAAATAACAGCACAATAGTTTATAACAGCAAGCACATGACAACATTGGAGAGTGACAGGAAATGAGCTGAAGCTTGTGTTTCTGTAAGGCATTGCTTTACAAGCACTGGAGAACTGATATCTTTCTGTTTTGTCTTTGTTCATTACAGGTTAAGGCGGTAAATGTGATGTCTGCTGCACAGTGTCAATACCGGATTTGGAATAATACACATTATTGTCTGCAACATGCCATTATCCTCTTTGCTGCCAGAGCTGTGGAGTGTGACAATGGTGTTTGTATTTAATGAATCAAACGCCATCCTCACACTAAATAGCTAATGCTAGACATCCCATCTGTTACAGCTGGAAGAGCACGCGGCATTATGCACGTGGCATAATATTCCGTCCGCTGGAAAGGGAAGCGGGCCGTTTGGTACGTCACCATCCTGTGGATCTTCAGGCGTCAAAACATCCAGATGCTGGCAGGAAATATCTTTATCTCTAAATGCAAGCCATTTACATAGTAGGTTATGCTAAAATTTGGCATGGAGTGGGCTCCCCTTAGCCTACCTTGGATACAACTAAGACACATTTTGCTTTCTATTTCTGTAAGAGTCCTGGAGGAAGAATTCTGTCTTTTTAGGTTGTAGCTTTCCATCACTTTCATTTGTGCTGTGTACCCAGAGGTGCTGGAACAATTTTCACACTGGGGCGATGCAATAAATGTTATGTATGATTGAAGTCATGTGGATTGTGAAAAGTCCAAGTGCCAGTGTCATGCCCATTTAGCCGGAGAGTGGTAAGAGTGTGGTGTGTAGTAAGTGGTGCATTTTAGAGTACACTATCACAAATATATTACTATAGCATGGAGTGGTAGTGCACCATCATTTATGGACAGCACATTTTCTGTTAAAGTTGGCACAACATTTTCATAGGCATGCAGTTTTACTGGTAAATTATAATTTGTGGATATCGTGTTTCTGCGAATATTTCTCATTTGCGCGTCACAAAGTGAAGTGTCTTGATTTGTTTTGATCACACTTCAGAATTACAAATGAATGTGCATCTTTTGTGTTTTCCTAATTCCTTGTATATTTTTAAAAATGTGTCTAGTTTATTTAGAGGCATTTAAATATTGTTGTGTTAAATATAAAAAAGTGGCATCCTCTAACCTTTCCTTTCACTTCCTGTTCCCCAGCAAGATTGACTGTAACAAAATCCTCTCACTTTGCAGTCCGAAAAATAAAAGTAAATAACAGTTTCCAAATAAGCATCAATTTGTCAGAAGATATATCCTGACTTTTGGCCTTTGTCTTTGAACGCCTAGCAAATGGGACAAGATAAACACAAAACTTAAAGGCAACTGTATTGCTCATTCAACTTCTGAAATCCAGCATGGTTATTTTTGGGGGTGCTGCACTCTCCTCCGCACCCCGACTTTAATCTCCTATGTGTGTACCCATTTTCTATTGAAATGATTTATGACTAATTAGGTGTATTTCTGCATCAGTATTACCATATAATGTGCATTCAACCATCTTTAAATGAAAGACTTTAGGTCATGCCATCAGGCAATACCTTCTTGTAGTAATCAGTTTCAATTTGCTATGAGAAAAGCTGATTTATTCATGCAGTATGAGCGCTCAGCTGCCTGCTGCAGCTAATTCAGTTATACCATAAAAAGAAGCAGGCAGCTTCTGAAAGCCATCATACAGTGCTTAAGTTCAAACTCATCAATTTAAAAAAAAGAGATATCTACCTCTTGCAAGCTCCTGGGAACTTCATTAGCAAAACCTGCACGCAAGCACCACCACAGATCAAAGGCGGCGGTGAAGCATCCGCCTCACCCTAGGAGATGTGATACATGCGCTGTGTTTACACGCTGTCCTACCCGGATGATTTTTACTGTCTAACAAATAAAGGCTCTTATCAGTAAGCCTGAGCCCAATAATCACTACGCAACAACCGACATGCCAATACTGATATTTTCTCTTAAATTCCTTATCTGGTCACAAGTCAATCATTCAATGTGACCCAGAAACCTTTATTTTAATGTACTTTATTAAATTTCAGTAAGAGAAATTTTTCATTTTTACTTTATCAAATCTACAATTTCAATAGAAATCATCACAAACACCACAATCTAAACTTAAAAAGACACTTATGCCGCAATATCATTTATTTATACCAATGGGCCTAAGATGACCAAGCCTTCTTGAGACATAAAACATAAATAACAATTTTTTCACATAGACAAAGACAATACGCATGATACATATACTTCACAAGACGAATATATCCAGACAGGTTTCACATTAGTCACAATTTTTTCAACCTTGTGTTTAGGATAAAGAACAAACAGTGTTATGTTTTACAAACCACTCCCTATCCTGTTAGATCATTAGTTCAACTGAATTTGAACCAATCGTTCTATGTGTAAAAGAACAGTTAGGGACAATATTTTTTTATATAACACTGTTTAGAGAAAATACGGTATTTTCTCTAAACAGTGTTATATAAATAATATTGTCCCTGTTCTTTTAAACATAGAATGATTGGTTCGAATTGAGTTTAACTAATCAGGTCAGTGATACGGTGTTTTCTCTAAACAGTGTTATATAAAAAATATTGACCTAAATGAAAATGCCCAGACCCTAAAATTAAAGTGATTTGACAGACTATGCAAACTTAGATTTAGACAAACATGCGAAACTTGCACAGCCTGCAAAAGGAGCACAGCTCTGAATTCTGTTTATGCTGGATCTGTCAAATGGAATGTTTAGGTGCCAGGGCCCAGCGCCATACTTATCTAGACCCGTCCTTCGACCAGTCAAGGTCCTTTTGGACCCGGCTCCTCGTCTGAGGCTCCCTACCTTCTGCTCGCTTTCCTCTTCTATCTTCTTTATCTCCTCGGCCTCTTCCCACCTCAATTTCTCACTTCTCCCTTTGGTGCCTTATCTCCTCCTGTTTCATCTTCTTTGTGATACTTTCATACTTCTCTGTTTCACTTTTTGTTATTTTTCACCCCCATTAGTAGCCTCTTTGTGCCACTTTCATACTCCTCTTTCTCTCACACTTTTTTGTGCCTTTTCTCATTATTTTTTAGCCTCTTTGTGCCACTTTCATAACTCTGTATCACACTCTTGGTGCTTTTTCCTCCTCCATTCTCAGCCTCTTTGGGCTACTTTTCTCTCTCCTCCTCACCCGCTCTTTTCAGTCTTGTTTGCCGTTCCCACCACCACATCTGTGTTTTTGTTTTTGTGCCCTTTCTCCCCTCGTGGCTGCCTAACACTCCCCACAACCCCCTCCTGCACCTCCCCCACTCCCTACCTGCTGTGTCTCCTTTCTGCCTCTTCTTCCTGCACCAGCTACCCAGTCCATCGTCCTCTACAACCCCTCCCTCTCAGGACCTACTTAATTGTGGCTACAGTGCGACTCTAATGAGCAGATACTTAGGCTCAGCCTTATACGTACCTGGATCAATCCTCTGAACATTGAAGGCCCTTTCCGACCTGGCTCTTCGCCTGAGGCTCCCTCCCTCTCGGCTGCTGCTCTCTCTCCTCTGTCTTCTTTCTTTCCTGTGTCTCGGCCCTCTTCTTAATCTCTCATTTACCCATGCTGTGCCTTATCTACCCCGTTTCTAGCCTCTTTGTGCCACTTTCATACTTTTCTTTCTTACTTTCTTAGATTCTTTATGCCTCTTTGCTTTCTCATCCTCACCTGCACTTTTCAACCTTTTTTGCTGCTTGCACTGCCATGCCCGTCTTTTACTTTCATCCTCTTTCTTCCCTTGTGATTGCCTCATGCTCTTTGCACCACCTTCCCGCCTCTTCCCACGCTCCTTACCTGCTGTCCAGATGCGTCTACTTCTGGCCACTCCTTCCTGCACCAGCTAGACCCACCCACTGCTCCCATTCGCTTCCCTTCCCCTTCCCTGGACCTACTTAATGGCAGGTATGGTACGATTGTGCAGCAGGTGTTCCAAAAGCAATCCCGTCTGTGCCCGTTCATGCATGGACCACACCCAGTGCCCCAAACTCTGGTCCGATCAGCCCCCACTGCCACACTGCAGCAATACTACTCTGCTCACTCGACCCAGGCCACTGCTCCACCTTCTGCTGCCATATTGCACCACACACCATGGTAGGACACTTCACCTACTGCTTCACCTGCAGCAACACACCCACACATGTTCCCCACGCTCTAACAACTTCACCTCCAAGTGAGGCTAGCATCAAACAACACACCAAACCAGCACCACAATCACTCGCATTCATGCTTCTCAACACTCACTCTCTCAGCAAATCGTCCACAAGTTCTGAGATCTCCTCAGCAACAACCAGACCTCCTCTTCCTTACAGAAACCTGGCTCAACACCTCGGCATAACTTAACATAGACGTGCTTATCCGAATAGGCTACAAGGGCGCAGGATGGACCGCATTCACAAGCCAGGAGGAGGAATGGCAATCATCCACAAGACAGCATCAAATGCTC
The DNA here is from genome assembly GCF_964263255.1 of Lissotriton vulgaris. Classification (NCBI taxonomy): domain Eukaryota; kingdom Metazoa; phylum Chordata; class Amphibia; order Caudata; family Salamandridae; genus Lissotriton; species Lissotriton vulgaris. Next base: position 290,468,320 of record NC_141689.1, read on the forward strand.
CTCATTAATACCCCATTCAGGGAACAAAAATCAGACCAACTTTTCTGAACCCCCTACACTTTCACCAACCCTCCAGACACCTATGCTCAGCCACACACTCACTCACACACACATCCAACATTGACAAAAGTACAACGGGGAGGCCAAGCCTTCTATGACATCACACATAACACCCTAGATCTAGAACAACCTTTGTCAATACATCAGGCCTCCTCCTCACTTCTTAAACTTAGCAATAAGCTGAAAAGCTGGCTCTTTGTATAATAATGTGGAGTCTGACATCCCACACACTTCGTCTTATGACTACATGCCTGCTCCAGCACCTGCTTACCTTTACAGGTGATTAGTTGCGCCATACAAATCTACATAACATTACATATCATATACAGTGTTTTCATAGTCCAGACAAGAAGCAAAAAATATTTTTTCTTACCCATGGTGGGGAGAGAGATAGCTAAAGCAGGTGTGTTTAGCAGTTTCCAATGGTAACACATCTGTTTGTGACTGATTTATTATGGGCATCAAGTAATAGGTCAGTGTCAGTAAGTATCCTAAAATTCCTGATCACAGGGTCAGGCTTAGAGTACGATCCCTTGAAGCAGGACCCCAGGAACCAGACTATTGGACGTGCTGGGATTCTGAAGGAGGAAAGTTTCAGACATCTGCCACTTGACAAGACTGATAGACTGTAATTGATAGAAGCTATGGAGTAATCCGTGGTAGTTTTGGCTTACGACTTTCTGGGTGCTGGTGACCTACATACAAACTTTGCATAATATGCACATATACGTTTAGTAAGAAGTTGCTGAAAATAATTAAACAGGAGGAGGAGCAGCCAAGCCGTGATGCCGACCTCATTGGATCACTTTTAATGAGGATTGGATAGAAGGAAGAGACACTAACTCTGACATACCTGAAATTATATTGTTAATGTAAGGGCAGTCAACTGAACTCAGGAATTGAGGGACATTGCTACAAAAGTGGATGTTTGGGCAGCAGAGAGAGCTGATCAAATCAGTGCACTGTCTTCCTTTTTCATTTTCAGATCATCAGGAGCCAAGAACACCACACTTTCTAGACGTAACCCAAAATAAAACTGTGTCTGAAAGGAATCTAGAATATGAAATATACAAAAGACCTTAGCTGGGATATTTTGTACTAATACATTTGATATAGAGGTTTGCTTTGAGGTAGAGACGTGACCACTGCATCTTCAGCTCTTGCACCATCTCCATATCAAGTATGTAGATAGTGAACAGTTTATGAATGTATGAATTTCAGAAGGAACATAACTTCGCCAAATCATAAAAGATCCAAGAGAAAATTCCAAAATTCTGTCTCCATGAGAAAGGTAAATTCTTTAAGAACAGGTATGGCAAAGATCAACTGGTATATTGGTATATTGGTCTTAGCATGTAGCTAAGCTCTCTTTGTCAATAACTGCATGGATTTTGGGAGCTTTCTGTGTAAAAACATTGGTCATGTCTTCGCACCGGGTGCACAAAAAAATTCACTCCATTAAATATATTCTTGCACTATTTAATCATATTCTTTGTGATCAGCCCAACAATCATATAAATAGCCTTCTCTGGTGTCAATGTCAAAATTAATTGTCCAAATATTGAAGTTTTCTAACACTGTTGTGGGTGAAATACTTATGTTTTTGGTGTTGGGAGGACACTTGCTTAAGTGAGACCATGGCATCTTTAACTTTCTCCAAGTCTGAGTTAAATTTGGTGAAAACAGCTTCTATGTCTCTCTGAGCAAATTGCCAAGAACTGTTGACTTTCTTGAGGAACAACCAAGGCTGGAGAATCCTGGAGTGGAAGTGGCAGACCTGTGGCCGAGGTGTGGTAGTGTGAAAGAGTTATAGCAAAATGGTCTGTTCACAAAACTGGAATAAGTATTTTAGCTATGACACTGGGGATATATCAAGATATGAGATGACACATGACCCATCCCACTGGTACTAGATGGTACAAGCAGTTAAAAGTTAAGTTTCCATAATCAGTTAAGAAATCTCATACGATTAAATGAGAAGGCCAAAACCATAGATTAAATTCTCTTACAAAAAACATGCTGGTGATATAAGCGGTGATCAGAATAATAAACACAATTAATGAATATTTGTCCTATTTATGTGATGGGAGGTTAGTTATTTACTGCTGAAGTGTTATTGCATGTATTAACACCACCCCACCAATGAGTGTGTTGGCATGGGCCTGCCAAAGGTTTTAAAAGCCTCAAGAACAGCCATCATCAAGATTAGGGTGACAGGCCATTGGTAGACATGAATTAGTAATGAATATAAAATAGAAACCACTGTACAGGATAAGCTTAGGTAGCTCTGCTTGGAACAGGTATTGATTGCCTTTATTTGCTGTTTTACTTTGTGATAATGGAGGATGCTTTCGGCGAAGTATTAAATGCACTCAACCCTCAAGGGAGATATTGATTGGAGTATTAAAACATATTAAGTGAAAAACTGGAATGAAACTGTTAGCCAAACAGCACTATTTTAGATGCTGGTGCATATAGGTGAGGAGAACCAGAGATTGCTCAACTGTTGCTGGAGGCAGCAGGGACTTCCTTCGGTGGCCTTCAGACTGCTGTAAAATGCTTCCTTAATATAACAAGATGTTCTGCGAGTGTTGTGAGGAAGGAAAACATTCAGTGTCTCTGCCACCAAAATCAAAGAAACCAGAGGAAAGATTGGAGGGGTATGCGATGAAAAAACAGACAGATTTCTGACTAAATGCAAATCGATGAATTAAAATACTGAGTGCCAATGAGTAAGGGCCACTGTTGGAACCTGGGATGTCAGGTCACCTAGGGTAGCCAGGCCTAGGGTAAGACACAATCGCTAGAGGCACATGTGTGAAGGTTGCAAACCACCCAGCAGTAAATCAACGCAATGACACCCAAAAACGACACTACACCATGTATGGAAAAATATGAGCTGGTTTATAAAAATAATCTCTGTTCTGTTGTTTTTAGTTTTCACAGCTTAGTATGATACAGTCTGTCAGGAGAAATAATATTGCTCTTAAAGTTGCCAAATCATGTCATATAACAGTTCTCTTAACTTAACAGTTCATTACATTTAGCCAGGCATTTATTAACCTACTCAAAGATATTAGTACAATTCCCCCTTTACTGGGCTTATCACCTTTGCATCATAGAACAACAGTTCCCATGTAGAAGAGCCTGTACTCCTCTAGAAAAGGTTACACATTTCCTTCCTTTCCACCACTGACAACAGAAGGACTGGCTATTCCAAATTAAGCAAACATTCAATGTAGTACCTTCAGGGATTCCTCAAGGGCGCTGCACACTTTGGGACAGATTCTCGGTTTATCTACTTGCTATGTCCCGCTCCCCTGCCCTTGTTTTAATCTCTTTATGGAAGTCACTTCCCCCTTTTGATCGCCTCCTTACTTGTGGTGAAGTTGATGACTGGAGTCTTAATGCCAGAGGAAGGTGGGGAAATAACGGGCAAGGCCGAGGAGCCGACTGCTGATAAGGCTCTCCAGCCTCTGAGGCTCCTCAGCTCCCCCTTCCCGCTCGAGCCAGCTCCTCCGTGTGGTGCTCGAGCGGAAAAAGGTAGATTCCGCAATACCCCCAAGCCGCTACCGGGCTCCTCAGCTCTCCCCTCCCGCTCGCGCCAGCTCCTCCGTGTGGCGCTCGAGCAGGGGAGAGAAGATAGAACAAAGCTTACAAGCCGCTGTTGGGCTCCCGGCGCTTCTCCTCACTTCTCCACAGCGTCGGTTGGAAGGGAAGCACTTCTCTTCCTGTCCTGCGCGGAGTTCCCCCCGCAGACGCCGCCTCTTCTCAGCGCTCCGGACACTTCCCTCGGGCCCGCTTTCACAGCGCGGGCGCCAGGGAGAGACGCTACTCCCCCGCACCTCCGCGCAAAAGCGGAGCTGACTCGCTACTCTCGGCGGCTTCCCTGAGCGTCTCCGCTGCCCAGCCAAGATCAGCTGAGATGAAGGCAGAGGGGGCACCCGGCAGGGGCGCGAAAGTCTCTCACAACTGGCACTGACTTCCTACTTAGTCGAGGATAAGGAGAGAGAGTAGGGAATCGGGCTGTGTGGTGGCGCTATCCCTGAAGGCGACCTGAAGCAGGATTCTCTTCCTCAAGGGTCCCCAAGCAGTTTGAACCTACTGGTGGTGATATACCAGAGGAGGGAGGGGGTTCGTTTGGAAGGGCTGGTGGGTACTTCCCTCCCTCTTAGCAACCCACAGCAGAGTCTTTACAGAGTCTTTCTCAACTGGGCAGAGGACTGTGCTCCACAGCGCTGCAGTCTCCTTCTCCTCCTTACACCCCTTGCTTCCAAACTAAGGGTTGGTCAGGCACCCAGGGTCTCCCGCAAACCTAAACAGCAGGGACAAGTCAAGTAACCCAAGGGAGGAAGGGTGGTGAATCAATAGGTCAACCCTTTGACTATCCTACCCCCACCTTCAGCTACAGCCTGTCCTCCAGCTGACTCACTCTGGTAAGACAAAATGGCTGACCAGCATTCCGCCTTTTATAGGCTGACCCTCAAAGGTCCAGAAGGTTCTGGAATGCCCTATTCTACTCTATGGGGTAGGTTCTAGGTTTGTCAGTTAGGACAGTTGGTAGCCACCATTTTGTGACTCCAACTATATTCCTGTCAGGAAAGGCCTCTAGGCCTGGGGTGAAAGACTATGAGGGTGAAAAAGCACCTATCCCCTAGACCAACACCTTGAAAAAGCTAGTGGACACAAAAATTAATAAAGGTATGAGGGGCAAAAAGGGGACAAAATAAATAATAAATTGTGGGACTACGCAAAAAGCCAGACAGGTCTAACACGCGTCCCCCCCAGCTGAAAGTGGGGAGAACTACCCAACCCGTTGAGAGTCCTCATCACTAAGGCGGAAATACCTGGAGAGACCGTCTGCATTGGCGTGGTCCACTCCAGGCCGATGTTCCACCCGGAAGTCCATTCCCTGTAGGGAGATGGACCACCTCAACAGCTTGGGATTCTCCCCCTTCATTTGCATCAGCCAACGAAGGGGTCGGTGGTCAGTCTGAACCAGGAAGTGCGAGCCAAAGAGGTATGGCCGCAGCTTCTTCAGAGCCCACACCACCGCAAAAGCTTCCCTCTCAATTGCACTCCACTTCTGTTCCCGGGGAAGCAGTCTCCTGGATAAGAAGACCACAGGCTGATCCAGGCCCTCTTCATTTAGTTGCGATAACACTGCCCCAATGCCATGTTCTGATGCATCTGTCTGGACAATGAACTCCTTGGAGAAGTCTGGGGCCCTCAGGACCGGTGCCGCACACATTGCCTGCTTCAGTTTCTCAAAAGCTTGCTGACAAGCGTTCGTCCAAACTACCCGTCGAGGTTGTTTCTTAGAGGTGAGCTCTGTGAGAGGCGCTACAATAGTGCCATACCCCTTCACAAAGCGACGGTAGTAGCCTGTAAGGCCCAGGAAAGCTCGGACCTCAGTCTGTGTCTTGGGGGGTTCCCAGGCCATGATTGCCTCAATCTTTGCCTGCAGGGGCTGCACTGTCCCCCTACCCACCAAGTGTCCAAGGTACACAACCGACCCCTGCCCAATCTGGCATTTGCTGGCCTTGATGGTCAATCCAGCTTGTTTCAGGGCCTGGAGAACTGCTTGCAAGTGTTGCAAATGGTCCTCCCAACTGCTACTGAAGACAGCAATGTCATCCAGGTAAGCAGCAGAGAAACTCTCCATTCCAGAGAGGACCTGGTTCACCAGCCGCTGAAATGTGGCAGGGGCATTTTTGAGCCCAAAGGGCATTACACAAAATTGGAAGTGTCCCTCAGGCGTGGAGAAGGCTGACCTTTCCTTTGCTCCATCTGTCAAGGAGATCTGCCAGTACCCTGAAGTGAGGTCAAAGGTACTTAGATATTGGGCAGCTCCTAGCTGGTCAATTAATTCATCCGCCCTAGGGATCGGATGAGCATCAGTCTTTGTAACTGAGTTCAGTCCCCGGTAATCCACACAGAACCTCAGTTCTGGTGTGGTGCCTGGTGGAGCGGCTTTTGGCACTAGCACCACCGGACTGGACCAAGGACTGTTGGAAGGTTCTATAACTCCCAGCTCTAGCATCTTGGCAACCTCTCCATGGATGCTAGCCTTCACCTTGTCGGACAGCCGGTAGGTCTTCGACTTCACTGGTGGGCTGTCCCCGGTGTCCACATCATGGGTACACAGGTGAGTCCTTCCCGGGACAAGGGAGAACAACGTAGAGTACTGCTCCAGTATCTGGCGGCAGTCCTCCCGCTGCTCAGGAGTTAGAGTGGGAGAGAGAATCACTCCCTCCACTGACCCATCCTTCTCTTGAGACGAGAACAAGTCCGGGAGAGGTTCGCTTTCCGCTCCCTCTCCCCCATCAGTCACCATCATCAAAATGACCTCGGGCCTCTCATGGTGGGGTTTGAGTCGGTTGGCATGCAGCACTCGTAGGGGCTGTCGTGGGGTCTTAAGGTCCACCAGGTATGTGGCCTTACCCTTCTTTTCCAACACCTCAAATGGGCCTGTCCAGCGATCCTGGAGGGCACTAAGCTCTCCAGGTTCCATCACCCACACTTTCTGGCCAGGCTCCAATTCCACCTGGTGAGCATTGTGGTCATACCACTCTTTCATGACTGCCTGGCTGGCCTCCAAGTTGTCAGAAGCTTGCTTCCACAACTTCGCCATTTGGCTCCTGAAGGCCAGCATGTAGCTCACCACATCTTGGGGGGGTTTCCTGGGAGACTTCTCCCAACCATCCTTCACCAGGCTGAGAGGACCGCGTACAGGGTGCCCATACAGAAGTTCAAAGGGGCTGAAGCCCACTCCCTTCTGTGGCACTTCCCTGTAAGAGAATAGCAAACAGGGTAGGAGGACGTCCCATTTCCTCCGCAGGCTTTTGGGCAGACTTCTGATCATGCCCTTCAAGGTCTTGTTGAACCTCTCAACCAGTCCATTCGACTGGGGGTGATAAGGAGTGGTGAACCGGTAGGTCACTCCACACTCCTTCCACATCGCCCGCATGTAAGCTGACATGAAGTTGGTCCCCCTGTCAGACACAACTTCCTTGGGGAATCCCACTCGGGTAAAGATCCCCATTAGGGCTCTAGCCACCACAGGTGCAGTGACTGTCCTCAGAGGAATTGCCTCTGGGTACCGTGTGGCATGATCCACCAGAACCAGGATGAACCTGTGACCAGCTGTTGTTGGTGGATCTAAAGGCCCTACAATGTCGATGCCCACCCTTTCAAAGGGGGTGCTAACGACTGGAAGTGGTTCCAGGGGAGCCTTCAGCTTCACCCCTGTTTCCCACTGGCCTGGCAGGATACACATGTACGACAGTAAGTGTTGGACGCCACTTTCATCTGAGGCCAGTAAAAGTGGAGGACAAGCCGAGCAAAGGTCTTGTCCTGGCCTAAGTGTCCTGCCAAGGGTATAGCATGAGCCAATTCCAGCAGAAAGGCTCGGTATTGTTGCGGGACTACCAAGGCCCTTGATGAACCAGGTAAGGGTACCTTGGGTTCACTGTAGAGGAGTCCATCCTCCCAGTAAATATGGTAGTGTCCCGTATCATCACCTGCTGCCTGGGCTTCAGCCTGTCGCCTCAGTCCCTCAAGGGTAGGGCACTCCCTCTGCCCCTTACAGAATTCCTCTCTGGTAGGACCTCCCTCCACATGCCACTCAGCAGGGATGGGTAAATCCTCCAGAGAGTCTACTTCCCCCTCCACGGACTCCTGGTCCACCACCGCAGGTGGCCGATCTGTCACATGGGGTGTGGAAGCCGAAGCAGGCTCTTCCTGTCTCCGGGTCTGTCCCTTTTTGGCAGCGGGTTGGGCCATTGTTCCAGGCTCCAACCCAGGGGAACTCCCTCTCCGGGCAGTCGCAGACCATGTGCTCACACAGGCCCAGTCAGGTGTACCCAGCATCGCAGAGTGCGTCTGGTATTCCACCTCTCTCCAAGTGTTGTGCTCCATGTCATTCCCCAGCAGACAATCAACTGGCACGGCAGGGCTTACGGCAACTCGAAGTGAACCTGCAACCCCTCCCAACTCAAAGGGAACCTCAGCCACTGGATAGTGGCCCATTCTGCTGTCAGCCATCGCGGCGGGGTGGAGTACATGGGGAACCACCTGCTCTGGAGACACCAGTTGACTTCTCACCATAGTCATACTGGCTCCTGTATCTCTCAGAGCCTCCCCTCTCTGGCCATTGATGGTGACCCATTGCCCATACTTTGCAGTATTTGGGGGCACCTGGATCTTAGGAACCATCTCCCGTTCTCCCAGGGACACTAAGGTGACACCCGCCCACTCACCCCCCTTATCTAAGGGCAACTCCTCCCCGAGCGCTACACTAGCTACTCCCGGTGGTTTTCCTCCGGTGGGAGGGGGTGGTCTCTTTGGGCATCTGACATCTCCCTTATAATGTCCAACACCACCACACTCAAAACAGTGGAGAACCCTTGGCTGCTGGCTTTGGCCCGGATTAGGGTTTCTGGGCGGGTTTGCCTTAGGGGTGAAACCTGTTCCCTTTCCTTGGAAATTGTTTTGGGGACTTTTAGAGAACTCCCTCTTTTTCTCTCCCCCCTCCTTCTTCTGGGGGGCGCCCTGTCCGGCCTTTTGGGAATCCCCTCCAGTCCCCTTTGAGGACAGTCACTGCACCTGTGGTGGCTAGAGCCCTAATGGGGATCTTTACCCGAGTGGGATTAAAAAAAATTAATAATAATAATAATTATACCTGCGTCAGGTATAATGTGTGCAGAGGGGGCGTTCCCCCGCAAAAAGCCTCGTAATAGTGACGCAGTGAAATCTATGAGATTTAACTGCGTCACTTTTAGGACGCTGTTGCGTCAAAATCTTGCGCCTGCCTCACAGCAGGCGTAAGACTGACGCAAGCCCTTTCACATGGGACTTTCCCCATGTGAAAGGACGCATTACTGGAGTTGCGTCACTTTTGTGACACACTCCAGCAATGCGTCACATTTGCGCTTACAGATACGTCAGAAATACTGACGTATCTGTAACTCCTTGCGACATGATTCGTCATACATTAAATATGACGCATCAGGAATGTCGTAAGGAGTGCGCACTTAAAAGTGACGCATCGCTGTTTTCACGCAGCGATGCGTCACTTTTCATAAATGAGGCCCCCAGTTTATTCACTGTGTCACCTCTACGACCCTTTCTTGCGTCAATACGTCCCTTTTGCATACATTACACCTGACGTAGGAATAATGTGGCGCAGGGGCTTACAAAGTGACGCAACTACCTAGATGCGTCACTTTGTAAATATGACTGAATAAGGTGCATTTTTTACAGCACTGGTGCGTCACAAAAAGTGACGCTCTGGTGGCGTTAAAGTGACGCATGGCCTCATAAATGAGTCCTTCAGTCTTCTACTCATGCGTCATATTAAATTTATGACGTATTATGTTGGAAGTTCTTATAGATACGTCAGTATTTTAGACGTATCTGTAAGCGCAAAAGTGATGCATTGCTGGAGTGTGTCTCAGAAATGAAGCAACTACAGCAATGTATCCTTTCACATGGGGCCAAGCCCCATGTGAAAGGGCCTGCACGCCTGCTGTGAAACAGGCGTAAGATTTGGACGCAACAGCGTCATGAAAGTGACGCAGTGATATTTCATAGATTTCACTGCGTCACCTCTACGACCCTTTCTTGCGTCAATACGTCCCTTTTGCATACATTACACCTGACGTAGGAATAATTTGGCGCAGGGGCTTACAAAGTGACGCATCTACCTAGATGCGCCACTTTGTAAATATGACTGAATAAGGTGCATTTTTTACTGGACTGATGCGTCACAAAAAGTGACGCTCTGGTGGCGTTAAAGTGACGCATGGCTTCATAAATGAAGCCTTCAGTCTTCAACTCCAGCAATGCATCTTTTCTTACCCTTCCACCACCCCGTTCCTTTTCAACATTTCCTTTGAATACCCACATTGCCCATATTCACTCTTCTTCTCCTTACTTTCTTTCCCAACACTCACCTTCTTTTAGTCCCCCTACTTCACTTCCTTTCTCCTCTCATACCTTTCTGTTCTTTCTTACTCATTTACCTTTCCATTATCAATGCACTCCATTTCACTTACTCTTTTTCATTTTTTTAAGAATATAGCTCTTTGATGAGAATTGGAGGTAGTTCTGAAAAGAACTTTTTTTTTTCTTCTTTTTTTTAAGAACAGAAACAAAAACAGGGAATGGAAACTGCTCAACAGGAGCAAAAAAAACAAAAAAAATTAGGGCTGGGAACGGCAGTGATGGTTCTCCAATGCTCGAACCATGAGCAGTACACTTTGCTCCCCATAGGTAAGGAGTTGATTGCAGTATCTGCATTTCAGGACAGCATTGTTAAAAGCAGGTTGAATATTTGGCACGAGCTCCTGCGATTGCCCCCTCCCAGAAGTAGCTGCTCCTCCGGTCGATGGAGAGGCCACATCACTGGGAACCTCTTGTGCCAGAGCCCTGACACTTTCCCGGGCAAAATTCTGGGGGTGCCTCCTCTCCACATGCCGGATCATTGTAAAGTTCCCAAAAGAGTATTTTTTGTTGGGGTCACCCCGTGACAGGACTTGTTTGCACATCCTGCACTCCACTTTTGGAGCATTCACCTTTTTTTGGTTAGGTGGTATTTTAAAAAATTTCCAAATAAAATGCTCCTTCACCTTTGGTTGAGGAGGCTCTTCATTGATGAATTCAGGTTCTTCATCACTGCTGGATTCTCTGGCAGCCATGGTAAACCAAGAAAAATCCAGGAGCAAAAAACAGGTCTTTCAGTCACAAAAGTGAAAGAAGAAGTGAAGGAAATGGGTGGGGATTTCATTCTTTGTAAAAAAAACTGTTAGCAACCAATGAAAAGTGTTATTTTAAGGTCACATGACTTGACGCGCACCGGAGCGCTTCTGGGTGCGCACACGCGGCGTGAACGTAGGCGCTTCCGGGGCGCATTCGCGGCGCGAAAGTAGGCGCTTCCGGGGCGCATACGCGGCGCGAATGTAGGCACTTCCGGGGCGCATACGCGGCGCGAACATAGGCGCTTCCGGGGGCGCTTACGCGGCGCGCCGAAGTGACGTCTTGATAGTTTCACGGAAATGCAAAATCATTTTCATTTCCTTATAAAAAAAACTGCTTTTATTTGTATGGTACGAAATGTTTTGCGTTATTATTAACTTTTCATTCATATTTTTTTCACGAACGAAAGTAGCGCTCTGGGTGCGCTTTCCGGAGAGCTTACCGGAGCGCGCACCCAGAGCGCCCCAGGAAAAAATGATTAAAAAAAAAAACTTAAAAATTAATACTTAAACAAAACAGCAAATTTAAAAAAAAAAACATAGGTTAGAAACTCGATATAGAAAGGAATTAGCATTTAAAAAACCTATACACCAGTTATAGTTAGGAATTAGCATTTAAAAAACCTATTAAATTCACTGAAAAAACCATAGGTTTCACACCAGTTATAGTTAGCTGGAAATTTTACTGACATAAAACCATTGAAATTCCCATGTTATAGTTAGTTGGAATCACTATAACTTGCGTGCCTGCAATGCACTGCTGATGACGTCACATATCACATCACTCATGACATGGTCAGTGACATCACTCATGACATCACTGATGACACCATCCTTGTGACAGAGTGACACACCTCCTTTCAGTGTAATGCAAGCCTTGAAACACATATTCAAAAATAGTATTTAACATTTTCAAAAAAATGGAGATACCCATACCAGTTACAACAAACAATTCAGTAATTCCACCATCTATATACACATCCACTCATTCACCAACAGTTCTATATAGTCACTCATACAAATCCTCACTCATTATATGTAGTGATACACCTATACATCCTGTTACACACCGACAGTCATCCAAAAGTTACTCACACACATATTCACACATGCAAAAAAACTATTGAACATCCATTTATTTACATATACAGCAATACACACACTACCACTTTACTTCTAAGGAAACTTACACATACTTACTCTCCTAAACAATCACTTATAGAAACACATACTTATTTAAACAGGAACTCTTACAATCTCTCACTCTCACATATACTCACTTATATAAATCAATACTCACATATACTAGATTAAAACATATGTCGTTACTGAAAAAGACAATAGTGAGACAGTCGTTTACTCACTAACATACACATATACACACTCATCCATCCATACAGTTTTGTACATATGCTGTCTTCAAAACACATACAAACAGTGAGTCAGTCACCAACCCATACAGCCACTTATACACAAAGTGAAACACTGATACATACATTTCAATATTTAAAATTTACTTACGAATATATGTATTCACTAAGATACACTTAATAAGGCAGTTAACCAATCAATTCTTATAAAAACAAACATCCATTTACACACTTATTTAACCATTTATTCTTCCATCGTCCTTTACAAATACATAAATAAAACATATATGTTTTTCAGAAAGACACACATTCACTGGATGGTGTCATCAGTGATGTCATGAGTGATGTCACTGACCATGTCATGAGTGATGTAATATGTGATGTCATTAGCAGTGCATTGCAGGCGCGCAAGTTATAGTGAGTCCAACTAACTATAACGTGGGAATTTCAATGGTTTTATGTCAGTAAAATTTCCAGCTAACTATAACTGGTGTGAAACCTATGGTTTTTTCAGTGAATTTAATAGGTTTTTTAAATGCTAATTCCTAACTATAACTGGTGTGAAACCTATGGTTTTTTCAATGAATATATATATATATATATATATATATATATATATATATATATATATATATATATATATATATATATATATATATATATATATATATATATATATATATATATATATATATATATATATATATATATATATTCATACACATATATATACACACACACACACACACATATATATATATCTATGCATATATGTATAATTAATTAATATTAACATTTAACATAAACATATTCCAATAGTTTTTTCAAAACGTTAATAAACTTAAAACTTTTTTCTATACTTTATCACAGGGAGATCATTGGGAGATGTCAAACGCGGGGTTCGCCGCCAAGTGTTCAAAATGTAAAACACTGTCATAAAGTCACAACTAGTAGTAACTTTACCGTCATATATAATATTTTTGCTGACTCCACCCACTGTTTTAGGTGGTAGGGACATGCAAGTAAATACTTTTGAATTGCACTCATGACTGGTGAATGGCACAAATAGTTAAGTTACACAAAGGTCTAAGAGTAAATTTGCTTTTGCAGATTTACTCACATCATGAATAGTGCCCTAGGGTGACGATGTACTACATGGTGAACTACATGAGCTGGTCGAAAGAGAAGTTTGTAACAGTGGAATGGTAACGTTATGAGATACGTGCTTATGTAAATAATCTAGGCTAACATGTTGACTCTGAATCATGAATCACACCAGGTACAAGGTTATAAAAATAGCATTCAAAATCCAGCAACTGTTCTAATAAAATAAGGGCTTTCACACCATTTCTATCACCTCCATGTGATGTTAATGAGGATGGAAACTGTCACTGACTCTGTAGCTCAATAAGACTTGATATCTCCCTGAACAGATCTGATATGGCATTAACATCAATAAATGATTACAGAAGTTCAATTACAGCTTCTTACAAAAATGTAAGCTGGATTCAACAGGTTAGAAATACGTTGTGAACCTGATTACAATGCAGGTTATACATTTGAATCCCTGTGCAAAACCGATGAGCTGTGAGATAATTAACACACCTTCACAGTTTTATCCTGAGACATTCCACCTTGAGAAAACTGGAAAAATATTTTGTGAATGAAAATACCTAGAAAATGGGACAAAGCGTGAAATTTAGGGTGATAAAAATTGCATATCAGGCCTCATTCTCAGAGCACAAACGTACGATAGGAGGAATTTATTGCACTCTGCAATACTTCACAAACAATAATGTTATTTATCGGGTATGATAAACACACACCCAGATTTTGCTCAAATTAGGATCAGGCCCTATGTGAAATAATGTAGCAATGTGGACACAAGAGTCGTCCCGAGGCCACCACAATCTTATTTATCAGGCAAGAGTCCAAGCAGGACAACAGATCAAGGTCAATATATGGAAGGGTTCAACATCATTGTGGAGCTTGATAGTTTACCTTTGTAATAAACCTCCCAGGTTTTCACGCTATCCACAATCAGACAAGAAGAGAAAAGTAACAAGTTCAAGCTAAGGGCGGCCTAACCATTTTCCTGAACGTCGTACACATCACTGACCTGGCTGCCAACAGTAACTCGATTCAGGCCATATGCAGAGAAAACTGGATATTGTACGGCAAACACATACCACCACTAATAATCGATACAGATATTAAAACAATGAAGAAAGAAAACTTCACAAAATTAAAATTATAATTACTACACCACAAATCAATTATATTGTATACTTTTGCAAAGTTACTGGAGACTCTAATGCAAAAATAATGGCCAGTCATCAACATGAGGACGATTTCACCATGAAGGGCAAGCTATGGGAAAAACCTGGATCAATCTTCTCACCATTAATAATTAATAAACGGTGGAAAGCTTTATAGAAACCCTTTAAACATTGGATCTCAAAACTCTAAATGGAAAATTGCCACAAAACCAGCAGGCCACTCCATCTCACTAGTCATCAAAAAGAGCTTCTATCATGGATTGGTAAAGATCCAATTTTTCTCCTCTGTAAGAAGCTTCCAAACAGGATGGCGCCACATGTCCCAAATCACTGTCATCTCTGGGCACAGTTACACTACAGAACCTCCCCCCATAACTTTGGGAACTATCAGCTCAGACAATCTTAAAAGGCTGAGGTGGAAGGGAAACATAGATACTTTATAACATGGTTCTACAAAGTCGGTTCTGGAGGGCTGGATCCATGCCAGATTTTTAGCATATACCCATTAAGATAAATGTAGTTATCTTTAAAATCTGGCATGGACCCGGCCCTCCAGTACTGACTTTGGAGAACCCTGCTCTATAAGATAAATGTGAAGACATGCTAAAGCAGTTTGTCTGGAGAAAAATAAGAACAGATCAAATCTAACATCATAATGCCCACATAATGAACAAGCAAGAAGTGCTCTTGTCTACTTATGGTGGCTCCTCTGCATACACAAACTTCTCCCAACAGAAGGCTTATCTAATAGACCCTCTTGGTTTAACAAGAACCTAAAAGAGTAGAAAAATCTAGTCTCCTCATTGTTAAGAAAACAGCAAAAAAAGACACACAACACACCGGGAACTACTATCTATGATTACAAAAGTAGCAGGCTCAGAATAACAAAGCTGTATGGGCGGTGAAGAAAAAGATAGGGCCAGATCTTTGGAACAAATTAGTTTCTGCAAGCTATACAACCAACTCTAGGTCTTTTTGGGCTGTGATATATTCCCAATACAATAACCCTGTAACACTGCAGAACCAATATATTTCTGAAGAAGGGTGGTACCAGCTTTTAAAGAATGTATAGGGGAGCCTGAAATAATGCCACTTTTTAGGTCGAGCTGGTGTAAGCAGCGCGAAGCGCTGCAGTCCAGCGAAAAGACCTATTGTTATCCACTTGCTGGGAATGTGGCACAGGGGATAGGCACGCACAGGGCAGTCGGCGATATCATCGCGTGTACGCGTACGTACAGCCACGCGCCGTGCTCATCTCCTGTCCCAGTTCCACAGCAAGTCAGCCTCTCGAAATCGCGTGCGCATGCACACAGACACACAGCCACACACACAGACACACAGCCACACACATACACACGCACAGCTACACACACGCACACACACAGCCACACACACACACAGCCACACCCACACACGCGCACACACACCCCCCACTACTCCCCACTCACCGGGCACTTTTCTCGCGGCGCTGCTACAGGCTCCATCACTCCGTCACATCACCGGATTTCTCTCCTCTCCTCCTTATTTGGAATTCTCCGTCCCTTTTCCTGGAACGTCGCAACCCTGTCCACGGGATGTTCTGGGAGTTGGAGGACCTTCCTCGCTTGCACTGTTATGCCTTGCCTGCTCTCTCCTGGGAACCCCAGCACTCCCGGAATCCCTGCTTTCTTCTGGGCTCTCCACTACCCACACCCCCCTGTCTCCAAGGTGCTGCGCTCCGGACAAGCTACGTCACTGCGAGCCTGCACAAGGGCAGGGCATCTCCCAGGCCCTCGCATGCTCCAAGGAACTTTCCTGCCTATCAAAGCAGAGCCCGCCTCTCTCGCCTGCATTCCAGGCCTCGCTCGTAACATACGCACGCCTTCTTACTGATATTTAAATGATGTCTCGACCTGTGCAGTGCTTCGAACCAAGCCAGCCTTCAAGCAACCTTGCTATCTCCATGGATGTATTTTAACGTGCCAAGCTGGCCTGAGTTTTCAGGATTTTCTCACATCAAAAAACATAGTCGCGCAACAGACAGACAAACCATTTACTCAAAATGGCCACAAACATTGTCTAAGAAGGGGAACATATTTTATTTTCATGCTAGCGCTGACAGGGCGCTTATTGCTTAGTGGGCGATGGTTTATATCTTGTGGCCGAGAACTCACGGGGGGCTGAAAAGAACAATAGCGCCATTACCGGGTTGGCTGCCTCCGAAAATCAACAAAAAGAACAAATGGGCGGTCAGCTTAGTGCTGCGCCTCATTAATGTTTGTGCGGTGACCTACCGTAATAGTTCATCGTTGAGTTACTGCCCGAGGCAGGATTAACCTGACATTTTCGGGGTTTTAGTCACACCAGGCAATGGGGCAGGGGGTGGGGGTATGATGTATAGTACGGAGGGGACTAAAAGAAGGGCTTGGGAAGAGGACTAGTAGGAAAGAGCGTTCAGTGCCGTGAACAGTGAAGGAACTAGCATGCTCTCTACAACCGCTGTCTGGGCGGTGGAGTTTTAGCTGTAGATTTACCGCAGTTCTGACGTGGGGTCTGTGAGGTGAAAGGTCCGAGTGCTAAAATTATGTTGACGTCGGAACCCAGAGGGTTCTTGAGGGTTCAAGAATGACCATTGTCACCTTCAGACACGGCAAGGCCCCTCCGGTTATGCAAGCCTGAAAGCAGGCTCACAGGCAGCATCTGAATGCAGAGAGGCTTAATCCCAGAAGAAAACCAGCACAAGCACGCACCTCACCCTCACCCCCTCACCCTCACACCCACTCACCCTCACCCTCTCACACCCCCACGCCCCCTCACCCCCACTCCCCCTCACCCTCACCCCCACACCTCCTCACCCTCACACACCCCCTCACCCTCACACCCCTCACTCACCCACACACCCTCTCCCTCACACCCCTTCACCCTCACACCCCCTCACCCTCACACACCCTCACACACCCCCTCACTCACCCTCACCCACCCTCTCACCCTCACCCACCCTCACACACCCTCTCACCCTCCCACACCCTCTCACCCTCACACACCCTCTCACCCCCACCCTCACACCCCCTCACCCTCACACACCCTCGTCCTCACACACCCTCAAACCTTCACACACCCTCACCCTCATACACCCCCTCACACTCCCTCACCCTCACACCCCCTCACCCTCACCCCCTCACACCCATCACCCTCACACCCCCTCACCCCCACACACACCCTCACCCTCACACACCCCCTCAGCCCCTCACCCTCACACACCCTCACACCCCCTCTCACACCCTCACCCTCACACCCTCACACACCCTCACACACCCTCACTCACCCTCACACACCCTCACAACCTCACACCTCCTCACACCCCCTCATGACAAAGCATAGCATAACAAAACATAGCATAACAAAACATAGCATAGGAAAACAAAGCATAGCATAATAAAACACAACAAAACATAGCATAGCATAACAAAACATAGCATAGCATAACATAACAAAGCATAGCATAGCAAAACACAACAAAACATAGCATAGCATAACAAAACATAGCATAGCATAACAAAACATAGCATAGTATAACAAATCATAGCATAGCAAAACATAGCATAACAAAACATAGCATAGCATAACAAAACACAGTATAGTAGAGCATAACAAATCAAAGCATAGGATAGCAAAACATAGCATAGCAAAACAAAACATAGGATAGCAAAACAAAACCTAGCATAGCATACAGCATCACTCATCACCACCACAACATCACTCAGGGGCACCACAACATCCTTATGCGCTACCACAGCATCACTGTACGCCACAGCATCATTTGTTCGCCACCACAACATCACTCAGCGCCACCACAGCATCAATCTGTGCAACCATTCAACAACAATTGGTTCAACTATGTTCTCTCAATGTTTCAAGCTTTATTCCAAATGTAACAAAAAGATGTTAATATTTCGCTTCTGTTCTTGGATTTTCGTCATAATAAAATACACTGAACATAATCTTCACAAAAGTTATTTACAAAAGTTTAAGCTATTGCCATTATAAATTACAATAACTTTTATTTAAGTATTAATTATTTAAAAAAAATAAAAGCCATTGTTATTTGTTGTTGTTGTAAAGCTTTATTTCGACATTTTTGTCTTGAAGCCATAAAACATTTTAAAAATACATTCGCTTACAGAAAAAGAGAAATCATGATCACTAAAAGTACAATAACTACATCTATAGTACACCGAAGGCAGTATCGTCAAGGGATATATACATTGAAAGTGGAAATACATTACTAATTCACTGTAATTATTTACATACAAAATACAATTAGTAGTCAGTTACAGACCCAGATTTAAAAACATATCTACATTATATAAATAATTTAAAAAGCCAGTAAATTAAAAACATATTTTTACTTTTTTGTAAATTTTATAAGTTTAGAAGGTTCCCTATAGAAATCAGGACTGCGGGGTATCAACCCCTATATTTTAACCCCAAGTTTCTTCCTAATCAAGCAGACACTAAGGAGGTACCTACTGACTCCAAAAGCTACCAGCTGAGAGGTTGTAGATTTAAGTATCCTCTCTGCCTCTTTGTAAGATCTTATTCCCAAATTTTTACAAAGTGGTTTAATCCATTTCATACGTGGGAATTTGTACACCGGACAAAAGAAGAGAATATGGGCCTCATCTTCTTTATGTTTAAGATCACACAGTTTACAAATATACAACTCGTTTCCTGTACTTTGTCCCCATCTACAGGTGTTTGCATTTATTTGTAAGACACCATATCTATATTGTAAATATACAGTTTTAGCCAATGGTGGCTCAATTTCATCCATAAACTGCTCGAACATGGGTATATCCTTAAATTGCAAAAACTTCAAAGTTAAGGAACCGATACCACAATCATGTAGATATTCATTATTAACATAAGACCAAAAAGCAGCTTTTGCATGTTCTTTACAATTAATTGTCAGTGCCAGTGGGTTATTCCAAAAATGTGATAGTCCTATTTTGGTGAACCAAGTTGATATGTGTCTCAGCCATTTGATTGAATTAAATGTATCCAGTTCCATGATTTCCAGTAATCCAAGTCTATAGTCAACGAGTTCCGGGGTAGACCATAATCTTACCCAATAAAGCAATGGCCTTAAACAACATAATAGATCTGTACGTTTTATATTAATATCTAGATATACAGGCGTTAGGGGCGTTCTTAACCCCTTCGATGCTGATGACGGAGCGGTTCCGTCATCAGCATCGGTTGGGCTGTGCTGATGACGGAACCGCTCCGTCATCAGTACAGCCCTGGGGGGGAGCGCTGGCGCTCCCCCCCTGTGCAGTGATCTTTCTTTTTTTTGCAGGGGTGGCAGCGGAAGACTTTCCGCTGCCACCCCCTGGCCCCCCCACGCTTCCTGGTGACGTAAGCACGCACAGCGCGCGCCGACGTCATCAGGAAGCGCTGGACGCGCTGGAAGCCATTTGTTTCCAGCGCGTCCAGGATACAGGTGCGTGTTTGGTGCTCCGGTGGGGCGGGGGGGCCGGTTTTCGGTGCCTTGAGGCATCGGGGGGGAGGAAACTGTGTTTCCTCTCCTCTGATGTCCCAATGCAGGGCATTCCTGGTGCACGATCGCGCACAGCGTCGCGATCGTGCACCAGGAATGCCCCACTAGACACCAGGGATTGTACATTTGGGCAAGTTTTGTGTGCAGGAAGCGACCCCTTGGGCAAGGGTCGCTTCCTTTTGGGGGCCAAATAATTTACAGACTTTTCTGCCCCCCCTGGGGCAGATCGGCCGTTTCTTTGGCCGATCTACACCCAGGGGGGGCAGAAAAGCCCACTAGAGCCAGGGATTACTTTGTTTTTTGAAATCGGAAGCGACCCCTTGGGCAAGGGTCGCTTCCTTTTGGGGGCAAATAATTTTTCAGACTTTTCTGCCCCCCCTGGGGCAGATCGGCCGTTTTTTGGGCCGCATCTGGACCCAGGGGGGGCAGAAAAGCCCACTAGACACCAGGGATTGATTTTTATTTATAAAGGAAGCGACCCCTTGGGCAAGGGTCGCTTCCTTAGGGGCATACAATATTTTTCAGACTTTTCTGCCCCCCCTGGGGCAGATCTGCCGTTTTTTTGGCCGATCTGCACCCAGGGGGAGCAGAAAAGCCCACTAGTCACCAGGGATTTGTTTTTATTTGAAAAAGAAAGGGACCACTTGGGGAAGGGTCGCTTCCTAGTGGCCCTAATATTTTTTTAGACTTTTCTGCCCCCCCTGGGGGCAGATTGGCCGTTTTTTGGGTGGCATCTGGACCCAGGGGGGGGCAGAAAAGCCCACTAGACACCAGGGATTGGGTTATATTTATAAAGGAAGCGACCCCTTGGGCAAGGGTCGCTTCCTTAGGGGGATAACATATTTTTTCAGACTTTTCTGCCCCCCCTGGGGCAGATTGGCCGTTTTTTGGCCGATCTGCACCCAGGGGGGGGGGCAGAAAAGCCCACTAGTCACCAGGGATTTGTTTGCATTTGAAAAGGAAGCGACCCCTTGGGGAAGGGTCGCTTCCAGGGGGCATTATAAATATTGTAGACTGTTCTGCCCCCCCCTCGACTGTTTTTTTTTTACCGTTTCTGGACCCAGGGTGGGATAGAAAAGCCCACTAGACTTCAGGGTTTTTTTTTTTATAGGGAGCGACCCCTTGGCCAAGGGTTGCTTCCTTGTGCCCATTTCAAAAGTATGTTCTGCCGTGTCTTTATTTGGGCTCTCTGCCCTCCGTAGGGTTGCTTCCAGGGCGCCCACGTTTATAATGATTTATAATCTTCCCCCCTTGGGGACAGACCCCCCATTTGTAACATAGCCTGTTGTAATGTGTGTTGTTTTTGTTTCTTCTAATGTGTATTGGTTTTTTTTCTCTTTAGAGTGTTGCAGTGTGCGGTTCCGTTACTGGTGGTTCTGTTGTTCTGCTGTTTCTGTAGTTGTATGTGTTTGGTAAGAGACCTCTTTTTTGTTCAATTGTACTGTAATTGTATTTTTTTGCAAAGTGTGTAGTAAAATACGAGTATGTTTGGTTTCTGGTTGTTGTGATTGTAAAACATGTTTTGCATTTGTTTTTGATGTGTCCTTCTGTAGATGTAAGTTTTTTTTCTTCTTCTTTCTAGTGGGATATCGTTGCCTCTTTGCTGTGTCTTTGCAGAGTAGGTGCTGGTGAGTGTAGTTGTGTCTTGTAAGTGAATTGTATATATTTTCTAAATTAGTTTTTTTTTAAAAAGGCTTACATTTTTTATCTTACTTTGCGCAGTGTTGGGGTTGTTGAGTTGTTTGTGCAGACTCCTTTATTTGTAAGGATAATGGCTAGCCGCCGGATTACTGCTCAGCAAGTTGTTGGATTGCTTTTTGATTCTTCCTCTGACCATGGTCCAGAGTCTGACTCTGATTCTGATCCAGAGGTGGGAGGTGAAGATTCAGGTAGTGAGTTTTCTCTACACATGGCTTCATCTGATGATGAAGACACTCTGAGTGCTGATGAAACTACTTTTGGTGTGGATGATGTGCCTGTGGTTGCGGAGGACATTCCTGTGCCAATAGTGCAGCAAGAGACATCTGGGCTGCAGCCTGGGGCTGCTAGACTTCCAGTTGGTGCAGTGAGACGAGAGGCAGCTGGGCGGCAGCCTGCGGCTGCAAGACTTGACGTTGAAAGTTCTGACCTCTGGGTTGCACCAGGCATGGTGCAGCCGGCATTGCCTGAATTTACTGGTGTTCCAGGGTGTAGGGTGAACACTGAAAACTTTTTGCCTATTGATTTTTTCAAGTTTTTTATGGATGATGTGTTTTTGGCAGAGATTGTAGAGCAGACTAATTTGTATGCTGAAATTTTTTTGAGGGTGAACAGTGCCAGCCTTAAGCCCCACGCTAGAGCTACCCGGTGGACTCCCACAAATTTGGAGGAGATGAAAAAGTTTTTGGGTTTAACTTTTTTGATGGGCTTGCTTAGGAAACCATCAATGGCTTCATATTGGTCTACTAGTCCCTTGATGGCAACAGCTATATTTCCGGCAGTCATGAGTCGTGATAGGTATTTGCTTCTGCTTCGGATGATGCATTTTGTTGACAATAGTCTTGCTTTGCCACGAGATCACCCTGATTGTGACCATCTTTTCAAGATTCGGCCTGTCATTGATCATTTCGTTGATCGATTTTCTGAGATCTTTTATCCTGGGAAAGAAATTGCAGTGGACGAGTCTTTGCTGTTGTTCAAAGGCCGCTTGGTATTTCGGCAATACATTCCTAGTAAGAGGGCACGCTATGGAATCAAACTGTATATGCTGTGTGACAGTGAGACTGGATATGTCTCTAATTTCAGGGTGTACACTGGTAAGGAATCTAGGATTAACCCCCCTGGTTGTCCGTCGACTTTTGGAGTGACTGAGAAAATTGTGTGGGAACTTGGTCGTGGATTTTTTAACAAAGGCCATCATTTGTATGTCGATAACTTCTACACTGGTGTGCGGTTGTTCAGGGAATTGGGCAAAGTGGACACTGTTGCTTGTGGCACAATCCGCTCAAACCGTAAAGGTTTCCCAAAAGAACTTGTTTGTCAGAAGCTTGCTCGGGGACAGTGTAGTGCATTGCGTTGTGAGGAGCTTCTAGCTGTGAAGTTTTCAGACAGGAGAGATGTCTACATGTTGACTACAATACATGATGAAAGCACTGAACCGGTGACTGTTTAGGGTCAGGTTGCAGAAGTGCGCAAACCTGTGTGCATAATGCACTACAATAAGTACATGGGTGGTGTTGACAGAGTAGATCAGAGGTTGGAACCGTATGCTGCTCTTCGTAAGGCTTACATTTGGTACAAGAAGTTGGCTATCAATCTTTTCCACTTGGCAACCTTTAATGCTTTTGTTGTGTTCCAGAAATCTTGTCCCCAGTCAAAGTTGTCTTTTGAAAAGTTTCAGGAATCTGTAATAGGCAGCCTTGTTTTAGTGGAACAGGCAAGTGTTCCTAGAGTTGGAGTGGTGGAGGATATTGCCAGATTGAAAGATCGCCACTTTCCTGATACAATTCCTCCTACAACCTCAAAAGACTTTCCCAGTCGGAGATGTAGAGTCTGTTGGCGAAGAGGTTTGCGGAAGGAGGTTCGTATGTACTGCCCTGACTGCCCTTCAAACCCCTGGCTCTGTGTACCTGCTTGTTTTAAATTGTACCACACGCAAAATAATTTTTGGGAGTATCAATGAGTGGTAAAGTGAACTGGTTGGTCTTATTGTTCAGTTTCAAAGTTTGCATTTGTGTAGTCTTTTTAGTTTAGTTGTTGAGTTAGTAGATTTGTATCAATTTGCAATTTGTTTTTGTTTTTGTTTTATTTAAAAAAAAAACTAAAGTATGATGTTGGTTTGCGTGTAGCGTCCATTGTCTGACGGTGTGCATGGTTTGGCGCTTGGCTGCCGGTGTCTGTGGACTGGTGCTTGTCTGGCGGTGTCTGTGGACTGGTGCTTGGCTGGCGGTGTGCGTTGTCTGGTGTTTTGTTGGCCGTGTGCGTGCTCTTGCGCTTGCCTGATGTTGTGTTTGGATTTGTCCTTCGCTGGTGGTGTGCGCGGAGTGGCGCTTGGCTGGTGGTGTGTGTGGAGTGGCGCTTGGCTGGTGGTGTGCGTGGAGTGATACTTGGCTGTCTGTGCACGAAGTGGTGCTTGGCTGGGGTGTGTGTGGAGTTGCGCTTGGCTGGTGGTGTGTGTGGAGTGGCGCTTGGCTGGAGGTGTGTGTGGAGTGGCGCTTGGCTGGTGGTGTGCGTGGAGTGCTACTTGGCTGTCTGTGCACGAAGTGGTGCTTGCCTGGCGGTGTTTGTGGAGTGGCACTTGGCTTGCGGTGTGCGTGGAGTGGTGCTTGGCTGGCATTGTGTGTGGAGTGCCGCTTGGCTTGCAGTGTGCGTGGAGTGTTGCTTGGCTGGTGGCGTGTGTGGAGTGGTACTTGGCTGTCGGTGTGCGCTGAGTGGTGTTTGGCTAGTGGTGTGCATGGTCTGGTGCTTGGATGGTGGTGTCGGTGGACTGGCGCTCGGCTGGCGGTGTGTGAGTAGTTACTTTCTGTTGGTCACTACACACACTGCTAGGTGAGTGACACTCCACGCAGTCCATAATTTTGTGTTGTTGCAATGTCAGAAATGTGGGCGTGTGAAAGTGATGGGCCCTTGAATGGCGCTGACTGCTGGTGTGAGTGTTGAAATGTGATGGGTCCGCGGCTGGCGGTGTGAATGTTTTGTATGTGTCACACGTACGAAAGGTGTATGAATGGCCTGTAAAGAGGTTGGTGCGTTGACGTGGCTTTACAGCTCACGAGCTGTGAGTCAGTGGTTCAGTTTATCATACTTTCAATTATACGCAGTGTATTTCATTTTTGTGAAATTACTTGCGAATACAATTGTATGTACTGAATCATCACTCACCCTCTTGCCAAATCCAACCAGAATGTGTGTGTGCTTGCGGATTAGATGGCTGTGCAGTAATGTTTGTCTTTTATCTCTTTCTGAAGTAGGGTGTTCCTTGTCCCTTATTGTGATTGTTGTAATGTGTTGCTGTTCTTTCCGGATGGTGTCAATGGTCTGGTTTGTATCAGGTATGAAAGGTGCGTGAATGGCCTGTAAAACGGTTGGTGCCTTGTCGTGGCTTTACAGCTCACGAGTTGCGAGTCACTGGTTCGGTTTTTATGCATTTATTTATTGACAGAGCATTTCATTTTTTGAAATATCTTGTTAATAAAATTTTATGTACTGAACCATCACTCGCCCTCGTGCCAAATCCAACCTGTATGTGTGTGTCTTTGAGGAATAGTTAGCCGTGCCTTGAATGTTTGACTTTTGAGTAACTCTGTTACGGTGTACATTATAGCTATAAATAACTTACTAAATTTAGTTATTATTGTTAAACCATGGAAGGATATGGTCATGTCTTTCTGGTGAATTCTATTGTTGATTTTTATCCAGAATCTCCTGCAAACTTGAAATTGTCAGTCACAATTTCCTTGAATCACACGCTCTCAAATTGAAAACTTAATTCTTCACCGTACGATTTGGACCGTTTCCTGTTGCAGCCACTATGCCTACCCACGCAAGTGAGGTACCATTTTTATCGGGAGACCTGGGGGAACGCTTGGTGGGAGGAAATTTGTGTGAGCCCAGTGACGCCACGCTTTCCCACACAAAAAAAGTGCGAAATAACTGATTTTTTCAGCAAAAATTGATGTTTGCAAGGGATTCTGGGTAAAGGAACGTTGGAGGATCCACGCAAGCCATACCTCCTTGGAAGCCCCCGGGTGTCTACTTTTCAGAAATGTGTGGGTTTGGTAGGTTTCCCTAGATGGCCGTCTAGCACGGGGCCCAAAACCCAGGTAACCCCTCTTGCAAAAGCTGGTTGTATACAAGGAGGTATGGCTTGCGTGGATCCTCCAACGTTCCTTTACCCAGAATCCCTTGCAAACATCAATTTTTGCTGAAAAAATCAGTTATTTCGCACTTTTTTTGTGTGGGAAAGCGTGGCGTCACTGGGCTCACACAAATTTCCTCCCACCCAGCGTTCGCCCAGGTCTCCCGATAAAAATGGTACCTCACTTGCGTGGGTAGGCATAGTGGCTGCAACATGAAACGGTTCAAATCGTACGGTGGTAAATTTACAACACCCAATTGCAAAACAACCTTGATTTTGGGGGGGGGGCACCTGAGTTTTTGGCACGGGGCTCGGTGGTATTCTTTGGAAAGTACCAAACCGAAACAGTTCTGAAAAGTAGACACCCGGGGGAGTCCAAGGAGGTATGGCATGCGTAGGTCCCCCAATGTTTTCCTACCCAGAACTCTTCGCAAACCTTAAAATTAGGTAAAAATATCACTTTTCCAAACTTTTTTGCGTGGGATCTCGGTGCCGGCAAAAATGCCCTACCACCCAGCGTTCACCTTGTTCTCCCGAGTAAAAGGATACCTCACTTGTGTGGGTGGCCCAAAGCAGAATAGTCCGAAAATGAATTTTGAAAAAGTAGTATTTAAGTTTTACAAGTTAAGCCCCCCTGCCTTAGTCACAGGCCTTGGGCCCACCCACACAAGTGAGGTATCATTTTACTCGGGAGAACAAGGGGAAGGCTGGGTGGTAGGACATTTGTACCGACACGGAGATCCCACGCAAAAATGTATGGAAAACTGTTTTTTTAACCTAAATTTATGGTTTGCAGGGATTTCTGGGTAGGAAAACATTGGGGGACCCACGCATGCCATACCTCCCTGGACTCCCCCGGGTGTCTAGTTTTCAGAACTGTTTGGGTTTGGTAGTTTCCAAAGATGCCCGCTGAGCCCCGGTCCAAAAACTCAGTCCCCCCCCCCAAAAAGAAGGTAATGTTGCTATTGGTTATTGTAATTTCTCCACCGTACGATTTGGACCGTTTCCTGTTGCAGCCACTATGCCTACCCACGCAAGTGAGGTACCATTTTTATCGGGAGACCTGGGGAAACACTGGGTGGGAGGAAATTTGTGTGAGCCCAGTGACGCCACGCTTTCCCACACAAAAAAAGTGTGAAAAAACTGATTTTTTCAGCAAAAATTGATGTTTGCAAGGGATTCTGGGTAAAGGAACGTTGGAGGATCCACGCAAGCCATACCTCCATGGAAGCCCCTGGGTGTCTACTTTTCAGAAATGTGTTGGTTTGGTAGGTTTCCCTAGATGGCCGTCTAGCACAGGGCCAAAAACCCAGGTAACCCCTCTTGCAAAAGCTGGTGGTATTGACATTCAATACAACCAGCTTTTGCAAGAGGGGTTACCTGGGGTTTGGGCCCCGTGCTAGACGGCCATCTAGGGAAACCTACCAAACCCACACATTTCTGAAAAGTAGACACCCGGGGGCTTCCAAGGAGGTATGGCTTGCGTGGATCCTCCAACGTTCCTTTACCCAGAATCCCTTGCAAACATCAATTTTTGCTGAAAAAAACAGTTTTTTCACACTTTTTTTGTGTGGGAAAGCGTGGCGTCACTGGGCTCACACAAATTTCCTCCCACCCAGCGTTCCCCCAGGTCTCCCGATAAAAATGGTACCTCACTTGCGTGGGTAGGCATAGTGGCTGCAACAGGAAACGGTTCAAATCGTACGGTGGTGAATTTACAACACCCAATTGCAAAACAACCTTGAATGTGGGGGGGGGCGGCACCTGAGTTTTTGGCCCGGGGCTTGGTGGTATTCTTTGGAAAGTACCAAACCTAAACAGTTCTGAAAAGTAGACACCCGGGGGAGTCCAGGGAGGTATGGCATGCGTAGGTCCCCCAATGTTTTCCTACCCAGAACTCTTCGCAAACCTTAAAATTAGGTAAAAATATCACTTTTCCAAACTTTTTTGCGTGGGATCTCGGTGCCGGCAAAAATGCCCTACCACCCAGCGTTCACCTTGTTCTCCCAAGTAAAAGGATACCTCACTTGTGTGGGTGGCCCAAAGCAGAATAGTCCAAAAATGAATTTTGAAAAAGTAGTATTTAAGTTTTACAAGTTAAGCCCCCCTGCCTTAGTCACAGGCCTTGGGCCCACCCACACAAGTGAGGTATCATTTTACTCGGGAGAACAAGGGGAACGCTGGGTGGTAGGACATTTGTGCCGACACGGAGATCCCACGCAAAAATGTATGGAAAACTGTTTTTTTAACCTAAATTTATGGTTTGCAGGGATTTCTGGGTAGGAAAACATTGGGGGACCCACGCATGCCATACCTCCCTGGACTCCCCCGGGTGTCTAGTTTTCAGAACTGTTTGGGTTTGGTAGTTTCCAAAGATGCCCGCTGAGCCCCGGTCCAAAAACTCAGTCCCCCCCCCCCAAAAAGAAGGTAATGTTGCTATTGGTTATTGTAATTTCTCCACCGTACGATTTGGACCGTTTCCTGTTGCAGCCACTATGCCTACCCACGCAAGTGAGGTACCATTTTTATCGGGAGACCTGGGGAAACACTGGGTGGGAGGAAATTTGTGTGAGCCCAGTGACGCCACGCTTTCCCACACAAAAAAAGTGTGAAAAAACTGATTTTTTCAGCAAAAATTGATGTTTGCAAGGGATTCTGGGTAAAGGAACGTTGGAGGATCCACGCAAGCCATACCTCCTTGGAAGCCCCTGGGTGTCTACTTTTCAGAAATGTGTTGGTTTGGTAGGTTTCCCTAGATGGCCGTCTAGCACGGGGCCAAAAACCCAGGTAACCCCTCTTGCAAAAGCTGGTGGTATTGACATTCAATACAACCAGCTTTTGCAAGAGGGGTTACCTGGGGTTTGGGCCCCGTGCTAGACGGCCATCTAGGGAAACCTACCAAACCCACACATTTCTGAAAAGTAGACACCCGGGGGCTTCCAAGGAGGTATGGCTTGCGTGGATCCTCCAACGTTCCTTTACCCAGAATCCCTTGCAAACATCAATTTCTGCTGAAAAAAACAGTTTTTTCACACTTTTTTTGTGTGGGAAAGCGTGGCGTCACTGGGCTCACACAAATTTCCTCCCACCCAGCGTTCCCCCAGGTCTCCCGATAAAAATGGTACCTCACTTGCGTGGGTAGGCATAGTGGCTGCAACAGGAAACGGTTCAAATCGTACGGTGGTGAATTTACAACACCCAATTGCAAAACAACCTTGAATGTGGGGGGGGGCGGCACCTGAGTTTTTGGCCCGGGGCTTGGTGGTATTCTTTGGAAAGTACCAAACCTAAACAGTTCTGAAAAGTAGACACCCGGGGGAGTCCAGGGAGGTATGGCATGCGTAGGTCCCCCAATGTTTTCCTACCCAGAACTCTTCGCAAACCTTAAAATTAGGTAAAAATATCACTTTTCCAAACTTTTTTGCGTGGGATCTCGGTGCCGGCAAAAATGCCCTACCACCCAGCGTTCACCTTGTTCTCCCAAGTAAAAGGATACCTCACTTGTGTGGGTGGCCCAAAGCAGAATAGTCCGAAAATGAATTTTGAAAAAGTAGTATTTAAGTTTTACAAGTTAAGCCCCCCTGCCTTAGTCACAGGCCTTGGGCCCACCCACACAAGTGAGGTATCATTTTACTCGGGAGAACAAGGGGAAGGCTGGGTGGTAGGACATTTGTACCGACACGGAGATCCCACGCAAAAATGTATGGAAAACTGTTTTTTTAACCTAAATTTATGGTTTGCAGGGATTTCTGGGTAGGAAAACATTGGGGGACCCACGCATGCCATACCTCCCTGGACTCCCCCGGGTGTCTAGTTTTCAGAACTGTTTGGGTTTGGTAGTTTCCAAAGATGCCCGCTGAGCCCCGGTCCAAAAACTCAGTCCCCCCCCCCAAAAAGAAGGTAATGTTGCTATTGGTTATTGTAATTTCTCCACCGTACGATTTGGACCGTTTCCTGTTGCAGCCACTATGCCTACCCACGCAAGTGAGGTACCATTTTTATCGGGAGACCTGGGGAAACACTGGGTGGGAGGAAATTTGTGTGAGCCCAGTGACGCCACGCTTTCCCACACAAAAAAAGTGTGAAAAAACTGATTTTTTCAGCAAAAATTGATGTTTGCAAGGGATTCTGGGTAAAGGAACGTTGGAGGATCCACGCAAGCCATACCTCCTTGGAAGCCCCTGGGTGTCTACTTTTCAGAAATGTGTTGGTTTGGTAGGTTTCCCTAGATGGCCGTCTAGCACAGGGCCAAAAACCCAGGTAACCCCTCTTGCAAAAGCTGGTGGTATTGACATTCAATACAACCAGCTTTTGCAAGAGGGGTTACCTGGGGTTTGGGCCGCGTGCTAGACGGCCATCTAGGGAAACCTACCAAACCCACACATTTCTGAAAAGTAGACACCCGGGGGCTTCCAAGGAGGTATGGCTTGCGTGGATCCTCCAACGTTCCTTTACCCAGAATCCCTTGCAAACATCAATTTTTGCTGAAAAAAACAGTTTTTTCACACTTTTTTTGTGTGGAAAAGCGTGGCGTCACTGGGCTCACACAAATTTCCTCCCACCCAGCGTTCCCCCAGGTCTCCCGATAAAAATGGTACCTCACTTGCGTGGGTAGGCATAGTGGCTGCAACAGGAAACGGTTCAAATCGTACGGTGGTGAATTTACAACACCCAATTGCAAAACAACCTTGAATGTGGGGGGGGGGCGGCACCTGAGTTTTTGGCCCGGGGCTTGGTGGTATTCTTTGGAAAGTACCAAACCTAAACAGTTCTGAAAAGTAGACACCCGGGGGAGTCCAGGGAGGTATGGCATGCGTAGGTCCCCCAATGTTTTCCTACCCAGAACTCTTCGCAAACCTTAAAATTAGGTAAAAATATCACTTTTCCAAACTTTTTTGCGTGGGATCTCGGTGCCGGCAAAAATGCCCTACCACCCAGCGTTCACCTTGTTCTCCCAAGTAAAAGGATACCTCACTTGTGTGGGTGGCCCAAAGCAGAATAGTCCAAAAATGAATTTTGAAAAAGTAGTATTTAAGTTTTACAAGTTAAGCCCCCCTGCCTTAGTCACAGGCCTTGGGCCCACCCACACAAGTGAGGTATCATTTTACTCGGGAGAACAAGGGGAACGCTGGGTGGTAGGACATTTGTGCCGAAACGGAGATCCCACGCAAAAATGTATGGAAAACTGTTTTTTTAACCTAAATTTATGGTTTGCAGGGATTTCTGGGTAGGAAAACATTGGGGGACCCACGCATGCCATACCTCCCTGGACTCCCCCGGGTGTCTAGTTTTCAGAACTGTTTGGGTTTGGTAGTTTCCAAAGATGCCCGCTGAGCCCCGGTCCAAAAACTCAGTCCCCCCCCCCAAAAAGAAGGTAATGTTGCTATTGGTTATTGTAATTTCTCCACCGTACGATTTGGACCGTTTCCTGTTGCAGCCACTATGCCTATCCACGCAAGTGAGGTACCATTTTTATCGGGAGACCTGGGGAAACACTGGGTGGGAGGAAATTTGTGTGAGCCCAGTGACGCCACGCTTTCCCACACAAAAAAAGTGTGAAGAAACTGATTTTTTCAGCAAAAATTGATGTTTGCAAGGGATTCTGGGTAAAGGAACGTTGGAGGATCCACGCAAGCCATACCTCCTTGGAAGCCCCTGGGTGTCTACTTTTCAGAAATGTGTTGGTTTGGTAGGTTTCCCTAGATGGCCGTCTAGCACGGGGCCAAAAACCCAGGTAACCCCTCTTGCAAAAGCTGGTGGTATTGACATTCAATACAACCAGCTTTTGCAAGAGGGGTTACCTGGGGTTTGGGCCCCGTGCTAGACGGCCATCTAGGGAAACCTACCAAACCCACACATTTCTGAAAAGTAGACACCCGGGGGCTTCCAAGGAGGTATGGCTTGCGTGGATCCTCCAACGTTCCTTTACCCAGAATCCCTTGCAAACATCAATTTTTGCTGAAAAAAACAGTTTTTTCACACTTTTTTTGTGTGGGAAAGCGTGGCGTCACTGGGCTCACACAAATTTCCTCCCACCCAGCGTTCCCCCAGGTCTCCCGATAAAAATGGTACCTCACTTGCGTGGGTAGGCATAGTGGCTGCAACAGGAAACGGTTCAAATCGTACGGTGGTGAATTTACAACACCCAATTGCAAAACAACCTTGAATGTGGGGGGGGGCGGCACCTGAGTTTTTGGCCCGGGGCTTGGTGGTATTCTTTGGAAAGTACCAAACCTAAACAGTTCTGAAAAGTAGACACCCGGGGGAGTCCAGGGAGGTATGGCATGCGTAGGTCCCCCAATGTTTTCCTACCCAGAACTCTTCGCAAACCTTAAAATTAGGTAAAAATATCACTTTTCCAAACTTTTTTGCGTGGGATCTCGGTGCCGGCAAAAATGCCCTACCACCCAGCGTTCACCTTGTTCTCCCAAGTAAAAGGATACCTCACTTGTGTGGGTGGCCCAAAGCAGAATAGTCCAAAAATGAATTTTGAAAAAGTAGTATTTAAGTTTTACAAGTTAAGCCCCCCTGCCTTAGTCACAGGCCTTGGGCCCACCCACACAAGTGAGGTATCATTTTACTCGGGAGAACAAGGGGAACGCTGGGTGGTAGGACATTTGTGCCGACACGGAGATCCCACGCAAAAATGTATGGAAAACTGTTTTTTTAACCTAAATTTATGGTTTGCAGGGATTTCTGGGTAGGAAAACATTGGGGGACCCACGCATGCCATACCTCCCTGGACTAGTTTTCAGAACTGTTTGGGTTTGGTACTTTCCAAAGAATACCACCGAGCCCCGGGCCAAAAACTCAGGTGCCCCCCCCCAAAATCAAGGTTGTTTTGCAATTGGGTGTTGTAAATTCACCACCGTACGATTTGAACCATTTCCTGTTGCAGCCACTATGCCTACCCACGCAAGTGAGGTACCATTTTTATCGGGAGACCTGGGGGAACGCTGGGTGGGAGGAAATTTGTGTGAGCCCAGTGACGCCACGCTTTCCCACACAAAAAAATTGTGAAAAACTGATTTTTTTCAGCAAAAATTGATGTTTGCAAGGGATTCTGGGTAAAGGAACGTTGGAGGATCCACGCAAGCCATACCTCCTTGGAAGCCCCCGGGTGTCTACTTTTCAGAAATGTGTGGGTTTGGTAGGTTTCCCTAGATGGCCGTCTAGCACGGGGCCCAAAACCCAGGTAACCCCTCTTGCAAAAGCTGGTTGTATACTGAAAAGTAGACACCCGGGGGCTTCCAAGGAGGTATGGCTTGCGTGGATCCTCCAACGTTCCTTTACCCAGAATCCCTTGCAAACATCAATTTTTGCTGAAAAAATCAGTTTTTTCACACTTTTTTTGTGTGGGGAAAGCGTGGCGTCACTGGGCTCACACAAATTTCCTCCCACCCAGCGTTCCCCCAGGTCTCCCGATAAAAATGGTACCTCACTTGCGTGGGTAGGCATAGTGGCTGCAACAGGAAACGGTCCAAATCGTACGGTGGAGAAATTACAATAACCAATAGCAACATTACCTTCTTTTTGGGGGGGGGGGGACTGAGTTTTTGGACCGGGGCTCGGCGGGCATCTTTGGAAACTACCAAACCCAAACAGTTCTGAAAACTAGACACCCGGGGGAGTCCAGGGAGGTATGGCATGCGTGGGTCCCCCAATGTTTTTCCTACCCAGAAATCCCTGCAAACCATACATTTAGGTTAAAAAAACAGTTTTCCATACATTTTTGCGTGGGATCTCCGTGTCGGCACAAATGTCCTACCACCCAGCGTTCCCCTTGTTCTCCCGAGTAAAATGATACCTCACTTGTGTGGGTGGGCCCAAGGCCTGTGACTAAGGCAGGGGGGCTTAACTTGTAAAACTTAAATACTACTTTTTCAAAATTCATTTTCGGACTATTCTGCTTTGGGCCACCCACACAAGTGAGGTATCCTTTTACTCGGGAGAACAAGGTGAACGCTGGGTGGTAGGGCATTTTTGCCGGCACCGAGATCCCACGCAAAAAAGTTTGGAAAAGAGATATTTTTACATAATTTTCAGGTTTGCGGAGAGTTCTGGGTAGGAAAACATTGGGGGACCTACGCATGCCATACCTCCCTGGACTCCCCCGGGTGTCTACTTTTCAGAACTGTTTCGGTTTGGTACTTTCCAAAGAATACCACGAGCCCCGGGCCAAAAACTCAGGTGCCCCCCCCCAAAATCAAGGTTGTTTTGCAATTGGGTGTTGTAAATTCACCACCGTACGATTTGAACCGTTTCCTGTTGCAGCCACTATGCCTACCCACGCAAGTGAGGTACCATTTTTATTGGGAGACCTGGGGGAATGCTGGGTTGGTGGAAATTTGTTGATCCACGCAGATTCCAGAACTTTCCACCACAGAAATGTGAGAAAAATGTGCTTTTTTTGTCAAATTTTTAGCTTTGCAAGGGATTCTGGGTTACAAAACCTGGGGGTAGGCAGACAAGTCACCCCATACTGAATTCCCCTGGGTGTCTAGTTTTCAAAAATGAATAGGTTTGCTAGGTTTCCCTAGGTGCTGGCAGAGCTAAGGCGCAAAAACAAAAGGTAGTCTTTTTGTCCAAAAAGTGCAAGATTTCACTGGGAAATTGAGGTGTGACCATGTTGCCTTTTGCGCTGTTTCATGTCGCAGCCACTATGCCTACCCACGCAAGTGAGGTACCATTTTTTTTGGGAGACCTGGGGGAACGTTGGGTGGGTGGAAATTTGTTGATCCACGCAGATTCCAGAACTTTCCACCACAGAAATGTCAGGAAAATGTGTTTTTTTTGTCAAAATCTTAGCTTTGCAAGGGATTCTGCGTAACAAAACCTGGGGGTAGGCAGACGAGTCACCCCATCCTGAATTCCCCTGGGTGTCTAGTTTTCAAAAATGTATAGGTTTGCTAGGTTTCACTAGGTGCTGGCAGAGCTAGGGCGCAAAAACAAAAGGTAGTCTTTTTGTCCAAAAAGTGCAAGATTTCACTGGGAAATTGAGGTGCGACCATGTTGCGTTTTGCGCTGTTTCATGTTGCAGCCACTATGCCTACCCACGCAAGTGAGGTACCATTTTTTTCGGGAGACCTGGGAAAACGCTGGGTGGGTGGAAATTTGTTGATCCACGCAGATTCCAGAACTTTCCACCACAGAAATGTCATGAAAATGTGTTTTGTTTGTCAAAATCTTAGCTTTGCAAGGGATTCTGGGTAACAAAACCTGGGGGTAGGCAGACGAGTCACCCCATCTTGAATTTCCCTGGGTGTCTAGTTTTCAAAAATGTATAGGTTTGCTAGGTTTCCCTAGGTGCTGGCAGAGCTAGGGCGCAAAAACAAAAGGTAGTCTTTTTGTCCAAAAAGTGCAAGATTTCACTGGGAAATTGAGGTGCGAACATGTTGCGTTTTGCGCTGTTTCATGTCGCAGCCACTATGCCTACCCACGCAAGTGAGGTACCATTTTTTTTGGGAGACCTGGGGAAACGTTGGGTGGGTGGAAATCTGTTGATCCACGCAGATTCCAGAACTTTACACCACAGAAATGTCAGGAAAATGTGTTTTTTTTGTCAAAATCTCAGCTTTGCAAGGGATTCTGGGTAACAAAACCTGGGGGTAGGCAGACGAGTCACCCCATCCTGAATTTCCCTGGTTGTCTAGTTTTCAAAAATGTATAGGTTTGCTAGGTTTCCCTAGGTGCTGGCAGAGCTAGGGCGCAAAAACAAAAGGTAGTCTTTTTGTCCAAAAAGTGCAAGATTTCACTGGGAAATTGAGGTGCGACCATGTTGCGTTTTGCGCTGTTTCATGTTGCAGCCAATATGCCTACCCACGCAAGTGAGGTACCATTTTTTTCGGGAGACCTGGGGGAACGCTGGGTGGGTGGAAATTTGTTGATCCACGCAGATTCCAGAACTTTCCACCACAGAAATGTCATGAAAACGTGTTTTATTTGTCAAATTTTTAGCTTTGCAAGGGATTCTGGGTTACAAAACCTGGGGGTAGGCAGACAAGTCACCCCATCCTGAATTACCCTGGGTGTCTAGTTTTCAAAAATGAATAGGTTTGCTAGGTTTCCCTAGGTGCTGGCAGAGCTAAGGCGCAAAAACAAAAGGTAGTCTTTTTGTCCAAAAAGTGCAAGATTTCACTGGGAAATTGAGGTGTGACCATGTTGCCTTTTGCGCTGTTTCATGTCGCAGCCACTATGCCTACCCACGCAAGTGAGGTACCATTTTTTTTGGGAGACCTGGGGGAACGTTGGGTGGGTGGAAATTTGTTGATCCACGCAGATTCCAGAACTTTCCACCACAGAAATGTCAGGAAAATGTGTTTTTTTTGTCAAAATCTTAGCTTTGCAAGTAATTCTGGGTAACAAAACCTGGGGGTAGGCAGACGAGTCACCCCATCCTGAATTCCCCTGGGTGTCTAGTTTTCAAAAATGTATAGGTTTGCTAGGTTTCCCTAGGTGCTGGCAGAGCTAGGGCGCAAACACAAAAGGTAGTCTTTTTGTCCAAAAAGTGCAAGATTTCACTGGGAAATTGAGGTGCGACCATGTTGCGTTTTGCGCTGTTTCATGTTGCAGCCAATATGCCTACCCACGCAAGTGAGGTACCATTTTTTTTGGGAGACCTGGGGGAACGCTGGGTGGGTGGAAATTTGTTGATCCACGCAGATTCCAGAACTTTCCACCACAGAAATGTCATGAAAACGTGTTTTATTTGTCAAAATCTTAGATTTGCAAGGGATTCTGGGTAACAAAACCTGGGGGTAGGCAGACGAGTCACCCCATCCTGAATTACCCTGGGTGTCTAGTTTTCAAAAATGTATAGGTTTGCTAGGATTCCCTAGGTGCTGGCAGAGCTAGGGCGCAAAAACAAAAGGTAGTCTTTTTGTCCAGAAAGTGCAAGATTTCACTGGGAAATTGAGGTGCGACCATGTTGCATTTTGCGCTGTTTCATGTCGCAGCCACTATGCCTACCCACGCAAGTGAGGTACCATTTTTTCGGGAGACCTGGGGGAACGCTGGGTGGGTGGAAATTTGTTGATCCACGCAGATTCCAGAACTTTCCACCACAGAAATGTCATGAAAATGTGTTTTTTTTGTCAAAATCTTAGCTTTGCAAGGGATTCTGGGTAACAAATCCTGGGGGTAGGCAGACGAGTCACCCCATCCTGAATTCCTTTGGGTGTCTAGTTTTCAACAATGTATAGGTTTGCTAGGTTTCCCCAGGTGATGGCAGAGCTAGGGCGCAAAAACAAAAGGTAGTCTTTTTGTCCAAAAAGTGCAAGATTTCACTGGTAAATTGAGGTGCGACCATGTTGCGTTTTGCGCTGTTTCATGTTGCAGCCACTATGCCTACCCACGCAAGTGAGGTACCATTTTTTTTGGGAGACCTGGAGGAACGCTGGGTGGGTGGAAATTTGTTGATCCACGCAGATTCCAGAACTTTCCACCACAGAAATGTGAGGAAAATGTGTTTTTTTGTCAAAACCTTAGCTTTGCAAGGGATTCTGGGTAACAAAACCTGGGGGTAGGCAGACGAGTCACCCCATCCTAAATTCCCCTGGGTGTCTAGTTTTTAAAAATGTATAGGTTTGCTAGGTTTCCCTATGTGCTGGCAGAGCTATGGCGCAACAACAAAAGGTAGTCTTTTTGTCCAAAAAGTGCAAGATTTCACTGGGAAATTGAGGTGCAACCATGTTGCGTTTTGCGCTGTTTCATGTTGCAGCCACTATGCCTACCCACGCAAGTGAGGTACCATTTTTTTCGGGAGACCTGGGGGAACGCTGGGTGCATGGAAATTTGTTGATCCACGCAGATTCCAGAACTTTCCACCACAGAAATGTGAGGAAAATGTGTTTTTGTTGTCAAAATCTT
Organism: Lissotriton vulgaris; assembly: GCF_964263255.1. Classification (NCBI taxonomy): domain Eukaryota; kingdom Metazoa; phylum Chordata; class Amphibia; order Caudata; family Salamandridae; genus Lissotriton; species Lissotriton vulgaris. Next base: position 290,506,029 of record NC_141689.1, read on the forward strand.
AGCTTTGCAAGGGATTCTGGGTAATAAAACCTGGAGGTAGGCAGACGAGTCACCCCATCCCGAATTTCCCTGGGTGTCTACGTTTCAAAAATGTATAGGTTTGCTAGGTTTCCCTAGGTGCTGGCAGAGCTAGGGCGCAAAAACAAAAGGTAGTCTTTTTGTCCAAAAAGTGCAAGATTTTACTGGGAAATTGAGGTGCGACCATGTTGCGTTTTGCGCTGTTTCATGTCGCAGCCACTATGCCTACCCACGCAAGTGAGGTACCATTTTTTTCGGGAGACCTGGGGGAACGCTGGGTGGGTGGAAATTCGTTGATCCAGGCAGATTACAGAACTTTCCACCACAGAAATGTCAGGAAAATGTGTTTGTTTTGTCAAAATCTTAGCTTTGCAAGGGATTCTGGGTAACAAAACCTGGTGGTAGGCAGTCGAGCCACCCCATCCTGAATTCCCCTGGGTGTCTACTTTTCAAGAATATATAGGTTTGCTAGGTTTCCCTAGGTGCTGGCAGAGCTAGGACTCAAAAACAAAAGGTAGTCTCTTTGTCCAAAGAGCACAAGATTTCACTGGGAAATTGAGGTGCGACCACATTGCGTTTTGCGCTGTTTGGTGTCGCAGCCACTATGCCTACCCACGCAAGTGAGGTACCATTTTTTTCGGGAGACCTGGGGGAACACTGGGTGGGTGGAAATTTGTTGATCCACGCAGATTCCAGAACTTTCCTCCACAGAAATGTGAGGAAAATGTGTTTGTTTGTCAATTTCTTAGCTTTGCAAGGGATTCTGGGTAACAAAACCTGGTGGTAGGCAGTCGAGTCACCCCATCCTGAATTCCCCTGGGTGTCTACTTTTTAAAAATGTATAGGTTTGCTAGGTTTCCTTAGGTGCCGGCAGAGCTAGGGTGCAAAAACTACAGGTAGGCACTTTGCCAAAAAAGGGTCAATTTGTAACTGCAAAATTTAGGTGTGACCACGTTGCATTTTGCGCCGTTTCCTGTCGCAGGCACAAGGCCGACCCACACAAGTGAGGTACCATTTTTATCGGGAGACTTGGGGTAATTCAGATTTGTAAATCAACTGTTATTACCAAATGAGCTTTCATGCATTTCTCCCTTTCAATGAAAGACATTGTGTAAAAAAAAAATATTTTTGAAAAATGACCAATAATTCTCATGCTAGTATGAGTATTCCCAAGTTTGAAAATGTGCAATTATATACTGTTTCTGAACTCTATAATTTGTACCCAATTCAGAAATACATAGGTGTCTTTCATACAGATTTTTCCATGTATACATTTTCCAAGACAAAGTGCTCTATACCCAGTAAATGAAAAAATACCATTGCAAGTTGCTGCTCAGTTTTTGGATCTGGATTCGTTGGGTTCTTGGTGAAACTACAAGTCCTATATATCCCCACAAACAAGAAGGTCTAACCAATGTAACGGTATATTGCTTTCCAAGAGCTGTCAAAATTAGAAAAAGTTATAGGTGAAAACGTTGAGACAAAAGGCTGTTTTTTTCAACAACATTTCAATTATTCCAATATTTCACTGTTAGTTTCTATAAAGAAACCTGCATGGATTTAGACAAATGACCCCTTTCTGAATTCAAAATGTTGTCTACGTTTCGAAAATGTACAGCTTTCCAAGATCCATTATTGCTTTCAAACTCATTTCCACCATTAACTGGAAGGAGGTGGAAAGCTCCAAAAATAGCAAAAATAGGAAAAATAGGCTATGTCCCAGAAAAATGCCAAAACTGTGTGAAAAATGTCGGTTCTCTGACTAAAGACTGTCATTCCCTAAAAGCTGAGAAAATGTAGATTTCAGCCCCACAAACTCTTTTTTGATAACTTTTTCAGGGGAAAACCCAGAGGCTTTCATTTGCAGCCCGTTTTTCCCATTTTTCTGAAAAAAACAAAAAATTCACAATATTTTGGTTTATTTCTGGGACCCCTCCAAGGGAATCCACAAACCCTGGGCGCCTTTAGAATCCACATGATGTTGGAAGAAAAGGACGCAAATTTGGCGTGGATACCTTATGTGGTCAAAAAGTTACAAGGGCCTAAGCGCGCACTACCCCAAATCGCCAAAAAAGGGCTTAGCACAGGAGGGGAAAAGGCCTAGCAGCAAAGGGGTTAAGGGTAATCTCAACAAGCGCCTAAAGAACGCATTTTCATCAATGTCAAAAGTCTTTTTTGAATGTGGTCCCCATATCTCTGCCCCGTATAGAGCTGCGGATTGAGCTTTAGCTTTAAATACTTCCATCGCCGGAGTTATGGCTTTGGAAGCACTCCCTCCATGAATTTTTAAAATAGGAAGGGAACTATGTTTATATGTCAGCCTGCTTTTTTCCAATTGGTTCTTCCAGGATATTTTACTATCTAGCCTAATGCCCAGGTAGTCAAAGAACTCCACATACTCTAACTTTGTGTTTTTTAGGACTAGATTCTTCTTAAAAGTTTTTGGGGGATTAATGGCCATATACTTAGTTTTTGAGGAATTAATTTCTAGCCCCTTTACTTCGCAATAACTATAGAATTGATTTACTAGATTTTGTAGTCCTTTAGGGGTTTGGGATATTAGGATGGTGTCATCGGCAAATAGCAATGCTGTAATTGCCTCATTGCCCAATTTCGGGGAGTCGTGGTTACATTGTGCCAGGTAGGATGGGATATCATTCACTAATAAGGAGAAGAGGGTGGGGGCCAGCACGCACCCTTGTCGTACCCCCCTTTTTACTGGTATAGCCTTAGTCAGTTCACCATTACTTCCCCACCTTACTTTGGCAAAATTATCTGTATGTAGCTTTATGAGGATTGTTAACAATTCGCCCGGAACACCCATTTTCCTCAGAGTATCCCAAAGAAGGGAGCGTGGGACAAGATCGAACGCCGCGCGTAGATCCATAAATGCTACATAAAGGCTACCCTTCTTTATTTGCACGTATTTCCAACAGATGCACATGAACCTGTACACCTGGTCAACAGTACTTGTCTTGACTCTAAACCCCGCTTGATATTTGGAGAGGATTTTAGATTCCTCCATCCAATCTAAAAGTCGATTTAAAATATGCCTGGCAAAAATTTTCTGTAAAATGTCGATTAGACTAATCGGTCTGTAATTGGCTGGATTATAACGGTCCCCTTTTTTGAAAATAGTAACTATTTCCGCCCCCTTCCACGTCTCGGGGATCGGAGTCCCTGCCAGTATCGAATTGCACAAAAAATTGATGTATGGGCACCACACTTCAGTGTTATGGGTAAATAAGTCCCCAGGCAATTTATCAGGGCCTGGTGCCTTACCCGCCTTAGTGGCGTGTATTGCACGTAGGGTCTCTTCTTCACTAAATTGGGGTAGACCAGTACACAAGGACAGACAAATTCCCTGTTCGTTGGAACCCAAACACACATCTTCTGCGTCGTATAACTTAAGGAAATGGTCGCACCATATTGTCTCATCGAGGTAAAAGTCCATATTGGAGCGACCTATTTTGTTTTTTTTAGATATCAGACTCCAGAAGGTGCTTTGGTCATGCTTCCTAGCTGCATTTAGGAGATCTTCCCAGACCAAGTTGTCCCATTCTTTTTTTGCCCGGGAGAGAGAGTTGTTGTACTCTTGTCTACACTCTCTTATCAGCCTCTGATCCTTGGACTTGACAGCTTTGATTAAATTACCTTTCGCTAGGCGACACTGTTTGTTATACCATGGGGTTTCTAATTCAAGTTGCCTTCTTATATTGCTTTTATCATTACTACATGTTTTACTCAAAAGGGGGATTAGGGATTCTACCAAATGGTAGTGCATGTTGAGGACCTCCTGGGAGCCCAGACACAAATTATTATATAAGGAGATTGTGTCTGAAAAGGTATTATAAATACCAGCCAGTGTCTCTTTTTTCGCTAGAATGTATGGCCACTTTACAGCTCTTCTATTATTGGAGACTTCAACCTCACCCGCCTCCCTTGTAGGCTCTATTTCGGCAAGCGGTTTCAAAAATAAATTAGAATGTAACCCCAGTTGTAATGGAAAATGGTCGCTTTCAGGCCTATTCTCAACTCGGAAGTCCAACAATAAGTACCACAGGTTAGTAGTAACCAGCATAAAGTCAATGAGTGATTTAGAGATCCCCTTGCTGTATGTATAATTTGCAGGTTTATCGGAATCAAAGCGACCATTACAGGCCCTTAACTCATTGGACACAACTAGTTCAAAGATCTGTATAGCTGCCACTGAACTTTTGACTGTTTTCACACTATCTAGTGTGGGAATACTGTGGGCCCTGTCTTCGTCTTCTAGTAGATTTTCAAGCCCCAGTACAGGTTCGAATTGACAGTTAAAATCCCCACCTATTATAACTTGAGGATTTAGTTCTAGTGTGTCCAAGTACGAACTCAACTGTTCTACAACCATGGATTCCTTGTTGTGCGGGTTGGGCCTGTTGTAAATATTTATAATGTACACGACCCCCATTTCCTTCGTAATCACTTTCACCCCAAGCAGATCATTAGAAGGGAGGCAAAGAGGCAAGACAACAACATTCAGGGTTATTCTTATCCAAATTATTAAGCCCCCTGACGGTCTACCTCTTGTAGACGGAATTGCCCTGCAATAAAAAGCCTTGTACCCGAGTCTATGGATCATGTCAATTGCCCAGGTTTCTTGTAAGAGTATGATATCATGCTCTTCCATGAAAGAACTCCAAATACTATCACAAAGATTTCTCGATACCCCTGCAATATTCCATGACAAAATTTTTACCTCCCGCATCGTTTTACATTGTTCTGTGCTACTAGGAAAGTCATTCGTGACCATATGTACATTTGGTAGTTCCCCCCTCATTGGTCCAACCAAGAGCCCATTACTAATAACTAACTCTTGGCTTTCCATACATACTGGTGAAGGCACATTTTTATCCGAGACAGTAAACACATCTACAGATGCCCCCTTTGGGCGTTCTCCAGCAATTCTAACAGGTGGTAAATCAACCCGTTGGTTTTTGACTGTTTCAATTTCAGGAGCCACTATACATGATCTAACACATCTGCCAAGTGAAGCTTCATTAAGCAGAGGGAAAAGATTTTCCCCGACATTGGACTCTCCATCTTGTCAGCGGCCCCACCATGACCAGTTTGTGTCCACACCCATATTCTGCAATGGCATTCCACCCCCTGGTGTTGGAGGATCAAAAAAACGAATACCTACTACTCATCATGACCTCGTGGGGTAGACCTCTATTTCTTGGTATTATTTGCTTTGGGTAGAAGTAACTAAGATCACAAGTTCCAATTCCTGAATGTCCTCTCCGTTGATTTTGGCTATACACAAGGTGTTATTTGTAATATCAATACATGTAGGTCACGTAAATACAACACATATTGCATTACAAATGCCATAGGTGTCACATTTGCGAAAGTTATAACTATTGGCATTGTAAATGACAAAGCTATTTATTCTGCTATTTTCAAAAACAAAACATAAATAAAAAATGTGTCATTTACAATACCAATAGCTCAAACTTTCCTAATGCGAGACCTATTGCATTGCAAATACTTGTTCTAATAGACATGCATCTTACATTGAAACATAATGACAACAGACACTCCAAAGGCTGCTCACCCACAGTACAATCCTAACAATATAAAGGAATAGACAGGACAGTGTCCCAGGGCCAAATGGCCTACCGGTGGCACTTTGTGAATACAACCAACAGTTCCGGCTGAGGATACTAACCACCCTGCTTAATACTGCAACTAATCCCGAAGACATGGCAAGGTTCGATACTTCACATGTCTTTAAAAAAGGAGATCTGGAGAGCCCAGGTAACTGTTAACTCATAGCCTTGATAGACTGTGAGTCAAAATAATATACCACTGACAGTCAGGTGCTGCAGAGCTACTTAACCCAGATGCTCAGAGCCTACAGTAGGCTGGACTTGGGGATATCAGGAGTAAAAGGCCTCAACCACAACAGTTGGGCTCAGAGGCTCCCGCTTGCCCAGTGGCCGCCTGAAAGAGGCTTTGACAAGTATAAGTTGCAAAGAAATATTTATTAATTTCCAGTTGTTTTCAGACCTGAAACTTTGGTCCAAGGAACAAGACCTTGTTCCTATTGTGCAGACTGGATTCCGCCAAGGCTAAGGTACGGAGCGAAATATCCTGGCCCTAACCATGCTTTGGTCAATGACTATAGGAAATAGGCCTCCCTAAACTCTCTGTTCATCGACTTCAAAGCATCCTTTGACAACGTACAGTGGAACCTAATCTGGCAAAAGTTACGACAGTGGAGCATACTGCCTTCCCTGTTGTAAGCCATATAGTCTTTATACAACACTGTGTGAGTACAGATCAAGATTGCCACCAAAAGAGCATGCTTTAGAAAAATCAGGACCCGCAATAGACTGAAACATGGTTGCATCTTGGCTCTGGGCTTATTTAATCTTTACATTTCAGTTCTTTAACCCCTCCCATGCCAATGACGAGCTCAGCTTGTCATGAGCCACGGTGCTCATGATGAGCTGAGCTCGTCATGGCCCGTGGAACGCTTGCACGCTGGGCTAATTCCCCTGCTGTGCTGAGCATTCCATTAAACGGGCATGGTCGTGAAGGGCTCAGCTCGACATGAGAACGGGAGCACCGTGGCTCATGATGAGCTGAGCTCGTCATGAGCATGGGGGCTCTGTTCGTGCCCCCGCCCCCAGCACAGCAGGGGAATAGCCCCAGCAGCCAAGGGGTTAAGATTCTATCAGTCAATTACAATTAGATCTCCTGAGACTGGGAAACCAAGTCCTACTAATCCTGAAATAAACAGAAACAGTCCTATTAAACTTAACTCGCTGAGGCTGCAAAAATCACTAGACTAGCTCAGCTTTTATTGTTTCACTTACAAGTTAGAAATTAATATCGACAAAACCAAGGCAATGATCTTTGGGAGGGAAACCCAAAAAAAGGAGGTCTTGTCTGTTCATAAGAAAATAATCAAAACCATACAATAATACATGTATTGGGGCATAGTCTTTGAGGACCGAGCCATATTTCAATCCACATGTAAATTAATTTGGTCTAATGGCCAACACATCGGCGCAGGCTTTTAAATCATTATCGCATTCTGCAGCACATATAGAAAGAGCAAATCGCCTTTAAAGATTGTTTATGTGGGCGCTAGAGGGCGCACGGCAAGATGGCATGTGAGTGAGGCTCTGCCCGGCTGAGCCCTAATCCTTTCATTATCCGCCTTCAATCCGTGCCATCTGAGGCCCCGAGGGGGTGTACCTGACGGGGGAAAGCGCCCTGATCGGATTGCTGGGTCCGTGGGGCCATTCTCTGCACACAGACGTGAAAATAAAACTGGTCGAACTCTATTGTGCTCGAAATGGCCACGCCCGAGGGGCTGTGATACTGGCGGCCTTCTGACCCTGCACAAAGTCGGCAGCGGCATGATCGGTGCCTGCAACCTTGCTGGTGCCCTGTTACTGGATGCTGTTGGCTGCTGTTCCGTGGGTGCGGTGGTGGACTGTGAGCGGCTTCTGGCCCTCAGAGCGATGGAGCGGTGTGAGGCCTGTCATCGAGTGTGCACGGCGGAGAGGAGGACCCTGACGGACGGCGGCACCCGGGGCTCTGGTGCTGGTAGTGGTGAGTTGGGACGCGGTGTTTGCTAGGTCTGCATCCGTGGAGGAGGGGGCGGTACTGGTGCTCTCTGCTGCCCTGGCTCCACTGCTGGGTGCTGGGGCTCACGGGTTGCTGTGGGGGCAGATCTGAGCCAGGCCGGGGTTTGTGTTGCTTTGGACTTGCAGCCCATATGTACTGTCCGCACTGCTGCCCTTTCACTTAGCGCTGCCCTTCTGGAGCTACCTGCCACGGTGCAACTGTCTACTGATAGCGATCTGAGACGCAAAGTGGACCGGATAACGTAGTGGGGAGTCCTTTCACTTGAGAACTGCAGCTAGTGGCGCTCAGGCCCTGCGGCCTATACGTATTGCGCACAATGCTACTCTTCCACACAATGCTGCCTTTCAGATGCTGCCTGTCGCGGTGTGGCTGCCCCCAGACTGTGGCCTGAGGCATACCGAGGAGCGCATAATGGAGTGGGGTGAATTTTTTGATTGAAGTTTCACCTCAAGCTTCCTGGCCTTTCAGACTGTGTACCAATATTCCCTGGGCCTGGGGGTATGACACCACGGGTTAGCGCTTTGGGGCCTGCTACTACTACTGAGTGCCTTGCCAGACTACAGACTGTTTGATGTACTGCTAGACTCTCGCACGTCCGTCCCTGCTCGCAGATGGCATGCGGGGATTGACTTTGTGAATTGGCTGGCCTGCCTACATTATGTGGAGACAGTGTATAATCCTTGCTGCTGGGTGTGGTGTAGGGACCTGGATATCGTAACTATAGTTGACTCAGCTTGGTTGTCCCTCCTGCCCTTCTATATGGGGTGCAGTCCGTTCCTGTGTGGGAGAGTGCTCCTGTTTGGTGACATCATGGGCCAGAATTAAAAGTCGCAGTCGCGTCTCACGTTTGAGATTCGCAAGACACCTAAGCCCCCCAAAGAGCAGCCTCGGACTCAGAGGCTGATGCCCCGAGGGCTGAGCAAACACTCTGGGGACCACGCTCCTTGTCATGCAATGAAGACTCCAGTCCATAAAAGGCACAATGGAAGCGGTTAATCATCGCCTAGACCACATGTCCTCCCAGCTTGAAAAACCAAATGCCCGCATGGGAGAGGTTGAACAACGGGTGTCCGCCGCTGAAGATGGACTAAGTGACATCGCAGGGAAGACTTTGAATATGGAGAAGGTCCTCTCCCTCATTCAAGCGAAGAATGAGGATTTGGAGGCCCGCTCCCGGCGGAACAACATTCGCATTATTGGACTGCCGGAGTCCACAAATGTGGGGAAAATGGAGTCCTTTAATGAGCAGCTGATCACTGAGATCTTTGGGGCTACTTACTTGTCACCTATGTTTATTATAGAGCTCACGCATCGCTCTCTTGCCACTAAGCCGGTCCCGGGTGCGCCACCACGTCCAGTGATTGCTAGGGTGCTTATTTATTGAGACCGAGATTCTATCCTGCGTATGGCCAGGGAAAAGGGGACTATTGAACATAAAGGGAACACCCTAACCTTTTTCCCAGATTTTACTGTAGCTGGGCAGGCGGCTTGCATGGATTTTGGCACCGTACAGAAGTTTCCGCAAACTGAAGTGGTCCCATATGCAATGCTGTACCGAGCCCGCCCGCGGATAGGTTCCGATAATGCCTACAAAATTTTCACCTCTCTTAAGGCCGCCATGGAATTGAGGAAGAGACGCCGCGAATCCCAAACGACCTCTGAAACTGAGGACTGACGAGGACAGTGTCACCACTAACTAGTTACAGCTTGAACTGTTATGTATGAGTCTGGGGGGCACAGGTTTAATTAGATGTCTATCTACATTGCTCAAGGTTACAAAGAGGTAACATTTCGTACTATAGGCAACATAAATCTATCATGTCGTTTGTGGTCACCCTCTGGGGCTTGAGTAACTATTGTTTAGAACTGGAATTCAGGCACTAATGTTGTTTGCTTGGTCACCTCCTATAAGATAGGAGGACAGAAGTTCTCAACGCCCCCCAATGGGTGTACCCCGTGTCTGCACTTTGCTCTTTGCTCTTGGTTGGGGTGGGGATGTTCAGGGATGGGATGGCTTTGGTGAGTTGGGGGTGCTGAAGTGGGAGGGGAATGGGCGGTTGTTGTTTTTTTGCGGGGATGGGAAAACTGAGATGGGAACGTACTATACATTTTGTTCCTTGGTTGCTTACTCAAAATGGTTCGTTTATATTTGTGTGGCCTGGAATGTATGATCTCGTAGCTTGGCAGCTTTGTACATTATTGAATACCGCTGAGTATGAATTATACTGTTCGATTTCTCACCTGGAACGTGCGAGGGTTAAATTCCCCCAAAAAAATCAGGTCTGTCTTTGCCTATTTGGATCGTATGGGAGTGCAGGTGGCTCTGTTACAGGAGTCCCACCTTACTGTGGAATCGGCCAGAAAGTTGGGAACACGCTGGGCGAGCGTTAATGTTGCGTCCTCCTATTCCTCCTATTCCAGAGGGGTATTAGTGCTTGTTAAAAAGGGAGTCCAGTTCACAGTGATTCGAGAGGAGACGGATGAGCAGGGACAAGTGGCGCTTCTGTATGGTTGCTTGAGTGGCATGAGTGTATTGCTGGTGAATGTGTAATGCCCAAATACGGATGACTCTCCTTTCTATTCGGATGTGTGGCGTAGAATCTCTGCTTCTCCCCCTAAGACGCTCATTTGGGGTGGCGATTTTAATGTATGTCTGGATTTATTGTTAGATAGAACAGCTAGTGGTGAGGCATGCCCTAAGCAGGCGTCTGAGGCACTGCGGGGAATTTGGAATGCAGGGAACCTCTATCATGTATGGAGGTGCCGACATCCTGAAAGTCGGGAGAGTACGTTTATATCCACAGTTCATTGGTCCTGGTCCCGAATAGACTTCTGGCTGCTCTCTGAGACTGCTTGCTCGTGGGTGACGGGGGTGAAGCACGAAGTGCGAACACTGTCGGATCACTCTCCAGTAATCCTGGACCTGCAGGTTCCCACGTGCGAACGTCCACCTTACTCATGGCGTCTGCAGACCACAGAATTGGCAGACCCGGTTTTTAAACAGACAGCTACTGAGGCGATAGGCAACTTTTTCAGAGAAAATGAGGGCACTGTCGACAGCGCGGGGGTGCTTTGGGAAGCCTTTAAGGTTACAATTAGAGGGGTGTGCATTGGAGCCCAGGCAGGAGTGTTGCGAGATATCCGGTGCCACATTAAAAAGCTGGCCTCCGATATCTCCGCAACCGAATGGGAGTATGAAGTCAACCCCTCTCCGGCAAAACTGCCAGCAATACGAACACTTGTCACAGAGCATAATGAGACAGTGGATCAGGAATTGCTCCACTGTGCCCGCTGCAAGAAAGCTCGTTACTATGGGGAGGGGGCGCCCGAGTATATCTCTAGCGCAGAAATTAGCTGCGCCTAGGACCCAGGAACACATTGCGGAAATGCTTGTAGTGTAGTTCCTATAGTCCCAATAGGCTCTGCGCATTGGAATAACATATACTATAGATTAGACGTAGGACTGAGGTCGACTAGGCCTCTATCGTATATATTAAACTTTATTGTGAGTGCCGGCTAGATCAGAGGTCACTAGAAACTTTCTCGAATAAACAAGAAGGGATTAGTTTCTGACAACCGCATAAACATGACAACTTTGTTTCCCAAGAATAAGAAATCAATCTCTAGAGTCGCGTAAACAATAGATACCTATTTTACTCAGTTAATCGTGCATGCTTCGTTTCACCAGAGGTGCTGAGAAAATAGAGAGACATGCGTTTTCAATAAAATGTATTTATTGAACAGTCTTCTTTCTCATGCATAAGAAATGTACTGCTACAATCGTAATACTGGTTATAAAGTACAAGGTATATAATACGATAAGTATTATAAAGTAGTACTGTAAAAGCATGATATGGTTTCTAAGCGATAAAATACATAAAATACATACAGTGATAAAATAATAACTAAAAGTACTCAACTGGTGCTTCTTAAAAAACGCCTACCCCGGTGTACCTAACCTAAGTCTAGTACAAGTGAAGAAGTAAGTGAGGTGTAGCTTAAGTTTTGTATTCTTTGCCAAGAATCTATCCAAGAATTCTCTAAGGGTATCATCAGCTCCGTACCTTAGTTTAGAATGAAGGAGGTCTTGTATCTCTTTCTCAGGACTCGATTTCCCAGCAACCCGCAAGGGTAGCCTGGAAACACTGGAGCTGGATTTCTCGGCAGGAGAAAAGACAGCGTCTCTCAGTGCATCAGCTGGAGGGTCGGCTTCCTTCGGCACTTGCTGCTGCAGGGCGTTGGGCAAGTAGTTAGTCGATCTGCTCCAAACAACCGTGTGTTTGTCTGGGCAAATGTAGGCAAATTTATACTTTGAAGGTGCCGAGTTTGACGTATGATTGGACTTAATAACGTCACTCAAAGACTCAGTTCTTTGAAAACTCCATGATTTCCTAGATAAATTAGTATTCAGGCGAGGGGAAGTCCCTAGCTGCTGAAGGCGAGTTTTTCTAAGAAATCGTTGTTGATTCTTGGAACTTAGTGGAAGTAGCCATGCCGTATTTGGGCTGCATAGGCTCAGTCCAAGTATGGTATTGATTTCTATGCCTATATAAGGATCGGGTAATTTATACCTATATAAGGGCATGAATCGGGAAAATTACACTAGGGTCCTAGATTTATTTAAAACACCCACTCCACAATCTTAAGTTCAATAACTAAATGTATAAACACTGAACATATCTAAGGCATGTGTTTACAATCCCACCCCAAAATACATGAAATGCACTTGAAATGGTTGTACATGAAAATTTGAGCATTTCTACTGAACGCATTTTAGGAAAATGTTGTCATTCTAAGCATAAGGTTTCATATCAGAAATGCAAACTGAATGAACCATGTAATTATATTTATGAAAAATGGCTCTTAAATACAAAAAAAAGGTCGAGACCATTTCATAACATAACATATCAATGTTTATAGTATTGAGGACAAGGCCAAATATTTCCTCTAGGAAGTGTTCAAAAATAATTTCTTGTTCTCTAAGAATAGTTCTACTTTAAGCAGATTAGTCTGTGCCAAAAAGGTCAATGTTTTTGGGAGGAAGAAAAAAAATGCAATCGTTTGAGAAAAATAGAGTCCCAAAGTTAGAAGTCTTTGTTTTAAAAACGGGAAGGCCGAATTTCAGAGTTCAGGGAACGCTGTGTGCATCAATCAAGAGTTATTCTCGGTGTCAGGAGAAAACATCAGATCGTCTAAGCTGGCAAAGAAATCATCTACCACAGTTGGTGAGAGTGGAATTATTTCATCAAGGAGATCAAATGTGCACAGATGAGAAGTATTGCCGTCAGCGCCAAGTGCCGCGTTAGCAATGTTCATATCAGATGGTACCTGTGTGCCTATTGATCCTAGTATCTCACTCTCAGTTAGACTTACTGGTGAGACCACAATGAAAGCCGTCATCAGGATTGGTAGCCGTTGGGGACAACACAATGCATGAGTCGTTACCGGACTTAGCAAGGCGTCAACATCCGATGGCAGGACTGATGGAAGTGTAAGACAAATGTCCAACACGCATTCCTCTCCGCAAAGCAGGCATCGTAGACCAGGTAAGATGCAATCTTGCCAGATTGGTCTGAACTATAGAAACCCAGTTGTGTTCAGATCTCTTAAACGAGCCAAGCCAAGAATCTGTGTAATCCTCTCACGATACCTCATGGCAAGAAGGCATTGTGCCATGTTATTCTGTGTATCGCTGGTGACCGGACTTGTCATATCGGAGCAGAAGGAATAAAAATAGAATTCCTGCTAGGAGTCCCAAAATGAGAGGCAGACCGCCGAACACAGAGTGCACGAAATTTGGAAAAATGCAGAGGACTGCTTCAAATGGTGTTAACAGTCCCGAAAAAATCGTCTTAAGTACATGTGCAATGCCACTGGTATCAGACATGTTTAAGATTCGACTTAACATTTCTGCGAAATGTACCGGCCAGTTTGTTGATAATAATGCATGTATCTCTGCAGACGTCCTTGCAACTTGCAGATCATACGTTTCTTTAGACGAGGTCAGTGGCACAGTCTTTTGCAAAAAAAAAGACTTTCATTCTGCCTAAAGTATCAATTCGTATAGAAGAGATATTCAGTGAAGGCCATAATGCCGTCCCACTGTCTGTCTTGCTCTTTGGATACAATACTTGCATACAACATGTGACCCTGGATGACACACTAACAAAATAAAGTTTTCCTGGCAACATGCCACAACAGCTGTGATTATTGAGCATAACGTAGCTGCCATTGGATAGCTGCCTGAAAATTGGTTCTATCACTGTGGAGGGTGTACCGTGCAGGTGGCAAGAGAGGTTATTTGCAGAACCTTCGCAGGCTCAGTGTAAATTAATACCTTGGCACAAAAGTGTACCACTTAGTGAGTTCTTACAATTTTTATCACTAAAGAATACTTCCTTTCCCTTATTGTATTTGTGTGTGTAAGGTAAAGTCCAGGTCGACTTAATGTATTCTTTACCCAACCTTTCATACAGACCCGCTGTTATATGCTGTAGACAATACTGAAATTGGAAAATCGTCACTGGTATCGTAATGGTGCAATGTATTATCCATTCAATGACAGGCTTCTCAGAAACTGTCAATGGTAATCTTTCTAATTTTTCAATGCTCAGCACCGTATAGTCTGCTCCTCTTTGTGCCAAAGAGATTTGTTTATTTGTAAGGCTAAATACTGCAAACAATGACGTTGTGTTGATTAGACACCATGGCACATAGCCTGAACAAAGATTTTGCCACATCCAGCCTAACTGCATTATAGAGCGTAATTGAGACTGGCCATGTTGTAACATTAGCAAGTCCTGCTCTATTGCAGAGGATACAATGCTGTCCAAAGAATATATTCTGGAGGACAGAGTCGTTAACCCATTGTCCACTACAGAGAGAGCTTTCTCTAAATTAATACGATCAATTTCTCGTATTCTTTCTGCAGTTTCCATTTGCGTTATTTTCCAAGCTTCGTTGTACGCAGCGTATATACCGGCGTATATGAAACGTTTTTGCTGTGGTTTGCGATGCCCCATTAAGAAATCTCGCAAATCATTGCTTTCTTTAAGTAAAGATAAGTGTTGTTTGATTTATGGAAGTGTGGATGTCTGTAGCCACTCAAGGCATAGTTTTCCTACACTGTATGTTGTTACTATCCCTGGATGTTGTCTCAGGGAATATCTTTGATCTGGCCTGTTCATTTTGAACCCCTGTGTTTTGTTCAGGAATCTATCATGACAGTTATTAGTGTCTGTGGTCCAGATTAACCATTTTTTCCAATCAGGATTAGTTCTGTTGTGTTTTTAAAATATATGGTACGTCTACCTCCTTTTCTGTAGTATCATTATTCTCAGATGTGGGTTTAGGTATATACGGTTTATTTAAATCTTTTATCTTAGCCAGACCAAGACAAGAAGTTTGTTGAACAGTGTCATTTAAAAACATAATTTGTTCTGGTATAATGCAGGCTCTGAACAGGGCTTCTAAACCCTGCACCTGCCAGTCTTTTGTGCCCCATACAGTGTTTGTCTCAATGTTGTTTTTCCAAAAGTCAAAACCTAATGTAGACAGCTGAGCATAAAAGTTTGCAGAATAAATTTGTTTAGTATTGGTCAACATTGTTTTCATTCCTGTCTTATTCACATTTTTTAAATAAAAAGTTTCTGGATTTGTAACATTGAACCCTGAGAAGTATGGAAACGTTTCATAAAATGTTTTTGAGCTGCCCTTTGGCGGCATTGGACAATGTTCCCATTGATTATAAGTAAAAACATTCCTAGGGTTTGCAGATTTATGCAAGTAATGGTGACCATAGTGATTAAAACAATACATTTGTTCATGGTTTGATGAACCTTCTAAGTATTCATGTTCTGTAAATTTTGCAGACATTTCTAAATCTGACATCATATTATTAATAGTCTCAAAGTCCCAATCATCAGAAAATGTGCTGGGTGATACAAAGTCACTCAAAGAAACCTTGAACTGGTGTGGGATCTTCAGCAGCTCCACCGGGCCATAGATGTCATAATCAGTTCTGTCCCATGCTATACCACCAGGTATGGGAACGGCTGTGATGTTCACTGATGAGAGGTCTCTTTTTTTCATGATGGGATGATTTGTGAGGTCTCAGGACCAAGTTGATTTTCTGACTTGCTGTGTCCATTGTACTGCATTTTCCATCTATCATTCTTCCCACGCTTAAAACCAGAATGAGCCAGAGCAGGAGGAAAAGTACATCTAACACAATCCAAAATTCAATCCATGGTGAAACCAGATATGTTTTTTCAAGTTGATGAAAGAGTTCTGTTATTTTTTTTTTGAGAGTTTTATTTGCTGGCGTTTCATCGGGTTCACTGGGATCCTCAGAGAAGGTATCAAAGTTGATAAAATAGCCAGAGGCAGTTCTGTCAATTGTTGGAATTGCATCAGGATTGTTATTAATCTTTGGAGTTGCTTCTTCCTTTGTCATATTGGTATAGTCAGAGGCTACATCATTGTAGACAGGTGTTTCTTGACGAACTGTTATTTGGGTCTCAAGAGGCACGAGTTCCATGGCTTTGTTACATTGTCCTTCTTTTTGTACGGCGGATTTATCAAAGGTGATAAGTCTTTCAGTTTGAACCTCTTGGATAGTAGCAAGATTTGGTCTTCTGCTACATCTTGAGAGTCCACTGGGCCTACTACTTATTATTGGCCACATGTTGTGGTTTGACCAGGTCGATAGACACAACTCTGTTATCCCTTTTACCAGCAAGGGGCGGTAGTACTACTGATCTTGTTCCTTGGATTGCCAAGACAGGTACTGCTTTTCTGTAAGAAGGCCCAAATTCCTTCTTTACCGTAATCTTTTCCCTGATTAGATCCCTAATCTTTGGAATCCAGACAGGCCTTGCCGGGACAGGTGGTTTTTCTTCAGTGGTCGTTGGTTTCTGTATCGTGTTACTCAGACTTCTTCTTGTTTCTTTTAAGTCCTGTAAAACAGCCAAACGATCTTTTTACATCAAAGGGTTTTTGCTCCACCACTGAAGTTTGACAATCGAGGTCTTTGATTAACATTCTGGTACCAAATAGTAATTCGTATGGAGTGATTCCACCCAGAGAATTTCTTGGCAGATTATTAAGACTACTTTGGACACTTATTAGATGTTTGACCCACCCATCACCCAAACCTAATACCTTAGCTGTTATGGATTGCTTTATGTCACGTTTTTTTCTTTCCACTACCGCATTACCCTCAGGATGGAAGGGACTAGAATACCGCAATGCAACGCCCAAGCTAGCCATGGCCTCTTTGTAAGCTCGAGAGCTAAAGGCAGGACCCTGGTCAGAATGTAGCGTGCCAATTGCGTATGTGCTGATAAAGACTTGCAAATCCTTTATAACAGTTCTGGTGTCAGCCGAGCGCTGGGGCCTCATCCATTTTGTCCTAGTAGTTGTGGGACCGCATCTGTCCATGGTGATGTCTGCGTGTAGATAGTCTACTGCTGTCTAACAGTGCCATGTGAACTGGGCTGGCTACACGGTAGTCAGGTATCTGGTGGTCCTCAAAGCTGTGGTATCTGTAACAGGTATCACAGTTTATTCCAAATTCATAACATTGGATGCTCATTCCTGGCCACCAGTACATCTCTTCTAATTCTATTAGTGATTTCAAGATCCCTTGATGTGTCAGACCCTCTCCCATATGTGATTCTTGAACTAAGTAAGCTCTCCGCTTCTTGTTTGGAATTACTCTGTCCCCCACTCCAGAGATTCGAGCAAAAGGAATGGAGTTTGCATCAGTTATGTATGTATATGTGAGTGGATAGTTTAGAGGTAACGCTGCATGATTGCCTTCCATTGAGGCTTTTACTGCTAGTAAAGTTTCACCGTCTATTACTCTTTTTGAGCGAGCGATTGTAGCTACGGAAGCCGTTTGCACAGCTGCCTTCGCGGCTTCATCAGCCAATGAATTCCCGGCAACGTGAACGCCATCACGCTGATGACTCTGTAAAAGAACTATTTGTTCCCAAAGCGTTTTATGCTTAATTGTGCCTCCTTTTGAATTTTTGAACCCGTTTTTAACCCAGCTCTGCAAGTTTTCGTTGTAAGATTCAACGCAGAAATACGAATCGCACACTATCAGTGTGGGGAATTCGCGATCGGTATTTTCAAGCGCCATATTGAGAGTCTGTAGTTCAGCTCACTGTCAGACGACGTCTTCCTCAGGGTCTGTCGTGAAGTAATAAGGACCCACCTCTCGATACCTCCAATTCCGAATGTAATTATTACACAGAATCTTGGAGTGATCAAGCGGGGGGGAAAAGGGAATTAGGAAGGGGACAGCAGGGAAGGAGATCTGAAAAGGAAAAGTTATTAACCAAACATTCCGTAATCCTAGTTTGGCTAAAGACCTTTGAACCAAGACTGAGAATTTTCTAGAACTCAAGCCCTTAATCAAACTCTCTATGAATTCAATCTACTCCTTGTAATTATATATAGTCATTAATCACATTCTTGTTCACAGTGTTGTTAATTCTCTTTTCCCTTGTGAATTGCGACAGATTCTCCTTTTAAAGAAAAAACACCACACTTTAGTAAATTGACTCCTTTACCAAAGTTTGAAGAGCCACCCAAATAAAATATCACACAATTGTCTTTCACATAAGCTCCAGCTAAAAACACCTTTTGGCCTTTTCACCAAAACAATCACAAGAAAGAATTGCGCCTAGATAATCTGTGATAGAAATGAATTCACGCGCCTTCAATTAGCTTTGCGCTCCTCAGAAAACATTAAACATCCCTTGCCAGCAATGAGATGCTTTTCACAGTTTTTAAAAGAAAAGAAAACGTAAAAGATTCAGACTTTCTGTGCCTTTAAATATTCTTTTGTAAATTAGCAGCCTTATTTGTCACCTTTAAATCAAGAAAGTAAACTTCGACATTTTGCGCCATGAACTCGGATTTCTTATTCCCTACCTGTAGAGTACGACCTACTCTACTTCTCTGAAGGACAAGACGTTCCTTCTGGATCCTCAAAACGACTCTTCTACTCAGGAATCTTGAAAATGGAGCAAGCTGGAAACTGCCACGCCCCCTGAGAACGATCCCCGAAAGCCTCCGGTGAAATCCCTCTCCAAAACAGCTGGATCTGCAGAAACACGAAGGGGAGCAAGAAGAGCCCACAGCCACTCCCTAGAAAACGACCAGAATAGTGAGCACAGGAGACAGGGCGCGGTCACGTAGGTTAACGTACCTACGGCGCTACGCATGCGACCAGGCTACCAAAGCTCACGCATTAGGCGGACGCTTTCCACATGCCAAACCTCACGCATTAGGCGGAACAGTATTTAACAGCAGTAAAAGGACAGGCAGCCTGCACAGCTATTCTAACGAGGATGCAAGACAGATGGACAAGCAGGTCTAGAACACAACAACCACCAACGCCCTCCCAAAGATGACTGATGCATTTTGCCACACGGGTACCCCCGAATGCTGAGTTGGGCGGGCCCTAGACCACAGGCCACCCTAGCCCTGACAGTACTCCCCCCTCCCAAGAGTGGTCTAGGGCCCGGCTTCAGAGGGTGAAGGAGGTGGAAACGGCGTACCAAGCGAGGGGCATGAACATTGTCAGCCGTCTCCCAGGAATCATTTTCAGCACCGTATCCCTTCCAGGAGACAAGATACCACAACCTGGAGCCCCGATGTTTAGAATCTAAAATTTTCTGCACCTCATATTCCCAATTACCATGAACTAAAATCGGTGCTGGACGGGGAGCCAGATTTTGATTAGCAGGTTTAAGAAGGGAAGTATGAAACACTGGATGAATGCGTAGAGACCTGGGCAGCAACAGCTTGAATGTCACAGGGTTCACCTGACGCAGAACTGGATAAGGACCAATGAATTTAGGTTGAAACATACTCTTGTGTCTAAAGTTCAAGTTCTTTGTGGACAGCCAAACTTTGTCTCCAGGGGCATACTTAGGACCTGAACGATGCCTTTTATCATACTGCTCTTTATATTTCCTTTTGCTTTGTAACAAGCGATCTTGAACCTGACGATGGATAGTTTGCATAAGTTGTACAGAGTCTCTAACTGCCGGCACACCACTCCCATCATTGGGTAAAGTCAACGGAATGGTGTTAGGTTCATAGCCATAAAGCGCCTCAAACGGAGAGGATCCGATTGATGAATGAGGCGAAGTATTGTATGCAAATTCAGCAATCCAAAGTAAATCTAACCAAGATTTCTTAGAGTCCGTAACATAACATCTCAAGTATTGTTTCAAAGTTTGGTTCAGTCTTTCAGTTTGCCCATCAGTTTGAGGGTGATAACTGGTGGACATATTGGAAGTGATTTGTAGATTTTTACACCATTGTTGCCAGAACTTGGAAGAGAACTGAGAACCTCGATCTGAAAGCAAAACTGAAGGTAGGCCATGTAAGCGCACCACATGTTGCAAAAATAGCTGTGCTAATTGTCCAGCAGAAGGTAATTGCTTACAAGGAATGAAATGTGCATATTTGGTTAAACTGTCCACAACTACTAGAATCACAGTATGCTGATTGATTGGTGGCAAGTCAGTAATGAAATCCAACGAAATATGTTTCCATGGTTCAGTTGGTGTAGGTAGAACCTGCAGAAAACCTTTTGGTTTAGTGTGATCGGATTTAAATCTTGCGCAGACTTCACAATCATTAGCCATCTTCATTACGTCTTTTTGCAGCGTTGGCCACCAAAACATCTTTTGTATTTTCTCCACAGTCTTTCTGGGGCCTGGATGTCCTGCCATAGGATGTGAATGTAACCAGTTGAACACAGTTTCCTGTAATTGCAAAGAGGGCAGATATACTTGTTTTCCATGGAAAGGTATCCCTTCTTTGATGGTTTGATTAACGTCGGAGTTCAACCATGATTTCCACTGAGAAGAAGGAAAACTTTCATGAATATTCTCCAGAAATTGATCTGCCGAGAGCACACTGATTACTTTGCCAGGATCGATTATAGGTTGAGGAGTTCCTTCAAAGCGATGCAAAGAAGAGTCTTTTCTGGACAGGGCATCAGCTTTCTTATTGTCTTGACCTGGACGAAAGGTTATTATGAAGTCATACTCGGCAAAGAACATCATCCACCTGAGTTGTCGCGGGGTTAGCATTCTAGCTGAGCTCATGAACTGTAGATTTCTATGATCAGTATATACTGTCACAGTAAACTTTGCTCCCATGATGTAATGTCTCCATTCTTTGAAGGCTTCTAGTATAGCAAGTAGTTCTTTTTCAGCTATAACATAGTTTTCCTCTGCAGGATTTAATTTTCGAGACATGTAAGCAACCGGATGCATTTGACCAGTAGTGTGATGCCTTTGAGAAAGAATGGCTGCTATGGCTACATCAGAGGCGTCAGCTTCAATGATAAAAGGTTCTTCTACGTTGGGATGCATGAGAACGGGTGCTTCAGTAAAGGCCTTTTTTAGCTTCTGGAATGCATTTTCAGCTTCTGAGGACCATTCAAATTTCACCTTCTTCCTCAACAAACGTGTGATGGGAGCTACCACAGCAGAAAAGTGATCAATGAAGCGACGGTAAAAATTCGCAAATCCCAAGAAGCATTGTATGTCTCGAACTGATGTCGGAGTGGGCCAATCAGCAACGGCTTTAATCTTTCTGTCAGTCATTTTCATTCCAGTTGGAGTGAGGAGAACTCCCAAAAATTCAACTTCACGAACATGAAAATCACATTTAGATAGTTTACAATACAAGTTATGAGACTGAAGAGTGCTCAAAACCTTCTTGACGTGACCTTCATGTTCAGCTTCAGAATCGGAATAGATCAAAATATCGTCTATATAGACGATAACAAAAAGATCCAAAAATTCTTTCAAGGCATCATTCAAAAAAAACTGGAAAGCCGCTGGTGCATTGCACAGTCCGAATGGCATTACCAAGTACTCAAATAATCCATATCGAGTTTTGAAAGCAGTCTTCCATTCATCACCTTGCCTGATACGAACCAAATGGTAGGCCCCTCTGAGGTCCAATTTAGTGTAAATTTCTGCCCTTTTAACTTGGTCCAACAGAACAGGGATGAGAGGTAATGGATATTTATTCTTGACAGTGATTTTATTCAACGCCCTATAATCGATGCAGGTCCTCAATTCCCCATTTGCTTTTGGAATGAAGAACAACGGAGATGCTGCCGGAGACTTGGAGGGGCGGATGAAACCATTCTCTAAATATTGATCAAGATACTGTCTTAAATGTTGGTTCTCTTTTTCAGACAGAGCATAGATGCGACAATTTGGGACACTAGAACCTGGTACGAGATCAATTTGACAGTCATAGCTGCGATGAGGAGGAAGGAGGGCTGCCTTAGCTTCACTGAAGACCTCTGCGAATTCCTTGTAAATTTTAGGTAAAAGTGTTTCTTTTTCTTCTGCTGTGGCCAATTGACTTAAAGTTGGTTTTAAGGCGTTTAGACAAGAAGAGTGGCAAAAGTCAGACAGGAAAACCAGTTCTCTCTTCCGCCAATCTATGGTTGGATTGTGTAAACAAAGCCAAGGCATTCCAAGAATAAAACCATACTGAGGTGCTTGGATAACATCAAATTGGAGCTCTTCCTTATGTATTTGTTGCTTAGCATCTTCACAGAACATAACGACCTTAGAAGTTTGCATGGTTACTGGCCCTCCAGCTAAAATTTTTCCATCCACTAATTGGACAATTTCTGGAGTCTCTTTTTGCTCACAGATGATTCCTAGGCGTTGGGCAGTTTCTAAATCTACAAAATTACCTGTAGCTCCAGAATCAACTAAAACTTCCATTTGGCATGTTTCACGAATTAACCTGATTTGTACGGCTAATCTAAAATGTGCTTTGTAGTTAGAGACACATGAGTTCACAGAAGGGAAGGCAATGGTTCCCAAGAGATCTCCCTTCAAACATCTTGGGCCAGTTAGTTTTCCGATTTTTGATCTGTTTTTTCCAGAGCTGCTGACTTACTAGAGTTAGGAAATCTTCCTTTAGGCTTAGTCAAACAGTCCTTCACGAAGTGACCTTTTCGACCACAGTAAAGGCATTGTCCGTTCTTTCGACGATTGTCTTTTTCTTCTTTTGACAAAGGTTGTCTTAAGGTTCCTATTTCCATTGGCTCAGAACCAGTTTCAGAGTTTGTGAATTGAGGCCTGGATTTAGCTTCAGATCTCCAATTAGGTTTGTCTGTCCTTTTTTTATCTGATCTTCGTTCAGAGAGTCTGTGATCTAAACGCAGCGTTAGATTAATCAATTCAGAACAAATAATTGGTTGAGGATCAATTTGCGCCAAAACATCTTTTAGATCATCTTTTAAACCTTGATAAAAGAGAGCTGCTCTTTTTTCCTCTGTCCAAGAAGTTTCGACGATCAATCTGTTGAAGTGAGACAAATAAGAAACTAGGTCCCTATTGCCTTGTTTCAACTGAAGTAGTTCTCGATCTGCAGATAAAGTTACAGTTCGGCGATCGAAAACCTTTTCAAATTCCTCCACAAACCGTTTCCAGTTGTATAACAAGGTGTCATCTTGTCTGACCAAAGGAACTGCCCAGTTTGCGGCATCTCCGGTCAAATAGGAAATTAAAAATGCAATTTTAGACTGTGGGGTTGGAAACGCAGCTGGTCTACAAGCAAAATGCAATTCAATCTGGGTCAAAAAGATTTGCACCTTAGAAGAGTCCCCAGAAAAACGTTCAGGAGCTGCTAAAGGAATCTGGGGGGGCACTGTAACAGCTATATTCGTAGTTCCCCTACTAGCACCAGTTTCTTGAACCTCTTCAGGAAGAGGAGTACTCTGTAATTGTATATTGTCTACCTTAGCTGCTAACAATGCAGTTGCACTCATGGTTTCCTTTAAGTCTGCTTGCATACGCATGATTGCTGACATTATATCATTGATGGTGGTCATTATGACTTCACGTACAGACCAGGAGGAAAAATAATTCGTGGGCTCACTATTCTGTCAGACGACGTCTTCCTCAGGGTCTGTCGTGAAGTAATAAGGACCCACCTCTCGATACCTCCAATTCCAAATGTAATTATTACACAGAATCTTGGAGTGATCAAGCGGGGGGAAAAGGGAATTAGGAAGGGGACAGCAGGGAAGGAGATCTGAAAAGGAAAAGTTATTAACCAAACATTCCGTAATCCTAGTTTGGCTAAAGACCTTTGAACCAAGACTGAGAATTTTCTAGAACTCAAGCCCTTAATCAAACTCTCTATGAATTCAATCTACTCCTTGTAATTATATATAGTCATTAATCACATTCTTGTTCACAATGTTGTTAATTCTCTTTTCCCTTGTGAATTGCGACAGATTCTCCTTTTAAAGAAAAAACACCACACTTTAGTAAATTGACTCCTTTACCAAAGTTTGAAGAGCCACCCAAATAAAATATCACACAATTGTCTTTCACATAAGCTCCAGCTAAAAACACCTTTTGGCCTTTTCACCAAAACAATCACAAGAAAGAATTGCGCCTAGATAATCTGTGATAGAAATGAATTCACGCGCCTTCAATTAGCTTTGCGCTCCTCAGAAAACATTAAACATCCCTTGCCAGCAATGAGATGCTTTTCACAGTTTTTAAAAGAAAAGAAAACGTAAAAGATTCAGACTTTCTGTGCCTTTAAATATTCTTTTGTAAATTAGCAGCCTTATTTGTCACCTTTAAATCAAGAAAGTAAACTTCGACATTTTGCGCCATGAACTCGGATTTCTTATTCCCTACCTGTAGAGTACGACATACTCTACTTCTCTGAAGGACAAGACGTTCCTTCTGGATCCTCAAAACGACTCTTCTACTCAGGAATCTTGAAAATGGAGCAAGCTGGAAACTGCCACGCCCCCTGAGAACGATCCCCGAAAGCCTCCGGTGAAATCCCTCTCCAAAACAGCTGGATCTGCAGAAACACGAAGGGGAGCAAGAAGAGCCCACAGCCACTCCCTAGAAAACGACCAGAATAGTGAGCACAGGAGACAGGGCGCGGTCACGTAGGTTAACGTACCTACGGCGCTACGCATGCGATCAGGCTACCAAAGCTCACGCATTAGGCGGACGCTTTCCACATGCCAAACCTCACGCATTAGGCGGAACAGTATTTAACAGCAGTAAAAGGACAGGCAGCCTGCACAGCTATTCTAACGAGGATGCAAGACAGATGGACAAGCAGGTCTAGAACACAACAACCACCAACGCCCTCCCAAAGATGACTGATGCATTTTGCCACACGGGTACCCCCGAATGCTGAGTGGGGCGGGCCCTAGACCACAGGCCACCCTAGCCCTGACATCACTGAGCTGTACTGTCTCCTAGTGATTGAGTTTTTGTGACCATAGGTCTAAATTAGCCTTCGCGCCAGCGACCTTTAACAATCGCGCATGCAGCACTATATAGGCTTGTTTACCCCCAATTGCGGGCTGTGCTGATCCGTCTGTATATATTATACATCCGTAATGTTCTAAAGGCAGAATCTCGGTTGGCAGAGGACATTCGTATTCGTATTGTAGGAATTCTTGTGTCTTCAGATAGGGGTCAAAGACGTATTCAACGTCTGTTGCAGCAAGAGAGTATCCATTGCATCCATCTCGGATGTAAAGCTTTTGCATTTGGAAAGCTCGCTTTTGTCACTGCCTCTAAGGCAGGTACAGGTGTAACGATCATTATTCGTTTTCCCTGTGCGAGAGCTCTCTATTTACTACTGTAGTTTGAACCGCTGTAAAAAATGTTTCTGTAGGAGTGAATTTTATTTCAGCTTGTGTCTACAAATGTGATTTGTATGCTATTGGTACCTTTTCACCTTCATTAAAGGTCAGGTATGTATATCCGCATCTTCCAGGGATGATTCGGATCACAAGGTTGCGCACATTGTCGCATGTTTCTAACTGTGTTTTTGCTAACATGTCTGTTTGCACTGAACGTAGAATTTC
The DNA here is from genome assembly GCF_964263255.1 of Lissotriton vulgaris. NCBI lineage: Eukaryota > Metazoa > Chordata > Amphibia > Caudata > Salamandridae > Lissotriton > Lissotriton vulgaris. Next base: position 290,531,614 of record NC_141689.1, read on the forward strand.
TGTGTGTGTTTGAGTCCAATTAGTTGGATTGAAATCAGGTTTGATTAGTTCGTAGAGAGGTTTAACCCTCTCTGAGTAATTCTGAACATACGTTCTTCGGAAATTCAGGAAACCTAGAATTGACTGTACGTTTTTCAGCGTCTTTAGAGGGTGGAGCAGTGCACATTTCTCTAGAAGGTTAGCTGCCAGGCTTTTGACTTCACTTGATAACTCGTAGCCTAGAAATAGGACGTTGAGGTGGGCAATTCGTGATTTCGTAAAATTGAATTTATACCCTTCAGATGCGAACCCATGTATTATGGTGTTCACTCTTTTCAAGTGCACGTCCAAATCGCCGTCTGTAAGATAGATGTCATCGACATAAGATAATGCCTCATCATCGTACGTTTGTAGTAACTCTGTTACCCTGGCTGAAAATAACCCTGGGCTATTCTTGAATCCCTGGGGGAGAAGGCAAAATTGTCGCTGTGTCCCCATAATTGAGAAAGCGGTCAAATGCCTGCTTTCAGGTGCAATGTTTTGACAGAAAAACCCATTCGAAATATCTAATGTGGTTTTATATTTTTTCTGCACAATGTTATTCATCAATGCTGCACTTTGTGCATTTTGTACTGCAAAAGTTTTGCAACAGGAGTTTAAATGTCTGTAATCCAATACTACACGATATGAATTGTCTGGTTTGGAGACAGGAAACAAAGGATTGTTCATTGACGAGGTGGATGTTTCAATCACCCCTTGGTATTCAAGTTGATTTTAAATCTCCCTGACCTGTTTTTTAGCTTCTTGCTTAACTGGATACTGCCTCTGTGCAGTAGGTTGGTTTTTTTAACTGGATTATATGGTGAGGAGAATCCTCATCTCATCCCACATGATTTCTATATAATGCTGGAGCCTGATCTACTGCTTATTTTCTGGCATATGTGTATTTTTTATGAATTGGAATGTGATTTGAGATGACTGGCATAATTATCTCTTCACCATGTGGGCACTCCCTGACAAATTCAGGTGGCCAGTCTTGTTCAGCTAGAAGAATGTCATAGCCCTTAGAAAGCTTCTCCCAATAGAGTGCTCTTATTTTTCTAGTTATGTCCCCCTCCATCCGGAGTGTTACTTCATATAACTTGTGGGGTACACTAACCCTGGTGTTTGCAGTTTCAACTTGAATGGATTCATTCAAGTCCACTGTCTCCAGATGATCCTTCAAGATCTTGCAAACTTTGGTGACTTCTGCTGCACTGTCTAGCATTGTCTCGGCCCACTCCCCGTTCTTGAGTTGTGTCCTCAAGATCCTCGGCATGTCTGATTTTTATGCTTGCTACCTTCTTTTTGGTGAATTGAGTTTTCTTATTTTTTGGAACGGCTGTTCTGGACATCAAGCGTTCCTCTTTCTGTTCTTATCGTCCTCTCCTCTCGGATTTCTACGAGGAAGTCTGAAAGGTACGAGAGGAACGTGTATCAGTAGCTTGATATCTATCAGGTTTTCTTAAAGTATCCCTATTCCTAAGGTTATACCTTTTTTCAGAGGCCTCCCGTTCGGGAGATCTACCTCCCCGTTGGGGAGATCTTCCTCTGGACTGAGAACGTTTCTCTTTAGGAAGTGTCTGTTTAGTATTTTCCCACTTCTTTTTAGGAGTAGTGAGATTATTTTTAATAAACACCTTTTCAGGATTTTCTGTTAATTTGGGTTTTACTGGTTTCCCACCCAAACTATCTCTTCCTAATTCTTCATAAGATTTTTCAATAATTCTAGCAAGCTCATATGGTCGGTCTGTTATATCACTTTCTTTTAACTTTTGGCGGATTGCCACGGATGCTGCTTCACCTCTAATGTTAGCCAATATTATAGCTGAGACCTGTTTGAAAAAGTAATTTCATACCTAGATTTAAGGCCGGTTCTGGACCGTATTCATTTTGAATCTGCCTCAGAACATCTGGTAGTACCGCCATAGACGGTACACCATGTGTTTTTGTGTAGATTGAAGCAAAGCCTGTACCCCAAGTGTCACAGTCCTCCACATGTGGTGCTATCCCCATTGGTAAACAGATTGTCAGAATCCTGTGTTTCTCATGAGGTGTACTATCAGGGAATACTGCCTCTATTTGAGTAATTTTCTGAGCTAACCAGAACGGAATTTGTTCCCTCTTTGCGGGCAATTTACCAATGACTTTTTGTATAGTCCGTGGTATGATTTTGTTTATATTCCCCTGGTGAGGGGTGTGCTGTGGAATCCTTACAGCTGGTTGGACTGTTAAAGTCCGCATGACATTTTGAACCAATTGTCTGTATATTTTAATTAACTGTTTCAGCTGAGCCAACAGTTCTGGACCTGTCATTCCGTTAATGTCAGGATGTGGTGTGTAGCTGGCTAGTACCGCCCATGTTGCCCCTGGTCTACCCAGTGGACCGAGCCTGAGAATGTGATTTTGATGTTGTAGGGCGCCTTTAAACCAGAGCTGGAATTTCAACGTCCTCGAAAGGAACGTATTCCGCTGGAGGTTCCCCTACTTTGTAGTAGTGGAACTCGTTTGTTACTGCATTTGCTGCAGGAAATAGAATCCATGAATAGAATACCTCTGTCTGCCGATATTCATGTGCCTCTATAATAAAGATTACTTTACCACCTCTCGATAATACTCCATTTTCTATAAGTTTTATAGTTATAGTTTTTCTTACATTTACCGGGATGAATATTGCATCCTGGTCACTCTGTTGGAGATTTTGTGTTACTTAAGACTGCTTGAGCTGCAGCTCTAGCTATTTCTTTGTCACTCTCTGACATTTTGGCGGTTGAAAGTTTGCAGAGCAAGTTTAAAGGAAACAAAGATTAGGTGCACAACATTTTGGAACACTGTATCCTTCAACGTTGAACAAACCAAAAACGAATACGTAGGATTTTCATCCTACTCAGTTTTGGCGGATATTAACCTTTTACCCACTCCAGACGTCTATTGGAGTATTTTACGGGAAAAAGGGGTCTGTGTGAAAAGCACGACTGAGTTACTCTAGTATCCAGCGTTAAATTATCGCCTTACCAAACGTTGGGCGCCATGTAGTCTAGTTCCTATATTCCCAATAGGCTCTGCGCATTGGAATAACATATACTATAGATTAGGCGTAGGACTGAGGTCGACTAGGTCTCTATTGTATATATTGAACTTAATTGTGAGTGCCAGCTAGCTCAGAGGTCACTAGAAACTTTCTCGAATAAACAAGAAGGGATTTGTTTCTGACAATCGCATAAACATAACAACTTTGTTTCCCAAGAATAAAAAATCAATCTCTAGAGTCGCGGAAACAATAGATAACTTTTTACTCAGTCAATCGTGCATGCTTCGTTTCACCAGAGGTGCTGAGAAAATAGAGAGACAGGCATTTTCAATAAAATGTATTTATTGAATAGTCTTCTTTCTCACGCATAAGAAATGTACTGCTACAATCGTAATACTGGTTATAAAGTACAAGGTATATAATACGATAAATATTATAAAGTAGTACTGTAAAAGCATGATATGGTTTCTAAGCCATAAAATACATAAAATACATAAAATACAGTGATAAAATAATAACTAAAAGTACTCAACTGGTGCTTCTAAAATACGCCTACCCTGGTGTACCTAACCTTAGTCTAGTACAAGGGAAGAAGTAAGTGAGGTGTAACTTAAGTTTCGTATTCTTTGCCAAGAATCTATCCAAAAATTCTCTAAGGGTCTAATCAGCTCCATACCTTGGTTTAGAATGAAGGAGGTCTTGTATCTCTTTCTCAGGACTCGATTTCCCAGCAACCCGCAAGGGTAGCCTGGAAACACTGGAGCTGGATTTCTCAGCAGGAGAAAAGACAGCGTCTCTCAGTGCGTCAGCTGGAGGGTCGGCTTCCTTCGGCACTTGCTGCTGCAGGGCGTCGGGCAAGTAGTTAGTCGATCTGCTCCAAACCACTGTGTGTTTGTCTGGGCAAATGTAGGCATATTTATACTTTGAAGGTGCCGAGTTTGCCGTATGATTGGACTTAATAACGTCACTCAAAGACTCAGTTCTTTGAACACTCCATGATTTCCTAGATAAATTAGTATTCAGGCGAGGGGAAGTCCCTAGCTGCTGAAGGTGGGTTTTTCTAAGAGATCGTTGTTGATTCTTGGAACTTAGTGGAAGTAGCCATGCCGTATTTGGGCTGCATAGGCTCAGTCCAAGTATGGTAATGATTTCTATGCCTATATAAGGATCGGGTAATTTATACCTATATAAGGGCATGAATCAGGAAAATTACACTAGGGTCCTAGATTCATTTACAACATGCTGAGCCAAGACGGTGTACCTCATTACTCTACCCCTGAAATTAGCAATACAATTGTACAAGTTATACGCCGCCAAAAATGATCTGTCACCTGAAGAGATTAGATGACTTAGCATTGGGCTGGCTCTCCAACATGCACCGGGAATAGCTGGTGCTGCCGTTTGATGAAGAGGACGTTAAGATGGCTATAATGTCACTGCCAACCTGCAAGGCAGCCGGAATGGATGGCCTGCCTAGTGAATTCTATAAGGCGTACGTGTCGGAACTGGCCCCACGGTTATTGGAAGTATTTACAGACGCATACGACTCGACAAGGCTGCCACCATCCCTTAGGGGAGCCTTATTAGTGACCCTGTTGAAACCTGACAAGCCTCCAAATAAATATGAATCATACAGGCCACTCTCAATAATAAATATTGATGCAAAAATTCTTGCAAAAATGATTGCAATGCAGATGCAGCCGTTGGTTCCCCTTTTGGTCCTACCCGAACAGTCCTGATTTGTCATGGCGGGTTCCACTACGCATCATCTCCAAACTATTTTTTCCACTTTACATTACTTTGACCCTGATTTCCAAGCTGTTGCTGTGCTGCTAGATGCAGCAAAAGCTTTTGACTCTTTGCAATGGCCTTACATGTTCACAGTTCTGCTTCGGATGGGTTTTCCTCTCTTCTTTTTGAAATGGATCAGGGTGCTCTATGACAAACCAGTTGCCAGGGTGCGAGTGAACGGGTGGGTGTCCTCTCTGATCCCGATTAGGGGTGGCACATGACAGGGATGTCCACTGTCGCCAATGCTATTTTCACTTGTCCTTGAACCTCTCACCTGTAAGCTTCGGCAATTGCATGGGGCGGCTGCGTTGCGATTCCGACAGAGACCGCAGGTAGTATCGTTATACGCAGATAACATGTTACGAAATGTGCGCGAACCTGAGGTGTACTTGCCTGAACTGCTGAGGGAGTATATCAAGTTTGAGCGATTCTCGGGCCTGGGGATCAATTGGTCGAAGTCAGTGGTCTTCCCCCTTACGGCACACACGAAGGAGATCAAGTTAGAGTTTCTGTTGACCTGGATGTCAGACCCTGTGAAATATCTGGGGGTCTGGATCCATAGCTACCCGGAAGTAGTGATTTCAGAGAACTATGGTCGGGCGATCATGTGCATCACTGAGCGGGCCGAGCTCTGGGCTCCTCTGCCCCTTTCGTTGGCAGATAGAATTGCAGTCGTAAAAATGACCTTTCTCCCCAAATTACTATATTTCTTCATTAATATCCCTATTAAAGAATGTGGCACTCTTCAAAACTCCCCAGTCCGCGTTAACAACATTTGTCTGGGCCAGGAAAAGGTCCAGGTGCAGGTGGGATCTTCTGGTGCAGCCATTTGAGCGGGGGGGCTTTGTGGCCCCGGACTTTAGACTGTACTATCTTTGCGCTCAGGCTCAGTTCGCTCATTATTGGCACTTTCCGCAGCGTTTTCAACCCCATGTGGCTATAGAGGCAGATACAGTGCTCCCAATGGCGGTGCAAGCGGCAACTCTGTCGGGGGGCACGGGTGTTCCCCGGACCGAGATCAATCCAGTACTGTGTACAGCTTGGGCTTGGCGGCAGTTGGCAGAAAGAGCTCAACTAACTTACCTGTATGGACCGTTGTTGCCCCTGGCGTCACGTCCGGATATTTCTGCTGCGCGTGAAAAGTGAGCTCTTAGTGAACTGGCCAAAGTAGGAGTCACACGGGTCGGGGATCTTTACGAGAAGGGTCAATTTAAATCTCTGCAGGAAGTACAAAAGGGTGAGAACAGGGTTTTATGCTCAGCTTCACGCATGTAAGAGTGCGACAGGCCATCAGGACTGCTTACCCACACTACCCGACTTAACCTACCACTCTACTGGCCTTGCAGGTGATGCTGGCAGGAGAGGAACGTCAGGGACTAATTACAAAACTCTATAATGCGTCGCTGCGTGAGCGGGAACAGCAAGAGCGCCCCTCCTTTGTGAAATGGCAGGTAGTGTTGGGAGACGCTCTCACCCCTGATGTGTGGATTGCACGTTGTACTCTCACTGGCCATTTAACACCTAATTGCAATTTGAGAATAATACATTTTAAGTTTATGCACCATCTGTATTATACCCCGGTGCAGCTTTTTAAATATGGTTTGCAGTATAATGCTAAATGCGTGAGGTGTGGCATGGCAGATGTGGATTTTCTGCACGTGGCATGGCAATGCGGGCGTGTGTTTGCCTTCTGGGAGGACGTGACAAAGATGCTAACGGATATCATTCAGGAACCAGAGCATTGCACCCCTGAACTCTGCTTGCTAGGGTATGTAAAACATTTCAAGCCCTGTAATAGGCAAATAATTGCACTGTCTACCCTGTTTGCGAAGAGAGCTCTTGCACAATGCTGGGGAGCGAAAGCCGCTCTGACCAAAAAAAGTGGCTCCGAGATCTGCTGTACTGTAAAACTCAGTTACAAACCTATGAGGAGGAACTACCTGAGACCTCTCGTCCAAAGGACTTCTGGACCCCGCTGACGGCATACTTGCTCACAAGTCCAGATTCAGTATGATTCTGTATGTATAGGTCGGTGCTGGCTCCCTGTTTGGACTCACTAACTACCCTCAGCACTGCGCTCAATGGTGGGAGTACTCTTATGCCCTACTGCGTTCGTTGTTGGATCAATTATGATTTTGCTGCTTGCCTGGTTCCAGGTCTTTGAGGTATCGGTTTTAATTGTATGTCACTATTAGACCAAATGTACGTTTACATCATTTAGGAACTGTATCTGTTTCAGACTTGGGACGGGTGGGGGGAGGTGGGGTAGGGGGTTTGTTTGTATGGCTCATATTGTAATAGCAGTCATGTCTACTAATGTTTTTCTTCTTGATGAAAATCAGTAAACATATAAAAAAAAAGATTGTTTATGTGCAGGAAGATGTCCCTTCCTGCATATAAACAATCATCCCTGCAACTCAGACACCCTGGCGATGCAAGGGTGTCTGTGTTGCAGGGATAATTGTCTGTGTTGGTGCTAGCCACACTTTTTTAGCCCAAGTGCACCCCTGCATTTTTTAAATGACATGGGCCTGCTAAATTGCATGCAGCACAATGCTGTGCCATTTCCTTGTAAATAACCCCATATTTACCTCATCTGGAAAGACATAAACCATTGCACGCTGGAACACAAAAATTAATGGCTGCTCTGTGTGGAGGTGGGAAGCCTTACAAAAACAAATACAAGAAGTTATTTTGTTTAAGATAATATATTTATCATAGGATGGGACAATTTAGCTATCTCACCTAGTACTAAGAGTGCGTTATTGGTGTCCTAGGCATCATTTGTTTTTTATATATGACTTTATTTACCCAGATGCCAAAGGTTTACCGGGTTTTCCCCTATTTTTGAAGAAGTTGATAGAAGAATTGACATTTTATTTTCTAGCCCAGAGAAATGGAGGACACTCAGCCATTAATTTTTGTGTTCCAGCGTGCAATGCGTTATTGGTGTCCTAGGCATCGTTTGTTTTTTATAATTCTTCTGTCAACAGCATCAGACTCAAATGTATTTGGTAAGCGCGCGCACACTCGGACTGTAATGAATTCATATGGGGCAGATGTATCATCCGTTTTTTTTGTCGCAAACGCTGCGATTCGGAAAATAGCAGCGTTTGCGACAAAAAAAACAGGATTTGGAATGTATCATGCAAAAAGCCTCGCAATATTAAGGAATCGCTAATTTAGCGATTCCTTAATATTGCGAGGCTTTTAAGAAATAGCAAATTGCGATTTAAGATTTGAAATGTATCAAGCATTTCAGTGTTGCGATTTTTGACTAAGAATTCACAAATTACCATCAACTTGTAGTTGGTGGTAACTTGCGAATTCTTTTCAAAAAGCACTTTTTTTAAATTCTAAAGGTGCCATATGACGCTCATACATGCCCTTAGGGCATGTATGTGCGCCATATGCGTACACATATCAAATTCAGGGGTGCAGCAGGGTGTCCTTAAGACACCCTTGCACCCTTGAAATTATTCTCAATTTGCGATTAGCTAATTGCTAATCGCAAATTGAGTATAATTTCCCATTCATTCCTATGGGCCTCCTGGCCCATAGAAATGAATAGGAAATTATTCCTTAATTGCGATTAGCAATTTGCTAATCGCAATTAAGGAATTCTAAGGATTCGCTAATAAATAGCGAAATTCTACATACATATCATTTTGCACTTCTCAAATAGCAATTCCTTAACAATCGCTATTTGAGAAGTGCAAAATGGTATCTTGATACATCTGCCCCATGGTATCACAGAGTGCTGTGCAACACTTAAATCAGCCTTCCTCGCTAAAACTGACCCTGCAGCTTCCTCAGCGCCGCGCCAAATAAGGCCCGCACCGGATGCAGCCACAAAAACAGAAGCCGCCTGTTTTGCAGCTTCTATTGTGAATTAGTCCTGTATGTTCTTTGCACGTCCGACTGATTCAGCACGACAGCCACCTTCTCAGACAAGCTTTTTATCCTTGAAGATCCGGACCTCCTGCCTCTCTCGACGTCAAACACATTTATCTGAGCTGCAGGCTCATAAACACATGCCACTCATGGAGAATCTTTTTTATCTTTTACCTCAGAACCTCCAAATGTGGCCAGTTAAGCACCCAGAAGCTTTTCAACGCTTACCAAATACTGAAAATGCTAATCTGACATGCATAATTTTACACGTTTCCTTTACTGTTCGTAAAATTATTTCAATTAATCACACAAAAAATATTCCTTACTTGTAACAAACAATTAAACTATTCTAAACTAAATTCGGAGCAAAATGAGTCATGGTAGAGGTGGAGGTTTTATGTCATTGCACTGATGAGTTGTCCGTGCAGGCAGAAATGAATCTATGACAAACTGACGAATTTGCAGGGATGGTTCGGGCAAAAATACTAAAGTGTCACATATATTTGTCTGTGGGAGTGATGGTGATGCTGTGCAAGCATGACCAGAAATCTTTGTTGTGCTGCAGGTGCATTCTGGGTGTCTCTGCTCTATGCCTCCTTTTCCGTACAAAGAGACAGATTTTTTTTTCTCCTCCTTTCTCATAGTCCAATATTTAACTCTTAATCCACTTTATTCCACAACATCTGGAATACCAATAAACATGATTTTCACCTTTCGGCCTAAATTCTCAAAATCCATTTCCACAAAGTCATTACCCGCAAACAACATGCCAATACCTTTGGTTCCATGACATATCACTACCTGCATTCTGAATATTCCACCTATTTAGGCAGTACTTCATTTGTAAAATAATCATACAGAGGGAAAAGGAAAAGCCTTTGTTAGGAGTCAACTGCTGGCTATGAAAGCTGCTGGCTATGTTTGATTCTACGATGATACAAACCAATTGGATTAGGTTCCGCACTCCAAGTGTATACCTGGTTGATTAGTTATGTAACGTTTTTCTTATGTTTCGGTGGTGCATAGGGTGGTAATCCTACTGTGCTGTTAGGATTGATACTACATTGATTTGAAATATGGATCCTGTGTCACAAGATACAATCCAACCTTGCACTCCTTTATATTTTCATCAATGATTCAAAAAAATATTTTTTCATGATTTTGTATTCCATTTATTGGTAACGAAGATTTTTTTGTATTATCTTATTTTTCATGAATATTTTACTTCATATTCAACAATTTTTCTTTTGCCCAATGCATTTCAAGCATATAGCCCTTCATCAGGGGCCTTCTTTTATATCTGAAAACAGTATCATATGTCATTATTGGTACCATCATTTATACAACTGAAACATAGGTATTCTTGATATTACATTTTTGCTTATTGCATACATGTGAACCAGTATATCTTGTTTCGCATACATTATTGGTGCATGTAAATCTATCATATATTGTGTGCCTGCCTATTGGACTAAGTACGTGATGTTCTATTCGAATAAGCGGATACACCTTATATCCCAAGTGATCCTCAATTTCTATTGTTCGGGTTTTGCGACCGCCAATATGAAAAACACACACTGACCTTTTTTCTTTCACAGCGTTATCTGTGTGCTGCAAAATGAATACAATTTTATGTTAAAAAGATTTCAAAGAACTGGTGAGGTGATATGAATTCGTTGTGCGAAAATGAGCGCACATAATCTTATCGAGTGTGTTGCAAAGATCGTTCTTTCCTTGCTACCGTCGGCGTGCGACGCTCTATGTTACGAAACTCTATGATCGCTACTCTATATGCGTGTATTGGTCACGTGGAAAGACGTGTAGTAGACATAGACAATGTCTACAATGTATGGTTAAATGTAGGATATCTTCATATCTCTTTTTTTTAAAAACACCATGTGGAGAAGTTCGAAAAATGTTATAAACTTCACTGTTCGTATGTGAAGTGACCGTGACAATATATAAAGGTCAGCAAGATTTTATCTTGCGTTCTCGTATTCAGACGGATACGAGTGCTGTGTAATTGAGTATATTCGAATAATGAAGCAATCGGGTGTTAACACGTAAGGACAAAGTTACTCAGATTGCGAAACAACGTCAAATGGAGAATGTTCACAGTTTGCAAATGAAATAAAAAACAGTTGTGTCTATACATATACAATACTACAACATAAACCAAATATTTCTTTAAAGTCATGTTAAATCACACTATTAATATATATCTGTCCATACAATTCCAATAGGCCAGCTCTAAGTTGATCCTGTCCATGTTACAACTTCTGCTCAGTAGTGACTTTCTGATAGAGGTGATATAAACTTTGTATCTGTCGTTGACCCAAAGTAACAATTCTGATCCTTCCTTTCATTTCATAAGTAACAGTTCAAATCCATCCTTTCATTTAATCCTTTAGGGTAAAGGGTACATAGATAATTTATCCAAAAGACTTCTCTTCTCAGTAGTTGACTATTATTGTCTCTACCTGGGAGTATTGCCACTTTTTCCAAAATGCTGAATTTTAATTGACTTACGTTATGTTTAGCATCATTAAAATTTACTGCTACCGTGGATTTAACATTGTTCAAGCGAATGTTGCTTTTATGTTCGATTTTCCTTGTTTTGATCTTTCTTTGCGTTTTTCCCACATATGATAGGCCGCATGGGCATCTTAACATGTAAATGACGTTGCTTGTGCCACATGTTCCTGTTACTTTCAATTTGACTGGTGTACCTTTCGTGGGATGATTAATTACATTGTTTTTGATGATTGCTGAACAATTCCCACAATTGTGACATGGTAGAGTTCCTCTGTATTGATTTTGTTCTTGCTTCGATGGTTCTTTGATCAATTCTTTAAGATTTTTAGTTCTTTCATATGCAAAGATTGGTTGTCGTTCAAATATTCCTTTGAAATCTTCCTCTAATGCCAACATAGGCCAGTGCTTCCTGATCGATTTTTTAATTCTTGTACTTCGCGTTGAGAATTTAGATACAAATACCGTTCTTTGTTCCTCTTGTTTCTCTTTGGTTTTTAACAAGTGTTCACGTTGTAATTTGTCAGCTCTTTCTGATGCAGAATCCAAGATGGATTGAGGATATCCTCTTTTTTTGAATTTTTCCAGAGTTTCTGTTTTATGTTTTAAATATAGTTCATTGGTGGATGCAATTTGTTTGATTCTTAAAGGTTGCGAAAAAGGTAAATGTTGTTTAAGTGGAGTATGATGGAAACTTTTGTAATGGAGTAAGTTGTTCCTGTCCGTTGTTTTCGCAAATACACTTGTAGTGATGGTTCCTTCTTTGTTTGTAATCAAGACATCCAGAAATGATATCACTTCCTTCTGTATTGTAAATGTGAATTGTATTCTTTCATTCACCGTGTTTAAGTGGTGTAATGCCTCTGTAAGGCTGTCTTGACTGCCATTCCATAATACAAATATATCGTCCATATATCTTTTGTACAGTATTAGATTACTGGTCCATTCTTCATTGCTCAATATGTGGTCTAGCTCGTATCTATGCATGAACGTATTTGCATAGGTAGGCGCTGCACAATTGCCCATAGAAGTTCCCGACGTTTGCACAAAATAGTTGTCTTCCCATTTGAAATAGCTATGATATAGCATAAAATGTAGTAATTCCATTAGGAAAATGTTTAACTCCTCTGATTTATCTTCATGTATCAGAAAACTTTCCACCGCTGCCATACCTAAATCATGAGGTATGGATGTATATAGTGATTTTACATCTATGCTTGCCATGATCATGTTCCGTGTAAAATTCACTTTTTCTGCTTCCAATATATTCAAAAAGTGGGTGGTATCTTTAATGTATGTTGAACTATTTTGTACAATATTTTGAAGATGTTTATCGATGTATTTCCCTACCGGTTCATGTATTGATCAGATTGTTGATACAATAGGTCTTAATGGAGGTGACGTGGCATGTTTATGTATTTTTGCTGTCATGTATATGTAAGGAATGGTAGGATTGTCCTTGATAAGGTACTCTTTTTCTTTTTGACCTATAGTACCCTGATCCACGGCTTTTTGGACGATGATAGTTAAAGTCTTCATAAATTCCTTTGTGGGATCTGATGTCATACATGTGTACATGTTCTTATCTTGGACGTGTGACTTGTTGTGAATAACAAAAACAAACAACAAAGACGGCCTACATTTGATAACAGGAGACCCAAACCAGGGCAGTCTACAGAACAACCTAGTCAACAAACTAACAAAACAGTTGCAAGTACATCAGCAACTACAACACAAAGAAACACGGTCTACTTTTTTATTGACAGGCCTAGGACCACAAACAGAACCCGGAGGAGCAAGAACACAGCAAAATACCGAATCAGTCTCTCAGAATACGCGGAGTCAGAGAATCTAGTAATAAACATATCTAAATAAAAAATAAGTAATTTGGAATTACACACATTACAAAAAGGATCATCTTATGTTCCAACTTACCATTCAAACATCTTGGAAACAAAAGTATGTATGTATAAATTCCTCAGATCATTAAGACTCCAACTTTCTTTAGCAAAATAATTGAAACACCAACAGCAGTTAAAGACAGTAATGAGAACACACTTATGGGATTAAGAACAAAAAGTAAATGTATAGCTCCAGTGAGCCATAAAGTACTAGACGCTTTTGAAAAGGTGGTCATGACAGAAATTGAGGAAGCATTTAAACTTCCAAGACCCAAACATTCAAACATGTCACAAAAAGAAAGACACATTTTACAAAACTTGGCAAATAATCAATCTATCACCATAAGACAAGCCGACAAAGGTGGAGCATTAGTCATAATGGACACAATTTTTTATAAACAAAACGTGGAGTCACACGTCGAAGATAAGAACACGTACGCATGTATGACATCAGATCCCACAAAGGAATTTATGAAGACTTTAACTATCATCGTCCAAAAAGCTGTGGATCAGGGTACTAAAGGTCAAAAGGAAAAAGAGTAACTTATCAAGGACAATCCTACCATTCCTTACATATACATGACACCAAACATGCCACGTCACCTGCATTAAGGTCTATTGTATCAACAATCGGATCAATACATGAACCGGTAGGGAAATACATCGATAAACATCTTCAAAATATTGTACAAAATAGTCCAACATACATTAAAGATACCATCCACTTTTTGAATATATTGGAGGCAGAAAAAGTGAATTTTACACGGAACATGATCATGGCAAGCATAGATGTAAAATCACTATATACATCCATACCTCATGATTTAGGTATGGCAGCGGTGGAAAGTTTTCTGATACATGAAGATAAATCAGAGGAGTTAAAAATGTTCCTAATGGAATTACTACATTTTACGCTATATCATAGCTATTTCAAATGGGAAGACAACTATTTCGTGCAAACGTCGGGAACTTCTATGGGCAATTGTGCGGCGCCTACCTGTGCAAATACGTTCATGCATAGATACGAGCTAGACCACATATTGAGCAACGAAGAATGGACCAGTAATCTAATACTGTACAAAAGATATATCGACTATATATTTGTATTATGGAATGGCAGTCAAGACAGCCTTACAGAGGCATTACACCACTTAAACACAGTGAATGAAAGAATACAATTCACATTTACAATACAGAAGGAAGTAATATCATTTCTGGATGTCTTGATTACAAACAAAGAAGGAACCATCACTACAAGTGTATTTGCGAAAACAACGGATAGGAACAACCTACTCCACTACAAAAGTTTCCATCATACTCTACTTAAACAACATTTACCTTTTTCGCAACTTTTAAGAATCAAACAAATTGCATCCACCAATGAACTATATTTAAAACATAAAACAGAAACTCTGGAAAAATTCAAAAAAAGAGGATATCACCAATCCATCCTGGATTCTGCATCAGAGAGAGCTGACAAATTACAACGTGAACACTTGTTAAAAACCAAAGAGAAACAAGAGGAACAAAGAACGGTATTTGTATCTAAATTCTCAACGCGTAGTACAAGAATTAAAAAATCGATCAGGAAGCACTGGCCTATGTTGGCATTAGAGGAAGATTTCAAAGGAATATTTGAACGACAACCAATCTTTGTATATGAAAGAACTAAAAATCTTAAAGAATTGATCAAAGAACCATCGAAGCAAGAACAGAATCAATACAGAGGAACTCTACCATGTCACAATTGTGGGAATTGTTCAGCAAGCATCAAAAACAATGTAATTAATCATCCCACGAAAGTACACCAGTCAAATTGAAAGTAACAGGAACATGTGACACAAGCAATGTCATTTACATGTTAAGATGCCCATGCGGCCTATCATACGTGGGAAAAACGCAAAGAAAGATCAAAACAAGGATAATCGAACATAATAGCAACATTCGCTTGAACAATGTTAAATCCACGGTAGCAGTACATTTTAATGATGCTAAACATAACGTAAGTCAATTAAAATTCTGCATTTTGGAAAAAGTGGCAATACTCCCAGGTAGAGACAATAATAGTCAACTACTGAGAAGAGAAGTATTTTGGATAAATTATCTATGTACCCTTTACCCTAAAGGATTAAATGAAAGGATGGATTTGAACTGTTACTTATGAAATGAAAGGAAGGATCAGAATTGTTACTTTGGGTCAACGACAGATACAAAGTTTATATCACCTCTATCAGAAAGTCACTACTGAGCAGACGTTGTAACAAGGACAGGATCAACTTTGAACTGGCCTATTGGAATTATATGGCCAGATTTATATTAATAGTGTGATTTAACATGACTTTAAAGAAATATTTGGTTTATGTAGTAGTATTGTATATGTATAGACACAACTGTTTTTTATTTCATTTGCAAACTGGGAACATTCTCCATTTGACGTTGTTTCGCAATCTGAGTAACTTTGTCCTTACGTGTTAACACCCGAGTGTTTCATTATCCGAATATACTCAATTACACAACACTCGTATCCGTCTGAATACGAGAACGTAAGATAAAATCTTGCTGACCCTTAAATATTGTCACGGTCACTTCACATACGAACAGTGAAGTTTATAAAGTTTTAAGAACTTCTCCCCTTGGTGTTTTTAAAAAAAGAGATATGAAGATATCCTACATTTAACCACACATTGTAGACGTTGTCTATGTCTACTACACGTCTTTCCACGTGACCAATACACGCATATAGAGTAGCGATCATAGAGTTTCGTAACATAGAGCGTCGCACGCCGACGGTAGTGAGGAAAGAACGATCTTTGCAACACACTCGGTAAGATTATGTGCGCTCATTTTCGCACAACAAATTCATATCACCGCACCAGTTCTTTTAAATCTTTTTAACATAAAATTGTATTCATTTTGCAGCACACAGATAACGCTGTGAAAGAAAAAAGGTCAGTGTGTGTTTTTCATATTGGTCGGTCGCAAAATCCGAACGATAGAAATTGAGGATCACTTGGGATATAAGGTGTATCCGCTTATTCGAATAGAACATCACGTACTTAGTCCAATAGGCAGGCACACAATATATGATAGATTCACATGCACCAATAATGTATGCGAAACAAGATATACTGGTTCACATGTATGCAATAAGGAAGAATGTAATATCAAGAATACCTATGTTTCAGTTGTATAAATGATGGTACCAATAATGACATATGATACTGTTTTCAGATATAAAAGAAGGCCCCTGATGAAGGGCTATATGCTTGAAATGCATTGGGCAAAAGAAAAATTGTTGAATATGAAGTAAAATGTTCATGAAAAATAAGATAATACAAAAAAATCTTCGTTACAAATAAATGGAATACAAAATCATGAAAAAAGATTTTTTTGAATCATTGATGAAAATATAAAGGAGTGCAAGGTCGGAATGTATCTTGTGACACAGGATCCATATTTCAAATCTATGTTTGATTCTACCTCATGCCTCTTTCTTCCATCTCCTTGCCAGTGGTTTCTCTTTCTCTCTTATGCTCTGGGTTAAAGTCTAAAGATAGCATAAAAAACAAGCATTTGCAATGCAATAGGTCTTGCATTTGTTATTTTTAGAGGTATTGGCGGTGCGAATGATAATGTCTTTTACCCATGTGTTTTGAATAGGAGTGGATATATGTGGTGCAGAGTGGAATTATGTGGGTTGGTTTGTAGTTGCTAGTTGTGGAATTTTGTGGTGTTGAGTGGATTTGTGTAGTGGAGATATGTTGCATGGTGTGCAGTGGAAATATGTGGATAGTAATTATGTGGTATTGAGTGTATTGGAATTATGTGGAGTCAAATTGTGTGTCAGAGTGTAAATATGAGGAATGGCAATTTGTGTTGTGGAGTGGAATGTTGTGGAGTTTAATTAAGTGGTATGCTGTTGAATTTTGCGGCATGATGTGGAATTCTGTGGTGTGGATTGGGTGTATGTGGTGTGTTGCGTAATTGTATTGTTGAGTTGAATTACGTGGTTTGCTGTCGAATTGTGTGGAATGGAAATATGTAGAGGTGAATTGTGTAGTGTCAAAGTGCATGGCGTTGAGTGAAATTATGCTGATTGGAATTATGTAGTATGGTGTGGAGTTATGTTAGCACCCTAAAACAGTACTGATTTCTAACTGAAAGATATTGGAGACTGTTGCTCCACGTCCGCTATGGCGCCGGGAAACCCTTTTTAGGTAGCTGAGCGCCTTACAAATCCAATAAATAAATAAATAAGGTAAAAAGGCTATCATCGCCTTGGTTTTAATGATAACTAACTCACTTCAAAATATTGAAAATTCGAAATTGATGTTGCTATGTTAGAATAATTGTTTACAGCAAACCAACACAAACTGAGGTTACCAAATTACTAAATCCTAGGCCTTCTTTAGCAACATATTTTGCTGTTGAATAACTGGTTTGGGTTTTTAAAGCTATTGATTGACATTAACAAACATTAATGTTGACCTGTAGAAAAGAAAAGTTATAGAATTGATCGTAAAGCTGATTAACTGAGGCACTGGAATGAGTAGTAGCGTCACTTGTTTCTTATTGTGGTGGGACGCTAAAGACTATGGAGCTTACTTTTATATTTTTGTTGGAAAAATAGCAAATCATGGGACAACCGCACTATGAACAATCCTTCCCCAGCAGTGCCGCTTCTGATTTCTCAGCGCCTCTAAGGGCTTGGTTTATCTTCTCTCACTGCAGAGAGCGCATTGTCAGCGCATAAATATTAAACACGGTAAACGCTACACTATTACAATTATCTCCCACTCTTCACAGAGAGAATAAAACCCCTGATGTGTAACGTCGCAATAAGGAGTACCCTTGCAACCCCTGAAAGAGTAAAGAGTAAAAAAAAACGTTTGCACAACAGAAAAACGGGACGTGCCTTTGAATGGGAAGGTATTTATGAGAGGGGCCATCCTGTAATTAGTGTGGGGGTCTGGGGGGGGAGGGAGCAGGCGGAATGGGGCAATGAAGAGGATATGGTGTAATGGTTAGATTGGTCCACTTTGATGCTGGGGAAGAGGATCGATCCAGCGCTCCAATACCTTTGGATTGCAGGTACAAAAGTAAAAACAAAAAAAATACAATTACAACTTGCCATTGAACACACAACTGTTTTACCTGTATTTCGCACAGCTCTTGTTGCAAATCTAACGGATTCAGTACTGGCTCCACATACCAACACTAAGGGCCCAATTCCAATATCGTTTGGAAAGCAATCCTACCGACTCTGTTCCGAAATGCTTTCCAAACAAGTCGACTGCAAGCTGTCCGGAGTACGATGTGATGGATGTGAACTCCAACCGACACGTTTGTAGTCCTATTCGTACTATCAATTAGTCCAGAAACAAGCCCGGTCTGACCGAATGGTATGGGAACACTGAAACATAGCATTGCGTATGATGCGGTCTTTGAAACATGTCCGCTTGTGACAGAAGATGCAACCGACTCATTGCTGAACGCTGAAAACATAGCATTGCGGCCATGAATCAGACACGGTTCAACCCGCAAACAGATGACGAGGCGTACGACCCGAACTTTGAAACGTGTCCGCTAGTGACAGAAAATGCTACTGGGAAATGTCAAATATTAGGAAAACAAGCATTGGCCAGACAAAAATAAGAATTCAAAATCATCAGCCACACCCACCAATCCACCAATATTAAGGCCGAAACAGATGACCATGATCCTTTGCAACAACTGATATGCTGAGAGGACACTGACATAGACACAGATACACTGCTTTCTGCCTCATACAGCGACACTTCACCCACCACATAATTTGCACAGATTTTTATATTTTCTAAAATACACTCTCAAACACACACTCTTTTACTTATTCACACTTAACCTCACCTTCTCACTCACCCTCACCTCCATCTACACCCTCACCATACCCCAAAAGCAGGCACTTTTCACAGATAAGGAATTGGAAGTACTTGTAGATGAAATAATCAGAGTAGAGCCACAGTTATTTGGGAACCAAGTCTAAGAGACTCCCCTGTCCCTGAGAAATGGGTAGTGGGAGAGGATAGTTGAGAAGGTGAATGCTCAAGCACCCTGCCTGCAGACAATGGATGATATCAGGAACAGGTAATATGATATGCGAAGGAGGGTCAAGGAGCTGATTGCAAGAGAATATGCCTTAAGTCAGCCGACTGGTGGTGGCCCTCCTGCACCACCCGTGCATTTCACTTCCTGGGAGGAGAAGGTGCGTGCCATTCTTCCGCCAGAGGGCATCTATGGAATACCAGGAACACCTGAGCCTGGTGAGTACCTACTCAACTGTCGAATGATGTTATCAATTACACATCCACATCACTGTCAAAGATACAGTGATACAAATCACTGTGAGCAAACCCATAACAATATGGAGCAAATGAGCATGTGCTGTGCATGCCAGTTGACAGATAAAACACCTGCAATGTCAGGTTACATTTAAAATGTCAAAAAATTTACAAACTTCTAACAAACTCACAGCAAGACTTTGTGCTCCAAACAACAGTCACCAGCGTCAGCCATCTTGCCAGCACACGTTCACTCACTCACAGGGAAGATGAGTCACAGGAAGGAAGGTTGGGATAGCTGGACAGGTGGGTGTGGGCACAGGCTCATGGGAGTTTGAGTCACAGATAACAATCCTCCTCCCACATAGGCCAACAACCCCACATGGAAGTATGCTTTACCCAATGTGAGTGGAAAAGTACCGGCAAGATGGCTGACACTGGGGTCTGGTGTGGTGAGCACAAAGCCCTGATGCAGCACTGTCAGACATCTTGAATGTAACGTTGTACTTACTGTCAGGGAAGCATGGTTCATGGTGGCCTATTTGGTCTGGGTGGGAGGAGGAGTGTTAGCCCTGACTACATCTACCAGCAGGCCCTGTCCTACATACATTCCTCCCACCCAGTTGTGTGCAAATCAAACAGCAAGCCCCAGTGTCAGCCATCTTGCCAGAACATTTCCAACCACTCTCAGGGACAGCATAGTCACAGGTGACTGTTTGGACTGGATGGAAGGAGTGTATGTGGGACAGGGCCTTGTAGTCAGTAGTCAGTGCAAATACTCCTCCTCTCAAATGGCCACCTTGAACTGTGCTTACCTCACATTGAGTGCAACAGTACTGGCAAGATGGCTGACACTGGAGGCTGATGTTCTGGACCATAAGGCCCTGCTGGAAGTTGTGCTCAAATCACATATCAATAACAAAATTAGGTTATCCCTAGAGGAAACATTTGTCAATGATTTATAATTTATGATAGTGTCGCATTCCCAGTGACAGGACACTGCCCATGTGGTAATGGTGCAGCTTGTGCAACTAACAATATAGTGAAAAGCTGCATTTTGAATGGTAGAGAATTGACATTGCACCAACATTCGAACTGTCTAACTAAAAATGTTATATACAGCATACAGTGTCCTTGCTCTTTAACGTACATTGGCAAAACTACACAAGAAATTAAAAAACGTATCTTACAACATCAATCACGTATACATTGCAACATCACTACTGCTCCTCTTGTCGAACATTACCAACAAAAATCACACATGCCGTCTGAAATAAAATGGTTTGTTCTGGAAGTTGTTAAGACCACAAAGAGGCGACAGCATGTCGATCGGCTGCTCACACAGAAAGAAAACAAATGGATTTGATTTGGTCCTGTAACAGTGGAAAATGGATTGAATTCTATGATTGAATGGCATGTTCTGGCGACACTCTGATTACCATGTGTTGGTTTTGGCTAGCATTAATATACTCTGCCATCCTCGTGTTATAGACAGGTTACCCAGTTAGTACACACTTTGACCTTTTTAGCGCTTGTCATTCTTGGTATCCATATAGAATATTCTTGGACCGTTTTTCGACATTAATACTAGTTGCGATTGAACCCCTGAAATGAGAGGTAGACCACAGTAGATTGACAGAGGAACGTGAACGTTTTTTTGAATATCGTTTTTTTGACCATCGTGTTGATTCGAATATTATACGAATACTGGATACTTTTTACGTACATTGGATAGGTGTGCATTTACCCTGATACTATGTGTCTGTACACTCTTTAAACTTTTAGTAACGGGTCGAATAGGTTGTGATGTGTGTTTTTTGGCTTGATTTTTTGCATCAAAGTTGCTTTGTCCCCTTTTTAATCAGCTCAATAAAGTTTTTTGCTTTCTTTGGGTTTTGATAATAATATTTCAACAGCGATCGCTAAATGGTCCATTTACAATCACTATGTTCGTGGCGTCTTCTCAGCTTTTTTCAGTATTTTTGTTTAGTAATATTGTGATGTACACTCCTATGGGACACTAATGAGACTAAGACCACTCTAAGATGGCCGCCATAGTTCTGTGCGGGATTACGACAACGTGCACTTGGCGTTTTTCTTTATTTCTAACTTTGTCTGCCACACGCCGCACTCGGTCCCACGAGTCAGGCGTTTACGGACCAAGCGAGGCTGGTTCATCTGTCAAGTAAGTTTTACAACTTTGGGGCGTGTGCCCACTTAGCATTCGTATGCGGGGCTGTTGAGAATGCTGTTTTAGCCTCCTGCTTTTGGTTTTGATTGAAAGATCTCGTGTTTTATTTCAGGCGAACATTGGCTTGTTGATTGGCACAATTACGTGAGTAGCCCACACTGCGGTGTTAGTATGGGGAATATGGGCTTCAGCTCGCTATTCATCTTGAAGCTAATACCCTTTTTGGTTGATTACACTTACAGGTGATGAGATATCTGATTGATTTTCTAGACATGTGAGTACTGGTGCTAACGCCCTAGTTAGCTTACGTTGTTTCTAGAGACCTAGTGCGCACTTATTACTGACCCAACAGTCTTTCGCTCTGCTGTCTGTTGCCCTTGGGGGGCCTGCCTGCACCGGACGCCGCTGGGGAGACGCTGTGTCCCACTGCCAGCAGGGACTACACTCCCCAGCAGCCTTTGCGGCGGGAGACGCCAGGAAACACGCTGGTTGCGCCAGGAGGCGCATAAGAGGAGCTGCGGGACTCCGCGGCGCGGGACGCACTTATTACTGAGCCAACAGTCTTTTGCTCTGCTGTCTGTTGCCCTTGGAGGGCCTGCCTGCACCGGACTTCGCTGGGGAGACGCCGTGTCCCACTGCCAGCAGGGACTACACTCCCCAGCAGCCTTTGCAGCGGGAGACGCCAGGAAACACGTGGGACGCGCAAAGGGCCAAGGGCGGGCCCTGCCGCACCCGTCAAAGCCCGGAGGAGCCTGGGCTGGGCCATCGCTCTGACATCGCCTTCTTGAGAGCTATTGGCTTGAAGGTACTGTTGAATATACTTAGGGCTCGATTCCGATCCGGTAAAAAAATCCACTGTACGATTCGTATTCGTAGCCCTTTCTGTACTAATCGTACCTGTCCGTCCGAGTCGCGTAGTACGATCCGCATTCTGTGAATCCGTCCGATTCGTCGCGATCCGTACGTATTGCAAGGCTGCGACTGTGAACCGTACGACCCGTACACACGCCGTACGACCCGACGAGTACGATCCGGACCCGGGAATCAGGACGCGATTCGTACGGTCCACGTCAGGTAAGGGCGATTCGTACGGAAAAGCGCACGATTACATACACCCCGTACAGCGCGTACCCCCCCATGATTGCAGGGGTACGGCACGTACCCCTGCGTTCATGGGGTGTACGAGCCGTACCCCCATTGTACGATCGGTGTACGAGCCGTACCCCATGTACGATCGGTGTACGAGCCGTACCCCATGTACGATCGGTGTACGAGCCGTACCCCCATTGTACGATCGGTGTATGAGCCATACTACCCCAATCGTACAATGGGGGTACGGCTTTTACACCGATCGTACAATGGGGGTACGGCTTTTACACCGATCGTACAATGGGGGTACGGCTCGTACACCGATCCTACAATGGGGGTACGGCTCGTACACCGATCGTACAATGGGGGTACGGCTCGTACACCGATCCTACAATGGGGGTACGGCTCGTACACCGATCCTAAAATGGGGGTACGGCTCGTACACCGATCGTACAATGGGGGTACGGCTCGTACACTGATCCTACAATGGGGGTACGGCTCGTACACCGATCCTAAAATGGGGGTACGGCTCGTACACCGATCCTACAATGGGGGTACGGCTCGTACACTGATCGTACATGGGGTACGGCTCGTACACCCCATGATCGCAGGGGTACGGTGCATACCCCTGCGATCATGGGGGGTACGCACTGTACCCGGGGGGCCGTTCCGTACCTGTTTCGGCACAAACTCTGCTTTTACGGCTGTTTTCAGCTCCCGTAGAAAAAGGCTCGTACGGTGCGTACCCGACACGTATCATACTTGCTGGGTCGTAAAAACCAGTCGCGAACCGTACAGATGTAGTGTACAGCAGGTTCCGAGGGAGAATCGTACGGAGATTAGAGTCGTACGGTGTCTTGTACGACTCGTACGGAGTACGGCTCCTGGTACGAATCGTACTTCGTCGTACGTACGGGGGACGTTGCAGGGTACGATTCGTACGGGAAAAACGCTCCGAACGGCTATTCGGAGCGGTTTATCCCGAATCGGAATCGACCCCTTAGTGTGCTCACTCTAATCATCTATTAAGCGTATTTGTTAATAATTGTCGTCAGTTGTGGGGTGCGCCACCAGTTGTAATCTATTATGACAAAGCGCAAGGGAGCGGTGGGAACCCTGGATGCCTTCATTGTAAGGGTTGAAAGTTTACTCACGCATGAAATTGAGCTTACTGAACGGCATTTGTCTTTAGATATTCTAACTGCTGAAAGACACGCATCCCTGGATGCGTTAAACCAGGGTGATATTCACCATCATCGTCTTTCCCTAACGCCGAACCTACAGTCACTGCCTGAAGTAATGCCCCCATTATCGCCAACGCTGCTGACTATGGATACTCCCCTCATTGCCTCACCTAATGGCCCCAGAATTGCAACCCGGGGGCGTGCTTCTAAAACTATGGCCTCAAACAAATTACAAGAGCCTGCGGCAAAACAGAAACTGGTTGTTCCCCCTAAATTAAAACCTAAGAATCCATCTAAAATTGTAAGACGTATGGACTTCTCTACACCTTTAGTGACCACTTCTTCCATGGGTACTCAGACTGACGACGTCCCATCTATATTGAGAACGGATAATATTATGGATGCTTTTGAGTCAAGTATGATAACTATGATGAGTCACACAAAGGCACTCTTTGAGAAGAACTTTAGTTCCCTGCAAAATAGACTGGATCAATTTGAACGCCTGGTCACATCGGAGTCTGCCATAGAGAGTCTTGGAGGTTGGTCCCCTCCTTTAATTACTTGCAAAGCATGTTCTAAAAATCTGGATTTTATTGCTCCAAAGCCTATTGTTGTCCCTGGTCTTGAGTCGGAGGTTTGCACTAAGCAGCCCTCACCTTTGCAATCGGGCCTCCATCTTCTCAATGTTATTGTGCATAAGGATAGACCGGCTAATGCAAGAATGGTGCCTCCTAGTAATCATCCCAATACTGATGTTCTGAACCTTCCCCCGGCTTTTTGTCCCTATGTTTTAATTCTGGCGGGTGTTCCCTGTTTTTCAGGCACTGGGAGGGAGTCATGGGTTGATTTGCGGAACAAGTGTGTGGATTAGCTTAAGAAATACAAAGGTTTCAACCCCTACAACCTACATGAAATTTTAATGGTGCGTATAGTGGGGTGGGTTGGCCAATCTCCAAAAAACATCATGGGAGACTGCATTGTCATTAATTTTCGTTGGCCTCAGACGGTCCGTAATGTTTTATGCTCATGAGAGCAAACATTCGCACCATGTACTGATATTTGTGCTCTCCCCTTGGATTATTTCTGTAAGCCTCCCACTCGCCCTCACCTCAATGCGCCTGCAGATTTACCTTTAGCAAACCGCTTCTCTGCCTTTTCAGATCTGGATATTCCTGACTGACAACCACCCTTACAAATCTATTATGCTGAATTGTCAGAGAATGTAAGAGATCCTCTTCCTTTATCCCCACCCATTATTTGTAATAACTTACCCAGATCGACTAGAATAGTGGCAGCCAACGTTTTAAATGTCTTGTCCTGGAACATAGCAGGTCTTCAGTCAAGGCTTAGCCTAATAAACTAGCAGGATATCGTAATGTTTCAGGAGACTTGCTTAACGGGTTTCAGTGCCATAACGTTTTAGCTGCTAAACCAAGATTGGGCTGCCCATCTGGTGGCCTTTCGATCTGGATTAATATTGCTGCCGGTGGGAGTGTTAAGAATATATCAACAGATAATTCACATTTCCAAGCTCTTTTATTTAAACGGAAAGTTTCTTTCTTTTTGATCAATTTTTATAATAATGATTTTAACAAAATTCCAAACAGGAATTTTATTGATCTATTTAATTTTATTACCAACTTAGGGCCCGATGTAGGTAAATCTCATTTACTGACTCTAGAATACCGAATTTTACCGAATCGGTATTCTAGATTCGGTAAATGAGATGTAGGAAAAAAAATCGGTAATTTTTACCGAATCAGTATGATTCAGTAATTACCGAATCGGTATTTACCGATTCGGTAATTGTCATTGATTCCTATAGGCCTTGAGGCCCATAGGAATCAATGCCAATTACCGAATAGCTCATCATTGGAGTGTGAGCTATCAATTCAAATGTACAATATATCACAAATACACTGTATCCACACATGTAATACACAAGAACATCATTATTGGCACTACAGTCTGCCCTGCCGAATGATTAGTGGAAGCCGCATCCAAATCGAGTTCGTCATCACCATTGGCTGTTGGTCATCTTGGTGAATGATGCAGTTGAGTATTCAGAGGATGTGTTGGATGCATCCGAATCAAGTCCATTGCCACCATTAGCTGTTGGTTGTCATGGTGAACGACGTGGGTGAGTATTCAAAGGACGAGTTAGACATATTGAAACCGAGTCCGTCACACCCATTGGCTGTGGGTCATCATGGTGAATGACACGGGTGAGTATTCAAAGGATGCGTTAGACGCACTAGAGTCCTTCGCACCCATTGGCTGATGGTTGTCATTTGCGACCGATTTGCGTGCAAAACGATTCGGTAACCTTCCATCTCCAATGTATCTAAGTCAATAGTGGGACGATGCGGGTATTTTGAACATCGCAGTAGGCGTGTCTTATGCGAACAATGTTATGAATTGGACAGATTCGGATAATGTGCCCAAGTCGGACCTATAGCTTTGTCCCCATGGGATACAGACCGCCTCTACTGTACATATAAATGTCTGTCTGTTCCCTACAGACCTCATTTGCCTGCACTACCTGCATCTCCCCAACTCTCTGCTGCAGTCTCCACATCCTCTGGGAGCTACCATGGCACTGAGGAAGAAAACCAGGCCCTGCTGGACAGCCTCTTTCCATTGTACAGCCAGCTGTACGGCAAACCAGAGGAGCAGGTGAGTGATGATTCCTCAGCCTTTTCATTGGACATGTGCAAAAACTGTGCACTGCAGCATTGGGAATCTCAAGTGGAAGCATGCATACAGAGTTCCTGTAAGTTTTGGTGTGTGTATAATTATGTTCTGGGCAGGTGCACTGCTGTAGAAGTGTGTGTACTGGGTGATGTTGACTTCTCAGCACTGTTCACAAGAGATGGAGGGATCATTGCACACAGGACAACTGCCCAAAATGCCACTTGTTCACCCCTTAGACATTGTTTACAATCCCATCTTGAACAATGTGTAATATTCTGTGACTCTGAAACATGTAGCATGTGAATTAAGGGACTGTCACCAGATGTGGCTGACCATTGCCGGGAAAGTTTGCTCAGTGGGGGTCACCAACCGATACGTCTGCCACTGCCAGAAGAGGTCACAGGAATTCCTGGGCTGGACTCGGAGAATTGCACGGGTACATCTCAACCTGTCACCTCCACACAAGAGGGGCGGACGCCGGACCCTGACCCCCAACATGCTCCTGATTCTGACGGTGGTCTTCCCTGACATGGATTGGCAGTTAAAGGCCAAACAGCAGCAAGGAGGGGGTGAGTATGTGCCATGTCACACACCTATGTTTAACATGCATGTTTCAGTCCCTGACCCTGCTGCCCCTATTACAGTTGGTAAGTCTACTAAACACACAATTCTCTCAAGAGATGCATATGCACCATGACTGCTAATTTCCCTGTTTTGCCCCTTTCTACACGTGACATGTGTGTCACTTATATCCAGGCTAGTGACTGTAGTCCCATTGTTAGACCTGGCACCCTTGGCGTGGGTCTCCCTTCCATGTTTGCTGTTGCCTCATATGTTTTTGATGGTGTTAGATGATTTGGGCACTGTGCCACTGCTGTCCAGTGGCACAGTGCGAGCGCTCCCTACTGTAAATTGATGTATTGATTAGTGGTTCCATGATTGGATGTTTGGTTTACTTGTCAGACCCTAGTACAGTGCATTGAGTGTGCTTAGGGCGTGTAAATCCAAATGCTGCTAGTGGGCTTGCAGCACTGGTTGTGCAACCCACAGAAGCGGCCTTGTAAAAGGTGTCTAAGGCCTGTGTGCAGTCTGGTACTGTCATGCTGACTGGGCAAGTGCACCCACTTGCCAGTCCCTAAACCTTCATATTAGTCACCCCTATGGTAGGCCCAAGGGCAGGGATGCGTTTGGCATGCCCTAATAGTGAATTACAGCGATTTTAGTTTTTCACTATTGCAAGGCTACCTGTTCTCCCTAGGCCAGAATGGGCTGCTGGATTGTTACATGTTTATAATCCTAGCAGACTCAGAGAACATGGTAGAAATTCGAGTTTAGTATGCCTGGACTCAGAATAATAAAATACATCTTTTAGTAAAGTTTATTTTAATATTCTGTGTTTGCAAATACCACTTTTAGAAAGTAGGTATTTGCTTGCCTAAACCATTTGAGCCCGCCTCTGCTAGGTTGTGTATTCCTTGTCTGGGTTTGTGTATGACAGGACTGGGGAATTCCAGGAGACAGGCTGGGGCTGCCCGGTGGTGTATAGGGAGATCTGCATCTAGATGGGAGGGAGGAGTTGCACCTGTGACCTGAATAGGGCTGGGACTTCCCTCTACAATTCTGGCTCCACCCAGTGCGGTGTGTCTGATGTCTCTGCCATGCACACTGAAAGAAGAGAAGGAAGACTGTCAACAAAGTGCTCCTGGACTGTACTTGCCTTCCACAATGCTGGCTCCACCTCCTGTGGGGCGTCTAATGTGCCTGCCCTGTGTGGTGAAAGGAAAGGAGAAGTCTAGTAAATAGAGTGTTTCAGAACTGGCTTGAACTGGGCACAGCCCCTCTCCCCTCAGAGAACAAAGGATTTTGGGTTATAAGTATTGGGACCCCGATCCCATGAAATTAGATCACTCCTGGAACTGACAAGACAAAACCTCTGCTGAGGAGAAGGAACCTGAGGAAACTGAGGAGAGACTATTCCCAGGCTGAAGTGCTGCTTGGGGGGATTGACCTGCAGTGGTTGCCTTGCTGCCAAAGGGAGGAGAAAGACTTTGTGGACTTTCAACTTGTGCAAAGATCTCCAAGGGCTTGGAAGAGAGCTTTCCCCTGACCGAAGTCCCAGGACCAGTGGACTTCACCAGCCTTTGTGAATTGCTGCTGGAAACAAGTGGCTACAGAGGCAGGGAGCTGTGACCGACTCCCACGACCGGCCCGGTGTCCTGTAGGCACCGCACTAATCAACGTCCGCATCGAACAACGCAAGCTCTGCGCTCACTGACTCCGTCCTGACGGCGTCAACGAGCCGTAGCCTGCACCGCGACTGGAAGGACACCATGGCGTGCAACGCCTCACTACACTGAATCGAACTGGTCTGACCAACACGGTCACTGCGGCTGACTTAGAGTCCTGTGACCACACCGGAGTTGGGCACCGCCTCGCACGCTTCGCGGCGCACCACCCGACTCGCACCGCTGTCTGGACTGATTGACGCCAGCTCCCTAACTCCGTCTCGTTCGCCACACCTTAAGCTGGAAGCACCGCAACGAGCAACGGCCGCCTCGAACAATGTAAACTCTGAACTCACCGACTCCGTCTCAACGTCGTCAATGAGCCGTAGCCTGCACCGCAACTGGAAAGACACCGTGACCGGCAATGCTTTCTTTTTGCTACACCGCGACAAACCCCGGAACTGGCTCGCACATCCGTGCTGCCCGCCTCTAGGAAAATGTACTGTTACTGAGTCTGTCGACATTTGAGTGGGCCCGGACCGCCGCGGTCTGCTGGATTTGCTAGACTCTGTGTTCTTTTCAGCAACGCTGTAGCCGGACAAGGCTACCCACTCACACAGAACCTTGAATTAAGCCTTTTTAACATGAACTCTTGAACCTTAATAGTACTGTGTATTCTTTTTGTTGTTTATTGGTCTTGTGATAACTCTATATAAAGTATACTTATTTTTTATATAAAACCTGTGTGGTGTCCATTTGTAGTGTTGACACTGGGTTACTGTATGTGGTCACAACTGCTTAACTTACATCGCCTCTGAAATAAGCCTTGACTGCTTGCGCCACACCACCTAGAGGGTGAGCAGGGGTTATTTTGAGTGAGTAATTCCTTTGCCCTGACTAGAGGAGAGGGTCCCTGCTTGTCACAAGTACCTACCTGTGCCAACCAGAGACCCCCAATTCTAACACCCATGCTCATGTGAGCGGCACAATCTACAACAACATGTGCATGGAGATGACCTTCTTGAATGATCCAATTGTCAGACATGTGTCAGCACAGTGACTAATGTATGACCTATACTCAGAGTGGATAAAATATATATGTGCAGTATGTTGCAAGTGTGTGTGATGCCAATGCTATACATCCTGGCTGCAGGTGACAGTAATGTGGATGCCTTGTAGAGTTTATCATGATCATTCAGACAAATATCTGTCCCAGCTGTAGTGCTCAGCGTAATCACATGTATCCCATGGGCCAAGGGGAGGAATGTCAATTCCTGGCAACTGTGACACTGGCCTATCACATCTTAGTATATGTTACTCCTTTCTCTACATTGAAATGAGAAAATCCATATGTCAAACTCTGTCACTGTGACTACACGTGAATATCTTTCACAGACACAGGAGGTCACTGTTGGAAACAAGGCTATACTTCAAATGTATTGTTTATGTTTTGCATACAGAACTGTTTACATGTGTGTAAAATCTCTCGACTATACATACTTGTGGCTTGGTCATCCACGTGCATGCTGCATTTCCTTCATCATGATAGATGTAAACAGAGCATCCAAGTTTGTTTGCGAGTTCACAAACCCTGATGGTGAACAATAGCAATGTCAGTTTGTCAAAAGTGTGCAAATTGTGTCTACCACGAGACATTTAGACTTGGCAGCCAAGGGTGTGAACTGAAGTAGTCTGGACCGTAATGGTACACAGTGGGGATTGGAATCATATGAGTTTGAGGTTCTGTACTACTAGTCCATATAGATGGTCCACACAGACAGGCCTGTGGCATAGTGGACCACATGAAGCATTGTTATGATACAGACATTGGTCTTCACATTGTTTTTGACATTGTGCAAATATGTAACAGTTGGACTGTATACAATGTGCATGCCATCCAGGAGATCCCACAAACACTGTCCGTGTTTGACATAAGACAGTGGGCCAAGTGTAGGGTGGCCAGGCGTGCCGGATTTGCCTGGACAGTCCCGATTTTTTACCAGCTGTCCTGGCAGATTTCAGGAAATTAAGCTCATGTCCCGGTTTTTAGAG
Source organism: Lissotriton vulgaris (assembly GCF_964263255.1). Lineage (NCBI taxonomy): Eukaryota > Metazoa > Chordata > Amphibia > Caudata > Salamandridae > Lissotriton > Lissotriton vulgaris. Next base: position 290,562,536 of record NC_141689.1, read on the forward strand.
AGGGGCGGCTGAAAACAGTGGAAGGTATCTTTTTAGGTTTTGCAAAGCAGGGATAATTAGCACCTGTAATAAGAAAGCAATTTAATTAACAGGCATGCTACTGGCTTTAGGTATGTTCTTACTGCCTCTTCTGTAGTTCTTTGCTAAGAAGCACTGTCTTTCTGTGCTCACTTGACGTAAAATTGTAGTCCTTCTTTTATTTGGGAAATGTCCTGGTGTTTGGCTTTAAAATTCTGGGCACCCTAGCCAAGTGCCTCTCACCCTATCTAGGCCTAACACCTTGTGGTTTACAAATTGAGAATCAGATGTGTGACCTGAGAGCAGAGGACCAAAAGACAGTGGATAAATGACCACTATCACTGTTATCTGTGTGAAATGAGTCATTCACTGACTAAAGCAGCATGCTGTATTGCAGGCTGAACATTTTCCCAGTTATGCCATATCCATTGCTTCCAAATTTGGGGCTAGATGCACGACCCTTTAATTTAGTGCCTCGCAATTTGTGACACATTGTGAGTTGCAAATTGCGAGGCGCTAAATTAAATGTACAACAGTGTGTTTACACCGTTGTGTGATTCCCAATGGGGTTGCAAAAAGCGAGGCTCATTAATATTAATGAGCTTCTCGCAATGTGCAAGCCCATTGTGAATGCTAGTCCTCCCAGGGATGGTGGCCTGCTGGGCTCAGCAGGCCACCATGTCTGGGAGTGCTTTTTAATGAAGCATTGTTTTAAAAAAAGGAAAATTGTATGTATTAAAAAAAAAAATGAAACGTTTTCGTTTCATTTTGTAAGTGCAGGCAGTGGTCCCTGGGACCACAGTGTGCCCTTAAAAAATTATTTTTCATGTATTTGCAAAGGGGAAGGGGTCCCCTGGGGACCCTTTCCCATTTACAAATGCATTGCCACCTACTTGAGGTAGGTGGTAATAGCGAATTGCGGTCGCAAAACATTAGTACATTGTTTTGAGACTCGCTACTTGGAAGGGAACGCCCCTTCCAAACAGCAAGTCGCAAAACCTATTTAGCGAGTCGCAAATAAATTGCGACGCGCTAAGTAGGCTGTGTACATGGCCCAATATGTTTTTGCATGCGCAAAGGGGTTCGCAAACCTGTTTGCGCATGCAAAAACGGGTTGTACATCTGGCACCGAAAAATCTGGGGAATGAAGAATGTTTACCATGTCGCATTTCAAATGTGCGCATCCCATTTGCAGTGTCAGTTCAAGACTCCCTTGCAGGAGATGTGACAGGTATGTAATGAGACAAGACCTTCAGGAGCATTAAAAATCACACCACATGCTAAGTAGTGTGGTAGTGGGCTTTGATAATGATCTAACCAATGATGAACATGACATCATGTGACTGTGAACCATGGCTAACTTGCCGACTGGCAATTGCCCTATACACATATGTGTAATGAGTAGAAAACTGCAGTCAAAAATATATATATGCTTGCTGTTAGACCTGGCATCATTGGCTTGAGTCTCTCCTCCATTTTTTCTGTTTGCCTCCACTGTTTTACGATGTTTTTGCTGGTGTAATGCTTTGGGCACTGTGCCACTGCTGATCAGTGCCACAGTGCAAGTGCTCCCTATGTTAAATTGATGTATTGATTGAATTCCATGTTTGGCTTATTTGGTTTACTGTCAGTCCCTAGTCTAGTGCACCAGGAGTGCCAGGGCTTGTAAATACAAATGCTGCTCGTGGGCTTGCAGCACCTGTTGTGCCCCCCACAAGAGCGGCCTAGTAAAAGTATGTCTGAGGGTCTGCCATTGCTAGACCTACGTGCAGTCTGGTACTGTCACGCTAACTGCGCTAGTACACCTACTTGCCAGTCCCTAAACCTTCCCTTAACTTCATGTTAGTCACCCCTATGGTAGGCCCACAGGCAGGGTGCATTGTAAGGATAAGGTAGGACAAGCCTGACCAAATTGGCATGTCCTAATAGTGAATTACAGCCATATTCGTTTTTCACTGTTGTAAGGTAACCTGCTCTCCATTAGTTAGAATGGGCTGCCAGGATTATTAATGCTATAATCCAAGCTGGCTTGGGGAGCATGGTGCAATGTCGAGTTTGGTATCCCTGAACTCGGGGTTTAATAACGCATCCGTTTGTGTGGATGGTTTTTGGACTCTGGGTTTGAAAATAGCACTTTTAGAAAGTGGCTATTTTCTTGTCTAACTATTTCTGGTTTCTGCTGGTTTGGTGTGTGTGTGACAGGAGCTGGGTGGCTCCAGAGATCTGCTGAGTCAGTGTTGGATGAGTGGGACATTTGCATTGAGAGTAGGGGGAGAGTAGCTTCTGATAGCCTGCCCTGCCTGATAAAATGCTGGCTCCACCTCCTGCCAGGCGACTGATGGCTCTGTGCCTGGCAGGGATGATCCTGGCCCCACCTCCTACTGGGCGACTGAGGACTCTGCCCTGCTCAGTGAATAGGCCAGGTGCCTCGGCCTGGCTACACCCACAACAGACCCAGGATGTTGGGAAATTCCCCTGCATGGACAAAGGGATCAAAGCCAAAAAGGGGTATAAGAGAAGGACCCCTGAACCAAGAATTTAGATCACTTCTGACAAGGAACCCTAAAACCAAGGACAAGAAGCCTGCTGATCCAAGGACTTGCCTACCCCTTCTGCCAGTGTGCTGTTTGCTGGGGGGAATCCTGCAGTGCTTCTTTATTTTTGCCAAGGAACCAGGAGAGAGGAACTGTGTGTGTACTCTCAAACTTTGCTAAGAAAATCTCCAAGGACTGGAAGAGTGCCAGTCTCCTGTTGAAGTCACAGGGCTAAAGGACTTCATCTGCTAAAAGTGCTATTTGCTGGAACCTGTGAATCCAGCACCTCTGAAAGAAACCAGCAATCTCGACGCCGACGGACGTCGCCGAATCCAGCTCGACATCGTGAGTAACGGCTCCAGTGTCCCGCTTCCTCGACGCCGGCTGCCGGGCCCGATCGACGCCAGCAGCAACGCCAGTGAGTAGTGAGTTCAGCTTCAGCTCCAAGTGACCTCGTGTCTGCACCGCTGCTGATCGCATCGACTTCGAGCCCTCTCGACGCCGTGAGCGCTGCTCACTCTTGCAACGCCATCATAGACATCGACGACAACGCCGTATCCTGCTTCACCTCGTGAGCGCTGCTCCTGCCTGACATCTGTCGACGCCGCTGCAGGTCGCCCCGACTCCGAGGCCGGATCGACGCCGAAGACGCGACGCCAGACATCTCGACGCCGCTGATCATCGTGTGCTTCTCTTTTCCAAGGTACTGTGTTGTGGGGGGTCTGTGCGACTCCGGGTTCGACGTAGCGCTCCTCGCGGTCGACGCCGAACCCTTTGGATTAACTTTGCCTCGACGTCGTGTGACTCCCGTGTGGGTTACATTGTTGCCAAGAACTGTGTTTTAAAGAAGAAGAGTTGCTTTTCATACTAAAGACTTTGTGCTAAGAAAAAAACTACACTTGAACTATTTTTCCCTTCCAAGAGTATTTATTAGGATTGTGTATATTTTTGTCGTTATTTGGTCTTGTGCTAAGCCTTATATAAAAATCCTTATTTTTATAATATTACTGTGTCGTGTCCATTTGTAGTGTATTCACTTTATTACTGTATGTGGTCATAAATGCTTAACGCACTGCCTCTGAGATAAGCCTGTCTGCTTTGCCAAGCTACCAAGGGGGTGAGCAGGGGTTATCTAAGTGTGTGATCCCCTTGCCCTGACTAGAAAAGGTGTGTCCCTATTTGTCAGAAGTGCATACCTCTGCCAACTAGAGACAGCCGGTTCTAACATTGGTGGGTCAGCGGTGAGGATTTGAACTTTGCATTTATGACCCATGTGCAGTGATTAGTGTGCGCTACATAGTGAAAGCAGACCATAGCGCAGTCACAATCTAATTTGGAAGGATCCTATTTTTGTTCTCCGCTTTTCTGAAGCTTGATTTTTTTAACACTGCCAGTTTTGACCATGAGTGACACCGGAGTCACTACCCCTGTTGTTGTTGAGGAGGAATTTGATAGGGCAAAGATAAACGTCTACAAATTGAAGGAGCTGAAATCCTTTTGCAAGAAATTTAAAGTCCCTACCAAAGGCATCTCAGCGAAGGAGGAATATCTCAAAGCACTGGAGGCCTGGTTGGAGTCCAGAGATCCCTCCTATGCGGTGGTGGTACCGCCAGGGGAAGGGGATGAGGAGGCGCCAGTGAATGGAGCTGTGTCCTCTCCCGGTAGCAGTGTTTCCTCCAAAGGTCTTTCCCCTGAAGAAAGAGAAGAAAGGGCGAAGGAGCGTGCATACAACATGGAAATGGCAAGGCTAAAGATAAATGGGCAGTTGGAGTTAGAAAATGCAAGAGGTAGGAGAGAAGCTGATTTGGAGACCAAAAGGTTGGATTTTGAAAGGGAGAAGTTAGCTTTGGAGCGTGATACCAAGTTGAGGGAGTTGGACATCCAAGCTAAGAAGTTAGAATTGAATCCCTCTGGTGGCAGCATCCCATCTGGGCCTGCAGAAAGTAGGTTTTATTTCCCTAAAGATGTGATCAAAGATTATCATAAGAATGAAGATATTGGTCAATGGTTTAAAGCATATGAGTTAGCATTGTTGGCCCACCGGGTCCCTGAGAAGGATTGGGGAGCGGGGTTGTGGGGTCGCTTTGTGAATGAGGGAAGAGATACCCTGTTAGACATGCCTGTTGAGGATAGGATGTCTTATGCTCATATGATGCTTTAATGTTGAAGTATGGCCTAACCCCAGAAAAGTACAGACAAGCTTTTAGAGAATGTAAGAAGTTGCCTGGTACAACGTGGGTTGAATATGTGTCATTTTTTTGCAGAGCCATGGATGGTTGGGTAAAGGGCAGCAAAGTGGAAAGTTATGAAGCTCTTTATGATTTGTTTGCTTGGGAGCACTTGTCTAATAACTGTTTTCCAGAGCTGCGCCAGCACCTTATTGATAGCAAGATATCTAACCCTAGAAAACTTGCTGAGGAGGCGGACCGCTGGGTCAGTACCAGGGTCCACAAGGGTCCAGTGGGAGACTCAGCCAAAGGTGGGCAGGGTCCCCAGCAGAAGAGTGGGGGGGACAAGGGCAAACAGAAGGAGTCCCAGAAAGGGCCCCAAAGTAATCCCCAAGGGAACCAAGGGAAGGGTTCCCAGCCTCCCCCTGAGAAGAACCCAGGGGCCCCGACAGGTAAACCTGTTCATAGGGGCCCCCTAACCTGCTACGTTTGCGGGCAGGTGGGACACCGGTATTATGACCCCCAGTGTCCCATGAAGAATTCGAATGCACCGCCGCGTGCACCCCCCGTCAGTTGGCGAGTGTAGCCCTGGGAGGGGAGGAGATGGTTGTCCCTGGTGGGAGGTGTCCCGCAGAAATGTCCCTGGTCTCGCTAGGAGACATGGAAATGGTCCCTCCACCCCCTCTGCCTAGTAACATTAATAAATATAGGCAGTGGGTGACCATTAATGGCCATAGAGTGGAAGCTCTCAGAGACACCGGAGCGAGTGTGACAGCTGTCAAGTGTCACTTGGTGTCCAGAGAGCAGGTGGTTCCCCACACATTCTACCCCGTGATAGCTGCTGACAACTCCCAGAAAGAGTGTGAGGTAGCTCAAGTTTCCTTTGAATGGGGGGGAGTTTCAGGTACTCTTCAAGTTGCTGTGAGGCCCGCCATGCCTGTTGATTGTCTCCTGGGCAATGATTTGGAAGACTCCCCTTGGGCTAAGGTGGAGAGGGAGACACATTTGAAAATGTTGGGTGTGCCAGAGTGGGTGTGTGCAACCACTCGATCCATGACAGCAAGTAAGGGTGTTGATGGGGTCCCAGAGCCTGAAAGTATGGCCCAGGACCCAGCTGTGAAGAGAAGAGGCAGGAGGCGCGGGAAACCGGCCCCCGTAGTTCCCGTGGTCCAGGAGGAGGTAGACCCTGAGGGGGATGCCCTGGAGCCCACAGGGGAACAAGTTGCTGAACTGGGAGACCTGCCCGAGCTGACCCATTGGCAGCAGGATGGTGGTCCCTCCAGGGAAGAATTTTGTGCAGAACAAAAAGTGTGCCCTTCTCTTGTGGGTATGAGGCAGCAGGCCTCAGCCCAAACCTCAGGTGATCAGTCAGGGTCACATTTTGTTTTCTGGGAGAACGACCTCCTGTATAGCGAGCCTAAGGCTGCTGAGCCTGGGTCAGCCCGTGTGCTGGTGGTACCCCAGCGCTTCAGAGCCTTCCTACTGGGTTTGGCTCATGACGTTCCTTTAGCTGGACATCTGGGGCAGGACAAGACCTATGACAGGCTTGTCACCCATTTTTATTGGCCTTAGATGCGCAGGGATGTAGACATCCATTGTAAGACTTGTCACACTTGCCAGGCAAGTGGGAAAAGCGGAAGGAAGCAGAAGGCTCCCCTTCAACCTTTTCCAGTGGCCAGTACCCCCTTTGACCGGGTGGGGATTGACATTGTTGGGCCCCTAGACCCCAAGACAGCCCTGGGCAACAGGTTCATCCTGGTCTTGGTGGACCATGCCACACGGTACCTGGAAGCCATCCCTCTTCAAACAGTTACAGCCCCCGTGGTGGGACGGGCACTGATGGGTGTTTTCTCCCGAATGGGGTTCCCCAGAGAGGTGGTGTCAGACCGGGGCACCAACTTCATTTCCAACTATATGAAGTCTCTGTGGAAGGAGTGTGGGGTAACCTACAAGTTCACCACTCCTTACCACCCACAAGGTAATGGGCTGGTTGAGAGATTCAACCGGACCCTTAAAGGCATGATCATGGGACTTGAAGAACCAATGAGGCGGAAATGGGACGTCCTCTTGCCATGCCTGTTGTTTGCTTACCGTGAGATGCCGCAGAAGTCTCTGGGGTTCAGCCCCTTTGAGCTTTTGTATGGTCACCCGGTAAGAGGGCCTTTGAGTCTGGTCAAATAAGGCTGGGAGCAATCTCCCAGGAAACCTCCCCGGGATGTATACAGTTACATGCTGGCCTTTAGGAACCAGACTCGGCGCTTCAGAGATCTTGCTCAGGCAAATCTGGAGGCCAGCCAGGAAGAGATGAAGCGGTGGTACGACCGGAATGCCACTCTGGTAGAGCTTCAGCCTGGTCAGGAAGTTTGGGTCATGTCCCCTGTGGAACCTTGTGCGCTCAAGGACAGGTGGACTGGACCATTTAAGGTTGTGGAGAAGAAGAGCGATGTCACCTACTTGGTGGACTTGAAATCTCCCAGGAACCCCTTGAGGGTCCTGCATGTCAACCGTTTGAAGCCCCACTTAGAAAGGTCCGAAGTGGGCATGCTCCTAGCTACAGATGCTGGAATGGAGGAGGAGAGTGAGCGTCTTCCTGACCTCCTGTGTGCTAAAGAGCAAGATGGGTCAGTGGATGGTGTAGTCCTCTCTGACACACTGACCCTTGAGCAGCAGCAGGATTGTCGCCAACTGTTGGGACAATTCCCTGATCTGTTTTCCTTGGTTCCGGGTGTCACTCATTGGTGTGTCCATGATGTTGACACCGGAGACAGCCCTCCTGTGAAGCACAAGTCTTACAGGGTGACTGACAAGGTCAGAGCATACATTAAGGAGGAGGTCTCCAAAATGTTTGCCTTAGGGGTGGTTGAGTCCTCTAGCAGTCCTTGGGCCAGCCCAGTGGTCTTGGTCCCGAAGGCTGCAGTGCCTGGTGCTTCACCGGAACTTCGGTTCTGTGTGGATTACCGAGGACTCAATTCAGTCACCAAGACTGAAGCGCACCCCATCCCCAGAGCTGATGAGCTCATAGATCGGTTGGGGGCTGCCCGGTACCTTAGCACGTTTGATTTGACGTCGGGGTACTGGCAGATTGCCTTAACTGATGGGGCAAAGGAGAGGTCAGCATTCTCCACACCAGATGGGCTCTACCAGTTCCGGGTGATGCCCTTTGGGATGAAGAATGCCCCTGCCACCTTCCAGAGGTTGGTCAACCAGGTCTTGGCTGGACTGGAGGATTTCAGTGCCGCCTACCTGGACGACATCGCAGTGTTCAGCGCCAGCTGGGAGGAACACTTGCGCCACCTCCAGGAAGTGTTGTTGGCCCTGCGCAGAGCAGGCCTCACAATCAAAGCCAGTAAGTGCCAGATTGGGCAGGGTTCTGTGGTGTACTTGGGGCACCAAGTAGGGAGCGGCAAGGTTGCCCCCCTGCAACCCAAGATTGATACCATCCTGGCTTGGGCGCCGCCCAAAACCCAAACTCAGGTGAGAGCCTTCTTAGGTCTCACGGGTTACTACAGGAGGTTTGCCAAGGATTATGGTAACATTGTGCACCCCTTAACTTCGCTGACTTCCAGGAAGCAGCCACGAAATGCGATCTGGACTGATGCCTGTCAAACGGCCTTTGACACCCTGAAAACTGCAATGTGCACAGCACCTATACTCCAGGCACCCGACTTTTCTAAAGAATTTGTTGTCCAGACGGACGCTTCAGAGTATGGCGTGGGGGCTGTTCTAGCTCAGGTGAATGAAGAGGGCCGAGACTTGCCTGTAGCCTTCATCAGCCGGAGGTTACTTCCCAGGGAAAGAAGGTGGAGTGCGATAGAGCGAGAAGCATTTGCTGTGGTCTGGGCGCTGAAGAAGCTGAGACCCTACCTGTTTGGGACTCACTTCCGGGTTCAGACAGACCACAGGCCCCTCAGATGGTTGATGCAGATGAGGGGTGAGAATCCAAAACTGTTGAGGTGGTCCATTTCCCTACAGGGGATGGACTTTACGGTGGAACACCGCCCTGGTACAGATCACGCCAATGCTGATGGTCTGTCCAGATTTTTCCGCCTTAGTGATGAGGACTCCCTAGGTCAAGGGTAGTTCTCCCCACATTTCAGCTGGAGGGGACACGTGTTAGACCTGGCATCATTGGCTTGAGTCTCTCCTCCATTTTTTCTGTTTGCCTCCACTGTTTTACGATGTTTTTGCTGGTGTAATGCTTTGGGCACTGTGCCACTGCTGATCAGTGCCACAGTGCAAGTGCTCCCTATGTTAAATTGATGTATTGATTGAATTCCATGTTTGGCTTATTTGGTTTACTGTCAGTCCCTAGTCTAGTGCACCAGGAGTGCCAGGGCTTGTAAATACAAATACTGCTCGTGGGCTTGCAGCACCTGTTGTGCCCCCCACAAGAGCGGCCTAGTAAAAGTATGTCTGAGGGTCTCCCATTGCTAGACCTACGTGCAGTCTGGTACTGTCACGCTGACTGCGCAAGTACACCTACTTGCCACTCCCTAAACCTTCCCTTAACTTCATGTTAGTCACCCCTATGGTAGGCCCACGGGCAGGGTGCATTGTAAGGATAAGGTAGGACAAGCCTGACCAAGTTGGCATGTCCTAATAGTGAATTACAGCCATATTCGTTTTTCACGGTTGTAAGGTAACCTGCTCTCCATTAGTTAGAATGGGCTGCCAGGATTATTAATGCTATAATCCTAGCTGGCATGGTGCAATGTCGAGTTTGGTATCCCTGAACTCGGGGTTTAATAACGCATTCGTTTGTGTGGATGGTTTTTGGACTCTGGGTTTGAAAATAGCACTTTTAGAAAGTGGCTATTTTCTTGTCTAACTATTTCTGGTTTCTGCTGGTTTGGTGTGTATGTGTGACAGGAGCTGGGTGGCTCCAGAGATCTGCTGAGTCAGTGTGGGATGAGTGGGACATTTGCATTGAGAGTAGGGGGAGAGTAGCTTCTGATAGCCTGCCCTGCCTGATAAAATGCTGGCTCCACCTCCTGCCAGGCGACTGATGGCTCTGTGCCTGCCAGGGACGATCCTGGCCCCACCTCCTGCCGGGAGGCTGATACCTCTGCTCCTGCCAGTGACAATACTGGCTCCACCTCCTACTGGGCGACTGAGGACTCTGCCCTGCTCAGTGAATAGGCCAGGTGCCTCGGCCTGGCTACACCCACAACAGACCCAGGATGTTGGGAAATTCCCCTGCATGGACAAAGGGATCAAAGCCAAAAAGGGGTATAAGAGAAGGACCCCTGAACCAAGAATTTAGATCACTTCTGACAAGGAACCCTGAAACCAAGGACAAGAAGCCTGCTGATCCAAGGACTTGCCTACCCCTTCTGCCAGTGTGCTGTTTGCTGGGGGGAATCCTGCAGTGCTTCTTTATTTTTGCCAAGGAACCAGGAGAGAGGAACTGTGTGTGTACTCTCAAACTTTGCTAAGAAAATCTCCAAGGACTGGAAGAGTGCCAGTCTCCTGTTGAAGTCACAGGGCTAAAGGACTTCATCTGCTAAAAGTGCTATTTGCTGGAACCTGTGAATCCAGCACCTCTGAAAGAAACCAGCAATCTCGACGCCGACGGACGTCGCCGAATCCAGCTCGACATCGTGAGTAACGGCTCCAGTGTCCCGCTTCCTCGACGCCGGCCGCCGGGTCCGATCGACGCCAGCAGCAACGCCGGTGAGTAGTGAGTTCGGCTCCAGCTCCAAGTGACCTCGTGTCTGCACCGCTGCTTATCGCATCGACTTCGAGCCCTCTCGACGTCGTGAGCGCTGCTCACTCTTGCAACGCCATCATTGACATCGACGACGACGCCGTATCCTGCTTCATCTCGTGAGCGCTGCTCCTGCCTGACATCTGTCGACGCCGCTGCAGGTCGCCCCGACTCCGAGGCCGGATCGACGCCGAAGACGCGACGCCGGACATCTCGACGCCGCTGATCATCGTGTGCTTCGCTTTTCCAAGGTACTGTGTTGTGGGGGGTCTGTGCGACTCCGGGCTCGACGTAGCGCTCCTCGCGGTCGACGCCGAACCCTTTGGATTAACTTTGCCTCGACGTCGTGTGACTCCCGTGTGGGTTACATTGTTGCCAAGAACTGTGTTTTAAAGAAGAAGAGTTGCTTTTGATACTAAAGACTTTGTGCTAAGAAGAAACTACACTTGAACTATTTTTCCCTTCCAAGAGTATTTATTAAGATTGTGTATATTTTTGTCGTTATTTGGTCTTGTGCTAAGCCTTATATAAAAATCCTTATTTTTATAATATTACTGTGTCGTGTCCATTTGTAGTGTATTCACTTTATTACTGTATGTGGTCATAAATGCTTAACGCACTGCCTCTGAGATAAGCCTGTCTGCTTTGCCAAGCTACCAAGGGGGTGAGCAAGGGTTATCTAAGTGTGTGATCCCCTTGCCCTGACTAGAAAAGGTGTGTCCCTATTTGTCAGAAGTGCATACCTCTGCCAACTAGAGACAGCCGGTTCTAACACTTGCTCTATGATGATTTGTGATGATACCCATCTGTCAAGTACATGCGGATGGCTCATGTGAATCTCTTTGGCATTCTTGTTCACAGCATCAACACCGGCTACCAGAGGAGGCAGTGCCACGGACCAAGGGGAAGCAGTTTGCCAGACCGGGTCCAGTGTGGAGGAAGAGGAAGAGGAGGAGTGGGAGGAGGAGGAGGGACCTAGTGGCACAGAGGATGAGTGAATCTACACTGAGGGCAGCTCCACATCACCATCTAAAAGACCTGCCAAAGATTACACCTCCAGTGATGTCTCCTTTGTGGTGGTGGGTGAGCCAGGATTGGTTGCAACTACATCAGAATCCACCACCACCACCTCCACCATCTCCACCCTCCAGGTGCTCCTATGCCCAGTGTCCGTGGCTGCTCCCATGTAGGGGGGCATGTCTCCTTTGGGCCAGGCACAGCACCCCCTGCAGCAGTCTCCCCTGCTGCCCTGAGTGTGGAGGCCGTGGATTTGCTGAAGCAGATCCATGCGGGGCAGACATCTATGCTGGATGTCTTCCATGCACATACCGGTCTTTTGACACAATTGCTGTCATATACGGAGGCCATCCACTCAGACATGTCTACCCTACAGAGATCAAACCAGGCATTGGCCTCCACACTGAAGGCAGCAGTTTCCCTATCCAGCAGTCCCTCACTCCTCCTTCCTCTACCTCATCCACAAACTACCCTACCTGACCGCAGCACATGCAAACATGCACGTGCACACACAGCAACATCCACATGCAGCGCACAACCCCGCACACATGACTCCAAACATACACACAAGCACACTCAGGAGATTGATAGCACACACAACAGGGAGAGGGCAAAACAAGACAAACATGCATCCACAGGCACTCCGCGTACCTCAGATCCCTCTGCCTCTACAACCCCTACCCTTGACTCTCCTGCACCCACCTCTGCCCAGAAGGTATTCCTCTGTGACGTTGGCCTCTTCCCCAAAGATCCATCTGTCCCCCCTCCCAAGGGGAAGAGGAACCACCCACCCCAACCTGACATCCAAACCTTGCCCCACCACCATCCAAAGAGAAATAGCTCAAATCCCCCGCGCGGCAAATTCCCCTGGAGTCCCCAATCAAAAACACCACCACCGACCAATACTTCCCCTGGCAAAAAAGGTGCTCCCAATCCAAGACCTCCCTCCCAAAGATCCAGAGTCCATCCCCATCCAAAATTTCACCCTCCAGAAATACACAATCCGAAAGATTGTCAGTCTTAGCCCCTCCCCCTCTCCCACAACTATTCCCCCTTCAACTGTCCCCCCCTTAGTCTGAAACTGCCACTGCAGTAGACCCCGCCCCTCCTCAATCTGCCCCAACCACTGCAGTGGACTCCCCCCTTACTTAAATGCCCCAACCACTGCAGTGGATCCTCCACCCTCTCAATCTGGCCCATCCACTGCAGTGGACCCACACACCCCTCTGGATCCCATCCTTCACACAACCCATCACAGTCTTCCCTAGTCCGGTCCCAGTGGTGCCTGGCATGGCCCCAGATGCCCCTCCCGGGGGAGGTGTCCCCTTGCGCTCAAAGTGCAGGCAAGTGATGGAGTGGGATTACCCCTGACCCCCTTAAAGACTTTGAAAATTATGGACTGGCCTTTGGCCTCATGTTTGATGTTAAAAGGTTTGCATTTTCATGCTGAATAAAGCATGTCTGAAGGTTCTCACTGTTGATGTCTGATTCCCACAACTAGCTCACAAGTCAAATGTCACTCATGTTCAATTCTTGTGGTGGGTATAGAATGTAGGTGTTATTTCCTGGACTGCATGTGGTCCATGGAGTATGTGACCTATTACAGTATTATGTAATAACAAAGTAGAGAGTAAGGGATTTTCCACAGAGTGGAGGGGGGGTACTCCTAGTCCCCTGGACCCTGAAACTGTACAAACAGGTTGGTGAGTGAGGGGTCTTCTAACAAATGAGTAATTCTCTTTTGTGCAAACCGTCTCCCCACATCCCATTAGGACCTGTGCTAGGTCTTATGGTGATACTCCTTCCTTTGTTTATACACTATTACAGTATTATACAAGTCTGCATAGTCTACCTTTGCAGGGTATCATCAACCATATCATTTTGGGCCCTGAAGTTGACATAAATCTGCCAAGTTTCCCTGTTTAAATGTCACTTTCGCACATAGGTAATGCTGCCATATGTTAAAATAGTGTAAGTATTGCAAAGTGCACCAGTTTATGAAGGGCATGCAGAAAAGGTTTGTGATGTGCAGCAAATAACCTGTTTCATTGATGAGTTAGGTTTGCTGATACTGTGCATGAGTCCACTGTGTTCTTGTTCATGGGAGTCTTATGTGGATGTGACTGGGCCATATTGAGAAAAGGTTTAAATACTCATATGTGACAGGGTTGACAAGTGTTTGTGAAGGTATGTACACTAGTAGTGTGATAATGGTTGCTGGAATGTGAAATGTGAGGTATTATCAAGTTGTAGTATGTTGTGTTTGATTCTGCAGATGGAGCGTTTACTCAAGTGACAAGTGGTTGGACTTGTGCAGATATGAGTGGGTTTGTAGTGATATGCAAATGTCACATCTATTGAGCTATGTATGTGTCTTCTTGTGAGATGTGGTGATGTGTTGAGTGTGCATGTCAGGGTGTGCAGTGATGCTGCACGTTGTGACATGAGTGCAGTCCAAGGTATCACTGAGTGTGCTACTGGTGATAGGAATTGTCCATCTGGAATGTCATATTTGGCGTCTGCTGAGGAGGGGATGTGTACTGAACATTGTGTACCTGTCATGCATGTTAGTTGTGTTGTGCACATGCTAATAGATATATCGGTGCTGCCAGTGTATGTGTGGATGAGATGAGGACAGCGCACATGTGAGTGGTGACGACTCAGATTGGAATGGTTTGTGTAATGGTCCGGAGCTTGTGTGTCAGAGATGCTTTTACGTTTAGGTTAAACAGAGGGTGCTTGTGACATGCTTGTCTACTAGTGATGAGAGTTGAGCATATCCTGTGGCCTGGATGTTGGAGGGGTGATACCTGCATATGTTGAGTTGACGCAGGCCTTGTGTTGAAGTTGATATGTCCATATGTGTTGATTATGTGTATGGGAGTGTGCAGATACAGTAGCCAGAGCGAATACGTAGATGTTGTATGTGTTTACTGAAGCTTGCTATTTTGCAAAGTGCTGTGGCCTGGTGGGGACTCGGGAAGTGTGTCAGTCTCCTGTTGTGGTTGTTGGAGGCCACCCACAGCTTATGCCGCAGGTGACCCTGGTGCACCCGCTCATCAAGAAATGCCTGATTTACCACATTGCCAATTGAAGGCCGGTCCGAGCCACTTCCGGATTAGACTCAACACACATATGGCTCAGTGGAGTTCTGCATCCCGTCATGTGTGTCATGCCAGGCTGACACAGCCTACACACACACACACATTGAAATTGATCTTATGTGTGGCTGCCCTGTTGCCTGTGCGCATCAGCACCCGTGTGTTTCACCTGCATTTGAGGTCCATTGAGTGCATGTTGTTCTTTGTTCTGTTTTTTCTACTGACCTTGGGCCTCCAACATCTCCACTCTGGCCATTCTTTACTCTTGCCAGTCAACATTAATGCCACAATGTGGGACTGCTTTCATTAAAAGTGAGATTTGGCTTAGGATATTTAGTTTTTGCATCAGCTTGTACTTCAAATGTAAAATGATAAATTGTCCCAATTGCACATTGCTGGGAGTTTTTACCCCCCAAACACCAGATTGGCTACACGTAGCTGTGTGTATAGAACCTCCACCAACAATGCCTGCCTGTACACTGCTGTGTGTTTTTGGCCCCAATAGATAGTGGTGCTGCCAGTGTATGTGTGGATGAGATGAGGACAGCGCACATGTGAGTGGTGACGACTCAGATTGGAATCGTTTGTGTAATGGTCCGGAGCTTGTGTGTCAGAGATGCTTTTATGTTTAGGTTAAACAGAGGGTGCTTGTGAAATGCTTGTCTATTAGTGAAGAGAGTTGAGCATATCCTGTGGCCTGGATGTTGGAGGGGTGATACCTGCATATGTTGAGTTGACGCAGGCCTTGTGTTGAAGTTGACATGTCCATATGTGTTGATTATGTGTATGGGAGTGTGCAGATACAGTAGCCAGAGTGAATACGTAGATGTATGTGTTTACTGAAGCTTGCTATTTTGCAAAGTGCTGTGGCCTGGTGGGGACTCGGGAAGTGTGTCAGTCTCCTGTTGTGGTTGTTGGAGGCCACCCACAGCTTATGCCGCAGGTGACCCTGGTGCACCCGCTCATCGAGAAATACCTGATTTACCACATTGCCAATTGAAGCCCGGTCCTGGCCACTTCCGGATTAGACTCAACACACATATGGCTCAGTGGAGTTCTGCATCCCGTCATGTGTGTCATGCCAGGCTGACACAGCCTACACACACACACACACACACACACACATTGATATTGATCTTATGTGTGGCTGCCCTGTTGCCTGTGCGCATCAGCACCCGTGTGTTTCACCTGCATTTGAGGTCCATTGAGTGCATGTTGTTCTTTGTTCTGTTTTTTCTACTGACCTTGGGCCTCCAACATCTCCACTCTGGCCATTCTTTACTCTTGCCAGTCAACATTAATGCCACAATGTGGGACTGCTTTAATTAAAAGTGAGATTTGGCTTAGGATATTTAGTTTTTGCATCAGCTTGTACTTCAAATGTAAAATGATAAATTGTCCCAATTGCACATTGCTGGGAGTTTTTACCCCCCAAACACCAGATTGGCTACACGTAGCTGTGTGTATAGGACCTCCACCAACAATGCCTGCCTGTACACTGCTGTTTGTATTTGGCCCTAAACACACAAATGATCTCAGACTTGCATGTGGGGGATTGCCCTCCACAGCCCTTATTATTATGCCGTTAGACTTCACATTGCTGGGGCTGTTAGTCCCCCAAACCCCATAGTGACTCCACATTGCTGGGTGTGTTAGACCCCCAAACCCCAAATTGATTCCACAATTCTGGGGGGCGGTTAGACCCCCAAATCCCATATTGACTCCACAATGCTGGGGGATTAGGCTCCAAACCCCAAATTGACTAAACAATGCTGGGGGTGGGTTAGACCCCCAAACCCCATATTGACTCCACATTGCTGGTGGTGTTAGACCCTCAAACCCCAAATTGACTCCACAATGCTGTGAGGGGGGGAGGGGGGTTAGACCCCCAAACCCCATATTGACTCCACAATGCTGGGGGATTAGGCCCCCAAACCCCAAATTGACTCCACGATGCTGGGGGGTTAGACCCCAAACCCCATATTGACTGCACAATGCTGGGGGGTTAAACCCCCAAACTTCGAATTGACTCCTCATTGCTGGGGTGGGGGGTTAGGCCATCAAACCCCATATTGACTCCACATTGCTGGGTGGGGGTTAGCCCCCCTATAGGATAGACAATACTTGTAGTTAACGTTAGCCATCCACACCCCCCCCCCCCCCCATGGTGTAGACTATGCTTGTAGTGTTACCCACCCCCCCTATGGGGTAGACAATGCTGATAGTGTTAGCCATCCACCTTCCTAAGGGCATCAGATGGTTGGTACTGTTAGCCATCCCCCTCCCCTATGGGGGATAGTAGGCTGCAAGTATTCCCCCCACCACAATGGTGACTGTGGTTTCTCTCAAGCTGTGTGTAATGTTACCTTTCACTGGGTAGTGGTGTTTTTGTGTGTGGTAGGTGTTTGACTTGCAGTCTGTGACAAACACGTCGGTTGGCTTGTAGCATTGGCTGTACGCATAGAGTATGGGTAGGACATGAGCAATAGGACACATGGCTGCACAGTCTTGTTCGCAGGGATCAAGTTGTGGCTCTCATCGGCGCTGAAATGCTCCTCCTCTGGATGCTCTGATGTATGGGTAGTGGTTACGGATTTAGCGCATGGAAAGTACGCATCGTACTTGGCCAGTTGTAATCGGGCTGGGAATAGGCCTCATTACGACTCCATTCAGCTTTTACTGAGGGCTTGACCCTGGCTTACCAATGCTTCTTTTTAAGAGATGCGGATGTGCCAATACAGGTGTATTCTGCAGATTAGGAAAAGGAGGGGGTGGGGAGGTTACAGCAATGTTGAATGTATCAGTACATTAAAATATGTATCTATGCACAGAGAACAGTAGAAGGACAGAGGTGCATTAAGATAAACGTGTGCAGTACCGTTGTTCACTGCACATCACAGTTCCAACATCACTGCGAGGACTGTGGCTCTCAGACAGTGCTGGGGAACAACCCCATGCTGCAGGTCAAGCTAGAGACGCTTCGCAAAAGCTCTTGTTACAATTTCGAATGGTGCTGTCAGGTGCAGACCTACACCCCATGTCAATCAGGGTAGCTGCATTGCTGTAAGGAAGTCAGGAGTGGGGTTCATCGTGAGAGCTCTCCAAATGCATCAATCAATACTGGGTCATCAGAGAAGGTCGTGGCATCGACAATCTACTTAAGTTGTACAGAGATCATGGTTTATAAAGGTGGACGAGGGATGCGCAGTAATGTGAGACATTCCAATAGAATGCTTTGTCAAGGGAAACGTGAAAAATAAAGCTTTAAGTGCAGGTTCCAAATGCCCTCCCCCCCCATCCTTCAGTCTCAACAGTAGTGTTGAGGGCTGGCGCTGGCCCTGCTGACGCTGCATTCAACGACCCTCTCTGGCGACGAGAAGGCTGAACAAGGCGGGTCCTCTGGCCCCAGTGAGGATGTCAAGCTTCCGGCACTTTTCTACAGGCCCCAAGGGTTCAGATGAGGAAAAGGCAGTGGGTGTAAAGAAAACACTTCTAAACGGTGTATTACAGTAAAGGCGAGGGTCTAGCACCCTCTCGCGGTAAAACTGCTGAGCTGCATCATAACTGTGTGCCTTCTTTGCTGGCAGCGCTGGGCCCTTCAAGGATTGGGGGGCCCCACTGCCCAGGGCAAAAAGACTTAACTGTCCCTTCCTTGTGAGGGTCCTGGTACAGGTCTCCAGCCATCCTTGCATATGTTTTTTGTTGAGTGCTTTATTTAACAATATAGAACAATGCAAATAAGTCACTGCAAAATACAGGAAGGCTATATATTCAGGAACAGAAAGGTATCCTTAAAAGAGGGGCCAGTGATAATAACATACGGACAGAGAGCAGTTTCAATTAAATATTTTCAGATGGCAATTATGGAATTTATATATAAACTCATCGATGAATGAAATGTTTGTTGGCTTCGAAAATATTCTTTTTGTGTGATTTGTCATCTGAAACTTTATTTGCCGATTAGCCACACACACAGTGCCTAATTTGTGTGAGAAGTGCCTGGACCCAACGTTTTGCTCAGAATCCTACAGCCCACACTATTTCATTTTTTGTAGGTTCTTGCTTTCTCCCTTTGGCACATTTTCTACGTCTTTCTCTTCCACCCTTGAGTATTTTTCACTCTCTTCCTCTTGGTCAAAGTCTGATGAGGAAAAATAAGTCCCACTCCCCAGTAATGAGGGCAGGTGTGCCCCACCTGCAACCACCTGCTCAAATTAAGTACGTTCTTTTGGCTGCTGGTGAATCTTGCCTTTCGGCTGTGGTGGCACTACCACTACATCCCCCAGCTTTCCAAGCTGCTGGGCCACTGCCGGGTGCAGGAGTGCCATAAAGGCGTCCCGCAGCGCGAGTGCCTCTTTGTTTTGGCTGCCAGTTACTCTTGCTTTTTGGCTGGGGTGGGACTACGTTTCCTAGCCATCCAAGCTGCCTTGACCACTTCCAGGCGCAGGAGCGCCATATAATCAGGGTAGGTGTCCTGCAGCGCGGGACATGCGCGCATAATGTCCGGGCCAAGAAAGGGCCCGTCTGCACCCATCCGCGGCCGGGTGAGGCTGGATCCCCCTCCCCCCTCTTGGCTCTGGATCCTGAGGACCTTTTCCGAAATCTGTGTCCGACGTGGTAAGGTGAGAGCCCAACACATAGTTGTATGGGAAAATAGAACAAGCATGTACGCAAGTTTTATTAACATTGTAAATGACAATGCATTTTATTTATGTTTTTAAAACGGAAACACAAATAAAAGGCATCGTCATTTAAAATGCCAATAGCTCAAACTTGTGTAAGTGCAAGACCTATTGCATGGCAAATACTGGTTATATATGGCACTACAGAGCGGACTCCAGTCTCTTTCATAATGCTACAACTTCGGCAGAACATGGACCAAGGATACTTACGGTTACTTTCACAGGCTGTGTTTCTTTGCCACTACCATTTACAGTTATGAAAATATTGAACTTCAAATGCATCCCTCCGAGAAGAATCCCTCTGTCCGAGTGTTAACGAAGCTGCATGATATATAGTTTGGAGTACTCGACTGCCATAAGCAAGCAGACTGATTAGTTCCTTGCCACGTATCCTTCCCTACAGCATATAAGTCGCTTTCCAGTAATGCACTTTACGTTTCCAAAATAATAATTTCAGGAGACTCCTATTAACAAGTCGATGAGAAAGAAAAACAGGCAATGGCTGCCCCACCGCCTCCCGCCCTCTCTGAAATGTGCACCTGGTGCGCACAGTGCGTCTGTTTACTGTCATCACAGGCTTTGGGGTGGATACAATTTAAATAACGCATCAAATAAGCTACCCAAAGCATAGGAACAAGACCAGTGCTTTAAATGGGCCGGTACTCACCAGTACTGAGTACCAGCACTTCCTATGATTTATCACTCTGAGTACCGGCACTCAGGGGCGGATTGGCACTGCGGGCATTCGGACATGGGCCAATGGGCCGGTGTCTCCGTGCCCTCTGTGGGCTGGTTTTTTTCTACCCTTTCCCGGTCCACAGAGAGTGCTCACTGTGGACTAGGAAAGGGGAGAAAAAAAAAACGGCCCACAGAGGGCACGGAGACAGAGACAGAGAAATGAATGCAGCTTCACTGTGCGGCCATACAGCAATTATCCGCTGTGGCCTCTCTTCACCCCCTGCCATGCAAAGCAATCACGCTGGGGGTGGGCTGGGGAGATGTGATTGTTTGCAAAAATCTGCCTCCTTGGGGGCCAGGTGTTGCTCAGGCCTTTGAGCCATTTTCACCTCGGCCCCCCTGGGGCCCACACAGCTCAGAAACAGTGTTAGTTTTAACACCTCGCCCACAGCCCTTCACATTCAGGGCATAGTGGGCAGGAAGAATGGGTCTCGCTATAGGGCCAGGTGATTTTTGGAACTTGCACCATCTTCACCTCAGACTCCCCCTGGCTAACGTGCCCTGGCTAACGTGGATGACCCAGCAGCTGTGTTTTGTGCTCCCCTGCCTGGAAATTGCCCTGAGGCCTGGAGGGCTGGGGAGGGCTGAATAATTTACTAATTGCAGGGGCCTTATTGCTGTTCATGTGCTCCTGAGCTGAAGTTCTGGGGAGGGCTGATTAGGTTAGTAATGGCAGGGGCTTCCTGCTTATTAGGTGCTCCTTCGCTGGAGGGCTGGAATAATTTTGTGACAGAAAGGGGCCTTGCTGTTTTGTTAGTTGCTTAGCATGTAGGCCATTGTCACCTTGGCCCTGTGTCCTGGGCAAGAACAGTATCCTCCCACTTTCATTCCTTGTCTGTGCCAGGGACATCTTAAGAATATTGGGGGCCCTGGGCCAAACATATTTTTGGGTCCCCTGTTCGGAACAGATTTGAATTTATGATCGAATTTCACCTCTTTGATGCCCTCTTTCAGCTGGTCACTGGACCGTGCACTACCATACTTGTCCAAATTCTTAATGTATTGACATCTAATATTCAAGTTCGTTCAATATCAACAAGAGAGGTAGGGCATAGACACTCCTGTACCCCGGTTAAATGTATATAAACAACAAAGGAGTGACTGTGATACAAAGGATAATGAAACTCATGATAGTTAAAAATTAAAAATTAAACTCCGCTGTGTGTCGCACGCGTGATCAATGCTCACACGGGTGCAATGCACACAGCGGGGCAGTCTCAAAGTCCCTGTATGAGCCCAATAGACTATCTTCAATGAAAGAAAGTCGGGGCGCTTGCTGGTCACCCTATAGTGGGCGGAGGGAAAGAACCTTACTTCTTTGAAGGACCCTCACTCACCACTAGTTGGTGACATGCTTCATCATTGGGTCCCCGCTGGGGTGACCGAATGTCTCCCCAGCGTGCTACGACGCCTGGTTACAGAGGAGCAGGATGTGGTGAGTGCAACAGTGGCCAAATTAGGAGGTGACTAAATGTGATTGTGCAAATGTGTTAAATGTTAAAAAATGCAAAGGTTGTGCCTTTAGAAATTTTTTTAATAATGGCCAGCCCGCATTAGTTAAAAACAAAGTGAGCGGACTCCCCAGGTTCTTAATTAAGCGGGGACCCAATGATGAAGCATGTCACCAACTAGTGGTGAGTGAGGGTCCTTCAAAGAAGTAAGGTTCTTTCCCTCCGCCCACTATAGGGTGACCAGCAAGCGCCCCGACTTTCTTTCATTGAAGATAGTCTATTGGGCTCATACAGGGACTTTGAGACTGCCCCGCTGTGTGCATTGCACCCGTGTGAGCATTGATCACGTGTGCGACACACAGCGGAGTTTAATTTAAAATTTTTAACTATCACGAGTTTTATTATCCTTTGTATCACAGTCACTCCTTTGTTGTTTATATACATCTAATATTCAAGGACATTGACATGTGTTTTCAATATTACAACACAGTAGCAGCTTACTAAAATTACTGAAAATAATCTCAGTGACATCCTCCCATTTCTCATATGGGATAGCCTGTTTGATCTCAAAGACATTTTTTTATGGATGTTTCATGAAACGTAAACACATTTTTCTGCAAAATCTCTGCGATAGGTTCTTACTCATCGCCCATATTAAAAATACATTTAAAAAAATGGTATTTAAAACAATCTGTTTAAGGAGTATACATGGTCATTAGGGCAAGATTCTCTGCAGAACAGAGCTGGCTCTATCAGGGGGCTCCCTGAACGGCTGGGTCCCTGGGCCAGAGCCCACATTGCCCATGCCTTAAAATGTCTCCGGTCTGTGCATAGGCATATGTGGCCTGATGTCAGAGTTGCAGAGATGGGGATTCAAGTTTGAGTCCCAGCGTCTGCTCAACAACCTGTGATTCTGGGATTCATTTACTAAATATTTCTCTACAAATTAGACCTCAAAGTGTAACCAAATGGTGTTTCATGAAAGGGCACACCCCTTGAATGTGGGCCACGCCCCTTAAATGTGGGCCACGTCCCTTGAATGTGGGCCACTTTTTTCATCAGTGCCCGGGCCAAATTGTGATCCCAATCCGACCCTGCCGGCACTTCTGTACTGCCCTGGAGAGTACCTGTACTCATGAAAAGGTTGGCTCATTAGCTGAGAGTGCTGTTGAGCAGGAGTGGAAAGTGTTTGGTAGCCAAAGCTTCTGCAGCCCCGATCTGAGCCCCGGCTGAGCTATTCATCAGGGCTCGTTTGAATAATGTAGGGGTGTTCACCATCCCGCTGTGTTTGACAGAGCAGGGTCCATTCAGGCCCTGTGCTGACAATCACATTCACACTATCCTGTGCATTCGTGTAAGCACAGGAATAATGTCAGTCCCCTGGCAGTGGCAATCAGGATACAGCCAGTCCGGCTGATGGCAATTAAAAAAGCCATGGTAGGTGAAGAGAAAAAATGGCTTTTATCATACCTGAGACTTTTGTGTATCTTCTATGTTTGTGTGTATGCCTGTTTTTGTAAGGAAAAAGTGAAAGAAAGAGAGGGAATCAAGATACTCTCAGGAGGTATT
Organism: Lissotriton vulgaris; assembly: GCF_964263255.1. Taxonomy (NCBI): domain Eukaryota; kingdom Metazoa; phylum Chordata; class Amphibia; order Caudata; family Salamandridae; genus Lissotriton; species Lissotriton vulgaris. The sequence goes on from NC_141689.1 coordinate 290,585,521, forward strand.
TTAAAGAAAATGTGTGGCACTTTGTACATGTCTGCTCGGTGACAAAGAATATTAAATAATGTAAAAGGGAGGGTTGATGGGTGAATGGATGGATCAGTGAGCAAGGGTGGATGTATAGGTGGATGGATGGATGAATGAATAGATGGATGGATGAGTGAAAGCATGCATTGGTGAAAGAGGGTGGATGATTGGATAAAAGGGCAGAGGATGGGTGGATAAGTGAAAGATTGGATGGATGAATGAAAGGTAGGGAGGATGGATGAAAGGGTGGATGATGGATGAGTGAAAGGAGGGATTGAGTGAGAGGGTGGATGGAATAAAGGAGTGAAAGGGTTGATGGATGGATATGGATGAAAGGATTGATGGATGAGGGAAAGGGTGGATAAAGAGATGAATGAGTGAAAGGATGAATGGATAGGTTTGGAGATGATCGATGGATAGATGGGTGGATAGGTTTGGATATGAAGGGTGGATAGATGAAATGGTGAAAAACTGAATGATTGATAAAAGACTGAATAGACAATAGATTTTAAAGGTTAGCTGGTGGACATCAGCAGGTAAATGGTAGGATGAAAGGATGAATGGATTGATTGATGGAAGGGGCAAGAGATATCTTCTGGGGAGGGTCATGATGAGTTGCTTCATTTGTTTGGTGCCATAAGAGCTTTGGTGCAAAATAGGGGTATTTTCAGTTTCTTCCTACTTGTGTGCTCAAAAAGATATAGTATTGTGCCAAACAGCAATTAACAGTATGACATTAAGAATGTGCAACTATTTCAAAAAAGAAAATGTTAACATATTATCGCATTTCTCTTTCATTTTGTGTAATGAGTTAACCTGCTTTGTTTAACTAAACACATTTCTCATGTGTTTTGGTATGTGCTGCATCTAATATAGAAGTTGTTAAGTATCATCATGTCTTGCCCTTAGCCCAGCCCCCTCACCGCACCTCTAGCTCATTTTAATGAGTACCTGCACTTATTTTTCCCCATTTAAAGCACTGAACAAGACACAGATTGTATGTGATTTATAGCAGCCGAAGAATGGGCAGCAGGTGTATCACTCGCAGATCGTTTCTTTCCAAGGCTAATGGTGCATTAGAGGTTACTTAGCAGTGTTTCTCACAGAGGGGAACGTGGCTCTTTCTACACCCATGTTGAAATGTTATGCATTATAAAGCTGTGGCCATTTGAGTGAATTAATACAATTTCCAGCAGGCAAGATACAGGAAAATACCTCTGGAGTAGTTCAATTCATACACAAATGAAGCAGATTTCCCTGGTTTAACTGAAAGTAAAGCTATTTGCCTGCAGCAGGTCCCAGCAGTGGCCAAAGCCTGACACGTCTGGCCACCCTCATATATGAACCACAACACCCTCCTCAACACCCTTCAACAGAGAATGGGCATTGAGGGCACCGTGCTTAAATGGTTTGCTTCTTTCCTTTCTGATAGATCCCAAATGATCAAAATAGCGGACAATCTTTCACCTCCTTTGGCGGTTGGTCAAGGTGTTCCCCAAGGCTCTATTCTTGCACCCACATTGTTCAATCTCTATTTGGAACCTCTGGAAAATCTCCTAAGTAAATCTGGGGTCAACTATCACCTCTACGCTGACGACACTCAAATCTACCTCAAGGTTGCCTCCACTCACGATCTCTCTGTCCTAAGCTCTACCCTCAACTCCATTCATAACTGGATGTCAACACATCAACTGATTCTGAACCCCTCCAAAACTGAGTTCCTCCTCCTCTCCTCCTCACTTTCTCCTCCCCCGGTGCAATCATGGATGGACCAGATGAATCTGCTGAACACTAAACCCATCATTGTCGACAGCGCAAAATCCCTTGGTGTCATACTCGACACAAAACTCAATCTACTCTCCCACATTAATTCAATTGCAAAGTCTGCCCGATACCAACTGCGCCTTCTTTGGGGGATTAGTTGCTTCTTCCCGGTGCATGACCTCAAAACCCTGGTCCAATCACTGGTCCTCTCCAGACTGGACTACTGCAATTCTCTTCTGACTGGCTTCCCCAAATCCCACCTATCCCCCCTTAAGTCTGTTCTACATTCAGCAGCTCGTTTCATTTATGGGGCCAAAAGAAGTGACCACATCACTCCCATGTTATCCTCCCTCCGCTGGCTCCCCATCGAGGCTAGAGCTATCTACAAGACTGCCTGCATCACCCATAAAGCCTTGCACTCCTCCTCTCCGTGCTACCTGGCGAATAAACTGAAACTCTCTGGAGGCTCTAGACCATCACGAAATGCGGAAAATCTACTGCTTGAACCTCCCACTTTCAAGAAGGAGAGATCGATGGCCCAATCCTTTTCAGGCAGCGCAGTGAGAATCTGGGACTCACTTCCGCCTCAGCTCCGGACCACCACCGCCTCCCAGGCCTTCAAATCTGACCTCAAAGTTCTCCTTCTTCAAAGACATTTCCAAATGTAATCCTTGCCCTATCTACTATCTGAAGGAAGCCCTTCAACTACTGAAAAATCTACTTTACATGACTATGGAAGTGTCTTCCCAGTGTGTTCTTGTGTTTTGAGACTCTGCCTTTTATTGTAGTATTATCCTTCTTCTTGTGTCTGGGACTCGTGTGTAACTTGCACCCGTCACTTTCTCCTGTAACACACTGTTTTCTACCTCCTACATTTGTTTGTTTCGATACCTGCACAAGTGCCACCAGTGCCTACGTAACGTTTGTTCTTGTGCTGGAGTGTCCTCCATATATTGCAGTATTATACCTCTATGTTTATTTTGTACGCTTTTTGTAACCTGCACACGTCACTTTTTCCTCCTGCAATGCACCGTTTGCTACCTCTTGTATTTTGTTGACTCACGATTGTCACTTTTGTAATGCACCGTTTGCTACCTCTTATATTTTGTTGCCGCACGATTGTCATTATTGCTTCATTTAATGTAACGTTTGCTTTTGTATTTTGCTCACTTGTAATGTTCTCATGTATCAGTTCTGTTCCTATTGTGAAGCGCTCTGACACCTTCGGGTAAAGTCCGCGCTATATAAAAATGCATAAATAAATAAATAAATAAACAGACGTGTTTGGACTTATTCCACCTATCTGCTCCCGAGAGATGCAGGGCAGAGACGCCGTCCGGGGCATCTTCCCACTGCCGTAGTAGGTGCTGGAGGTTTCCCCGAGAGACACGCAGCTGGACCTCCTGCGGACCAGATCATGGGCACCTTTTCTTCAGTCGCCCCTCCTGGACGGCCTCCTGCAGCAGGCCGTAGAGGTCCGAGTTGAGGGCCAAGAGGGAACCCACTGAGCCAGCCAGAAAGGCGCAGAGGGGGTGGGCGGCAGGAGACAGGGAACCCAGACCGGTGATGGACTGCAGCCAGGAGGGGGAGGCATTGTTGAAAGAGCCGCCACTATAATATAAGCGTGCCCTGATTACAAAATAAAAACAGTAAATACTACACTGTAAAAGGAGCAAGTTCAGCAGAAAATAAAGGCGCGTAGCAACACGAAAGCGGACCACACCATAAATTAAGTACATAACTATTAAAGGCTCGTGGCCACTTGCAAGCGGACCCCACCATAAAATAATTAAATACATCTATACTACTATTATAAAGTGAGAACTGGGAACCTTTGAGGCGGGTAAACTCGGGTACCACAGAACCAATCCAAACACCCGATACATCATTGTAATTGTCAGGGTCTGCAGATGGACATAGGCTATATAAAATAAAAAAATATACGTTCTTTAAAAAACTTACGATAAAAAAAAGTAGTCCCTTGGATGTAGCGCCGGCCGCGACGTGTGTGCTCACATCAGGAGTGAGAAGAGAAGCGGCGTACAGGAGCACGAGGAGGAGCGGCGGACATGAGCGCGGGGAGGAGCGGCAGACAGGCGGGGAGGAGCGGTGAGGAGTGGAGGACAGGCGGGGAGGAGCTGTGAGGAGCGGCGCGGAACGGCGGACAGGCGGGGAGGAGCGGTGAACTCAGGAGCGCGGGGAGGAGCGGCGGCTGAGGTAGGTGAAGCAGCCGCGGGTCTGCTCCGGGGACCCACGGACAACGTCAGGGCGGGCGGGGGCCCTGAAGCCTGATTGCTCCCATGGACAACGTCGGGGCGGACGGGGGCCCTGAAGCCTGATTGCTCCCGGACAACGTTGGGACTGGCTGCTAGTTGTTAAATAAAACCTCATTACACACATTTAAAAAAGACGCACAGGCGCCATTACCGATGTGCCACATTGTAAGGGAAAAAAACACTATTAACACAGACAGAACAAGATCCAGTCCTGATGGGTGGTCACAAAAGGAGACAGAGCGGTAACAAGGAGGGACTAAGAAGCCCCATTTTGAATCGGAAGCAAGCGTTTCCTAAAGACAACGCAACCAGCCAATGAAAAATAAAGTCAGGGCTTCCACTCCACTTCTAAAACATACCCACCTACAGCATGCCTCGCAAAGTGAGCAGCGCATGCGCTGCAATGCTAGGCTCGATCTAAAAATGAAGGGGGTAGCGTCTTTCCACCTCTCTATGTTTCTATTGACACTATGCTAGAAAGAGTTGTTGGAATGGTTTCCAATGAGATAGAATTAACAGAGCAAATATTATCATTTAGGGATGTTATCAATGCCAATGGTTGATGGTGAAAATTTGGTCAATAAAGCTTTACCTAAAGAGGTGGCGCTCCTACAGATTAACACTTCCTCCTAAATACAAGTATTGTAATGGGTGTTAGCAACAATTTTAATTCGTTTCACCCTGTGATATCAACGATGCATCCTTCCCCAGCCATTTACAGAGCTGTAAAAAGAAAGAGCTTTGGGCAAGCAGGCGACCTCAAAGAGGATACAGCTCAGTCGAGTTGTCACTAACAATAATCAACTTTTTTCTTGGGTCCAGTCCGCACCAGTTCCCCAGTATCAACCTCAATCTCAAATCTTGGACAGTCACGATAGTGATGGCTCATCTGCTCACTTTCTCCTTGAATTACTTTGCACTAGACTTAGTAATATGCTTGATGAAAAAACTCAGGCTACTGTTGGAGCGCCTGGATAACTTGGAGAAGTGTTTGGGTGCAGTTCATACTTGTCCCCGCCTAAGGTCATTAATAGGGGTGAGGGCCAAATAGCCCATGGCTCTACCCTGTAACCTACATCTAGTGGGGTGTCTCTGTCTCAGGCAACAGCTTCATTCCCAACTCCTATAGTTAAGATAATTGAGGCATCTCAGTAGAAGTAGCAAAAACCTGCCCAGCCTATAAAGCAAATGATTCCAGCGAACGCTGTAACAGCCGTCGGTACGATTACTACGCAGAATGAATTGTTGTCCACTAATAACATGTGTGCAAGACCAAAAACTCTCCTTGATCATAAACATAAACATTGGCCTAGGGACATCACAAATTATGTGCCCAGGAAGGACTTATTGGACTTGCCATCAGCTGCTTGCCCCTACGTACTAGTGGTGTACCTCCTCTAAGGGACTCCCAAAGTGAAACCTGGGAGGAGCTTTGATACAAATGTATTGACTGGCTCAATAAACATAAACATTTTAATGCTATAAGTTGCAATGAAATTGCGATTCTCCTATTAACATGACCAGAGAATCTGGATTTCATTGAAGACACGGAGGCTAACATTATGCATACAACTTTTAATGCAGTCCAAGCATAGCCGCATATGTCACAAAACAATAGCATGAATCACTATGCAATCAGCCTCTTTTAAATGTGGTGACAGTGAGAAAGGAAATGTCCAAACAACTCCAATGAAACATCAAACTTGAAGAAGGATGACGGAAGAATACACCATCCACGATTGATTCACCAGATGTGGAATCAAGAAGACAAAATCAAGAAAGATTATCTGCAAAACAAAGAAAGGTTGTTAATAAACTCAAATAAAAATATTAAGGATTTGAATAATAAGCAATCAGCTAAATAATAGTCCTGAAAAGGAAAAGAAAGTAAACAGTCCTGCAAAGGAAAAGAATGTAAGCTTGTTAGTAAAATATTCAAATAAGCATATCATAAACATAAACCTGTACCGTAATATATCATATAATCAACCACCCAGGGAAAGGGTGGGAGGGATAATGTTAGCCTCCGTGTCTTCAATGAAATCCAGATTCTCTGGTCATGTTAATAGGAGAATCGCAATTTCATTACAAGACCGGAGGCTACCATTATGCATGTTGGTAGCCATGTAAAACAACATCAGACATGTGAGATACAGGTTTGCAATAATGATGAGCAAAGGTTCTAGAATTAGACCAATCACCAGCCTTTAGAATATCATCTAACTTACCACCTGACCAGAATGACTTACTGGCCATTGCGCCTCTAATAGAATGTGATTTAAAAATATCAAGATTGATTCCAGCAAGCTTCGTGACTGTCTTAACCCATCTAGCAATAGAGGAAGAAGAAATTCCTTTGTGGGGTTTAACAAAAGAGATGAGTAATTGAGATACATTCAAAGGACGAAGAGAGTTCATTCTAACATCGGATTCTTTCATACATTGAACAACACAGAGTTTAGTGCAACTATCAAAACAAGGATAGAAAATAGAATCTGACATAGTTTTAGTTCTTCTATGTATTTCAAAATTAACCCCAAACATATCATACGATGTATTGCGAATGGAGGGAAGGCATAAGCGTTGATCCCTTACCAAGATTGGAGAAAGGCATTCACTGCTAGAGCACCGAGATCGGGCATCCAGCTGAAATAGGATACCAATTGGGTAGTCAATCTGCTCGCAAATAGGTCTATTTGGAATGGGCCCCAGAAATGATTCAGGGAGTTGAAAACAGAAGTGTTGAGTTTTCAATCGCTGTAATCCAAGATGAATCTTGAATTCCAATCTGCGCAAAGATTGGATTTCCCGGGAAGGTATTCTGCTCTCAGAGAGATTTTGTGTTCTAGGCAGAAAAAACAAAGCTTCTTTGCTAGATTGGAGAAGTCTTCTGACTTGGTCCCTCCTAGACGTTTATGTAAGCGACGGCAGACATGTTGTCCATTTTAAATATGACTGATCTTCCTTGAAGGAAGTGTTTGAAGCTCATTAGAGCATAAAGCCCTGTAGTTAATTCTAGATAATTGATGTGGTGCAGGGACTCTTGCTGCGACCAAATACCTCCAGTGTTTTGGTCCTGTAGACAAGCACCTCAGCCATGAAGGCTGGCATCCGATTCTAGAATAAAATCTGGTGCTGAACCAAAGATCGCTCTCCCATTCCATGCATCTAGATTGTCTAACCACCATGTTAGTTCTAAGATTGCTTCTGGGTTTAAGGAAATTCGATCTCCGTACGAAAGACCTGATCTAAGAGCTCTTGCTTTTATTCTCTGAAGGGCTCGATAATTCAATGGCCCCGGAAAAATGGCCTGAATGGAAGAAGATAGAAGTCCTAAAAGTCTGGCTAGTTCTCTTAGGGTGAGATTTTTTTGTTTCAATAAATGTCTTATCTCCTTTATGATTTTGGCAATCTTCTTGGGAGGGAGAAGGAGAAGACATTCTGTTGTGTCTACTGTGAAACCCAGGAATTCCATCTTCTTTGAGGGAATTAGAATGGATTTTTCCCTGTTTATGATAAAACCCAGACTTTCTAAGAGGTCTATAACTGTCTTGAGATCTTTGATGATTTGAGCATAATCTTGAGAAAGAATCAGGATGTCGTCTAAGTATATGATGAGACGAATACCTTTTTCTCTTAGACATGAGGCAACTGCTCTCAGTACCTTGGTGAAACACCATGGGGCAGAGGAGAGACTGAAGGGGAGAGCCTGAAATTGAAAGAGATGGTTTTTCCAAATGAACTGAAGAAAGTGTTGGTGTTCCTTTGCCATGGGAATGGTAAAGTAGGCGTCCTTCAGATCTAATTTGACCAGCCAGTCTCCATCTAGTAAGAGGTCTCTGAGAAGATGGATGCCCTCCATCTTGAAATGTCGGTAGACAAGGAATTTGTTGAGTTCTCTGAGATTTATAACCGGTCTCCAACCCTTGACTTTCTTTTCCACAAGGAAGAGAATACCTATGAATCTCATAAATTCCATGGGAACTTCTAAAATTGCTCCTTTTTTTAGCATTGAGGAAATTTCTTCCTCTATGATTTTTTCTTGATCTAGTGTAAGGGGAATCGGTCTTGGGAGAGAGTTCTGGATTGGAGTCTGGATGAAATCTATTGAAAAACCGAGAACCAGGGGTCTAGCGTAATAATTTTCCAATTGTGGTAAAAGAATTTCAGTCTCCCATCCACTTTTGGATTCAAAGAAAGGGAAGGGGAAGCTGTACTCACTTTGAGGGGTGGATTCAGCAGGTCCTCCTCTAGCTCGGAATCCTCTCGAGCAAAAACCTCTTCCTCCGGGTGGATAGAACTGTGGTTGGTTGGATGGATGGTATCCTCTACCAAAATTCCCTCTGTTTCTTGGAAAGGGGCGTCAGTTGAACCGGACGGAAGATAGCTCCCTTCTACCGGCCCTTCCAAAAAGGTTGCTGTTGTAGTTAAAAACTTTTTTCATGTTCTGGTGCGCTTTATCTAAAGCGGTAAAGGTCGATACATATTTGCCCAAACTTTTTATTAAATCTTCTCCAAAAAGTAAACTTTTTGGATTAATTGAGGTTTCCTTTTCTGCCATATCGATTAGTTTAGGGCTAATTTTAGTGAGGACCACTCTTCTTCTTTCACAATTAAGTCCCACATTCGTGTTGCCTAAGAGGACTAGTGCCCTTTGGCTCCACCCCCGAATGGAGTGTGTATCAAGAGGGCAGTCATTAAGGTAACTCTCTTCTGCTGCGTCGATTATTTTTGTTAGGGGTCCTAGAATGTCGAGAACTTCATCTTGACAGATCTTAAGTGATCTTTCCAGGCCTTTACGCGGGTCTCTCCCTAATTTAAATAGGTAGGTAATTAATTCTGGGTCAAGGTTAGGAGTTTGACAAACTTAACCTTCGATTGAAGGTCTGGTACACTCTGCTCTTAAGAGATTACGAGTCTCTCTTTCTAAAGGATTTCTAATCCATTTAGTTATGAATTTAGATACGTGCTCGTGTGGGTTCCACTCTGAGCTTCTAGGGTGTTTAATGTTAAAAGGGGAGAACATCTCCTCACCCAAAGGGTCCAAAATACTATCCTTAGAAGATGAAGGACCGTTATTATCATTTAAGAGAAAGGAATCAATATCTTGATCATCCTCATTGAGATCAAGAATATTTTCGTCAGGAAATTCTGAGCCATCATCAATATCAATAGGATCATTGTCTAGAGCACTTTGATGAATTGTGCCGCAAGGGACACCCATTAAATTTGTGCCGCTAAGGACACCTTTCAAATTTGTGCCGCAAGGGACACCTGAGGCAAATGAGGTGTGAGGAACTCCTGTAAAACCTGAGGTGCAAGGACCTCCCGTGCTCTCTGGGGTATAATCAATATTTTTACTTTTTTTATGCCTCTTACCCCTTTGTTCAGTGAGATCATTAACCTCTGTTATGTCCAGATCTGATAAATAATTGTTTTCATGGATCAAGGATCTCTTAGATGACATAACTTGAGAGAGAGTAGAAAACATACATGATCTCATTTCCTTATGGATAAGTTTTTTGATGGCATCATTAGTAAAATCAGATTCAACAGTATTACCATGAATTGAATCCGAATCTGAGTCAGACAGGTTAGTCAAATAAATATGTATAAATGTCTGATCCTCTAATTTTTTTTATTTTTTTTATAATATAATAAACTTGTAAATATCAATTATAACTATCTGATTTATTTTTTTTATTTTTTTTATAATATAATAAACTTTCTGATTATGGGGGGGTTACATAGATAATCGGATTATGTTAATAGAGGTAACTAAATATTATAATTTCCCAATTTATAATCAAACAAATGAAGCGCAGTAAGAAACATGAAGTCTCGAGCATGGCAAAGCTTTCCGAAAATATAAATGAACTCCAAAGCAGTGGGGAAGGTAACTACACTTGCAACGCGAGTCAATGTGTGCTTTTAAACATTTCACGCGCTAGTTTCAAAGACTTAGTATCATTCATGAAATATAAAGACAAACGAAGGGAAGGAAAAAACAGAAGCCAACCTCCGTAAATTGGAGGTTGTGAAACCGAAAACAAGGAGTGAAAAGGTGTTACTGTACCTTATAACATTGTACCTTATAACATAACATTGCATATATATATATCCTTACATTGTATATATAAATATTTACTCCTGTAGGGATAAAAGAGGGTTACTCAGTATACGGTATTAAGGTAAATTAATAATAAAATACTAATCTTAAACTCTAAAATATGAGACTTTTCATGAGCTAAGTAGAAAGTTGACTTATCTTGCTTGGAGCCGCATTTAAAAGAGTCTGATTGCATAGTGATTCATGCTATTGTTGGTTCATACGTATTCTAAGTTGGAACTTTTGCTTTGTGACATATGCGGCTATGCTTGGACTGCATTAAAAGTTGTATGCATAATGTTAGCCTCCGGTCTTGTAATGAAATATTAATGGTACGAAGAGTGGGGTGGGTAGGCCGTTGCATTAAAGATATTGATGGAGATTGTATTGTCATCAATTTTCATAGCCCACTGAGTGTGCATAATATATTAAAACAGCAAGAGGATATCAGTGGTACCAACTCCAAAATGTGTTGCCTCCCCCTTGGCTATTTTTACAAGCCCATAGTATCTAGAGTCCAATCCCTTTCACTAATGTCTGCTCATTGGAAAAGGTGTTCCACCCTAGAAGTGTATGAAGAAAACTAGAGGGTCCCTGAGAGAATAAATATGTAAAGAGAAGAAGGCAGGGAGAAAAGGATATATAACAAAGAACACTTCTCCAAAACCAATTATTTAGTATTAGGTATTACATCCAAGGTAGGATTACAATTGTCCAACAGAGCAATGGTTTTCAATATTTATTGTTCAAAAATATGTACCATATTTATAAATCATGTTTTTCTTTGATATAATACATATGTATTTCATTATAAAAAAATACACCAGCAAACCCTGAAGAATAAATACTGAACACATCAAAGGTTGAGGAGCCCCACCAACATTATAATGAACAATAACAAATTATATGTAAGTGAATTAATGAAACAGGACAGAAGACATAACACATTGTCAAGAAAAAATGAACGCTAGACAACGAACAATATTAACACAAGACTGTCCTTCTACAAACCCACCCGACAACTAAGATCATCCAATCAAGCCCTCGCCGCTGTCCCGCGCATCCGAAAATCCACCATGGGTGGCAGATCCTTCTCCTTCCTTGCTGCCAAGACCTGGAACTCACTCCCCACTCACCTCCAACTTACTCAAAACCACATCTCCTTCAGAAAAGAATTTAAAACCTGGCTATTCGACAAATAATGAACCCCTTCCCCAAGCGCCTTGAGACCCTCTGGGTGAGCAGTGCGCTATACAAATGACTGAACTTGAACTTGAACTTGACAGCACATATTTCACAATGCAGGAATACATTTTCCAGGGCGATTACTTCACTGTTTAGTTTTTTTTTTTAACACACTTTATTATCAACTGTAATTTGGCATAGAAAGATACAGAACAATTAGAGGCATAGGCAGTCATTTTCATTTTCCTACCCAGTCGCAGGTCTATCTAGAGCAATAAATTACAACATTTGTACATATACAGTATGGTGTATCCTCTGTCCACATAGACAACATAGCTTAATCACCCCCCATCTGATCAGTCCAGGATCATTCTATGTGCCATCTAAATATTAATACTTTGGTGTGTATTGTTTTATAACAAACAAACCTATTAACTCACCCAACCCAACCCCATGGGCATTCCAGGTGTCATATATGTTATAGAGAGCATACGGCAAAACTGCTCTTCCATTTCAGTAAAAAAGGAGAACGTGAGCCACGAGATGTCTGAGGGCGAATGTGTCTTATTGGGACCCAGCCACTACAGTAGGGCCGAGATCCATTCCCTCAAGGGCGAGAAACATAGCTTCCCATTTCAGTACTATGGGATGTTTACATAGTCCCCTTTCTTCCTCTCTCCGGAGGGCCGCCCCCTCTGCCCTACCCCACTGCAGCAAGTCCGCCTGCCATGTTAGCACTATATGGGGTCTGGTGGACTTCCACTTCATGGTTATGGCCCTAATGGCCAGGATGTATGACAAGTATATGAATTTTAATCTGACTTTCTGTTTCCCAGAGCGGCGTCTCAATCCCAATAAACAGGATAAGGCCTCAGTAGGGGCCGGCAATTGCGTCAAAGTATTGAGGATTTGGCACACCTCACTCCAGTAGGCTCATAAGCGTGAGCAGGACCATATCATATGGATAAAGTCCGCTTCATCCTCCCCGCAGCGAGGGCAGCAGTGAGAGGAATCCGGGAACATGACATGTATTCTCTTAGGGGTAAGGTATGCTCTGTTTAGTACCATCGTTTGGATGAATTTAAACCTGACATTGCGTGATACCCTTTGGGTGTGTTCCAGTATAGTCTGCCATGCTCTATCTGTAATGTCTGTGGTAGTGTCGTCAACCCAGCGAGTTCTCAGGATCGTAAGTGGGAGTGCTGCATGTGTCCTTATCCCCGTATACAACCAGCAGACTAAGTGCCCCCCCAGTCCCATGTAATATAATAAGTGTACCAGTTCGTGTTTTACTGGTTTAAGGCGTTGTGGCGCCCAGATGGTCCTAATATAATGCGCCACCGTGGCATGTAACAGGTATAAACGAGGTGGAGCGCCCGTGATTTGCATGAATGAGTCGTGGTCTAAGAGCACATTATCTCCAAAGAAGGAGCCCACATCTTCCACCCCATTATCTGTCCAGTCTTGGAGTCTATTCCGTGTGAGTCTGCCCTTTGGCGTGGGAATGCTCAGCAAGGGAATGTTTGCCGCATATTGTGGGATCACTGACGTGTAAGACAGAGCTTTCCTCCAACAAGTTAAGGCGCATTTTACAGGGGGGACAATCCGGGGGAATCCTAGCCCTAGGCAATAATAGGGAGTGGAGTTCTCCACGTCTCAGTCTTTCCGGCGTAAAGCCGATCTCATGTAGGTTCCTATCTGCAGTCCAGTAGGACAACCATTGGAGCTGGCTAGCATAATAATACCCTCTAAAATCAGGTGCCCCCAGTCCACCTGTTTTCGTTCCTAACTGAATTTTCCGAAGGCTTATCCGTCTTCGACCCGACCCCCAGATGAGGTTAATCAGGATAGTGTCTAATGTGCTAAAGATAGATGGAGGCAGAATCACAGGTAGATTCACAAAATAATATAAGAGGCGAGGGAGCACCACCATTTTTGAGATGGCTAATCGTGCCATCGCTGATAGGGGCAAGGAGGTCCAGAACTCTACATTGCTCCGGAGTCTGGTTATTGCTCTTTGGATGTTCCCGTCAATCTGATCTCCAGGTGATCTATACACCTGAATTCCCAGGTATTTAAAGGTGTGAGGGGTCACCGGCATACTATGAGCGCCGAACTGTATGTGAGTGTAGAGTGGTGTCTCTTGGAAGAAAAAGCCTATCGATTTTACAGGGTTTAATCGCCAGGCCTGATAACTGCTCGAACGTGTCGAATACTTCAGGTATCGGATCATGGTTAGCGGTGAGATCCCGAAAATATAGCAGTATATCATCCGCGTATATGGAGATAAGATGTTGCGTGCCATGAACAGGTATACCCATGTGACCAGCTTTACCACGAAGGGATAATGCTAGGGGTACAAGGGCAAGAACAAATAACAACGGGGACAGGGGGCAAACCTGTCTCGTGCCTCTGTGTACCTCATAACTGTCTGAAATGTATCTGCCAGTGCGAACACTGGCCGTGGGGCGTGTATAAAGTAGGCAAACCCATCGCAGGAAATTATCCGGGACCTTAAAACGTTTTAGGGACTCGAACGTGAACACCCAAGACAGGGAGTCAAATGCTTGTTTGAGGTCCAGTGCTATACATCCCGCATGAGGGAAAGTACCAGAAGTCTCTGACATTATCAAGTGTAAGCGGCGAGTGTTCAGGGAGGTACTATAATTCGGAAGGAATCCACACAGGTCCTGATGGATAAGGGTGGGGAGGTGCGATTGTATCCAGTTGGCAAGAGCCTTACTTAATATCTTATATTCAGTCGCAAGCAGAGAGAGGGGTCTATAATTGGCCATGTCTAATTCATCTCTCCCAGGTTTAGGTATGGAAGCAACCAACGCCTGCATGGTTGACTCAGGTAAACGGCCAGTATCGAACGCTGTCTTAAAGAAAGCTTCCAGTACCGGGACTAGAAGGTCAGAATACATCAGATAAAACTCCATGGCGAGACAATCCATGCCAGGCGTCTTATAGCGATTTAAGCCCTTGAGCGCTGCATGAATTTCAGACTGGGTGATGGGGCCATCAATATCTTTCCTAGTAGCTTCCAATAGTGACCGGAATGGGAGGTCTTGCAAATAGTCAGTTATCCGCGTATTGTCTATTGGCTCAGGGAGTGTATAGAGCGTTTGGAGATGAGTGTGAAATGCATTATTTATTTCAGTTTGGGTATGGACCATAAACCCCATCTGGTTACGTATGCAGGTGATTTGAGGCGGATCGGGCTGATCCCTCATCAGTCCCGCAAGAAACGTGCTAGGTCTATCCGCCTCGGTGTGTTTCCGGCGTGTATATTATTTGTAGTCTATTGCCCTAAGGGTTTCTAGTGTTTCGGCATAATCAATGTGAGCTGTCTGTAACTCTGCACTCTTCCTCGGATCTAGGGCTGCCTCCCTTTCTAGTATTTGTAATCTGCTCTCTACATCCTTCAGTTTCTGGTGTATCTCTTGCCGAGCCCCTACTAGTTGTCCTATCACCGTCCCCCTTACCACCACTTTATGGCGTCCCACTCTACCAGGTTAGAGGATGCTGTGTTCCAATTCTCCCTCAGGTAGTCAGAGATAGCAGTAGATAAAGAAGAGCAAAAGGGAGCGTCCTCCAACAGTCATGGGTTCACTTTCCAGGTGGGTACCGGAGTCGGCACCCTGCCTCAGAGCAGCATCAGTGTGAGGGGTCTGTGATCAGAGAAGGTCTTAGCTAGATATTCCGCCCCACCCACGTTCATAATTATGACCTTAGAACACAAAAAGCGGTCAATCCTGGTGTGGAGATTGTGCATAGGGGAATAGAAGGAGTATTCTTTGTGTGCGCGATGAAGTGTGCGCCAAGCATCAGAGAAAGACCATCCTTCTGTCCAGGAGGCAAACTGTTCTGTCAGTCTAGTCGTGATAGAGGCCTGAAGTGGGGGGTGCGATTATCCAATCCTATGTCCAGTATTGCGTTCCAGTCACCCCCCAGAACCCAGGGGATTCCATCCCAGTCCGCCAAAGCCCCACCCAGCCTCTGTAGGAATTTGTCCTGATCAAAATTAGGGGCATATATGCTCCCCAACATCATCAGGGAGCCATCTAGCGTTCCTTTCACTAAGACATATCTCCCTTGATCGTCCATCCTCCGCTCAAGTTCAACAAAGGGGACCCCTTGACGTACCCAAAAGGCAGCTCCTCTAGCGAAGGCCGAGAAGTTCATAGAGTAAATACATCCCCTCCATTGTTTCCGCATTTTCTGAGTTTCAGCCTCCGTAAGGTGTGATTCCTGGAGGAACGCGATGTGCGTTTGGTGTCGAAGGAGGAATGAATGAATGCGGTGAAATTTTTGGATAGAGCCCAACCCTCTCACGTTCCAGGTTAGCAAATTATAGGACGCTTGAGGTTTAATCGGTCCAGCCATGTCGCCCATGGTAAAGTAGGATCTTTTCATGTTGTGAGTGTCCGGGTAAGCCTGACCAGGAATCCCTATCCCCAGGAACATAAACTAAACCCGGCAGAGCGCTAGAACTGCGCTGAGCCCAACAGTGCTGCAACAAGCAGAAAGAAGAACAAATGAGGGTGCATACGCTAAGAGGGAGATGGCCAACCGCCCTCACGGCCATCGTACCGTCGGCCATAGGTACCCGACAGCTCCACGGTATTCCATCCCGGCGAAAAGACTATCTATGAGTATGTAGGGAGTGGTGAAGTGTATCCAGTTCCACCCTAGGACACACGACACTCGGGTCCCCCCAGCCCCTGCATCAAACAACAGCAGCACCCAGACTATAAAGCGTCTACATAAAGGCCATAGCCAAGAATTTCAGCTCACATTGCATGTTCTAGAGGTGACTTCGATCATGGTCTCAGGGGTCCCGGTGCAGGGGACACAAACCACCCACTCAAATCAAAGCAACATGGTAACGGTATTAAAAATTCACATAAGCACATCTCCACAGGTCTAAGGATACAGTGTCAGTATTCAGTTATCCAATAGGTCGTCAGCCGCTCTAGGTGTAATGGTGAGGAACAAGATGGCACTGTGTTCAGAGTCTGAATGGAGGGTGCTGTCCACCGAGTCCGTAGCTATCTTGTGCGGGTCCTCCTGAAATGTTCCAACTGCTGCCAATGCCCCCTCCTGGTCCTTCCTCTGTTGTTCTCTTGAAGGGCCGGCTGTCCTGCCACTTGGGCCGGGCTTCGGGGAATGATAGGGGGTCGTCCAGAGGCTACTCTTGAGTCCTGCGTAAGTCTCTCCGAGGCACAGCCCTGGCTGGAGCCTATGCACATCACCTCCATCCACTCTTCAATGTCAGGAGGGCTTTCAAAGAAGTGCATTTTCTTCCTGTAGATTACCTTCAATCAAGCGGGATATAACAATGCATACTTGAGCTGCGTGGTTTGAAGCTTCTTTTTCATTGCGAGATAAGAGGATCGCTGTCTCTGAACTAGCAGTGTGTAGTCAGGATATAAAGAAAAACCAAAGGTGATGATGGACGGATGGACCGGTTTCTGGCATTACAGCCGTCTTCAGCCAGGCCTGCTTGACTCCAGTGGCAAAGTGAGCAAGTGACTCACGTCTGAGCATACCCTGCCAACTTAGGGCGAACAAAGAAAAACCAAAGGTGATGATGGACCGAGCGTTGACAATACAAACACTCACCCCAGTCAACTGATCTGGGTTTAATCCATCACTGTTCTTTAGCTCACTCCGCCACCCCAGTTCAGACATGGCCATATGCAAATCAGGCTGACCCTGTGCCTCATGGGAACAGTCCAGCCCGAACTGCTGTGGTCCATCATCACCTTTGGTTTTTCTTAGCCAGGATATAAAGACACCCGGTGGTTCTCAAATTGAATGAGTGCCTTCTCCCAAGCTTTCCGCAGCAAAATATCCCGCTCCCGATAATTAAGGACCCTCACAATCAAGGGACGGGGCGGCACTCCAGGTTTAGGTTGGCCAGTCAGGATGCGGTGTGCCCGTTCTACACAAAAATATGGGGAGAGTCTTTCCGGTGCCACATGATCCCTAAACCATTGCTCCATAAATTCCGCTGCCTTAGGTCCCTCACAGCGCTCCGGCAGACAAATAACGCGTATGTTGTTGCGCCTATTGCGCCCTTCGGCATCCTCCACCCAAACGAAGAGCGTAGTGACCTGTTGTTGGAGCTGCTTTAAAGAGGTGGAATGTTCCGCCACTGTCGGGGTGAGGTCCGTCAAGGTTAGGCCATGTTCCTTAACATTATCCGCTAGCTTGCCGTGGTATGTCTTCAGGAGGGTTAAACCACTTGTGAGGGTGCCTAGTTGTAGCTCCATCGCCGCCCTGGAGTCGCGGATCTCTTTGAGAATCAGGTCCAATTTGTCGGGGGGTTGCCCATCGCGGTGTCCGTCCGAGGGGTCTTCGGCGAGGAGCTCCCGCTGGCGGTGCCCGACATGACACGGGGGGCAGCGGAGCTACTCTGTCCGTCCTGGCCCCTCGTCCGATTCCTGCCCATAGAGTCAGGCAGTTAAGATGTTAGGGTAAGGGAGGAGACTCACCTCGACCAGGGCCACCAAACCAAGTCTCGTACCAGGGGGAGACCAGCACTCAGCGGGCCAGGCCAGCACTCAGCGCAGAAAGGGCAGTCAAATCCAGGCAATGTGTTCGGAAAACAGGAGACTCAGGTGTCTATAGTAGCCCTCAACAGGACCAATAGCGTCCAAAGCCACGAGCCAGGGCCGTGCAAGGAGCACACGCCCGTTCCAAATTGGCAGTCCCAAGCTCAGGCCAGGGGGGAGAGGGGGTGGATGAAGCTAAGCTCACAATGCTCCGGGCCTATACCTCACGCGGCCAGATATAGTCAGTTCCGGACTCACGTACGCTGTATCCGAAGGGAGAGAGGGGAAGGCAGGAGGCAAGAGACAGAATGGGCCCAGCAGGGGAAGGAGAAAGCCTTCTCTTGGGGGGCACAAGACTCACTGGGTCCTCGGCCTGCGCACCTCCGTCTCAGCAACCACAGTCTCCAGATCTTTCCATCCCGCCGTGTTGCAAGAGCTCTCTCCTCAGCCCACTGTCGCCCAGTCCGTAAAGGCGGACTGCAACTTCAGGCCCACCTAGGCCTCTGCTCTCACACCTGGGCTTTCCTCCGTTGCGCCGGACCACCAGGTCTCGTAGCAGCTGTAGTCGGTGCGCAGTAATGGGGGCCTCCGCTCACACAGCCCTTGCTCAGGGACCGACTTATCTTGCATGTAGGTGATGGAGCCCAGAAACTAAAATTCTTTATAAATGATGACTCAATCCACTATCACACTTACCAATCAATACCAGGCCCATAAACATAATGAGTGAGGTGAATGGATACTATATGTTGTATGACATTTAACAATAAACTATCTACAATAACCAAGACCAGCTTGTCATTTTAAAAAGTTTATTAAAACATATTTAGAAAAACTTAGGTTTGGAACTTTATTAAGCAAGCATTAGAAAAAGTCATAAGAAAGTTTTATTCAGCATTTTATAAAGAGAGTTTAATTCAAGATAATATTATTCATTAGCAGAAATAAGTGAAAAGAGCATTTCCAAAACCTAACTGTCTCCCTGTCTCTACCCTCATCACCTGGAAACAAAGTCTTTAAAAAGTCACCTTTCCTTACGTGTATTCATCGGACAGCAGAACACGTCCTTCTGGAATCAAGAGCGTAAGCCAAAAGTTTGCAGCTAACGCCTATTCTTATACCCTAAAATAAACTGAGCTAACTATTTTTCACATTCCAACAGCTGAATTCTGGCTCTCCATTGGCTGAATCACCTCACGCCACAGTAAACTGTGACATCTTCCACCACGAGACCAGGCTTTACACAAAGTCATTGTTCATGCACAGAATCCTGACGACAGTTCCTTAATCTGCTACATTTTGTAGCAAAAATGTTCAAGCAATACAAAATCTTGTCACGTCTCTTCCTTTCAGCCTTGAGCCTGTCCGTTCTGAGCTTTCCATGGCACATCCAAACTCACTTCGCAGAGTTGTCTTTAGCAGTTCATTTTCTAATGATTTCAAAATAGAAGTTTATCATCCACTTCAAAATATGGGTTTCTCATGTGGCTTTCAACATCAGCAGGCCTTTTCTAGAAGGGCGTCAATTTTCTGCGCCACTTTTTGCTTGCGTCCCTGCGCCACTTTCAGCTTGCGTCACTTTTTCAGAAAACTATTATTTAAACAAACACAAAAGAATAATTAGTTCAGGTAAAACAAACCCTTCTGAACCACCCAGCCCTTGCTAATTATTAATTAACCCACTAATAAATGACAACTAGCAGAAGCAAACAAATAAAGCAACACATATAATAACTACCATTCTTCATGTAATCCAGCTTTATGTTTCTGAAAGAGTAAAAAGATGATTAAATAATACACAGACAGACAAAGACAACATAGGACATACATGTAAGCACATATAAAAGCACATGCCATGAATGATCAGCTGCATATTAATAGTGACAAAGACAATAGGACAGACATAACAAACAGGACAATATTAATAATGTGTTACAAAAACAGACTTGAAAATGCAACAGAAGCACATATAATTAGTTTCCCGCGTGTTCATGTGTGATGCAAACTTAATCTAGGTTGGATTAATAAAATAAATCATGCAACAGTGCATTAATTAATCAGTTAATGTTATGGGGAATTGTATCCACAAGCCAGAATAAAATATTTTCTGCAGCTCGCTCTATCAACTCCCTCATCTGGTGATTTCAAAATCACCAAACAACACCCAAAAATTTTAATTAAAATTTTTTATCTATTGAACATGTTTCAGACTTACTCTGGATTAGTATTTAAGCTCTGATTTCATCTATCTCATAATTAGTATTGAGTCTTACATCTTACTAAATTCTGTATCCTTTACCCTTTCTTTATTCAGCTAAGTTGAATCCTTTCTACCTTTGAATCCCCAACCCCCAATGAATTTAGGGAACCAAGTTTTAAATTGCATAACTACATTTTGAATTGCACCAACAAAACAAATATCAATCTGAGTATTATAAAACAAAACAAAAAAAAACAAAAAGTAAATTTTTAAATTTTTTGAAAAATTAGTACTAATTAGTACATAGTATATACCCCCTCTTTTTTTTTTTTTTCAAATTCTAAACATGTTTTCTTCGACCTTGCGTCTTACATAAAAGTGTTTCCAGCTAACACAATTTCTTCGACCTTGTGTCACCCTAACAAAATTTCTTCAGCCTTATGCCAAAAATAAACCTCAACTTAAAGAAAACTAAACTTAGTCATTGTCACCATTTTCTTTCAAGACCACCTGACTGCTACTGCACTCCTCAACTATTGGAGGGATAGTTATGTAGGCCCATTCTGAAAACTTGTATTTTACATTTGGTCTCAATCTTTTGCTTTTTCTGGCAATCATTTCAATTTTCTCTTCAGCTTGCTCTTTTTTTGTCTACATTACTCTTCTGACTTGACACTTCATATTTGAATTTTAAATCTTTAGGCCAGACATCACCTTTTCTCAAAAGTTTCTTCTTAGACTTGCTTTCTTTACATTCAGCTTTCCAAGCCCTTTTTCTGAATTTTCTTATCTCAGACTCTTCATCACTCCCATCTGTATCATTTTCTGAGACTTTAAATTCGTACCAAGGAACTTCTTTACTCAGCAGCTTCACTCCCTTAGAAACATCATCCTTATAGCTGGTACTTGGTAATTCTTCCTCTTCTTCAGGGATCACCTTCAGCTTCCCAGTTTCAGGATTCTTGTTCCCGCACACAGAGCTACTCTTCTGCTTTTCAATACTCTCCTGGACTTGATTAACTTCTTGCTCAGAATTTTCTGCTTCTGAGTCTTCTTCTTTTCCTTGACATTCTTTTTCTAGCAGATTTTCATCATTTTCTGAATCTAGAATTACAATCTCTAGATCTTCTTCATTCAATGTTTCATTCACATGGACATCATCATCCCGATGTCGACCACCTTGTCGATCTTCAATATCTGGATTTTTGACATCATCATCCAGATGTCGACCACCTTGTCGATCTTCAAGATCTGGATTTTCTTCAGGAATTTCTTTTTCAGAGTCTGAATCAGTTGTAGTGTCTTCACTGTCTTCATCAGTGTTATCAGGTGCAGGTACACAAAGGGTATTACTGATAGTCATCCATCTAGTATCTGTTGTGACTATGTTTACCTGTCTTGCCTTCTGCCACCTGGGCACTAGACAGTTTCTCCTCCGATGAACCTTTGTTCTGACCAAGTCTTTTGGCAATAGATCATGAGCTTGCTCCTTTTCCTTTTGTGTTCCCAATTGATGGAATACAGAAATTGTGTCATTCTTTCTTGTTGGAAAAGCTTCTAAATATTTTGAAAGTAAACAAATGATGACTAGGACATATCTCAGTTTGTTATGTTGGAGCATTTCAAAGAAATCTATTTGAATTTTTGCAAATGAACCACCCACCCGACCTATGGTTCCCAAATTCTCAATTGTCTTATGATCTGCATTGTTTTTCTGGCATGTGTTTTTCTGACATATCAGACATGTTTCCCTGAACAGTTGAATCATTGTGTCTCTTGCTAAATGACTTGCACCATGGTACATCTGTGCCATGTCAGCAATTATGCAATTGGACATAATAGGTCCGCCATCTTTGTAAAACCAAATTTTATTTTCCTCTTGCTGTCTGAAACCTTCTTTGAGCCATGTGTTTTTCTCCTCAACATGTGCCTCATCTTGTAATTGTTTTAACTCTTGCCATGTCTGAATTGCAAAGATTAGTATGAGGATGCATGAAACATGTTCATTGAATTTTTCCCCATTGATTGCAACCCACTCTTGAGCACAAAACTTAACAATGGTACCTGCGTGCTCATCGCCTTTTAAGACATGATCATTTTTCTCTCCAGCACATTTTATCTCTGCTATTTGGTCTAGAAGCTCAGATTCTTTGTTGAAGTCTGGCATGCCCTGAACAGGAGCTTCACTCAAACTCTTTTTAAATTGCTCAATGACTTCGAGCTTTATTTCTGTCAGGACAATTGGATCTTTTATATCTGCTTTTGTCAGACTCTGCAATGGTTTTGCAAATACTGAGAAAGCACTAATCCATTGGCAACAGTAACTAACCATGCCTAGGAGCATTCTTACCTGTTTTTGTGTCTTTGGGAATTCCATTGCTTCAATCATTTTAATTCTCTCAATAGTTACCTGGAATTTCTCTCTTGGAACCTGAAAGCAAAAATTATTTGACTCTCTGGGTGCATTCGGACCCAATACCACTCAGTATCATGTGGTATCTGATAAAGGATCTCTACTGGTTTGGGCACAATGTCTTTTAGGACACCCTGCCTAACCAATTTTTCAATAACAGGAATAACTCCTTCAATTGTTTCTGACTTCATCTTGCACTGTGGAACATTAGGAAATGAATTTCCTTGCTTGTTTGCAATTTTAATTGGATCAGATCTGTTTTCCTTGTCTCCACTGAATCCTGTATCTGTATTGTATTTCTGCTCATTAACATAATTTGGAAATGGCGGCGGAGGTATCTCATTCCGCTGAATCACCACCTGTCGCTGAATTTGTAGCTGTTCATTCAGCAACTGTTGCTGCTTATTTATTTCACTCTGCATCTGTGAATTTTTACACTCTCCTAAAAAAGCTAAAGTCGCTTTTTCCTTCTCCTTTTTCTTTGTCCATTTTGTTTTCCATTTATTCAGACTACCCCTTTTTCTCAAAGCCCAAATTAAATCCTTTATATGGGCAGAGGCAAACCTACCTGTATTGTTCAAGCCTTCCATGTCCTCATTATCCTGTAATCTTTTTAATCTGTCTATACTGATTGTATTATCCAGTAATTTATACTCACCAGGCAGGTCAACGTCAAAGTTTTCACTATGTGAAACTAGAGTCATCACTCTCTCTTGCTGAGTTGGAATCATTATTAACTTATTTTCAGGTACATTATAATAAAGTTTTTCAGCAAACTTTTGAATTGGGACCGTTAAAGCTGTGGGACTAGTTTTATCTTTTCTAAGCACTGGGGGAACAGGTCCAATTACCACAGGAATTGTCTCTGCTTCCATGTCTGACTTTAACTGCTCCATTAAATCATTTGTAGAACTTACATGATCAGGAATATTAATTCCAGAAGTACTAGGCATCTCATCATACCCACCTGTTGTGACACCTTGAGAAAGGGTCTGGACTGGGACTCCATTAATCTGGACTGGGACTCTTGGCTTTACATTAATCTGCTCTGGACGTTTGCTTGAATTTCTATCCTGATCTGTATTTACAACATCATTTTTACAATGATCAATTAATTCTTTTCTGTCAGGTTTATTATTTACATTTGCTAATTTGGGAATCGAATTTTCATTAAAAATTATTTCTTTTGGGGGAGGTGGTATTCTTTCAGAATATATGTCGTTTAAAACTACATCTTTAGCATCTGTATTTTTATTATGACTAGTTACTTCATTACTCACCTGTTTATTCATTAATCTGCTCTCACATGTAGCAACAACCCTTTTAACCTGTTAGAATATATTTTCCATTTTCTGATAGCAGAAAAACATTTTCTTTGTCTTTGAATAATAATTATCCATGTTTTAAAATACTCACCTTTAATAATAGTTAATCTCAATTAGTAAATGCGTTCACTCAATTGGCCTAATAGCGTTCGCTGATCAATTAATTAATTAATTTGACAAGGTCAGGTGAAGTATAACTTTATAACCTGATCAATTTAATATAACTCCTAATTTACCTATATTACTCATTTTAATAAATCTGGAAAGAAAAACATAAATTTGCAAAAACAATAACAACGCAAAATATTTATTTATTTACAACAATAAAAACCAACATATAATCACATGTGTTTTAAATGTACTTATTTTTTACTTACACACCTTCTGCAACATATACCTGTAAAAAAATAATCCTAAATGTGCTTGCTTTTAATTTAAATAAAATGTTTAATGTTTAAACACTTGACAGCCTTTATTTAAATTAATTAATGTAACACCACGCTTGTTCCTTTTCTACACAACGCAATGACTTATTTCAGATAAGCTTTGTTGCGCACATGAGCTTCACTGACAGGGCATCTGGTAACACTTGAACCAAACACTACCCTGTTCCTGAAATAATTGCCTCAGGACTGAAATTTTGCTAGGCACTAGGCTCTCAGAACACTAAATAACAGCAGGTATCGGTCATTAGGCATACATCAGCAGATGAGAACAAATGCCTCAATGACTCTGCTTTTAAAAGCTCATTCTTAACATTCTTGGCAGATGTAAACAACACTTCAGCCAATCACAGCGTTGCAAATGCCTCGACCAATCAGAGCACGACGCTCCAGCCAATCAGAGCGCTGCTTCCACGACGCGCAACCAATCACAACACAGCTGTAGCTGTAATGCTACTGCTACTGCTGTACTCTCTCTCTCCTCGCACTCAGCGTCTCCCTCCCCTCGCGCTCAGCCCTTCATACATCTGCGCACCTGAAACAGCGGGGTAATATTAATTTAACATTTAATATGAGGAAGGTTATGGCTCATAACATCGTGCCATTAATTCTAAAACAAAATAACACAATAGCGCTTCAGCCAATCACAGCGCGACTTTGCTGTGACATCACAAACGCCTCAGCCAATCAGAACGCAGCTTTCCACAATACTCCGTTAATTTCAACACTGCTGTAACGAATGCTGCTGCTAATGCATTCTTTCTCTTTCTCTCTATACAAAACGGCCCCTCCTTTGCCAAGAAAGCCCAACACACAACACACAACGCTCGCTCGCCAGCCTCCACCATACAGAAAGGAAATATACACGAAGGTCTGACCAATCAGGTCACAGCTCGTGACAGCACACGTCACAGCCAGCTCCTTTCTGACACTCAGGATGCACCTCGCCTCACAAAGCCTCCTCTGTTCTACACTACTTGTGACACACGCGCTCACTCCTCAAAGAGTTGCGCGACCCTGTTGACCCTGAGACCGACGCTCGCTCCTCTAACGAGAGCGTGTCACTTTTAAATCACTCGCGCTTACGCAGCGCGATCACAGCAAAAACCTCGCCGGAGCCTAATAGATTAGCTTCAATCACGAAGCCCGAAGCCTCGCCCAATGGGAGCGCGGCTCTTGCTGTGACGCGACGCGCCGGCGTCCAATGGGAGCGCGGCTCTTGCCGTGATGCGATGCGCCGGCGTCCAATGGGAGCGCGGCTCTTGCCGTGACGCGATGCGCCGGCGTCCAATGGGAGCGCGGCTCTTGCCGTGACACGACGCGCCGGCGTCCAAAGCACGGCTCCGCCACAACACAACAGAGCCTTCAATTTAATGGCAGCGCAACTTTGTGACACACCACGCAAAGGATATTCCTAACGCTCGCGGCTCCGACTATAATAAGTCAGCTTGGGGTCCAATGGAAGCGCGGCGATGAGTGCGTGTCACCAGCCAATGGGTGCGCGACTCTCGGAATGACGCGACGGCGTTCTTAGCCAATGGCAGCGCGGCGGCTGACGTAGGCAGCCGCTGCAGCTGTCAGCTCTCCTCTCACTCGGGACCTAGCAGCGCAGCCCCCCTCCTTCACAAAAATCGCTCGCCACACGCGATTTAGGGAAGACCAAAGCGGAGGCACATAATTCTTTTGGGACACTTATTAAATTCATATGTCACGGCAATTAAGATGTTATGGACAATCTATCACAGCGCAATTTAGCTGTGACACCTAAACCAATTAGAAAAACGGCCTTGTTGATACACCCAGACGCTGAGCCAATCAGAGCGCGGCAGGCTCTGACGTATGCAGCAGGCTGCAGCTGCAGGCTCTCTCCCCACACGCTTTCACTCCTAAAACAGCCCCTCCCTTACAATTTTCGATCGGGGCACTTTTAAATGGATTTAAACAGCGCACAATGTTTCTAAATGTATTTAAATGGCGCAAATCACTATATAACACCCTAAAACAGCGTTTTCTTTACTCTAAAGCTCAAAAAACGTTTCCAATCATTTTATAAAAACGCAATTAATAACAACATTTAAAACAAACCATTTGTCTGCTTCTCTAACAAAGAGATAGTTTTAAACATTCATTCAAGTATCCTTAGTGTGGAATAGACGACGCTATTCTCACAGAATAGTTTCAATTGCTAATAGAGTAATTCTTACCCTACCCTTCAGTTTTACAAAGCATTCACACACTTTCAAACAAAGAAAACCCTGTTCATACACACACGAATTCTTGGCAGGACTTGAACCAACCACAGAAAACGTCAGGCGTTGATAAGAATAGACGACGCTTATTTCCTTCCTCAGGACTCTAACCTTGGAAGAGAAATCAACGCTTATTTTTCCTCCTAGGACTCTAACCTTGGAAGAGAAAACAACCCTTACCCTTCACACAAGCTTGGATATATCTACTACTCTTTTCACAAAAAGTTTTAAAACAGGCTCACCAGGTCCCTCTGCTTAATGCTACAATTTCATAGGCAATCCTCACTATACATTCAACCATTCAATCTAAGGTCCCTAAACTTGTGTTGTACGCCCACAACACGTGATATATGCTATACCACAATTTTGAAACAGAACAAATGCACTGTGTAACTTTTCTAGCTACACTACTCTTGCCATGGCATACCAGGAATTTTTCACACTACTGGAAAAATTCCTTAAGACTACATATAACAATCTGACAAAATCAAAAACTTAACATTTGTTAAACATCAGTCCTATGACTATACCAACATATATGTAACATACATGTAACATGCATGTCAAAAACAACATATAAACCGTCTGATGCTACCAAATTGATGGAGCCCAGAAACTAAAATTCTTTATAAATGATGACTCAATCCACTATCACACTTACCAATCAATACCAGGCCCATAAACATAATGAGTGAGGTGAATGGATACTATATGTTGTATGACATTTAACAATAAACTATCTACAATAACCAAGACCAGCTTGTCATTTTAAAAAGTTTATTAAAACATATTTAGAAAAACTTAGGTTTGGAACTTTATTAAGCAAGCATTAGAAAAAGTCATAAGAAAGTTTTATTCAGCATTTTATAAAGAGAGTTTAATTCAAGATAATATTATTCATTAGCAGAAATAAGTGAAAAGAGCATTTCCAAAACCTAACTGTCTCCCTGTCTCTACCCTCATCACCTGGAAACAAAGTCTTTAAAAAGTCACCTTTCCTTACGTGTATTCATCGGACAGCAGAACACGTCCTTCTGGAATCAAGAGCGTAAGCCAAAAGTTTGCAGCTAACGCCTATTCTTATACCCTAAAATAAGCTGAGCTAACTATTTTTCACATTCCAACAGCTGAATTCTGGCTCTCCATTGGCTGAATCACCTCACGCCACAGTAAACTGTGACATCTTCCACCACGAGACCAGGCTTTACACAAAGTCATTGTTCATGCACAGAATCCTGGCGACAGTTCCTTAATCTGCTACATTTTGTAGCAAAAATGTTCAAGCAATACAAAATCTTGTCACGTCTCTTCCTTTCAGCCTTGAGCCTGTCCGTTCTGAGCTTTCCATGGCACATCCAAACTCACTTCGCAGAGTTGTCTTTAGCAGTTCATTTTCTAATGATTTCAAAATAGTAGTTTATCATCCACTTCAAAATATGGGTTTCTCATGTGGCTTTCAACATCAGCAGGCCTTTTCTAGAAGGGCGTCAATTTTCTGCGCCACTTTTTGCTTGCGTCCCTGCGCCACTTTCAGCTTGCGTCACTTTTTCAGAAAACTATTATTTAAACAAACACAAAAGAATAATTAGTTCAGGTAAAACAAACCCTTCTGAACCACCCAGCCCTTGCTAATTATTAATTAACCCACTAATAAATGACAACTAGCAGAAGCAAACAAATAAAGCAACACATATAATAACTACCATTCTTCATGTAATCCAGCTTTATGTTTCTGAAAGAGTAAAAAGATGATTAAATAATACACAGACAGACAAAGACAACATAGGACATACATGTAAGCACATATAAAAGCACATGCCATGAATGATCAGCTGCATATTAATAGTGACAAAGACAATAGGACAGACATAACAAACAGGACAATATTAATAATGTGTTACAAAAACAGACTTGAAAATGCAACAGAAGCACATATAATTAGTTTCCCGCGTGTTCATGTGTGATGCAAACTTAATCTAGGTTGGATTAATAAAATAAATCATGCAACAGTGCATTAATTAATCAGTTAATGTTATGGGGAATTGTATCCACAAGCCAGAATAAAATATTTTCTGCAGCTCGCTCTATCAACTCCCTCATCTGGTGATTTCAAAATCACCAAACAACACCCAAAAATTTTAATTAAAATTTTTTATCTATTGAACATGTTTCAGACTTACTCTGGATTAGTATTTAAGCCCTGATTTCATCTATCTCATAATTAGTATTGAGTCTTACATCTTACTAAATTCTGTATCCTTTACCCTTTCTTTATTCAGCTAAGTTGAATCCTTTCTACCTTTGAATCCCCAACCCCCAATGAATTTAGGGAACCAAGTTTTAAATTGCATAACTACATTTTGAATTGCACCAACAAAACAAATATCAATCTGAGTATTATAAAACAAAAAACAAAAAAAAAAAAGTAAATTTTTGAAAATTTTTGAAAAATTAGTACTAATTAGTACATAGTATATACCCCCTCTTTTTTTTTTTTTTCAAATTCTAAACATGTTTTCTTCGACCTTGCGTCTTACATAAAAGTGTTTCCAGCTAACACAATTTCTTCGACCTTGTGTCACCCTAACAAAATTTCTTCAGCCTTATGCCAAAAATAAACCTCAACTTAAAGAAAACTAAACTTAGTCATTGTCACCATTTTCTTTCAAGACCACCTGACTGCTACTGCACTCCTCAACTATTGGAGGGATAGTTATGTAGGCCCATTCTGAAAACTTTTATTTTACATTTGGTCTCAATCTTTTGCTTTTTCTGGCAATCATTTCAATTTTCTCTTCAGCTTGCTCTTTTTTTGTCTACATTACTCTTCTGACTTGACACTTCATATTTGAATTTTAAATCTTTAGGCCAGACATCACCTTTTCTCAAAAGTTTCTTCTTAGACTTGCTTTCTTTACATTCAGCTTCCCAAGCCCTTTTTCTGAATTTTCTTATCTCAGACTCTTCATCACTCCCATCTGTATCATTTTCTGAGACTTTAAATTCGTACCAAGGAACTTCTTTACTCAGCAGCTTCACTCCCTTAGAAACATCATCCTTATAGCTGGTACTTGGTAATTCTTCCTCTTCTTCAGGGATCACCTTCAGCTTCCCAGTTTCAGGATTCTTGTTCCCGCACACAGAGCTACTCTTCTGCTTTTCAATACTCTCCTGGACTTGATTAACTTCTTGCTCAGAATTTTCTGCTTCTGAATCTTCTTCTTTTCCTTGACATTCTTTTTCTAGCAGATTTTCATCATTTTCTGAATCTAGAATTACAATCTCTAGATCTTCTTCATTCAATGTTTCATTCACATGGACATCATCATCCAGATGTCGACCACCTTGTCGATCTTCAATATCTGGATTTTTGACATCATCATCCAGATGTCGACCACCTTGTCGATCTTCAAGATCTGGAATTTCTTCAGGAATTTCTTTTTCAGAGTCTGAATCAGTTGTAGTGTCTTCACTGTCTTCATCAGTGTTATCAGGTGCAGGTACACAAAGGGTATTACTGATAGTCATCCATCTAGTATCTGTTGTGACTATGTTTACCTGTCTTGCCTTCTGCCACCTGGGCACTAGACAGTTTCTCCTCCGATGAACCTTTGTTCTGACCAAGTCTTTTGGCAATAGATCATGAGCTTGCTCCTTTTCCTTTTGTGTTCCCAATTGATGGAATACAGAAATTGTGTCATTCTTTCTTGTTGGAAAAGCTTCTAAATATTTTGAAAGTAAACAAATGATGACTAGGACATATCTCAGTTTGTTATGTTGGGGCATTTCAAAGAAATCTATTTGAATTTTTGCAAATGAACCACCCACCCGACCTATGGTTCCCAAATTCTCAATTGTCTTATGATCTGCATTGTTTTTCTGGCATGTGTTTTTCTGACATATCAGACATGTTTCCCTGAACAGTTGAATCATTGTGTCTCTTGCTAAATGACTTGCACCATGGTACATCTGTGCCATGTCAGCAATTATGCAATTGGACATAATAGGTCCGCCATCTTTGTAAAACCAAATTTTATTTTCCTCTTGCTGTCTGAAACCTTCTTTGAGCCATGTGTTTTTCTCCTCAACATGTGCCTCATCTTGTAATTGTTTTAACTCTTGCCATGTCTGAATTGCAAAGATTAGTATGAGGATGCATGAAACATGTTCATTGAATTTTTCCCCATTGATTGCAACCCACTCTTGAGCACAAAACTTAACAATGGTACCTGCGTGCTCATCGCCTTTTAAGACATGATCATTTTTCTCTCCAGCACATTTTATCTCTGCTATTTGGTCTAGAAGCTCAGATTCTTTGTTGAAGTCTGGCATGCCCTGAACAGGAGCTTCACTCAAACTCTTTTTAAATTGCTCAATGACTTCGAGCTTTATTTCTGTCAGGACAATTGGGTCTTTTATATCTGCTTTTGTCAGACTCTGCAATGGTTTTGCAAATACTGAGAAAGCACTAATCCATTGGCAACAGTAACTAACCATGCCTAGGAGCATTCTTACCTGTTTTTGTGTCTTTGGGAATTCCATTGCTTCAATCATTTTAATTCTCTCAATAGTTACCTGTTTGGAATTTCTCTCTTGGAACCTGAAAGCAAAAATTATTTGACTCTCTGGGTGCATTCGGACCCAATACCACTCAGTATCATGTGGTATCTGATAAAGGATCTCTACTGGTTTGGGCACAATGTCTTTTAGGACACCCTGCCTAACCAATTTTTCAATAACAGGAATAACTCCTTCAATTGTTTCTGACTTCATCTTGCACTGTGGAACATTAGGAAATGAATTTCCTT
Organism: Lissotriton vulgaris; assembly: GCF_964263255.1. NCBI lineage: Eukaryota > Metazoa > Chordata > Amphibia > Caudata > Salamandridae > Lissotriton > Lissotriton vulgaris. Next base: position 290,616,877 of record NC_141689.1, read on the forward strand.
GCTTGTTTGCAATTTTAATTGGATCAGATCTGTTTTCCTTGTCTCCACTGAATCCTGTATCTGTATTGTATTTCTGCTCATTAACATAATTTGGAAATGGCGGCGGAGGTATCTCATTCCGCTGAATCACCACCTGTCGCTGAATTTGTAGCTGTTCATTCAGCAACTGTTGCTGCTTATTTATTTCACTCTGCATCTGTGAATTTTTACACTCTCCTAAAAAAGCTAAAGTCGCTTTTTCCTTCTCCTTTTTCTTTGTCCATTTTGTTTTCCATTTATTCAGACTACCCCTTTTTCTCAAAGCCCAAATTAAATCCTTTATATGGGCAGAGGCAAACCTACCTGTATTGTTCAAGCCTTCCATGTCCTCATTATCCTGTAATCTTTTTAATCTGTCTATACTGATTGTATTATCCAGTAATTTATACTCACCAGGCAGGTCAACGTCAAAGTTTTCACTATGTGAAACTAGAGTCATCACTCTCTCTTGCTGAGTTGGAATCATTATTAACTTATTTTCAGGTACATTATAATAAAGTTTTTCAGCAAACTTTTGAATTGGGACCGTTAAAGCTGTGGGACTAGTTTTATCTTTTCTAAGCACTGGGGGAACAGGTCCAATTACCACAGGAATTGTCTCTGCTTCCATGTCTGACTTTAACTGCTCCATTAAATCATTTGTAGAACTTACATGATCAGGAATATTAATTCCAGAAGTACTAGGCATCTCATCATACCCACCTGTTGTGACACCTTGAGAAAGGGTCTGGACTGGGACTCCATTAATCTGGACTGGGACTCTTGGCTTTACATTAATCTGCTCTGGACGTTTGCTTGAATTTCTATCCTGATCTGTATTTACAACATCATTTTTACAATGATCAATTAATTCTTTTCTGTCAGGTTTATTATTTACATTTGCTAATTTGGGAATCGAATTTTCATTAAAAATTATTTCTTTTGGGGGAGGTGGTATTCTTTCAGAATATATGTCGTTTAAAACTACATCTTTAGCATCTGTATTTTTATTATGACTAGTTACTTCATTACTCACCTGTTTATTCATTAATCTGCTCTCACATGTAGCAACAACCCTTTTAACCTGTTAGAATATATTTTCCATTTTCTGATAGCAGAAAAACATTTTCTTTGTCTTTGAATAATAATTATCCATGTTTTAAAATACTCACCTTTAATAATAGTTAATCTCAATTAGTAAATGCGTTCACTCAATTGGCCTAATAGCGTTCGCTGATCAATTAATTAATTAATTTGACAAGGTCAGGTGAAGTATAACTTTATAACCTGATCAATTTAATATAACTCCTAATTTACCTATATTACTCATTTTAATAAATCTGGAAAGAAAAACATAAATTTGCAAAAACAATAACAACGCAAAATATTTATTTATTTACAACAATAAAAACCAACATATAATCACATGTGTTTTAAATGTACTTATTTTTTACTTACACACCTTCTGCAACATATACCTGTAAAAAAATAATCCTAAATGTGCTTGCTTTTAATTTAAATAAAATGTTTAATGTTTAAACGCTTGACAGCCTTTATTTAAATTAATTAATGTAACACCACGCTTGTTCCTTTTCTACACAACGCAATGACTTATTTCAGATAAGCTTTGTTGCGCACATGAGCTTCACTGACAGGGCATCTGGTAACACTTGAACCAAACACTACCCTGTTCCTGAAATAATTGCCTCAGGACTGAAATTTTGCTAGGCACTAGGCTCTCAGAACACTAAATAACAGCAGGTATCGGTCATTAGGCATAAATCAGCAGATGAGAACAAATGCCTCAATGACTCTGCTTTTAAAAGCTCATTCTTAACATTCTTGGCAGATGTAAACAACACTTCAGCCAATCACAGCGTTGCAAATGCCTCGACCAATCAGAGCACGACGCTCCAGCCAATCAGAGCGCTGCTTCCACGACGCGCAACCAATCACAACACAGCTGTAGCTGTAATGCTACTGCTACTGCTGTACTCTCTCTCCCCTCGCACTCAGCGTCTCCCTCCCCTCGCGCTCAGCCCTTCATACATCTGCGCACCTGAAACAGCGGGGTAATATTAATTTAACATTTAATATGAGGAAGGTTATGGCTCATAACATCGTGCCATTAATTCTAAAACAAAATAACACAATAGCGCTTCAGCCAATCACAGCGCGACTTTGCTGTGACATCACAAATGCCTCAGCCAATCAGAACGCAGCTTTCCGCAATACTCCGTTAATTTCAACACTGCTGTAACGAATGCTGCTGCTAATGCATTCTTTCTCTTTCTCTCTATACAAAACGGCCCCTCCTTTGCCAAGAAAGCCCAACACACAACACACAACGCTCGCTCGCCAGCCTCCACCATACAGAAAGGAAATATACACGAAGGTCTGACCAATCAGGTCACAGCTCGTGACAGCACACGTCACAGCCAGCTCCTTTCTGACACTCAGGATGCACCTCGCCTCACAAAGCCTCCTCTGTTCTACACTACTTGTGACACACGCGCTCACTCCTCAAAGACTTGCGCGACCCTGTTGACCCTGAGACCGACGCTCGCTCCTCTAACGAGAGCGTGTCACTTTTAAATCACTCGCGCTTACGCAGCGCGATCACAGCAAAAACCTCGCCGGAGCCTAATAGATTAGCTTCAATCACGAAGCCCGAAGCCTCGCCCAATGGGAGCGCGGCTCTTGCTGTGACGCGACGCGCCGGCGTCCAAAGCACGGCTCCGCCACAACACAACAGAGCCTTCAATTTAATGGCAGCGCAACTTTGTGACACACCACGCAAAGGATATTCCTAACGCTCGCGGCTCCGACTATAATAAGTCAGCTTGGGGTCCAATGGAAGCGCGGCGATGAGTGCGTGTCACCAGCCAATGGGTGCGCGACTCTCGGAATGACGCGACGGCGTTCTTAGCCAATGGCAGCGCGGCGGCTGACGTAGGCAGCCGCTGCAGCTGTCAGCTCTCCTCTCACTCGGGACCTAGCAGCGCAGCCCCCCTCCTTCACAAAAATCGCTCGCCACACGCGATTTAGGGAAGACCAAAGCGGAGGCACATAATTCTTTTGGGACACTTATTAAATTCATATGTCACGGCAATTAAGATGTTATGGACAATCTATCACAGCGCAATTTAGCTGTGACACCTAAACCAATTAGAAAAACGGCCTTGTTGATACACCCAGACGCTGAGCCAATCAGAGCGCGGCAGGCTCTGACGTATGCAGCAGGCTGCAGCTGCAGGCTCTCTCCCCACACTCTTTCACTCCTAAAACAGCCCCTCCCTTACAATTTTCGATCGGGGCACTTTTAAATGGATTTAAACAGCGCACAATGTTTCTAAATGTATTTAAATGGCGCAAATCACTATATAACACCCTAAAACAGCGTTTTCTTTACTCTAAAGCTCAAAAAACGTTTCCAATCATTTTATAAAAACGCAATTAATAACAACATTTAAAACAAACCATTTGTCTGCTTCTCTAACAAAGAGATAGTTTTAAACATTCATTCAAGTATCCTTAGTGTGGAATAGACGACGCTATTCTCACAGAATAGTTTCAATTGCTAATAGAGTAATTCTTACCCTACCCTTCAGTTTTACAAAGCATTCACACACTTTCAAACAAAGAAAACCCTGTTCATACACACACGAATTCTTGGCAGGACTTGAACCAACCACAGAAAACGTCAGGCGTTGATAAGAATAGACAACGCTTATTTCCTTCCTCAGGACTCTAACCTTGGAAGAGAAATCAACGCTTATTTTTCCTCCTAGGACTCTAACCTTGGAAGAGAAAACAACCCTTACCCTTCACACAAGCTTGGATATATCTACTACTCTTTTCACAAAAAGTTTTAAAACAGGCTCACCAGGTCCCTCTGCTTAATGCTACAATTTCATAGGCAATCCTCACTATACATTCAACCATTCAATCTAAGGTCCCTAAACTTGTGTTGTACGCCCACAACACGTGATATATGCTATACCACAATTTTGAAACAGAACAAATGCACTGTGTAACTTTTCTAGCTACACTACTCTTGCCATGGCATACCAGGAATTTTTCACACTACTGGAAAAATTCCTTAAGACTACATATAACAATCTGACAAAATCAAAAACTTAACATTTGTTAAACATCAGTCCTATGACTATAACAACATATATGTAACATGCATGTCAAAAACAACATATAAACCGTCTGATGCTACCAAATTGATGGAGCCCAGAAACTAAAATTCTTTATACATGATGACTCAATCCACTATCACACTTACCAATCAATACCAGGCCCATAAACATAATGAGTGAGGTGAATGGATACTATATGTTGTATGACATTTAACAATAAACTATCTACAATAACCAAGACCAGCTTGTCATTTTAAAAAGTTTATTAAAACATATTTAGAAAAACTTAGGTTTGGAACTTTATTAAGCAAGCATTAGAAAAAGTCATAAGAAAGTTTTATTCAGCATTTTATAAAGAGAGTTTAATTCAAGATAATATTATTCATTAGCAGAAATAAGTGAAAAGAGCATTTCCAAAACCTAACTGTCTCCCTGTCTCTACCCTCATCACCTGGAAACAAAGTCTTTAAAAAGTCACCTTTCCTTACGTGTATTCATCGGACAGCAGAACACGTCCTTCTGGAATCAAGAGCGTAAGCCAAAAGTTTGCAGCTAACGCCTATTCTTATACCCTAAAATAAGCTGAGCTAACTATTTTTCACATTCCAACAGCTGAATTCTGGCTCTCCATTGGCTGAATCACCTCACGCCACAGTAAACTGTGACATCTTCCACCACGAGACCAGGCTTTACACAAAGTCATTGTTCATGCACAGAATCCTGGCGACAGTTCCTTAATCTGCTACATTTTGTAGCAAATATGTTCAAGCAATACAAAATCTTGTCACGTCTCTTCCTTTCAGCCTTGAGCCTGTCCGTTCTGAGCTTTCCATGGCACATCCAAACTCACTTCGCAGAGTTGTCTTTAGCAGTTCATTTTCTAATGATTTCAAAATAGAAGTTTATCATCCACTTCAAAATATGGGTTTCTCATGTGGCTTTCAACATCAGCAGGCCTTTTCTAGAAGGGCGTCAATTTTCTGCGCCACTTTTTGCTTGCGTCCCTGCGCCACTTTCAGCTTGCATCACTTTTTCAGAAAACTATTATTTAAACAAACACAAAAGAATAATTAATTCAGGTAAAACAAACCCTTCTGAACCACCCAGCCCTTGCTAATTATTAATTAACCCACTAATAAATGACAACTAGCAGAAGCAAACAAATAAAGCAACACATATAATAACTACCATTCTTCATGTAATCCAGCTTTATGTTTCTGAAAGAGTAAAAAGATGATTAAATAATACACAGACAGACAAACACAACATAGGACATACATGTAAGCACATATAAAAGCACATGCCATGAATGATCAGCTGCATATTAATAGTGACAAAGACAATAGGACAGACATAACAAACAGGACAATATTAATAATGTGTTACAAAAACAGACTTGAAAATGCAACAGAAGCACATATAATTAGTTTCCCGCGTGTTCATGTGTGGTGCAAACTTAATCTAGGTTGGATTAATAAAATAAATCATGCAACAGTGCATTAATTAATCAGTTAATGTTATGGGGAATTGTATCCACAAGCCAGAATAAAATATTTTCTGCAGCTCGCTCTATCATAGGCCTTCAGCCCCCCAGGTTCGCCTGCTCCTCCACGACTCTAGTCCTGATGCAACACTGTCTCCCAGGCTGTCTCCATAGAATCCGGCAGCCAAGAGACATGCACAGCTCTCAGCCCTCCTGTCGCTGCCAGTCAGACCCGCTACCAGCCGTGACACCACCAGGCCGCATCCGGGTCCCACCAAAGCAGCACAGCTCCGGTCGCTCCCCGCATAGCTCCTCACCTCCACCGTATCCCGTCCAGGGCCCCTCACAAGGTTCCCAGTCGATTCTTCACCGCGTGGGCCTGCCTTCAATGTCGGATCGCACGCAGCTCCGTGTCCCACCGGGGTGGCCTGTTCAGGCCCCGTATTGAAGTGGCCCAGGGCACAGCGCCCAAGGGCTCCTCCGGTCCGGCAGCCAAAAGGGGCAATCCGCGCCGCCAGAGATCACGGCTTCTCCCAGCAGATTGCGGCCGCGACCGCACACCGGGACACACACCTCGGTACACCACGAGGCGGCTCCACGCAACTCGGCCTCCGCCTTCACCACAGCGCCCGGTCTCCTCTCCTCGGGCAGCAGGCCTCGCCTCACTCCGCCTCTGACAGGCAATTCTCAGGGCTTTGAAGTCCCCTGGGGGGTGCACTGGGCAACAGCAACGCAGTCCCACTCCCCAGCAGGTGTAAGCGCTACTAGGAACGCTTTGTCAGGATCATTTCCCCAAGGATGGTCCAGAGCTCAATCAGGCTGCGACCACCATCTTGGCAGGCTAGCCACGCCCCCCCTAGTTCACTGTTAAGTTAACCGCAACCTAGGAGGGGGAACAGTGGGGCATATTACCAACGAGTAGCGATATTTATCGCTAACTAGGCTTAGCACCGATTTTTTTATCGCTAAGCATCACCAGAAATTATCGCTGAGATAATGTACTATTAGCAACGTTTATCTCCAAAGCGATAATTTTTTCGGTGATAGCGTGAATATCGCTGAGAATACAGCGATATTCACGCATTAGCGACAAAATGCTCTTAGCCATGTTATCCACCTCCCATTGGATAACATGGCTAAGAACTGGTCTGAGCAGGCGTTCGTTTTTGGTGATAGCGGGAATATTTCCATCGCTACGCCCGCCTTGCTAATAGGCGATAGCGATGTTAGCGACTGCTTTCAGTCGCTAAAAGGTTGGGTACACCCACTTTGCATGTCATTAGCGATAAATATCGCTGACATGCAAAGCGGGCCCCAAACCGCTCGCTATCGCCTAAAAGCTGTCGCTGACATCAGTTAGCGACAGCTTGCTAATATAGCAATAGAATTATCGCCACTTAGCGGCCGAAAACGGCCACTGAACGGGTGATAATTGCCTATCGCCCCCCTTGGTAATATGCCCCAGAGCCCTTCTCCCACCGCTGCAGATTTTTGGAATGCAATACCTACCGATAGCTACATATGGGGCTGAGGCATGAGGCATAAAGATTCATCTGTATGACAAGGAAACAAGAAATCACAAAGAAATGCACCTTGTGAGTCCTAGAGGACTCCTATTTTAGGCAACGAACAATCTGAGGAGAGCACATCTATTTACCCAAGTGCCTCTGTTTATTTCGCTCAGAATAGGTTTTCCCAGGTGGATTGATGTTTCTCATTTTAACACTCTCTACCTAAGTGCAAATATGCCAGAACTCCCAGGTGCATTTTATTTTCCTGTTTCGCACATCTGTCGTAGAACATAACCCTTAGCCTTTCAGTATTCTTGCATGAGAAAAGGAACCCTAAATTCGCTTAAGGGGGAGATTATGCAGGAATAGCCTGGTAGATCACATCTAAAGTATTCTGACTTGAAGTAAACAGAAGTGTGCGGGTACCCATGGGGAGAGCTCAGATGCTGAGTGGCTTGGGATTTTAGATAATTTTTTACTGTTTTTAATGTTTTATGTATGAAACTTTTCTTTGTCAGATATTCCTACACAGCTCTAGGCTTATTGTACAGGAATCCATGTCCCACAGGCCTGTTTTGTGCTGCAGAAGGCTGCTGCCCTATGTTCAGATGCCCAAGTCTCCACGTGACATTTCATCACGGGGAAGGGTCACAGCAGCAGCTGCTTAGTGCAGTCTGGCCCTGAGGCCTTATTGCTCATAATGTCGGTGTCACTGGCAAAATTGGAGAGGGCGCCTGGACTGTTCGGATGCACGGAATGACCCCTTTCAGCCATCCTTAGCAGCATCTCCCACTGATAGCAGGTCACACTGATAGCTGGGTGATTAGACTCTCGACAGCAAAATGGGCACATGAAAAAGAGAGGGCCACAGAGCACTGAAAAAAAAATCTGGAAATAAAAGCTTTCCATTCAGTTCTTTTTTTTTTTTTTTTTATTTCAGTAAAGCTGCTGCCTGTCTCCCTGGACCCCCTCTGCAATCCTCAGGGGTGAAGGAAGAATCTGAGAGAAATGTCAGGCATGGAAGAGCTCCTCTGTCTGTAGCCCTTGGGGGCACATCTGCATGCTTCGTGCATGATGAGCCTGATTATGTTACACTGAGATACAGCACAGCAGCGTGGGACTAAGGACACCAAAGCCCCCCTGACTGGTTGAGTGACAGGCCTGTCCTTCATGGGCCCCTGGTGCGAGATGACTTCCGTCCAGAGAGGGCGGTCCCAACATGCAGTCGATGCCTTGCGCCAATTCTGTCGAGAACTAGCTGAGGCGGCTGCGGCGAGATACCTGAGGAGCACCTGGCCGGGAGCAACATCACGCCGCCATCCAGCAGCTCGAGGCTTCCGGTTTGACTGGCGATGGCCACCTTTGCTGAGACTATGGAGCCCCAGGACCGCCTACAAGCAGAGGCGGAGGGGCCAGAAATGATCTGTGGTGCTTGACCCCAGCCATGGTGCTACTTGATTGGTCTCCAGGATCAGCGTGAAACACCAGCTGCTGGCGGATGATGCAGAGGGTCACGTGGGCCATGAGATACACAGTTTTGAGGAGGAGCAGTGGCAAGTTGACCATCAGCCATGTAACTGTCGACGGTCCAATAAAAACTATATACAAATGTCACACAAACAAGGATATATTCCACATAAAAATATACAATGGGGCAAGGAATTTCCTTGGTGGGGTCGACGGCGTTTCGATCTATATCAATTTAGATCATCATCAGGACATGGTGAGCTTTTTTAGGTTGGTGGAAAAAACTTCCATCCAATTTAGGCAAAGGGATAATTAATTTGATTGCCAAGTATGAAAATTGGTATCTAGTGTCTTCCAACAGTTGTGTTAATTTAATTTAATTTCCTAGGTTTTAGGTTTTAATGGCGGCCACAATCTATGCGTGGAGAGCAAAAGAAGGGGCGGTAAGATTATTATTTTAGGGAGCAATCAAGATAAATTAATGAAATGGTGCAATCGGATTACCCAGATTCAAATGGGGAGGTATCATTGATCAAGCAAGGCAGATGTTGAGGATCTTGATTCCTTTATTCCTTTATTTTAGTCCTCGTCCCGGCAGGAGTTGATCCGCGGGTACGATGGCTCTGCCTCGCTATTCCGCCGTCTAGCATGGTACTGTCCTGCTCATGCTTAAAAACTCAAACTGTGACGTTTGTCTTCTACAAGAAACCCAAATCTTGAAAAAGATTGGACCCACCTGGGCAACCTCTGGTTTACCCGCTAACTCCTAGCATCTGGGCCCAACAAGATAGAGGGATAGCAATTTTATTAGCCACCAAAGGTAAACTACTATCTACTGTCGATCCTGGACAGGTTGCTAGCAGTATGCATAGAGCAGCATGCACACACCGTCATGTTTTTTAATGACTATGTCCCGAACAACAATCAAGACAACTGTTTGCATGAGGTGATCTCCCAGACCATCCTAACCCATACACAGAGATACTTATTGGAAGGGATTTCATTATAGTGATAGATGCCTCTCTGGACTGATCAGCTCAGAGGGTGGGTCTAGTGGGATCCCTCTCAGGTGCGGGGTATGAGGGTGGGAAGGCTTGGCTTACCGACTTGGGGCTGGAGGATAGCAAGGACTACATGTTCCATTCAGCCTTGCGCAAAACATATGCTACACTAGACTATTACTTGGGCACACCCCTGCCACTGGTGCGGACTTCCCCGGTAGAGATAGGGACTATTGCTCTCTCAGGCCTTGCCTCTGTACTTTTAACATTACAGGACTCTGCCGAGTCCCCGCAACACAAACACTGATGACTAAAGGACAACCTTCAGTGACACACAGACATTATTAAATCCATACATGAGCGTTTCACTACATACCTGACAGAGAAAGATGGCTCTGGCCCACAGATAGCTATGCTCTGGGATCCACTCAACTCAGTTTTGAGACGGGAATTTATCGCTATTGCAGCCAAACTAAAGACTGTTCGGAGAGCTGAAGGATGGGAGCTAGAGCATAACCTCGAGAAACAACAGAAGAACTCCAGTTCCCGGAAAATTTGGCGCCAACTTACGAGGAGCTTGCCACCAAATCAAGGTGCTATATTGAGACGCCAGAGAATATGCACTGCTCTGCACCAAACATTGATACTACATCGGGGTCGACAAGCCGGGCAAGATGCTGGCCTCCAAACTCGGAACTAATCATCAGAGGAATAACGTGGCCCGATTGCTACACACACAGGAGGCCCAATGTACTCCCTTGAAGGGATTCCAGAACCATCCAGACACTTTTAGAGAGAACTATATTCCTCAAACCCACATCCTGCTAAGAACATTTAGACCTACCTTGGCATAGTCACACTGCTATAACTCTCTACACAACCATCAAAAATACTAGATAACATCACAGTTGTAGACGTTACATCTAGCATCTCCTGACTTAGGGTGGAAAAAAACCCTGGCCCAGATGGGCTCATAGCAGCATTCTATATGCTTGTCTGCCGACAGCTCGCCCCTCTACAGACCAAATTTTATAACTCATTTGCATTAACTGGGTCTCTGAATTCTACCATGCACATGGTAGCTATCGCGGTCTTTCATAAGCCATGAAAAGACCCTAACAACTACTCCACTTATTGTCCAATCTCCTTGTCACTATAGACATGAAGATCCTAACAGGCATTTTAGCAAGGAGGCTAGCTACCTACATGCAGTATCTGGTGGACCCAGATCAAGTGGGCTTTATCTCTAAAAAGGGTAGCCCTGATAATACAAAACGCATTCTCCATATCATCGATAAGACCACTCACACATGTATTTCGACAGTTCTACTATCTGCAAATGGAGAGAACGTTTTCAACAGGGTCCACAGGACTTTTCTTCAAGAAGAACTCTATGCTGGAATTTGCCCTATCTGCTCATGCGTGGTGCGTGGACCAAAGATCTAATTCTGAAGGAAGGGCTACCTGAGTAGTCCTTCTGTGTGAGTGCCAAGTTCATGAGTGGATCTAGCAAGATCACAGACTCACACATGAACCGGCAATCACTACGGACACGGCACAGTTTAAAACCACATCCAAGTTAGAAGCCAGCGCTTGGATTTTCATTTGGCTTACTGAGATTTAATTCTAGTGCCCTACTGGCCCCGTTCCCTGCATACCGTTTCCTGTACCTGCCTACATCTTTGTTGATATTACTTCCTTCCCTGCTGACCCCTCCACCCGTTTCAATTTTTTGCCACCTACCTGGAGAGTGGTGATGTTGCTACTTCCTATGTTGGTCCTGCCCCTGCCATTGGACGTTTTTGTCTGCTCTATGTACCTAGAGGTACTTACCTGCATCTGTGAGGTTAACAGACGCCATTCCCTCATGAAGTCACTCTCCTCCTTTGCTGAATCCACCCCATGTACCTGGTGACACTTTATTTATATGTATTTGCATATCTTCATATGGAATTAATCATTTTCCATTGTGCCTGGCTGGATCCTTTTCCTTACATTTCCTTTTATGGAGTCGTCTTGTCACTTTTTCTCTGGAGTTGGGGCAGCATCTGTGACAAAAGTAAAAACAAGCCATATTCAAATAGTTCAGGCACTGAGCCTGCGGCTCCACCAAACCTATGGAAAAATTACTTGTTAACCTATGAGAGACTTTTTGATATGGATTAAACAGGTGAATGTTTGATACGGATCGACAATATACCTGGGTTACTTGAAGGAATCTATCCCTTTACCTGTGTCTCCTTGTACGGAAACAATACTTCCAGCCAAAGTACTCTCATTATAATAGGTAAGGGATTGCTAAGGGGGAAGGTGGGGCGGAGAGAAACCACAATTCACACATATCCCTTGATGTCTATATCCGAATTATGATACTGATTGTCTTCCCTGTGATTTTTTAGGAGTCACAGGTTGGGAGAACTAGGTCTTCTGACTGAGGTACAGGTCCACTGAGAAGCCGTTTCTGGAGCTTTTGTCTTCTCTTCCCCCCTACACCTATGCCCTACCCTCTGCTACCCTCGGGTCTTATCCACAAACACCTATGCCTGTTCTGGGTGTTGGAGGTTGGCACGAAGAGGTGTAGGGTGGACTATCCACGCTTCTGCAGATTACCAGTCCTGGGTGATGGAGTCTTGACACTCTGAAGGACTGGAATGGGGCCAAGAATCTGGAAATAGGTGTTGAGCGGATACGCACATTCAGAAGCTAAGGTAAGAGTTAACATTGTAATGTCAGGTCAATCAATCAATCAGGGACTTGTAAAGTGCAGCTACTCACCCATGAGAGTTTCAAAGCACTGGGGGGGAGCTGCAGTTCCATCTGGGTGTGGAGGTTCAGTTGAAGAGCCAGGTCTCGAGGTCTTCCCTGAACTGGGTCTTGCTGGCGAGGTAGGAGGAGGATCTTGATCCGGTTCAGGTCTTGTGGATCCATGGGCGGAGAACAGGGTGAGTTGGGTGGAGCAGAGTTGTCAGGTGGGTATGTGGAAAGCGAGGAGGTGGTTCAGATATTCTGGTCCTATCTAAATACGGCTTGCGGACACATCAGGGATGTTCCATATCGCTGCTCCTTTCTGGCCTTTACATGGAGCCCCTCGTTGAGACCATCCGGCACAACAACGAGTATGTTGGGGTGACCTTTAGCAAAACAGAACACCAAATAGCCCTCTATGTGGACGACATTCTCCTGACACTCACTAATCCAACGTCTACACTCCGTACCCCTTTGAGAGAGCTGGAGGCTTTTGACCTATGGTCCAGGGTTAAAGTGAACAAATCCCAGATACTAGGGATTGGGGTGCTACAGGAGCTACGGGATACCTTGCAGGATGTCTGCCCTTTCTCCTGGCCACAACGGTATGTCACCTACCAAGATATAAAACTCTGCCCCACAATAGAGAGTATGGCCAAACATAAGTATTCGGTTCAACTCCAAACAGAAATCAGAGGCTTGCAGACCTGGAAGTCTAGGGGGCTCTCTTACTTGGGACACATAGGAGCTATTAAGAGGACCCTTCTACTGAAAGTACTATACATGATGCAGACCCTTCCACTACAGATGCCCAAGGGCATGCTACTTGCACTACAGAGGCTAATGGATACCTTTATCTGGAAAGGGAGGAAGGCACAGACTCCCAGGCAGCACCAGGAGATACCTTGGCTTAAGTATTACTACATAGTCATCCAACTCGGATATATTGTAGAATGGCGTTGCATGGCCTCTGAGAAACACTGGTGCTTTGTGGACCAGTCTATAGTCACCATGTATGTTTGGAAGGTCCCATGTCTATCCACAAAACTCAAGCCCTGAGGAGCCTATAGTATGGCGTCTTGGGACACTGTTGCGCTCTCCTTAAGCTTGACTTCTATGCCTTCCCTGATGTCCCCGATCACTGGCAACCCTGAGTTCACACCGGCCAAAGATAATACACTGAGGGCCAGATGTACGACCCTTTTTTGCAACCGCAAACAGGAGATCCTCCTGTTTGCGGTCGCAAAAAAGGGTAATAGCATATACAAATGCTATTTTGCAAGTCACTGACTCGCGAAATAGCATTTGTGACGCTTGCTATTAGGAAGGGGCATCCGTTCCTAATAGTGAGTCAACATGCTATGTACTAATGATTTGCGGCCGTGTTTGCAGTCGCAAAACACTCACAATATGGCACCTACTTCAAGTAGGTGGTAAACCACTCGCAAAGGGGAAGGGGTCCTCTTCCCCATTGTGAGTATGTGGGAAAATATTTTTTAAGAGCAGGCAGTGGTCCCACAGACTACTGCCTGCCCTTAAAAAAACGAAATTGAAAAGTTTCATTTTTCTTTTTTAAATGCATCCTGTTTTCCTTTAAGGAAAACGGGCTGCATTTAAAAAAAAAGCTGCTTTATTAAATAGCAGTCCCAGACATGGTGGTCTTCTGAGCCCAGCAGGCCACCATCCCTGGGAGGGCTAGCATTCACAATGGGCTCGCAAATTGCGAGAGGCTCATTAATATTAATGAACCTCACAATTTGCTACCCCATTGGGAATCGCAAAACAGTGTAAACACGCTGTTGTACATTTCATTTAGCGCCTCGCAATTTGTGACTCGCAATGTGTCGCAAATTGTGAGGCGCTATATGAAAGGGCTGTACATCTGGCCCTGAATTCCCGAAACGGCAGTTAGCATATTGTAAACGTATTGGGGATTTTTTTGCTTGCAACGGGGTTCAGACATTTGAGCAACTTTGAGAGAGATGTGGCCTACAGGAGATAGAACAAATACCCTACCAGCAGATCCATCACTGGGTAACCCAGCCCAGGGTATAGAAATTTGCGTCACAACCCTGCCCATCTCAGGGAAATGGTTTCTTACTAAATCCGACAACACATGCTTGGTCTCTGACCTACACAAACTCCTTCAGAACGTGGTCCCAATCCCACGTACAGCAGCACAAAAAATATGGGAGGCTGAAATTGAATGCTCCCTCACAGACAACGAATGGGGTGAGATCTTCCACCACACACGCATGACATAGTCTAGCACTGCAGGTAGGAAGACTATGGTAAAGATTGCTCAATGTTGGTATTACACCCCAGCCCAAGTACACTCCTGGCACCCAGGTAGATCCCTAAAATGCTGGAGGGGATGTGGTGCACCGGTTACCTCTGATGATGACCTCAGCACAAATAAATTAGGTAACATCGGCCTGCTTTTTCACCATTAAGGTGCTCAGGAAAATCCTACCGCATATTCCGCTCAACCTAAGGAAGACGGTGATGGGAGTCCTTATAATGTCACGGGTGGATTATTGCAATTCACTATATTTAGGCACTGGTGAGAAACAGTTGGCAAAACTACAGGCAATTCAAAATGCAGCAGCGAGAGTCCTAATGATCCTGACAAAACGTCACCCCACATCCAAAGCCTTACGTGAATTGCACTGGCTCCCAGTTAAGCGCAGAATTCAATTCAAGGCCCTCTGTCTGGTCCACAAATCCCAATACGGGAAAGGGCCAGAAGATCTCACCAAACTCTTTCCTCGCTATACCCCGCAGCGCACACTAAGATCAGCTATCCAAGATCTGGTTCGCCTACCTAGAATACAGAGAGCCCGATGGGGTGGGAAATCCTTTTCCCATCAGGCCGCTAAACTGTGGAACTCCTTGCCCCTCGAGCTGCGGTCTGACAAGACCAGAGTGGGCTTCAGGAAGGCATTAAAAACATGGCTCTTTTCCATGCCCTAACCAACCTCTGTAGTTTCTTTCGCGCTACAGCGCCAAGACACCTCGGCATTAGAGCGCTTTAAAAATAATTCAGTCAGTCATCATGGCATTGCCAAAAACGTAAACCCTATTGGTCGGCAGTTCTAAATACCATTTGCAAAATATTTCACACTGACAGTCCTCCATTTCCAGCATACACTATCCTGGGCTTACCTAATACCCTCACCTTCCTCCTACACTCACACAGAGGGAGGGCTATTAGCTTGGAAGTCTCCACAACCCAACCAACCATCTCTGCCCATTGGGACAAAGGAGCTGCCTCAGAGTATAGAGCATGACTCCACTGCCTTTGGCACCTGCGATCCGTGCAGTTAAGAGCGGTGTGGCCTAGTGGGGGGGATTCTGACAGACGACAACGAGGGTAAATAATTATTTATTTAGTTTTCCCTTGTGGTCGTCTGTCAAATTTCCCCCCAACTCAGCCCCACCGCTCTTACCTGCAAGGGCCGCGGCTGCTGTTAGGGATGAAACAGATTTCTGCCACACTGGAGGCGAGAGGGTCAGGATTTGGAAAAACTAAGGGGCAGATTTACAATTACTGGCGCATCCCTGCATATCAGCAGGGATGCCCCAGTAATTGTGCGCCGCAGCTCTGCCACCCATGATGCGCCACATTTACAATGCGGCGCACCATGGGGCAAAAACGGCAAAGATGCGTCACGCATCTGTGCCGTAAAGGCGGCGAATTGCTGAAGTTGCGTCACAAGCGCGACGCAGCTCCAGCAATGCTCTGGAGGGGGCCTATTCTTCCAATGCTGCGTCAAGCCTTACGCCTGCTTCAAGCAGGCGCAGGGTTTGACGCAGCATTGGCATAAAAGTGACTGAGTGAAATCTTGTAGATTTCACTCAGCCACTTTTAGGAGGCGTTCCTGCACCGGAACGCCCTCCCCTGCGCAGGAACGCCTATATGTGACGCAGGGCTTTACAACGTGACGCATCTCCCAGATGCGTCACGTTGTAAGTACCCCGTACCTTGGTGCAGGATTTGCGCCACCGATGCATCACAAAAGTGACGCAACGGCGGCGTAAATGAAACGCAAGGGGCTTGTAAATCTGCCCCCTAGAGTCCATGTATCACTTTCCTCACGCAGGAATACAGTGAACTTACCTGCTCCATGTATTTAACGGTACTGCACCTCACGTCCTCTGCCACCCTATCCTACTTTCACAAAGCCCAAAAGTTTTGCTTTTGGGGACTAGGAGTGATATATCTGGTGGGTGCTGTGGATAAGAAACCTGAAAGACTTTTATGAGTGACCTGATAGTGGTTGGGTCGGTGGGGAGGTGTATGGAGGGAGGGGGGTAAGAGCTGTCCTTGTATTGTTCCAGTTATATATCCTATCGTAATGGGTCCACCTGCCTTTGGCTATGGGTCGCACATGCTCTAAAACAATAAACAGATTTAATCCATAGGGAACACACAACTGAGTAAAGTGCATGAAAGGTTGTGTGGACTGACTGTAACAAGGACAAAAGATGGTACCATTAGTTATTCACCCTTTTGGAAAAGAGATCAAGTGATTAAGAATAACGCTGGGCGAAGCACTACGCTACGCTCGCGTAGTTTGCGAAGTTTGCGCAACTTTGCACTACGCGAGCTGCACGTAGAACAGTGCAAACACGCATAGTGCAGCGTAGCGTAGTGCAGCGGTAATTTTTTGCTTGTTTGCGGTCCTCAACGGCATGTTCACGAATGCGAGCAAGCAAAATGACATCCCGGCCCGATTCTCAACGCGGGGAGGTCAAGTTTCTCATTGCGAGTGGTTGCGCATGCTCGCGACCGCTCGCAATGAGAAACTACCAGTTCGCGTTGAGAAAGCTGCCGCTCGAGTAAAAATCTACTCTAGCAGCAGAAAACTACAGCTCGCACTGTGCAACATGCCGTTTTCAATGATTGCACAGTGCGGGATGCTTGTCCGCACTGTGCAATCATTGAAAACGCATCTTGCACAGTGCGAACATGCTACTACGCAGCTCGCGTAGTGCTACGTGAAGTTTGCGTAGTGCGAAGTGCACTTCACGTAGCGCTACTTCACGAACTATGCCCTCCCTTAATTAAGAACACCCAAATGGAAACGGATTGACAGGTATCACTTCCAAGAACTCAACTGATAAATACAGTTCTACATACAGTTCCATTTTCAGGGTGGTGCTCAATATGATCATTGGCTTATCAAGTTTGACCAGTTCCCTACTCGGGCGCAATTTATTCCTAACCCATGGTGTGTCTTTTTAAAACAAGCATTTGCAATGCAATAGGTCTCGCATTAGGAAAGTTTGAGCTATTGGTATTGTAAATGCCAAATATTTTTATGTTTTGGTTTTGAAAATAGCGAAATTAATAGCTTTGTCATTTACAATGCCAATAGTTTTAACTTTTGCAAATGTGACACCTCTATCATTTGTAATGCAATATGTGTTGTATTTACGTGATTTAGATGTATTGATATTACAAATAACAATGGCTTTTATTTTTTTTAGTAATTAATACCTAAACGTTATTGTAATTTATAATGGCAATAGCTCTAACTTTTGTAAGTAACTTTTGTGAAGATTATGTTCAGTATATTTTATTGTGAAGAAAATCCAAGGACAGAAGTGAAATATTAACATATTTTTGTGACATTTGTAATAAAGCTTGAAACATTGAGAGAACATATTTGAACCAGTTGTTGAATGGTGGCACTGAGTGATGTTGTGGTGGCGACAAGTGAGGCCGATAGAGTGAGGCCGATCGATAGATAGATGGTTGTGTGTGTGTGGGGTTGTGTGTGTGTGGGGTTGTGTGTGTGGGGAGGGATTGTGTGTGTGAGGGGGGTTGTGTGTGTGTGGGGGGGTTGTGTGTGTGGGGGGGTTGTGTGTGGGGGGTATGTGTGTGTAGGGGGTGTTGTGTGTGTGGGGTTGTGTGTGGGGGTTGTGTGTGTTGGGTTGTGTGTGTGGGGTTGTGTGTGTGGGGTTGTGTGTGTGGGGTTGTGTGTTTGGGGGATTGTGTGTGTGTGGGGTTGTGTGTGGGGGGTAGTGTCTGGGGGGTTAGTGTGTGGGGGGAGTGTGTGTAGGGGAGTGTGTGTGGGGGGGGTTGTGTGTGTGGAGGGTTGTGTGTGTGGGGTTGTGTGTGTGGGGTTGTGTGGGTGGTATGGGTGTGTGTGTGGTTGTGTGGGGGGGTTGTGTGTGTTGGGGTGTGTGTGTGTGGGGTTGTGTGTGTGGGGGGTTGCGTGTGTGGGGGGTTGCATGTGTGGGGGCGTTGCATGTGTGGGGGCTTGCGTGTGTGGGGGGTTGCGAGTGTGGGGTTGTGTGTGTGGGGTTGTGTGTGTGGTGTTGTGTGTGTGGGGTTGTGTGGGTGGTATGGTTGTGTGTGTTGGGTTGTGTGTGTTGGGTTGTGTGGGTGGGGTTGTTTGGGTGGTATGGGTGTGTGTGTGGGATTGTGTGTGGGGGGGTTGTGTGTGTTGAGTTGTGTGTGGGGTTGTGTGTGGGGGTTGTGTGTGTGGGGTGGTTGTGTGTGTGGCATTGTGTATGTGGGGTTGTGTGTGTGGGGTTGTGTGGGGTGGAGTTGTGTGGGTGGTATGGGTGTGTGTGGGGGGTTGTGTGTGGGGGGTTGTGTGTGTGTGTGGGGGGTTAGGTGTGTGTGAGGTTGTGCATGGGGGTTGTGTGTGTGTGGGGTTGTGTGTGTGTGGGGTTGTGTGTGGGGGGTATGGGTGTGTGTGGGGGGTTGTGTGTGGGGGGTATGGGTGTGTGTGGGAGGTTGTGTGTATGCGGTAGTGTGTGGGGGGGTTGTGTGTACGATTGTGTGTGTGGGGTTGTGTGTATGGAGTTGTGTGTGGGGTTGTGTGTGGGGTTGTGCGTGTGGGGTTGTGTGTGGGGGGTTGTGTGTGGGGGGTTGTGTGTGGAGGGTTGTGTGTGGGGGGTATGGGTGTGTGTGGGGGTTGTGTGTGGGGGTATGGGTGTGTCTGGGGGGTTGTGTGTGTGGGGGGTTGTGTGTGGGAGGTTGTGTTTGGAGGGTTGTGTGTGTGTGTGTGTGGGGAGGGGTGTGGGGCTGTGTGTGTGTGTGTGTACGATGTTCTGCCAGAAACCAAGTCATGAAATAAACTGATGCAATCTAATCTGTGAAGTGTAGTCAGTAAAGGAGTCACAGGAATAGATTTCTATTCTAAGGGGGAAACTTACTATTAAAATATATAACACCGCAGTTCAATCCCACACAGAAATAGAAAACTTTAATGTAGCTTTTTGGCATTTGTTTTGTACTGTGCTATTTTTCGCCCATCGATTAATTCCTCCATTCAGCGAAAAGGTTTACGAATGAGGTCACATCCCAGCATCGGGAGGCAAAACTGGATGCAGGGAGACTTCCCAGACTGTATCCAGATTTGCTCACAGAAACAAAAGAGCCCCCGCCCCGCTGTCAAAAGCTGGTCGCGCCCTGACTCCTTATGGAAGGAAATGCGCTGGGCTTGCGGCCAAACTCGCACGCCATAGATACCGACATCTGTCAGCTTACTGATAAAAGAAAAGAGATATTGGAAGGAATGAGTGTGCACAGCACGCGCTCTTTGTTACTCGTGTAGACACAGAGCATAGGCAAAGATCCAGAAGGTCGCATATATTCATGGATCTTGCAACATATATGATGGCACTGTAACAAACACAAGTAACCAACGGGCAACCAACCACTTAGCCCAAGGTACGCCGCGCTCTCGCCTGCAAATTGATAATAACGCTATAGAGGCTAATTTCTGTGTTAACCGTGTCAATTCCTCCACCTCAGGAATTGATTTCACCAACCTGCTTCACTCGTAAAACCCCTGCGACGCTATCAGCTTCGCGACCCGATACCTCCACCAAGAGGTATGCTTTGCGCCACGCTCAGGCTGAAAAATGTCTTTTTCCCCCCTGTCCCGTCCACATAGAACATGCCAATTTGTTACCTTGTTAGTTGTATGTGCACGTTGCTCAACTCAAACACTACGCCACAGAGTCTTGAGCAAACTGTGTAGTCACTTTTCTGCACAAAGCCCAGACCAGCCACTGTAAGCATGAGCCGCTCACTGCGATTCCGAGGAGACTGTTTGTATTAAATGTTGAACTTGACTCAATGTATTATCACTTTCACCAGCACTTCACACACACTGCGATTCCGACTATTGCAAGTGTTAAGAAGGGTATGTACTGACCGCTCTCCAGGATCTTTTAAATTGACAATCTCCTATTTCTTCTGTTCTTCATTGTTTCCTCAACAGGCGTTCTTAACTCAGGCAAAACTTTTTACTTAAGTCCTGAAGATGATCCCCTTTATTAATTGAGCGAGGGATCGAAACGTCGACACCCATGAGTGGCCATACATGAGAATAATTTGTATTTGAAGTTGTATGTACCACTCCAGGCGATACTGTCGAAATTCTTGATTCATAACAGTACCCTGCCTGCTCTTTTCCTTTGCCTGAAACACCCCTTTCACTCTTTTCTATTTCTCTTTTCCTCCCGGTACGGCACAGGATTGTGTCTTACTACGAAGTACTACTGTTGTAGAAATGTATTGTAATTCATTATCTCTTATCTGTTGATAAATAAATTCCTTGCCCGGCTGGACAAGGAAGTTAAGTATATAGCAGCCTATTGTGTTCTATATAATAACTGTTCTATTTTTATAAAAAGCCAAGAACCCTTGTTCCCTAAAACTTAACTGACACCCATGGTTCATAGCTACCCGCTGGGTCCCCCATTGTTTCCTTAAAATCACTTAAGCGCAATCGCTAGATTGCAGGGTTTTTTGTAAACTAATATACCTCGTTCCATGAGGGTGGCCGCCCTAGTGCCACGGTACCTGTACGTTTACTTTAACTTTGACTCTTCGTCTCTAACTTCAATACCCAGGAGATGTCAGACCATGCCCCACTCTACACCGTAGACTATATTAAACATCTATGTTCCTTGCCCTCATTACTATCAGAAACTCCAGATGTTCCTTCAGGCAGTAGCTCTACCTTACCTGAACAACTTGAAAAACTTAAAAAGAAACAGGTTCGCCTTCAACTCATGGTGCTAATGTTAACGGACTACCTCAAAGCCGAGGTTATACCGCTTGGCCTACAGGTCCGCAATATTCCAGGCATTTTTACGGACAATCCCAAATACGTCTCAAACTTTAGTTATATTGGCACCACGTGCTCCAGGCACTGGTTAGCATTAGGCATTGACATAGCCATTGAGACCCTTAAAGCACTAGAGACAGAAATTAGTGACCTCTTAAAACAGATCAATGACTCAGACCCCACTCAAGATTGCAAAAAACTACTTGAACAAGTAGAAAAAACAGTGGCGGATTTCCATCGCATCGAGCAAAATAAAAAATCAAATAAAATCAAAAAAGACATAAAAAGCTACAATATAGAGAATACCTATCCTTATCTAAATAAAGATTTTTACACCAACAGACCACACTTTAACCCCCAGAATAGACCTTGGGGCCGTTACAACAAACGGCAGAATATAGTCGGTTTCTCAGATACTTCTGAGGACTCTTCAGACAATTCAGATCCCGGTGAAGGAGGCAGTAACTCAAGAAGGGGAGGAGGTGGTGCCCAAGGGAATTTTTTATCCAGAGGTCAAACGGGCACACCCCAAAGGGGGAGAGTAAAAAAACCCCAGAGATGGTTCAACGCCCTTGGCGAGCGGAAGACCCGGAACAACTTTTATCAATGGTAGAATCCCCTGACCCTATGTCCTCTGAGTTGATACCAATTTTCAACTTATCTAGTCACACATTGCAGCACTCCGAAACAGAATTGTTGAAAAAAGGCCTGTCCTTTGTACCCACCATTCGTCCCAACTTTATCGAACTGCAAACTGAATTACTCAGATTTTTCAGACTGATCCGTCTGAAAGCATTTTTTCAGCTGCACCCCTCCTCCGCCCCCAACCTCAATACACCCTTCAGCCCTCCATCTACCTTTTTACCAACTGCCAGCATGATCCCATCTGAGATCATCACGTTTGAGAAATTAGTCCTCAAAGACCTGGATGCATTAGAAAAGAAAAAGCTATATGTCCCCTACAACATCCCGAAGTGTGAAAAAGATGCCATCAACACACTCAAAACTAATACCTCAGTCATAATAAAAAGTGCTGACAAGGGTGGCGGGATTGTCCTCCAGAACATTGATTCCTACAAAAAGGAAATTAACCGTCAACTGGGTAATAAAGAACATTACCAAAGACTTGCTCGAAATCCAACCAGTGAGATTCAAGACATCATACTTAAACTCACTACCAATGCTCGAGACGAAGGTTACCTAAGTAAGAAGGAATATACCTTCCTCAATGTCAAAAGCCCACGCCTCCCTGTAATCTACACCCTCCCAAAAGTTCATAAAAGCATTGACAACCCCCCGGGCAGACCCATAGTCTCTGCCTGCGGCTCAATCTTGGAACCTCTGGGTTCTTACGTTGATTTTTTCATTAAGGATTTTGTGCCCTCCACGTCCTGCTATGTACGCGATAGCATGAAAATGATAAATCTGGTAGAGCACTCCCCTTATGATCCTGAGGTCCACACACTTTGCACCATGGATGTAGAGTCACTCTATACTAATATCCCTCAAGGAGTGGCTCTACTGGTCATCCAAAAAACCTTGGATTCTCGACCTAGACCCCACCGAGTACCAACACTTTTTATCTTACAATTACTCGAACTTTGCCTGTCCAAGAATTTCTTTGTCTTTGACAACATATTTTACCAGCAAATAAAGGGTACTTCAATGGGGGCAATTTTTGCCCCCCACCTGGCAATCCTTTTTATGGACGCCCTCGAGACTGGCACAATGTTATCGGATGGGAACCCTTTCCGATCTTGTATTGTCATTTGGCGGCGTTACATAGACGATATTTTTATGATTTGGAATTCTGATAACACCACCCTAGAATCTTTCCTCCACTGGCTAAACAACAATTGTGCTGACCTGAAATTCACCCTGGCCCACCATAAAACGGAGATACCCTTCCTCGATTTGACCATCTACCATGAGGGAGGGGAACTATTGACACGTCTATACAGAAAGCCCACTGAACGCAACACCCTTTTGAGATATGACAGCAACCATCCGAGGGCCCTCAAAGATTCACTACCATATTCTCAATTCTTGCGGATCAGGCGGAACTGCTCCTCTAAACCAGATTACTTTAGGGAGGCCAACATTCTATCGAATAAACTTAAAGCCCGTGGCTACCCCAGGAGGTTAGTGAAGAACGCTTCCAAGAGAGCCTGGTACTGCCCTCGCGAAGCCCTATTAGAACCGAAGACTCGCGATAGAGCAGATAGAATTGCATGTGTCACCACCTTTTCCCCGATCTCGAACAAAATTCGCAAAACCATTTTGCAACATTGGCCAACAATAAACGCAGGCCAAATAAACCTAGAAAAACCACTCTTTGCGTTCAAAAAGAGCAAAAACCTAAGGGACCATCTGGTCCGTGCAGCTCTGCCAACATCAACTCCAAATGTAACCATTGAATCTAACTGGAGACTGCCACCTATCCTAGGGCATGCTAAGTGTGGACAATGTACAGTAATGGATTTGACAATTGCGGGACGCACTTTTAGTCACAACAATGTAACTATTGATATGAGGAGTTTTACAAATTGCAATAGTACTAATGTGATTTACGCAATTGTATGTCCATGTCCCAAAATGTATGTGGGTCAAACTACCCAAAAGGCCAAGACACGCATAGGCCAGCATAGAAGTCGCATTAGGTGTGGAACCCCCAATGCCCCTCTAGTTGAACACTTTGCAGATTTGAAACACACGGCAGATGATCTGAGATGGACAATTCTGAAATCAGTGAAACTACCACCGACAGGAGGCAACCTACAACAACTGTTGAACCGTGAAGAACTCAAGTCCATAATTCAATTCAACACCATTCACACGGGACTCAACAGGAGTGAGGATTGGACAACACTCCTCTAAAAGAACAATTTCCTAAAAAATGATATTGCCGTATACATGTCTTGCACAAAGAGCTGAACAAAGACCAAATGTACAGTTTTGCTGGGCTCAGTAACCTGTTTATTTTGCTTGCCATGATGACTGAACTTAGAATGTTTTTATAATCTCATGTCACTTTTAATCCCGCATGCTATTTCCCCTTCATGATTGCGATCCCGGCTAATTCACCCAAACCCTGAAACCTGCATAACCCAGGCATCTTACTAGCCGACCCGCTCTGAGCGTGCCTCCCATTTTAGCAAGGGCCCCCAGGTGCCTTCATCACCCTGGACAAATACTGTATCCCCTATTTGCTTTGGACCAGCATGTTGGTCCTATAGCTCCTCTGAAACTGCCACATCACTCGATGGTGGTGTCCCTCCAAAGCGCCATATGAGAAGTGGCTTTAACCCCTCACAAATGAGGGTTTTCATTCCGCTAAAGATCACCTCCACAATAGTCTGAACACCGCACTTGAGGTGTCATTAAATACGGATAATGTACTAACCCCATCACGCATATTCTTTAAACCTTAATGGCATCCTGGATACTGTTACCCCACTCCAAGATGGCGCCCAAACCCAGAATCACGTGACCGCTTGGTTGCTTTAACAAATTAATCCGCCCCCCTCCCGACAGTGCACCGGCAGTAGGATCTGGGACGCCGGCATTCACCACGAGTTTAATCTCTAACTCGGTAAGCATTTACCCCCCTAGTCCTTAGCTTCGCTTTTAACAAGATGAGCGGTTACTCAACTGCGCAACTTTATCATTACAGCGGATCATCCACGGTACTGACCGCACTGCGGCGACGGCCATCGAGCCTTCCCCGCCCAGACTCTCTCCCTATTCGGAGCAATAACTTTGTCAAGGGTATGTTTTACACTTCAAACTCCCCCCGCACTAAAGCGCGCTCTATCCCCAGCTAACGCGCCTCATTTTAATCTGCAGGTCGGCTCCACGCCGCCCACGGGTCCTGCACACGGCACAAAACAAAGCCGTGCAAATCTTGTTTCGAAGTAACCAACGGGCAACCAACCACTTAGCCCAAGGTACGCCGCGCTCTCACCTGCGAATTGATAATAACGCTATAGAGGCTAATTTATGTGTTAACCGTGTCAATTCCTCCACCTCAGGAATTGATTTCACCAACCTGCTTCACTCGTAAAACCCCTGCGACGCCATCAGCTTCGCGACCCGATACCTCCACCAAGAGGTATGCTTTGCGCCACGCTCAGGCTGAAAAATGTCTTTTTCCCCCCTGTCCCGTCCACATAGAACATGCCAATTTGTTACCTTGTTAGTTGTATGTGCACGTTGCTCAGCTCAAACACTAGGCCACAGAGTCTTGAGCAAACTGTGTAGTCACTTTTCTGCACAAACCCCAGACCAGCCACTGTAAGCATGAGCCGCTCACTGCGATTCCGAGGAGACTGTTTGTATTAAATGTTGAACTTGACTCAATGTATTATCACTTTCACCAGCACTTCACACACACACTGCGATTCCGACTATTGCAAGTGTTAAGAAGGGTATGTACTGACCGCTCTCCGGGATCTTTTAAATTGACAATCTCCCATTTCTTCTGTTCTTCATTGTTTCCCCAACAGGCGTTCTTAACTCAGGCAAAACCTTTTACTTAAGTCTTGAAGATGATCCCCTTTATTAATTGAATGAGGGATCGAAACGTCGACACCCATGAGTGGCCATACATGAGAATAATTTATATTTGAAGTTGTATGTACCACTCCAGGCGATACTGTCGAAATTCTTGATTCATAACAGTACCCTGCCTGCTCTTTTCCTTTGCCTGAAACACCCCTTTCACTCTTTTCTATTTCTCTTTTCCTCCCGGTACGGCACAGGATTGTGTCTTACTACGAAGTACTACTGTTGTAGAAATGTATTGTAATTCATTATCTCTTATCTGTTGATAAATAAATTCCTTGCCTGGCTGGACAAGGAAGTTAAGTATATAGCAGCCTATTGTGTTCTATATAATAACTGTACTATTTTCATAAAAAGCTAAGAACCCTTGTTCCATAAAACTTAACTGTAACAAACACGGGCACATTCCAAGTGACCAGTACCCTTTCCTCATGGGTCCTGATGAGTAGGCAGGAGGGGTCTCCTATGAAACATGTCATGTCGACAAAGTAGACCACACTTGTAATTCTAACTAACCCTTACTAACCCCCTTTTTAATGTTCCCAGCTTGCGAAGCCATTAAAGGTAATTTTTTCGACTAGCCAGGGAATTTGTTACCCTTTTTTTACACTACCATTCACGTAAATAGGTCCCTACTCTCCCTAACACATATCACTATCCTCATCATATCACATAGCCTATTGTCAAAAATATAAGTGCTCGCGCGTCACTCATAGGTCGAAGCACACCCTGCCCCGTAGAGGGACGGGAAGACCCCAATGATGGGAGAATGACACTATGGGATTCATAGTGTGTGAGGGGTATTTTAAAAACACACAGTGCCCTCATTCTGCCACTCGCAGAGAGGCCTGATTTTCAAATTGCAGTGTATCCACGAGTTTAGAGAATATACAATACCATATAAAATTAGTCACCACTCACATTGATAGAATCCCAAACATTGTATTTAGACATAGTGAATGAAGACAGGCTATCTAGTGTGATCAAAGACAGTGTGCTAGAAGGCAACCCCTTAAGAGCATAGTAGGACCCTGGGGGTCCATAGGGGTGCATTGTAGAGAAGATTGAATGTTGGGTGACTGTGGAGGTTGTAGTACTTTATCTTCCTTCCTGCGCCAACTACCACTCCTTCCTAATCTTGCTACCCTCCTTGTGAGAAGAACATGCCAAGGGTCACGGACCTTGCCATTGTCAGTAAGGAGTCAGTCAGAAGACATTCAAAGATGACATTCTCAGGTTCAGGACTAAAACAGCAATTGTTGACCTCCACTACCACGAGGTAGGTTTTTCACTCTTGTCTCCAAACTTGTGAAGCCACCCTCCAGGCTCTGCTCACTCACCAACAGTTCTGTGGGATACCAAACATGAAAAGTATGTTCTTCATCACAGCAATGGATCTATTTCTTTCTCACGTCCAATATCTACAGCAATGGCAGAAGATGGCCAGACTAGTCATCATCATCAAGAAACGTTATTCAGTTTTAAATGAAAAACCATAAAAGTCAAAACAGCCTACAAGGTACCTTCATACAAGTTATAAAATCACAAATATACTCAAATACGAATAGTTAAGATACAAGATAAATTACATGATATGCAATACAAATATTAGTTGCAGGTTTTCCTAAGTTTGATGGCTTCCTGTAAAAAACTAAGAGTGTACAAAACAATATCGCTGGAAAGAAGTTGAATAAAGATAAAAGCTTCTCATCCTCCTAAAATCCCGTTTTTTTAAAATGGGGATAATAAATAACTTTCTGGGTACAGCATAAAAAGTGCAAAACTTTTAAAAGGGCGATCATGCCCTAGAAGACTCACCGTCGCAGCCACAGGGTATGAGACACTGACCTCTATGGGAGCCTTGGGGGGTATGCCAATAAGTCGCGAAAGAGATCGAGCTGGACTCTCGTCAATAGATACCGGTTGTAGGTACGTTTGAGCCCTAAGAGATGAGGCTCAGACTAGTCTTTTATCATAGTTGTCTTGCTTGTGCTCCTTTCTTATTAGTAGCGCCTACCTGTTCCCTTTAATTTATCGGCCCCTGTAGACTTCTTTATCAATTGGCCTTAGCATGTTACATTGCAAACACCTTTTAAGTCCCCTCCCTTTCTCATCTGCACCTCATAACTATCTTCCACTAGCTGCGGAAAACAAAAAGTGATGAATCCAACCAAGAGTATGAAAGCTGGTGAGCCTTGTGATACTTTCAATTCAGGAGAACAACAAGGAAGGGATCACACGTAAGAGATCTAGTGTGGCCCAGCAAGCTCCTGGTTAACAGAGGTCCAACTAGATGGGGACAATTACTTTCTGCAGTACTGTGACTAAGTGATTAGTAAAAACCTTCCCATATATTATGCTATACATTTATTTCAGAATTATATTTTTAGGGGAATTAGGGAAAGGTAGATATAATGCTCCTGTAAACATGCATACATTTTAAGTCTAATTTAGTTACATTTTCCTTGAATCGAGGATCAGGGTAAATATTGGATTTAATTAGGATGCTTTCAAATTTATTATGAAGTATTGATACAATTCATGGATTATTACTATATATATTGATTCATAATTAGTGGTCCTCTAATATAATATTTTTATAACATATCATTCTTATTATGCACATGATGACCTTCTGAGTACGGTTTAGATGATGCTGTAGCGGCGCGTCAGTGATATCAATGAGGAGACTTAGTGAGCTCTGCATGTTTTGTTTTGTTAAATTATTCATATTTGTCAAGTGCTAACCAGCATTTCCATTGCATGGTATTGCAGTGTTAATTTTGTCACCATTTCATGCAGACTTTCTGGGGGCTAATGTTCATTGCTATTTGTGTGAAATTAGCATAGTGTGTTTAAAAAGGGTAAGAAGTATATTGCATTTGATTTTGCAAGTTCTTTGAAAACGCATATGCATATAGATGAGTGATCCGAAGGACTCTGATGTTTTTCTGCTGGTTGTCTACTGCTCATCCCAAGTAATATGTCCTTAATCTATGCATCATATTCTGGGTATATTCTATGATCCATTGCTGTGCACATGAGGAGGTAGTGAATTTTTCTAGGGTATATGTGTTAATGTGGTGCTTGGCAGTGCTGTTGGTTTGGTGATGGCTTTGGGACTGTGTTGTGGGAAATAGGTGTAGGGCATTTACCTAGCATATGCTGAGTAAGGAAGACCATCAGAAGATGTGTCTAGAATGATACTGTGCAACCATGATATAATCGATGAAGAATGCATTTGGATATTCGATGAAATATTAAGCAACAATAACAAACCTTATTTTCTACTTTACTTTCACCTATAGTGTTGCCTTAGCTTGCTTCTAATTCACAATAAAAAGTCAAATGTCAGGATGCAGCTTAGAACATTCTTTCTATTGCCTTCTAGCCCTAGATGGTGTGGCACTACAAGTCTCCTAAGCATTCATGTCTTCTGCAGCAGAACAGGATGGAAGGATGTTCAAGTTGTGGATGCTGCCCGATTAGAAGGTTTGTGTCACAGAAGGATGCACTTCGTAAATTCAAGGACTAACAGCCTGATTCATCAAGCCGAAATCGTCTCGCAAAGGGCCAGATTCTGAGAATCTGGCCCTTTGCGAGCTCTATTTTTGCATTTGGGATTCATCATCCCAAATGCAAAAATCGGTAATAGCGATGTCGCAATTTTGCGAGGAATTACATTTAAGGAATCTCTATTTGAGATTCCTTAAATGCAATTCATCATCCATTAAAAAATTGCAAATTCGCAATTTAGGCCCGTTATTTACCGCGAAGTCAAACCTCGTGGTAAATAGCGAAAACTTAGAAAAATGCTTTTAAAAGCATTTTTCTAAGTTGCATGTTGCACACACACATGTCCTTTGGACATGTGTGTGCGCAACACCTGTTTCAATTTGCATTTAAGGGGTGCTACAGGGTGTCCTTTGGACACCCCTGGCACCCTTTAAATCGCTATCTTATTTGCGATTAGCTAATTGCTAATCGCAAATAAGGAATAACTCCCCATTCATTCCTATGGGCCTTTTGGCCCATAGGAATGAATAGGGAGTTATTCCTTATTTGCGATTAGCAATTTGCTAATCGCAAATAAGGATTTTGTAGGAATCGCAAATCTTTTTGCGATTCCTACATGAATCCCGTTTTGCGAGTCTGTAATAGCGATTCCTTATGAATCGCTATTATAGACTCGCAAAACGGGTCTATGCTGAATCAGGCTGTTTATGTCCCATGAGCTCACTAGACTCTCACAACACTTGCAGCAGGTAGCCACTATCTTAAAGCATGAGTTGTACTCAGGCCCCTTGCTAGGCAGTCATGATAGATAGTTACTGATGCTCAGACTTGTTGAAATCCTGGAAGTAGAGAAGTATCTTACAAGAAGTAGACATGCGTTTGTTTGTCTCACAGGGCGTCACAAGGCTTCAATGGTAAATGGACCCTCAAAATTAGATTGCAACGTATAAACTTTGTTTAAATAAATTTTTTCCCCTCCTCATATTTAGGTATTGGAATTCTTTTCTTATCATGATAGTGCTTATAGCTAGTATTGGCCATGCCTAATGGCTTCCTTCTCAATTTTTGTTGGGTTCATCTAAATTTTCTTCAACTGAAAGCACTGCTGTAAAAGAGGGTAGAGCAAATAGTACAATTCTAGGTTGATAACCATACAAACAAAAGAAGAATGTGTTGATTTATGTAATTCTGGACTCCAGTCCTCTCCTGCAACGGATGCTTGAGCTTTGTTTTTTATCTACTACATGTCGGGTTTCCTATGCTCAAAGTGCTCATTTTGGTCCCACTGAGTTTCTCATCTGAAGAGGTTTCTTGTCAAATGGTGATCCGTTCCACAATGTAATTCCCTGGTGTGTCCAGGGCCGTCTACCTCCAGACTTCTTTATTACTTTAATATATCCCTTAATGTTCTGGTGTTGATTCGCTCTCTTCTGTTAGAAGGCCTGATTGTTTTCTTGTTGCTTCTTCCCGAGGATCTCTTCCTTTACAGACTTTGGGTGTTGTTTTTGGAGATTGTTAGGGGAAGATTTACAACACCCCTAACAAAGCACAGGAATGCAACATATTTACAATATTATTTTGCATTCTTGAGCATTCCCTTGGGATGAAGCACAAACTGCTGCCATGCGCCGACGCAGGCACTGTTGCGCAATGGTGAAAGGATGCCTTCGTCATGGGGAGATTGTTTTTGTGCAGGAGAAAACGTTTCTCCTAGTTGCGCCTCGCTACGCCCAAACTGACGCATTTCAAGATTTACGATTCCTCATAAATCTGGAAATGTGTCTTCTTCCAATGGTGTTGCGTGGGAACACCCACAGCATCACCCATGGAACACCCCTTTAATGCAAAGTGCTGCGTATAAAGGGGCCATATTTACAAGGACAGGAAAAGCCACGCAGGGTGGCTTTTCCTGTCTTAGTAAATATGGAGAAGTAACATGCGCCACCAGTATGTCACAAAAAGTGACAAACTGGTGGTGCTTGGGGCTTGTAAATCTGCCCCCAGGGTCTCCCACCTGTATTTTTTCAGGAGTGGGAGCCTAGTCCTCGTCGTTTTAGAAGCACTTGTTTTTACTTAAAAATGTTCATATGATGTATCCATCTTTAAGGGATGCTCTGCTTTTAGGCCCTTTTGTTTTTACTTTACCAGTTTGAAGGTGCATAGTACCTTGAGTTTCACCTTCCTCTCTGGAAGATGTCGAATCTGTAAGTCTCTTCTTAACCAAATCTGGTGGGTACCCTCAACCATCATTGAGGTGGGGTGGTGGGTAGTGCATCACATTCACATTCTCTATACAGTGCTGATTTCCTTTTGTCAGATTGAGTCACCTCTTTTTGACTCTCTCATGTTGGTTCATTGTGATTTCTCAGTGATTGTCCTTTTAGCGATGGAGTGGTGGTCTTCAAAATTGGTTCCTTTTATTTGAAGAACGGAGCGTGTTTTCTTTTTAGGGCTTCCCTTGCTGCTGGCCTCGGGTTGGATCTCATTTATGCTTGGCTACACACTCACTTTGTTATGCCTAGGAAGATGAAGTCATACGAAAGGGTAGTGCCCCAATTACTTACTGGTAATCTTCATACTCTGAGTTCTAGTCATTCTCACCACAGTTCCTGCTCTACCTTTGCTGATCCCTTACTACTCTTAACCACAGGTCGAGGTTTTATATGTATCATGTATTTTATATGTATCAGGAAGAGGTAGCACTCTACGGCCTAGATGTAGGTAATAGCAAATTACCGAATGGTAAATACAGAATTTTACTGATTTGGTATTCACTAGTCGGTAATAGCTATGTAGGTAAAATATTCGGTAAAAATACTGAATCTGTAAGATTCGGTAATTACCGATTCTGTAATTACAGAACCGGTATTTGCCATTGATTCCTATGGGCCTTGAAGCCCATAGGAATCAATGGCGAATACCGGTTCTGTAATTACAGAATCGGTAACATTTCCGAATTTGCAAGGGTGACAGGGTGTCACTTTGACACCCTGTTGCACCCCTGTTTCTGGCTTTTGTGCCATGTGACACACAGACATGCCCTTAGGGCATGTCTGTGTACCCCATGGCACAGGTGTACATGCACAGATGTGCATGTACACTGGAATTCGTTATTTACCATGGAATAGTATTCCATGGTAAATAGCGATTCGGTAAGGGCCTGTGGCACTGATTACAGTGCCACCTACATCTTGATTTACAGAATCGGTAAATTTACCGATTCGGTATTTTACCGATTCTGTAAATTTACCGAATCGGTAAATATACTGATTCTGTAAATAAAATGCCCCCTACATGCCAAATCCCAAATACCGGTCGGTAACGGCTGAAATCGGCCGTTACCGGCCGGTAATTGGCGACCTACATCTGGCCCTACATGCCTTTTATAGAGAGAGGAAGGAGAGGAACCACTCATGGGTGCATAGCAAAGTTTTATTTATTGGCTAGTTTAGAAAATTCTGTCTCATGGTGGAGGCAGACCTCTCTTCATTAGGACTGTAATGAGGAATACTTGAACTCAGAGTAACAAAGAGTGCCAGTAAGTAATCAGGGCTCACTGGAATGTTGATGGAACTCAGTGGTAAACACTGCAGTATTTCACTGATGGAACAGAAACATTCTTTAAAAAAATAAACATAATGATAAGTACACCACTATTTAGTAGGAGATGTCACAAAGATGTCACCCACTACTATGCACACCCATCATCTGAGAGAGAGAGGTCTGAGCAGAGAGGCCAGTCCCTCCCCACATTTTGGTACAGTCTTGCGAGAGGCTCGCGAGAGTAAAGCAGGCAGCACTGCCCCCTTGGGCTGCACACAAGGGATTGTCTACCTGGCCCTTGCAAGACTCTCATGAGAGTTTTTAAAAAGGAAAACATTGGAAACATAATGCAAACAACATAGATATAGGGTTGCTCTGAAAAGAGCCGTTTTTGTTAACATTTTATAACATTATTTTTTTATGTTTCCTACCTTGTTTTACATTTCTATGTCTTTTTAAATGTTATAGGGTAGAACTAAAACATATAACTTGGAGGGGGAACAAGAACATCTCCTCAAAATCAAGAAGGAGAACATTGTGGATAAAATAACTGCTAAAAATAACTTCTGCCTCGGGGGCATTTCTGATTTTGGACAAGTTTGTCCTATTTGCATAGTACCTGCTTGTCTCTGATGAATAAATGATCTGCTTATCTAAGCAGCAAAAAAAGTGCTTTAATAACATAAGCAGGGTTATTATCTACTTCAGCACTGGGCGTGGGCAGTCACAGTATCTCCAGGTTCAAATGAGGTGGAAGCCCCTGAAGGTTTGTCCAGCTCCACAGCACGAGCAAACCCTTCCCGAGCAGGCCTTTGTGGATGAATAGATTTGAGGTGCCTACAAATGCCTGCAGTACTCATGCTGTACTGTTTGTTTCTACTCCCCCGCTGAACTCCTGCTTGCAAAGTTTGCAGGTGACATACTTTGCAGAGACATTTTTGTTGCTTGGCTACATGTAAAGAAATTGCCATACCAAAGACTTTGGCAGGCTGAACCACAGCGCCAGAATCTGAGGAAGACATTCTTCGATGCCAAAACAAAAAGGCACACAGAGCAAGGCAACAAGGTCTACCCACAATAAACTCCAAAAGGCAAATAACCCAAAAGGATAGATTCTAACTTTTGCAAATAAAGACATCCATATCAACCAATCACAACTCTTCCTTGAGGTGTGTTTCCTCTACCAGACTTATTGTGAGTATATTGTGAGATTGTAAAACAATTATTGCTTTATAGATTGAATTAAACATTCATAATATTTATTTCTAAATTAATCAACACCTCTAATGACTTCCTTTATTCAGAATAACAAGAAAGCTATTTTATTAACTTAATTCCAAATGTATGATCTTGCGGGTCTTGCGGGTACTTCACATGAGCCCAACAGGAAGTACAGCTGGCTTGAAGTCCATGCAGGGGATTTGGTTTTCAACTAAAGCGAGTGTCTAGCGAAAGATATCAATTTCTAAACATTAAAATAAATAAAACAAACATATCGAAATTACTTCCTTTTTATAGATTACCATTAAACAATAACTGACCACATAAAAAAGAACTATGGAATTCTACACAAGGCTTTAAAACCAAATTTTAAATTATTGATCTCTTAAGCCTCTAGCAAGAGCAAAGAAACACCTCGAAATATATTTACATAGTGAAAACTAATAGTATACATTATTGCAAAAACTGATCACTCTCTTTTGAATTATAATTACAATTTGATTGTAAAAACAGATACCGAGGCTATGAAAAGTATGTTATTAGTATATTATTGAATTTTCTGAAAAGATGTCTCAATATGAGAATTAAAAGAACTGAGGAGATAAGCAATCTTAACACAAACATAGTTATATGACTCTGTTTTATACTCAAACATAATTTTTTTAGCAATGTTTTGTAATCTGCGCACCCTTTCCGGTTTTTTTGCAATACAAAAGTCATTCCCTTTCAAAATAATGTCCGCACACAGGATATATTATTCAGTTATTCTACCATAGATATACTCAAAAAATAATTAATGTACTTTTTAAAGAAACCTAGAAATTCACTGAAAAAAAGGTTAAAGTAATGTTAGGTGAATTTCTCAGTGACAACACTTACGTTTTAAACTAAAAAAGGCATAGAAATTAACCAGTTGTTCACCAGTTAACTTGTGCCGCTGGCCATGCTCTGCTTATGACCTGACATATGTCATCACTAATGACATGTTCTATGACAACACTGATGACATCATCCAAGCTTCATTCTGCCCCATATTGCCCTATAAATTCGCTTTGTTTGCCCTAAGTTGGCAGGGTATGCCCAGACGTGGGTCCCTTGCTCACTTTGCCACTGGATTCAAGCTAGCGTGGCTGATGTTGGATGATTAGCCAGAAACCGGTCCCAGGATGCTTGTTTCCCATCCAGGGAAGACATGGCTTGGCAGCTCGGGCTGGACTTTTCCCATGAGGCACAGGGTCAGACTGATTTGCATATGGCCGTGTCTGAACTGGGGTGGAGGAGTGAGCTAAAGAATAATGATGGATTAAACCCAGATCAATTGACTGGGGGTGAGTGTTTGATTTGCTCCAGCGCTCCGTCCATCATTCCCTTTAGTATCGCTCTATAAATTACTATGACATTAGATACCTGACAGTAAGTACAAAATAGCTCAGAAGAATATCAGCCATCATTTATTTATTTATTTATTTGTAACACTTACAAAGCGCGCTAATACCAATCGGTGTCCTGGCGCTGAAGTGGTAGCTCCCTGAGATTGGACCTCCCGGGCTAGAGGGTAAAGAGCCATGTTTTCAGATTTTTTTCTGAATGCCAACAGATTGGTGTTTAATTTAAGGTTAAGGGGAAGGGAGTTCCATGCCTTTGCAGCACCCCTAACAAAGCTCCTGCCCCCCCCCAGCGTGCCTTCCGGATCCGAGCTGTTTTAATCATTCCCATGCTGGCCGACCTTAGTTGTCTCTCTGGTCTGTACCATTGGAAATGATCCTGAAGGAACACCGGGCCCAATCCATGCAGTGCCTTGAAGACAATGCAGAGGGCTTTAAACAAATTCCTCTTCCGCACCGGGAGCCAATGCAACTTCTCCAGTTCCCTAGTAACTGAGGAAAACTTAGGCGAGCCCCCAATCAGGTGGGCTGCCACATTTTGCAGGACCTGAAGTTTATTGAGCAACCCCTGTTGGGCCTCAAGAAAAAGGCTGTTACAGTAGTCGAGGCGCGAAAGAACGAGTGCCGTCACCACCGTCTTTCTGCTTCCCTCCGGTAAGAAGGGTAGATCCTTCCTAATAGTTTTCAAAATCCAATGTATGGAGGAGGTCAACGCCTTGACTTGGGGTTTAAAGGAGTGTTGATTGTCAATGATGACTCCAAGATTCTTCACCTTCTGAGCCGGAGATGGCGGAGATCCCATATCTGTAGGCCACCACTTAGAGCTCCAAAGGTTTGTGTTTGACCCAAAGATAAGCACCTCGGTCTTGGAGGAATTCAGTTTTAAACAGCTTTTTGCCATCTAGGAGCTGACTGCAGACATGCAGTCCTGAAACCTGGCTGCCGCACCCAACTCTTTCCCCGGAAGCACCGAGACCACAATCTGGGTGTCGTCAGCGTAAGATGTTAACTCGAACCCAAAGGAATGGATCACCGGGGCAAGAGAGGATACGTAAATGTTAAATAAAGTGGGGCTTAGGGAGGATCCCTGAGGAACCCCCCCAGGGAGTTCGAAAGGTCTTGATTCGAAG
The DNA here is from genome assembly GCF_964263255.1 of Lissotriton vulgaris. Classification (NCBI taxonomy): domain Eukaryota; kingdom Metazoa; phylum Chordata; class Amphibia; order Caudata; family Salamandridae; genus Lissotriton; species Lissotriton vulgaris. The sequence goes on from NC_141689.1 coordinate 290,653,706, forward strand.
TCACCCATAGCCACCACTTGTACCCGGTCTTTCAGGAAGGCTTTCAGAATGTTAAGTGTTTGCTCCTGGATCCCGCAGCCCTCCAATCGGTCCACCAACATGGCGTGGTGAACCGTATCGAAGGCCGCTGACAGATCCAAAAGGATCAGCACTGCTTGGTCCCCATCGTTCAGCACCTTCCGGACCTCTTCTGTGGACTTGATCAGAGCGGTCTCAGTGCTGTGTCCTTCCCTAAACCCATGTTGGGCCGAATCTAGACCTTTCGAGTTACGCAGGAATGAACAAAGCTGGGAGTTCATAGTTTTCTCAATAAGTTTTGCCGGCAATGGCAATCTGGCAATTGGCCTTTAACTGTTAGGATCCGTAAAATCCAGCTAGGGTTTCTTAAGTAGTGGGCAGATGGATGCCCGCTTCCACACTGTGGCAAAGTCGCCCTTCTCAAACATCAAATTGAAAATGCTGGCTAAGGAGTCTGCAATAGGGACAGCTGCCAGCTTTGCGATTGACGTAGGGCAGGGATCTTGAGGAGAACCTGACTTGGTTGCCATCAGTAGTTTTAAAACATCGCCGGAATTTACTGGCTCAAAGGCCAGAAATTTTGCCCCCGAGGACCCGGCAGGAGAGGCCCTATGGGACCACTCCACGAGGCTAAGGGCCACCTGCGGTTCAAGTGTGGTGAAGATTACTTGAACTTTGTTCAAGAAGAAGTTAGCCAATGATTCACAGAGTTCGATGTTGGGTGGCACAGTCACCGATTTGGGGGAGGTCAGACTGGCCACGGTGTCGAAAAGTTCCTTTGCTGAATTCTTGGCCTTCTCAATACGGTCCGTGTAATAGGCACTCTTAGCCTTCCTGATGCTATCTTTATATGACCTTTGGCTGACTTTTAGTCTCTCTATATCTGGCTCGTGGTAATTCACTCGCTAGATCCGTTCTAGCTTTTTACAAACTGCTTTAGCTTCTCTAAGCTCATCGGAGTACCAAGGGGCAGATGGAGCCAACCTAGTAGGCCGACATAGCTTAGGAGGGACTAACTTGTGACAGGTCCTGTCAATCCATTCCGTGTACTCGGTGGTAGCTTTGTTCACATCTGAATGCAAGGCTGGCCTAGAGGCTGTCAGCAAATCCTCCAAGGTTGTACCATCAATGTTTTTCCAAGCCCTGCACATCCTAGTTGTTTGCCCCTCGGCCAGTGTCTTCTTAAGCAGAGGGCTAAGGATGGTAAACAACACCACCCCATGGTCTGTCCAGGACACGGGTTCAGCTTTGGAGAAACCCAGATCGGGATTGTTCGAGAATATCCCATCTAATGTATGGCCAGCCTGGTGCATTGCCCCAGAGACCACCTGGGTCAGTCCCACTGCAGACATCGCTTCAACTAGAGCCATGTTGTCCCCATCGATGATACCTTCTCAATGAAAGTTAAAATCGCCCAACACCGTGAAGGAGTTAGCGCAGAGGGCTTCCTCCAAAATGCTACCCACTGTTTCAAGAAAGAGGGACTTGGTCCCCGGAGGTCTATACAGGAGGCAGCCCTTAAAGGATTGATGATTGGAGAGCTCCAGCTTAAACCCCAGGGCCTCACATGCCACTGAGGTCACTGGGAAAAGACTCCTTGAAAGGACGCTTGATAGATAATATCCAAACCCCCTCCCGTTTTACCAGGTCTATCAAGGACAAAATTAAGGTAATTTGGTGGAGTAGCCTTTACCAGATCGGGACCAGATGCTGTGTCCGTCCAGGTCTCGGTGATAAAGGCTATTTGAGCCTTTCTATCCAAAACCAACCCAGCACACTCAATCCTGTGCTTTACCAGTGATCTATGAGAGTGAGTGAGTGTGAGATTAGAGTGCTGATGTTGATCAACCACGTATGAAAGATTTTGTTATTTGTGCACATTTTTAGGCTAATGTCATTTTTATGAAAATTGTACTATGTATTGTTCTTTATTTGTTTTTGTGTATTTTTGCGCCTACAGATACGTCAGAAATACTGATGTATTTGTAACTTCTTGCGACATGATGCGTAATACTGAAAATATGATGCATCCAGCATGTCGCAAGGAGGGCACAATGAAAAGTAACGCATCGTTGCTTTCACGCAGCGATGCGTCACTTTTCATAAATGAGGCCCCCAATATCTAAACAATAAAAACAAACAATATACAAAATTAGTAATATAAATGCATTTTGCCAACATTAGGGAATGTACTGGACTCCAGAGGGGTTAGATTTACTATTCCTACTCCAGTCTAAGCAACAGTAGGTAAACTGTTGGACTATGGGGTGGTTAAATGTACTATTCCCACTCCAGTCTAAGCAACAGGAGGGAAAGTGTGGACTGCGGAAGGATAGATTTACTACCCTCACTCCAGGCTAATCAACAGTAAGGAAAGTATTGGACTCCGGAGGGGTGAGAATTACTATTTACACTCTAGTTTAAGCAACAGTAGGGAAATCTTTGTACTGTGGATGGGTTAGATTTACTACTTCCACTTATATCTAAGCAACAGTAGGAAAAGTGTTGGACTTTGTACGGGTTAGATTTACTATAGCCACTTCACTCTAAATAACAGTAGAGAAAGTTTTCTATTTCGGAGGGGTTGCATTTTCTATTCCCACTCCATATCAAGCATCAGTTGGGAAAGGGTTGGAGTTTGGAGCACTTTTATCCAACATTCCAACTCCTAATCATTTTTTACAAAACATTTAAAAACAAAATGATTAAATCATATGTTATATAAAATATAAATATTAGATCCATACTAATATAATAAAGAGAGAGCCCAAATCTTTGAGGCGGGTAATCTCAGGAACCACAGCACCAATCACAACACCCAATACAGCGTTGGAAAGGGCAGTTGCAGCAGAAGGACATAGGCTAGGCAGACGCCCACCATATACATTTAAAAGGTAAAAGAACCGTGCCAGCAAAGTAGTCCATTGTGGGCGTGTCTGAGTTGTGCTGTGGGCTTGTGCTTGGGGCGTGACAAACGCTGGGGGCATGTGGTACGTTCCGCCCTTCATGCCATGTCTCATATTGTGTGCTAATCCCACCCTGCTCCCTTTAAATACCCCTGCACCCCATAATCATAACCCACCCTTACTCCTTAAAATACCCCAACACCCTGAAACACTAACCCATCTTAACCCTATAAATATACCCTGTACCCCAAAACCCAAACCTATCCCTAAACCCTAAAAATACCCCTGTACCCCAAAACCCAAACCTAGCCCTGAACCCTAAAATACCCCTGTACCCCAAAACCCAAACCTAGCCCTGAACCCTTAAAATAACCCTGTATCCCAAAACCCAAACCTACCCCTGAACTCTAAAAATACCCCTATACCCCAAAACCCAAACCTAGCCCTGAACCCTAAAAATACCCCTGTACCCCAAAACCCATACCTATCCCTAAACCCTAAAACTACCCCTGTACTCCATAACCCAAAACTACATCTGAACCCTTAAAATACCCAAACACCCCAAAACATACACCTCAGTACCCCAAAACATATACCACTATACCCATACTTACCTTATCCAAACTTTAAAAAAACATGCTTTTACCATTCATGCATTTACAACGAATTTCGTTGTAAATGTATGCGTTGTAAAAGTATATAAAATGTAATGCCATGTGTTATAATGGCATTGCGGAGTCATGGTACTTTCGTAATGAAAGTATGTGGAGTGATGGCATGCGGAAAGAAAGTTGCGGAATAATGGGTGTTTACCCTCCCCCGGCACGTACATTGGTGGCACTGCGACCCACATCTCCAGCAACATACATATTTTTTCACCACCCATTTGAAAAATGCACAGGTCTCTCATTGATGGCCACCACCGACATAAGCTTTTAGGCACACCTCCTGCCACAAGTTCTAGAATTGCGAACTTTAAAGCTGGAGAGCTACGTTCGAATCTCGGCATCAGCTCAACATCCTGTGATTCCAGGCAAATCGCTTTCTCTCCCCGTGCCTACCACAAATGAATGTGTTCTTCTGTAATGTAAATTGTGCTCATGCCATGTTGTCGAGTTCGCGCTATATAATATTGCAAGGAAAAATAAAGTAGGGAAACTCGAGTTCACACACTACTGAACGCGCACTCTTAAGTGCATCAGCAGTGCACTGTGAAGCGGAGCGTTTCACAGGCCTGTCACAGATAAGAAATGCTATCAAAACGAAATCCTACAAAACAATATACTACTGGCCGGCAGCAATTCATACCCGGACAACATCGGGACGGGCTGCTAGTAATTCAATAAAAAACAGAACAATGTAAAATTTTATTAAAAGTAAAAATGTAGGAAAAATATGATTCACTTCTCTACTCATAAACAAAAAATGACACAAAAAGAATAAATACAACAATGCTGATTTAAAATATTACTTTGAAACAACAAATACAATTTACATTTTTTTGGGACAAATATTATTATTGTAAATACTTACCGAGAAACTAATAATCAATTCAAATAACATAATTACTTGACATAAGTGGACCAGTAAAAAACATACCCACTTATTGATCTATTACTCAATTAAAGATTATACATAATTTATTAGAAAAATATGATAACTTCAATAATTTCCTACCCTATTCTCCAACAAATCCAACAAAAGACTACTAAAATATACACAACAAAAATGTGAGAATTTAAATATAGTGAAATGACGAATTTAAAGTTAAAATCATAAAATAACAAACACTTAACCAATTTCCATAAATAATAATCAATGAAATGTTTATTTTATAATAAATTAATTAGTATACAAAATGTATTAATAATAATTTCTTTAATTTCCCGCCCTCTTCCCCTAAAAAACCCAAGAACCTGCTACTAAAATATACATTATTAATAAAAATATAAAAAATGAACTATAGATTAAATGTATTATATTATACTTAGATGCATAAAATAATTAAATAAAGAACAATTTACATAAATATTATTCAATCAATCATTTCATTTACAATAAAAGATGAATCAACATTACATTTCAATTAATTACAATTTTATTAATCTCCCATCCTATTCCCCTAAAATCCCAACAACCCGCTAATTAAATGCAATGTAAAAAAATAATTTAACAATTTAAATTACAATCTCCATTTTAAACAATTATTAATAATTATACTAATACTAACACGTAAAATTAACATTAATTAAAGAACATTAATCAAAAAACGATATTCATTGCAACTATGTTAAAGTAAACAATATTAAAAATAATTATATTGTTAACAACGTATATATATCTATATATATCTATATATATATGTATAGATATAGGTATATGTTTTTATATACATGCAAAAAAACTATATTCTTGCCTTCGATATTCTGTTGCATGATTGTAGTCACGGTATTTTTGACAGGATATTCATGTCATTCTTCAATACGATATTTATGTCATTCAGCTCCACAGGAAGATTCCCAAGTGTTATGTGCAGAAACCGTACGAGTGAGAAGTCCTTACACAGACCTTTTCCTTTAGAGACGTGAAAATGCATCTACTCCCTTTCATACAGTGCTGATATAAACTCAGCACGACTTGGTTTTATTTTTATGCGCAAGCGCAAATTCCTTCACCTCACTTGTCCTTGAACGCATTCTTTAAAAAATAAATGGTATTGTCATTTACAATGGCAATAGGTGAGCATTAGAGAGTAGTAGAGAGTATTAGTGGACACAGAGCCACACAGCCACGCACATAGAAAGCCACCCACACACACAGAGAGACACACACACACACACACAGAGCCACACACACGCACACACACACAGCGAGCCACACACACACACACACACACACAGCGAGCCACACACACACACACACAGCGAGCCACACACACAGTGAGCCACACACACAGCGAGCCACACACACACACAGCGAGCCACACACACATGCAGCGAGCCACACACACAGCGAGCCACACACACACAGCGAGCCACACACACACAGCGAGCCACACACACGCACACAGCAAGCCACACACACACACATAGCGAGCCACACACACACAGCGAGCCACACACACACAGCGAGCCACACACACACACACACAGCAAGCCACACACACACACACACAGCGAGCCACACACACACACAGCGAGCCACACACACACAGCGAGCCACACATACACACAGCGAGCCACACACACACAGCGAGCCACACATACACACAGCGAGCCACACACACACAGCGAGCCACACACACACACACAGCGAGCCACACAGCGAGCCACACACAAGACGTTTTCCTCATTCTAAGTATGCTGCTGAATGCACCCACTAACAGTAGCAACTCACCTTGTGGCAGCCACGGTGTATGGAAGCCTAGAACATGCCTCGGTATGATGATCTTCTCTGTGTAGCTGCTGACCCTCTCCGGGTTGTGTTTCTGCTGCTCCGACATTGCAAAGGTGGCGTGGTTGGGAGACTTCTCACGACTGTCACTGTTCTTAAGCAGACCGTACAGGACCCTGATGTGCAGAGCGGGTCTAACAGGAGATGGGCGCGAGCTCTGTGGAGAGCGGGTCTAACAGGAGTCGGGCGCGAGCTCTGTGGAGAGCGGGTCTGACAGGAGATGGGCACGAGGTTTGTGGAGAGAGGGTCTGGCAGAATGGGCACGAGCTCTGTGGAGAGCGGCATGAGCTCGGTGGAGAGCTGGTCAGGCAGGAGATGGGCGCGAGCTCACCTCTGGAGCAGAGTCAGTGGCTGCGGTGATTTCCTTCAGCGCACTGGAAAGAATCGAAAGTGAGCCCTCGTTCTTACAGACATGTCTGCCCCCTTCGCCCTCGGGCTAGTTTAAGTTCATCTGTTGTTTCTGTAGAGACTTCGGCAGCGCCCCCCACAGCCCCCGATACTACTGGAGCTGTCACCAGGACGCTGGTACTGCTGAAGGCATCTAATAACCAGGCTCCTCCTTTCCGGCAGTTTCTGTACAGCTGGTAGGCAGGAAACCGGAGTCAAGGAGCGAGAAAGGAAATCGAAACTTTATCACACGAGTCAGCTGCAGTGCAATGTTTAGCGGTACAAGGGCATTGTTGGGTGAAATTACCCCGATGCGATGCAACCGCTAAACCAAAAGGCAATTCCATATTTGTAAATATGCATAATAGAAAATGTACCCTTGTCATACATGCTAATATAGACCTGATTCCAGCGGCAAGCTCCCGATTTTTGAAGCTACAAATTGCTTAATTTTGACTTTCCCACGCCTGAAATTGCCTTCAATAGAAGTCAATGGGAGAAATATATTCTTCCAATTATTATTTTTTTTTAATCTCCCACTTTCCTCCTCCACAATGTTGCCTTGTATGCTAATTTGCCATTATTTAAAGTGGAACTACGTCATAATGAAGTGTGCCAATCATAGGGTACAGGTGATGCGCAAGATTGGTCTTTGGCATGGTTGGAACTCACCCTAATTTGAAGGTTGTCACCCTCTTTGGGCTCATCTTCACCCCTCAGATAAATAACAAGCAGAGAAACAGAGGCAAGAAAACTAGAAAACCACGAAAACCAAGCAGGGAACCAGAGGCACAAAAAATCGGATCACAAGCAGGGAACCAGAGACACACAAAAAACGGATCACAAGCAGAGAACCAGAGGCACGAAAAACCGGGTCACAAGCAGGGAACCAGAGGCAAGAAAAACCGGGTCACAAGCAGAGAACCAGAGGCAAGAATAACCGGGTCACAAGCAGGGAACCAGAGGCAAGAAAAACCGGGTCACAAGCAGGGAACCAGAGGCAAGAAAACAAGAAAATCACAAAAGCCAAGCAGGGAACCAGAGGCACGAAAATAAGAAAACCACGAAAACCAAGCAGGGAACCAGAGGCACGAAAACAAGAAAACCACGAAAACCAAGCAGGGAACCAGAGGCACGAAAAACCTGATCACAAGCAGGGACACAGAGGCACGAAAACCGGATCACAAGCAGGGAAACAGAGGTACGAAAACAAGAAAACGGGCACAATCAGGGAACAGAGGCAAGAAAAAACTTACTGTCTCAGTCATTTTTGTGATTGATTAGCGTGTTTTCTTTCTCTCCTCATCCCATTGGCTGGAATGTTAAATTCCAGCCAATGGGAAGAGGAGAGAAAGTAAACAGAAAGAAACGAAAAAACACACCCCTCAATCCCAAAAGACGGGGCTTGAATGGACAGAAACCCCTCTCGTCCAATGGCTGGCCTCAGTTTAGGAAGCCAGCCAATGGAGAAGAGGGGCGGGTTCAAGCCCCACTCTAGGAGACATAAAATCTCGGCGCGAGACTGCGCAAACGCAGCCTTCGAGTCCGAGACCTAAAAAATATGTGAACTGTTACCCTGAGTTCAAAGGGGGAGCGGCCAGAGACATGGGTAAAAAAAAGAACCAAATATTCTGCAACTATTTTGCCTTTCACATTCAGGTAAATACGATAAAATATAACACATACACCTGAAATGAAAAAATATATTCAAATGAAAGCAATCTGCGAGAAGCACATTCTTTAATTTTATGAGAGGTGGTTAGGTGAATTGGTTAATGAGATCACTGCAGTGTCTATGTTCAACCAGTCACAGAACTGAATCTTGGTAGGCGAACTGAGGAATATTGACATGTGTATTTATAGTACTAAGAGGTGCAGCCGACGATGAAAGCACAGTGAATATGCAATCCATTCTTTTAAAATTGTATTACACATAGTATGAAAGGCTGCCAAAAACGTGACAAGGGATTTGGGTCTGATTTAGAGTTTGGCTGATGGGTTTTTCCATCCCAACGTGACGGACAGCCTGTTCGCCTTAATACTAGTGCCATGACAGTGCGCCTGCAATAAGGTAAACAGTAAGGAGTATCTGACTCTAGATCAGGCCCTTGGTGTTTAAGATAAGACAAACAAAGATGTACAAAGAAAGCGAGGAGAGGGGAATCTTGCCTGTAGACCAACGATTGGCTTTGACTGTGGACATCGAGGGAGTTGGAGCCCGTCCGTAGTTCACTACTGAGTGACTTTTAATTGATCCCTGTAATTAGTGAATCCCTAGTGAGTAAATGCTGCTCCCTGACATCCGGTCCTCCCTGCACGACCGAGGGCTACAGAATGACCACAAAAGAAAGATGCTCTACACCTGGAGTTCATCGGAAATGTAAACGTGACAATGACAGTGTATGTAAACGTAAAGTAAAGGATGTGGCATAACGGCCAGAGCTGCCGACTACACAGCTGGGAAACCGGGTTCGAATCTCAGGGCCGGCTCAGCATCCTGTGATTCCGGGCACATGTCTTAATCTCCCCGTGACTACAAGAGTGGTGCGTCCTTGTGTAAAGTAACTGGGGTAAAGTAAAGCGATCCCATACCTTCGGGTGGAGTTCGCGCGAAATAAAACTGCAAAAAAACAAATAGTGAAAAGAAAATAAATAAACCAGTGGCGGGAAAGTTGCAGTCACAATCAGCTCTTTTAAGACCCCTGAGTAATTGTAGCCGCGTCATTTTTCCACCTTCTCCCTAAAAACATGGCGCACGAAGCAGCGTGGACGTAGCCGCTTTACGAGATAACAGTCTGCGAATAACTTTTCACGAGCAGTGATGTCAGGGCTTAAATGTCTGAATACTCGGGGGAGGGGGGTGCCGCGGAGGGGGTTAGATCGCTGAAGGGGGGCGCTAAATGACGACCTTATACATTGTTAGAAGCAACAGGACTTGCTGGTGGCGGTCTCTGCTCCAATTGATCTCCACTTAAGCACATGCACTTGTGTCTTACCCCACCCCCTTCTTCACAGGAAGGCCGGAGCTGCCACAAGCCAGTGTTGTGAATGCTACCAGCTTGACAATGGCCCTGAAACAGGCCAGTGTGTGGTCAGATAAGCCGAGAGAGGCTCAGTCAATGGAACAAGTGAGTTGTGTTGTCAGATAATAGCCGTGCACAAGCCCGCGGGCATGACTGCATCCAATCCCTGGGGAATCTGGAAAGAGTGCATGGGGGCGAGTCCGACGGCCGGACCGTCATTCGCTCTGGGTGCACGCCAGCTATTTCATGCATGTGCGGAACACTCCCGGCTGGACTCTGTAGTGTTGTTGGCAGTGGGGTGTACCACTGCAGCACACGCCCCCTCCCACTCCTGTGAGCAGTTGTCCCCTCTAGCGTGGAGTGGCTTTGGTTCAGCCAAGCGTGAACGCTGGGAACGTGGTAAGCGTTAATAAAAAGCCCAGGACACTGGGCGTGGTTTAGTTACGTGCTAGCCACCATCAGCACATGTGTGTCGTCTAGCCTGCTCTGTTATAGGCCCAAACCAGGACACTACACTGGCGACGACGGTGGTCTATTGTCCACCCCACCGCGTGCCCTGTAGCACTGCGGCACAGCCCGCATGCACCCCTGCTGCCCGGTGCCCGACGTCGTGCCAGCCTGCACGTGGCACACTGCCCGGCCCCCGCCGCCTGCTGCCCGCTGTGGCCCGCCTCACAGGAACCGAAGGCCTGCCCGCCCGCCTGCTGCTGCTCGCGCCGCTCACCGGTGCCTCTGCGAGACTTCCGTCTGCCTCCCGGGCCGTCCTACGACCTCCTCTGCAGCGTGGACTGGAGCGCTGCCCACAGGTACCCCAAGGAGTCCTCCCGCTTTCCCTTGCTGCCTCCGGCCCCAGGCTGCGTCTTTCTCCCCGGCCCCGGTCCCGTGCGGCCCCACGGCTGTCCCGCGCATGCGCAGTGAGCGCCCGGCACCACGCTTCTTGGCGTGCAACGCGACCTCCCTGCTTTTCCTCACGCATCTCGCGTGACAACGGACCCTGCCAAACCTCACGCTTCTCGTGGAACAGGGGCCTACGAGTTCTCCACAGTGCCTGTATCCATCTCTGGTGATTGCAGGGGTCTGCACAACCTTATAGTGCCCCGCCTGTCACCCCCTCTGCCTCGCTTCAGCCATCATGGCCAACGTGCCACTGGAACCCTTCTCTATCACAGGGACACCCCCCTCACAGGCTGCCTGGTGGAGGAAGTGGGTGGAACGACTTGAAAACTACTTCATAGCGGCGGACATTGCGGTGGCGCGGCGTCGCGCAATGCTTTTGCACCTGGGGGGGGAGCCATCCACGACATCTCCAAGGACATCACGGAGGGAGACCCGCCCCACACGTACAACACTCTACGTGACGCCATCACGAGGTATTTCGAACCATTCACCAGTGCGGACTACGAACGCTTTCTACTCCGCCAAGCCCGCGAACTCCCAGAGGAGTCCGTAGATGTATTCTACGCTCGACTCAAGAAGTTAGCCAGCACGTGCACCCTCCCGGATGTGGAAGACGAAATCCGCGCCCAGTTCATACAGGGGTGCGCCTCCCTGAAGTTGCGGGAGAGGGTGCTAGAGACGGACGCCATGTCTATGCGCGACATCCTAGCCCTGGGGCGGTCCAAAGAACTTTCCAAAGCCCGCGCTGCCCACATGGAGCCGAAACCAACCGTCACGGTCAAAACGGAACCCGTGTGCGCCATCAAGTCACATGCTCCAGATAACCGGACGAAGCCACCCCGCAAAGGACGGCCGAAACCGGCCCAAACCGCCCACGACCAAGCATGCATGTGGTGTGGAGGCACTACTCCCCACAAAGGAGCATGCCCCGCCCAAGGCAAGATATGCAGCGCTTGCGGCAAAGCCAATCACTTCGCGAGCGTTTGCCTGTCATCGCAGAGAAAGAGACAGGGTGGCCCAACTAGGAGAGTGCGACAGATGGCACCGCTGCCAAACACATCCACCAGCAGCGACATGGATGACGATGAGGAGGACGCCGCATCCGTCCACGTGGTGCGCATGCTCAACACCTTGGCAGCCACGTCATCTACCGAACCAATGTGCACCGTCCAAGTGCACGGCCAAACAGTCAGAGCCCTCATCGACACTGGCGCAACAATCAACCTCATGGCCGCCAGAGTATATCAGGATCTAGAGAACGCTCCTACACTTCACCCCACCAGAGTGCAGGTTTTCGCTTATGGGACCCGTCGCCCGCTGCGCCTGTGCGGCGTATTCCAAACTACCGTGTCCCACGACTCGACGCAGCTGCACACAAAAATCTACGTATCCCAGGAGGAATCAGGATTCCTTCTTGGTTGCAAAACAGCGCGAGAACTCGGGCTGATACACTTTGCCCTAACAGTACAAGCCCACGGTTTGGATCACCTGGTATCGGAACACTCCTCGCTGTTCGAGGGCATCGGATGTGTGAGAGGGCCCCCCGTCCGACTCCACATCGACCAATCAGTGGCCCCAGTAGCCCTCCGGTACAGACGAATTGCCTTTCATCTCCGCCCGAAAGTCGAAGCCGAGCTGCGAATGCTCGAACAAGCTGGCATCATTGAACGAGTGACCGGGCCCACACCGTGGGTATCCCCCATTGTGGTCGCCAAGAAGCCATAGCAACCTGAGGCGGTAAGAATCTGTGTCGACATGCGCCTCCCCAACCTAGCAGTCAAAAGAGAACGCCACCTGACGCCGACCATCGACTACATCATCGGGGAACTCTCAGGATCCAAGTGGTTCTCCAAGATGGACCTAAGGTCAGGCTACCACCAGGTTCCTCTTCACCCAGACTCACGCCCAATCACGACTTTCTCCAACCACGATGGCCTCTGGAGATACACCAGGCTTAACTTCGGCATATCAAGTGCAGCTGAAGTATTTCAAAACATCATCCACAATGTCCTGCAGGGCCTCGATGGTGTGCTCAACGTGAGCGATGATATTTTGGTCCACGCCCCAACCTTAGATGAACACATCCGACGCCTCCAAGCGGTGTTCACTCGGCTGCAAGAGAGAGGTCTGACCCTCCACAAGGACAAATGTGAATTCCTGTGCAAAGCTATCAGTTTTTTGGGTACAAATTCTCCGATCAAGGAGTGGGACCAGACCCGGAGAAGGTCAAAGACATCCACGACGCGCCAGCCCCCACGTCAGTGACAGCCGTCCGCAGCTTCCTAGGCATGGTGACATACTGCGGGCGTTTCATCAAGGATCTGTCGGACTTGACAGGCCCCCTTCATGACCTCACGAAATCAACAACTGCCTGGACATGGGGCCCGGAACAGCATCATTCGTAAGGACCAAGGCAGCTCTGTCAGCGGACACAACTCTGGCCTACTTCGACCCGCGACACGAATCACAACTAGTGGTCGATGCCAGGCCGACAGGCCTCGGGGCTGTTTTGTCTCAACAGCAAGCGTGTGGAGAGTGGGCCCCAGTTGCATACGCCAGCCGCACCCTGACACCTACCGAACAACGGTATTCGCAGATTGAAAGAGAAGCCATCGTCATCTTGTGGGGATGCCGCCATTTCCACATCTACCTCTATGGATATCCTTTCTCAGTGATCACCGATCATAAACCCCTCATCCCACTCTTCCAAGGCTCATCCTCTCGCCCACCCCCGAGAATCGAAAAATGGGTGCTGCAGTTGCAGGAGTTCCAATTTACGGTGGAATATCGACCTGGCACCCGGAATCCTGCGGACTACTTGTCGAGGCACGCCCGCCCTGTCACCGAGGTAGAAGCAGCCGAGGCAGCAGCCACGGAAGAGTACGTCCGGCTAATCATTGAACGGTCAAGACCACGGCCGATGTCCCTGGAGGAAGTGGCGAGGGCCACCAAGGACGATGACTGCCTCCAGATCGCGATCCGAGCCATAGAATCAGGTGACTGGAAGGTGCTCCAAAGCCCAGCATCATTCCGCACCCCGGAGGCCCAGGCTATTCTGAGAGCCCTACACCAAGTCAGGCACGAGCTGTCCATTTCGGCCGAAGGGTGCCTCCTGAGGGGTCCTCGCCTCGTATTGCCCAACAGCCTCGCCCAGCAGGCTGCTTTGTTGGCGCACGGATCACACCAAGGGATCGTGAAATCCAAGAACAGGCTCCGAAGCAAGCTGTGGTTCCCGGGGCTCGACAAGGCTGTCGAAGAAGTGGTCCAGAGATGCCCAGTGTGCCTAGCGACAAGCTTACCCAACCCCCCAGCACCCATACTCACTGAAAAAGGGCCAACATCCCCGTGGGTGCGAGCCAGCGCAGATTTCGGCAGCCTCCCCGGCGGCAAATACATGCTCGTCGTGGTTGATGATTTCTCTTGCTATCCCGAGGTGGAGCTAGTGGCGTCTACGGCGGCGTCTGAAGTGATTCCAAAGTTCGAAAAAATCCTTGCCACCCATGGACTCATGGAAGAGGTCTGCACGGATAATGGGCCCCCGTTCAACGGCAGTGAGTTCACCGAATACCTGCAAAACCATGGCATCAAACACAAGCGAATAACACCAAGGTGGCCCCAAGCCAACGGGGAGGTCGAGAGACTGATGAGAACTCTGAACAAAACAATCCAAATCGCTATGGCTTATGGCCACAGTCTAGATTTGGCCCTGTATCAGTTTCTCTGTGAATATCATCTGACCCCACATTGCACCACCGGAGTCTCTACAAGTCGACTCTCTTTCAATCGAGCAATCACAGACACCATCCCGCACCATCCCATGTGGGAGCTGTCCCCAGCCCCCAGGAACCGGTCCATGGAACAGCGAGCCAAGAACAATCAAGAAGCGTCCCAGAGACGGAGGGCAGCGGACAGTCCCATTCAAGTCAGAGACAGAGTCCTAGTCAAGGACTGCCATCCCGGAGGAAAATTCCGTCTACCGTTTGAACTTGACCCCTGGAGAGTGACTGAGGCAAAAGGGACAATGGTCACTGCCATCAGGAATGGAGAAGTAGTAACAAGAAATTTATCATTCTTTAAAAAAGTACCAGAGGGAAGTGATGATCCGGAACTGGACGACTGGCGTCCGACCCCCCTGCACAGACCGTCAGAACCAACTGGAGCAGAGGCCCTGACAAGCCAGTCAGACAACGCCACCCCGAGTGATCATGGGCCCGAGGGACCAGCAGAGAGCCCCAGCGTCAGCGACCCCAGAGACTCCGGAGAGCCATCCCAGACCTCCGTGGAGGGGCGAAGCCAAGGAAGGTACAGTCTACGTCCGTGTCCTAGACCATCCCAGAGGTACCGGGACTTTGTGGCACAGTGCTGGCGCTGAGCGGAACCAGATGGTGACCCGCCGAGAAGAAAGTAAGACTGTTCTGTTTTGTGTATTCTGTATGTTCTCAGTCACACTGTGATTCCAGAGACTCTATCAGCAAAAAGTTTAACAGAGACTGTCAGAGACATGTTTTATGTTGTTAGCATCACAACCAGAGACTGTGCAAGCAAAGTGTGTGCTATTTTGTTCCAGGGTTTTTGTTTCTATTCCCAGGTAAAGGAGGAATGTAGTGTTGTTGGCAGTGGGGTGTACCACTGCAGCACACGCCCCCTCCCACTCCTGTGAGCAGTTGTCCCCTCTAGCGTGGAGGGGCTTTGGTTCAGCCCAGCGTGAACGCTGGGAACGTGGTAAGCATTAATAAAAAGCCCAGGACACTGGGCGTGGTTTAGTTACGTGCTAGCCACCATCAGCACATGCGTGTCGTCTAGCCTGCTCTGTTATAGGTCCAAACCAGGACACTACAGACTCCATGAAGCACCCACTCTCCCTGCCCCGCCCCACCCTAGCCTCTCCTCCTGATATTTCGGAGATAGAGACTTTCTCTACCTTTAGAAACTACTCCACTATTTTAAGTGCTCTAAACTCTTTTCACAAAAACACATTTGCATCGTAAACATAACGCGCAGGAAAAGTGTCTCCAATGACTCGGTCTCCCTGTGGGACCTCGTGACCTGCACCCAGCATCTCCCACATGGGTCTTAGGAAAGTCACACACACCTGCAAGCAAAATACACAGGCCCGCCTGCAGTTGCTCAGCAAAGCTAGAGTGCCACAATAGCGACATCGGCGGGGCGGGAAACCAAGCAGCACCACCATGTTTCTCCGAGGTGAAGCAGAAATGCCTTGGAGAAACCAGCGTCGTTTTTGGGATTGAGGGGCGTGTTTTCTTTCTCTCCTCTTCCCATTGGCTGGAATGTAAAATTCCAGCCAATGGGAAGAGGAGAGAAAGTAAACAGAAAAAAACGAAAAAACACACCCCTTAATCCCCAAAACACGGGGCTTGAACGGACAGACGCCCCCTCTCGTCCAATGGCTGGCCTCCGTTTAGGAAGCCAGCCAATGAAGAAGAGGGACGGGTTCAAGCCCCCGTACCAAGAAACATGAATTCTCGGCTGCCCGACACTGCTGCGTCGTGTACGCTAGGCCGAGACCTAAAAAATGCCACTCATTGCCCTGAATGTGCCCCTCGGCCTGTACATACGTTGTGAACAGTAAAATGCATGCTATTTACGAGAGTATTAGAAAACCATGCATTACGCTCAATCTGTGCCCCCGCCCCACACTTTCTGATTAGCAGGAATACACAGTTGTGTGTAATTTACTACATCTGTTTGGCAGAGGAAACAATGGAAATGATACTGGCTGAATCAAATTCGCAACTGGAAGCAATAAACAACAGAAGCCCCTTGTACCCAGCTCTGCGATGCAATTGCTATAAACTATAATTATCTACAAAGCTTTTCCATCAGTGATTAAATCCCCAAAGCCAGCAAATAGATCCTGTAAAAACCACATGATCATTTGGAATTCTTACCAGGTCATGGAGGTGCATAAGAAGGCACCTATAGGAGGTGCATAAGAAGACACATTCTTAAAGGGAATCGTCCCTCACCTGCGATTTGGTTTGCTCTGTTTTAACCACCGTACAACATTTTCCAAATGTAGGAATTTTTCAGACGTTTGCTGAAGTGGTCCTAATAAAGTGTGAGTGGATTTTCATAGAAGACAATGTAACTCTAGAGGCAAATGGGGAGAGAAGAGGGTGTTAATTACTTATCTGTACACAGTAATTATGATTAAAACCACGCAGCTTGAGCATAGCTGTGTCACTATGCTTGCAGTTTCAGTCCAAAAGTATTCATTAGAACTGGCAGACTCAAGGGTTACTGCCAGGCAGTCATACACTGACTCACTGTGGGGGAGGAAGTGCAAACCCTGCCTCTGCATACACCCGAATTATTCAATAGTTAGGGATGCTGGAGCATACAGTGGAAGGAGCAAAAAGAAACTGATGCCACAGCCAAAAATATATGGAAATCAACGTAAGGAAATGCGTTTAGTTTCTATAGTCCAGGGGTCTCCAACCTTTTCTGTACTGAGAGCTACTCATGTTCAATGAAACGCATTGAAAGCTACTTATATTATTAGTGTTGTATAATCTCAATTTTGTCATATGTATAATATTAATTCAACCAAGCAATAGCTTTCTATTTACTGATCAAGGACCCGATACAAAAAGCCACGGTAGCAAACCAGCAGGTGCAAAATGCACTTGGACAAGTCTGCATCCCGGGCTTCATTCACTGACCACTGCGCCTCGGCCTGGTCGCCCCAACGCTCCTCGTACCTCCTGCTCCTGCCACCTGCCTCCTGCTGCTGTGCCTGCCTGCCTGCTCGCCTACGTCGTCAACGAGCGCCCCGGCCGCCGCAGGGCTGCCCGCCAAGCCCGCACTCGCTTTTCCTGCCGCTGCCTGCCTGCGGCCCCGCCCCCGCCAGCCGATTGGATCCCACGCTCCCGCCTCCCAGCTGACCCGCCCTCCCGGCTCCCTTCTTAAGGGGAACCCGTCTCCGTCTTGGGAGTGACCATTGCGCCTCGGCCTGGTCGCTCCAACGCTCCTCGTACCTCCTGCTCCTGCCACCTGCCTTCTGCTGCTGTGCCTGCCTCCCTGCTCGCCTACGCCGTCAGCGAGCGCCCCAGCCGCTGCAGGGCCGCCTGCTAAGCCCGCACTCGCTTTTCCCGCCGCTGCCTGCCTGCAGCCCCGCCCCCCGCCAGCCGATTGGATCCCACGCTCCCGCCTCCCAGCTGACCCGCCCTCCCGGCTCCCTTCTTAAGGGGAACCCGTCTCCGTCTCGGGAGTGACCACTGCGCCTCGGCCTGGTCGCCCCAACGCTACTCGTACCTCCTGCTCCTGCCACCTGCCTCCTGCTGCTGTGCCTGCCTGCCTGCTCGCCTACGCCGTCAGCGAGCGCCACAGCCGCCGCAGGGCCGCCCGCCAAGCCCGCACTCGCTTTTCCTGCCGCTGCCTGCGGCCCCGCCCCCGCCAGCCGATTGGATCCCACGCTCCCGCCTCCCAGCTGACCCGTCCTCCCGGCTCCCTTCTTATGACGCCCCCTCAGCGACCGCGCGCAGCGGGAGCACCGATTGAGCACCGAAGGTGCGCTAAAGGTAAGCCCGTCTGCGCCCGTCCGCGCCTGGACTGCGCCCAGTGCCAGGACCCCTGGCCCCCGCAGACACCAGCCCACCCGCTGGACCTACGACGCCACTGAACTCAACGCACTGAACGCCGGCCGAATCCCAGGCTGCTACAGAGCCACCCCGAGATGCACCCACAAACCCTTCTGCTGCCACTCCTGCATCAGGACCTGCACTACTCCAGCACAGACCAAGACCAAGACGAGCAACAGCAGCAGCCACCTGAAATGCATCCTGCTCAACACCCGCTCCGTCCACAGACACGCCGTTGAGCTCTGGAACCTGCTCGACACCACAGCCCCAGACGTCGCCTTCCTCACGGAAACCTGGATGAACGCCTCTTCAGCGCCCGACATCGCCATCGCCATCCCAGACGGCTACAAGATCATCCGAAGGGACCGCATCAACCAGACTGGAGGAGGCATCGCCATCATCCACAAGAACACCATCCGCATCACGACCAACACCGACGACACCCTCGCACCCGCCGAGCACCTGCACTTCCAGGTCCACATCAACCCCAAGACCACCCTCAGAGGCACCCTCATCTACAGACCCCTGGGACCACGCACACAATTCAGCGAAGACATCGCCGACTTCATCAGCCCGCACGCCCTCCCCTCCGCTGACTACATCCTCCTCGGGGACCTCAACTTCCACCTGGAGAACAACAACGACTGCAACACCACCACCCTGCTGGACAACCTCGCAAACCTCGGACTCAAGCAGCTGGTGACCACCCCCACCCACTACGCCGGACACACACTCGACCCTGTCTTCTCATCCAGCAAGGACATCACCTTCAGCCACGCCACCGGACTCCACAGGACGGACCATAGATGCGTCCACTTCAGCTTCAGAAGGACCACGATCCACCACCAACAACAGGTTGCACGCAGAAGCTGGAACAAGATCACAACCGACCAGCTCGTGACTTCCCTGAGCAAGAACCCACCCACCAGCGAGACGAACCCTAGCCAAGCGGCCACCAACCTCATGAAGTGGATCAGCGACTGCGCAGAGGACCTCGCCCCCCTGAGGACCCCGCCTAGCAGACCCGGCAGCAAGAAAGCCCCATGGTTCACCGACGAACTCAAGAGCTCCAAGAAGAACTGCCGAGCCCTCGAGAGAGCCTGGCACAGAGACCCAACACCGGACAACATGACTGCCCTCAAGCTCGCCACCTGAAAACACCACCAACTGATCCACGCCACCAAGAAAACTGCCTTCACGGAACGACTGGACAACAACGCACACAACAGCAAGGAACTCTTCAACATCGTTAAAGAGCTCTCCAACCCCAACGCCGGAAACAACGACATCACCCCTTCGCAAGACCTCTGCAACTCCCTTGCCTCCTACTTCCACAACAAGATCGCGGACATACACAACAGCTTCAGCACTCAACCGACGCACGCCACGACTGAACCACCGCCCCCCACCACCACCCTCCGCGCCTGGACCCCAATCAGCACCGAAGACACCGTCCGCACGATGAACTCCATCCACTCCGGATCTCCGACCGACCCCTGCCCTCACCACGTCTTCAACAAGGCCGACGCTGTCATCGCACCCCACCTGCGGGACATCATCAACACCTCCTTCGACACCGCTACCTTCCCGGAGAGCTGGAAGCACGCTGAACTCAGTGCTCTACTAAAGAAGCCATCAGCCGACCCCACCGACCTCAAGAACTACCGCCCCATCTCGCTGCTCCCGTTCCCTGCAAAAGTCATCGAGAAGACCGTCAACAAGCAGCTGGCCGCCTTCCTCGAGACGAACAGATCCCTCGACCTCTCGCAGTCTGGCTTCCAGGCCAACCACAGCACCGAGACCGCCCTGATCGCAGCCACCGATGACATCCGAGCCTTGCTTGACAACGGAGAAACAGCAGCCCTCATCCTCCTAGACCTCTCCGCGGCCTTCGACACGGTCTGCCACCGTACACTAGTGCAGCGCCTCAGCAACGTCAGAATCCAGGAGAAGGCACTGGAGTGGATCATCTCCTTCCTCGCCGGAAGGACACAGAGAGTCCGCCTCCCCCCCGTTCAGATCAGAAGCCACCGAAGTCATCTGCGGCGTTCCTCAAGGCTCCTCGCTCAGTCCAACCCTCTTCAACGTCTACATGAGCCCCCTCGCAGACATCGCACGCCAGCACAACCTCAACATCATCTCCTACGCCGACGACACCCAGCTGATCCTCTCCCTCACCAACGACCCCGCCACCGCCAGAGCCAACCTTCACGAAGGGATGAAAGAAGTAGCCGAATGGATGAAGAACAGCCGCCTAAAACTGAACTCGGACAAGACGGAAGACCTCATCCTGGGATCTTCACCCTCCGTCTGGGACGACTCCTGGTGGCCCCCCGCCCTAGGCAGCGCACCCAAACCAACAGACCACGCACGCAACCTTGGCTTCATCCTGGACTCCTCCCTCTCCATGACCAGACAAGTCAACGCCGTCTCCTCGTCGTGCTTCAACATCCTGCGCGTGCTACGCAAGATCTTCCGGTGGATCCACACCGACACCAGGAAGACGGTCACCCAGGCCCTCGTCACCAGCCGTCTGGACTACGGCAACTCCCTCTACGCCGGAACCACCGCCAAACTCCAGAAGAGACTCCAGCGGATCCAGAACGCCTCAGCACGACTCATACTGGACATCCCCCGTCGCAGCCACATCTCTGGCCACCTGAGAGACCTGCACTGGCTCCCGGTCAACAAGAGAATCACCTTCCGTCTCCTCACCCATGCACACAAAGCCCTACACAACCAAGGCCCAGGATACCTCAACAACCGCCTCAACTTCTACGCTCCCAAACGCCAGCTTCGATCGACTAGACACGCCCTCGCCGTCCGAAGAGCCACCACAGGGGGACGGTCCTTCTCCTACCTCGCCGCCAAGACATGGAACTCCCTCCCGACCCACCTCCGCCTGACCCAGGACCACCTCTCCTTCAGGAAGCAACTCAAGACCTGGCTGTTCGAGCAGTCGCGGACCCCCCTCCCCTAGCGTCTTGAGACCCTCTGGGTGAGTAGTGCGCTATATAAATGCTTTGATTGATTGATTGATTCATTCATTCTGCAAAGCGAGTGATGCACTAACCAGTTGCATCGGGAAATGAGGCTTGGTAGGAGTCCGCAAAACCTCCTGTCTAATGAATATTCATGAGGCATTCTGTGACCCTCTCACAACGCCTTTGCACGCAGGTATGGAGGCCTGTGAGGGACAGCAGACCTTTCACTATGCGTTCTCATTCAATCCGAGTGAACATTTGTTTTTAAGGATCTCAGGCAGCTTTTTAAAAAAGATTGAGCTCAGCTCGGCCACCGATAACAGATCAATGGTTTTCGACCGCATATGTGGTCATTCACCATTGGTACATACATGTGTGACTCACGAAGAGAGGAATACCTCGTTCAAGGCTCCTTTTATTTGTAATTCAGAAAGGGTCACAAACCATCCTGGGAATCGAAATGTCTTTTCCTACTTGCCAAAGAAGTTTTGTAAACTTCAAAAATGACTTTTGCTATTGCAAACTCTATTACTGGCTTGCCCTTTCCGTATTGACTGATACAGAGTGAGCCTCGTTCATCATTCATTATCGTTCCCCAAGGGATGGAGTGAGAGGGATGACCAGGCCCTTGTGGTGATATTTCACTTCAAAATGAAATGTACTTTATGTTCTTTTTTAGCGCTTATGAAATATGAAATATTTAATCCCTGTGCAGGCCTTTTTATCTCTGCAGATGTTGTCGTCTCCAATAATGCGCTATACTGTGGACATTTCTTAAGTATGACCATCCATCATAGATCTGTGTTAGATGAATAATATGTCTTTCTTCTTTATTATTTTGTATATTTTATTGTAATGATTTTGTGAATAATTATTTATTTTGTAAAGTGTTTATGATTGTTTCCTTTCAACAGGATGCAGGGATACAGCAAAAAAAACAGCACAATCAAAGAATAACAAATGTAGTTTCTAAACTAATTCAATAAAAAGGTGCATTTATTATCTAATAGCACTTACAATTTGATCAAATATTATTTGAAATGCTAATCCTTCCAAGCCATTTGCTAAAATGAATTGAAAATAAAACAAAAAATATGCAAAGGCAAATATCAAAGATTGTATATTTGGGACACAACATTTCTAAGCATTATTTAGTAGTTGAAACGGAAAGCTAAGCATTTAGTATCAAAACAGTCCTTTGAAAAGTGTCCACTAAAATATAGTAGCACACCAAGATGACTCACTATATGACCTCAGATCTCAAAAGTCGTTACAGAGGCCAATGAGGCTCGATTTGAGTTAATAGACCTGGTGAACTGTGCTTTTCTGTAGTGATGATGATGAGTTTCCACTGCATTTGATAACCTTCCATATTAGGGGCAGATTACGATGTCCGTTGGAAAGACTCCGAGTGGCATTCCGTATGTCCGAATCTCTGTCTGAACCTTTGTTTCCGACCGTTCGGTCATTCCGACTCGGTTCTGACTGACATTCAGAGAAATCAAGCCGGTCGGAGCCGACTTGTACGGCTCTACAGACTGCGTTTCTGACCGACACATTACGATGTCTGATTCAGACAGCCTTTCCGACTCGGTTTGTCCAACACGGAACAGCTGTCGGATTCTTACTTTGGGGGCCCATAGCAGGCCCCCCATCACCCTGAGTCCTCTGGTTAGGGCCCATGGGGGTACCCATGGTTCCCCTCTTTACAACCATGCACAGTGTGGCAGGCATCATGTGGTTCCTGCCACAGGATGCAAGGTTTTCCGAAACCACCCCTTTATTCAATGGGAGCCTGTGTTGTCAGTCGGGAAAATAGTCTCTCATTGAAGTCAATTGGAGTCTGACCGAACGATGTTTGGAACCATCGTAATGGGTCGGTCAAACTACCTGAATCGGATTCGGTCGGAAACCATTCTGAGACCGAGTCAGAATGCTTGCCAATCTACATCATAATGAGGCCATTGGCCTATAAAGAGAGGTTATGAGGTTTTTTAGTGTCTTCCACATGAGTGTTTAACCATCCAGTGGACTCTTTAGATTGAGTCTAGCTCCCACTCTCAAGCAAGAATGTTCAAGGCACACTTCACCTGTATGCCTCACGCACGTGTAGAAAGGAACAACTCACTCTCTTGACATGATTGAAGTTCCAGTCTGAAGTCTGGTAAATGTATTTGTGTCTGTCAGCTAGCACATTTCACTCATGATTTCTAGGCACTAGAATTTGTGTTATGTTTGTTGTGCCCTGTAAATTGTTCCATGTGAAAGGTTTTACTCTGTTTGGGGGATTCTGTTCTGAGGGGTCTCAAATGCAGGGTCACGCAAGGGCAACGCAAGTCCTTAAGTCAGATTTACTGTGTCACGCTGAGCCACCTTGTGTGGTTCATTGCGGCATAGTAAATCTTGAGTACCCCAGGCAGGGCAAGTGGCTACCTTGCATTAATCTGCCCTGTGATGGTGTTCATTTGGTGGAGCATGGGTGTTCCCACACAACCACCCTTGTTGTTTGCCACCTTCCCAGATTTACGAACACCAGAAAAACTGACAATGCTTCAAAATGGTACACCTTCCAAGAGAAGGCATAACAAGGAGAAATATGTTTATTTCTCCTCACTTTTTCCTCTTTTTATATGTGCTGCATCCTGCCTCACACATAGAAAGATAAAAAAGCCTCAGAGGATTGCTTTTGTACAGGACTGTGTCCCTTCCTGCACAAAAACAATCCTGCCCTGACTTCTAAGTTTACCTTTTCAGGTATACTAGTGTATTGCCCCCTAGGCCGTCTGGTCCATGGGCTTCCTCCTTTCCTGATCTAATAACCCCTTTTCTTAAAAATGCCACTAATTTCTCAATTCTGGGCAACCTTAACTTGCATTGGATGATTCTGCATGTGTGCACAACACTACTTTTATTTCTGATCTGGCAGCATTGAATATTGCACTCCGGTCCCACTCATGTGGCCTGCCACCTACTGGACCATATTTTCTTCAGTTTGCCTAACATCCAAGTCAAGTCAAGTCAAGTCAAGTCAAGTTTAACATTTGTATAGCGCACTACTCACCCAGGGGGTCTCAAGGCGCTTGAGGGGGGGGGGGGGTAGTTTACTTATCGAATATCCAAGTTTTTAGTTGCTTTCTGAAGGAGAGGTGGTTCTGTGTAAGGCGGAGGTGGATGGGGAGAGAGTTCCAGGTTTTGGCCGCTAAGTAGGAGAAGGATCTTCCCCCCCATGGTGGATCTATGGATGCGCGGAATTCGTCGAGGGCTTGATTGGATGATCATAGTTGGCGGGTGGGGGTGTAAAAGGACAGGCCGTGTTGAGGCATTCGGGTCCTTGGTCGTAGAGGGCTTTGTGTGCGTGGGTGAGGAGACGGAACGTTATTCTCTTGTTGACGGGGAGCCAGTGGAGGTCTTTCAGGTGACCGGAAATGTGAGCTTGGCGGGGGAGGTCTAGTATGAGTCTAGCTGAGGCGTTTTGGATGCGTTGGAGTTTTTTCTGTAGTTTGGCTGTGGTTCCGGCGTAGAGGGTGTTTCGGTAATCCAGTCGGCTTGTGACCAGTGCGTGGGTGACCGTTTTTCTTGTTTCGGCTGGGATCCAACTGAAGATTTTTTTGAGCATGCGTAGGATGTTGAAGCATGATGAAGAGACGGCGTTGACTTGTCTGGTCATCGAGAGGGAGGAGTCTAGGATAAAGCCTAGGTCGGGCGCGTGGTCCGTAGGTATGGGTGCGGTTCCCAGGGCCGGTGGCCACCATGAGTCGTCCCAAGCAGAGGGGGATGGGCCTAAGATGAGGACTTCCGTTTTGTCCGAGTTCAGTTTTAAACGGCTGTTCTTCATCTACTCGGCTACATCTTTCATTCCTTCGTGTAAGCTGGTTTTGGCGGTGTTTGGGTCTTTGGTGAGGGAGAGGATCAGCTGGGTGTCGTCTGCGTAGGAGATGATGTTGAGGTTGTGCTGGCGCGCGATGGGTGCGAGGGGACTCATGTATACGTTGAAGAGGGTGGGACTGAGAGATGATCCTTGTGGTACGCCGCAGATGACTTTGGTGGCCTCTGATCTAAAAGGTGGGAGGCGGACTCTCTGGGTTCTTCCGGCGAGGAACGAGATGATCCAGTCCAATGCTTTTCCTTGTATTCCGACGTTGCTGAGGCTTTGTATGAGGGTGTTATGGCAGACTGTGTCGAAGGCTGCGGAGAGGTCAAGTAGGATGAGGGCAACTGTTTCTCCGTTGTCCAGTAGTGTTCGAATGTCGTCTGTTGCTGCGATGAGGGCGGTCTCGGTGCTGTGTTTGGCTCAGAAGCCGGACTGAGATGGGTCGAGGGAGCCGTTGGATTCGAGGAAGGCGGCGAGCTGACTGTTGACGGCTTTCTCAATGACTTTGGCAGGGAATGGGAGGAGCGAGATGGGGCAGTAGTTCTTAAGTTCAGTGGGGTCTGCTGTGGGTTTCTTCAGGAGGGCGCTGAGTTCGGCATGTTTCCAGCTTTCCGGGAAGGTGGCGGAGTTGAGGGAGCAGTTGATGACGTCTCGGAGATGGGGAGCGATGATGGAGTCTGCTTTGTTGAAAATGTGGTGCGGGCATGGGTCGGTTGTCGATCCTGAGTGGATGGAGTTCATCAGGCGGATGGTGTCTTCAGTGGTGATTGGGTTCCAGGTGCAAAGGTTGTTAGAGGGGGGTTTTGGTTCGCAGGTGGGTGGAGTGGACTGGTCTTCGGACTGGTTTTCAAAGCTGTTATGTATGTCAGCGATTTTGTTGTGGAAGAATGAGGCTAGTGAGTTGCATAGGTCTTGGGAGGGAGTGATATTGTTGGTGCCGGCGGTGGGATTGGTAAATTCTTTGACGATGTTGAATAGTTCTTTGCTGTTGTGGACGTTGTTGTCAAGTCGATCCTTGAATGCTGCTTTCTTGGTGGATCGGATCAGTTGGTGGTGTTTTGTTCCAGTTTCTTCGGGGAATTGGTTGTGGGAGGTTGTGGGTCGAGGTTTTTTTGTAGTTGAAGTGAACACAGCTGTGGTCCGTCTAGTGGAGAGCTCTGGTGTGGTTGAAGGAGATGTGCTTGCTGGAGGTGAAGATTGGGTCGAGCGTGTGCCCGGCATAGTGGGTGGGGGTATCAACAAGTTGTTTGAGTCCGAGGATGGCCAGGTTGACCAGAAGGGTGGTGGTGTTGCGGTCGTTTTTCTTTTCCATGTGGAAGTTGAGGTCTCCCAGTAGAATGTAGTCCTCGGAGGGGAGGGCGTGTGGGCTGATGAAGTCAGCGATGTCTTCGCTGAATTTTGTGCGGGGTCCAGGTGGCCTGTAGATGAGGGTGCCTCTGAGTGTGGTCTTGGGGTCGGTGTGGATCTGGAAGTGAAGGTGTTCGGCGGTAATGAGGTCATCGTCTGAAGTGGTCGTGATGCGGATGGTGTTCTTATGGACGATGGCGATGCCTCCTCCTGTTTGGTTGGTGCGGTCCTTTCGGATGATCTTGTAGCCGTCCGGGATGGCTATGGCGATGTCGGGCGCTGATGAGGCGTTCATCCAGGTTTCTGTAAGAAAGGCGACGTCCGGCGATGTAGTGTCGAGTAGGTTCCAGAGTTCAATGGCGTGTCTGTTGACCGAGCGGGTGTTGAGCAGGATGCATATCAGGTGGTTAGTGTTGGAACTCTGTTTGGAGTTAGTGGATTTGGTGTGGGTCCTGATGCAGTCAAACTTGCAGGAGAGGCAGGTGAAGGGTCCATGGCTGTGTCCTGGGGCGGCTGCGTAGCAGTTTGGGAGTCAGCCAGGGTTAAGAGCTGAGAGGGTAGCGGAGTCGTAAGTAATGCGGGTGGAGAAGGGTTTGCGGGGGCCAGGGGGTCTGGCGCTGGGCGCGGTCCAGGCGCAGACGGGCGTAGTTGGGCTTACCTTTGGCGCACCTTCGGCGCACTTGGGGCGCGATCGCTGCGCGTGAACGCAAACCCAATCTATGCCCCCTTCCCTGAATGGTCAGCAATGCAAATTCAGGGAATGCAAAGACCTGGCTAAATTCTTTCTCCATAAAGTGGAGAAAATATACTCAGAAACGAAGGGCATGAAACCAGGTAATCCCCTTAGGCAAACATCTACATCTCTTCTTGCAACCAGAGGCATCCCTTACCGAGACAAGTGTTTTTTTGAATCCATGATTAAACTGGAAACCTGGCCCCTACTAGATATGAGCTCTTTCAAATGGCTCTTAGATAGTATTAAATCTGTCTCACCCTATGATCCTCTTCCGATCTTACTGCTTCAGCAGCTTGAGACGTCCTCACTCATGACAATCATGGAACTTTTGAATGCCTCCTTAGAAGAAGCAACAGTGGAAACACGCAATGGTGCTTCCTCTTCTGAAGAAGGCCAATGCTGATTCTGATCAGCCCTCTACCTACCAGCCTATTTCATTGCTCCCGGCCTTCTCAAAGATTCTGAAAAAGCACATTAATTCACAGTTATCTAATTTTTTCGTGTCCCAGAAGTTTCTACACTCATCTCAGTTCGGCTTTAGAGCCGTCTTCTCGACCGAAACGACACTACTTGGAGTCACGGAAAGTCTGCAACATCATTTAGATTCTGGTGACACAGCGGCCCACATACTACTTGATTTCAGCACAGCTTTTGACACAGTGTCTCAAACCGTGTTAGTGAAGCCTTACAATCCTTGGGTGTTATTGGGCCGGCACTAAACTGGCTTATTTCTTTTCTCACTGATCTGACGTTCCAGGCCTTCTCCCAAACGGCCATCTCTGATACTCATTGTTCCCCCTACAGAGTACTCGAGGGCTACATTCTTAGCCCCTTATTATTTAATGTGTATGTTAGGCCTCTAGCTAACATTGCAGAAGAGGCTGGGTTGTCCCTGTTCTCTTAGGCGGACAACATCCAGATTATCTTCTCTCTTTCTGCAGAGATGGTGTCTGAGACATCTGCTCTCCAATGGGGTTGAGTAAAATTGCATCTTGAATGCAGGCACATTTTCGCAAACTCAATGGAGAGAAAACTGAGGTCCTGGTTTTGGGGAAGAATAAAGATATTTGAGTCCCCCAACATTGGCCTACTGAAATGGGTGTTCTTCCTCAACCTTTCCGCCAATTTCGCAATCTAGGATGATTTAGAATCTATGAGACACCAAGCCGTGAAGGTGGCTGCAACTTGCTTTACCATTCTGAAATGGCTTAAAAAGATTATCTGGATGCTGCCCAGTCCTACCCAGAGAACCGTAGTCCATGCTCTAGTCACCTCTAGACTGGACTATGGCAATATTCTTTATCTGGGGGCAAATAAGGATGTGACACGCAAGCTGCAGGTGGTTCAGAACTCCGCCGCCAGACTGATTTGTCAGGTTCCCAGAGCTGCCTCTATCTCTAGCTCTCTGCGTGACCTTCATTGGCTCAGGGTAGAGAATCAAATTAGGTTCAAAGCCCTGAGCTACATGTTTAAAATAAAATCTGGAGTGCCCCCCCCCCCATTACCTGCAGGCTCTGGCTCATCCTTACTTGCCTTCATGTCAGTTCTGCCACCCAGGCGAAATTCTCTATTCCTAGAATTAGACGATCACGCATGGGCGGTTGATCTTTTGCCTGTTTAGGACCCTCCTTATGGAACTCTCTCCCCGCGTCGCTCCGCAAAGAAACTGTTTATGAGAAATTCGTAGTGCTTAAAAACTTGGCTAGTTAACCAATTATCTCGTCCTTCATTCTACTCTTTTCAGGCTGGTGCCGGGAAACCCTTTTTAGGTAGCTGGTGCGCCTTATAAATTAAAATTAACATATAACATAACAATGGAGGCACCTTGCATCATTGTGCAAGGGTGCCTGCATTGACACTTGGCAGCCACATGTGCACCAGCGCAGGGAGAGGTGAGAACAGGACTGCGCCATATCCAATTATCTTGTCTTGCTGCATTGTGCTGCTTCAGATGGTGGTAAATCTGCCCCGATTGTATATGTTTGTAATGGGTGGCAAAGGAGTAAGAGCTGAGCAGTAGGTGAATGTTTCTTGGCTTTTCCCAATGAAGGTCTCAAAAAGGGCTTCACTTAAAATTCCCTGTGTTGGAACTATTGGTGACGATGGTGCAATAGATTAAGGTAATAGGAGTTTGTTGCACATCTCTGACAATCACTTTGAGGCAAGGAAATTTCAGTGCTTTATGTTTTGGTCAAGCTTATTTGCCTGCCAGGGAGTGCAGTGTGCAGCCA
This sequence comes from Lissotriton vulgaris, assembly GCF_964263255.1. Taxonomy (NCBI): domain Eukaryota; kingdom Metazoa; phylum Chordata; class Amphibia; order Caudata; family Salamandridae; genus Lissotriton; species Lissotriton vulgaris. Next base: position 290,683,160 of record NC_141689.1, read on the forward strand.
TATAAATGACTAACTTTGAGGCAGGAAACAGAAGATGGACTCTTTTGCTTGACTTTCACATCATCTCCTTGGTATATTGTGGCGTAGTTAAAAACAGAATATGGACTCTTCGCTGGTGCCTGGCTATGCCACACCATGATCAAGATTTTGCGGTACAGGCAGGGCCGAACTGGGAATCCAAAGCAGCCCTGGCAATTTCGACAGACCAGTCCCCCTGCTGTTTTTGTTACTGGAGGCTGATATAGCAGCACCGCTGCAAAACCGGCCCCCAGTAACAATATCTTCACCATTCTTCCAGCCTCCTGGGGAAACACCTGATGCCTGCTGCAGGCAGTCCGGCCCTGGGTACAGGGGAGTAAGTGTGAGCTCTACCAGAATTCTAACTATCCTTTGCGCAATAGCCCAATACATGTGAGGCAGTCTGCCCAACTTAACAGAAAAGTGATTCGTTCCTTGCAGAGACATTTGCTTGCAGTCTCTCATCAATAGTCTTTGCACTGCACATACATCAAAACTTTGACTGATGAAAGCAATGGGACCGTGACAGTCTCTGTCACAATGCAGTGGCACTGGTTGCTACAGTGAAACCTGGAATGAATCCTGGTGCCCTTCTGCTGCATGCTGCACTCATGGACTTCTCTACAGTTTTTGACACCATTGAGTGATCACACTAGTGGAATAAGATGATCAGTTGGATGCACCAGGCTGACTTGTTAATGTTTTCTGAGATCTTTACACTGAAAATTGGGTGCAGGTTATATTAACTGAACCTGCCAAGACACCTCCCAGGAACATAAATGTACAAGTTAACTGTTAGGCACCGACCCTCATGACTTTCCCCCTTTCTGGTGGTACCCTTAACCTCCAATATCTGGGGATAAAGGATGCGCTGAATGATTCACTGTTGGCTTATCTTAGAGATGCATATTCGATTGGGAATCTGGAGGAATTGAGGAAGCATAAATATAGGGCTAATATTATATGGATATGTTTGCAAAGTAGCTATTTTATAAGAAGAGACTTTTAAGATCGGGCTACTAGAAAGCTGATAGTGCAGCAATAAAAAGGGCCTTGTGGTTAGTAAATAGGGGCATATATTGGTGTCTAAGAAAAATATATCCTCCTATGCTGATATTGTAGAACTTGGTAAGACATTATCTGTAAATGTTTGTAGAAACTATTTGTTCTTTTGCATAAGAATACTTTCTATTTGTGGTAGGGATTTGGCTGAAATATTTAGGGCCTGATTACGACTTTGGCGCAGTTGTGCCAGCTCTCTGCCGGTACGGCTGTGCCAAATGCGCGTGAGGACAGCCAGCCATGTAATTACTTTTTTAGCCATTAGCGGGCATTTCCTTTGCCGTTCCCACAGCGACGCCTCAAAAGTCCATTACATGCTGGATCTTCTGTGCAAGCACACAGGGGGGCACATGCTGGGCCCCCAGTGTGCATCCACAAGCCGTGAGGCACAAGGCTGCCCTGGAGGGACCCCTTTTTTTTCCTCTCCACCGCTGATTTCATGGAGGGAAGGCCTCCATGAAATCAGTGGTGGTGATAAAAGCCGTAATATGGTTGGCGGGACCGCAGTGGTCCTGCCAAGCATATGGATTCCTTTTGACCGCCACGCAACTGCCAGGGAATGGCAGTTCCCTGGCTGAGTCGACGGTCCCAGGCTGACATGTCCACTAGGGTCATAATGTGGCGGTCGCAAGACCACAACCTCTGCGCCACCAAGAGTCTGGCGGTCCGCGGACCGCCAGACTCATAATTGGGCCGTTAGTGGAAGAAGAGAATGTAGATTGTCTAATAATGAGACTTATTTTTTTGGGTGCCTGGGGAATTATGATCGGTGAGAGAGATACATACATGGCCTGGTACATGTTGATCACAGATGAGTATTTTACTGATAACAAGATCTGCTTACAATATTTGTGTTTTAACAACAATTGATGTGATACCCGAGAGTCACTATGATGTTTGATGCATGTTTGCAGTGGGTTTTGGCAAGCAACATCAATTGTAACCTAGATGTAGTTTTTTATATCTATTTTCTATTGAGTCATCTAATATGGTAATTAGAACTGGCGTAATATTGACTAATATTACATTTTTTTTTTTTTAGATGTAAAATGATGGTTACTTTTCAAATAAATGCTTTGTATGCTTTAACATTTTTATATAAAAAAGTAAAGCCTTGAAAAAGTGTCAGTGGTGAGACTTACTAGTGTTTGAAAGTATTTTTTTTAAAACTTTTCTCAGCAGGGATCACCACTGTGCTTGTTAATGTACCGATCCCAATACTTTTTAAATTCCAAATACCATCTGATGTTGGTGTTGTCTTCTGCCATCCTGCTAGGATATTTGCTTGCAAGCGATTGTTTCACATATTTGTGGCAGATGTACATTGCACTGAGGTTTAGTAGAGAGTATATTACACTTTTGCTCACTTGCTGTTCTGAACCACTATTCATTCAGTAACATTATGCAATCAGCCATACCCCCACCTGCTTTTCTTCAGCTACCAGTCTCTTAAGCTTTTATTATCAGAAGCAGAACTCAGATCATTTGATCAATAGCAGACCTTTTGCTCCAGTTGTTAAGAAGAGTAAGGTTCTAATCAAGTCTAATACGATTACAGAGTAACTTTGGGTATTATCAAGTCTAGTGTTCTAGGTAACATTGGCCTGGGTTATGTCATTACTACAGCTCTAGCTGGCTGTAGGTATCAATAATAGCAGATATATATGGATGTTAGGTAATTGTCAGAACAAGTTTCTGCGTGATCAGGAGCAGATCTTTGAGTGACTCTCGATAGTAGCAAGAAAATATACATTTTCAAGAATTACAGCAAAAAGGGCAACAGCACCAAAATTCGATTTAACTGGACTTACATGTATAAAATGAACCAGATTTTTTTTTGAATATATACTTTTTAGTACATCATCAAGGACTATACCAGTCTTAAGAATTAGAATTATTACTTAGATGATATATGATAAAGTCACTGACCTAAAACTATATTTCTTCAAAAAACTGTTATGAGGTCTTTATTCTACTGCACAAGATTAGGAAGGCCTTTTTCGTGGCTCATTAATCTGTATGCTTTACTTTGGTCCAATATTCAGAAGATCACTGTTACCTGGCACAATATCGTGAGGTTGTTTATCTCACTACCCAAAGCTGTTATAAGCTGCAGGTCTACTGAGTTTACAGTATTTTTGTGACTATTTCTGGGACTGTATTCCTTGAGGTGTTTGTCAATCATTTCTTAACATAATGCAATTGTACTGATGGCTTGCATCTCTGATATAATATTTCAAACCTGCCTGTTCTTCAACAAAGACTTTTATTTAGGTTCACTGTCATTGTTTTTGTTGATATTTTATCAGCGACAAGAGTTTATCTAGAAGGAGACTATGCTCACTGTAAGAAATTGGGGTAATAGTTAAGGTGGGGTGATGACCCTCCTTAAGCAATCCTTCTCAGAGTGTCCCACTAAAGTCCATAAATTAACTTGAGCTCAGACCCCTGGTAGTTATGGAAGACAGAATTCAGGCTATAACTTTGAAACAATGTGAAAAGTATTTGTGCGGGACGGAAACAGTGAAAAACTCAGAACCCAAAACATGAACAGTCCCAAATCAATTTAGAAAAATAAATGAATTTTTAACATTTTAAATAAAAATAGTGCCAAAAAGTGTTAAGCTCCAACTGCAATCAACTGGACACAGTGGACCAGGATCTAGGTGCGATTTGGGGCCAAGCACGATGGAGCGTGGGCCGGATACTGCAACCAGGTTCGAACCAGTCTTAGGTTTCCTTAATATTTATTAGAACTTCATTTGTGAATTGGGATTTCAATTAATATTACAAAGAGTCCAGTGTTTGTCGATGAAACAGCAAGCCTTGATACAGTGAAAATAGCTTTTATTTCTAGTCATTGTAAGGACACTTTAAAATACCAGGCACGTGCTTCATTGGCTAAAAGGGGTGACTTATTAATATTTAAAAGAAAGGTTTAGTTGAAAGGGTTTATTTTGACAAGTCGAATTGCAGCTAAGCTACAATAGTCGGCCTGAAGCCATGTTTGCACTGCTTCTGTAGTGGATGGCATAATAGGTGCTGCAGTCCACTTGTGGCATGTATCTTACAGGTCCGGAGTACATTATAAACCATATCCTGGGGACCTATTGGTAAGATAAGTATGCCAATTATAGTTATACCGATACAATCTTACTTAGAGGTGCAGCACGGGCACTTTATTATTGGTTAGCGGGGGTGAAGTGTTCTTCAGTCAGCAAAACAGACAGGACAAAAATCCGGGGGTACACCACAAAAGCTATGGTTATTTTCTACACTTAATAAAATTCTGGACAAGAGGAAGAGAATGCCCCATACACCCAGAGAGTATCACTGATTCTATCATCAGCATCCAGCAGAGTTCTGATTAGATGGGAGGCCTACAATCCCAGAATCATCACAGCAACCTTCTACACAAAGAAAAAGAGAATTAACATGAATGTTGTCCAGTGCTATGCACCTATAAATAACAGCGAAGAAGAGGAAAAAGAACAGTTTTACAATAGACTCCAGTCCATTCTGCAGAAATGCCTTGAGAGCGATCTCACCATATTGATAGAATGTCACATGATTACATTAGGCCCAGATAGAAAACACCATTTTACATGCTCACGTTCTTAAGATGCCTTCTCTTCCTAAAACATGATAAAATTTGATGCATATTCATTTGTGTGCACATACAGGATAATATTCTTTGAACTCAGTTTGCTTACACTGCTACTTTGTAGGGACACTATCAAGCACCCTGAATATTCTATACCAGGGCTAAGTTCATCACGCAAAATGTTGATGTTTTCTTGGGTCAATGGCGACAGAGCCATCACAATAGAATAAACAATAGCGAATTGACTAGGGCTTTGGCATGGTAATATGGATAATGTTATTAGATAACCGACGTGAGCCCTTTGTTTAGACAAGGAAGCATTTTACTGGCAGTGAGAGGTCACCCACATGCCGGAATTCCAGCCCAGCTGATTCCTGTTTACCTCATGCAAGGAATGCTGCCCGGCTCTCCACCAAGACGGATAGCCTGTTGACACTTACCCACATGTAACACGGAAATCATCCTACAGGAATCTGGAAGCTACACTCACCCTAGACATGATAGGTTAGGATGTGCTAGGCAGGAGTACAGTATATTACAGTACTTGTATGCCAACATGTATTCTCTTTAATAAGCAAAATCATTGAACTGTTTATCTTTTTCACCATTCTAGAAATGATAATCACATTGTTCTGTTTCCTTCTATTGATTATTGCAGCACAAGTATTTTACTCAAGAATCACAATGCTTCAATAAATATTGAAACGCTTTATTGTGCATGTATTGTGTATCTCCTTGGGTATGCATAAGTAAGTAAACAAAAGTGTTCTAGATCTGTTACCATGATTTCCTTGGGGAGTCAGGGTTGTCATGTTCTGAGGTTGACTAACAATGATGGTTATCCAAGGCGTCTTCTTTACTGAAAACCCTTTAGGTTTATAAAAGAACCCTCACCCACCAACATAGTTGGTGGCATGCTTCATCATAGGGTTCCCACCGATGGGGTCGAATGCTACCTGGGTGTGCTTCGACACCTGATTACAGTGAAGTGGGTTTATTATAATGTGAAGAAGTGAATAATGTGAATGTGAAAGTTTAAAACTACCTCCAGGACACCAGATTGTTTTATTGCGCAGTTCCTGGGGTTGGATTAAAAAGACTTATTGGACATGAGTGAGGAGAAATGAACTTGCACGTCCTCTAGATGAGTGAAAGGGAATGAAGTAAAATGGTCTACAATTCTCAGCCAATCTATTCCAATTTTATTGGATTTCTTCAGGACCAGTGGCGCAGGGGGAATTTTGCCTAGAGCTGCTGTGTCTAAAGCACACACGCGAAGGTGTGCATAAGTGCAGTGGATGCGTAACTTACGATTCTTCACTGCCACTTTTTTAAAGAATTATTATTTTGTGTTGCGAAAATTATCTGTAATATAGATCCCGGCGGGGTGTGGTACCTATTGTCACACTTACATCAAGGTCAGCCCCCTGCCTGGTTACCTGTAAGTTTCCTCTTCCATAGTCCCGGCATGAGTGATGAGAGGATAAAACATTGCATAAGACCATCACCTTGCCGTTGCCAGGCTGAAGCCAAAGCTGAAGTAAGCATGGATGGACCCTACAAACTGACGTCAGCTATGTAATACCACCCTCCTCAAAAATTTACTGAAATGGAGAGAATACTCAGTCGCCCTTAGGAACAGGTTTCAAATCCTGCAAGAACTATAGAGTGACAGAGAGCCAGTAGAAAGTCAGTGGGAGTAGACCAAAGAAAAAGTGAGATCAACAGGAGGTACTGGGTCCCAAGAAACACCAGTATAAATAATGGATGTCCACTGAGACTCTCTGCAAAATCCAAGAGTGAAAGGAAAAGAAAGCTTTGGCCAACACAAGCTGAACAAGAGCAGAAAAAGAGAAAGCTCAGAGCTAGTACACCAAAACCAACAAGGAAGCAAAGAGAAGCTTAAGATCAGACACGCGAAGATTCATTGATAGTCTTGCCACAGAAACCTAGGAAGCAGCAAGTCATGGAAACTTGAAAGAACTCTACGACATAATGAGGAACTCTCCAGCAGATACAGCAAGCCAGAAAGACCAGTTAAACATTATGCTAGGAAGATAATCATGGGTAAAGAAGGTCAACCACAAAGATGGATGTCGCACTTTGAAGAACTGCTGAACCTGCCCATGCCACAGTCTCAACTAGACATACAGCCAGCCGACATGGACTGGCCAATCGACTGCAGCAGATCAAACAAGGAAGAAATATGGCAAGTCATCGAACATCTGAGAAATGTGAAGATAACAGGATCTGACAACATTCCTGGGTCGAGGCAATGAAGGCAGACATTGAAACATCACTAGATATCCTCTACCCAACGTTTGTAGGATGTGGGAAGAGGAAAAAGTGCCATCAGACTGGAAGAAGAGCTATCTCATCAAGGTCCCCAAGAAAGGTGACCTGAGTAACTTTGCAAACTAGAGAGAGATAACTCTTCTATCAACTCCATACAAAGTGTTCAACAGATTAATCCTGAACAGAATGAAGGAACAATTTAAAGCTCAGTTGCAAGACCAGCAAGCTGGCTTCCATAAAGATAGATCCTGACCAGACAGATTGCAACACTGCTCATCATTGAGAAATAGATCAAATGGAACTCCCCCTCACGTCAATTCCATTGACTATGAAAAGGCATTTGTTAGCGTGGATAGAGACACCCTTTGGAAACTCCTCCGTTATTATAGTGTACCAGATAAACTCAAGAGAATCATCAGGAACTCTTATGAGGGAATGATATGTAAGATAGTCCATGGAGGACAACTCATGGAAGCCTTCCAAGTGAGGATCGGAGTGTTTGATCTCCCCTTTTTTCTTCCTGCTGTCCATAGACTGGACTATGAAAAAAATACACAGCAGGGATCTAGTGGAGTACTTGGATGCAGCTCGACGACCTGGACTTTACAGACTACTTGGCTCTATTCTCCCATACCCATCAGCAGATGCAAGAGAAGACTGATAATGTGGCAGCACCATCAGCACACCTTGGCTTCAACATCAACAGGGGAAAAACCAAGAGCCTGAAAGGCAACACAGCCACCACCATTGCAGTCAATCTTGCAGGCAATGCACTGGAAGAGGTTAAGACCTTAACCTACCTGGGCAGTGTCATAGAAAAGCAGGGTGGCATATACGTCAACGTCAATGCAAGAATTGGCAAAGCAAGGGCTGTCTTCATTCTGCTAAAGAAGATCTGAAGCAGCAAGGACCTAACACGGCAAACCAAAGTCAGGCTTTTTAACACCAACATGAAATTGGCCCTTCTATACGGAGAAGAAACTTTGAGGACAACAGAGACCATCATCAAAAAACTTCAGACCTTTATCCACACCTGTCTGAGGAAAATCCTCCAAATCCGTTTGCCAAACACCATCAGCAATAACGACATATAGCAGCAGACTTCCCAGTTCCCTGCCCATGAACAAAACATGAAAATGCATTGCTTCTGGATAGGTCACACTCTCTGCATGCCCATGCCAAACACCACCAGATAAGCCTGACCTAGAACGAAAGACAGCGCATACTGGGTCTCCAGTGCATTACAGTCAGATTTTTGGAGCTGCCTTATCTGATGAATTCAGTTGGTACTTTGCTTCTGGATGGCATGCAGTAGACAGCATCAGGTAGGTGATGGGTCTGTGATTTAGAAGTGCACCAGGACATCACATGCACAATACTGAGTCATGATGAACCCAGCATTTAGCTTGTTGAGCAGCAAGCTTCTATCTGTGCGCTCCAGACTCCAGCATTATGTTATGCTATTGGATTTGTGGAGTGTGGCTTATCACCGTGAGGGTATCCCGGCACTAGGAGGGTGTTATCTGAATCTGGCTGAGAATGATGGAGGGAGGAGTGTACTAGTTGAAAAGGCAGTTCTTTAGCTTCTTTTGACATTTCTGCAGCAATGTGGAGGTCCTGATGTGGAGGGTTAGGTTGTTACAGGTCTTCGCTGCAAGATTTAGGAGGGGTCGTCCTGCAACTCTGATTCTGCATGTTCTGGGTGCATGCACGAATGAGAGAGAGGCAGAATGAAGATGCCTGGAGGGTTGGTGGAACTGGGGATAGTGGTTGAGGTAGGAGAGTCCGGAGTTGGGCAGTTCTTTGCATGCATGTGTGCGGAGCTTTGAACTGGCATCGTTTCTGGACCAGGAGCCAGTGCAGCTGATTGAGGTAGGGTGTGATGTGGGTGCGGTGAAGGAGGTCAATGATAAGTCTGGCTGCAGTGTTCGGAATGGAAAGGAGTCTATGGAGGAAATGGACTGGTATTCCTACGTAGAGTGCGCTGCCGTAATCCAGTCTGCTTGTGAATGAGGGCCTTGGTGACGGTTGTCTTATGGGGAGCCACTTGAAGATCTAGCATAGCATGCACAGGATGAAGAAGTCGGAGTATTTGACGGCAATGATTTGTCATACCATTGAGAGTTTGCTGTCGAGGATGATTTCAAGGTTTCTGATGTGCTCAGTCGGAGTCAGTGAAGGGGGGCTCTGAGGGCCACCATGAGGAGTCCGATGAGGGTGTTCTTGCTTCCAAAGATCAGCACCTCTGTCTTGTTGGTGTTGAGCTTCAGGCAGTTATCCTTCATCCAGTCTGCAACCCTAGCCATGCAGCTGTGGTAGTTGTTCCAGGGGCTGCTTGGGTCCTCAGAGAGGGAGAGTTGTGTGTCATCAGCGTAGGAGATAATGTTATGTCTGTGGGATCTGACAATGTTAGCTAGTCGAGTCATGTAGGTGTTGAATAGGGTGGGGCTGAGGGTGATCCCTGTGGAACTCTACAGATGATATCCCTTGGTTTGGAGGCGTACTCATTGGATTCTTTCAGTGAGAAAGGAGGTGATCAACTTGAGTGCTGTTCCCCGGATTTTGGTGTGGTGGAGTCGGGCGACAAGGGTGTGGTGTGAGATAATGCCAAATGCTCTGGAGAGGTCAAGGAGTATGAGCACAGCTGTCTCACCTTGGTCGGGTATGGTATGGATGTAATCCATGGCTGTGATGAGGGCTGTTTTGGTGCTATCGTTGCTACGAAACTCGGTTCGTGAGCTGTCCAGGAGTAGGTTGTGTTCCAGGTGTTTGGCGAGTTGCTAGTTGATTGCTTATTCATGACTTTGGCCAGGAAAGGTAGTAGTGTGATTCGTTGGCAGTTTTTAACGTCAGCCAATGTTTTTTTTAGGAGGGTGCTGATCTCTGCGTATTTCCGTTTTTCTGGGAAGGTAGTGGGGGAGATTGAGGCTGTGATGATGTCTTAAGTCTAAGGCTCATATTGGATTTTCAGAGGTTGAAGATGTGGTGGGGGCAGGGGTCCATGGGGCTCTTGGATGAACTGTCTTCATGATGGTTGATGTGTCATGGTAGGTGAGTTGGCTTCCTTCGGTCAGCTGGGTGTCTGTTGTGCCGGTGGTGATGGTGGTGGTGGTGGGGAGGTTAATGAAGTCGGACTGCCTGGGTTGAGGCTTGAAGTTTCAGTAGATCTAGGCTATTTTGTTATGGAAGAAATAAGTGAGGTCGTCACAGAATTCTTACAAAGAGGTTACTTTGTTTGCTGCATCTGAGAGGTTGGAGAACTCCTTGACGATCGCAAAGAGTTGCTGGCTGTTGTTGGGTTGGTTTTGGTTCTTGCTGTGAGGGCTTTGTTGAGTTCTGTTTTGTATGTGATCCTATCAATGTTGTTTTTACTGGTTCTCCATCTCCTCTCTAGTTGTTTGCAGTGGCATTTGGAGTTCTTGAGGTCTTCAGTATACCACCTTGCTTGCTTGTGTGTTCTTCTGAATTTGGTGTGCTTCACTGTTGCAAGGGTGTTGGCACAGTCTGCGATCCAGTTGTTGAAGATTTTGTCACTGAGGTCCAGGCTGCTGGTGAATTCTGGCTGGTTAGATGTGAGTGCATGTATCGAGTCTGACTCTGTGGCTTCCCTTTAGTCGCGGGTGGGTTTGCTGGGCCTTCCTGGTGAGGGGCTGTGAAGGGATGATGGTGAAATGTACTGCTGAGTGGTCTGTCCAGGTGAGCTGGGTGTGTGACTGTTTGTAATTCTGTCACTAGAGGTGAAAATGGGTCGAGCGCTTGCTTGTACAGCATGCCTTGGGTCATAGATGAGTTGGATAAGTCCAATGTTGTCTTGGCAGTCCAGGAGATCTGCGGCGTTGGGGTCCATAAGTTTGTCTTGGTGGAACTTGCGGTGGAAATTGAGTTGATGGCAGAGGGGCGAGAAAGTCTGCGATGGGATTTGCGAGGTTGGTTCATGGTCCCAGTGGGAGGTACATGAGGGTTTCCTTGATGTGATGTTTCATTGATCTGGAATATGAACTTCATGTGTTCTATGGCTATGGTGGTATAGTCCATGGAGGTGGTGCATTGGATGGAATCTCTGTGTATGATGACAACTCCTCCTCGATGTTTGTTGACATAGTCACGGTGGGTGATTGTGTATCCTTCCAGGATGGTCGCAGTGATGTCGGGCGCTGTTGACCGGTTGATCTATGTGAGGAACAGGGTGTCCAGTACGAGGAAGTCAATGAAGTACCAAACCTCTGTAGAGTGTTTGGCAAGGGACCACGTGTTGAGGAGTCTGCTGTTACGATGCTGGTGTAGTGCAAGGAATGTTCGGAGGGGGTTGGGGGAATAGGAGTGTGCGTGGTGCGGCAGATTAAGTGGCAAGCGCTGCAGGCGAGAGGTCCTGCCATTGAGAGAGGGGCAGTGTGGCAGCAATGATCATGGCGGTGCACAGTGTGGAGGGTGCAGAGCGCAGCAGAGGTGTAGGTCCAGGGAGTGGATGTACACGTGGCAATGGGTGTGATTCAGGTGCAGACAGGCACAACCGGGCACAGTGGTGCACTCGCTGTCCTGCTGCACTGTAGCTGAAATTAAGTAGATCCTGGGAGGTGGACAGGGCTTATGGGTGGTATGCGTGTCTTACGAGGCGGGAAGAAGAGGTGGGAATACATGCAGGAGAGCAGGTAAGGAGCGGGCGAGATGCAAAGGGGGAATGGATGAACAGCAGTGGGAGCAGAAAAAGAGGTGAGAATAAAAGCAAAAAAGGCAAAAGACGCAAAAAGGAGTGAAAGGAGAAAAAGGACCGAGAGGAAAGGCAAAAGAAGGCCCAAAGTGGCAGAGTGGTGAAAGCTGAGAAGGGCACGAGTGAGAGCAATGAAACACGAGTGAATGTAAGAAATGAAGCACGTAGGAGCAACGGAAGGTAGAAGCTGGAAACAGCAAGAGTGAGCGCAATGAAAACGAGAGTGAATGGAAAAAAAGAGGCACAGAGAGATAAAGAGAGACAAAGGGGTAGAAAGTGCGAGAGAAGAGTGGAACGGCAAAAAGTGGCACAGAGAGAGTATGGAGAGAGAGCGAAAGGTCAGGAGCTGGAATACGGAGCTGTGTCTGAAAGGGCCTTCACTGGTCGGAGGACCAGTCCAGGTAGGTGGGGAACTGGGCCTGGGCACCTGGGTATGATTGGAAACAGCCATCTGACTTGTGTATAGCAGCTCATATAGGGCAAGTTTGTGGGGGGCCAGGTCTGCGTGTGACATTAGTACCATCATGGCAACAGGACCCCCCTCCCATCTTAACATGCATCCCGCAAATAAATACATGCCACACAAGTATTAACTTGGGAAAAACTGCTCCAGGTTAATTACATACAACGTTATGTAATCTTGTGGGTTAGGTTACGGGTGATTCAAGGGCAGGTAGCATTCTCGCCACCTGCCCGCCTGATGAGCCAAGCAGCAAAGTGGCGATCCACCAATGTACTGCCCCTTCTGGTAATCCCCTTCCAGGATCACCTGACCATTGGTCCCTTATACTTATGCCCCTTTCGGGGCGGAGCGTAGATAGGCAAGCCCCCGGTTGCTCAGGCCCGCAACCGCCCGAAGGACTAAAGGGGCACCGACACAGGTTCCAGGAACCTCCCATGAGGCCCCTGGGGTTAGGCTCTGGCACCCCTATGTGCCGCGCTGAGGTACCCTTCTGTACCCATATGCTTCAAGATCGCCCTGTAACTCCTCCTGCAACGATAAAATAAAACATTAACAAGTTCATGCCATGTCCCTATGCGTCAACAAGCTGGATAAGCGGTAGGGTGGGTTGACAGCGTGTCCACCCCCCAGGCGTCCACGACGCGTTTGGTGCATCAAAGGGCAGAGAAAATGGTGAGGGGGACTTATGTACCCCTCGCCCTGCCTGGTGCACCGGTCGTGATGTAGCACGCCCACGACCCCTAAGGAGACTCCTCCCTCAGCCAACCCCCCTTTGGATGGAAAAGGGGGAAGTGGGAGGGGAAGCCCAATGGCACTAGAGGGCCACCCTAATGAGTGGCCCACTACGGTGGCCTCGGGCAGCCGCATAGTACCATCATGGCAACAGGACCCCCCTCCCATCTTAGCATGCATCCCGCAAATAAATACACCCCACACAAGTATTAACTTGGGAAAAATTGTTGCCGTTTATTACATATATAACGTTATGTAATCTTGTGGGTTAGCTTACGGGCGATCAAAGGGCAGACAGCATTCTCGCCACCTGCCCACCTGATGAGCCAAGCAGCACCGTGGTGAACCACCAATGTACTGCCCCTTCTGGTAATCCCCTTCCAGGATCACCTGACCATTGGTCCCTTATACTCACTCCCCTTTCAGGTCAGAGCGTAGCTAGGCAAGCCCCTAGTTGCTCAGGTCCGCATCCGCCGAAGGACTAATGGGGCGCCGACCCTGGTTCCAGGAACCTCCCTTGAAACCCCTGGGGTTAAGCTCTGGCACCCCTATGTGCCGCGCTGAGGTACCCTTCTGTACCCATATGCTTCCAGATCGCCCTGTAACTCCTCCACAGCCCTGGAGACGGCCACTGTCGCCGCCATGGCCCTCTACTAAACAGCTCTTGTCTTTACCTGCAACCCTTCTGCGCTAAAGCTTCCAGTAAGTCTAACAGGAACAAGTCCATCCCTACTGGTGAAAGGTGTACCCCATCTGCTACAAAATATCCTTTGACGCACTCTTGGTTCATTTTGTGCCTAATGACTCCCAGGCCCCTCTGTTCAGTGAATTTGCACCTGGGGCAGTTCAAGCGTCTCTTGGGAGTGCTCGAACTCCTCGCAAGATTTCGCCCCATGCCACACCCTGCGTGGCACAACCTCTGACCACCAGAGCTCAAACTGCCCCATGCGCTTGCTGACCTCCCCCAGGTCATGTTTCATCCTTTGCAATAGTAAAGTCCTCCCAGGGGTGGTGAGGTCGTTGCCCCCAAATCTAACACCAAACAGTTGGGCTGGCCCCCAGCATAGCTAGCGAGTGCTCCATCTCATTACAGGGTAACCCAACCACTCAAACGTTGTCTGTGAGAATTCCGGCACCCAGTTCCTGATCGGTGCCCAACAGGCTAACCTGGAGATGGCTGAGTGCCCAATGATCCCCACTCTGGACCCTGTTAAAAAAACGGACACGTTTCAACTCAGTATTTTTATTATTCAAAGCCATTGTGTCATAGCACTCAAACACTGCAAAAAGCCGCAAACCATATTAGCACACCACACTGCAAAACTACTGTCTACAACACAGACTCCTTCAAGGGCAAAAATAACGTGAAGGACAGCCCTGTACAAGCGCACCCTCATTATACGCTCCATCTTATACTTGGTTAGACTTGCCCTCCCTGGGTAACCCAGCCAAGCCCAAGGCATCGGCCGCTTTGTTGAATGGGGACGGTAATGTAGGCGGTGATGCAGCACTTATGCCAGGCGTTGGGCCACTCCTGTGCACCCTGCTAGGATAAAGGCGCTCGCAGGGGCAAAATATTGGGCAAGAGCGGGCCATTGGGGGGGGGACTGGAGGTACTGGTAATCATGCAGTCTCAACTATGCTGTCCGCCTTTACCGGCTGACTGAGTGCCCTGCTTAGTGTGGCAGGAAATCGCAGGGTGAGGCCCACCACATGTGCAACATGCGTGCCGGAACTTGCACATCCTACCCCAGGAGCATGATCCATAGTTGATAAGGCGGCATGTAGCTGGGGGCGACCTCCTGTAACCTGCTCTTTGTCTCCCCCTCCTGCGTGCGCCGCAAAATGCCAGTTTACCCCTTCCACCCGTATGAACGGATCCCCAGGGTAGAGCCCGTCCTGCTTGTGTATTTACCTGGGGGCCCCTTCTCTGCTGTGCCCGGGCCCCCATGTGGTCCCTCCATGGCTGAACCTCTTTTTGGTCCCAACCCATTCTCGGACACTGTGACATCATCCTCCTGAACTCCCTATCATAGTTCAGCCAGCCATCCCCCCGCCACTTCATAGCCTCATTTAGTATTGACATAGAATACTGCATTAGCCCAGGGCCCTGTTCTGGAAATTTCTCCATTGTTACTGAAGCTAGGATGGAAAAATCCTCAAACCAGTTTGCAATGTTCTTAACTGGCCAAGGCTGGTATTTTACTTCTCTATCATTCTCGTTCGCCCCTATCTTCCTGGCGTCCAGGCCTTCTTGGCCCAACATGAGCAGGCTAAAAATGTCTATGAAGTCCCTCCTCCAAATCCCCTCTTTGGCTGCCTGGGGCACCTGCCAGGCGAGTGAGCATCACCCAGGCTGCAGCGGGCAGTGGTACTCAGTTGGACCAAGTACGGTGAGGGGGCGGGTACCATGGTGGACATTACTGAAGTGACCCCCGCACTGCTGTTCATAGGGGGCGGAACTTGCAGGGATGATTGGGGGGGGTGACTGAGACGGGTGCGGTCACAGTGATCTGCCCCCCTCCCGGAAGTAGTAGTTGCCGGAATACCCACAGCCGCAGTGACCCCCATCTGTCCCACTGGCTTGCCTGCTGCCCCTACCTTTGCTGCTGCTAACGTTGACCCTTCCTTTCCCCTTATGCCGTTGCCCAACTGCGCTGGGCTGGGGCCAACAGTGCCCGCTTGTAACCGTGACATGAAATTGTTCATAGCGTCCAAGAGTTTAGCCAGATAGTCCCTAGTGGCGTGGTTGCCTTGGGCAGCGAGACCATCCGCCGGGGTGGGCGGCCCTTGGGGCACGGGAACAACAGACGGTGCGGTTACCTCCTTGGGGATCAGAAATGTTCTGCTTCTAGGTGGCGGCAGCGGGTCACGCGGGAAATCTCTGAATGTGGACTTTTACAATTGTCCTCAAAGGAATTGTTTAGATATTCTTCATCAATTAATACTGTTGTCACTTAAGTGATCAATCATTCACCAGAAGCAAGGTAGATACAGTATTATACTGTTGTTTATTTCATAATTTCTTTATCAAAAGTTTTTTGGCATGGCAACAACAATACTACTACAGTTGATTAATTTCAGTAGTATGTAACACCTTTTGCTATTTACATGGACCAAACAAAACACCATGCAAAAAAGAATTTTTTATTGCAATACATTCCTTGTTGAAGCAAAAAATGATATAAATTCAAGCAAAATGGTGTCAGGCGTCGACGTTTCGGTCCCTCTTTGGTTTATTTAATCCATAGGACCATCATCAGGACAAGTTGCACATATATATCAATAACCCAAGTCCCAAAGGCTATCCTCAAACCAAGGCAAGGAAGGAGTGGTCCAACTTCAGAGGTCCCGCCAGAGCATGTGAGCGGTTGCTGCATCGGTCAGCCTCGCAACCTTCACTTACATTTAATACAATATAAACCTGCTCTCTCAGTGAGACGCTTCCCAGACAGGCAACTCGCCACAGGACAGCATGGTCGCCTGCCACACCACATGACCCAGAGAACCGAGCCGGCCAAAACCTTGTGATTTGAGTTGATGTAAAATATTGTATCCCGCAGCGTGGCTTTAAAACACCAGAAGAGGGAATGGCAAGAGGATATCGGCTGATCTAGCCTCCAAGCAAGTGTAGGCTAGGGCGAGGGGAGGAATGTTGTGAATGAAGAGCACCACCCTACACAGTGGATGCTTGGTTTGCCGGTTGACTACACCATTGGCCCAAACGCCAGGTTCGTGCGAATCCGGACCCAGGGCATGGCACGTAGCTCCTCTTAAGCAAGTTAAGGCTGGTGTTACTGCAAGGGCGACGCACCATGTATACAAAATATTGCAAGGGGACCTCAACTGCTGCCTGGAGGGGCTAACCAGCACACCAAGAACCAAGGCAAGGTGGGGCAGACCTGGACAGCAACACACCGCCGCTCGGCGACGGAGCCTGCCCACGGAGCATGTACCCAGATGGAGGACGGCTTGACAGAAGGGCAACTACACCCAAGGACGCAACAGCATATTTAAGGATTTGCCAACTGGAGTTTTACCCAGGCACAGCGTCTCACAGCCACTACTAATCATATTGGATCAGAATTCTCCAGCCTTGTGCCAGTAACAACCAGCATTTCTCAACACAACTTGATAATTTTTTTAATGAGATTGCATAATATTCTCAGCAAGATTCAGATTTGTGTCTTTCACTGTGCATCCCTGATGTGCCTCCACACAGAGAGTACCTGCACTCCAGTTACTCATATCAATGCATGCGTGCGTTTTATTGTGGGAAGGTCAGGCTACTAAGTACAGGCTACTAAGTGAGGGATGTGCACCTGCATTTTAAACCACATGGCAGCAGCAAGCAATTTGTTTAACACAGAGAATAGAGCCCAGGTACGTGAAAGCTGGAATCGGTGTGTCCTTGGCAAGTAAAAAAACGGACGACAAATCAGTGCCTCGCAAATCCCGCTGCCTCCACCCTCTTTGCAACAAGTATCAGCATCAGCGTCTCGCGGCCATAATATGCAGCTGCTGCCTGTGAGAGTCAGGAGCGTGGTAGGACTCGTGAGTGCCACACACCCGTGGGAGGGACTTCCAGCAACAACACAGACTCCAGGATCCTCGATGGCGAGAAGGGGGGTCCGTCAAAGCGAATTAGCTCACAGTGGAGCAGCTGCACTGGGTCTCCGCTGAGGGTAGACGCTTTTACGGGACTGTGACCAGCCCCTGCACAGACACCCGTGATCGCGACCATGCACACCTTGTCCACCGGACGGTGCCCCCTAGCGGTTGTGAGCCTATAGCATTACTACCATTTCCTATCTAATGGTTTTGCAACCAGAGTATTTCTAAGCATGTGCGCACATGACCACGAACCCCCTATGTGTGCCCTGCAGGTGAACCTCGCCGCAGCTGCTGGATGAAATTTGGGAAATGGGGGAGTGGTGCCCAGCGGAGGCAGGGACCACTGTACCCCAGAAAAGATGTGGAGGCGCTATAACTCGCGGCGTACAATGCCATGCTCCCTTCCACTCCCGCACACTGCATGTCCATGCCACAAGTGGGAACTCGTGCACTGGGAAGGATACAGGCACCATGCTGCTCACTGTTCCCCACTGCAAAAAAGCACTCCATTGCTCTGCCGCACGGGAGGCCCGAGTGGCTGGCTTGGCTCACTCGACGGCCGTCCCCACGAGCCACGGCAAAGAGCTAAGGCCCATCGAAACAACAAAGGCAGTACAACAAGAGCAGGACGTGGGCCCTTAACTCATGCTGTGAGCCTCCCGTGCCAGGCTCGTATGCTGCCGGTCGCATTGCCCCGTGTCCGCACTCGACCGTTGGCCTACATCGGCACACTGCCCTTCTAATATCCTTATTTCAAAAAGAGGAGGGGATGGCAACACTGAGCTCTGATTTTACACGCTTATGGGCAGGGGCATCCCGCACCAAGGGAGCGTCGGAGACAACACACACTGTCCAAAAGGCCCAGACTCACCTTAGCAACTGCCGACAAGAGAACCCAACGCGGAGCCAGGGGTCGACCATAGACGGCGTGGGCTCACAGGATGTTGAGTCAACATCAGGGCTCGAACCTGCTTCCCGGGCGTTAACGTGCGGACTATGGCCCCTGTCCCAATCCTCCGCCCTGGTTGCGAACCGTTACCACTGCAGCGGACCTCCCGCAACCGGGAAACATCTTTTACAACGGAACAGTTACAACGCGGTACCGTTACAACGCAGGATTTACAACGAAAGTCGTTACATTGTACCGTCATACATCCGGCCCTTATACATGCCCGGGGGTGGGGGAAGGCAAGCGGTGGAGCCCCCTGCGCATTTAGGTGGGGTGGAGGCACGAGCGCGACCGTACACACTTTAGGGACGGTGTGCTTTGCTCGATCTGGCGTCCGCGGCTCCTGCTTCCGCTGCTCGATGACCCTTTGCCAGCGCTGTCCCATTTGGCTTTTCCCTGCCCAGGGTGCAACCCGGATGTATAACGGTACAACTCGTACCGTTACAACACTTGCCTTCCCCCACCCCCGGGCATGTATAAGGGCCCACGCGGGGCAGAGAATGATCATGAGCAGAAAATGACCCGACCAGGGGATGATGGCTTGTGTCCCTGGGATTTGTCTTACCCTCGCCAGGGCAGCCCCCGCCTCGGCAGCGACCGGGCGAAGCTGCCCTCCCCGGGACTGCCCCAATGATAAGTGGGGGTAGCGCACTCACCACATGCGATGATCTAGTGATCCTGTGACACGTCCAGGCGTCGTCAGGGATCACAACACGGGTAGGCTCAGCAGTGGTCCAACTGCACAACCAGTCGCAGTCCCCAGCCTCGCCCGCGGAGCAGCCTGGCTGCCAGGAGTCCAACCACATAGCCGGACCCCACGGGGATCGCGAGGACCGGAAAAGCAGCAGGCGAGCAAGTAAGGGCGTCACATAAGGGGTAGGGTAGCATACCACTGCGTGAACGCGGGCTAGCCAGCCCCCCAGCAGGCCCGGACAAGCCGCAACGACCAGCCAAGAAGGCGCGCAGCCGCTGGGCCCAACCCCCCCCCCCCCAACCCGTCCGGGGAATAATCGCCGCAAACACGACTCCTTGATGCAGGCGCTTTAATTGTGGGGGTTAGCGAAACCAAACAATTGCCCATAAACAAGAGGCTGCTGTCGACCGCGGCCACTAACCCTTCCCTCCCTGACCAATTCCAGCTCCCCCACCTATAAACACCCTTGGCCTCCAATATACGTGAAATTGCACAGGGCCGGAGCTGAAACAGTGCCTCTTGGGGCCAGATCCCGGCATGAGGGGACCCCTGCTAGGTCGGGGGAAGTGTGGGGCTGGGGGGTTTAAGGTCCAAAGACCAGGGCCGCCTTAACTAACCTCGTATTCCACGACCTCGATAGCGAAACAACATGCCCCAAAAGCAGCAAAGCAGACAGCGTGTCTACCCCCCAGGCATCCACGGCGCGTCCGCGTCCGGTGCATCAAAGTGCAGAGAAAATGGCGAGGGGGACTTATGTACCCCTCGCCCTGCCTGGTGCACCGGACGTGACCGTGACCGTACTGCTCCCAGCAGAAGCGGTCGCTCCACACGCTGCTCCCTGCCTCACCTGGTATTGTAGCGATCTCGCCTTGCACTGCTTTTGCCTGTACTATCATTAGGCTTTCCTGTTTTCAGTTTCTATTTTTGGTAAATTCTGGTGGGGTTTTTTCAGTTTTTCCAATACCTTAAAAAAACAGTGGTTATCAGTGGTTACACATTTTTGAGCCATTAAAAACAACAGAAACAGTGTTTTTCCGGTGTTTAAGGAATTTTAATTTAGTTTTAATCATTGCTTTCTTTCTGCAATGATAGTGCATGTGCACAGGGTATATGAGATCCAAATACATTTTTACTGCACCAAAATGGACTACAAAGTCAATAGCATTCTTCATTAACTGAAGATTGGAGAGATGCTTTCAGCATACCATCTAGCAAGTGACAGACCATCCTACAATTTTTTCACATACAGAGATGAATTACTGCAAATACAAACAATATCACTCCAATCTTTATTGAACTTGAAATAATAACACCACATCTTTAGACCAAAGACCACAGCACTAAAAAAGCAGAAGGAAGAAGAGACAATGTTTTAGTGACTTCCCTGAACAACAAACTCAAGCAGAATAATGTTAGCCCAGTCTTTCTTGATACTACCGTGTATAACAAAGTTACATTGTATTGGACCCTTCAGGAAGAAATAAAAGTGTCTCTTTAACTCATCTTATCCTTTCTTTGAATGGCACTTAGTTTGTGGTTGCAAAGGTGTTTTTTCAGTGTTTATATGTTTACACCGGTGAGGGCTATTTTCCTTTCAGCGTGGTTTTATCAGTTATTATAGGTTTAAACCTAAAACCAGATAGCCTAACTATCATTTAATGTAATTCGTAGCGCTAGATTGCCCCGCCTGCCTATTATTATTTATTAAATTGCTGAGGTTAATTAGATCGTAGCGCTTGATTGCCAAGGTGCGCTTGTACGACTTTTGAACTTGTGCTGTGCTGCCTGCAGATTTATTTGTGCCTGATTGTGCCGGCGCCACTGCCATTTGCATCCCGCTATTTCCGATTGTGCCCCAGTCCTGTTTCGTTATTGGCTTGCTGACATTTTGTTGTTGTTGTGCCTCCCTGCCCTGATCTCCACCCCGCTCCCGCCTCCCAGCTGACCCTCCCTCCCACTGATACTGACTACCCCGCTCTGCCGTGGTAGCGCTGTGACCGTACTGCTCCCAGCAGAAGTGGTCGCTCCACACGCTGCTCCCTGCCTCACCTGGTATCGTAGCGATCTCGCCTTGCACTGCTTTAGCCTGTACTATCATTTAATGTAATTCGTAGCGCTAGACTGCCCCGCCTGCCTATTATTATTTATTAAATTGCTGAGGTTAATTAGATCGTAGCGCTTGATTGCCAAGGCGCGCTTGTACGACTTTTGAACTTGTGCTGAGCTGCCTGCAGATTTATTTGTGCCTGATTGTGCCGGCGCCACTGCCATTTGCATTGCGCTATTTCCGATTGTGCCCCAGTCCTGTTTCGTTATTGGCTTGCTGCCATTTTGTTGTTGTTGTTGTGCCTCCCTGCCCTGATCTCCACCCCGCTCCCGCCTGCCAGCTGACCCTCCCTCCCACTGATACTGACTACCCCGCTCTGCCGTGGTAGTGCTGTGACCGTACTGCTCCCAGCAGAAGCGGTCGCTCCACACGCTGCTCCCTGCCTCACCTGGTATCGTAGCGATGTCGCCTTGCACTGCTTTAGCCTGTACTATCATTTAATGTAATTCGTAGCGCTAGATTGCCCCGCCTGCCTATTATTATTTATTAAATTGCTGAGGTTAATTAGATCGTAGCGCTTGCGTGCCATGGTGCGCTTGTACGACTTTTGAACTTGTGCTGAGCTGCCTGCAGATTTATTTGTGCCTGATTGTGCCGGCGCCACTGCCATTTGCATTGCGCTATTTCTGATTGTACCCCAGTCCTGTTTCGTTATTGGCTTGCTGCCATTTTGTTGTTGTTGTTGTGCCTCCCTGCCCTGATCTCCACCCCGCTTCCGCCTCCCAGCTGACCCTCCCTCCCACTGATACTGACTACCCGCTCTGCCGTGGTAGCGCTGTGACCGTACTGCTCCCAGCAGAAGCGGTCGCTCCACACGCTGCTCCCTGCCTCACCTGGTATCATAGCGATCTCGCCTTGCACTGCTTTAGCCTGTACTATCATTTAATGTAATTCATAGCGCTAGATTGCCCCGCCTGCCTATTATTATTTATTAAATTGCTGAGGTTAATTAGATCGTAGCGCTTGATTGCCAAGGTGCGCTTGTACGACTTTTGAACTTGTGCTGTGCTGCCTGCAGATTTATTTGTGCCTGATTGTGCCGGCGCCACTGCCATTTGCATCACGCTATTTCGAATTGTGCCCCAGTCCTGTTTCGTTATTGGCTTGCTGCCATTTTGTTGTTGTTGTTGTGCCTCCCTGCCCTGATCTCAACCCTGCTCCCGCCTCCCAGCTGACCCTCCCTCGCCCCTCCCCTTCCACTAGCCACATATGACAGATGCTTTTGCGCGCAGCAGACGCGCCCCATGCGCGCCGAAGGTGCGCCAAAGGTAAGCCCGTCTACGCCCGTCCACGCCTGGACCGCGCCCAGCGCCAGACCCCCTGGTCCTCGCAAAACCCACTCCACCTGCATAACGTACGACGCCGCTACCCTCTTTGCCCTTAACCCCAGACGCACACCACAATGCTACGAAGCAGCCCCAGGACACACCCATGGACCATTCGCCTGCCACTCCTGCCAGTTCACCTGCATCAGGACCCACACCAAATCCACTTCCTCCAAACACAGCTCCGACTCTAACCACCTGAAGTGCATCCTGCTGAACACCCGCTCGGTCCACAGACATGCCACTGAACTCTGGGACCTACTCGACACTACATCGCCGGACGTCGCCTTCCTTACAGAAACCTGGATGAATGCCTCATCAGCGCCTGACATCGCCATAGCCATCCCGGACGCTTACAAGATCATCCGAAAAGACCGCACCAACCAAACAGGAGGAGGTATTGCCATCGTCCATAAGAACACCATCCGCATCACGACCAGTTCCGACGATAACCTCGCGACCGCCGAACACCTTCACTTCCAGACCCACACCAACCCCAGGACCACACTTAGAGGCACCCTCATCTACAGACCACCAGGAACCCGCACACAATTCAACAAAGACATCACTGACTTCATCAGCCCACATGCCCTCACATCCGAGAACTACATTCTACTAGGAGACCTCAACTTCCACCTGGAAAAGAAAAACGACAGCAACACCACCACGCTTCTGCACAACCTGGCCAATCTCGGACTCAAACAACTTGTTGACACCCCCACCCACTTAGCCGGACACACGCTCTACCCTATCTTCACCTCCAGCAAACACATCTCCTTCGATCACACCACAGCTCTCCATTGGACGGACCACAGCTGCGTTCACTTCAGCTACAAAAAGACCACGACCTACAACCCCCCACAACCTATTCCTCGAAGAAACTGGAACAAAATCACCACCGACCAACTCTTCACATCGCTTAACCAAAACCCTCCTGCCATATCATCGTACCCAAATCAAGCTGCCACCAAACTCACACAATGGATCACCCACAGCGCTGACGAATTAGCACCCTTGAAAAACCACCAGATCAAACAAGGTAGCAAAAAGGCCCCCTGGTTCAACGATGACCTTAAGAAATCCAAGAAGTTATGTCGTACCCTCGAGAAATCCTGGAGAAAAAACCCAACCACTGACAACCTGACCACATTCAAGGACGCCACCCGCAAACACCACCAATTGATCCGATCCACCAAGAAATCAGCATTCAAGGATCGACTCGACAACAACGCCCACAACAGCAAGGAACTATTCAACATCGTCAAAGAATTTACCAACCCCACCGCCGGCACCAACGACATCACTCCCTCCCAAGACCTCTGCGACTCTTTATCCTCTTTCTTCCACAACAAAATCGCCGACATACTTAACAGCTTTAAAAACCAATCCGAAGAACAGACCACTCCACCCACCCCCGAACCAAAACAGCACTCTCACAACCTTTGCGCCTGGAACCCAATCACTACTGAAGACACCATCCGCCTGATGAACTCCATCCACTCAGTTTCACCAACCGACCCATGTCCCCACCACATCTTCAACAAAGCAGACTCCATCATCGCACCCCATCTCCGCGATGTCATCAACTGTTCCTCCAACTCCGCTACCTTCCCGGAAAGCTGGAAACATGCCGAACTGAAGAAACCCACAGCAGACCCCTCTGAACTTAAGAACTACCGCCCCATCTCACTCCTCCCATTCCCTGCCAAAGTCATTGAGAAAGCCGTCAATAGTCAGCTCGCCGCCTTCCTTGAATCCAACAACTCCCTCGACCCCTCACAGTCCGGCTTCCGAGCCAAACACAGCACCAAAACCGCCCTCATCGCTGCTACAGACGACATCCGAACGCTACTGGACAACGGAGAAACAGTTGCCCTCATCCTACTTGACCTCTCCGCCGCCTTTGACACAGTCTGTCATAGCACCCTCATACAACGCCTCAGCAACGTCGGAATACAAGGAAAAGCTTTGGACTGGATCATCTCGTTCCTCGCCGGAAGAACCCAGAGAGTCCGCCTCCCCCCATTCAAATCAGAGGCCACCGAAGTCATCTGCGGCGTACCACAAGGATCATCACTCAGTCCCACCCTCATCAACGTTTACATGAGTCCGCTCGCATCCATCGCACGACAACACAACCTCAACATCATCTCCGACGCAGACGACACCCAGCTGATCCTCTCCCTCACCAAAGACCCAAACACCGCCAAAACCAATCTACACGAAGGAATGAAAGAAGTAGCCGAATGGATGAAGAACAGCCGTTTAAAACTAAACTCGGACCAAACGGAAGTCCTCATCTTAGGATCATCCCCCTCTGCCTGGGAAGACTCATGGTGGCCACCAGCCCTGGGTACAGCACCCATACATACAGATCACGCACGTAACCTGGGCTTCATCCTAGACTCCTCCCTCTCGATGACCAGACAAGTCAACGCCGTCTCATCTTCATGCTTCAACATCCTACGCATGCTCAAAAAAATCTTCCGTTGGATCCCCACCGAAACAAGAAAGACAGTCACCCACGCACTGGCCACTAGCCGACTGGATTATGGAAATACCCTTTACCCCGGAACCACAGCCAAACTACAGAAAAAACTCCAACGCATCCAAAACGCCTCAGCCAGACTCATACTGGACATCCCCCGTCAAGCTCACATTTCCGGTCACCTGAAAGACCTCCACTGGCTCCCCGTCAACAAGAGAATAATGTTCCGTCTCCTCACCCACGCACACAAGGCCCTCTACGACCTAGGACCCGAATGCCTCAATACACGACTGTCCTTCTACACACCTACCCACCAACTACGATCATCCAATCAAGCCCTCGCCGCAATTCCCCGCATCCATAGATCCACCATGGGAGGAAGATCCTTCTCCTACTTAGCGGCCAAAACCTGGAATTCTCTCCCCACTCAC
This sequence comes from Lissotriton vulgaris, assembly GCF_964263255.1. Taxonomy (NCBI): domain Eukaryota; kingdom Metazoa; phylum Chordata; class Amphibia; order Caudata; family Salamandridae; genus Lissotriton; species Lissotriton vulgaris. The sequence goes on from NC_141689.1 coordinate 290,708,650, forward strand.
CTCCGCCTTACACAGAACCACCTCTCCTTCAGAAAGCAGCTAAAAACCTGGCTTTTCGATAAGTAAGGCACCAACTCTCCCTTAAGCGCCATGAGACCCCCTGGGTGAGTAGCGCGCTATACAAATTCCTGAACTTGAACTTGAACGTGACGTAGCACACCCACGACCCCCGAGGAGACTCCTCCCTCAGCCAACCCCCCTTTTGGACGTAAAAGGGGGGGAAAAGGGGGGCAGGGAAGCCCAATGGCACTAGAGGGCCACCCTCCTGAATGGTCCCCTACGGAAGCCTCGGGCAGCCGCAGTACCTTTAAACCGTGCCGCAGTTGGTGAGCATTCACAGCTGGCCCCACCCCCTACCTCTGGCACGTGCCTCTGTGCCCTAGTGGAACAGCCCAGCCTTTTGGCTTTTTGAATTACAGCAATCTTTTGCACTATGTTTAATCACCAGAATGTTCTAAAAACACTTTGAATAGCTGTAACAAGTGAAAGGGAAAATGGTCTTTTCAAATGGCATTACACTAGATATGCCAAGATCAATTTTGTGCCTGCACTTAAAAGGGTACACTCAGGGAAATTCATAAGAATTGGTGAAAGGAAATTCCTAAGCATCCGGTTCTATAAAATATACGATCAGTGTGTCTTCTGAATCCGTGACTCAAAGGTACACCCTCTCTATTTGCAGAGAATATTTGAAGAGCTGTGCAACCTTTCGCGCGCCCACGCCGGTGCCAGCTCTCTGTAATTTTTTCCCCAAGAACTAACAGCTCTGCCAGCTAGCGGCTCATCCTATTGGCTACAGGAAAGCAGCAGTGGGGGCCTCAGCGAAAATTCTCCCCATGGAGACTAAATTAACCAGACGGCGCGCAGCGCGAGCTCTGTATTTTGTATTTGCCGAGCGTCTCCTCCCGATCGGGCCTGCACTGCCGCTCTGTTTGCAGATGTGCCTCCAATCAGGGGATGTTTTCCTCACCCAGGGAGATGAAAACACTGCTGCTGCACTGCGATCGCTCAGTGATTTGCATATCAAACACCGACATCATACGGAAAACCCACAGAGGAAGGCTGAAGACGGGTCGAAATCACTGTGTTTGTTTGTAAATGGCAAAAATAAAGAGTATTAGAAATATCGTCGTATATTAATATCAGTAATAATAATGCTAGCTATTAATATTTTTTATTAATAGGATTATAGCCACCACAAAAAAACACTAGTTCTACCATGTAACTGGAAGCACCGTACACTTTTGCCATCACCGCTATTTTGGCAAAAATGGAAGTTTTAGACAGGTTTAGTGGTACTTCAAATAATGTACTAATTAGGGGTGTGCGCTCAAAATTTCCTTATGTGTAATTAAGTGAAATGTCTGAAAAATGATGCATAATAATGCTCAATAGAAAACTGGCATTTGCCACTGAAAGAGCCGTGTTTCCGTGTTCTGGATCCGCTCTAGAACCTCGAGTCATAGTACTGTTTCTTGGCATGAAAGCGTGGGGGGAGAGAAATCAGCGGGTCAATCAATTTAATTTCAATTCACTATGACTCTTAAGAATCACAGACTACCAAATAAAGTTATTCGGTTTATTACAAAGCCAAAAATAACTGAACATACAAACACCACAAAATGAGGTGTTGAAGTACATTGGGACTAGTACAAAGCCAAATCTGCAGAAAAAAATTATGGTGGTGCAACATACACAGAATAATTGGTTTGGGAATGAGGATACAAAAGATTATTGAACAAACATCCAAGTTCGCTTGCATCGAAGGTTGATAGGAATAAAGCATTAGTCAGACCCGCCAGCTTATCGCGAATTTGCGATTCACGAAAAAAATCGCAAAATCAGCGGAAATGCGCGATGGCCACGATATTTACCATTTCGGCCGTGAAAAGAGTGTCCCTGCTGCTATTTTAAAAAAACAGTGTCTTCTTAATGGATGTACGCAAACACGCACGTCACTACGTATTTCCATACAGCATTAGAGATAAGGTAGAGGAGAGAAGCAGGCGAAAAGGCACATGGGGTCAGAGGCGCGACTAGAGCAGTCGGGTCTGCCGCCTCTAACCAGTGTGGCTCACTGGTTAGAGGCGGCAGACCCGAGAGCAGAGGACGGCCCGGGACCAGGGTTCGATTCCCGGCGTGGCAGGTTTCTGGACCAGGGTCAGCGGACTCGATAATTCTCTCGCCTCGGTGCCCACTCTGATCAGCGATCACACTCGGCAACTCTGGGCATTAGCTTGCCTCATCTTCACTAACGGCCCCACCAGACCGCCGGGGATGCCTGGTCTCACCCTGGAGATACCCATTAAGGGACCATCTCTCAGGGAAGCCAGGAAGGGTTTCGCAGCGGTCGAAGCGCCTTGGGACCCTCCGGGTAAGTAGTGCGCTATATAAATGCCTATACATATACATACATACAAAGCAATCGGCAGAGTGGAGCTGCAGGGGCTCTTACGAGGGGTGAAAAAACAACAAAGACTCATTAACATGCAGATGGTCTTCTAAAGACCAGTGAAGTACTCGGGTGCGGCTGGGCTTGGAAGTACACAAAATAGCTTCATTTGACCTTTTGGAAGGAGCGGGCTGTAAATGGCAGTGGGGGTGAAAGGACTTCTATCCTGGCTTGGAGGAGCTGTAATAAGTCAAGGATGGACAGAGCTGAACAGGGTCACGCCTTTCCTCCACCCCCAGCAGCGTACCAGGTTAAACAGCTAATAGGATTGCATATTGCAGCAATGCAAGGACAAGCCAGTCACAGAGAAGAAAGTTGGTTTACCCCGTATAAATATTCGGGAGAGAGGATGTGGCCTAATGGTCAGAAATGCTGGATTTAGACGTCTCGGTGTCTGCTCAACAGCCCGTGATTCTAGGCAATTCAGTTCATCTCCCCGTGCCTATACACATTTTAAAATACAAATCTGATCTTGTGTAATATAACTACATTTAAAGCACTCTAATCCCTTTTGTCAAAATTCGCCCTAAATAGAACTGGATAAAATATTCTTGGTATGTTCACATCACTTATGTAGACAGCGCCTCATCCAGTGGGCTCGAACCCTTGCAAGGAGTGCATTTCCAACCTCGTGATTAGGCTCTTTTTTCACAAGGATGTGTGCCTGTGATTAAAAAAAGATTTCTGCAGCAGAGTTTCATAAAAAACGGAAGAGCTGGGAAATGCCCTTCCACTCGGCACATGCCTGCATGAAGTTCGCTGTCACAAGGCCTTTAGAGCAAAAAATAAATAAAGAAAGATAAGAAAGCGAGTATTCACCGATGTGTTTACTTCCAGAAATGTACGTCACTAAAAGTTGCCTCACTTCTAGATGCTTCCTGAGGGAAGTTTAACAACAGTATGTATACGTTATCCTCACTACTCTCAGATTTACGTTGAAAAAATTCTTCCAAATAACCGATGTGCTTGTTTTCAGCAGTAAAATGGGGTTTCGTGAGGTTGTTGTCAGTAAAATAGACGATAGACGAGTTGATGTTCCCCAATGGCATTGTGGTCAGTCACATCTTATAAGAAAAACCTTCAAACAGTAAGCTGTCAAGCCAGGCAGAACTTTAAACATGCCTATTTCAAAGTTAATACTCTGCTAAAACATTTTCTATTGATTTAAGTCTGAAAATGAATGATAATGAGTACAAAAAAGTGTCGCAAAAATGCCGCTAAATTTCCACTTTTGTGCGGCTAAATTTCCATATTTGTGCCGCTAAATTTGCTAATCCATGCCGCAATATCCTGGGGGGTCTGATTAGTCTGTCCCTACACTAGCACAAACGTGACATCCTAAATAAGCATTTTGCGTGGCAGGATAAGGTAAGGTGTCAGAGTGTGAAGTTTTCCTAAGAAGTCTCCAGGGGCAGCTGGTGTTAATGGGCAAAATGGGCATCGCCCTGTCCTTACCACTCTGAGGGGAGAGGCAAAAAGAGAATTTAGAAAATCGTCACCACGCAGTTGAAAAGAAACTACTACTTGCAGTTGTTGCTTTCTTAGTTTTTTATGGGCAGCTGTGATGAACTTTGCAGATGTGCTGCTCCTGCTGTGTGTGTGCCTGTTGCGCGAGGTAGTCTTCGACCTAAAGGCACAAGCTACAGCTGTGACTTCAGGGCAGAGGACGTGCTGATTTCAGGGGCGTCTCTAGGCTCATGGCGGCCCTGGGCAGGGAGCGTAGGTAGGAGGCCCGGAAGAGGGGGTCCGGGCGGAGCGCGGAGGCAAGTGAAGAGGGGGTGTTTGGAAGTGGAACAGAGCCGGAGCACGCCAACTCCCTGCCAGGGGCCACCACGCAAATATGTATCCATCCTCAGAGGATTATTATATTAAGGATATTTATTGGCGTGGTGGCCCCTGGGGTTTGGTGGCCCTGTGCAGGTGCACAGCTTGCACATGCCTAAGGCCGCCCCTGCTGATTTTCAATGCCCTGAATAAGGTTGGATTTCAGGCGCTTTCACAATGGCCCTGTGAGGAGTTTACAGTACTCCATTCATTTCAATGGCAGGGGGCGGGGCAGGCTGAGAAGGAGAACGAGGCAATGGGTGGAAACAATTTAAACTCATCACAACAGGGGGAGGGCTGTAGGAGGGGTGCAGCCGGATTCTGTCCTCACTCCTTGTCCTGCGTCTACTTTTGAAAATGCAAATGCAACCGTTACTTATGAAGCTGAAGCCCGAGCCCTTTCTCTGTGGACACTCTCTCATCTTGATTGACGCAACACAGGCCCAAAAGATTACAGGTTGGCACCTATGTGTTCTTCAAGCTGCGATAACATGAGCCCTGCCCTGGCTACATTAGAGAGTTCATCACGTTTTAGGCCCACACACTCAGACTCTCAGAGGATGTGCAGCTAAGCCTGCTGCACTTTAGACACCGTCAACAGTTCTTGCCAATCGATATCCATCCAGACCAGCGGCATTTAATCAGGTAAGCACTGAAAAATATACGTAAATGCTTATCTTTTAACAAAGGCGATTTACGAGCTGAAGTTACAAGGAGATTCAATTTTGAGAACGGTAGAGATGTCGGGTCACTTGAGCATTTGTATATTTATTCAAAACCCGAAGCCTTTCAGGATTTGACTCAGTATACCTGGTATTTCTGTTTTTATCACCTGCTACATACTTAATTTTTTTAATGTATGATTTCACCATTATTAAGAAGCTCCAAGTACCAAAAAGCATCTCTTGTTTAAGTAGATGGCACAAAATAATAAAAAGACATAAATACATTGAAAAAAATGTAGTGTCTTGCTTTAAAAGCTACTTGATTGGTGATGTCCCCTACTGTGGTTTTTCACGGTGATAATATTGGGCCTGTGCAGAGAGATTCATCAGAACTCATTCTCTTGTTTTCAGCCTGTGAACAATACACAGATCTGATGCATGTCAATTACTAAACTGCGATTCAGAAATTATACAGAATGCAGTCAGCAATCGATATGGTAAAAAAAGGCTTTAATTGCACATACTAGATTAATAACTTAGGGCCAGATGTAGGTAAAATAGATTTACCGATTCTTAATTACCGAAAATTACCGAATTTTACCAATTCGGTAATTAATAATCGGTAAATCTGAGGGGTGGATATGTAGGTATTCCAGATGTGCTGGAATAATGAATCGGAATAATTCGGTATTTACCGATTCGGTAAATACCGATTTTCACAAGGGTGCAGGGGTGTCACTTTGACACCCTCTGGCACCCCCAAAACAGGCTCGGGTGCCATGTGGGAGGCATACATGCCCTAAGGGCAGGTCTGCCTGTCACATTATTATTATTATTATTATTATTATTATTATATTCTTATATAGCGCCAGAATCAACCCCCAAAGGGGTATCTCCGCGCTTGCCTTGGGAACCCGTCCTGGTTTTTCCCTGTGAGATAGCCCCTACAGGGCATCCCCAAGGTGAAAGCCAGGCATCCTGCCGCGGGGGGCCGTTGTGGAGATTAAGCAAGCTTGCCACATGGCATAGGTGTGCATGCACACATGTGCATGCACACCGGAATCGGTATTTTACCATCAAATTGGATTTGATGGTAAAATACCGATTCGGTAAGGCCTCTGGGACTCAGAAGAGTCCCACCTACATCTGGGTGCCTCAGATTCGGTAAATTTACAGAATTTTTATTTTACCGAATCGGTAAAATTACCAATTTGGTAATTTTACCGATTCGGTAAAAAAATGCCCCCTACATACCTGTCACCCATTTACCGATCGGTAACGGCCAAAATTGGCCGTTACCAGTCAGTAAATGGCCTGAAACGGCCACCTACATCTGGCCCATAGTGTGGGAATCAAGCAAGGCCTCTAAGCTGAGGATGGGTTAATTGAGTGTAAGAAGTCTGTGTCAAGTTTCCTTAAGTTCTCCTTATGAATTCCTAGCATTAAATATTCTGCAGCTCACCTTTGCGGTTTTGTCTGTAAACATTAGCAGACTGTTAAAGTGTGTCCGGTCGGAGAGTGCCCGTATTTGTCAAGGTGTATGAACGTGTGTGTGTTTTATGTACATGAGGGTGCATGTGTCTCTTCTTGTCTTTGCACACCCGAAAGCATGCATGCATGTTTGCAGTTGTATGTACACACCTATGTGCTTGCCCTGGTTCCTATGTATATGCGACTTTGAGTGGCTGTGGGTCCCTGTATGTATGCTGGTGAGTCTGCACCCCTTGTGTATGTCCCTGTATTTCTGTGTGCATGTTGTGGGTCTGCACGCAGACACGCGTGTTTGTATCAGTGAGATGGATACTGTTTGCTCAACCCCTAACCTGTCCAATGGATCTGTTTAAAGTGATGGTGGTTGATGCAGAGGGTGCAGTTTTATTGGGTCTGTTGAATTCCTGTGGCTGTCGGTTCCTTATCAAGGTGCTTCAAATTCCAAAGGGCTTAGTGCACACCTTGAAGGAGTCATTGCACACATTGACTGGGCCAGTCAGTGATAGAATAAAGCCTATTAAAAGTAAATGTCAGACAGAGTCGAAGGGCCAGCAGGGGCAGTTTCACCCCTAGCTTTGCATTACTGGAAAAGAAACAGAATCCGAGTATGAGATTTTGCTATTCAGACATAACTAGCCGATATTTGGGCGGTTGTTTTTTTGGTGAGAGAGGAGGTCCTAAGTGGTTGCAGGTATGGCAGGGCTGGAGTACAGAGTGAAGAAGCATCCAAGAGCGCAGGAGAGAGGAGGAGCGCAACACAAAGTTGGAGCTGGTGAGCTACTGTGGAGGGTTGGATGAGGGAGCGAAGGAGTGAAGATGAAATAGGGTTGAAGCAGGACTGTAAGTAAGATGAAAGAAGTGGCGATCACTAAAAGGGGCATGGCCTATGTAATTAAGGACATGGCCTAAACAGATAAATTACATTTCTCTGATTCCCACAGTTTGTCACTCAACATGTATTTTGGTCCCTGTGTGAGCTTTCTGTTGTATCCATAAATTTGAAAATAACAAAAAAGGGAGAGAGTCTAACGGGTGGATTCGTTCTCCCTAAGTAAGCTTGTGTAAACAAAAGGAATTCACAGAAAAGTGAAAATGAAAAGCAGGCTACAATGTTTCTACAGCGGACAATCCAAAGTAAATTGCTAATTGCATTACCTGGGGAGAAGAGAAAGAACATCAGTAATGCCCTACGCGACTTGTATCCCTCCTGGCGGATCCCACACTATACTTCTTTCCTAGGTGACTCATTTTCACTTTTCTGTAAATATCAACCACATTTTTTACATGGTGAAACGTGAGTAAGGTGGGGACTTGTGCACCCCGTCCTGAAGAAGGAGTTGATCTCCGAAAAATGTTGACGCACACAAAAGGTGGTGTACATAACGTTACATAGACACCTCGCACTCCACATTTTTAATAGTACCAGCCCGGGGGGCTATTAAAGATTTTTTTAGTCCTACCCCACGAGCCAGGCACTTTTTAAGTTTTCACTCACTAATAACCCCACCACTCACTCGCATAAAACCCTCACACGCACCACGCAAAGTCATTGAGATAAGTGCTCCTGCGCAGTCGTAGGTCGTAGCACGCCGCTTCCGTAGAGGGGTGCGAAGACCCCAATGATGAAGCATGACACCAAGGGTCCTTTTGGTGTCTGAGGGGTATTTTAAAAACACTAAGTGCTCCCCACCACTGTAGGGAACATTTTTGAGAACTATTGGTATCCAGAAATTTAACGCAGCAACTAACATACATTTAAATCCAACCAGGACTAGTGGCTTTGCCAAAGCTTTATAGGTGTTTAAGATAAGGGAGTTACAACATTTATTTTCCTGTAAATAATTAATATTGAAGATGTTGAATTGTGAGGCTGTGAATTACATTTTAATGAGGCATGTGGAACGAGCAGAGGTGTTTATAGGATCCCAATAATACCCATTATGTTATCTTTTTTCATGTGTTTAAATATTGCTTCATAAACGTTCTAGCTTTTTCATGAAATTTTTTATTCAAATTTGCTATAAAATGCAACATTTTCACCAATTTTTTCAAAAAGTCCCCAGGGTGAGAAAACCCCTGAACCTTCCTTATGTTAGTTGTGATTGCTCATTTAGTTCTCACTACATAAATCTCAACTTTTACGCCTCACCACTTTGATGTCACCAGCCACCACTGGAAGTCTCCCCACATAAGTTGGGTCAAGCAGCATAAGCTACTTAAGACAGAACTCGTTCTAAGATGCTCTCTCTCGAGGCAAGGAAGAAGTCGCATGGCTCTTTCTCGAGTTACGATACATCAGTAGCACAGGTGACCACCCAAAGTCCTTCACAAGTCACACCATCTGGTTAGGCCACCTCTTCATAGGTATTTTTCCATTGGGCAGCGATGCTCCTGAGGTTGGTCAGATGACCTTAAGTCCCAGGCTCTCTCCGATGAGAAAGTACAACAGTTCTCCAATATCAGTATCGGCTCTCAATGTTTCCCCTTCTCTCCTCGCTTAACTCCTAAAACAAGGACATTATTCTAATTAACAAGGATGATTCTTCCACCTGCAACATAAACGTGAGAAAGCACAGAATCCAGTGTGCACATGAAATTCTAATAATAATTCTAATGTGAGAGCTTCCAGGGAAAATGCATTACAGGCCTGCAGAATTCAGCGAATATAAGAGAAATGCAACATGAGTTTTACTAATTTACATAGAAAATGAGGCACATTCAATTAATATTCCCACCTACATATAAAATTACACGATTAATAAACTCATTCAGCAATAAATGGTTGTCATTTGTGCAACATGAGTGATTCTGTTAGTGGTTCTGCTGATTACATTTAATTATTTCAAATTAATTCTTCAAGTATTCTATATTGTGGCCTAAGCACACCACATTCATGTTACCACGTTACAAGATTCTAACACTTAGTTTAACACAAAAGAAGATTATATACGGATGTAGACTACATGTGTGATTATAATGCACCCCTACAATGAAAAATTGCTTTTGCGCTTCATCAGCACTGTATTTTAGCACATAATGAATCCTCATGTCCAATTTTTTTACTGTTGACAGCCTGTATTTATGATATGTGGCTTAATAGTAAAATTTGGGAAATGTTGCGCAACAAGATAATGATAATTATGATGGTGTAACAAAACTTTTGCCCAGGCCTAAATTCCTACTACATAGCAAACTAATGTACCAGTATTTCTGTGGCCATATTTTGCCCGGACAGACCTGTAGAAGTTATGCCCTGGAATGTGGGAATTACTTGTGGAAATTTTAGAGATAATAACAGATTTACCAGTGGGGTAGAATGAAAACTACAGAAATGTTCTATACCAGAATTACTGGTTCTTGCTAAATTGGTTATTCTAATTGAAAAATTACTCTATCAGCGTTCCATTACAATCAAAGGGGTATATTTCCAAGGAGATATCGCCACCAAAACGTCACTTTTAGTGACGTTCTAATGGCGATATGCCCTTCTCCATATTTACTTGTTAATACGGCCCCTTTACACGCAACACTTAGCATGAAAGGGGGGTGAAAGGTGTTGCTATGGGCATTCCACCGCAACGCCCATTGCTTTTGATGCTGCCCCAGATTTAGAAGGAGGTACACATCTGAGACTGCACCAAAAAATAATACCATGCAAGACCAGGTGCTAGAATTGCTAAATCAGGACGAATTCTTTTTTTTCTCATTGTTTATGCGCAGGAAAGTGTTAATTAAATAATGAAGATATGTAACCTCTATATGTGCTCTGCAGCACATATAGAAGTAACAAATCACCATTAAGGATTGTTTATGTGCAGGATGGGACACCTTTAAACGCATAAACAATCATTCCTTGCAACGCAGGCACCATTGCACTACTGTGCAGGCGGCCTGCGTTGATGCGGAGTAGCTAAATTTAGTGCCAGCGCTAGGGAAAACACAGAGGTGTGCTTTATTCTTGTGAATATGGTGCATCCCTGTGTTTTGAAAATGGTGGAGCTCAGCGTTTGCAAATTTGGCTTAGCTCCACGCTCCAACATTTTCTTGAAAATCAGGGCCTCAGTTTTACATTTTTGACATAGCAATTTGAAGGGGCACTATAAATTGGGAACTCTACCAACTAGTCAGCCGCGGCCCGTGCAGGTAAAAGCGGTGGAGCAGTGAGGCCGGGTTGGGGGGGGGAGATTTCGACAGACGATAAGGGAAATTAATTATTTCATTTCCCCTTGTGGTCGTCTGTTGAATTCCCCCCCCCCCCCCCCCAATCCAGCCCCCCGCTCCTACCTGCACAGGCCACTGCTGCAACTAGTTTATGTGTAACAAACGGACTGAAATTTCTACCAAGTATAATACTATGTCTTATAATACCAATGATTGACTAATGTAGCATGCCTTCTATATTGATTTTAATGCCAAATACAATACAGCCTTTATTGGGTGCTAACATTGTCACTGTAAAATTAAAACGCTAGGGGGCATATTTACAAATCCCTATCGCCACCACAATGTCGCTTTTAGTGACGTTGTGTTGGCGATAGGGGCTTCGCCTTATTTACAAGGCATCATTAAGCAGAAACAGAAAATTGCCATTGATTGTTTATGTGCAGGAAGATGCCCCTTCCTGCACATAAAAAATAAAAAAAATGTTGTGTTGCAACTTCTATGTGTGCTGCATTAAGCAGCACACATACAAGTTTCAAAACGCAATGAATGATTGTTTATGTGCAGGAAGGTCTCCTTTCCCACAACGCAGACACCCTTGCACTTTGTTACGGCGCATCCCTGTATTTTGAGAATGGAGAAGCGTGGCGTTAGTACTGTTTGCTTAATGCCACTCTTCTCCATTCCATTGTAAATATGCCCCTAGAGTTGGTAGGGCATGTGCAGGGCCTATAAAGTGACTAATACATGTATGGTTGATGGCGGTGTTTTTTTCTTTAAACCCCATGGTTTTCTTAAATGTCACCCTAAAAGGGAATGGAAGTAAAATGCCCACCCCCTGTTGCATACACTGTTCAACAAGCTGTCTACAAGCAAAGCTGACCATGTGTGTAGCATCTTGTAGAAATAAAGGCGAAACGTAGCAATAAGCTTTTGTGTATTGCTACATATTGAAAACAGAACATTGTGATGCATTAATAATGGAGACAAACAAGAACATGTCAAGGGAAATCGTCTTTATTTCTATATTAATCATAATATCCCCATTTGACTTCAGCCAGGTCTCAGTCTTTCAGACTTGATTTCCCTGGACTGATAAACCCTCAGACCCAAGTTAGTTTATTCACACTTGCTATGACAGGAGTCATTGCTCTATTCCTTTCTTCACAGACCTTGCTAGGTACATTCCCACAACCAGCCTACAACATTTGCTTCTGTGTTTTCACAATATTTCCTAGTTTCCCTTGTTCACTCCTGTTTTTTTTCCAAACTCGGGCACTGACTGGATGTATCATCCTAGAAAAGAGAATGTAGTGTCTCAAAAGAGGTCCTGCTAGCCAACTTGTGCCTGCTGTGTCCAGGAAAACCATGCTTCAATAGGTAGGTGACCCTTCCCCTTTCAACCTCTTGCTGTTCCTTGTATGCTGATTGGCCAGATCAATGTTTGGTCCGCCTTGGTTTCTGCCTCTCCCTGAGGATTGAAGCAACAATTGCAGCAACTCGGTGCTGCTAAACCAATCGCACTGCTTTGAAAAAAGTGGCTTACAAACTTTTCACAGTTCCAATCTCATTTTTATTCTTAAATTTTCACAGGCCATTCCGCTTAACTGGTTTACTTCAGACGATAAAACTGTCCAAACTCCCATTGCATCACACGAGGTGGTTGTGCTAATCCAGGCCTCTTACCATATCACGTACGGGACATTTAATTCATGTAGCACAGCTTATATCTTAATTCCATGGGGGGACCCAGGGGGAGCCGCGCGCGAGCTGGTCTCTCCCCTGAGTTGGTTCGCGCAGGGGAAACTGCCACAGGTGCGGGAGGGTGATTAGGCAGTGAGGCGTGAAGGGAGAAAGCACTTATAGGGGTAGAAATGGCGGAAAGGGCACTGTGCCGGTGGGAGGCGGGTAGCGAAGGTTGATTTTTGTCCAACCCAACGTTTCCTCTTTTTTCTCTTTTTCAGGACCTGTTTAGTTTTTGTTTCTCTAGGCTTTGGCTACTGCCAAAGATGTCTTTCCTGGTTGCCACGCTAAGACAGGTTCAGGCTCACATTTGTAGTCTGCAGGCGGTTTTTCTGGGGGGTGGGCAGCCTGGAGCGGGTTGGTCCATCCTCAAAGGGCAGTAAAAGTAAAGGAGGGGGGTTTCAACAAGAGTCAGTTTATTCTGGGTTTGTTTGGGTTAACTTGGTGGGGGTTCATCGTTCATAAGGATGCTAAGATAAGTTGGGGGATTTTGGTTGATTAAAAATGTATGGCAAGATGTTTTGTTTAGATTTTTTTTGCACCTGTCTTAATAAAGTGGCCTTTTTTGCTAACCAAGAAGTTGTGGACAGTGAGTTACTGTGCAATGAATTTCGGGCCCTCTTTATTTGGCCCTTCTTCAGGTGAAGCTGTTTAAATTTAAAAATAACATAAAACCCCAAATTAATCTTACATAATGCAACATTGTGATCTTTTTACACATCTATACATTCTCTAGTAATGTCATCCGTGTTTTACCCTTTTCAACAAACCACGTTCCCTGGATGACATTCTAACCCTGCCGAGAGCTTACTGCACGCAGTACCCTCCCCCACTCCATCCTCAATATTAAACCTGCCAATATGCCCTCGCAGCTAAGTAAACAATCAACCCACCCTCATGTTCTCTGTAAACACTTCATGATGAACGAACCTTAAATCCCTGCAGCCAAACTTTATACAACATGCCCGAGCCCAGTATACTAGCAGCTTAACCATATGAACTCTCATGGTTCCATTCTGTCTGATTTACCTGCTGACGTTACAATGCTGTTCACGTCCGCTCTAGGTCCTCCTCTCTTTACGGTTACCATTTCAACGGATACTCAAGCATGTTTAAAAGCGCGATTTTAAACTATTCCTCTGGCACCCAAACCACCAATCACAGCTACTTAATCAACTTTGACAACATCCAATTAGAGACTACAAATCGGTCCACCCTTACGCTCCGTTCCCAACTCCTCCTACATTTCCTCATTGACTACAGATCCCATAAACCCTTGTAATGGAACGAATCTCATCACAAAACTTTTTTCATGCAAAATATCACCCCACACATTTTGTTGTATATCAACATCATGTTTGGTGCCAAAAAACGTGCCAAATTTTCTACGTTTTCATATTAAACAAAAACGCGAAAGTGTCCATGTATCCATGTGATGTATGCATTAAAATCCATTGTTAAAACATCGAACGAAGAAGACAGTCCTTGGGTCCCTTGTATTTCTCCATGAATTGAGACAGGTTTCCACCTTACTTTACAATTTGGTCTTGTTTTACTCTTTTATCCTGTTTGCGTGCAGACTGGGACCGTGCCTCACCTCATGGCACATGTATAGATTGAAGCAACAGTTGCAGCAACTCTGTGCTGCTAAACCAATCGCACAGCTTTGAGGATTGACATTATTTCCCTTGCCACACCCTCTATATAATACTCAGCCCTTCCCTCTGTGGCAGAACAATGGCGGGGCAAAACAGTGGTGTTCCCAAGGATTCCATGGTAACAGGCATTTCACTCTGTTTTCCTCAGAACGCTCGGTCCCACAACCTTTGGGTAGTTTTTGACTGCCATCCTGGCTAACTTGTTGAGAATCAATATGCAAATAAGAACATGCTGGGACGGTGTGGCAATCTGCCTTTCTTCTCTCCATCAACATCATCCAATGTTATATTTGAGGGGCTTCCATGTTGACTATCCCTGGCTGTCGGACGTTGGCTGAGCTACTGGTAACATCTACTCCTGGTGGGTGTGCTACACATAAGTGTTCCTATGCTTCCCAGCTGAATAAAGTCTCCATGAAACCTACAAGTATCAGAGAGTTCTTGTGCTGCCTACCTGCTGTAGTGATAGTGTTGTGACCATGTTCCTTAATGCTCAGCATGCTTGCTGATTGTTTGCATGCCCACATGCCATGTTTACTTTTGTTCTGTGGTCCGGGTTCTGTGTTCCTTCTCCATGGTTGCCAACTCCTGCTAACTCAGTTGGAGATGGAGATTGGTGGAGAGAGGACCTACAGGATGTTGGATCATTTAATTATAATTAAGAAGACATCATATGTTTGTTACCTTGCTGCGGTCACCTTGCTTTCTTTAAACTTTCTTAACACCTTGGCTGCTGATTGAATTCCCCCCCTGTGCTGGACATTGCAGAACAGGGTGTGGTCGTGACGGAACCATTCCGTCATCAGCACAGCTCAGCCGTGACTGATGACGGAATGGTTCCGTCACAAGCACCGAAGGGGTTAAACAAGTATTCTTCACCTGCTAAAATACTTCACTAGAGGCAGGCAGGTATCTTACCTTACAATTGAGACTCCTTCTTCCTACTGTGTCAGCATGGCAGGAGAATGAGTCGTGGGAGAAGAAGGTGTTCATGCTGGGTTCCTTAACTGTTGGTGACATCACCTGTCACCTTACCAACCACAGAGGACACCGGACAATACAACCCGTTAACTGGTGCATAGGGTCTAGGTGGCTGCCATAGCATTTATCCCTCTGAACTCCTTGCATGAGATAGGGTACTTAGGTCCACCATTATTCTAATGCACGTGATTTGTAGACAAATAATGTATGATAAATATTCAAATCATTAAAAATACCAGCCATTCCATGTGCATACTGATTTCAGGGTACTAAACTTGACTCTGTATGCCACCTACAACAGTGAGATTTTCCGACAGCTTTGTCTGACTCCAAACACTCTTGCCTACCAAGGCACAGCTCAGTAGAAGAAGAGTGAGATACACTTTCCAGGTTTCTTTTCCTCTATAAAAGGGTATGGTTTTCTTGAGGGGCTTAGAAGGTCAATAGGGTGTAACCCTATTAATGTTGGGGTAACAAAACTGTAGTAATAAAGATCTCCAGCAGCTGTATTATCATGTAGGTACAATTATTATGTTTATTCCAATTCAGCACACTCACCAGAGCCCCTCTGTTCAGACTGTTACATACTTAGATTCCAATCTCGAGATACTACATACCTCTTTCCTAACACATTACAACAGAAGAGATGTATTTCCTAAATAAAGCACATAAAACTAACGTCATTAAAATCCCAGCCTTACAAAAATAAAAATAAAGCAATAATCTTCTTTGTATAACATTGAAAACATTGTTTATGCATAGATCCTTTGTAAACACTCTTGTGACATTGACAAAACAGTTTGACATATACACTGGTTTCTTCACAACCCTCTATCTCTTCCTCAAACATTGTGTTCCACAACAGTTTCATGCCAGTCCGCAAAGCATCTTCAACATTTTTTTAAAATACTACTACCCTGTTTTTGGTCCATATCCTAACATCTTCTACTTTCATTGGTCTGGAATATTGTGACCAATCCTAATCATGTACAGGGCATTTATTTTTTACTATTTTGCATAATTTACTTTTGTACATTTGGTTGAGCTCGTCTTATCAAAAAGAATTTGCTTTAACTAAATCTGTTCTCCTTTACCTCCTTACAATTAATATTTTCATCATTAACTTGACCACATCTATTATTTAACCATGCTGGGTTTAATTCTGAATTGAGCTCTCTCCCCAAAAACAACAAATTGCAAGTTGTTTGGTCTCCTTCAACACTGTGATAAAATCTCCTAGTCATTCCATTTGCTTCAGGTGATCTAGAGCACTTTTTGTGTCTAAACTTTTTTGAGCTAAGGAACTCTTCCATTTCTTCAGAAACTAGTGGTACCCTATTATTGATTAATAACATGTCTATGATGTCTTCTCCACTGAATACCTCACATAGAAATTTTATGACATCACTAGCCTCCACACTACTAGCCAAATACATCTTTGGCAACTTGGAAAACACATCAATTAGTGAAATATGGTAATGTTGACTACCCCTTCTATATATTGGCCTCACAGTATCTTATGCCAAATGTTCCCATGGTCGACTGGGCAATTGGCTCAAAATCATGAGTTGTTCTCTGGGCTTGTGTATCTTGCCACTATTCAAAGATTCAGCAAATATTCTGATACGCCATTCTGTTTGCACATCCATACCAGGCCACCAATAACTATATATTCCAAATGACCCTGATGGGCTAAATGTATGAAAGTCTCCCTCAACAAACCAGGCAGAATATATATGTGCCTCTAAAAATTAAACCATCTGTAGTGAAGACTCTTGAGGAATGGTAGGTTCCAAGAAAAGATTTATTTGCAATAAAGAACAGCTTAACCCCTTCAATGCTTGTGACGGAACCATTCCGTCATCAGTCATGGCTGAGCTGTGCTGATGACGGAATGGTTCCGTCATGACCACACCCTGTTCTGCAATGTGCAGCACAGTGGGGGAATTCAATCAGCAGCCAAGGTGTTAACAACCACTGTAGAGAGAAAGGTGAACACATCCGATCTCCCAAGTATCCAGTACAGCAACCACCACAACTCACCAACATTCCCTGTGACCTAATACAGTTCTAATGCTGACATAATACAGAATACCACACACCCCCCACCTTATAAAAAAAAAAGAAATTTTTAAAGCGAACAAAATCTTTGAGCTTAACAGGATTATACTTAACACATAAACTTTTCCTTGCAAAATCAATTTTTCCACTTGAAGACAAAGTTTTACTAATATTTTCCTATACCACATTGTCAGAAGAAAAAACATTGTTAGGATTTTTATGAACAACATTGTTATCTACATTGTCATTTCCAATGTTACTTTGATTACATAAATTATCAAAGACTTCATGAGTACCAGCAAATCCTTCTGATAACTCTAAAGAATCAACAGGTACTAAATTACCAGAATTGTCAACTTTGACTGAATGACTATTTGCAAAGCTAGATGTGGAGCAGTTTGGAATAGTACTATCAATCAGGCACGGCCCGTGCAGGATGTTATACCGGGGCGGTGATGTCAGGCAAAAATAAATAAAACAAATTTCGATGCCCATGCTGCATCACATTTGGCGATGCAGCGTGGGCAACGATTTTTTTTTTCGGTACTTACCTCTAATGGTCCATATCCCGCATTTTACAACCCCCCACCCTGAACCTCCCCCGCCTGACGTCACCGCCCCGTATAACACCCTGCACGGGCCGTGCCTGCTATCAATATGAGACTTACATACTGAGATACGTCTAAAATTCAAAATTTTCCCACCTTCTTCTCTCACAGCTTTCCTGAAAATTTCTGTGACTTTTACAGGATAAGACGATCTAGACAGTTTCCTATTGGCTTGTCCCCCAAATTTCACTCTCACCAAATCACCCACATTTAATTTTGAAACATTAGATTTCCTTTTAGGATTATGTTGTATCATTTTCTCTTGATACTTCTTAACTCGATCTCTAACACTATTCAAATCAAATTCAAACTCATAAGAATTTTTCTGCCTTAACCACCATGGCAAGAGCTTAGATCCAGGCTTCCTGCTACGTAGCATCTCAAATGGAGACAATCCAGTTAAAGAATTTGGAGACGTACAATAAGTTAAAAGTGTTGCTTGCAAAGCCTTCTTCCAGTTCAATCCACTCTTTATAGCCAATTGACAAGATTCTTTAATTACCCTATTGAAACGTTCCACTTGACCATTGGCTTGTGGAAAATAATTAGAAACTCTCTTATGTACTATTCCACAACTAGAAAGAAATGATTCAATCTCCTTGCTAATAAATTGTGGACCATTGTCAGAAATAACGTCTTCTGGCAAACCTTCTCTACAGAATACTTCATGTAAAAATTCAATGACATTCATAGAAGTAACTTTATCCACTATTTTTAACTCTGGCCACTTTGAAAAAAGTCGATTAAGACTAATGCAAACATCTCTTTACCGGATTGATAATTGAATGGTCCAACAATGTCGATACCCAATTTCCTCCAAGGACCCTGAACAAACTCCTCAGGAGTAATATCAACAGAAAGAGGTTTCTCGGTTTTATCCCTTAAAGTACATGGAGAACAATTTCTAACCCATTTGTCTATCATACTGTTCATGCTCGGCCACCAATAAAATTCTCTGATTCTTCGTTTGGTTGTGGACATACCCATGTGACCTTCGTGAGCTAGTTTACAAATAAGCTCCCTAACATTCTTTGGAGGTACTATCTTGTCAGTTCTTAACACCATGTCAAAATTTAACATGAGTTCATCTTCAACTTTAAAGAATGAAGATAACTCACCACTCAATTTCCTTTCTTCAGGCCAACCTTTCCTCAAAAATACTTGAACCTCTTTTAAAATTTCATCTTGTTCCATAGCTTGTGCCAGTTCAACCTCTGAAATAACATTAGACTGCTCTTCACCAATAATAGAATTCACATCAGCCATAGTGTACACAATGTCACACTCCTCTCTACTAGCAGATTCAATATCATTGCTGATAGGAAATCGTGACATACAATCAGCATGGACATTAAAGCGTCCCGGGACATACACCACCTCACAGCGATATTCTTGCAATTTGGCCTCCAATCTTGCTAAACGGGCATTGAGCATTCTACCCCCACCAGCAGACAACATACTAACCAAAGGCTTGTGGTCAGTTCTTAATGAGAATTTAGTTCCCCACAAGAATTGACGGAAATACTGAGCTGCCCAAGTACACGCAAGTAGTTCTTTTTTTATGGTTGAATAATTAAACTCTGCATCATGAAGAGCTCTCGAAGCATATGATACCACAAATTCACCATCCTTATCTTTTTGCATTAAAACAGCTCCCAAGCCAACATTACTTGAATATACACAAAATATGCATTCTTTGCCCACAGAATAAGGTCTCAGAAAAAAAGCATCGATAATCTTGTTTTTGAGAATATCAAAAGACTCCTGTTGATCCTTACCCCACAGAAGTTTAGTGTTCTTTTTCAATAACAATCGTAATGGATGTACAATTGTGGAGTAACCTTGTACAAACTTTCCATAAAACTCAGTGAGCCCCAAAAATGATAACAATTGCTCTTTTGAAGTGGGAATAGGTGCCTTAATGATACACTGCACATGGTTGATTTTCGGTTTAATTCCATCTTTGGAAATTTCATGACCTAAATACTCTACTTTATTTTGTCTAGATTTGCATTTTGAGAATTTTAATGTTAAACCTTTCATTTGAATATTTCTCAAAACAGAATTTAAGTTATTATCATGTTCTTCAAAATTCTTTCCAAATATCAAAATGTCGTCCTGAAACGCTATGGCCCCTCAGCAATCTATTAATAGAGTTTTCATTATACGTTGGAACACAGAAGCAGCACTTGCTAGTCCAAATGGCATGCATAAAAATTGGAACATTCCCTCTGGAGTTACAAACGCAGTACATTTCTTAGAATCATTATGCAATTCCACCTGATGATAGGCACTAGCTATTGTCGAAAATATACAAGCATCAGATAAAGTAGAAATGAGTTCATGAATATAGGGAAGAGGATGTTTGTCTACCCAGACCTCTTTGTTTAAACTGCGGAGATCCACACATAGACGAAGCTCTCCTGTGCCCTTAAGTGAAAAAACTATGGGAGAACCCATAGAGACGATTAGATAGGCTCAATGGTCTGTTTTTGCACTAAATCCTCTAACATCTCTTTAAGTTTTGTTTTATAGGCCAAAGGAACATTTCTCACTCTATGTCTAACGGGAATTGCCTGATCATTGAGAATGATTTTGTGCTTAAAATTGGTGTATTTTCCCAAAGTGTTCCTAAATACATCAGAATATTTTTGTTTTAAATTGTCAACAAAAATCCCATTATCTTTAACTATTTCAGAAGAAACATTCTATTTCGAGACAGTTTGTGATGTTCCCTTAAAAGCATCCAAAACACTTACAGACGGAAAAGCATTGGGATCAAGTTTAATCCCCAATTCTTGTTGATGTGGCCAACTAAGAATGGATACACCCTTCGTAGCTACATACACTTTCCCCTTAATTATTCTGTCTTTAAATTCAATTTTAACCCAAAAGAACCCTTCAAGATCAATTTTATGTCCTGAATATCCTCCAGGTTGAATGTCAGGTAATAACAAATTCCTATTCCCCCACAAATCATTAAATAATTTAATTCCGATGATGGTATACCATGAACATGAATCTACCATTAATTGGACAGGTTTGTCATCGAGCATAGTAATACATGAAGGGAATTTTATATGTTCAGTTTCGTTCACTGACAATATGCAATTTAAACCCTGAAGAACCTCTTCCTCTTCTTGAGAAATTTAATTAATTCTCTGGGTAGAATGACACAGATTACCAAAATGTCCCTTTTTTTTGCATTTGATACATACTTTGTCCCATGCAGGACACCCTTTATTGTTGCCAACATGGCTGAAACTACCACATCTATAAAATGTAATGGTATTTCTTCTTGAGACACTTTTGTTATCTACCATTTTCTTATCAACATCCTTCTTGTAAAAAGTTTTAGTATAAGTATTAGAGTTTGTTTGGTTCTTAACTATAGAGACCAGGTTCAATATTTTGTGGTTTCATTGATATGGTTCCTGATCTCAGATACAAATAGTTCAGATTGTTCGATACCTTTTTCAATATTGATAACAGCACTAAGAGTGGATTCAGTGCCTAACCAAAGTCTTTCTTGAATTTTTTTACTTTTAGTCTTCATCATTATTTGATCTCTGAGGACTTTCTCATAAGAAATGGTGTCAAAAGCGCATGAACAAGCCAAGGAGCGTAACGCTGAAACGTAATCTTCTATAGATTCTTCTGGTTTTTGAACACGTGAATAAAATTTGAACCTTTCCATTACTGTGTTAATTTTTCTTCCAAAACTAATTTTCAGTTGTTTAGTTGCTTTTTCAAAAACATCCATATCACCAGCATCTTCAATGGGAGGTAAATTGTCAAATTCTTTTATGCCTGCCCCTCCTAAACAATGCCTAAGTAAAGCAAGCTTTCTTTTGGCTGAACAACCGTCTTTTTCTAGTACCTCAACATAGGCAATGAACATTGGGAACCATAAGTCTCACTATATTTGGTTCACCTGCAACTTGTAAAAAATGAGGAGGTGCGGCAATATTCAACATTGTAAAGAAACAACTCTACAATAAACTAATGAAAATTAAAACGTTGTAATTAAAATAGCCCAGAACAATAGTACATAAACAATCCAAAATTTCTTAGCATACGGAAATATATATATAAATTACTGGAAGAAATCGCCGAGTTTTGACTGACATCTTCGTGAACAGTTCCGGAAGAGATGCTTGACAAACTGAGATCGATAAACAAAAAAATAAATCCAAAATGGCGGCACTTTGCTTACGTTTATTACATTACGTAAGGTCACATCCCAAGATGCTTTGCACAAGGTTGAATCCGAAGCTGCTTGCGCAAGTAGAAGTAGAACAGGGCTGAGAGACAGTATTGCGCGCGAGGAGTTCGAAGGAAAACTAAGGTTTGTGCAGATTTTTAAACAATGCCACAGATGAACGTTGTTTACCGCTCGATGAATGCGGTCAATTACTGGAAACAAACAAGTAAAAACTCCATAACGGGTGGACTTTGATGCAAAAACAAGTAGAAATCAGAAGTCCACATATGACAAAGTTGCTTGCAGTAATTAATAAAATAAACTTGCGAAATATCAATCCGTCAGCACAGGGAATGCGCTAGGTTACAAGAAGATTGCTTGCAAGATATAATTTTAAAAGTACATTACCAAGTAGGATTCTCAATTGAATTTCTGTAGAAGATTAGTAGATGAAAATCTTCTCCGGTCCGATTCCAAAGAGATAAATATATGAACGCTGTCTTCAAATTTCATAAATCCAGTTTCCAAACGTCGCCAAATAATGTGTAGTGAAGACTCTTGAGGAATGGTAGGTTCCAAGAAAGGATTTATTTGCAATAAAGAACAGCTTAACAACCACTGTAGAGAGAAAGGTGAACGATCTCCCAAGTATCCAGTACAACAAAGGCCCACAACTAGCGAACATTCCCTGTGATCGTATACAATTGTAATGCTGACATAATACAGAATACCACACCATCCACTTCGGGAAACATCATTTACAACGCGGAGATTACATCGTGATGCTATTACATTGCGGTTTTCACAACGCAAGTCTTTACAGCGACTTGCACTGGATTGCGCTGTAGGGCAAGAAATAGTATAATTTACTATCCAACACCTTCCCTACTGCACATAGACTGGAGTTGGAATAGTAAATTATACTACTCCTAAATTCAGCGCCCTCCAGGGCAAATCGTTGTAATGACTTGCGTTGTAAAAACCACGATGTAATGTATCGCGATGTAAATGAATGCGTTGTAACGTCATACATCCATCCACTTCAGTTTATCACTGGTTTCTCAGAACTTATTGCCCTCTCTGCTAAGATTATCCATTTTTCCCAACATTCCTCGATTTCTGTATTATCTCCTGAAATACATCTTCAGAAACCAGATTTTTCAGTTCCTCTTCCTTAACCAAAGTCTGTGCCACCATAGATACTTTATAAAACTCCTCTTCATCTCCTTCTTTATCCTCCCCATCCATGTTACTAGTTAACAACCCTAACCTCATGAGACAATCTGCTACTCTGATCATTGCCCCAGGAATATAAACAAAAAACAACTAAATTCTTGAAACGCCACTTCCCATTTGCCAATCCTACTAGACAAATAATCTTCTTCTCTTCTTTATAGGTATTTCTTTTAGAGTCTTATGATCTACCTTTACTATAAAATTACTGCTCCAAAGAAATTGTCTTAATTTTCCAGTGTACCACCCTATCACACAATGTGAAATGAACATGATAGCTTTTGTCACTTTCACTGCCACCTGGAATAAGAACTGCTCTCAATCTCTTTGAATTAGCATCTGTCATTATGGTAGAGGTGAGACTGGCATCACTTTAAACAGTCTTCTCTTTATGTCATTACATTTCTTATTGCATTCAAGACTCCAAATACACAGTACTCTATTTTAAACAGCTTTCTCAAGCTAGTAGTTCAAATCTGCAAAATTATTGATGAATTTGTAATAATATTCAGACATGCCTAAAACGTCACTAGTTTTTTTTATTGGTAGATTTGGCTAGCTTCTCTATGGCTACTCATTAATTGGTTTTATTCCATAATTAGTGACATTGTTACCCAAATACATAATTTCATCATTGGCAAACTTGCATTTTTCTTTTTTTGAAGTGAGGCTGTAGCCTTGTAATTTGCCCAAAGTCTATCTATGAGTCTCAGTCTTTCTGCATTCCCTTTGTCCATAGTACTACACATCGAAATGTCATTGTTAAAACTGGGGGTCTCTAGTTGGCTGATTACCTTAGTCCAAATAGGGACCCTTGCTTCTAGTCACGGAAAGGAGGGACACACTCTAAGGTGACACCTGCTCACCCCCTGGTAGCTTGGCAGAAGTAGCCAGGCTTATCTCCAAGGCAATATGTAAAGCATTTGCAACCACACTCCCAGGCAACAGTGATAACACCACAAATGGACACTACTCTGGTTTTTATAAAAATAGCAGAATTTTTATCAAAAGGAATACAATGAGACCAAACGCTAGAAATCCAACATATGCGTATTTGTAATATTTCACTTTGCCGGTTATTAGACCAACAATCACTTATAGGTTCTTGCAGTATTAATGAGCAGTTCACAATGATCTAATGCAGTCCCAATGCAATGCATTGCAGTTCGTAATGCAGTTTGTAATGTAGTAATAACACAGTCCTTAATGCACGTACTAATGCAGTTCGTAACGCAGGAATAAAGCAGTTCGTAATTCACGAATAAGGCAGTTCGTAATACAAGAATAATGCGATTCGTAATGCAACAATCATTTCTGTATTATCTCCTGCAATGCAATGCAAGAATGCAAGAATAATGCGATTTGTAATGCAAAATCCAGGCAGTTCATAATGCAAGAATAATGCGATTTGTAATCCAATAATCAGGCAGTTCGTAATGCAAGAATAATGCGATTTGTAATGCGAAACGCATACGCCATTCGGCACGGTCAACTCGGGCCCCTACTAGGCCCCAACAACATAGACAACAGTCATGAGCTTAAAGGGGCGGCCCCGGTACTGCTGGGCAGGTACGGGCTGCTTGGGGACTCAGCGCATCTAATGCTGTGCAGCGGAAGAGAGCTCGGAGCACTCTGGTACTCCTCCTGCACGCCTCCACAGGCCATACTCGCTTGAGGCTCCCGACCGGAGTCCAAGCCTTACCTGTGCCTCACTTTCTCGCTCTCCCCGCTTGTCAGACATCTGGCTGGCCGACCCCGATGACGTTGCAGTTCCTGTGTTAGGTGACGATGTAACCGGACGGGTTACGGAGCTGCCTTCTCCGTCGTTGATGATCTTGGGCAGACTCCTCTAGCTGAACCATGATCATGATCCCTTTCACCTTGCAGCTCTCTTAGCTTCAAGAAATCCCCTAGCACGTTGCCGCTCGGGCCGGCGGTGGTCATCCTCACTCACAGCCTCAGTTACGATGACGACTCGGGCTACAAACAGCAATACAGCAACGTGGGTGATGTTTCACGCTGCTGGGGCAATGCAATCACAGGGCACCTCGTAAACAGTACCACGGACCACATGGCAGTCTTAGGCGTGCAAAAGCACCACACACCAATCGTCGCTGAGACACGGTTGGAAACTTTTGTTTTCCTGAGTTTCCACAACAGGGACCAGCTCTTCTCAGGCCCTTGGAGACATGCTACTTCAGGACATAACACACAGCTACGTCCTCACAAGCAGGGGGACACAGCACACAGCAAAGTCCCTTGTCCTCTCTTTAGTCAAATCAGCAAACTGGAGGCCAGCCCCAGAACACACAGCAAGGGCAGTCCTTATCTTCAGTCTCTTCAGCTGTTCTTCTTTGGCAGAGGTTCCTCTTGATTACCAAGTAGGTTCAATCCTTTTTCAATCTGGATTTCATTCTTGAGTTCAGGGGTTGCAGCTCTCACACTTCTACCCCTAAATGCATTTGAAGTCTTTGTGTTCAGGGGGCTCTGACCCCAGTCCAAACCAGACCTGGGTGTCTTCCTGCCAGTGCAAACCTTCTTCCTTTGATAGTGCAGGTCTGGGCCCCAGTTGCTGAGCAGGAGGTGGAGCCATCCTTTTGTGGCAGCAACACAGCCCTCTTCACATCCAGGGGGGCTACTCCTCACCCTCACATCAAATGCAGACCAGCCTGTTGCTGTCTCACCTACCCTTCTCTGGGGTCAGGACACTCCCCAGACCCTGTCACATCCAAACGCAGATGCCAATACACATACAGGCAGAGGCACACTGGATGGTTTAAGACAAGAAACCAGCCACTTCTAAAAACGTGGTTTCTAAGCACATAATTTAACAAGCATTGAAAATGTAATAGGTCTTGCCTTTGATTAAGTTAAAGCCATTTGCTTTGCTAATGGTATTATATAGCAAAGCAAATGGCTTTAACTTAATGAAAGGTGAGACCTATTGCATTTTTAATGCTTCTTCTTCTTCTTATCCTCTTTCTCCTGAGGTTGCACATGACTGTTTTTGCCAGGCGGAACTGTAGTTCTAAGAGGTTGCCATTGTCTTCCGGTGTTTGTCCATCAGCGAAGACAATGCCGGGTGACTGTGTCCATGCGTTGGATGTAGAGGACAGAGGTTAATGTTCTTAAGTGTGTTTATTAGTTGTTCAGGGTCCTGAGTTGCAAGCCTATTTGTGGACTGATGTGCATAGATGTTAGTGTGATAACTGTCTCCATTATCTATCTTATCTTGGTTTGTCTTGTCCTCGTCTCTCTTTGCTACATATAAGTCTGCCACGGCCAGTCAGGTCTTGAACCCCTTCTAGCTTAACCTTCCGAGACCCTACATTCCCACTTTGAAGCCTCACCCCAAGCAGAGAGCAAACAGAGACCGCGGGACTGGCCGTTTGAGGTCGTAGACTACAGACTAAACTAACTTTTTTGGGTTTCAAGTGCGAGCGTGGAGAATTAATATTGAGTGCGCAGATGGGGAAGGAAGAATATGGGGCGGGGGAAAGAAAACTATAAGTGTGGGGGGGTTGGAGGGCGAAAGGAACATGTAAGACTGGAGGGGGTGAGGGAGGGGTATATGGATAGAGAGGGTAGAACGGTGGAAGGAGGGGGAATGAAAAACAAGTGAGTCAAAGTACATATTGGTCTGAGGTATTAAATGATGAAGCAGAGAAAGCGGGGAAGTGGGGGTGTCAGGGGAGGGGGAGGGGGAGAGGGGAATGGAGGAGGTAGAGAGATGGAGAGAGAAAAAACGAGGTATGTACATATATGTAATGATGTAATGATGATACTTGTAAAGCGCACTGTTACCCCATCTCGGGGTGTCCTGGCGCTGAAGACCACTGGGGAACCCGTCCTGGCTTTCCCTGTGAGATGGTCCCTTCTGGGTATCTCCAAGGTGAAACCAGGCATCCCCGGCGTCTGTGGGGGGCCGTTGTAGAGATGAGGCAAGCTTAATGCCCAGAGTTGCCGAGTGTGATTCCTGGTTAGAGTAGGCACCGAGGCGAGAATTATCGAGTCCGTTGACCCAGGTCCACGACCCTGCCGCGTCGGGAATTGAACCCTGGTCCCGGGCCGTTCTCTGCTTCCGGGTCTGCCGCCTCTAACCAGTGAGCCACACCACTCCACATATGTTACACAGAGTAACAGGAGGCCATCCTCCGGTACCCAGTATGGACTGGGCACAGAGCTCGTCATTGGAGAGCACATGTGCACTGGTCCCACACTGTGGAGTGTTTCCACAGACTATCATCTTGGACAGAGAAGGCAGGTATGTTCATACGTTACAGTATAACAGGAGGCCACCCTCTGGTGCCCAGTATAGACTGGGCACAGAGCTCGTCATTGGAGAGCACATGTGCATAAATCCCACATTGGTGAGCGAGCGGTCCCACCCTCTGCTACTCAACACAGGCTGCGCCATCCTGGACAGAGCTAGTATGTACATATGTTACACAGAGTAACAGGAGGCCACCCTCTGATGTTCAGTATGGACTGGGAGCAGGCCTTGGTACATGAGGGTACGGGTGCAGTAACCCCACAGGGTGGAGTGGTTCTACAGCCTGGTTCCCAACACTGATCCTTTATGTGGCCTGGCCAATTGAACTGACGTGCCCACCAGGTAGAAAGGCAGGACCCTCTTCGGAAGCCCAAAGACCCCTGTGCCCGCCTCTTATGCTCGCCATGGCTGAGGAAAATGGCGTGCGCCTTCATCTTCTTGAGTATCAGTCCCTCCAGGCAGCAGACACTTCGGGTGCACTGTGGAGATGGCGAAGAACCGTCGACATCCGAAAGACCCACTCCCTGCTGTGCGAGCATCCTAGTGGGGGCTAGAAGCAGGTCAGTAAGACAGGCAGCCCCCAAAACCGGTCTTATGGCGAGCTCTAAGCAGAAAAGCACCCACCGTCCCCGCCCTGGCGGCTTCAAGGTCCGTCGCCTACCTACGCAGGATTTTGTACGGGTACTGAAATACGTCGCAACGGAGCAGCTATGAAAATCAAAGAAAAAAGGCAAATATATCAAAGAAAAGATCCCGGCATCCCAGAATGCTTTCACTTCTATATCGGCACATTGGATAAGTTGTGGGAGCCATATTTGCCAGACGTAATAAGGCATTAACTCATTAAAGGCAAGTCAAGTGATATAGATTTGTTTTTATAGTGTAGGAACTCTTAATATATAACGAGCAGCTTTCAATTTAGAAGTAAAGAGCTATATAAGCTAAGTAAATGCACATGTGTGTGCGTGTGAATTTACTGTGCATGGCTGGAGTCAAAACCAACCACAGGCGCATAAATAAATGCCACAGAAAGGCAAGAGGACAAATGAATGAGTTACACCCAGCCATACCATAAAGGGGTCTAGTCAGTTCATGCAAACTACATGCATACATGCATGTGTGTAAGTGCGGAGAGACACTAAGGTAAAGCATGTGTTTGAAGGCAGTAACAAACCAACACTTTAATTCAGCCAATAGAAACATTTATTTAATATAGTCCTGCAGCCTTGTGGCTAATTATGAAATGTTTTTTCTGAATCATAAACAGCCAATATGCATGTTCTTGTGTGTGCACACACTCACACAAATTTATGTAGACGTGTGTTTGTGCAGACACATGAAAGCATGCAGTATATCTGTGTGTACGTGCGCACTCATGTAGTTATATTGAGCAAATCAATCTATGTACACATACGTATGAAAGCATGTAACAAGTGTGTTCACATGCACACAAACGCGAGCACAGATACATGAACACAATAAACATCCATTCACGTACACGGCTGAGGAAAAGTTTAGTCTCTGAGATGTCCTTCTTGGGGGCGTGCGAGGAACAGGGTGACCCCAAAGCCCTGCGCGCCTGCCACAGTCCCATCCACCCTCCATCTAACTGTGTGAGCTGCTAATCAGCCTTCGCTCTAGGTCATGGACACACTCCTCTTTCACAACGGGCCAGATGGATCCCCGGGGCTGAAAGAAAAGAGTTGAGCTATCACTGCTCCGGAATAAAGGCGCTGAACGACACAGCCAGCGGCCCTGAGCCAAGCACAGACAGGAAGCAACAAGCCAAGGGCGATGGGGCCTGCGGCCAATGGTACAGCTTGAATTTAGCGCTCACACACTGGCACATAGGAGTTTGGCGGCTGCTTCGGGACTCAGTTTGTGCTGCTTCTGTAAGTTGTGCCAGCCTTCCCGTTGCGTGCCCATGTCCAGCAATGAAGCCAATTTGGCAGGGAGGCGGGTGTCTTCATAGGCAGAGGGAGTGATGGGGAGCGGGCGGTGGGGGCTTCCAGGCCTGCGGTGGTGACAGAGAGCGGGTGCTCGGTGCTTTACGAGGCTGGGAGGGAGAAGTGGCAGCGGGGTAGTGAGTGTGAGCTGCGGGGGCCTTGTGGGCATCGCAAGCACCCTGTAAATAAAACAAACAATATTTAAACAAAAAACATACAACAAAATATGCAACTTTTATAATAAATAAAAAATATACGCTTACCTTTAATCCTCCCACTCTGTGCTCTCGATATAAAATCCAACTTAAACAAGGAATACGAGCTATTGCTGCCCATGAGACAGCGAGTCTACAGCCTGTTTTGACTACTCTGCCTGCACGCGCCAGTAGGATCTCTAATTGGTTGACAAGGTCCATCAATCATAAAGCTTATTTGGTGGTTGCCAACCAATAGGAGAGCCAACTAGCCTGTGCAGACAGCGTGAACAACACACTCGTAGACTTGCTGTCTCATTAACGCCCAGTAAGATAAGAAAACGTTTACGACGCACGGAAAGCAGGCGAGCCCGTCCAAGTGGGCTGTCCAAAAAAGCCAAAGGGAGGCAACATACAAAGCTCTTTTCCAATGGCTGGACAGCGTTTAGCATAAATGGTGAGGCCAGCCGATGGAAAAGAGCAGCGGGCTTAAAGCTCTTTTCTAAAAGTAATCATTTACATTAAATCTCAGAGAGCGATCTGCGCATGTGTGCAGCAACGCTAGTCGAGACCTAAAAACCATCTTCAAACAAAGATGTGTTATTAAATTCTGAGTTCAGGCACACTAAACTCCATCTCTCCATCTTATGTCTATGGGAAGATATGCTGGAAACATGGGACACAGCATTTCCCCATTCTGTCTTATGGGCAAGATGGCCTTGCAAAAGTGAAAAACGATTTGACATTATTTCATTGTCATGAAATGGTACACACCTCAGTACATGTCCTACATTTCACATACATTGCACCCTTCCCAGGGGGGTCCTTGCGCCTACTATAGGGGTGTCTGATGTGCATAAAAAGGGAAGGTAAGGCCTGGCAAGTGGTTGCACTTGTCAGGACAAGGTAGTTAACAAACTGCACGCAGGCACTGCAGTGGCAGGCCTGTGAACTCTTTTGAGGGCTACTTGTGTGGGTGGCACAATTAGTGCGGCAGGGCCACTAGTAGCATTTGCATTACCAGCCCTGGCACACATAGTGCACTTTACTAGGGACTTTACTAGTAAGACAAACATACCAATTATGGACAACCAATTACCATAACACTTTATACAGGGAACACTTGCACTTTGACACTGATCAGCAGTGGCAAAGCGCTCAAAGCGTCTAAGTCGGCAACATTATGTCAGAAAAAGGTCTAGGAGGAAGGCAAAAAGTTTAAGGAACTTTACCCAAAAAGGGCCAAGTCCAACAGTCATATAGATAAACTTTCACAACAAAACAACTCTCAAAATCTTGTCAATAGTTGTTTGAAACACAGAGGTTGCTGAAATTAAACCAACCAGCATCCGTAAGTATCTGAATGTACCAATCGGTGTGATGAAAGTTGTAAGAGTCTTTTTATCTTCTTCTAACCTAATCTGATGGTGAGCAGATAATAATTCGAGCATGGAAAATTTCATGACCTTCTTTAGTGGTATATTAATTTCTGTGATAGTCATAAGTGAGTATCTATCTATGATCATTGCTTTTTGTAATTCATATAGGTCGATGTATAGTCTAACATCACCAGTAGGCTTGTGTACAACCCCGAGAGGGGCTAACCATTTTGTCCCTTCTACTTCTTCAAGAACGCCTTCTACCTTAAGCCTACTCAACTACTTTTGCATGACATCTGTTACAATAATTGTAACATAACTTACTTTACAAACATTGGGCTGGGCATTCTCCTGTTATGAATATTATGTTTTTTAGGTAGAGCCTTAGTGCAGCGCGCATGCGCTGCTGTAAGGATTAAGGATTCTTGGAGCTCACCAGCAGTTTTCACAAGCTCATGCTTGTGGCTATTGTTTTATTGGTCTATGCGTGTATCTTTCTGGGAAAGACATCACACAATTGGTCAAAGGCGTGTGCATGTATCCTCCCATGGCCTAACGCTTGCAGTTACGTGCATGGGCCATCTGTTCCGACATCTGTTTTTAATTCTCGCGGCGCGCAGCACGCGCATGCTTGATATTATTACTTCACTGAGCACAGCGCCCGCTAGGGACACCACGCTCACTTTATTTATTTTTTAAAGTTGCCAAGCCTGTGTGTAAATGAACTTCTATGATGGTCGTTGCACGGGTCCCTCTTTGTCCGGGTACCTCAGAGGCTCCATGTATGGCATCCGTGGGTCTAATGGAGGCTGTGAGTTTGTGTCTTTGTGCTGGTCTGTGCCTGAACATGCATGTTTTTTTTTCAGATTTATATAGCACATAATCGACCCATAGGCATCGGAGCGCTTTACATGGGCACCAGTCACAATGACACACTGATGTCTCTAGCAGTGTTGCTGTGCTTGTGTGCGCAGGGGTTATGATGACAGGTGTCTGTGCTTGTCTCTGTAGTCATGCACTATAAAAAAAAGCCAGGACTCTTGGCTTTGCAGACGATTATTCTGCTCCTGCCGGTGAATTAAAACACGTATTGTGGCTGTTAATAGCACTAGAGACATTCTGTTTTTGGCAGCACCTAAAGACCCTGTTCCTCTGAGGTCCCAGGCCCCCTGAGATGGACTGTCCTTAGGAGGGCACCGCTGGGAGCACTTCAGTGACTCTCAGGAGGCAGCACCAGTGGTGACCTCACCGCGCTGCATTATCACCAGAGGTGAGTCATGGGCGAGGTATGGTCCCGGGAGAGACAGTGGGACTAACCGCGGCCTCCCACCCACTCAGCAGTAGCTCTAGCCCGGCCTTGCCCCCCCTCGGGGTGAGTCACGAGCTGGGCACTCCCCCCTTCTTCCAGAGTAGCGCCCGGGCGCTGCCCACGGGTATGTCCCAGATATATCCCTATTATTAATTATTGCGGCGCGCACCACAAGCGTGCTTGATATTATTACTTCAGTGAGCACAGCACCCGCTAGGGATACCACGCTGACTTAATTAATTTATTTATTAAAGTTGGCAAGCCTGTGTATGAGTGAACTTCAATGATGGTCCGTGCATGGGCCCCTCTTTGTCCGGGTGCCTCCGAGGCTTCATGTCTGGTATCTGTGGGTCTAATGGAGGCCGTGTGTTTGTGTCTTTGTGCTGGTCTGCGCCTGCATGTGCATGTTTTTTTTTGCAGATTTATATAGCGTGAACTCGACCCGTAGGCATCAGAGAACTTTACATAGGCACCAGTCACAATGACACAATGATGTCTCTAGCAGTGTTGCTGTGCTTGTGTGTGTAGGGGTTATGATGACTTGTGTCTGTGCTTGTCTCTATAGTCATGCACTATAAAAAAAGCCAGGACTCCTGGCTTTGTAGACGATTATTCTGCTCCCGCTGGTGCATTAAAACACTTATTGTAGCTGTTAATAGCACTAGAGACGTTTTGTTTTTCGCACCTATCGACCCTGTTCCTCTGAGGTCCCAGGCCCCCTGAGAAGGACTGTCTTTAGTAGGGCACCGCTGGGAGCACTTCAGTGACTCTCAGGAGGGTTATACCCCAGAAAGCAAAATAAGTCCCAGTTGTTTACATGCTGGAGGATGGACATACTAACGGCACCATACATGCCCTGTGGCTACCGGACACCTTACTCATTTCCCATTGTAGAGGGAGGGGCGAGCATGCTGTTGCCCCATCTCTCTCCCAAAGGAAGGGTCCCCGTCCAAGTGCGACAATTGCCGTGCATGTCCCACCTTTTTCAGTAAATGTTTACTCCCACGGCATCCAGCTTGCAGGAGCTAGCAGCGGCGCGCAGGGTGCCATCTGTTGGGGATCATATTTGCTTTCACATTTGCGGCCGTGCTTGTTTACATTTGCCTATGTCTCTGCTCATTTCCCTGCCACAAAACCTTCATAGGCGCTGCCTTTTTCAGCGCCCGCTGTGCCGCTCTTAATCTCCCCGTGCCCATGTCCACACCACCTTACAGCTTCCACAACAGTGCATGCCCGCTCTTTACTCCAGGGGATTTCAACGAGAATCCCATGCTTGTTTTGTATTTTAATCTGCTTCCCATGTATGCAATACCAAGCATGCCCCGGGGCACCGTTCCACTTCATAGTTTGTTGTCACTTTTTAGCCAATGGTATAAATTATTTCGCAGCATGGGTACATTCACATCCTGCTTGCATTTTACTATATATTTCTGATAACTTGTAACACAATATATACTGCAGCATAACATACTTAAATCATTCAGCAAACTCAATGCAATAAATATAATTTAAATACGCACGGGTGCCGCTTTCATCATTATTCTTGCTTTCCAAATGCGTTTTTCCCTTTGTGTTCTTGCAGCTCACAACTGCGCCCGGTTTCATGTTTTAAATAACACAGTTGCTTCTAAGCATTGCCAAGGAATACTAGGTGCTGATATCACCTATTTTACCATGTCTGGCCTAGGGACATTATCTAAATGTCAGCATGGATGTCTAAAGAGTGGGTCTGAAAAACAAGCAGTGTTGGGTAGATTAATTTGTTTAACTTTTTGCAAGTGAAACTGTTACAGCGCAAACGGACTGAACACTTTTGAAAAACATTCTCATCTCAGTAAGAAACTTGCCAGCCTGATGTTTAAACAGCATCCATATCTACACCTTGATGAAAGCCACATTTACAGCTCCTACCAATGATAATGATCTTTGCCAGGAGGCCACATTTCTCTTTATTGTACCACTGCAGACTCCCAGTCAAACACATCTACTAACTATTCAAATGTTTCACACCACTCCAGACTTCTTGGCCCATCAGTTGGTCTTCTTCCAGAAACAAGGTGTGAATGCATTTCAAACTCATTCAACTGGAAAGGTAGCCTAAAAGCAATATTGCCCTGTCAGCCAAAGCGGGGCACACGGCCTCTGTCTCGAACTCACTTAAGGACATATTATTTTTTGTACTAACATGGAGATTAAGGGATTGGCCCAGAATTAGAGTATGTTGGGCTGACGCCAAGACTCAAACTTTTTCCCCCTCTACTCCTATCTAATTAAAGTACTATTTCACAACATCCACCCTCCCATTGTTTACATCCCACACCTAACAATAAAACCTATAACATAAAAATTTAAAACAAGCAAAGAAGAATTGACAGCATTGCATAAACAGATAAACTAGAACGCAATTTTGGCGTTAATCTGGTTTTTAGTAGGATACTCCAGTTGTATATAATGTTTTTAGGTTATCTATAAGGTGCCAGAAATGGTTATAACACTTTTTTTTATTATAACTTATACATTTTCAACATGCTGCACAACATTCACAATGCTCTACAACACATATTAAAAACGTTAACAAAGCCAATAGCTCTGTCTAAACACTTATAACGCCCCAAAGGCGAGACCTATTGGCTATGCCAATGCTTGTTTCTCTTCTAGGTGTCCCTATTTTAGCATCTGAACATGTGTGGTTGATTTGGGATGTACATTAATGTTGTCACTTTTCTATGCAACATGATAAACCAAGTGTACTCCAATATATTCTCAGTACTTAATATGAGCTAAATGTTCTCATCTAAACAATTGTTTTTGAATTATGAACAAAGTTTCATGGGAATTGATAAGCATGTGTCGGGTTTATAATTATTGTTCAAGAGAGCACAGTCTTGCAGGATGAAAATAGGTAAGAGGGCATCAGGCCATGTTGGGCTAACTATTTATAATGAAAGAGTCAATAATATCTAACATAAGCTAAGCACAGGGTATAAGGGGTTAGAGAGGATCTTCATGGCAGATGACAGAAACAAGACAGACTGACAGAATTGCATCACCCACTTTGACTGAGAGTTAATTGGAAGACATTTATCCTTCACTTGCTGCTCTTATTAGACCAGCTGCCACAAGAAGAGAATAGAAAGGCTCTGGTATTATATTGAAAATAAAACCTTATTGGTCAAACAGGTCTGCAAGTGTGAACTATCTCTGAAACTCAAATTAGATTTTCCTTTTGGCGCTAAGATTAGTTTAGTAAATTAAAACGTGAAGGAGAGACTGTTATAAGGTTATGCGGAAAATATGTTGTCGTTTTTTTTGCTGTTCTCGCTTTAGGTAATCATTGCAGCTTCCATTCGGTTTAAGTTTATTGTGTTTTTACCTAGTGTGAGCTAAAGATAGGATTCTGATTTTAAAATATATATATTACTTCCTAGTGTTCCTGAGGGTGTGATTCCTTAATGAGTCACCCGTGTTATCAGCACTGTAGCATGTGCTACTACTCCCTACTATTTTCTGAGGCCGGTCAGTGGACTATCAGCAGAAGTTTCTACTTACTGCATCTCTGGAAATCGATGCTAATATGGAACCTGGAGGGGTGGGGTCGCACACTACTCACACACCGGCGGAAGTTGCCCCTGAGGACTCTGGTCATTGTAGTAGAGTGTTCGCGATGCATCATCTTTCGATCTTGCTATCTTTGCTGTCTTCGCCTTCCCTGGACACGTGTTTCGGGTTTTCAACCCTCGTCAGCAGGGATAGGCAGTGTTCTGGGGTCGCCGATGGCTGCCAATATCTGCCAGGTATAGTACCACTCTGTGAGTAGTGTGCGACCCCACCCCTCTTTGTAACTTAAAGCTCCCTTGAGCAGCGGGCTGACGAGCCTGGGATCCCGCACCTACGCGCCGGAGTGGTACTATACCTGGCAGATATTGGCAGCCATCGGCGACCCCAGAACACTGCCTATCCCTGCTGACGAGGGTTGAAAACCCGAAACACGTGTCCAGGGATGGCGAAGACAGCGAAGATAGCAAGATCGAAAGATGATGCATCGCGAACACTCTACTACAATGACCAGAGTCCTCAGGGGCAACTTCCGCCGGTGTGTGAGTAGTGTGCGACCCCACCCCTCTTTGTAACTTAAAGCTCCCTCGAGCAGCGGGCTGACGAGCCTGGGATCCCGCACCTACGCGCCGGAGTGGTTCTATACCTGGCAGATATTGGCAGCCATCGGCGACCCCAGAACACTGCCTATCCCTGCTGACGAGGGTTGAAAACCCGAAACACGTGTCCAGGGATGGCGAAGACAGCGAAGATAGCAAGATCGAAAGATGATGCATCGCGAACACTCTACTACAATGACCAGAGTCCTCAGGGGCAACTTCCGCCGGTGTGTGAGTAGTGTGCGACCCCACCCCTCTTTGTAACTTAAAGCTCCCTTGAGCAGCGGGCTGATGAGCCTTGGATCCCGCACCTACGCGCCGGAGTGGTACTATACCTGGCAGATATTGGCAGCCATCGGCGACCCCAGAACACTGCCTATCCCTGCTGACGAGGGTTGAAAACCCGAAACACGTGTCCAGGGATGGCGAAGACAGCGAAGATAGCAAGATCGAAAGATGATGCATCGCGAACACTCTACTACAATGACCAGAGTCCTCAGGGGCAACTTCCGCCGGTGTGTGAGTAGTGTGCGACCCCACCCCTCTTTCTAATATGGAACCTAATAACCTAAACCTAAGGATAGTTTGATGGCACTGGTGGGTCGTATTACATGTAAGATTATCTACCCCCCCATTCTATCAAAGAGTGCGGGCCAAGTGTTTCAAACATAATCTTCTTAAAAAGAACTCGTAAACACTCATATCTGGCGCCTATTATTGTGCTAATAAAGGAGGGGTCGTTATGGATTTAATCTTCTTCACCAGTAGAAAAGCACAATGGAGGAGAGCTATTGCTGGACACTTCAAAGTAACACTTCAAAGAAAACACCACAAGGGCTTCATAACACCTTCACCAAATTTCAATGCTGAGGCAAACATCACCATATACAATAATGGTAATGTTCTCATTAAATCTTCTAATTGCAATCGAGAGAGTTGTTTAACAACATTTTGATGAAGATCATAAACAAAATGTCCAACTATGCCCGCATCTTCTCCCAAAGTCAAGGTCCCTCCCCATACTCAGGGACTGAGACACAGGCCATTCCTCCTCTTTTTTTTAATCTCCTATGCTATCTCATGTCCCGTCCCCCTGGTCTTGGCAAGACAGAAATAGCCACTGATCAACCTGGTTCAATTTCTCCTTAGGACAAGTCTTGCCCTTCTCCCATTCTGCACTTATTGAAGTGGTGCAGGCCCTCAGCTCATACAAGGCCAAGAATTGAGTCTGGTTAACAGCCTCAACCCGGAGACTATACGTGCTAACTATGCTCCCTCGTGGACCCACCCTACCGCCTACCCCTTGCCTATGTAAAGCGCTCTGTTATCTGCAAAGATCTTGTTCGCGCTATATAAAACTTCCAAAATAAATAAATAATGACCTTATCGACCACTCTGACCTCTGACTCGCTAGAATGGACCTCTCAACAGCAGAGGTTGTACCTTGATGTCACATCTATTAATCCTCTTCCTAACCATCATTCTAGCATCTCTCCCAGCAGTCCCTCTCCTAGTCCTCCACTGCCAGCCTTGGCTTCCGCCTTCACCTGTGCCCTCTCTGGGTTGCAGACTTTCCCCTCAACCCGAGTAAGCAACACTCCCCTCCAACCCTAGGCCACTCTACAATCCCACCCATTATGGTGAACCCTCTTACCTTGAAGGCAAATTTACGGATCTTGGTCAAGACCTACTGTTAATTAAAGCCAATCTCCAGAACCTTATTTACATCACCTCGAAGCTTGAGAAGCACTTAAGTCTTAACTTGACCACTCAGGATGTTAGAACTGCTCAATCTAACCAATTCACTCCAATCTCTATGGAATGATCTAACTTCTCTCATCGTGTCTCAACGATCAATGAGAATTCAACAAACCAGCTTGTGAAATCTCAACCCCACTCCAATACTACCTCTATACCCCCGAGGGTTACAAAACACCTATCTGATGCTGATAAATACTCCATTCTGCTATCATATCACAATACAATCAAGGATTTGACACCCTAGCATAGCATCATCCGGGCTATTCCCTCCAACCTGCATAGAGAACCCAGTATCAATAACAGATCCATGAACAAGCACAATCTGCTTCAACTCCACACGACACACCATGAGACATTAATTATCAAATCTCATCTCAGATCTTTATTCTTTATTTGCAGATTGGCTGTAAAGAATGTAGCTGGCATCGCTGATCTCATTCTTGCTGACCTGGACCTCCTTATCTTAACTGAAATAAGGCTCAATGATTCATACCCTCCCATTTTGGAAATACTAGCACCACCCAACTACAACATCATTTGAATGATAGATCTGGAAGAGCTGGGGGTAGCATAGCATGCATTTCCCACTCCAAGCTCACCCTTAAACAATCACAAATGGTTACAATGACTTTGTGGGCATACCTAGGTTTAGCAATATGGAGGGGTAATAAACTGCACATAATTTACCACCCTCTGGATAATAACTTACCTTTTATTGAACAAATGAAGGAGACCATCTCCTCTAACTCAGACCAACACACCAATCACATCTTCCTTAGGAATTTCAACTTCCATTGGAATTTTTTTAATGTCCCCATTCTTAACATCTTCAAGGCTTTCCTCATGGACATCAACCTCATCCAATCACGCAATGGCCCAACACACAATAAAAGCTCCACCCTCGACCTAATCATTACCAAGGATAACTTGCATCAACTTGAATCTATCACACCCTGAGACTGGTCTGATCGCTACTTAATCTCCTTCCTTATCCTGGAACTGTGTTATCTAGAAAGGGTTGACTACTTAAACCCAGACAATGGTCTAGAGACCTAAGAAATGTTAATCCTACTCAGCTATCTGCTATTAGCAACAACATCCTAACTCCTCCCTCAAACATGATGAATGTGAATGAGCTTACCGATCATTACACCCAATCCATGACAGACATGCTGGACATGATTGCTCCGAAGCAGCTTAAAAGAATACCTAACAGACAGTCAAAGCCCTAGTTAAATGGCAGTTTAAAGGAGGCAAGATTTTGGAGACTCTCTTTCTCTGGCTCTCATCTCAAGCAATTGAGGGCACTAAGAAGCTCCTACAAGAAACATATCAGAAGGTCAAAAGCAAAATAATTTAGATTGCAACTAGATAATGCTAAAAATAGACCCCAAAAGCTTTTTGAAATCATCAAACAACAGGCAACTTGCCATTCTAAACCTCACTCTGTTGACAAGGAACACTACCTAATACTGATGAGTTCTCCACACATTTTATCGATAAGACAAGGAAGATTGAATTAGAATTACAACTCACCTCTCAGAATTTGCTCCGCCTGGCCCAGCCCACTCTCCCCCTGGTGCAGTTCCTGGACAGCTCTCCTCATACTGGATATACCACAAAAAATAAGGGTACTTGGTCTTCCTCCAAAATCCCTGATGAAACCGACATGGTAGTGTTACCCTGTTGGGCCTCCCAAAAACTCACTTGCTCCTCTTAAGGCAACACTTAGTGCAGCAGTTAGGCTCATCACAGGTTCTAAAAAGAGTGATCACATCACCCCTGACCTACGACCTCTGCATTGGCTACCTTTCAAGGCCAGTATGCATTTAGAAATAGCATGCATGACTCATAAAGCGCTGCACCACAACACCCCTTCCTACCTATCCCAGAAATGGACCCTTTCAAATAGAAACAGAGCCTCTAGGAATACAAACATCTTACTTCTCAAGCCAAGGAGCAATGTCCCACTACTTTTAAGCATTATAAATAAAGGAAATAAAGGAAAAATAAAATGATAATAATTCTAAGCTATTTTCATTTTTATTTTTTTCCTTGTTGCTGCAGCTTTTCGGGTGGGGGGGGGGGGCTGCTATACTGGCAGAGCAGGGGAGGGGAGGAAGGTTTGCACTCCCTAAGTGTGCATGAATGTTTGGCCGACCGTCTAATGCCAGGAAAACAGCCATGTGCACTTTGCATGTTCTCCACCCAGGCTGCATTACAGCCTGGGGGAACATGCCCAAGCCCCTAGTCCCTGTCTGAGGTAGACCAAGGCGCTCAAATCAATCACAACGCTTCATTGCAGCTTTGTGTGTGGGTGCTACCTGGGTGCTCTGTTCCTGTTCTGGAGACGATAGTGGAGAAAGCGGCAAGGAGGTACTTTTTTTTATTTACCCCTCTTTCCCCCACCCTCCTCCTTCTCACGCCCTGATCTGTGCTAGCAACACTACTGAAATAGCCCCAAATATCTGGAATTCCCTTCCTACTGAGATCAGATGCAACCCACCCACATCCTTCTTCAGAAAAGAAGTGAAAAACTTTCCTTCCAACAAAGTCCTCTTTCACTGAGGACTCCCTGTGTTACATTTCCGGCGCCTCCCTCCAAAAGAGGCATACATCATTTTGTATTTTAATGCTGTTGCCAATTAATTCAATGAGATGACTGAAATTCAGAACCTGCCATCATTGAACATGAATATGGTGCCATAAGTAGATAATTGTTTCTGTCACATTTCAGCTTTCTACAAAGATTCAATTTATATCCAATTTGGTTTTACTAAGGTGGACCAAAGTAATTACATATTCCATAGTAACTAAATACAGTGACACTTGGTTAGAAATACATGTTGAGTCATTTCGAGCAAGCAACCAATTGGCTGTGAAGATGGACCAAACGTACTACATATCCCATAAAGCCTTAATCCAGTAACACCTGGTTAGAAATACACGTTGAGTTATTTGGGGCAAGCAACCAGTCGGCTGGGATGCTACCAAAAAATAAAGCATATTAGTTCATGTAGTTTGAAGGTAGAATAAGAGAGACTGAAGATTAGAGGTGGGAAAGGTAAAGCCAGTTCTGTGCAAAAGCATTGAGCGTGATGGAAAAAGTATGTGGATTTACTTTTCTGACAGTAGTAGTCATGTTCTCAACGGACAGCAATTTATGCCGATAGTACCTGAAAGCACGTAAATACATCAAAACTAGATTCCCACTGAGGCGGAGGGTGTCTATAAAGCGCATAACCGATGGCTTGTCGTTTGAGCTGTAACACACATGTTTGAAAACGAGGCAGTATCTGTGAGCCCTGCACAAATATCATGTCACATTTGTCCTTCACTGGAAACCACACACCCTATTATAGTCCTTGACTCTCAGCGGGTAGCTTTGCAGAGCAGTCTAAGGTTTACTCAAGGGAGGTGGTGTGGGCTAGTAATCTTTTGGAATTACTTTGTGACATTGCATAACCTCTCCACCCCTCCCACAGGGCGGGGGGGTATAGTACCATTACTCCCATGTATGCACATCATCTTGCCCCCTAATGCAGTGGGTTGACACAACCTGGAGCGAGGGCCTTGCCATCCCAGTGGCGACCCACTCCATCATCTCAACAAGCATTAAAAATAGATACACCTGCCCTGGGGACACCTAACCCTGACTGAGCCCTGGGTACTAGCTGCTGACAATTTTATTCTAATTGGAGATTTTAAATACCATGTGGAGCAATTGTTGGACTCTGATTCTTGCCACCTAATTGGGGCAATGGACACACTAGGATTGACGCACAGGGTAGTCGGCCCAACACACTTAGCCAGGCATACGTTAGATTTAGTATTTTCTAACTCCTCCAACCTGACTATCGAACCTCCGCTTCCAGTACTGTGGACCGACCATTATCTTTTAACATTTGGCATGCCTATAAAGTCTTATAGGAGATCAGGACTGAATAGAAGCATTTGGATTCAGCCCTGGTGTAAACTAACTTCAGATGCTTTTTTAGCCCACTTTAAACCACAGCAGATATGTCAATCTGACACTGTGGAACAGGCTACTAGCATTTTAGAAACCTCTATTTTAGCTGTATTAGATAAGGTCGCCCCGTTGACCAAGGTTAAAGTAAAAAGTAAAGCATAACCTTGGTTCATGGTGGCTCTGAAAATTGATAAAGAGCAAATTCAGTACTGGACCACGAAATAACTTTGATGGAGCGTTGGCTTTCTCAAGATATTGCCTTCGCAAAAAGATCTTCGCTGGGACATTTCGCGAACGCTCGTACACCAGAGCACACACTTCAAGTCGTTGCTAATGAAGTTCCTGAGACTGCACAAAGCGCTGAGATTGTGCAGGACTTGGGATCATTATCTCTAGCTGGCGAGTCCCAGATACCATCAGGAGCAGAGACTACCCCAGTAACAATTCTGGACAATAATTTGGCAGTTGATAGTCCAGAAAGGCC
The DNA here is from genome assembly GCF_964263255.1 of Lissotriton vulgaris. Lineage (NCBI taxonomy): Eukaryota > Metazoa > Chordata > Amphibia > Caudata > Salamandridae > Lissotriton > Lissotriton vulgaris. The sequence goes on from NC_141689.1 coordinate 290,751,201, forward strand.
TAACACTCGGAAGTTACGTGGGAGACGAGAGGGGGCTGTACCTAAAAGGAAGCGAGGTGCCCTAGCGTCAGGTGGCAGGAAGCCAAAGCTAGCAAAGCACTCTAATAATAGGGATTCTGCTGGTCCGGGCCAGGCCCCAGAGGTTCCTAAAGCTCCAGATAACAGCTTAACACCATCTTCAACTGCAACCTAAAGCTCCAGATAACAGCTTAACACCATCTTCAACTGCAACTATTCCAGGGGGGGCAAATTCCATTATTACAAAAGCCACAATGGAGGATCCATTTATCTTAAAATTGGGCGCTCTTTTAAGGACATCACTTCAACCACTTGAAAAAAGACTCTCTCAGATAGAGCTAAGGTTGTCAAAAATTGAAAAAGCACCATTGGCGACCGTGGATTGTCTAAAGACCAATAAAGTGACTCTGGGCAATGTGCAAGCTAAAAATGGTCAGGGGGGATTATTGTTACAAGATTCTGTATTACCATCTAATCCGTCCTCTGTATCTGTGACCATCCCAAACCGGGAATTACCTGCTGATCCCCCCGAAAAGTTCCCGATAATGGTTAATAAGGAGAAGTCCAACGAGGCACACCAATACCAACATGAAAGTGGCTTGATCAAGAAAATTAGAATTGATCTGCCCCCAGAATCAAGCCTGTACGTAGTGGTCTTAGCAGGGGTCCCTGAACTAAGCGATGCTAGTAGGGAATCTTAGATGTCCCTAAAAATCAAAGTCTCAGATTGGCTCAACAAAAACAGACTGGGTCATATCAGTAGTGAAATCTTGATGGTCCGCAGGGTGTCCTGGGTAGGTCATAGGCCAAAGAATTTTAAAGGTGACTGTGTCTTGGTAAATTTCAGGGACCCATGGATTGTAGCATATATATGCGAGTTGATGCAGCACAATCCCGGCACAGCTATACAATCTCTCCCACTGTCATATTTCTATCCTCCTGGTCCCCCGTGTCAAACATCTGACACAGAACCAGATTGGATATTAGTGGAGCCACGAGGGGCGGGTAAGGCAAACAAGGGCAGGTTTGCACAACCTTTTACACCAAATTACATCCCCATCCAAAGCAGATATAGCTGACTGGATATGGTGGATTGACTGCAACACATTCAGGGAGGTTTAATGGGGTCTTGCCAAGTAACTGAAAGGAGGAACCCAGTCAATGTATTGAGAGGGAGTTCTATATATAAAGAAAGAGATAAGACTGCAGGTAGTAGTAGTTCTGTAACCTCAAAGTCCCCAGTCACTCAAGCTAACCTACAATTGCCTATTATAGGCACTAACGAACCTGCATTAAGTATAAACGTGGCAGGCAACATACTGGGTTCTCCGTTAGCCGGAATAAGATTGTGTGAAGGGGGCTCAAGGGGATTGGGTGGTTCCATTGAAAGAGGCTGTAAGCTAGATACACTGACGATATTGTCATGGAATGTCGCAGGCTTACCTAATAAAATGGCATGCCTGGAGTGGGGATCTTTTGTAGACAAAAATTACGTCTGTCTCTTCCAAGAGACTTGGGCTCGAGAAGAAGAATTACGCGGGGGTTACGCCTCATTTCACATCCCGGCTCGATGGGGGGGGGGAAGGATGACCGTCAGGGGGTCTTACTATTTGGGTTGGTTCCCATTTGGGTTGCATGGTCAAGACATTGACCACTCATTCCGAAGCTGTCCAATGTGTAGTTCTTGTATGGCCAAATGCTTTTAAACTTGCTCTTGTTAATGTTTATTCTTGACCTGTCAGCATAGCCAGTGAATCAAGAACTATTGAGGAGTTGTCACACTTTTTATATACCATCACCAGTGACACTCATCTTCTGGTAGGGGGTGATCTGAATTGCCACTTCGAGCCTCTAGCGCGTATGAAGGATGGCGTCCTATTGGCAGAGGATGACTACTGGGTGATACCAGCGACCCAGGCTCCATCTCCAAGGGTATGGTCTCCTCTAGCCATTCAGATAACGGCTCTAACTCTAAACCATTCCATAAGGGCTTGTAATGACCGCACGCCCTCGGATACCCCAGCCAAGTGCACTTTTAATGAACCTGGACACGAGTCACGTCTTGACTATATCCTGGCTGAAACACGGTTACGGCCAAATGTCATAGACAAGAGCTGAGAGTGACCACAACGCTCTAATCTTGGAGTTGGGTACCCCCGGCCTTAGAAAGAACAGTACGATAAGTCATGGGGACCCTGATGGTAGGATTATATTATCTAACGACAGACGTAGAGTAAGGTGGGACAAAATAATGGCACAGCCGGAAGAACTTTGTAACCTATATACCCAGATAGTCGCCCTGTTTGTGGAGGTTGATGTGCTAAACACCCAACCATTGCCCCCCGATTATTATACAGTGATGCAGGTCCTCCATGCGGATCTAGTATCCAACCTGGTAGAGGTATTTAATCCTCGGACGGCCAAAAAGAACAAAACAGCTCACATAAGCACATGGTATAATGCAGCTTGTAGTAAGGCCAAAGCAGAGCTAGTTCAGGCTCTAAAATTAAGTAACAACAAACTTCAAATTCGAACTAGGAGAGCAGATTACAAACGGTTGATTAATTGTGCAAAGGAAGAGTGGGATCACGATAAGTGGGCCAGCTTAACCGTCACTCTTGCCACAAAGGACTCTCTGAAGTTCTGGTCCATAGTCAACACTGGTTGTGGTGAACCAAAACCGGCTATTGAACCTAATATAGCAGCCGGAGTTTGGGAAGACCACTTCCTAGCTTTGTACTCCATAGAGGATGGTATGGAAATTTTGGAGACTGAATTGGTACCGCTACTTTCCATCCCACAGTCTGAGGTGGTAGAGTTCACCACAGCGGAGGTTTGCAATGCAATTGCCAAACTTGCCGTAGGAAAAGCCCCGGGTTTAGACAAACTCTCGGGAGACCTCTTCAGACATGAACCTAAGGTATGGGGCCCGTACCTACAAATTCTTTTTAACGCTGTCCTGAGAGGCATGGTGGTTCCCTGTACTTGGCTGGGCGCAGAGATAGTCCCTATGTTCAAGAAGGGTTCCCCTCTGCTCCCAGCCTACTACAGGTCCATCAGCCTCATTGATGTTCCACACAAGATCTTTGCGCAACTCATTTTAGATCGCTTACAGGACTGGATAGAGGAGCATGCAGTTCTCAGCCCATATCAAGCAGGGTTCAGGAGGAACACTTCCACCATGGACCAAATTGTTTGTTTGTCACTACTATTTTGGAAAACGGTGAGGTTAGCGGGTTCGTGGACCTGCGCACTGCCTTTGATTTAGTCCCCCGTCGGAAACTATGGTCTGTGCTCCTTGAGTTGGGCATACCGGTTCAACGCAAGTGGTCATTCAGGCCCTCATACAGTCACGCCTAGATTTTAATAACGTTCTTTATCTCGGGGCTCCTGAGTATACTCTTCGCAGACTGCAGACAGTACAGAATTGTGCGGCTCGCACATTGCTCCAGATTCCCAGCAGGCAATCAGTAAAATCTGGACTAATCAGCCTGCACTGGCTGCCAGTACGTCAGCGAATTCTTTTTAAGGCGATGTGTATCGCCCACCAGGCATTCTGGGACTCAGGTCCCATGATCACCCGCGACCTAATCACCCATTACCAGCCCAGCAGAAACCTCCGTTCTAGCCAGTCCTTTATGGCCTCGACCCCCAGAATAAAAAAAGCTAGGTCTGGCGGAAGGACGTTCACCTATAATGCCGCAAGGACTTGGAATACCCTCCCCCTCCATCTCAGAGCCGAACCAAACCTTTCATCCTTTCGCAAACAGCTAAAAACATTCCTATTCCACTCCTCTCTGTAACTCCTATGCGGTCCAGTCCTCCTTCCAGGTTTTCCCAGCCGGTTCCTTAGCGCTTGGACGCCCATGGGCAACAAATACTTTTAATATGCTTCCTTAGTTACGAAAAGGTTTAGGTGGCACAATATTTAGAACAAATCTCTTGTGACAACAACATTTCCAACTATTATACTAATTATAAGTTAGTTATGTACACATTTAGCAATACATTAATAATCAGATTAATGCAATGCAGATTCTACAAAAATTAATTAAAGTGCAACAGTATGGAGATAACTTAGTTCTCCCATATTCATAAATATACAAACAAGGTAAAATAGGACACAGCTTAATGTTAGTATAATCGGCCATAAATGGTTACATCATGGAATTATAGATTTCCTTGCCGCTATGCATTTCATTATGTACGTTGCAACGAAAAAACAGATGTCTGGGCTTTCTAGGGACAGCATTAATTTCATAGCTGATTTTGTGGATTGAACTTTATGTTTTAAAAAGATAGGTTTTAGATAATATTTCCTTAAGAAATGATATTATTTACAGAACAATAAAAAGTGGCAGTAACTTTGTCTTGAAGTGTGATCGCAAGGGCATGCAGAGTTTGTACTAGTTTTCATGTGTGGAAATGCCACCAAATGATGCACAATTCCTAGCCTGAGACGAGTTAAAACAAATCGATGGGAGTTACGTGTAACTATGGATAGGTAAGCCTGGAAGCCTTTGTTTAGGTTTAATCCCAAATAAAAAACAACAGTGGGTAGCTTCCTAGACTGCCTTTCTCTAACCTCCTTCTTGTATGATAAAAACCTTTCTTTTAATTCCTTCTTAGTGATTGAAGCCGCAAACTCGGGTGCGGACAGGATATTACAATCAAATATGAGATTATACCAGTGATGAATATATTTAAGCCACGGGATATGGGAAAAGTGATTGAGCCTCAAGCAGTCTCTGACAATTTTTTATGTAAACAGCGTTTCAGTTTTCGACCATATAGCTCGCTAGAGTGTTAAAGGGCGTAATGCTGCTAAATCCGAGATATAATTTATACCTACTTCCTCATGTACAAGTTCGGTTGATGCTGAGGGAGGGACGCACAACAATTAAAACAGCGTCATCCGCATATAATAAAATTGGGACCGCTACCCCTTCTATAAGTGAAGCATCAGATGAAATCTGGCCTAGGGTTGTGTCTATTTGGTTAATAAATAGTGAAAATAAAAGCGGTGCCAAGACACAACCCTGGCGTATGCCTCTTGTAACCTTAAAAAAAGGGGTACATTCACCAGATGGGCCATATCGTACTTTACAAAATAACCTCTCGTAGAGCCTCGCTAAAAAATGTACTATTTCCTTGGGCGTGCCTAGATCAAGTAAAATATGCCATAGTGTGGCGTGATCTACGAGATTGAAGGTGATGTTCAAGTCAGCGAAAAAGAGGAACAAATTTCCCTCCTTAGCAACAGGGTATTTATTAATCAGAAGATCGAGATTAACACACTGTTCTAAGGTTCCTAAACCTTTTGTAAAACCATATTGTGCTCTAGATAAAATGTCATGCTCTTCTGCCCATGTTTCCAGCCTCTTTAACATAATTCTGCTCAATATTTTGATAGAGGTGTCTAGCAGAGAAATGGGGCGATAATTACACGCCTCAGATTTAGACCCTTTCTTAAAAAGGGGGATAATTAGCGATTGGCCCCACGATATCGCTATTTGACCCTCTGCCGCCACATTGAAAAGCCTTACTAAAATAGGGGCCCAGAGATCCATTTCTGTTTTATATAGATCTACAGGGACCCCGTCCGGGCCGGATGCTTTGCCTCCTTTGCTATTGATTAGGCCCTCATATACCTCATCTAAACTTATGGATAATGGTAATGGGTGCCAAATGGAAGCATTAAAATTAGTAAAATCTAAGAAAGTACTATCTGGGTTAAAAATCTTCGTAAAATGTTCAATCCATGCGTTACATTCAACATAAGAGGTTATTTCAGGCACGTTATCGTTCTTTAAAAAGGGACTATTTATGGTCTCCCAATAAAGTTTACTATAATTTGTTTCTGCCGCTAAGTTAAGATTAGTCCAAGCCTCATCTTGTAAGTCTCTTTTCCCATTGAAAATGGCTACTTTATAGTCAGTGCGTAACATTTTGATAGTTGCATTATTACAGGCTTTAGCACTCAATGCTTGTTTTAGTTCTTGTAAGGCCCGGATACAATTTTTATCAAACCAGCCTGAGTTTGAGTTTACTGCCCTTTACCCGCTAGTTCTTTTAGTAAAAAGGCCTTCTATAGTTTTGTTTATCTTTACAAAACTGTCAAACAGAGAAGTAGAAGTGACTGGGTCCCTAAGGCAATGCTCTATCTCTGTGTGACACTTCTTCATCACCTCCATATGCTTTTTTTGAGGGTCAATGCCGGCCCATTTGATCCTCATGCCATTTGGTCTGGAGGCTACAACGTTGTTAATACAGTTGTTATCATTAGGTTGTTTATTTCTCCAGCACAATAATGAGATGGAAATGCTGTTGTGGTCTCTTAGAGGCTGCTCTGTATCCCAAAGATTAGAGTATTCAGTGTTACTGGAGAGCAAAATATGATCAATGTTAGTGTTTGCATTCCTGCCTGTAAAGGTAGGGCAAATAATATTGTCCTTATTCTTAATGCAGCTCAACACATCCAGGTTGAATTTAGCTAATAATTTATTTAGGGCTGTCCCGTAATTCCAATGTGGAAAATGAAAGTCGTCACTGACCTCCCCATTACCAGTCTCCTTCCTAAGGCCACATGAATTACTCATGACCAATGGGCAGGGTTTGATGTTAAAATCACCTGCCCATAGGATACTGGCATGCTTTCGAGATACTGCCAGGGCCTTATTAATTTCATTCTCAAGTGGGTAAAGAATTTTCCCCCTATTGGTATCAAAAATATTGTTATAATAGTTAATTAATATTAAATCTTTACCTTTACTAAATTTTAGTCGTAACACCTGGCTATTTGTGTCAACTGGAGTATAGCTTCTAGTTTTACATGCAACTAGTTTGTTAGATATTAGCAAAAGGAGACCACTCTTTTGCTCTTCCAGCTGCAGAATTAACCGCATGTAACCAGTGTGAGGTATAACCCTCTATAAAGGTGGGCTCCTTACACCATGTCTCCTGGAGACAGATGACGTCATAACCTGCAGTAATAAAGTCCCTCCAGAATGGTGTATCCAGCTTTCTTTAAGACCTGCTATATTCCAGGTAACTAAACTGTATCCCAGTTCTAAGCCTGAGATAGCAGTTACTAGATCGCCTTGGGGAAGAGTAAATCTTCCTACAGAGGGGACTATAGTTGAAATTATTGGATTTAAAATGGCTGGTGCCTTTTTTAGTTTAATGGATAGCTTGTCCGTATTATTAATGTAGTCAGTAGATCTGCGCAATTCAGAAACTACTGTGTCTAACTGTAGATGATCAACCGATGACTCATTGCCCAATTCGTCTAGGTCTTTCTGTTGTGACCAGACAGAGGGGCCTTGTGTTATGCCTTTGGACAGTGCATGTCAATCATTATCCTCTAAGGAATCGAATGCCTGGAATCTATTGTATGTTGGAATTGAGTAGCAGGGATGAGGCATAGAAAGTGCTGTTGTTCTACTGATAGTAGGATTATTGCTGATATAATGTTAGGGGTCCAGTAAATGGCTATACAAATATCCCAAGGGGAGGAGGGTCATGTTAAATTCCCAGGCTGATGGAGGTGGGGCATTGGCAAGGGTGTTCTTTGCCCAATGGTGGGAACGAAAATGTATAAATATACAGTCCCCCACAAACTTTTTCCTGAGGGGGCCCACCCAACCCACCCTTTGGGTTAGTATAATCTGATTAGCTCCCACCCTTGGAAAATTGCAGTTGTTAGATAACCAATAGAGAGTTTAATTTTTGAGTGTATCGTGAGTTTCCATTTGCCCCTTCCTTAATTTGGGGACATTTATGAGTACCGCAACGTAAGCACCACATTCTGGCGGAAAATTGATAAAAGCTGGAATTTGTCTATCAATATCTTTAATAGGATCTTTATTATCTCTATTAACTTGTTCTGCAGGTATAGATTTTTCTTTTTCACAGGTGCCCTGGTCAACAATAGAGGGGTTATTCTTTGTCTGATTATCTACATTCTAGTTATTCACTGGGACTTTACTCTTGTTTGGTACCATAGTGGGGCTGGTATAGGTCGCAGCTGTTGCTCCAATAATTTTGATATTTTTGTCTTTATTTCCGTTATTCACCTCTGTGCTAGGTCCTCCTTCCTGGTGGGGCCTCTCAATCAATTTCTCCATTTTGCCACTTAATTTGTTGACCTCCCTAGCCAGGTTGTCCACTTTCTTGTGTAAGGGCCTAATCAGTTGAATCATTTTGTCAAAAATTGTTTCTAAGCTGTAATTACCAAGTGGAGTCTCTGGTTTTAACTTAGCCCTTGTAGGTGTGGTAACCATGTTCCCCACTACATTAGTTTTTTTGTCTCTTTTCTCCTTTAAGTTACCCAGTCCTATTGTTTTCTTATTCCTACACTTTTGTTTAACCTGGGGAGGGGATGAGGGGGAGGGGCTAATATCCATATTAGACAATCTGGGTGAGTTGGAAATACAGGAATTATTAGTGCCCTTATTATTCGTTTCCTCCAGCATGACCATGTCTGTGTCACCAGTAAGGCTGGGTATTCTACTTGTGTTAGCCTGGTCAGCTATCACGATACTCGATCCCATAGAAAGTCGCCTTTCAGTGCGATCGATTTCTTCATTAAGAGTTGTTACAACCTTAACTAAATACGTGTCAATAGTATTTTCAAGTTGTGGTTTAGCGCAACGTCTTGCCAGTGCCAAATATATGTTTACCCAAACTCACCCGCAAATTACTCTTTATCACCAGCCAACTATACTACAATTGACTTTGTTAACATAGAATTAAATCAAACAAAAATAAGGTAAAGTATAGTACGTATAAAAGGGATCAAGGCATTAGTGTCAGTATAGCAATGTTCCAGACCTTGTTAGAGGGGGGCCCAGCCCGGCCTCCTCTGGCCTCTGACGGCCTAAGACGGCCCCCCCTTGTCCCTGGCTTAGCCCGGCACCGCCCGCGCGCGTCCAGCGGTGTGTGATTCTGCTCTCGTTTTTTAGGGCCTCCGGCGCGGAATAGGCGTTGGCGGCTTCCTGCCGCAGGGGCTGCTGGGAGATGAAGTCCCCCCTCTCTGTGGCTGCCCTGAGATGGTGGAAGGCTGCGGCGGCGGGGGGAGACAACCAGCAAAAGTCCAGGATCGGTCCCACAGGTAGCAGAGGTAGCACAGGTAGCACAAACTGCCCCCAAACTATTAGTCAGAGCACCCGCTCTGCCGTGATTCTGCTCTCGTTTTTGAGGGCCTCCGGCGCGGAATGGGCATTGGCGGCTTCCTGCCGCAGGGGCTGCTGGGAGCTGAATTCCCCCCCCTCTGCGGCCGCGCCGAGATGGTGGAAGGCTGTGGCGGCGAGGGGAGACAAGCAGCAAAGGTCCAGGAGCGGTCCCACAGGTAGCACAGGTAGCAGGATCTGCCCCCAAACTATTAGTCAGAGCACCCGCTCTGCCGTGATTCTGCTCTCGTTTTTGAGGGCCTCCGGCGCGGAATGGGCGTTGGCGGCTTCCTGCCGCAGGGGCTGCTGGGAGATGAAGTCCCCCCTCTCTGCGGCCGTGCCGAGATGGTGGAAGGCTGCGGCGGCGGAGGGAGACAAGCAGCAAAGGTCCAGGAGCGGTCCCACAGGTAGCACAGGTAGCACAAACTGCCCCAAACTATTAGTCAGAGCACCCACTGGGGAAGTCAAATCAGTCACGGCAAGACCTGTCTGGATCCCAAAAGCTGGGGATCCGGTCAGAAAAAATATCGAGGACAAGAAAGAATTTGGGACATCATACAGAAAGCCTGTACCTGTCCTGGCTGTTGAAGGAACAAGGACAATACCTCTTCCGCCTCCTGCCGGTAAAAAAGAAAAGAGATTTGGCTCCATTAATCTGATCAAACCACACTATGTGGCCAATTCTGAATAGTAGGCCTCATGGGCTCTCTTCTTGCTACCATACAGGAAGTTCATACTAAAAGACTCATAACATTCGAAGACTCACCAATTTGAAGCGAAGGAATTTTCCAACAATGAAATGGAATTCATTCCTGTTTAAATTGAACATCAAAACTCGAGTGAGACACAAATATCAATTCGATTGAATACTAATATCTACATCAATATCAATACCTGCTGAGCTACCAAAGATAGATCGAACTGCATCTGGCTAGTTTGATTTTGATACATTCTCTCTTGATACCAGCAAACCGAGACACGGCCAACTCCAGTTTCCCATAAGCAACAACTTTGTGAGTTCTACACTTTTATATTGTTTTCTCTGTTCTGGATTGGCCTAGTGACTGTCTTCTGCTTACCTCTGAATGGAAAATATCTCCCAGAATGCTTTGCAGTATCCAATGTGAACTTGATTTTGAAACCACATACATCATCTCATCGTGAACAAAGAGACTTGTTTTCTGTGAACATTACAGCTGTTCCAATTCCTGATAGTATTGTTTGGGACAAAGTTGATTATGATGTTTTTGGCCCGACAGAACTATTGAAAATCCACATTTATTTAAAATATATCTAAATGATATCAATACCTCCAATACATACTCTGACGATTGGGATTTTGAAACTGGCAATAATATGTTGTCTGATTTGGAAAAATCTGCTGCATTTTCCAACAATGAAATGTTAGAAGACACATCTGATTTTGATAATATGTACTGTTATCATCATTATGGTCATCACTTTTTACACAAATCAAGTATCGCTAGAAATGTTTACACATACCATCAATGGGAACACCAAAAAGTAGTTAGAAAACTCTAACACAAAACGTTTCATATTTTTTAGGGTTTAACACTGACCCGACCTTATTTTACTATAAGGTTGCACCTATACTCCTGCACATAAAAATATGCTGACTAACACCAAACAAATTTATTCTGCATCCTTTATTGCCCAACTATCTGACTAGAGTTTCGACTTATGGAAAGACACAATAGACACAAAATCGGTCTAGGGTTCTAAGGATTGGCAAGTTCAGTGTACAGAAGCACTATTTAGAGCATGCTAAATTCCGCAACAATGATATTTCTGAATGAAACTGTGCAACAGACTTCCTGTCCTGTCTTGGACTAGCCAAGAACAAAGATCTGAATACACCACGGTTCCCCACACCTTCACACATCAATTTTACATTACATGAAGGGTGATAGAGTAGATGACATCATGCAGTACAATACATCAGACCCCAATTGGAAGAGATGGTTAGTTTGGCCCACAGGCACAAATAGATGTCAGTCAAGATTAAGGAGTACAACTGAAGGTTTCAGGATCCATAGCCCAGACCCACGATATGTACAGAAAGAACATCCAGGGGTACTGACATCATACAGTGTAAGGAATTTGTGCCTTGATTGGCTCAAAACCTCGACATTGTCCGAGGAGAAAGAGCACTTATCCTTACTGTCAGATGAGATCGATTTAAGGAACTTTTTATTAGGACCCCGAAAGCCACGTCAGAAATGTTTCTATTATGCTGTCTATAAGGAAATCTGGAAAATCTCTCAACAAGAAGATGCAGAGATACTTTGAGAAATAGATAGAATTAACTTAGAGAAAGCGTTAGCTGTAGTTGACAATGGTATGACTACATTAACACCCAGGATGTATTCACTGGGCAACATGGTTTCTTCTGCTATTGAGATACTAGAGCAGACCTGGTCCATACTACAACACGGACAATCACAACTATGTTCTATTATGTTATTACTCTGGACGCTGCAATCTTTGCGCGCTGGTTATGTGCCTTGGTGATTTATCAACAGTACATCTCTATTCTCAGCATACAATCTCACTGAAAAACAGATTACAATGGCACAAAAGGGAGCAAAATATACAATGTTGCGTATTGAAAAACTTGACAAGTTACCTTTTACTGTGGACTAGTCACCTTCCACAGAATAGTTAATTCATGGCCAAATAACACTACCGGACACAACTTTCCAATTTCAATATTGCCTAGAAGAACGCCAGGCAGGCAGATATGAAGCGATGGGTAAGGAATTCATCAAGGAATCTTGGGAATTGCCGTACAGATTTCGATGCCCGAATGGGGACATAGAAGTGTTTCTTAGCGGTACAAACTGTAAGAGAGCTTTTAGTGCCTCTCTCATATGCCAGGATATTATGCTTCACGGGGCCCGTAATGGTATTGCTGCAAACTTAACTTGTCACTTGAAAGGGAATCCGACTGCTGTGATTAATCCGGTATTAGAGTTACTTTCAAATGGGAGTTACTTGATGCTGAATGATCAAGGTTGTTGTGGGATGCTTCCGGGCATTGCATATCTTGTCACTGTAAACTCCAGGGTTACTTGCTGTACGCAAGGATTGTTTCCACCGACCCATATAATCAGGGAGGTGCCTTTATGGCCTTCATTGAATGTTTCCTTTATACATGTATACTCTGAGCCGAATGAAAGCAATGCTTTTACAGCAAACCGTGCCCTTAACCTCTGCCCGAAAAACTTATGATTGTCAGGTTGCAAGGTCTTCAGCCAAGATACAGGCACTGATACGAACAAATTGCCCTTTCCGTTTCACAGAAATGGTACAAAGTATCTTTAACATGTCTGATACGACGGGTATTGTCCACCTATTTAAGACCATAGGTTCTGGACTGTTAAGCACCTTTCAGACAATCCTCGGAGTTGTTCCCACCTTTATACATTCCTTATTCAGAAGCATTTCTGGAGAGTTTCCGGTGATTTTGTTTCTAATAGCAGGTATCCTGATTGTCCTTTTTCTGCTACGCAATGGACATCCCAGTCATCAAGGAGATGGAACGCTGCTGTTGGAGCACCAATACCGTGATCGCATGGTAATCCATCTGGGCACAACTCGACTTCGTGAACTAAGCGAGTCTTGGTTCTTGTCATTTAGAGCAGTCTGGATCGACAGTATTCTGCCAGTCCTCCGATGCCTGTTCTGGGGACTGGTTTCGATTCTGTAAAAATGTATTCCACTGTTGATATCTGCATTCTTAGAGCCACCACAGGATGCTCCATCTCCTGTTCAGAAGGATACAGGCTCCTCATCAAATACTCAGGCCTCGAATGACACTAGCAACGGCTGTGGTGAATCCGGAGGAACATCTGTGCTTGATTGACCTGATCTGCTAAGTGTTGCAGGGATCGTCATCTGCGGATGAAGGCAACAGCGATGTTGCGTCTCCCAGCCAGGACCCATAAACATTTGGCTCATCATGTGTTGGGAAAATTCGCCCTTTTTTTCCAAAATGACCAATTTTGGAATTTTTAAACAAGACATTTTAGTCTAAGCTGCATGGCCTTCAGTCACTCTATGTTCAAACTATATCCACAAACATATTCTAGATTTCTTTCGCCTGCAATACATGTTTTTTTTAAACATTTATTAGACTTTTTACATACTTGCAGCTCGCCTACGCCAACATCATGCACAATGGTGATTGGGGTTTTACTGCTACACATATTAGTATTGCTATACACAGACAACGTCACCTTATATGTCAAAGATCCTCACACTAATCTAGACCTGCTTATTCAGGAATTTTCAAGATTCTGGGACATATCGGGAATAGTATGCTCAATACAGTAAGCCTGAGTTGGCCATGGTGAATAGTCAATGATTACATTTGTGGTGTGAATGGTTCAATATGGAAAATGTATTTCAGATGCTGTAGGTGTGATCTGTTTACTATGGAAACTTACAACAAAGGCAATACTCTGACTTATTTAATATGTAAAGCATATGATAAAGCTAATAGGCTTTTGAGTGTAGATTGTTATTAAACTGTGTTGAAAGACACAGGTGTTTTAGGGCCTTGTTTTTTTTTACTCAACATATTTAGATATTTTTGTCAAGCCAGTTTTTGGGTTTGAAATGAAAATCTGATTTCCATAGATTGCAAAATATACACCATCAGAACGATACAGTGCTGCATTGCCCTATTTAAATGAAAAATAGAAGACATGTTATGATCACAAAGGAATGCTGATTCTACCTTGTTCCTATGTCTTCAAGACTTTTCAAACTTAGCAGCACTTACATAAGACCACTCCACCTTTGTCTCTGATAAATATTTGAGAACACAAAATGTGTGTTTGGAAACGCAGACATCAAGATGGAAAATTTCTCCATCTTAATTTACAACCTAACTCCAGTTAAGTGTCCTGTATCATTTCCACCACAGTGGAAACTTTAAAGTAGGGATGGTCACAGTTACTAACAGAGGAAAGTAGACAGAGTATCTGATTCGTTGCTGAACCTCTTTCACCAATCCATGTTAGTTCAACTTCTTTCAAACCTAAATCTTTTTTAATGATTTTTTTTAGCATAGTGACATAATTGTGTAACAGAAATGGTAGTTCTGTCTTAAAACACATTAAAAAAACTGTGATGGATTGAGTTATTAAATACAATCAGATATCACAGTAGTTGTATATTATTTACTTGCCATGTACTAAGAAGCCACTATCAAGCACATGTTTAACTTACCTTACACTTATCGTTTATCTCTATATTAAATACAATTTATTATTTTTGAAACCTGAAAATATATGCTTCATATTGATATAAGCTCTTTATCTTTTGAGACAATTTTCTTAGTTCTGAAAATATATTTTTTCTTTTTCTTTTTTTAAATGTTTTCCTGAATATTTCCTTTTATTCAAAGGTCAACATGACCAACCACCCAAAAATGTCTTAACAGGAAACAGAAGGACAACAATGGCAAAAGAAAAAAAGTAAGGCTGTTGGAGAGGACACTGGTGAGACCAAACAAGCTCACTATGGATGGTAATATTTCTTTCTCACACAACAATGACAGTATGGCAGGTGACACAGTATGTTGATGTACTCCCATTCTGGTCTATGTCATTGTGATTATGCCAGACAAGATGTAGTGGCATTGCAGTACCAGGAGCAAGTACCTGTGGAGGTAACGGATGTTGGTGGAGGTACTGATGGAGCAGGAGAATTAGAAGGTGCTACTGGAGAAACAGATGCAGCGCGTTGTGGTGAAGGTGTGGATATCCTCGATTGTTGAGTTCATTGTGTAGATTGTCACCGTTTTTAAAATATTCCTTTTTGTTTGTACAGTTCTTCCTAATCTGAAGAAACTGACCGTATGGTAAGATTTCTTTCAACGATCTTGGGTGACCACTAGAGAAATGGAGTAATGTGTTGTTTTCCATTGTATACAGACTAACTGACAGTTCACCATCTGTTGCATTAATCTATAAGTCCAGAAATTAATGTTGTGTTGGTAATGAATCTTCGTGAATCTTAGATTTTCTGAGAGATGATTTAACCATTCATGACACTTTGGGGGAGATTTACCAAAATGTCATGCAACACAGTGCAGCCCCTGCGAGGCTGTGCTGTGTTGCTCGACAGGGAGGGAGCAGGAGAGCGACATATCTTCCTAGATAGGGCTCTCTCCTCCCCTTACCTCTGCGCCGGTGCTGATTTCAGTGGCCATGCGCCACGCACACCAGAGCGCCATAACTCTAGGGTGTGTGCATGTCTAGCATAGATTTTGTACAGGAAGGATAATCTTCCTGTACAACTTATGATGCCCAGATACAATTCAAAGTGTTTCCCACTTTGGATGCGTGTTGCACAGTGCAAAGACGGAAAAGGAAAGAGAAATGAAAGCATTTCGCCTTCCAGGCGCCTACTTGAAAAGGGCGCAGTTTTCTCACCCTAAACCCAATCTACTTCATGTAGTAAATTGGGTTTAGCATGAGAAACCTTGGGTGGTTGTAAAGGAACGCCCATGCTCCACTCTTGGTATGCCCCTATGGCGCAAAGTAATGCTATGTGCTGCTTCGCATTACTTTTCCATTATTTCAAGCATTAAACATGTTTAGCGCTGGAAAGTAAACAGGGAAAAAAATATTTTGCGCCGATTAGCATCACTTTTGTGATGCAAACACGGCGCAAAATCTTAGTAAATCTCCCCCTTAGTCAATAGTTCAAGAGTGCCTTCGCAGATCATGAATATATGATCAATGTAATAATACCAGGTTGTTTTGCAGTGTTTGAACAGGTTGTTATTGCTGGAAATCCATTTCTGTTCGAGGAAAGACATGTACACGTTGGCTATTTCAGGGGTGGCGCAGCACCCCATCACCACTCCTATTGTTTTCCACACAAGGAACAAAAGACACACAATTGATGGATGGAATGCAGAACAAATCAAAACATTCACCCCCAGTCAAGAGATCTGGTTAAATCCATCATTCTTTTGCTCACCATGTCACCCCAGTTTAGACCTGGCCATATGCAAATCAGTCTTGACTCTGTGCCTCATGGGAACAGTCCAGCCCAAACTGCCAAGCAAGTTCCCCCCTGGACGGGAAACACGCATTCTAGGGCTGGTTTTGGGGTTTCACCCCTCATCAGCCAGGATAGCTTGAATATCTGGCTGGATTGTTCCCATTGGGTGCAGGGTCAAGACTGATCTGCATATGGCTGGGTCCAAACTGGAATAGCATGGTGAGCAAAAAACCTATGGATTTAGGTCCAGATCTCTGTACTAGGGTGAATGTATGACATTGTTCTGCATTCTGTCCATCAATTGTTCTTTTTGCACAAAAAATAAATCATTCTTAAATATGAAAAAAAAATATTCTTTTGATCGATATTAGCAAGCTCTACTTAGATCTCTGTGGGTATCTTGTTCTGCTGTGTCCTCAATTCCATGAACTCTCTGAGGACTTCTATGGCCCCGTCTTGATGGATGGTCATATAAAGGGCTTCAATGCCAAAGGTGGTAAGAATCTATTATTCTAGATGACAACATCTCCTCACTATTTTGTTACACAGGTCCATGAAGATTGTTATGTACGTGTGAGTGGCATATACATAGGGTTTTAGAAAAACATTTGTGAACTGTGATAAAGGTTCAATCAAGGGACCTACATGCTGAAACTATTGGCCTACGAGGAGGTGTGTTCTGATCTTTGTGCAAGAATATATATATTGCTGGCATCCATGGTTTACTTTATTTTTATACATTTTAAATCTTGCCCCCCAAGAAAATGTGTGCATAAATGGTGCATTCTACAACACATTTGTCATTATATATCCAATTGTATTAGCTTTTAAAGCCTAGTAAATGATAACTAGGATATAACAAAGTTTATTGGGGATCTTCAATGATTCCCTCACTATCACCCTCCATCATCGCCTATCATCTCTCCATAGTTCCTCTCTCACATGCATTTCACTTGTTTAATAGCGCCTCTCATACCATTGTTGGGTGTCGTAGCACTTCACATCACACACAACTGAAGAGACAATGAATGATACGTGTGTAATTCAATGTACAGAAAATGTTACTAAGGGAACTACAAGGTGTAGGATTCATATCATCCATACTGGTAGGCATTTTTTAATAATGCCTTGTCTAGAGAAGCACAAACCCAGGATTCAGAATGTAAAATTGTGGTTAGGGTTGGCTTTACAAATAAGAATTTATTTCTACCCAAACAAACCCTTTTTAGAAACATTAGGATGATAAAATAATTTTTAACCTGTACCATGTAGTTTGCTTGTAGCTCTTTGATGACATTTTACTGCTCACTCTGCTAGATTATGATTGTAACTTGTGAACTGCACAGTAGCTCACTAAGCTATGCACATAAAATACTGTTCTGTAATCTGCATGGTATACGTCCTTTGTAGCTGGTATATTGGGGCACATGCATCAAAGGTTTTTGCGATCGCAAATGGTGAGATTCTCAAAAATATGCCGTTTGCGATCGCAAATTGGCCTTTGGAGATGCATGAAAGTGTTTCCTATGCACAATTTAAGAATTCGCAATTATTTGCAAATTCCTAAGATGAGAATGCATTTAAGGAATCGCAATTTGCGATTCCTTAAATGCAATCCTAGAAGCACTTTCAAATAGCGATTTCGCTTTGGGACCGCAAATGACAGATAAATTAAACTTGTCTGTAATTTGCAAAAACTTTGAAAAATGCACTAAAATGCATGTTTTAAAATTTTAGGTTACACACACACGCCCTTGGGGCATGTGTGTGCGCAACATGGGTGCACATCTCAATTTCAGGGGTGCAACAGGGTGTCATTTTGTCACCCTTGCACCCTTGAAATTGCATGAGTAATTTCTCATTCATTCCTATGGGGCTGTAGGCCCATAGGAATGAATGGGAAGTCATTCCTTAACCCCTTCGCCACTGGGCTAATTCTCCCGCAGTGCAGGGGAGAGGGGGGCGGTGCGCGGCGCCGTGGTACTCATGACGAGCTCAGCTCGTCATGAGGCACAGTGGAGCTGTGCGTCATGACTCCGCCCACTCAATGGAACGCCCCGCACAGGAGGGAAATTATCCCCGCTTGGGAGTTCCACAGCAGTTATGACGAACTCAGCTCGTCATGAGCGCAGCTCCACTGTGCCTCATGACGAGCTGAGCTTGTTATAAGAACTGAAGGAGTTAATTCTGACTCGCAAGTTGCGAGTCGCAGTTAAGGAATGTTTAAGAATAGCTATTTTTATAGCCATTCCTACATGCAAAGGCTTTTGTTATTCCTTAATTATGATTCCTTAATAATCGCAATTAAGGAATCGCAAAAGCCTACCTTGATCCTGTTCCAGATTAACCCCCTCTGCACTAGATTAGATGAGTCAAAACTGCCACTAGACAAAACACAGATCTCTCTCAACTAGTTACATTAATCACTGGATTTATCTTGATACTTTATCGTAAACGACTCGATATATATGGAACTCTGCAGCGGGTGCTTTCAAAACTGCTGCACTGCTTAAAGAAACCACAGTAACAAAATCAGCCACCCCACTCATCCAGACTCCCCGGAAACTCCTGATGCCCGATACAGCCAGTCCGGCCATGGTTACAGGCGTAGTTACGAAAAACAGGGGCAGCCCTAAGACCTGAACCAGGGGCTAAATAATACTAGAATCCAAACAATGGTTCAAGTAAACCACTTAGAGTGAAAAAGAATTTAGGGGCATATTATCAAGCCCATTATCGCCGCTTTAGCAGCCGTTTTCAGCCGAAAAGCGGCGATAATGGTATTGCACTATTAGCAAGGACACGCTAGCGCGTGTTTCCTTGTCTCAGCACTGGTTTTCCTTACGCCTTGCATCGCATCTCTAATGAGATGCAAAGTAGGCTTTCCCAAGAAAAACAACATTAAAAATATCGCTATCTGTCCTTCGCGATATTTACAAGACCGCCCAGGACACCCATAGCGATATTAAAAGCTGCGCTAACCGTGCTTATTGCCCTTATTTTATGTCTGAGAAATTCCTGACTTCACTATCTTTTACATGGGAGGTGGATTATACAGCTAAATCAACATCTCTCTATTAGTAAGGATTCCCCTATTGCTGCAGGTCTGTTGCTGGATTCACAGCGATAAACCTGCATTTCGCCGCTATCGCCGGATTTTTCATCGCTGTGAAGATAAGCATTGTAAATAACGCGACATCTCGGCTATCAAATTCGGCGATAGCCGGCATTAATCAAAATCGCGGTAAGCGAGCTCGGCGATATTTATCGCTGCTCGTTGATGATATGCCCATAGAAAATAAACAAAGAAAATGGACACTAGAGCAAGGAAAAAGTGAGAAAATATGAAACAAGTGCCAGCTAAATAAGAAAGAGGTGCCAGCAAACTATTGAGGCACACAGTACCCATGTACATGAAATTTCTTTTAGTTAGAACATTTATTATCCAAATAAGATATCATAAATACATACACACAACAATAATGGCGCTCATGGGGTTTCACAGATCTTGTTACAAATACAAACAATACCATGTGTAATCAAACAGAAAGTGGCTGAGGGAAAATACAAAAGCAAGGTTCTGGACGAAACAGAGACACAGCGGAAAAAAATTGCATCCTCTTCAATTAGAGCCACATCTTAGCATCAACGGCTTTTCCACCCATTAGTATTTCAGGACAAAACATCAAACATAAGAGCATCCACTGGGTTTCAATATAATATCTGTATCACCAGGAAGAATACATCTACATTAAGTGAGAATAAAGCACAAGAAATCCAAACCTTCAGTGCATGGGGACTCCTTTGATATGTCAGTAAACAATAACTGACAGAGATGATTCACTGAACAATGCGATGAAGTCTGTAATTGAGAAGAAATCAAGCCAGGTAGAGTATTCACAATATAAGCACTGCTAGTAATAAATCCAGTGAGTTGTTATAGTACAACGGTCCTGCTGTTACAAGGGATCCTGGTCAGTCTGCTCATTCAGATGCCCTTTGTAGCCGCCTTGTCCCGCCAGCATGCCGGCTTGAATCACGTTCCAAACTGAGGCCAGGCTTATTGGTATTGCCAATGCTCGTTATACATTTATTCCATTTTTCAATTTATTATAGCATTGTAACCTACTGCTGTGGTCTAAACTGGCTGTTACAGCCACTCTAAATGAGTAATGAGGAGTAGAGCATTTAAGGACCGGTATAGACCCATCCAGAGAGGATGTAATGCTATTAGAGCATTACTCCTACTGAGTGCATAATGTTCTGCTTTAGGGAGAAATGTACCCAATACCTAGACATTTTTGGCCCTCTGCCAGTACATTGTCTCTAATGCAGGATACAGCATTTGAACGTTCTAATTGATTTTAACAACACTTGTGCTATGCTACCATGACCATTGGTACAGCGCAAACATTGCCTGATCTTTACACGGTCGGGTTAGTTTGGGCTGGGGTAGCTTTCTGGGCAGGGGGTCAGGGGTCATTTTCTGGGCTGGGGCAGTCAGGATTAGTTTTCAAGGCTGGGGGGGGGGGTGAGGGGGGGTAGGTTTCTGGCCTGGTGGTTAGTTTTCTGAGCGGGGGTTCAGGTAGTTTTCTGGGCTGGGGTAATCAGGTAGTTTTCTGGGCCGGGGGGATCAGTGTTTTCTGGGCATGGGGGTTGAGGTGTTTTCCGGGCAGGGGGCCGGGGGTAGTTTCTGAGCTGAGGATAGTTTTCAGGGCTGGAGGAGTCGGGCTAGTTTTCAGGGCTGGGGAGGTCAGATGTAGTTTATAGGGCTGGAGGAGGGTTGGGGCAATTTTCATGGCTGGGGGAGGGTCGGGTAGTTTTTTAATTAGGGGTTAGGGTATTAGGTCTAAGGGCAGTGGATGGGGATGGGGTATTTCTAGGGACGGCGTGGGGGTGGGAGGGGATCGGGCTAGTGTTTGTTAGGGGACAGGGTTGTAGGCCTCAGGGCAGGGGAGGGGAATAGGTATTCAGGGTAGTTTTTAGGGTTGGTAGTTTTACGGACAGAGCTGGGGGGGGTGGGTCGGGTCAGGGTAGTGTTTAAGGGTTAGGGACAGGGTGGGGTTTGGGACGGGGTCGGGTGTTTGAACCTCAGGGGGGCAGGTAAAGAGTTTGAAGCTTAAGGTGAGTGGAGCGTGGGTAACAACCTTAGCCCTTAGCCACGCATACCCCTTCACCATTCAGGCCTTGACCACGAAATTACGTGGTAAAGGCATGCATGGTAAAGGAAGGCATTGTTAAGACTCATTCATGGTTTAGGTTGTGTGGTAGAGGCAAGCGTGGTTGGGCCATGCATGTGCCTCTATCATACAACCGTGAATAGCATGTAACGTATTGACACTGCAATTAAACACTTTCTTATATATGTAGACGGTAATCCTACTAGAAACAATAGTTGATTTGTTTAATGTGTGCGTTGATATTCCATGTATTTGATTTAAATGTAGTTCTCAGTTATACTTGCCATCAAGTATTTTGATGACATTGAATATTACATGTAGTATTAATCTAATGCATTAGAAACATATTTTCATTTGTGTTTAAATGTGCACACACATATTAAATGTGCACCATTGAAGTTAATGCTAAACTTAACATGAGTTGGCCTTTATTTTACCATGCTGTATAAAGCTGATTTCAATTTTTCTGCTAGCTCGACGCTTCTTGCGTGCATTCACATGCATTGTGAGTTTAGTGTGCCGACTGACAGAACTATTGTCCAAAGTTGCAACTACGTGTGTTTGAGGGAACGATGTCGTTACCATGTCCAGTGTGGGATAAAGTGGAAATTTTGCAGTCTGCAACATAATGATTCATGGATTCATAGGACCCCTGATGGTGGGGACAAGGTATGTCGCCCAATGGACATTACACGTTTGAATAAAGCGTTCCCCTTGGACTGTCACCCAGATTCTTTCCCGATTCCCTCACACATATTTTTCTGACTTCTCACCGACACTTTGCAGATTCTTGCAGACACCTTACCTTGATTCCCTCATTCATTGAGGCATTGCTAGCTTGATGGACTTTGAGAGGTCTTATGCCCCAATGCTTTCCCTAAATTTTGCTTAAGTGTGGCTTAGGCTGACACTTATTATTGACCCATAAAAGACTCTTGTCCGAGCTTCTGAGATGCTAACGTTTTCCTATTTGATCCCTTTTTGTCCTGGCCTGACTTCCTTTAAGGAGTTCCCCTGAGGTGGTAGACTCACATTTTTCCCAAAGCATCCTCTGGACTTTGAATTTTAGCTTTCTAATGTTTAGGGAGAGAGTCTTAGATTGTTCTCTGAGCATCAGATCTTAATGGTATTGTTCTGCATCGCAGTCATAGAACTGCTTGTTTGTTTGATACTAATTTGACTTAATTGCTTCCAGCGTCCTGAGATCCCTGTTGTCATTCTGTATCTTACATGATCATGATACTGAGAGTTGTTTATTTGAACTTGTAATACACCTTTTAACTTGACTACTGAGTCTCATTATGTAGTAAAATGTGTTGCACTGTTAATTGAAATTGTGATTGACTGCTAATGATAACTCCCATCACCACTAAGATGGACAAAATGGTCCTTCTGAATACCAATGGTGAGCAATTAGACCCAGAAAATTCTGGATCACCTGCTTCTCTGTCATTCTTGAGTGTAGAGGTCACATCAGCCCACCGACTGCAGAAAGATTTGTATGCATTATAGTAATGAAAGTCCTGACAATGTACACACCAAGCGCTTGTGTTGCGCAACGCATTGCAGCAATTTACTTACCACTAAAAGGGCCTATGATGTGCCACGGAAAACTTTGCAGTACTCAGGCAACCCTTAATAGCCCTTAGTAAATGTAGAACTTGGTGAATTACTTTAATTTAGTTAGTATAGTATTGCAAATCGAGATGAGAAACATATCCACCTATTTTCTTTGCCAACCAACACTGCTGTTGAAATTGCCATTAATGTGCTACATAGCAATAGCCAGGCCAGGATTTAAAAACATGATTGGTAAAGAATAGTTATATGTAAAAACATAGCTTGAGGTCTCTTCTGTTAATGATGAGAAGGCGGATAAGGCAAACTCAGGACAGAGCTTGCAACGCTGGTCCACTCGGCAGCATGTGGGGTTTCCAATTACCTTGGCATTGATTAAAATGTGACTGATGGAATACAGATGAGAGGCATGAAAAACACTAATGAGTATTCTGGCATTTATTCTTGATGGAGTCTGCTGCAGGCGTGCCTGATGAGAACGCTATTCAAACTCGCAGCTATGCATCAGCAGCGATGAAAAGCCCTTGCTGCTCCTTGTTTTACACTAGCAACTTGCAAAGCACATCTGAAAATGACTGTGCTGTCAACCAAGGGGTGGCCACAGTATTGATGTGGCACAGAATGTATGAGAAGCTTGCGCCACTGGAGAGTGAAAGAAATTGAGGCTCCAGCAGTGCTAACCTCTCATAAATAAGCCCCATTGTTCCTTTACATAAAACCTCCACGCGAGGGGGAAGTGACGGTATTAAGAGCACATTATAGGTAGATGCAGACAACCACTTGAAGCTAGGGAGGGATGATGAAGAATGAGTTATCTGAATAGAAATAACTTTTTCTCATGCTCTCTACACGCTTCTCTCAAATACCTCCATACACTAAGATGCTTTGCCTGAAGTAAAGTACACCAGGGATTTGTTACCATCTTCATATAGCTGAGGCTGAGACAATTGCATGGGTAATTCCTTAAATCCTATTTGCACCATCCTGTGTTGTAAAAGAAGTGCGGTGTCAGGTCCCTGCATGAAAACCTAATACAGGAAAAAAATATTGGAATTTGTCACAGAGGAAACATTTTGTTCATTTAGGAATAATGGCCAGTCCACATCTGTTCTTTCAAACTGAATAACTCTACATACAGATACAGATATTTCAATCATTTCTTTTAATGTTTCCTATTCGAGTCAAACAATCTAAAATGACTGTGGATTCTGTGATCTATGTTTCTATGTGATTTTTATAGGGCACACACCTAGGCAAAAGTGAGGTGGGGGTGCTGTCCAGGGCCAAAGCAAAGATACAATATTTGTAGTCTAATCCATAATCTCACTACGCGTTTTGACTGACAAACAGTCTTGATCACATGAGAATAGAATCAAACGAGTGCAGATAAATAGCTGTGTGACAAACATCAACACTGAACATACAAGTTCTACAATACTCAAAGACACACAACCTGATGGCCATGATGAACGGGGGTCATAATGCTAGGAGTTTTACAAAATTGCATAAAATAAAACGCACTTGCACAGTCCTGAACATTATAGCAACCTGGTGTCTGTCTGTTCAGGACTATGCAATTGCCCTTTTATTTTCCGGTATTTGTGCCAATGTCGTTCATAGGTTGTGGAACCCGTAATTATTTTTAGCTACCAAGTTCAATAAATCCAAAGCTCTCCTCATGGTGTAAAGATATTTATTACCACAATGTCAGGGATAATATTATAGAAGCCCCTTCTCCCCGTACCCACATTTTTCCTTTCTATTTTTTACTACCTTTGAATTCACTTTGCACCAATAGACACTATTCACTTTTTTCAAGTTTAGCACACGCACTTTAGAATAATCAGGTCCAGACACTATAAGAAACTAAAACTGATGCAAGGTAAACTACCTGAGCATAGGATCGGTATAGTCAAAGTATGGTTAAACATTATATTATACTAACATGACGGAAAATATTTGAAAAAGTATATAGTCACTGGGACGTAGATGTACATATATGATACTATTCATATGAAAAAGCATTTTTATAGATATATTTATATACATTTATGTATTTATTTATTTTGGAATGTACCATTATTTATTTATAATTATATTTATACCGCCTGATGAATTAGGTTATTTTAAAGGCTAATATGTACATCTAGATTACTGAGCATTTATGCCCTTATGACGGTTTATACAATGAGAAAACATTTTTTTTTGTATATGACATATATTGGAGATGAACTCTTTAAGCTAAAAAAAACTTTGAAATTCACCAGTTATAGTAAACTCAAGTAAATATAACTCGCACCTTCAAAATGCACAGTTTTGTCATCAGTGATGTAATTTCAGATGTCATACGTGATGTTATCAATGGCGTCATAGAAACTGTTGTGAGTGATATAATATGTGAGGTCACAAGATGCAGATAACGTTAGCCCTGTCTGAACTGATGAAACGTGTTCATAAAAATGCTCATTCAGTTTCAGCAATCGGGGATGTATTGGCTAATTTTACAAACACTGAAATAATGTTCACTTAATTATCCAGCAATTCCTTATGAATCTGTCATGCTAAAGTAGGAGGTTACTGTGAGGAACGCATTTAAGTGAAGGATATTCTAAGGCTTGGAGGATGCAAGAAGGTACTACTGTTTTCTAAACTGAAGCACCAAAAAAGGATTTGTTAGTTTCATATCACGAAGCAGTGAATCAACACCTTTTGACAACTTGAACTGCAAGGATAACTGTTGTGGGTGTCAAATAATTCACAGGAATCAATGAAGAAGTTGGTTGGTGTGTTTATTGTCAGAGCAACGAGCCACCGCACCTTACACTGGCACAGTGAAACACCAACTGGCAATATACAGAATTAGAACATCTTGAGCCCCATGACAACAGGGAAGTTCCAGGGAAGGAACCTAACAAACACAGGCAAATACAACAATAACCAAATCAACACTTGTGTTAATTTCTGGTCAGATGTACCACCTGCCTGATAAGTAGCACCTCTCGGACAATAAGTAATATTGATGCTACTAAGGTATAAATAAAAAGATTGTTGCATAGAACAGTGCTAAAACTACCAATTTCAAATGTGGTCAAGTATCTGTCACAAGGAGAACGTACAGGACAATTTCCAAGTGCCAAGTAATAATACACGTAGATGGTTCAAGATGGGAACAGTGCCAGATATGTGCACTGATAAGGGCCTGATTTAGAATTCAGCATATGGGATACTCTGTCACAGACGTGACGGATATCCCGTCCGCCATATCATAAGTGCATTATATACTATGGTACATGTAATACGATCGAGGCGATATCCGTCTCATTTGCGACCGAGTATCTTGTCTGCCAAACTCTAAATCAGGCCCAAGAATATTATATTCAGACTTGGAGAGCTGAATACCAAAACATTTTTGACTGGGTCTGTTTCACATCCTTGGTGGTAGGCAGTGCTTGGTGCAAGCAACTTTTACCACTGCATAATGATAGTTTTCAAACGCTATTATGTGATGAAAATGTTTGCCCATATTTGTTGTGTGCCATTTTCTTGTGCTGTTGTTTTGTGCTGCAGCGAATTGCTGCATGATTCCAATGTGATTTGTGTTATGGCTGTTGTGTTGTGTTCCCGTGTTTTATGTTTTATTTTGGTGTGGCCTGTTTATTTTTTTAATTGAGTTGTTATGTTGCTTTGTATATGACATTGTGTTCTGTTGTTTACTTCAAATATGTCAATCAATACTACTACAATTCCAACGAGAAGCAGCATATGACTTTAGAGTTCCTGTGACAAGCAACCATTTAATTTACCACTATTTATAGTGGTAAAATTGTGGTGCTCCAGGTCATCAATTATTTATAGCAGTGAGCCCAAACGCAAGGCAAAGACTATGGCCCACCTTTACTACGATTTTGTAACTGGGTTTTTTCACTTTTGTGGTGCAGCCCTGATGCAAAGCCGTTTTTTGCCACTTTGAGTGGCTTTGATTGGGTAAAGACGTGCAAAGTAAGAGTTGCTTTGCGTTACTTTGCGTTGGGTTGGCATTCCCATGCCGGCAGACCATTTCCATGCAGGCAGGCTGTTCCCATGCATCCACCTATGTAATGTTCGCACAAACGCAGTTTTACTAAGACTCATAAACCTGGGTTTGTGCCAAATGATGTGACTACCCAACAGAGGTGTAATGAAGAGAAGTATTTTTATTTCTCCTTGTTACGTCCTCTTTCCTTGAGTGCTGTATTCTGCAACAACCATGGAAAGAGGTATATGTCACTAAGGACAGTTTTTTTTTTGCAGGAACGTGTCCCTTCCTGCACAAAACCAATTCTGCCCGTAACTCAGACACCCCTGCACCATAGTGAAAGTGTGCCTGCGTTAATGCTAAGCAGCACATAGTGCACCAGAGCAAGGAGAGAGCAGAAATGCTCCACATCGTTGTAAGTGTGGAGCATTTCTGCTCTCTCCCTTCCACGCAGTGCAGTAAGTTTCCTTGCTGCACGAAGTTGAGCGAAATGATAGTAAATGTCCCCCTCGTCTTAACTTACCGCTGCAGGTGCTCACTTTGACCCAGGTTTACAAAAAAATTATTCAATACAGCGCAGCAAGTAAAATTGCTCCATTGGGTATTGTGAACAAGAGAGATCAGAGTAACGCCATATCAACCAAGATGTGAGCTGTTCATCTCTCTCTGCACTAGTGCACTTTATTCGGCTATGAGCAAAGCAAACACCCTTGAGCTACATTGCAAGAGGGTCTGTGTTGTGGGAATCATAGTTTTTGTAAAGGAAGGGGTGCCTTCCGGGAAAAAAAACGATGCTTTAAGGTGTTTCAGAATGATGAACACATACATAGAAAATATTTCTACTTGTTACGCCATGCTTTAAGGAGGCACAGGATTTTGGGGCAAATCCCTGCATACAATTCTTTGCACATAGTGATTTGCGTCAAAACCAGTGGGTGGTACCATGGGAATGCCCATATCCCACTTTTGGAATGCCTCATTCATACAGAGTATCGCAAGGCAGCACATTGCACAGCTTTGAGATACTTTTAGTCACAATCCAATGCAAATTGCAATTTGTATTGGATTGTAAATATCGACAGAACACTTTGCGTGGGTTTGCATTAAAAAAGTAAAGCAAACTCCACACAAAGTTTTTGTAAATCTGGCTATTTATGTGATGCAGCCCAGGCTGCCCCAGACACCTAAGAAATGACTGCAAGGTATTTTTCTAGCCAAAATTACATCAAGCAATATTGTGAAACATAAAAACATATCTGCATGTAAATTGAACTACACTCCCATTATTTTGTAAACTATAAGAAAAGGAATTTGCTGCAACTCTTTCAATGAAACTTTATTTATATTTCCTCTAATTTTATTTCATGAAGGTCTTCAAATGAAGGGAGAGCTGCTCTGGGAGAAGCAGCTCCTTTAACATGTAACATGACTAACAGTTTGCACATCATATAACTCTTCAGTACACTTCTGTACCTGTTTATAATCTGCCAGGAAGAAGGACTGTTGTGCTGCTACAAAGACTGCCACACCGTTGCTCTAAAGGAACTGCTGTGCTGACCTGCTGGCTGCTGCTCTTTTGCCTGGGGATGAAGAACTGGACCTGTAACTGCATCTTGAACCCAGGACCCAAGAATAACTAAAAGGGCTAAACTGCTGGCCTCCTGATCTGAGCCTCTGGATATTACAGGCTCCCCAACCAGCTCCTGGTCCTGTTTACAGTGAGTTCCTGTCCACCAAATGTTGCCTCTCAGGTCCTGAACCGTAGGTGTGGCTCACAGGCTCTTCAAATCAAGCTTTTGGGCTCTTCAGCAGGAGCCACTGCCAGCCATTTCTTTGCACAGTGGAAGCCCATGGGGTACCACCAAAGCAAAGCACCAGCCCGCCCAGCTGCAATGCCAGGCCTGCTCTTTGCGTCATAAGGACCACCACGTGCACTCTTCCCTTGCCCTCTATGACCTGCTCCAACACAAACAGGACTCTTGGAACAAAACTTGAGATAGTAAAACTTCAGTGGGAGTAATCCGGAACTGCATCCGACCCGCGCTCCATTATGGTTGGCGCTTTGACACGGTCCAACGCGACCAGATAACTGTGGTTGATGCTTTCTGCTTTTAGGTGTTTCTACTGATTTGATTTTTGTTGCTTTGGTCTTGTTTTATTTATTAACTTAGGCTCCATTATTCAAACCTGGTATGGGCTCAGGGGACTGAGCACAGGTTAATTTGGGGTTTGTTTGTGCTTTACCATTACTACGATTGCGGTTCCTTCTTTACCTGGGTTCACACCCCAGTCAACCAGTTACCCAATTTCTAACAATCACCACATCACACCCACTCATGAATCCAAAAAAAGAAGTAAAAATAGCAAGGAATTTGGACAGGTTGTTGTTGACACAGAATGTAATTCGTTTTTGGCCATCTGGTTCCACACCACATACACTGTGGTTTTGTATATTAAGAATTACTTAACCTCTTCACTGCGGCGCAACTTCCGCTGCAGTGTGGGACATTCCAATCTCGGGCGTGGCTCGGACGCCCCCCGGCCGTCGTGCGCACATGCCCACTGTGACTCATGATGACCGGGGGCCGTCATGAGCACGGAAGAGGTTAAGATTAGGGTTGCTCTAAAATGATTGCAACAGTCCATTGGCTGAAAATAACTGTGTACTAATTCTATTTGATTTTTTTCTATACTTAAATATTTAAAACAAATATTTCTGAGTTGTGAATGTTAGCATAACTTTTGTGTCACTTATTTCTTACTTTGTATCTAGTAAAGGTGTTTCATACTCCACTACAAAGCTACAATAACATATATATTCTTGAGAGGATTCCTCCTTAGTCGCGACCAACTTGGAGCAGAAGTTCAACTTCTGTAGGCAATCAAACTTGTTTCACATTGCCATTCATTTTCAGTGCCTGTGACTGACCTTCCACTATCTTTTGCTTCTTGGAGCCTGAACTCTTCATCATAATGTACAAATGACCTAACCCTTGTGAAACAAACTACTAATCATGTCTGCACCTCCCAACCTGCAATCAGAAGAACCATCCCATATTTGCATTGGCAAAATACTAGGTTTATATTAATAGGTTGGTGGGAGGACAGCTTCTACATGCAACCTGAACCTAAACAACATAATACACATTTCACCTCCTTCGCATTCCAGTGTCATTTGTCAGATGGTAGCATCCTGTCCATAACAGCAAAATCTTTGGATGTGATGCCCGATAATATTTCAAGAGGTTTGGACATGCCTGGCCCCCTTTCTTATTTGGTAACATCAGTATTTTAATATATTCTAACAGTGTCTTCAGCTATTGAGCTGAAGAAATGTCATATTCTCTTGGTCTCCCTGGATATCTGCCCCTTCATTGTTTGAAAGAAATAGACTCATGGACAACTCTGTAAGTCATACCCTGTAGCTATGTTGTGAGAAGGCAAGAAAATATCATTAAAAAAATAAAATGCTTTAATTCAAGAAATATTGTCAAGGGGCAGGTATGGTGTGTTAGATTTACTAACATCACAACATGTTTTTATAAAACATTAACATTTTAAAAAATGTCAGTTCATGGGATTTTATTGATATGAACCATAACAAACATTGAAATTCGCCAGTGATTGAGGAATATGCAATGAATCACAAATGATGTCATCATGTAGATTGTGCTTCCCAGCTGCTGCAGACTCTGGCGAAGGGTCCCAGGAACCCGCGCTCAGCGGCTTGAGCACTTCACGAATAGGCCACATACTAGTGGCCAGATCTATGCAACATGAAGGTGGTTCCCAAACCGGATAGTGATCTCCAGGCGCTAAGCTCAACCTTCTCTATGATTGTGTTCACCAATGTAAAATTAGAACCTTTAGTGACCATGCCCCCTATTGTAGTGTAGTTCCTATTTCCCAATAGGCTCTGCGCATTGGAATAACATAAACAGCAGTGTAGACGTAGGACTGAGGTCATCTAGGTCTCTACTGACTGTGTTAAACTTAATTTAGGTTTGCCAGCTAGCTCAGAGGTCACTAGAAACGTTCTTGAATGAACAGGGAGGAGTGAACTTCCCTGATTAGACAAGAAAGGATTCAGTTTCTGACAACCGCATAAACATGACAACTTTGCTCTCTCAGAATAAATAGTGTATCTCTAGAGTCGTGTGAAAACAATAGGCAGCTATTTCACTCAGTCAATCGTGCATACTTAGTTTCACCAGAGTGCAGAGAAATAGAGAGACGGGCATTTTCAATAAAAGGTGTTATTTATTGAGCAGTCTTGTTTCTCATGCAGGAGAAATGAATTGCCACAATTGCAATACTTATCATGAAGTAAAGTGCGTACAGTAAAAGTAGTATTATGAAATAATACTGTAAAAGCATTGATATGGTTTCTTAGCCATATGGTACTTTAAAATGGATAAAATATATACATACATAAAAACATTGACTAACATACTCAACTGGTGCTTCTAACTACGCCTACCCCGGTGTACCTGACCTAAGCCTAATACTTGGGAAGGAGTAAGTAAGTAGCAGTTTAGGTTAAGTTGGTTAAGATTGTTTTGCCAAGAATCTGCATCAAGAATTCTCTTAAGGGTTTAGTCAGCTCCGTACCTTGGTAATAGAATGTGGGAGGTCTGGTATCTCTTTCTTCAGGACTCGATCCCCCAGCAACCCACAAGGGTGGCTGGAAACACCGGAGCCAGATTTTCTCGGCTGTAGAAAAAGACAGCGTCTCTCTCAGTGCGTCAAAACGGGAGGGGCGGCTTCCTTGGGCTCTCGCATCAGCTGGGCTCTCGGGCAAGTAGATGGCCGCTCTGCTCCAAATCACTGTGTGTTTGCTTAAGGCAACTGTTGGTATATTTATACCTGAAAGGTGCTGAGTTTGACGTAAGGTTGGACATAAGACGTCACTAAGAACTAACAGTTCTTTCTTGACTCCAGGAGTTCTTGTTCAAATCAAAACAAAAGCAGGTAGGTTTTCCCGGGCTGCTGGAGGCTTGGTTTGTTTAAAGAACGCGTTGTGCTTTCTAGGAGTCGATGGGAGTAGCCGTGCTGTGCTTTGGACTGCATGGGCTATTACTGAGTATGGATATGATTCTTATGCCTTCATAAGGATATTATTGATTATAACCACAGAAGGGCTTGAATCAGGAATATCGAATTAGGGTCCTAGATAGAAACACAACACCCACTTCACGATTAAAGTCCATCATTACTAAAAAACTAAGCAATAGTAAACATATGTGTTTTCCAACCCACCCCAAAATACATATTTCGCATTTGAAATGGTATATGGTAAATACACGAAAATTAGTATTGGTACTGTACGCTTTTCAAGCAGTGTCATCATGCAGTTAAATGCATATATATATCAGCTGAATGAATTGCGAAAATTACACATGAAATGGCTCTGAATACAGAAAAGAATGTCGAGACCATTCCATCACATATTTATACAAAATGCTGTATATGTGCTAGAGGCTGAGGTAAAATATTGTCTCTAGTATCTTAAAAATAGAAGCTCTGTTCTCTAAGAAAAGTTCTACTTTAAGCAGAGTACCATGTGCCAAAAAAAGTACATATTTTGGAAAATGGACAAAAATAATTTCGCTTTCAGGGGAAACAAATAGTTCCAAATATTTTCGGTAGCTTTGCTTATCAAAACTGAAGGCCGAATTCAGAGTTCAGGGAACGCTGTGTGCTTGTTAAAAATGTTCATTCTCGTTGCTCAGGGGAGAACATCATTTCAGACAGACTCGCAAAAAATTGGTCTACCACATCAGGTGAAAGTTCGACCAAGTTCGAAAATGCTGCAACTGTGCAGTTCTCTGCGTGATTGCTATCATTGATGTTAGGATCAGCAATGCTCACAGAAGGTTGTACCTGTTTGGTGCTGCTTTCCTCTCGTACCTCAATGCCACCTACTCGTAGTGGTGAAGTCTCAAAGAATGCCGTCATCAGAATAGGTAGCCGCTGGGGACAACACGATGCATGAGTCGTTACAGGACCTAGCAAAGTATCGATATCCATTGGTACTGCTGATGGTAGTGTAAGAGAGACGTCCAACACGCATTCTTCTCCGCATAGCAGACATCGAAGCACAAGTAAGATGCAATCCTGCCAGATCGGTCTGAATGAAAGAAACCAGGTTGTACTTAGATCTCTTAGCCGGGCCAATCCGAGGACTTTAGTGATACGGTCTCGGTATCGTATTGCTAGGATCGTTTTTTCCATCATTGCTGGAGTCTTGTCTGTGGATTGGCTTGCCATATCGGAGCAGAAGGAACAAAAATAGAATTCCTTTCACGAGTCCCAAGATTAAGGGTAGGCCGCCGACTGCATTGGCTTTATGTTGAGGACCACAATAACGATAAAGACTGGCAGTCTAAATATGCTTTCATGGAATGTAGTGGGTATCAAGCTCAAATTCCCTGAGTAGAGCACGTTTGTTGACTTGCATAATTTATACTTCTTCAAGAAACATGGGCAATTAACTCAACATCAAAACCAGGTTTCTAACCTTCAGTGAAAATGCATTCCCATCCCTGGCCGGTCACCCTGCAGGTGGGCTGCTAATTTGGTTACATCTGAATTTGTTCCCCGTCGTTAGATCAGCTCCAAACAACTCTAGGGACTTAATAGCCATTGAAATCAAAATCGTGACCCAAACAGGCCCAAGATTTAAAGCCTTGGTGAATATCTATATTAGGTCTGTTCAATCAAAAACATCCAATCCAAAACATCCAATCCTTAACAGTGGATAGTTAGATGCCTTGATGGAGCAGTTCAATCAGAAAGCCCTAATAATTGTAGCGGGCAACATTAAAACTTGTATACCATCAAATACTGGGTGTAATCCCCGGAAACTAACAATGTTATAGGTATAAGAACTCCTGTGACACCATCATTCGGCCATAAGAAAAGAATACAAATAACCAAAGTGGGCGCCCAAATTGTAGACCTAATATTAGATCATGGCATAAGAGTTGCCAATAGGAATACAAATATTGCCACCATCGTCGTACCTTTCAAAGAGGCTTGAGCACTTCACGAATAGGCCACATACTAGTGGCCAGATCTATGCAACATGAAGGTGGTTCCCAAACCGGATAGTGATCTCCAGGCGCTAAGCTCAACCTGCTCTATGATTGTGTTCACCAATGTAAAATTAGAACCTTTAGTGACCATGCCCCCTATTGTAGTGTAGTTCCTATTTTCCCAATAGGCTCTGCGCATTGGAATAACGTAAACAGCAGTGTAGACGTAGGACTGAGGTCATCTAGGTCTCTACTGACTATGTTAAACTTAATTTAGGTTTGCCAGCTAGCTCAGAGGTCACTAGAAACGTTCTTGAATGAACAGGGAGGAGTGAACTTCCCTGATTAGACAAGAAGGGATTCAGTTTCTGACAACCGCATAAACATGACAACTTTGCTCTCTCAGAATAAAGAGTGTATCTCTAGAGTCGTGTGAAAACAATAGGCAGCTATTTCACTCAGTCAATCGTGCATACTTAGTTTCACCAGAGTGCAGAAAAATAGAGAGACGGGCATTTTCAATAAAAGGTGTTATTTATTGACCAGTCTCCTTTCTCATGCAAGAGAAATGAATTGCCACAATTGCAATACTTATCATGAAGTAAAGTGCGTACAGTAAAAGTAGTATTATGAAATAATACTGTAAAAGCATTGATATGGTTTCTTAGCCACATGGTACTTTAAAATGGATAAAATATATACATACATAAAAACATTGACTAACGTACTCAACTGGTGCTTCTAACTACGCCTACCCCGGTGTACGTGACCTAAGCCTAATACTTGGGAAGGAGTAAGTAAGTAGCAGTTTAGGTTAAGTTGGTTAAGATTGTTTTGCCAAGAATCTGCATCAAGAATTCTCTTAAGGGTTTAGTCAGCTCCGTACCTTGGTAATAGAATGTGGGAGGTCTGGTATCTCTTTCTTCAGGACTCGATCCCCCAGCAACCCACAAGGGTGGCTGGAAACACCGGAGCCAGATTTTCTCGGCTGTAGAAAAAGACAGCGTCTCTCTCAGTGCGTCAAAACGGGAGGGGCGGCTTCCTTGGGCTCTCGCATCAGCTGGGCTCTCGGGCAAGTAGATGGCCGCTCTGCTCCAAACCACTGTGTGTTTGCTTAAGGCAACTGTTGGTATATTTATACCTGAAAGGTGCCGAGTTTGACGTAAGGTTGGACATAAGACGTCACTAAGAACTAACAGTTCTTTCTTGACTCCAGGAGTTCTTGTTCAAATCAAAACAAAAGCAGGTAGGTTTTCCCGGGCTGCTGGAGGCTTGGTTTGTTTAAAGAATGCGTTGTGCTTTCTAGGAGTCGATGGGAGTAGCCGTGCTGTGCTTTGGACTGCATGGGCTATTACTGAGTATGGATATGATTCTTATGCCTTTATAAGGATATTACTGATTATAACCACAGAAAAGCTTGAATCAGGAATATCGAATTAGGGTCCTAGATAGAAACACAACACCCACTCCACGATTAATGTCCATCATTACTAAAAAACTAAGCAATAGTAAACATATGTGTTTTCCAACCCACCCCAAAATACATATTTCGCATTTGAAATGGTATATGGTAAATACACGAAAATTAGTATTGGTACTGTACGCTTTTCAAGCAGTGTCATCATGCAGTTAAATGCATATATATATCAGCTGAATGAATTGCGAAAATTACACATGAAATGGCTCTGAATACAGAAAAGAAGGCCGAGACCATTCCATCACATATTTATACAAAATGCTGTATATGTGCTAGAGGCTGAGGTAAAATATTGTCTCTAGTATCTTAAAAATAGAAGCTCTGTTCTCTAAGAATAGTTCTACTTTAAGCAGAGTACCATGTGCCAAAAAAAGTACATATTTTGGAAAATGGACAAAAATAATTTCGCTTTCAGGGGAAACAAATAGTTCCAAATATTTTCGGTAGCTTTGTTTATCAAAACTGAAGGCTGAATTCAGAGTTCAGGGAACGCTGTGTGCTTGTTAAAAATGTTCATTCTCGTTGCTCAGGGGAGAACATCATTTCAGACAGACTCGCAAAAAATTGGTCTACCACATCAGGTGAAAGTTCGACCAAGTTCGAAAATGCTGCAACTGTGCAGTTCTCTGCGTGATTGCTATCATTGATGTTAGGATCAGCAATGCTCACAGAAGGTTGTACCTGTTTGGTGCTGCTTTCCTCTCGTACCTCAACGCCACCTACTCGTAGTGGTGAAGTCTCAACGAATGCCGTCATCAGAATAGGTAGCCGCTGGGGACAACACGATGCATGAGTCGTTACAGGACCTAGCAAAGTATCGATATCCATTGGTACTGCTGATGGTAGTGTAAGAGAGACGTCCAACACGCATTCTTCTCCGCATAGCAGACATCGAAGCACAGGTAAGATGCAATCCTGCCAGATCGGTCTGAATGAAAGAAACCAGGTTGTACTTAGATCTCTTAGCCGGGCCAATCCGAGGACTTTAGTGATACGGTCTCGGAATCGTATTGCTAGGATCGTTTTTTCCATCATTGCTGGAGTCTTGTCTGTGGATTGGCTTGCCATATCGGAGCAGAAGGAACAAAAATAGAATTCCTTTCACGAGCCCCAAGATTAAGGGTAGGCGGCCAAAGACAGAATGGACAAAATTCGTGAAGATTCCCAGAACTGTTTCAAAGGGTGCTAACAGTCCAGGAAAAACTGTCTTACATACATGTGCGATGCCACTGGTATCAGACATGTTTAAGATTTGGCTTAATATTTGTACGAAATGCACGGGGCAATTTGTCGATAAAAGGGAATGTATCTCTGCCGATGTCCTTGCCACTTGCAGATCATGCGTTTCTTTGGATGACGTTAAAGGCACAGTTGTCTGTAAAAGAATAGACTTCATTCTGCTTAAAGTATCAATTCAAATAGAAGAGATATTCAAGGAAGGCCATAACGCAGCCCCCATATCTGGATTGCTGTGTGGATACAATACTTGCATACAGCAAACGACCCTGGAAGTTACGGTCACGAGATAGGCTTTTCCTGGCACCATGCCACAACAGCTGTGGTCACTTATTAAAATGTAACTGCTGTTAGAAAGTTGTCTAAAAAATGGCTCTATCTGTTTTGCAGGCGTGCCATGCAGGTGACATGAAAGGTTATTTGAAGACCCTTTGCAGGCTCCATGCAAATTAATACCTTGACACAGAAGTGTACCGCTTAGTGATGTTTTACAATTGTTACCACTAAGGAATACCTCCTTTTTCCCTTCACTATAACATCTGTGTGTATAAGGTAAACCCCAGGTTGATTTGATGTATTCAACCTTTCATACTGGCCCGCATGTATATACTCTTGGCAGTATTTAAACTGGAAAGTTGTTATCGGAATTGTAATTGTTCCATGTATTATCCATTCAATGACAGGTCTCTCTGACATTGTCAATGGTAATCTCTCAAGTTTTTCAATGCTCAGAATCGTATAGTCTGCTCCTTTTTGTGCCAAACTGATTTGTTTATCAGTAAGGTTAAAGATACCGAATAATGACGTTGTGTTGATTAAACGCCATGGTACATAGCCTGAACGCATATTTTGCAACGTCCAACCAAGCTGTACAATAGAACGTAATTGAGACTGACCATGTTGTAACATTAGTAAGTCCTGCTCTATTATATCAAAAGCAGATGATACAATGCTGTCCAGTGAATGTATTCTGGAGGACAGAGTCGTTTACCCATTGTCCACTACAGAAAGTGATTTTTCCAAATTTATACGATCAATTTCTCGTATTTTTTCTGCTGTTTCAATTTGCATTACTTTCCAAGCTTCGTTGTATGCAGCGTATATACCTGCCGCTATGAAACGTTTTTGACGTTGTTTGCGTGGTCCCAATATGAAATCACGCAAGTCAGCACCGTCTTTAAGTAAAGTCAAGTGTTGCTTAATTTCAGCCAGTGTGGATTTCTCTAGCCACTTAAGGCATAGTTTCCCTACACTGTATGTTGTAACTATCCCTGGATGTTGTCTCTGGGAGTATCTTGGGTCTGGCCTGGTCATTTTGAACCCCTGTGTTTTGTTCAGGAATCTATCTTGACAGTTATTTGTGTCTGTTGGCCAGATCAACCACTTTTTCCAATCAGGATATTTTCTGTTTTGGTGTAAAATATGGGATACGTCTATCTCCACATCTGTAATGCTATCACTATCAGTTATGGGTTTCGGAATAGACGGTGTATTTAAGTCTTTTATCTTAGCTAGGCCAAGACAAGTAGTTTGTTGTATTGTGTCATTCAAGAATATCATTTGTTCTGGGATCATGCAGGCCCTAAATAATGCTTCTAGGCTTTGTACTTGCCAATCTTTGGTACCCCAGATCGTTTTTGTTTCAATGGTGTTTTTCCAAAATTCGAAACCAAATGTAGACATTTTGTCATAACATTTTTCAGAATAAATCAATTTAGTATTTGTCAACATTGTTTTCATTCCTGTCCTAAATAACATTTTAAAATCAAACGTTTCTGGATCACTGTTATTAAACCCTGAGAAGTACTGGAATTTCTCATAAAATGTTTTCGAGCTGCCTTTTGGCGGAGTTGGACAGTGTTGCCATTGGTTATAAGACAAAACATTTCTAGGCTGAGCAGTTTTATGCAAATAGTGATCACCAAAATAATTATAACAGTATAACTCTCCATAATTCGTTGAACCCTGTAAGTAATCATGTTCTGTAAATTTGGCTGACATTACTAAATCTGACATCATATTATTAATGTTTTCAAAGTCCCAATCATCAGAGAAGGTACTTGGTGTCACAAAGTCACTTAATGAAACCTTGAACTGGTGTGGATAATTCAAGAGCTCAACCGGGCCAAAAATGTCATAATCAGTTCTGTCCCATGCTACCCCACCGGGTATTGGATTGGCTGAGATGTTTACAGATGACAGTTCTCTTTTCTCGATGTGGGAGGATGTGTGAGGCTTTAGGACCAAGTAGATGTTCTGACTTGCTGTGTCCATTGTACTATATTTTCCATCTATGAATTTTCCCAAACATAGAACCATGATGAGCCAAAGCAGGAGAGTAAGTACACCTAACACAATCCAAAATTCAATCCATGGTGAAATCAGATATGTTTCTTTTAGTTGGTGAAAAAGTTCAATTACTTTGTCTTTGAAAGTTTTTGTTGCAGGCGTTTCTTCATGCTCGCTTGGATCTTCAGAAAAGTCGTTGAAGTTGATGAAGTAGCCAGATGCAGTTCTGTCAATTGTTGGAATTATTTCCTGATTTTCATTTGCTTTTGCATTTTTATTTGTTTCATTAGCATAATCAGAGGCTACATCATTGTAGACTGGTGTTTCTTGACGAACTGTTGCAATTTGGGTTTCAAGAGGCACAAGTTCCATGGCATTATTGCATAGTCCTTTGTTATTCACTGCAGGTTTATCAAATGTGATTAGTCTCTCAGTATGAGCCTCTTGGATTGTAGCAAATTTCGGTATTCTGCTATTTCTTGGGAGTCCACTGGGCCTACTACTTATTATTGGCCACATGATTGTGGTTTTACCAGGTCGATGGATACAACTCTGTTCTCCTTTTTACCAGCAAGGGGAGGTAGTACAACTGATCTTGTTCCGCTGACGGCTAAGACAGGTACTGCTTTTCTGTAAGAAGGCCCAAATTCCTTCTTCACCGCGATCTTCTCTCTGACCAGATCCCCAATCTTTGGAATCCAGACAGGTCTTGCTGGGACAGGTGGTTTTTCTTCAGTGGCTGTCGGCTGTTGTTTCAACTTTATGTTACTCAGGTTTTTTCTTGTTTCATTTAAATCCTGTAAAACAGCCAAACGGTCTTTGATATCAAAGGATTTTTCTTCTACCACTGAAGTGTGACAATCAAGATCCTGAATGTGCATTCTAGTACCGAACAATAGTTCGTATGGAGTGAGACCTTTTAGAGAATTTCTTGGCAGATTATTAAGACTACGTTGGACACTTGTTAAATGTTTGACCCACCCAACACCCGAACCTAATACCCTCGCCATTATAGATTGCTTTATGTCCCGGTTTTTTCTTTCCACTACCGCATTTCCCTCAGGATGGAAGGGAGAAGAGTACCGCAATGCAATGCCCATGCTGTTCATGGCCTCTGTGTAAGCTTGAGAGCTAAACGCAGGACCCTGATCAGAATGTAGCATGCCAATTGCGTATGTGCCAATAAAGACTCGCAAATCTTTTATAACAGTTCTGGCGTCAGCCGAGCGCTGGGGTCTACATTTTTAGTGTATTCAATCTTAATAATTATGGGGACGCATTTCTCCGGCTGGATTTCTGCGCTATAGATAGCCTGATGCTCTCTAATAGGGGTATCTGGGCTGTTGTCTGGTCCGGTTCACAACTGCGATCTCTGTTGCAGTCCACACAATTCCTTGCAAAATAGTAGATATCTACGCTCATTCCCGGCCACCAGTACTTTGATTGTAATTCTTTTAGAGATTTTAGGTTCACTCGGTGCCTCAGACACAGTCCCATGTGCGCTTCTTGTATCAAGAAGATTCTCCGGTTTGTGTTTGGAATTACTCTATCCCCCACTCCAGGGATTCGAGCAAACGGAACGGAGTTTGCATCAATTATGTATGTATTACTGAGTGGATAGTTGAGAGGTAATGCTGCATAATCGCCTTTTAATTAGGCTTTTACTGCCAGCATGGTTTCTCCATCTATTTGTTTTTCTGAATGCTTTTTAGTGGCTACGGAGGCCGGTTGAACCGCTTCCGCTGTGGCTGTGTTAGCCAATGAATATCCCTGCAACGTGAACGCCATCACGTTGATGACTCAGTGCGTGTATCACGTGAGTCTTTTGTAGTTCTTTCTTTAAAAGAACTACCTGTTCCCAAAGCGTTTTATACTTCATTGTGGCACCTATGTCATCTTTGTAACCGTTTTTACTCCATGTCTGCATGTCACCGTTGTATGACTTGACGCAGAAATACGAACCACACATTATTAGTGTGGGGAATTCGCGATCGGCATTTTCAAGCGCCATCTTCAAAGATCTTATTTCAGCTCGCTGAGCTGAACAGTTTCTGAGTGATTCAGTTTTGGTGATCATCGGTTTGAATTTACCAGAGCGCCAGCGACCTTTAACTATCGCGCACGCTGCATTGTAGGATTTGTTATCTACATCGTAGTGTTGTGCGAATCTGTCCATATAGATTACGCAGGTATATTGTTCCAGAGGCAGAATTTCGATTGGCAGAGGATATTCTTGTTCATATTCTAGATCATCTAGTTTTTTCAGTTTCGGGTCAAAATAGTATTTCACGTCTTCTGTAGCAAAAGAATTTTCCCATTGTATCCATTTTGGATCTAATGCCACTGTATTCAGATTGCGTGGACTTGTTAATGCCTCAAGGGCTGATTCCGGTTTATAAACAGATATTCTCTTGCCTTGGGCTAAGGCTCTTTCTTTTGCTACAGCAGTTTGAACTGCTGTCAGATTTTTTTCTGTAGAGCTGAATTTCATTTCAGCTTGAGTGTACAAATGTGATTTGTTAGCTATAGGTACCGTTTCTCCCTCATTAGAGGTCAGGTATGTGAATCCGCATCTTCCTGGGATGACTCGGATTACAAGATTGCGTATGTTTTTCCGAGTTTGTAATTTTGTTTTAGTTAACATGTCTGTTTGCAATGATCTCAAAATCTCTGTGTGTTTCTGAGTCCAATGGATTGGTTTGAAATCTGGTTTTATCAATTCATAGAGAGGTTTAACCCTCTCTGCATAATTTAGAATGTATGTTCTTCTGAAATTCAGGAAACCTAGTATTGATTGTAAATTCTTCCTTTTTGGTGCTTGGAGTACAGCACATTTCTTTAAGAAATTGTCAGCTAGGCTCTTGCCTTCAATTGATAATTCATACCCTAAAAACAGGACAGTTAGATGGGCAATTCATGACTTTTTAAAGTTGAATTTGTAACCCTCTGATGTGAACCCAAGTATTATGGTGTTCACTCTTTTTAAGTGAGTCTCCAGGTCATCATCTGTGAGATAGATGTCATCGATATATGATAATGCCTCATCATCATATATTTGTAGTAACTCTGTTACCCTTGCTGAGAATAATCCTGGGCTATTCTTGAATCCTTGTGGGAGTCGGAAAAATTGTTTTTGCGATCCCATTATTGAGAAAGCGGTCAAATACCTGCTTTCAGGTGCAATGTTTTGACAGAAGAATCCATTAGAGATATCTAATGTTGTTTTATATTTTTTGCGCACAATGTTATTCATTAGTGCTGCACTATGTGAGTTTTGTACTGCAAATGTTTTACAACAGGAGTTAAGGTGTCTGTAGTCCAAAACTAGACGATATGAATCATCTG
Source organism: Lissotriton vulgaris (assembly GCF_964263255.1). Taxonomy (NCBI): domain Eukaryota; kingdom Metazoa; phylum Chordata; class Amphibia; order Caudata; family Salamandridae; genus Lissotriton; species Lissotriton vulgaris. The sequence goes on from NC_141689.1 coordinate 290,793,587, forward strand.
GCTTGGAGACAGGAAACAAAGGATTGTTCATTTGCGAGGTGCATGTTTCAATCACCCCTTGATATTCAAGTTGATCTAAGATCTCCCTGACTTGCTTTTTAGCTTCTTGTTTAACTGGGTACTGCCTTTGTGCAGTGGGCTGATTTTTTAACTGGATTTTGTGGTGAGGAGAGTCCTCATTCCATCCTACATGATTTTTGTATAAAGCAGGAGCTTGGGCCACTGCCCATTTTCTTGCCAATGTGTATTTTTTATGAATCGGAATATGATTTGAGAAGGCAGGCATAATAATTTCTTCGCCATGAGGGCACTCCCTGACAAACTCTGGTGGCCAGTCTTTTTCAGCTAACAGAATTTCATAGCCTTTAGAAAGTTTTTCCCAAAAGAGACCTTTTATTTTCCTAGTTTTATCTCCCTCTATACGTAATGTTATTTCATATAGTTTATGGGGCACACTAACTCTTGTGTCTGCAGTTTCCACCTGAATGTATTCATTCGTGTCCACTGTCTCCAGAAGATTCATCAGGATCTTGCGAGCTATGGTCACTTCTGCTGCACTGTCTAGCATTGTCTGTGCCCACTCTCCGTTTTTCAGTTGTGTCCTCAGAATTCTCGGCATGTTTAATTTTATTACTTGCTACCTTCTTTCTGGGAAATTGTAATTTTTTACTTTGATGAGCAGGTTCCTTGTCTTTGGACTTGACGTGCTCTTCTCTGTGTTCTGACCGTCCTCTTCTTTCCGATTTCTGTGAGGAAGTCTGAAAAGATCGAGAGGGACGTGTATCAACATCTTGATATCTATCAGGTTTTTTCAAATTATCCCTATTTCTAAGGTTGTATCTTTTCTCAGAGGGCTCCCTTTGGGGAGACTTGTCTTCTCGGCCAGGAGATCGTTCTCTCCGTTGAGGAGACCTTCCTCTGGACTGGAAACGTTTTTCCTTGGGAGTGGATTGTTTATTACCATCCCAACTCTTTTTTGGAGTATTTAGATTATTTTTAATAATTGTTTTTTCAGGATTTTCAGTTAGTTGGGGTTTTAACGGTTTCCCACCCAAACTATCTCTTCCGAGTTCTTCATAGGATTTTTCTATGATTCTGGCAAGTTCAAATGGTTGGTCTGCTATATCTGTTTCCTTCAATTTCTGGCGGATCGCCACAGATGCTGCTTCTCCTTTTATGTTGGCTAATAATATAGCCGAGACCTGCTTCAAGTCTTTTAGTAATTTCATACCCAGAGTTAAAGCAGGTTCTGGACCGTATTCATTTTGAATCTGTTTTAGTACATCTGGTATAACCGCCATAGACGGAACACCATGTGTTTTTGTGTATATAGAAGCAAAGACTGTACCCCAAGTGTCACAGTCTTCCACATGTGGTGCGATCCCCATTGGAAGACAGATAGTTTTGAACTCTGTGTTTCTCGGTAGGAGTAGTATCTGGAAATACTGCCTCTATTTGAGTAATTCTTTGTGCTAACCAGAATGGAATTTGTTCCCGTTTTGTGGGTACTTTACCAAGATATGATTGTATGTTCTGTGGTGTAATTTTGTTTGTGTTCCCCTGATGAGGGGTCAGCTGTGGAATATTAATTGTGGGTTGGACTGTTGAAGTCCGCATGACATATTGGACCAATTGTCTATGTATTTTAATTAAGAGTTTTAGCTGAGCTAAAAGTTCCACGATTGAAATTTTTTCAATGTCTGGGTGTGGTGTGTAGCTGGCTAGAACCGGCCACGTGGCTCCTGGTCTACCTAGTGGACCGTGCCTGATGATGTGATTTTGATGTTTTAGGGCGCCATTAAACCAGAGCAGGTGCTCTTGGTAATTTAGTGGGATTTCAACGTCCTCGAAAGGAGTGTATATATCCGGAGGTTCCTCTATTTTGTAATAGTGGAAATCACAGCGTGTGCTGCTGGAAAATGTATCCATGAACAGAATACCTCTGTCTGCCGATATTCATGGGCCTCTACCACGAATATGACTGTACCACCTCGTGATGTCAGTCCATTTTCTATAAGTTTAAGAGTTATAGTTCTCCTTACATTGACCGGAATGAGTGTAGCATTCGGGTCATTTTCTTGGAGACTTGTGGCTTCCTCTATTAGTTGAGCTGCTATTCTAGCTCTTTTCCTTTCGTCGTCACTTTCGGACATTTTTATTGACTGAAAGTTTTTTGTTGCAGATCGAATTTCAAGGAAACAAAGATTAGGTGCACAATATTTTGGAACACTGTATCCTTCATCGTTGACTAATCCAAAAACTAATACATGGGACTCTCATCCTACTAAGTTCCGGCGGATATTAACCTTTCACCCACTCCAGACGTCTTTCGGAGTTTTTACGGGAAAAGGGTTCTGTGTGAAAAAGCACGACTGAGTTACTCAAGTGTCTTGCGTTAGGTTATCGCCTTACCAAATGTTGGGTACCATCTAGAGTAGTTCCTATTTTCCCAATAGGCTCTGCGCATTGGAATACCATAAACAGCAGTGTAGACGTAGGACTTAGGTCATCTAGGTCTCTACTGACTATGTTAAACTTAATTTAGGTTTGCCAGCTAGCCCAGAGGTCACTAGAAACTTTCTTGAATGAACAGGGAGGAGTGAACTTCCCTGATTAGACAAGAAGGGATTCAGTTTCTGACAACCGCATAAACATGACAACTTTGCTCCCTCAGAATAAACAGTCGTGTGAAAACAATAGGCAGCTATTTCACTCAGTCAATCGTGCATACTTAGTTTCACCAGAGTGCAGAGAAATAGAGAGACAGGCGTTTTCAATAAAAGGTGTTATTTATTGAGCAGTCTTCTTTCTCATGCAAGAGAAATGAATTGCCACAATTGCAATACTTATCATGAAGTAAAGTGCGTACAGTAAAAGTAGTATTATGAAATAATACTGTAAAAGCATTGATATGGTTTCTTAGCCATATGGTACCTTAAAATGGATAAAATATATACATACATAAAAACATTGACTAACGTACTCAACTGGTGCTTCTAACTACGCCTACCCCGGTGTACCTGACCTAAGCCTAATACTTGGGAAGGAGTAAGTAAGTAGCAGTTTAAGTTAAGTTGGTTAAGATTGTTTTGCCAAGAATCTGCATCAAGAATTCTCTTAAGGGTTTAGTCAGCTCCGTACCTTGGTAATAGAAAGGGGGAGGTCTGGTATCTCTTTATTCAGGACTCGATCCCCCAGCAACCCGCAAGGGTGGCTGGAAACACCGGAGCTGGATTTTCTCGGCTGGAGAAGAAGACAGCGTCTCTCTCAGTGCGTCAAAACGGGAGGGGCCGCTTCCGTGGGCTCTCGCATCAGCTGGGCTCTCGGGCAAGTAGATAGCCACTCTGCTCCAAACCACAGTGAGTTTGCTTAAGGCAACTGTTGGTATATTTATACCTGAAAGGTGCTGAGTTTGACGTAAGGTTGGACATAAGACGTCACTAAGAACTAACAGTTCTTTCTGGACTCCAGGAGTTCTTGTTTAAATCAAAACAAAAGCAGGGGGGTATTTCCCGGGCTGCTGGAGGCTTGGTTTGTTTAAAGAACGCGTTGTGCTTTCTAGGAGTCGATGGGAGTAGCCGTGCTGTGCTTTGTACTGCATGGGCTATTACTGAATATGGATATGATTCTTATGCCTTTATTAGGATATTATTGATTATAACCACATAAGGGCTTGAATCGGGAATATCGAATTAGGGTCCTAGATAGAAACACAACACTATAGTTCCCACAAGCAAACTAAGGAATATTGGATGGGCAGTCATGGTGATGGACATCAAGAGCATGACACATTTATACAACCTTTTCATACATAAACTCTCTCAGGTAGACCTCACAAATGTAGGCATTATCAACTTTGTCTCTATCCATTGTGAACTTATGGGCATACTAAGGTTATGCTTTGTGATGAAGCAGAAAAGAGGTGCTTTCCCAAAAAAAATCCTCCTGGTATATAAAATCCTCCTAACTGGAAAAATGTCTCCTGCTAAGTGCTATCAAAAAGGGTCTAAGCCTTGAAATATCAGAGGCCAGAAATAGGCATCTTAGCCTGCTAGATTTTCTACAGGCAGGTGTTGTTCAAACTTAATGATTGGATGGACCAGAACAACATCCTAGAAGAGGCGCACGCAGGGTTTAGACCAAAGATCAGCACACTGGACCAGGACCTCTGCTTCAAGGTGATAACATGGAACTATGTCACCTTGAAGCATGACCATCTATATGTCCATTTTATCAATCTGAGAGCAGCAGCCTTTGAACTAGTCCCAAGGGAAACCTTATGGAATATTTTAAATGAGTATGGCATTCCCCTAGGCCTGTTAAGGCTACTGAAAGTCCTACATGCAAACGTGTACACAAAGGTCAGGTGCAATAATGCAGGGGACTTCGACAGACAGGTTTGAGATCAATCAAGGGGTAAGACAAGGGTCCATCCTTGCACCCACCCTTATCAGCCTATGTATTAATGGAGCAGTAAGTAAACTGGTGGATTGCAAACATGATGCCCCTAAAATAGCAGGTGTGTCTACTCCTATTTTGATGTTTGGGGATAACACCATGCTAATCTCGGGAACACCCATGTGGCTGCAAGCAGAATTAAATGCCTTTGTCTCTGTCTGTGAGAAAAGAGGTCTAGAATTAAACCCCACTAAGTCCAAATTTATGACCATCAATCCTCACAGAACATATAGAGAAAATGTGTCCATAGAGGGGGGTCCCCCTTGAGAAAGTCTCGTACTTTGATTACCTGGGAGTAAGGTTAAGTGATAGCCAGTCCTGGGGCCCTGAGCTAGAAAAAAGTAAAGCCATCCTCCAAATAGAAACCTCAGCTATAGGGAGAAAATATAGGGCTGCCTCGAGAGGCGCTCTGTCACCGCTTACTGCTGTATACAGAGCATCAGCTGTAGCATCTGCGATTTATGGAGCTGAGATTTGGGGTTACACCTCAGCAGAGATGCTGACAAAGATCGAAAATAAGTTTAAACTCATTCCAAGTTTTCCTTTTACCCCATTGAGACTTGACCTAGCCCTTAACCCAATACATTTAATGATTTTAGTCAAACCTTTGTTATACTGGATTAGACTGTGGTGCACTAGTGACCTAGCAACATACAGGGACTGAGTAAAAGAGCTTATGGCTTATTGGCTTATGGAGCTTATGGCTCTTGACAGGGACCACAGCACAGGCTGTAAAAGATGCATCCCACAGAATAGGTATGGTTAATTTATGGAGCCCCCCGAAGTTGATCATTAAAAGTAAAGGTAAGAATCAGTTCTGGGAGGCAACTAGGCTGCAAACATGGAAAGTATACCAGGATAACAGCATAACTGGCCAGTTCCCCAAACAGGAGTGTGTACCCAGCCTCGAGCCTTATATGGACGGTATGTATCCATATCGTTCTAAATGTTTATATGTCCAATTTTGTTGCCCTAACTGCCCCAACATGTAGAATCCGTAGAGCACTTCATGTTTTTCTGACCCCCAATACTGGCGTTAGAAATGGCTGATAGCGGCACTCAAATCTATGGGAGTGAGACACTGTAGGAAAGCAGTAAGGCTTCTTAAGAGGAACACAAGGGAATTACTAGCCTTAGCAGTCTTGCGCTACTTGCTCCGTGCCTGGGTTCAGAGAAAGAAGCCTATAGATAACTCTCCATCTATGATAGCTAGCCCATAGAAAAAGTCTCAGAAGGCCTATTTAGCGTCATCCCTTCTCCCCTCTTTTATACTTCTAATATAGATATTGGTGATTATGTCATTTGTATGCCTTGTCTATGTAATTGTTCTACTACTATATGAATTTTTACTTCTATGATGGATATTTGCATAACAGGATAACCCATTTCGCCCTAAGAAAAGTATATACTATATATCATAGTGATAAGATCTGTTTTAATCAATAATTATTAATCTTAACTTATTGCTGCACTTTAACTGATTGTGAAAAGGAAGCCTGCAAGATGTTTTTAATAATATTGAATGTTATGTTTTATGTGTGTAACTTTTTATGGCGTTCAGCCGTAATAAAAAGTTTGATGATGACGATGACATCAATGAGGCTACAAACAAGTGGCCATTGTCACGTCTATTTGCCTAATAAACAAATACAGGCATTTTATTTTTGGCTACAGATAGCTAAAATGAGATATTCCAACTTTAAGCTAGCCACCACGTTCTGCTTGCAGTGGCCACCTTGAAATGGAGTATTATTGTTTCAAAATGGCCACTATATTCTGAATGTGGTAGCCAGAATGCCATGGGAAATTATTGTTTCAAAATGGTGACTGCATTGAGAGTACAGTGGCCATTTAAAAGTGATGTCCTGTTTTAAGATTCAAGATAGATAACATATTCTGAATATGTACAACTGTCGGAAATTGGTCTATTAATTCTGAGGGGTGACCATACAAACTTAATAAACATAATCTAGTTTGTCAAAATCATAGTTTTTAGAGAAACACTACTCAACCCCTGAAAACTCTGGCACGAGCACAAGGCAAGCCACTTATTTTTTTTAACAATCCACTTTAGGATGTGTTAAATTACAGCAATCCCAAACACATTTACAAAAATAGAGTAAAAGACAAAGAGGAAAAGGGCACTAAAATGTAAAGCTTTAAGGCAAAGGGCACCTAGAAAATGTTCAGCACCTTTGAAAACCCAGACTTCCGTACAATTTCAGGCTGACCACAATGAAGCAGAGAGCAGATATACCAAATGGGTCATCTTGGTTAAGGGTTTACCTTCTGAATTAGTCTCTAAAATGAATTGCAAAATACTTTGTAGTGGACAGTCCAAAACTGTAGCCAGCAAGGGTCTCTGGAACTATATGCCATCGTCCAACTACTATTGAAGCCAAAAGTTCCTACTGTGAGGACTAAGCTGGATTTGTAGCCTCCAAAGTGGCTTTGCAAGTTGGCCAGATTTGTTATCTCACTCCACTCTAAGGTGCCAACTTCAAAACTAATCACTTTTTTAGTCCTCGGATTCCTCCACAGGGGCAAAGTTGTAAGTTGTAGCCAGGAAAGGCTCCAAAATGCTAAATACCTGTTTACAGCACCCTGAGAAAGCCTCAGCACACTGCGCAGAATCCTTTCCGGGCAGTCCTTCAACCCTCACGTCCTGAGGACAGGCTTCTAGCTCCTCAGCCCGGGCTCATGCATGTCCAGCCCTCACTGGACAGATGTGTCCTCTTGGAGTCAGGCATCCACCTGCCCTTTGTGTCATGGAGCAGGCAAACAAAAAGCAAAGCACCTGAGTCCTGAAGGCAGATTCATCAAGACTGCCGCAGTCATGCAAAGCAGGCAACATGCTGATAACTTATGCTTTTCAGCACTGTGTGCTGCTCTTAACTGCTTCGTGGCCCTTTTCTTCAATGAGGCATTCCATCCCTGGTATTTGGGTCTTCCAATTCATCTACCCATGTATTGTGATGCAAACCTGAATTATAAAGATTGTCAGACTTGGTTTTGCATCACAAAATTATGCCTGATTGAGACAAGTGATAAGTAGAATGTAGTTATTTCTCCCAACATTCCACACATTAGCTGTGTGCTGCACTGTACATAGCACATCCAAAAGAAAATACTTAAAAGTTGATCTAAGCAGAGGATTCTGTACTGTAATGATAGTCTGTAATGAACCTATGATAGGCATCATGATCACAACTTTGCATTATGGTGCAACTGGGTTTGCGTGGCAGCTTGTTTGTGTGCCAGCATAGAAGAAAAAAGTACTAGTAGGATATATTGAGTAAACATGGTCCTGTGCTGCTTTCTCCCCTGGAGCAACACAGTGCAGCAACTTTTCAAACTAAACCTACCTCACAGAGAGCAGTTTGAGTACCCTGATGCCAGCAATAACGAGTCCTTGAGCCCTCGATTCCTCTTCCAGCAAGAGACTGCTTTCTTCCAGAAAGCTTTACTTACCCAGGTAGAAACTTTCCAGGCCATGAATATTCTGAAGAGGTGGTGGTGAGGTGCCAGTCTTTATCCTGTGCACCAGCCAATGATTGAATAATTGTCTCTACTCAATCCTGGCCATGTTCCTGCCCTGTCCTCACCTGCTTTTGCAGAGAACTTAATCTGCACCGTACTTTTAAATTAGCCAGAAACCTGGCAGCTCCCTAGTCATTCACCTATTTAGATGAGCTTTCTTTTCACCTGACAGGATCAGAACTGGTTGTCCCTCCTGCTGGGACTGGAACCAAAGGGCTTACGAGGGCTCAGGAAGGGGAGAAGATCCTGTCAGGCCCATTTGGGATTTATTAAGTTAAAAGAAGAGGTATTAAGGCTTCCCTATGATCTAATAACTGTCCTCCTCAATCCCCACATGGCTAATCTCTGATAAGTGGCCAGCAGTGAACACCACCCTATTCTTCATTGGCTCAGAGCTAGGCTATTGCCTACAGAGCCATGGATGTGAACTATCTCATCTAAGGATGTATATTCCAGCCCTGAAGGTGTGATGACTGGCAGAGCTGTTTTAAGGCAGTTCTACTCCAAGATGCTGAAAATACATTCTTATGAGATTACTTTTCAACTCAAGTTATCAAAAATCTGAGCTCAATAATAAATCATAATTTGAACATTAAGGGGAAAATAATTTTGAATAACTTTTCTAGCATTTTCCCAAGCACATATAGAATGTAAATATGTTAACTAACACCTAGGTCTGTCTGATGTAAATGTAGTTGAATTTACACAGTGGAAACAGTTTTTATGCCTCCAGTCAATGTGAGGATACATTTTTTAAAGTACGTAGCAGGCCACTCTTTTTTAAAAAAATATTTGTATTTGCATTTTCAACCAACATAAGCACAGCTGGCCAGTCACAGATAGTTAACCCCACATTCAGGAGCCCCCTGTCCCTCCACCCACGCCCCAGAATAACAGCATTGTGAACATTAATTCCACAAGAACTAGCCACCCCATATAGTAATACTCTGTCTCCCCCCAACAGTACTCCATAAGGTTCAGTACGGCTGCCTGCCTTCCGACAACTTGAAACATAGCCTCAGGACTCCCAGTGTGTCAATCTGTCCCCAGATCCACATCAAGACCATGGTATCTTCTCCATTTACCCAACACTCTACGGAATTTCTGAGGGCATCCTCTAGCTTTGTATGTGACCCTTTCAGCCACCATGTACATATCCATGCCCCTCCTCTATTCTTCAACCTGTGGTGGTGCAGGAGCTCCCTACGCTCCGACACGTCTCGTTTCGCCACCACTAAAGATAGCATCACAAAAATCAAATGTGGGTGGCTCAAATCTACATCTGTAGTTATCCAAAGTAAAACAAATTTTGGGTCCAGTGGGAGCACTGGCTCTAGCACCTCACTCAGTTCCCCCAATATGTGTGTTCAATAGGCGTGTACGATAGGGCAGCCCCAGATAATATGGTAGGAGGTCCCCTGCGGGTGTCCACATCTAATACAACAAGAGTTACTGGCTCGACCCATGCGGTGCAGTCTGGCCCTGTCGTAATATACCCTATGTAGTATCTTATATTGTATGAGTCTTAGTCGGGATTTAATCACAACTTCTCTGTGGTGCATCAAGGCTGCATCCCAGTCTATTGTGTCCATCTTGTCCAAGTTCTGTTCCCATGTTGCTCTCAGTTTCCCTAATCTGTCTGGCGTGTTATTATTCAAAGTTTTATACGTCAATGACACTAGTTTACTGGCTACCTGTTCTTGCAGCAAACGACCCTCCAGTGGGGCATATTCTGGCAAAGCAGAGGCGAGCCCCATCTCAGCCTTCCAAGCATGGCGCAGTTGCGCGTATTTGAGGAACTGAGTGGGGCACAGTCCATATTCTGCCGCCAGGGTCCCATAGGGTTTAAGTTTCCCCTGCGCTGTCAGGTCCCCCAACGTGGAGATCCCGATATCGTCCCATCCCCCAAAACCTGATAGTTTGTGGAGCTCCTTTAACCATGTACAGGTCCAAATCAGTGTCTGTTTGGCAGGTTTGTGCGACCATGTCCCAGATCTCTATAGTTATCTGCGTAGCAGGGAGTAGTCGCCTCTTACCCGCCCCCCATATAAATAGTGAAGACTAGTGCGAAGGGACATGGTGTCTCTTTCCAACCTGTATGTCGGGTGATCCGCAGGTGCATGGAGCCAGTCATTTATCGGTGCCAAGTGTTCCGCCCAATAATATGCTTTCACATCTGGCAAGGAAATCCCCCATTGTATTGATTTCTCTGTAACGTATCAAGGGCTATTCTTGGTTGTTTCCCTAACCACAGCAGGGAGCGCAGTTCCACATTTATCACCTTGAACGTCTGTCCGGGGAGGGGGAAGTACTCATTCTGTAGGGCATACAGGAAGCGGGGCAGTGTGATCATCTTAAACATTGCAGCCCAGCCCAAGATCGGAAGAGGGAGGGCCTTACATCTAAGGGCATCATCTCCAAAATTTCTGATAACTCGTTGGATGTTCGTTTCGTAGGAGACGTGTGACCTGAAGGGCCGCAGGCAGTGGGGACCATTCCTCCTCCCCGCGTGGACTATTTAAGAACGATTTATGCCAGTTGATGGTGCATCCCAAGAAGGAGCCATACCTACCCAGGAGCTTGAACAGCGCAGGCATCGTAATGGCCGGTTGAGCAACATATAAAAGAATATCATCCGCATATAGCGAAATTTTTTCTTCCTGCATGTCGGCCTGTGATATACGAAATCCCCGTATCTCATCCGTTTGCCAGACCTCACAGGCCACTACTTCAATGATAAGGGCTAATAGTAGTGGTGACAGCGGGCATCTTGCTGGATCCCCCTTCTGACAGGGAAATCATTGGACAGGATCCCGTTCACTTTCACCCAGGCCAAGGCGTCTGCATAAAGCAGTCCCATCCATTTCCTAAAATTGGGGCCTATGCCGAATTTGACCAATGTCGGCTCCAAAAAGGGCCAGTGAGCAGCGTTGAACGCTTTTTCAGCGTCGAGAGAGAGGAACATGTGCGATTCCTCCCGCCCCTTAACCTCCATAAGCCATGTGTTCGCCTCAGATTTTGTCTAGTCGCCCTGTCCGTCAAGAATCCGGTCTGATCCTGATGGACCAGGCTCGAAATCACCTAACGCAGGCGGAGAGCCAAGACCGTCGCCAAGAGCTTAGCCTCCACATGCAGGAGGGAGATTGGTCTATAAGACGCGCAGTCCTCAGGAGGTCAGCCCTGCTTTTATATAGATATGATTGTGGCCCTCCACAGGTCAGACGGGAGAAGACCCTCATCGGCCATGTCTTTAAAGAGCACCAGGAGGTGGGGCGTCAGCAGGTCTACACCTTTTTTAAAGAATTCTGCCGGAAGTCCATTCGGCCCGGTGATTTCTCTGGCCGAAGTCTGGATATTGCCTCTCTAATTTTAGTGGTCATTATGTCACTTTCAAGGGCGTACTTGTCCGTTAAGACTGGGGTTCGGACAATAGACAGGTAGTGCATGATTTCGTCTGACCCCCCCAATGCTCTGGCTTTATAAAAGTCTTGATAGTAGGAAGCAAACGTCTGGATGATGTAAGCATCTCCTTTCTGCATCTGTCCCCAAGCATCCCCCACCCCTTCAATCCACCTGGCATCCCTTTCCTTACGGCTTAGCCAAGACAGCAGTTTGCCGGACTTGTCCCCAACATCATATAGCCTGTGTAAGGTCGCAAGCGCATGTGCTTTGGCTTCCTCTGTCGCTAAATCTTTATACTGCTGTTGGGTATCTGTCAGGTGCCGAAGCACCTGCGATTCCCCTCCCGACAAATACCGCCGTTCCAGGTCCAATACTTGGGTTTCCAAGGTATTAAGCTACTCCTGTGGCTTTCCGTTTCTCCCAGGATATTCTATTTTAGGCCCTGTCGCGGAGTACAGTCTTGTAAGCCTCCCAGATGGTCACACTGGACTGCACTTAGCCCACTTTCTCTGCAAAGTACACTTTCGTGTCCGCCCTCAGGCTCTGCGCTATCTCATTATTTTGTAAGCCCCATATCTTCAGTCTCCAGCCTCCGTCACTGGCTCGAGGCCACCCACCCAGCCTGACCAAAAGCGGCGAATGGTCAGAAAGGTCCCTTGCCAAATACTCTGCCTCATCATCAGCCTCAAGTGCATGTCTAGGGAGGAAGACATAGTCCAGTCTGGAATGTACCCTATGTGTCCCGGAGTAATATGAGTAGCTTCTGGTAGCCGGTTGCAGCCATTTCCACACGTCTGTCAGGCCTAGTGTGGTCATAACCCTGGCTAGGGGCGTAGTCTGGGAGCCGTCTTCGCGGTACCCGGAGCGGTCTATAGGGATGGACATAACGTTGTTAAAGTCCCCACCTATGATGTGTAGCGTGCCCGGTGTGTCTAGCAGGACATCAGCCAATCCTGAGAAAGTCCTGGCCTGGAGTTTCGGGCGAGCGAATATCAATGCTATTGTGACCCTCTGTCACCCCCAAGTTCCTGACACCCCTCCATAAGTCCCCTGGGGGTCCGTCCAGTTCCGGGTCACTGTAAAAGGCGGGGATTTTTTTATCAAAATGGCTATCCCCCTGGTAGCCTGCTGTGTACCCCACATGTGCCAGTACCTTATAGGCTCCTCTCGGCAGGAACCTGCACTTTGTTCCTTTAAGGTTGGTCTCCTGGAGGAGGACTATATCTGGGTGTAATTGCTTAATATGTGCCGTCACCAGTCCTCTCTAAATGTTGTCCCCTAGACCATTTATGTTCCATTTGAGAACCTTATAGGGTCCGTTTTCCGTGCACCGTCATGGAGGCCATGGGGTGGCATGTGTCCAGTTCATCCCTGGCGGGGGTGGACGGAATGTGCGCCTACCAGTGCAAACCTGCAGTCAGTGTGCCAAGCAAACTTGAAACCAAACATAACCCAAAACATTAGGAATGTGAAGATTTATAGGTCAGTACAAATAATAAAATCCATCTGACACGTGTTTCGTCACACCGTGAAGGAGATGTGACTCATCAGGGCTGATAATGCTTGTCAAAGGTCAGTGTTCAGGGTGGCGGATCAAAATATATTGCAAGGTCTTGAAGTAAGAGTGCTACCTCCGACCCAACGGCGCAAATCTGTTCTTCTAGCGCCGTCCTGGAATCCTGGATTGCCTGGAGGAGGGTATCCGTATCCGTGTGGGCGCCCGGGCGCTCCTGTGGGGGGCCACGGCCTTCGTGTACTGGTCCATCTTGCCCTGGCGCGCCTGTTTCGGATCTCTGTCTCTCCCCATGTCGAGTTCGTACAGACTCAGATGTTAGACCGCCTCTACTGCCCCGTGATCGTAATCCCAGTCACCCCTTGTCTGCCGTGCACGTGATGCTCGCCAATCGTGCTCATAAGCGGGTTACCTTCACAGGGACGGAGCACCACAGGGGGGGGGCGGTCAAATTAAGGCAAATAGTCAAGTACGTGAGGCAGGGGGAAGGGGAGAAGACGGCCAGCTCGGCGCGATAATCATCCACCAGGCGTTACCTTATTAGCTCAGGGGACCTCGCCTCTGGTGGCCACCTCAGCCCCTCCTCAGGTGAAGAGGCCCTGCTGCAGTCTCTCCAGTCACCCGCAGACATCACGCTCTGGAGTGCCCCTTCCAGGTGGCAATATTCCTGGCACCTTCTCTCTCAGGCAGTAAAGCTATCCTTAGCAAGCAAAGGTTGTGCCACTCGCCAAGGGTCCCGCGCCTTGCTTACACCGCTAGGCCTGGCAGGGATGCAGCTTCAATATGCCGCCAGTAGCTTCGTGGGGAGGGGGGAGAAAGGCCCCCTCTGTCGCGGCCTTCCCCGGGATCTTATCTGTCTCCTTCGTCCTCTCAGGGGCAACCCCTCACACAGTATGATGCTCCGGGAGAGGGGGGAGTGCCCACTCCGCCGCTGTCTCAGTTCAAGCACTCGCCTCCTCCCCCTCGCACCTCACCTTCACCGCTCCTAGGCCCAAGTAATAGATGTAGGGGAAAGCATCCTGCAGCACCTCGCAAGAGCAGCGGACGAATATTGACACGCCACCTCCCACCGCTGCAGATCAAGGCCTTCCTGTGCGGTCCCGCACTCCCGGGGGTTCACTCTTCACCTTCTGCCTCCCCGTCGCGGCCTCGACCGATGCCTCACAGCCCCGCCAAGGAGTGGACCCGCACTCACCACATGCGGGTCCCAACTACGATCACAGGGCTTCACACTGCCCCGGTCCCGGGCCCATCTTTGCAGCTCTGCAGCTGGCCACTTGAGCAGCCCTCAGTGACGGTGGGGGAGGGGCTCCTCTCAGGCGGCCACCAAAGCCTCTCAGCTTCGGCCGCAACTGCAGAAGTATAGGTCCCTCTTAAGCGCCCCAGACGGAATTCCAGGGGGGGCAGCACGCCTCGGGTCAGCTTCCAGTTCTCAGCGGCCCCTCTGACCCAGGTCGCAAGTCCTGATTCAGCTCCTCCAGTCCTCAGCTTCGGGTGGCGCCATCTTGGGGATTGTCAGCTTGTTAGGGCGAAGCTTATTACCAGCCCCTCAGGCAATACCAGCCCCCCAGGATCAATTAACGGAGCATTTCTCCAGATTTCAACGGCAGGCGACAGTGGGGCACAACATGTAGCAATTGCGGTGTTCTCCGGGGCAGCAGCTAAGCAACGAGGCACTCGGACCCCCCTCTCCAGCCGCCAAACCGCCGAGATTAACTCCAGGCGACTCGATTTAAATAGGACAAGTTACCCTCTTTCATAGCGAGCAAGCCGCTATTCGGACCCCCAACTACGGACCACGGTTTTAATAGAACCCACTCCAGAAGGACCCACATACAACCCACTATGTTCAATTGCCCAGACTCGTAGAAACCTGTATCTACTCGGATCTACAGAATATCCTATTGCTACTGCAAGCTCCCACTTCTCTGTCCAGATGGATTGTTCCACCCTCATACCCAACTATAGATTTCAGGAAGCTTATCAGTCCTGAAGATGATCTAAAATCATTATAGATCGAAACGTCGTCAACCCACTCAAGGAAATACCCCCACTCCATTGTATATATGTCTGTGGTTTATACCTTGTTGTTGTGTGACATTCAGTCAGTGAGAGGAGCAGGGAAAAGCCGGTGATGTGATTAATGGAGGTGTTTGAACTGTGACACTGACCTCACAACCCACTGGGGATTTTATTTCACTTTTGCACCGAGAATGAAACACGCAAAAACTCCTGCACTACAAGAACCATGGGGCCATAGTCATGGCCACGCCCACTGAGGCGGGGATTATCAGAGATTAGTGTAGGCATCAAAGACTGGTTTCATTCACAGCAAGTCCTCAACCCTTTGAAGAAGTGCTGCAGAGAGCACGAAACGCGTCAGGGCTGGACATTATTCTTGTGAGGCAGCAAGCTGTTCCTTCGCTGTTTGCATCATCATTAAAATGGCAAAATCGAATTTTCCTGTTTGTGGCTCCCTCATTCCAGGCAAGCCTTGTGTGATGGATTAAATGTGGCTTGTTGCCTGAGCCACGAGGTGAACCCAGCTGCAGTTTGCAGTCCGAGCTGAAGCATCAAGCGGTGAGTCAGTGAGAGGAGCTGGGAAAAGCCGGTGATGTGATTAATGGAGGTGTTTGAACTGTGACACTGACCCCACAACCCACTGGGGATTTTATTTCACTTTTGCACCGAGAATGAAACACGCAAAAACTCCTGCACTACAAGAACCATGGGGCCATAGTCATGGCCACGCCCACTGAGGCAGGGATTATCAGAGACTATATCTATATATATATATATATATATATATAGATATATAGATATAGATATATATATATCCGGTAAACATCCCTTCAAGAAGAAAAGATCAGAGGCCACCAGCACCAGGGGGAAACAGTGCAGGAACCCTTTATTTCAGACCTCTCAGCAGCGGCAGATGCATTTCGGCACAATCGCCTTCTTCAGTGCCCTGTGCTGTAAAGATTGCAAACCCATAGTTCTCATCCCGTGTGAAGTACTCGCTGGTCACTGTGTCCCCTCCCCCTAATGACGTCATCACATCACACCAATAGGAGCTCATGCCTTGTCCAATGAACTCCAAGTCCCAGCAGGCACTGTTCCGGCGGGTGGCGTGGGATTATCAGAGATTAGTGCAGGCATCAAAGACTGGTTTCATTCACAGCAAGTCCTCAACCCTTTGAAGAAGTGCTGCAGAGAGCACAAAACGTGTCAGGGCTGGACATTATTCTTGTGAGGCAGCAAGCTGTTCCTTCGCTGTTTGCATCATCATTAAAATGGCAAAATCGAATTTTCCTGTTTGTGGCTCCCTCATTCCAGGCAAGCCTTGTGTGATGGATATATATTTATATGTGTATGTATATATATATATATATATATATATATATATATATATATATATATATATATATATATATATATATATATATATATATATATATATATATATATATATATATATATATATATATATATGTATGTGTGTGTGTGTATATATATATATATAAATTCACTGAAAAAACCATAGGTTATAGACCATATATAGTTAGGAATTCGCATTTACAAAACCTTATTTTACTCACACAAAACCATTGAAATTCCATATATAGTTAGTTGCACTAACTATATATCGCGCACCCGCAATCCACTGCTGATGATGTCACATATTACATCATTCATGACATGGTCAGTGACATCACTGATGACATCCCTGATGACATCTCAAATGACATCACTGATGACATCTCAAATGACATCACTGATGACATCACTGATGACATCTCAAATGACATCACTGATGAAATCACTGATAACATCTCATTTGACATTACTGATCACATCACTGACGATATCATTCATGTGATAATACGATGAACCTCTTCAGACTCTAATATAACCTTAGATACAATCAGTGTAAACAGACACTCACAGACTGTCACTCATCCATGGAGTTACTCACACACCTAGTCAGTCATGCAAAGAATCAATCACACCTCCATTTCCTCAACTATACAGTTATACACACCTTACTTAATCAAACATATACTAACACATATTTACTCTCTTATACAAACACTGATGCAAGTTCACAATGATCCATACAGCCACTCACACATTCACTGGCTCTTATGCACAGTTATTTATATATGTCAACTCTTACATGTACTGTGTTTTACATATGTACTTACTTTGACATGTAGCACTGAGAAATCCAATCACTCACCAATACTCTCATGCAGATAGTCAACCGCCCATACAGCTGTTTCCACATGCACTTTTGAACCCATACATCTACTGAATCAACTGCTCACACATCTATGCACAGAGTCACATACCTCCCAGCCACCCCCACACACACACTCACTCTCCCATACAAATATTTGGGCAACCAATCAATAACTCATATAATTACTCATATAGCTACTGATCAACACATGCAGCAGTTTACAGAACAACAGAAATAATGATGCACAAATTAAGACAGTTTAGTCACTAACCCATGCACTCAGTGAGACACATTTAATCATTCTCTCATACAGTCAGTCATGCACCTACTAAATCCTCCATCCAAACACTTATACATCCACTCATTCTTCAATATGTAAGACATATTTTAACTTTACAGAAACATACAGTCACTGGATGTTGTCATCAGTGATGTCATCAGTGATGTCATTTGAGATGTCATCAGTGATGTCATCAGTGATGTCACTGACCATGTCATGAATGATGTAATATGTGACATCATCAGCAGTGGATTGCGGGTGCGCGATATATAGTTAGTGCAACTAACTATATATGGAATTTCAATGGTTTTGTGTGAGTAAAATAAGGTTTTGTAAATGCGAATTCCTAACTATATATGGTCTATAACCTATGGTTTTTTCAGTGAATTTTCAAGGTTTTGTAAATGCTAATTCCTAACAATATATGGTCTATAACCTATGGTTTTTTCAGTGAATTTTCAAGGTTTTGTAAATGCTAATTCCTAACTATATATGGTCTATAACCTATGGTTTTTTCAGTGAATATATATATATATACATACATATATAAACATATATCATCTGTATATCTATATAAATACAAACATAAATGCATGCATACATATACTTATATGCATACAGATGCATGTTATTTACATGAAAGTTGAAAAAACACTAATAAAAGCAAAGCTTAAAAGCCACCTCATTACAAACAGAATGGCTTTAACTTAAACGAGGGCGAGATCTATTGCATTTTCAATGCTTGTTTACTTTGGTTCCATCAAGAAGGCATTCAGATGTGTCACACATTTGCCATAAATTCTGAATGTTAGCACTCTAGTTGCACATTAGATCACTGTAGTAAAGCTACTGCTCACCAGGGACGTCTGCTGCTGGTATTCAAAGTGCATGTTTCAGTCTGCATGTCAGAATTTTTTTAATGAAATAGAAGAGGATTTGAGAAGTCACTCAAAATGATCCCTAATTTTTCTTTCTGAAGCACTAATCATACTTTCTATGGCAAAATTAACCCCCTCATGTTGTTCCTTTTTAAATTGAGTGTTTTCAGACTTACCACTTCATTCCAATCAAGATGGCTTCTGGTGTGCCATACTTTTGTCATAAGTAAGACTGTTAGCGCTCTAGTTGTTCTTTAGAACACTCTGGGACATTCTGTCATTGGGCTATACTTGGGGTACATCTGGGTGATATTTGGGCTACATTTAGGCTCTTTTGTCTCTGGTGGCCATCTTGGGAGACTGTATGTCAGAATTTTTTAATGAAATTGAAGAGGGTTTGAGAAGTCACTCAAAATGTGCCCTAATTTTTCTTTCTGCAGCACTAATCATAATTCATATGGCAAAATATACCCCCTCATTTTGTTCCTTTTTAAATTAAATGTTTTAAGAGTTACCACTTTATTCCAATCAAGATGGCTTCAGGTGTGCCATACCTTTGTAATAAGTAGGACTGTTAGCGCTCTAGTTGTTCTTTAGAACACTCTGGGACATTCTGTCATTGGGCTATACTTGGGCTACATCTGGGTGATATTTGGGCTACATTTGGGCTCTTTTGTCTCTGGTGGCCATTTTGGGAGACTGCATGTCAGAATTTTTTAATGAAATAGAAGAGGATTTGAAAAGTCACTCAAAATGTGCCCTAATTTTTCTTTCTGCAGCACTAATAATACCTTCTATTGCATAATATACCCCCTCATTTTGTTCCTTTTTAAATTAAATGTTTTAAGAGTTACCACTTTATTCCCATCACGATGGCTCCAGGTGTGCTATACCTTTGTAATAAGTAGGACTGTTAGCGCTCTAGTTGTTCTTTAGAACACTCTGGGACATTCTGTCATTGGGCTATACTTGGGCTACATCTGGGTGATATTTGGGCTACATTTGGGCTCTTTTGTCTCTGGTGGCCATTTTGGGAGACTGCATGTCAGAATGTTTTAATGAAATAGAAAAGGATTTGAGAAGTCACTCAAAATGTGCCCTAATTTTTCATTCTGCAGCACTACTCATACTTTCTATGGCAAAATATACCCCCTCATGTTGTTTCTTTTTAAATTAAATGTTTTAAGAGTTACCACTTTATTCCAATCAAGATGGCTTCAGGTGTGCCATACCTTTGTAATAAGTAGGACTGTTAGCGCTCTAGTTGTTCTTTAGAACACTCTGGGACATTCTGTCATTGGGCTATACTTGGGCTACATCTGGGTGATATTTGGGCTACATTTGGGCTCTTTTGTCTCTGGTGGCCATTTTGGGAGACTGCATGTCAGAATGTTTTAATGAAATAGAAAAGGATTTGAGAAGTCACTCAAAATGTGCCCTAATTTTTCATTCTGCAGCACTAATCATACTTTCTATGGCAAAATATACCCCCTCATGTTGTTTCTTTTTAAATTAAATGTTTTAAGAGTTACCACTTTATTCCAATCAAGATGGCTTCAGGTGTGCCATACCTTTGTAATAAGTAGGACTGTTAGCGCTCTAGTTGTTCTTTAGAACACTCTAGGAGGCTGCAGTAGAACACAAAGGAATCAACTGACAGTCTCTGTCCTTGTTGGATGTACATGTTTTACTGAGAATGCCAGACTTCATTTTCACATGACTGAGAAAGATAATGTGAATTTACAGAAAATATGCTTTCAGTTTAGCTTATAGATCCCCTTCCAAACCACTGTGGGAAAATCATGAGATATTAGTTTTCTTTCAAACAATATTCATGATATCACAGCAGAAGGTTTTTTCACATGGTAAAATCACCTTAGAACCCACCACAATTCCTAAAACGAGTATGGTACCATCAACAAATGATTTATAATGTAACTAAAGTCCTAAAACCCTCTTTAACTACAATGCTTTTTAATGAGGTGCTATCATGTATATTGGTCCCAAGATGGCTGCCAACACTTCTTGGATGAAGTGCTGACAGCCAATCAGATCAGATGTGTGGTTAGGCTCCGCCCAGATATATATCTTTTTTTGAACCTAAATTACTCAAAATCCACTGGAGCACATATATTGAGACCTAGCAAAGGCACATCGGGCTAACAGTCCCTACAATTTTGCCAAGTTTCGTGCAAATCCATTCAGCCGTTCGAGCTAAAAGTGAGGCCAACCGCCCTATGGAAATTAACATGGGAAAAACGCGTTTTGGGACCCCCCTTTTTTCTCGGCCCCCCCTTGATGAAACCCCCCCAAATTGTCAGGGGCTGCTCAGAAACAAAATGTTCCATTTTCCTGAAAATTTCAGCCAATTCCGTCCACAAACGCCAAAGTTATTAGACATAGAATTTTCAAAAATCCCATAGAGAAAAAATCCTAACTATATATACCTACTGGCGACCGCCAGTAGGTAATATATATATATATATATATATATATATCCGGTAAACATCCCTTCAAGAAGAAAAGATCAGAGGCCACCAGCACCAGGGGGAAACAGTGCAGGAACCCTTTATTTCAGACCTCTCAGCAGCGGCAGATGCATTTCGGCACAATCGCCTTCTTCAGTGCCCTGTGTTGTAAAGATTGCAACCCCATAGTTCTCATCCCGTGTGAAGTACTCGCTGGTCACTGTGTCCCCTCCCCCTAATGACGTCATCACAGCACACCAATAGGAGCTCATGCCTTGTCCAATGAACTCCAAGTCCCAGCAGGCACTGTTCCGGCGGGTGGCGTGGGGGAGTGGGGATAACTGTAGGTTAGAGCCAGCTCCAGGTGAGTCGGGTTGATCGTAGATTACTGGAACACCGGGAGCCTCCCTGAGTCTCCCATGACCGCAGCAGCCCGTCCCTTCAGGAGAAATCATGTGTGGGGGCAGTCAAATGCGATAGAGATATATATCCATCTTGTCTCTCGGTAGGATCGAGAGACAAGAGGTGGAAATAAACGAAGGGGGAAATGAATGAAAGGGTGCAAGGTAGACCCCTCTTGACCCCCTAGGATTGATGTGGGGGCTATTAAAGGGCCCCGCGCGCCAAAAAAAAAAAAAAAAAATTTTTTGTTTTTTCGCGGTGGAAGCGCTGCCCGGTACGCGAACCGGGTAGCTTACCGGTAGCGTAACGGGAGTCCGCCATCTTGCGTTAAGGTCTAATTTGGACATAAGATGGAGGATAAACAATGCTGAGTTTGTGTAAAAGGGGGCAAGGGAGACATATCCTGACCCCCTAGGTTTTGTGAGGGTGGATGAAGAGGCCTATATATGTCTAAAAAAAAAAAAAAGTCAAATTTTCGCGCCGTTAGCATCCGGTGCGCGAACCGGGCAGCGCTCCGGAAAGCGTAAATCGTGAACATTATTTTAAAAAAGTAACATTTAAAATTTATAAAGAGTAATCATAGTTAGGGTAGCTCTGAAAAGAGCTTTTGGGTCTGTGGAAGATTTAGGTACTTATAAGTATGTACCAATACACAGTCTTAAATTCTGGATGAAAACTCTGTTCCCCTCATCTGTGAAGTGCACACCATCTTCTCTGTAGATATCTTGCATGTAGTAACGCAAGTTATTGTTGTAGATGGAGCCCATTCCATGGTCTCTCATGTAAGCTGAAACAGACTTATTTACATGCTTCCTCGCTTTCTCAATTTGTGGACAAAATTGATTGGACCACCTCCATTTCTGTCTTTGGCATATATTGGAATATACCAAGGCAGTTTGAGGAAAAGTGCCATCAATTTCTCAAAGGTGTCCTTTAAAAGCATTTCCAGACCTACCCCAGTCAAAGTGCCCAAATCATTTCCTCCACAGTGCACTATTATGAGGTCAGGGTTTGGCAAATGCAAAAAGGTTTTCACCAATGGTATCAATTGGTGACATTTCAATCCTCTCTGGCCAATCCACTTGATTTCCACATTTTGTAAATTGAGGTTGTGTAAATTTCTGTTATCAGCATACCTATGAGCCCAGTGGGTGTAGCTATGTCCAAGAATCCAGACTGAAAACATGGTGAAAGGAGGTTCTGCTGCAGTCAGATGAAGTGTGGGAATGAAATGGCAGTTGGAACAGTAGGAGTTTGTAATGAAAAAAATTGTGGAGTTTTAATGCTAATGATTCAGTAGCAGTGATTGGTGTATTTTGATTGATGAAAACAGAAAGTTAGGGTGCATGGATGTGTTCTTTGAAAGATGTAATTCGAATGGTTAAGAAAAAATCATTTTAAGAAACATTGCACTGGATAAGCTGGTGTACTGAGAGTTCAGAGTTCATTTGAAACATTGTTGTGTGAACTTGTAAACATGAGAGGTCTTTCAGGAGGTAGTTGCTATGGAAAAAAGGCAGAAAGGGAAGTGGGGGGGAAGGGTGTTGATTTGAAAAAAGTGAGGGAAGAGTTTTGATTGGGTGACATGAGAGATATGTGTGATGAATTACAGCATTTCTGTGCCATTGTTGGTTGCAGCCTCTGGAGTGCATACCCTTTGCTCTGCTAAAGAAAAATTGGTGTGTGTCTGAGACTGTTTTGAAATTCAAAAAGCATTTGCTAAGGTGAGAAAAGATTCATTTAATTTAGATAGAGACTAGTATGCTTTAGGGAGAAAATTAGGAAGAAAGTTGTGTATTTAAAATGTTGCTTTGTGTCAAATGTTTTACAAAAAGATTTTGTTTCTTTGAGAAATTGTAATTGGAGATAATGTGAAGTATTAGTACTGACAGGGTGTGCTTGTACATAGGAGCTGTGCTGTGTTTTCAAATTATGACTTGAAAATCGTTTTTATGGAAAAGCAATGCTTTTTAAATTTAAGAGAAGGAAAAAATTGTGCCTGCTTCTTTAAACAAATATTTCACTTGTCCCATGAATAAGAGAGAATAATTTGCTTACTTGATGTGTTTAAAAACGTTACTTGAAGTCATTTAAGTTTCTTGATATGTACTGCTAGAGTTTCATAGCCAGCATGGGGCATATTTACAAGGCCTTTGAGCCACTTTCACATTATTTTCCCCATGTTAAAAGTGATGCAAAAGTGGTGCAAGGGCCTTGTAAATACGCCCTCATGTATGTTAGGGCATTTTAAGTCACTTCCCCATGAACGGGGTTGAATAATTTGCTTAGTTGATGTGTTTAAAAACGTTTCTTGAAGTCATTTAGGTTTCTTGATATGTACTGCTAGAGTTTCATAGTCAGCATGGGGCATATTTATAAGGACTTTGAGCCACTTTCACGTTATTTTCCCCATGTTAAAAGTGACGCAAAAGTGGTGCAAGGGCCTTGTAAATCCGTCCTCATGTGTGTTAGGGCATTTTAAGTCACTTCTCCATGAATCTGGGAGAATAATCTGGTTGCAGCCTCTGGAGTGTATACCCTTTGCTCTGCTAAAGAAAAATTGGTGTGTGTCTGAGACTGTTTTGAAATTCAAAAAGCATTTGCTAAGGAGAGAAAAGATTCATTTAATTTAGATAGAGACTAGTATGCCTTGTAAATACGCCCTCATGTCTGTTTGGGCATTTTAAGTCACTTCCCTATGAATGAGGTTGAATAATTTGCTTACTTGATGTGTTTAAAAACGTTTCTTGAAGTCATTTAGGTTTCTTGATATGTACTGCTAGAGTTTCATAGTCAGCATGGGGCATATTTATAAGGACTTTGAGCCACTTTCACGTTATTTTCCCCATGTTAAAAGTGACGCAAAAGTGGTGCAAGGGCCTTGTAAATCCGCCCTCATGTGTGTTAGGGCATTTTAAGTCACTTCTCCATGAATCTGGGAGAATAATCTGGTTGCAGCCTCTGGAGTGTATACCCTTTGCTCTGCTAAAGAAAAATTGGTGTGTGTCTGAGACTGTTTTGAAATTCAAAAAGCATTTGCTAAGGAGAGAAAAGATTCATTTAATTTAGATAGAGACTAGTATGCCTTGTAAATACGCCCTCATGTGTGTTAGGGCATTTTAAGTCACTTCTCCATGAATCTGGGAGAATAATTTGCTTACTTGATGTGTTTAAAAACGTTTCTTGAAGTCATTTAGGTTTCTTGATATGTACTGCTAGAGATTCATAGTCAGCATTGGGCATATTTATAAGGACTTTGAGCCACTTTCACGTTATTTTCCCCATGTTAAAAGTGACGCAAAAGTGGTGCAAGGGCCTTGTAAATACGCCCTCATGTGTGTTAGGGCATTTTAAGTCACTTCTCCATGAATCTGGGAGAATATTTTGTTTACTTGATGTGTTTAAAAACGTTTCTTGAAGTCATTTCGGTTTTTTGATATGTACTGCTAGAGTTTCATAGCCAGCATGGGGTATATTTATAAGGACTTTGAGCCACTTTCACATCATGTTCCCCATGTTAAAAGTGACGCAAAAGTGGTGCAAGGGCCTTGTAAATACACTCTCATGTGTGTTAGGGCATTTTAAGTCACTTGCCCATGAATCTGGGAGAATAATTTACTTAGTTGATGTGTTTTAAAAATTTATTTTTGACTTAAAATGGCTCAAAGGCTTTGTAAATATGCCCCATACTGGCTATGCTGCTAAATTACCATAGGTAGAATTGACATCTAGTGTGTTAATTGTTTGCTTACTGTTATTGATTTACTGTTTGGTAATAGTATTTAATAACATTTTTTTTAAAAAATTACCACAGATTCAACTCAAGATTTTTTGAAAAATTCAAACATGCCCTCAAGGCAAAGGAGAAGAAAAGAAGCAAAGCGACTTATACCCCACCTTGATAAAGCATTGCAGCAGTCCTCTACAATAAAAAGTTGTCAAGTCATCAAAAAAACTCCGGGTAAGACAACAAAATCTTTTTTAAGAAACATTTGCAGCCAAAAAAGTATCACTATAGAACATGTTTTAGTCCAGAAGAAGAGAGCCAATTTAAATGGGAAGGAAAAGCCTCTCAAAAATGTTACTGCTAGAGCAGGAGATAACTCTGTGCATGGTAGTAGAAGGAGGAATCTGTTTAGAGACATTCGTAGACGAATGTTCCGCAACAGGATAATTGGCAATTTGTTAAAAAATATTAAGAAAGGTGAACAGAAAGTGGCTTTTTATAAGAGAAAGAAAAATGTAGAGAAAATTATTGATCAGGCTTTTGAAATTAAGCGAAAGTTATTTATTTTGATAATCAATAGAATTAGGAAACTAAACAAGGCAATTTATGATTTCAAATCAAATAGTAGATGGAAGAGAACAGTTAATCGTAGTCATTTTTGTGAAGTTTTTTCAGGAGAATGGATGCATAGTTCAAGTTGTGAGGCATTTTTTAATGAGGAGAGTTATTTCCAGGACAATGATTTGGTGCATGCAGTTGACACCAGTGGTCGAGCTTATGAGGTGAAAGACGGTTGTCCGGTTGAAAAAGAAAAACTTGTGTCAACAGAGGCAGAAGAGGTGTTAGGTAATGAAGTTTTAGGAAGACTTCCTAAGGGACCAGTGTACACCTGGAAGTGTAGTAGTAGTATATGCAGTGTGCGACAGGATTCCATCAATTTGCTTTGTGATTTTGTACGGACATTTAATAAGAAAAGGTCAAAACAGAAAATGAAGTTGTTGCAAGTATTAGATCCTTGCAGAGTGAGAGAAGTGACAGGTTTGCATGGTCATTCACTGGCTTGTCTTTCCAGGAGAGTATGCCAGAGTGTTTTTCATCATTTCAGGATGCTAGCAGTGCATCATAATAAAGTGAGGAAATTAGTTAGAATGTTGTATTATGCTAAGAGTCCAGCAATTATGCTTAAACAATTAAGCACTGCTCTTTTGCATGGTTCTGAAGTAGATGTGAAGAATATTTGTGAAGAAATTGAGTTTTGTTACTTTGCTAGTAAAGAGAACAATGTTGAAATTGACCCAGTAGAAGAAGGTAATGTGGAAGAGAGTGTACAGATTTTCAGTACAGATAAGTTTCACAAGGAAATTTAAAAGTTTATGGTGAAATCAAGTGAGAGGCCTAATTTCACTTGTGTGTGTTGTCGACGGACTTATTATAAGAATCAGACTAAGTTAGTGGATTTATATACAAAAAGTGAAATGGTAAACAATAGTGAATGGAAGGATTTTGCAACATACTTGATGGTAGAAAATCGTTTTGATTTGGGATCAGATCAACGTATGTGTACTTATTGTTTTAACAAATGAAATCAAAACCGGATGCCTGCTAGAGCGGTTCATAATAATCTGGAATTGGTTAACATTCCTTCTGAACTGAAGGATTTAAATATTTATGAATCTATTTTGATTCAAAGTGTTCATCCTTTTCAGGCTATTGTTCGAATGGAGCCTAAAACAGGGAAATTGCATCCTTCAGATTTACAGAGAGGATTAAAGGGAAGAGTTGTTTATTTGCCTCTGGATATGAAGAAAAATATTGATACAATTGGTGTAGACAAAGTGGAAGAGGAGCCTCTGGTTATCCTAGTTAATGGGGTTCCGACAAAGAGTAAGAAAATCTGGCAAGATTTAGTGGATGTTAGGAAAGTCAAAAAAGCAACGTTGTATTTGATGAAAAACAATGAGTACTACAAGAATGTATATGTTGCAGAAGATGAACTAAGTGAAGAAGAGGACAGCGATTTGTGTACTGGACAAATAGAGAAAGTAGATGCCTCTAAAAATGAAGAAATATATGAACATTATTGTGTTCATCCTTTGCATTCTAAAGAAGTCATGGGGAATGCTATTGAGTTGTTTCAAATGAAACAAGTCAAAGGGAGTCCCATTAGTGTTTGGGAGGAAAGTTTGGAAGCTCGGTGTTTCCCACAGTTATTTCCAACAGGTCGAGGAGGAAGATATGATGGGCGACCTGATCAAATTCCTGCTTCTGAATACCGGACTTTACGATTGTATGCGGAAGATCCAAGGTTTCGTCAATGCATTCTCTATTTGTTTCATCTACTGTATGAAAGTGATCTGTCTGGACTGTCTTATGCAGTGAACCACATCCTGAAAAGTGGTGTACAGCTGCAAAATATCTCGGCAAGGGAGTTAATGGATAAAGTCAATGTGCAAGACAGTATTTTGGATTCTCACCTGATTAATCTCATGGCATGTCAGCGTGGTACTAATGAGTATTGGTACCGTCGTCATGGTGACTTAAAATGTATGCTGAGGAACTTAGGAACTCCCACATGGTTCCTCACTCTCAGCTGTGCCGAGTATGGCTGGGAAGACTTACTTGAATTTCTACGAGAGGCAAATGGAAACATTGAAAATATCGAATTCAAGACACCCGGAGAACTGTGCTCTTTGGATCCAGTCTATGTATGCAGGTACTTCAATCATAGATTTGAAGCTATGATGTCTTTCATTACGAACAAGAAAAATCCACCTCTTGGAGAGGTGTTGGATTTCTTCTGGAGAAAGGAGTATCAAGCAAGAGGTGCTTTTCATATACATATGCTGCTATGGATCAAAGATGCACCCAAATTTGGAACAGATCCGGATGAACAAGTGATGAGTTTCATAGAACAATATTCTACATGTGCTGTTCCAAAGACAAAGGAAGACAAAAGTTTAAGAGAACAAGTTTTACGCTTTCAAAACCATCGTTGTGGAAAGTACTGTCGTCGTAAATTCAGAAACAAGAACAAGTTCTATACAAAATGTCGTTTTGGGTTTCCACGATCAGTGATATCTGAAGGAAGAGTGAACAATTTGATGTCTTCGCTGCGACATAATGTGACGAGGAAATCACCCAAAAATACATACAATTTAAAAAGAAACGAAGAGTCCAAGTACATTAATGACTACAACCCAGTGATTTTGTCCATGTGGAATGCTAACATGGATATACAGTTTGTGGCTGACAACTGTATGGCTGTGGCTCGGAATGTGACGTCTTACATCACAAAAAAAGAAAAGACAGAACTGCAGGATATGTGGGATGACATTTCACATGAAAAGAGCCTCAGTAAGAATACGAATGTTCTGATCGGTTATCTTCAGCAAGTCTCTATGCCAAATCTAGGAATATAATTTGTGTGAGTCTTGGTCTTGCTGCAACACGTAATCGAGTTCTGAAACCTGTACGGGAAATTGAGTATTTGGCGGAGAAGGAGCCAAACAGTACAGATATTTTGAAGACCAACATGTTGGATACATACTATCCAAATAGAAGCAGTCATCTCGAGAATGTTTGTCTGTATGAGGTTCTACAAAATTACATATTCAAGAGGAACATCAAAGAAGATATTGATAAAGGAGTGTATGCTGTAATTGGAAGTGAGGGATGTCTGGTCAAGCAAAGAAAATGCCAATTGGTTAATCATCAAAAATTGAATTGCGAATCTTCTGAAAGAAAAGAGTTTTTCTATTTAGCTCTTTTGCAACTTTTCAAGCCTTGGCGTGCAGAAGAGGAACTGCTTGGAGATTTCCTCTGTTATGAAGATTCTTTCAATGCAGCCAAGCAGTCCATACAATGTCCTGTTTTTCCAAAACATCTAGAAATGTTGAATGCAGAAATCGAGCAGGAAGCAACAATTGCAGCCGAGATTGCTAGAGACAGTTCTCAGGACAGTCAGAGTTCCATTTCATTGAGTCAGGATCCACTAGGAGGACCAGTTATCGAAAATTAAGCTGCCACTGCCATGATTGAAGTGGAAAGAGCCATGGCACATGCTCAGGAAGATGCGGTTAACTTAGAAGATTTGGAAAGACAACTCAACATTGAGCAGAGGAAAATATATAACGAAGTTACCAACCAAATTGATCATGGATTAAGTCATGAGAAGAAACAGTGCTCATGTACGTCGTTGAAGCCTGTCCGACTGTACGTGAGTGGAGAAGCAGGAACTGGAAAAAGTTTCCTCATTAAAGCAATTTCATGTTATTTGCAGAAAAGGACTGAGTCATCGTTGTCTTGTGTTGTCACCGCTCCAACTGGTCTGGCAGCACATAACATTAAAGGTATTACTTTGCATCGTCTACTGATGCTGCCAGTGGAGCATGATAACAAATTACATTACCACAAGTTATCTGGAGATGTTTGTTGTAAAGTTTCAAGAGTCCTAAAGAAGATGAAACTTCTTATCATTGACGAAGTAAGCATGGTTTCCAATGTCATGCTTGCCTTTGTGCATTTGAGAAAGCAAGAAGTTCTTAAAACAGAATATGATGTGTTATTTGGTGGCAAACACATCATTGTTTTCGGTGATCTTCTGCAGCTGACACCATGAAAGGACAACCAGTGTTTAAACTACTTACGCATGAAGATACCAGGAAGTGCCTAGGGAGCATTGGCAACGTTAATATATGGTTAAACTTCAATTATGCTGAACTACGTGAAAATATGCGACAGGCGAAGGATGAAGATTATAAGAATATTCTACAAGATGTTAGAATTGGAAAAGTAACTGAGCATGGGAAGGAAGCTTTACATGCACGATTATTGTCAAATTTGTATCCAGATGAAGATGTTCTGCCAGAGAATATTTTTCAGAAAATTACTGAGAAGAAATCTGGGATATGTTTGATGCCAACTCTGCAAGAATGTTCCATCTTCAACAACAAAATGTTGAATTTAGAAAACCAAGACATAGTGAAACTGGAAGCTATTGACAGAATAGAGCATATGGGAGCAACAATTATTTTGTCTGAAAATTTGAAATCTAAATTGGATTCATTAGAGAAGACTATATCTAAAACTGCGGGTTTTGAAAAGACTCTGAATGTGTGCTTAAATTGCCGTATCATTTTGAGAAGGAATTTAAATGTTGAAAGAGGTCTGGTAAATGGATCAATGGGTAATGTTGTTGATTTTGAGAAATACAGAAATAGAGATGGCATTGAATTTATAAAAATTTAATTTGATGGCATTGAGAATGTACAGCAAATTGGTCGTTGCTCTGCTAGGTTTTTGCTTGTTAAAGACTTATATGTTGGCCGTAAGCAGTTTCCTGTTTGCTTGGCATATGCGTTGACAATCCATAAATCGCAAGGTTTAAGTGTAGACAGTGCTTTGGTGAATATTGGCAGTTCTGTGTTCAAGGAGGGTATGGCTTATGTGGCATTATCGCGAGTCAAACTTTATCTGGATTGTACTTGATTGAGTGTGATGAGACAAATATTTGTGCAGATCTAGATTGTGTTAAGGAATACAATAGGTTAAGAAGAGAGTATGCGCCACATTTGCCTCAATATCCTTTGTTTGAAAAACGTGTGGTAGGCTGGAAACGAAGAAATGTGACCAATAGTAGGGAGGTTGTAGCAAAAACACGAAAAGTCGATGAACCCGAAATTGTAAGCAGAAAGAAAATGGATGCTGTTCAAGATGTTGTTGGTTTTCAATTTGAAAATAGTTCTGGTGTCAACTGCTATGCTAATGTAGTGGTTAATGTTGTCTTTTCTCTAGAAACTTTAAAAGAACAGATTGTGGTCAATTCGGATCAAAGATTTTGCTGTTTGTTAAATTCTGTGTTAGAGAAATGTAACACTGATAGAACAAAAATAGAAAGTGTATCTGAAATTCGAAATCTCTTAGACAAATGTTCAGGTCAAACGCAATTCTCTCAAAATATTCAGCAGGATTGTCAGGAGTTTTTAATGTATATGCTTGATGTTTTGCAAGATGAAGGTGTAGATGTAGATTATCTGTTTGGCCTTTCTTATCAATGGCAGCATGACTGCGAGAACTGTAGGCTATCAAGTACTACTAGTGTAGACTCTGAAAGATTTATATATTTAACTTTACCTGACAGTAAATCAGTATCCTTTAATAAGCTAGTAAAAGCAGCCGATCAAAATATGGAGTGTAGCCAATGTAAGTCTGCAATGCTGTCCACATTATTTATACGAAGTTATGGCCAGTATGTCATTTTAATGTTCCACCGATGTAGGTCTGATGGAACTAAATTGAGAACTTTAATTAAAAATTTTGTGGCTTCGCAGTTGTCAATATCAGGAAGGACTTTTGTAACTGCAGCAATTATATATCATGATGGTCCTTCAACAACTTCAGGACATTACACAGCTTATTTAAAATCTGGAAACGGCTGGTCATTCTGCAATGATTCTATTTTAACTTTCAAAAAACGTTTACCGTTTGACTTAAAAAATTCTTACCTAGTGTTTTTAAAACCAAAATTTTAGGGAAGGAAAGTGGCCTACGAAGATTGGAGTAGTTGATAAATTTTAGTCTGCTGTTTTAAATTGCTTTGTGAATTAGAGTGATCATAATAAATAAAAATGTAAAGTAGTCATAGAGATGCATAACTGGTCTATTATGATTCAAAGAGTTGATATGATTTACTCTGTTGTTTAAAATTGCTTTGTTAGTAACTGAGATCAAGAGAATGAAAAAATTGGAAAAGTCATAGAGGTAGTGTAAGTGTGCATCATAGTAAGTGGTATCAATGTTATAGGAAATGTGAAACATGAGTAAACTAGAAGGGGAGATATTATTAGTACAAGATTGTGAAACTGATTTTGGACGTTTTCTTTCTGAAAGTCGGGGAAAAAGAAAATGACGGTATTTGCTTTGAGGAATTTGAAGAGATTAAATTGGCTCTTACACGATTTGGCCTTGAGGAGAAGTGTGGTAGAGAGCAAAAAGTCATTTATTGTTTCTAACATATTACTCAGAAACAAAGAGCTTTTCTTTCAGAAAGTGACGTGCATGGATTTTTTAGAGCACAACAGAGTATAAGCTGTTCATCGCATATCATTCGACGTCTTGGAAAGTAAGTGTACTTTTGATGAGTTCTGATTTCTGATTTGTTATATTATATGGGTTTTTTAAACACAATCATATTGATTGTGTTTTTTTTCCCCGCTGTTATATGATGAATACCTTCAACTCACTGTTTTTAGTGAAATTTGAATTTGTACTCATCTTGTCTCATGCTCACTTGTCTTTTACTACCTTATATCAATTCTCTTTACATACTCACATTGCCTTTTGTTTTATTCTCTTTCACCCTTGTTCTCTAACTCCACTTATCTTTCAACCTTTGTTTCCTTATTCCAACTCTGCTTTTTTCTTTTCTCTCATGCACCATTTTCTAGCTTTTAGATCCTCTGCTTCGCTTCCCTTTTCCATCTTTTCTCCCTTTTGTTTTTGAAATTAAATAATTTTGGGTTCTCCTTTTTTGTTGTAATCAGTTAGTATAACTCACCTTCAGTCATATATCTTTCTTTGTTGCTTCACTCAGTCTGTATCTGACACTCTTTCCTTCACTTTCTCTGTCCCCTCTCTCCTTCACTCTCTTTTCCTTATTCACCCTTTCCTTATTTAGTTTACCTTTATCACATTCTTTTAGTATCTTACACATCTTTAGTTTATTTTTCTCTTCTATCCTTCTTTTCTGTCACTGAATCTATCCTCCTTTTTATTCACTTAGTAATTTACTCTATTTGTATTTCTTTTTGACTCTGTCTTTCACCGTTACTTTATTTTCCTTTCTGAATCTTTATCTCTAACCTTATTTCTTTGTAAAATTGTATGATTTTCAACCTTATACCTTGTCTTTTCTATTTTTTAAATACATGTTTTAATATTTTTCAAATTTTTGTTCTTTCTTTCACAGATTGAAATTTAAAAAATTATAAGTGATGGAGTTAACAACAACTATAAAGTAAGTATTTAGTACTTTTTCCCTTACATCTCTATCACAGTCAACTTCTATTACTTCCCCTGCTTTATTTCCTTAACCCTCAGTTTCCTTCCTTTGCTTTTTCCCTCATTCCTTTTCAATTACTTACTTACTCTACTCCTTCCACTCCTTTTGTCAGTCCCTCTGTCACAGTTCCTCACGCCTTTTCACTCAGTCCGTCTCTCTAACACAAACTGTCACTGTCTCTTCACTCTTTTACAAGTTATTCCCTCTGTCTCCTTCCCTTATATTCACTATTTTTTTTTCTTTTTTTTTTGGTTCGCTTCCGGTTCGCGTACCGGGGGCGAACCAGGAAGCGAATCAAAAAAAAAGATTGCAAGAGTGCTAAACATTTTAGCAATTTTTTTTATAAATGGGAGGTAGTTCTGAAAAGAACTTTTTTTTATTGTTTTTGTTGTTTTATATTTTTTATTATTTTTCTGAACATTTTTTTTTTGTATTTTTTGAACAATTTAAAATTTTTTTAGTTTTTTTTTAGGGGGAACAACGAAAAACAGGCATTAGAAACGGCTCAACAGGAGCAAAAAAATAATTCACTTTTTGGGGCGTTTTGAGCACTTGTGATTTTCAAATGCTCTGTTCATTAAGTTTACACTCATCTCGCCGTAACAAAGTAATCCCCCACAATAAATATACACTAGCTTGATGTGTGCAAAATTGGTCTGGATAGTGGGGACCGTCTCCCTCGCCTCTGGTCCCGAAAGACTTTCCTGTGTTGAGGTGGTGGCCACAGGAGTTGGTGGGTTTTCACGTAGGTTACGCACCTCAGCCACACTGTAATTTATTGGATGCCACCTTTGCATGTGGCGATGCATAGTATAGTTCCCGTAACTATACTTTGTATCTGTGCCTCGGGACAGAACTTCTTTACAGATCAGGCATGTTACATGACGAGCATTGACCTTTTTTTGGCCTTGAGGAAATGTAAAAAACTGCCAAATGAAATTGTCCTTGTGGTGGGATTTCCGGGGCTGTTCAGGCAAGAATACTCTGTTATGTACGTCCTTTTCCTCTTCTTCCTCCTCTTCCTCAGGGTTGGGAATGAACTGGGTAGGTGGTCCTTCCTTCCTAGGAGGTGGTGGTGGTGGTGGGGGTCCACCAGCTGCAGCTACTATTGAAGCCATCTCTTAATAATCAAAATAGGTCTTCCTCTCACAAAGTTGAAAGTCAGAGTGAGATAAAAGGTGGGGGCTTTCATCATTTGTGAAAAAAAAATGTTCTAAAACAATGAAAAGTGTTATTTTTAGGTCACATGACCTAGCCTTACATCATTAAGAAACCAAAAGTGAAATGAACCAATAAAAAGTTTTATTAACAAGTCACATGACCTCTTACGCTTACGTTACGCGTCCCGCTATGCACCCGGAGCGCTTCCGGGGTGCTGCGCTTTGCGCCTCGGTTCGCGCTCTGGAACACTTCCGGGTGCGCTAACGCGGCGCGTCAAAAGACACATTACGCGGCAACGCGATACGTCGCGCTTACGCGACGCGTCACGATGTTGTTTTCTAACGCGGCAGTTGCGATAACGGAACGTTTACCGGTTCGCGGACCGGGTCGCGGCACCAAATTGAGCTAACGGGAAGCTACCCGGTACGCGGACCGGTAGCGAAACAAAAAAATAATTTAAAAAAAACCATAAAAATATTATATTAAAAACATATAAAATATA
Source organism: Lissotriton vulgaris (assembly GCF_964263255.1). Taxonomy (NCBI): domain Eukaryota; kingdom Metazoa; phylum Chordata; class Amphibia; order Caudata; family Salamandridae; genus Lissotriton; species Lissotriton vulgaris. Next base: position 290,828,220 of record NC_141689.1, read on the forward strand.
TTTTTCGATTAAAAGAAGAATACATTTTACAGCTTTTGATATTTGCTATTAAAAAACCATTGAAATTCAATGAAAAAACCATAGGTTATAGACCATATATAGTTAGGAATTAGCATTTACAAAACCTTGAAAATTCACTGAAAAAACCATAGGTTATAGACCATATATAGTTAGGAATTAGCATTTACAAAACCTTATTTTACTCACACAAAACCATTGAAATTCGCATATATAGTTAGTTGCACTAACTATATATCGCGCACCCGCAATCCACTGCTGATGATGTCACATATTACATCATTCATGACATGGTCTGTTAAGTGCACTCACTTGCCAGACCTTCCCCTTCCCTTTCTAGGCACATCAGACACCCCTTCCCTTTCTAGGCACATCAGACACCCCAATGGTAGGTCTACGGTACCCCCTGGACACGGGGCAGTGCATGTGAAAGGTAGGACATGTACTAAGGTGTGTGTCATGTCCTGACAGTGAAATAATATCCATTTTTGTTTTTCACTGTTAAAAGGCCATCTTGCCCATAGGACAGAATGGGAAGGCTGTGTAATATGTTTTCCAGCCTATCTTCCCAAAGGCGTATGATGGAAAGGTCAAGTTTGGCATGCCTGAACTCACAATGTAATAACACATCTTTTCATGTAGTTGGTTTTTACATTGTGTGTTCAGAAGCCACTCTTTTAGAAGTGGCTGAGTTTTTGTGCTCTGACATTTCTGTGTGTCTCTGCCTGAATGTGGATTGACTGTCTGGATGTTAATGTGATAGGATCTGGGGAGTGTCTTGATCCAGGGGAGGAGGTGAGACAGTAACAGGCTGACCTGCATCTGGAGTGTAGGGGGAGGAGAAGCCCCTAGAGTTGAAGAGGCCTCGATTGCTGCTTTAAAACAATTGGCTAATCTCTGCTGAGTGATTGAGAATCCACACCCCCACTAATCAAAGGAAGAAAGTTATCACTGGTCGGGAGGCAGCCAGAACTGGTTTGAAAAGAGATCAGTGCCCCCTGAAACACAAAACCTTCAAAGCCATTAAGGGGAATAACCATGAGAACTGAAGCCCCTGAACTTTGGAGAATGGCTTGATCAAGTGTGAACAAGACGTGTGAGCGTGCCTGTTGCAGTCTGAGATCCTCGTAAGAACTGCCCTGTGATCGTGGGCACCTGGAGTCCAAGTGAGTCTCAGCGACGTTGTGTGTGTGTGCTTTGTGCAGCCTGAGAACTTCATGAGGATCGGCCTGTGTTCAGGGGCACCTGGAGTCCAAGCAAGAATCAGTGAGGTGATGTGTGTGTGCTTTGTGCAGCCTGAACCCCTTTGTGAAGATTGTCCAGGGATCGTGTGCACCGCAATCCAAGTGAGCATCATCGCCGCAGTGTGCGGGTGCATTGTGCACCGGGAGACCTTCGTGAGGATATGCTGTGTTATCGTGTGCACCGGAATCCAAGTGAGTCTTATCGCCGCTGTGTGCTAGTGCGTTGTGCACCAGGAGACCTTCATGAGGATTTGCCTTGTTATTGTGTGCACCGGAGTAAAGTGAGTCTCAGTAACGCTGTGCATGTGATCTTCTGCGGCCTGAGACCTGTCTGTGGAGTGCCCAGTGATCGTGCACCCAGAGTGAAGGAAGACTCAGCGACGCTGTGTTCGTGTGCATTGGGGCAACCTGAGATCTTTGTAACTGAAGCAGCCCAGACCGGCAGTCCTGGAGGAGCTTAGTTGCCAGCCAAGCCGCCATTGCCATTTCCAAAAGCTGCATTGGAGGCCCAGCCAATGGACGAGGAGAGTGAGTTTGCGCCCCCCAGGTAACGTGTGTCGACTCCTTGGGCGGGGGGTTGTGCTCAGAGCCCTCTCCCTCGTGTTGGCAGCGCGAGCTTCTGCTTCGGCTCATATCGCGCCGGTTTTGCCAGAGGAGTGGCGGTACAGAGGCCGGAGTGCGAAGATGTACTTTGGGATTACCTCTTACTGTGTTGGGGGCAACTGTGAGAGGCTGACTGCAAGTCAGAAGGAGAGGCGGAGAGACCGCCTAAGATCCGGTGATCGGGGCCTGAGTGTACTATGTAGTATAAAATTTCTGCAGAACGGAGTACCTGACCGTCGTATTGCACATTGCATCATTTCTGCATAACGGAATATCTGATTAGTGTATGACGCATTGCAGAACGACATATCTGGTGGTTGTATTAAGGATTGCATTATTTTACCTTGCAAAGTGTCGGATTGTTGCGTAACACATTGCATTCTTTTCATTGTAGAGTGTCTGATTGCTACGTTACGCGTTACAGTATTTTTACAATGCAAAAGTGCCTGATTCTAGAATTACGAACTATATGTCATGATATTAGGAGTACAGGAGAATGTTTAGAAGTGCTCATTGACATCGCCAGAACTGGCTGGCCTAACAAACGGCCAGGAGAAATATTACACAACCTCATATATTGGTTTTATATACTGTGGTCTTATTGTATATCTTTTTACATAAAGTTTATACTTTTTTTATAAAACTCGTGTGGAGTCTATTTGTGGTGTCATCATTGAATTATTGTGAGCGTGGTTGCGAATACTTTACACATTTGCCTTGAAGATAAGCCTGGCTGCTCGTGCCAGGCTACCGAGGGGGTGAGTGGGGCTATCTCAGGAGGTGACCTTCCTTACCCTGATGTTGGAACCCAGGTCTCTACTTGGCCTAAGGTACCTACCTCAGCAAACCAGGGATACTGTGTCTAACAACGCATTTCTAGATTTACGATTCCTTGCAAATCTGGAAATGTGTCTAGTTCCATGGGTGTTGCGTGGGAACAACCATGGAACGCCCCTTTCACGCAAAGTGCTGCATGTAAAGCGGCTATATTTAAAAGGACAGGAAAAGCCATGCAGGTTGACTTTTCCTGTCCTTGTAAATTTGGATCAGTGAAATACGCCACCAGTACGTCACAAAAAGTGACATTTATTTATTTATTTTATTTATAAAGTACTTGTGGTGGAGGGGGCTTGTAAATCTTCCGCATGATATTAACTCCCATGCCATTGGTGCATTTTCTACACCATCTACCATGGCATTTCAGATCAATTACGTGAAACCAATAGTACCAAGACCAGTTTAGGGCCAGAGTACACTCACAGTGGCACTGAACAGCAGTGTCACAATGCACAGAATCCTAATACTAATCCCAATACCAAAAACAAGAAGATCCAAGATGGCATGCTGTGGCCAAATATCAGATTGAAAAGTGACCCAAAAAGTCTAATCATTAAGAAACGGTTGCTGCTGTAGGATGAACACATTTTGTTGAAGAGTGTCACATGACCTTATTTGCGCCAGCTAAGTATTAAAGCCGAAAGCGATAAATTAACAAAATGATGAATTAAAGGTGCAGTCTGACAATACACTAATAAGTAGTGGATGATAGACAAACCTGAGAACACACAGGGATCATTGACAAATGATGCATGAACCATGAGGATTAATGAATAACGTGGCAACTATAAACATGCAGTCATAATTATTAAGTGATGGTGCAAATGTAAACACACTCTTGGAATTAGTCTGGGATAGTAAAAATCTGAATTTGCATAATAGATTTGATGTTTGATTTATTGTGGACATTCTTGATACACTCTTGCCTACTCCTTCGTAAAACTTGAACAGACAAAAGTGAGTGAAATTGTTGACATAATGTAGCCACTCTTGGCATGATGAGGTAATGTGTGCCCTTTCGTAATATCAGTAATTGTTGGCATTTGTATAACATTATTGTTACTTCTGTCTGAGGCTTCTGCTATCTGCATCAGCCAATGTTTCTCAATCATCCATGTACTCATTCACTTAGTCATTATTGCATCCATGCATTCTCCCATCCATCTAACAACTGTCTCTTTTCCACAAACGTCCACTCTGCCAGCTATACAACCATACATAGAAACACACCAGTTAACAAAGATGAACTTTTATTTACAAAACAATGCATTGCAATTTGAAAGTCGGAGTGCAGTTTACAAGCGACCATTAATGGGTATGAGTTTAGGTATGGTAGTACGTAACCGCAGTAATGTTTATTCAGTATTTATTCATTAAAAGGACAACTAATTACTGGTAGAAGTACACTTTAAGAGTTTCCTTTTCACTTTTCATCATCTGTATGTCATTTCTCCATTTGTAACTCTCTTTTGTCCTGAACTTCTTCCACCTCTATAAAAATGCCTTGAAACAGGCCCACTTCCTTATGTCTCTGCTTCGCTTTTCTTTTTAACATTAATCCCTGCGAACACTTTACAATTTATTTTAAAGAAAAACAAAATTATGGTTTGATTTGTCTTACTTCCATAGAGGCTTGGTTTTCCAAGGAAAAGTTAATGACTGGCTGAACTACCCCTAACATAGCATGACTTACTTTGCCACTCAAACAATGCAGGTAATTAATAACACAAAACCTAGAATTATCTGCTGTATTCATGCAATTTCAGTTACAATGCTATAGAAAGAAGGACTTCCCAAAGTGCCAATTAGGTCTGTAATTAGTGAAATATTTTAATAGTGTGTAAGATTTTTGACACAGTCCATGCTGTTGCAGCCGTTTTTTTTCTACATACACTGTTAATACAATAGTTGCACTATATTTTCTAATACAATTAGAGATGTTGAACATTTTGCTTATAGGAACCGCCTTGAGGGTGCTGAATGAAAGGCTTGTTGATTTCCTGTGTCCACCTGAAGAATTCCCATAAAATCAGAGAACAAGCGGGATGATAACTCGTAATAGGTAACTCTGCAAGGAAGTGGCAGCATCAGGCTGCACTTGATGAATTATTAGATAAACCAATTACAACACAAGCAAATACAAAATCATGTTTATAAGATAACACAGCATAGTGACTAGTCATAACAATTCCAGGTTTTGCATGCAATTTACAATACCATTGGTGGTATTTAATTGTTCTCATCACAAATCAGATATTTTTTCCAAAAACTTGAAAAAAATATATTACACTTTCCATTATATTTCAGATCAAATGATAGATACTATTTCCATACAAATATCAGTTATAAACAACTTTTAGCATATTGTAAACATTTGCAGCAAACAATCACAGTATTACCATCACAGCATTGTAGTTTATTTATCTGACAATCTTCAAGGAGGTATTCCTTGGGAACAATTAGAAACAATTGAAAATATACACTGGTTACATGTATTTAATCAGTAAAATCTTTAAAAACATAGTAAAATATATGACATGTTTGAATGCGGTTAACTGCAACTAACTGTCTAGTAACTTCCACAATAAAGGATCACATGCATAACATACCAGACTTTATAGCACATGCTATGTGGGTTTTTTCTGTGTGCAATAAGCGATTATACCAATTAAAAAGTAGAAATGGCAGATGGGTCATTCATTCATCAATCTTAGACCATTTGATTTCTAATGTGTTGACTAGTCCTGTCCCAAAAAGTGAAATATTGGATTCAAATGATTAGATAGAAACTTTAATCCTCACTTTGATTAGTATGTCTTCTACTATGGCACATGCAGCTACTCCGTAGAGAGTGATCATATTGACTTAAGCATGATAATCCCAGAATGTCAGTAGACCAACATGGCTAAATGGGAGTGGCGTGTCTTTAAGGTCTTCCTCTAGCAGGCTAGTCATTGATTCATGTAGACCTCTCTTAACAAAGTTTTCCACAAGAAAGGGTCTTAGATGAAGGAAGGAAGGAAATGAAGACAAATTATCTTTGTAAGACACAACAAAGAAAACACAGAAACTAAATAGAGATGGAGCATCACAATCTACCCAGAATACAACTCTTGCATCAGACTTGATGGACCAAAGAGGTCGCCAAGCCTATTCACCTCTGAATATACAGTCATGCACAGCCAGTTGAGGGTTGGCTGTGAACCATGGTATTCAGTTTGTGCATGGCCAATAAGGTCTGTTCTGGGGTGTTTCTAGGTAATATGCTGATATTCTGAGAAGGCCCATGATTAGGGCATTACAACTTATATCGGACAAGGTAAAAGCACACGTATGATGGCTTTGAGTTTTTAAATCAGGTGAAATAGTTGAGGTTGTTTGCTTATTTTTATCACAGTAGTTTCAATAAACAATGCTGTTTTCCAAGGACTTGGTGCCGAGATTTCTCGGTTTTGACATGGAAATCCAAAGCCCAGTAACTAAGGCTAGAAAATTGAAATGAAGAATGGGCTTAGAGAACTGATAATCAATAATTGCAGTTCTTGGTCGATCTACGGTTAACATGTCTCAAGTAAATTCTGTTTCTCAGGCTCTCAGATATTGAATATGGCTCAGTGTGCATTGGCAATTTACGCCTTAGTCTACCAAACAGCACATAGAGATGCGAGTCACCGCCACCGAATTCAAGGTAAAAAACTTGCATAGCTGATCCTAGCTGCCAGATGACCATGTCTGTTGAACACAATCAGGAGCATTTCTAAGCATTGCAGCAACCTGCAGATAATGACAAATACCATGGTAAGGAATTTTTACCGCTTAGGATGGTGAACCTGCAACCGCTAACTATGTTATGGTCTACAATGTCACATCCCACTGACTGATCTAACTATATGGAAACATTCAGCCACTACTGATCCATTACACTGATAACATGAAGTGAGGCTCTCTTTTTACTTCGGGAACAGAAACAAACTCACCAGGAATGCATTGCCTTAAAGTAATGAGTGTAATGTCTTAGTTACTAGACACTCCATGTTGGTTGGAAAAAAGTGTTTAATTTTCCTAAATCGAATGGTCCAGTTTAGAGTCCTTGTGCAACAGCATAACTAGCACATGATTCCATACCTATGGAATATCAGTGCAAAGAAGGTTTTACAAATATGCAACAGGTAAAGGTTGAAAACAACAAAAGATCACTAGAAAAGCTGAGCTGTCAAATTAGGAACATGCCGGAAATTTCTCTATCCCTTTACCAACATCGATCAGCATGGTAGAGGCAATACCAACAAACGGAACAAGCGAAAAAGCTGTTTATGACTCCTTGGTATGAAAAGCTCCTGCAGATGACCAGCACAGAACATAAACAACCCGAATTCCTAATGGGAGGTATGCTACTGCAAATGGAATAAGACCGAGAGCAACTGGTGTTCCGGCTGGCCGACGCACCAATGATCCAACAGTCAAAGTGCAGCAGCATGGTCCCACTCTGAAACAGATTATAGTGAGAGTGCACAGCCATATCCCCAGTGTAGGACTAAAAGCAAAGAAGGCACCTCCTTTAGGATGATACTCGATAATAGGTACAGAGGGCACCATCGCTGAAGATCAAATTTTTTGATGTCGGAATGACCGACATCAGACTTCTTGAATATGCATATTATAAATTAACATGGACATAAAACGTGCTTCTTGATTTTTAGATGACCCTCTACAGCAGAACAGATTGAATATCTTTTGAGAATACCAGTTTTCGAAATGATCTAGGTTAGTCTGGCACCTTGCACATAGTAAAATTTAACTATGTCTCAAGTGGAAGATCACCTTTATGACTCAAAAACCTCAAGTAGATGTTAGGAATACTATGAAGCGCTCTTTCTCCAGCATACTCTTACAATCAGGCCCTTACTGTCAACTGAGATACATCAGGACACCTCCCAACTATGAGCCCATAAAGTGTATAGAGGCTTGTGCCAGCCATAGTCTAGTATCAGGACATGGCTAGCATAAATGACCTCCACGTCCAAGTAGACTATTTCGTTTATTGTCCGTAGTATCAAGTTCTTTTGCACAATGTAACTCCTCACTGGATGGGCTTCCCATGCTTTCTCAAATTATGTACAATGCTCTGACATCCTAGCAAAGTTATAGTTAACTCTAAATAAAAAGGAAATAAATAAAATATTGAAATAAATAAAATAGTGATTAGTCCCATGAACTCACCCAGATCTTTATAAACAAATGCAATGTTAAAGCAAGGCACTGGCCTTACAAAAGTTTAATACTGTTCTGTATCTGACACATACTTTATCCTTATAAATATAACAATAATTTAATCAAGAGTCCTTCATAAATTGCCATACTCTGCTATGTTAGTGCAAGAAAGTAAATACAAAATAGGCCAAAGACGAACGCGCTGTTGCCCTTTAAAAACAACTTGGTGTGAAATAACGAGGCAGTCATAGCAGATGGTGCGCATTAGTAAGCATGACAGTTCTCCAAACTGTTAATAAATAATGCCATAGCAATTAAATACAAATTTAGCAGCATTAGATATGCCAAATACTAGTGCAAACCTTTGATACAGAGGCCATTGGCTAGAGAAATGTTTGTCACTAATAAATGTAAATTTGTCATAGCGGAATTTTACAGTAGCAAAAAAGTCCATTCGTAACCCTGCCTTAGTGCTGTGAAGAAAACTATGAAAGACATGTCAATATCAATAGGTATAGGCAAAAGGAGACAGTAATGAGGACCACTGGATTGGACTTTTTTGTTTTCCGGAAGAGGTATCTTAAAGTGACACATTTTGTGGAATTTTTTCAAACGATTGTCTGACTTCACCTCCTCCCCAGGTTAATTTTTCAAAACTTTGTTGTTCCTAGGGAGAGGGAAACTCACCCCAAAAATTGGTGGTGATCTGAACCGGATGATAGCCATGGATACGAATTAGGGAGAGAGAGGTTCAGTGATTGCGTGCAATGGGGTGCCGCTAGCCCTGCTCCTGGTCTCAGGGACGCAGCGGTCATGCTTGCTTTCTGTGGTGTTCACTCCTTGCCCTTCCTGTCACCTCTCATCAGCAATCAGGAAACTGGTGAGGGTCACGGCTGAGACAAGAGAGCACCAACCCTGTGATGTCATTGGGGTGAAAAGGGTGCAAGATATCACTTCCAGTGACCCTGGTATTTTGGAAATACGGCCTCTGCAGTCTCTTTTTTCATCCATCCAGAGCCTCTCCATGTAAATAGAGGCGGAGGCAGAGTGATAGGCTCCTCCCCCAATTCCCCACAAAGTGTGGGGTGTGGGCCGGTACCACAGCCGAACACTGCGGCCATCTTTGCAGAGTCCATAGACTTTAGTCTCTAGATCAGAATATCTCATAACAGAATTGCATTATCAAAGTATAATTATTTAGTCACATTTTTGTAGAAAAATATATTTACAGAATAATTGCTATCTACAGAAGCTTGCCCGGAGTGGGCATAATGTTATCTTTTGCTTTTCGTCTTGGCGCCAGCCCCTGTTTTTCTTGAAGTTGCTGAGGGATTAGGAGGTGCTTTCGTCTTCACTGCTGCAGGTTTCTTCTGTTTCTGCAAAGACTGCAGCCCCATCATTTCACAATATTTATTACAAAGGTGGAGAGCTTTGAATTGCTCGATGAAGGAAATGGAGCAGTTGCCTTTGAAACCTTTATACCTGAAAAAAAAAAGAAATAAGACAACCTTTAATTTGTATGGCTTCCGTTGTGTTTTTTAGGGAACAACAAAGTTTCACACATGTTCCAACTGGAATAATAAATGGTTACTAAGTAATAGGGATGTTACAGGCAAAACAGTAATTTTTTTTCATTGCACGATGTGTTTGAATATTAAGCGATACCAACATACAAATTTTTTTTATCAACTCTCTGGTGTGCGGAATACTTCTCAGGAGGCCCTGACAAATCGATCCTGCAGTTCTTCCAACTACACAATTTTTAGTGAAATTCTGACTTGAAGAGGTTAATTGTTTTACATGAGGACATTTGGAAAAAACGTTGTATGGTTGTACTGCAGCTGTGATTGCACAAATATAGAATCGAGGGCTTGATGTACGAAGCATTTTTGCATTCGCAAAACGGCCCAATTTGTAGAATTAGGCTGTTTACGACCACAAATACTGTTTTTTCTGATGTACAATGTTCAAATTGTGATTTAGTAACTTTGTATCAAATCGCTATCTGGGTTTTGTGATTTGGTATTTGGAAGGGATGTGTTGAGGACGTTCCTTTCTGATACTTAATCACTGTGTTATAGTTATGTGCGAATGTTTTGCAATCAAAATGCGCTCGCAAAACATTTGCAATTTATCGTCAACTCAAAGTTGGTGGTAACCCATTCTTAAATAGGAATTTGGGACCCCCTTCCCTTTTGAGAATCGTTGGAAAAATATTTTTTAGGAGCAACCAGTGGTCCGTGGGACTTCTAACTACTTTCAGAACATGAAACTTCAAAGTTTCATTTTTTTCTTTTTAAATGCATCTAATTTTTTTAAGAAAAGCAACTGCATGGTGGTCTGTCGACCCCAGCAGGCCACCATCCGTGTGATGGCAGCGGATCACAGTGGGTCACAAAAAGCAACCTACCGCATTAATGTTCATGAGGTAAGTCTATTTGAGACCCACTAAGAATCACAAAAAGTTTAATTCATTAGGAATAGTGATTTTCTAATTGCGATTTGCAAAAAAATAAGAAATCGCAATAAGGTAATCGTCATTCCTATTTTTGTACATCTAGGGCCAGATGTAGGTAAGTAACATTTACCGAATCTTAATTACCGAAAATTACCGAATTTTACCGATTCGGTAATTAAGATTCGGTAAATGTGAGGGGTTGGTATGTAGGGAATCCAGATGTTCCCTTTTACCGAATCGGTAAAATTCGGTATTTACCGATTCGGTAAATACCGACCGGTAATGCTCGATTCATTCCTATGGGCTTTGAAGCCCATAGGAATGAATGGGGCATTACCGGTCGGTATTTACCGAATCGGTAAATACCGATTTTGACAAGGGTGCAGGGGGTGTCACTTTGACACCCTCTAGCACCCCCAAAAAAGGTTCGGGTGCCATGTGGCAGGCATACCTGCCCTAAGGGCAGGTCTGCCTGTCATATGGCACAGGTGTGCATGCACACATGTGCATGCACACCGGAATCGGTATTTTACCATCAAATAGAATTTGATGGTAAAATACCGATTCTGTAATGCTTGTGGGACTCAGAAGAGTCCCACCTACATATCAATTTTACCGAATCTGATAAAATACCGATTCTGTATTTTACAGAATCGGTAAATTTACCGATCGGTAAATTTACCGATTCTGTAAAATACAGGGCCCTACATCTCAATTTGCATTTACCGGTCGGTAACGGCCGAAATCGGCCGTTACCGGCCGGTAAATGGCCACCTACATCTGGCCCCTGGCCCCAAATGTTCCTAGCTGTGGGATCGGCAGGGGACACAGGAAACAAATATGTCATTTGTAGTCACCTGTAAAAAAAACAGAGTTTATATTACAGATAACTAGGTTGCACTGTTGCCACTCCGAGGGGTGTGGCTAGCAATATTCCCAGGAGCAGTTTTAGACTCCCCTGTCTGTAAGGTTTCTAGGTGATGGCTTTGACCTGAGAGAGAGAGAGGGAGAGAGAGGCGCTTATGTTTGCAGAGAGACGTCGATCACTTGAGTTATGTCTTTAGAACTTTGGCAGATGTTTTTATTTACATTTTACAGGCTGTAAAATCCCAGCTTGAAACAACTTATTCTATCAAGATTGCCATAGTCTTTATCAATCAACACCTTTCTGATCCCCAAATGCCTGAAGCTGCACACTTTTTCCAGTTAAGGGAATCAAACTACCCAGAAAGGAACAATTTAGATACAAATATACCACAAATCGTCTGTGTGTATTTGTGCATGCCAGTGTTGATACTTAAATTGATACTTGTACTTGTATAGCGCCCTACTCACCCGCAAGGGTCTCAAGGCGCATCCGCTGTGGAACCCATCCTGGCTTTCCCTGTGAGGCGTCCACTCCTGGGCACCCCCAAGGTGGAGGCCAGGCACCCTTAGCGTTGTGGGGACCGTTGTGGAGATTAGTGACTTAGCACATTAAAGCTAGATCTGTTGGTCTTGCCAATACTTGTTATAATCGGTTCCCATACTGTTGTATAGCATTTTAGGACCCTAGTATAATTTTTCTGATTCATGCCCTTATGTAGGTATAGAGAACCTTGTCCTTATATAGGCATAGAAATCATAACCATATTTAGACATAGCTCATGCAGTCCAAATACGGCATGGCTACTTCCACTAGTTCCGAAAATCCACAACGATTTCTTGGAAAACTCAGCTTCAGCAGTTAGGGATTTCCCCTTGCTTGAATATTGATTTGTCCAAGAACTCATGGAGTTTTCAAAGAACTGAGACTCTTTGATGACGTTATTATGTCCACCTTTACGTCAAACTCGGCACCTTCAAGGTATAAATATGCCCACACTTGCCCACGCATACACACGGTGGTTTGGAGCAGTCCGATTATCTACTTGCCCGACGCAGCAAGTGCCGAAGGAAGCCGACCCTCCAGCAGGCGCACTGAGAGAGACGCTGTCTTTTCTCTTGCCGAGAAATCCAGCTTCAGTGTTTCCAAGCTTCCCTTGCGGGGTGTTGGGAAATCGAGTCCTGAGACAAGAGAGATACCAGACCTCCTTCATTCTAAACCAAGGTACGGAGCTGATTAGAACTTAAGAGAAATATTGGATAGATTCTTGGCAAAAGAATACTAAACTTATGCTACACCACACTTACTTCTTCCCTCGTACTAGACTTAGATTAGGTACATCGGGGTAGGCGTATTTTAGAAGCACCAGTCGAGTACTTTTAGTCTTTATTTATTTATGTATGTATTTTATGGCTTAGAAACCATACCATGCTTTTACAGTATTATTTTTTAATACTATTCTTGCTCTACGCATTATACTTTACAGCCAGCCTTACGATTGAAGCAATTAATTTCTTCTGCTTGAGAAAGAAGACTGTTCAATAAATACTTTTTATTGAAAACGCCTGTCTCTCTATTTATCTGCACCTCTGGTGAAACGAAGCATGCACGAATGACTGAATAAAATATCTATCTATTGTTTCCATGACTCTGAAGATCAGTTTTATCTTGGGGAAACAAAGTTGTCATGTTTATGAGGTTGTGAGAAACGAATCCCTTCTTGTGAATTCGAGAAAGTTCATAGTGACCTCTGAGCTAGCTGGCACTCACAATTAAGTGTAATATATTCGATAGAGACCTAGTAGACATAAGTCCTAATTCACATCTATAGGATACTCCAATGCGCAGAGCCTATTGGGAATATTGGAACTATACTACAATACCTTTAATAATAAAGGTACATTGTTTAATTATGAAAGACCTAGTCATCTTTAAGATCATGAGGTGCTGTAAATTCTGCACAGGTGGCAGACTGATTGTGGCATTCCCTCCAGTCCAACTGTCATTTAGGTCCTCATTGCAAGTGGCCCCATAGGGAACATGATAAATATAGCACCTGTTAAAAAGTTAATCACCTGGAGATCAAAATTTAACAAGTGTGACAGGTATTGCTTATTCCAGGGTTAGCCCTGCAATATGGAGCAAAACGGATATGTTGGTGCTCACTGTATGTTCCAGACCTTTTAGGTCCTTTTTCACACAATAAATTTCAGCATGCTTGACCTGCCAAAATGTTACTCCTGTTGTTGAACTTTATTGAACTCAGTGATTATAGGGTGTAGAATACTCCAACAGACTTATGACTGCACCACCAGCACTAACAAGTGGCTGCACAGGAACTGAGTCTTAGAAAACACCACAAGTCAGAGTAGTTTTCAGCCTATGCATATGCCTGGTTATGTTGAAAGTGTCGGAGGACTGGTTTATCCTGCATTAATGATCGCAGAGTGGCTTCCTCATGCAGGAGCCGCACTACCCTAGGTGCCGGATGTACCATTATCTAGTGCTCTTGCTGGTAAGAGTATCTAATAGTTGCATCGCCTACACAGCTATTTGATCCTTGTCATGCACAACCGGCTGTCATGGAAAGATACATCTGCTGCGATCCTTTTCTATCTCCCGGAGATGGCTCCCTTCAGCAATTTCTGGGGAGCAGGAGAAGTATGCAGAATTTGATACATGAGATCCAGTATATTTTCTCGATGCCATTCTCTTCACTCTACTATCTCTGTCTGTCCCTTCCTGCCTGGACCCTTTTTACTCCACAACTTGTTTAAACACCAGTCACTTGATTAGTGCTGTATTAAGAGCTAGAGCTGAATGAAGCATTAAACGTTATTTGCAATATCGGCATACATTTAATCAATTATTCATGACGCACACATCTATCTCTCAATGTCCTTGACTTGTTGATTTTTGCAACACTTGTACTATAGCATAGGCAGTATTTGTACAGTTAATGACCACATTTTCCACATAATCCATCATCTGTTACATAATCTGCAGATTTTTACCAAAAAATGCGTTTCTAGCTCAAATTGATCAAAAGTTATTAAAAATCAGGCAACAAATGTTACTGCGAGTTAAAGTTCCATCTCAAAGGTTGGCTTGTCACCTTTCTGTTGGTTACTGCTGTATTTGGGTGTCACACTGATTATAAGGAGGTGAGACCTTTCAATTCAAATACTTATTTTCATTAATTGATACGAATGTGAATCCCAACCCTCTTGTTTAGAAAGTTTGAATTAATTAAAACCTCATAGTACTCCTGATACTAACATTAACCATATAACTAATTACATCTTCTTTTTGGCCTTTACCAGAATAGGAGGATGATAATCAGACCCCAGATCCTATTCCCAGGGGAAACTTGATTCAGAGATCTGAACTTTCTACGGTTTTCAAGAACTTGGCAGATAATCTTCTGATTCCTGTGGAGGAAGAGCACTAGGTTCCAGCTGGGGCATGTTTTAACAGCTTCAATTTCATCCTCCTCCCAGTCTTCCTATCAACTAGGAGATCAGGGAACTTCTACAAAGGGAATGGAAGGATTCTTATATTCCTCATCTATATTCCGTGACAAAGAGTGAGTTAGAATAAACCTCAGGCCTGAAGCACAAACCAATGTTATCCAGTTTGACAGAACAGTCTTCTTCAGAAGAAGCTTCTACATCTGATGTGGTGGGTCGCAAAGTGGAACTGGAAGAAGAGTATTTATGGCTTAAATCGGATCAAAAGAGCTGTCTTTTATGCTATCTACGCATTACAATCTTTGGTTACACTTTTCAGTCAGTGGCTACAGCTATCCAGGTGGGCATTGACTGCTGACCTATTATGAGGCATGTGGATGCACGTTTTCATATGGTCTTATCTGTGACATGTTAAAGACTTTAATTTCTGCTGCTGTTTCAAATACCACTGCCCATCATCAGATCTATTTAAGATGCTAGAAAGTGGAGACAGCTCAAAATGCAGATCTGTTGCACATGCCTTTTTAATGAAAATCATCTATTTTGGAAATCAACTAGAAGTTTCATTATGTTTCTTCTAGAATTAAAAGCACATCCAGATGTTCAGGTCCCAGACCAAAGCTATAGATCCACCCCTCCATTCATCTTAGATGTGTTGCCGCAAGGAGTGCAAGCTGCTGCAGGACAAAGGAGATTTAATCCTTCTTCCTTTTGGGAAGAATCTATCACAGATATGTCAGCTTTAGAGGTGGTTCGCCAGGAATATTCCCCAAAATTCAAGTTGATCCAACCATATTAAAGCATGGTTCCCACATTTTGTCCCCGGAATCCTACAAAGCAGAAGACATTGATTCAGAGAATTGCTGTAAAGAAGGCAATTACTCTGGTCCCCTCCAAAAACAGGACATGGAATCTATTCCAAAGTGTTCCTTGTACAGAAAGCTTTAGGTGACATAAGACTCATCATAAATCTACAAATGTTGAACCTCTTACTTAAGAAGATGTATTTCAAGATGGAGGCACTAAAGCATATCATTCTTTTACTGTCTAGAGGAAACAGCATAAGATCTTTAGGATGCCTGGCTCCATATCCAAATGTTCCTTCCCACCATAGAAATCTCAGATTCTTTGTAGAAGGTCATCATTGGTAGTCAATCCCTACCAGGAGTATTGGTTGATACATGTCTCATCAATAATCAAGCTTCATGAGGATACATCCACTGCTTGTTCAATATTGATCAGACACAAGACTTGGAGTTCAATGGAATCTACATTCCCAAACATCTAGGTTATGGCTTTCTCCCTGCATTAAGAGTAATCATATTGCAACAAGTTTTGTTAAGCCCGTTCGACCTGGATTCAGCCCTGGCAAAGGGGTTGCTTCGGATCCAGGGACACATGGTGAGTCTTGTTCAGAAAGTAGAATATTTCTTCCAGAGACAATACAAATTACTTTTTATTTTGTGCTTTTTTTCTTGTTATTAGACATCATGTGCGTTCATGGTGCCACAGGCTTGCCTATATCTGGGAAAAACATAATCTCCTAATAAGGTCTGCACCTTCCTAGGACCTGGATTGTTGGGTGCCAATAACCAACAGTACTCAAGAGGACTTTTAATGGTGGTGTCTTGTTGCAAACCTCAAAGGGGGTATCCCTCCTCTAATTATTTTTACCACTGATGTAAACAATATGGGTTGGGGAGCCACTTTAGGTACCTATACAGTTCGGGAAAAGTGGCCTCCAGTGGTGAGATGTCATTCGTTAAATTGGAAGGAAATGATGGCAGTTTTCATGCCCTTTATTTTTGTACTTCTCTTTCAAAGGCTCCAGTTGTACTGATTATGTTAGACTACATGGCCACCAACTAATAATCACCATTTTGTATCTCAACAGGCAGGGACACTGTGTCATGGTCTGGCTGCCTTAACATAAAAAATAATGAATTGAACAGACAATCATCATGAAGCCCTCTCAGCCTCGCACATTCAAAGAATCGATAATGAGATAGAAGACCAAGATAGCAACGTCTTTTCTCCTTCCTTTGACTTTTGTTTAGCTCATCATATCGTAAACAAATAAGCCAAAGATTTAGGGAATACACCAGTTACTTTTAGAGCCATAGCATCTGTGCCGCACTTCGTTACCTCAGAGTTGTCAATAGGTCTGGTTACTGAGAGAAGGGGTTTAAAGAATATATGCCTTTTTGCTCCTCTTGCAGCTTCAGACCAGGAAACCCATTGTAGATTTAGCAGATGAAATTATCGCTGGTCATCAATTTTCTCTTGGTGACCTGATAGATCCTTGATTCCCTCAGTTTCTGATCCAAAGTGGTCATTTAAATTCTTACAGGCTTTGACTAGGGGTTAGTGTTATCCACAGTGTGTGTCCAATGGTCAGCAATCACATCCCCTTGGGGGGGCCTTGATAAAATAGAATCACACCGGTTAGTAGGCTTTTGAGAAGATTTTCTGTTAGCGAGCTCCACTCAAGTCATCTGATCCTTCTTGAGATTTCAATACCAATAAGAGAGAGTAAGGGAGATTTATGTGAGGTGGGAACTCCTGGTCCCCGGAACTAATTATGAAAAAACAAAAGAGGAGTAACCCCTCAGAGGCAGAGAAATGTTTCTCTGGATCTAAGCTTGTGTGCTCTAGTCAGCACAGTTTGCCCCAACCTGTTATCGGATAATGCATATCCTTATAGAAGACCCTCACTCACCAACCTGGTTGGTGACATGCTTCATCATCGGGGTCCCACCCCATAGGCCGAGTGCCTATAGGGTGTGCTGCGACACCTGACTACAGTGGAGCTGGTAAGTATTTTTCTTTTATGTGTGCATAACTATCAAGACATGTATTAAAAAAGGTTCAAAACTACTCACTCCAAGTGTTTATTCTTGAGTGCTTGAACCTTGTTAAAAAGATGTGGCACCTGTGCCTAGTTAGGAAGGCTTTGGTGTCATAAGAAGTGTTTTAAAAATAGCGAAGTGTGCTATGTGATAAGTGAAATATACAAAAACTAATGATTAAAAAGGTCTACCTGTTTCAACCATTATATACATTCAAAGGTTTTCGTCAGGACCATGAGATTCTGAACTGGGTGGTCCGCACACGCTAAGGCGCGTCCTGCCCTAGTCCAAATGAGAGACCGCAAATTGTGGTCTCGTGTAAAAGGGTGCGTTTTTCCTTAATCGGGAAAAAAACGCTTGGATGCGGCACTACCGCTTCATGGGCACCAGCGTTTCCAAGACGGCAAGGGTCCGTCTCTTGCAACTTCTGTTCATCAATCGGAAAACCTACTTGGTTTCTGCTGGAGGTGCCCCGAGGAATTTCCCTTTAGTCCAAAGGAGGCTACTGACCTTAATGATCTGACATAGAATGTGTTTTTCTAGTGCCTGTAATAACCTGAGCCCATAGACTGGATGGACTGGATGCTTTGTCAATTATACCTTCTTATTGGCAAACTATCTAGACAAACTAGTTTTGTATCTGGGTCTTGGCTTTCACCAAAAGGTGACTAACCTACCTTCCCTCATTTCTTCTGCTTTGCCTGAAGAGGAATAAAGCATTCTCATGCCCACACGTGGGAACAGGAAAATTTCAACCTGGAATATAACAATTAGGCATTTTCTGGAATTCTCCCTCCCGGTTCAGCCGAGCTTGAATAAACCGTTTACCTCCATCAGACTAGAGTCTTGGTCCATTTCAGTGGCAACAAGAATGGGACATTAGATAGAAGAAAGGGATATTACTCCCAAGATGAAAATGGTGTCGGTGATTGAGGAAGCTCCTTCTCCAAGTAGCAAAGATCAGCTTAGGTCTTTCTTAGGATTGGCCGAGTACTATTCTAAGTTCATTCATGTTTGCTGACAAGACCAGATGTATGAGGAAGCTCCTGTATTAACGCGTTGTATGGTGTGATGTGTATGCAAGAGAATTTGGGGTTGAAGAAAGATAGTGCGTCCGCACCTGCGTTAAAACCATTCGACACTAGAGATAAGATCATTCTCAAAACTGATGCTAGTAGTTTAGGGATAGGCGTAGTATTGTTACAAATTAGAAATGGAAAGGATGTTACCTCAGCGTACGCATCAAGGCCCCTGAAAGATGCATATAAGAACTACTCCACTATTGAGAGGGAAGTTCTAGCGTGTTGGTGGGGTGTTAGTTATTTCAATCAATCAATCAATATATTTGTAAAGCGCGCTAATCACCCGTGAGGGTCTCAAGGCGCTGAAGGGAGGGGGGGGGGTGCCTACTATTGCTCGAATAACCAGGTCTTGAGGTGTTTCCTGAAGGTGAGATGGTCTTGGGTCAGCCATAGGTGTGCGAGGAGGGAGTTCCATGTCTTAGCTGCTAGGTAGGAGAACGATCTTCCTCCGGTGGTGGTTCTGCGAATCCGTGGGACACTGGCGA
Organism: Lissotriton vulgaris; assembly: GCF_964263255.1. NCBI lineage: Eukaryota > Metazoa > Chordata > Amphibia > Caudata > Salamandridae > Lissotriton > Lissotriton vulgaris. The sequence goes on from NC_141689.1 coordinate 290,847,342, forward strand.
GGGCGAGGCCGGTTTCAGAAGGTATGTGTGGGTAACAGAGTTTGGTGGTGGTTTTTTCTACTAAGGGTTCAGGAAAGGCTACCTCCCGCACAGCACATTGGGTAATGAGAATGCTAGAATACAACTACAGCATTGAGTATGTGCCTGGAAAGAAGAACATATTGGATAATTGCTCGTCAAGGTTGCCTGTGGAGGAGGTTGTAGAAGAGGACGACGATCACAAAGAGTGAGTGGTGGTAGTGGTAAACATGATTGCTGAGGGAAGGATTTCTCCTCAAGAATGGGCAGAGGCAGTCCGGAATGATAAGATTTCACAAGCACTTGAGAAATATTTTCGAAATGGTTGGCTGTCGAGAGGTGGCACTTCAGCTGATGCTGAATGTTTTTGTGAAGTGAATGTGGAATTGTTACTATAAGATGTTACTATAAGATGTGATTATGAAAGGTCAATTGTTCGTGGTTCCTAGTGAGATGCAGGAGCATGTGGTGAAGCTGGCCCATGAAGGCCACTTAGGAATTAGTGCCACTAAAAGAAGCATCCGGGCCGAGTACTGGTGACCAGGTGTAGATTGTGAAGTAGAGCTTCATGTGAGCGAATGTGTGGCATGTGCATGGAGTGATAAGTCTCAGAAGACTGTGAAGTACCCCTCAGTAGAGTCAGACAAATCTGATGGTCCATGGAAGAAAACAACTATTGATATCACAGAACCATTATATTCTTTGAGTAAGTATCCCAAGTATGCTCTTGTGGTAGTGGATTATTACTCATATTGGACAGTGGTGAAGTTTACTGAGCATGTTACCAAGCAAGTAGTGATGGACTTTCGGGATTAACTTTTTGAGAATGAAGGTGTCATATAGGTCATTGCCTGTGATAATGGTGTAAAAATTGAGGAAATATGGCATTAAACATATCCAGGCATCTGTTTATTACAACAGCTTAGTGGAAAGGCGTAATAGAACACTTAATGATGGATTGCAGTTGGCCCTAGGCAGTGGGGTGGGATATCAGAAAGCAGTTAGAGACTTAATTTGATCATATTGCACCACTCCACATGGATTTATGGCAAAGACACTTTTAAAGGTGTTAAGGGGTCGTAAGTCTAGAGCATTGTTGTCAAAAGGTGTTCAGAAGAGGAGTAGGGTTTTAGAAGGTGTGAATGTGGATGCGAATTATGAGATTGGTGATTGGGTGAGAGTTTTGCAAGGAGGTAAAGTCGGCAAGTGTGAATTACATTTTTCAGGACCTCTACAAGTTAGGAAAGTTCACAAGTACTCTGTGTTACTCAGTGATGGGAATGTTTGGAATCAGACGAACATAGTTAAAGATCCATCCTGAATTGTTTAGGGAAGTTCTGATTCTGGTGGGAATATGTCCCTCCTGGTGGTGATAGTCAAGCTCCAGGAGGCTGAAAGTTTGACAACTGTGCTAATGTTCTTGCTCTTACATAAAAACATTTATTGTTTATTCTGTTTGACTTATTAATGTAGAACAAGTATTTTTTCCTTGCCATTTAATTGTTTATCTACTCTGTTGTAATATGTTCTCTATTTATGTTTTGAACTCAACAAAGGTTATAGTTGTAAAATTGTTTTAGGAAGGGAGATGTGTAGTATTTTCGTACCTAGAACGTGGAGACAGAAAGACTCCACTCTGTAATGCAACTATGAGGCAGTTGTAGGTAGTCTCCCTCCCTGTTGAGCTGAATTTGAATAAACCACTTACCTTCATCAGACTTGAGTCGTGGTTGATTTCAAGGAGTCCTGGCATAAGCTGGATGAAGGCTGAGATAACAAGAATTACATCACTAGGTCTCAAGACTACAGACAATGTTAGGAACTTTATTTATGTTTTGGTACTTTTAGGGAGGGGCTTAAGAAGTCTTGCTCTACCTTAAGCTGATGGAATAGGACTGTTACTTATATGGCATATGTACATCAAGGACCTACTCTTCCAGGTTCAGTCCAGTGCAGGCCAACTCAAGGCTGCAACCAATCAGACTGCATCCTGGGCTGAAGCCTGTGGTGCCTCTATCCTAGACATCTGTAGGGCGGTCACCTCGGTCATTCCTTCTATGTTTGCCTCTCACTATAAAATGGATGTTGGGAGTCAACAACCTATAGAATTTGGATCTAGAGTACTATTAACAGTCATTCCTAGATAAAGATATTTTTTTCTCCAGAGTACTTTGCAAACTTTTTTTTACAAATACTAAACATATTTTAGCAAAGAGTCGTTTTATTAGTTTTTTCTAGGAATCGATTATCATATCTATTTTGGTAAATCCACATGTGATGTGTTACAAGCTGAGGATATAATGACCCTTTTCTCATACCAGAACTAACAACCCTTAATCCTCTCCCGAACTATACCTCGATTACACCAGGCTGTTGAATGACAGGAAGTGTTTCGAGCTTTCCTTGAATTTATTCCCCATGTAAGGCTTGGACTCAAGGAGGGGGAGGCTAAGAAAGGAGAGGGGTGAAATTGTGTCTGATTTTTGCTCACACATGTGAGGAGGTGGCACCTCATACAGGGGCCTGATGTAGGAAGGCAAATACCGGTCGGTAATGGCCGATTTCGGCCGTTACCGACCGGTGTTTGGGATGTAGGGGCATGTCAAGATACAGATTCAGTAATTTTACCAAATCGGTAATTTTACCGATTAGGTAAAATACCGATTCTGTAAAATTACCGAATCTGTATCTTGACATGTAGGTAGCACTGTAATCAGTGCTACCGGGGTTTAAGAATTCGTTATTTACCACCAACTAGAAGTTGGTGGTAAATAATGAAAACCCTTTAAAAAGCATTTTTTTGCTTTTAAAACAGTGCCATGTTGCAGACATACATGCCCTAGGGGCATGTATGTCTGCAGCATGTGTACCCATGCACAACTGAGGGGTGCAACAGGGTGTCAAAGTGACACCCTGCCACCCTTCTATGTTTCCCCCAATTAACGAATCGGTATTTACCGATCCGAATCGGTAAATATCGATTCGGTAATTACCGAATCATACCAATTCGGTAATTAAATCGGTAAAATTACCTACATCCTGATTGCCAGTTCTTAAATACCGAATCGGTATGATTCGGTACTTAAGAATCAGTAATCTGGGATAACCTACATCGGACCCATAGTAAGAACTGGTAAAGAAAAGAGTGACTGGAGGACTGAAGATTACTGGAAAGTAATCAGGAAACGTCTGCAGATCAGAATCCCAGGAAAAGATGCTCATGTATGAGCAATATATGGACTATGTAAGGTTCGTTTGACTTATTCATTCTGCTTCTGTCCTGTTCTTGGAGCACAAGGTCTACGGTTTATTGCACAGACTACAATTGCTGTGATTTGCTGCAAACAGCACCAAACACATTGGTCCATTATTTTGTGTAGAACTAAGATACTGCATGTCAGGATTAGGCATTCGCTTTAGTGGTTTATTTACTCTGCACTAGTTTCTCATCACATTTACAGTGTTAACATTTCTTCTGACTGTCATATATCTGGGAGTAGGACCATAATATACAATTCTCAGGGGGGACCATGTGTCACAGCACATTAATTGCCATACCTCCAAGTGTTTGGTCTGTGGCATTGTTTTACGAATACACTCATGAGGAAGGGTTAATACTACACTTTACATTTCGTAAAGAGTCAAGGATCTACATCACACATAAAGTTAAAAATATCATACGTAAATGTCCTTTTGATCCCACTGGGACGGTTTAGCCCCACCAGTACCCGGCACGACTCACATCACTTGATGGTATAACAGAAAAAGACAGAGAGGGAATCTCTTTCCAAATCTTTCTCTTCCTGCCAACATGACCTAGATGCTGCAAGTATTTTCATTCCCAAAGCAAAATGACTAATTTTTATTTTAAAGCCCCCTTTTCCCTAAAAAAGATATTTTCTAGGTCATCTTCAGCAATCTGGCATCTTTGTGTGGCCATTTGTTATGGTACCATAAGGTAACTGCCTACAATTGTATTAGTGAAGTAGCATCTAAGTGAATCACACGGCCTATTCACAAACTGACCTTCACTATTTAGAAACCTAGATGTGGAGGACCCCTCTGCTATCGTTTCTATGGAGCGGTCTCTGACCTGGTTGAAGAAATCTTCATTCATCTATGTATGTTTTAGTAGTAAATGTGAGAGGAAGCGGGGGAGTGGCTGTAAAATGGGGACTACCTACCACTAAATGGGAGGGGATTTTGGAGGAGTAAGGAGGGACTTTCAAGGGGGTTAGTAAGGGTATATGCAAATACAAACACCCACCCCCTCAAAAAAGTGTAAGCCCATTGCTATTCACAACTTGCAGTTCCCAAGTTGCAACAGTTAAAAGGACTCAAAACAGTAGTAAATGTACTCCAGTAAATATTTGGATAAGTCTAGCAACACACATGGCCACTCACAGATACTGCAAAACCCTCCCATAGAAATTTGTGACAATAGAAATGGATATATATAGCAATAAACAGTGCAGTATTCAAAGTTTTCTTCAATGTATTTTATCATTAAATGATACATTATTGTTTTTTACCAAAACTTCTGTTAATTAAAATGAATTAAACAATAAGGGGCCCCTTATGATGTCAGGCGGAAAGCCATCCAACAGCTCGTCTGAAGCTTTGAGCCCAACATCATAGGTTTCCGTCCAACTGCCATATGACGATACAGGCTGTCGGAGGCAAACCCACAGGGGAATTCTGCTCTGCTTCCGATGGGCTCACTGAGCCCGTCAGCGCGGTGGGTGGAATAATAATTCCAAATTGACAGCGGACTAGCCTTGGCTCTGTCGTTTGGATTACAGTGTGGGTTTCCGCCTGCCCTTTCATGGTGGTCTGCCCGCCAAGAAAAGGCAGGCGGAAAGTGACTGTTGGGGTGCCTAACAGGGCACACTTCCCCTCTGGCCCTCCGACAAAGGGACAGGAGGGCACCTATTGTGCTCCCCAGACAGCCAACATCTTGTGGCAGGCACCACATGGTGGCAGCACAAAGCGCATGGATGTTTTGAAAGTGTATTTTTTCTATTGTGGCTTGTGCTGCAGCCCACAGCACAAGCCGCAAAAGAAAACATAAACTTTATGACTGCCGTGAAGGAGTAGAATCATAATGATGGCAGTGGGACCTCCAACTCCTTGTTGGGCAATCCCATTTTCAGTACGATGTCGGTCGGACGCTCGTCGGACGACATCATAATTAGGCCCTAAATTTTAAAAACATTTAATAAATATTTAAATAAAAAAATGACTAAAAGGTGTCGTTTTTAAATAGTATATTTTAAATAATAATATTTACACTTTAAAATTATATATTTTATTTAGTTATTTATTACATTTGATGAGTTAAGCTGGTGTTACTTTTTTAGTTGTAATATTTATTTAAAATTAATATTCATTCTCATGTTACATTCAAATATTTGTACTATTTTGTTATAATAATTATTAAATGTATTATTTTTCACTATATTTTTGCCATAGGTATAATGTTGTATGCAGTCTAGTAGTTGGGATGGGAGGAGTTTCGGGGTTGGGGGAAGAGGAGGGGCAGCAACAGGAAAGGGGCAGTTAGAGTAGGGACAGGGTCATGAGCAGAAGCAGAATAAAGCACTTCTAAATATCCATACATTTGTCAGTCGTTATTGCTGCCACGACATGACAACTGGTGACGAGGATGGGATGGAAAGATAATTATCCCAGAACCACAGAAGAAGCATCCTGTCCCTGGGCACCACGAAGAACAAGTCATCTGCAGGACACGTGTGCCTCGAAGAAGCCGCCGTCTACAGCCCTAAGCCAGCGGTAAATGAGCTGCTCCACGGTCAGGCGATCGTGTAGAGCCCCTGTAGAGCAGCGGGAGTGCAGCGCTGCCTCTCGGACACCCAACGCCATTTCCGCGCCAAAAGAAAGTCGCGAGTGCAGCCCGAAGATTGAGGTGACAGAGAAGGAACTGAGAGCCCACCTCAGTCCTCCTGAAGCGCCCTGAAGGAGTGGGGAGAGTCCGGGAAAGCAAGGGACCCCTGCGGAGGCGCCGGAAGAAAAGCGCCGATTTTGCCGACATCGGGTCTCACCCCCGATGCGTGAGAAACGACACGCGGCAGACGTAAGACACCGGAGCTCGCCCCTGGCCTACCTGGATGGTGAAAGTGGCCTAGAAGTGGGAGCTGAGCTGCTCAATTCCTGCTGCTGAGAGAAGAGACCGTCGGTGAGTGTCAAATGGGACTGATTGTGCTCAAGAATGAATGGAGCTTCAAGCCTCGTGTGTGACTGGTGGCGGCCATCTTAGAGTGAGGTGGTTGTAAAGGACACCCCTGTGAAGTACATGGGCGGCCATTTTGGAGTCAGGCATCCCCAGTGTAAGACAATGAAACAAGCATTGAAAATACAAAACAAGCATTGAAAATACAAAACAAGCATTGAAGAAGCAAAACAAGCATTGGTGAGTGCACAGAACAAAGCAATCTGTAGAAACAAGCCTTGGACAGTGCAAAGGCGTGCACTAGTTGAAGCATAAGCACGTTGGTGACGCATTTAACCAGCCATGTCGAATTCACCCAACCAAAATGGAGGTGGGGCAGCAGCGGCCGCGACTGCCCCGGTCACTTCCATAGTCTCCCATCTACGCCCCCCGGAACCATTGACTCTGGTGGCAGGCGGAAGCATGGGTCCTCGGTGGCAGGAGTGGCTGGAGGATTTTGAAGATTACCTAGAAGGGTCGAAAGTCACAGGAGACAGAGACAAACTAATTGCACTCTGCAATTTGGTTGGCAAAGAGATTGGGAAGGTCATCAAAGTACTACCGACGGATGACAAAGGGACTTATGATAAGGTGCGTGATGCATTCAATAGGAAGTTTGTGCACAAAAGAAATGTGGACTATGAGAGATACGTGTTTCATCAAGCACGTCAGGACAAAGATGAGATGATGAGCACTTTCATCGCACGTCTGCGCCGACTGTCGCAGTATTGCAACTTTGACTCCTTTTCAACAGAAGATGCCATCCGACTGAGAATCATTGAGGGTTGCCATTCAGAGACCCTTTGCAGGCGTTTGTTAAGAAAAAGTCATGATCTCGATGAGATTGAGGAGATGACAAGAGTATATGACCAGGCGGAAGAGCATGCAAAAAACATGGAGACAGGCCGAGGAGATAGGAAGGAACAGGCGTATTGGACACAAAGTTCCAACAGTCGGAGAAGATTGAGTGACCACCAGAGAAGGTCTCGTCCAGTGTCCCGACATGCTCACCAAACTCATCGACGTTACGAATCAAGAAGAAGAGAAAAGAAAGGGAATTACAACAAAAAGCCTGAACGTCCACGGAAATGCTATAGATGTGGGTATGACTTTCCACACACAGATTCCTGTCCCGCGATGGCCAACAGTGTCGAAAATGCGGGCGCATGAACCATTTCGAAGTAATGTGCGGAGCATTCAATAAGGAGAGAAGGAGTGAGACAACCAGATCTCGACCAGAAGGAAAGCGACACCATGTGAAAGTGGTGCAAGACTGAGCACTGTCGTCGTCTGGCTCATCACACTCCAGCATAGAATCGCACAGATCTCAATGGACCAGAAGGTCACTGTTGAGGGAGTCAAGGTCAAACTCAAGAGAGACGACATAGACGGATGAATACATATGTATGGTAGCTGACCCAGATCAATTAAAGAAGTATCCTCCGTTAGACATTGTAGTGGGGACGCATGCCACCAAATTTGTACTTGATAGTGGGGCATCATTAAACTATATGCCCGTGACTGAATACAAGAGGATGAGACCGCCGCCGACTTTGAGTCCCGCACATGTCAGGGTGTTCACCTGGATGGCGAGAAAACCACTTCCCTGTTTGGGCAAGTTTGCAACGACACTCAAACATGAGTCCACGGCAGTACAGGCATACATTTATGTCATTGAAGGACCAGAGGCTGATTGCCTCTTCAGTCTGCCCACGGCAGAGAGACTCAAACTGGTAGAGATACTATACCGAGTGCATGATAATCCAGACATTGTCCGGAAGTTCCCAAAGCTGTTCAGCGGACTCGGTAAGATGAACAAGTGTTTAATTCAATTGCACATAAATGATCAAGTGCGCCCCATTGCTCAACACCCAAGGCGAGTACCGTTCCACCTTCAGCAGGCGGTGGAAGATGAGATTCAGGAACTGCTTCAGGCAGACATCATCGAGAAGACGGATGGTCCCACACCATGGGTATCACCAGTTGTAATTGTTCGCAAGAAAGGTACCCCTGAGAAAGTAAGGCTATGTGTGGACATGAGGCTTCCCAACACAGTCACTGAACGAGAGAGACATCCAGGACCACACCTGAGTGACATGATAGCGGCATTAAATGGAGCCCGAGTATTCTCAAAGCTAGATCTCAACAAGGGATACCATCAGCTTGAGTTACACGAAAAATCAAGATACATTACAACATTTGCAACCCATCTGGGTTTATTTCGTTACAAAAGACTAAGTTTCGGAATTTCCCCAGCAGCCGAAATATTTCAAGAAGTGATACGCCAAACCATCCGGCACATCCCGAAATCACTAAATTACAGTGACGATATACTAGTCTATGGATCGAACACACAAGAACACGGCCAAGCCCTGGATCGAGTGTGCCATGCTCTCCTGGAAGCAAACCTAACGTTGAACAAAGACAAGTGTGAATTTCATCAGTCCACTCTCAAGTTTTTTGGTCATGTGTTTTCAGCGGCAGGAATGAAGCCCGACCCGAGAAAGTCACCGCCCTGAACACCACCAAAAGCCCTCAAGACGTCAGCGATGTTCGATCGTTCTTAGGAATGGCCAGCTACTGCTCCAGGTATATCAAGGACTACGCAACAATTAGTCATCCACTTCGTGCCCTCATGAAAAAAGGACAACCGTTCGTGTGGAGCCCTCAGTGTGAGAGAGCCTTCCAAGAAATCAAGCAATCAGTGGAATCAGCGGACAACTTGGCCTATTTCAACACCAAGCGAAAGACGGAAATAACAGTGGACGCCAGTCCTGTGGGTCTGGGTGCCATTTTGGCTCAATATGACAATGACACTGAGCAGCGCCATATTGTGGCCTATGCCAGCCGCAGCCTTTCTGACACCGAAAAGGCTTATTCTCAGCCCGAGAAAGAGAGCCTAGTGGTAGTGTGGGCCTGTGAACACTTCCATGTGTTTATCTTTGGTAAGCACTTCACCATGATCACCGATCATCAGGCCTTGGTCACCATTTTCGGCAATCCCAAAGCCAAGATGCCGCCCCGCATTGAAAGATGGGGTCTGAGATTGCAAGAATACACATTCACCATCATTCACAAACCCGGGAAGGGTGAGAATCCAGTGGACTACATGTCCAGACACCCGCAGGCATCTCATGAATCACACCCATCGATAGCTGAGGAATATATTCACTTTGTGGTAGATGTAGCCCGACCACCAGCAGTCCCAATAGATGCGATCAAAGACGCTACGGCGCAAGACAATATCCTGCAAAAGGAAATGCGCCGATTGCGCACACACCGTTGGAGACATGTGAGTGAGGATGAAACAAGTGATCCCTAAATATGCCAAGAAATGCAAGCCTTCAGACATGTCAGTGACGAGCTGTCAACCACCTCAGAGGGGCTCCTACTGAGGGACCATCGGATTGTAATCCCGAGGCTATTACGGCAAGGAGTAGTCAACCTCACGCATGAGGGTCATCATGGAGTACTTGCCACCAAGAGAGCTTTGAGGGAGAGAGAGTCTGGTTCCCGCAACTAGATCAAATGGTTGAACTCACCTTGAAAGACTGTCCCCAATGTCAACTGGTAAGATCCGGAGAACCTCCAGCTCCTCTTCAAATGACTCCATTGCCGGAAGGGGTATGGCAGGACCTGGCCATGGACTTCTATGGACCTCTCCAATCAGGCCGGTACGTGGTGGCCATCATGGACGAGTATTCAAGATTCCCAATAGCTCGGTTTGTGCCCTCCACCAATGCCTCCAGCACAATTGCCGTGTTGGACGAGGTGTTTGCTGCATGGGGTGTTCCCAAAGAACTCAAAACAGACAATGGTCCACCGTTCAACAGTCATGAATTCAATGCATTTGCAAAGCATCTAAACTTTCGACATCGAAAGGTTACGCCATTGTGGCCGCAAGCCAATGGCACCATTGAAAGGTTTATGGCCACCCTCAAGAAAACCTTCCAGCAGGCCACGTTAGAGAAAAAGGACTTGCAGACAGCTCTGAATGAAGTGCTAAGAGCATACAGGACCACTCCACATGCTACCACTGGAAAATGTCCTGCCACACTTATGCTTGGGCGACCTATCAGGACCAGGATCCCGACGTGGGAAGGAGCTCTGACACCGGTGTCCCCAACTCGCACTCATCAAGAAACAGCAAGAGCTGATCAAGCCGAGAAGAACAGGATGAAGACATATGCGGACGCTAAAAGGTGCGCAAAGTCTCCCTCTTTCCAGACCGGAGATTGTGTACTTGTGAAACAGGAACAGACCAAGAAGACAGATTGTCGATTCAAGGATGAGCCTCTACTTATTACTCAGCAGAAAGGCACCATGATTACTGCTGAATCTGAGCAAAGAAGGATTACTCGAAATGTGTCTCATTTTCAGAAGTGCACACCCGGCCTGAGGGAAGCACTTGAGAGGGATACAGCACCACGTGATGGGGGCGGACTAGGTCAAACCAGTCCCATTTTGAGACGTGAGAGGCCACCGGAGAGTGCGCCTATAGACTCTGGGCCATGTCTCAGACCACGACGAGACATACTCAAGCCAAAGAGATTAATTGAGGAAATGGATTAGAAATTACTCCAGTTTGTTGTTTTCTTTTGTTAACAAAGGGGGCGATGTAATGTTGTACGTAGTCTAGTAGTTGGGATGGGAGGAGTTTCGGGGTTGGGGGAAGAGGAGGGGCAGCAACAGGAAAGGGGCAGTTAGAGTAGGAACAGGGTCATGAGCAGAAGCAGAATAAAGCTCTTCTAAATATCCATACATTTGTCAGTCGTTATTGCTGCCACAACATGACAATAGGGTTATCTCTGCTCTGGTGAAAGGATACTGATAGTAACTTTACACTCGAAAATCATGTCCCAGCAGGCTCCACAACCAGTTTTGAGGGGTAGAGACATGTAAGCCTGCACCTACTAGCAACTTTCCACACTGTCAATTTACATTCAGAAATAGTAAAAAGCAAAAACGTATAGTATCTTTACACATTGTAAATTTACACTCAGAAATGGTGAAGAGCAAAAAAAGTGTAAGATTGCCACCCGATGTAACAGTACGTTTAAACATGAGTAAATCTACATGTGAAAATGTATCTGTGTGAATAGATCCCACAATATCTATTTCTCTCGGGTATTACGTGGTGCTCTCTTTGTCTCACCCAGCTCAACAGAAAACAAAGGTAATACAGTTATTTTCATTGTTTCAATCTCAGCTCGAACTGCAAGTGTGCACTCAGCTGGAGGAAAAGAACGATGCGATTGAGTCCTCCACCGAAGAGTTTGCTTCTGTAAATACCTTCCTGGGGATGGGAGAGGCGGATGTAGGTTGACTCTTCATCAGCAGTTTCCATGAAAAAGGTTTGAAGTTTGATATCTTAATAAGCTGATCTCTATAAATGCATTAGTGTCCCAGCCTGGAGCCAGACAAGGCGAGTGAACCACATGGGAAGCATAAAAACTGTGAAACAGATACCTAACTGTATGAATCAATTGTTTTCTAGCTCTAAAAGGTCTGGGATTGTTTTACGAATTATTCAGGTAGCCAAACAAAAATGATGAAACACGATATTGCTTTACAATGTGTAGAATTTACCATCAAAACCAAAATAAAATTTTTGCTTTTAAACCAATATTTTTAGATTGTTTTGTTATGCCTTGGTTATTGTAAAATGTTATCAAGCATTGCAAAAGAAAAATGGCTGGCAGCCGATGCCAGACCCACTGCTTTGCCAGTGCTTGCTTTTTTAGTGTGGTGCTTAATAAAATGCACAGGTGAGATGTAGGCGTGAAGGACAGAAGAGTCAGAGCCAGTACACATCTAATATGCATATTTAATATCAGTTTAGACTCCTTTTGTTGTTTACAATAGGCTGAGTTTGTTTTTAATCGAAATACACGTTTCCATTTTCTTTGATTAGCCACGTGCCCAGGTAATACTGAACAAAAGTCTTAGCTCAGAAGGCAAAAAAAGAAAATTGGGCACTTCAATCCCTACTAGTCTTTGAAGACAAGGATATAACAGGCAGGTGTGGAAACGTGCTATTGTTGCTGTGCTTTTGTTTTAAGGCGCCACACGTAATGAGCCCTTTACAATTAAGTTTTGCATCACCTCCTCGCAGAGAGTCAGTTCTGATGAAGCTAATTTTCAGCAATGGCTTTGATAATGAGCCTCATTAAATCCTACTCACCGGATTCCAAACTTCACTGTTGAGTAATTAAAAGCCTTAGGTCTCGTTTATTCAATGGAGTCTAATATTAGAACCATGTAATTTTTTTATTCAATTATAAAGCTAACAATAATATGCACCCAGTTGAGAAACAAATCTTAGAACGTGATACAATAGAAGTTCCACGGAAGTAATAACGCATTGAGAAGAAAAACCGCTAGAGATTTAGGCCGTTTACACGGCACTGCAAAACTATATGTTTGAACCTGTGTGTTAAATGTTTATGTGTGCCTGAGATCACCTTAGCTGTCTAACAAAAGCAATATGTGAGGACTAATTCCCAATCCTAATTCCGAATCTTAATTCCAAATCCTAATTCCCAATCCTAATTCCCACATTTAGAATTGGCATATCAACCCTCCCAAAACGCATTTGCAAGGCTGGAAATTCTGCCGGTGTGATGTTCCTTTTTGTAATGGCAAATTTCAGATTAGGGGTGGGTTTGTGGCCCTTTTTCGTTGGGACATATCTACAAAAGCAGGCGATGAATTATAAACCTGTAACTTTGTGGATTTCCTCAAAAACCTTGCTGTTATAGGCCCATCCTGAAAATGCTTGCACATTTACTCCTGTCAAAGGCAAGAGTGAATGTATTCTTTGGGGGGTAGTGGGGTTTAAAGGAAAGCATTTCCCAATAGGGAAATACATTTTTGATTACTGTGTTTTTTAAAGTTTGTTTGAGGCAGCGCACTCACTGTTGCTTGTGTGAATTTGTTTTACAGGCGGGTTAAGGGCCGTCCATTGCTTGCTACTGATTAGCTTCATTGCCACTATCATTTCCTTTTCATACTTTGGTGCGTGCGTCCTTCCTCTGGTCCTTTAATCGGGCGCTACTTTTTAATTTTGGTTTAAGCATTAGACTATAGTGTATGTGTTTTCCAACAGTTTCCCATGTGTACTCTTTTGGGACCCACCCCACGCCATTCACGAGCCTTTTCCCTCTGTGTTGCTGATAAAAGCAGGTGGTGAATGCATGCAGTAAACATCCCAGAAATGGGGATTCAGTATAGAGTTACAACTTAAAACTTTGGTCCCATGTGGCAAATCCTTCTTCCAGTGGGTTTAACTCATAATCTGCTCCAACCTAGGCTTGGCATAATTTGATTTCTATCAATCCATTGATCTTGACTCAAATAGCTGTTACTGACATGCCATGATCGTTTAAGTAACTAAAGACTACATCATTACCCCCTTATGGATCCTAAAAAACAGCTAGGAGGTCTTTTAGTATTCCAGAATTACTAGGCGCACTGCCTGGGTGGCCGTAAGGTGATAAAATAAAAAAGGTGATGAGTGTAGGCAATGAGGCGAGCGGTAATACCTCGCAACCACTCCAAAGTGGACCAGCAAGCTAATCCACACAGATACGCGGTGGCGGGAGACGAAAAGAGGGGAATCTCTAGAGTTTAGGCGAACAGCCTGCTCGCTCCTATCGGCACACCAGACTATCGTGGACTTTTTTCTTTCCCCTCCCGGTTATCACAATACTCGTGATATATCGAGATCAGGTACAATCCGACTTTACAAACCTGGTAATCCGAATACAGGATTCCACGCTACGCCCGGACTGGGCTTGCCATCAATACGAACCTTTAACCCGGTTTCGTTTTCAACGAGGATACGGAACAGATTCCATACACTGACCAGTCCTTCCTTCCCCCCAAATCATTAGCACATAAACGATATAGGATTAGATGTCCTATTCCCAGAAATACTCAATTAAGCCCTGAAGATTCGCAGTATGTTCCCTGCGATGAAACACGTGTTGGCTTTTGATTTGGAACAATAAACAGAAGTGTCTACACCAAGAACGGACTGTTTATCCATCCATGTGTTTTCAACTCTTGATATTCATTCTCGGAGAACCAAGATTTGTTTTGATCTGCCCTATACTACTACATGTTTCTACTGCAGTTCTACAAAGACTTATACTTATACCAGTCTGATATTATATGTGTTTAGTGCAGGGGCATTGCTTATTTGTCCCCTTATGGATCCTCCCCGTCCTTACTACGTGAGGCAGTCCTGCCTCCACCCAGCCAATAACAACGCCAGTATGCTTAAACGACATAAGCCCCGCCCACCTACCGCCATGCCTATTTTTTTTCTGCTGGTGCTCCCGGTTCCTGTTTCCTGGTCTGGATTTTCTTCAGGACAGTGCTGTGAGTGTTTGTATTGCATTCTGCTTTGTTTTTATTGTTATTTATCGGCACGCCCGCTCCGGTATTTCGGTTGACTGTGCTCCTGTTCTGGGATCAGGGACTCTCCCTGTTCATGTGCTGGGCAGGGGCAGGGAGATTTTTTGGTTTCCTGGCCCCGGTTCGTTCCGGCGCTGGGGCTTTCGTGCAGCGTCCGGCCCCTGCGGCCATTGTCTTTTGATCTATGGCTATGGGTGGAGACCACAGGGCTGCCCTTCTTTTATTTCATTCACATGTCTCACCTTTGCGTGATTGGATGATTGGGGGCAGTATTTATTGGAGGTTGCTGTGCACTTCCTTTGATTGTGTGGTGAGTTCCTGTTTGTTCGACACTGGATATTCTCGCCATGAGTGAAGGGGCTTCTCCACTTGTGCCTGCTAAGGCGATTTCGAAGCAGAATAATGTACAGGATCTGCAGGAGGATGACGTCTTGCAGATTTCTAGGGCGGATTTACAGGACTTGATTAATACTGAGGTCCAGTCTGCACTGCTGGAGCCTGCAGCTAAGTGGGCTAAGGAAGATGAGGAAGACATGGACAATTCCCCTAAGGGAAAGTACGTCCAGGGCAAGGTTTTTACTGACATGCTGGTTCATATTCGAGAAGTGCTTGGGTTTGACCCTAAATCCCTGGCTGAGGAGGAATTGTACGCTCAGTATAGTTCCTCTGTGGTGGATGACCTCCCCTTCCATGATGTCCTGAAGAATATCCTCACAAAGGAGTGGCTTGTGGTGGATAAGCAGGGTATTCAGCGATTCCTGGGGAAGCGGTATCGCCTGGCGCACTTTGATTCCCAGTTTCCTGCAATTCATAAGGGTAATTCTCTTTTGTCCTCTATGGCTTCCTCCTCTTCTTCCTCTTTGTCCTCGGAGGAGGCTTCCCTGTCTGATCCGGTGGAGCGTAAGGTGGAGTCTGCTCTCAAGCCTTCTTACGCCGCTTCTCACTTTGGGGTGCGAGCTAGCACTTATGCGGCCTATGGTTCGTAGGTTCTGTTTAAGGATTTCAAAAAACTGTTTGACTGTCTTCAGGATCAGGGAGACCCTACTCCTGTGTTGGCTCAAATGGAGGTCTTGGCGCAATTCCTCTCTGATGTCTCTTTTGATTCCTTGTGGGCTTTTTCCTCGGCTGCTAGGGCAGCGGTGGCTGGAAGGAGAACTCTGTGGACAAAACTTTGGCGTCTTGAGGCTGCACAGAAGGCCTTGGTCCATAAATTGCCTTTTGAGGATCCCCGTCATTTTGGGGATGCTTTGAATACGATGGTGCAGCGCTCTGCAGAGGAGAAGTTGTTATTTCAGCCTGCTCCTAAGAAAAGGTCTTTCTTCCAGAAGCAGGGGTTTCAAGGGGTTTTATCATCTCAGCCCTTTCGTGGTCGGGCCCATGGTCGGGGGCTGCGTTCCATTATAAATCCCGGCCTCAGCAACAGCAACAGCAGCAGCAGCAGCAACAGCCTCCCTCTGGTGCAGGACAAAAGTGACTATGCCACTGTGGGGGCTCGTCTCCATTTGTTTCTGGACCGTTGGTCAGCTCTAATTTCCAACCAGTGGGTCTTGTCTGTCATCAGGTGGGGTAACCAGATTCCCTTCCGGGATCCTCCCCCTCTGGATTGTTTCTGAACACCCCGTTGTCAAGAGACCCCATGCGGTGATCTGCCATGTTGTCCGGCGTCGCCATGTTGTTACGGAAAGGGGCTGTGGTGCCGGTTCCAATGAAGGAAGTGGGCCTGGGGTTCCATTCCCATCTGTTTCTGGTTCCAAAACCTGATGGTTCCTTCTGCCCCATATTAAATCTCCGTTCCCTGAACAAATTGGTGCGGTTGGATCATTTTCGGATGGTCACGTTGCAGTCCATCATTCCCCTCATCCAGGAGGGCGATTTTTTGGCTTCCCTGGACTTAGAGGACACTTATTTTCACGTTCCGGTCCGTCCTGACAGTCAGCGGTTCCTGAGGTTTTCTGTCCAGGGGAGGCATTTCCAGTTTCAGGTTCTGCCGTTCGGCCTCTCCACTGCTCCCAGGACTTTTACCAAGGTATTGGCTCCTGCTGTGGGGGTTTTGCAACATTAGGGTTTCTCCGTGTTTCCCTATATTGATGATTGTTTGGTCTCTTCTTCCTCTTTTCCTCAGGCTCTTCTGGTGGCGGAGGCTACGTTGTCCCTGTTCCAGGAGCTGGGGTTCAAGGTGAATCTGGCCAATTCTCATCTGGATCCTGTTCAGAGACTTCAGTTCATCGGGGGTCTGTTCGACACCTCTCTGGTGGCAGTGTTTCTCCCTCTGCCCGGATCCTTTCCCTGCAGGCTCTGTTGCTGGATCTGTTGAGTCATCCATCTGCACCGGCTCGTGTCTGGTTGCGAGTCCAGGGTTGGATGGCTGCGAACACTGCTGTGGTTCCTTGGGCTCGCCTTCATCTCAATCCCTTGGTGACTCATCTGTTGGCTCGGTGGGGCCCTTCCCGGGCGGATTACGAGGCTCTGGTTCCTCTTTCTCCTGTTCTGGTTCGGGACTTGGACTGGTGGCTTTGCACTCCCAATCTGGAGAAGGGGGTGCGGCTTTGTCTTCCTCCTCCCCTTTTGTTGACGACGGATGCCAGTCTTTGGGGTTGGGGGGGCCACTTTGGGGTCCTTGGAAGCCAAGGGTCGGTGGTCTTGGGGGGACGGCACCCGTTCCTCGAACTGGCGGGAGTTGGCGGCCATCTGGGAGGCAGTGCAGTTCTTTCAGGTTCATCTCCTTGGGACAAATCTGTTGGTTCGTACCGACAACCAGGTGGCTCGTTGTTATCTGAACCGTCAGGGGGGACCGGGTGCGCGTCTCTGAACATGTTGGCCTCCATGATTTATGCTTGGGCGGAATCTCCTCTGTTGGCCTTGAGGGCGGTGTACATTCCGGGACAGTACCGTCTCTCTCTTTCTCTGTTCCAGACCTTTGCCTCCGGTTCGGGACACCGTGGATCAATCTTTTTGCGTCTCCTCTCAACTTTCTCCTTCCCCGGTTTTGTTCGGAGGTACTGTGTCCTCAGGCTTGGGCGGTGGATGCGCTTTCGATTCCCTGGCCTTTTGGCCTTCTGTATGCATTCCCTACCATTCCCCTCCTCCCGAGGGTGCTGCAGAAGATTCGGGGGAGAAGGTTTCGGTCCTATTGATTGCTCCTTTCTGGCCTCGCCGCCTTTGGTTTCCTCGCCTGCTGCGGCTGGCGGAGGGTCGGTTTGTCCGGTTTACTTTGTGTCCGTCTCCTCTTCAGTTTCCGCTCCTGTCCCTGCCTTGTCTTCGTCGTTTGCAGCTGATGGCTTGGCTCTTGAGCGGTTGACGTTGGAGTCTTTGGGCTGTTCTTCTGTGGTAGCTCGTGACATCCAGTTTTCTCGCCGCCCTTCGACCCTTAAGTGCTATGGTCGCCATTGGGGTTCTTTTGTTTCTTGGTGGTCTTCTCATGGGGTGGATCCTGTATTGGGGTTTCCTACTTCTGTGTTGGACTTTCTCCGAGATGGTTCTTTGAAAGGCCTTTCCCCTTCCACGTTGTCTGCTCAGTAGGCGCGGTTCGTGCTTGTCGGGGTCCTGAGGCTTCCTTGGAGGGTGTTGCCCCTTTGGTTAGTCGGCTTCTTCTGAGCTTTCGCCTTCATCGTCCAGTTTCTCCTGTTTTTGTTCCTTCTTGGGATTTACCTACTGTTTTGCGGGGTCTACAGTTGCCCCCTTTTGAGCCTTTGATGGAGGCGGATTTGTTGTGGCTGTCCGCTAAGGTGGATTTCTTGTTGTCCATTACTTCCGCTCGCCGGTTGGGCGAGTTGGGTACCTTGATCATTTTGTTTCCTTATTTGCAGTTCCTTCCAGATCGGGTCGTTTTACGGCTTGATCCGGCCTTCCTACCTAAGGTTTCTTCAGGTTTTGATTTGAAGCAGGAGGTGATTCTTCCTGATTTACCTGCTGAGGGGTATTCCCTTGTTCCCCCTTCCTTGGATGTATGCAGGGCTCTCCAGATTTATCTCCAACGTTCCCTGGGGTTCCGGCTTTCTACTGCCCTTTTTGTCTTCTGTGGGGGTGTGGCTAAAGGGAAAAAAGTTTCCACTTCCACGATCAGTCGGTGGGTGCGTTTGGCGGTCTGCCAATCTTACAAGTCCTTGGATTTGCCTCCACCGTCTCATCTGCAAGGTCGTTCAACGCGTTCTGTGTCTGCTTCCTGGGCTGAGGCGGTGGGGTTTCTATCCAGGACATATGTAGGGCAGCCACTTGGCAGTCTCATCACACATTTGTGCGACATTATAGGCTTGATGTTTTACATGCCTCTGCTGACAGTTTTTCAGTTGGCGTCTTGAACGCTGTTGTTCATTGATCTTATATTGATTAAAATGTTGTACTCTGCATGGATCCCTGGTGTCCTGCATTTTCTTGGTTCTCTGCTTGTAAGTTCCTCAAGTACTAAGGACGGGGAGGACCCATGAGGGGGTAATGTCTTGTTACTTACCGGTAATCTTCATTACCCCGATTAGAGTTCTCCCCATCCCAGTCCTCGTCCCTCCCTCCCTCCCGCTGTGTTTGTGTCGGAGTCTTGTCAATAACAGGCATGGCGGTAGGTGGGTGGGGCTTATGTAGTTTAAGCATACTGGCGTTGTGATTGGCTGGGTGGAGGCAGGACTGCCTCACGTAGTAAGGACTGGGACGGGGAGGACCCTAATCGGGGTAATGAAGATTACCGGTAAGTAACAAGACATTATCAATGTTCTTTCTGTGTTGTAGATCACAGACACATTATACGCCCAGGCAAGTATTGAAACACCTACCTTTCCAGTTAGTGCAATTTAAGCTTTTTCACAAGAAGTTAGGAAATTTAGCATTTATCGTGCACTAAAAACCAAGATTAAGTTAGAATATTTCATGCCATATGTATGTATATCTGTGGCTTTGCATGCCACAAACCTTGCTACATAGCAGAGTATTGTGAATCCATAGTAACAAGAGGGTGGGGATTGCTGTTGGAGAACAGGTAATAGCAGTGGTGCGAGATGGGTGTCTACTGGTTGAGGATGCTGGGAATAACATGGTGTATTAGAATGGAAAGAGTGTAAACTGTTAGATCTTCTGAGGGGACAAGGGCTGGGGGGGGGGGGATTGAGCCTGCTCGCAGTCTTGCGATATGTCCTGTACATGGCTGCCATTTTTTCAGATTTCTTATGTGTGACATTTTCATGGTTTCAGTGTACTTATGAATGACATTTAATGGCCAAATGTGTGACACTTAAAATTACACTTTCTCGTGAGTAAAACCAAGAATAGAAATCCATGGTAAGAAAGAAATATCACAAATGATACCCTTTTGGGCTACAAACAGCTCTAAAAAGATATTGAAACTGCAGTAAAGCACATGCAAAGCAATTTGATTTCATATTACTAAAAATATATATATTAAAGCCCGTGTTTTATATTAAACACCATGTCGGCACAATTTGTAGCAGCCTATCGTATACTGTGTATAATACAATTTTAAAATAAGGACTTGCATATTCACAGAGGCTGTCCCTGCGAGGCGTTAGAGTGCTGGTTGCTGCAAATCAACATGGCAGAGACAAGTGCAGCTGGCATACACACTTTCCATTGCTGGTGCTTGCTGCTGATGGTGGGACAGTGCCAGTCATGCTGCAGAGATACCAAAGGGGATGCTGTAGTAGGCATCCCTGAGAAGGCTCTCTCTGGGCACTGCTGCAAGACAGTCCCATCAACCATCTCTGATTGCAGAGCTAAGTTAGTGCCGCCCCCCGCATTGAGTCCGGCAGGCTGGTCAGCGAGTGCACGCTTCTTAAAAACAGTGCACTGCTTGCCTGGAACACAATTTTCTGTGTTCTCCACAACACTTGTGGAGGGTAGGCAACCATTTCTGCGTTCTGGCCGGGTCCCTTCCGGGAAGTGGCAATCTGCCTGGCGGAGGCAGCTGAGGTGGGCAGGGTGGATAGGACTTTCCAAACATCCTGCCTCAGACTCCTCCTCACTGGGCACAGGGCCTCGCTCTACAGGCTGTAATTTGACCCGAACGTCATTCCTTCTTGGCTAATAAACCTTGATGCTTACCGGTACCATGAAAACTGAAAGTCGAGTTGAAACTGTGAACTGCCTGGTCAGTGGGTGATAATGAAAGCCCCTGCCTGCAGTGCATAAGTAGTTGATGTGATACTTAGGTAAAAGAAATGTGAGGCCACAGTGTTTTTAGAAAAGAGCAGGCCCCTCAGCTGGGTAGCACTGTGTGCTCACCTTGGGGTGGTACCCAAGGTGCTATAATGTGTGACAAATACGTTTTAGTGCAGAAATGCAGACACCACCACTAAAATGCATTAGTCAAACACATGATGTTTGGTACCTGGTAGGGACGCCTGTACCAACAGTGCTTAATTTGTGCCAGTGGTTGCTGTCCTTGGCACATCCACTTATTTAACACCAGCACATATTTATGAGAGTCCTCCACTTGGTGACGCTGTCTATCAATTTTTGAAACGGTCCCATAGAAATTTAGCAAATTGATACATATTAATAAATACCAGCACGGCCAGGCATTCTTTTAGCTTTGAATGACCCGTAATAGTTCAATTTACCACCTCTGTAGGAGTGAGGCGGTTAGTAGGTAGTTCTTCTGGTACTGGCATTTCGCAGCACTGGCAGGATAGTGATGGCCTCTTGAGAAATATCTTAGGCCCTTGCACTGATATATTATTTTTGTTTCAAAATTAAGCACTGTGACCCGGGAGTGAGGATTACTATACAAATATATTGTGCTAATAAACTGTAGTGAGGTATGATATGAATTTAGGCCGTTAATAAAGCTCCAAAAAGCTACGCATAGCGCTATACGAAATTAAGTAATACAAAAATAGGGAAAAAATGATCATGAAACACGCAAACCATCTCATCTTTACAGTATGCTTTATGATTTTTAGTATTGATCACTTCAGTCCACGACATAAATGCAGAACCTGATAAATCGAGCTATGGTCACTTATCCACTCTCTGCTTAATCTTCAGCCAAAGGAAACATAAATGTCAGAATAAATCAGAATAAATATAAATGTGTCAAATATTCAGCAGAAGAAATAATTAGGAATCTCATGAATTGTAATGCATCTTGAAGGCAAATTTGTCAATTACAGTGCCTGTTTGCATACAGTTCGGCGTTCAGCAGTGGGAGAGCACAGATGGCCGCCTCGCCTGATCAGTTTGTACTTACCCTTTGGCCAGGGTTGCTATGCCAACGTCAGTGAGCTTCATTCCTACACCTACAGGAAAGGAAGAAAAGCAGAGTTTTACATCTCATCCGGGAGCGTCGCTGCTTGGTAACACAGGCCTTTCTTTCGTTCACACCTCTGCAATGTCTCGCAACAAGTTAGCTCATCAGACAATGCATTGGGGACAAATAACTTTTATTGTATTTGCAAATTTAACATTTTTAATATCTTTGGCGTTAACCTTTTTCATTTTACAATTTTTTTAAAATAAATATACTTACTTCTGCCAACCTTCTTTATCCATTGGTCTGTTGTGTCATACACTTTTCTCTTGCACGCACTACAGGATTTGCAGCATGAGGTATGGGTCAGCCCACTTCAGCCATTGGCTAACTTCACTGTGAGTGACGGAATTCTGCCCTTTCACAAAGAGCATATCCACACATTAAGACAGGGACTTGTATTATTATGATTAGGTTTTTGTAGCGCACACAGCTACTCAGGTGAGTGCCCAGGTGCTATGGTTCGTTAACTGCTAGTTTTAAGGCTCTGTTTACAGCAACTTTCATCCTTGAAGATGGCAATGTGTGCTTTTTCAGTCCCAATTTATTCTTTAGCCACTGTTTATTTATGTTTGTAGATTGATGAGGACCTGGCAGCTTCCACAACAGTAAAGATTGGCAAAAACTATGACACAACAAGTATTTACAAAGCCAAAAAGCTGGCAGCCAAATCAAGATTTTCTTTTGCAATCCTTGTTTAGCTAGAGGATGGGTTCTCCCTGGGTTGGTGAGCTGGGGTCATAAAGCTGAGAGGACAGGTCATTCTCATTACAAGAAAATCATCTTCAGAGACTGACCACTGAAGTCGCAGCGGTGCAGCGGGAGTTCTCAAAGAAGCAGATTCTGTATTGATGCCACCATTGTCGCTGGTTTAATTTGCACCACTCTTCTTGTGTACTGTTTGGGGCCATGCACACTATGTAAACTCTTCCTGGCAATTAAAACCACACGATTATGAAGTCTGTAGCTAATGGCAAAGAAATGAGCTGCCTCTTTGGTTTAACTGTTTCAAAGTTTGTAAAAGTAACTTTTTTGGGGGGCTCCTCTGGGAGAAACTAACCTACAACAGCAGCCTTTCTCAGTCGCTACAGCAAAGAATAACAAGCACTACTCTTCCAACAACAATCTGTCCCTGGGTATTCTTCCAGGTGCTGTAGCTATCTGAAGGATGATCCTGGCATGCCACTCTAGCCATCTTTTCTACTCTGGCACTCCCTAATTCCGGACAATAGAGTTCCCGTTGCATCATCTCCTACCCCTCAATACATTCCACTAGCCTCACTTATCCACTCACTTTATCCCTACTTCCACTGTCCCTTTCCCCAATCCCCCTGCTTGCACCCATCTTTACTGTAAAGTCCGTCATTGCTTTTCATCTTGGAGCGTGCTACACAAACCCACTTAAATAATTAGGAGGACCTGGGATGTAGGACCCTTTTTAGCATAGGTCTTTTACAGATGGGATAGAAAGCCACTGGTGTCAAAATGATACAAAAATCAGCAAAGGTATTGCTGCAGGTGGGTGGCAATATATCATGTCACCAATAGTTGCAACAACACTTGCAGCAACTCTTCTCATGTGTGAGGTTTCCGGCAAGACACTAATTCCCTTTGTCCTTTATGAATGAATATATTGGAACATATGTTGGACACACCCAGTTGGAAAGCAATGGAGAGTTGCACACAACTGGGTGAAGGGAATATCCTCCATCATGCTATTGAAAATGGTGAACAACCCCAGATTCTGAGCATTGCTCTCCATGAAAATTAGTCAGGCTGAGAAAACAGGGTGGTGAGGATTCCGTGGGTGCAATCTGGACCTCAGCTACATGACAAGGTGTGAGTCGTAACTTATGAAGCACCTAAGAAGATTCTTCATCTGCCCAGATGAGAACTTATTTTCTTTATATATAGCTCTTAAAATCCGACTTCTGCCATTTCTAAATGCTGTAAATACCAGATGTTACTGTTACTTAATTTAGAATTCTTAATTAACCCACCTCAGAAAGTTGGAGTCTGCCTTGCCAGGATTCAAACTTATGACGCTTGAACGCTACATTTTTCAGTAGAGAAAGTTCAGTGCACCGAGACATTCTTACAGGTATTTCAGACACAGTAGACGAGCGGTAGGAGGAGATGCACCACTTCAACCTCCTGTAACATGATTCTACACACACACATAGAAAAGGAGTTATACGAAGTATGTCGCTATTACAAAGAGGTAAGTTGACAAGACACACATGTAAAAACTTTCCTCACCGACAGAAATCTGTGGCATGCTTCATAATAGGGATGATATCACACCTTCGCGCAAGCCAATGACAGAAGGGGAGCAATAGGGAGGAGGAGACATTTGAACATAAGTATCATTGATACTTATGTTCGAACTGGTAGGGAGTGAGGACGGCTCCCTGTAGTCACACTTCTGTCAAGGTGAGCTTGTCACGGACAATTCGTCCCTCCCGGCGCAAAGTAGGGAGCCGTCCTCACTCCCCCGCCAGTTCGAACATAAGTATCAATGAAACTCAGATATTCTCTTGGAATAAGTTACACAACTCACATGATCTGAGCATTTAAACAGGCTGTGACTACGCTCCACTCCTCAAGGTAGGAGGTAGGGAGAGTGTCTTAGGGACCTACTCTTTTTTAGTCCTGATGAAAGCCGGGGACAATGCAGTAGCCGGCTGAAACATGTCAAGAGTTTGCAGAGTGGAGGGGTGTTAAGTTCATCATAGACCAGTATACCACCATCCACTGGTTGTTTAGAACCTTTTTAATCTGACCGGGGAGTCCACCAATAAAAGGTAGTTAGGAGGTCCCTGTGTTAGTTTTAATATTATCTTCTCTGCACTTTTTCCTTTGATCCCGCATATTTTTCCTTTGTTTGTCTTGTCTCCCCCTCCCTATTGCTCCACCTCTTTCGTTGGCTGGCGCGGAGGTGTGTTATCAGCCGTATGATAAAGCATGCCACAGATTTCTGTGGGTGAGGGCAGTTTTTACAACATGTGTGTCTTGTCAACTTACCTCTTTGTAATAGCGACATACTTCGTATAGCCCCATTTCTATGTGTGTGTAGATTATTTCAGGTATACCTAACAGAATATTTAAATCAGGGAAGGTATCTTTCAACAATAAGCGGCCAACTTCCAAATTCATACTAATTGTGCAAAACAATTGATATGTTGTTTATACACTTTAACCAAAATACATGACCCATTTCAAATTATCAACACAATTCTGCTAACTATTCTACAATTTGAACATTTTCACATTTCACACACAATGTGAACCCAAAAACAATATCACATTGGATGGAGTATGGTGGATAATTGTGGGTGAAAAATGATGCTGTGCTGCATGATAAATATGAGTTATGTAATTGTAATTTATATTTATATAGCGCATTATCACCAACGGTCTCTAAGTGCTTGCTTTGGGAACCCGTCCTGGTTTTTCCCTGTGAGATGCCCCGTACTGGGCACCCCCAAGGTGAAAGCCAGGCATCTCGCCGCGGGGGGCCATAGTGGAGATTAAGCAAGCTATTGCCCGGAGTTGCAGAGTGTGAACCCGTGATTCGAGCAGGCACCGAAGCGAGAATTATCGAGTCTGTGGACATTTTGGGCTCAAGACCCTGCCGCGTCGGGAACTGAACCCTGGTCCCAGGTCTGACCTCTGCTTCATGGTCTGCCTCTTCTAACCATTGAGCCACACTTCTCCACCTCCCAAACTGGATGGTAAACATCTGCTCTCATTCACCTCAAGAACTGCACGGTGTCCTTCAATAAACCGTTTCTGCCATGAGACCACCCACCACCCATTTCGCAGGCAGAATGCACTCTAGAACTGACAGACTAATTTCACTCTTATCCAATACAATCAGCAATTTATTTATTTATTTATTATTTATTAAGAAGCTTGTAAAGCGCACAGCTACCCCCATAGGGGGTGTCCCGGCGCTACAGAGTACTTGTCAATCAGAGGGGGAAGGACCAAAGCAGGTAGGAAAGGGGAGAGAATTTAAGGGAGAGTGAACAGCCAGGTCTTAAGTCTACGACGGAACACTTGCTCTGAGTCGATAAACCTGAGGTCCAATGGAAGGCAGTTCCAATATTTGGCAGCAGCCACTCCAAACGATCTGCCACCACACCTGGCGCGTCGAAATCTGGGTACCACCAGGAGACGTAAGCTGTTAGATCTTAAAGTTCTGACAGAGCAAGAAAGTTTAAGTCTTGTACTCAGGTAGGCAGGACCAGAGCCATTGATGGCACGAAAGGCTAGAATCAGGATTTTAAACTGGATGCGTCTGGAGATGGGAAGCCAGTGCAGCTCTTTCCGATAGGCCGCAACAGAATGGCGGTAGGGGATATTACCAATTAATCTGGCGGCTGCATTTTGGATCACTTGTAACCTTTCAACAAGGTAGAGAGGGGCGCCTGCATAGAGACTATTGGAATAGTCCAAATGCGACGTGATCAGGGCATGTACAACAGTCTTGCGAGAGTCTAGAGGGAGGAAAGGGAAAATCTTCCTGATCATACGCAGTTTGCCAAAGCAGGCGGATGTCACCTTATTGATCTGGGCTTTACAGGCCAAGGTATTGTCAAAAAGGAAACCCAGATTGCGGGCAGACTGAACTGGTGTAGGAGGCGGATTAAGAACAGCAGGCCACCATAGGGTGGAGGGGGGGGGAGATTTTTGATTGAAAAATAAGACCTCCGTTTTGTCAGCATTTAACACCAGATGGTTTGCAGCCATCCAGGAGCAAATATTGCCCAGGCAGTTGCGGAAGTTAGAGAAGTGGTGGTCGGAGTGGTCTCTAAAAGAAAAAATAAGCTGCGTATCATCAGCATAAGAGACCACCCTGACCCCCCAAGACTCAACCACTCTGGCAAGAGGGCCTAAATAAACATTAAACAACAAAGGGCTCAAGGCCGAGCCCTGAGGCACACCATACAAGAGAGGTTTATCTTCTGATACAAAGGGCCGCAGAAGAACTCTCTGTGTCCTCCCAGTAAGGAATGAACTGATCCAGGTCAATACAGTGCCTCCAATACCCAGCTGCTGCAGGCGATCCAATAGTATATCATGAGACACCGTATCGAAAGCGGCGGACAGGTCGAGGCGAACCAACATAGCCTCCTCTCCCCTGTCCACACACTCTCGAATTGTCTCCGATACCTCCAGCAAAGCAGTTTCTGTGCTAAAGCCGGTTCTAAAGCCGGACTGGGAGTCATGCAGCAGCTGATTTGTTTCTAGGTAGTGAGACAGTTGCCTCTGAACTACCTTTTCCAGAATTTTAGCCGGTTTGGGAAGGAGAGATATTGGTCGGTAGTTAGAAAATTGTGAGGGATCTGCATCCGTCTTTTTTCACAATTCAATTCACAATATAAGGGAAGTTCTCTTTGCAGCATAAAGGTGAATACCCTGTCTAGCCATGAATCCATTCCAGAAACTCCATTATTTTCAGCAAGCAGTGCCTTGAAAAAATTTACTTTTCTAAAAAAAAAAAGTTTACACAAATATTGTAATTAACACAGCCCGACAATTGGGAAATTCAGAGTTTGTATCTGGGATGTGCTGAGAAGCAGCCCAGTTGTGTACCATGGCATTATGTCTTATGGTCTCACCCGACCTAAACAGCTTTTGATGTAAATGACCGTAGATTTCTCCTGAATGGCATAATGACCTGCATTGCAATATGGTAGCTGGATCTCAGCATGCCACCAGCATAGCTCACAGTTAGCCAGTATCAAGGACCTAAAATCTGACCTTTCTTCTACACCCTATAGAGATTTACGGGTAGCTATTGCCTCCCTTTACTGTATTTGACCTCTATATTGAGGCTCTTAGGCGCATGACTGAAAGACTATGAACCATTTAAACTAACTATACATAAATGGCCTACGGGTTTACCTAAACTATCTGGAGCACGAACACTGTGAATGAAACACTTATTTGAAATCAATAAGTGAAAAACTTAACTTTGCCATGAACTCACATCGAAGATATGGAGCTTCTGCTCTGGATATCTGGCCTCATCCTCATCCACAAGTGACTAAACACACCAAGCCACTGCCACTATTATTATGATAGGTGTGTGGCCCTTCACAAACAAATACCTGACTTCTTTATATCATGCCACTCCCAACTCACTTCAATCTCTTCACTTATTATGGTAAATCAATTACACTGACACACACTGTTTCCAGCCACGGGAGCGCCATATCATCATTTCTAAAGACGTCACTTTGAGACAGCAGTTTTTTTTAAAGATGGCCATGACTAATTACTGTCACAGTAAAAGGGACTGCTCATCACACCAGTCATACAAATGAAACAAGTGTTATCTTCTTGAGGGGCACCAAATGTATCCTATGCGGAACTCCTTAAGTTGACTCATCTTAACTAGGCCCAACTTTAAACTGAATGCTGCGAAAGTCACCCGCTCCATGGGCGACATCCTCCCTACCTCCATCATGAGATCCTATACAAGTAATGTGCATTTCCCGTTCTCAACATTATCAACTCTTGCACTCCACAAAAAAGTCTTCCTAACTAAGGCCAAGAAATGCCACAATTTCTCACTTTTCAAGATTCCAAACCAGGACACAGAAGACCTCAGCAAATATTTGCCATTCTCTCAATTCAACGTCCTTGGATCGATCACCCAATGTCTGTGTCCATATGCCAAAAACCCACATTGAGAACCACAGCTGCTTACATAGCTTCAAGTCAGGCTTAACTGCACAAAACCAGGCATAATTTAGGTAATAGACAGTGCCCCATGCATAATGAATGATCAATAGTGACCTATGCCTGAGGAATCTAAAATCTAATAGACTTATAATAAACTTTCAACACCTTCAACCACATGGTCCTTGTTAATATAATATCCTACCTTGGCAGAGAGGACACATTCTAGTTCTGGTTTATTGTATTGTATTGTATTGTATTCTTATATAGCGCTACTATCACCCTACGGGCATCTTGGCGCTCAAACAGGAAGTGACGGTTATACCTGCAGTTCCAGATTGAAGCAAATTGAAGCAGAGAACTAGCCCCTAGGGAACAATAGGGTCTTCAAACCCTTTCTGAATTCTGACAAGCAGTTGGCTACCCTAAGCTACTGTGGCAGCCCGTTCCATAATTGTCCAGCTGCCACGCTAAAAGCCCTGGCACCCATTCTGGACCGTTTAAATCTGGGGACCAGGATTAGGCCAGTGTTAGCAGACCGTAACTGTCCAGGGAGTTCATACCAATTTAATTTGTCCTGTAATGGTAAAGGTCCCTGTCCATGAGCCGCCCTAAAGACGATGCACAGTGATTTAAAGCTAACCCGTTCTTTTATTGGTAGCCA
Source organism: Lissotriton vulgaris (assembly GCF_964263255.1). NCBI lineage: Eukaryota > Metazoa > Chordata > Amphibia > Caudata > Salamandridae > Lissotriton > Lissotriton vulgaris. Next base: position 290,876,619 of record NC_141689.1, read on the forward strand.
ATGGAGGTCTCTCAATGCCAATGATGTTGAGGAGCTCCATGGTCTATTCAAAGCCACCTTAGTTGCTGCTGACTGCACCCTTTGGAGCCCTTGAAAGATGTACTGAGGGCCCCCCAGGTACAGGGCATTGCAGTAATCCAGCCTGCTTATGACTAGACTCCTCCCTACCAGGGCTCGAGAATCGGCTGGTAGTAACGGGAGGAGCTTTCTCAGCATGCAGATTAGCCTAAAGCCAGCTTGGATGGTTTTGTTGGCCTGTGACACCATTTGAAGATTGGCATCCATTTGCACTCCCAGGTTTCGTACTGTATTCGTCATATTCAGAGAGTCTTCTTGTGGAGAGAGCCTAAAGTCTGTCATGGGGTGCTTTAAAATTTTTGCGGCTGAGCAATACATCACCTCCGTTTTCCCTCCATTCAGTTGTAGCAAATTAACCCTGAGCCAGCCCTGCAGTTTTCCGCATACACTCCTGGAAGGCCTCTAGAGAGGTCTCCTGCTTGCCCTCCAAGGAAAAAATCAATTGGGTATCATCCTCGTAATTTCTGACGCTGATACCAAAGGATTTAATGATGGACAGCAGGGGTTTCAGGTACACATTAAATAAAATGGGACTAACTGAAGACCCCTGTGGGACTCCGTGAAGGACAGGAGAAACTTCTGATGAAAACTGGCCTAGAGTCACCGTCTGTTGGCGGTCCAGGAGGTAGGACCGTAACCACTCAAAGGCTCTTCCTCTCACTCCGTTGTTCCACAGTCTTTGTAGCAGCACGGCATGACTCACGGTATCGAAACCCGCCGACATATCCAGAAGGACGAGGATAGACGCATCCCCTCTCTTATCTCCAAAGCTGACACAAAGTCATCCAGGTGGAATGGTCCTTCTGACACATGTCCTCACAAGCAGAGGAGCTGAATGGTTAAAAAGTGTTCGACAGAAATGCTTAAATCAATGAGGATCCATCGGGGTGTAGTCCAGTCCGTTTTTCCATTTTTTTATGTGCCATTACAGATATGCACTGTTCCAGAAGAAAGAGTTCAGTTCAAAGAGTCATGTCAAATCCCCTCTGAGCGGACACACAAGCAAACCCATATATGACTTAGGCCTGTTGGGTACTATCTATGGGTCACTAGACCAAAGTGAGCTTGGGAGTAACACTAAAACATGCCTGTACTAATTACTGCCACTCATTTAGACAACACATCAGTGATGGATGAAAATGCTGAACCCCTCTTAATCAATGTGGACGCACTCTACTGTTTTTTAGCTTGTATGTACCATGAATACGAAGTGTTCTGTCGCCCACATTTCTTCTAGGAACATTCCTATTCCAGCCGGTGCCAACCTGACAAGAACACCTCACATTCCTCAAACCTATGCATCCTCCAGACAGCAAGCAACATATAAATGAACATATTTTAGACTAAGGTCCTACAGCGATTGCTTTAAATCTTTTAATTAGTGTTTTCACCTTTCTCTGCCTTCTCTCAAACGTGTCAGTTTTTACAAACTGAACCATGTGGGTGTTAGAGCAGTACCAATGTTTTATGCATTTGTGAAATTAAGGAAGTCAGAAAGTAAACAACAGTGAGGACTTTCTCCAGTGCATGTGTGAATGTTTACATGTGAGCACAACATTATAATCAGGAGAATAGTGTCTTTAGTTAACATGGATGGGTCGCAAATAGAGTAAATACAAACAGAACTCCTGAGGCGGAAACCGGGAGATAGCGAAAAATTGTACTTCTTTTAAATTGTGATAATTGATTGTATTTTATTCACTTACTTCCCCCTCCTGGGCACTTGCACTTTAAACTTTTAAGGCTCTGGCAGTCCCGCGCAGCTGATTGTATAGCTGCAGCGGTGCCACAAGATCATCGCCGCCATTCTCCAGAGGCCACTGGCCACGCCCCCTCCAACAGGCCCCGCCCCCCCGCCAAAGCCTTTAAAACGCGCTGAATGCGAGCGCGAGGCAGAGGCAAACAGAACTCCTGAGGCGGAAGCCGGGAGATAGCGAAAAATCGTACTTCTTTTAAATTGTGATAATTGATTGTATTTTATTCACTTACTTCCCCCTCCTGGGCACTTGCACTTTAAACTTTTAAGGCTCTGGCAGTCCCGCGCAGCTGATTGTATAGCTGCAGCGGTGCCACAAGATCATCGCCACCATTCTCCAGAGGCCACTGGCCACGCCCCCTCCAACAGGCCACGCCCCTCCCTTACTTCCCTCCATATTAATAATGTGCTTTCCCCGTACGGGCAGTGGACGGGCGCAGCGGGCGCGCCTAAGGCAAGCCCGTCCGCGCCCTTCCGGGCCCAGGGGCCATACCCCCTGGTCAAACAGTACGCCCTCATTATGCTATGATGGTGATCAGATCCTCGCTCTTAGTTCTAAACTGGACCATCCGACAGCTACTTTTAATATGCTAGATCAATTCCCACTATGCTGCCCCCACTGCTCCTTCCATCTGGAGACTCCACAACGTTGTTGTAGTCTAGCTTCCCGAGCAGTAACCCACTCTCCTTCAAGCTACACCTTCCTCAGCTTGAACTGCCGTTCCCTACCCAAACACTAACGTGAGATTTTCGATCTCCTCACGGATGAATCTCCTGACGCACTCTTCATTACAGAGACGTGGCTCCGTGATAGTTCCGGACAAGATATTGCAGAAGCTCTTCCTGCTCAATATACGCTTGTAAGACATGACCGCCCCAAGAAAATTGGTGGCGGTGTAGCAATAATTTAAAAAAATACCTACCAATGCCATCTGGATCCTGTTCCGCTAAACGGCTGTGAGGCAGCGTTTTTTAAGCTGGCTCTCTAACCCAAAATCACTCTTTCAGGTCTACTAGTGTATCGCCCTCAAGGTCTTGGCAACGCCTGGCAGTTACAACTCTCTGAACTCATAGCCTCGGCCTTATCTACATCTAGCAACTTCTTCGTCATTGGCGATCTGAACGTTCATCTGGACGATCAAAATGACAATCTGGCCTGCAACCTTATTGCAGACCTTGCTTCCATGAACCTCAGCTTATCTAACAAGGGCTCCACTCATAAAGGCGGTCACCTCTTAGACCCAATTTTCTCCAACAGTATCCATGTAAAGTGTTCCGCGGTGGTGCCAATCATCTGGTCTGATCATTTTTTAATCAAATTTAACATCACTAACTATGTAAACACACCCACTTACAAACCTGATACCTACTCACAGAAAAGGGATTGGAAAAAGTTCGACCCTGCTGCTTTCAACAAAATTCTATCTGATCTTAAGCCAGAAAATATATTTGCGTCCAATGATATGGATGTGATGGCCAATGCTGCTAACGACTGGCTCTCGGAAGCCTTAAATACCTGTCTTCCCACTACCCACAAGAAAGGTATTATTCACAAAGCCCCCGCGCCTTGGTACAATGAGACGCTCCGTCTGCACAAATCAAAATGTAAGAAATTAGAACGCTTATGGAGGAAAGACTACTCACTTACATCAGGTACCGCCTATAAAACTGAGCTGAAATGCTATCATAAGGCGTGTGCTACAACCAGAGCCATCCATGTCAACAAATCCATAAACGAAGCAATAAACAAATCAAAAACCCTGTTCAACGTGGTGAAGGAGCTTGCTGGTTCACAGACCACGGCAACACCTCCCCAACTGTCCAACACGAAATGCGATGAGCTTGCCCAGTACTTTATTTCCAAAATTACAAATATACATCAGGACATTCTCGCTCAAAACAAAACCCATGTTTCCTCCATTTCTCCTCGGACAAGGAATGTGGCCATAAACTCTCCTGGGCCACCTTCGCCTCTACTGCTGGCTTGGCCTGATCTCTGCCCGAAAACTCTCTCAGAAACATTGAGCAAAATCAAGTCGGGATCCCCGCTGGACCCTTTGCCCGCCCCGATTCTACGCTCTCTGAACTCTTCGCATCTAGTCACCATCGGCAAAATGCTAAACGACTCACTTGATACTGCTACCGTTCCTAGCTGTTGGAAGCATGCCATGGTTACCCCGCTATTGAAGAAGCCACTAGCTGATCCCAAAATAACCGCCAATTATCGTCCCATTTCTTTACTACCGGCATTTTCGAAAGTCCTGGAACGACACATCCATGCCCATCTTTCAAAATTTGTAACAGACAACAACCTGTTACATCCTTCCCAATCGGGCTTTCGCCCCGGTTTTTCTACTGAGACGACCCTGCTGGGCGTTACAGATAACCTGCGTCTGCTCTTGGATCAAGGAGAAACAGTTGCTCTGATCTTACTCGATCTCAGCGCAGCTTTTGATACTGTGTTACACAGTATCCTTCTCAAATCCCTCGCTGCCATTGGCATTGGCAACAAAGCATTGGACTGGCTCGCATCCTTCCTGTCTGACCGCACTTTTCAAATTTTCTCTAAGTCATCGTCCTCTAAGAGCTACCCCTCCCCCCATGGGCTAAACCAGGGGTCTATCCTTAGCCCTCGTCTTTTTAATTTATATGTCACACCTTTGGCTTATGTTGCACAATGTTCTGGATTAAACCTTTTTTCTTATGCCGACGATTCACAAATTGTTTTCTCACGGTCTCAAACTGATCCCACGGCTCTTTCCCCTTTGCAAACTGGACTCAGCAAAATATTTGAGTGGATGAACAACAACTTACTCAAGTTAAACGGCGGAAAGACGGAGGTCCTGATTCTTGGCAACAAACCCGATCTCTGGAACCTGAGTCACTGGCCCACTACCATGGGTCCCCTTCCAACTCCATCTGAACAAGTGCGTAACCTGGGAGTAATTATTGATAGGGGTCTATCCATGAAAGATCAGGTCAACAGAGTTGCAGCCACCTGTTTCACCATTTTACGATGGCTGCGAAAAATCTTCTGGATGCTCCCCAAAGACACCCAGAGATCTGTTGTGAATGCCTTGGTGACCTACAGATTGGATTACGGCAACGTGCTCTATCTGGGGTCCTCAAAGGCCGTCACACGGCGCCTTCAGCTGGTACAAAATGCTGCACCTCGGCTTCTCTGTGGCTGTCATAAACGTGACCACATTACAGAACGCCTGAGAGAGCTGCATTGGCTTCGTGTTGAAAACCGGATAAAATTTAGACCTTTGAGCTTTATGCATAAGATCAAAATCGGATCAGCCCCCCTCTACCTTCAGGCCCTTGTCAGCCCCTACCTTCCAACTCGCTCTCTTCGTTCCTCATCCCATCATCTCTTTAATGTACCTAAGTTCAAATTTACCAGAATGGGCGGTAGTTCCTTTGCGAACTTAGGACCCAGACTGTGGAATTCACTTCCGCTGGCCCTACGGATGGAAAACTGTCACATGCGATTTTGCAGAGCGGTGAAGACCTGGCTCTTCGATCTCTAAAATCTTCTGCCTTATGTTGTTGATCTGTCTCTTAGCGCCGAGAAACCCTCATGGGTAGCTGTCGCGCTTAATAAATTCAATTAATAAATAAATAAATAAAATAAATTAATGTTGACATAACAAGTCCTCAAATCCAATTTCATGTGTTGTACATTGCCCATTTTAAGTGCACTTTCTCCTTTCTCTCTGTGCAGCTGATGTTAAAAAAAAAATTCTTTTAGCGTTTTGTAAAATCACTCAGTTTTACAGTCCTGTTTTGTGGTAACGTGTATTACAGATGTAATCATTTCTGAGCTCACTGCCTGCTGCCTGAGGTACATGCATATTATTTTTCCATAGTCAAGGTCGATATTTATGCTAGCAAATTTTCAAGCAGCTATTAATTAATAATGCAATGTCATTTCCACTTATATGTAGGTTAAAAGTCCTATTTGTTTATTAAAATTCAGTGGGTTTTTAGAGTGAGCTTGTTTTACCTAATGAAACTTCTGAATGATGATTGGCTTTTAATTAAGTAACTTTAGAAGTCCAACTCGTGGCAACACTTCACTCCAAGCTTAGGACCTGGATGTCTACTCCTGAAGTGCTATATGAACCGGTGTATTTGGAAGGCCTGCCATTGGTTCTTCCACTACTCTTGAAGACAGGCTCCAGGCCAGGCCATTGTTCGACTTGATCATAGAATCTGTTCATGATTTTCTCCTGTCTTCAAACTGAGCAGTTTGTATGACTACGTGCTCTTCGAGTTATTATATACTTTTTGCTATATCATGTTTGGTTCTGGCAATTAAGTGGTATAAGGCTCAACTTCCATTGCGTATGCTAATCCACATTTGTTCGCATTTTAAATTTAATAACTGACTATTTTGCCTTCTGTTATGATTTCTAACCCTGAAATAAACCTTCATGGGTTGTATTTGATCCGTGCCTCGTGAATTTTCCCATGTGGGTTAGTTGGGTTTTCTTTTAATTTTAGTCCTGCGGTTCCCGTCCTTTGAAACTTGCATATACCCCCATCTGTCCATTTTATGGTAAAAACTGCCCACATACAAGAGCTTCAGTTTTAGCCCCGATTGATATTATAACGAGATCCCTCTCTATACATCTATGTCAAAATGGATAACCACTGTAAATACAGACAAAAATGCTTGTGCAAGACCTCGGTCACCCATCAATTTGTCCTCGTTCCTTTTGATACGTCACACACAGTCTGTCTGTCTCTGGGACCGATTTACAACGTTCTCCTCTGTAGGTTAGTGTGTCTCACACCTGGAAAGCTCAGGAGATAGTCATGCTAACTCAGGTGTAAGACACACCACTCACAGAAAAAGTTCAGTCATTCAGGCCTTTATAAGTATTGAATGATGAGGACTGATCTGGGACAATACACTCAGAAGAAGCCCAGCTGAATAACTGTAGATTTTATTGTAGCTTAAAACGGTTCATGGAAGTCCACCCCTAGTGGCTGGAGTAAATCTGCCAATCCCTTGGCCATCAATCGGTACTAACCGGTGACAGGTGTCCCTTTATTAGGGCTTTCCTTCTTTGTTTCTCTTGGTGCCACACATTCCTGCTTTGCTCTCATCTCAACAGCACCATCAACCAATGGCCATCTAGTTATTTATCCATGTCATAGGTATGCTGGAGCCAAGAGCCAGAGCTCAGATCAACTTTTGTGCTCCTTCCCACTATAAGTATATAGAACACAGTTAAGTATACATAAGTGGCAGATCCTAGGATGTGATGTGACATTATTAGCATTATTACAAGACATTTATCTTTTCATTGCCGGAAGTGCCCAAAACAAATTATGGTCAACAAAGGATCACGGCTCAAAGGGACTCTGATTTATTGGCCGGACACTATAAAGCAACAGGTTTTGTATGTCCCTGTGTTTGAAGTGCTGCAGTAAAATTAGTTGTCTTGGCTCATCAAATATATTTATTTCAATAAAGCTAAGTAGGCTACAAAGATTTCTGGAGCCCCTGGCAAAATTAAATTTTTACCATCTGAATGCTCTATTTGACTGTGCAGATAGCCTTTTCCCAGACTATTGCAATCTGTTTCCCTCCTGCAGCAATTTTTTGGTGGCACCCTAAGTCAGGTATATGCAGTGGCCTTAATGCTACACCTGCCCTAACTCCAGCACATATACAACCTCTGTCCACATCTCCAGTCCTGTATGGCCGTAGCAAGATAGCGGGCCAAAAAGACATATGCATTTTGAAGTGCCGAGACAGCCCACGCTCCTCCCTGATGCTGTCACTAAGCAGTGTCCCCGTCCCCATCTTGACGTGAGCATTAGGACGGGGTTATATTGAAAAATAAAATGGTAATAAACCATCTTTATTACCAATTTGCTTTTCAATTCTGGGGCATGGAGGGGCATTTTAACCAGTAGGGCAACGCTCCTCCGCTCAAACGGAGGACACGCCTCTGCACATCTCACCAAAGGCTGAAATATCACTGACCCCTTTCACCCTCTTCTCCGTCCTCCCAAGCTTTAGTGACTCCTTCGCACCCCAACTTCCTCACTACTGAAAACTCTTCTACAGCAAAGACCCCTTGTATCTACCCCAAGAAAAGGCCCTAAAACACAGATGTTCTATGGCCAACAATCATCAGCTTCATGAAGCTAAGTTGGCACCATATAACTGCCACAAATGAAAATAAAAAAAATGTTAAATATTATGGGAAGGGATGAAATTCTGTAAAGGCAAAGAACCAGCAAAGAAATCCAGTCTCATCAGAAATCTTAAAAACTGTGATTACATCATCTAGCCATTGACATGCTGTTTACAGTGGGGCAGATTTACAAGCCCCTTGCGCTGTCATTGCGTCACTTTTTTGACGCAACATCAGCGCAAACAATGCGGCCAAGTCACAACTTGAAGCATTTAGGGAGATGCGTCACGTTGCAAAGTCAGGTATAATGTATGCAGGGTGGGTGTTCCCACACAAAAAGCCATGTAAAACTGATGCAGTGAAATTTACAACATTTCATTGCGTCACTCTATGCCTTCACTGCATCAACACCCCTATGCCTGCTCAGACCAGATGTAAGGAATGGCGTAGGGCTTTTTGAATGGAACTCACCTATCTGTTGTGGCGCATTGCTAGAGTTGCGTCACTTTTATCAGCAACTCCAGCAATGCGTCACTTTTGGGCCAACAGATGCCTCAGAATATCTGACGCATCTGTTAATCCTTGCTCCATGGAGCACTGTATTGTAAATACAGCGCATCCATGTTGGAGCAAGGACATTTGTCACTAGCGCAAGGAAACTGACATGCCGATGCGTAAGTTCCTTGTAAATCTGCCCCAGAGTTTCTTAGCGTCCGGCTGTTCATAAAACTCTTATTAATTCACACAATGCTGATTTACAATCACACGAATGAACTCTATGGGGTAGGCATGGTAATTCTAACCTTGCATGTCTGTGACCAGCAGGTTGCCGTTGGTTTTATGATACACCCAGTGCTGGAAGGTGCAGCACTTCTGGCCCGCCTCAGAGTCCCTCCTCATGAAGTTGATTTCCTTTCCGTCTCTGATCGAATACTTCACAAAGTCCCCGACAAGCTCCTCCTCCACCGTGGCGTACGGGATGTGGTTTGCAAGGCGATGAATGAGGAAAATAGGAATGATTCTGTGAACAATCAATGATGCAATTAAAAGGATGTTGGTAGTCGATCTATCAAACTCTCTACCATTCTCTCAAATTCTCTTCTACTGTACTATATTTCAAGTGCTACTTTTTAAATCGGCGGAAACATACAAAATCTCTAAATGCATCTCGTTTTGGCTGATACAGGTAAAGAATACCAGTGCTCCTAAAAAAGAAGAATTATTGGATAACTAACCAGTCATTTTACTTCCTCTCTTCTGTTCCTGTTGACTGGAAAGCTGTGGCAGGCACAGGATTCCAGCCATACATCTGGGAATACAATGTGACTTCTCCCAGAGGCTCCTATTTCCATGTGCACTGTAAATGTATGCACAGGGGAATGAATAAATTACTTACCGGTGATCTCCATTGCCCTTTGGATAGTTCTCCTGGTCATAGTCATGACCCTTGGTGGCCATCCAATGTCCCTGTGAGGTAGCTGGGATGATATGTGTCTCCACTTTGAATGGACGGTAGTGTACAAATGTGTGGAGACATTTCAGACCTGGGAGATGACAGAGCCCTCCGTCTGGGGTGGTAGAATAGAAGCCTTGCTGACATTGGTGGAGTGGTACTGGGGAATATCATCAATTTTTTAGGAAGGTTCAGCACTCTGGGGGAGAGTGAAAAACAATTTGATATCCTTATCAGACAATGTTGAGCACCCACTTGTCTCTCACAACCCAAATCCCCAAGAAATTGCACTGGTGCTTGTGCACTGTCAACTATGCGCGCTCGCAAGGGAGCACACAGATCAGCGAGCCGGTGAGGAAACTATGCTCAATTCCCTGAAAGCTTGGTAGCGTTTCCCTGTCAGGAGGCAGGATTGTCATGGGCCATAGCTACGACAAGGAGGACAGTGTTATTGCAAAGGGGGTTCCGTTTCCCCTACGTCTGTTTTTCCGCCATAGGGTAAATATTTTCTTCATGGAGAAACTCCAAACCCTATACCCTCAGCAAGGTGACCTGTTGACCTTCCCATCCTAAAATGGATTTACTCCTGCCTTCCTTGGGTGGCGTAACTTTCCAACTATATACAGGCTGGGAATGATCACAAAATTATATGGCAAACAACACTTTGTAATACCCACATCCAACCTCTTTCATGAGATTTACTACTATGGATCAGTCCACATTCTTGGCGGAGATGCCCCTATTAATATAAATTCATTTACCCTGCCATTAATACTTTTATGAATTGCTGGCAGGTGTAAACGAGGTACTTTCATCAAAAACATAACTTTATGGCAAAAAATATTTTTGAGAATTGGGCTCAAAGGGCCATATTCTGGAAAATAGTAGTAAATCTTTATACATAGAAGTATTGTAACTTTACTACATTTGGGAATTCACAAACATTCCCACTAGTATGCCTGGAATGCTGTGCGAGGGAAACAACCGTTACAACGCAACTATTACAACGCACACCGTTACAACGCACACCATTACAACGCAGGATCCTTTACAACGCTTGCCTTTACAACGCATGATATTACATAGCAGATGCTATTACAACGCATGCCATTACAACGTAAGTATAGGTAAGTATATCATTTTATTTAATCTTTTTTTAATTTCAAAAATAATAAAAATAATTAAAATTAATTAATTAAAGTAATTTTATATATATAGTTTGGGTTTTGGGGTACAGGGGTATTTTTAGGGTTCAGGGTTGGGTTTGGGTTTTGGGGTACAGGGGTATTTTTATGGTTCAGGGCTGGGTTTGGGTTTTGGGGTACAGGGGTATTTTTAGGTTTCAGGGCTGGGTTTGGTTTTTGGGGTATTTTTCGGTTTCAGGGTTGGGTTTGGGTTTTGGGGTACAGGGGTATTTTTAGGTTTCAGGTCTGGGCTTGGGTTTTGGGGTACATGGGTATTTTTAGGTTTCAGGGCTGGGTTTGGGTTTTGGGGTACAGGGGTATTTTTAAGTTTCAGGGTTGGGTTTGGGTTATGGGGTACAGGGGTATTTTTAGGTTTCAGGGCTGGGTTTGGGTTATGGGGTACAGGGGTATTTTTAGGTTTCAGGGCTGGGTATGGGTTTTGGGGTACAGGGGTATTTTTAGGTTTCAGGGATGGGTTTGGGTTTTGGGGTACAGGGGTATTTTTAGGTTTCAGGGCTGGGTTTGGGTTTTGGGGTACAGGGGTATTTTTAGGTTTCAGGGCTGGGTTTGGGTTATGGGGTACAGGGGTATTTTTAGGTTTCAGGGCTGGGTTTGGGTTTTGGGGTACAGGGGTATTTTTAGGTTTCAGGGTTGGGTTTGGGTTTTGGGGTACAGGGGTATTTTTAGGTTTCAGGGTTGGGTTTGGGTTATGGGGTACAGGGGTATTTTTAGGTTTCAGGGTTGGGTTTGGGTTATGGGGTACAGGGGTATTTTTAGGTTTCAGGGCTGGGTTTGGGTTTTGGGGTACAGGGGTATTTTTAGGTTTCAGGGTTGGGTTTGGGTTTTGGGGTACAGGGGTTATTTATAGGGTTTAGTTTTAAAATAAATCATTTAAATTAATTTAAAAAAATAATTTTAATAATTTTATTATTTATTAATAATAGTTCTTTATTAATAATAGTTCTTTTAAAAATAAACTTAAAGTAATATATGTACAAAATAATTATTTAAAAATAATTTAATTTATTAAATTAATTACATTTTAATTAATTACATTTTTTTTTAAATAATATACTTACCTATACTTACGTTGTAATGGAATGCGTTGTAATAGCATCTGCTATGTAATGTCATGCATTGTAAAGGCATTCGTTGTAAATGCATCTGCGTTGTAAAAAATGCGTTGTAACGGTGTGCGTTGTAAAAGTTTGCGTTGTAACGCCATACATCCGCTGTGCGATGCACAGGTTTTAAGATGGGCTACAGGGAATGTAATGTCACATGTCCCCAAGCTCCTGTTTCCTCTCCTCGGAAATCTCCATAGCACAGAAGTAAGCAAAGGCAGAACTGATTCCCCTGTGTAAACACGATTTTTACATTTTTTTTGTACATGGCTAAAAAAATCCCTTTGCAAAAAATACCCTTTCCCTTCACCCCAAGTATATCTGGGGGTGGTCCATTTCTCTTCCCGTCCTGCCAGGGGATGTGTGGCTGGAGCAAATTTCATCCATTTCCAAAAACATTTGTGACTGCTCACAAATGTAGTCGTTTGTAGGGGTTTACAAGGCAAAACACACCTTAAAAAGATAACTTCTTACCTATTGCAAGGGATTTACTACTGTGAATTTCCACACGCTCCTGGCGGTGAAATCCACTGTAGGAAATCCCTTTATGCCCACCAGAAATCTTTTTCGTGAATTCCTGGCTCGCGTAAATGAGGTATTTTAGCCGATAACAACTTTGTGAATCGGACCCTTAGGGGCATATTATCAAGAAAGGCGAAAAAATTATCGCCGCTTTAGCGGTAGGAAACTGCAGCTAAAGCGGTGATAATGGCCTTGATAACATGCCCTTGTGAATTCCCATAGCAGCCCAGGTTAACACCAGAACCTGGGCTGCTATGGGAATTCACAAGGGCATATTATCAAGACCATTATCGCCGCTTTACCAGCAGTTTCCAACCGCTAAAGAGGCCATAAAGCAACATCTTTGTTCTTAAAAAAAAAACACCTCATCACGTGATATCATTCATTAAGAGTGTAACCCCTTCGATGCTGGTGACGGAACCATTCCGTCATCAGTCACGGTTGAGCTGTGCTGATGACGGAATGGTTCCGTCATGACCACACACAGTTAAGGGATGTCCAGCACCGGGGAGGAATCAAGGCAGCAGGCAAGGTGTTAAGAATCATCGAACTGTCATCAGCTACAACCTATTTAAAGATAATGAAGTCAGACTGAGCACGACCTGCGCAGAACTTGGCAGTGGACGTGATAACATGCATTGTATGTGCTGGCAGCACAAAAGAGGCTTCAAGGATATGACCTTTATGTGAGACCTTCCAGCAGTCAGGCAAATCCGCCAAATCACATATTCTCCTAGTATTATTAGGAGCAGCTAACCTTTATTCTATTCCACTACCACGTCCTTGGCTGCACAGCTGTAACAGGACTTGCATGTGCCTTGATGTATTTGAACCCTGCATGTTTCAACCCCACACCCAAAGCTGCTGTCACCACTCTGTCATCCATTCCAGAACATAACTTCAGATTCATTACCCCGGCAGAGGTCCTCTCACGTACTGATGGAGGTAATGGCAAAACTATTTACAGCTACAACAAACATTGTTCTCCACTGGTCATCTTGAGTGCCTAGTCTGGGTTTCTAACAAGTATGACCACATCACTCGTTAATGGATCAGCCTCCAGTAGCTCCCATTCCATGAAAGGATCACCTTAAAAAAGCTCATCGTCATAGGCAGTGTATCCACCAAGCTGCGGTATGGCAGAAGTAGAGAACTGCCCACGTTGGCATTTACATCGTACCAGGGTGGCCCACTGGAACTGCCATCATGAGCAGGGGTGCTGGAATGCACTCACGAAGAATCCCAATGGTGGAGGTACATTTACGATAACCATAAAATATTCCCAATGTGCTGGGAAATTTCTCCCCGCATACTGGTAATATTTTTTGTTTTTGGAGCTAGACTACCATGGCCAATATGGTTGACCTGGAAGCCTTGAAAATAAATGATGCTGCTAATTATGCTGCCACTGGGGTGGCATGGTGAGCAAAAGAATGATGGATTTAACCCAGATCTCTTGACTGGGGGTGAATGTTTAGATTTGTTCTGAATTCCGTCCATCAATTGTGTGTCTTTTGCTTCCTCACTCTAAGTGAGCCAGGTATGCCCAGACGTGGGTCCTGGGCTCAGAGTGCCACTGGAATCAGGCTATCCTGGCTGAAGAGGGGTGAAACCCCGAAACCGGTCCTAGGATGCTTGTTTCTGGTCCAGGGAGGACCTGGCTTGGCAGTTCGGCCTGGCCTATTCCCATGAGGCACAGGGCCAAGACTGATTTGCATATGGCCAGGTCTAAACTGGGGTGGCATGGTGAGCAAAAGAATGATAGATTTAATCCAGGCCTCTTGACTGGGGTGAATTTAGATTTGCTCTGCATTCCGTCCATCAATTGTGTGTCTTTTTCCAATTAAGGAGAAGGCAGCCCACACTAGATTGGGCAGCTGACACCATTTCCAGTGGCGCCACAGCTGGCAAAACCGTGCTTTCCTTTTTCATCACCTTCCTCTACCCTCTACATTTTGTGCGAGTAACAATGGTGGACAGCTTATGGCCTGTTAGCTCCCTCCTCTAAATTAGGTCTGGGAATTCCACATTTTCCTTTTCTATTAGCTTTCCTTGGAGCATGGACCTCCCTCCTGGAACAACCATATCATGTTTAGACTCAAGCGTCATCTCTTCTCCATTCATCCACTCATCTTCCAACACACGTCCAGCGCAAGCTCTAATTAGTGGCATGAATGCATTTTGTTTACTTACTCTGGTACTTTTCCAAAGTCTTTTAAATGTTCAGCCTCTGCTGCATACATCTTGGCATACTCCCTGGCTGTATTCTGCACATAACATTCCTGCAATGAAAAAATACATTAAAATATTAATAAAAATACAGTCTTATGTGCTGAATGTTAATATCTACATTACAAAGCAGCAACAGTAATGGCAGTGTGTCGGGAAATGGAATTTAAGTTTCATCAGTCACAATCATCATCTTCATCCATTCTCATTATCCTTGGTGGTCCCAGACTAGTGACACCTTGTGGGCGAGACTACAAGCAGCACGCTACCTCATTTTAGAGACATTTAAAGCATAAATGAAGCATAATGTGTCTTGTGCCCACAAACAAAATTCCCACAAATATGAAAACATTCGATATGAGTGGCTGTAGCAAGCATGTGGCACTGGAGAAATACCAAAATGATGCCCATATTTGTGGTGAAAGCATCCAAGAAATCTCAGGGTGTGTATTCACAAAGGCATTTTGGGTGAAGTAAAGTAGCACTTCTGTGATACCTATTTAGGTAAACCGTACATGCCTATGCGAAGTGGCCACAAAGCATCTAGGGTGGGAATAAGATGGGACTATTCATAGAATACTGATATACTCTAAGTGCAAATAGAAAAGACTGAGCCCTCTTTGCACTGTTACTAATAGGGAGTTGGACACTTCGGGGTTGACTCAAAAAGGCAAATACGAGTATGCAAAAAATGCTTCTGTAGTACCAATTCCCCAAATCCTATTTTTTTTTGTGAGTCAGCCCCATAGGTCTGAATCAGAACGATTTGTCTAGGAGTGGTTGTGTGTTGTGCCAGTATACGTGCATTTCCAGGAGCAACACATGCTGCCTCCACACTGCGCCAGGACCGTATGCCCATCATAAGAAACCAGACATTCAGATTTGGTAAATGAATCGTTAGTTAGGTTTGAGGGCTTTGGCCTGGCAGCTCGGTGATTATGTCTTCATAATACCTCTAAAGCATATTTTCTTCTGATGTCTACACTGTTCCAATCTCACAAACACCGTCACATGAATACCTTTGTAATAGAAAGAAACACCAATAATATAAGGCAATGAAAGCCATGCACGATTTGTTAAAATGACAAGAAATGTCACCCAAAAAAACTAAATATATTGGTAACAGAACAATTACTACAGAAAAATACTCTGTCCCCTCTTTTTTGAATATATGTTTTTTATCCCTATTTTGAAAACAATTATGTGTCAAAACACTGAACATTTGTGAGAAATTGGTTAAAGGCAGATAAAACAAACTGACTTTGGGAAACATAGATGTGCTGGGGAAACTAAAGTCAGACAAATCGAAAAGGGGTCCATAGAAAATGCTGGCTAAAAACTGGTTATGAGTCTAACTAAATATTTGATAATGGGCAAATTCCTACTCTGAGCTCTCTCAGTGCTTCTACAGTTTCAGCAGCTTAGCGAATTGCTAGTGTTCTGTGCTTGAACTCTACTGGAGTTGCCGACTTTGCTCTCATATATTTTATTTATTTATTTATTTATTGAAGTTTTGTATAGCGCTGGCTGGACCCGAGGGTATCAGAGCGCTTCACAACAAATACAAATCTGCAACCAAGGAAAATTAGGACACAAAACAAGACCCAAAACAAGATCAGGAGCATAAGCAGGAAAATAAAGTCAGTAGAACAACATCTTGAGCGAAATACGGGACGGAGATCAGGAGCGAATCATCCGGCTCTGGGTTCAAAGACAAAGCAGTCTTTCACAGTCAGGCGTGGGGTTCTCGTTACGAACCGGAGCCCTCAAGGAAGAGTGCTTTGAGTAGCGATTTGAATTGCGGGAAGGAGGCGGTAGTTCTGATATGGGGGGGAAGGAGTTCCAGATCCTGGGGGCATTACCCACAAAGGATTTAAACGCGGTTTTGTGTTTCTGTGATTTCAGAGGGATGAGAAGGAGTGTATTGGAGCTTCTGAGGTTCCTGGATTGACCGGCCTTTTTGTGTTTGGTGGCCAGGTATTCTGGTTTGCCTGTATGCAGGGCTTTATGTGTGAGGCAAGCTGTTCGGAAGCTGGCTCGTTGGTCAATCGGGGGGCCACGTCAGTTCCTTGAGTGCTGGAGAGATGTGCTCATATTTCTTTGTTCCTGTGACCATTTTAGCTGCTGCGTTGAGGGTGGAGGTCCCAGGTGTGATTTGGCTGTTCCAGTCAGCACTGCGATGCCATAGTCAATTCTAGAGAGTACCAGTGCCTGAGTGGCCTGTTTCAGGTCTTTAGGGGGGAGGAAAGGTTTGATTTTGTGGAGGAGTTTCAAGTTCAGGAACGCGCTTTTGGCAGTTTTTGAGATGTGTTTTTTCATGTCCAGTTTGGGATCGAGAGGGATCCCTAGGGATTTTGCGGAGTCCGTTAGCGCTAGAGAGACATTGAGGGCATTTAAGGCTTTGAGCCATTCCACTATTTGGGGGTTTTCCTCTTTATTCGAAATGAGGAGTACTTCCGTTTTCTCTTCATTAGGTTTGAGGTGGTTGGCTGAGAGCCAGTGTTGGACCTCCATGAGTGTGCCGTTTAGTCTGCAAATGTCTGCGATCGATGTGGTTTCCAAATACAATTGTGTGTCATCTGCGTAGAGGTGGAAGGGAATGTTGGAGTTCCTTAGAAGTGAGGTGAGGGGTTCCATGTAGATGTTGAAGAGTTGCGGCGAGAGTACTGACCCTTGAGGAACTCCTCTGCTGATGGGGAGGGGGTCTGATTCAAAGCTGTTGATCTTTATTCTTTGAGTGCGATTGTTGAGAAAAGAGGAGAACCATTTTAAGACCATCTTTTTAATGCCCGCTCTCTTCTGGAGGACATTGAGTAGCTGGGTATGATCCACTGTGTCGAACGCAGCCGATAAGTCAAGGAGGATGAGGAGGCTAAATTGGTTGGAGTCGAGTGACATGTGCAGATCATCCAGGACATTTAGGATTGTGGTTTCAGTGCTGCAGCCCTTTCTAAACCCTGATTGATGAGGGTCGAGTAGATTAGTGTTCTCTAGATGTTAGGCTAATTGTGCGAGCACACATCTTTCAAGGATTTTGGCTAGGAGCGGAAGGTTCGAGACCGGTTGGAAGTTGTTCATGTCCATGGTGTCAAGGCCAGGTTTTTTAGAAGTGGTGTAACTTGTCCTAGTTTAAGGCAGTCAGGAATGGAACCCTCGCTCAAGGACCTGTTGATGATCTTGCCCCACGTTGGAGCTAGAGTGATCTTCAGCTCCTTGGTCAGTCTCAAGGGAAGTTGATCGAGGGAGTGAGATGAGGGTTTAGCGGAGGCAATAAGATTGCTTATCATTTCATCCTGGACAGGCCGGAAGGATGACCAGCGGATGGACGAGGTTACTGGTGGGTTGTGGTTAGTTGCAGGACTCCGGGTTTCTGAGCAGGAGGAGGGCTTCAAGCTGAATGAACAATCAATTTTGGCGATTTTTTCATTGAAAAAGCTGTCAAAGTTTTGGACGCAGCCAGGTTGGCTGCCGCTGGAATGGAGGTTTGGTTTGTTAATGACGTTGAAGAGTTCTTTGGGACGGCTTTTGGCATTGTCTAACGCAGAACGGAAGAAGGATGACTTTTTGCTCTTGATAAGAATGTAGTAGGTTTTGCATGCTGCCTTGAGTTGATCCCGATGGATGGGGGTGGGGTTGTTCCTCCAAATTCTCTCCAGGGATCTGAGGTGTTTTCTTTCCTCATTAATGTCAGTAGAGAACCACGACCTTGAGGGAATGTTTCTGGTTTTTTGTTTGTTTCAGAGGTGCCAGTTGATCCAGGGTGAGCTTCAGGTTGAAATGATAGAGCAAGGTGAGTTCCGAGGTTGAGAGGGACTCCGTCGTGTTTGGGAGGAGTGAGCTGAGTGATCAGATCTGACAGCTGAGCTCTAAATTCATTGGAGTTGCCTGGGGGATGGTAAAGGAGATGGCATTGACGTGAACTATGGGTGTGAGATTTGATGTTGACCGACAGGCATTCAAAGGAAGTGTACAGGCAGGAGGGAATTCCAGAGATGGAGAGGTCACTTTTGTGGATAATTGCTATGCCGCCACCTTTGTGTATGGGCCTGTCTTTGCGGATAATTGAGAAACCGGGCGGCACCAGCATGTCCAGAATGGGGAGGGATAGGGTGTTTAGCCAAGTTTCTGTGACGAAGGCCACATCCAGGTCATGAGAGAGGAAGGATTCAGCTATTTCCGGTGTATGTTTGACTGCGGACCGGCTGTTGATAAGCATGCAGTTAATGGGGGGTCTTCTTTTAATTTCCCATTGTCAGGCTTGGCTCTGGGTATGGAGGATAGATACATAGGGGGTCTGGTGGCTCTACGGGGGGGCGGGTCCCTACCCACTCCAGTGATGACTTGGATCGAGGAGGTGAGAGTAGAGTTCAGGAGTGGGGCCTGGGCTGGCTTGTTCGGGGGAGTTCGTAAGATGCGACGAGTGCGCTCACTTCCTGGGTGGAGAGGGAGGTTATTGTTCTTCTGGGATTGGCTGCTCGTGACTCAATCGTGACTTTAGTGAGAGGAGGCAGGGAACCTGTGGGGGAAATGGACCGGATGGAGGGCGGATAGTCTTTCCTAAGGAGAGGCGGAGGGATGTGGGGTGGTGCGGCGGAAGGGGAGGGCAGCTGGAGATTCCCTAGGGCGGATAAGGTTTCCTGCAGACCAAGGATCAGGGTAGCTATATGCGCTTCTATAAGGTCGAAGCGTTGCGTCGGCTCGGGTAAGTGGTAAGAGGGGGAGGGGGTGGGCGGAGCAAAGCCCTGGATGTGGGGGCTTTGGGGCAAGTTCCTACTGGGGGGTTCATAAGAGGGGGGAGCTGGATCCGGTTTGGGGTTTGGTTGTGGGAAGTCTAGTGAGGGAGGGGGGTTGCGGTCCCTTCGGGGGTGAAAGTTATCATCCATGAGGGGGGCGGTGAGAACTAGAGGAGCGTGGGTTAGCGGGTTGTGGGGTTGTGCCTCGGTGTTTTCAGGTCTATAGATCGATTGTGGGAGGGCTAGAAAAATGAGGGGGGTTGTTGTCCAATTGGGGGTGAAAGTTTTCTTCATTTGCGGGGACAGAGAGATCTGGTGACGTGGGGGTTCGCGGGGGGACGACTAGGAAACGGAGTTGTTGGGGGTCTGGGAACTATAAGGGGGGAGGCTGAGAGCTAGTGGTGCTACGGGAGCTAGGGAATGGGGGTTTGGGGGTCCTTTGAGGAAGTGAGGGGGGCTAACTACTGGAAGTTTGGGGGTGATGGGTGGAGAACGGGGTAGTGAGATAGGGGGCGCTGGGGCTGGTGAGGACACAGGTTTTCCGGAGTGGATATGCAAGGAAGGGTGGGGATGCTGAGGTGGATCACTAAGGGTGGGAGACTGAGAGCTAGAGGTGCTTCGGGTGCTAGGAAGAGGGGGGTTGGGAGTCCATTGGGTATGAGAGGGGAGCTGGGTACTGGGTGGTTGGGTGTGATGGGTGGAGGACGGGGTTGGGCTATAGGGGGAGCTAGGGCTGGAGGTGGCGTATGATTGGCGGCTTGATTAAGCAAAGTAGGGAGGGGACGCTGGGGTGGCGAAGATATGCTCAGAGGACTCCGAGTTTGAAAGGAGCCGCTAGGGGGGGAGGGGGTCGGTTTGTGTGTGAAGTGCACAGTTGCCATCTTGAGTGTGGGGAAGAGAGAGTCGAAGTACTCTAGGTTCTCGTCTTTTGACTGAATTAGAATGGTGCCATTCGCAAAAATGGAGATGGAGATGTCTCCGGTCAGGGACTGGTGGTTCAGAGGGGCGATTGTTAGTTTGCGGGTGTTCAGTGATGGTGGTTTTGGAGACTGGGAGGAGTGGGTTAAAGATGGTGACCCATACATCAGGTCTGTTGGAATGGAAAATGAAGTCCATTTTCCTCTGTCCTCTGCATGCGCAGTGGTAAGTGTCAACAATCAGTGTTTCAGGGTATTGCCTGATTAAATTCTGTTAGAAACGTTTTTTGGCTTTGAAGGAGAGGCTGCGTTGGAATGTTATAGCGAAGGTGTTCTGCCTTTGCGGAGATAGGTGGTTAAGAGACGGGCAGAGATGCGTATCCAATTGGGCAGCTGGGGGCATCTTAGCTGGACTAGGGGGAGGCGAGACCTCTGGGGTAAGGGAGGGGGGAGTAAGAAGATGGAGGGGGGCTGGGTTGATTGAATCATGGTGGAAGGTAAGGGGTGCCCACCCAGAGCGGGGTTGGGCTGTACGACGTAGTATGCGCTGGAGAGTTGTGCACCGAGGATGTTCGCGTGGGGTGGGGTCGCTTGTTTGCGTGGGGGTGGGCGAGGGCTATCCAGTGTAGGGTGTGGGTAGCGCCGGGCTCCTAGGATGGACACTTAGAGTCTGATCAGGTCAACACTAGAGATACCGTTGGCCAGTCTGCCGCGGGGCGGGCTGTAGCTAGCGGATATTGGGCTTGGCGGCGAGTTAGGTAAGGGCAGGTGGCCCTAGATTCCTTTTTCAGTGACGTTGCTTACCTCTCTGCATTCTTTTCCACCTCACTGTCACTTTCAGTGCAAAGGCTGGTGCTGTGCACTCTCCCTCTGCTCTTGCCAACGTGCTCTTGCTATCTCCCCAACTGTACTCTCGATCGCCTCTCCTACTCCCTGTAACTAGCCTGTTTTTCCCTGCACTGTTTTCTCATATTCGCCTGCTCTAATTTGTATCTAACTTGTTTTTCACTAAATCTTGTAAATAACTTGCTATTGCTGTAAAGCCCTCTGATACTCTAACGGGTCACGTTCGCGCTATACAAAACAGTAACCCCCACATGCATCATTGTTGGTATTTGCGATTCCTAAATTGCAAAAATTAAGGAATCGCAATTTAGAAATCGCAAATACCTAGGCATCACAAATTCGCATTTATTTTTGTGATTTCTTATTTTTCCTCATTTGTGATTCCCAATTTTGCGAATCGCAAATAAGGAATCCCTTTACATTGATTCCTATGGGCCTCCGAAGGCATTCTCATTTTGCGATTCGCAATTAAGGAATCGTAAAATGAGAATGCAATTCCTAGGGTGCAGGGGGGGTCCAATGGACCCCCCCAGCACCCCTGAAATGTAACATACAGTCCATTTTTTACACATACATGCCCAAGGGCAAGTGTGAGTGCAAAATGAAAGTGTCACAAATGCACTTTTGTGCATTTTTGCCACTTTTCTAAAATTAGCATGAAGGTTGACTTCATGCGAAATTAACATTTCTAATCTGCAAATTCGCAATTTTTTTAAGATGATGCATTGCATTTAAGAAATCGCAAAATTGCGATTTTTCTGCAGCGTTTTGTTCTGTAAATTGTTATCAATGAAAGTAAACTAGATGATAGTATCAGACCCATTCCAACCACCAGCATGACGTGCCCGAAAGTAAACATTGTGCACTAACACACTCTGTTATATGTCAATCGATGATAACTTTCCAGTCAGAGGCACGTTTAGATGCTCATCCTGTAAATCTTGTAGTAATATCTTAACAGGAGAGTCCTTTGAACACAGCGGTTGCCACTTTACTGCTACCGACATGTGGAACTGTAAAACAGCTAATTGTGTTTATTTGATCCTATGCCCCTGCCAACTTGGGTATGTTGGAGAAACTTCCAGACCGATTCAGACTAGACTCACTGAACACAGGTCAGCCATCCGCACCAACAAGATCTTAGCGCCGCTGGTGAAACATTTCATAGAAAACCAGCATGGCCCTGACGATTTCAAATGGCGCAGTCTAGAAAAGATCAGACTCCCAGATAGCAAAGGCGGCGATAAAGTCAGAAGAAAAAGGGAAGTCTTCTGGATTTTCTCACTGGGAACTTTTAAGAAAGGATTAAATGCCGAGATCCTGTGGGAAAATGCTATTATTTGATCTCCCTGAGTCTTTTCAGTCATACTAATGGATCAAATGTCTGTTATTAGTTTCCTGTATAGGTACTAATTTCAATAACAATTGTCTTTAATAGATACTGAACTCGACATTGCCCCTATAATAAGCATTAGGAGCTCATATCATGGTGACTATTTTAAGGTATTAAAAACCACAAAGAATTCCCTATATCAGAAGATATACTATTATGTATCTCTTCTAATTCATTATATACAGTCCTTAATATGGATCAATATTCAATTCATTATATTCAATCCTTACTATGGATCTATATATGAATTATAAGCTGTACCTATAATGAGAATTTAACGTTTTCATCTTTCCTTGGGATATCATCCCCCGGTTTTTCCTTTTTAGGCAAGTATATGAATCTTTGCGCGCTACTATCCATCTATGAGCGCCATCTTGGAATGGGTTTTCTACGTTACAACCACAGTAGCAAGAGTCCGTTTTCACTTTCTATCATCTATCTATCGGACCTCCTTATTTTGCGCGGTATGTAAGCTTTAAATAGCTGGCGCCATCGTAATGTCCACTCTTTTACTGACGAGGCTTCCTATCAACTTCGGAGCTCCTGGAGCAGCACCATCTTGCTGTTCACAAGACGTCTCTCGCTCGTAGGTAAGAGCTGCCGGCTATTTGCAACTATCTTTAGCCGTTACACATACGAGCTATGTGCCGGTTTCTTTTGAGTTATCCCACTTTCCCTTCCGTGTTAGTTACTTCGTATATTCTTTTCTTTCAGCTTTTAACTATCTCCTTTGGATCAGTATCATCATACTGCTCTTAAGTTTTTGATTCTTAAGGTAAGATTTTCCTTTAAAGCATGTCAGTATCCCCTGCCGCTACCCCCAGTATATATGCGCTGGAGAATGTTAAAACAATCTCGCGTTCCTCCTGCTTTCACGTAGCATCTCTTTATTTACAGCCCTAACATATCCTTTGAATCCTGACTCACAGTGAATTAAGAAGTGTACAATTACTACGACCTGAGAAGCCTCAGTCATCTATATATTTGAAGGTATATGTCTAATGTTTATCGGTTTTGACAATACCTGATTAATCCGTATAAAAGCGGCTCACTGATAAATGTCCGTTAGCATAGTTTAAGAAGCACGTTTATTGACATAAAGTATTTGTTTGCGATTTTCTTCTTTTTTAGACAAAAATCTGTGAAAATATTCAGACTTCCACATCGATTGAAGTATTGCTATTCACACAACTTCAGAACTTGCATCCATATATACGAGGTGATTATTTTGCACCTATCCATTGTATAACGTATTAAGGACAATCAGAATTTTGCACTATTTCACGAGTATCTTTTCCAGATCCTTTACTCCCTTTTTCCCGCCCCCCCATGCCCCCCCCAAACCCTCTTTCCTTCTTATCAATTTCCTATTCTTTTCTTCTCATTTATAGCCGTATTCTACTACTATGTACATCATCACTACTACCATATAAACAACCAACGTGTCTTCTCTTTTCGACATTTTTAACCAGGTAAATTTATGACTATATTATCACTTGTCTCACTTTTATAGTCTGACATTAGCAACTAGCCACCGACTATATTTCTAATTTTGGATTATAGGCCAATACCTACTTATGTTATTATGGATAACGCGTTGTCTTTATTTATGCACCTCATCTTTTTTTAAATATAACGACTATGCAACCAAAGTACACAGATGCGTATCTTCGTATCTAATCCCTCCTTATGACGTAATACATGCAATACATCCTGTTTAAATGGCTGGTCTTCATATATAGACTGGTCATTATTAACTCCCAGTTACCTATCTAACTATACCTACGTCATTTCGGTCTTTCTATCTATCGCATGAAATTAGGCAGACCGTATATAATCAGTAATTACATGGCTCTCTGTGTTCAAAGTGACAGTTTTTTCAACATCATGTTCATGAGTGCATATTTTATCTATCAGGAATTAGCCTTTATCAAGCGGCTCTGACTAAGCAAGAAGTTATCATCGATTGGTTGTGCTAGTGATTTGAAAGTCAATACTGCTAATGTAAGTTTATTGATTTGTACGACATAACTAACTATGATTTAAACTAGTTCATCATCATTTCTTCCTCTATGCAGGATTTACTTATAACATCTTTCCATGAAATGAATACTGTACCATCCATGCATTTTTGTTTATCTGGTTCTTTGTCCTGCTAAGTACTACACTGTTTCTGTATGAATATCTGTCTATCATATGACAATATGTGACCAAATTTATAGTCTAGACCTACTAGATAGTAAGGTTTCTTGAATTTTGATTTGTGTAAGATTTTTTTAGTATAGTTGATGATATGTATTAGTTATGCTAAACAAACTTTGTGATCTGATCTATATTTTTCTTTTTAATAATGTTCTTTCAGAGTTTCATCTGTGACTCCTGAGGAAGGCGAATTTCTCTGCCGAAACGCGCGTTGAGTGTTTATAAATAATTCTACAATGTTCCCTATGTCATTGATGATCTTGAATGCATTATTATTTGGTACTTGTCTGATCTATATGCGAATATGATTTATATGCCCTGTATTTATCGTGTTTGAAGTCTGTTGATGAATTTTAATGTACTATATTTTTACTGTATCATATAGTTTGACTTATGTGTCCGAGTCTCTATATGATTTTTATCTATTTAATTAAATATATATTTTTTAATATACATTTCATTTTTTGATATTCCTTTTCTCTACTGGTCTTAGACTAATTGTTCACATACTTAGCTGATGGCCTAGGAGTTTTTTTCCACATTGATATGTTACATATGAGACAGACAGGGAGGGACATTCCAAACATAGGAGTTTACCTGGGTTGCCAGTTTGTAATTCCTTTGCAAAAGCTCATCCGTCGTTTTGGTCCCATATGCAACCGCATTGTGCACTTTCAGAACACAGACATGACCAGGGTTAAAGATGGGTACAAGGCCGTAAATCACTTTACTTCGAAATGCTTTACGGTGGACCCCTTCTCCGAAGTGCAGCTCTTCCGTCGAGATCTTTCCTTGTAAATTGCCACCAAAATACCTGTCGCAGATGAAATCTTCTCTGAAAAAGAGTTGATTGAATTCAATCTCTTCCCCTCCTGCAAATAATGAAGTAATCAAAATAAATAGCTGATGAAATTAGGAATATTATAGGCAAACAGTTAGGAAGCTAAGTCTACGTACAGTATAGTGGAAAGGAAAGGCAGACTAACAATCTCATATATCAGGTAACACTACTCAAGGTAGTTCAGATAGACATACTATTATGTCTTTCAAAGGAGAAGTGTTCATTTGCAGAGAACTGTGTCAAGCTTTAAACAAGCAACAAACAACAAAGTGTTGGAAGTGTGGAGTAGTGTGGCTTACTGGTTAGAGGCGGTAGACCCAGAAGCAGAGGTCGGCCTGGGACCAGGGTTCAATTCCCGGCGCGGCAGGGTGTTGGGGCCAATGTCAGCGGGCTTGATAATTCTCGCCTTCGGTGCCACTCTAGCCATGGGCCCCACTCAGCAACTCTGGGCATTAGCTTGCCTCATCTCCACAAACGGCCCCATCAACGCCGGGGATGCCTGGCTTCACCTTGGGGGTGCCCAACAAGGACCATCTCACAGGGAAAGCCAGGACGGGTTCCCCAGCGGTATACAGCGCCAGGAAACCTATGGGTAGCAGGGCGCTTTATAAGCTCAAAAACATTTACATTCGGAAGGAATAAATGGTTAATCTCGGCCGCTGGGGCCTAATATCAGACCATTGTTTTTAACCGACTATGCATCTCCAGAGAGACAAGCCATATGCAGGTATTAACAAGAGGAAATATGTTTATTTCTCAAAAAAGCCACGCATTGCATGTGTGCTGCTGTGCACAGCAGACATCCATTGCGTGGGATCCTTCTGAGTTTGCGGGGCATACAAATATGTTCTGTAAGGGTATGCCTCCAGTACAAAGGCAGAGCTAGACTGTGCGCACTCGCCTGTGCACCTTCACCCCAGCTGGGCCTCTCACTGTGATTCCTGTTTGTGCTCCAGCGCGTGTAAAGACAGCAGCAGTGGGACAGTCTTAGTAGATGTGACTCTGCACTGTATTTTCCCATTCGCTCAACTAACCACAGCCAATTTGGTTGCTGCACTGTGTTGCTTTAACACTTAGTCATGCTTGCCCTTCTCATCTCCTCAAGATGCGCAATAAGGGCTGAAACTTTGATTTTTATAAATTGATGTATTTAAATAGGTACAGTCTTGAGTACTGTTCATAAAAAAACAGAAAGTCCAAGACTAAAGAAGTTTGGGGCATATTATCAAGGAGGTTTATCTCCGCTTTTTTGGCTTTATAAGCCAAGAAAGCGGAGATAAAATTATCTCCCTATTACCTAGCTGTCGCTAACACCAGTTGGCGACAGCTAGTAGGAAATAGCGACCTTCTTGGGCCCCACTTTGCATGTCAGTGATATTTATCACTAATGACATGCAAAGTGGGCGTGCCAAGATGTTAGCGACTCGCTATCTCCTATTACCAACTTATGGAGATATTCGCGCTGAGCGCGAATATCTCCAAAAGCTAACACCTGCCCTGAGCAGTTCTTAGCCATGTTATCCAATGGGAGGTGGATAACATGGCTAAGAGCATTAGCTCGATAATGCATGAATATCGCTGACTTTTCAACGATATTCATGCATTGCGGCCGTTTTTTATCGTATTTGCGATAAACCTTGGTAATACCAAGGTTTATCTGCGATAAAAATCGCCGCAGCTCAGCGGTAAATTTTTGTCTCTAACCAAGCAATAGCGATAATTATCGCTATTGCTTGGTAATATGCCCCTTTGTCCCCAGAGACACATCACTGGATACGTTTAGGATGTCGAATTCGAAATCACAAAGCAAATAAAACTCTCAAGTAATAATAATAATAAATGTTTTTAAGGAAAGAATGACCACGAATACGCCTCCAGATGAATTTGGTCCAGATAAAATCTATTTCAAATAAGAAACAATGAGGCACAAATTCCGTCTGATGCCGCTATATTCTCTCTATGGCAAAATGTTAATATATGTGGCATACGTTTTGGTGTCTTTTCCCTTTATTTAAGAGAGATCTTTTATGGAGCGTGGGTGGCAATTAGTGGAGCGAGGCAATTGATAGTCTTGGGAGCTATTGGCCATCAGCCCTAAGCAATAAAGTTCATACACCCTGTAAGGTTAGTTAACGAAAACCCTCTCGCCATTAATTCTGCAAACAGTTTATGAAATTTCACTTGTTTATATCTTTCTAGGTATTGCCATCTAGTGGCCTTTTGTCAGTTTTGCCATTGAAGAGCTTCTGTCTGTCTAGAATGTGCTAAGGTTTTCTGTAAAAAAAAAGTCTCTAAGCTTGGTTGCAGTGTGCTGAAATCTATCACCAACTGTAACCGTTTTTTGATATTTTGGAAGTTCTCGGACTTTCCACACTGACTATGAATAAACTATTTTTGCCCATTATTTCTTAAGCTTTGTTTTTTTCCCCGTTATAACTCTCCTTTCTTAAATGTGCCTTTATTTTTCATCTTTTACTGTACTTGGGGGCATATTTACAAGGGCTTTCACTCTCTTTCTATTATTCCTCTACTTGAGCGCTTAAACCTTGTGCGCAGCCTATGGCACACATATTTTAACACGTTCCATGCTGATGACGGAACCGCTCCGTCATCAGCTGTAGTTGGGCTGTGCTGATGACGGAGCGGTTCCGTCATGGTCCGGCCGCCGCGCCTGCGCGGCGCGTTCTATTGAGCGGGGCGGGCCATGACGGAACTGCTCCGTCACGAGCACAGCTCAACCGCGGCTGGTGACGGAGCGGTTCTGTTACCAGCATGCGGCTGCCCCGCCCTGTTAGCGCTGCGGCGGAATAGTCGCCGCAGCGAAAGGGTTAAGTCTGTCAGGGCTTACTCAACCCTTTATGCTTCTGAGGCCGAAAAGAGCCATACAACAGAGTTAGTGAATTCTAATAGTTAGTGAACTGTAATAGCACAAGTAAATGACATGTCATCATTAGCTTTGGCAACATCAAAAACAATTTGAGGCAGCTTCACAAAACGTATGCATTTGTAGCACAACTGAGATAAGCGAAATTTCCCAAATTTTGAGGATGCAAGTAACTTTGAGGTGCACTCCAGAAACAAACAACTTGGTGCTGCAGCCTGCCCGCAGAGGGGAAAATCCAAAGATGCTGGAATTTGGTAAATGTGCAATTGCACATTCAAGTTTTTATTATATTTTTTTGCACAAAAACACATTTTCTACCTGAAGAAAACTATTACTTTAAATACGCTGAAAAATATACAGGTAATTTTCCCAACTATCTATTTCATCACTCATTCTGAAAGTAGGTGTGCGTTTAGAAGTACAATGAGTGTTTGAAAAGTGAACACAAATGTTTATGAATACTCCAAGTTGTCACCTTGTAAATGCTGACCCCATTTTCATCTCCCATCACATTCCCACTGGATCATATGCTTTGTCCTTCTCTTACCCTCACAGCTACATGTTGTGTCACAAGAACACCGTTAAACTGAATTTCTAGATAATCTGGGTCTGTGAATTTCCACTTGTTTGGGCATTTAAGGTTCGAATCTGTGAATTTCCACTTTTGGGACATTTAGGGTAGAATCTGTGAATTTTCACTTTTTGGGGCATTTAGGGTCCGATTCGGTTAATTTCCACTTCTTGGGGCATTTAAGGGTACATTATGTGAATTTCCACTTTTTGGGGCATTTAACGTTCGATTCTGAGAATTTCCACTTTTTGGGACATTTAAGGGTAGATTGTGTGAATTTCCACTTTTTGGGGCATTTAACGTTCGATTCTGTGAATTTCCACTTTTTGGGACATTTAAGGGTAGATTGTGTGAATTTTCAGTTTTTGGGGCATTTAAGGTCCGATTCGGTTAATTTCCACTTCTTGGTACATTTAAGGGTAGATTATGTGAATTTCCACTTTTTGGGGTATTTAACGTTCGATTCTGTGAATTTCCACTTTTTGGGACATTTAAGGGTAGATTGTGTGAATTTCCACTATTTGGGGCATTTAACGTTCGATTCTGTGAATTTCCACTTTTTGGGATATTTAAGGGTAGATTGTGTGAATTTTCAGTTTTTGGGGCATTTAAGGTCCGATTCGGTTAATTTCCACTTCTTGGGACATTTAAAGGTAGATTATGTGAATTTCCACTTTTTGGGGTATTTAACGTTCGATTCTGTGAATTTCCACTTTTTGGGACATTTAGGGGTAGATTATGTGAATTTCCACTTTTTGGGGCATTTATGGGTTCGATTCTGTAAATTTCCACTCTTTGGGACATTAAAAGGTTCACTTCAGTGGGCGAAGAGTGTTAGGAATCCGCAGCATCATTCTGTCTGAATGTCCTGTGGCTGCGAGAACATGCTATTGTATGTAACATTCTCCTCCGCACGAGAACTCCCACTCCTACAAGATGTGAACACGATTTGCAAAAAGTCGCTGAATCTCATTAACAGTCATTAAAATGCTGTCAGACATAACAGGGCCTGTCACAGGTGTGCAGAGCGCGGCGCGCGTTTCTGAGAACTCTGCACCAAAGAGGACATAACGGGTTACAGAGGCAAACTTCTAACAACGTTTTTGTGAAAAATGTATTACAAATATACATTATACATTACTCTGTGAGATCATTCTGTAAAGAGAGACGCTTTTCTGCCAGAAAATGGATCATAGAACTAACAGATGCTCATACAGCTCTAGAGAGCATTAGCAATATTGTTAGTCCTGTAATCAATAAAATAAACTCACTAAATATCTATCCTTGTCAATGAGGCATGTCTGTTCCCAGAAAAACATGCTGACACTCAAGGGAGTAAATAGTACAATAAAAAATACCCCACTTTGTACCATATCCCAAATGGCACTGAGCGAGTAATCCATCCATCCATCCATCCATCCATCCATCCATCCATCCATCCATCCATCCATCCATCCATCTCTCCAACCACCCACTCATCCTTCTCACCATTGTTCTATGCATGCCCCCAGTCCTTCCTTTCTCTCATTTTCAAATTGAGGCTGATAAACCTCAAAGAGGTCATAAAAATCAATGTAAATGTTTTAAAACACAAAGAACTGTCTAGAGGCACCCGAGCCCACTCAAACAGCTAAAGTGGGGGCAGGCGGAGGAGGGGATGGGGGGCGGGGTTGCCATGACACCAATGCTACCTTGTTACGGTCATGGAAAGCGATCAGAAATGAAATAGCAATAAGTAATGTGCAATGTTGAATCTAGCATTAAAACATATTATCTTGTTTTGTTCGATCATTTGGTGATTTTTCGTACACTCTTTTGGGGTGTGTCACCATTCTGCCACAAAAACGCTGGACTGGAATGCGGTCCAAGTAATTACCAGTGGCTGAGATTCATTCAAGCATTCTACCCATCACTTTATTGCTTTCCTCAGTGTGATGCCCTAAGTGTGGGTCCGGTGCTCACTATGCCACTGTAATCAAGCTGCACCCTATTGAAGACGCCCAAATAGGCCATACGTGGTCTGGGTTGCCTGTGTTCCAGTTGAGAAGGGACCTGTCTGGCAATTCGGCTGGGCTGTTCCTATGGAAGCACCACCAAGGCTGACTGGCATACGGCTGGTTCCGGTCTGAGGCGGCAAGGTGGGAAAAAAATGATGGAATGCAATGCGGCTCAGAGTAATTACCAGTGACTGAGTTAATTCAAATATTCCACCCATAATTTTTCGGTTTTTCTCAGTACATTTTGAGTAATTCACTAACACTGGAGTTAGACTGTGACACAGTAATATTACTCTATCAGGGTGGTGCAGAATAACACTAGGATTAAGAGACCAAAATACCAAAAAGGCAATAAAATGCACTACAGTCATCTCGGTTATGAGTGCTTTGTTAAACAAGTAGGATTCCGCTGCAAAAACCCATGTACACATGAATTGCAATTACAAGTGGTGTGATATTTATCACACCGGGTAGGTACCAGGTACAATAAATACATTACCTCTAGTCCAAACTGTTGAAATATAAGGGGGGGAAATGGTCAGCAAACACCACGACATGCAGTTTTTAATGTAGAAAACACCAAAATCTGCAAGTTATGCTCTATTTCGGAAGGCTCAACTAGTAGTTGGTGCTATTTAATGCACTAGTTGAATTTCAATTCGCAGAGGATTTTATTAATGAGTACCATAAATAGCAGCTACCCCTTTGGGGTAACTGTATCCGTGGCT
Organism: Lissotriton vulgaris; assembly: GCF_964263255.1. NCBI lineage: Eukaryota > Metazoa > Chordata > Amphibia > Caudata > Salamandridae > Lissotriton > Lissotriton vulgaris. The sequence continues at coordinate 290,908,235 of NC_141689.1, forward strand.
AGTGACTGCAGAGAGCACACCTACTGTGCTACCCGTGTTCCTGTATTTTGTGCATTTGGTTACCACCAATCTTTAGCAAGTGGTTAACTTGGTGATGCACTATGGTATTAACGTGTTACTGAAAACCGGATTCCCACATATAGCTACCCTTTACGCTCCCAGAGCTCTGTTTAACTCTACTTTCAACTGCTGCAATTAGCACAGGTAGAAGAGTGAATGAATGAAATAATGAATGAATCCATTTTAAAACCTATGTAATGTACACCACAAAGCAAAGTGCCACTTGGAGCAAAAACTTCTCATGATTCCTCAGTGTATTCCCTTTGCCAAATGTTGTATGTAAGTAAGTCAATTATTTATAGAGTGCGCAAATCCCTAAAGGCTTCTTGGCACTAGCATCAGACAACATGCCCAGTAGATGAACCTTATTATTATTATTATTATTGCAGTCTTATATAGCGCGTAGTTACCCTGGAGCATCCCAGCGCTTTTCGGAACGGAGGTAACAATCACGTGTGCTCAGGGTCAGCAGTTAACAGAAAAGATGTGTTTTCAAATGCTTGCGAAAACGAAGGAGACAAGTCTCAGAGCGCAAGCTTAAGGGGAGTGAGTTCCAGAGTACCGCAATATTCACAGAAAATCTTCTTACCCCTGTGCGGGCCTTTTTAACTCTAGGGGTCTTGAGCAGGTGTTTTTGATTCGATCGTAGGGTTCTGCTGGCCTTGTAAGGTGTAACCAGACTCTGCAAAATAGGAGGGCCTATACCCTGCAAAATTTTGTGCGCGAGACAGAGGGATTTAAATTTCACCCTTTCCCGCACCGGTAACCAATGCAGTGCCCTCAGTGCAGGTTTGGCCGACCGTGACATGGGGATGTTTTTAAGCAATCGTGCTGCAGCATTTTGAATATGTTGTAATTTATTCAAAGTTGCCTCAGGGCAACTTAATGTAAGGGAGAGCGCGCAAAGAGCCAGGTTTTGAGCTGCTTCCTCAATTTTAGTACATCTGATAGAGCTCTAAGTTTAAAGGGTAGCGAATTCCACACTTTACATGTGGAGAAGGAAAAGCTTCCACCACCCCGATGGACCTTGTTGAATTTGGGGATGGCCACCATTTTGGCTGCAGAAGATCGAAGCGTGTGCTTGCGAGTGTACCATTGGAAGGTTTTTCTGAAGTGTTCAGGTCCAGCATTATGAAGGGCTTCATGAGCCATGCACAGAGCTTTAAAAATGACCCGCTCGCAAATTGGAAGCCAATGAATGTTGATGATGGCTTGAGAGACTGAGCTGAGTTTGGAAAATTTCATGAGCAGACGAGCTGCGGCATTCTGGAGTGTCTGGAGTTTCCTCAATAGACATTGTTGAATACCCAGATACAGAGCTTCGCAATAGTCATTCCTAGGGATCAGTAAGGCAATAATCACCGATCTTTGGAGCTCTAGTGGAATAAAAGGAAAATTCTTCCTCAAGATTCTCAGCCGGAAGGAGCAGGACGGCGTGACCTGATTTATTTGTTTTTGGCTTTATTAACAGGGGAGTAGACCAAGGTTTTGAGGCCACCAGGAAGCAGACCAAATGAAGTATTCTTACCAAACAGAAGTACCTCAGTCATGTCTGAATTTAACTTGAAGCAATTTTCCCAGATAATAATTTGTTCCATGCAGCTGTTAAACTGTTTAGGTACCACCACGACATCATACAAGACTGAGACTGCAATCTGCATGTCATCGGCATAGGAGATCACAGAGAAACCAAATGATCGAATCAGGTTCTCCAATGGAGTCACAGATATTGAAGAGAGTGGGACTTAATGATGATCTTTGAGGGACCTCACATGCAAAGGAAAAAGGCTCAGATGTATATTGCCCTGCGATACCACTTTTCCTCTATCCACCAGAAAAGAACTTAAAATGGAAAGGGCTGACTCTCTGATACCTATGGATTCTAGACAGTCAATTAAAGAGTGGTTAACAGTATTGAACGCTGCCAATAGGTCCAGAAGAATCAAAGCCGCATTGTCACCTTGTCAACTAAGGACCTGATTTCTTCCATAGCAGTCATGAGGGCTTATTTGGTACAGTGATTGGGCATAACACCGTACTGAGAGCTATCTAGGATGTAGTGTTTGTCAAGGAAAGCCATGAGATCCATGTTTAATGCTTTCTCAAGAACCTTGGTTGGCAGAGGAAGGCGAGAGGTGGGCCAATAATTTTTCACATCTAAGGGGTCAAGTGAAGATTTTTATGAGTAGGGGAATCAACAATGCCTTCTTCCAGGTTGAGGGGAAATGCAGTGAGATCAAAATCTTATTGAGCAATTCAGAAAATTGAGCTGATACAGTCCCTGAGATGCAGTGAAGAACATTAAGGGGACATGGATCTTTAGGGGCACCTGATTTTGTAGCCTCAATGAGGTTGACAACTTTTTCACTGGTAAGAGGGGAGAAGGTTGAAAAGATATTAGATGATGGATTAATATTAACATTGCTAGCTTCAGTGGAGTTGCTATTCAGATTCAAGGTGAATTCATTGAAGATTGCATTAACCTTCATTGAAAGAAACTCAGCAATTTATTACACAAAGTTTTGTTAGGTTCTACGGTGTTTTTAGAGTTACAGTTGGCCCAAATGTTCACTGTTTTAAATAACTCTTTTGAGGAGTTTTTTGCAGAGTTGATTTTATTTGAGAAGTATCTAGGGGCATATTATCAAGGACAGGCGTTACATTATCGCCGCTTTTATCGGCAGGAAACTGCCGATAAAGTGGCGATAATGGCCTTGATAATATGCTCTATGAATTCCAATTGAAGCCCATGTTAGACAGTTTCCTGCCGATAAAAGCGGCGATAATGTAACGTCTGCCCTTGATAATATGCCCCCTAGTTTTTTCTGCTAGGGATTGATACCTTCTGATAAGTTGTTTATATTGGTTCCTTTCCTCAGGGCAGTAGTTATTTCCCTATTTTTGTTTCTGATGTCTGTATTTTTGTTTTAGTAATCTTAGATCTTGTGAATACCATGGGGCAGAGAGCTGCCTTCTGTGGTTTTGATCATCTCTACAGGGGCTAGCTGAGAAACGGTAGAATCAATCCAGTAAAAATAATTAGTAGCAGCTGTGTCTATGTTATTACCCAAAATGGCTTGAGACTTTAACAGAATATTATTTAATTTGGCAACGTCCATTTTTTGCCAGGGCGGAATTTGATCAAAGTAGGCACAGGATGGCTAGAGCTGTAGTTGGTAGCGTCTTTGAGCAAGAGAACAAAGCTATGTGGTCAGCCCAAGTCAGTGGCAAGGTTTTCTAAAAATTCAGCTCCTGATTACTAGTACAAACCCCATCAAGGGTGTGATTTGCCAGATAGGCCGATGAGTTTATTAGCTGAGTTATGTCAAAAACTGTGCATACTATCAATAAGGTGTTCTGTTTCTTTATTGTATGAAATCTCTAAATGGAAATTAAAGTCCCAAAGAGTAGTAAAATTAGGGCGACCCATGCATGATTAGTGAATGAATGAATTTTGCACTGGACTCGAGGGAATGATAAATTAAAATGCCGTTGAAGGCAGCAATATTGTTAAATTTGAAAATAAACCTAAGGGCTTCACAGTCCAGATGTGATAGGCTAAAATCAGGCTTAAGAACGTTTTGATAAATTATTGCGAACCCGCTGCAGCGTTCAACTGGCCAGTCCAGTCTGGAAATATTGTAACCCTCAGGAATGGCACTTCTTAAGTTAGGGTCCTATGTAGAATCGGCCCAGGTGTCCGTAACAAAAATAATATCTGAGGAGTAATTGTCCACAAACTCCGTGAATTCTTATTTGTTTTTGACGAGAGAAACCGTATTAAGGAGGATGCCCGATAGTGGGTCAGTCCGTGTGTTCGAAATTGTTAGTCTAGTACACACCTCTGGTGAGGAAGTACTGCTAGGCGTAAATGCAAAGTGACATTTTTCAGATCTAAAGCAGCCAGTATAGAAATCAGCTTTAGAGGGTTTGCAGGGAATGTTCTTACCTCGGTTGCCAAGCTCCAGAAGCCTTTCCCTTGAATAGCTATATTTCTTGTTAACAGCTGCAATTTTACAGCGAACACCAGATAAAGAAGTTTCATAGTCTTTGCACAGTGGTCACTACCACCCACCAGGACTGGCATGTATTTTATCAACTCGATTTGACCCATAGGATTCAAGCAGATCTCTGCAGCAGATGCATTGTACCACAGAGTTATAGTAGGTACTACATATGGCTATGATGCTGGGTTTTCATGTTGAAAATGATTTTAAAAATGAACCTGCAAACTATCATTCACCCATAAATTGCGAAACCAATTTTGCGTTTTGGATGGCACGAGACTGCAGTATTTCTCTTTTTTCACAACACACCTGCAGGAATATTTTAAATTACGCAACTTCAGTATTCATAAAAGCAACACACTTTTGGCAAGGAGAATGAAATGGGAGCTTAATCAGCCAAGCTCTACTGTGTTTCCAGCCGTGCATTGAAGCAGGGGGTTGCTCTCAGTTTGACATTAATTATATATTTCTTTGATAAGCTGTTGTATAGTTACAGAAGAAAAAAGTTCCATTCTGGACACTGGACGTTCCAGTATCTAGAGGTTGTTCAGTCAACACCAGGGGTTATATGACTGATTGCTCTTACTCATTCTGATGAATTCAGGGTGGGCCCTGCTTACCTCTCATCTCCAATTTGAGGACAGTAGAGCTCCTGGACTCGAACAAAATGGCTGCCTCTCAAAAGAATGCTCCCAACCAGGTCAGCATACTGCTGGTGTGAGACTCTGGTCGCTTGCGTTCCATGTGGGGGACTCTGAATAGTAACAGCTAAGGATGGACTTCCACCTTCGGTGAACTTGCAAGAAGTGGTGCTGGAACAATTTTTAGATTGTTTGTGCTGCCATCAATGTTACATCACTGAAGTCATAGGGATTGTGAAAAATCCAAGCGTCGCGAACAAGTGTCTCAGATGCATTCAGCATGACAGTGGTAAGTGTATAGTATGTAGCTGGTGGTGCCTTTAGGAGAACATTGCTGCAAATAGATTACTAAAGAATGACAGCGCAGTATCATTTGCAGACAGCACATATTCAATTGAAATGGATACTAAATTTCCTTATACAGTTTTCTAATGATACAAAAATCACAAATGATGTGTGGAAAGCGGGTTTATTTTGATACTATTAAAATCTTTGTTTCCATCACACTTCAGAATTACTCAAAAATGTGCTTCATTTGTGTTTTCCGAACGGCGGATATAGTCTGAAATATTTGTACAGTTCATTTACAGTTATTTAAATGGTATTAAGTTAGAAAAAATGACAAGACTGCTAAATAGTTTACTTTACAAAATCACCTTGCTTTGCAGTTAGCAAAAGTAAACCCCAGTCTCCATTTTAAAAGATTAAACAGCCATTTGCAACAAGTTATTCCCTGACATTTGACCTCTGTATTTGACAGACTGTAAATGCTACCAGATAAAATCAACATTCAATAGCATCTTTATTACTCATTCACCTTCTGAACTCCAGCCTGGTTAATGTGGGGTTGGTGCCACAGCCCGGGCACCCCTTCTTCCAGCTCCTATGGACATGCAAGACTGATTTGAATATGATTGGCCCGTATCTGCAGTAGCAGCAGCGAACAGAACTCAAAGGCGGGAATGCAACAGTCGCAGAGATAGGGTGACCAACCGTCCGTAAATTTCACGGACCGCCCGATGTTTGGGCCTCTTGTCCGTTGTCTGTGAGGAATTCTTTCACTGACTCCTTTTGTCCGTAATGTTGGCCATTAGAGCGAGATGTCCCCCCTGCAGGCAGCCTGAGAGTTCTTTAACTCTCTCAGCAGGGGCCAGCTCACGCACCTACTGTGATCTTAAGGGCCTGCAGCAGCCCCAACTGAGTTGTTGCAATCAAATCTCTCCCCTCAAAGCAGGGTCAGAATGGGACCAATCACCATAAAGACATTTTATTTTAAAGTCTCACTCCCATTTAACTATATGTTTTTTAGGTAGTATGGTGCCACATTTCAGATAATGTGGTCGACAGTGCTGTTTACTGCAAACCGGGACAGCTGAAATGGGGAACATTGTATATAATTTTTAAAGGGACCTTTACATGAATATGCAGGTTTTTCTACCAATGATTTTGAGACATGAGTGGCATATCGCCCATTTTTAAAACACATTTGGCCTGTATCATTGGTGAATACAAAGGAATGGCAGACAATTTGATATCAGGCAGGAGGGATGGGTGTTCTCCACCAATACATTTTTAGTAAACATGGTGATAAATAGTGCATTTGAAAGTACACCCAACTTCTAATTAATTGCCTAAACTTGATAGGATTTAACAAGACAATTTCACAGAGGGTTGGGGAGGATAACGTAGTCCCCCTTCCTCTTCTGATGAAGTTCATTTGGGTCCCGGATAGCAAGAACAGCCCTTTTTACAGGTCCTCTGGAGCAGTATTCCAGGAGGAGTGGGGGTACCTGCTAATTCTGAGTGATCCAGTGCCCCCTTAACAGCTGCAGGAACATCAGGGCTGATTGTGCCTGGTGCATTTTTGCACAGGGTAAAAACACGTGCAGTCAGCTGACATCTTCCACTGGCTGAGACTGTCAGAGGAAAAGTCCTCGGAACTAGGAATCCACATGAGGTCAAGGGCAACTCCACAACCCCTCCCACACCGGAATTCCAGACAACTCTAATAAGGCCCTAAATTCCTAGGGGCAGATTTATGATGCCCTTGCGCCTCTTTGCATCGCAATTGCGTCACTTTATTTGACGCAACGGCGGCGCAAACAATGCGCCCTATTTACAACATGACGCATCTAGGAGATGCGTCACGTTGTAAAGCCCTGCGCCATAAGGAGACGTTCCTGCGCCTTGGGGGGGCGTTCCTGCGCAGGAATGCCTCCTGAAAGTGGCTGAGTGAAATCTATGAGATTTCACTCAGTCACTTTCAGGCCAATGCTTGAAGCAGGCGTTGGTCTTGACGCAGCCTTGTGAAGATGGGGCACCCCGAGCCTTGCTGGAGCTGCGTCGCGCTTGCGACGCAACTCCAGCAATGCGCCACCTTTCCGGCACAGATGCGTCACGCATCTGTGGCGTTTTTGCACCATGGTGCGCCGCATTATAAATGCGGCGCACCATGGGTGGCGGAGGTGTGGCGCACTGTGCCGCACATTAACTGGCGCATCCCTGGGGATGCGCCAGTTAACATAAATCTGCCCCCTAGTGCTTCAAGTGCTTGGAAAAAGTCGGTGCAGTAAAGCGTTAACGATCTGAGAAACTGAGCCCCTTCCTCTGCGTTGGGGAGGTCGGCCACCTGTGAGTGCCAGAGGTTCAGAGATTTGCGCTACAAGTCGGTGACTGTCAGGAAAAAACACTGCCATTAAAAGTTTATTACGGGTTTCTGAAAAGTAGACGTAACTCAGGGATCAATAACATGAGTACAAAATAAGTTCAGGAGATGTTATCGATTCCTGGATAGATTAGAATTAAAAGGCAGAGTTGCTCCAATGAGAATCTTTGATTTTGTGGCTGAAACCTAAAAGAAAGCAACGACTTGTTATTCCAGTCACATAGGGCAGGCTGTTTGCAGTGCACATAACTGTGTGGGCAGCGGGAGACCCACAAAGGCAGAAAGGAATACATTATTGCAATCTGTATTCAAGTCGTTTGTGATTCTCGGAATCTGATTAGTTGTACAATAAAACCCACACTCTCAAACGGAAGTCAGAATCACGGCGATAAAAGCTTTATTTCAGCTGAAACAATTCTACTGCAGAGCCCTTTCCACCTCGATGAAAATATGTGTCAGGCCTAACTATCCCTCCGACCAGCCGGTAATTGGGCAGTTTCAAGGTGAAACTGTGCTCAGGGCAAAATTAAACAATAAGGGTTTCATTTGCAAACTGCATACAAATCAGAAATCTATGAATCATCGCTTCCCTCCTATGGATTGTCAGTACATATTGAAACATTGTCAAATCCAAGACTTTGGCTAACCCCTGTCCTTACTAAATCAAGGCCTCTCCCCGGTGCCTGTGGTGCCGTCTTCCTTCATTTATTTATTTATTTTAATTTTATTTATTTTGAAGGTTTTATATAGCGCTAGGTCCACCCAAGGGTATCAGAGCGCTTTACATCAGCAATGGTAAGAAACCAGAAAGCAGCAATAGCAATGCTCGAAACAAATTATACAGTTGATCAGACAAAAATAAAAAAAGGAACCATTTAGAGTACATAGTGAGAGGAATGCATATAAGATATACAAAACATCAATTGAAAGAACAAGAATGTCGTTATAGATAGCAATTTTACAGTATGCCAAGGAGGACTCAGGGGACATCATAGGGTGTGGGGGAATATAATGAGGGGGAGGGGGTGAGGAGGGGGGGTGAGTGAGTGTGAGGGGTAGGCGGGGTTGCCTAAGGCAGGAGAAGGGAAAAAAGTCCAAAAGGAGAACAGGGAGTTAATTTCCCCAGTATTTAGTGAGGAAGTGTATTTTAAGGTTTCTTTTGAAGTTTTGAAGTTGACATAGGAGGGGTTGCATCGAAGGTCTTTCGGGAGGGCTTTCCAGATGGTAGGGGCTTTGCCAGAGAAGGAGCGGGGTTGTGAGCAGCTTTTTTGAGTAGAGGGGGTATGAGAAGAAGAGTGTTGGTGCTTCTCAACGTTCGGGCCCGTCCAGCTTTTTTTGAGTTTAGTTGATAGGTAGGTTGGAGTCTTCTGATATAGGGCTTTGTGTGTAATACAGGCAATTTTATAGGACGATCTACCTTCGTTGGGGAGCCATTTGAGAGCCTTGAGGGCAGGTGAGATGCAGTCAAAACGTTTAAAGTTTGTTGTAAGTCTGGTTGCGAGGTGGAGGACAGATTTGGTGGGGCAGGGGGGATTTTGGGAGTACCAGAGAGAAGGGCATTTCCGTAGTCGATTTTGGATAGTACAAGAGATTGGGTAATCCGCTGGAATAAAGGGTTTGATTTTTTTGAGATGCCGGAGTGTGAAAAGTGCACTTTTTGCTGAATTCTTTACATGGGAGTTTATTGTAAGATTATTGTTGATGGTGATGCCGAGTGATTTGACGGATTCGGCGAGGGAGAGAGGGCAATTTAGGGCATTAAGGTCAGCGATCCATGTTTGAATGGTAGAGGGTTGTTTTTGGGCGAGAAGAGGATGATCTCGGTTTTGTTAGGGTTGTCTACAGAAACCATGCCAACTTCAACCCACAAACTCCCCCCATTCAATTGATAGGTTTGCCCCTTGTCCTCACTTATCACATTTGTGGCCTTAAATGTATGCGCTATGTGGATGATAGGTAGAGTCTGATATCATTAGATGATCCTCTGAGCAATGTTATCTCTAATTTGAACAACTGCATAATGGTGGTAGAGTAGAAGAGTTCCAATTCTCTTAAATTAAACAGAGACAATACGGAAGTCCTTGTCATCTCTGAGCGAAAATCTCCCAAAGATCTCCTTATGGGTTATTGGCCTTTCAACTAGGGACATCCCCACCTACTGTCTCTACTGTTGCTAGTTTGATTTTTCAGTTCAATTAAGATTTTTCTTCAGCTGGTCATTAAACTCTCCTCCACCAGCATTTTCTTAATGAAACTGGTTAGAAACTTTATATCTTATGTATCTGATCCTACGATCATTGATAATTCTCGTTGCATATCCAGTCACCTGGTTTACTGTAACTCTCTGTTATTGGCTTCACCTGCTTTTATTTTGCATCCATTGCAGCAAATCCAGAACTAGGCTCAGTGTTTAGCTTTACTCCATCCGACTAGCTCCTCTGCAACTTCATCTTTGAGTGCATTGCATTGACTACCAGTCTCTTAAAGTATTATTATTATTTACAGCACCTAGAAATAGAGAATTTGTGGCTTGAAGCCAGTGCTTAATTTGCAAAAGAATAAGAGCCGGGCCTAAGATTTTTCTCAGATCTCGCTGCCAGAGCTTCTAGATTATAGGGATTGTCGAATGCTGTCTAGTCATAATTCCAACTCATGCTTCTTACATGCATCACTTAACACTACCTGTCCCTTTATCTCACTATTGCTGGTACTTTTTCATCACTCCTTTCTCCCTTTGTAATTGTTTGTTGTATTTATCCTCCTCTTTACATCCCCCTTTTCTGCTTTTCTCTCTCTTTTTTTGGGTCTAAGTCTGAAAAAGAAAAATAAGTCCTGGTTTCCAACAGTGAGTGCCGGTGGACCTCACCTGCATCACGGGCTCAAATTAAGCACCGGTTAAGTGCTATATGGAAATGCTATTGGTGGCACCCACGTAATGACCTGTTGGATGAACACACTTACGTTTCCCTTAATATCGATAAAGTCTTTCACTTTCTAACAATGATTTATGTGGAGCAGAAGATTTATGAGTTTTGATGCTTTGCTGGTGGCCTTAATTCAACTGGGGCTGATGAAGTTTGTAATCTCTGATATAATGTTCCTCTACGGCCTTTAGCTCCACTGCATGGGACTACGGTTCCTTCAGTGTTGTGGTAATGGCTCGCTTATCTGGCCTGTTCTTCCATGGCAGGAGGGTTGCCTTTGTCTTGGTGGACTATATCAAACCAATGAAGGAGTCAGAGGGAACTGACTTGTAAATGTTTGTGATGTACCCGCTGATGTGCCATAAACTAAATAATAACAAGATCACCAATCCTACAGAAGAGGGTTTCATTGGAAAAGTTCTGCGATTCCTGTTGCAAGTGGTTGTGCCTTTTTTTATTCAAAAAGTGCTTGAGTTGAAAGGAGGCGGAGCCCTAACTGGTCTTAAGTGGCATACTTCATCAAAATGCCTGCATATCAATCCAAGGATCGCATCTGGTCCCCACTGGGATCGAAGAAGCGTTTAAGATATAGAATAACTTATCACATGACTCTAATAGATAAAGGACTGTTTCTTGGTGCACAGTGTGGTGATTTCCTAAACAGAGCTCTTATCAGGACTTACACAATAAAACTGTCTAAAGTCCACAATTATCATTTTATTTTATTGTCACCCATAAACACAAGAGGACGAGTTACAGCCTTTCATGTCTTAGTTGGTGGCATGATTCATACCTCTATTGTCCATAACCAGATCCACGACATCTTCTCAGGACTGTAGGACCCCTAAACCCGAAACTACTTTTAATTAACTACATGCAGGGTGTAGATACTGCCTTAAAATAATGTCTATGGTAATTAAATGTCTGAAAAAAGAATCAATGTGGGTGAGTGAGAAGCAAGAAATGTGGGTTCACTCAGCTTTCTATAGCAATACACAAAACATCAAGGACCTGCATGGTCGGGGAGGAGGCAGAGAGCTGAGCACAGGCAAATAACTACATAAGCCTTGATGATAAATAACCTGACTCCTCACTGGGTCCTATGGGCCTTTAGCATTCCCCATCTAAGGGAATAGAAATACATTTCCCGATCTAAGTGAGTCATTGAACTTACACCCAAAGTTCCAGGGGGTATTGTCCCATCTGGTACCATTAGTGCCTGGATACCCTTTGGGGTATTTAGTGTGCCCTACAAATATTGATTTATTGATTGAAACCATCAGGGATCTGACATATGACGGTCCTTAAGAAAGCAGACAACCTCTCTAAGTGTAAGTAGGCTGAAACATGTCGACTACATTGACCATATTGATGGATGTGAAGGATACATAACTCATCCCCATCACATCTCACTGTTTTCAACTTATCCCCGCCCGAGTTGTATTAAATAGCGCACACATGGAGTGGAAGGAAATTTGATTTCACTGCCCTTTTTCACAGATCCCACCACATCTCAACACCAAGAAACTCTTCCTCCTGGTGGAGGAAAGACCCTATAAGGAAGCTACCGGCTACCAGTCCTTCAGTGGGATGAAATTACTGCTGATGTAATATAGCTGTTGAGGGCCTCAATAAAATTTTTAAAACAGACTCTGGCTCCGAGAATGGTGTAGTGGCACTCTCCTTGATGCTTTGTGTAATTTATTGCTGGATAAACCCTGGTCAACTCCACTGTCCATCCTCACTACCACGCCCGCAGTCTCTCTTAGAACGTTTGGCTGGCTCATTGTTGACAGAATATTCACAATGATGGACTGTAAAAGGCCTGAGGGATTGCTAGTGACTGAGACGTTTGCAAGCATTCCACCCATTGTTTTACTCGGATGCCCTAAGTGTGATGATATGCCCAGATGTGGGTCCAACGCTCTCTGTGCTTTAGGATTCAAGCTGCTCCTCACTGATGAGGACCAACAAGGTTGAAACATGTCTGGAGTTGCTTGTGATTCCGTTTAGTGAGGATGTGATATGGCAGTTCAGGCTGGACTGCTCCTATCGACCAGGACTGATTTCCATACGGTTATTTCACATCTGGAGTGTAATAGTGTGTAAACAAATAACTGACTGGAATGCAGCTCTGGTAGTTGTCAGCAACTGAGACTTCAGCAAGCATTTCACCTGTTGGAATGATCACAACCCCATGGTTACATTAAAAAGGACCAACCCCACCTCACACACACTCATTGGCCCGCTATCTCCCACTCCCTGGGTCTACACTTAACACTGATGCTACCGCCCCACTCAAGGTTGCTAACTTATGAATGCCATCTCTTCTGCGTTTATAAGGTAGATTCCTACGCATATGCATACATTTTCTTTACTTCTAATTTCACCTCTTTCGTTTCTTACCTACCTGAAATGTTGCCTTCCATGAATTTTCATGTGCACCTCAACTACCTTCCCTTCAGCCCCTTCAAGGCCTCTTCTCTTTGTGCTTTCTATGCGAGAGAAGCATTTGAGAACTGGGAACGTCAAAAGTCTTCAAAGATGAGAGTCATCAGCAGCCTAGGGCTAGCTGACTACATTTTATGCAGCTGCTATTGCCTGTAAACATTAATGTATTTGAGTAACGTTCCTCCGGCGCCGCTATCCTGCGGTACCTCCAGAGCTACTGCGGCCCGAAGTGTTTGTAATGCTAATATTTTGCTTCCCGCCACATCCAGAATGTTCAACGATGACTGACAAACAAGGAGGGAATGAAAATGGAACACAACATATAATATTAATAGAAACATAACGCATTATATATGACATGGGTCACAATGTTGATAATGCACAGGTAGTAACTGATGAACCATTTTAAAACAGTGCGGTGTTTTTTTTGTAGAGCTGCACACACTACTCAACAAAATGCCCGGTTTACAACACTACTCAACAAAATGCCCGGGTTACAACACTACTCAACAAAATGCCCGGTGGATACAGCAATCTGTAGGAGACTTTCTGCTTCAAAACAGCAGCCAGCGTGCCGCTTCGGGAGCAGGGCAGAGGGGCGATGTGTCCATGTCTACACAAATGTGCAAAGGGCCGGCCTATAATTAGCTCCGGCACAGCAGACCTCGCGCCAGAGAGATCAAAGAAGCCACGGGGCATGTGGAAGGCATCCTCCACCTCAGGCTTTCCCTTCTCAGATCTTCTTACACACGGGAGACTCCAGGGGCCTAGGAGATCAGACCGTGTGGGTCCGAATTTTTCCAGGAGCACCAAAAATAGTCACCCTATGACGTTTTATCGGCATGACATGATCCGGTAGGATAAAGTATTCATTCATTTACATGCTTGGTCGAAATGTAGCTGACTGAAAGCATACAGTGGAAAATTATTCATCGAAATGACGTATTGTTTCTGCACCTTCATTAGATGTCGCCTACAGACAGCTTTTGTCTGCACAACCTACGCTAGACAATACCAGTACTTTCAATGAACTTTGGACAAGCCCATTGGCTGGCTTTCTTGGTAATATTATGTACTTGCTTGTTCTTTAATGGCTTCCCTTTCTCTTCTGGGGTTTGTCTCTGTGCAGGAGATTGGAATCTTTACCATTCTTTTTATTGGATGACATAGAAGTACATGTGTTTTCTTTCTCTCTCCCACATGTGCTTCTTCTACGCCAAATAGCAGCTCCCTTTCTTGCACGCCATGTTTACCCCTCTTCATCACCTCGTCTTATGGTTTCCATATGGCTTTTTAAATCTTTTTTCTTTTTCCTCCATCACCTCATGCTCCTCTATTGCTCACCCACCTGCATTCGCCCACCTACACCGCAATTCCCCTCCACCCCGTGGAGCTGACATGCCCCTTTGTCATAAAATAAAATATGCCTTAAAATATTTTGGGGAGGGCCCAGTAGCTGCATTTTACACTTTTCAAATACAAGCTTTGACATACATTTAACTTTTGACAAGTACAAGTAAAAAAAAAAAAGGTCTTTGCATCATTCCGTATGCATGAGCATGCCTGTTGTGTGTATACGTCATGACGCTGGGCCAATTTAGCACCTTGAAACATATTTAGGTTTGAGGGATGTGCCTTTAATATTTTATTTGCCGGTGCTGCACATTTTTGCATTAGCAAAAAAGATTTTTACCCTCATTTTGCAGATGCTGAATACTAGCAGCACAAATCATTAGCAAGCCAAATGTCTGCTTGAAAAGAGAACTATTGGTTTTGCCAATGCTATTTTTTATTTTTTTACCCGGAGGTCCTCCCCAGCCCCAGTTTTCTCCTTGTAACTGTTTCCCCTTCATTTTTTCATGGATTTTTACTTTAGATTTTCCCATGCTAATTAAATCTTAGCTACACATCTTTAGCTGTCTGTTGGCCAGACCTAATATTTGGTAAACAACGTTTACCGCGAATATTTCTCCCCGCAGGGAATCACAACGCGGTCGTGACAACGACCGCGTTGTGATTCCGCATACCATTACTCCACAAGTCGGAACAACGAATTGCAGAGGGGGCGGGGGGGGGGGGGGGTGTTGAATTTAAAATCCAACACCTTCTCTAGTGTCCGCACAGACTGGAGTTGGAATAGTAAATTATACTATTCCAACATCCAGCGCCCCCCCTCCGCAAGTCGTTGGTATGCGGAATCACAACGCGGTCGTTGTCACAACCGCGTTGTGATTCCCTGCAGGGAGAAAAACTGCGGAATAAGGACATACATTCCAAATATTCCAAATATACATAGAGTGGGCTTTGTGTCAGCCCTTATCCCATGACTAGATGGCCTTATTGTCTATCACATGCTTTAATTCTGGGACTACTTTATTTTCTTTTCTTTTAAGCACTCCGTGGGAGGGCATGTGTTTTCTTGCTCTCTTCCCTGTGAGATGCTTTTTTGTTTACTTTGCTCTACCCCTCGCTCTCTGTGCTGCTTGCTTTGTCTCCTTGCCCCAGCTTATTGTTTGCTTCTCCTGCCTGAACTCATCTTGCTCGTTTTTTTTTAATTAGCGCCCTTCTCCCATCCCAGCTCCCATTTGTCCCCCACCCTGCCTTGCTTGTTGCCCACTCCCATGTATACGTCATGACGCTGGGCCAATTTAGCACCCTGAAACATATTTAGGTTTGAGGGATGTGCCTTTAATATTTTATTTGCCGGTGCTGCACATTTTTGCATCAGCAAAAAAGATTTTTACCCTCATTTGGCAGATGCTGAATACTATCAGCACAAATCATTAGCAAGCCAAATGTTTGCTTGAAGAAGAGAACTATTGGTTTTGCCAATGCTATTTTTTTCTTTTTTTACCCGGAGGTCCTCCCCAGCCCCACTTTTCTCCTTGTAACTGTTTCCCCTTCATTTTTTCATGGATTTTTACTTAAGACTTTCCCATGCTAATTAAGTCTTAGCTACACATCTTTAGCTGTCTGTTGGCCAGACCTAATATTTGGTAAACAACGTTTACCGCAAATATTTCTCCCCGCAGGGAATCACACCGCGTTGTGATTCCGCATACCATTACTCCACAAGTCGAAACAACGACGCAGGGGGGGGGCGGGCAGTTGTGTTGGATTTAAAATCCAACACCTTCCCTAGTGTCCGCACAGACTGGAGTTGGAATAGTAAATTATGCTATTCCAACATCCAGAGCCCCCCCTCCGCAAGTCGTTGTTCCGACTTGTGGAGTAATGGTATGCGGAATCACAATGCGGTCGTTGTCACGACTGCGTTGTGATTCCCTGCAGGGAGAAAAACAGCGGAATATTTATTTATTTATTTATTTATTGTCATTTTTAAAGCGTGGCGAATACCCGTGGGCGTCTCGGCGCTGGCTAAAGGGCATAGGTCAACATCCAGGAGAACCAACGGAACCTTCCTAACTATTGATCAAACAACCAAGTCTTAAGTTGTTTACGAAATATAAGCAGGGATGGACTGGTCCTGATGTAAGAAGGTAGGGAATTCCAGAGTTTTGGGGCGGCAACCAAAAAACGCCTATCGCCCCAGGTGACTGTTCTAGTACGTGGTACTACTAGATGATTGTGATGGGTGGAGCGGAGAGAACGAGTTGGTGTGTAACGGAGAAGGTTATGTTTGAGAAAGTGGGGGCCTTGATTGTTGAGTGCCTTGTAGACAATACACAGCGATTTAAACTTAATTCGACAGCGTATCGGGAGCCAATGAAGTTTCCTGATGGTGTTGGAAACAGGTGCAAACTTGGGAAGTCCCGAAAGCAGCCGGGCTGCTGCATTTTGAATCGACTGCATCTTGTTTGTCACTCGAGTTTGGGCATGTAAGAAGAGGGTGTCACAATAATCCAAGGCGGACAACACCAATGAACTGACCATAGTTTTCCCGGCTGAATCCGGTAAAAAAGGTAAAATTTTCCTGATCATCTTAAGTTTCATGTGAGCCGTGGCAGCCATCTTGTTAGCATGCGCCATGAAATTAAGACCCACATCAAAGGTTACGCCCAGATTCCTAACTTTGAGAGCTGGACTAGGAGGCGCTCCAAACGATGTCGGCCACCAAACTGATGACCAGCCAGGAGAAAGGTGACCGAAAATGACCACTTCAGTCTTTTCTGAATTAAGCTTAAGACAGTTCATGGCCATCCAGTCACCTATGGCTACCATCCCTCTTGTGAAACGAGTGGCCACCTCCTCACCATCCCCTTT
This sequence comes from Lissotriton vulgaris, assembly GCF_964263255.1. Classification (NCBI taxonomy): domain Eukaryota; kingdom Metazoa; phylum Chordata; class Amphibia; order Caudata; family Salamandridae; genus Lissotriton; species Lissotriton vulgaris. Next base: position 290,925,207 of record NC_141689.1, read on the forward strand.
AATGGCCAATACCAATTGGGTGTCATCAGCATAGGAGGTTAGGCTCATCTCAAATGCTTTGATGACAATAGCAAGGTCCGACACATAGATATTAAACAATGTCGGACTTAGGGATGAGCCTTGCGGAACCCCACAAGGCAGGGACACCTTAGAGGATTGGTATGGTCCTAGGGATACCGCCTGCGTTCTGTCAGCCAGAAACGACACAAGTAGGTCCAGCGCAGTTTTCTGGACCCCCATCCGTCCGACACGGTCGGCCAAGATCTTATGGTCGACCGTGTCGAAGGCCGCAGAGAGGTCCAGCATGACTAGAACTGCTGCCCCCCCCCTGATCCCGTATGGCTCTGATGTCATCTGCCGCTTTTAGGAGGGCGGTTTCCGTGCCATGGCATTTACGGAATCCAAATTGGGTGTTATCAAGCAGCTGATGTTGCTCTACAAACTCCGAAAGCTGCTGGTTCATAGCTTTTTCTACAACTTTGGCCAAAAACGGGAGACTGGCTATAGGCCGGTAGTTTTTTAAGTCGTCTTTGTTAAGGTTGACTTTTTTAAATAAAGGTTTGACCAGCGTATGTTTCAGTGAGTCAGGGAAGATCCCGGAACTGAACCTGGCGTTGCAGACCGAAGTGATGGCCGGAATCAGTGTGTCCATAACTGGGGCGAGGACTTTAAGCGGGCAAGGGTCCAGTGCTGACCCCGTTTTAATCCTGGAAATAATGATCTTCGTCTGATCCATAGATAGGTCGGCAAAGCGTGTCAACGAATTATCCTGCGGGGTAAGGGGGAGAGACCGATGACCGATATTAGTGTTCAAGGCAAAAGCCTGGTAAATGGTAAATAAGGACATACATTCCTAATATTTCCAATATACATAGAGTGGGCTTTGTGTCAGCCCTTATCCCATGACTAGATGGCCTTATTGTCTATCACATGCTTGAATTCTGGGACTACTTTTTGTTCTTTTCTTTTAAGCACTCCGTGGGAGGGCATGTGTTTTCTTGCTCTCTTCCCTGTGAGATGCTTTTTTGTTTACTTTGCTCTACCCCTCGCTCTCTGTGCTGCTTTGTCTCCTTGCCCCAGCTTATTGTTTGCTTCTCCTGCCCGAACTCATCTTGCTCGTTTTTTTAATTAGCGCCCTATTCCCATCCCAGCTCCCATTTGTCCTCCACCCAGCCTTGCTTGTTGCCCACTCCCACTTAGTTTTTCTTTTTTCTTTAAAACGTTTTTGTGTGCCCCATGCTACTAACCGGAGTCCACCTTAAAATTGACTTTTACCTGTTTCAAGATGTCTGCTTGCCTATCCAGATGCATGCACTGTATGTATGAAGAAATGGGTTTGTGTTATTCGAGCAAACCCATTTCAAGATAGGCCTGGGGGATGCATGTGCATGCTTTGTGATCATCCTTACATAGGTTTATTGAACTAATACAAATGCATTCACGGATAGTCGCCGTGGATGCATAAACATCCACTGCAGGCGCATTTGAGTAGGTTTGTTAAAACATTACACTTGCATTCAAAGATGGCTGTCGTGGATGCACAGCCATCTTTGTATGCATTTGTAATGTTTTGGCACATCCTGGCAGCTTTCTAACGCAAAATAAAATGGTAAAGCCAATAGATTTCAGTTGCAAGCTCTAATGGCTTTGTTAATGTTTGCTTTTCTTGTTTTAGGCTTTTGCACTTGCCCTGCTTGCTAGCTAGCTGTCTTATATCTGAAAAAAACTGTGCCATAAAGTAATGCATGTAATGTAAAGGGCATTTATGAAGTGCTCTGTTACTCCGGGGAATGTCCTGGCGCTATGCATTCGAGGTGTGTAGCTAACTGAGGGACCTCACTATTAGTTTTGATTAAAAAGCCAAGTTTTCAATTTCTTTCGGAAATGAGAGGTGGCTCAAACAATCATTGAAAAAGACTAAACTTACTTCTGTAAGTTATTGTTAGAAATGGGGTCTCTAGTTGGCAGAGGTATGCACCCTGTCCAAGCAGGAGCCACCACTCTAGTCAGGGTAAGTCAGATACACACTAAAAGATAACCTATGCTCACCGTCTTGTGGCTTGGCACAGAGCAGTCAGGCTTATCTAAAGAGGCAATGTGTAAAGTATCTGTGCAATATACACACCCACAGTAACACAACGAAAACACTACAGAAAGACTGCACACAGGGTTGGAACAATAGACACTAATGTATTAAATAAATCAAGACTAAAATGACAAAAATAAGCTGATTTATGAATTTTTAAAGCACATAAAGAACTCTAGCACTTAGAGGCAATAAGCTCCAGTCTGGGTAATCTGGTCGTACTGGACCAGGGCAAATTCTACAGTTTGGGCCGACTGCGATGGAGTGCTGGCTGGCTACAAGACCTACTAAGGGCCTGGTTAACAAAGTATCTTATCATGGACGCAATAGCGAGATTTGGAGTGCCGTCGAACGATGCGTCGATCCCACAGTAGATGATCGGTCGATTTTCTCCACACAGTCATGGAAATGCGCTGGGTCCGTAAACAATGTGCTGAGAGACGTAGGTTCTGAAGAGATTTATTGGGTTTCTCCATGCAGTCGAGGGGATTTGTCAATCTCACCAAGCTGCTGCAGTAGCGAAGTGCAGTTCTGGGCATTGGTTTATGCAGGACTTGAAGTGGTTCCGATGCAATGTGATGTGCCAGGTTCTGCTCCTGCCACAGGGATGATGCATCCATTTCGGCTCATGCAGTCAGCAAATGCATCTGGGCCTCTGAAGTAAGTATTTTGGTCCACTTCTAGTGAAACAGGCACAAAAGCAGGGCTAGAGACTTTGATATCCATGAGTCTCACACAAGAGGAGCAAAATAAATAGATCCTTGGAGATCACTTTGGTGCAAGGGAGTCCAGTTCTTTTCAGCAGGGTCAGAGAGCAGCAGGCAGCAAGGCAGCACAAGAGAAAAGCAGACCTTTCAGGACAGCAGTTAAGTAGAGTGTCAGTCCTTGATGCAGCCCAGCAGTTCTTCTGACAGAGTTAGTTGTAGGTCCAGAAGTGTCTGGTTTGAAGGGGTTAGCTCCCCAGTACTTACACCCAGTTGTGCCTTTGAGTCGGGGAGACTTCAAAGAGGGGTCTATGAAGTGCATAGAGGTCCTTTCTTTTAGTTATGGTTAAATTAAAATATTTGATATTTATGCTACTGTTGGATGTAAGCTGAAACTCTTAGAGAATCAATTGTCCTGTGCAATGTATCACATCGAGTTTGCAGTAATCTAAACCCTAGTGAATCCTGTCTAATGTAGCACATAATTAGGCTGTGGGGTTTTAGGTTTAAACCTAAAATAACTGATAAAACCCCACTGAAAGAAAAATAGCCCTCACCGGTGAAAACATATAAACACTGAAAAAACACCTGGACAACCACAAACTAAATGCCATTCAAAGAAAGGAAAAAGAGTGAAAGAGTCATTTTTTTCTTCCTGAAGGGGTCAGTACAATGTAACTTTGTTATACAAGCTAGCAGTAAGAGACTGGCTAACATTATTCTGCTTGAGTTTTGTTCTTTAGGGATGCCACTAAAATATAGTTTCTTCTTCCTTTTACTTTTTTCAGTTTTGTGGCCTTTGGTCTAAAGATGCAGGGTTTAGTTTCATGTTTTAGGTCTAGTTAAATTATTTTATAAACTATAGAGAATCAGATAGAGAATCAGGAAATATCAAACTCATATTTGAAATTTTGGGTGAATTTGATTCTTTCACTGGTAGGTAAGATGGCTGATTTCATAAAAGAAATTCCTAATATGTGATGTGTCAACACATTTACCCACAGAGAAAGGGTAAAAACCCTTAACATCATCTTCCCATAGTTTCTAGTGGGTCAGTATTGATAGTAGGTGAATTGCCAACACTTCATGCTTTAAACATTCAATGCAAGGTATAGTGACAAGTATATATATATCACCAAGCATCTGGGATAGTGGTGAAAACATGACACCAGACATTTGGAAAACATGGAACGCAGTGTCACTTGTAATGCTCTGCAAAAAAAGGTTCTTCACAAGTTCAACAAAGATTGGAGTGATATTGTTTGTATTTGCAGTGATTCAGCTACGTATATACAAAATTTGTGTGATGACCTGTTAAATTTGATACCCGAGCTGAAGTGAGTCCCTGTAGGAGATCCTTGCCACTTGTTAGATGGTATCCTGAACGCATCTTTACAATCTTCAGAGTTAATGAGGGATGCTATTGACTTTTTAGTCCATTCTGGTGCACTGTTTTCTTATGCACAGGAACTAAAACGCAAAAATGTATCATTTTGTGCTTTATGTGGCATCAAAGAAAGAGTCATCCCAACTGTGTCCCTTAGCTGATGGTTCTCAGCCCATGGGCTATGAATGCTGAGAGGGCCTTTTTCACATACGTTTACATGGGAAGGAAAGAGCGAGCGCACATGACCCAAAGACTCACTGAAGAAGTATTGTATGGTGTACTACAATAAGATTAATTAGCAAAAATCTATTTGGACCTCATATGCACTATAAGTACACTGTCTAAATACCATGTTCTTTCAGTGCAGAAAGCAAGCAATAATAAAAGTAAAACGTTCCATAAACACCGGAAAAACACTTTTTCTGTTGTTTTTAGTGGCACGAAAATTTGTAACCACTGATAACAACTGTTTTTTAAGATATTGAAAACACTGAAAAAACCCCATCAGAATTTACCAAAAATAGAAACAGAAAACAGGAAAGCCTACACATAATCATAGCGGCAATCTAAGACTAAGACCTAGGAAATTCAATCTTTAAATAAGTGTCCTAACCACCATATAAGCAGTCGTATTTCTAGAAGTATGTTTATGGTGTGTGCCCAAATTGGCCACAGATAATACTGATGGGGCATGCTACTATGGGTAATCATGAAGAGTATATGTGTGGGCTTGTGTGTGCATGATCCCCCATGCAGTTATGGTTCAGATGGTCTTTCTATTGAAAACGCATTTTTTGATTTGCCTATAACTTTCGACCCCCTTGAACGGATTTTTATGAATTTTGGCAATCAGCTAAGTTTCCGCATGCCAGGTTTTGTGAAGATCTGCCCACATGAAATAAAGTTAAAGGCACAGGGGAGGGGAGAAGTGATTTCCAATTTTAACTTCCGTAGGAAATTTTGCTCACATCTGCAGTCAAAACAGCTGAATGTATTTACACTAAGCTTGACACAAAAGTAGACGTTTATTGGAAAGGAATTCCTTTTTTCGTTCGGCGAAAATCTATTCAATATGTTTTGAGATGTAAGCATGTAAGAAAGGTTACATAAGGGATTTAAGGGATTAACAATTTTGTTATCTCTGTTTGAGATTCTCAAAGTACGGCAATTAAAAAACCCAAAGGATTTCATTGGTTAGGCACCATTTTGCCCCTTTTGGATCCACATATCTGACAAAACTGATCGGCTGCTGCAAAAACATTTTTCTCTTGTTGCAGCGATTTCAAGACAAGGCTTTGATGTTTACCATTTACTCATGGTTTTAATGCAGCTGTCACATTATTTACTGCATAATTTGATTTGCAGATGGTTTAAAAAAAAGAATGTTTCTAGTGATAATGGATCAAAACACTTCTGCTAGAGGTGTGCCACATAATTAGCATATTCTTGTTCCATAATCTAGATAGCTCTGACACACAATTTAGTCCTTCCTTGCCACAAAACCAAAGTGGCCATAAAAAATGTAAAGCTCTGCAGAATGGTTTGGGGGCTGTTATGATGAAGAAAATACCCATACTTTTACATGGACCCTTTGTGAACAGTTTAATATTTAATAGAAATATAGCACAAATAAAGATACTTATTTAATTTCTGAAAGAATCTTTATTACTAACATATTGCATTTTTCCCTACATATATTTATGCAATGCAACTCAAAAGTGTGAATCCTAGCAAGGTCAAATCAGTCTTCCATCGTCTTCTGATCAGTATACTGAATTCCATCAAACTGGGCAACTGTAACACCTGTACTAAACGATGCTTATAAATGATCGAAATGTGGATTGACGTACTACACGAAAAACACATTTTCTTCTTATTATTATTCTTGATCTTATTCTTATTATTAATATAGATGACTCTGCATTTTATAAAACAAAATTGCAAGATATTTTACCTTCTATTTCTGGATAGCTTGAGAATTGCCCCAACACTGAAAAGAAAAATGAAATGTATGTTACCAATGTCTACATTTAAAAAATGTCTAATGATACTGTGAGTATTTCATCTATTATACATGCACAGGTATTCTGATTCACCTTCTGAGGATACAGTAAAGTCCGGATCTTCCTTTGCAAACTTGCTCTTCATAACACAGTTGTCGCTTTCTTGCTCTTTCCTGCCAGTCTGGATTATTAAAGAAGATGCAGCTGAATCATTTTCTGTGCTACAACAAAAATAGGAAATCATAATCAGTTTACAATTTGTTTTATTCAACAAAAACCCTTTTGCATGAATATAATTTAAGACATTTTATGTTCAATATACAACTTTGATTTTTATGCATATATTACAGCTTAAAACATTGGGCTTCATTTTCTTACACTGTCTACGTATTGAGTACATTTCTGACTGGTTTGGAATTCATAGTAAGTTCTCACGTGCACAAAAATGTGTAAATGTAATTGGTGCAGTGCACACTTACTTTGTAAAAGCAAGAATTAATAGAACTTTTTCTTTTTTTTCGTATTTTTCATCTCAATGTGAAAAACATTTACTCATTACAGAAATGTCATTCCAATTTTTGTAGCGTTCCCTTCTCTTCCCACTTTTCTACAATATCCAGTGTGGCATTATGGCAGTCAAAAGTTTCTGAATAAGCAACCTACATCTATGTTTTTGAGTTTTTACTCACTCAGAGAAGCAATCCTACTACAGAATGCTTTGAAGCTGATTTACTCAACCTTACAATTACTAGGTCCTAGCACAGTACTATCTTATTTCATCTGACTGATATTTAGTCAGGAAGACCAGGTTTTTAGGGTAGAAAAACATAAGGTCACGGGCTATGGTTTCGTTTGCATCATTTGGGGAAGACCAATCAAGAATATGTGTAACTGTCCATAGGGTCTCTAAAATTTATTATAACAATATCCCCCGTAATGTTTTTTGTGCTGGGACCTAGCCAGGAAAGACGCCTCACATGTAAGATTTCACTGTTTACATGTGGGGGAACCAAAAAATTACCTTATTCTTTAATTGGTTATAGTTCTCATTAATGTTCTTTTTGCCGTCTAAACCTTCCTCCAAGGGCGGCACTCCAGTAAGCACCACCACTAACGGTAGTGCTTCTGGAGGCAGGTCTACGTTTGGCCTCTTGGGGATGGTCGACCTTACAGGAGCTTCACGGACAGTGACTTTGTCAGCACTAATTTGAGAGTTTTGCTTACCCTTTTGTACTCCTACGCTAGTGCTGTTTTTATCTGATGTCTGTGGTACTTTGCTTAGTGTTAGGTTTTGAGCTACCAAAGTAGGGGTCTTAATAGTTGTAGTAGCTGATAAGTCTATAATATTTGGCGGAACCTCCTTCGCAATCAGTGCTACGGGAGGGGGATCGGGAGTCTTTATTCCTCCTTTAATGTCGGTTAGTGTTTGTTCGAGGTTACCCAGTTGCTGGCCTATTTTTTGTAGCCTCTCTACCAGAGGTAATATGAATGATCTGATTAGTTTTCCGATGTTTCCCATTAAGAGGGTGCCTAATTGGTCGAGTGATGGGGGAGTAATTCAGAAGAAAGGACAGATGGGACTGGTATAGGGGGAGCAGGATTTTTTGATTTGGTACAATCCATATAATTAGATTTATGGATTCGGGGTCTATTTTCTCCTTTCTTTCTTTTTTTGGAAGGAGGTACTTTGTGCCTGGGATGTGACAGAGCTTGTATGTCACTATTAGCAGTATTGACCTCCAGAGGTGGTGATAATGACGGACCCCCAGCCGCTTGAGACATGAGTTCTGGGGAAAACAAAAGATCTATAAGAAGGTCGTTGGTTGTAACTATCGGTGAGGAGAGTTTTGTAGGAGTAGTGGGATACCGTTGCTGTTAGTGGGAGAAACTTCATTGCCAACGCTTACACAATCAGTAGGGGGTAGTGGAGACAGACCTGTTGTATGGGGCCCAATGAGGACCGCTTGTTCTTTATTAGTTCGATTGAACGACGTCTATCCGCTCGTCGTTCAGCTAAAGTGATATTTCTCTCCGTTCCCGCTAAGGTCTTTTTAAAATACTTATCCAAGGTTGCCTGTTTTTCGCTACCACCTTCCATACTAGGATTAGATTGGACCGGAGAAGTCATTTCGCCCACTTGATACACAAAATGCACTAACACAAACACATGTATTTTTGAATTGGTCAAAACAGTGAGGTGCGAAATAAATGCTTACTATGCGTGCATCACCGGGGGAGCTTAAATCGGCTTTTATCACACCAGTGAAAGTTCCCAACACACACGGATAAGAGGGGAGGACACGGGCCGGGCTCTTCCGGCCTCTGAGGACCTCAGAGGACCCGCCCTTTGCCCGGGCTTAGCCCCGGGCTGCGACCCGCGCTTGTCCCGCGTGCGCGCGTTTCGGTCGTCTCAAGTAGATCAGAGAAGTGGGGGCGGGAAGAGGACCAGCTGTGGCGAGTTGGAATCCGCACAGCCCGCTGGTCCCCGCAGTCCCGCAGGATCAGGTAGGGATCTTGGTCACAGCTACGAACTTCTTCCATGAGCGGCACCCGCGAAGCGGGTGCCACGAGAAGTTGCCTCACGGACCCAGGAGCAATTTAGGCAGTTTACACAGTCCAGCAGCAACCCGCACAGAGTTCAGGAGCTCAACACGCTCTCTCGGTGCAGGGAATCCACGGATAGAAAATTGGCTCACTCCTTTCACTGTGATGTGCGGTGGGGGCGGGAAGAGGACCAGCTGTGGCGAGTTGGAATCCGCACAGCCCGCTGGTCCTCGCAGTCACGCAGGGTCAGGTAGGGATCTTGGTCACAGCTACAAACTTCTTCCACGAGCGGCACCCGCGAAGCGGGTGCCACGAGAAGTTGCCTCACGGACCCAGGAGCAATTTAGGCAGTTTACACAGTCCAGCAGCAACCCGCACAGAGTTCAGGAGCTCAACACGCTCTCTCGGTGCAGGGAATCCACGGATAGAAAATTGGCTCACTCCTTTCACTGCGATGTGAGGTGGGGGCGGGAAGAGGACCAGCTGTGGCGAGTTGGAATCCGCACAGCCCGCTGGTCCTCGCAGTCCCGCAGGGTCAGGTAGGGATCTTGGCCACAGCTACGAAGTTCTTCCACGAGTGGCACCCACGAAGCGGGTGCCACGAGAAGTTGCCTCACGGACCCAGGAGCAATTTAGGCAGTTTACACAGTCCAGCAGCAACCCGCACAGAGTTCAGGAGCTCAACACGCTCTCTCGGTGCAGGGAATAGTACTTAGTGTGAGCAAATACAATTAGGGGTTGGCAATGAAGTTTAGACTCATAACTGAAGGTGTTTGCACACTTATGTTCAACATGTGTAAATCGTTTCGTTTGTGATAACTTTATTTCGGTCAACGACCATAAAAGCACAAGCAAAGTATGTACATACAATAAAATACATAAATAATTAAGAACCAGCGGTTAAAACATTATTAAACAATCAGTTACCAAAAGAAAAATGGCCAACATTATAATTAGTCACAATTAATCTAAGTGGACCTTCTGCGCCACATACCGTACAAAGCGGGAGACCGAGAACACAATGAGGGGGGATGTATCATATTTTAAAATTCTAACGGCTTGAGCACAATGTTTTAGTCCCAGATTTCTACATAGTGGTACCAGCCAAGCTCTCCAGATTGCGCTATAAGCAGGGCAAAAAAACAGAACATGGGCAATGTCTTCTTTGCTATTGTTGCAGGCAGGGCAGATTCCCTCCTCTTGAACTGCCCATTTGCAGGTCAGTGTCCCAAGTGGCAGGCAAACGTGCCTTAATTGTATATATAGTTTTCTTGCAGGGTGAGGTTATATTTGGTCCAGAAATTCCTCCCTACTGGGCACGAGTTTTACCTGCAAAAATTCTGAAGACAACCTGCCCATACTTGGCGAACGGTGCAGCAGACTTAGGTTGTAGTGCCTCAGAGAGGCCAGCAGCACAGTTCTCCACCTCACTGGACAACTCTCCGCCGGGGTCTCCCATATTTGGGGCATTCCTATTCGATAGGCAATAGTTTTGATATGGAGCAACCAGGGTATTTTCTTACTCTTCAACACCTTCAATACCTTTAGAAATAAGGCCCTGTTTATTTTTATGCAACCTAGAATTGGGGTGTGTGTACCTTTGATATACCCTTTCCTATTGTGTTGCCTCTTCTTTGAAAATGAAGATAAGCTATGCTATTGCAATTGTGCGTAAAATATAAATGGCATTTAACAAATGTGTCACAATGTGGAAGCTCCCATAACTTGAGAAATTCTAAAGGTCTGGAAACATGCAGTTATTGAGAAAGTATTGTCAATCTTAAGGAAAGCAGCCTTTGTATTATTATAATTATACAAGTATAATATCAAGAAATACTACACCTTTGATTTTAGACATATGTAATATTTGAGAGACACATACAAATCAAGAAACACCTAACAAGGAATCGAAACATAAGATTCAAGAAGTACCTTAGCCTTGATATATTTAGCATATATGCAAAAACATGTTACAATTTTGGACATTTTAAGCTTTGTGCAGCACCGTAATCTGAGGAACATGCTACAATCTAAAAACATATATCAAGACCGTGCACTGCAGCAGGAGCCCTCAAATGCATATTCTATATTTATAATTTCCCCTGCTATGTGTGGCTTCTGCCAAACTACTTTATTGATTATAGTACCTATTTACGGCTTCGCCTTTTTGCATTCTGAATCTAACCATGGCATGCTCATACACCTAGGATAACACTGTGCTTGCCTAACAACCAAAGGGCGACACCCCTTCAACAAAGTTTATTCAACAAAGTTTATGTTCATTGGCAATTAAGTTTATCTAACAATAGAGTAATGTATAATGTTCTCTTATATGTCATATATTGATTTATGTTCATTGAGAGGATACACCCACACACACTTGGAATTCACTGTTTTACCACTGAACACTGTTCTATATAAAAATGTCCAAATTATTAACCCCTTCGATGCTTGTGACGGAACCATTCCGTCATCAGTCACGGTTGGGCTGTGCTGATGACGGAATGGTTCCGTCACGACCACACCCATTTCAATGAGGGACAGCACAGGAGGGGAATTCTATTAGCAGCGAAGGTGTTAAACACAAGCAAGGCTTTATGCTTCATACAATTATATTTCAATAAAAAGCAAATTCCATACAATGTTATTCAAATTGCAATTATATAAGTCAATGCTGTATATGGTAAAAAAAACTCTTAGAAGCACAGTACACATCTTATCATAGTAGCTTCTCTATACCACTTTAAAATGTATACAATAACAAATATTTCAATAATTTGTTTACACTATAAACAACATTCATCATAAGTTGTCGATGCCGCGTTTCGGTGGTATCACTGTTGATTCACCCCACCTTCAACAGGACTTAGAACTATAAAACATATGTTGCATCTTAAAATCAAGAATCTTGTACTTGAAATAGGACTTAGTTGCTGCGATTCACTCACTTTTGGTTTATTCGTTGATGGTATTAGTCTTATATTTCTCAAGTGTAATAATTTATCCACTTAATCTCACTTTCTTTATGCCCGCTTATCGCCGGGTCCTGATTACCCTATTTATGGTTCTACGATGAGATATTCCACGTAAACAGGGCCCACTCTATTTTGCCTTTGTTATTCCTGTTTCCGGAGGACCTTCTTTTCTTTTTGTCCAAAAGATTATCATATAAGAAATGACTGGGCGTTTTGAATTGTGTCCTCCCTCATGTTCTTCTAGTAAAATGTACCTGTCCTTGTGATCAAAGAAAAACATGTGTGTTCAGTGGTAAAACTGTGAATTGCAAGTGTGTGTGGGTATATCCTGAGAATTAACAGAAGTCAATGGATGAAATATATGAGAAGAGTGTGTGACACAGAAGAGACCCTTTGTTTTTTGTTATTTTAATTGACCCTGTCCCTTTTGGTTTTAAGGGTATCCCTCCTGTAGTTTGTGGAGATACATTTAAAAATCGACTGTGGTAGCACTCCTAGGGCCCGATGTAGGTAAATCTACATTTACCACTTCATAAATACCGAATCATACCGAATCGGTATTTATGAAGTGGTAAATTAGAGGGGGGAGATGTAGGTATTTCAGATTCGGTAAATACCGAATCTGTAAGATTCGGTATTTACCGATTTTGTAAATACCGATTCGGTATCCCCCATTGCTTCCTATGGGCCTTGAAGCCCATAGGAATCAATGGGCATTACCGAATCGGTAATTACCGATTCGGTAATTACCGATTTGTGCAAGGGTGCAGGGGGTGTCACTTTGACACCCTCCAGCACCCCAAAAAAAGGCATGTGAGCCATGTGGCACACAGACATGCCCTAAGGGCATGTCTGTCTGTCACATGGCATAGGTGTGCATGCACACATGTGCATGCACACCTGGATTCGGTATTTTAACACCCAATTGGATTGGGTGTTAAAATACTGAATCTGAAGGGCCTGTGGGACTGAAAGTAGTCCCACCTACATCCCAAATTTTAAAAAAATCGGTAAAATTACCGATTCGGTATTTTTGCGATTCGGTAATTTTACCGAATCGGTAAAATACCGAATCGGACAAAAAAAGGTCCCCTACATCTCAGTAGGCCAAATACCGGTCGGAAACGGCCGAAATCGGCCGTTTCCGACCGGTATTTGGTACCTACATCGGGCCCTAAGTAGCATAAAACTTTTCAGAGGTGTTTGTCTTGAGTAAGGCTGCCCTCAGCAGCACGTGGTACAAAAGGGGGTGGTGATGGACGGGGCATCTGAATCAATCAAACACTCACACCCAGTCAAAAGATCTGGGTTTAATCCATCACCGTTCTTTAGCCCACTCTGCCACCCCAGTTCAGACATGACTATATGCAAATCAGTCTGACCCAGTGCCTCATGGGAACAGTACAGCCCGAACTGCCGAGCCATGTCTTACCTGGACCGGAAACAAGCTTCCGAGGACCGGTTTCTGGCATTCCAGCCGTCTTCAGCCCGGCTTGCTTGAATCCAGTGGCAAAGTGAGCAAGGAACTCAGGTCTGAGCATACCCTGCGACACTTATGGCGGCCCTCAGCAGCACAGCATAGTATTATCACTTTATTTTCAATCTTCATTTAATAGTGAAATATTGACACATTTTAAGTGATCTAATCTCTTTTCATTTAAACACTTAGAGTTTTACTAGGGTACATTTCTGACATCATGTTGTTTGACTTCCCTTAAAGGTCCTCAGAGAAACTCAACCTCGTTAGGTTGTGCTGACATTTGGTGCTGCAGAACAATTCAAATAGCAAAATACTTAATAGCTCTTCCAGGAAGGGATCAAATTCTCATTGTAGGCCACTGGCTCTCTTCAACGTGGCCACATTTTCAACAAAGTCCCTGCTCATAAGGTGGTTTCCTTAGTGATTTTTCCTTTGTAACCAAGGAGCATCATATGTAGCCTTATGTCAGGTCTGCATTAGTTGTCGTCTGTAGTGTGTTCACCCCTTTTTCCCCGCATATTTGAAATGCAGATAAGTGCATTTTCCAATAGCTAACCTATTTAGCCATATTAAAGGTTTTTCCTTCAGGTGGTGCACCAATCGTTTTCAATCAGGAACTGTAGTGCCCAATAGTACAATATTATATTGCCCCCAGTAGAGATCTATACTATCCTAGACCAGGGGACTTAAGTCAGCTTCTAGTACTTGGAAGAATGTATCTGAGACTGTTGGACCTGGCCCTTTCTGCAGGATGATCCCCAATTTATTTACCTTCTCTCCTCCATTTTTGCTGAATTCGTTTTTGTTGCTTCTAGGACTCGTTGCACTTTACCACTGCAAACAAGTGCTTGTGCTCTATGCCTAAAACATGGTAACATTGGTTTATACAAACTTGACATATTTAATTTACTTAGTCCCTAGCAAAGCACACTACATATGCCCATGGTCTGTGAATCTAATGCTAGGGGGCCTAAAGCACTGATTGTGATACCCACTAAAGAAGCCCTTTAAACATGTATCAGGGCTGCCATTGCAGAGCCAATGTGCACAGTTTTAACTTACCCTGTCAACCTGGCAAAATAAACATTTGCCAGGCCCAACCCTTCCCTTTGATACATATAAGTGACCCCTAAGGTAGGCCCTAGACAGCTCCAAGGGCAGGGTACAATGTATTTGAAATATTAGACATGTACCTTTAAGTTTTACATGTCTTTGTTCTGAAAAACTCTTAAATTTGTTTTTCACTACTGTAAGGCCTATGTCTCCTGTAGGATCAAATTAGAGTTGCCCTATTACATTTTATAAGAGTAATTTCTAAATGGGAAGATATATTTTGTTCATGCTTGGTGTCTCTGGAATCCTAATTTAAAATGCTGACTTATGGTGAAGTTGGATTTCAATTACAAGTTTGAAAATGCCACTTTTACAAAGCTATTCAAAGGAGGGGATTGGCCCAGCAAGGTTGGGGAAGGAAGGCAGGGCCGATTGTTGCTAAACAAAGAAGATGAGCCTTCACAACCACTTAGTTTGAACAATTATTTTAAATGGAAATAAACGCAAATTAATCCGTTATTCCTAGCCTTTGACTTAGGCTACTTTAGTATTTAATTATTCAACATTTTTATAAAGAGAAGGACATGTAATCAACTCAACAGAGAATACATTTTGATGATGTCCTGCTAGAAATACACAAAGCAACTAAACAGATAACAAATCAATTATACCATTTACAGAAAAAAATATACACAAAAATCACAAATCTTATCAACAACAACAACTATAGGGAGTAGTGATCTAATCAACTACCTGACGAAAACAGTTGAAACATGATGAAACCATTCTTGCGTGTTTACACAGTTCATAACACAAAAAAATATGCAACTGTTATGAGTACAATTACAAATTGATGCAAAGATTTCTTGTCATTCGAGAATCAAGCTGTACTTAATCTAGTGGCCGACGCGTTTCAAGTCTCGGTTTTTGGAATTACCGGACTCTCATCAGGGCTGGATGAGTCTTTAGGAAGTAAGCCAACTGTTTACAAGAAAAAACAAAAAAACTGATTGGAACTAATCTTCCCAGACAGTCTATAACACAAGGCAGTTATTTAAACGTAAAAGAATACTTCATACCTGGTCGGTGACCAGCGAGAGTTATGCGTCTCAAGTTCAGCGTTTATGCAGTGCTCACCTGTAATTAACAAGGTGACAGAGGCTAAGTCGGTTTAAGGACAATCTGGATGCCCAACGCAGGTTTAGTAATAGGCGGGGTTTACCTAGTGTAGGCTTACGCGGGGTAAACCGTCTCCAATTCTCCGTGCTCAAAGGGACAACGTGGCAAGTTGTCCCTTTGACTCAGTCTGGCTCCCCTGCCACAGGAGCCAGACGTCGTCTATGTACCTCAACCACTGTAGTATCTTGTCAGAAAAAGGATTGTTGTTAAAAATGAATTTCTCCTCGTACTGGGCCATATAAAGTACAGCCATTTCCGGCGCATAAGGACAGCCCATGGCTGTCCCTTTGACCTGTACAAAAAACTCATTTTCAAACTTGAAATAATTCATACGGAGGGAAATTTCAACCAAAGAGAGTATGAATGAAGTGGGCACCCTATGGGGTCTTTCTCTGGAGTCAAGATATACCTCAATCACCTCAAGTGCCTCGTCCTGAGGGATTTGGGTATATAATGACGTAACGTCCATTGTTGCCATTAGCTGTGTCTCATTGTCCCGCACCTACCTAACTTGTGATACAAATTCATTATTCACTCATGTAAGTACTGGCTTGTTGAGCGCTTCATGCGCCCCTCAGCAGTCACATGTAACTTTTTTAACGTTAGGCTTTGTTTTTTAATATTCTTCACCAGAGTCGATGTAAAACTTGCCACGTTGTCCCTTTGAGCACGGAGAATTGGAGACGGTTTACCCCGCGTGAGCCTACACTAGGTAAACCCCGCCTATTACTAAACCTGCGTTGGGCATCCAGATTGTCCTTAAACCGACTTAGCCTCTGTCACCTTGTTAATTACAGGTGAGCACTGCATAAACGCTGAACTTGAGACGCATAACTCTCGCTGGTCACCGACCAGGTATGAAGTATTCTTTTACGTTTAAATAACTGCCTTGTGTTATAGACTGTCTGGGAAGATTAGTTCCAATCAGTTTTTTTGTTTTTTCTTGTAAACAGTTGGCTTACTTCCTAAAGACTCATCCAGCCCTGATGAGAGTCCGGTAATTCCAAAAACCGAGACTTGAAACGCGTCGGCCACTAGATTAAGTACAGCTTGATTCTCGAATGACAAGAAATCTTTGCATCAATTTGTAATTGTACTCATAACAGTTGCATATTTTTTTGTGTTATGAACTGTGTAAACACGCAAGAATGGTTTCATCATGTTTCAACTGTTTTCGTCAGGTAGTTGATTAGATCACTACTCCCTATAGTTGTTGTTGTTGATAAGATTTGTGATTTTTGTGTATATTTTTTTCTGTAAATGGTATAATTGATTTGTTATCTGTTTAGTTGCTTTGTGTATTTCTAGCAGGACATCATCAAAATGTATTCTCTGTTGAGTTGATTACATGTCCTTCTCTTTATAAAAATGTTGAATAATTAAATACTAAAGTAGCCTAAGTCAAAGGCTAGGAATAACGGATTAATTTGCGTTTATTTCCATTTAAAATAATTGTTCAAACTAAGTGGTTGTGAAGGCTCATCTTCTTTGTTTAGCAACTTTTACAAAGCTGGCATTTTCTTGCCTCAGCAATTTTGTCCATGCAGCCTGTCTCTGGTCACATGACTGGGTGTAGTTGACAGTTGGGCTTGGTGTATTCCTCTTAGTCAGCCTCACTGTTGTGATGATCATAAACACGAAGCAAACACTCCAGGTACGGTTGACACATGTTTATTAGTTACAATGCAGACCAACCATATCCAGCATCCTGTGCCTCCAGTTCCTTGCCTCAACTGTCATCCTGGAACCCCTGGAGTGTTCTATGAGGACGGATTCCAGCATGGAATACTTAATGTTATCAGTGCTGACAAGATTACACATACCCTTAAAGTATACATAACACACACACACAATGGAAGCTCAGGTGTGACTTGATGTGCTATCACTGGAAGCATTGGACGAAGGAGTTGGGCCTAGCCTCACTTACATCTGAACAGGCTGTGTCTTGTCTACACAGAAAGGACTGCATGCCTCTTGTAGTTAGTCTGGACCCAGAGCAGGGAGGGCAGGGCAGCTGTGGACTTCAAAAAGGCATGCCTATAACAGTTTCTCCCCACTTCAAAGACACAACTGTGTGTAAAAGAAAGATCTTATAAACCACTTCACCTAACTTATACACCACCACTTCAGTACACATCTGGACCTGTGTGTACTCTCTGTATACTCTGCTAGGAAAATGGACTGCTGCTGACAGACTGTACTTTGATTGGCTCTTGCTTTGCTGTGGTGATCTTCTGCCTGCAGTGATCTTACCTGAGCGAGAAGGACTGGACCTACATCTCTTGAACCCAGAACCCAGAGTGACTCCAAGGCCAAGTTAGCTGGCCTCCTGATCTGAAGCCTCAGGGACATAACATGCTTCCAACAACCTTATAGCTGCACCTAGACTCTGCCAGCTGTGACTCTACCCGGCCAGGTAGTGCCACTCCTGTCCTCGACCTTTGAAAATGGGCTTAAGTTGCTTTGCCAGCCTTTGTGGATCCAGTGGAACTGAGGCGGTGCCTGCCATGTTGTATTTTGAAACACAGGGGGGTACCATAGGTACCCCCCATGTGCACCCCCACCCCTTGACCCTGGGGGCCCGCAACGGGCCCCCAAAGCATGGACCGTATGCCTTTTCGTGGTGGCATTGGCGCCACGGAAAGGCATTCCCCTCAGCCCATCCTAATATGGCTGGCAATGTCTGATAAACACAGCCACCATATTAGACTTTTTGCACCGCTGTCGCAAGGCGACTACAGCGGAAAAGCCGCGGACGGTCCTCCCATCCGCCACGGTCCCCCCCGCCATTGTAATATGGCGGAGGAAATAGGTGGCGGACAGGCAAGGATAGCGGACGGATCGCCACCGCCTGCATGACGGTGGCGATCCGTCCGCCATCCTAATCTGCCCCTTAGTTTACTGAAAGGCGCATGTAGGCGTTGCTCAGTTGTATACCAGACCGCCCAAAAGGAAAAACTAACATGTTACATGTTCCTTTTCATGATTTACTATTGATTAAACTGCAACCAACTTTGCTCCAAAATGTTGAAGATATGTCGATGGTCTGCGTGGTAAGCAAACTATTAAAGCAGGCAGCTGAAAAATGGAACAAAGGGAAGCTTCCTCTAAGATGCTGACTCCATTGCTTAGATAAAACCGAGAAAAACTATCTCGTAAGATGCTGACTCCTTTGCTTTGATAAAAGCGAGATAAACTATCTCAAGTGATAAGCAGCTCTTCCACCCATACCAGGACTTATTTTATTACTGCACAATAGATGTCGCGCTCGGGTGTAGCTTCAGCTACATACAAAACTAGCTAATAAATTTCTAAATGTGACCTAGTCGCCTGGAAGAGGGGTGGATCGTAGAGCCTGTCAATGGGAACTCACTGGTTTTCAACATGTCTATTTGTTACATAGATTTTCCTTATCCGCTTATCTGTCTATTTACGTTGAGGCGCGATGTATAACTCACCTTCACCCTACCATCCTCTTCCTAACCGCTAACACTATAATTAATGGTCTAGGAAAATAAATAGAGCATGATGTTGCTCTCCACATTTCTGAAGGCAAGCAGTATTGCTATTAACAATTTTGATGCTACTGTTTATCAACCTCGAAACAATGAAATACAGAGTCAGCCTGTCAGCAATAGAACTTCGGACACGCAAAGTACCAGCAATGCTTACGAATGTTTAATCTACTGTGCTTTTTTCCGGCTCGAATATCCTTAGCAACAGTGAGGGCACAATAGTGGTAATAAAAAAAATTCATTCAATACTGAAATGCAGAACTTGATGTGTTTTTCATAAGAAATATAGAGTGACAGATTGTAGTGTTATCAACCTGGGCGATATAGTGTAAATGAAGCAACCAACATGGGACAGTAAATATCAAATTGGTTGATACATATGCATGCACAATGCTTTTGTGAGCACTATGACGCTGCCAGCACTGGCTGCTTCTAGCGCTTTTTAAAAATTGTTGGTGAGGGACGAGGGAGAAGCCATCTACCCCTATATGTTTTACTCCCTCAAAGATGCCTTCTGCCAGCAATTTGAAACACGCATTTACAATGCAATAGGTCTCACATTTAACTGAGTTTAAGCTATTGTAAATGACAATGCCTTTTATTTATGTCTTAAAAACTAAAACAAAAATAAAAGGCATTTCTTATTTGCAATGTCAATAGCTCAAACTCGCGTACCTGCGAGACCTACTGCATTGCAAATGCTTGTTCTACCGTATTATCAAGGCTCTCTAACACCACGACAATGTTGTACCTTGATCGCAATACGTAACACTTTATGCAAAACTTGTGATAAATGTAGACCCTTACAGAAAATCTGCCAGTCCACCATGAGGGCTGAGGTCCCAGACCTCCACCATATTTAGAGAACCCAACCTACATAGAGGGCATCTCTGTATGTAAAAGGCTGCAAAGATGGCTGCTGTTACAACACTAAACTTTTGCCAAGCAGGTGCCCAGTTTAGAGCGCCTGTTTGGGAAACTTTAATGTTAAAAGAAAACAAAGTTCTAAAGTGAGAGTATGTTTTCTCTGCAGAAGAGACAAGTGACCCGCCAAGCAAGTGAGGGGTGGTTTTCCCTGAGCATAGAGGCCATTTTATATTTCTTTCCCGGGTCTGCCATGCTTCACTGATGCATGGTGGTGCTCCCAACATGCACTGTAGACTTTTGAATACATACTAAAATGTCTTTAAAGTGAAGATTTATCTATGGTGATAAGCGAATCTTAAATAGCAACACTGATAATAGTGCCACAGTAATATAGCATGTCTTAATTTCCATATAAAATACAACCATGGTATTAATAACTTTCATAACAGCAGCAGCTTTGCCAACTTATGTGCCACCTGGTGATCATAAACTGTCTTCAAAATGGCTGTCACACCTCCTGCCAAATTTGATGTGGCTGACCTCCATAGCTGGCAAGGATGTTAGGGTTTCCACACCAAAGGTGGGCAGATTTGCCAAGTGGTCTGTGTTTATGACAACCAAAACCTTAAACACGCTTTCTGAAAGGGCAACAGCACAGGAATAACGACTGAATGAATGGCGAGATGAATTTATTACTGGACAGTTCACAGATATCAAGATCCTTGGCCTAGAAAGTACCTGTTTAACATATTTGCCTCCACCCTCTGTAGACCCCTACTGCTTAGGTGTAAAATTGCGTGAAATTGCTTATCAAGTTATATGCAGACAAGAAATCCCACGGTGAACTTTGAAACTTTATGTTTCACTTCGAAGCAGCCATCAGCAGTGTTAGAAATCGGGTTTCAGGATGGCTAGGGTATGCACCTCAGCCAGGCAGAACCCACCACACTAGTCAGGGTAAGGGAGTTACACACCCAAAGTTTTCCCCGCTCACCCCCTTGGTAGCTTGGAAGAGCAGTCAGGCTTATCCCAGAGGCAAGGTGTAAAGAGTTTGTGCAACACACACACCAGTGAGACTCAACATACACCACAATAAGAAACTCCACATATGGTTATAGAAAAATATCCTGTGTATTATATATAAAACATACGGACCACAATTATTTGGTATCATACGTATAGACCACAAATCACATAAACCACTTTGCTACTAGGCAATTGTCATAACAGAACATATCACAAATCCTTTTTGCCAACAAGGCAGTTGTCCTAAACATTTATTGCAAATACGGCAATACTCATAATATTAGGGCCCCAAATTCCATTATGGGACAGATAGCCTTATATTATTGAAAAAAGAAATACACAGTATTTCACAATCAGGACATGTCACACACACCGGTACACGTCCTACCTTTCACATACACTTCACTCTGCCCATGGGGTGCCTTGGGCTTACCTTAGGGGTGCCTTACATGTAAGGAAAGGGAAGGTTTGGGTTTGGCAAGTGGGTGCACTTGCCAGGTCACATGGCAGTTTACAACTACACGCACATACACTACAGTGGTAGGTCTGAGACACATTTACAGGGCTATTCATGTGGGTGGCAGAACCAGTGCTGCAATCCCACTAGTAGCATTTGATTTACAGGCCCTGGCACACTTAGTGCACTTTACTAGAGACTTATCAGTAAATCAAATAAGCCAATCTTGGATAACCAATCATATTTGCAATTTATACAGAGTGCATTTGCACTTTAGCACTCATCAGTGGTGGTAAATTGCCCAGAATCATATAGCCAACAAAAACAGGATCAGAAAAAAAGGAGGCAAAAGGCAAAAAGTTTGGGGATGAACCAGTCAAAAGAGCCAGGTCTAACAAGCTGTGTATAGCCCAATCTATACGTTAGAAATGAACTAACATATTGTGGCTAAAACACTGATCACTGCAGCTGTGCCCCACTTAGAGGTAGTTCTTAGGCAGCAAAAGTGTATATATAAATGCGGTATTACTATAATATATCTCGTATCGCTGTTGCCATTACCTATCACACAAAAGCAGTATTTGTCTGTGATATGACCACTCTGGCACACAACATTCTTTAATGATGATGAAGCACTATTCCCACATCGTTCTAAGGTGTGGAGGACCTTTCCTAATTTGACTTGTCCTCCTGAAATTAACCTACGGAATGTTACTAGAAGATGTATTTCCGCAGTAATTTAGAATATGGGGGTCAGCAGCGGAAAGAAGCTTAGAAGATGCTTCACTAGCTCATCGTGGGTTTCATGTTCTATCTCCAAACGTAGCTGTCTTTTCACAAGCTGGTATATCGATGATGGAATTAACGAGCAATTGCTGAAGTGGTTTGCATTGTTCATCTCAGGTCACACCCACTATACTAAACTGGCATCCTTTATGTTACCCACCTCACACGTGGAGCACCACAGAGATCAGCTTCATGGTCAAGCCTGTCAGTGGCTAAATGTTTTTCTTCAGCTACATCCCCAGCAAGTCAAAGGTAGATTGCATATCTGTACCGAATGTTCACAGCTACAAACCCAAACTATAGGACAATATATAAGACCTAAAAGGCTACCTAATCAGGGAGGGATGTCAGCAAACCAACTCTGCCTACCTACAAACTGGGCTTGGTAACCCCAGAACCTCTTCCACCTGCTTATTTCCTGCCTACAAATCTGTAGCCGGGGTGAGACTACTGGTTATGGCAAAGGGACTTGCATAGGACAGACAACCCACTCCCAAAGCAGTATCTCGGTGCTAGAGCAGATCTAGGAGGTTAGTAAGCAGATCTTGAGAAAAGTTTTCAGCAGTGTTTGAACTTCCCAAAATCAGAGCTAGATAAAGAGGAAGACGGTTCCTATGATGGGGGCTAGATAGGAAAACGAACAACATTCATATCAGGAGGGAAGGATGCAGAGAGGATTTAAAAGAGGTTTATCCTTAGACCACAGATTTCTGCTCAGACAATACCAGAAAAGTCTGACTCGGAAGTAGGAGGGGCCGATCCCAAGGAGTGATTTGTGAGTGAGACATAGGAGCTTAAACACTTTCTTATTGACAACTAATGTACTGCTCCTAAAGTAGGTATAGAGGGGGAGATGGGTGGAAGCTTCCACACTAACGGAGGCGCAGCATTTTATAGAAAAGTCTCACTGGCCGCCTGCAGATGTGCATTCCAGTAGTCCTGGTGGCTCATAATGAGGACCTGGATCAATATTTTCCTGGAACTCATGGGAAGCCAAAGAAACTCTTGTTAAAGAAAATGCAAAGTTTAAGTTAAGTTATTTTTTGCATAGCTACTAAAACAGTTGCAACACATTAAAACAATCAATAAAACCATTGATACACGCCAATAAAACAATTAATACACACAGTAAAGTCCAGTGTGATGCATTCATGTCTGGTGATAGCACCTAGCAGGTGTCGAGCAAATAAAATGTAATACATCATATGAGCTCTTTTTTTTTTTTTTGCTACAGTCTAATTAAAAAGAGCAGCTGTTAGAAAGGGGGTCTCTAGTTGGCAGATGTAGGTACCTTTGACCAAACAGGGACCCTTGCTTTTAGTCAGGGTAAGGGGGATACACACGGTAGATAACCCCTGCTCACCCTCTTGGTAGCTTGGCACGAGCAGACAGGCTTATCCCAAAGGCAATGTGTAAAGTATTTGTACCAACACTCACAGTAACACAGTGAAAACACCACAAATGGACACCACACCAGTTTAGAAAAATAAAACATCTTTATCTAAACTACATGCAGATACTCAGTAGAATGTCTTTAAAAGGGTTGTTGCAAAAATAAGCTTGTAGATGGGAAATGCAACACTTTACTTCGATGCGTAACGCAGAACATAAAAAGGGTTGTATAGAAGGTGATGTGTCGACTATTCCTGTGCTCCGGTTACTAGGCGATAAAATGGCATCTTTGATGCGATCCGACAACGTGGCGGTGAAGCGCGCACGCCCGACAGCTGTGCGGTGAAATCAGTGTCCTGAGCCGCGACAGGCCCTGCGACATGCTTGTCCTGTGATGCGACGGCGATTAGCGGCGGCACGCTTCCTCAGCGATGCAACGTGCCCTGCGACATGCTTCTCCGGTGATGCATCGGCAAGCAGTGGCGGCACGCTTCCTCAGCGATGCGACGGCAGCTGATGTGGCGGCGACACGCTTCTCCCTCGTAGCGTGGCACTTCCAGCTCCCAACAGCAAGAGCCTCACACACAGTTACAGGCACCTCCTGGTAGGTCGGAACTCCCAGCAAGGAAGTTCATGGAAGCTGGGGGTGAAGTTCTTTTGTTCCTGGGATTTTAAAAACAGGAGGCCAGCTCTTCTCAGGCATTGGAGACTTTTCCTCAGATGGACACAGCACACAGCAAAGTCCTTCCTCAAGCAGGGGACACAGCACACAGCAAAGTCTCTTTGCCCTCTCCTCAGTAGAAACAGCAAGCTGCAGGACAAGCCCAGACAAGGGCAGTACTTCTCCTTAGTCTCTTCAGCTGTCCTCTTTGGCAACAGGTTCATCTTGATCATGAAGTAGTCTGATTTACAGGGGTTTCAGCTCTCATATTTATACCCCAAAAGTCTTTGTTCTCTATTTGTGAGGGGTCCTGGACCCAGTCCAAACCATTTCTGGGTGCACTCTGCCAGTGCACAACTTCTTCCTTTGTGGGTCAGGGACTTCGGACACACCGCAGGAGGTGGAGCCAGCATTGTGGAAGGAAGGCACAGCCCTATTCAGGTCCAGGTTCTACTCCTCCCACCACTCCAAATGCAGAGCGGCCTATTCAGCCTAGTGCTGACTCACCCAGACTCCTGGAGCCACCCCAGCCCCTGTCATTCTCAAACCAGACAGTCAATCCACAAACAGGCAGAGGCACACAGAAAGGTTGAACAAGAAAATAGCTACTTTCTAAAAGTGCAGATTTCAAACACAGAAATTAAAAACCATCCTTCCTAAAAGTTATTAAATTCTGAGTGCAGGGATACCAGACTCCAAGTTCCTATCTCACTCCTATGGGAAAATATGCTGGTAATGTGTTACACAGCATTCCCGATTCTGTCCTATGGGCACGATAGCCTTTCAATAGTTAAAAACGAGATGGGCCGTATTTCACTATCAGGACATGTTACACACACTAGTACATGTGCTACCTTTCACATACACTGCACCCTGCCCAGGGGTGTACCTTGGGCCTACCATAGGGGTATCCTATCTGTAAGGAAAGGGAAGGGAAGGGTAAAGCCTGGCCAGTGGGTACACTGACCAGGCTGACATGGCAGTTAAACTGTTCACAGGCACTGCAGTGGCAGGTCTGAGACCTGTTTTCAGCGGTACTCATGTGGGTGACACAATCAGTACTGCAAGCCCACTAGTAGTAGTTGAGTTACCAGCCCTGGCACACTTAGTGCACTTTACTAAGGACCTACTGGTAAGATAAATATGCCAATCATGGATAACCAATCACTATAACAATTTACACAGAGAGCATATGCACTTTAGCACTGATCAGCAGTGGTAAAGTGCCCAGAATTCAAAAGCCAACAACCACAGGTTAGGAAAAAATAGGAGGAAGAAGCAAAAAGTTTGGGGATAACCCTGCAAAAAGGGCCATTTCCAACAGCAACATTGTCAAATTATGAGCCAGTTACTTTGCACTCAGCCTGATACTCACAATGAAGTACAGCACAGCGTATACATGCTTGAAAGTAAAGCCTAGCAGGAAAGGGGCAGCCAGAATATGATTCATTGAGACACGTTTTGTTGTTGCTGCAAGGCTATTTAAAAAGAGCAGCATTTTTATTTAAAAACTGGCCTCTTCCCATTCAGTCTGATGCCAGGTCTTTGCCAGGTGCTCATGGTGCAGGAGTAAAGAAAAGGAAGAACGAAAAAAGAGAAGGACTCTCAGTTTGCATCCCCGACATGATGTACTCAGCCTCTGTGGAGTCAATAAGTCTTCAATTATATTTTAGATTGAGTTGATTAATCAAATTGCCACGTGTGGGATTTAGAACCTTCTGGAGAGTTACTTTAATGATGTTATAAGTATGAAGATTTTCCTTTAAGAGTCTCCTGGAATCAAGTTTTTAAAAAAAAACTTTATTTATCATGTTTTATCAAACATTGAAATGGGCTCACACTTTTTACATAACATAGTCAATGCATGGTACATACACAGAGCAGCATTATTAATCTTGCACATATATATTGATCATCACATACGGCCTAATCAAGGTGAAAATAATATTGCTGAGCGTGTTGCGAATTAGCCCTCTCACACCTTCCAGTGTCTTGCCGTGACATGGAGCATAGGGAGTTCTATGCCAGACATGTGAGAGCCCCACCCGGCACCCCTCCAGGTCAGCTGTATACAAAATTCGCACTCCAGGCAGTCAGAGTTTCCCACTGCCATGCTGTACTCAAGTGGCATCCTCCTGGGTATCTTGCGGCGACGGTTCCTGGTCACCTTCGCAGTGCTCCCTAAGGTAGGACAGCAGTGGCTCCCAAATTTCCCGGGGGCAGGATGTAACCGGCAACAGTTCTGCATAGGTTGTTAATTGATCTTTACTATATACAAAATCGTGTAGCCAGTCTTTGAACTTGGGGGCCCTCCCCCTGCCCCATCTGCATGCCACCCTCTGCTTGGCCAGCAGTAAACTCAGAGCAGTGAATTTTCGATGTATCTTAGGGATGTCCACTGTATCCCCCAGCAATGCAAGCAGAGGGGAGAATGGGAGGGGTAATGTGATCATTTCTGATAATGCATCTAGTACCTCCCGCCAGTAACCCTGAACATGCGCGCATGCCCATGCCAGATGTATGAAGTCGCCTCCCTCTTGGTGGCATCTTAGGCAGCAGTCATCATTCTGTAGTTTATATTTACAGAGCAGTGTGGGAGTGTAGTAGGTTCTGTGCAAGAACTTGAAATGTATAATGCATAAAGAAAAACCAAAGGGAATGATGGACGGAGCGTTGACAATACAAACACTCACCCCCAGTCCACTGATCCGGAATCAAGCTTCCCAGGACCGGTTTCTGGCATTACAGACGTCTTCAGCCGGGCTTGCTTGAATCCAGTGGCAAAGTGAGCAAGGGACTCACGTCTGAGCATGCCCTGCCAACTTAGGGCGAACAAAGAAAAACCAAAGGGGATGATGGACGGAGCGTTGACAATACAAACACTCACCCCCGTCAACTGATCTGGGTTTAATCCATCACTGTTCTTTAGCTCACTCTGCCACCCCAGTTCAGACATGGCCATATGCAAATCAGTCTGACCCTGTTCCTCATGGGAACAGTCCAGTCCGAACTGCCAAGCCATGTCTTCCCTGGACCGGAATGAAGCTTCCCAGGATCGGTTTCTGGCATTACAGCCGTCTTCAGCCGGGCTTGCTTGAATCCAGTGGCAAAGTGAGCAAGGGACTCACGTCTGAGCATACCCTGCCAACTTAGGGCGAACAAAGAAAAACCAAAGGGATGATGGACGGAGCGTTGACAATACAAACACTCACCCCCAGTCAACTGTTCTGGGTTTAATCCATCACCATTCTTTAGCTCACTCTGCCACCCCAGTTCAGACATGGCCATATGCAAATCAGTCTGACCCTGTGCCTCATGGGAACAGTCCAGCCCGAACTGCCAAGCCATGTCTTCCCTGGACCGGAATCAAGCTTCCCAGGACCGGTTTCTGGCATTACAGCCGTCTTCAGCCGGGCTTGCTTGAATCCAGTGGCAAAGTGAGCAAGGGACTCACGTCTGAGCTTACCCTGCCAACTTAGGGCGAACAAAGAAAAACCAAAGGGGATGATGGACGGAGCGTTGACAATCCAAACACTCACCCCCAGTCAACTGATCTGGGTTTAATCCATCACCGTTCTTTAGCTCACTCCACCACCCCAGTTCAGACATGGCCATATGCAAATCAGTCTGACCCTGTGCCTCATGGGAGCAGTCCAGCCCGAACTGCCAAGCCATGTCTTCCCTGGACCGGAATCAAGCTTCCCAGGACCGGTTTCTGGCATTACAGCCTTCTTCAGCCGGGCTTGCTTGAATCCAGTGGCAAAGTGAGCAAGAGCTTTTAGACACACCTCCCGCCACAAGTTCTAGAATTGCGAACTTTAGAGTCGGGAGCTACGTTCGAATCTCGGCGTCAACTCAACATCCTGTGATTCCAGGCAAATCGCTTTGTCTCCCCGTGCCTACCACAAATAAATGTGTTCTTCTGTAATGTAAATTGTGGTCATGCCATGTTGTCTAGTTTGCGCTATATAATATTGCAAGGAAAAATAAAGTAGGAAACTCTAGTTCACACACTACTGAACACGCACTCTTAAGTGCATCAGCAGTGCACTGTGAATCGGAGCGTTTCACAGGCCTGTCACAGATAAGAAATGCTATCTAAACGAAATCCTACAAAACAATATACTACTGGCCGGCAGCAATTTATACCCTGACAACGTCGGGACGGGCTGCTTGTGGTATCAACAAAGTAAATACATGAGCACATAAAAGTCTAACAAAAGGACTCCTTGAGCCTCATAAACAAAACCTAATGGAAATTTAAATGGAAAAATGCATTTATTAAATGACACAGCCTTGAAGGAAGGTATATGAAAAAAATGTTAAGCCATAAACAAAGTCTGAGAACCAATGGCTCAATAGGACGGGCCCAGAACCCTCTCTACCTGTACATCTTATTTGACTTTATTGAAGAATTGATTACATTGTCTTTCAGAAAACTAGACCTGCCTGTAGCTAGGCTTAGAAGGAATCATAATTCTGAATCGCTGACAGCCCTTAAAAGAATTATATATTTTAATGAGTGTGCATTTTCCTCTGCTTTCACAGAGAGTCAAGTGAAATTTTTGTCGCCATTCTGCATTTGATGGTAGTGGTGTGTGACTCTTCCAAAGGTTTGGAGATGAGGTGATTTATTACGTTTTTCGAAAAAGGCCATTATTACGAGTCTGATTAATTATAATGTAATGCTGTGTTGTACAAACTGACCTTTCACCATAGACATGGGACTATACTATGCAAACAGTAGATTCTGCTTTTTTTGTAATAGAGAATTGAGCTAACCAATTTGGTTTCAACCTCTGTTCAATAAAAGATTTTGGAGAAGATGTACAATAGAGGAAATGGATTGTGGATAATTGCAAAATATTTGACACATATATTGCTTATGAACCATGTTATTTAACTATGTTAGGAAAATAAATTATATGATTAACTATTGTAGAAGAATATGTGAGAAAATTAAAGTTTTCTGCTATTTAGGCTGCTCACTTAACAGGAAAAGGAACAAACAAGTTTGGTTAAACATTTTAATCTCATTTGTGTACATTTGAAAAATGGAGAAAAACATATTTTCCCAATTCTAATTCTGCAAGAATGAAAAAGTCTGATTGAATTTATTTATTTTTCGGTTGTCTACAGGGCTACTCTACCTGGGCTGTCAGCGCTAATTATGGAGGAACACACCCAAAGAGATCAGATCTCATAGTATAGTAAAATAAACAGTAAAAAAAATAATTACATTACAATAGAACAAATTAAATTAAGCAAATGACTTTGAGGGGTATATGCGGGAGAACTGTCTAACTTTGGAGGAGGGGATTAAGGGACTGGACAACGGGTATTCGATGGGATGTGGACCAGAGGAGGTTCTGAGAAGAGTGAAGTGGAAAGAAGGTGAGGGGCTAGGTAGATATAGAGATGGTGGTGAAAGGGGAAAGCAAAGCAGACCGAGAGGGGGGCAGGGAGAAGAGAAGAGGGCTGCTAAAGATAAGATAGGTTTGAAGGATAAGTAGAAAAGAGGCAGAAGAAGGAGGGTCGGGTAAAGAGGATCAGTGAAGTGGCAGGAAGGAGGCTGGTGTGACAGGGAGGGGTGAGGAAAGAAAAGGAAATGGGTTAGAAGGAAGGTATTGTTTTACCAAGGGGGTCATACTGCTCCAGGTTTAGCCAGGGTGTAAAACCTATGATTACAGCAAACTGTATTTGCTCTGTGTCTTATTACTACAACAGTGTTGCAAATGTATTTGGCCAATTTTGTGCAAAACTTTACATAAAATAGCCTTGGAATTATACCACTCAAGACACCTGTTTCCTTGAAGGGCATGTGAAAAAAATATGTAGGTAAACGTTCTCTATTGCTGTATTTTTAAAGACTTTGAACAGCCTATCTTCTTTAAAAGTAATGGGATAGAAGTCTCTAATGCCTATTGAACTTTGGAATCTTTGCTAGTCTCTGATGAGCGTCATGCGGGGACTATAGTGAATATTTCCATGTTCACCCTGTGAAGGGCTAAATGAAGTCTTCACCCTTATTATAACGCACACCTTTCCCACTGCTTTGCAGAGCACTGAAAGGTTAGATTTAGTGAGTGAGAATTAGATTACTGAAATGTTGGAAGCTCCCCCGAAATAATAGCGGCACAGAGGGCAAAACATGGTTGATTAAAGACTCTTCCTCAAACATTCCAAAGTCTGTCTGTGCTCCTCACAATTTTATTTTATTATATATTTTTGTAATTGATTTTTACAAGATGATACAACCCTAGACAACTCCCCCACCCCCACACGATAAAATACATATAGAAGTATCCATAACCGATAAGTATAAAAATCTGACTGTCAATTGAGTTAGGTAACTAACAATAATACTTTGGATTCAATCTAATCTATACCAAAATGTGATAATTCATCATAGAGAAAATATTATAAGACATAAACATCTGAAAAGAAATAAAGGAACTATTTGTCTATGAACGTTTCAGATTACATAGTCTAGATCACCCCATAAGTGATAAGTGCAATTTATATATTTGTTTCAATCATCAACATCATTAACAATACCACAATCTTAGTCCCTTCTATCTAGTACATAGAACAATTCATGCAGATACTCCTTTCTTCTGTATTATACCCGATTAAATACATCCACAAACGGCACCAGCCAAATAGTTAAAATCACCTCTTAAAGTGAGATGTATAATTTTAAGAATTCGATTTAGGAACCAACAATGATAATTGTTTGCAAATTCTCAATCCCTCCTTTCTGGCCCAAAGGCCGTTTCTTGCATAGATTGCTTTTTCCAAATTATAAACTGTTAGCAGACGTGTTAACCATTGTTGAAACGATGGGGATACACACCCATAAAATGGAAATAGAGATGTTTAACAAGGCAGCTCCCTCCTCCATACACCAATTCTTTTGGACTCCCAAGAAAAAATTCCAGGAGGGGTTATGTCTATATTTAGAAATAATTTATCTCTAAAGAAATTATTAATTTCGGCAATAGCCGGGAGAAGAAAGCAACATGTAGCAAACATTTGTACTGCATCTGCCTCATAAAGCTCACAAAGTGGATAGTACGTTCCCTTCCCATCCCCTCATTTCGCAATTCGATATGGAGTGTAATATGGGAAGAAACAGGTCTCATAAAACTGAACCTGAAGGCTTGCAGTCATTAGAATGGTTTGCACCATTAGAAAGGCTTGTTGAAAAAGCCAAGTCCGTAATCTGTAATTCCTTTTGCCATTTTAAGAATATTTTTCCAAATCGTCCTTCATGAATTTATTAATAAAATTATAAACTAAACCAATTCGGGGAGGTTTTAACTGAACCAGTTTCTCCACAAGGTTATTTTTAAAAACCTGGCTGGCCTGCTCCCCCGCACCCCCCTGTAACTGCAAAAAAATCCTGATTTGTAGAAACTTAAAAAAAATCTTTCAGAGTGAGATTAAAACTTATTCTAAATTGATTGTAAGAGATAATGCTGTGAGCTGAATAAACACATTTATATTTATTAATCCCAGCCTTAAACCATTGGTTCATATATACATCAGAAAACGTTTCTTATAGATTCTGAATGTCTAAGGTAGAGATATAGAAGTTTAGTCTGCCTATATCTAACAATCGGCGCACAGATGCCCAAACTTTATGGGCGGCCACAAGACTCTTAAAGCGGAACTTTTTATAGTACCAGAAATCCAACAGCCACCATAGGCACCCCCAGACCTCCGCACCGCTTAATAGCTCGTAGGGAGAAGGTGAATTGTATTGTATTGTATTATAGTGTATTTTGTAAAGCGCACAGCTGCCCCAACGGGCCGTCCCGGTGCTGTATAACGCTGTGGAACCCTTCCTGGCTCTTCCTGTGAGATGCCCCTCCTGGGCACCCCCAAGGTGAAACCAGGCATCCCAGTGTTGTTGGGGCTGTTGTGGAGATTAAGCAAGCTATTGCCCAGAGTTGCAGCGTGGGACCCATGATTAGAGTAGGCGTTGAGGCAAGAATTATCGAGTCCATGGACATTGAGCTTAAGACCCTGCCGCGTCGGGACTTGAACTCTGGTTCCGGGCTTGATCTCTGCTTCAGCGTCTGCAGCTCTAACTAGTGAGCCACACTTCTCAGGACATCACTGGGGCGTTCCTGAAAGAGTACTGTACAATGTGCTAAAGACGTCGCCCAATAATATATTTTAAGATTAGGTAAACTAAACTTGCTTCTCCCAATTTAATTTACAAAAAATCCACCAGTTTTTAGAATGTTGTGATAGCATCATAGCCCTTCTCCAGGCTATACCAGTTGGAACAAGTCCTCTCACCCTCTATAGGCCTGTGTCTGAGTTTTGAGTGGATTACCTGGGGAAAGTAAATTAAGTATAGATCTTGGCTGTGGGCTATAATTCACAATTTTCAATCATGATGGTAAGAGTAGAGAAGTGTCATACCTCAATCCTGACAAACAGTTATCACAGTTATGAACTGTCAGCCATGGCAGTCTTTTATAAGATAATATGACTTGTCCAGAATCTTCTGTACAAGTTCCATAGCAAGTCTATTACCAAGTCCTCCAGGTTTCAAGTTCACCAACTAATTGACCTACCACATCTCCTCCCTCTTCTTCCCCTGCTGAGGCATACTGCTTTCTGAGTCATTGAAAGACTCTTGTCATGGATTAAGTCCATGTCAAGCATCAAATGGGGTCTCGCACTGGTGGAAGAGATGGGCAGTCACAGCCGTTCTTGCGTTCTTTGTGGCAGCCTTGCAGAGCAGAAGACACGCATCAAGTATGTGCAAAAAACCTCAATGAGGGATTGCCCTGAGCTGCCCATTCCCATGCCTGCAACAAGAGAACCCTATATTCATTCAAACTACTCACTCCACCCACTCCATGTCCACTCATTACACATTATGTCGATGAAACAAGGCATATCAAAGGGCAGCACTTTATGGGGAAACTGCAAGGGGGAAAGAATCAGGTTTTACATATAACATACTAGTAGAAAAAGTAAAAAAACATATTGGGTGGAGGTCAGGGAAATAAATCAGCAAAACACTCCGAGGTCACCAAAGCCCATATATGTTAAATCTGTTCCAAGCGAAATGACTTAAGCTCGTTCTTCATTTTCGGGATCTTGTGTATAGACTGTGAGCGTACAATACATAAACAGAACAGCTTGAAAATGCGGAATGAAGTTGGTTTAATGAGCTTACCTTTTTTGTGCATGAGCAACCAACTCTGAATCTTCCTCGCTGGGAATTTCAGCAAAGTGACAGGATAATTGCTTAGTTTTGGGCCGACCTAGTAATTTCTTGGCCTGCTTATTTTTCAATATCTGAGGAGCTTTAACACAGAAAATAACAATTTTGCTTCATTAGATTGATAATCGAAAAACCACAGCAAATTCATGTTATCAAGTGTGTTTTAGAAACTAAATAGCCTCCTATTATTGCAATCTGTTGTTTAGAGTAAGAAAATATGCCAATCTTCAAATACTGTCAAAAATAAGTATAGTGCAACTTAAAATATCAAACTGGAAATTACAGAGGACTTCACACAGTCTTAAAATATGCACATGATGGCTGCAGAGAAAAAGAATAAAACATGACTTGCATTCTTGTAATTCCAGACCACTGTACACGTCTAACACTGAGGCGAATATAGGCAATAGTGCAAAGAAAAATTTAATCCACTCCTAATAAAACTTAAATGTTTCCAGTAGCAGAGTCGTTTGCTGAATGGTTTGGCACTGGGCTCAAGAGTCCCTCATTTTCAGTTTAACTCCATTACTTGAAGCCCAGTTGGCAATGACACCTATCAATACTATAACTTACCTCTTATCTATGACAATGGTGTCCAATGTTGATCAACAAGGGCCAGAGCTTCTCCAGATATTTAGGATATCAACATGAGATTAATTTACAGGTCATCAATCAATTACATAGGGCCCGATTTAGATTTCATAACGGATATCACGTCCACCGAAATCTAAATGCCATTATTTCCTATGAGATTTGGATTTCGGCAGAAGGGATATACATCACCGTTGTGAACGAGTAACCCATTTGCAGATATCTAAATCAGTGGTTGTCTTGAAAATTTGATGTGGCTGTTGCCCTCGTAGTTAAATGTAAGAAACCCTTGCCGAGTAGGATATAGGAAAGGTAAATGCAATATAGTGAATCAGTAGAGCACACTTGTATTTTTATAGAAGAAACTGTGTTTCACAGGTTGATTTAAGTCTTTTGTCTATTTTGGTGCAATTCACATAAGCATTTATGAGTACAGGAGTCACCTGTACAGGAGTACTTTTTACACACTCTTACATATCTTTGTGAATTGGCCCGAAACGTTCAACTCCTTATTAGTAAATAATGCAAAAAAAGCACATCCCTGTCTATTTGTACTAACTGTGTATTAGTAGTCCCTGAATACCGCATTTTATTCCCATTTTAGATGGCCCCTTTAGATATTTTATGGTCCAGTTACTAAGTAAGAATACATAAAAGAGTACTACAGGGTTACTCCTTTATGTACTCCAACATTGCTTTGGGAATAGTCCCCAATATGACAGAATTTCGCCCCTCACTGAGGCAGTAGCAGAAGGTTCCCATATCTAAAGTGTTCCGCCTGAGTGGTGGAGTTTATCCATGAAAGCACAGTTTCTAGAATTAGATACTTTGGGGAGAAAACGTTTGCCAGAAAATCCATCAATGCTTGTCAAGTCCACAAAGAAATTCTGGTACTGCAAATGTATTCCCTAGACTACATACTTCAGCAGCAAAAATAATACATTTATTAAAAAACAAATTAACATGGGTGAAAATATCAGTCATAGTGCAAAAAAACACCACTAAACAGGCTATTAGTCTCATGTTGTTGTGATGTCATGGTCTCTGCAGAGCAGCAAACTCCCTCTTCTTTGCTGCTCTAGCAGAGATAAGCACCTGTACTTCGTTTTTTTTTTAGTTCTGAGTGCTTATTATACTAATAATATTTAATATAAAACAATTTTCAAAAGTATTAATGATCTGTTGCATGCTCTGTGTTTCCATTCTCTTTCGAGGTCAGTCTTATTTGCATTTCACTGTGCACATAGCTAATTCTTATTGCTTATCTAGAAAGGGGGGAA
This sequence comes from Lissotriton vulgaris, assembly GCF_964263255.1. Lineage (NCBI taxonomy): Eukaryota > Metazoa > Chordata > Amphibia > Caudata > Salamandridae > Lissotriton > Lissotriton vulgaris. The sequence continues at coordinate 290,960,443 of NC_141689.1, forward strand.
TGTCAGTTCATCTTCCATTAGGGTTGTCATAGCTCCCTTGGTGTTTCACCAAGTTAATGACACTAGAAATAACTCTCTTGAGATCCCAAGGAGTTGGGAAGGTCATCTATTCAGATGGGATGCTCATCATGGCCAATTCCAAATCTTGTCTGGACAACAAGATTAGATGGGTGTTCGACCTTTTCCAACAATTGGGGTTTGTAATAAATCAAAATAAATCACTGATCATCCCTTCCCAATATAGTTAGTTTTTAAGGTTGAGAATACATTCTATACAAACATTCCTTTTTCTCCCACATTTCAAAAGTAAAGTTAATGAAGAAGGAGATCCAATCATTTATCAGACTGCAGAAGTTTTCCTAAGGAGGTTGGCCTGGATTGTGGGTTATCAGTATTCATCCAGGCAATCTTCCCAGCTGCACTACATTATCGAGCCTTGCAGCCTCTGAAAGTGTTACTTCTGCAAAGGGGGCTCCCTAACTCAAAATTAATTTTCCTTTCCCAAGAGGCAAAGCAGGAGTTGGGTTGGTGGCTTTCCCAAATGGAGGCTTGGAAGTCGGATGGGGTGCCTGATGTGATAACAGGGGAAAATGGTCTCTTGAAAAAGGTCAGTGTCATATAAACGACTTGGATCTGCTTGCCAGTTCCTTTGCGTTAAAAACAATAAACTATTGTATTCTTCAATTAGTGGATACCATCTCTGCTGCCCAATACATAAACTAACCCTAGAATGATTCAAAGGTTTGGCAGACTTAACTAATTAATTAATTAATTGTGGGTTTCTAACGCGCTAGAATCGACTCCCGAAGGAGTATCTCTGCGCAATAGACCACTGGGGAACCCGTCCTGGCTTTCCCTGTGAGATGTTCCCTCCTGGTTATCTCCAAGGTGAAACCAGGCATCCCTGGCGTATGTGGGGGGCTGTTGTGGAGATGAGGCAAGCTAATGCCCAGAGTTGCCGAGTGTGATCCCTGGTTAGAGTAGGCACCGAGGGGAGCATTATCGAGTCCGCTGACCCTGGTCCACGACCCTGCCGCGTCGGGAATTGAACCCTGGTACCGGGCCGTCCTCTGCTCCCAGGTCTGCCACCTCTAACCAGTGAGCCACACCACTCCATGGTTTTCTTTTTCAAAAACTATGTTTATTGCTTTATTTTTAAACAACGACCATACACGTATGCCACATGTTGCACAATATAGTGTCTACGAAGGGTTCTGGCAGCCCAACAGCACGTGTCCAATGTACACAAAATTCTGCAACACAGTTCTGGAAATGGTCACACTCCAAGTCAGGAGAGGGTGTCTGCTGGATCTTCTGTCTGCCACATTCCGTGCCTTCATATGGGGAAGCCAGCCCTGGTTGCTCCCGCCCTCGGTCCAGATAATAACAGGATATCCAGCGTCCCCACACCTTTGTAAATTTCAGGGGTCAATCCCTGGCCTCATTCACCACCCTCTCTACCTCCATGCAATGGTTCATACCTATTATCCTCAAATATTTGGCCAGCACCAGGGAGTCTCCCCATTTTTTGCTACATCTCCCTTCACTACAGAATGCCCAGCATGCAGAAAAGTCACAGCTTCCTTGGCAGGTCCTCGTATCCAGTATCCCCAAGAGAGCAAATGACTGGGTATTCAGGACTGACGCCCCCTGGATCATTGACAATTCTCTAACTATACTCTAGTAGTATTGCACAATAGATGGGCATTCCCAAAGTGTCAAAAAGAAGAAACCATTTGCAGCGTAACATCTCAGACAATTGGGGGAAGACACCCTCCCCTTCTTGAATAATCAACTATGATTGTAATAACTCTATGAAGCATCTTCAGTTAGATGAGCCTCAAGCTTGCTTTAATTGTTACCTCACATGAGAACATTAATGCACTTTGTCTGTCAGCATATCCATTTGGCCCACGTCTATCTCCCATCTAGCCCTAAGGGGCTGCAAGTTGTTCAGTCTGTTATTGATAAGTGTGTGGTATGTGTATAATCCTTTTTCATAGTCATTTCCTTGGACAGTATCCTGCTTCTGAGGGGCTTGCTAACCTCCAAGCCCCCCAAATATATTGATTTTGCCTTAATGGCTTGTTGCACTTAGAGGTAAGGATACTCTTCTACTAGGACTGCAGTTGGGGTAATGGCTACATCAGCCCCCACAGACTGGTCACCTAGCATGTAGATACTTATCATATCCCACTGGACAGAGCCCGTTGATTTCTGCAATTTCGTCAGCCTGCCAGCCTTCCACAAGGGGTCACCCCAGAATACCTATGTTGTCACCCCAGATATTTCGTGGTTTTGTCCCAGGCCTCCGCAACGAGGCCCCAGTCAGTCCTGGGAGCATGAGCTTATAGTCTGTGTCATAAATGTAGTGTATGTATGTATTCACAGCCATCAGGTACTGCTCTAGTCCTTTCGCCTGGTCATCCCTGGAGGGCAAAACCCCATTCATTTATTGCCTGGAGTTGGGAGGCCCAATAATATGCCCTGAGGTCCGGGATGGAGATGTCGCCATTGTAGGTGTTTGTCTGCAGTGTTGGCTAGGCTATTCTGGGAGCACCTCTATCCCAGAGCAATGTACGCAGAGTACAGTCTAACCTATCAAAAAATGAGTTGGGATAGGGTAGGAAGTGTTTTTGGAGAACGTACAAGACCGTAGGCAGGTAATCATTTTAAATAAAGAGGCTCTACCCATAAGTGAGAGCATCTTGCGTCTCCATTTGCCCGCATCGACCTGGACCTCCTGTAGGTTTTCTCTAGAAATTGTGCCTCATCAAGGAAGACTTCGATCCCCAGGTAGCAGAATCCCTCTGTCACCACCCTGATGGTAACTGGACTTGGGAGCAACACTTACCTATTCCCTACTACAAACAGGGTTGATTTATTGCCAGTTAACTTTAGACCCTGCATAGTTCTCAAAGTTACGTAACAGCAATAGAACTGCTTAGACAGGTATGGCAGGATGTCATCGGCATATAGCAACACCTTCTCAGGTTTGTCTTCCACTTCAGGGAATCCCACTATGTCGCCTCTGATTCGCATCCGGGTCGCCAGTGGTTTCATACAGAAGGAGAACAGTAATGAGGACAGAGGACAATCCTGTTGGGTCCCCTTTTCTAACTGCAAGGTTACTTAGAGCAATCTGTTCACCTTTACCCTTGCCATCGGTTTATTATATAGTAACTCTACCCAGTGGCAGAAAACTTGACCAAACTCAAATCTCCTCAGCACTTGACAGAGGCACCAACAATCAATAGAGTCAAACGCTTTCTCATCATCTAAGGCCAAGAGGACTAGTGATTTGTGGATGTTCCTCGGTCAATCCAGCCCTACGTGGTGCCTATTGACGTGGGGTGATATAAGTTTCAACAGGTAGATAACCAGGATCTTGGGCAACATTTTAAGCTCTGTATTTAACAGAGGGATCAGCCTCTATAGGGAGCATGCCGTACACAGCTTTTCTTCTTTAGATATCACAGCAATTGTTGCTTGTCCTAAGTCCGGCGGCAGTTCTTCCCCTCTCCCACTCATGGGCAGGATGTGTGGCCCCAGGATCGAGGTAGTTTGTTTAGAGAATACCACTGGTATCTCTTTGGGTCCTGGGGTCTTTACCTTTTACACACAACCCACTGCCTCTGAGATATCAGTGCAGGAGTGCTCCCGGTCCAGGTCCATTCCACTGTTGTTATGCAATCTTAGGAGCAGCAGTTCCTTGCAGAAGCCTGTGGTGTTGCCTCAGAGGTGGTGTGCCTCTCCTTACACAATGCTCAGTAATATTCTGCAAAAGCCTCCACTCTACTCCTATCTGTAGTCATCCATGTCCCATCTTCTCTGTGGATCTCCGCCACCCATCTAACCCCTTTCTCTCTCTGACCCAGCCAAGTCAAAAGCTGCTAGCTTTATCCCCTACTGAGTACAGTTTTAGAAGAGTGGCTATGTAATACTTTTTTGCTATGTCACGGGTCAGTATATAATTTGTTTTACGCAGGGACTCAATCGGTGCCACACTGCATTGATGCTCATAATGAATAAGTATTTCCTTCCTCTGGTTCCCAGGACACTAAGAATCTACTCAAGGGGTCAATCCACGTTCTGTCCATTTAGAAAGGGGTGTTCTTTCTTGCCAGTATCACCACCCCACAAGACACCCTGTAATACCTGTAGTGGATCAATGTAACATATTTCCTCTGTTGAGACAAGGGACGTTGTTGCACACTAAGTGGAATTCCTGCAACAATACCATGTGGCCTGTCTTCCAATGTACTCTGTTATCATCCCTTGTTTAGACTTATTGAGAAAGCCATTAATATTGCATGACAGGACCGTTAGTTGATTGGATACTTGATAGCTGATAGTTGATAAGGAATACTCTATGTGTTGGTTGTGTATCATAATCTCCCAGATGTACCGTTCGCCCACTCCGCACCCCCGTTCCAGGGGATGGGCCATCTCTGTTACACACGGCCTGAACCCAGGCAGGGTATTGCAGTGACCCACATCGTCTTTGCTGCTCCCCATTAGGCAAGTAATGGGAGCGCCACTACCTCCCTTATCCCCCTGCGAGGCAAAGGTTATCAAGGGTACAGCATGCAACTTTGGTGGATATCAATCATAACAAAATTCCCTAACTGAGGAATGCAACATGCAGCCCTCTTTCAAATTTCCTCCCCAAACCACTCACCTAGGAATGAAGTATCTGTCTCCCCTGAAACGAACTACCGGCAACATATCACAAACATGTTTTAGACCGCCCCTCTCCCCCTTGCCCCAATTACATTATAATACATTTCACTCTCACTGCTTACCCATCACGGGTGTGCTCTGGGCCTCTTCATTACTGATCTAGTCCTTGGACGCTGCATGGAGACTCTTCCCCCTCGTACCACTTGCTGTGCCTCGTCTAGCTTATCTCCCTTCCATGACCCACCTAAGGTCTCTCTCATCATCAATTCAGTCTATAAGTCTGAGCTAACTCCTCTGCGGACATCATTTACCTTGTTCTGAGGTTTATGAACAGGCTTCAATCAACTCAATCATGCTGTTTCATCCTGTCAACTGTTCCTCACTCTCTAGTCATAAGCAAGTTGTACGATTGGAACACCCTCTATGCTGGATTACAAAGCAACTCACTAGAAGACTATAAGCCATTCAGAGCTCAGCAGCCAGACTTAACCGCAACCTCCCAAACAAAACTAACACCACACCACACCTCAGGAAACCACACTGGCTCCCAATACACAAACACGCTCAATTCAAACTCGTCACACACACATTCAAGGCAATAGACAACTCAGAACTCAACTCCTCTCCACAACTCCTACTTGCGCACATCCCATGCATACACAGACCCAAATCAGGAGGACAGCGTTCTCCTACATCACTCCTAAAGTGTAGAATGACCACACACACTTGCTCAGTGCCAGGATACTTTTGTGGGTGATAGTGCGCTTTACAAATATGCATAACGTAACAACATTTATGAATCCACTCACACTTTGTAGTGCCTTTTATGGTAGATGGTGCTTTAAAAATCTAAAAGGTATTCAGTGATTGACATTAAAGTTACACAGGTAGGAAAATATTCAGAAGCATAGCCAAGAGCACAATCAGTTTTTTTTTTAATCAACTGTCTTCGGTACAGTACTCCACAATCAGCTATTAAAGAAGTGTTGAATAGACTTAAAAGACAAGTGACAGCAAATGCTTTGACTTGCATGCATTGCACCTACCTGGCAGTACAAGATAAGCCAAATACATCAACCGGGCCAAGAGAAGCTGCAGACTTACATGATAAAAGCACATTCTAAAGAGCACATGAGAAAAAGCGACGCGCACAAGAGTTTAGTTCAGATCACAGTTAAGAGGTGGGACGTCCCTCCTGAGGTGGATGTCGCTTCTGACACTAGAGTATGTCACATGGAAGTTCAAACATTGGGTTTTGTGCATGGCATCCTCAGCATAGTGGAGGTTGGAGGCATTGGTCATTGGCTGCAGCAGTGGTTGGGGCATATCTTGTCTGGTCATGTGTCTAGTGTGCATATGTGGACTGAAAGAAAGCCACCATTCAGATAACCAATAAAGACAGCTGTGATGGTTCTCCAAAGCGTGCATTACTCTAATGGTTAGTTATTAGCTCTTGAAGTTCTAGAATATGATTGGATTCCTTTATAGTGATATGCAAATGTACTCCATGATGGTTTCTCTTTTGAAAATGACTTCTGAAATTGACAGCATTAGTGACAAGAAGCGGATGAAGCGGAACATCATAAACTGACACTATATCGCATGCCATTGTGCTTATGCTTATGATTGGGGCGACAACAGCTCTACCTAGCATTCTGCAAGTGTGCAGCAAAGCAATCGTGCTTGTAATTGCTCTTACCTTCTTGATTGTCTTTGCAAGCGACCAAATCACTTTTTAACTTCATTATTTGTCCTTGAGGAACACGTACTTCCTTTGCTTCCAGTATCACCTTGCGAACGCAGTTTGTACTTTCATTGATCTGTTCTTTGTTTTCAGTTATGTTCTCTGGGGAGGTTTTTTCACAGGTGTCCTGCTCATAGTAACCAACTAAAATATCACTGCAGCCTGAGTCCTGCCCACATTCCATCCCATTTGGCTGCACTTCTTCCAGCAACTCCTTTCCTTCACCTGGCTTCTGGTGATACTCTGTCTCCTCCTGTGATGTGAACGAAGCATCCTGGGTATTATCACATGCTTTCAACTCTTTATGGATATTTTGATGTGCTTCAGACCAACACAAGGCCATTGACATGTCATTTGCTATGGAATTGTTTATCCCTTTTAAGAATTCTACTTGTTCAACGTTTTTACCTTCCTGAACTGTGAACTCATCTTCTGAACTGCATATGGAGGGAATTTCACAGCTTGTAATTTTATTAGATACTGCCTTTTCCTCCTTAAAAGAAGTCAAACTTGGCAAAGAAAGTTCACCACTGTCCATGGTATGGGCATGTTCCTCCGTAAAAGAAGTACAAGTTGGCAACAAACATTCACCACTGTCCATTGTAAGAGTGTTTTCCTCCTTAAAATATGTCAAACTTGGCATAAGAAGTTCAACACTGCCTATGGTATGGCTGAGCAAGCTACTAAATTCCCACTTGTTGTATTCACTCTCACTAATATCTTTTATGCTACTGAATGGCGTTTTCTTGTCACTGCTTTCATGGAAATGAGATTCACTTTTCAGATCCTCATCCCTGTGACATTTTATTTGCAATGTATGAGATTTTAAGTCCACACTGGAGTCTGTAGAAACCACATCTACACCTGCTTGTGAATGTTCAGGCTGCTGATCACCAGTTACTCCGAGTTCATCTGGTTCCAGGGCATTCCTATAACAATTCTCAATTTGATCACCAGGCTGTGCAGTGGATTGCAACAAAACTTGTCTGATAACATTGTGTGTATATGTTGTAGCAATGCCTATGTTATTTCCAATCCTGACATCGCCTTTTCCATCTTGATCATCTTTAGCCACATTGAAGGCATTTTCCTCAGCAATTGATCCCTGCTCTCTAGACGTTTGACACATGCTAGAAGTTGTTAACATTTTAGGTTCCTCTATAGATATTGAATTGGGATCCTGAAGGTTGTTTTTGTCTTCTACAAAACCACTGTCCTCTTCTGGTTCACTACAGGCACACCGGGAGTGCATGAACGTGAAATTTGGTGTGCGTTGTATTTTTGAGCCATCTATAAGATCAACATTGATTTCGGGCTCTACCTCCAGCTCATTCTGTATGCATTTGGTACTATCATCATGGTCACTAAAAGAATCTAAAACATTTTCATTTAGCAATAACTCTTCCATCAATACCTTTATTGAGAACTCCATGTTGTTTTGAGCAATTTCATCAATGTTCGATTTCTCTTCACCATTTTCCTGTTTCAATATCTCATCAAGGTTCTGCGTGTCTCTAAAAGGTGTGTGATCCAGCCTAGATGGGGTAATGCTGCCATCATCCCTGACTTTACTCTGGCACTCATCGCCAGTTAAGGCATCAGATTTGATTTGGATGAAAGGGTCTAGCTGATGTTTCTGCCTTTGCATGTTCTCCTCCAAATGTTGACTAAAAGCTTCCAAAAGACTTTCAATTTCATTAAACAATTGTCCTCCGCTGTCACTCATTAAATTACCACTGGAACTGTCTACCACTACGAGCTGAGGAAGGAGGTAAAGGCCGCATTTCGTTTGATTACTTTGATCAGAAGATGTTTCCATGCCAGATGACGTTTCAGAGAACTCTTCCAAACCATCTTCAGATGATCCATTGGTGTGTTGTTCTTGAGCAATATTTAAGATGTGTTTTGGAGAACTAGGGGATGATTCTATGTGATGATCCAAGGAACTAGGTGGTGATTCTCTGTGACAAACCCCTTCGCAACTGTCATAGGAATTATGAGGGAGGTCAAGGTCCTTGACACCATCATAAATCTGAACACTTATGTGATCATAATTCATAATAGAAGCATGGATTTCTTGACTAGAATCTTCAGTTAAATCATATCCAACATCATTTGTTGGGAAATGACTTAATGAACCCTTAGCCTCATCTTCATGCACATGGATTACGGATACATTGCCTGTTTGTATGACATTTACTGGTGAATTGGTTTGTTGAGTTGTTCTACTTACATCTTCAATGTACATTACATTTTTCATTTTGTCCCTTGTGCTTTTATTGTGGTTTGACTGACTTTGACTACCCCGATCTAAAGAGCTTAAGAGTGGATAATCAAAATCCATAGCAATAAGAGTAGTTTCAGGATTATCACAAATACTGTGTCCACCAGTACATTTGTCTTCAGAAACACATTGGTCTACCTCATGATATGACGGAGATATCGCAAAGCCCCCCAGCAGAAATCCAGACGTCTCAGAATCTGTATGGGAATCTAGATCAGACAAATTTGCATTAGAAATAGTGCCAAAGAAGGGGTCCATTTTAAAAGAACACTCTTCTTTGTTGCAGGTTAGTACATGTGAGTTATTTCCATTATCAGTAAATTTATGAAAAATTTCATTTTTAAAACAATTGTGTTTGTTGTTTTCCAAATGTGATCTTGATCTGCTCAATCTCAGCCCAGTTTGTGGACTTCAAACCATATTTACCTTTGAACATGTCTTTGGTTGGATGTGCTATGTTGTTGAATTCCATAGGAGTAACAACAGATGCAGCTGTGTTATCTGTGATTGAACCACAAGTCCTGTTTGTCATGTCACCATCATCATTCACATCAATTGCTTGCATCTAAGGACAAAATGTAGAGAAAACTTGTGAGCAGAGCATTTGTTTAACAGATATAAAATATAGCAAAAACATTTTCAGCCTACGTTCTAGCTATATTATAGTTGGGAAATACTGTTACTTGGCCATACATAGTGATCTATTTAAAAATAAAATAAACAGCCAAAAACATTTAACAATTAATGTTCCTGTTATCAAAATAGTTAGTGTCTATTTGCTGTGACGTCCCATAAATGCACTTAAACATAGATTATGATAGCTGATAAGCCTCGTGGTCATCACTCTCCCTGCAGCGAAGTGGTTGACCGCCAGTATTTAGTCTGTAACAATGCCTGTAAAATCTCTCCTCAAATCCATTACTGAATTTGAACCAAGTACCCCTGCTTGGTGAGTTTTTGCTAGAAGGTATTTCTTGGTATGACCAACTCTCTTTGTGAAGAAGTTCTTCATGTTACTCTGAAGCAGGGTCTTCAACTTTTTACTGAAGTAAGAGTTACTTATGTACAATGAACTTCATCGTAAGCTACCATTATTCCTGTCGTAACAGTGATCATACCATACAATATTATAATAATGGCAACCTCATTTACGATTACCCGCAGTGATCACTTCAATGCCTGAGACAGGGTTGCCACCAGTAATGTAAAAAAGGTTTTATCAATTTGGAATACCTCTATTTGTGAAATACAAAATAGTCATAGCTCTTACACCCTGTGTACCATGGTAATAATATGAGTCATAAGTCGCACTGATGCCGAAAATTTCTTACTCAAATATCGTCTTTAAATATCTTTCCCAAATTCATTCATTTTTCTCAAAACATCAGCTTGTACATCTTGAAAATACACACATTTTCAGCTTGAATACAGGGTTTTCAATGTTGGTATACATATATTAATTCAACCAAGCAAAAACGTCTAATTTAGTAGACTGGGATGCATACACAGAGAGCTACTTACAGGTAGCTGGAGAGATACTTGTAACTCCTGAGCTATGCGTTGGAGATTTCTGCTCTAGAGCCTCTCACTGTGGTATGCAGTCAAATGTTTGAAAACTTGTGACTAAAATACAATGTAAAGGAAGAAATGCTCATTGTTGAATCATAGCTGGATTTCTCTCATTTCCTTTCAAATGAGCGAGTGAGAACACAGGCTGCAGGATGGGTGTTGGTACTGACAGGTCAGTTGCATTGAGCACAAAAACAGACAGAGGCAGATGCAGGGAGTGTGAGTGATGAGTGCAGATGGTGTTAGGGAGCAGGTGGATTAAGTGATGGGGGATTATTTGGGACCGCGCATGGGGATTTGGGAGATGAAAGCAGGTGAATCAAGGGCTGTCAATAACAAGCAATGGGGTGGCTGTGAGTGAGCTTTAGTCATGAACCATGGAAATTCGGAAAAAGAAATAGTATCAGACTTTGCAAGCTAGTAAAAAGGGGTAGAGAAAGGCAAGTGGAAAGTGGAAAGCTGCAGAAACCTTATCACCTCCAGTACATACTCAGTTACATGTTTTTGAACAAGGGTCTCTCAACCATTCTGTTTTTTTGCCTCATCACATGAATGAATAAATGACCAACTTATAAATCGCAAACAAATGCCCAAAGGCTTCAAGGCGCTAAAGCCGTTCCACTACCAGAAAGGCAGCAGCATAAGCCTCCAGTAAGATACAGTTACTGGGCAAAAAGCCAGGACTTCAAGGACTTAGGAAAAGGAAGATGTGACTCAAGGTAGGAGACCAACAATGTGAGAATATTCCAAAGCATACAAATCTACAAGAAACTCATATTCCATGACCCATGTTCTTGACCCCTCCCCCACAGGAATATCTTCAAGTGTTGTGCTGTATCTGAATGCTTTTCTGATTTCTCCTGTAGAAAAGTGGGTTATTAGTAGGTGGGGGCATTCACCCTCAGTTAGTAATAATACCACGATCACTAACAAGTCCAGCCAAGTTTCAGTAAATTAATCTTTGCTCCTCCCTTGGTAGCTTGGCAAATGAACAGTCAGGCTTAATTTTGGATATTGACTGCGTAAAGCATTTATTACCACCAAAACAGTAAATAAGTATAAGACACAACACAATAAAAATCCAATGCAACTTTATAAAGATAGGAAATATGTTTATCTTTACAAAGACACCAAAATGACAAACATCCAATGTAGGGAACTGGAGATAGAATTGTCTTTAATTATTATCAAAAATTGCAAAAGGCCTAAAGCGCCACTTGCGACCACCAGGGGGCGATACAGGGACAAAGTTTAAGTTTAAGGCCGATTGCGAAGGAGCGCGGACCGGCTAGGCTGTCAGCTAGGTCCCGATAAAAGGTTTTAACTTCTGACTTTTTCTTGGTTCTTTTGTCTCGTTGACGGGCTTGTCAGCTGGTTCGTGGGTTGGCTGGATCTAGAGTTGAAGTTGACAATGGCACCCTGCTGCAACTCGGCGGTTCGCTGAAATGACGGGCATCGAATCCTCAGTATCGATGGCGAGGAGGGTCTTGTAGCAGTTTTCGACTGCTTCCCTCTCAATGTTAATCTGGACTTTGCCTGCAGCTTTTCAGCGGGATGAACAAGCAAGGTCGATCCGATTGGCGAGTAGATGTCAGCAACTTGACTTTCTACATCGAGCTAGTCTCCTCCTGGAGATTTTCTGCAAAAGTTTGCAGAAAGTTTCTAAAGTTTGAGCTCTTGCAGTTTCTTAGTTGTTCTGGGGAAAACAAGGGTCCAGCCCAGGACCACCAGCCAAGAGCTCAGAGACTCTGTATTACCTCTTGGGGGCTATGACTCACTTTCCCACAATGTACCTGTACAGTCCAGTAAAAAGCCAGTTGCAGCTGGTCAGCTAGGGTGATCCTCTTTTTGATTTGGCAAGTGACTTCTTCCAGCTCTGTTGTACCTATTGCTGATTAGGAGGATACTACTTTTTCTTTGATTCAGACACAGTCCTTTCCTTGTGGAGCCTTATGAGTGCAGCAGGTGCAGTCTTACTGAGTGCAAGCCTTCTTTGATGCAGACCAAGTGTCCAGCAGGGCAGTCCTTCTTCTTTCTTTGTTCCAGGCAGCGTTCTAAAGAGTTCCTCAGAGTTGCCTTATTTATCCTTCATTTCTTAGCTTGAGGAAGGGGGCACCATAACCAATAGGGAAAAAGCTACCTCCCTCTAGTATGACCACTTCCTGTGAAGTGTGGCGAACCTCTGCCCCAGAATGCACTATTCTCCAAAAAATCAAAAGGGAGAAAATCTCTTTTTGGTATGTGTGTGTGCATGTGTAACCCAACCCAGAGGAGCGACTAACTACTGACTACACTCCCCATCCAGCCCCTCTCCTAATCTAATTAGGGGGGCTCCCATCTGGCTCGGGATCAAGGTAGTGGATAGGTAAGTTCTAAAACTACTTTCCTGTAACAGGTATAATAAATCCGAATGTCTGACATAATATCGACAGACAGAATATCGAAATACAAAAATATCGGCACAAAAATATCAACATCAAAAATATCGGAATCATATCTTCTTAAAGGTAAGTACAAAAATATCGAAAAAATAATATCGTAGTACAAAAATATCGGAATTAAAAATATCGTTTTTTTAAATGTATTAATAATAATGTAAAAATAATTTTAAAATACATATCATTTTACAAATATTAAATAAAAATATTAAAACAAAATTAAAACTAATACATATACATTTAAAATAAATAAAACACTTAATAATTTAATGTAATTTTATTTTTTTAATGTTATTTAATTGATTTAATGTAATTTTTTTTGTTTTTACCCTGTACGCCTGTACCCCAAAAACCCAAAACTGACCCTGAACCCTAAAAATATCCCCGTACCCCAAAAACCCAAAACTGACCCTGAACCCTAAAAATACCCCTTTACCCAAAAACTGAAAACTGACCCTGAACCCTAAAAATACCCCTTTACCCAAAAACTGAAAACTGACCCTGAACCCTAAAAATACCCCTTTACCCAAGAACTGAAAACTAACCATTATCCCTAAAAATACCCCTTTACCCAAAACTGAAAACTGACCCTGAACCCTAAAAATACTCCTTTACCCAAAAACTGAAAACTGACCCTGAACCCTATAAATACCCCTTTACCCAAGAACTGAAAACTGACCCTGAACCCTAAACATACCCCTTTACCCAAAAACTGAAAACTGACCCTGAACCCTAAAAATACCCCTTTGCCCAAAAACTGAAAACTGACCCAGAACCCTAAAAATACTCCTTTACCCAAAATTAATTAATATTATTTAATTACCAATTAATTATTAATTAACAATAACAATAAAGTAAATATATTAGCACATTAGCTGTAATTAATTTAATTTAATAATTAATATTATTTTTCCCAATTAAATAATTAAGAATAACAAAAAATGATATATAGAAAAATTACTATAATTAATGTAATTAACTAATTAATATTAATTAATTACCAACTAATTAATAATTAAAAATATGTACAAAATGATATTAATTAATTAACTAATTAATATAAATTAATTACCAATTAATTATTAATTAAAATATGTACAAACTTATAATAATTAATTAATTATTATTAAATTACTTCCCACCCTATTCCCCTATAAACCCATAACCCGCTACAGAACATATTTATCAATTAATCAATTAATTAAAATTAATTAAAAATGTATTCTCAATTAATTAATTAATAATTCCTACTAATGAATAATTAATTTAACATAATTAAATTACTTCCCACCCTATTCCCCTATAAACCCACAACCCGCTACAGTAGTAAAAGACAATATCTAATTAAATTACATTAAAAATAAATAATAAAACATAATAAATACAATATAATATACACTAAATTTATTTAAAAATGGATATTAGTAACATCGAAGTTATTTATTTCGATATTATTGACATCGATATTTAAAACTTCGATATTACTGATATCATACTAATATCGATATTAAGACTGTCGATATTACTTACCTTCGATATTTTGTCCCATCGATATTTAAACTTCGATATTATTGTATATCGAAATTTAAAACTCGATATTTTATCTGTGTACCAATAAATCCAACTTTGGAAATTTGCAAGATTTAATGTGACTATTAATTTGATACTTTATAAGGTATTGCTAACTGTTGGACTTGGCCCTTTTTGCAGGGTCATCCTTGGATGATTTGCCTTCCTCCTGTATTTTTTCTGAGCTGTTGTTGGCTGTTTTATGACTCTGGGCAGTTTACCACTGCTGATCAGTGCTTAAGTGCATATGCTCTCCCTATTGTAAATTGATGTATGGATTAGTGACTCCATGATTGGCTTATTTGATTTACTTCTCAGACCCTAGTACAGTGCACTGTGGGTGCCCAGGGCTTGTAAATCAAGTGCTGCTGGTGGGCTTGCAGCACTGGTTATGCCACCCACAGAAGCAGCCTGTAAAGTGTGTTTCAGGACTGCCATTGCAGAGGCTGTGTGCAGTCTATGCCTGCCATGTTGACTGGGCAAGTGCACCCACTTGCCAGTCCCTAAACCTTCCCTTTATTTCATATCAGACACCCCTAAGGTAGGCCTAAGGGCAGGGTGCATTGTAAGTATAAGGTAGGACATGCCATGGTGTTTGTGGCATATCCTAATAGTGAATTACAGCCATTTTAGTGTTTCACTATTGCAAAGCTTTCTGTTCCCCATAGGCCAGAATAGGCAGTTTGATTATAGCATCCTATAATCCTAACTGGCTCAGGGAACTAGGTAGAACTTCGAGTTTAGTATGACTGAACTCAGAATGATAAAATACATCTTTTAGTGAAGTTGATTTTAACATTCTGTGTTTGAAACTACCACTTTTAGAAAGTAGGTATTTTCTTGCCTGACTATCTAAGCCTGCCTCTGCTAGGTTGTGTATTCCTTGTCTGGAGTTTGA
The DNA here is from genome assembly GCF_964263255.1 of Lissotriton vulgaris. Classification (NCBI taxonomy): domain Eukaryota; kingdom Metazoa; phylum Chordata; class Amphibia; order Caudata; family Salamandridae; genus Lissotriton; species Lissotriton vulgaris. The sequence goes on from NC_141689.1 coordinate 290,975,628, forward strand.
GTGACAGGGGCAGGGGGATTCCAGGAGACAGGGTGGGCCAGCACAGGACTAAATAGAGCTATCTGCCTGTAGATGGGTGTGAGGAGTTGCACCAGGGACCTGAATAGGGCTGTGCCTGCCTTCCACAATGCTGACTCCACCTCATGTGGTGCGTCTGATGTCCCTGGCCCACACTGTCTTGTCAACAAAGTGCTCCAGGACTGCACAGAACTGGTTTGGATTAGGCACAGACACCCTCTGCCTCCAGAGACAAAGGATTTGCTGGTATAAATATTGGGACCCAGTCCCCTGAACTTTAGATCACTTTTGGGAAACAAGAAGAACCTTTGCTGAGGAAAGGAACCAGAGAAACTGAGGAGGGGACTATCCCTAAGCTGAGCGCAGTTTGGGGGATTGGCCTGCAGTGGTTGCCTGACTGTCAAAGAAAGGAGAAAGAACGTTGCGCTACTTTCAAATCAACTTTAAAGGATCTCCAAGGGCTTGAGATAGAGCTTTCCTCCTGCTGAAGTCTCAAGGACAACAGACTTCACCAGCTTGCTCCCCTGCCTTCCCTTGCTGGGAATTAGTGCCTGCTGTTGAGCTGGGCCTTCTGAGAGACTGTGTGTCACTGGGAGCTGGAGGCGCGACTCAAGACGAAGAAGCGTGTCGCCATCGCAGCCGTTGTCATTGCATCACCGGAGAAGAGTGTCGCCGTCACAGCACACGCCATCACATCACCAGAGAAGCATGCCGCCGCTGCCGCTGTTGCCATCGCATCACCTAAAGCGCCTCGCATCACCGGAGCAGAGTGTCGTTGTTGCAGCAGATGCCGTTGCATCGCCGGAGAAGCGTGTTGCATGGCCTGTCGTGGCTCAGAAGAATCATTGAGTCGCCGCACGACCGTCGGGCGTGCACGCATCGTTGTCGCATCAAGAAGAAGATGCCATTTTGTTTCATTGCACCAGATCTTCTTCGCATCACGGCGTTGTGGGCTGCATCGCCATGGAAGCGTGTAAGGAACCGAAGCATCACCTTGCCTGCAACATTTTCACTTCAAAGGTACATTGAACTTAAAGTGTCGCATTTACCGTCTAAAGAGAACTAACTATTTGTACCATTTTTAAGTACAGTATTGTGGATTTTTCTCGTTTGTGGTGTTGTGTTAAGTCTAAATAAAAATACTTATTTTTATACTACAACTTGTGTGGTGTCCATCTGTAGTGTTGTCACTGGGTTACTGTATGTGTTCACAAATGCTTTACACACTGCCTCTGAGATAAACCTGCCTGCTCGTGCCAAACTACCAAGGGGGTGAGCAGGGGTTATTTTAGGAGTGTAGCCCCTTACCGTGACTAGACGCAAGGGTCCCTGTTTAGTAAAAGGTACCTACCTCTACCAAATCTAACACTAGCTGTTAGACCTAGCATCCTTGGCATGGTTTTCCTCTACCTTTTTGCCTTCACCCCACCGTTTTTCCTGACTGCGTTTTTGCTGGCCTTAGGACTCCGCACACTTTAAGACTGCTAACCAGTGCTAAAGTGCTAATGCTCTCTCCTTAAAACATGTTAGATTGGCTTATACCCAACTGGCATATTTAATTTACTTGTAAACCCTTAGTAAAATGGCATTATCGGTGCCTAGTGCCAGCAAATTAAATGCTACTAGTGGGCCTTCAGCACTGATTGTGCTACCTACTTAAGGAGCACTTTAAACATGTTTTGGGCCTGCCACTGCGGCCTGTCTGCAGTTTTAAATTGACATTTCAATCTGGTAAAAAAAAACTAGACTCTCAGTTCATACGTGTGAAACGCATTCTTTCAGATGAAGAGACTAATATACAGACTCTTCATTACTAAAAACAACAGTTACTTAAGCGTGGATATCCGATTGAAGTATCGGACACCGCCTTGAATCACACAATGATCATGGACAGATCTAAACTTTTGAGGAAGCACCAGAAAACACCAGCAACACAAGAAGTGTTTCTCTCAACATTTTCCACTCCCACAGAATAAAACGGATTGTTTTACATATGGGGGAGTTGTTGCAATCAGAACCTGATTTCAAGGGTCTATTTTTTAATCAACCACTTTTTTGCATTTACACAAACCAGAAACTTGAGGAAATTACTGTCTTCTCCCAAGAGACGATGGGACAAAAAATTCAAACGTATGATGAGTTGTTAAAGCTGTACCCACTGTGGTAATGTTACTGTGGGCAAGACGATTTCTCATCCATTTTCTGAGAAATGGCTTTGCCCAAGAGATTCAGCTGACTGCAATTCACAATGGATTTTGTATGTCATTAAATGCCCTTGTGGTCTTCTCTATGTGGGAAAAACAGAGTAAAAATGTCAAAGGTTGTATCACAGAGCACAATCAGGGATAAGAACTTTAATAAATCTTTGGTGATCCACTGGCACGAGAGAAATCATAATATTGCGCAGCTTAGATTCACAGTTTTGGAATCTATACTAAACAAACCAGGGGTTAACATGCAGAAATATTTATCCCAACGTGAGACATACTGGATTAAATATCTCAAGACTATGATTAAGCGTGGACTCAATGACAATGTGGAACTGGCATGTTTCCTTTAATACTATAGTGACGCTCATGCTTTGTCAGCTACTGTGCTCAGTCACTTCACTTACTTTAATTGCCCTTTACTGATGAAGATAGAGATACTTCTCTGTCAACTTGAGTCATAAATCACACAAACCACTTTGGTTGTAGTGTATACACACAAACACATTTTGCTTTTAGACCATGAAGGGGTGAACTGGTGTATACTTTTCTCTACTGAAGGACTGACACTCAACTGAACTGAACTTTGCTTGACTCCTGCTTTGCTGTGCTGATTTTCTGCCTGCTGCCATCTTGCCTGGGGGAGAAAGACCTACACCTCTTGAACCCAGAACCCAGTGTCACTCCAAGGGCTAGTTGTCTGGCCTCCCGCTCCAAAGCCTCAGGAACATAACAAGCTTCCAACAACCCTGCATCTGCAACTGGACTCTGCCATCTGTGAGTCTACCCTTCCAAGTGGTGCCACCCCAGTACTGGACCATTGAAATTGGGCTTAAGGTGCTTTGCCAGCCTCTGTAGATCAAGTGGAACCAACACATCTTCTCTGCTGCGCGGCGCAACCTAGAGCAGAACCAACACATCTCTGCTTCTGTGTGGATTGGACCCTTCGCAAAGTCCTGCATTGCTGCTGCAGTCCGCATCACTTTCGGAACCATCCTCGGCACAGGCCCTCGTATCTCTCGTTGACAGCAGAATCTATGACAATACCGTTGTTCAGAACTGTTTTCTGAAGAAGGTGCCTTCCCAGTCAAAAAACAGAAAGTACACGTTCTCCACTGTAGAAAGATGGTGTCATATGCTATGCAATGGAGCAAGTACTTGTTAATGTTCTGCTTTTCTTTAAATAGCATTGAGGGAAACAGGACTGTAACATGGTGAAAATCATTAGTAATGCGCTTATCAGCTGATTATGCAAATGTCAAAGAGGTGGATGTATCTTTAGTTTTTTCAGCATAGGGTTTGTTGAGGCAGGTGCAATAGGATGTAAAGGAAAATTGCTCCCATTAAAATGAAATAGACTGGATTGAAACAGGTAGGCCAAACATCCCAAAATAAGTAGGTAGATCTTAAAGTTTCTTCGTCAGTCAAAGATAGAATGTGACCATGCCGCAAGTTACTGATTACATTATAACACATGGGAGCATGCAATCCATGTATAAAAGCGTGTCTCTAATTTCCTTATTGCAGTTGAGTTGTGACGCTTTCAGTCAATTGTAATAACGAAATGACATAGCTGCTCAAATATATGATGTCATTAAAGTTGAAATATGATGTCACAATGCATGATGCTAGAGCCAGCAACCACGGTGAAAGGCAGGTCACTCGGGATAATTACAGATGTAGTTTCAACAAGGAAAATGGGAACTGACCTTTCCTTCTATGTTTTCATTAAAAAGAAATGTGATTGGGGAGGAGCCAAGACGGCGGCCAAGATGGTCGCTTAGACACTCAGCTCCGACCTCCTCAATTCCCTGTGAGCATATCCTGACAAATATCCTGCAATTGAATGTCGCTCCCGGCTTTGGGAATGCGAGCGACGCTGATCTGTTCTTCCCCGGCTCTCCTCGGTGCTCCCGGGACCGATCTGTGACGACCGGAGGGGTGAGGCCTGGTCGGCTCTGAAGCCCGGGCCTCGAGTATTTCGGACGCCGCCCGCAAGTTTAACAACATCGGGAGCCACGAAACAAGAAAGTCGGTCTGGCCCAAAGATGTGCTTACTGCCCCGCTGTGACCCAATGCCTCTTCCGATCTTGTAAAGTGATCGGAGCACGGGCGCCTACGACATTTGAACCAGGGCGATGTGACCGCTCGGGAGCATATGTGATGGGCGGAGCACAGTTAACTCCCCGTCCGGGATCGTTCCCCGAAGGGTTGCCTCTGACCAGCCGGGGCTTTGGTGAAATTCTTCCAAAGGCGTGGGCATAATTATCAACTAAAACAGACACTGCCTTGGGGAGTCGATATACTGCTGACTGGCGGAGGGAGACCTGCTCTAGCGACCTGATGGATCCTCCTCTGGGTAGTGAGTGCCGGTATATGGAAATACAAGTCAATCGCCCAGGAATGGATCGCTAATGCTCAGCTGTGAGGAGAGGAGATGCGATATGAGTGGGCTCTGGATCTGTTTTTGAGAGGCTTTACACGTCCAGTGGGACACAATATCTGACCAGGCACGTGTGTAGATGAATCAGCCTTGGCATGGTGTTGGCGCTGCTGGGGGTGAAGTATTGAATAAGAGAGTTGTGATTAGATCTTTTGCATCTGGCCTGCATACTTTGTGTCTCAGTATCGCCCCCCCCCCTCCCTCTGTCTGCCTTTCCTGGAGCGGTGGGGTCGATTGGGGAAGGCGAGCGCTGGAGACTGCCATAGATTTCGAATGCATCCTAATGGTGTGCTTCTTCTGACCTACTCAAGTGAATGGAAGTAACAAAATGGCAACCAGACCGGAGTCGGACAAGCCTATGCCGCCGTCCACTAAAGGATCCAGGAATATCCAAACAAATAGACTTGATCATTATACCTTGCCAAAAGGATCCCCGTCTGAAACAAAGAAGTCTTCGCTGGGCGATGAATCAATGTCCGCTCCCACTGACCCAACATGGCAGCTATCAATGGAGTGCAAACGTTGTTGGGTCAGAAGATGGAGGTCTTAGACTCCAAGTTGGACACGGTTACAATCGAGATGGGACTGCTGCGTGCGGATCTTGCGAAGACCAATGAAAAGGTCAAGTTGGTCGAGCTTAAGACTACCAGCTTAATTGATGATGTGAGCGCGCTGCAGCGAGAGGTACGGGACCTCCAGGACTTGAAAATTCTCACGGATTGCAAGCTCGACGATTACGAAGGGAGGGTCAGGCGCAACAACATCTGTATTCCGAAAAGTCGGAAGGCCTAGCCCCGGATCTGTTTGTGGAAACCCTTATCCTTAATCATCTCAAGCCTAAAGGCCTTAGCAACTTGTTCACAGTTGAACGTGCACATAGGATCCCGGGTGGCAGGCCGAGACCAGGAGCACCACCTCGTCCCATGATTGCAAGGGTCCTAAATGTTCGGGACAGGGATGTGATTTTACAAACGGCCCGGACTGGCTCCCCATTGAAGTATGAGAACGCAACTCTTTCCATTTTTCCAGACTTTACTCAGATGGTTCAGAAGCCGTGTCAACACTTCTTATCAGTAAAGAAGAAACTGAGAAATAAGGGCCTAAAATATGCGATGATGTTTCCAGCCCGACTCTGAGTAGAACTCAATGGGAAGACCTGGTTCTTTGATAACCCTGAGGTAGCGACGGACTGGTTAGACACTGTGGTTGCAACTGAGATGGAGGGCCAGCAGAGGGGCGAGACTGAAGACAAATAATATAGCGTTGATGGTGTCGCTAAGCTTAGATAGCAATACGTTCTGATTAAGGAGTGGCATGAATAAGTACTGTTATTCTTGACTCGCCACATCTGCAAATGTATCGCCTTATGTTAACCTGACATGATGCGGCAGTGATAGAACAGGGAGTGGAGCGGGATGGCGGGCTGTGTGGGCCCTCCCTCTGTTTTCTACTTCGAATGAGTTGTAGATTAGTGTTGGATTGAATCAGGGCAACAGGCACACTGCTAGTTGGGGATGCGCGTAGGCGATATGCAGGGGTGCAGGGTGGGGGGTAGGGGGAGAAGGGTTGGGGGAATTTTCGTATTATTGTTTGTCACATTATGAGCTAATTATTTAAATGTATTCAGGTTTTGTATTTTTGATGGCATCACTATATTGTATTTGATTAGCATGCTGCAGACACAGGAGGAACATGTTTCTTTTTCACATGACGATGGGGGGTAGTGAGCTCAAGGTTTTAAGCTGGAAAGTGAATGGGTTGGAGGACAAGATTAAATGCAGTGTGGTGCTCCAATATCTCAAACGCCAGGCCCCAGATGTGGTCATTCTGCAGAAAACGCACTTAGTCGGAAATTCATGTATGGCAATGCATAGATTGGGTATAGGTTGGTTGCTCATGCAGGGTTCACGTCGGGCTCCAGGGGGGTAGGTATCCTGGTTCGGAAGACGCTCTCTTTGACTATAGACGCTAAGTGGGTGGATGACAGGGGGAGGTATGTCAGGATCTCAGGTCGCTGGGAAGGACAGGTACTTATTCTTGTATCAGCCTACATCCCCCGCGGGTTTACAGTCTACCTCATTTTTTGATTTAGGGAAAATGTTGCTTGAATTGCCGAAGGGGCTTTTGATCCTTGAGACCCTACGGGTAAGTAGTGCGCTCTATAAATGTCTTGATTGATTGATTGATCCTAGGTGGAGATTTTAATTCTGTGGTTTCGGGACTCTTAGATAGACATCCCCCCGAGAAGTAGGGAGTGCCCAGAAGTGGATGCCGGACTTTCTTGATGCACTGGGTCTTGTAGATAGCTGGCGATTGTACCATCCAGACAAGAAGCAAAACACATTCCACTCGGGTGCACAGGGTAGCCTCTCACGTCTGGACTATTGTCTGGTTTCAGCAGCTCAAGCATCTTATATAATTGAAGTGGTTCACCTGGCATGGGGTATTTCCGATCATTTCCCACTTTGGATCCGGTTCTGTGTTGCACCGAACTCCACTGGTAGGATCCCCCCTGTTAACCCCTGGTATATGCAAAATCCCAAAACTCGAAAAGATCTAATCTTGGCCCTAGATGACTACTTCACAAATAATGAGGGGTCGGTGTCATCATCGGTGTCTCTGTGGGAGGCCTTCAAAACGGTGATTAGGGGTCAAGCCCTATCATTGATAGCTGGAATCAAAAAAGAGCGAAATAAAGAAATAGTGGAGGCAGAGATGGAGATTCGTAGACTAGAGGAGGAATTTGAGCAGGGGGTGACACAGGCTAAATTGCATATCCTGAGCCTTAAGCAACACAATTATAAATCATTAGTCACTGATATGGCAAGGGCTCTCTGAAGAGAGCAGAAGAATAGGCTGTATGATCTCGGGGATAAGGAGGGGAAGCTTCTTGCTTGGTTGGACAAAAGCGATGGAGCCGAGCGTATCGTCCTAGAACTTATTTCAGATGCAGGGGAGGTGATTATCGACCCCAGAGTAGTGTTGATACCTTCACAGAGTATTTTCAAACGGTTTATACTTCGGTCTCGGATAGGCCTGAGGAAGACTCCCATCTGTTGCTTCGAGATATACAACTCCCCTGTTTGTCCAAAGAGGATGGTGATTTTATGAATAGCGACCTGACAGTAGATGAAAGAGCCCAAGTTATCCGTACTTTGAACTCGGGTAAGGCGCTAGGACCCAACGGGCTTCCGATCGAGCTTTATAAGCTCAAACCAGACAAGTTGGCTCAGCACCTGAAGAGTATGTTTGAAGAGGCCCGGGAAAAAGGAATTCTGCCTAGAGTTCAAAGAGTGGCCTAGGTGGTGGTAAACCATAAGGAGGGTAAGCCGAAGAATAAATGTGCCTCATATAGGCCTATTTCCTTATTAAATGCTGAACCTAAAATATTGGCCAAGCTTCTCTCAAACAGGCTGGTAAAAGTGATTGGTGGACTTATCCAACCGGACCAATCAGGATTTATTCCCCATAGAAATACGGCCCTGAATCTACGCAGACTGCATGGCGTAATAGAAAGAGCACATACTTTACAGGAACCGGCTGTGATCGCTTCTCTTGACGCGACCATGGCCTTTGATACCATAGAATGGCCCTATTTGTGGGCGGTGTTGGCTAAATTCGGTTTCGGATCTGATTTTATCGGATGGGTTCGTTTATTATACACTGAGCCACTCGCTCAGGTAGTGGTTAATGGTCGGGTATCGACACCGTTTCGTTTGAGTCGTGGCACTCGGCAGGGTTGTCCCCTCTCCCCCCTTCTTTTTTCACTTTCGCTGGAACCTCTGGCAGCTTGGGTTCGCTGGGAGCCCTCAATCCGGGGAATACGATGGTCCCCTGAGTGGGAAGATAGGATTTCCTTGTATGCAGATGATATCCTGCTTTACCTGACCTCTCCTCGGAAATCCCTCATGGTGGTTTGCGACGACCTGGCCTCCTTTGTTAAAAACTCCGGCCTTTCCATTAACTGGGGAAAATCTTTGTTATATGTTCTCAGTGGGGAAACTCCAGTTCCCCCCAGTAATTGCTCTATCCAGATCAGTAGGACTGGATTTAAATATTTGGGTATTTTTGTATCACTTGATCCGGCAGCTAGATATAATGAAAATCTTCTTCCCCCCCTTGCAGAGGCTCAGGAGTGATTCCGCTCACTGGCGGAGACTTCCGATCTCTTTGTTAGGCCAATCGGCCCTCTTTAAAATGATGGCTCTACCCCGCTTCCTTTATGCCCTTCAGAATACTCCAGAAGCAGTGCCTGCCGGTTATTTTCACGAGATAGAGGGATTACAGCGTAACCTTTTATGGGAGGGAAAAACACGTATTGCTTTAGCTAAGCTGACACTCCCATGGTATGATGGAGGTATTGCCCTCCCAGATATTAAATGATATTATTGGTCTTCCCAGCTGGCTGCAATTAATCATGCAACATACGGGCCGCAGCGGATCCAGGGTATGCAATGGATAGGTGGCTTCTTCCGGGGGGCAGTTACAATAGGTCGCTGTACTCTAAGCCAACGAAGCTGAATTTGACAGGACCAACCAGACAAGCAGTGAAGACCTGGCATGATGCCACAAGTTCTTTAGGGTGGAGGGAAAGGCTGACACTGGCTACCCCTCTTTTTGACTCTGAAATACTGGGCAAGCTGTGGAACACAAAGGGCTTCGATAAATGAGAGCTGATAGGGATCTCGGCTGTTAAGGATGTGTGGAGCAGGGGCCGGATTAAATCATTTATGGAAATGCAAGATGAATTTGAGCTATCCAGCTCTGAATACTTCCGCTATGCGCAAGTCCGACATTCGGTACGAACGGCCCTGCCTGTAGAGGTGGAATTGCCGGAGGCGTCACCCCTCGAAGATAGAATCTTAGATGGTCATCTCCCGGAAAAAACGATTTCTCTGATTTATAAAAAACGAATTAATACTGGAGCTGATCTGCTTAGGGATTTGAGAGATAAGTGGATACGAGATGGAATAGAATTAGACGATGAGGACTGGCAGTCAGCTGTTTCTTCCCCGAGGGTGGTCGCTATTCCCGCAAGGCTACGACTTGTACAGTTGAAGATCCTATACAGGGTTTATGTCACCGGCCTCCGATTAGTTCAGATGGGGTTGGCAGATGAGGGACTGTGTAGACGTAAATGTGGTCTCCTGGGTACATTCTCTCATATTATCTGGGAGTGCCGAGACATGGCCCGGTATTGGGGGGAGATTTATAACATTATTCATAAAGTCACGGGTGTATCCTTGCTGCCGCAGGCACATAGATGTCTCCTTAACATATGGGAACCCACTGATCTTACTGCTGCGCAAACACAACGGGTCACACTGGGCTGTATGGTAGCTAAAAGAAATATAGCCCAAAAGTGGGGCTCGCGACTCGCTGCCCACCCTTAGGGAATGGGAAAAGGACATGGATTGGAGTATGTTTCGGGGAAAAAACGGTGTATGTGGCGAGGGGACGGCCCCGAAAATGGGCATTAATTTGGAGCCAGTGGAACGAGTACAGAGGGGGGATTTGTGCACCACCAAGAGATTCTGTTATTGATGTTCCCTCATCCCCGTGAAGTTTTTTGTCAATGATGTACTCTTGTTCTCGGATGTATTGTTGACTGTAATGTGATTCTTCCATATTGTGTCTTTTGTTGATGCCTCGTTTCAATAAAAAGAATTGTAAAAAAAAAAAAATGTGATTAGTAGAAAGATAATATTTAGGCAACATAACTATTTTTCCATGGTGTTGGTCTTTATGGGAAATATATGTTTTAACACATAGAGAGGTATACAAAAAGTGATGGATTGCATCCTAGAACTAATCTCAGCCACTGTAAATTACTCAGGCTGCATCCCATTAATTCATTATTTTGTACACCATGACAACTCAGCTAGGACCAGCCATATGCAAGTCAATCTCGACTCTGCTCCATTGGGAACTGTCCAGCTCCAACTGCCAGGCCAGCACTCCCCGAACCAGAATAAAAGTAATCTAGAACTAGTTTCGCCCTTATTAGGGCTTATCAACCAGTTATTACCTGGTTCCAGTGATACAGTGGGCACAGGACCCATGTCTGAGCATACCATACTTGTCACACTTAAAGTGACACACAGTAGTATACAAAAAGTGATGGATGAAATTGATCTACTCTCAGCCACTGATAACTACTCGGACTGGGTCACAGTCAATTATCTTACACCTACCCACCTCAGTTTGTACCCAATCATATACAAATCAGTGTTGAACTTGCTCCAATGGGAACATTCCAGTCTGAACTCCCGGGTCAGGTCCTCCCTGAAACAGATGAGGCTCGAGTGATTGTTAATATCTGAGAATTATTCAACCATTACATCCATACCTTTGGATTTGATGTCCTTACCACATTCTGGGCCACAGCATATTTTAATATGACTAAGATTAAACTGAATCTAATACCTTTCTGCTTGAATTTTATCAAGTATTTAAAAATGTGCTTTTGGCAGATATGTTCTTAATAATGCAACAAGCGCAATTAGGGGAATCCAGCCCAGATTCCTGGGGAGGGGCTGATATAATTGTAATCTTAAAAAAGGGGAAGCCGCCAGAAGCACCAGGGTCTTATAGACCAATTACATTGATGAATTCTGATGTCAAAATCCTTTCTAAAATTTTAGCAAAGAGACAGGCAGGGATCATCGAGCAGTTGGTAACCCCTATACAGCATGGATTCATACCTGGAAAAGGGACAATGCAGCATGTTAGGACCATTGTTACTATGTTCGACTCTGCAGGGGTCCTAGGGGATCCTGTCGCAGCACTCTTCTTAGACGCTGAGAAGGCTTTCGACAGGGTCTCCTGGGACTACCTCTGGCAGGTTATGAGGTGGTGTGGGATAGGGGAGACATTTATAAAAGCTATACCCCAACACCCCAGCATCACCCCAACTGCTAGAATCAGAGTAAATGATTTTGCTAGGGGGACTAGACAGGGATGCCCCTCCTCACCCCTCCTTTTTGCGCTATATCTTGAACCGCTACTGCGGCGATTCGAAGCTAATCCGGAGATCCCACCAATGAGGGTAAACAGATGCATGGTGAAGACCTTAGCTTATGCAGACGATGTAGCTATACTAACCCCGAATCCCACTCTAGCTATAAAGGAGGTAGAAGCAGAGGCCCAGGTGTTTGGACAGATATCGGGGTATTGCCTAAATAGATCTAAAACGCAGATCATAAAAAATACATATGCTATATGTGATGATAATAGGGTGGTTAATTCTGCAGTGTATTTAGGGGTCTTACTAACGGCAGACCTGGATATGATCGTAGAAAGGAACTTGACTCCACTGATTGCTAAGGTTAAGGGAGACCTGGAGAGGATGAACAATCTCCATCTCTTTCTTATGGGATGTACTAACGTGATTAAAATGTTGATTTTGCCCAAATTCCTATATTTTTTTCGTTCTATCCCCCTGGTTTTTGAAGCTAAATGGTTTAATTTGTTAGAGAATGTACTGAACAGGTTTATATGGGCACAGGGGAAGACCAGGCGGGCTTACAGATATATGTCTCTCCCGAGAGAGAGAGGGGGATGGGGGGGCCCCTGACTTTAGGCTGTACCAAATGGCTGCAGCACTACAGTATATGCAGGGGTTAATTGGGGGTGGGGGACTTGACACAAGGGTCACAACCATGTCCATGGAAGTCTACTCTGTAGCAATGGGGCTAGAGGCAGAAAACAACTTCTTAAATAGAGTTGAGTTTGGATATCACAAAAGGACCAGATTCAAGACTGTAGTGGCAGCACTTAGGATCTGGAATGCCTTCCTAAAAAAGGCAGGGTTGGGAATATATAATAGGTATGTCAGGCTTTATAAGAATAAATCCTTCCCTGCGGAAGTATTTGCTGATTCGACAATGGCAGAATGGGCATAAAAAGGGATAATACAGATTGGGGATTTAATGGATGAGGAGGGGATAGTCCAGTTTGTAGACCTCACCCTCAAGTATGGTATTGAAAGAAAGGATTAATACCTACAGATAAGGAGCTTTTTTGTCGTAAGCAGGGTGGTAGCACGGGGTTTAACAGTAATGAAATTTTGGAGAAGGTAAAACTAGGAGGGGACTGTACAATTAGATCCTTTTATGCATGTCTTACAAAAGGGAAGATCGACGATATGAATAAAGTTAGTAATAAGTGGGTTGAAAAATTGGGGGGGGGGGGCCTGGAAGCTTCCAGGAATCCCTGGACATGGGTCGTACCATCTTGTGCTCGGGTCCCCTGCAATCTCAGCATTACAAGACTTTATTCTCACTGTATCACACCCCCGCTAGAATAGCTAAGTGGGGAGGCTCCACTGGTATCACCTGCCCCCGATGCAATGCAGTGGATGCAGACATTATTCATATGTTTGCTACCTGCCCCCAGTTATACACTTTGATTAAAAACGTAGAAGATTTTCTTGGTAGCACACTTGGAATACGAACACAACTGACACCTATGAGGATTTTGTTCAGGAGAGATAAGCAGGATGGACCTGTTCACAAGGAATTTATGTTTATGGCTACTGCTGTGCTGAGGTTGACAATAGCAAGAGCATGGCTAGATAATATACCCCCGGGAATGCAAACTTGGCTGGCAAATTTATTAGCTAGCTACAACCTTGAGAAAGCAATCTATGCACGCAAGGGGAAAAGGGGAAGAAGGCTAGGTTTAAAAATCTGGGAACCAATAGCGAAGTGGAAAGAGAACATGGCACTGCAGGATAATGTAATATAACATGTAGTATAGGTTCTATCAAATCTTAAGTTATATATATGTTGTGAAAATGTATTCTCAAACTTATTTTGTTATTCCTTTTCCCCTTTTTTCTTTTTCTATTCCGTTTTCTTTTTCTCTTCGCTATTTAACCTATACTTTATTCTTTATTGTTTAATCTCAAACCAGATAAGGTAAATCATGAATGTAAAATTGTTTGGGCAATGTACAATGTATAATATGTAATACAATGTGTATACTGCGAAAAAAGTAAAAAATAAAATATATTTAAAAAAAATAATAATAATACCTTTCTGCAAAACATCTTAGTTGATGTTGATGGGCTTAATTTCACACCACACGTTCTACTTTACTTCTTCATGTCTATAATGAACATGAAACATGAAGCAGCTAGTATTTAAGCAATTTTTAGGAAAGTCGGTGGTGTGACCATCGCCAATATCCTTATAACGTACTACAGAAGGAAATGTATCCCTTATATAATTGCTGGGCTGTGACATAATTTGTATTTAATACTTTATCTTTTCATTTCCTTTTCACGTTCCTGTACAATAGGCTTCAACTTATGACAGCACATTCTGTAGCAATTTTTAGGTTTTGTGTTAGCCAAGACTTTTTGATTTTACGAAATATATATATGGATGAATGTCCGACACTGTTAGGTGAGATTCCTGCAGGAATGTAATCTGCGCATGGTACCAAAGCAAAAACGCATGGATTCTATGCCTCTTTTGTATTGCACCCAGCCCCCGCACATTCCGGGTAGCCAGGCTATAAGTCCCTATTGTGTCAGCCATAACCTCGTGTGGATTAAATCCCGGGGTGTTACCAGTCCCTTCCTAATGCATAATGTTAAAATTGGCCTGGAGACGTACCCATTCCCACCCAAGAACAAAACTAACTTGGCGCAGCATAAAAACCTTGCTGAGCCGAACAAGAAGAACCAAAACCAAACAATCCAAGTACCGGTGCATGCGCCAGTGGGGGGGCGGCCAAGCACTGTCTCACTCATTTCAACTGTCCTCTCCGGTGCAGCTGGCTCGACGATGTGCCAGCCCAGGGGTACCAATATCAGAAGATTATTCACTGTGACCTTCTGGAGGACCCTAATAGGGGGGCTTTAAACTCCAACAGGACCAATCATCCAAGGTGGTCTCACCCTCCTGACACACTCAGTGGTAACTCTACTTTGCTCTGGGAACCAGCTCGGAGGATCTGAACTAGTAATAGTCCCCCCCGTCCCCTCCCTAAATGTTAGAGCCACAAGCTCAGCCAGGTGTCACAAAAAGGATATCAAAGATCTTCAAGCTAGCCATCTGCTCCCAGCCGGGACTCATAGACTCCTAATTGTCCAGTAGATCATCTGCCACTCTGGGCGTCATAGTTGGGAATAAAATCTTGCTGTGATCCGAGTCTGAATGAACTGTGTTGTCGTCCGTGTCCAAGGTAATCTTCTCCTGATCTTCCCGAAAGTTGCCCACCAGTGCAACTGCTCCCATCTGGTCGTCCTTCTGCTGCTCCCGCGACGCTCCAAGTCGTCCGGACCTCCCCCCTAAGACAGGAGAGTCTCCAGCATTATGGTCTGAGCCGTTTCGAGATCCGCCAGCGGAGGCGTCCTGAGTCGCCTCTTGACTGCCGTCGATGCCCATCACTTCGAGCCACTCCTCCCCATCTGTGGGACTTTCGAAGAAGTGCCTTTTTTTGTCATACACAATCTTCAGTCGGGCTGGGAATAATAGCGCATACTTCAACTTGGCCTTTCGGAGTTTCTTCTTCACCTCCAGATATGAAGATCGTTGTTTTTGCACCACATTGGTATAGTCCGGGTACAGAGATATGCAGCGATTCTCAAATTGTATAAGGGATTTCTCCCTCACCTTTTGCAGAAGTACATCCCTGTCCTGATAGTTACGTATCTGTGCAATCAGAGGGCGAGGCGAGCAACCTGGTCTAGGTCGCATAGTGGGGATGCGGTGTGCTCCTTTCACGCAAAAGTGTGGCGACAGGCCCTCCGCGGTGAATTGGTCCCGGAACCATTGTTCCATGAAGGATATATGACGGTACAACGCGTACCGTCACAACGCATCCCTTTACACCGCATCCCTTACAACGCAAGTCTTTACCACGACTTGCGTTGGGGGCGCGGATTTCGAATAGTATAATCTACTATTCTAACACCAGTCCCCGTGGACCCTAGGGAAGGTGTTGGGATAGTAAATTTACTATTTTTAATCCTTTAGCGCCCTCCAGCGGTAGTCGTGGTAACGACTTGCGTTGTAACGGCCGCGTGGTAAAGGTACCGCGTGGTAAAAACTTCGTGGTAAAGGATGTTTACCTTCCATGAAGTCCGCTGTGTGGGTCCCCTCACAGCGCTCCGGAAGGCCAATGACGCGGATGTTATTGTGTCGATTACGGCCTTCCGCATCCTTCACGCGGTCCATCAAGGAGGCAACCTGTTGCTGTAACAGCTGGATAGAGGTAGTATGATCCGCCACTGTCGGGGTGAGATCTGCCACCACAATGCCCTGATCCCTAACCTTATCGGCTAGTTTATTGTGGTCTGCTTTGAGCAAGGAGAGGTTGGTGGTAAGGGCCCCTAATTGTAGCTCCATTGCTGATCTGGAATCTCTAATCTCCTTCAGGATCAAGTCCAGTTTGTCGGTCTGGTGTCCCGAAGCTGGGTGCAACGCAGCAGCCCCCGATAGACCCCCTCCGTCCTCAGTGTCCTGAGTTTGCTGCACAGCGGCCGGGCCGTCCCCGCTCTCCATCACCCTCGCCCCTTTCCAAACCATGACCAGCTTGAGTGGGAGTACCACTTCGCTACATGTTTATTTTGCCCAGCACCGGCAATGCAGTCCAAGGTAGGCCGTGTGGTCAGCACCCCCTCACATCACACCACGGAGTTCGATATGCCAAAGTATAGGGCGCAGCACAAGGGCTCCCCACTGCACTCCTGTGTCAGTGTCACGTGTTCAAGGACCCACAGCAGCTCTCCGCCGTCCCCGGACCCCCTTCCTGGCGTCCACAGAATGGCCAGCTATGGGTCATGCCTCCAGTCCTGCAGGGCGCACTTTTGGGGGACGTGGGGGAGGAGGGAACCACGGTGCTCCAGTGCGGTGACTGACGAATCCGTTATGCCTCAGCTTTATCCTAAGTCCTCGCCCCTTACGCAGTGGCCGCCATCACCGTATGCCCATGGCCTCAATCACCGTCTCATCGGCATGGGGAGGGAGTAGGGGGAGGGAAAGGGGGTGCAGAAAGAAGGAGGAGAGCCCCCCTGGATGTCACCAGCCTCGCCTCCCTACCTCCAGGTCTGAGTCCTCGGATCCCCACACTGGCCGGCAGGGCAACGAGCCCCCACCACCTGCTGGACCAGCCGGCCACACCCGGCTTGCTCCCCCAAGCCAGCAGACCTGCAAAAACGTCCTTTCACCCGGCTGCTGGGCAACAGTGGCACGACCTTAGGCACCGCCGCACTCCGACTGCGCCCCGATGGGCTGGGCGCCGTTGTGAAATCGCTAGGCCCGAGATCCGGCACTTCCGGTTCCGCTAATCCGGGTCGGGTCGGGCCCAGTCAGTACTCCAGTCCTCGGCTTTGTCTCGGGGAAAAGTCTGCAGCAGGCCCGAGCACCCCCTCGGCGTTCCGTGGCTCACCGCAGCTCCCGCTGGCACCCGGAGGCTCCAGGGGGGACAATGTCACCAGACCCTCACCACAGGGACCTCTTGGGGCCCTCCAGCAGCACTCTACAGGGTGACAACCCCTAGGCGGCACCGGAGCTCTAACTGCCTCCGACCGCCATCGTGGCTGGCTAGCCACGCCTCCCATTTCCCCTTGGAGTGTCCTTTGTTTATCTGACTACTGCTACTTCATAGCACATCAGAATGTGTTAATTTAAAATTGTTCTTTATTTTAGATCAGGCATTAGCCAAGACCATTTGATTTTATCAATACTACGGATATAATGGAATTAGGTATAAAGTTTTCAGCCAGACGTCATCAATTACTCTCCTGTTGTGTCATTCCCATTTTGATTCCACCCACGCTAGCTTGCATCATGTGGCAATGGATCAGCCGGCCTTAACCATTGGCTGCCTTCACTATGACTTAAAGGATGCTGCCCTTTCATAAGGGCAAAAACAACAGTTGATGGACAGAATGCAGAACAATGTCATACATTCACCCCAGTACAGAGACATGGGCCTAAATCCATCGTTTTTTTGCACTCCACACCACCCTAGTTCAGACATGGCCATATGCAAATCAGCCTTGACCCTGTGCCTCATGGGAACACTCCAGCCTGAACTGCCAAGCCATGTCTTTCCTGGACCGGAATCAAGCATCCTAGGACCGGTTTCTGGCTATCAGCTGTCTTCAGTCAGGATAGCTTGACTCCAGAGGTGTGGAGAGCATGGGACTCACGCCTGAGCATACCCATCCCACTCGGGGTGACAAATGCAAAAACAACAGTTGATGGACAGAATGCAGAACAATGTCATACATTCACCCCAGTACAGAGATCTGGGCCTAAATCCATCGTTTTTTTGCACTCCACTTTCATAAGGAGCACATCCACACACAAGGCAGTTCCCTCCTGTGTCAAGGACTACAATGGTAAGGTGTGCTATTTTGAGACTCAGTAAATATTTTTGCCTCTAGGGGGGGCGCTAGAGGGCGCACTGCGGAATGGCTGGCTAGTCTGACAGCTCCGCCGGACGGTTTCTTTCAACTGCAAGAACAACGTATGTAAGGTCACGGAACCTGCTGACAAAAGGCAGAACCAGATAGCGAAGGATGATCGGCACACAATGATATGCTTTTTTCCGCTGTACGAGCTGCTGCAACGACGGAATCCGTCTGGCAAAGATAGCCGAGGTCCGTAATCCCTGCGGGCAAGATGGTGGCTGCCTGCCGGTCGGAGCGTTAAACAGCGGTGACGCATGGAGCACACACCACGGAGCCTCGTAACAACCCTGCCACGGACCAGTGAGTAACTGCACCAATCACATGCATTATAGCCGGCCATAAATGAGCTAGTGGGCTCAACCGCGGCGAGAGCACTGATAGCGTTAATCACGGAGGCTCGATCACTGTACCCATGCCGCTTTCTGGGTCTATATCATGACCCGTCCTCTATGCACTGACACTGGGCTCCATATAACATGTCGTGGCGGGGGAGACTGCTGCCATAACTACCCCCACTCAGCAGCACCGCGATCTACCCTGTTTCGGAACACCGCTGCTACAGGACGCTGTAGGCGAGAAATCTATCACCTAACATGGCAGCGCCCGTCCTGAACTAATATGCATTTGGCGCCTGATCACTCCCCGAAGTCTGGGCTTGTGGCTGCAGAACGCGCGCACATACAGGGAGTTGCACAAACCCATGTCCCCCACTGGCATGTCCTGGAATGCGCTCTACACGGCATGTGAACTGACGACCATTCTGTCTACCCTTGCGTGGCAATTACAACTGTACAGGTTGATGTGCTCGAGTCTTCCATCTCGCCACGTAGCACAACCATTCCCTACCGGACTGATGTCAGCACAGTCTCCGCGACCGGCCCCACTGTGACTTCTAGGCGGTCAATTGCGTCATACCACGGATCTCTACACAGCGGAGACAACCACATTCATACCTTAATTCCGACTGCATGGACCTAAATCAAATACACGCAAATCCACTGCTATGACTGCTAAGCCCCTGCATGGTGTCAACCAAT
This sequence comes from Lissotriton vulgaris, assembly GCF_964263255.1. Lineage (NCBI taxonomy): Eukaryota > Metazoa > Chordata > Amphibia > Caudata > Salamandridae > Lissotriton > Lissotriton vulgaris. The sequence goes on from NC_141689.1 coordinate 290,994,765, forward strand.
ATCCTCTCAACATTGCCAGAAGACACTGCTGTGCTGCGTGGCGACGGAGTGCATCGCCCTTCACAAGGCTAGTAGCTGGAGATTTTCAATGTAATAGCAGAGGATCGTCCCTGGGAAACTAAGCGCCGTTTGGTGTACAAACGCCTAGCACCACTTGTTTGGGCCACACCATTTGTTTTTTTTTTTCACCGTGATATGCACCAAAAGTTGGCCAGTGCGTCCTCCCCTGTGATCGTGCATACCGCACTCTTGAGACAATACCTGCCGGGTGTTAACCATTACATCCTCTGGCTCTGCAATGTTCGACCCTACCGATTAGCGCCACATCTGGTACTGAGTCTACCATATAGTGCACGACCTTGCACGCCAACAAGACGCCACAGCTAATCGTGCCTGCGCTGCAAGCCCAGTGTGGCAAAATATACTGTCATAGCAGCATAGTACAGAGCAGATACCTTGCAAGATGGGGAAACCGGACAAGCAACAACCCAAACTCAACTTTGAACAACGCCGAACGGTGAGAGGATCCCATCCCCACTCAGACACAGAGACTGAGTCAGAGCGCACGCCACCCAAAAACATGGAGGTGATGTTGAAAGCAATACAGGACAGCCTGCAAGATACGCACGGTAAAATGGACCATCTAACAACACGGCTGGACAACATGGCGGCCAAAGTAGACCGACATGGAGAGCGGCTGGACGAAGCAGAGACAAGATTGTCCGCTGTGGAAGATGAATCGCGTGGAAGCACCTCCAGAGTTTCAGGATTTGAGAAAATACTAGACGTCATTAAATCCAAGTCCGAGGATTTGGAAGCGAGATCACGCCGGAATAACATACGCGTAGCGGGCGTGCCTGAATCAACAGACATTGGCAATATGGAAGCATATGTGGAGGAAATGTGCTTTTCCCTGTTCGGTAAGGACAAACTGTCCCAAGTGTTCATTGTGGAAAGGGCGCATAGAACACTGGCACCGCGCCCACCTCCGGGCACACCTCCGAGACCAATAGTAGCCCGCATACTCAACTACCGCGATAGGGATGCGATTCTACGTATGGCACGCGAGCACAAAGATCTTCAATACCAATCCACCAAACTGGCATTCTACCCTGACTACACGCAAGCGGTCCAACAGGCCAGAAGGGAATTCAATGGAGCGAAATCAAAGCTGCGTGAACTCCAGGTGGAATACGCCATGCTCTACCCGGCGAGGTTAAAAGTCACCTGGGAAGGCAAATCCACTCTGCTCACCTCGCCCAAAGCAGCAAATGATTTCATAAAGAAAATCACAAATCACAGGAAAAGTGATCAGCGTCGACAGCAAGATCATGAAGGGGTCTGATAATGGAGAACGGATATGACACGCCGTCAGACCGATCCGCTAGTTAGGACAAATTCGCAGGTTGTTGATGGCGTGCGCTCCTGACAGGTGCCTAATAACAGCTTTAAAACATGGCATCAGTGACTGGGGCTCAATTGCGCTGCGATATGGACTGTCACTACGTGGTCTACTCCATTCACCAGGTATGTTGGACTATGTAAACTGTATGGTGCATGCGTCATTATAGGTTTGGAACACAGCACGACAAGGTCAGACCAATGACTCTTTCTAAAAACTGAACTATATTACTCGTCTGCACCATTTGAAACTACTGCAATTGTTGTTACATTCGGACATACACTGACCTAGGGCACTCATCTACATAACAATGTAGCCTTTGGACCTTCAAACTTGTACTTTATTGTCAGTTACGATGTCATAGTTGACGGCCGCTAATGTTATGCAGTTGTGCCACAAACTTAAGTTTACCGACCTCTACAGCGGTGGGATGAAACAAAATTTGTGCTGCACCGCTTCTCGGTCGCATAGCCCAGGTAAAACAGGGTTAAATGTAACTGCATCATGTAGTCCACATTGAGCCACTCCTTCCTCTATTGCAACTATACAACCTTCACAAACTGCATAGCTTCACGAATCTATGGTAAAATGTATGCTGCATGCTGCGCGTAATTACACTAGATATATGCGGGGATTCATGCAAGCTGTTTAATAGTTCTGTTTATACGCTTATTCACATTTCTTAGGGGCCACGGGGAAATGTTGCTGCTCTCTTGTTGGCTCCTCATAGCAATGTAGTCATTATGCATCGCTGCAGCTGCCATGGCAGGTACTTTCTGACCTTATGAGTTTAGTTAACCGTCCACGTCCGTGATTTCGGACGGTGATGTGCAGTCCAGGCCGGCCCCCACATGGGTGACCCCCAATACAGTTCTCATGTTCATGGGATGTTCAATACGGGTGTGGCCTCAGCAGGTTTGGGCTGCTGTTGTGGGGCGGAGGGAGGGCGGGGGGGTTGTTCTTGTTCTCTATAGATCGGACCGCTTGAGATGCATTGCCTATCACCAGTTATGCCACTCTCATCACTGCAAACACAGAAACCATTCACATCACACTTACAAATCATCGAAGTTCCCCCCGGGTGAGACGCGGAGAACACATGCATTCAGACACGACCGCTCTAATGGCTAACCCCATGTCTCAATCCAGGTCCCTGAACGTCCTCTCATGGAATATTAGAGGTTACACAAACCCGAAGAAGATTCGTCACATATTCGCCTGTTTAGACAGATGGAATACTGACATAGTCATGTTTCAGGAAACACATGAATCTCCACACACACACGCCCAAGTGGGACGCAGATGGGCGGAATCCATACACTGTTCAAGATATTCGTCCTATGCTAGGGGTGTTTCTATATTGGTTAAAAAAGGCACGAACTTTAAAGTGAACACTACGAAACTGGACGACAGTGGGAGATATGTCATAGTTCAGGGTAACATTCGGGGTAGACAAATCACACTGGTTAACACATATGGTCCAAACACGGACGCACCGGAATTCTTCCGTGAAATTTGGCACTATCTACACACTGATACTGATCAGACAATACTATGGGGCGGGGATTTCAACATTGCTCTAAATGATACCCTCGATAGATCAGACGGCACAATGGAACACCACACACGTGCTAGGACTGAACTGCTAGACATTATGAGAGATCTATCCCTACAAGATATCTGGAGGGTACAGCATCCTGGAATTTCTGAAGCTACGCACACATCGATACATCATGCTAGCTGGTCTAGGATAGATTATTGGTTGGGGACAGCTGACATTTCGCTATGGGCACACACAATCACTCACATGCCCAGGACGCTATCTGACCACAACCCTGTAAAACTATCGTTAATCCTCCCAAATTACATACCGCCACCTTACAGCTGGCGTTTCAATTCCGCCGCACTTACAGATCCACTGTACGTCGATGCCATTGGTAAGGCTATCAAAGATTACTTCAGTCTCAATGCTGACACCACGGAGGACGCGGGTCTTCTATGGGAAGCCTTTAAGGCGACCATACGAGGGGTCTGTATAGGTACAACCGCTGGTATACTAAAAGACATCAGAGTACAGATCGCCCGATGCGAGTCTACGCTCCGTGCTCTAGAGCGACAATACGAAATAACTCCGACACAAAACATACTATGCGACATCAGAAGCACACTCACTGAGCACCAAAAATTCGCCGCGGACGAAATCAAATATCTAAACAAACGACATGTGGCTAGAGCATACGGGGAAGGAGGCAGACCGGGTAGAGCACTAGCTACTAAAATATGCACTGGGCACAAACGAAACATCATTACAAAGACTGTTGGAGAGGATGGGCAAATTCACACCGACCAAGCAGGTATACTCCAGAATTTTGTACACACCTATCAGGACCTCTATACATCGCGTCCCATTGCCTCACAACGCGATACACTACAATATCTCGATGATATCGCCATTGGCTGGTTGTCGGATAACCAGAGACAATATTTGGCCCAACCTCTAACAAAAGAAGAGATTGCTGAAGTAATCGCAACTTTACCGAACGGGAAAGCACCTGGACCCGATGGATTCACTTGTGAATTCTATAAGGCGTTCAGCGACTTACTGTCCCCATATTTAGTAGATATGTTTGGTGAGGCACTGGAGGCCCAAATTCTTCCGGCCACGCTGCGCGAGGCGGTGATTATAGCATTATTGAAACCAGGTAAGAACCCTGAGACCTGCGTTTCCTATCGCCCTCTGTCGCTCTTAAATGTTGACTCTAAAATACTGGCTAAAGTCCTTGCCACCCGATTGCAACCACTAATGCCCACACTGGTTCTCCCTGACCAATCGGGATTCATCCCCTCTAGAAACACCACACACAACACCAGAACTTTATTTGCCACCTCACATTATCTTACACCATCCACCAAGGCAGCAGCGATCATGCTTGACGCTGCTAAAGCATTCGACTCTATTGAATGGTCATACCTCATAACGATACTGCATAGAATGGGTTTTCCTCGGGTCTTCGTCCAGTGGGTACAATTACTTTACACCAAACCAGTCGCCAGAATCAAAATAAATGGTTATGTATCGGAGGCCATTGTCATAGAGAGAGGGACGCGACAGGGTTGTCCCCTGTCCCCTCTCCTATTTGCACTCGCGCTAGAACCCCTGGCCTGCATAGTCAGACAAAAGCACCACCACCTTGCACTTCAATTCCCGAATAGGCCTTTGCATATATCCCTATATGCAGATGACATGTTACTATATGTCAGAGACCCAGCTATCAATCTGGACCCACTCCTAAGAGTATACATCCGATTTGGGGGGTACTCGGGATTGCACATCAATTGGGATAAATCCTCCATATTTCCGTTGACCGACTCCACCAAACAGCTTACGACGGAATACCCACTGGAGTGGCAGACAGACCCTATCCGATATTTAGGTATTTGGTTCCACCGAGACCCAGAGGTGGTTATTAGAACAAATTATGGCAGGGCGATTGACACACTTGAAGACAAAATCACGAGATGGATCCAACTTCCACTGTCGCTGGCCGATAGGATGGCGATTGTGAAAATGGTAGTACTCCCTAAACTACTTCACCTTTTCAACAACATACCGATACAACCACCTAGGGAGGTGTTCAAACGCATCACGTCCATGGTTTTGAAGCTTATTTGGGCAGGTAAAAAAGCACGGATAAAACTAGACACGTTAACACTACCATTTCATAGGGGAGGTTGGGGTGTACCTGATTTTTGGCTGTACTATCTATGCGCACAGGCCCAATTTGCCACACATTGGTACCACACAACACCATATCTGACTCATGTGGCGGTGGAGGAAGGAGATGCAGCCCCGGTCCCACTGGACGCTATCATAACGCATACCAGACCTCCACTCCATAATAAAGATATTAATACAATAGACACCACAAACGCTGCCTGGAGAGCTTTGGGCCACATGATGCATAAACTCCCACTCTACGCTCCGGCACTGCCACTGCATCATCACCCTAATCTATCCTTTACTAATGAAAAAGTAGGAATGGGCCTATTGGAACAAGTGGGTCTCTGTACAATGGGTGACGTCTATAAAGAGGGGATCTTCCTAACTGATCAAGATCTAGCTTTTATTCAAAATCAAACGACACTCTTCCGCTTTACTCTTTACAGACTAAAAAAAGCGATGAAGCAACACTTCCCCACATTCCCGAACGAACCCCAGACGATGGACACCCTACAACTACTGATCACCTCCACAAACACTTCACACTTGGTCTCGCGACTATATGGTCAGGTACAGACAGAGCTAGACCGCAGGGCTACCAGGGCACTGGAAAAATGGAATACGCTTTTGGACACCCCTCTCACGGACAAAGACTGGGAAACTACATGCACACTCACGAAAATACTAACGCCAAATGGTAACTTGCGTATAATCCACTTCAAATACCTTCACCAAGTGTATTACACTCCTGCCCAATTATATAGATACGGTCTACGCGAGGAAGCACGATGTAAAAGATGTGGTCATGACCAAGCAGACTTTATACACTTGGCTTGGAATTGTGTAAAGATACAGGCTTACTGGACAGAAGTGACCGAAAAACTGACGGAAATGGTGGAAATACCGATTGCATGCACAGTAACAGGTTGTCTGCTGGGCCTGATACATAACGTGAAATCAACGCGACGTAAATTCTGCGTCATAGCATTGTTATTAGCCAAACGCAGACTCTCACTGTGTTGGGACAGCTCACACACACCCCAGGTTAAACACTGGATGCAGGACATGGCGTATTGCCATGATACACTGCGAACGTACGAGGAGTCCCTCCCACTCAGATCTAGGCCCAGAGACTACTGGTCATATTTCACAGCATATTTGAATGCACAACCTGAGGACTAATGGGTTACACATCATCACTGTGTTTACTGATGGCTTACATGTGTCTTACTGAATGGTGGTTTCATATATATCGTAGCATTACAATGTGGAACTGGAGTTGGAATGCGGTAGCGGTCTGATTAAGTTATGTTATATCCATTGTTATTTACATAAAATTGAACAAAAACTGAGACCAACTGAGTTTGTAAACGCGGCCGGCCCACAGTGGTTGTAGGCGACTTGCTGTGTACTTTAACGTATGTTATGCATGCAACTTACTTATGTCTCTCTGCTTCAACAACACGCCGCCGACCTTCCATTGTAAGGTAATGGGCGCTCAGCTGTGTAACTTGTGTGCATACTGACAATAAAGGTCTTGGAACAAAAAAAAAAATATATATATATATATATATATATATTTTTGCCTCTATCCAATTGCCACAGCCAAAAGGATGACGGCAAAGCCAGACCTATTGGCTTGCCAATGCTTGTTTTTCTTGGTTTAATGCTCTTCTAGTGGGTCCCGTAAAAGGGCATGCTACTCACAACGGTCCTTGTAATCTGTTTTACAGCATAGGTGGTATTCTCAGTCTTTAGAGACAGTCCTATTCAATTGGTTGTCAATTGGTTGGAGAAAATACTCAACTATGGTGTGTCACACCGAACTACCCCTGCACATGTATGTAAGCACCCACATATGAACTAATTAATCATTTTTTTAACATATATATTGCACCTGCAGCAAGGAGCATTAGTAATAATATGCTGCTTAGCAAGGTATATGGAGATTTTGTATCTCTTTACAAATAAACTAATGCAAGAGACAGAGCAAGCCCCTTCACACCCCTTGGTCAGCCATCCCACTATCACATCACTGTCATCAACTGCTCGTTCAACTCTGCCCTCTTGAAGAAACCCACAGCAGACCCCTCTGAACTTAAAAACTACCGACCCATATCCCTCCTCCCTTTCCCCGCCAAAGTCATTGAGAAAGCCGTCAACAGCCAGCTCGCTGCCTTCCTTGAATCCAACAACTCCCTCGATCCATCTCAATCCGGATTTCGAGCCAAACACAGCACCGAAACCGCCCTCATTGCAGCGACAGATGACATCCGAACACTACTGGATAACGGAGAAACAGCGGCCCTCATTCTACACGACCTCTCCGCCGCTTTCGACACAGTCTGCCACAGCACCCTTATACAACGCCTCAGCAACATCGGCATACAAGGAAAAGCCTTGGGCTGGATCATCTCGTTCCTCGCCGGGAGAACTCAAAGAGTCCGACTCCCCCCATTCAACTCAGAGGCCACTGAAGTCATCTGTGGAGTACCACAAGGATCATCACTCAGTCCCACCCTCTTCAACGTTTACATGAGCCCACTCGCATCCATCGCGCGCCAACACAACCTCAACATCATCTCTTACGCCAACGACACCCAATTAATTCTTTCCCTCACCAAAGACCCTAACACCGCCAAAACCAATCTTCACGAAGGCATGAAAGAAGTAGTCGAATGGATGAAACATAGCCGCCTAAAACACAACTCAGACAAAACGGAGGTGCTCATCCTAGGATCTTCCCCCTCTGCCTGGGACGACTCTTGGTGGCCTTCCCCTCTGGGCACAGCACCCACACCCACAAACCACGCACGTAAACTTGGCTTCATCCTAGACGCCTCTCTCTCAATGTCCAGACAAGTCAACGCAGTCTCATCCTCCTGCTTCAACGTATTTCGCATTCTCAAAAAGATCTTCCGCTGGATCCCCCTCGAGACAAGAAAGACTGTCACCCACGCACTGGTCACGAGTGGACTGGATTATGGTAACACACTATACGCCGGAATCACAGCAAAATTACAGAAAAAACTCCAACGCATCCAAAACGCATCAGCGAGACTCATATTGGACATTCCTCGCCAAGATCACATCACCGGACACCTAAAAGACCTCCACTGGCTTCCCGTCAACAAAAGAATTACGTTCCGTCTTCTCACCCACGCACACAAGGCCCTCTACAATCTAGGACCCGAATGCCTCAACACTCGACTGTCCTTCTACAAACCCACCCGCCAACTAAGATCGTCCAATCAAGCCCTCGCCGCAGTCCCGCTCATCCGAAAATCCATGGGTGGCAGATCCTTCTCCTTCCTGGCTGCCAAGACCTGGAACTCACACCCCACTCACCTCCGCCTTACTCAAAACCACATCTCCTTCAGAAAAGAACTTAAAACCTGGCTATTCGACAAATAATGAACCCCTTCCCCAAGCGCCTTGAGACCCACTGGGTGAGTAGTGCGCTATATAAATGCCCGAACTTGAACTTGAACTTGAACCCATATCACCACCTGTATCCCTCTTTTCAGCTCTTTTCTCACGCTGAAATCAGCATAGACTCTACAAAGCGGCATAGGACCTCAAAGCATCAAGTTAATGAGGGAAATGTAATTTCTGAGGAACAGTTTGAAGGAGAATCATCGGGACTTATTCCTTTAAGTGATTATACAAAATCAATTAATAATCAATAAATAAGTACATCAAGAAGGGAAGGCAAGCAGGGGCTCTGGGGCCTAACGGAATCCCACCCGTGCTCTACAAACAAAACATAGAATACTGGGCAAAGGCTCTTAGCCCTTTGTTCTGGGAAATAAGAACAACAGGCCGACTCCCTCCATCTTGGAGGATCTCGATAATTTCACCAATCTATAAATCAGGTGACAAGTCCCTCCCCAAAAGTTATCGGTTAGTCGCCCTCTTGGACAATGATGCAAAATACTTTGCTGGCTCACTGCTGGATGAGCTGCAACTTTGGGCGGAAGATAACTCAATCATTCCCCTAAATCAAACAGGTTTCTCTAATTCCGTGGGGACCTCGACAAACATAACAACAATGGCTTTGTTAATTGATAAGGCTGAGGCCACAAGAACACCACTACATTTATGCTTTATCGATTACCGGGCAGCCTTTGACCATGTGAACCGACAGAAACTCTGGTTGAAACTGGCAGGCTGGGGCATTCCCTAGGTTTTATTGAACCTGTTAATCAACTTGCACACTGAAAACTTGGGTGCAAGTAAAGCTCGGCGACGGGTCAACGCTATCTAGGAAAATTCCAACAACAAAAGGTCTTAAGCAAGGCTGTGTACTGGCCCCAACGCTAGTCAACCTGTTTCTTGCAGATGTTATTCCGTTATTAAATGCCTGCAACACACACTCCCCAAAGATTGGAAATCTAATACTACCATGTATCCTTTACGCTGATGACCTAGTATTGATTAGTCAAACGATGGTGGGTCTGCAGCGTCTTCTAGACATCACGTTCCAATACTCTGAGGCTAATGACTTAACCATCAACCTGGAGAAAACCAAAACCATGACAATCAAAAAGAACCTGAAGAAAATACCTGTCTGGTTTTGGGATAAGATCCAAATAGATTCAGTCTCAGAGTATAAATACCTAGGGGTGACCATTGAAAAAAGGCGGGCATTTTGTAACCCAAAGAGATGTATTTAAAAGGAAAGGCATAGCCTTAGCCGTCTCACTGAGAAACCTAAAATTCACATTAACTGGCCCCTCACTCGCCCCTTTGGTTGAAGTTATACGAGCACAACTTCTTCCGACAATAACTTATGGGAGCGAGGCACAGAGAGGAAGGGTTCCAAGCTCTTGGACACCGTGGTTGCTAAAGTATATAGAATGGTCTTAGGTCTCCCTACACAAGTCTCTCCAGCACAAATCAGGCTCGAGTTTGGCGTGCAAAAACAGACTGTTGCAAGGAAAGGTGCAACAGTTATTTTCTGGGACAGAGTAAGGAAATCTAAACCAGGCACCTTAAACTGGCACTTATGGACTGAGTTACAACAGAAACAGTCATCTCCAGCAGCGAAATATTTAGCTACTAGTGTGTCAATCATGGGCCTAACCGACCTTTAGGCAACCCCGACAAGCCACTGTCTTTTCAAAAAAGCTACAAAGAAAATTGTAAAAATGGAATCTTGGATTGAAGACAAGGCAGCCCTAGCAAAGAGGTCGCATGGCTGGTTGACCCTGGGCACTTACTCTTCTCAGGCTGCACAAAAGTACTTAGCTTCCGACTTCGCCAAACATATAAAAATTAAAATTTTAAAATACAGATTAGGTTTGTTGCCATGCACAAGGCACTTTCCACATTGGCTGAAAAACCAATCTGATTTTAACTGCCGTCTGTGTGGGACAGCGGAGGAAGATATGCTGCATCTCATCTGTACGTGCAAAGACCTTACAGAAAAAAGGAGACCGCTTTTAAAACCACTTTTCAATCAGAGAGGCATCCGTACACGGAGACAGGCCGTGTTAGCGTGCTTTTCACCTGGGGACACACAGTTTAACTGCAGGTGTGTGAAATTTTTAGGAAAAGTGGAGAAGAAAATGTTAAATCAGATCGGCACTGCAGCTGACAAGGAAAGAGACTGACGTTGCTAGAATAATCATTCTTTTTAACGAACTGAGGGCAGCAGTCGAGCAAGGATTACCAGCCCCAGAGTGCCCATTGAGCAAGGAGATGGGGAGCCTTTACAACGTCTCTGCCAAGCACCTTAATAGTGACCCATTCTCCCTGAGGCATGAAGGTGCATCAGGAGAGCAGCAGTGGGGGCAAGGACTTCCCGCCCCAGAGTGCCCTGAGAAACGAGCCAGGGAGCCTCTAAAACGTGCCGGTAGGAGATCCCCGCGAGGAAGGAGGCTAGGAGCCTCTACACTGCACCCGTAGGGCCCCTTAAAAGGGACTCATTATCCCTGTGGTGTGGGACATGCCTGGGCACTTTCGCGGGCAAGAGCGGGTCTGTCCCGCCTGTCAGACCCCAAAGGTGGCTGGGTAACCCCCCTTAGTTGTAAAATTAAGGTACTGTGTTGCTGATGGTAGGTAGACTTTTTCCCAATTGTTTTTGGCTACCCATGGGGAAGAGAAAATCTCTGTGGGACCTTCCAGCTCGCACCCCACCAGTGGAATATACCTCCATTGACTGCATGCTGGAGAGAGCTATTGGGATGGGAAGCACTTAATGTGAGCTAACAAAGAGGATCTCCCGCTGAATGGGGGCATAATAGCCACAACACTTCCCAATGGGGCAGTTCTAGACAACTGAGTTGGCCCAGCATTGGTACATAGTCCACCTTCACCTTCAGCCATTACAAAGTCAGCCTCTGTTGCTGGCTCAGGGGGTACCCCTGGACTACCCTTCCTTAATCAAAAGGAGTACAAAGAGTGAAACATGAAGCAAGCAAAAAGTACCATTCAAGAGGGTGACTAACTTGACAGCCCAGGCCATCCAACAAATCAGGGGCTCAGCCTCCATGGTCAGTTCAGTCTTACCTCTCTATCTTTGTCTTGGGATGGAGGTTGCGGGCCCCTAAACTTGATCAAACTTGGACCGATCAGTTCATGGAAGTATGCTGTGAGAAAATTAAAGAGCTCCTTCATGCTGAACTTTCTCCTTTAGCAGAGCGGATACAAAAAATTGAACTTCAAATTGCGTCTTTGCTCAGTCAGTCGAGCCACTAAGAGGGGTTACATCAGGGGGTAAAACCCAACAAACTGCTACTTTTCCAGCACCTTGAGGCTCTATGGTGATACCTACTTCAGGGATGCCTGGAGTGTTTCTCCCTAGCTGGCCTTTCATTGACTTTCCAACTTTAGTATAAGCAGTAACTCCACTCGAGGACAGTATGCTCCATCTTCAAATGAATCTAGTGCGAACCATTCACAGTGTTTCTTTTTCTCTAATCTGCGAAAGGAAGGGCATGCAGAGGGGTATCACAGATGCGATCCACGCACCTTTAAAACTCTGTGCAACATCAATCTTCCACCGGCCGCCTGGCTATGTGTTGCTATAGTAATTGGAGACCCTCCTCTGATGGGGGGCCAAGAGGATTCCAACAGTGAACTAAACAATAAAGTTTTAGACTGGTTAGTGCATTCCAGTGGATTCTCCTTTGGCCTTGCTAGTCATTAGTGAGGGAGACTGTATTATTGTCAATTTTAAATCCCCAACTCTGGTAAAAAAAAGTCCTATTTTTGATCCTTTGAGCCGGGCCAGTATGGGAGGCAGTATATTTGTGGTTCCACTTGATTTCTTTTACAAACCCAGTATCACTTCTTTACAATCACGGCATCCTAAATATTGAAGTACGTTTGGAGTAAATTTTGTAAATACCCAAGGTGGCTGTAAAAATCAAGTTTAAAATAAAAGAAGTTGCTCCAGTGTTGAATGAAAAGAAAAAGTTTATTGGAGTACCTTCAGTCCCATCCATCCAGTAGGCTGTGTCAGGTACGACTGGCTCTCTTAACCTCCAGCTTCCTTGCACCTGGTTCTATCACCATGGTGCTACTTAACCATATACACAACAGGTAAAACTTACAATGATGTGAAAGGGCAAATAAACTATAACACAATACTACAGTGGCACCTTCAATTTACCTACTGCTGCACCTGTTTCATGGGAGATCCTGAACTCTCCAAACATCAGGGGAGCTAAGTTTTAAATTCTACTCTCAAATTGTTATGATGTTCTTTCCAATGTAAACTGACTCCCTGATTAATCTCACACTGAAAACCAAGTTTCCTTACCTGTACATCTTCGTACTGTTACCTTCCAGATTAATAGAGCTATCCTAACAGATCCTATGAAAGACTGCTTATAGAGTTCCTTCATTCTGCTGAGTTGGAGCCTAGCTGGGCTAAAGGGCAAAATCACCAATCCATATTCTATTGTTGCGGGGATTCTGCTTATACACAGAACTGTGCACAGACGCCCAGGACCTCAGTGAATTGTGGTTGACCAAAAAACTCACCTCAGTAGCTAGAACCCCTAACCGACTAGCATCAGTGTCTCATTAGCACTTTGTCCTATAGCAAAAGTACCAATGATTAGACAACCCAGAACATGCGACTTAGGATACACTCAGGAATGGTGGGAATCAAGAACACTCTTTCGTTTTATTCTCATACCAGTCCACAACATGGGTAAAAAGAGACACGATTAGGTTTAAAATGTTTCTTTTAACAACATGCTCTAACGTGCAGTATTTTTGCTAACATAAGCAGGCATATGATTAAAAATAATACAATCAGGATTGTTGCAATTCCATAACACACAAAGGGAGAAATCATATTATAATGATAGTGCCTTGTATGCCACCCTCCCTAGCTAGGAACTAGGGACCAGATGTATCAAGATTCCGTTTTGCGAATTCTAAATAGCGATTTTTTGCGAATCGCTATTTAGAATTCGCAAAACGGAATGTATGTACAAAATCGCTATTTTTTTGCGATTCCTTATTATTCTTTATTTGAGAATTCGCATTTTGCGAATTCGCAAATAAAGAATCATTTCCAATGCATTCCTATGGGCCAGGAGGCCCATAGGAATGATAGTACAATAATTCTCAAATTGCGAATTCGCAATTTGCTAATCGCAATTTGAGAATTATTTCAAGGGTGCAGGGGTGTCTCAAAGACACCCTGCGACACCCCTGAAATTTACATGTGTGTGCATGTGGCACACATACATGCCCTAAGGGCATGTATGTGTGTCACATTTGTGAGGGTGCATGTGGCACACATACATGCCCTAAGGGCATGTATGTGTGTCACATGGCACCCTCACAAATGCCAAATAGGGCATTTTTAAAAGAAATCGCAAATTACCACCAACTACAAGTTGGTGGTAATTTGCGATTTCTTAACACAAACTCGCAAATTCAAAAGGATTCATACATATCATTTAAGGAATCGCAAAATTTGCGATTCCGTAAATGCTATGGCAAAATAAGGAATCACAAATGATTGCGATTCCTTAAATTGCGATTTTTTCATACATATGAAAAAATGCTAAAAGGCCGTTTGCGAGTCACAAAGGCCGAAATTCTGCGAATTTCGGCCTTTTCGAGTCGCAAAAGCCGTGATACATCTGACCCTAGGTGTTATATAATAATAGAATGTCTCTTAGGCTTGAATGGGAAACCCCATACCTCAAAGATCAGTAGAGGTGAATCACAACAGGATCTGCAACAAGCTCTCTCTCTCTGGAAACGGATTTTCTCCAAGTGCTCTAATCATGCATGCAGTGCAATATTAAAGGCGCTAGAATTTCAGTCAGCCGCAGCTGTGTGCATGATGTGTCTAGAGCGTGAGCCGATCAGCCCGAATAACAGCTTACATTGTTTAGTAAATCTTGGAGGCTTCTGCACACACTGTACAGACAGAGATCTCTGTGTAAGTCTAGGGATGTCGAAAACAAGGTTTTCTCATGTGAAGAAAAGTCAAGCAGTCTATCTTACAATAACAGATACATGCAGTGTTGTGTGCAAAAGCTGCAAAGTGGCAAAATGTCATTTAAACGACTAAAAGCTTATGCTAACATAGCAATGTGTGCACGCAGGGCCCTGCCTTGACACTATTTGTCCTGGTTATGCATGTTATTCTTGCCTCACCATCCCTTCTGTACGAGGCAGAGCAAAGGGGGGCTCACAGTCTGGGTCAAGCTAAATCTGAAAGTGGACGTCTTAGTCTTAGAAACTCATAGCTCCACTTTTATAGCTCTGCACATCAAGGATAATTTAAGTGCTTAATATTTATATTTAATATCAATATTTAAAATAATGATTTTTCGGATTTTGCATGCACCCATTTTAAAACTGTATTTGCTTTCCTTGCTGATCTAAGGCCTTTTGGTTCCAAGTATGAGCCACAGCCCAATTATATTCTCTGTGGGCACTTTAATGCCAAGATGGGACTCAATTAAAACATTTATGAGCAGGGACTGGAGTCTTATGCTCTCCCATACACTAAGCCAGGCTGTAATGGGTAGGAATTCGGTGGATATATTACTGAACATGTTCTCGTTGACCTAGTGGAATCTTCAGCAGTAACCGAAAAACATTGTCTTCTTTCAGAGGGTATGGTAGGGGCTTGATCATAGAGTATTTATTTGCAACCTGAAGATTGTCAGCAGGGTTCTCACACGGTGCAATTTGGGGGGTTCACAATGCTCTTGTTGTGTTGCCATGGGGCGATTTCCATTGCTCAAATTGATATCTCCAGAATTGACAACCTTTATCATCCAACATACTAGCAGAGGATTAAGATTAGCTTGGCATATATAGGACCCTGGGTGATCTTAGCTGTCCTAATAAAGTCATACTTAACGTTATTTTTGCATGGTTTGTTGGACAATATTATAGTGTAGTTTCCACTAAGTCAAAGGAACTCTGTGGATGGCATAAGCTTAGGATAGTGTCAGACTGATTCCATTCACTCCCACAGGACCAGTAGCTCACAGTGCTACCATTAGCCCCTCTAACCTAGACAAGGAGCAAACAGTTCTGGCAAGTACTGAACATGACAACTCTGTTCCCTCAGGAACCGTGGTGATATACCTAGAACTGTTCCCTCAGACACTTGTGCTCTCTTTAACTCAGAGAAATATACAGAGAATACACAAATGGACGTTTTTCAACATTTATTGAATCAAAGAGTCTTGTATAGAAAATGTGGTCTGCAATGTAGAATAGACAGTAGCAGACAAACATTATCATGAGAGTTAAGACAATGAATAAAACGAAGAGTTCCACCATTTTGTTAGACAACTTATCTATGTATTCATATACAGTAATATATCTATTTAGTGTATTAGTATGATGCGAACCCTAACATACTTGTCTAGGGTGTGGATGTGTCTTCTGCCAAGAAACCCCCTATTGGTTGAACTAACCCATTTACTTGATGGGGTAAGAATGTAGGAACCTATCTTGGTCACGAACTGGACATGCTTCACGGAGATATCAGTCAGCTGCTGAGCGAAAGCTTCAGCATGCAGGGACCCCTTGAAGGCAGACGAAGTCTCCTCTGATTATACTTGGGAAGCAAAAGGTTTTATATATTTAATATATATATATTCATCCTTGCCTTAGGCCGAGATTGTGTTCACGCTGGCATTGTTTGTGTTCGACAGATAGCGGTGTCGCCATATGGATATAATAACAAATACCTTTGTATACCACATGTGAGGGCCTTTTACACAACGTCAAGGCAGAGTGATAGTGTTCTCATGAAGTTCTTTGTGTCAGCAGGGTCGGTGTTTCCAGGAAACTAACCCAAGTGTCACAAACGCAAATGTGTTTCGAAAGTCGATCAGACAAAGTGAAGGCAACTTTAGGAAACAACTGTGTACATGTAAAAGTGCACTATTTCCTACCAGACCTAACTCAGGCAAATGACAAAAGGGGGGCTGATTTGCTAGGCTACTCTGAAACTCTAAGCCTAAAAAATCAAGCACACCAGTTAGGAGCAAACAACGGAACCTCCGATGGTTTGATGGTCATTGCTCTCTAGCAAATCACAGATTAAGGAAGGCCCTTTCTACCACCCTGAAAGATCCCACCATGGTGCATAAGCTCTATAAAAACACAGTGAGACTGAGGAAGATTGTCCTGAACAGTATGGATTGGGAGCTCTTGGAAATTGTTGCTCTTACTAAGAACAGTAAATCATTCTAGGACCTGGTTAATAAGATTATGCAAAGTGATGCTCCACCAAACCTCCTATTGAAATGCATTGTTTTGGTCCCGATTAATTTCTGAACCAGATACCATTTGGTGGATAAAGGGAGTTTGGGGGGCTTGTTAAGCGACGAATTGTCCAATTCTGTGACTATGCAGGTCACACTTCAGGAAGTCACTCTGGCAATCGGTCAAAGCACCAGTGGAAAAGTTCAAGAGCTGGACAGAATTCTTATGGACCTCATTAAAAGCAACACAGAGGACTGGGGTCCCTTGTTAACAAATATTTGTAATAACTGTTTATGCAGCAGGATCCCACACTCCGAGGCTTTCTCAACAACAGTGTCCATTTTTGAGAAAGGAGACTGTATGTCTCCCAAATGCGATTTCCCCCTCTCTACCATTGATAGCTCTGATAAAATCATGGGACAGGTGATTTCCAACTGTTGGAAAACTCGGGCACATCATTGTCACATCTAGGGTCTCTTTCAGTTTGGGGTATGCCAGGGGTTGGGTACAGTTGAGCAGTGCTTAAATCTAATTTTGATTATTGGCAAATACAACATTGACAAGCGCTGCCCACTCTACCTGGCTTTCGTGGATTTGTCAACTACTTTTGACTGTGACGACTGGTCGAAACTGGGGCGGATGCTGTTGGACCTAGGGTTGAGGTGGCTTTAGTGAACTTCCTGCATTCGCTTCATGAGAACCTAGTAGCCGTTCGGTCCAACAGGAGAAATGTCCAACCCTTTCCCCATAGCACAAGGAATACACCAAGGATGTATCCTGACTTCACTCCTCTCCATTATTCACGTTAATAAGCTGTGCCCTTCCATAATAAACATAACTTGCGACGTCCCAAAAGTCTTAAGTGTCCCAGTACCGGCGCTGCTTTATGCCTTTTATGAATATCAACAATGCCCAGAGCATCTCAGCAACCCTATATGGTGTGGGGGTTTAGGGACATTGCAAAGCTGAGTTTCTGCAAATAGAAGAAAATTAAATTTGTAGGCGTCTCTTCACACCTTTCCCCCTCTAGCTCTCATTTTATTATTCACTCTGAGTTCATCTGCAGTATACATATGACAAGGTGAAGCTGGCACCCTCTCACTTTGGCCAGTTTTGGGGTCAATACTGAGACAACCCAAAATAGTTACATTATTTTAGACCGGATTCAACTGGATTACAGCATTTCAATTCCCTGGTTAGCGTATGCCCGTGAGAGTCTTTCTGTGTGAGGCCTTTCAGGCTTTTCGAACGCCCCTTGAAAAAATCAGACAAGTTATGAGTGAAGCTTCGTTATTATTATCTAGAGTACTGTAAATTGAACAGACTGCAGTCTGAAGTATGTAACACTCTGCTAAAGACTATCTTGTGGTTTTTGTACCTATGGAGCCTATTTTGTATTTCAACACTGTCTTTTCACGCTGGGTGGTATTGTGTGGTGGTTAATGAGCTTTCCCAGTTTTAATGGTCCGTGGGTGGTGTCAACCTCAGAATGTCCCTGTGACGATCAGTCAGACCAGACTGCGAGCCATTTTGTATTTTTTTGAAACTTTACAGAAGTTATGAACAACTATTCATTAAGTCAATTTTAAGAATCTTGAGGTTCAAGAAATGCAGGGATTCTCTGATTTACATTCAGTTTTCAAACCACAATGACGTTTGATGTGGCGTTTGCTCTTTCCCGAAAGCAGCGGTAAGATGCAGGAACGCAATGGAGGGCTAGATTGATATTTATTTTAACCCTTTCGCTGCTGATGACGAGCTCAGCTCGTCATCACCCACGGGTGTCGTGTGCTGATGACGAGCTGAGCTCGTCATGGAAACAGCAAAATGGCAATTTCCAGCACACGGCAAAAATCATAGCAGCAGCCATGTGGTTAAGCGTCTGTAAAGTGGGCCACTGAACCATGTTTTTTATTGTTAATCTGTGTATGAAATTGTAATATATTTTAACATATTGTTTCTTTTAAAAACTGATTTGTTTATGAAATTACTATACATTGTAAGTATGTGCTGTTTGTGTATCTTTTATGGCCACAAACAAGCTGAATAAAGTTAATTGACTGACTGACTAAAACCTCATTCCTGGAGAGTTGTAAGTCCGAATCTATAGGGTCTTTCAAAGTTGAAAGAGTATGTTCCAGGAGTTTGAGGAGACCAGTTGAAGGCACTTAGTCGGTATAGTTAGGTAAGAGGAAGGCACGTGGCAAACAACACTCTTTTTCCTATTCCAGGGGGACAGAGAACTATGCTTTGTGGCTTTCATTCCATTTAAAGTGACTAGAAGAGAGCAAACATTAGGGATCACGTGAGAGCTATGCTCCGTATTGTCTAACATGGTGAAAGTGGTATCAGTAAATGGAGCATAAATTTTCCGGTTATACTTTTAAGGTCCTCAGAGGCAGAGTGCATTGTGGATTAGCCCCCATCAGCCATTCGCTGCTTAGGAGGGACCTCCCTTCTGCCAATGCATTCAGACTTATTTAGAGTTTGGTGGACGGGTTATTCCGTAACAAACGTGACGGATATTCCGTCTGCAGTATTACAAGTGCCATAGGATATAATGGACTTGTAAAATGGCGGACGGGATATCATTCACGTTTGTTACGGAGTAACCTGCTCCGCCAAACTCTAAATCAGGCCCTATGTCATCGCTGTCTTTGATCAACCAAGAGGTGTCTCTATCAACATTTTGTTAATATCTGTTAGGTGCATTATTTCCTAAAACAGTGCATTCATTGCAATTTGCAATGCATGTGGTGCACTGTTTTAGAAGTGGCACCTGATGGCTAGTACTATTTGATGAAGATATTTTGAAAGGAAAAATGTCCTCCACTAAAGCACATTCCTTTTTATAGAATTCATCATGTAGTCTTCAACTTAATATAGCGCATTTTCCAGAGGTACGTCATTTGGGTCGATCTAGCGCTATGTCTCTTTTCAAATAGACTCAATCATATGACTTCCTCTTTCTTCACCATGTAAAAACTTTGCTGCTGCC
The DNA here is from genome assembly GCF_964263255.1 of Lissotriton vulgaris. Lineage (NCBI taxonomy): Eukaryota > Metazoa > Chordata > Amphibia > Caudata > Salamandridae > Lissotriton > Lissotriton vulgaris. Next base: position 291,014,595 of record NC_141689.1, read on the forward strand.
TAAATTAGAAATGACATAAATCCAATTACATACATTTATCCTATAAAGTAAAAGGAGGGAGTATAGCTCAGCACCGAGAAATATTTACTCGTGAGACAGCAGCAATTTTAAACTTGTTGCTGTCGTAGTTAAAGTGTTATGTGTTTTAGTACTCATTAAAAGTACTCATTAGGGCTCCATAAAAGATAGTCGAAAAATTCTGAATTTCATTAGTAGAAAATGACTTTATGTTACTGACTTTAAATGTCCTAACAATCAGTAACATACAAGATATTTTTAGAGATACATACAGTGCTGGAGTGTTAATTATGATACAGTAATAGGTAACAATAGGCTGCAATTTAGGGACTTCTGGCGTTTCCAGTTTTTAGCAGTTGTTCATCTTACTATTGCTGTTGTTGTGCACAGATCCACCTGTATATTTGGAGTGGCATAAGGTTGTTCTGTACAAACCCAAAAATACCAGGGAAGGAAGCCATTCCACTTATATGCCCCATGTCTCGCAATATGTGAGATTATTTTATTCCATATGACATTAACTGCTGGGCAGATGAAAACACGTGTGCATGGTTCATATTAATATCGCTACATCTTGGACGTATATTGTTATCCAAAGAGTATAATTATTAGGTTTCAATGAAGTGCAGTAGACGTGGGACAGCATTATGTCGATACTGACAACAATTTCTTGCACGTGTCATGGCTTTATTTTATGGCCGACAACACCATTCTGTGGAAAATGCAAACCATCTTCCTATCGATGCCCAGGCTGCTGGCGCAAACCGCCTTAGTTCCCATGTTGAGTAATTACCAAAATAAAGAGACGGGCGCTGGAAGCAGGAGTCAAGAGCAGAGTTTATTACTCATGAGGAGAGCCAGTCATTTCGGACACGAAACACAGTGTCTTTCGGGAGGTGCTCTAACAAGTGAGCTGAGACTCTGGCTTTTTATACTCTACAGAACACATGATAACACAATCAGGACGGTGTGACGCAAAAGGAAAGACATCCCCATAATCCTCGTGGTGATCCTACCCATATACATTCACAATGGGGGCCCTTGACCTGCTGATAAGAGGGGAGGTCAATCACGCAACTGAGTGTTTTGCAGGATGTGTACGCCTGATCATAGCCCAAGGGGTGGGGGTGGCTAAGACCAATAGAGGATCCTTTGAAGAGGAGTGACTTCATACAATAAGGGCAGTAAATGGTATCTCCTGGCTCAGGCGATGGCCTCGGACATATGTGGTCAGCCGGACTCGGGGGAAAAGGGTCATCAAAGGAGTGGTATTAATGCCGCGTGGACAATTGAGTGCGGAGGGAAGGCTTGTCAACAGAGGGGCATTCATGGAAGGGAAGGAGGTGCTGGTCAGGCGCGGCCGTGACCCTCAAGGACAGGGCTCTGCGTAAGAAGAGGGTTTATGACTTGTTTACGTGAGGAGAAGGGAGGGGTAGCCAGGGTGGACACAAGGACAGAGTCACACAGAGAGCGAGAGAGATCTTATGACCCGTACATGAGAGCGGGGGCAGTCAGGTGCAGCTGGGGGAGGGCTATGTCTGCTAAGGCAAAGGATGCCTCTCCAAGATGGAATAGGGGGCTTTGTGCGAGTCAAGGGGGAGAGTTGCCTTTCACAGCGGGGTCGTGCAGAGGGAGAGGGCTTCATGGTTTATGCATGTGAGGGAGAGAGAGATTTTGAATACACGCGGAAGGGGAGCCAGTGATTCTAATCTTAGGCGGGCAAAAAGGGCCAGGGTGCCTAAAATGGCTGTCATGTATACACGGGTACAGGCCTTTGCCGGCAGTAGGATGTAGTTAAATGCTTTACGGTATTTAGGATATGCGCAGGAAGAGGAGTGGGAAAGGGGAAATGAACGTTGCTTATGTACATCAATATGTCTATTTTTCTACAGTCGCCCCTTTTTACATAGCAAAAGTTCATTTTCGTGATCGATGATGGTACATATAAACAGGGATGGTCGCAGAATTAGCATTGTCAATATTAGCATATGGTATATAATCATGGACAGTTGATGTGTTTGGCAGAATACGGCACATAGGAGATTGCATTTGTCGAGTTCCTATCATTTCAAAGCACTACATAGCATAAATGTCTCTGACTAAAAATGTAACCAATGAACAGTTTTGACCAGGTTGATGAGAGCGGAATTCAGCTCAAATACAATATTTCTTCGTCCCAGTGTCTTTTTGTCAGTGAGCCATCACTGGTAGGCTCTAGTCCAAGTACTTTCGTTGGCGCTGTTGAGCACCGGCGGTGGAGCTATGGGTCCAGCTCTGTTCTATCCTCTCGCGTTGCAGGGTGCGGTCAGTCTTCTGCTGTTAGACCACAGTCCTGTTCCCTAAACAATCCGGTTGGCGGCGCCTTATGCTCGGCGCCCACAGTTCTATGGCAGCACCCTATTCCCAGTGGAATGCAGTTCGTTCCTTTGGCAAAAAGTTACGTGGAGAAGAGGGTGAGTGTGGTTCAAATAGTCGATAGGGGAGAGGGTGGAGCTGGGTCAGAGTTCCTGGGACACGCAAAAGGGACCAAGGGAGCAAAGGATAACAAGCAGGCAGGCCTGTCAATCGGGCCCAAAGAAGGGGGACGGAGACTCCAGGCACGCGTGGGTTCAGCAGACGGAGGGCTTCAAGGCGGCCCACCGTTTTTCATTTTCCACGTTGAAATTGCGGTCTCGTCCCGTATCCTGTTTTTCTACGGCTCCACCTTTGGTCGAGGTCACACGAGTCCCAAGATCCGCAGCCAGGCTGTACGTCACTTCCGACCCATCTCCTTCGGTGACCGTGAATCTTTGAATAGGTACAAGACAATGTTTCAGTGAAATGGCAAAAGAAGATATCTATGCATGCTGAATTCCTCCCTCAATTATACGCTCATTGGTCACAGTCAGAGGTCCATTACCAAGCAGTGCACGTGTCAGTATTCCTACTGGGCTCATGGCAGGTCTATTCATCGTCTTATTTATAAATCAAGTGAGGTTCCCATCAACTGTGCATTACATCATATTCAGCATTTTACAGAACATTTCCCATCAGGACTGGCTATCCTTTTTGAACAGGGTGGGGGGTGCTATTATCGAGAGTCAGGCAAAACAGGGTCTTCTCGAGGGTCAACAACTACTCATGTGTATCAAGTTTATATTCGGGACAGCAATTGGGGTTTACCGAAAAATGGGGCGGGGATGCTTCGGGCACTTGCGCTTGGGTGCAAAAAAAAAAAAAAAAGGGGGTGGGGCAATCCGGGCGCTGGGAGTTCAATCTGGTCGTTGGCGTTCGCCTCTGAAGAACAGACATAAGGTGCCATTGACATACAGTTCCCCTATAAGTGGCCAGATTTGGGGGACTTTAGTCGTCTTACCTGTCCTTTCTTTCTCAGCCAATTCAAGTTCATTCATTTTTGCAGAAAGGAGAGGCAGTAATATGGCGAGATACAATTATTTTAAGTTTCGGCCAATTTTCGCTGAACACCTTTGCGTTTAATATATATCAAATCAGACTGATGCCGGTGGGGCACAATTTTACAAATGAAAGAGAGAGAATAGGCAGACTCTCATAGAGAGTGAGTGTCGCCAGCAATCTAAACGAGCCATTCGGTACACGTATGACATGTAGGGAGAGAGAGAGAGAGAGAGAGAGAGAGAGAGACGTGTACAAAAATAGGTCATTTAGTGCGCTCACAACACGGAACAGCAAAGGTTAGGTAACATGCAGATACAGACAGAGGGAAGACATAAATCCGTACATTATACACAAACTCAGACAGGGAGGACGGCACATGTATTACACATATATAAGACATTCACGACAAGGCAGGAAACAATTGTTAGCCTACAACATCTGTTTTTATCCGTATATCCTACGTATCTTTACTATCCTGTTTTATCTATGTGCTTGCTCTTTCTACCCTTCCCCCCTTTCCCTTCTCGCTTGTCACGCCTGCGAGCGTTCCCAATTACCAATACTCACACCTCGGCTGGTCGATCAGTGATTAACCTGGTCGTGCTAGTTACCCATGGTTGGATCTTAAGCCATTTTTCTGTTCCCTCCTGTGGTGGGAAGTTCTCCAGGCTGAGGCAACGGCAAGCATTGATCGGGAGAACAGTCGGGCAGCTTGGCTATATCTATAAGAGTGTGAGAAAGGGGGTAGTGCATTTTGAACATCAGCAATATTTCTAACTTCCTAGACGGGTGGTGCCGTGGCAACCCTTACCTGTATAATTTTTCTTTGTCCTTTCCCTACCTAGTCAAACGTCCAGTTACATTATTTAGCACGTCATTTCTAGTCAATTTTTCGTCATTCAGTACTTGTCCAGTTTCTATGTCAGTCCATCCTTTCAGTCGCTATGTCCTAAGGAGGAACAGTCATGTTAAGCCTACGTCTTTAAAAAGTTTATCTGTTATAACGACTAAACACAGATTTCCCCTTTTCCCTGTTTCGTCGGTGGTCCGACCGTCGCTCTTCCATACTTCAGTCGACGTTCTGACGTGACCTGCAGAAGGGAGGAAAAGAAGGGGTAGGGGGGGGGGCAGCATTCAAAGCACATCATCATGCAGTAGTTCGAAAATGTTTTACCTACCATATACTCGCCCTATCTCCTCGTACCGCATTCCCTTGCCCCTTCGGCATTTCAGCCCAGAGGGACCAGTGGTGTCATATAGATAATCATTGACGATCTGAGTATCTACATGAGCCACCCGGTCGTAACCGTCTTTATCGGGTGCAAGGGTGACGGTCAGAAGGCATTTTCTGTGGTGTCATTTTTAAGGGTATCTGAAAACACTTTTCCGGTTGCTTGTGACACATAAGGTAGCTGCCAAATATCTGATCCCTTTTGATCTACATCCATCATCATACTTAATCTTCGCTCGCAGTAGTAAGGCATTACAAAACTTATTAATGCAACTGCAACGACCATGCTTTCTCCTTCAGAATACTTTTAATAAACGGAATTGGTAGCAGTTCATTTCATAAAGTGCAGCAGTGCAAATAAGATCGTATTGAAATTACCTTACAGAGCAGACATGATGCATGTCAAAAATTCATTATTAATCAATTCATAATTCATTATCCAATACTCATTCTTTATCTAAATTACACCAATTCATTTTCCAACTCATAATCAGTACCCACCCTAAGTCAATTCATTGTCCAAGCACATGCTCAATATCCTTCATATCTACTTTCATTATCCAAAACGTTATATATATATATCTCGGGGTTAAAAAGTTGCAAGGTCATGGTACAATAAAGTTCATTCAAAAAAAACTCTCATTTTGTGTCGGCGCCATTTTGGGTGGGGTCAGGCGAGTTCCAGCACAGTCAGGATGTCTCTAGTCTTGCATGGTTGGCCCAGAGCCTTCCGTTAGGAATTCAAAAAGTTTCGTGCTATAAGGTTAACAGTCTAACAATATGGACCATGAGTCAAAGAGTGGGAAGGGCGGCAACAATTTTCCTACCGGGTCATCCTGGTGTTCCTCCGGAACTGAACAAGTCTGTGCCGTGGCTGCATTTTAGCCAGTTCTAATCCAAGGCTGGCGCCGGCAGGAGTTGCACCGATGTCGTGGTTCCCGGTGAAGGGGGCGGGGGCACCCATGCAGGGGGTCGGGGGCCCCCCGGCTCTTATAGAATCTTCAAGGTCGAGGAGAGGCGATATGGAGCGAGTGCCCGTCCTGGGCAGAAGACCGCTTTATGATGTTGACCCTCTTTAAGTAAGAGTATTGGGGTGTCGCTGGAAGCCTCCACCTGGAGGGAGGTGGGGGAGGGTCGTTCGCGCCGCCTCCCCCTTCCAGCGACCCCGCGCCGTTCCCCGGCTCCGTCGTCTTCGATATCGGCCATGCCAGCCATTGATGATGGGGGGGGTGGTCGGCGGCTGAGGCAAGACAGCCCCCCCCCCCCCTTTTCCTTGACATGTGGCGGGACTACCTGTGCCTATGCAGGCGGCGGCATGCGGTGAATTTGGCATGTGGCAGGACTACTTGATTTGCTGCCGTTTTCGCCTTGGCTTCGGCCTTTGACAAACAGGCGATGGCATGCGGCGAATTCGAAATGTGGCGGGACTACTTGATTCGCCGCCGTTCTCGCCTTCGGCTTCTGCCTTCTTCGTGGGTCAGACCAGGCGAGAGACAGAAGGGGGGGGGGTGGTCGGTGGCTGAGGCAAGACAGCCCCCCCCCCCGTGGCCTGCAGGGCAGCGGAAGAGGAGAGAAGGAGAGGACTCTGCCATTCTTTGGACCGCCTGCCCAACATCATCTCCTCCCGATCGTGGTCAGGCGGGACCCTCGTATCTCGAGGCCTCGCCTTCCGGATGGGCGTAACTGCGGACCTGTTGCACTTCGGGAGTTTTCCGGAATGGGGGTAGGTATCTATTTGATTGTTTCTATTTCATGTGACCGTTATTTGGGCGTGGCGGGCAATGAGGCAGGCATGTTGGGAGCAGGAACAGGCAGTGAAGCCTAGCTGCCTCGTGGCTATTTTTTGCTGTCAAACTTTTCGCCATTTTATATTTCTTGTTACGAACTATTTCTAATGTTTCTTATTTTTAGTGAAGTCAAAAGCTCATCAGGGGGTTACTGACTTAGCCTGATTTCCTTTTTATTTTTCTTTCTCTTCCTTAGCGTGTTTCGAGCTAAAGCTTTCTGTTAGTAGGGAACGGTGATCACTTCATATTTTTATGTGTCCTTTTCACTGGGGGGGGGGGTGGTACATCTGGACGGACCAGACGAGTCCCCTCCAATAAATGGTCCGGGGTGGAACGAGATTATCGATCAAAAGGGGAACATATATTCCTTCATTAGGGTATCATCCTGGACGGACCGAGCGATGTACTTCCATTTACCAGGGTAGCCTCCTGGACGGACCAGTCGGTCTATTTCTACTAAATGGCCCATGAGTAGAGAGCATATGTCCTCCATAAGAGTAGTCTCCTGGGCGGACCATGCGAGCTACCCCACAATAACCAACCAGTGGGGAGTGGGTAGGACTGACGAATTCACAAAGGGGCATAACCTACCCTTTTCTGCTTGCAAAGACTAGATAGAATATCTCTATTCCACGTTGTTTGCAGGCGGAAAATACCTCAAACGAAACAATGCCTGGAACAACAATGTCCAGGTTTTCAATCAATCAGTGGGGAGAAAAACAGGCATGACGGATTACAACGGGGACAAAAGTCTGCATTACCTGCCCTTCGCTATCCAAAAAGGAAGACAGAATATTTCTACTCGTCTCAGTTTGTAGACAGGGAAGATCTCAAAAGAACAACAATCGATTATTAATCGACTTCAAACAATCCAGTGGGGAGAAAGGTAGGCATGACGGCTTAATACCGGGGACAAAAGTCTACATTACCTACCCTTCTCTATCTGCAAAGAGGGACGACGTTCCTATTCGCCGCTGTTTGCAAACAGAGAATGTCTCGTTCTCAAAAGAGAACCAATATGTCAAGTAGCCCTCAGAGCTAAATGAACCAATACCAACAATGCCAGTATACAAATACCGGTTTTCAATACAAACAATCAATCAATCAGGTGGACAGAGCCACCCTACCAATCAGGCGTAAAAACACCCTACTTAATCTTACCCGGACCGGACCATACGGATAGTTCTTCGACTTCCTCCTCCAGCGCCCGATCGTTCTCTTACTCCATGTAGCATTCCTGTGGGATTCCAGTCAGGACAATAGGTCACTTGAAGAGAGGTCCGTTCAGAATTGGTGAAGTTCTGTCGATCGGCCGCCGGGCGAGGGCCCTCTCAAGGCAGGCATGCCCCGATCATTTAGACGTTCACTTCTTCGTCTGGATCTCTCTTACCGAACCCTATGTCACTGATGGGCCCCGCGTTGGGACGCCAATTGTGGAAAATGCAAACCATCTTCCTATCGATGCCCAGGCTGCTGGCGCAAACCGCCTTAGTTCCCATGTTGAGTAATTACCAAAATAAAGAGACGGGCGCTGGAAGCAGGAGTCAAGAGCAGAGTTTATTACTCATGAGGAGAGCCAGTCATTTCGGACACGAAACACAGTGTCTTTCGGGAGGTGCTCTAACAAGTGAGCTGAGACTCTGGCTTTTTATACTCTACAGAACACATGATAACACAATCAGGACGGTGTGACGCAAAAGGAAAGACATCCCCATAATCCTCGTGGTGATCCTACCCATATACATTCACAATGGGGGCCCTTGACCTGCTGATAAGAGGGGAGGTCAATCACGCAACTGAGTGTTTTGCAGGATGTGTACGCCTGATCATAGCCCAAGGGGTGGGGGTGGCTAAGACCAATAGAGGATCCTTTGAAGAGGAGTGACTTCATACAATAAGGGCAGTAAATGGTATCTCCTGGCTCAGGCGATGGCCTCGGACATATGTGGTCAGCCGGACTCGGGGGAAAAGGGTCATCAAAGGAGTGGTATTAATGCCGCGTGGACAATTGAGTGCGGAGGGAAGGCTTGTCAACAGAGGGGCATTCATGGAAGGGAAGGAGGTGCTGGTCAGGCGCGGCCGTGACCCTCAAGGACAGGGCTCTGCGTAAGAAGAGGGTTTATGACTTGTTTACGTGAGGAGAAGGGAGGGGTAGCCAGGGTGGACACAAGGACAGAGTCACACAGAGAGCGAGAGAGATCTTATGACCCGTACATGAGAGCGGGGGCAGTCAGGTGCAGCTGGGGGAGGGCTATGTCTGCTAAGGCAAAGGATGCCTCTCCAAGATGGAATAGGGGGCTTTGTGCGAGTCAAGGGGGAGAGTTGCCTTTCACAGCGGGGTCGTGCAGAGGGAGAGGGCTTCATGGTTTATGCATGTGAGGGAGAGAGAGATTTTGAATACACGCGGAAGGGGAGCCAGTGATTCTAATCTTAGGCGGGCAAAAAGGGCCAGGGTGCCTAAAATGGCTGTCATGTATACACGGGTACAGGCCTTTGCCGGCAGTAGGATGTAGTTAAATGCTTTACGGTATTTAGGATATGCGCAGGAAGAGGAGTGGGAAAGGGGAAATGAACGTTGCTTATGTACATCAATATGTCTATTTTTCTACAATTCGTTCCTCTAACCCCCCCTCCACTCTGATTCGCTTTGAAAATGTATTTTTTATAAAATCAATGTGTGATGTGTTTCATGCATTTTTATCCATAAATTTCTGCCTCAAACTCATGAAGTATATTTATAGTATTAAGTATAGTTAGTGAAAGTATATTCTTACAGTGTCTTCTCTTGAAGTCTGTTTCTATAGCCACACATTTTCCTTCATTTTCCCCTCTATTGCTATTGTTGTCTTTAATTCTTCATCGTGACTGGTTTTCTAGCTCATCGTAGTTTGTCTCCCACTAAGCCTTACCTTGTGAACGCAATACATTCTGAGCGATAAACAAATCATATATTTGAAGTTTTACCTATAAAAGAATGTACATGCACTATAATATTCGTCAATAATTTGTTTTATTGTGTTAATAGACGATAAGAGAAAATGAAAAAGTAATGATTTTATTGAAAACAAAGTACATGGGGATTAGCACAGTGTGTATATGTACTTACTTAGATGATAAATCTTGTACACATTGTGTTTTGTTTATTAGTTGCATTTCCAATATGGTTTCTTGGAACCATAGCATGTTTTCCTTCTCTGTTTAAAAACTCTTTGTAATGATTGTCCCTATTCAGTCAACGATTTATTTGGATCAGCCCTTCCAGCAGCTGCTTGTTTTGTTTCCTTAATTACAGCCGGCAGCATGTGGCTTAAACTCACAGTGTTAATCTCACTTTGGTTCCATCTCACATTCCCCAAGAGGCACTGGCCACCGTCCCACTGTCATACTTTTGTAGGTGTCACTGGACTTACTTTTTAACATTTTGATTGATCGGAAGGTGGAGGCGTTCGGCTCACCTTCACTTCATACTCTGGCCCAGTGTACTGTATTCAACCTCTCACTGCCACTTTAAGCTACACCACATTAATTGATAGTGTGTGTGTGTGTGTGTGTGTTGTGTTGTGGTGTGGTGAAAAGGTGAATGCAAGAAACAAAGGGTGGCTAAATGTATGAATGATCAAGAGCTTAACTGGATAAACTGGTGTGTGCCTAGATAACTAGATGCATGAAAGGGAGTGCACACTGACTAATTTTCATATTCACTCATACACAAATAAACTCACCAAACAAGGAAAATGACTTTGCCAATGCTTATTTTAAAGTTTGTGTCGGGCACCGATAGCTACGGCAACCTATGAGTCAAAGTTAAATGACTTCCACAAAGTAGGACAACTTCCATTTTTAGAAGTTGTGAGAAAGTGGCTCTATATATACTGGACCAGAATAAGGTACAGTGTGTATAGAGTCCACAAACCCCACATGTATAACCGAGGTTAAAGCCAGGTGTGACCTTACTCTCTAAAGTGGTAGCTTGCTCGAGCAGTAAGGCAGTACCAGAGGACAGTGTAAAGCATTTGTTTGTACACACTCAGTCAGCAAAAGGTTTCACACACTCAAATGCTGAACTCCAGGCCAATTGTTTTTATATCAAAGATATAGTTGTTTTATTTTTAGAACCAACAGGTATCAAAATATACTGCTCTCAATATGAGAGGTCTCAGATGAGTACTTTGCAGAAAGGCAATAAACTTTGTAAACACCATAGGTACAGGGGTTGCAGTAGGCAACACAATTCTACACACAATTTAGCATTGAGCTCAATGGCGTTTTCTATGTAAACACAGTTGATTACTTTGTAGATTACTTTGGTAGTTCCAGGACTGGATCCTAGATTCAGTCCTGGGGTCTCAGCTGAAAACAATTGAGTAAAAACACTTTAGTTATTGCAGTGATTTTTCAGGAATATAAAGCTATTTTAAAAGTTCACACTTAGAAACTTTTCAACAGAAATCTGGCAATGCTATCCAACGGGAGAAAATTCAGGTTGCGGGTAAAGTACGATCTTGTTACTTTTGTAATCCAGTACTGGGCTCCTAGGTCCAGCACTGGGGTCTCAGCTTAAAACAGGTAATTAATTACGTTTCAGTATTTGGTATGATTTTTTAAGAATATTTCAAGTCTTCAAAAGTAGACACTTCACAGAAAAGCACACAATGGATTCCTATGGAGAAAATTCAAGTTACTAGTAAACCAGACTAGGATTACTTTTGCGGTTCAGTACTGGGCGAAAAGATGCAGTACTGGCTTCTCTCCTGATCACAGGTGAGTACTTCAGAATTCGGTTGAAATTATGTGAATATTTTAAGTTTTCAAAAGTAGGCACTTCGAAGACTTTTCGAGTCAAACCAGCCAATGTTATCCAACGGCAGGTAAGTGAGTTACCGGTTGCCAGGTAAGTACTCGGCTGGGGAAGTTAGGGTTCTGGGCATAGACTCAGTGGTCCCCCAGGGTCAGGTAGGTACAGTTGGTTCACCCTCAGCGGCACAGGGGTGGACGGGTGCAGAGAAAGTTAGGCCAAATGTTATCCAATGAGGGGCAGGGGGGCCTCCGGTTGGTGGCTGCTGGCTAAAAGGCCACGCGGCTGTGGGTTCTGGGCTCCTGGTCCCTTGCTCAGGGCAAATGGGGAAGTAGGATAGGGTACAGGTTGCACTGCCAGGGGCACTCGGGCGGCTGGGTGCAGGGAGCCTTTAAGCCATCGGGCGCTCAATGTTATTCAACGGGAAAAGTACAAAGGGAACAAAGGCTGCAGACTCGGGGACGGTGATTCTTCAGGTGCGACCACCACTTCGAGAGGTAAGTTGGGATCCTGGAGAAGAGGTAGGTACCCCAAAGGGAGGCAAAGGGGGTCACAGGGTGCCGGGTGCAGGGGTGTCTTTGGGTGTCAGGAAATCTTACCCATGGATTGTCGCGGTTGGAGGGGTCCCTGGTTCTGAGGCAACAGGCGTTGTCTGGTTCGTCGAGGAGGGTCTTTGGGCACTGGACTTTGGGTCCCAGTCGCCGGGGGGGGGGCGTCCTCGTGGTCTTGGATCACTCGGGCACGGGCCGGGCTCGGCGGGTGCAGAGTGGGCAGGTCTTGAGCTTCCTGGCTGGCACCAGGGGTTGGTTGTTGAAACAGAGCCTCTGCTTATGGTAGTCCAAGTCTTTAAGATGGTCAAGGCAGGCAGGTCCTCCGGGTGTCCCAAGGTTGCTGTCCGCAGGAGTCACGGGGATTAAGCAGGAGCAAGTTCGAGGATCGACAGGCCGGTAGGGCTGGTGCCAAGTCAGTGGGTGTCGTCCTGTTGTTAGCAGCTGCACGGCGGGTCTTCTTCTTGATCTTCTTTCTTCTTTTCCTATCGGGATCTGAGGAAGGAAGGTTCAGGGTGCCCCTAAATACTAAATTTAGGGGCATTACAGGTAGGGCAAGGGCAGGGACCAATAGGTCCCTGTCCTGGGGTGGGTACACCCCCTAGCCTGCTCCTCTCCTGTGGGAGGGGTGCAGGAGCCAAGCTGTGATTGGGCAGGGCTCCCCATCTTCAAGATGGCCAGAGCCCGGGGTCGTGCTTCCCCTCGCTTCTCCCACCTGAGGGGTGGGATTGGCACAGGCTGGCACCCCCCCCTTCCTGACGTAGGGTTTCCCGTCAGTCTTCCTGCCAGAGTGGGGGTTAGAACTGGTGGGGGCCAGTTGCTGAGTACAGCATATCGTCTGGAGAGGCTCACAGAGGCGGCATGCCTTTGAAGCTTCCCCCTGCCCATCCTGGGGGAGGAGACCTAGCACCTCACCCAGGATGTGCATTGGTGCAGTCCCAGGAGAGTGGGGGCTCCCCACCCAGGGGTCCAGCAACATGTCTGCTGTGTGGCAGCCTCTGTAGCCACTCAGCCCAGAAGTGGATTGTAGGTTAGGTTTTCAGGGGGCATCTCTAAGATGCCCTCTGGTGCATTTTACATCAAATCCTACACTGGCATCAGTGTGGGTTTAATGTGCTGAGAAGTTTGGTACCAAACTTGTCAGTCTTCACTGTAACCATTATGGTGATGTGGAGTTCGTAATGACAACCTCCAGCACCATATACTCTTAATGGCATCACTGAACTTACAGTGCCCAGGAATGGCCCTGAGTACTGTAGGGGCACAGGGCTCATGCACCTGTGCCCACACCTCTGGCTTAGGGCACCCAGCTAGAGGGGTGACTGAAGTATGCCATGGCAGTGGGTTCTGTAGGCATGGCACACAGGGATGTGTTGAATTAACTTGTAGGTACAAGACAATCTGTCTAGACCATACCTAGTGCACAGTTTGAGTGAATTTATCTCACTACTATCTCAAATGTAATCACTTTTGTATATGTTTTAACAAAATATTTTTTTGACTGAACAAATTCTTATGTACTCAATAATAACCAAACTGATCATCAATTTCTCAGTGTTACAGTTAATATTTATATTATTGATTCTTATTTTTCATAAATTTTCATATTCATTCATCCTATATGAGAATCATTACTTCATGATTGACATATTCATTCCATTTACATTACAAATTATTTAGCGGCAAAACGGCGATTGATGGTGATGGCCCTATGCATTTTGGGACGCCTGTCCCTTCCTCAGGGGCCTCTGTAGCGGAAACCAAGTATAGGTCTACATTACTTTTGAAAAATTATATATAATTGTGCTATTTTAAGAATTGTTAACATTGTATTCAACCATCTGTTAACTTACGAAAAATCACGGATTATCATGGCTATACTGATTTTACATGTTCCTGTTATGATCAATGTGAACTTAACTATTTCCAACAACTTTAGGTACCCTTTTAGATGATAATCATGATTTTCACTACACAATGATTGACTTCATCTGCGTTCTAATACACATAATCGTGCATTAATAAAGTGGTAGTCAACATGCAGGTTTCTGTGTGGTGAGAGTGAAAGGAGTGTTCACAAAAACTCTAGGGACATGTGAGGCATTAAAGTGCATATAATGTTTTTACGTCGTTAATGAAGTGCCCACGCAGTGCAAACATTTTAAGATTCATGCCGACGCTTATTCAAAAAGCCAAAACCAACCTTAACGGCCAGCGTGAAAAGTGGCTTCGTTTGCGATCTTAAAATATACCACTTTCGAATCTGTGTGTAACAAAGAAAATGCAGTGATGAACTGCATGTGCTGAAATGGAATTGAAATATGGTTGTACACCATGTAAAGGATGCGGAAATACCTATTCTTAGGACGGATGGACGGAGATATTCACGGTGGCAAAAATTCTGTGAACACAGGGATGTGTGTGCCAAGTCGACTCTTTGTTTAGTTCTGCACTTAGACACTCAGCCTGCAAAGGCAGTGTGTCGGTGTCAGGGCACAGGGCCCCTGAGGGTGGCACAATAAGTGCTGCAGCCCTCAGGGGTCTTCTCTGGTCACCATGCCATGGGTACCTAGGGTACCATTTACTAGGGGCTGACAGGTGGCCTGAGATGCCAATTGGGTTTTAATTTCAACACAGTTTTAGGGAAGGAACACAGGCCTGGGTACCTGGTTGGCAGGAGCCCAGGGCACACTCAGTCAAAGCACATCAGCAGTTCAGAAAAAGTGGGGGCATACCAATGCAAGAAAGATGGCACTTTCTCACAGAAGTTTGCTGATTTTTTTTACTCTTTATGATAGAATGGAATCATATTTCGAAATGCCTTTGGTTTGAAAGGGCAAAGAAATAATTGTGTCATCTAAAGTTTATATGTGCCCAGTCTGTCTAGTAGAAGATTGAGCACATGAATGATTAGAGAGGTCACAGACACACACACAGTAACAGACAGGGATACTGACAGGACGCTTTGCAGAGCTATTCTTGTACAGTATCACGGAACCACTTAACTCTTAACAATCAACAAAGTGCTAAACTGGTTCCAGCAAACATGAGCAGTGTTTAGCAAAGCAAAGCAGCTGATAACAAAGCTGTCTCCAGTTTTTTTCGCTTCGTTCATTAGGATTTCAAAACATTAACAAATCTGAAACGATGCAAGTTATATATCCATTTGTGCTCCTTGGCAACCATGAAGTTATCTAAACCAGACAATTGTAGCCTCCATATTACAGAGACTGCACGGATCAGAAATGTTATGGAGAACAAAACAGCTCTACTATACTCTGCTCAGGAATCCTTAGCAGGAATGTTGCCCTTGCGATAAGAAGTGCTGGTCCTGAGAGTATTGTCCTAGAATACATGGTAGCAACAGCAGGTCCCACATATCAAACCTGCCACTTTATCTATACTTCCTGCTAAGCCCATGATTGACATTTGGTTGTGATGGAACTCCTAGGGAACTTTATTGCCTGATCATCAAAAGGTACGGGTATGTCTACAGATTTTTCCTAAATTGGATCAACGATGTGGTAGTCCTGATGGATACAACAGACCAGCTCATCTACGGCTTATGTGCTGCCAGCCGCTATTTTTGATGTTCAGAGTACAATATACACTTCCTGCTCACATCCGTTCCTTAGATAATCTTTTTGCATTTAGGAAAGCTGTGAAAACGTATCTTTTCCCCCTGCCTTATTAGCTTCCCTTTGTGTTCTGCTTTGTTTGTTATGTTCTTTCCAGATATAGCGCCGGGACGCCCCTTTGCTGGGGCAGCTGTGCGCTCAAAAAGTCAATATAACATAACATAACATAACATATACTTCACAGCAGCTCATACTGTGTAAAGTTGGCACAGGTGAGGGAACCCATGCTGCACAATTTTTCTGCTGTTTGTCTAAAACTGGTTTGCACTTATCTATAATATGTAAAGATCGATTTCTATTGTCAGAATATTTTTAAACTATTAAACTATTTTTGCTTTCCATGTAATAAGAGTTGGTGCAGATTTTATCTACATATTAGTACTATTTCATTTGAGAAGTGGATCAAAATAGCTCTGTGCCGTATCTTTGACATGACAAGCAAAACAAGCATTGGCATAGCCAATAGGTCTCTCTTTTGGGACCTCATAAGTATTTAGTTATGCAGCACAATATCCTTGGTGCAACAACATCAACTGTTGCATGGCTAAACACTTATAAGGTCCCAAAGGTGAGACCTATTGGCTATGCCAATGCTTGTTTTTTCTCTGACTGTAAAATGAGAGGATTTTTTAACATGAACTATATGACAATCGCTATCTTGTAGGGGTACGACAACAATCTCAATCTTGCTAGGGTACAGGGAATGTGAAAGGAAAGGATGTAGGATCTTATTTTTTTCCTAACATACAACAAAATGTAAATGCCTGTAAATGAACTGTACAATTATTTCATGATATATCAGCAGTTAGGAAAGGACAAATGAAGCACCTTTTTTTGTTATTCTGAAGTGTGATGAAAACAAACATTTTAATAGGATTAAAAACTAACCAAGACACTGCACTTAGTGATGCTCTGTGATAAATGTTGTCTGAACTCCAATTTCCACACATTATCATTCGTGCACATTTAGTTTTATCAGTAAAACTGCCTGTCTATGCACATTTAGTGGATAGTCAACGTAGTTTGTACTGTCTGTCAATGACAGTGCACTACCAAACCATGCTTAAGTAATATATTTGGGCAGTGTTCTTAAAAATGCACCACTGGCTTCGTACCACACACCCTTACCACTCTCCTGCTGACATATATATGCCACACTTGTTCTTTGTCGGACACTTGGATTTTTCACAGTCCTTATGCGTTCAGAAAAGTAACACTGATGGCACCACATTCAGGCACAAAATTGTTCCAGCACTACTCCGCATTAATGCCTGAGCCTGGGCAGGCAGCAGCAGGTCTCTAACTAAAAGACAGCAGACTTACACCAAGGCCTGGATGCTTTGATTCATGTTTAGACCAGAAAATTGAGGTGGAAATGAGTTCCGAAGGACCCACAAGGTAAAATCAAAAGCTGTTCAAAAGTTATCGAGGAGGGTGCCATCTGTGGGCTCGATACACAACCCTGCACAGCACGGTCAACTCAGCATGGGTCTTAGAAAGCAAGAAGCCCCGGGAGCCGCGTGTGTGACGCTCGCAAATCCTTCACAGCATCCACGGAACCCTACAAAACATACATTTTATTCCACCCCAGTGCCTTGTGCCGTCAGAGGTGTGTGCGGAGGTGTATTGGCAGAGCTGCGTGTGGTACGTCAGGAGAGGCTCCAGAGATGATGGCGGGCGCAGCTGTGCAAGGGTTACAGATGCTTAGGCGCGCGCTGTGTACAAATACCGGGCCCCCTGGTAGACCTGTGCTGCTGAGATGAAAAACAAACCCTTGTGAGGCCTTCCTCGTGCCGCGGTACGTGACTGAGGGGTTCTTAGGCCTAGTTGCCATGACTCTCCTATGAAGCAGCCAAATGATAAGTAATAACAAGAAATTGAAAGCAATACTTGAGTTGATTGAGCAATGATTGGACAACCCGGGAGAAAAAAAAACAAGTTTGACGAGAGGCAGCAGAGGAGTTGATTGAGCAATACCGGATCTGGTGGCTCAGTGGACTAATGCGTCTACTGCAGGGGCCTGTGTTTGACCTCATGGTCACAGGTTCAAATGCCGGCGGGTCCACTCAGCCTTTCATCCATCTTAGGTCCATGAAATGAGTACCATTGAGTTGGGTAACACCAAACATCTGTTATTCAGCGCCAAGATACCTGTGGTGGTGAACGTGCGCTTTACAAATACACATGTTATGTTAATGATTGGAGGACCCGGGATGAAAAAAAAAACAAGTTTGATGAGAGGCAGCAGGGGGAGAGGAGAGAGGAGAGGGCCTGGGCCTGTTTCCCTTGCGGGATTGAGCAGGAGCCATCTGTTAATTACAAACAGGTGGTTTGAAAGCTCGCTCCCGCAAGGAAATCGCCAAACGTGCATGCGTTGCCATTCAAAGCAATGCAATGCATGCACGTTTTTGACTGCAAAACTGAATCGATTTCTAAAGGTCTTTTTCCTTTGTAGTGCATGCGCGCTGAATAGGCGGGACCTAAAAATGACTACATAATAATTGCTGTTCTGATGAATATCTCTAACATCACATTCCTCACCTTGTTAATCTCCCTGAGGCACTACATTGGATCCACAAAGCTTTGCCTCAGCTCCTGTGCGCGGATGACCCAACATCTTCCATCATGACTGTCACACCTATACAACCGATATAGAACCGCATATAGGCATGCCTTCATATTTTCAATTGCCTTTCCAGACTTTTCCTTTAAAAACCTTTTGATAGTGTGCTGAGATGTTAAACCAAAGCTGCAAGGTTTTAATCTATCGTAGGATATGGATGTCAGTTTGGCTTCTTGCACACTTTCACAAAGCTGATCTACTCACGCTTTTGGTCCATGGTTTCACCTGGACTGGCGACCTTGTCTAAACTCAACATTAAAGTGTTCTGGCACATCACAACCCATAATGTCACAAGTTTCAATTTCAAGGTAATTTTGTCGCCACAACTGGGTCATCACTGATCCGGAAGACCTGGGTGTTGGCCACTTGTATATAAAACTAAAACCCCAAACCATGAATTGGGGAGGGGCTAGACGGACTATAAGTATCACAGGAAAAACAAGCTGGGACAAGGACACAGGGTGGTGCAGGGGGAGCTCCACACTTAAAGTAGTGAAAACAAATAAGAAACACTGCCTCAACTTTATTATAAAAAACGTCCAAATCCTGGACCCTAACTGCTTGAAGTCGGTATATAAAAATAACAATGCCCAACGCTGTCAAACACTAATAAATCATACAGTATCAGGGCCACGACAACATCAATGTGGTGGAGACAGGGGTTTCTCCAGAATGCCACCAGAACATATTTATGTGACACTTCAGTTAAGAATGAGCCATACAAATCTGGAAAGTGCAAGATTTTAAATTGAGGGAATGTATTTTCCCTACTGGAATAGATTGAAGCAGGGGCCATTTTAGGTGGGACACATCTAAAAGAATCGTGTTCTTCTTTAAAACTTTGGGAGTCTCCCATCTGAATCTGTTGGCAAGTATTTATAACCAGCAACTGAACTGTGAGGACCCTCTCGATGTTAGAACTAGTAAACTCCATTATGATGATTAGAAAAGGAATCTGGAATAAGCATGTTTTCAATTTCACAGACTGGGATTGAACAGGATTTCTTGCTCTTGGTACTAGAATCCTTTGGCCGTGGGAAGATATTTCGAAGCTAGGCGGAACTTCTGAACTCAGAATCCATGGAAGCAGTGGTGGTTAACTATGTATTTGTCCCATTCTTGCCACTACTTTACCGATACTTTCCCATTGAACATCGAGTGCATTGGGTAGAGAAGACCCAGTGGTGAGGGGTTTCAGTTGGGGCTCAGGGACATGATATTAAATGGGCAAGAACAATGTCCTCCTCAATGCAGCAGATCCATGCCACACTTATACTCATAAAACTGCCACAATAAGGCATCTCTCAAAACAAATAACACAGTAAATAGACTAATAAGCTGTGATATTTGCTAAATCGGAGACTGCCAGAAACCGCTTATCAAATAGTTATCTACATAGCCAGTTCAATTTCTAGCATCAATTGTATTAAATATGCAAAATCCCTTAATTCTGTCTCGGCAGCAGCAACACAGAGACCTCAAACTCATTATGCTACAAATATGCAAGGAGACACACCAGTAATATTCTATCTTATTGCTAATCCTG
The DNA here is from genome assembly GCF_964263255.1 of Lissotriton vulgaris. Taxonomy (NCBI): domain Eukaryota; kingdom Metazoa; phylum Chordata; class Amphibia; order Caudata; family Salamandridae; genus Lissotriton; species Lissotriton vulgaris. The sequence continues at coordinate 291,034,177 of NC_141689.1, forward strand.
GCAAACGATACTTTCTCTAGCCATGCAGTCCACATTTACTACCTTTCACCTTTTACCCTTTGGGTATTACCTTCCTTAATTACCACTCTCTTCTACTGGGGATTTCTCTCCACTTTTTCTCCATATTGTATGATCTTCCTTTACCTCATGCTCTTCCATGTCCGCAAACCACTTCCCCCACGTACTTTCATAACCTGTTAGTTTACTTTTGCATCCAACACATTCGGACATTTGCTTCACCGCAAGCACTGTGCTGTATCTTGTTTCCCTTGCGTTCTCTGGAATTTGCATCTCGATATCTGCATTGTGCTTGCGTGCTCTCCCATGTCCTACCTTTTCTCAGTTTCTACTATCACTTCTCCCTTCTATCTTCCATCCCCCTCCACTCACCTTCTGTGCCCCATTGTCCTTGCCATAAGGCCACTCGTCATTGCGTCCGCCAGGTGTAAGAAAGTCACTCTGTATATACTGGACCAAAGTAAGGTACAGTGTGTACAGAGACCACAGTCCCCAGAGGTTTGGCAGAAGCTAAAGTTAGATATAACCGTACTCTCTAAAGTGGTAGCTTGGTCGAGCAGTAAGGCAGTATCAGAGGACAGTGTAAAGCATGTGTTGTACACACTCAGTCAGCAAATGGTCTCAAAGACTCAAGAACTGAACTCTAGGCCAATTGTTTTGTATCAAAATATATAGTTGTTTTATTTTAGAACCACCAAGGTATCAAAATATACTTTCTGAGAATGGATTACTTTAGTTAAATACTTTTCAAATAGGCAATAGACTCTTTGAATACACGAGTTACAGTTTGTTGCAATAGGCAACACAATTTCACACACAATGCAACATTGTGCTCAATGGGAATTTTTAGTTAAATGCAATTAATTACTTTGTAGATTACTTTTCCAACCACAGGACTGGATCCTAGATTCAGTCCCGGGACATGTGCTGTAAACAGTAAGTAAAAGTGTTTTGGTTACAGTAGTGATATTAAAGGAATATTATTGTATTTTAAAAGTTGACAGAAACTTTTCTGGATGAAATTACCAATTTTATCCTATGGAAGGAAATTCAGTTTGCAGATAAGGTATGTTTACGTTACTTTTGTAATCCAGTGCCTAGGTTCAGCACTGGGACATCTATCTAAAACAGGCAAGTAATTATGTTTTTATTGTTGGCATGATTTTTAAAGAATATTTGTCAGTTTAAAAAATCGACACTTAGAAACTCTTTCAGCAAAACCAGGCAATGATATCCTATGGAAGGAAATTCAAGTTACTGGTAAGTACGTTTAAAATTACTTTTCAGGGTCAGTACTGAGCTACAAGGTGCAGCACTGAGGTCTCTCCTGATAACAGGTGAGTAAATCGGAATTCGTTGTTCGGCTGATTTTAGATGAATATTTTAAAGTTCCAAAACTCAACACAGAAGAATTTCTAAGTGAAACCAGTCAACGTTAGCCTATGGAAGAAAAGTGAGTTATCGGCTTTTAGGTAAGTACTCGACTGGCAGAGTTAAGGTTCTGGGCATAGATTCTGGGGTCTCCCAGGGTCAGGTAGGTACAGTTGGTACACCCTCAGCGGCACAGGGGCAGTGGGGTGCAGAGGTAGTTAGGCCCAATGTAATCCAATGAGAGGCAGGGTGCCTTCGGTTGGTGGCTGCTGGCTAGCAGGCCACGCAGTTGTGGGAGCTGGGCTCCTGGTCACTTGCTCAGGGCAAATGGGGAAGTATATTAGGGCAAAGGGTGCACTGCGAGAGGCACTCGGGTTGCTGGGTGCAGGGTGCTTTTGAGCTGTTGGGAGCTCAATGTTATTCAATGGAGATCTTGAAAAGGGAACAAAGGCTGCATGCTCTGGGACGGAGATTCTTCAGGAGCGACCAACACTTCAAGGGGTAAGTTGGGATCTTGGAGGATAGGTAGGCACCCCGGATTTGGGCATAGGAAGCTGGGGGGCGCCGGGTGCAGCGGTGTCTTTGGACGTTGGGAAATCTTACCCTCTGCTGGTCGCGGTTGAGGGGCTCCCTGGTTCTGAGGCTGCAGGCGTCGTCTAGGTCATCGAGGAGGGTCCTTGGGCACTGGATTCCAGGTCAGAATTGCCGGGGGGACGTCCTCTGGGTCTTTGTCCACTCAGGCACAGGCCGGGCTGAGCGGGTGCAGAGTGTGCTGGATTTGCGGTTCCTGGCTGGCACCAGGAGTATTGCTGTTTGAGCAGAACCACTGCTCATGGGAGTCCCAGTCTCTAAGAGGGTCAAGGCAGACAAGTCCTCAGGGTTCTCGAGGTTGCTGTCCACAGGAGATGCTGGGATTTAACAGAAGCAGGTTCAAGGATCAACAGGCCGGTAGAGTTGGGCCAAGTCAGTTGGTGTTGTCCTTTTGTTAGCAGCTGCACTGCAGGTCTTCTTCTTCTTGGTCTTCTTTCTTGTTTCAAAATCGGGATCTGAGGAAGGAATACTAAATTTAGGGGCGTTACAGGTAGGGGATGGGCAGGGACCAATAGGTCCCTGTCCTGGGGTGAGTACACCCCCTATCCTGCTCCTCTCCTGTGGGAGGGGGGCAGGAGCATATCTCTGACTGGGCAGGGCTCCCCATCCTCAAGATGACCGGAGCCCGGAGTTGTACTTCACCTCGCCTCTCCCACCTGATGGGTGGAGTTGGCACAGGCTGGCACACCCCCTTTCCTCACGTAGGGTTTCCCGCCAGTCTTCCCGCCAGAGTGGGGGTCAGAACTGGTGGCGGACAGTTGCTGAGTACGGCAAGTGGCCTGGAGAAGCTCACAAAGGCGGCATGCCTTTGAAGCTTCCCCCTGCCGATTTTGGGGGAGGAGACCTAGCACCTCGCACAGGATGTGCATTGTTGCAGGCCCAGCAGAGCGGGGGGCTCTCCACCCAGGGGTCCAGCAACATGTCTGCTGTGTGTCAGCCTAGGCAGCCTGTGAGGCAGGACGTGGATTGTAGGTTAGGTTTCAGGGGGCATCTCTAAGATGCACTCTGTAGTGCTTATTACATTAAATCCCACACTGGCATCAGTGTGGGTTTAATGTGCTGAGAAGTTTGATATCAAACTTGTCAGTCTTCAGTGTAGCCATTATGGTGCTGTGGAGTTAGTAATGACAACCTCCGAGCACCATATACTCTTAATGGCAGCACTGCACTTACAGTGTCCAGGAATGGCCCTGGGTACTGTAGGGGCACAGGCCTCATGCACCTGTGCTCACACCACTGGCATAGGGCACCCAGCTAGAGGGGTAACTGATATATGCGAGGGCAGTGGGTTTGTGGGCATGGCACATAGGGATGTGTGCCATGTCGACTCTTTGTTTAGTTCTGCACCAGGGCACTCAGTCTGCAAAGGCAGAGTGTAGGTGTCAGGGCGCAGGCCCCGTTAGGGTGGCACAATAAGTGCTGCAGCCCTTAGAGGTCTTCTCTGGTCACAATGCCCTGGGTACCTAGGGTACCATTTACCAGGGGCTGACATGCGGCCAGAGATGACAATTGGGTTTTAGCTTCAATACAGTTTTAGGGCAGGAACACATGCCCTGGGCACCGATTGGAAGGAGCCCAGGGCACACTCAGTCAAAGCACATCAGAAATTCAGCAAAAAGTGGGGGCATAACATACAAGAAATATGGCACGTTCTCACACCAGGGCACATGATGTGATGTCCATCTTAGATGCTGCGGGTTTCCACAGTAACTAGCCCTCAGCAGTTACTCTGTAGTGGTCATCATGGTCACTACTTCCACTCCGAAAATGAAGTCACGAGACTGCCAAACATTTAGAAATAGATAACCTTGCTCTCCATCAACCACCGCCATTCACAAAACAACAGTTGAAGTAAGCCCAGGGAATAATAAATATAAATAAATAAAGGGCATAAATATTTTAAGGGCATTGTTAATTCAGGAAATTACATATTTAATAAAAAGAAATAAAACAACGTTATTTAATGGTGTTAAAGGTACAGAAAAGACAAATTATATTTCTTCTCTAAAGCACCATTGTACTGCGCTCTATTGTCAGCCCTACACCCCACCTCCACTTTGCATTATATCCTTCTCTGATGAGGGCTCTAACAGGGACTCTTCCCCACTCATTCACCTGTCTACCAGCGCCAATTCCCACATATACTATATGTAGCCGCTGCAGGTATTACCACCTCCTCCTTTCCTGACTCAAGGTTTGAGGATAGTCTTCGAGGTGCAGCTTGGCCATGGCCAGCAACCTTCAGAATCTTCTGCCTGCAGCAAAGTGGACATACAGCGCACCAAGTCTTTACCAAGCTTTGAACTTGCATACTGTTCCACCTCTTTGTCTTGCTATAAAATTGGGATATTCCTCGTTACAGTGAAGAGGAAATCTAGGACTTTATTCAAGATAATGAGGTAAACATAATATCCCTCCCACACTTCCGATTCGGTATATATTTCTCTAGCTCTTTAAGGCCACCTTCACATTTTCATTCCATTGTTTTTTTTCCCTTGAAGCATTGTAATCTCCTGTTGTTCATGACCATGGGCAAAATGTTCTCCTGACTACTGATCAGACACCCGCAACTATGTTCTGTCTTCTTCCACTGACTGCTGCTGTTCGAGGTGACTTCCTGAAGATAAAGGGATGTCCTCCAGATCCTTCTTCATGACCGGAGTTCATCATCTGACTCCTAACCAGATACCCTACTCCAAGTGTAGCTTTCCTTGTCTATCCTCTACTGAACACCACCTATTTGTCTCTTGTAGGTATTTGTTTTCTCTGTATTCCTGCTGCTTAGATTGTATGAAAGGGAATTTGCATATTTTAGCAGTCTAATTGTCTTTAATAAAATCTTTGGGTTCCTATTCACTGAAGATAGAAAAATCACCATTAAATGGTGTAAATCCTGTCTGTTTCAGATTCATTCTTGGGACCAGGGATTCCTATAGAAGGTATTGATCCATTTTGTGAAGACGGGTCAGTATCTGGAATCAAAAAACAAAAGAAGATGCTCTCAAATCTTCAAACACAATTTAAATGTCATACTCAATCATTTCCGAGTGGATGTGCAGCACAGGCTGTAACTTTCTCTCTCTCTGAAGGGATGAGCAGCCATGTTCAAGATGATCTCTTTGCCCAAATTCAGTTGTGCACTGCAAAATACTCCATATTATGTCTTGGGGACATTCTTTGAAAAATTGTTTAGCTCCTCATTGAGGCACAGGAAGGTGCCCAGAACAGCACTGCCTGCCCTTTGACAACAGGATATGAAGGGAGTATTTCACATGACTACATTAGAAATTATTACTGGACATCCCAAAGAGTAGGACTCGTTAAAGACAGGTCCTATGAAGCAGTACAAGAACCATCAGGAAGGCTGGACAGGCATGCCCTTGGGGGAGAGAAAACGAACACGGACCACTTATACCTCCCTACAACGACAGGTATGGTAATCAAACTGGAAAAGCCCACGTTGACAGCAATCGGATGTATGGGCAGGATGACAAAGGTTGGGGGGGCATTAAGTTGAGACAACACAGCTCAATGGCTCTAGTGTTCAGATCTTACAAGTACCTCAAGGACTATGGAAGGATGACATTAAAACATTTGCCCACACAATCTGAATATGGCTTGACCTCTAAAGAAAGTTACCAATATATACAAATTCCTCACCTTGTGGCTGGATATAGCATTCACTGGGGAACTAAACCTTCCAGAATCTTCCCCACTAGAGGCAAGAACACTTTTGGAGGAACCAACAAAATGGGCCTTAAACTTGATTAGCAGTACACTTACTAGCTATATGCATGATAGACTGAGAATCCTCAGACACAAATGGGAACAGGACTTGGGCACCATAGAGGACAAACATTGAGGCAGCACTCATGTACCAAAGGAATCCGCCTTGGACAACTGAACATCATACATAGGGTTAACAATAACAGGAGCAAACTTAGTGGCATGGTACTGATCCGAGACTAAGCATATCTGAAAAGCAGGTTAGAGGACATTACTTTAATACACACTAAATGGCCATGATGAGGGTGTCAGGCGTTCCGGAAAGCGGTGGCGAACAAACTCTTAACAATACTTTGAGTTACTATCCTGTTGACATCACAGATTGACATACCGATGATACTGAATCCTAGACCTGCACAGCTACTATCTGACCTACTTGGTGTGCTTAATTCAGGGTAAAAGGGGCTTTGCACAAGAATGTGAAAACTCATCATGACCAGACATCGAAAGTACATCAAGGTATGGAATGGTGTATGAAGTCTAAAAAGGTGATATATGAAGGTAGGGAGAGAGAAAAGAGAGAGAGAAAAACTCTGTTTTATTTAGACCTTAGTCTTTAAAACCAAATCGAATAGAATTCAGGATAATGTACATAATTAAATATTAATAAAACAGTGTACAACTTTTGTTAAAATCTTTTTAAAAAAAAGCATAAAACATACAGAACATTCTACTTAAAATCCGAATTATCTTAGTCTTTTAAAGTCCTTTTTAATTTCCTATCAAGTTCTTCAAGATTTTAAGACCATGGCAAAATTGCTTTGGTAGAGAAGAGGAATGGACACTTAAGGATTCTCCCATAAAAGCGTAACCAATGGGAAAATATGCTCCTAATAGAGTGCACTCTACTCCTATTATTTTTATTTTGTGGAATATGTGGCTACTTGAACATTACCATATCTGTCTAACTGCCAATTATTACAGCTCTTGTGATAACACACAACAATGTGAAGGAATGCTTAAGATTTCAATGAAAAGTATTTAAAAAAAGAAAAAATTCTGAAAGCTGATCAGACAAAGCAAACAAAGCAGGTGCTTAATCTCTTGGGCCACAGGATGAGGAAGACCGAATGGTAAAAAGCTCACTATAGAAATTGAAAGCGAGCCGCACCTTCATCCTCACACTTGGTGTAAGATTTACTACTGCGTAATTAATGACACACAAATGTACAATTACACAGTAGGAAACCCAGATGCATGAAAGACATGGTGACAACTCAAGTAGACTGAATGATATGTCTGTTACATTACAGAATCACGCGTACTCACATTTATCGGTTTAAATGATTAAACCATAGTTAGCTGCCAGAAAAAATATATATGATGTAAAAGATTTAATGATATTTTGATAGCAGCAAAGAATAAAAAATCGATAATACAGTGAACTATTAGTTACTTGTTACTAAATTGAACGGCTCTTTATGTCGTCTTGTTTTGTAACAAGAGTCACGCGATATGGGATTACAAAGCTATGCAGAACATGTTGCTGAGACCAGTTTCTGCATTGATGCAAAAATGGAACATCCTTAAATTGCACACAACAGGGGCTCAAGGGATTACAATGGCAGACCGAGGTTTTCTTTCAAGGTAAGGTATCTGATAAAGCTAAGTACAATAGATAAACACAACAGCTTCACCTGCTTCAGAGATTTAAAGGGGTATTGCAGGCCCATAAATAGCGCACAAATGTAGACAACGCTGAGGTCACGAGCGTCTGCCATTGAATCCCTCCTCGTAAGGATAAGCGGGCATGTGAGCCAAGTGAGGGAGGGGGGCGGGAGTGGACAGGGAGGCACCTAACACGCTTGGCAGCCAGAAAAAGAATCATGTAATCCATGCATAAACTTTAATCGAGGAAACAGACTTTGCTTCAAACACAGACGCATATTTTATATTTGAAAAACAGAGGAAAATGTATTTTATGTTCTTATAATTTATGAGCAAATAGCATGGAATTCGTTTTAACCAAGTTTGCCCCGGTGCAAATACAAATTGTCTACTACGCCAGTAACAAAAACGAACTGGTCTTTAGCTATGTTAAACACTGACATTCATCATACACGGCTGCTTCCGGCATTCAAGGGCTCAGTCTCTGGACTGTATTTAATTTGGGTTGTGAGCGAAGGCAATGAGTGGGGCTAAATCACCAACTATCAGTACACTTGCTTTCAAGACTAAAACGAAAGAGATGTATGTGCAAAGCGACTATGATAGGGTTCTCTTCAGGCCTCGGTAGCTGCTTGCAGTCCATTGGTTAGTAGAGACAGCTCTCCTTGGTCTTTCAAGATGGCGGCGCCCTCTCTGCATGGGTCAGCGGCCCTAGAGCACTGATGCACGTTGAATCAGTGGAGCAGTGGCGGCTGGTGACATTGGAAACTGGTAGGGCGTAAATGTTTTTGATGCATAACACAACCCCAACCACTGAGTTACGTTTTAAATCTAGACTGTGTTTCTCCCGTCCATGCACTCTTAACATACTAGTATGGATGATATTTGACTTCTATAACTTGTAACTCTTGTAGGCTTATGCTACATGTCCATTACCTTGATTTACAGACTTGTATGGTTTATTGTGTCTTTATAATGTATGCGTGCATGCTTAGTTTGAGCTGGTGGTTTCCGGTTAAGCATCAAAACTGGCGCTTATAACACCAGTTAAGGACACACTCACAGGCACACAGAGCTTAAGTGACTTGTCCAGAATCAAAGGATGTTGAGCCACGCCAGGACTAGAACCTGGTTCCTCAGCTCCAAATCGGCAGCTTTGGCCATTACGCCACTTGCAGGGTTTCATGGTTAGTAGTTGGTTCTGTTTTAGGCAGCGCTTACAGGAGACTGGAGGATGGTGCAAGCTGCCTCTTGACAAGAGCCCTAGCACCTATTTGTTTACAAATTAATCACTGTGTGTGAATGTGCTATGAAGTGCTCAGACACCCTATATTAAGATGTGTAGCGCTATAAAATATTTAAATAAAATAAATTAGTGCATTTAAATTGTTTTTGTTTTGTTATTCATTCAGGCAAATATGTATGACATTCTTAGAGTGAATGCATATTCAAAAACCTGCCTCCAAATCGTAGTCTCTCTTAAGTATTTAGGAAGTGATACCCTGAGTGCCTTTATTCCCATCCAATGGAGTTTGGACCAAGCTGGAAGTGAAAGTGAGAAAGCCACCTCACCACCTCTAGGCTGTTGCTCTGAACAGAAACCAGACACTGTATCCCATTGTCAGGAAGTTACATTTAACCAAATTCAGCATACTTCACTGCATCAGCAAGACACCAGTGCCTGCCCCGTAACAGCTGCTGGTTCCCTGACCCTGCTTAATCCCCCTCATGCCCTGCATGTAGCATACCAATATGTGCAACAAAAACATTAACCCACTGAGCTGTCTTATATAAAACATAAATCTGTGACCGAGATCTATAGGTACTGCTGTGCAGCAGATACATTAACCCACTGAGCTACTTTATGAGTTAAACATGAGATAAAAGTGCACACAGGTCACTCCAGCAAATGCATTAACACCACAGTTCTCGTCTTATCCAGAACGTTCTGGATACTCACATATTGTAGCAGCAGGTGCCTTACCCCGTAACCTAGTGTAAAAAACATCCTGCTTATGACTAAAGTAAGCTATGATAAATTGACTATCCAACTTTACCCCGCTGCCAATTTCGCTTAGGACGGAGTTTGTAGAAAGAAATAATGGCTAGATTCTCATGACTACCCAATTTCTGCAGCCGCCTTCGGTGAATATAACTAGATTATCCGAGCATTGTTTTTTTGCTCATTGTTCCCTGCTCTCTCTTACAGTTAGGTACAGCACTTTATAGGGGGCAGGCCCAGGGTTGTTGGCTATCACTCCTATAACAGAGAAAGGAGCCCCACCGAAAATTGAAGGAAAGCGTTACATACGACGAGCCAATAACAGCGCAGGCTCAAGTAAACCCGTATTTCATGGACGTCACACTTCGCTGGGACTCGAGGTTTGGATTAGGGAGCCCAGGGCAGTACCATGTGAGGCGGTTCCACCTTCAGCGAAGTCGACTTACCAGGGATAACTCACGGTATCTGAAGATGTGAAACAATTGCACAGATAGGTGAGAGCTGACAAGGAAGGCAGAGAATAATTCAACCTTCTGTCAATGTAATCCAGCTCTCGCGGCCATCAATCTGGCATAATCTTTTATCTGCTCTTCTGCACTGCGCGCCTACCCCTTTTACAGTTTTGATTGGTAGTGAAGTACGCCCCTCCTCGCATCTCTTGAGCCAATCCCGATGCTTATTCCATGTTGTTTAAAACCAGCATGGAAGCAGCACCAGGGTTGGCAGGAGCAGGCAAAACTAGCGCTCCTTAGGAGACTGTGAGACTGCGGCTGAAATCCCCAGCTCCCTAACAGTGCGGCAATAGAAGCGGCCTCATGTACGCATGTCGGGTTGGCCGTAGAAAGACACCCGTTCAACCAGACATGCGTACTGTTAATCATAGGAACCTGTGTCTGCGGCTAAAATGTCGATGATTAAGCCCCACCCCTGCCTGCACAACTGAAATGTACGAAAAACTCATTATTAAAAGCATTCACCAGTGTCCTGGTCAGTGGGAAAAATTATTGAAAAATGGGCCAGGGGGTAAAAAATACAGGGGAGGACGCCCCTACGCCCTCATAGAGGAACCGCCCTACTGTGGAGGAATCCATGTGCCAGTGCGTTTGTGAACCCCCGTGTCGAACTGGAGGCTGAGGGATTATTTTGGGGTCCGAGCTGGTAATAAGGTGAGCAGAAGGGCATAGTCGCCAGGGGGTAGTGATGAGCGGTCATGGCTAGTGCCAGGTGATTTTACCCGCACTGACTCATGGGGTTCCCATGAAGACAGAATGTCCCACAAACACCATAAACATAGCTTGCAAGAGGCTAAAAGGATCAGGCCTACAGTCAGACTCGGCAGTATATGGCTGTAGATAGATTTGCCATACGGTCTCGCCACATAGATCAAGTCTTGTGCCCCATCCCTGCAGCACATGGCCGAAAGGTATGAATTGCAGGCATTGGCAGCACAAAGGGAGGTCATATTTGCATGCAAAAACATATACTATAAAGATAAAGATATAAAACACTAAAATAAATGTTCTTAAGGGTACACGTTGAAAATCTTTGAAAAAATCACTGTTCAAGTGGCGTAGATGGTTACAAGACGAAATCTAAAAAAACACAGAAATTAGGCAGTAAAGGAGAGTGGACACGTAGAGTGTGACAAAACGTGCTCATGCTCCCCAAAATCCTTTCTACTCAAATTTTGCCTCTGCTCACATTCTTGCTAAATCCCTTCAAGAGCCTTGAAGACTTGTACACAAAGAACAGCCTCTGAAGATGCAACTCGACCCGTGGAAGGGTTCTAGAACTGAGGTGGAGCTATTGTGCAAGATGGCATTCAGATACGCTTGGTCAAGCATGCATCGCTTACATGGTAGGGTGTCAACAGCAACTGGGTGAAAGAGTAGGTTGATTAAGTAAACTCCGTCTTTGGGTTCCGAGCGTTTTAAACTGAAACAATACCAAGAAGGAGAGGGCCAAGACTTGGTATCGGGAGACAATGCATTGATCAAGGGCAATGAAGACTCACACCACAGTAGCAAGAGAATCGCACTAATAGTGGCTCACATGATTGTGGTTGCAGATCCCTGCGATGAGGATCCTCGGAGGGATGTTGAACAGTGCTGAGGTCAGTTGCTTGTGTGCATTCCTTCCACTCCACTCCTGTGGAACCCCGCTGAGGCAAATTTGGCGACGCATATACTGAGATTGTCTGGTGACTTAATTGATTTCTGGAGATGGCCTGCTAACCTCTGTTGCCATATCTAAGGCCCTTCTCAACTGTTAGTGCCCAGAGGAGATGAATGAGTAAAGTGTGAATTAGTGATGTTCCTTTACCTTTGGCCATCCACAATACTATACTTTTTACCACCAACCCACTAAATGAAAGCCCACAACCCTGAACCATTCACCTACTGTTGCTACTTTTTAGGTCTCGCCTACGCAGCGTGCATGCGCTGCTTAGGAGACCTTTAGCCGTCGTGCAGCTCTTTTTCAAAGCACATACTCCTGCTTCTGGTGGCATACGCCTCATGGGAGTGCGCAGCGGCGCGCCACAAGCACGAGTATGTGCTTTGAAAAAGAGCAGACCGCTCACTCCAGCGCGCGCGCACCACTCGCGGGTGCACCCCTCCGCCTCTCTCTCCTGCTGCAGCGCGAGGCGCGCACGCTTGTTTTCATCCCTGCTGGCACTTAAAATGGAGCATCAAAAGTACAAGAGCCCCAATCTTCAGTAAATACCTTTTAAAAGGAAGTCATCTTAAAATGTGTTTATTTACTTGTCGCATACCAGATCCCTCAGACTACTGGGTTGCAGATAATGAAGGGTTTTGCTCTAGCATCTTCAGACGGTAGTGACCACAAAAAGTAAACAGCAATGTTTTCATTTCCTGTTTTCCTATCCTTTCATTTTTCATTTGTTCTTTTGCCTAACTTTTTCCTTCCTTTTTTGGATTTCTGCGTTTGTTATGCTTCCTTTCGTTTGTTATATTTTCCTTATATTTCTTTGCTTTTTTTATGTGCATTTTGATCTGTTTCATCATTTAAAAGGCTTGAGATCCCTGAGTTTCTGCTTCCACATGTAAAATCACCAACCAATGTTTTCGTATTGCCGTTCTCCACTTTCATGCTCTCAGTTAGAGTCTTTAACGAAGAGGTTCAAACGGTTAGTAGGTCTATATATCATATGTTGAATTTTTTATCGATCATTTTATAGGTTGTTTTGGCATGTGGAGAAAACCTCTTTCATTATGTCTAAGTACAGCATAAGATGACACAAATAAATTAGTAGAGCAGACCTTAGTGTGCTTTGGACGACCCCTTTTGTGTGCAAATTCAGCGGATTCAGGGAAACAAAGATGTGCTTCTTTCCCATATTTCTAATGTTGCCATAGAAAACATACTTTAGGGTGAAAGGTGGTTCAATCAGCCTGCTGCTTTAGCTTCTAACCTTATGACAGCTACTTCTGATCTCTTTTACATTTTGGTGGATCAGCAGTGGAATTTTTTTATTTTATTTATTGGTATTTTTAAACGATACTACTAACATTTCAAGCAACAATTCAGTTGCCAAACAATACATAGTCTTCGATACATTTACATACCATGTCAAGTACAAATGTTAGTACATGCGAGTGTGTTCTTCTGCATTCCACATGAAAAGGCTGAGATCCTGCGCGCCACAACAGCCATTTTCCAAATCCCATACAACAGTCTAACAAGACGCACACCCTCTCCCCCCTTCCAGGCTTGGTATAACAAACATTGGCATAGCCAATAGGTCTCGCCTTTGGGACCTTCTAAGTGTTTAGCCATGCAACAGTTAATGTTTTTCACCAAGGATATGGTACTGCATAACTAAATACTTATAAGGTCCCTAAGGCGAGACCTATTGGCTATGCTAATGCTTGTTTAATAAGCTATGTATCAATCCATGGAAAGCACACTTCAACTTAATGCCTCAATGGTACTATGCTAAAGCTTGTGCCTCATATGGTGTTTCAACGCTAGCGAGTTTTACATAAGAGTTGTAGGTTTTTGTCTTCTCCTGATTCTTGTATTTCTGAGAACATCATGGTCAGACCTAAATACCAAAGGCACAGGGGTCAAACCAAGAGCGATATTCAGAGACAACTGGTCGTAGACCTGAGGATCAAATAGATAATATAGATAATATGTCAGAAAGCAGGGACACAATTACCCATATTGCCTCAGACTAGGCGGATAGTACATTAGCCAGAATAAATGAGAACTGAGAAGAAGTGAGCACAAAATAAATACGAAGGCCATGTATTATGGGCTGCTAATTGCAGGCTAGAAGAAGACTGAGGACCAGGCTAAATCAGCAGAAACTGCTATCCAAGAACTGAAAGACGCCACCACTGAACTGAAGCTATAACACCTGGATCGGACCATTCATGAAATACCAGGTAAACGACTCTCAGGGCCATTCCAGAAGGAATACCATCCGCATAACTGGTATGAGTGAAAACACTTGGAAATCTATCTGGAAGATTAGCAACGTATGACGATTATGCCAAAAGGATTAGCAAATGTTTTCTCAACTGAGGGAGTGCATAGAGTACTTTCCTACCGTTTCTCCCTGTGGCCCTGCCTATACGGATTGTGGATAGTATGCTATATTATCAGGAAGAGGACCTGATTCTAGAAAGGGCTTGAAGCAATGATCTCATAACAGGGCAATAGCACAGTATTGGTCCAACATCAGCGCAACAACACCTTGGAAGTGAAAGCATACGCAATGTCTGGGTGTGGCTGGCAAAGGGAACCACTGAAGTCATCAATCACCACCCTTCTCATCCACGAACAAGGAGTGGGAGGCTGTTTTTGTTACTATCTGGGTTTTTTTCCACAGGGCGAGATAATGTTGCTCTTCTTCTCTCCTATGAGGAGTTAGTTGGGAGAAGTTGAATATTGATTCATTACTATTGTGGAGAAGTGTGGCTCAGGGGTTAGAGGCGGCAGACCTGGAGCTTGAGCTCGGTCCGGGACCAGGGTTCAATTCCCCGCCTCGGCGGGTCTTGGGCTCAAAATTCCGCGGACTCGTTAATTCTCGCTCCGGTGCCTTCTCAGCTCACGGGTTCACACTCTGCGACTCTGGGCAATAGCTTGCTTAATCTCCACAACGGCCCCTCGCGGTGGGATGCCTGGCTTTCACCTTGTGGATACCCTGCCAGGGCTATCTCACAGGGGAATACCAGGACGGGTTCCCTAAGCAAGCGCCGAGATGCCCCAGGGTAAGTCGTGCGCTATATAAGACTTCATACTTTACTTTACTTACTTACTTACTATTATATTTTTTTATCTCTGTATAACATTGTCATGTTTTTAGTGTAACATGCTTGATAAAATGTTTGCTGGTCCTGTCACCCTGAAAATTAGATTACGAATGGGGCCCTTGTTATCAGTATTGTGTTTCTAAGTCAATAATTACTATGCATTTCCTCACATTGAATGCGAGGGGTATTCATAAAACTGTCACAAGTTCTAAAGTGCATGCAATATGAAGTGCAGGGGGATGCATGGGGAATTTCTACAAGAGACAAACATTTCTAGAATTTATGAAACTAAATTTAGGACGAGATGGAGTGGCCAGGTATACAGCATGGAATACTACTTATGTTACAGAGGTCCTTCTCTAGACACACCTTAGGATGCCCTTTCAACTGACATTTATCACAGGTTTGAGAGCCGTTATGTCCTAGTGATGTGCAGATTAAATGGCAAAATAGTCTAGATGACAGGAATATACACCCCACGTGCTGATCAAGCCATTATTTTAGACTCCCTATCACCTGGAATAGCTCATAAGACTCAATTCCCAATGACACGGGGATGGAATGATACTGTATGCTAGATCCTAGCAATTGGAAGTTGACTGAAGTTTGGTGGGCTTTAAATGCCATATGAAATATTCCTTTTATTCACCAGTGCATAACCGCAACTGTAAAATGGATGCTTTTTTCTGCGAAAACACATTTACACAACAGGACCACAGAGGCAGAATGTTTACGCAGAAAGCTGTGTGATCATAATCCCCCGCTCATGGCACTATGCTATGGAAGAGCAAGAACTTTTATACCCATGTGGCACAGACATTCGTCAGCCATGAAGGACCAATCATTCAGGGAGCTCATTAAAGATAAAATACAAACTGTTTTTGCTGACAATAACAGGATCAATAGGTAACACTGCATTGTAATGGGAAGTATGTAAAGTTGTAACTAGGGGTCATATTTGTAGTACATCATCACACATGGCAAGGTGAGTGCAGCTCAAAGAAGTGAGAGCTTGAGAATAAACAGAAAGATTTGGAAAATAGGGTTTTACATGACTATGGAGCTCAAACCATGTTATTTACAGATGAGCGAGTCCTGTGCTGTCTTATTGGATTCAGAAAAGACGGCTGAAATGCCAGAAACTGGTCCCCGGAAGCTTGTTTCCTTCCCAGTATAAGAATTGGCTTGGTAGTTTGGTCTGCCCTGTTCCCATGATGCACTGGGCCAGGGTCAGACTAATTTGCATATAGCCAAGTTCTGAGCTGGGATGGTGCAGTGAGCTAAAAAACGGTGATGGATCAAGCCCTGATCTTTGGACTGGGTAAGAGTGGTCTGCTTAATTCAGACACTCTGTTCATCACCACCCCCTTTTCTGAATCATTTTTGTCCACCATAAGCGTGGAAGGGTATACTCAGATGTGAGTCCCTTGCTCATTGCACCATCAGGATTCAAGCAAGCCGGGCCGAAGACGGCTGAAATGCCAGAAACCGGTCCCCGGAAGCTTGTTTCCTTCCCAGTATAAGAATTGGCTTGGTAGTTTGGTCTGCCCTGTTCCCTTGATGCACTGGGCCAGGGTCAGACTAATTTGCATATAGCCAAGTTCTGAGCTGGGATGGTGCAGTGAGCTAAAAAACGGTGATGGATCAAGCCCTGATCTTTGGACTGGGTAAGAGTGGACAGCTTAATTCAGACACTCTGTTCATCACCACCCCCTTTTCTGAATCAGTCTTATTGGATTGGCAGAGAATTCTGGATTAAAGGGAATATTTGCTTTGACATCATTCTGAAGGAGACAAAGCAGGACTGCTTCTAGTGTTGCTTGTTTGCTAATGGAACTAGGCAATAGGAATAGGTTAGTAGGCAATGGTAAGTACAGTAGTGTAAAGAGATAAAACAGTAGTAGATTGGACTTTATGTTTCTTCTTTAATGTAACTGGGTCTTCCACTACATTACGCAAACGCGTTCCGTCGTTATTGGATGTGACCTAACGACTTCCTCAGGGCTTACGACTTCTCAACAGAAACGGTGTTGTTTTGACAATTAAACGCGATATTCCTCTTTTACCGCGGAGACAATCACTCCGAAAACTACAACAGGTAACTGAAGTATGGGGAACCTGCAACAAGAGGTATGGTCAACGTTAGTATCCGCTAACACGATATAGGGATTGTGTTAGCGGATACTGACATTGTTACTGTTGAGATATTTAATTGGAAGAAGTCGTAAGCCCAGAGGAAGTCGTTGGGTCATATCCAATAATGACGAAACGCATTGGCGTAAGGGAGTGGAAGACCCAGTTACAATGAAGAAGAAACAAAAAACCCAATCTACTACTGTCTTATCACTTTATGCTACTGTATTTACTGTATGATAAGATAAGTGTGCTTCAATAATTGTAAATATTTGGATCAATCTTTGATTGAGTCTTGGGGATTTAGGGTGTTTTTCCCAATTTTGAATGCAGAGTAAGACACTTGGAATCACTTTCTTTATTTTATAAAATTGTGAATACTATATGAGCGCCTGATTACCCTTCAAACCCAACTTAGTTAATTTAGTAGGCAATGGTGTCATTATCCAAAGGCAATTTAAACAATTTGGCTGTAACAAGGTTTGAAGTCATTAAGAGTGAGGAATGGAAAGATGCAGTATTTTTATCTATGCAAGGTATTAATTAAATGTATATACTTAGCCCTTATAAAACTGAACAGAATGTTCCCCACTATCACTGGTAGTTGTCATAGTATCCTTTTTATGAAACTGCTTGTACGGCTAGTTGGACAAAGTGACCTGAGGAAACCACATGCTTGCCTACTTGGTCGAAAGCCAAGATTTAAAAAAAACAAGTTATTGAGCAAAGACAGAGCTATGCTATTGGTTAAACACATAACTATAAACTGAAATCAGTATGGGCTCCTGATGTTTCACCTTAGCTGGCAGGGTTAAAGAAATTGGGTGAAATCAAGACTTTGGCACTAAAATATGAACTGCGGAAAGTATGTGGTAATGCACTTGACATGCTTGGTTAGGATGACACCATATCTAAAGTGACCAAAAAGAGAAACAGAGAAAGACCCCCTTCGCATACTGATTGTTTGCACCGATTCCCCCTCCCACCCCATATACCCTGCTCCACACATGAGAGTAGATATAGATATCTACAAAAAATATTGATTGTCTATTATTGATTCTTAAATACTGCTTCACAAAGAAATCTTAACCAATATTTACTAGCTAAAACAGAGTGCAAAATGTTCCTTTCCGATGTCTTTACCTCATAACTAACTGACCCAAAGATGGTTAAACAATCAGCAACATTTTCTTTTGAGTGGACATAGATGGACTAACTTAATAGTAGTTTAATTTGTAGGGCTCTTTGTTTAGTTTTCTTTTTAAATCTGTGGGCAGTGATGTATTTCCTATGATATTATAAAGTAAAAACCAAAATGACTAACAATAGCAACGAGGAGAGAGTTGCAAAGGTGATGTATAAATGTTCATAGTTAATTTATAAGTAAAATATACTCATAATGTTAATATTAAACTGTAGATCAATAAAAGTCAGTAACATTTTTTGTTGAAAAAGAAACTTCCTAGCAGAACAAACCATAAATTGCCTCCCACTGCACTTCTCAACTTTCAAATCCCCTCCTTTACAATAGGCTTTGACTATATGATGGTGGCACCACCAAGGTCCTGAGGGAGTAATGACAACGCTTTAAAATGTGGTACAGCAGTTGTCATCACTATTTCTACATAATCATCTTTATTTATTTACTAAAAATGTTCTCTCATAGAAACTTCCTCCAAATAAGGGGCTTGCTCAACATCACAGCCAAGGCACATAGATAGGATCAGCATAGTGCACTTGACAATGAAAGATGGCAGTGGGCAAAATTACTAAGAAAGAACAGGTGAGTGGAAACAATTACCGACATCATTTTAAAAATTGGAATTCTGATGTGCTAAAACAATATCCTACTTCTATGAACTCCGCCCAAAAAAAGTTCTAAACTCTTTCGGAGAAGTGTGGCTCACTGGTTAGAGGAGGCAGACCTGGAAGCAGAGGTCAGCCTGGGACCAGGGTTCAATTCCCAGATCGGCAGGGTCTTGAGTCCTAAAAATGTCCATGGACTCGACAATTCTCGCTCCGGTGCCTACTCGATTCACGGGTTCACACTCTGCGACTATGGGCAATAGCTTGCTTAATCTCCACAACGGCCCCTCGCGGTGGGATGCCTGGCTTTCACCTTGCGGATACCCTGCCGGGGTTATCTCACAGGGGAATACCAGGACGGGTTCCCTAAGCAAGCGCTTAGAAACCGCTCGGTGATTTGCGCTATATAAATTCCTGTACATTTACATTTACATTTCCTCTTCTATCCCTCCACTATTTGTTTTCAATCAAAATAACAGACTAACATGACCACCACTCATATTCATTTCATATTTCTCTCTACTAAGTCACCACTAACCCTGTTTGGGGTCTGCTGTAGCATGCTACCTGCCGAAAAGTGCTTCAACACCTCATCAGGGGTAGCAAGCAATATATAAATGCAAACCCCTCACTCATCTATCCCTCCACTATCCTTTTCAATCCAAATAACAGACTAACACATCCACTGCTCAAATTATTCACATATTTTCCTATACTAATTCACCACTAATCTATTTTGGGTTCCGGAGTAGAGTGCTACTCGCCGCAAAAACGCTTAGACGCCTCATCAGGGGTAGTAAGTGCTAAATAAATGCAATTACAATTATACCAACTCTAAGGAAGTACACTCAACTGATATAATTTCTACTCTGGTAAATGTCGAAAATTGTTCAGAGACAGTAAATGTTTGATGATTATTTCTCATAAATAAGCAACAATGGTGCTAAACAAACATGTAATCAGGATTTAAAGTTGAGAATGTTTAAGTGAGTATGTAGGTTAGTTTACAAATGACACTATCCAGTGCAATGGGAATTGCAAAAAAATTCGCAACAGCCCACCATTCTCCTTAAGCTCAAAGCAAATCAACCAGCCTGTGGTCAGCTTACCAACAAGCATTGACAAAGCCAATAGATCTGGCTTGCATTTTGAGTCCTTGGTAAAAGAATTTTAAAACGCTTTCTGTACTGAAAACGAAAACAAAAGAAAAACGATTTTGTCTGTATCTAATACATCAATTAGATAAATAATTTAACGTCTCATTATTCAGTGTACTTCTGAGATGTTCAATAGTACCCCATGCATTGCAGCCTATTTCCTTTGTGGAAAGATAAACCAAAGAGCCAACAGCTTGATGTGAGAGAGTAATACTCTTTGGGGTGCAGCCAAAATCCACTCTACATATAGGTTAAAGAATTGGTAACAATAGGTCATGTAGATAGATGCAATGTTAAACCAGTCCTAAAAAAAGAGTTTAGCAAGAAGAATGAGATGACTTGTAAAAGGGTGGTGCCCCAAAGTCCAGATTCTCACTGAAGGGCCTAGTTAGTTAGTGCTGTCAACATTTAGTTGGTGTATGATTACATCCCTATATCCATGGGTAGCGCCCCCTACCTCTCAAAAATAGCAATCATTCAAAAAGTGCAATGCTAACACATTTACCTTATTTGTAGTGCCCATTACAGTAGGTTGGACTATATTGTTCTATATAATCCCACAGCAGTGGATGCGCTAACTGGCGAATACTCGCGCTCCTTCCCAGACCGCAAGCTAGACCTTAACACTTTTAATTCTGGTGGCACAACAGAAGTCTGCACAATGACATACTTTAAAGATGAACACTCCATACAGTTTAGTATTTATTGGAGTAAAGATCAACAGCAACCCCAGGCACCTCACCCGGACAGCAACAGCCAAGGCATAGAGCTTTACAGATGAACCACACAAGGCTGCATACTACACATTCCGAGGCACACCGGGTAAATGCGGTTATGTTAAAACAATGCAATCTTAACACAATATAAACACTACACAATATATACACCACACATACAAAGACTGGAATTCTACCTTATGTAAGACAACACTGTCACAGAAGTGAAATGCAGAAGACCCAGGCCAGCGCACCAACAAGGGGCGAAACAGGTGTAGGCTGTCACTCTCCGATACTAATCTACTGTAATTCACACTACTAATATAAATGTGTTAGCCTTTACCTTTTTGACACACGACAGAATCAAGGAGGAAGGCAGGAGAAAGGCATGATGGGAAAAGAAAGAGGCACTCATAGGCAAAGCAACACATTGCTAAGTAACAATTTTTAACGTTAGTTGCAACTATAGTACATAAGAAACCAAATTTTTCTTTAATCACTCACTCTTCTGATGTTTGTACAAATAGTAAGTAATGTGGAGACGCTTAGGTTGAGTTATGTATGCATTTGTTTTATACTTCACAAATAGTTTACGCTTTATGCAGCATTTAAAAATCTAATAATTTCTGAATATTGAATTTCTGTGACAGTCATAAGTGTGAGCAGGGGGTTTCATGCCAGATCAGAGTCAGAGAGACATCTCTACCTTAAGATGAATATCAGTGTCAATAGGAAACTCCTTCTGACGTGGGTTGGCCTCGTATAATCTTTCCTAGCCCAGGGAAGAAGGCTGGTTCGAGTGAGAGGGCAGCCTGACAGCTTTCGAGATGTGAGGCACATCTGCCCTGCACGCATCATAACCGAGACATCCCTTGCTTCTCCTGACAGAGCGGCTATTTCCGTCCACCCTGGGTGGAAACGTTGGACCACAACATGCCCTCTGTGTCCAGGTGCCAACGGAATATGGCAGGGGACATTTTCCGAGCGTGCTATCCATAACAGCCGGGAATGTTACTAATGCTCGGAGGGGGCTTGCTTTTAGGATATTACACCGCGCGTGAAAGAGATACGCAGGGCTGTAATGTGACAGTTAGTTCCTGAAAATATTTTGCCTTTTTTTTTTATTTTATGTTTTGAGAAAAAATAAAATCTCTCAAATGAAAGACTACAGAAACTAAATGTGAATTAAGGTAAAACATTACAGGGCCTGATTTGGAGCTGGCGGACTATATCAGTATAGTGCCTGAGGACATTGGAGCGCTTTTTACGAGCACCTGATTCACTTACACATGGTCATATTCAGACTCGAACCTGGCTCCCCAGATCCAAGGTCGGCAGCTCGGGCCTTTAGGCCACATCTCCTCCCAATATTTATTGCAGTACTGTTCCTTTCCGACCATCCGATCAGGTGCCAGGGGTGGTTTTAGTCTCTGCTCTCAAACATGGGTCTTTTCATATTTCATAAAAGACATTTCGTTTTCCTACGGTTGTACAGAATTGAGCCTGGCCAGTACAGGAACAACAGACCTCATGGGATGTTGTACCTACTTTTTACTTTCTCTTTTTACGTTGCTACATTGGGTTCAGTTTCTTTCTGGTGGTATACTCCTGTGTCATGTTTTCCATGTAGTCTTTGACTCGGACTTCTCCAAGGAGTAGCTTGCGAGCTACTGGTAGCTCTCCGGCTACCTGTGAGTAGCTCTTCAGTGTGCAAACCATCCTATTAGAGTAGATGTTTTAGCTTAGTTCAATGAATATTTGTATTACAAAATTGAACAAAATGTATTTGAGACAAAAAAGTTGTGCATTTTGAGACCTCCTAAAACAAATGGCTGAATTCCCACAATCTATTTAAAGCTGATATTTGCGGGATAATCTTGGGAAGACTTTGCACTAAAATGTTTAAGTATGGTGTCAGGGGCACTGCAGCTATGGCTGGTATACCTTAACCTTGTTGACAACGCCATTTTCTCGGTACTGCTGGCAACTTTGCCTGATGCTCTGAGGTAGTCACTGCTGGTCATCGTGTCTAACGTGATCACTATTACTGCACTAATAATAATAATAGTAGTAGCTCTGTATCATTTTTATTGAACATAAGAAGCTCTTATTGAAGAAAAGGTTGGAGACCACTATGAACTATATAAAAGAATGACATGCAAATTCATTGCTTTTAAACATACCTTCTGTGGATTTCCTGAGATCTGCCCCTGAATCGATCCACTCTATACACCCCAGTTAAATGGGCCATCCAGTTTAGAGAAAAAAACAGTTCTCTTTGCTCAGTCCTGCCGACCCCGGTTTTACGGGCGGGGCCGCGTCGGCCATTGGCCGACAGCAGCACTGGGGAGGTAGTGCTGCCGTCGGCCAATGGCTGACGGCAGCAAGGAAGGGGTTAACATTCACCAACAATAGGCATTCTAGAGTGTACATTTGCATTAAGATGTCAGCTGGAATTTTAAGATCCATTGTAACATCATTAACAGAATGACCACTTTAAATGTCCAGGTGGGGGTTGTGGTTGGCATCTATTTCCACTTAATGCCTTAAATAAGCTTTACGTTTGCTATCAACCACTCACAAGGCACTGGTGGTGGGGGTGGCTGTCAATTTATTTGCAGAGTTTTATGTAGCGCTGGCTAGACCCGGAGGTATCAGAGCGCTTTACATGAGGATCAGCGTATTAAAGGTTACACATATTACATCAGTTACAGGATCCAAGTATAGACATAGAAGAAAACCATGAGATTACACAATAAGGTAAGTTATTGATGCATTGCTTAGCCAAGACACACGTCTTATGGGGAGTGGAAGGTAGAGGGGAAAGGAATGCAGATAGAGTCCGGCAGACTGGCAAGGGGGAAAAGTACTTCAGGGAGTCAGGGAGGACAACTCTAGACTTGACTACTGTGACTCTGCAAATAGGCTTGCCTGCCTTCCAGTGGCCATATTATAGAAAATGTATCTGGGGCACAATGGAAGTTTGCACCGTTTTTGTGACCAATGTGCACGTTGGTATTATTTAAAGGGCCTCAGGCACTAGTGTAGCCCCTTCTCTAACACGGATCGCGCAGGTGCACACTTGTACCTGTGCAGTCCTAAATCATTTGCATAGCCCTATTAATCTGGAATGCTTTCTGACCGTCATCCACACAGTATTACTGACTCCAGAGTAAACGAGGCAAGGTACACCGAAAGTGTTCCATATCTGAACAGGCGCACAAGCAGTATGCTCCCTAGGGTGCCTCTAGGAAGGAGGGCACAGTGGTCTTTTTCACAATCCCAGGCATTCTTCACAAGAGGTGCAGTCACACATTACACCCATCTTTGAGGTGAAAACAGTTTGCTCTTTTA
The DNA here is from genome assembly GCF_964263255.1 of Lissotriton vulgaris. Taxonomy (NCBI): domain Eukaryota; kingdom Metazoa; phylum Chordata; class Amphibia; order Caudata; family Salamandridae; genus Lissotriton; species Lissotriton vulgaris. The sequence continues at coordinate 291,058,001 of NC_141689.1, forward strand.
ATTTTGTACTGTCCTTAGCGCAAGCACAAGCTAATCCCTGCATAATTTTTAAATATACTTGGCACCTTGTGCCATAATAATGTACTAAAGCCGTAGGTACAATGTCCACAGCATGCGGGATGGTGCAGTTCGGCTGCTTAGGGACCACATTTGGGTACAAATAAGGCGCATAGTATTTAAATAAATTAATTATTTAGCTCCGGTTAATAGGTTTTCCCCCAATGTCCTGCAGACAACATTATTATATTAAACAACAGGCTCAGTATTCCTTTAAAATTAAAGACCGTACTAACTATTTAAACTACCCTGTTCCAATAAGCAAATCTAGTTTAAACGCTGAAAATGTTAAAACCCCTTTGAATACTTAGTTTCTCTGTCCTCTACATTTTACCCTGGTTGGCTTATTATATATAATCAATTAATTTAGAAATGTTCTCACATTTCCCTTTTTAGGTCTCGTGACCTATCAATGCGCATGCGCATTGAGCGGAGCGAGATATAAAGTGACTTAAACAGAGCTTACCGAGATCGGGCGATTCCATGCAGTGCCCGTGAAAAGCTCGCTCGATGCGCATGTGCATTGCCATAAAAAGCGCGTGCACAGACACCAGCCTCCCTCCCACAGTCATCCCCCAGCATGCGCTGTGCCAACAAGCCTTTGAAGTGAAGCGTAGCTTCACTTCAAAGGTATCCGCTACCCCCGCCCCCTGCTTCACACGTTTCTCGCATTTCTCCTCCCTCCCTCGCCCTTCAGCGTGCATTTATTTAAGCATTTTTGGCTTATGAGGGGCACACTTGAGGACCCACACCCTCCCATCGTGTGATGTAGTTATAGGCAGATATGTACCATCTCCTACTGAAGTCTATCTCATGCTTTTATTGTGGAGAATGTCCTTTCTGCACTTTTTTTCCCCCTTTCATTTCGTGCCGTCATCCTTTCTTATAAGCATGAAGGAACAAAAAAACTACTTCCCTCACTCACTCTCAACCTCGGTTAGCGAACTACCACTACACATCCCAAGCTAGACCTCCCCTTTCCGCTCTTGTTATTAACCAATTGTTTAAAGTAGTGATGCAGCCACTGGTAGGACCTCAAACTGCATCTAGAAGAAAGCCTTGATGAGAAGGCATGTCTGCTGCTTCTAAGGTGCCAGGTTAACCACCGAGTCTCAATAAGATAACATCTTGGCCGCCCCAGCCCTAGGCAGGGAAACAAAATTCACACTAAATTAGGCATGCAGTGCCTGAGGAAAAGGGAGTGGGCTCACACCCTAGCTCCCAACAGCCCCCGTCCTCCTACGAACTGGATGGACTGAACACGCCCCCAGTGCACTTTCACTGAGCAAGTGAACGTGTTCGCTCACCCACTATCTTTCTCTAACTTTACGGCATTATGATCAGCCAGAACAGGCTCCCTGAACTTTTCACTGCTCAAATATTTGCTGTTTTGAGATCAAACAGCATAAAGGGGGAGGAACGAGGCATGTAGTGTGAGCATGGTGAAAAAGTCAGGCTGCTTCGGTTTCAAACACCACACAGAGGAGAACAAACTATTACCACTGGCATTGACGAGAAGCTGCTCCAGTGGAGAGGGTACAACTTTAGTTTAATGGCATGCCACCCAGACCACCACATCAGGGAAACAAAGGCCTTTCTGGATAAAAGAGGGGTACAGAGTGCAGGTGAATGGGGCGGATTTGGAGTTCAAGGACGCACTGTTTAGGATCTCAAAGTTAGCCCCACACGCAGCACGCAGCAGCACTCCGCTACTAGAATTGGGGTATTGGACCTGTCATAGCAGCCGGTCCCGCTCTGAGTGACAGCAGACACAACGGGAAAACGCCAGAGGGGCACACTGGCCAATCAATAACTAACGTTATTTGGCCTTCATGAGCGGCGCGAAGGCCCGTAATGTTGTTAGCACATGACCGTTCTGCCTGCTGCCTCCTATAATATCCCGGTCGGCACTTCCAGAAACTAGGACGCTTAGAGCCTTTGCATTTCAAGGAATCTGATTGGCTGTCCTGCTCCCACCATCCCAATGGCTTTAATGATCAGAACTTCTGCTTGGATTCATGAAAGCTAAAAAAGGGCATGAGTGTCAAATAAAAGTAGAAAGGGGTAGTTGTTGCCAGTGCTCGTTGTTGCTGGTACTTCTCTACCCCTGGTCTCAGAAACCACGAGGGCAGCGTCAGGAAAAGAAAGTAAACAAACTTCTAAGAATTCTGTTTAATTTCTCTAAACTCCACCCATTGCCCCCTCTAGCCTTTTACTTTAGGAGGAGTCAGTTGTCGAGGGGTCAGGCTGTGATAAGTGGGCAAACGTGTGATGTGACAAGGGCCAAAGTGGGCTTAAAGTCACTTGCGCTAATTTGCTAGAGTAAATTTGCATACCCAGGGCTTCTTTCTGTTTCCTGATTTTGGAATGAAATTCTCTAATGAAGGGCTACTCTGGGGTTGTACAGTGCCTAGATGGCCACAGGTTTTATTGTTACCATAGTAATAGGTGTTAATTCATTGTTTCCTTGGCATGGTGTCATTACTGGCCACACCAGAACGTCCGCTACTATAAAAACACGTCAAACATCCAACACCGAGCAGCAAGCAACTAGGGCGAAAGTGGTCTTTGATTGTTGAACATCTTTGGGAGGTGTTGTTACTTGGCTGACGAACTGTAATTTTGAGTGACCCGCCCTGTTGATCGTGAAGATATTTTGAGTTGTTTTTTTTTACACAGAATCACTAAACTTAGAACTGTACAATGGTTTTCTACCGTCACTGCACTGCACTCCTTTTCTTCTTGAAGTCCTGCGCGTTTGCAAGGACACAGCTGCAGCAAGCTCCGAAGCGCTTGGAAAAAACCTGTTGCCTCTCGACAAAATCTCTACAACAGCAGCACGTCAGGATACATGGTCTCCTGCCTCCACCGCACTTAAACCAGACCAGGTCCCCGGGGAGCCACACGCGGTGCACAGACCCAGACAGGGTGGAAAAATAGCCCCGGGTGCAAGGTGCGAGCTGCAGCGCCACACAAAAGCTGTATTGTTCAGGCTCGGCTGGACCGACGGAGGGGTTGTTTATGTCAAAAGCCAGTCATTCCTACACCCCCCGCTTACCGACTGTCTATTTGTGCATTCAGTACTGTACATGCACACTGAGCTTTGTCCATGGAGCGCTGTACAGGCACTCAGCCTATCGATGTAGCGCTGTACATTCACTCTGAGTTCGATCATAGCGCTGTACATGCATTCTGAGCTTTATCGAATTAGCACTGTACATGCCCTCTGAGTTATATCATAGCGCAGTAAGGCACTCTGAGCCTATCGATGTAGCGCTGTACATGCACTCTCTGAGCTCCATCGATGTAGCGCTGTACATGCACTCTCTGAGCTCCATCGATGTAGCTCTGTACATGCACTCTCTGAGCTCTATCGATGTAGAGCTGTACATGCACTCTCTGAGCTCTATCGATGTAGTGCTGTACATGCACTCTCTGAGCTCTATCGATATAGCGCTGTACATGCACTCTCTGAGCTCTATCGATGTAGCGCTGTATATGCACTCTGAGCTTTATCTGTATAGCGCTCTACATGCCCTCTGAGTTATATCATAGTGCTGTAAGGCACTCTGAGCCTATCGATGTAGCGCTGTACATGCACTCTCTGAGCTCTATCGATGTTGCGCTGTACATGCTCCCAGAGCTCTATCGATATAGTGCGGTGCATGCACTCTCCGATCTCTATCGATATAGTGCTGTACATGCACTCTCTGAGCTCTATCGATGTAGCGCTGGACATGCACTCTCTGAGCTCTGAGCTCTATCGATGTAGCGCTGTACATGCACTCCCTGAGCTCTATCGATATAGTGCTGTACATGCACTCTCTGAGCTCTATCGATGTAGTGCTGTACATGCACTCTCTGAGCTCTATCGATGTAGCGCTGCACATGCACTCTAAGCTTTATCTGTATAGCCCTCTCACCCTCACCCCCTCACACCCACACACCCTCACACACTCACACACCCTCACCCTCACACCCCCTCACACACCCTCGCTCCCCTCACACCCTCACCCCCCTCACAACCCTCTCACCCTCTCTCCGCCTCACACCCTCACCCTCACACACCCTCACACACCCTCACCCCCTCACCCTCACACACCCTCAGTCACCCTCACCCTCACACCCCCTAACCCACCCCCTCACACACCCACACACACACTCACACACCCTCACCCTCACACACCGTCACACACCCTCACCCTCATACCCCCTCACTCACCCTCACCCTCACCCTCACACACCCTCACCCTCACACACTGTCACACACCCTCACCCTCACACCCCCTCACTCACCCTCACAGCGAAACATAAAACTATTGGCATTGTAAATAACAAAGCTATTACTTTCGCTACTTTCAAAACAAGCACATAAATAAAAAATGTGTCCTTTACAATACCAATAGCTCAAAATTTCCTAATGCGAAACCTATTGCATTGCTGTGCTTCTCTCCCCTGCTGCACTCTCCTGCTCTCTAGAGATGTGGCCTAACGACCAGAGCTGACATCTAAGTACCGTAAATACAAAACATGTTGCATTCCAAATACTATAGGTGTCACATTCGCGAACGTTATAACTATTGGCGTTGTAAATGACAAAGCTATCAATTTAGCTATTTTAAAAACCAACAAATAAATAAAATATTTGTCATTTACAAGACCAATAGCTCCAACTTTTCTAATGCGAGACCTATTGCATTTCCAATGCTTGTTTAATATGCGCTACTCTATTATAGCACTTGTTTCCCCTTTTCCTTCCCTTTCTCCCTTCCTCCCCTTCTTTCCCTCTCCCCCCTATAAAAATGTAAAATAGCTTTTTTTTTCTAAATCGTACTAGCCATATTTACATCTATGTTATATATTGCTCATTTTATTTCTGTATCGCTAGTCTTTTTATATACCCTGTTAATTCTTTTTTTTATTTTAAATCTTTTTATTGACAGTTTTTACATAATAAATGCATTCCCACCCAATTCTTATATAAAGCTTTTTAAACATAAAATTAAAGACCACAGGTCGAAGAACCCTGCTGAGCTTTGGCAGGTATCCTCTGTACACATTTAAAAATGTATTTAAAACATACTTTTTTAGGCAGCTATTCCACAGCAAGACACCCCAGGGCAGTGTGCGCAGCAAGTGTCCATAATCAAATCAAACAAGCATTTACAATGCAATAGGTCTCGCAGTGACATTGTTTTGAGTGAATGGCCTTGTAAATGACATTGGTTTTTTTGTTTTTCTTTTGTAAAACATAAATAAAAGGCATTGTAGGTTAAAATACTAATAACTAAAAGTTTTGTAAATGCAAAGTCTATTGCATCGCGAGTGTGAGCTATTGGCATTGGAAATGGTAATGGCTTTCATTATTGTGATTTTTTTTAACAACATAAATATAATGGATTTCTAATGCAATAGCATAAACTTATGTAAATACGATATTTATTTTATTTCTAAGATGTTGAGAGCTAATTTCATTGTAATTACAATGCTTTAACTTTATGTGTTCATAAAACCTACAAGGTGTGCATTAATATGCACACCTTGGCACACGCATTACAATGCAATAGGTGTTGCAACTTGCGATGCACTAAGAGATGTGTAGGCCTCAGTTCTCTGGCAGCAGGGGGGTTGTAATGCATAGCGAGGTGTATGATAAGGCCTCAGTCTCTGGCAGCAGGGGTGAGGTGCACTGAAAGAGGTGTGTAAACCTCAGTCTCTGACAGCAGGGGTGAGGTGCACTGAAAGAAGTGTGTAAACCTCAGTCTCTGACAGCAGGGGTGAGGTGCACTGAAAGAGGTGTGTAAACCTCAGTCTCTGACAGCAGGGGTGAGGTGCACTGAAAGAGGTGTGTAAACCTCAGTCTCTGGCAGCATGGGTGAGATGCACTGAAAGAGGTGTGTAAACCTCAGTCTCTGACAGCAGGGGTGAGGTGCACTGAAAGAGGTGTGTAAACCTCAGTCTCTGGCAGCAGGTGTGAGGTGCACTGAAAGAGGTGTGTAAACCTCAGTCTCTGACAGCAGGTGTGAGGTGCACTGAAAGAGGTGTGTAAACCTCAGTCTCTGGCAGCAGGTGTGAGGTGCACTGAAAGAGGTGTGTAAACCTCAGTCTCTGGCAGCAGGGGTGAGGTGCACTGAAAGAGGTGTGTAAACCTCAGTCTCTGGCAGCAGGGTGCAGGAGATGCACTGACAGCTGTGTAGACCTCAGTCTCTGGCAGCAGGAGGTTAAGCAGCACTGAGAGAGGTGTGTAGAACTCACACCAGAGGGATGTCTGTACCTCTTCCTGCTCATGGACACCACAGCTCCCCCCTTCCCTAGGCCTCAAAGCACACACACACACACCTACCCCGGGGTGGGGGGGGGGGGGCACTCACCTTTGACTTGGCTCTTGTACTCCGTCAGCACCCCTCGCTCCTTCCGCAGCTTCCAGTGGGACGTCATCCTCAGCCCTTTAAACTCACCTCCCTCCACAAATGAAAAGTTCCTCTCTGGTCAATGTACCCTCCCGAGGGCTCCTCGTGCGTCGGGGTGCTCCTGCCCCCTGTGGGAAGGTGCAGTACAGTGGTACCGAGTACAAGGGCAGGCCCAAAGGGTAGATGTTTAAGGCAGAGTGAGGAGTCCGCTCCGGAGGAGGGCAGGCATGGCTCCCAGCAGCACTGACAGGCAGGGCGAGGGCTCGAAGGGGCCAATCACAAGATGCAGCAAACACTGCTAGCTTTCAGCGTGAATGGGGTCAGGCGCTAGGAGTGTGCGGGGTGATGCTGGGTGTGAGGGGGTAGAAACAGGGAGGGATGAAGGAAGGGGGAGACAGGATGGGTAGGGAGGATGCAGAGTGACACTGCGAGGGTTGGGAAATGAGAGTGGGGTGAGACAGGGGTGTGAGGGTGGGGTGAGGCAGGGGAGGAGGTGATGTAGGGGTGAGAGATGCAATGGGAAGGAAGCAAGATGTTGTATTTGCTAGTGCTTATTATGTTCCTGTTATGGAACATCTTTGTTGTCATGGGGCTCATGGGGTTCTAATTCTGTAAAATGTCAGTTGGTGTTTCCCAGTGCCAGTGCATGGTGCGGTGGCTCGTAGCTGTGAGAATAAATACACCAACCAATATATCATCTGTTTCCTGTAATTTATTTGACACCCACAACATAATTTTGGCGACGAGTAAATGCTTCTAAATGACTGTAGCTCAATACAGCTTGACAAATGTAACTTCGCAAAAAAGAACCGAGACGAGGCATGGCTTGAGAGAATGAATGGTTAGATGCCATGAATTCTGATGTAACTTTGTTGAAAGTCAAAGATTATATTGTTGCTGGTTGGCCAAAGAAAAGAAATCTACCTTTCCATATTCAACCTTTTTGGAAGGTCTCTGAAGAACTTTCTATTGAAGATGGAGTTGTCATGAGGGATGAGAGATGCATACCTCCTATGAATTTACGAGTGAAATTGATAGATAGGGCACATGATGGTCATCTCAGGCTCTCAATGACGAAGAGGCGGTTGAGATTACACTATTGGTGGCCGTCTATGGATAGCGATGTGGATGAAAGAGTCAAGGAGTGTTGTGTTTGTGCTTCTGCTGAGAAAGGTTTGAAGGTTATTTCTCCTCCTTTGCAGCCCATACCTTTTCCCTCTAAACCCTGGCTGAAAGTAGGTATTGATCTGGTAGGTCCTTTTAATTTTCTTCCTACTCATTTAAGATTTGCTTTTGTGCTAATGGACTTTCATAGCAAATGGCCAGAGGTTAAGTTCTGTGCCAATCCCACTGCTAATAGTGCTATTCTTTTTCTAAGAGAAATTTTTATGAGGGAAGGTTTTCCTGAGACGCTAGTTTCAGACAATGGTGTCCAGTTTATAAATGCTGAGATGCGTGTATTTTTGTCGGAATCAGGAGTAAAGCACTTGAGGAGTTCAGTGGGGCATCCTCAAACAAATGGTCAAGTTGAGAGAATGAATCGTGTGGTTGTGGAGTGCATAAAGTGGGCTAAGAGCAACAATTTTGATGTGGAAAATGCTGGGAGATCCATGATTTGGTTTTATCGCACTACCCCGCATTCTGTCACAAAGGTTGCACCTTTTGTTTCTCTCAGAGGAAGATTACCCACTTCAACACTTTATCCTGCCTGGCTTTTGAGAACGGTTGGTCAAAAGGTTTCTTGTCAGATAGACAACTATGATGAATTGCAAATGCGTGTAAAGGTTGCCCAAGACAAAATGGTAATCAGGTACAATGACAAGAAATCAACTAAAACTGTGCATGTTTCTCCTGGTGATATGGTGCGTGTAAAAAATTATAGGACTTTTAGGAAGGGTTGTGACTCTTTTGGAGAACCAGTTTGTGTTGAGAAAGTGTGTGGAAATGCTGTCATGGTGGAAGGTGGACATTGGTGGAATCTTTGCAAAGTTATCAAAGTGAAAGAGAGTGACAGTGTGTTATGTTCCAATCGTGGGTCTCAACCTGTGTTTCCTGATCCAGTGGAAAAGCCTAAACGTCCCATACCGAGTGGTGTTCCTGAAGTGAGTCCCTTGGGTGGTGGTTCTGTGAGAAAGTCTACTCGCGTGACCCGCCTTCCTTGGAAGCTACGTTAGTTTTTGTACTTCTCTTATTGTGGTATAACATTTTTCTATACTTTTTACTTTTGTTTTTTTTTTGTTTTTTGCTGTTTCTTTCTATTGTTTTTCTAAACCACTCTTTGAAAAAAAGAGATAATGTTGTATTTGCTAGTGCTTATTATGTTCCTGTTATGGAACATCTTTGTTGTCATGGGGCTCATGGGGTTCTAATTCTGTAAAATGTCAGTTGGTGTTTCCCAATGCCAGTGCATGGTGCGGTGGCTCGTTGCTCTGAGAATAAATACACCAACCAATATATCATCTGTTTCATGTAATTTATTTGATACCCACAACATAAGACCATGAGGGGAGAGTGGAGGGTGAGAGCGTGCAGTGGGTGACAGGTGAGGGATATGACTGAGGGTGAGGTGAGAGAGGGAGCGATGCGAGGCTGAGAGGTATGACAGGGTGGGGTGAGACAGCTAGTGGGTGAGACAGAGGGTGGGTGACAGAGGAGTTGGAGTTGTGAGGTCGAGGGGGGAGGCTGCACATGGTAAGGATGTGAGGCTGTATAACTGCAGGGAGGGAGTGCCAGTGGGCGAGACGGTTCGTGGTGATGCAGGAGTGACACTGTGATGGTGGGCTGAGAGAGGAAGAGAGCGTGAGAGGAGGATGGGAAGAGACGCTGCAGAGTGAAAGCTGTAGTTTAATGCAGGGGGTGGGGCTGTGAGGGTGCGCGGTGACGGAGGGGTGTAGGTGATGGAGGGGTGAAGGTGCAAGATGACGGAGGGGAGGGAGTGTGCGAGGTGAGTGAGGGATGACTGCGTGTGAGGTGAGAGAGGGAGAGACCACACTGTGAGGCTCAGGTTACGGTGAGGCGAGAGGTGAAGCAGTGAGAGAGGCTGTGAGGGTGGACTGTGAACCTGTGCAAGGTGAGGTGGAGGAGGGTTGGGGTATGCAGGAGTGGATAAAAGAGGTCAAACTAGGGGACCAGAAATAGTTTTGGGAGTAGATTTGGAGGGTGTCCTGGTGTGCTGTAGACTGGGGAAGACGCAGAGGTGATGGAGACAGACTGAGGAGGGAGATGGTGTGACGCTCAGATGCACTCAGCAAGAAGGTACAAAGGGTGAGATTTTACAGGAGGTGAGATTTAGCCACATCACTTTATTTATCCCCAATTTTTTTTTTTTTTATAAAGTTCAAAAAATTGTACATTCAGAAAAACGGTGCGGTGTGTTACAAATGGGAGTCGATATAGTCTGTAAAGGGCTCTCTGGAACAAACCGACACGGCCTTTACATACATAAATCTAAAGCTTACTTCAAGCCCACTTTCAACCGGGCCTCCTCTCATGCTCCTCGAAATGATAAAAGACGGAGTCAATCTCCCTTTTATTCACTGCGTCACCACCAGGGTTTGATAATCTTACAGCTGCTCCAAGTCCTGAAGAGCGACCGCTCTAGTCTTCTTTACATCTTCTTTTGCAGACTCTTAAATGTGCAGCCATTACCGCATTGTCCGCCTTCATGCAGCAGACATCACCAAGCATAACAGAAAGCAGCTTCACATCTGGCCTGGGAAGGAGACCTGGGAGGGCGAGGGCTGCCCGTGCATGCGCGGTACCTGCAACTTTCGCGTGCCCTGCGGCTCGTGCCCAGTGGTGGCGCGTGCAGCCGGTGTAGGCAGCGATTGTCCCCTTTCGGGGCTCCCGTACTGAAGAGAGAGCCCCGGCGCCAGAGAGGAAGTGCGGGGATGAAGTCCTGGGTCTTAGGAGGGGACCCGGGTGAAGAGCGGCACATAACAGTGCGGGCTGCCATGCCTATGGAGAGAGCCCCGCGTCATGCAGCCAGAAGTGTAGAGGAGCTGGAGTGCTCCGGCACCAGCCAGCCACCGTTCAGGAGGATCCCCCCGCAGACCGGGTGAGTGGGGGAGTCTCCATTTGTGCCGATGAAGGCAAACTATCAGTGTTTATTTCCTGAGCGGGCCCGCTATTGCGAGCTGCTCCAACGATGGGGCGAAAGTGAAACTGCATGCTGGCTTGCGAGGACGGAAGTGGGACAGGAGATGTGCACACTGCTTGGCTGTCCGTGCGCGTCCACAGACCCCAATCGCCAAAAGCCTTGCGCGTGGCCATCTCTCTCCCACTTCCGAGGCAAGTCAGCAACAATAGTCTCGCTGGTGACATCGCTTTCGTGCTGTGGTCGCCAGGAGAGACCTAAAAATCAATCAATTGGTCAATCAGTCAAAATAACCATACCCCGATAGTCCACCATATAAGCTGCTCTCTGTGAACAGATATCTAAGGAGGAGGTAAACTTTCCGATCAAATTCATTCATTCAGCCAGAATAAGCTTCGTTTTCTTTGAGAGCATAGGGCTAATAAGAGTACATGTTTAAAAGTGGTAGTAAAATGACAAATAGGTTGCTTTGCTCTGTTACTCAATAAAAGTATTTGAAAAGTTCATATTTTGGGTCTCCCAATTCAGAACACTGATGAGGTTATATGAACCCAGGCAGGATTGCCAAAAGGGGTTCAATATTTTATTGCAACCATTTTAGCACTACTTCCACGTAGGAGCGGAATGAACAATTTGCTCACTTGGGCTTCTGTCTATGAACTTACTACCAGATTTTCGTTGGTTGTAACTACCTGGTGCAAAAAACTAAACAATGGGCACCATTAACTTTTGTGTATATTGCTCCCCATTTTTGAGCACTGATGTGTTAATATGTTTCAGTAAGAAGTCGGCACAGATTCTGTTTGTACTGAGTGGAGCTCTTGCATCTCCTATTCAAGCAGCTACGGAAACTAGGAATTGACATATCAAAAGCCCAAAGAGTCTCAGGGTTTGACCTGACAAAGATCTCTCCTTCTCCCATCAGGTGTCGTCAAAGCATCCTCCTTTTAAGACACTGGAATATAGTGTCCAGAGCCACGAATCTATCACAGCCTGAATACTGCAACCAATACAAGGACGCAGACAAGAAGGATATGCTCAAATTACCAATTCAATCCAAAAATTCTTTATTTCGGCCGTATAGACCATAAAAGATACAATACAGGACATTACATAAATTTAAAACACATTTTTAAAAAAAGTACATATATAAAATTCTCAGTCATCCAGCGAGGAAAGGAGCTATAACAGTAGAATGGTTCAGGGGGCTTTTTTCTTTCTGATCAACCATACTGCCATTAAGAATTTAGATATAGCGAACACAATGTGACCCGAAGTGCTGGTTTTCATGATTCTGTATGCCTGGGTATACTTTCTAAACCCCAGGTTTCTACAAAGCGGCGCTATCCAATATTTTCTGGGCCTTTGATAGGCGGGGCACACAAACAAGATGTGGAGGTCATCTTCCTCAAGGGTGTTACAACAGGGACATATTTTGTCACCCCCATTGGTCCACTTGTGGGTAAATGTTTTAGTGGGGAGTGTGCCTAGCCTCCATTGAACAAACAATTTCCTCGCCAGGATAGGAAAAATAAAATCCATAAAAGGTTCAAAAACATAAGAATTTTTGGATTCCAGGAATCGGGCTGTAAGGGTGCCGCTGTTTTGAGCATCCATCATATGTGCAAGGGACCTGTCTTTATAGATTTGGGTCAAGGCTTTGCGTGAGATCCTTTGACAACCTCGCGCAGGATCCTCCCATTGCTCAGAGAGGTTCATGGTGAGCAGTTCATTTTTCACAAAGGCAAGCCAGGGGATTTTGCTATTGCAGTTCAGGCTCATGACATGGGTTAGATCCTCCCTATAGTGACGGAGTTCATTTGTGGACCAAAGCCTGTGCCAGAAAATCACTGGCTTTGACACAAGCTCCTCTGCAATAGGGGGAAGACCCATGTCCATTCTCAGTGGCAGGTGTGGCGTGGCTCGTGGAAGAACTAGTAGGCGCCTTAGGAAATTGTTTTCCACTATCGGTAGGTCTTTACCTGCTTTGTACCCCCAAAGCTCACTACCATACATAGCCGCTGCCTTGGCCTGAGTCCTGTAGGTTTCCAGGGCCGGGCTTATGGGCTTGAAGGTGGAGGTGTTGGCCACCTTCAGGATTGCGCCCGACAGCTGGGACAATTTGACCCTTGATCTAGCTATCTGCCGGTCCCATGATAAATTTTCCTGCAGTGTTACCCCCAAATATATGAAAGTAGACACCCTCTCAAGGCTGAGAGTACCCAGGGTGGGATTGGGCCTGGTTTTATTTGGTGGATTAAAGATCATGAACTTGGTCTTCTCTGTGTTCACCTCCAAGCCGTGTTGACGACAGAAGAGACCAAATCCATCCAGGATCCTCTGGATCCCCATGGGGGATTTGGAAGGCAGGAGGGTATCATCGGCAAACATGATTGCCGGAACCCTCCTGCCTGCCAAATATGGGGCGTCATTGTCCTGAACGTTATCCAGATATGAAATGACATTATTGATGAAGAGACAAAACAGGGTCGGTGCCAGGACACAACCCTGCCTCACCCCTCGACGAACAGGGAACCTGGACGAAAGGTTGCCATCCCTCCCACACCTGACCTGGGCATAGTTGTTCTCGTGTAGCCTTGTTATGATGTTAAGTAACTGGGGGGGTACTCCTAGCTTTTCCAACACCTCCCAAAGTTTCCTGCCCGGGACTAGGTCAAAGGCTGACCTCCGATCCACGAAGACCATGTACAGTCTTCCCCCCTCTAACCTCACCGTCTTCCAGTAGAGGAGGACTAGGCGGAAGATCTGATCCATGGTCGACGTGTTTTTTCTAAAGCAGAGGGGGCGATGGTAGGTTCTACTGTGGTTTTGAGTTCCCCCGTCCCGTTGTTTACCAGGGCCCAGAATTTCCTAGAGTCTTTAGTTTTTAGGGCTTCAGACAGCTCATGCCAGTGGTTCCAATCCCACTCTGCCCTTGCATTGGCCAATGCTAGTTTGTACTCCCTCCTGAGGACTGCCACCTTCGTCTTGTCATCGCCCTCTTTAATGGCGGAGATTAGCTCAGATTTAATTTTCCTGCAAGAAGTGGTGTACCAAGTGGGGGTACGAGTCTTTTTCCTTCGTGATTGCACCACCGGATGGAAGACCTCTGCCAGGTCCCTCACTAGTTCCTGATGAATGCTAGCTAGTCTCTCATTAAAATCAAGGGATCTTGGTAGATTAATGAGAGTATCCACCTCCTTGAACCTGGGGAGTGCTAAGCCATATAACTTGTTAATAGCATCTTCTTTGTCAATCAGCTTCCCCCATTTAACCCGGCGCCTATTTGTGGTGAGGAGCATGTCCTCCCGATCATCATCACAGGCAGTGGGTAGCGACCCTGCTACGGGGACTGGATGCTGGATCTCCAATAAAAGAGAGTTGTGGTCACTATCTGTCCTCGGTAGCACCCTAAAATCGTGAACTTTAGGCCACATAGTGATGTCTATTAATATGTAGTCCAGCCTTGACTCGTGGTCCTTTCTATTGAATGTGCACAGTGAGGGGGTGTCAGATGGGGTGCGCCCATTGCACGCCCTCAGTGCAAAGTTCAGGGTGAGGGACGTAAGTTGTACTGCCAGCGGGGACCAAGCTTTGGGGTGAGGTGAGGACGAAGGTGGGACTCCCCAATAGTCATCCCCAGCAGTGAAAGCACCCTCCCTAAGACCTTCTAAGGGTTCATAGTGACAGTTGAAGTCCCCTCCCATCACTACTTTGAAATCACCTGGCAGTTGGCCTAGGAAGGATGACAATTCATCTAGGGTGGGGGATTCATTGGCCGCAGCAACTGGTCGCGAGTAAACATTAACAATGGCCCAAGTTATTCTGCCAGGCCATCTAAGCAGCACACATTGGATGTCCTGTGAAAGTGTAACCAACTTTTCCACCTGACACCCAATGTGACTCTCAACCCAGATTGCTAGACCTCCCGAGGGTCTCCCCCTCCCGTTCCACTTTGCTGGAATTTCAAAAATGTCAAACCCCCTTCTAGTCTGTGGTTCCCTTGCCCATGTCTCCTGGAAAAGGAGGATGTCGCTACCATTTACCATGAGATCCCAGTCCGGTGTACCTGCCTTACTAGTGATACCTGCCACATTCCAGGAGAGGATTCTCAGCCCTGGACCTTGTGGTTGCAAGCCTGGCCCACAAGAGAGGGATGGTATAGTAACTGTAGGGGGGTCAGGGTCACACGGGCCAATTGTACTAGGCGGAGTGGTGAGCAATACAGCCACCTCCACTGATTGCGTGTTAGGGGCGATCAGTGTATTTGATGATACCTCTGCTTGACCCGGGATACTTCCAAAGGAGGTCATTCCCTCGTTGGCAAGGACCTGGACCCTTTTGTCAGTTACGGGCACAGATGTAACTTCCCCCCTGGCTGGGACCCCATAGGCAGATTTTTCTGGAGTCTGTTGTGTGTCTCTCGTTTGTGGTCAATCTACTTGGTCAAGGCAAGAGAATCTATTCTGGTGGATGAAATTACCGTGAGCGGGAGGTACATTATGCTTGGGCCTGTATCGTGAACCATCTACTGCAAAGCCCACTCTAGTCCAACTCTGTTCCCTCCCCACAACTAGATTACAAACATTTGGATAGAAGTGTGAGAGGGACACTAGTTCAATGTTGGACTTGTCTGGCCTTACCAACCAGTTGCAAATATATGGGGCAACCAGTGGGCTTTTGAAGCTGACTATAATACAGTCCCCCGCCCTATTCTTAGGGGTAAATCCAATCCATGGAATCCTTCTGACCATCAAAACATCTCCTTTTAGGTTATGTTAAGCCAACTAATTACCTTATTGCGGAGCGAGTCCTGCGGCTCTTTAGCATCACCAGTGAGCTCAGGGACTCCCACCATGATTGCCGTGTATGCCACTGCCTCGGGGGGCAGATTGACCGCCCTACGCCTAGCATTAGGGCTCATGGGGCGGCCAATGTGTCCGTTAGCAGAGCTCCCCTCGCCCGTTTGTTGGGGGGGTGTGGGTTGATTGGATCTTCTTGGAGCGGGAACAGGGGGCCTAGACGTTTGGAATGACAAAGAGGGCATTTGGGGAGCAGGACTACCAGTATTGCTGTGTTGTACCCCTGCCTGGACTAATGCCACATTTGGGGCCTGGGTGCTTGTTGCAGCAGTAGGAGGTCTATTCCCCACTGATTCCCGAGGGACCGTATGTGCATTTGGACCCACCCCTGGACCAGGACTATTTCTTTTGTGAGCAATTTCTAAAGCCATAAGTCTAGCTTCTATGGAGTCCAGTTTTGCAGACAGGGGATTCAGTAGGTTCTTAAGGATGACCGTGAATGAGCTGATAAGCAAGTCTGTGGTGTTAGGAGGGGTCCCGCCGAAGATAAATGGCCCTGAGCACACCGGTACAGCTGTGGCTGGTGGAAGGCCGGAGTGATCTGACCCAGTTCCCGGCGAAATGACCTCAGGAGAGGCCGAAGAATCCGTACTGGCATCTCGATTTGGCTTGGTTGTATCCACTTTGGCCCTTTTTGCCCATCTTAACTTCCTTGACCTTTTCCTTTTCGGTGGGTAGTCCCCTCTACTGTTTGCGGGTTCTGTTAGGACTACAGCCTGACCCACATCCTGCGACTCAGTTGTTTCCGCACAATCCACATTAGAAGAGGGTTCTACAACCCCAGAGAGGCGTAATGACTCTCTATCCCTCTGGAGGTTTGACGGGGTCCTAAGTTGTTGTAGGACTGACTCAATAGTCTGGTCAATACTATCCATGAGTGACAGATGGGAGGCGTCAAGAAGTAGTGGAGTGCTAGCATCAATTGAGGAATCCGGGGAGTCCACTGACAAATTTTCTTCTAAACCCACCTCAGGGTGGGTGTCTAGCACTATTTGACCTTTATTGGCCACAGCACTGGCCTTGGGGAAAAATGTTTCCAAAGTGCTAGAACACTGTTGGACAGCCTTACTCCTGGATACTCTGGTAGCCATGGAAGATGGAACACACAGGGCCCCAAACTTGAAAGGGAAAAGTCGTGGCAGGGGAACGTCGTCAGAGGGGAGGCCCGGTCCGGTCTCTTCCGGCCTCAAACGGCCCGCTCTTAGCCCGGTCTTCGCCCGTGCGCGTCCGCGCGCGTCCCGCGGGCCGGAGATGAATATCCAACTTTATAGTTCCTGTTAGTGTAACCACACCCCTAATTTCAAGGGCCAGGGAGGAGTCGGCGGGAAGAGGACCAGCTGTGGCAGGTTCACGCACTGCCCGCTGGACCTCACAGTCCCGCAGCCCAGATGGAACGGCTTCACTCCCTGGTCTACTACTCCCGAGGCTCCCCACAGGCAGGAAGGCAGAAGGGGTCACAAGCACTCGAGCGGCTCCCGCGTAGCGGGGGCCGCGAGGCGTGGGTGCAAGTTCCGAGGGTAAGGCAGCAAGTGGAAAACAGCGTCCGTGCAGCAACCCGTTGGCAGGATGGGAACACACACAGGCAAAGTCCAGCCTCAATTTCAAGGGCCAGGGAGGAGTCGGCGGGAAGAGGACCAGATGTGGCAGGTTCACGCACTGCCCGCTGGACCTCGCAGTCCCGCAGCCCAGATGGAACGGCTTCACTCCCTGGTCTACTACTCCCGAGGCTCCCCACAGGCAGGAAGGCAGAAGGGGTCACAAGCACTCGAGCAGCTCCCGCGGAGCGGGGGCCGCTAGGCGTGGGTGCAAGTTCCGAGGGTAAGGCAGCAAGTGGAAAACAGCGTCCGTGCAGCAGCCCATTGGCAGGATGGTAACACACACAGGCAAAGTCCAGCCTCAATTTCAAGGGCCAGGGAGGAGTTGGCGGGAAGAGGACCAGCTGTGGCAGGTTCACGCACTGCCCGCTGGACCTCGCAGTCCCGCAGCCCAGATGGAACGGCTTCACTCCCTAGTCTACTACTCCCGAAGCTCCCCACAGGCAGGAAGGCAGAAGGGGTCACAAGCACTCGAGCAGCTCCCGCGGAGCGGTGGCCGCGAGGCGTAGGTGCAAGTTCCGAGGGTAAGGCAGCAAGTGGAAAACAGCG
This sequence comes from Lissotriton vulgaris, assembly GCF_964263255.1. NCBI lineage: Eukaryota > Metazoa > Chordata > Amphibia > Caudata > Salamandridae > Lissotriton > Lissotriton vulgaris. The sequence goes on from NC_141689.1 coordinate 291,075,570, forward strand.
TCCGTGCAGCAGCCCGTTGGCAGGATGGGAACACACACAGGCAAAGTCCAGCCTCAATTTCAAGGGCCAGGGAGGAGTCGGCGGGAAGAGGACCAGCTGTGGCAGGTTCACGCACTGCCCGCTAGACCTCGCAGTCCCGCAGCCCAGATGGAACGGCTTAACTCCCTGGTCTACTACTCCCGAGGCTCCCCACAGGCAGGAAGGCAGAAGGGGTCACAAGCACTCGAGCGGCTCCCGCGGAGCGGGGGCCGCGAGGCGTGGGTGCAAGTTCCGAGGGTAAGGCAGCAAGTGGAAAACAGCGTCCGTGCAGCAGCCCGTTGGCAGGATGGGAGCTCAAATTACAGAGGATGCAAAACCAAGTGGCTGGGCTGTGTATGGATCTTAAGTGGTCTACCCACATCAAGCTAGCACCCAAAAATAATCACATGCTCTTTATGGCATAAGGAATGTCTTTCACACTTCTTTTATTTTCTAAGCACGGAGTGGGGGAGCTGGGCCTGTTACATCTGGTATACACCACCAGGGTCAACCTCAGATTTAGTAGAACCAATCTAAGGGGCCGATTATGATCGCGGACGGACTTGCGTCCGTCCGCGATCATTAAGGAGGAGGGGACGTCTGCATGGGCTGTGGAGTCCCCTCCTGTGCAATTAGGATGTGACCGCCAGGGTGGCGGTCATATCCTCTATTTTTAACATTGCGGCGGGTGCGGCTTCAAGCTGCACCTGCGGCAATGTTAAAAATGCGCGCATTGCATTTGCATGCAGAAAGAGGCAGGCACCGCGTGGTGCCTGCCGCTTTCTCCATACAAATGCAGGGGGGTACCATAGGTACCCCCCATGTGCACCCCCCACCCCCCTTCACCTAGGGGGCCCGCAACGGGCCCCCGCAGTGAAGTTACACATGCTTTTCCACGGCGGAAAAGCCGCCGCGGAAAAGCATGTTTGCAGGCACATACTAATCTGGCGGACGGTGTCTGAGAGACACCGTCACCAGATTAGTGCTTTTCCTCCGCGGTTGTGAGCCAACCGCGGAGGAAAAGCTGCGGACGGAAACCAGGACCCACCAGCCATCCTAATGTGGCGTTGGGTCTTTGGTGGGTCCGCTGCGGATTTTCCGCATCCTCCGGGCTGGCGGTGGCTTCCGCCGGCCCGGAGGATGCGGAAAATCCGCAATCATAATGAGCCCCTTATTGTTCAATTTAAATTCACTCTGAAAACTTGCGGTGGACGTACTATCAGAACTCTATGCACTCAATGTTGGAACTCGCTTATCCTGGATCTGAGAAATCAGTCTAATTTACTAAGATCGAGAAGATACCTTGAACCGTGACTTTTAGAGAAACATTTTCTTCTTTTCAAGCTGTCATATGGGCCACCCATCTTTCCTAATAGAGGATATTCCTCTCCAAAGACAAGCAAGACTTTCAACCAGGCAAAAGGCAGCAAACACGTTAAAGGGGCTCCAGAGGCTGTTGATGTTTAATTTGCTGTGACATCAGTAAGACTCTGTCCTGAAAACATAATTTGTTACTTAATGAAATAAATAAAAATATAAATGTTGCACAGCGCACTCTGATTTTGGAAAGCATATAACTCTCTTGCTACAGAACCCTTTCAGGCTAGTGATTCACCCGGAAGAACTATACATCATGTTATGGAGATTTAACAGCTATAGGCTTTAGAAAGTAAACTATGTTACAGATTCGGGCACCGTTAGGAAAGAGTATTGCGCAGGTCACACAAATCTTACAGGCTAAGCATTGTGAGAGAAGAGCGATCCATCTGGTTACAGAACGCTTACAGGTTTAGGAATCTGACTGCCAAGCTATCCTCCAGGTTACACAAATTATAGGCTCAGTCCTCAGACAGTAGCAAACCTATCGCTTCGTGTACAGAGACCTCACATGCTTAACTCTCAGACAGAACACTCATCTTTCAGGTTAGGCTACAGACATCTTGCATGAGCAGGCATCTGGCAGTAAAGATACTTTCAAGTTATACAGATTTTAGAGGCAAACACATCTGACAATGGAGATATCAGACGCAGGATTCAGAAAGAATCCACTGGCCTATACACATCTTCCGCGCCTGAGACTTCAGCAGCAGATCTATCAATCACTTCGATGAGACAGACATTTCAGGCTTAGACTTTTGATAAAAAGGGATCTCTTTAGTGGACAGAGCTCTGGCCTATGACAACAGACTTGTCACACATACTGCAGAGACCCTACATGCTCAGCCATCTGACAGAGTTTCCTTCAGGACAAAGAGCTTTTCCATGCTCAGGAATTTGACAGCAATATAGGCATTTTAGACTCTGATGTTGTAGGTCTGGCTTGCGAATGTAGCTGACCTATTGTTTTTAATGTACATGGAGGGCGCACTTGATCACTCCAGCAACCTTTAGCTTTTTGAGTTAGCACCTTCAGCCACTCCTTTGAGACAGAGTCAATCACATCTTGGATCAGGCTAAAGGCCTAAACATCTCTCATCTCATGCTATTGGCTGTTTGGTGTATCATTCCACCTCCAAGGAAGTCGCAATGCACGAGAGAATATTTTTGATCTGAAAAGTACACTTAATTAACACAATCTTTATCACATTCAATGTTTTACAGATTAAGGACAAAAAGCCCATTCACTGCAAGACACAGTAGTTCACTCTACACCAAAACAAATGAACTCTTCAAGCTCGAATCCGACGCAAAAAGCGAACGGTGCATGCAACAAACGACATCTGGTGATCCATCGCACAGTGGCCCTGGAAGGCTAAGCTGACAACTGAACTCGTTTAGTTATGGGGGTGAGCCCCAGAAAAGCGGAACCTGAAGGCACAGTCGCAGAAAGAAGGACGATAGATTTCGATTAGGTTTAGAAATATGTCTGAAAGCTTTTCGCTTCCATGAAGTTGTTGTAATATTAAAACGCCGACCATCTATTTGTGCATGTCTTTAGCAGAACAGTTTGTTGTCGACTATTTTACTTTCATTTTCATGAGCTTAAATCGCAGCATTCGAGAATTCCTTATAAAACAGCAGGCATGGCACAGTGCACTGGTGCAACAAGTTCAATACAGGCTAAGTCAATTTGCACAACTGTTGCTGATTGTTTGAAAGGAAGAGGAGAAAGACTAATTAATGTAAAAGCACGGGGTTGCACCAGGTCAAAACAAGAAGCTAAAGGATTCTACACAAGAAAGAGAATAAAGTCAATGTGCGTGTGTAAACGGTGCTGTATGTTTTGTACCAGTGCAACAGGTGCAACATTTCTATATATGTCCCCGGAGTCATTTAAACAATACCATCCAACCTTCTGAACTTCATGTACAGCACTTTCTTTGAAATGCTTTGAAACTCATTCCGTGACAATGTATCTGCATAGACCTTGAACTTATTCAATCCTACACATCAGTGGCATTTTGTACCAATCTAACACAAAAACGTGGAATTCGTTTTGAGTGAAAATGTAACCTTTGCATTTTTAAAGACATGTTCCACCTATTGCAGAAACTTACTGAATACAAGCATTCTTTTGATCAAAGGCCTCTGCTAGATAACATACACTGGAGATGTCTCCATCCTGCTGTTCGGCGCTCCATTAGCAGGGCTAGGCATTATCACCCCTTTGCTATATTTAGGAGGGCATACTGTTTATCAGAGGCCTATTCACACAACCAGATTTTCCGCACAGCAGGGGCTGTCACTCACTGTTGCCTAAACGGTATTTTAGGAACTACACACAAGCACTCTAGTGTTAGAATACAAAGATACAAAGGTTGTGCTTTTTTGTGTTAAAGACATGTTTCTACTCACTGTGTTTGAAGAACGGGAGATGAACGGTTTCTTAGAACGGCTGTTGCTCCCGTCACCGTTACAGGACACATCCATTTCTTCTATGTGAAGGGCAAGAGGGTCGGTTTGGCGGATTTCAGTTCCCAGCTGCCCAGCAGGAGAGCGGTGATCCTCTGCATGTGATTGTCTACTGTTTATATTGTCACCAGTCCCAGCGTTGCCTTCATTGTGCATGCCCTTGTGGTGCAGTTTATGTTCACGCTGCCCTCCTGGTGCTGCCAGGCTGCTGGCATGCCCAGCTGAATTCACTTTACAGACCTTGCTGTCTTCCTTTCTCGAGCGTCTTGCCCGTTTGCCCTTTGCACTTCCGTTTGCAGGCTCCTCAACTGCCGGTTTCTCATTCATCATCAGCTTTGAAATGTCCTCAGAGGGGGAAGGCTCCAGTTCATGCAATGCCATGGCCTCGACTAGTTCCTCAACTGAACCGTGCGGGATATATACACGAAACCCCTTTCCAGCTGTCCGAACCTCCTTGCCTTCTTCTCCGATGGCAGCAGAATCATTTTGGATGGCGGTGGCAGCCCCGGACAGCTGGCAGCTCCTGCTGCTCACTGGAGAGAGGGCATTTTGAAGGTGCCCGGCACTCAGCACCATCTCGGTCTGCAGCGCTGACCCCCGGCCTGTCAGCTGGACTCCACTGGTCTCGGGCTCTCCGCGCTCTGAGTGACTGTCACAGAAGCCAATGGTGATATCTGTAGCCTCGCTGTAATCCGACGCCCCGTTCAGGCCAAGGGAGGGCGCACACCCGTCCAGGCCGCTCAGTCCTACGTCATCACGGGTGTGGCGTGTCACCTCGGCCAAAGCATCACCCTCTTGCAATTCCCCTCGCCAGATCCCAGGGCAGCCCCCTTCCCGCAAGTCAGAACATTCCGGCTCGCACAAGTCACCCTGAAGAAGCTGCTCGTCAGCTGTGATGACGTTGCTGCCCGGGTAATACTCCACGCGAGAGCAGTAATACCTGGATGGGCCTTGCGGCCTCCGCGCGCACTGTGCATGGTGCCTGGGTGTGTTGAGGACACTGCTGGTCACCGGCTCGGTGAGGTCACCCTCTTCATATATGGTCAAGTCCTCGTCCTTCCGGCCTGGGAGCCTGCTATACGTATTGTGGCAGGGGTCCGGATCACTCGATATTGGAATTGGATTTGAGGAATGTGTTTCCCTCTTATGGCACTCATCCGAAATCCAGCCATTTCGGGACCTATATCTCTGATCACTATTGTTTGGAAGTTCAGCAACAGGGCTATGATGAATGTTGTTGTCTATGCCAAGCACATTTTCTGGTTTATTTTCCATAAACAAAGCATTTCTTTTCGGCGAGTCGCTTGTGCCAGCAGGTAATATGACCCCTTTGGAACTTCCGGTGTTGCTTTGCTCTCCCGATGCTGAGCGTTGATGTTCACTCTGAGGCCTGTCAATACCTTGCACATTCGCTTCATTCCTACTGCGCATGTCCGTCCTTTGTGTTGGATACTGGAACAGCCTTTGGTAAATGACGGATTTCGTAAATGATCCAACTTCAATGACTGCCGAGCTGCTGATCATTCCCAAGCAGTTTCTTGCTGATATCTGATAAACCGCAGCATCGTCTTCGGTACATCTGCAGAGATGACACAGAAGACTATAATAAGTGCATGGAAAGGTTATTTAATACACTGTGCAGCTGAGGTTATGTGGCAATAAAGGAACAACTCGTGCTTAAGGGTTGGCTAAATTCTGCAACATGGATGGACAAGTACATTATGTGATATAATATTCTATCAGAGGCAAATTATGCATCACCCTATGTGGCATTATTATCTGGGCAAGCCTGAGCACTCAGTCCTGGTCCACCGGAAGTGGAAAAAATGATGACTTCAGTCACATTATTTTTCAGCTCCTGGAAAAGATTCTTTCTGTAGGCACTCCTGGAAACCCGAAGCCCTCCAGGCAGGTTTCTAGATACCAGGGGGCATTACTAAGGATTGCATGAAGAAAGTTATCGCAAGCAAAGCAAGTCCTTAAATGAGATTTATAAAGCCACACAATCACGATGTCCGCCGCCTTGCATGATTTTGTGAAGAAATATAGTACAACGCTGATTTGTGTTACATTTCTTTGTGGTAGGCGTTCCATGGGTGGAGCATGGGTGTTCCCGTGCATCCACCTATGGAATCTGATGCAGTCCCAGATTTATTAAAGTCGTAAGCCTGGGGTTGCACCAAAATGGTGCGCCTGCTACAGAGGGGCGTATGAGGAGAGATATCTTTATTTCTCTTTATTATTTGCTTTGTTGTGTGAAATATTAGTAAATCTGCTCCCAGATCTCTCTCCAGCGAGGGCTCTTGCAGGGCCCAGTCCTCAGTGCTCAGCTGGGTCTTCTGCTTCTGCTTTTTGTGTCTCTGGAGCATGCAAACAAGAGACCACCCATTTGACATTTGAAGAGCAGATACACTACCTGGGTGTCAATAGGAGTCAGGAGTCATGGAGTCTTCTATTTCCAGTCATAAGGCACATTTTCTTCATTCGAAAAGTTTTCTTCCCTGGTTTACAAATGTTATGAGGAGGCGGCGATGAGGTGGCAATCTTATCATGTGCACCAGGCAGTGATTGGAGAATTTACTGCACCCAATTCCAAATATCTAATGCACAATCCCCACTTTGTGTTTTTTTACAATTCCTCTCTTGATTCTCTGCAAACCATCACATGATCCCTAAAATCAACCTCCACCTATTTAAATGAGGTATCCTTCCCCCGCAAGAGTCCAAGCTGGTTTTCCCTCTTGCTGATGTTGAACCGAGAGAGTTCTTGATGGCCCTGAAAATTAACTGCAATAGTTCCTTCCATCCCCGTTTGGCATCATCAAGTCAAAAGACAAGGCGTTAAGACTGTCCTTTGTTGTGCCAACAGTTCCTGCCCACCTTTCCAGATAGCTAATCCCTATTAAGTGACCAGTGCTGACAAATCCCTGCTTTCTGAGCATATAGTCTAAGTCAGGGGCACTCAAAATACAGCGAAAGGCCGCATGCGGCCCCCCTGACCTATAATTGCGGCCTCCCGGAGAATAGCAATACTGGGCTCCAGTTCACTTGAACAGCAGGAACCTTCAGTAAGCTGTGAAACAAATGGGCATATTTATGTGCAAGTTAACTAAAGTAATTGTAATGAAGAAAAGGAAGTTTCCTAAACAGCTTATCTTTACGAATACCTTTAATCTTCAAGACTTCTTGCATTAAACATGTAAAAACACGATAAACTCTCTGCAAACGTCAAAAAAGTGTATGTTATGAACATGCATTGTTGTGGAACATTTTAGGACCCTATTGTAATTTTCCCGATTCATGCCCTTATATAGGTATAAATCACTATATCCTTATATAGGCATAAGAATCATAAGCATATTCAGACATAGCTCATGCAGTCCAAATACGGCAGGGCTACTTCCACTAGTTCCGAAAATCTACAACGATTTCTTGGAAAACTCGGCTCCAGCAGCTAGGGACTTCCCCCTTGCTCGACTACTGACTTGTCCAAGAACTCATGGAGTTTTCAAAGAACTGAGACTCTTTTATGACGTTATTAGTCCACCTTTACATCAAACTCGGCAACTTCAAGGTATAAATGTGCCCACACTTGCCTTAGCAAACACACGGTGGTTTGGAGCAGTTCGACTATTAGACCCTAAGAGAAATCTTGGACAGATTCTTGGCAAAAGAATAATATATTTATTCTACATCACAATTTCCTCTTCCCTTGGACTAAGGTTAGGTTAGGTACATCGGGGTAGGCGTATTTTAGAAGCACCAGTTGAGTACTTTTAGCCTCTGTTATTTATGTATGTATTTCGTTATGGTTTAGGAATCATACAATGCTCTTACAGCATTATTTTATTCTACTATTTCTACTGTATGCATTATATTTTTCTACCAGTTTTACGATTGTAGCAGTTCACTTCTTATGCTTCAGAAAGAAGACTGTTCAATAAATCCTTTTTATTGAAAACGCCTTTCTCTCTATTTCTCTGCACCTCTGGCAAAGCGGAGCATGCATAATTGACTGAGTGAAATATCTATCTATTGTTCCCACGACTCTAATGATCAGTTTTATCTTGGGTAAACAAAATTGTCATGCTTATGCGGTTGTCAGAAACGAATCCCTTCTTGTGAACTCGAGAAAGTTTCTAGTGACCTCTGAGCTAGCTGGCACTCGCAATTAAGTCTAATATATTCGATAGAGACCTAGTAGACATAAGTCCTACGTCACATCTATAGGATATATTATTCCAATGCGCAGAGCCTATTTGGAATATAGGAAGTACACTACAGCATGAGATCAGAATATATCACTGCATTGAGAGTCATTTACAATCAGTGATAGTTTTCAAACGTGATCTCGAAACATTAATGATGCCCCTACTCTGAAAACAATGCCATTATTGAACTAAGAGGCAAGACGTTTGTCAGGTGCACCTTGTTTGTAGCCTTGGTTGTTATATAATTGGAACAATATTATAGTTTATTAAATAAAACACAAGAAAAGGGTTTGTATTGCACACACCCTGAATTCATATATTTTACGGGGCTTTCATATGTGGTAATGAAGAAAAAGGAGACAAAGTAAAATGAAATAATTGCGTGTGATCACACAATTTCATCAGGGGGGAGAAGCCAGGACCGATCCCAGGTTTTCTGGTTTCACATTTTGCAATTTAACTACCAGATGGCCATCTCATGTTTTACATTAGAAGTTAATCCTTTGTTTTTAATTGTTGGTGCATGAGAATAGAGTGTTGGTGGCGGACAGAAGTCACGTGAAAACTTGATTTATTGTCATCACCAGGCTTCTGCTTTGCAGCCTCCTACGTCCACCTTTCATCACTGTGACCCTCGCATTGCTGGCATCAGTGCGGCCCTCGGGAATGCCACAGACTGTACTTTATGGCCCAGGTAAATGTTTGCGAGTACCCATGGTCTAAGTCAATGTCCTCTGGGTGCAGTTTCATTAACACCCACCTAGAAATGTTTATTGAGCCTCTGGAGTAGGGCTGAGAGGGAAACTGGTTGTAAAGCACAACTTATTCTTTCTTAAAGTTACTTTTCAATTAACTTTCTTCATTGAATCCAATGTTTGGAGTTAGGTCAAAATAACTTGAATAATTTCTGTAGCATTGTCAAAGGTGGATATATAAAATCATGATTTTATTTCTATATGTGCCTATTCATGGGAAATATAGCTTTATTTTCACAGTTTTTACTTAAGTGCAACTTGTGCAGAATGCAGCAGCTTCATGGTCACAGCTACCTTAGCCACAGCCTTTCATCGACCTTCAAAGCCCTATATTGGCCACCAGTGTATAAACACATTACTGGGGCCTTTGATGTTTCGAGCGGTCGGGTGCTTGGTCTGACAGAGAGCAAGTTCCACGTACCCACTCTGGACAGGCCATTTAAATTATGCCGGCCCTTGTCCTGAATTCATTTTGATATCTGACCACATTGTTGTATGGTGAGCCGTCTTGGGGAACTAATGCTCGGTTGATAGAAAAAATTGTTAGGTATGTACCTTGATTCATTCATGTTCGTCCGACCGTGTGAGAGTTTTACCCATCACTTGGAACGTCCTAACTTATTTTTTGACCTCTAAAATTATACACTGGATGCTCTGACTTATGTCTTTTTTGTCCTGATGATGACCACACTAAATTGTTTTGGTTGAAACGCCGTTGACGTTCATCTTTGGCACATACTAAAGAGGAAGCATTCATTGCCAATTCTGCTTTTGCAAGTGTTTTCTTCAGATGTTCCTATATATTTTCCCTCTGCCATTGGTTTATTGTTTACACTGTCAGTTGTCCTTTTTGTATTGTTGGTTGTGTAACTGTATGAGCATTTGTTTGTTTCCAGTTTTATTGTAATTTTTCTACTACTTTAGTAAAAACGTTTTTTGTAATTTTCTGTTATTGGGTATCATTCGTTAATATTTTCTTGTATTGCACTTGTAGCACTATTTTTTTGTTTGTTTTTGAATTTTGCTTTGAACCATTGTTATTGTTATATACACAGCTCCTTAGCCACATCCTTTCACCGACCATCAGAGCCCATATTGACCACCAGTGCATAAACACATTATCTTTAAAGCTCTAACCATAGTGCACAAATCAGTTTTCTCTAAAAGAAATCCTTGTTTCTGGCAAGTACGTTTTCTTGCTATTTTCCACATAGGTCTTTGTGCTCTGAGAATAAATTCCTGCTACAAGTACCAAACGTCAGAACAGTTACCTTTGGGAACAAATTCTTTTCAGTCGCCAGTGCAAAACTATCGAACACCTCTCCCCTCCATCGGAGAAACCAACCTTCATTATGATCCATCACTTATATTTGAACACATTTCTTTTCAGTACTTCATTTATTCTTACTTTTGTCGTCCTTGGTCAATAATGATCAAATCTCTTTTTTAATGTTCGATTCCTTGAGAGACAAAAAACTTCAGTGGTCGTGGGCTAAAAATACGCACTCTAAGATAACATATTAGTCAAAACGTGGGTTTGGGTAATTGTTTCCTGTAGAGGTATACTATTCCAAATACGTAGTAGTCTTTCTTTTTATCATATTAAGCACCCAACCCTGTGGGCTTAGAAAGACACATTGTAGGAGTGGCTTGACTAAAGTATAAAAATATGTTTTCCTACATAGCAAAGGCTCTTTTTCCCTACTATGTGTCACTGTAGTGCTTTTAAACCACAGCCCATCCTAAGAACAAAGAGCTCCTTGAAGCCATATATATTGTCCTGTATTTACGTAGTTTAAATAAACACCAAAGTCCACAAATGACATTTAATTTCCATGCAACTATTGCATTTCTTGCACCATCTACTATGGCCTTATAGGCAAATTGAGTTTGTCAATTAGGTGCATCCAATGCAAGTTTTAGCTCATATGCTGTACCATTTTTGGTAGTTCTAAAGACAGAAAAACCATACAGGAGCAAGTGCAGAACAGTGATAAAAATTAAGCCCTTTCTTAAACAGGTATTCAAACATTTTGTCCCTTACACTACCCACTACTTTCTTCTCCTCAATCTTCTGACTGATGAAAACTGGCTTTTTAATGCTCACCAAGGTCATCTCATTACACCTTTACTCACTCTGTACTTCTCATAAGTGCTTCCCCTTACAAGGCAGTCAAGTGCCTCCTCCTGTGCAGCAGTGATAGCTTACATATACTTCCTATCAGTACCAGGTCTTTCCACTTCCCCCGTGCCAGCTAAGATTCAGCTACCAAGTGGGAGCTACTCATACTTTACAACAACGCCAGACCCCCACGTTGCTCTGCAGGATACACTGTTCACGCTCAGTGTCTTTACCTCATGTTGACCAGTGTCTCCTTTTTAAATTGTCAATCGATAGTAGATCCTCACACAGCCAACCCATGCTAACTTCACACAAGCTTCCTATACCGCTCACTAATGCCGGTTCAGTCCTCTCGGTGCCAACAAGTCAGAGGATCTCATACAGTTCACTCATCTTAGTTCTTCATACCATTCACCCCTTCTAACAATTACCAGTATTGTCCAATCTTTCTTCTGCCCACCAGGGCAGATCCTCACACTGTATTCAAGTGGCCTTTTGTGCACTGCTCATAAGTTCTAGCTCTTCAAGCCCCTTATCAGTACCAGCACTTTGCACTTCCCTCCAAAGTTAGCTTTTAACACTCACTTCCTATCAATGCCAGTATCAGTTTATGGTAGTTTCTCAAACGGTCCCCTAGTGGCTGTGCCCCATCCTACTCACAAATGTTAGCTTTTCATACTGAAGACTAGTGCTAGCATTTTACTCTGCCAATCAGTTTCAGTTCCTGAAACTGCCACCCTTGCCAGCTCTTTATTCTGCCCATCAGCGACCTTGCCTTAAACAGCCCTCCTGTGCTGTCTCCTCACACTGCCCACCGTACCTGCTTCCCACACTGCTCACCATTGCCAGATACTCAGACTTTCCCCCATTACCAACTCTTTGCACTGCTGATTAATGTCTGTTTTCTCTCTGCCCCCCCAGCAGCAGCTCACCAGACTGGCAACCAATGCCAGGCTGTCAGACTGCCCAATGCTGTAGCTCACCAATGTGGCCGCCAGTGCAGGCTTTCACACACCCCTGAATGCTCTTGAAGTTTCTACCAGAGTAAGCTTCATACAAACAGTGGCAGCTTCTCAGGCTCCTCATCAGTGCTAGTCCAACACGCTGCCCACCAGTGCAAACTCCTTTTACGCACTAGTAGTGCCCTCCTCTGCTCACTCTGCCCATCAGTGCTGGTCACCTAATTACCTACAATCATATAGCCCATCATTGCCACCTTCTCATGCCTCCCTCCAGTACCTGATCTTTGAACATGAAACTAGTCTCAGCTTCTCCCACCAGGCACATTGCCTGTTTATCACACACACATCCGTGTCAACCCGTGTCTGCTCCTTATAATGCCCCACTGCTAAGCGGTGTCTGCCACTCCTGCCAGTGCCAGCTCCTCACAGTTACTATCAGTAGTAGTTTCTCACATGTGCAAGGACCAGTGCTACATGACTGCATGACTAGTGTTGGCCCTTTAAACTGCTCATTGGGAGCACCCATTCACATTGCTCACTCAAACCATCTTTCATTGCCGTGAGGTACCTGTGCCTCACACTTCCACAAATGCTTTTACTTTCAGTGCTCATCACTTCTAGTCACTTGCTCTTCCCACCAGTGCGACCTGTGTGACCTGTTCACATAGCCCTCTTCCTACCCACGTCTATGCATGCCACTTGCCAGCAGTGCCTACTTCTTACTACTCTTACTATTCCTACTACTCTGCCCAGAAGTGACAGCTATTCACACTACCATTGCTATCTCATCACATTCCACCCACTTTTCACACTCCATCCCACTATATCCCCTGCACACTGCTCAAGAGTGCAGACTCCCCCGACTCTCTAGCAGTGTTAACTTTTCGGCATTGTCACTGAATTGATTTTCAAACAAATGTCAGTCCCTCACAATGCCAACGTGTGGTAGCTGATCACACTACCTACTAATGGGAGCCCCACACATTACCTACCCATAACAGCTTCCCCCACTCCTCATCAGAGCCAGCTTTTTTAAATAACATTTTTTTATTTGTATTTTTAATACAGAAAAACAGTATACCCACGTGCAAGAATGAAAATGTGTGGTATAGTCAGAGACAGCTTTTGTCATTCCAGACCTCTTGTACATACTTTAGTATATACTTATATACTTTAGTATATACTTATGTGTGTATGTACTTTGTGGTCGATGGAGATCAGCCCTAGGACTTGTCTGCTTCCTCTTAGGGACTTTTTTCTGCTCAACTGCCTCTATTTAACTGTCTTGATGGAAAACAACCAGCAGAGGTCAGTAAAATACCAGAATTGCTTCCTGCTGAGGGACTTTCTTTTTTAAATTTTTCTGGCAACTGGCTCTATTTAACTTTCTTGATAGAAAACGACCAGTAGAGGTCAGTAAAATACCAGAATCACTTTAGCATTCTCTAGATTCCAGTTCATAGAAATTGTCTTCCACGAGCACCCGTAGACAATAATATTTTTTTCAAATCTTGTATTTTCAGTGATATGATCACCAAAGGCCTCGATTTTATATTAAAAACAGAGCTTTGGACTATGCCATTTCCCGCTGAAAGGCAATATTTCATGTCACACAATTTGGTGCTTACTGTCCCTCCTTGTTTAAGAACAGTAGATGTTTCAGCACCCAGGCTAATGTGCTGCATAGCTCAATACATATAAGGTCCCAAAGGCGAGACTGATTGCATTACAAATGCTTGTTTCCAGGAGTATTCACTCCTTATTCTAATCACAAATGCTAGCTCCTCACACAACCTATCTGTGGCTACTTTTCACACTGCCATCTAGTGCTTGCCTCTCTCACTGCCTGCCATCAGTGGCAGCTACTCCTACTGCCAACCAATGCCTACCACTAGGAATTGCTAGGGCTTGACTACCACCTTGCCTGCTAAAGATTATCATCTTCTCACCAGTTCAAACTCCTCACATTGCTCAGCAGTGCTCTCTTAACACTGTCCAACCGATCAAGCTTCTAGAAACCAGTCTCAAAACAACCTAGAGAATCCATCAACCGCACTCTGACAGCACCCAGCAAGAATTCTGTCCAACACTCCCCAGCTGTTAAAGGTAAAAAAACGGAGCCTTCTGGAACAGCTTCAGATCTCTATCTGAGGAGAAAATCTAGAGAACAATTCTATCAAGGAAACCTACCACACATTTTAACGATCCCATTCCCTCCCACGTACTGAAAGAGATACACCAATCCATCAGTCCCTTATGTACAAAAATCAAAAATACATCTCTCCAACAAGGATCCCTTCCAGAATGTCTGAAGATGGGCCAATTATCTCCTCTATTAAATAACCTGGGCACTGACCAGGATGATTTAAACAACTTTCGACCAGTATCCAGTCTTCCGTTCCTTGCTAAATTGGTTGAAAAAGGCACCCACGATCAGCTATGAAAACAAATCAACTTTTTTTTACCTATTAAACAAACACCAATCAGGGTTCAGGCCTGGGCATAATACAGAGGTCACCAGCCTTAACATCCTAGATGATATACAAACATCTGTAGACCAAAACAAATCCTGTCTTCTAATACTTCTAGATTTATCAGCAGCATTCAACATGGTCAGCCGTAAATGCTTCAGAGAAAACCCGGAATTCAGAATGGGACTTTCAGGAGCTGTGCTTAACTAGTTCACCTCTTTCTTGCATACCCAACAACAGAGATTGAAAATCAGCACCACCATCTGATGTAGCAGACATTGGCAGGGGCAATCTCAATTTCACCAACACTCTTCAATTTATAAATGGAACCAATCACTGAAATCCTTCAACAATCAGAAATCTCATACTACTTGTATGCTGATGGTACTCAGCTATACATCAAACTCTCCTCTTATGAGGATATGCCTAGACGGAATGACATCCTGAGGAAAACACAGGAATGGAGGGCACACAACCATCTAAAACTCAACCTGACAAAAAGAAGAATTGTCTTTTCCCCACACCTTAAATCTCCTCAACCACAACTTTGTTCTCTGAGCCTCAAATCATTAAACTGCACCCCAACCATCTGCGACTCCATATAATCCTTAGACATCACACTAGACTCGAATTTAAATATGCAAGCCCACATACAAGCTGCAACTAAAAGAGTTAACCTACATCTGCACCTGCTGAGAAAACTAAAACCCTTCCTACTGCTAGGGGACCTCAAAATGGCAGTTCAATTGCTGGTGCGCTCAACACAAGACTATGGGAATGCTACACTCATAAGTCTACCCAGTCAACCTAGCCCCAATGATAGCGACAATAAATGCAGCAGCAAGACTGTTAACAGGTTCACGGTGATATGAACACATCTCTTTATCACTCAGAACCCCAACTGGCTCCCAGTTGAAGCTAGGATCCAACTGAAGGTGGCTTGCATAACACACAAAGCTCTTCACAACTCTGGTCCTCAATACACAACGAATAGGATTAAGCTATCAGGAAATGGAAGGGATTTAAGAAGTGCTCAATCCTTAATACTAGAACCAGCCAGATTCAAAAACTGAAAAACACACTTTCGCTGGATCGGCTTCAAAAATACCCTCAACGAGAGAAAGTACCTCACTCAGGCTTTACAAGAAGGAAGTTAAAGCAGTACTACTGGAAAAAACATGTGCCTTAAGAGAACTATTTTGAAACTGTCATTCACCCTATTTTATACTGTATCCTATTCTATACCTTGCACGCTGAACTCTACGTACCCCGTTCCTTATTTTATATTTATATCCTATTGTTTTTTGCCTTGCTCTTAGAATTTTGTACGGAGTATTGTATGTGACAGGTGTGTTAATGTACTGCAATCCTCTTCTGCTTGCTCATTCTACAGCTCTCTGATACTGTGATGGTCATGTTCACGAATTATGAAACTTAATAAATAAATAAAAATAAGTTTGATTTCCTCACCATGTCCACTTGTATCATCTTCTAATATTGCAAGCCAATTTCAGTTTCCTAGGCGCAAAATCTGTGCATCACAAAATGCAACACAGTGCTAGCTTGTCATACTGCTAAGCACTGCAAGATTCCTATGCTGGGCACCATATTAAGCTTCACACTGTAGATGCCAGTACAGGAGTCTCACATGTATTTTAAGAGTTTTATAAAGCGCAAATATGACCCAAAGGAATCAAAGAGCTGTACAAAGTAACAGGTTCATAACATATAACCAATAAATAGTTGCCAGATTGAGTATACAGAGATGTCCAATGTTGTGCTGTTATCAATTGCAACCCTTTCCCCAGGCAATCAGAGTTCACAGCTCAGACTGTGAGATTTCTTCAGATGGAGTACAAGTGAATTGCTCCCTGCAGTGGGATGGTTGTGAGAGAGTACAAGAAAGAGTCAAGCAGACCGAGTGTTGAGCTGGTGGGATCGATGAGACCGGGTCGTCATCAACCATGACTGGTTCACCATGAGAGGAATCTGTGTAATAAGATCGTTTTGACCTCTTTCTTGCATGTGATGGCAGATGGGTTGATCCAAATTTCCAGAGGTATGGAGTTCCATATTCTGGGAGCAGATCCAGAGACGGGGCTGAGATAGTTCTTTCGTTTTTTCACTTTGATTTCAGTGCATGCTATCACCGCTGTCTACGATTGCCAACTATTCCCTTTCACAAGTGGGGTAGGGAGCACATCGCTATTCATCCCAGCACAGTTCTCCCCATTGCATCTTGGTAAATGCAGTGTGCTTACTTTCAAAATTGCTGAAGTTCTTCGCCAACATTGGTACAGGTAGTGCTGACACGTGTTTCTGGGTTTAGCCCTTCGTCAGTAGAGAGCAAAAGTAGTGTAGAATAAAGAGAAGTCATCAGGGGTTGCTGAAATGGTGCCCAGGTCTTCACAGATCACAGTACCACTCCAGCCACGGCCCGTGGAGGGAGTTTCGGTGGGGCGGGGAGGTGGGGCGGAGAGGCGGGCGGGGCGGGGGAGGGGCAGGGTGGGGGGTTCTAAAAACTGGAGTATGGATAATTGAAGGTAAGTAAACAATTTAATTAATAAAAACGAATTTTTTAGCGTGCCCTGCATCACATAAATTCGTTTTATTAATTACATTGTTTACTTACCTTCAATTATCCATACTCCAGTTTTTAGCACCCCCACCCTGACCTCCCCCGCCCGCCTCTCCGCCCCACCGAAACTCCCTCCACGGGCCTTGGCTGTACCACTCTACTGGCACACAGGTGCATCCTAGGAGAGCCAACTATTCCCTTTGTCCACTAGTATAAGGTCCTTCTGTTAACTATCAGTGCTACCTTATCACCAGTGCTCACTATCCGCCTAAGTGGCAGCTATTGTGCCAACTGTTATTATCTTTTTAATTCCTACTGGATTCCTACTGCTTGCCTCATACTCTACCACCACAGTTTTATTCATTCATAACCCAATTGACTGATCTCCTGTTTTGTCTACCCCTCACTCCATCCATTTTACTCACACTCTGCTACCATTCTCTGAATTTCTCTTAAATTTCTTTCCCGTCTTTTTTCTCCCATACCATTCCTTTAACAATCCTCTCCCCTTCTATCACTATTGTTTGTCATGACAGCAAATCCCTGTTTCAACGTCTCCCGTATCCAGCCTCCATCAGTCACAGGGTTTTGGCATCACCAGTTACCTGTCAGACTAGTGCTCAGAGCAAGGGATGAAAGGGTCGGAACCAAAGAACATTGGTATAACCACCTGCCCATATGGCATTGTAAAGATTTTTCGTGTCACAAGCAAGACATTAGTGGTCACCTGTTAGGAATAATTTTTATTCTTTTACCCATTGTCTGCTAATTCAAGCCCGCATGATGCCAAAGAATATTGTATCATTTGTTGAATGTTTACATATGGGATGACACAAAAAGAGTTGCAACAAGAATCTTCAACATGACACTGAGTAAAGAGAGAGACAAAGGTAGGCAGAGAGGAGGAAGAGAAGAGGTGTGATAGCGAGAGAATATTTACTTCCCAAGGGGGGCCCTTAAAAAGATAGACGTTCCGAGCAATTGCCCACTCTGCCCATGCCTTAATATCATTGAGTCCTGTACCACCATTCCAAGTGACTTTCCAAGTGATACTTTTTTAAGTGGTAACAAGGCATTTCTGCACACCTTGATTTAGGCTGTGACTGAATTTAACCACTTTTCTACTCAAGAGTAAGTCACACCTATACATAGAAAAGTCTTTGGGAATGCACATCTATCTAGGCCAAAGCATTTTAAATTAAAGATAAAGCTGGGGGAGCATTCCATTATCAGGGGACTCACACAACCTTGACAGGTGAGAGCTGGTGTTATAGCAAGGGTGCTCAGAGGTGTTACGCAGACCCTTGCCTTGCAGGCCAGCCTCTACCTCTTCAGGGGCCCCCAAGGCCCCATTCAGGCCAAGACCAATGAATATCTGTGATGTATGGGAGATTCAAGGGTCCCTCTTCACAGTCTGCAAGGGGCCCATAAATTTGTTTTACACCAATGTGGGTGTCCTATATAAATTGTAAAAATTACCACACTAAGGCATATGTAGATGTATATCAATGAATGCGAGCACGTTTCATATGTTGCGTCTGACGTAGACTTTTAGAAGCTGCTACTGGCAGAGAGCTGGTAAATTTTTAAAGTAATTCAGTTTGTGCTTTCAGTTGTTCACATTTATATATAGGAGTATGGGGTTCAGGGATTGTTGAAAGTCATAGCCCTACGTGAAAGGTATGAAGGACCGCATAATATGTTCAAATGCGTGGTCAACCTAGGCCCAGTGAGTTTGTGTCACTCGACTTGGTTGCCACAAACAACTTGCGATATGTGGGCTCCCCGCCCCGATTTACAAGTTCCAGGATAGAACATTAGGATTATAGATGGGTAACTGTGAATTAAGGTGTGTTTTTTACCTAGGGTTTCTGAGTGACATCAAATAGACCACTGATACTCATGCGGCCTTCTTGACCTTTACATGTGGTCCTCTGGTAAACAGCAGCTCCGGGCTTCTGTTTACTCATCTTAGCACTAACAATAAAAAGATGTTATATAAACAGGAAAGTATTTATTTAAAAGGAAGTAACTAGGGAGTCCTGCACTGCTCAACTTTAGGAACATCTTTTTTTTTAACCCCTTCGCTGCTGATGACGAGCTCAGCTCGTCATCAGCCACGGTGGTCGTGTGCGGTTGACGAGCTGAGCTTGTCACGTAACTCGGCTTTTCGTAAATTGCCGCACAAAGCAGGAAAAGCCGCCACAGCGATGCGGTTAAAGACATCTTGCAGCAAAAATCTACAAATATGATAGTCTCTACAAAATTTAAAAAGTATATTTAGTTAACATGGATAACCTTTTTACCTTAGTACAGCAGATTAAATCAGTGTCTCTTATTTGTGATAAATAAAAGGGTAAAGTGAAATAAAACAATTCATTGAAGTGGGGAAGACAGGATTAATCCAAGGTTTTCTTTTTTCACGTTGTGCAATTCAGGCACTAGAGGTATATGCTTTGTTTCCTCTATTCCCACCTTACCGCTATCTCCCCACTCCCGACCGCCACCCCACTGGCATCAGTGCAACCCTCAGTCACATCACAGAACAAATTTATTGGCCCCTTGAGAAATGTGTACCCGTGAAGTAGACAATGAGAGCAAAGCTCTAGTATAATAATAATAATAATTATTATTATTATTAGTAGCAGCAAATGTAGTAGTAGTTTCATTTACTGTAGTGGTAGTGAATAACCGGATTATGAATCTGAAGATCATGCACCTGACTTCCAATATAAGCTATACTTGACAAATTTCAGGGCCATCCATTTTCATGGGTCTGGAATCAGGAAACACAAATAGTTGTTTTCAGTTGCAGGAAGTTTAATGGAGTCATGCTTTAGACAAGGGTAACACATGGTCTGGTCCTCTCCTGCAAGATTTATTTGCATTGCGGACAGTGTGGCTGTGCTTTCAGTCGTTCACATTTATATATAGGAGAATGGGGTTTAGGGATTGTTGAAAGTCATAGCCCCACGGGAAAGGTATGAGGACAGCATAATATGTTCAAATGCGTGGTCAACCTACGCCCAGTGAGTTTGTGTCACTCGACTTGGTTGCCACAAACAACTTGTGGTATGTGGGCTCCCCGCCCCGATTTACAATCTCCAGGATAGAACATTAGGATTATAGATGGGTAACTGTGAATTAAGGTGTGCTTATTACCTAGGGTTTTTGAGTGACATCAAATAGACCACTGATACTCATGCAGCCTTCCTGACCTTTACATGTGGCCCTCTGGTGAACAGCAGCTCCGGGCTGCTGTTTACTCATCTTAGCACTAACAATAAAAATATGTTATATAAAAAGGAAAGTATTTATTTAAATGTTTATTTGTGTTAAAGAAAGGAAGTAACCAGGGAGTCCTGCACTGCTCAACTTTAGGAACATCTTTGTTTTTAAAGACATCTTGCAGCAAAAGCCTACAAATATGATAGTCTCTACAAAATTCAAAAAGTGTATTTAGTTAACACGGATAACCTTTTTACCTTAGTACAGCAGATTAAATCAGTGTTCTCTTATTTGTGATAAATAAAAGGGTAAAGTGAAATAAAAAATTCAATGAAGTGGGGAAGACAGGATTAATCCAAAGTTTTCTTTTTTCACGTTGTGCAATTCAGGCACTAGAAGTATATGCTTTGTTTCCTCTATACCCACCTTACTGCTAACTCCCCACTCCCGACCGCCACCCCACTGGCATCAGTGCGACCCTCAGTCACATCACAGAACAAACTTATTGGCCCCTGGAGAAACGTGTACCCATGAAATAGACAATGAGAGCAAAGCTCTAATATAATAATAATAATAACAGCCCACCTTGTTCATTATTATGGAGTAAAGTAGATGTTTCTATATGTACCCTATTGAATGTGTCTTATGTATTAGAATGTTCATTGACTTACAAGAATGATACATCGCTAGTTGAACCCTATCATGTTATATCACATGACTGTATGTATTTGGTTTTTCTGTCTTAAAGCCTATAAAAAATTGATATTGTTTTGGTATGAGCTAGACTTTCCTTTACCTTCTTCAGAGGCAGACTCTATGTCCATCCTGTTGTTGAACTATACTTAGTTCTGGACATTTACTTGCTTTGGAGACTGACCTTATGTTAGTTCTCTCACAGATTATGACTTTGACTATTTTGTTTGAGCTAAATCTTAATATACATTTTGCTTTCTGTAATGATATTAATTTTAACACCTAATAACCCATTACTGCTGCCATCACTCCAGGAGACTTCTGTGAGCCCTGCAAGAAGGGCTTCCTCTGCCACAGTGCTTATAAGCGCATTTGGACTCCATGGCATGGGAAGTCCAATCATCTGCTTCTGCCACCATCACTCCAGGGAGAATCAATCTCCCAGGAAACTGCGGGAGACTCCTGTGAGCCCAGCCAAGAGGGTCTTCTTCTGCCACAGTGCTTATAAGCACGTTTGGCGCATCATCGACCGGAAGAGGCTGGGCCACCCCTCTTTTCTCACCTAAATCTGCGCACCCCATGAGTGATTTGACTGACTAACCTGTCTGGCATGGGTAAGAGAAAGATCACAAGCAGTTCGCCCCTGGGAGTGTCAGGGACTGTCCGGGACTATGTGGGGAACACAGTCAGGGACTTGGACAAGGACTGGGAACTGGGTAGAAGACGTACACAGAAAGGAGGAGTATAGTGCTGCCCAGGATCATACAGGGAGTCAGAGGAGAAAGAGGGATCCAAAGGGGAAGCCTGTACAAGTGAACAAGATGGGTAAGACTCAGAAAGGAAGGGCACTCACAAGGCAATTTAGCATGTAGACTAACTACACCCAGGACGGACGTGCGAGACATATATATAACACAACATTAACAATAAAGGGGGGTGTGGGGTAAAGCACTCAGGAGCTGGGGGCGCTAGAGGGCGCACTAGCAGCATGGCCGCACTTACGTGAGGCTCCTGCAGCATGGAGATGTAATCCGCTCATTATCCTGATTTACCGTCGCCTTCGCTACCTCTGACCTTGGATCCTTGAAGAGATCGGCCCTCTACAACTCCGGTCAAAAATGCAAATAGTTACGCCGCTCCTGGCCGACGTTATGCCCGATTGAAATTGTCCCCGCGAGGTGCCCTGGAGAAGACCGACGCTGCTGGCCGGCTTCCTGCACTATTTGAGTCAGCGGCTTGCCACGAGGTGGGTGGGCCTTCGCGCACACCCCTAGGCGGGCTCTCCGGGTGCGGAGCTCTACGGGAGGATTAGCTGCCGGTGCGGAGGTCCGGCAGTCTGGTGCCCTCACTGTGCACATGGAGAATCGCTGTATTCGCTGCCGGGAGTGCAGACTGTGGAGCCGCATCACTGCATCTGAGACCGGCGGCAGTGTGCGGCGGCGGCCATTGTGGGGACGAGTGAGGCGGGGTGTTTTGCCTGCTCGTGCCCCTGTCCAAAGGTGCTCCTTCCCTGCCACTTCTGAGGCCCGATAGTCCTGCAGCGGCCAGATCTGACTCGTGGTTATTTCTGCGGGCGTCCTCCTTGAGTGCTGCTGGCGCAGGGCCGACATGACCTGGCGCCCCTGGCCTTGTGGGCTGCATGTGCCTAGGGAGACTCTCCTCGGAAGGCGCCATTCTCGGATGCGGATGCCAGCGCTGGCGGGGACTGCTGGAGTACAGTAAGAGCTTGTGCATTCCATACTAAGTTATTGCTGCCTTTCGCCTCACTTGGGGATGCTGGGACTATGTTGCGGGGCACTGCATTATCTGCTGGAACTACTGTGAGGAGTGCTGGTGCCTGAGAGATATCGCCCCTGGCATTGTGCTTTTCCTTTCTGCCGCCTGTGGCGCGGACTGCGGAGTTGGACTGGCATACTCTCGGACTGAATGCGTGTCCGCAGTGCTGATAGGCTTCCTCTACTGTTGAGAGTGTGTGGATGAGGGGGACTCTCTCTGTTGCCGGTGGCCTTCATATCTCTGTTGCTACTGACCTACGCTGCGGATTGGGCGCCAGGGCTGCGAAAGTGGAGGTAGCTGCGAGTTGCGGCCGTTCCTGAGTGTCCTGTGCACAGTGTGTACCGAGAGGCGGACGGGGGGGGGGTCCCCTTTGGATCGCGTCGCACTGTGGTTGCTGAATAGGTTGTACATCCTTGATACCCCCAGTGGGCGCCATCAATGGCCACGTGCACCTTGACATGGGCAAACCGGACAACAAACAGCCGAAGCTGTCCTTTGATTCAATGGCGGCCAAGAGGGGGACGCGCCTTGCGCAGGATACGGGGAGCTCCAGATTCTCCCCAGCTGTCACTGACGCTGTTCCCCAGCATGTTACCCCGGACTTTCAGCAGATGATGCAAGAGATGAGGCAGGGGTTTGCTACTATAGTGGACAAGGAGGATAAACTATCTTCGCGAATGGATGCGGTGGTGCAGAGAATAGACGTTCATGAGGAACGCATCACGGCCGCGGAACAGCGTATTTCTGACCATGATGATACTGCGGCTACCCACACGACGCAATGTCTGCGTTGATGGTTCTTTTGCGTGGATGATGGCTGATGGTGCGCTAGATAAGATATCGATTATTTCCTGGAATGTGCGGGGGCTTAATGATGCCAGAAAGTGTAGGAATGTGCTGCAGTATTTAGATAGACATCTGGTACAGATTGCTTTCCTGCAGGAGTCGCATTTGCGCCCAACACATGACCCTAAATTTGCTAGGCGCTGGGCCAAGATTCGGAAATTCTCATCATACTCGTCCTATGCGCGTGGGGCTGTTGTCTTGATTAAGAAAATGCTCCCTTTTCAGGAGCTAGGGGTGCGGGTGGATCTCGATGGGCGATATGTGATTCTATGGGGTAGAATTGGGTTGGATACTGTGGTGCTTGTGAACTGTTATGCGCCAAATGTGGATACACCTGACTTTTTTCTTACGCTCTGGGGACATGTCATTGCTGTTGACGCCACGCATGTTGTGTGGGGCGGTGATTTTAATTTGGCGCTGAGAGCTGTGGAGGATAGGTCAGACGGGAGCCATCAGTACAACACTCAAGCAAGGGACGTGTTGTGGGGCATTCTTGAGGAGGCAGGTTTGGTGGATAGTTGGAGGTTCACACATCCAGACGGCAGAGAGGGCACACACTTCACGGCCTATACACGCACTTGGGCGCGGTTGGATTATATTTTTCTGTCACGGGGACTTGCCGTGGGTATACACAGGGTGGAACATCTTCCCAGAACTTACTCAGATCACTGCCCGGTTCGGATTACAATATCGATGCCGGGTCTTACTAGGCCGCGGCCCCCCTGGAGGCTGTTTCCCTCAGTATTGTTGGATCCCATCTTCAAGGCAGAGCTTGGGGAGGAAATAGAGGCTTTTTTTCCTAGGAATAAGGGATCAGTGGACAGTGTGGAAATGATCTGGGAGGCATTTAAGGTGACAATCCGGGGCGTTACGATTTCTAAGAGCTGTGGGGTACTCAGGACTATTGTACAGACCATCACAAAACTGGAGGCTGATTTAAAGGAACTGGAAAACAAAATGATCACTGATTCGGACCCAGAGCTCAGACACCAGTTTAGGGACAAACTCTCGGAATTCGAAGAGGAGGCTGCTAGGGAAGTGAAGTATAGAGGGAAGTACTGGACGGCGAGGAGGTATTGCGAGGGTGAGAGACCGGGTAAAGTACTTGCCGCACTTACAAGACACCCGCGGTTTAGTACGGAGGTATTGGAATTGGTACTGAAGGACGGCACCCGCTGTCAGGATGCGGAGGGGATTCAGAAGGCCTTTATGCACCACTACACACAGCTATACACTACGCAACAGGCGGGGGAAGTCAGGTATGGGGGTTTCCTTGATGACCTTGCTTTATGTTGGCTGTCTGATGACCACAAGGCATTTCTTAGTGGGCCCCTGGCAGTAGAGGAAATCAGAGACGCCATTATGTCTCTGAATAATGGTAAGGCGACAGGGTTGGATGGACTCCCTGCAGAGTTCTACAAATGCTATGTTGATATTATGGCTCGGGTGCTCAAAGAGGTCTTTGAAGAGTCCCTGGAGGTGGGGATACTGCCGGGATCCATGAGGGAGGTGGCGATTACGTCTCTGCTAAAGCCAGACAAGGATCCCTTGGACGCAGATTCCTACCGCCCTCTATCGCTGCTTAATTGCGATGCAAAAATATTGGAGAAAGACCTAGCAACACGGCTATCTTTACTTATGCCCACTATAGTGCTACCGGATCAGTCCGGTTTTGTGCCGGGGCACGCAACCTCCCATAATCTTCGCACCCTGTTTTCTTTGATTCCGACTATAGCTCCTGACCTCCCTGTCGCCGCAGTGTTTTTGGACGCTACGAAAGCGTTCGACTCTGTGGAGTGGAACTATCTCATTGACGTGCTGTGCAGAATGGGGTTTCCTAGAATATTTATCTTGTGGGTAAAATTGTTGTACACCCAACCGGTGGCCAGAGTGATTATTAATGGAATACTCTCCCCTCAGCTGCCTATAACGAGAGGAACCAGACAGGACTGTCCTCTTTCCCCACTGTTATTTGCTATCGCCATAGAGCCACTGGCTTGTAGGATCCGGCAACTGCATAGACATAGTGCATTTAATTGCTTCCAACGCCAGATAGGGGTCTCACTATATGCGGACGACGTCACAATATATGTGAAGGATCCACAAACGAATCTCAATCCAATACTGCGGGAGCTTCTTGCCTTTGGCGGCATCTCTGGCGTATACATCAACTGGAAGAAGTCTCAATTCTTCCCACTCACTGCTGCGGTCGGGAGGTTTCCGTTGGACTACCCACTAGAATGGTGTGACACGGACCTTCGCTATTTGGGCATTGTGGTGTCGCTCGATAGGCTGGAGACGATTAGGCTTAATTATGTCGTTGCTATTACTAAATGGGCGGATAATGTTGCGAGATGGTTGTCCTTGCCACTGTCTATGGCGGGTAGAGCCTCGTTGGTGAAAATGGTGGTACTCCCACGCTTCCTGTATCTGTTCCAAAACATTCCCTATCACCCTGGCGCATATTTTTTTAAACGCCTTCGCTCGGAACTACTCAGATTGTTCTGGGGGGGAAAGCAACCACGGTTGAAATGGTCTACTTTAATATTACCCTATGATAAAGGAGGGTTCGATATCCCTGATTTCGAGGTATATTATTTGAGTGCTCTGGCGCAATATGCCTATCATTGGATGCGCCCCACGCCGTTTATGCCTCAGATTGCGGCTGAGGAGTGGATTGCACATCCCGTCCCGATTGATGGTATGATACTGGGGAGAGTCGGTGATGTGGACACGCGGCCTACCACGGTCACTTGCACGGTGGATGCCTGGACTCGGGTGCGAAGACCTTGGGGCTACAATTACTTTACTCACCGGCGCTACCGCTCGTCTATCACCCTGCCTTGTCGCTGCTGAGGGAAACAGGGTTTCAGAATATGTGTAAACAAAACAAGATACTCACATGGGGGGATCTGTTTCTTGAAGGCAATTTTCGTGAGAGAGACCAGTTCTTCCGTGAGGCGACTCCCTCTCCATTGGATGTTTTTTATTACGTGCGGCTGTGGCAGGAGCTCCGTGCATTGCTACCTCAGTTCCCGAGTGAACCTGGGGTGGCCTTACCACTTCACGCTATGTTGGTGTCTGATGGTCGTCATCTGGTTTCGAAATTGTACAGCACCATTAGGGCGCAACAAGAAGTACTGGCCAGTCGCGCGCGCGAGCAGTGGACTCTTGAACTTGGCACTGAAATCTCTGACGAGCAATGGGCCTATAGTTGTGGCGTGACTGCCAAGATATCTTCTAGCTGCCGACTGAAGATAATTCACTATAAATTTGTGCAAAGGTTTTACTATACCCCGGCTAAGAAACTCAGATTCCGCCTGGCGGAGGATGATAGATGTGCTCGTTGTCGGGCGGCAGGGGCTGACTTTCTTCATTTGGCGTGGGAGTGTAATGCAATACGTGATTATTGGGCTCAGGTTCACGACGCCCTGCAGATCATGACGGAGGAGGCTGTAATGTTCAATCCCATGGTGATGCTGCTGGGGTACACGAAGGATGTGCCATCGACTTATCGCAGATTTACAGATGTGGCCTTACTGCTGGCGAAGCGGAGGATAGCCTGTGGGTGGGGAAGAGGAAGGGCGCCAAAATTTAAGGACTGGGTGGACGATATGATATATTGTCAGGATCAATATGATATATATGCTGACATGATGCCTGTGAGGTGCAGGCCTAGGGATTTCTGGAGTCCGCTGCAGGTTTACTTGCTGACCATGGCTGCACAACATACTGACTCAGAAAATGAGGGCCCTGTTGACCTGGGGTTAGAGTGGGTCTCCTGGCAGGCATTATGCTGCAATAATAGAATGGCAAGTGAGAGCATGATATGCGCTGGGTACTCTATGCGTCAGGGCTGGAGGGGTGATGTGTGCTGATGGAGGTACGCTGCAGGTGAAGGGAGCAGCTGTTGTGTGCTACGTTGAGATTGTTATTTGTCTTCCAGGGATGCATATTGACTGTTGCCTGATGTCGCTATCTACTGAGAATGTGCATTATGTATTGTACTATATTGGGATGCTGCCAACTGTAATATGCATACTTTCTGTGCTCCGTGATTTCATTGCGCAGTGACGCCTCACCTCAGTGTAGACCGATATATGACGTTGGAATGTGTATTTCACTCTTGTGCCAGATCTGAATGTACACCACTGACTGGTTTTGTCTTATGTTCAAATAAAGGTTTAAAAAAATATATATATATATATACTCGCAAAAAAAAGCACTCAGGAGCTCCACATGGTAAGACTGAAGCTCAGTAAGTTTCTTACCCGCAATTGCTGTTACAGATACTGACTGCAAATGCCCAAATGTAGGATATGCATGCAAAGGCAGGGTCTGTGGAGCTTATAGCTATAGTGATGTTATAAATGTAACTCAAAGACAAAACTCACAGTGAACAAGAAACACCACCTAGGTAGTCAGCTGAGCCCACGGATCCTGGCGATCAAACAGGAACGCGCAAGACAGTAACAGCAAAGGGGTAGAACTAAACACAAGCACAATAGACATGGAGCTAGCAAGGAGGAGTGCTTAACAGGAAAGGGAGGAAATGACAGGGCACACTTGGCAGAAAGCAGGTAACACAGATACAAGGCAACAAAAGTAAGACAGCAGAATAGAAAGGCAGCAGACTAGAACTGGAACCAAGGAAATGGGAAGCAAGGCAGGGACTGGAAACGGATATACAGAAGGGGAGGCTACAAGGGTATACTAGAATAGTGCCGGTTAAGGAATCAAGAAAACAAAGTAGCAGAGAAGGCAGTGCTGGGGCAGGAACAAGAAGTGAGCTAAGGCTCAGGAGTCAAGGCAGCACTGCAGACAGTGCTGGTTCAGGAACAGGGAACTACCAAAGCTTCAGGAGTCAAGGTAGCACTGCAGGCAGTGCTAGTTCAGGAACAGGGAAATTACCAGAGCTTAAGAGTCAAGGTAGCACTGCAGGCAATACTGGTTCAAGGAAACAGGACATCGCTACAGCTCAGGAAACAAGGAGTCAAGAGAGCACTGCAAGCAGTGCCAATCAGGAACAAGAAATAGCTATGCCCAGGAACAAAAAATAACTATATCTCAGGAACTCAGGAAACACAGTAGCACTGCAGGCAGTGCTAATTCAGGTACGGGGAAACTGCTGCAGTTCAGGAACAAGGAATAATAAGGCTATGGGGTCAGGGTCGCACTGCAGGCAGTGCTAATTCAGGAACAGGGAAAACAGCAGAAGGTCAGGAACAAGGCATAATTACAGCTCAGGAAACACTGGAAACAAGAATAGCAAAAGCTTAGGGAACTCTGGAACCAAGGATTGGTCTCACCGGTAAACAGCTACAATGACCAACCTTTGCCTGAAGGGAGCTGGGGCTTACAAGAGCTCACAGTAATCACATGCAGCTGGTGTGAGCAGGCTAGAAGCAGCCAGCCACAGGGGAGCTAAATTCCTCCACCCATCCTTGGCCTGCAGGGGTGGAGACAAAGCAGCGTGCAAGGAATTCTGGGTAATGGAGTTTCAGGCATGAGTAGGCTGGCTTTAAGTCTAAGCAGGCTGGCTTTCACAAAACAATTCCCAAATAGTGTCCAAATGGCAGGAAGTGTAGATATGCATGCAGGGGAGTGTCAGGAAGCATATTAGAACACTGGAGAGTCCCACAGTTCAGCCCCCTCATGGTGGACACGAGAACATAGGGAGCGAATCGTGACAGTGAGCTACGGTTATCTCTGTGGACTCCTTTCTACTGCAGGTAGGGGTGATTTCCAAGGAAATTGCCTTAACGGAAAGAAGTCGCTCCCTGGAAGGAGATTGACTGCATGCTTGTACACAGCTCGACACAGTTGGGGTCCCTTGACCTTCCTTTTACAGGTACTGCCTGTGCATCTACCACCTGGTGAAACTTGACAATGCCTTCACAGACCGTAATGATACTACTTTATCTAACAAACCTCCTGATAAAAAGAATTTTTTTTACATTATGAGGAGGAAAGAGGTATTGGGGGCCATTGGTGGTAATTGTAAACGTGACACTGGGGGAGTCGCAACTGACCCGATCCATTCTGATGAAATATGCATTCGATTTGAGACGATTCCGAAAGTACAACATACGTGTTTGTTAGATCGCCTAGATTGAATAGCAACCAGTCTTGCAAATATGAAACAGCTGAAGGACATTAGCAATCCTGTTGTAGTAATATTATTACCCTCAGCTGCCCCCAATGCTACTGTTGATGGGAATAATGTCTATGTCAATGTATTTACTATTGTTGTATCCACTGACCCTCAAGCAATGGCTAGCACAAATTCCATATTTTCCATCCCCTTCTAGTGCACATTTATGGACAAAGCGTGTTCCTATCTTCCCCCCTTACACCAGGAGTGACCAACTATGTCCACAGAACTCTGCTTATGGCCTGAACATTTTAACTGAGACCCACAAAACGATTGCTCTGCTTCCCTTTAGCATGACATTTCGCAATGAGTCGACTATAGGTAACCTGGGAAGGAAATTAGATTTCCTTGATCTGCCCCCAGAAGCAACACCTAATGTCATCATTTTGGGTAATACCTATTCTACCCACAGAGGTGACCGAATCTTGGAAAATCCCTGTGAAATAAGTCCTTGAACTGGATGAGTAACAAAACAGGCTTATCGGGGGCACTTTTTGATGAGATTAAAATGGTGAGAAGAATAAAATGGTATGGGGTCTAAAACCTTATCTGGTGACTGCGTAGTTCTGTCTTTTAAATCACATAATTTAGTCTATACTATCCTGCATAGAACAAGCTACCTACTTGATGACAGTCAACTGTCCAGGTTTGTCCGCTAGACCACTGCATGTTCACGCTTCTGAATTCCATCCTGCTATTCCAACTCATAATCGTTTTGCCATGTTAGCAACAATAGATAGTATCGATTGACTTATCACTAATCCACCTGTTGATCCCTTACCTGATAATGACCAAGCCAAAGAGAACGGTGGGTCTTTGTCATGTTTAAATCACTGTAACCGCATTCCAAGATTCCATTCCCCCATATACCTAAATAATTTGGCTAGTTCTCCCACTATAGATTCAAGGCTCCAGCGTGGTCCAACTCAAACGAATTATAAGGCCTTGTTTTGGAACGTCGCAGGTGTTTGTGCTAAGGTTGGCATTTTGGATTTCGTAACAAATTGTCAGGTGCTATGTTTCTAGGAGACATGGACTTTCGGACATATTCACATTATTGGTTACTAAAACCTTTCACGTATCAGTGGTGCTCTCCAAAGCAGGTAGAGCTAAGGGTGGTCTATGTACCGATATACATTTTCCTAATATAACATCTGTGGTGAGTACTTTGTATTATCAAATTATTCTTATTGATATAATGCCTCATCATCAGCTTGTGCTGGTTAATATTCATAACAATGCACCACTGAGTGATTTACCAGTTGTTCTTGGTCAGTTGGATTTAGATCTTGAGGCCATCTGTAAGAGTGATAATAGGATAGTTACTACACTCTGGGATGGCGATTATAACATACATTTGACAATATAGTCATTGATTATACCACATAATCTCACAGACTTTCTACACTGCTATACAATTATCCATCAGAGAGTGGCTTTTGAGATCTGCCTTGATGCTGCATCTAACCCTAGTGATATAGTAAATGCTTTCCTTGCCATTACTAAGGGGATCAAGGAATGCTTAACTGATACTAGACGCCTGTCTAGTCATTGAAGACAAGTTTGGTTCCACTCCAAATGTTTAACCCCTTAAGTGCTGCTGACGACCAATGGTCGTCAGCAGCGCTACCTCCCCAGTGCTGCGCACGACCATTGAACGTCCATTCAGCACTAGTTCTAATGGACAGCGCAGCACTGGGGAGAAATGTTTACACGCAGCTAAGGTGTTAAAGGCTCTTAAACAACCTATGGCTGACTTCCATAAATTACCACGGTGTACACATGAAGTGCAGAGGAGTAGACTTGAACATAAACTAACTAAAAAGGGCAGAAAAAAAGATTTAAGGCACAAAGCCTTGGAGTATCTTATTGAAGCTAGTTTAAGTAAAGATAGCACAGTTTTTTGGCGTGTTATAAATGGTCTATATTTAAGAGCTGAGAGGGGCTCAAGAATAGAGCCCGCTACTATGGAAACCGACCGGGTGGCTCACTTCACCAAGTTATATTTAAATCCCAGCATGGCGTTGGCAGCGTCAGCATCTGTTGATTTTCTTGTCACCCCTGAGGAACCCGATGCAGACTTGACTGCCTTTTAGTCTCACTAGATGAGGTTAATAGGGCTCTTATGGCTAGTAAGGGTGGAAAAGCATCAGGCCCTGACAGAATTCCCATAGACCCTTTTAAGACAAACATTTCCTTTTGGGGCCCTATATTGACGATGGTACTGGGGACGTGTTGTAGTGATGGCTTTTTGAACACTTGGTCAGAGTCAGTAATCGTTCCCATCTATATGAAGGGTGACTGGTCTAATCCAGCTAGTTATAAACTCATTTCACTGCTTGATTTTCTGGTGAACTTGTCGGCCATATTATATTGAATAGATTACAAGAGTGGGCCGTAAACAATGATATTCTTTCCGATTTTCAGTATGTTTTCCGCAGTGGTTTAGGGACAATTGAACAGGGATTAAATCTTAACCTTTTAGTAGGAAAGTATACCTTGATTAAGAAGGGTCACATGTTTTAGCTTTTGTTGATTTATCCAGTGCTTCTGACTGCATCATGAATGACAAGTTGTGGTCTATTATGATAGAGATTGGAGTGGACCCTCCTATAATACAATTCTTAAGGGAGTTCTACGGGGATAATAGGGCCAGGACATGGTCCAAAAGAAAAATGTACTTGTTTATTTGACATAGAGAGAAGAGTTAGATAGGGTTGTGTCCTCACCCCCTTTCTGTTTACCCTATATATCAACAGCTTGGGCAATGATTTGGAAGAACATTGTTGGCAACTCTCTCAAATTGGTCACAGACCGATTCCAGCCCTCCTCTATGCTGATGATGCAGTGCTTATGGCCCACACCCACCCAAGGCCTGCAATGACTACTCACGTGTTTTGTCGATAATATGAAGGATTTAGGTCTTTTAGTTAACTTGGACAAAACATTTGTATTGAAGTGTGAGATGAGAATGTCGAACTGGTGCAATCTCATGATATATGGTACTAAGATTAATTTTACCTCCACATTTTACTACCTGGGTATTTTGTTCGAGAAGTATGGTTCTTGAAAATATGCCATTGATACTAGAAAGCTACACTTCGCTTTGAGTGAAATGTTAACAACCCATAAAGCAAAATGTTTGTTGACAGATCTGTGTGGGGCAGCAGTTTGGGGTCATAGCAACACTCAACCCCTTCAACAAATGGATAATGCCTTATTTTGGAATCTCCTCTCTGTCCCTAAAAGTAGCTCCTCGTTTTATGTGTCATTCTGAACTTGGGGCTCCTTTTATATCAGATACAGTTTCTATGGCATACGATTTGGACTTGCGATGATACTCTATTAAACCATAAGATTATCAGGGACTGCCTGATAAACTGTCCTTATTGGCAAACCTTTTTTGGTTGAACTATTAAGCACTGTTGTATTGATTTGGGGCATGCTAAATATTTTGACCGTCCCGACACTCCCAGGGGGAGCAAATGCCTCTGCAAGTATATGTAAATGAAGATGGCCTGGAAGTGCGGCAATGTTTATTTGCTGCATTTCCAGGTGGTCTTCATTTACGTGGGGCCGAAGGTCAGGAGGTCAGAAAGTGTGCTGATGTGGGCTCGACTGGGCAGTGTCTGGAGTCTTATCTCCAACACGCCCGAGCTTCACAGGTCTTTACCCCCGTTTAGAGTGTCGAACGTTGAGCGCCCAGTGCTGAACGTTTGAATAACGGGTGGGGCCGCGTCAGCCAACGGACATGCGCAGCACTACCAAGGTAGTGCACGCAACGACCGCTGGCCGACGGCAGTGCTTAAGGGGTTAAAGACCACCTTCGGGCCCTTGTTGTGTAACGCTCTGTGTGTCATACTTAATTCTAGCCAACGTTGGAAGCCAGTGAAGTGCTTCAAGAGGCTTTCTGGCTGATTCCTGGATTGGGACCTTGCACAGCAGCCTTGCTGCCGCATTCTGGACCACCTGGAGTTTATTGATAACGACATGTTTTTATTGCAATTTTCATTGTTATAACGGCAACTGGCTTTGTTGTTGCTCTCTGTGGGCATTCTTACCTGTTTCCCTCGCTCCTGACCCCGGTCCGCCCCGGCTGAGTGCCGTTTGTGCGGAGGGTCGTACGCTGGAGCGCCATAGCCCGCATTCCTCTTCCCCACTTCCGCCCTGACGCACCCAGCGCAGGTTAGCGGTATAGTGGTTTTACGCCCTCGTCATATGAAATGACGGCATGGCGGAAGCGCAGCGGACGAGCGCAGCGGGAGCGCCGACTTCGCGCCGAAGTCAAGCCAAAGTCCTGCCCGTCTGCGCCCGTCTGCGCCCGTCTGCGCCCGTCTGCGCCCGTCCGCGGCCGGCTGCGCCCTGCGGCCCTTCACTCTGCCCAAACATTCAGGTACTCGCCCGCGGACATGCTTTCCCTTCAACACCCAGTCCCCCTGCCACCCGAAGCCATCAGGCGGGCTCATGAGTGCGGCATTTCCACCACCCCCTGTCTGGTTCTCCCTCCCCTGCCTGGACCTGTTCCCTCCCATGTTCTCGCTAACTCCCCATCACCTATACCCGTCAGTCGCACTCTCACCATCCTTTACTTGAATACGCGCTCCTTGGTGAAACACCAACTAGAAATCTACTGTTTATTAGAAGATACTAATGTAGATATCCTCTTTTTATCTGAGTCTTGGCTGACGGAGGACTCTGCACCCGATATTTTGGCCGCCCTCCCCATCGGCTATTACATTCTTCATGTTAATCGCCCCGGGGGGCAAGCTGGCGGAGGAGTAGCAGCTATTATTCGCAAGGAACACGTATTTTCCACCTTAAACTGCACTCCCATTCCCAATTCTCAAACCCTCGTCATCCAGCTTCGCTCAACCACTACCTCCCTTATCTGTGTCCTCATTGTAGGAGAGTAGGGTCTGCTATCCTATGGTCACCCCAAATTTTTGCTTTTTGCTTCACTGGTTTCTGACTTAATGTGGCTGTGGGCCTGCTAATCAGACCCACAGCCTGCTGTTCTCTCTCTAAATTGATGCCAATGCACTTTAGGTGCATTACGAATTGGAACTGGTTCACCTTATGAGCCCCTGTAATAGTGCACCCTAGGTGCCCAGGGCATAGGTGTATCCAAGGCCTACCAGGGGCTGCAGCACGTATTGTGCCACCCCTGGCCTGGCCTCCATATTTGACACAACTGGCTGATCACTCAGCTGGGGTAAGTCGGTGTAACCACCTCTTACTTAGGTACAGTATGTCTGTGCCTAACCCTAAACTGGACACATATGATCCTATCAGCCACTCCTATGGAAGGCCTCATCAATCCTGGAGGCAGAGTGCTTGGAAATATGTGAGATGGCGCTCTGGCATGAGCTGAGCCTGTCTGCAGCTGTCGGGAACAACTCCCTAAGCTGTTCCGGGATATTGCCATACCATATACTCTTAAGTGCATTATAATCCTCGCGGTTAAATGCTATCTTTGGTTTGGCTTTATCAAAACATGTCGAGTAAGGTGTCATACGAATTGGAATACTATCCCCTCGCCAATTCTGGCGACGGGGATAGCATTCCACCCTTCTAGAGGGACACGACATGTGCGTAGCCTTAACCCCGGTTAAAGTTAAACAGAGCCTCAGCTTCACAAAATGGACGCTGCCACCACAGACACAAGTCTGGCCTCCTGCTGCTGACCGAAACTCGGCAGATGGTGGCCTGGACAAAGGGTTTCCTGCCTTGGGAGGTGCGAGCACCACCCCAGACAGGATTTTGTGTATTAGGTAGGACAGGGCTGAAAAGAATCAGACATGCCCGGGGCACACAAGGTGTCCCCGTGCATAGGCCAGCCCAAACCGGTTCTGGGGCCTTCCAGCCCCAGTCCTGGCGCGGAGCTGGACAAAGGAAAGGGGGTGTAACCGCCCCCCTTCCTGGTCCCACCCAGAGGAGGGACCTAGTAGGTGATCCACCCCCAGTTTGGGAATAAGAGGGGGAGCAGTGCCATTGCACAGCAGATCATCCCGAAATCAACTTAAAACTAAGAAGAAGACTGGACTTCGACATTCTGCTGCACAGAAGACTGAAGAAGAATCTCCCTTGTGGCCAAGGAGTGACCACCCTGTGAACACAGGCACCAACCAGCGACCCGACGTCTGCTTTGCCGCCGCCTCCCGCCGGAGACCGAGCCCAGAGCCCGACAAGAACCAGACTCCCAGACCTCTCAGAGCCCGATCCACAGTCCCTGCGAAGAAGGGACCCGTGGAGGCACCGAGTGACGTGGGACCGGACCTCTTGGAAGACACTCGAAAAGCTGACTGCGCAGCTTCTGAAGCATCCTCGACGTTGTGCTTTGGGGATTGAAAACCCCCACCACCGAGCAGCCCTTGCACCGAAGATCAGCCCCCCAGCATCTCCACGATCTGCGTGGGGCCCTTTTGCACTGTGCCACTCGACGCGCCATCCCGGCCACTAGCCACGTGGTCAGCGGCCATCTTGGCGACGAACCCGAAGATTTAAACAGCAGGTCTGGTTGCTCCAGACCTACCCAAGCTCCTGTGAAAAGGAGCACCCGCTCTGACCTTGCTGGTCCGAGTGAACAGCATCTTTCAACTTCTGCGTGGCTTGCATTTGCCAAGGCCTGTTTGCTCCGATCAGGTCGCCGACACCGCCAACAGCGAGAAGCCTACGTGGGACAGCTCGTGACCGACTCCTGGACGTCCTCGACCCCGGGTATCCACGTGGCTGCAGAAAGAAGCTACCCGACAACGCCTGTCTGCACCCGACATCGCCTGGTTCCACTCTGGTTCCAGGGCAGTCACTGGCTAGTGACTTTGAACACTGTCCCCTCTGCTTTCAGGTCTTCAACTCTTCTGATCCACCCTTGGATCCACCGGAACTCTTCTCATCGAGCCGCCTGCAGCATCATCAGCTCCAAGCACCATCGACCAGCGTGACGAAACCCGACACATCTTCGACCCTGTGCACCCGCTTCCTGTGGGTGAGGTAACTCAGCTCCGCCGGTGCTCCTGCACTGGTACACATCCCAAGGGCCTGTGTTTTAAGTTTCAGCTCCGTAGGTCACTCGGAAGGTTCCTAACTTTCTAACTTTGTGCTTTTTACGCACCATAGACTTTGTATTGAGAAGTGCGTGCACTTTGAACACTGCACCCGAGTCCCGTGGGCCTTTCCCGACTTAGTTAACTCCAGTCTCGAATAGCTCCAGCGATTCCCAAGGCCCTAGGCCTCTTCACTTTCCTTTAGGTATCTCTTATACCACTTATTTAGTATATGGTTTAGGTGGCCCCTAGGGCTCATCCATATTGTGCAACTTTTGTGTATTTTAAACTGTCTTGTGATTTTACGCTTGTGCTTCTGTGCTCATAAAGAGTCCAGGGGATTTTAATAGTTAATAAATCAATATATATTTTCAATATATATCTGTGTGGTGTCCCTTTCATTTGGTATTCAAGGGGGTTGTGTATGGTATAACAGCTGGCTTCACATGCCTTTCAGAGTTTAGCCTAAGACTGCTTTGTCCACGTTACCACTAGGATAACTGGTCTACAAGGTTGAATTACAACCATCATCATA
This sequence comes from Lissotriton vulgaris, assembly GCF_964263255.1. Classification (NCBI taxonomy): domain Eukaryota; kingdom Metazoa; phylum Chordata; class Amphibia; order Caudata; family Salamandridae; genus Lissotriton; species Lissotriton vulgaris. The sequence continues at coordinate 291,112,814 of NC_141689.1, forward strand.
AGGGTTGCTTGGCATGGTACAAAGTGATCACTAGAATTAGTGAGCATTATATACCAGGCCAACTTCTCACATTGGTGAGCAGCGGATTGGGATCTGAGCTTGCTGTTGTTTTACCATTACAATCTTTGAGATTATCATTTGAAAGATCATACAGGTACCTGCTAGGTACATATAAAACAAGACTAGTATACTTAAGTTCTACTGAACTTAGTTGTTGTAGAGCAAAGGGAGTAGCACACCCTAGCTACAACTACTAGATAGGTTTAGTAGGTAAACACCAGTGTAGGTAGATTGCAACACATCCACCCACACTAGAGCAATGTCGGGAACAGAGGGGTCCAGTGGACTTACTCCTGTTGAGAGTGACCCTCCAAGGGCACCATCCCAATTTGCTATTTTTCCCTTTAAGGAATTAAGACAGCTTTGTGTCTTAAGGGGTCTGAAGACAGGGCCTTCCCCTACTACAGACCACCTAAGAGAGCTCTTGGATCAGTCTGAGGCTCTAAAGACCTCTAAAGCAAACCCCACAGGGGATGCTGAAGGAGGCCATCCTTCAGAGGATGACACTGTAGACACCCCTACCCCTATCATCCTAGTAGATGAGGAAGCCTCCACCACTGGAGCTCCTCAAGTAGATGTAGAGGAAGAGGAAGAAGAAGAGGAGGAGGAGGTGGAAAGCAGTGAGTCAGATGATGACAGAGATAGTCAGGTGCTGGTCAGTAGACTGAACCAGGCTAACTTAAGTCAACTTGGGAATGAATCAGGTAACAACCCATTCAGACCCCCAGGTGGACTTAACCAGGGCCATAGGAGGAGAAGGCATCACTCAGGTGAATCCAATACCTCCCATGTCTCTAGAGGCTCTCATGGTCACTCCAGAAAGGAGATGACTAGCCCTCAGAGAAGGGAACATGAGGCCAAGATGAGAGAGGCTGAGCTCAGGATCCAGAGGCAAGAGTTAGAGGTTGCCCTGGCTAAGGAGAAACTTGCTAGAGCAAGACAGCCTAGAGAGAGTGGGGTAATAGAACCCACTGGTGGCAGCAATATCCACAAGGATAAAGACAGGTCTTTTGATAATAGAAACCTGAGTAAGATTGTGCCCCCCTACAAAGCTGGGGATGACATCCATAAATGGATTACTGCAATGGAGAGAGCCTGCAGAGTACAGCAGATCCCTCAGGAGCAGTGGGCAGCAATCTTGTGGCTCTCCTTTGAAGGTAGAGGCCGAGACAGACTCCTCACAGTTAGTGATGGGGATTCTAGAAACTACCTGGTCCTGAAGAGTGCTCTGATTGATGGGTTAGGCTTAACCACTGAACAGTACAGGTTAATGTTCAGAGATACCCAGAAGACACAGACTCAGGACTGGTCTGAATTTGTTGAGTGTGCCACTAAGGCTCTGGAGGGATGGTTGCTGGGAAGCAAGGTTACAGACTATGAAGGATTGTACAATTTGCTGATGAGAGAACAAATTTTAAATAATTGTCAGAACCAGCAGTTGCATCAACATTTGGTTGACTCAGATTTGACCTCTCCCCAAGAATTGGGAAAGAGGGCAGATAAATGGGTAAGAACCAGAGTTAAGCAAAAGAACCAGAACCAGAACCAGGGTGGTGACCAGAAGAAAACAGACCAGAAGGGTGGGGAGCAGAAAGCTAAAGACCAGAAGTCTTCAACAGGGCCCCAAACTGAGACAGAGGGTGGGTCCCAAACTTCCAAGAAGAAGAAGAAAGAAGGTCAGAAGAAACCCTGGTGTAAAACTTGTAAGAACACCTCTCACTGGACAAGTGAGTGTAAAAAGGGTGGAGCCCCCAGCACTGCAGCCCCTAAGGCACCTGCACCCACTAGTACAGTTAGCAGTGTTGGTCCTCAAGCCAAGGGTTTAGTGGGAATCACTTTGGGAACTGAAGGAGATTCTGACCTAGTCAGAACCCTTACACAGGCTGTTCTGGTTTGTGAAGGGGACATAGATTTGACCCCTGACATAAGTCCCAGTAACCTGGGCAAATACAGACAGACACCTTTGATTAACAACAAAGTGGCTCAAGCTTACAGGGACACATGTGCCAGTGTCACTATGGTGACACCTAACTTTGTGGACCCTGGACAATACATGCCAGGCGATGATTACCTGGTGACCAATGCCAGCAATGTCACTACTACACATAGTGTGGCACTTGTTAACTTTTCCTGGGGAGGGGTAACTGGCCTAAAGAAAGTTGTGGTTAGTGCTGATCTCCCAGTAGAATGTTTGTTGGGCAATGACCTGGAGAACTCTCTATGGTCAGAAGTTGAGTACAGGACTCATGCAGAGATGTTAGGGATATCATCACATGTCCTTGCTGTGACCAGGTCACAGGCCAAAAAGTGCCTCTCTGAACCTCAGGTCTTGGATCCTGGAACAATGGACCAAGTACCTCCCAAGAAGAAGAACAGGAGGGTTAAGGCTGCGCCTTCCCAACTGCCTACAAGTGAGGATCAGGCTTCACAGGAAACTGATCTTGAGACCCCTGAAGGAACTGTCCCTGAAGAACTTGAACTGATCAGGTTGAGTTTCTGGGGACAGGGGGACCTTCTAGGGCAGACTTGGGGCAGGCTCAGTTAACCTGTCCTTCTCTTGAACCCCTCAGACAGCAGGCTGCTGCTGAGGCTGCTGGGAATGCTCAAGGTGCCCATAAAGTATATTGGGACGATGGACTCCTTTATTCAGAGGCTAGAGACCCCAAGCCTGGTGCTACCAGGAGGTTGGTTATACCTCTGCAATTTAGGGGCTTCCTACTCACCTTGGCCCATGATATTCCTTTAGCAGGACACCTAGGCCAGAACAAGACTTGGGACAGGCTTGTCCCTCACTTTCACTGGCCTCACATGTCTGAAGACACCAAGGAGTTTTGTCGCTCCTGTGAAACCTGCCAAGCCAGTGGTAAAGCAGGTGGAACAACAAAGGCCCCCCTGATACCACTACCTGTGGTGGGGGTTCCCTTTGAGAGAGTGGGGATTGATATTGTTGGTCCAATGGATCCCCCTACAGCATCTGGGCACAGATTCATACTGGTGGTAGTGGATCATGCCACCAGGTACCCAGAGGCAATTCCCCTTAGGACCACAACAGCTCCTGTCGTGGCCAGGGCCTTACTTGGAGTTTTCTCCAGAGTGGGGTTTCCTAAGGAGGTAATATCAGATAGAGGTACCAACTTCATGTCTGGATATTTGACAGCTATGTGGAAGGAATGTGGTGTAAACTACAAGTTCACCACTCCTTATCACCCACAATGCAATGGGCTTGTTGAGAGATTTAACAAGACCCTAAAGGGCATGATTAAAGGATTACCTGAAAAGCTCAGGCGAAGATGGGACATCCTTCTGCCCTGCCTTTTGTTCACTTACAGAGAGGTCCCTCAAAAGGGGGTTGGCTTCAGCCCCTTTGAATTGTTGTTTGGGCACCCTGTAAGAGGACCCCTGTGTCTTGTGAAGGAAGGATGGGAGTTACCTCTCAAAAAGCCTAAGCAGGACATAGTGGACTATGTACTTGGTCTCCGCTCCAGGATGGCAGAGTACATGGAAAAGGCATCCAAAAACCTTGAGGCTAGCCAAGAATTACAGAAAGCTTGGCATGACCAAAAGGCTGTCCTTGTTGAGTTTCAGCCTGGACAGAAGGTATGGGTGTTGGAGCCAGTGGCCCCAGCAGCACTCCAAGACAAATGGTCTGGACCCCATACAATTCTGGAAAAGAAGGGAGAGGTTACCTACTTGGTGGACCTAGGAACTCCCAGGAGCCCCCACAGGGTGCTCCATGTGAACAGATTGAAGGCATATGTCAGCAGGGCAGACATGGGCTTGCTCATGGCTACAGATGAGGGACAGGAGGAAGAGAGTGACCCTCTCCCAGACCTGCTCACTCAGAACCCTGAGGATGGCTCAGTTGATGGTGTGGCCTTAGGTGGCAGCCTCACTGAACATCAGCAATATGACTGCAGACAAGTTCTACAGGCATACAGGCATATGTTCTCATTGACACCCAGTCAGACTAACTGGTGTACACATGTGGTGGACACTGGTGACAGTCTTCCTGTAAAGAGCAAAATTTACAGGCAACCTGACCACGTCAGGGACTGTATAAAGACTGAGGTGCAAAAGATGCTGGAATTAGGTGTCATTGAGCCTTCAGAGAGCCCCTGGGCTAGCCCAGTGGTTCTGGTCCCCAAACCTCACACCAAAGATGGCAAGAGAGAGATGAGGTTCTGTGTGGATTACAGAGGACTCAATGCTGTCACCAGGACAGATGCACACCCTATTCCAAGGGCAGATGAGCTCATTGACAAGTTGGCTTCTGCCAAATATTTGAGCACATTTGACTTGACAGCTGGCTACTGGCAAATCAGGTTAGCTGAGGAGTCTAAAGCCAAGACAGCATTTTCTACCCCTAGTGGGCATTATCAGTTTGTGGTGATGCCCTTTGGTTTGAAAAATGCACCTGCCACCTTCCAAAGGTTGGTGAACCAAGTCCTCACTGGGTTGGATGACTTTTGTGCAGCTTATCTGGATGATATTGCTGTCTTTAGCTCCACCTGGGAGGATCACCTGATCCACCTGAAGGAAGTGCTTGAGGCTCTGCAGAAGGCAGGCCTCACTATCAAGGCAACAAAGTGCCAGATAGGGCAGAGCAAGGTTGTATACCTGGGCCACCTTGTAGGTGGAGGCCAAGTTCAACCACTGGAGAGCAAGATCCAGACCATCAAGGACTGGTCCCCTCCAACTACCCAGACTCAGGTCAGAGCTTTCTTGGGCCTGACTGGGTACTACAGGAAGTTTGTTAAGAACTATGGGTCCATTGTGACTCCTCTTAATGATCTGACATCCAAGAAGATGCCCAAAAAGGTTCAGTGGACAGAAATCTGTCAAAAGGCATTTGATGACCTGAAGAAGGCCATGTGCTCTGCACCTATCCTGAAGAGTCCTGACTACTCAAGAGAGTTCATTGTCCAAACAGATGCTTCTGAGTTGGGAGTGGGAGCAGTGCTTTCACAGCTTAATGTAGATGGCCAGGACCAGCCCATTGCTTTCATTAGCAGAAGGCTGACCCCCAGAGAGAAACGTTGGTCAGCTATAGAGAGGGAGGCCTTTGCTGTGGTGTGGGCCCTGAAGAAGTTGAGACCATACTTATTTGGCACTCACTTCAAGATTCAGACCGACCATAAGCCCCTCCTATGGCTTAATCAGATGAAGGGTGAAAACCCCAAACTACTCAGGTGGTCCATTTCCCTACAGGGGATGGACTTTACAGTGGAGCACCGCCCAGGGACTGACCATGGCAACGCAGATGGTCTCTCCAGGTACTTCCACTTAGAACATGAAGACACAACTGGTCAAGGTTAGTCTAATGTCCCTGCGTTTGGGGGGGGGGTTATGTAGGAGAGTAGGGTCTGCTATCCTATGGTCACCCCAAATTTTTGCTTTTTGCTTCACTGGTTTCTGACTTAATGTGGCTGTGGGCCTGCTAATCAGACCCACAGCCTGCTGTTCTCTCTCTAAATTGATGCCAATGCACTTTAGGTGCATTAAGAATTGGAACTGGTTCACCTTATGAGCCCCTGTAATAGTGCACCCTAGGTGCCCAGGGCATAGGTGTATCCAAGGCCTACCAGGGGCTGCAGCACGTATTGTGCCACCCCTGGCCTGGCCTCCATATTTGACACAACTGGCTGATCACTCAGCTGGGGTAAGTCGGTGTAACCACCTCTTACTTAGGTACAGTATGTCTGTGCCTAACCCTAAACTGGACACATATGATCCTATCAGCCACTCCTATGGAAGGCCTCATCAATCCTGGAGGCAGAGTGCTTGGAAATATGTGAGATGGCGCTCTGGCATGAGCTGAGCCTGTCTGCAGCTGTCGGGAACAACTCCCTAAGCTGTTCCGGGATATTGCCATACCATATACTCTTAAGTGCATTATAATCCTCGCGGTTAAATGCTATCTTTGGTTTGGCTTTATCAAAACATGTCGAGTAAGGTGTCATACGAATTGGAATACTATCCCCTCGCCAATTCTGGCGACGGGGATAGCATTCCACCCTTCTAGAGGGACACGACATGTGCGTAGCCTTAACCCCGGTTAAAGTTAAACAGAGCCTCAGCTTCACAAAATGGACGCTGCCACCACAGACACAAGTCTGGCCTCCTGCTGCTGACCGAAACTCGGCAGATGGTGGCCTGGACAAAGGGTTTCCTGCCTTGGGAGGTGCGAGCACCACCCCAGACAGGATTTTGTGTATTAGGTAGGACAGGGCTGAAAAGAATCAGACATGCCCGGGGCACACAAGGTGTCCCCGTGCATAGGCCAGCCCAAACCGGTTCTGGGGCCTTCCAGCCCCAGTCCTGGCGCGGAGCTGGACAAAGGAAAGGGGGTGTAACCGCCCCCCTTCCTGGTCCCACCCAGAGGAGGGACCTAGTAGGTGATCCACCCCCAGTTTGGGAATAAGAGGGGGAGCAGTGCCATTGCACAGCAGATCATCCCGAAATCAACTTAAAACTAAGAAGAAGACTGGACTTCGACATTCTGCTGCACAGAAGACTGAAGAAGAATCTCCCTTGTGGCCAAGGAGTGACCACCCTGTGAACACAGGCACCAACCAGCGACCCGACGTCTGCTTTGCCGCCGCCTCCCGCCGGAGACCGAGCCCAGAGCCCGACAAGAACTAGACTCCCAGACCTCTCAGAGCCCGATCCACAGTCCCTGCGAAGAAGGGACCCGTGGAGGCACCGAGTGACGTGGGACCGGACCTCTTGGAAGACACTCGAAAAGCTGACTGCGCAGCTTCTGAGGCATCCTCGACGTTGTGCTTTGGGGATTGAGAACCCCCACCACCGAGCAGCCCTTGCACCGAAGATCAGCCCCCCAGCATCTCCACGATCTGCGTGGGGCCCTTTTGCACTGTGCCACTCGACGCGCCATCCCGGCCACTAGCCACGTGGTCAGCGGCCATCTTGGCGACGAACCCGAAGATTTAAACAGCAGGTCTGGTTGCTCCAGACCTACCCAAGCTCCTGTGAAAAGGAGCACCCGCTCTGACCTTGCTGGTCCGAGTGAACAGCATCTTTCAACTTCTGCGTGGCTTGCATTTGCCAAGGCCTGTTTGCTCCGATCAGGTCGCCGACACCGCCAACAGCGAGAAGCCTACGTGGGACAGCTCGTGACCGACTCCTGGACGTCCTCGACCCCGGGTATCCACGTGGCTGCAGAAAGAAGCTACCCGACAACGCCTGTCTGCACCCGACATCGCCTGGTTCCACTCTGGTTCCAGGGCAGTCACTGGCTAGTGACTTTGAACACTGTCCCCTCTGCTTTCAGGTCTTCAACTCTTCTGATCCACCCTTGGATCCACCGGAACTCTTCTCATCGAGCCGCCTGCAGCATCATCAGCTCCAAGCACCATCGACCAGCGTGACGAAACCCGACACATCTTCGACCCTGTGCACCCGCTTCCTGTGGGTGAGGTAACTCAGCTCCGCCGGTGCTCCTGCACTGGTACACATCCCAAGGGCCTGTGTTTTAAGTTTCAGCTCCGTAGGTCACTCGGAAGGTTCCTAACTTTCTAACTTTGTGCTTTTTACGCACCATAGACTTTGTATTGAGAAGTGCGTGCACTTTGAACACTGCACCCGAGTCCCGTGGGCCTTTCCCGACTTAGTTAACTCCAGTCTCGAATAGCTCCAGCGATTCCCAAGGCCCTAGGCCTCTTCACTTTCCTTTAGGTATCTCTTATACCACTTATTTAGTATATGGTTTAGGTGGCCCCTAGGGCTCATCCATATTGTGCAACTTTTGTGTATTTTAAACTGTCTTGTGATTTTACGCTTGTGCTTCTGTGCTCATAAAGAGTCCAGGGGATTTTAATAGTTAATAAATCAATATATATTTTCAATATATATCTGTGTGGTGTCCCTTTCATTTGGTATTCAAGGGGGTTGTGTATGGTATAACAGCTGGCTTCACATGCCTTTCAGAGTTTAGCCTAAGACTGCTTTGTCCACGTTACCACTAGGATAACTGGTCTACAAGGTTGAATTACAACCATCATCATAAGGGTTGCTTGGCATGGTACAAAGTGATCACTAGAATTAGTGAGCATTATATACCAGGCCAACTTCTCACACTCATGTACAGACCTCCCACCTACATGCCGGCTTTTGCTGAAGCTTTTGGGGAACTTCTCTCCCAGCTTCTCATAAATCACTCCAGAATCCTTATCTTGGGAGATTTTAATTACTGGCCCACTGACCCCCAAGAATGCCGACTTTCTAAGCTGTTCTCAGACACCCTCACTAGCCTGAACTGTCAGCAACTGATTTCTGCCCCCACCCACTGCAAGGGGCACACACTCGACCAGGTTTGGACTGCCAATCTCGATCATTCTCCTCCCTTGATCACCCCCTGCACCTGGTCAGACCATTACTTTGTCTCTTTCTCCATTGATCTTCCCAGTTTTTCTCGCCCCCCGCGCCCCGCTAGCATCACAGCCCGCAACTGGAAGAATGCCGACATGTCAATACTCCATTCCCTTCTGGCGACTTCAGCCCCCTCAGCCTCAGAATCTGTCTCGGACCAAGCTTCCGCTCTTGAATACTGGGTGAAGACAGCTGTTGATTCTGTAGCCCCTCTAAAGGCTATCAAAGTCTCACGCCCCCACAATGCCCAGCGCTGGTTCACGGACCAACTGAAATTAGACAAACTGGCTCTTCGGCAGGCCGAACGGCGCTGGCGCCACAAATATGACCCAGCACTTAAGACCGAATTTACTAACCTACTTAGCAAATACAAATCCTCCATTCTAGAGGCTAAGACTTCCTATTTCTCTGGTAAAATCCTGGCGTCGGCTTCAAAAGCCAAAGACATCTTTTCAATAGTCAATGAGCTCTCCCTCCCCGATCGTGTTACCCTCCCACCTGTTCCTACTCAGGCTTTGTGTGATGAGCTCAATGCTTTCTTTCTAGATAAGATCTCCACCATTAAAAATAACATTTCTCCACCTTCCCCTACCAAATCACTTCCCCTCCCCCCGGAAAATTCTCAGAAATTTCTATCCTTTCCTCCTATTTCCATCACCGAATTCAACAGTCTTCTTCACAAAGTTAGCTCCGGGTCCCCAAAGGATTGCTGCCCCCCACACATTTTCAAAGAAATCTTTAGGCACTGCCCTGACCCCGCTCTAGCCCTTCTCAACTCCTCTTTAACATCAGGCGTCGTCCCTGAAGCTTTCAAGCAGGCGGTAGTGTTACCCATCCTGAAAAAGCCCAGCGCGGACCCCCTAGTGCTAGGCAACTATAGACCGATTTCCCTTCTCCCTTTCTTGGGAAAGATCTTAGAGACCTACGTCACTAAATGCTTGAGCACTTTTATTGAGTCTTCTTTCTTCCTTGATCCCCAGCAGGCGGGCTTTCGCCCCCTGCATTCTACGGAAATGGTGATTGCAGCCGTGATGGACACACTTCGAACTGGAGCTGACAACAATATCTCCCAGGCCCTCGTATTGTTAGACCTGTCGGCGGCTTTTGACACGGTCGATCACACTATTTTGATCAACCGTGTCAGAAACGCCGGTATTCGGGGCACTGCCCTCGACTGGGTTCGATCCTTCTTGCAGGACCGTTCCCAGGCAGTCCACCTTTCCACCTTCTCTGCTTCTTCTCTCCCCCTCACTTGTGGTGTTCCCCAGGGTTCGGCTCTCTCTCCCCTCCTTTTCAATTTGTATATGCAACCACTCATGGCTTCTCTTCGCCATTCTTCTGCTACAATATACAATTATGCCGACGATTTACAACTGATTTTTCCCCTGGACACTACACCTTCCTCTCGCCTCAACTTCCAAACAACCATGTTACTCATCTCGGACTGGATGGCTCACAGCCAGCTCAAGCTGAATCCGTCTAAAACGGAACTTGTCCTGGTAGGCGGTCCTTCCAATCCTTGGGATGCCAACTATTGGCCTCCCTCTCTGGGCCTCCCCCCCTGCCCGGTCAGCTCTGTGAAAAGCCTAGGAGTGATCATCTCGGAGGATCTATCCATGAAACCTCAGATCTCTGCGGTAACATCATCCTGCTTTTTCCAGCTACGCAGGATCCGCAAGATCTGTAGATTTCTAACTAGAGAGGCACTCATTCTAGTAATACTGGCTCTGGTCATCTCAAGAATCGACTTCGCCAACATTCTGTATGTGGGGATTCCTGCCTATCAGCTTCACAAACTTCAGCTGATCCAGAACCAGGCAGCACGCCTGGTGTACCACCAACCCAAACATCAGCATGTCTCCCCCCTTCTGAGGAGCCTTCATTGGCTCCCAGTGGCTAAACGATGCTCCTTTAAGCTAGGCTGTACCCTATTCAAATCTTTGCATGACCAGGCCCCAGTTTTCATTTCCTCCAAACTTAAGCGCTACTCCCCCATCCGCAATCTACGGTCCTCTGCCAATAATCTCCTTTGCACTCCATCTTTCCGCCGCAAAAAACATGGAGGATCATGCTTTTCTTTTTTAGGCCCCTCCTACTGGAACTCCCTCCCTTCTTCCTTTCGCCATCTTACCTCATATGAGCTGTTCCGCAAAACCCTCAAAACACACTTTTTCAAGGCGGCTTCTGAGTAACTCTCCTGCCCTGGCTAGCTATGTTTGTTATGAGCGCCAAGAAACCGTCTCGGTGTACGTGCGCGGTATAAATTTTTTAACATAACATAACATAACATATTCTGGTGCCCCCAAGGAGAAGAGTGAATTTCCTAAGTCCAGACGTGATGTGACCAAGGAGTGAGCTACTGTCTTTCGGAGCAGTATGAGGATACGATCCAGAACTTAGCGACCAAAACATGTGCTAGCTAGTTTCTTGGCTTGGGTCACCATTGTTATATCCTTGTCAAGCCAGAAACCAAGATTTTTGATAGACTCCTTCGTGGTGGTTGGAGTACCTAGGCAGTTGGGCCAGCTGATCAGAGGCCTGGGGAGTGCCTTTTTTCCGAAGACCATAAGCTCAGTTTTTTCCCCGTTCAGCTTTAGACAGCTATTCGTCATCCAATCCACAACCCTTTCTATGCAGTATGCTAAGCTATCTGAGTCATTGTTGGATCTGGGGTCAAGAGATATCACCCACTGGGTGGCTTTGGAGTAAGATATCATAGAGACATCAAACTCCTGCGATATCCATGCTAGTGTGCGGCTCAACTCGTAGCCCTGTGGCACCCCACAAGACAGAGGCTTGATCTGAGAGAGAAGGTTAGATTCCAGAACTTGGAACGTTCTGCCTTTCAGGGAGGATGTCAGCCACTGTAGGGATTTATCATGGACACCAAGTTCCAGCAGTCTATTTAGCACAATATAGTGGTCCACTGTGTCAAATGCTGCACTTCCGTCGAGCAGTAATATGTAGTAAATGACTTCTCCACAGTCCTCCACTAGATAGACTGTACTATGACATCTGTGACATCATAGAATGCCTGGGTGACTCTCTGGCTCACAGTGTCTCTCTCTACCTGACTGTGGCAGTTGGTCAACTCAGGCTGAGCTGCTACTAGCTGGCTCCTGGTGGGGTTGTTATATCTGTACTTCTTATCTTGTCTTATCCATCTAACCTAGAAGGGATCTACAATGAAGGATTTACCTATTTACACAGTTGGACTGAGCATCTTCCTTTACTACATAATATAGCGGCAGAGCTTCCCTGATCCAGTGTCATTTTGAGTTCCTCAGCCAATGCCAGAGGGCTGAGTCTGTGCTGCTGTGCTGAGCACGGAATCCCATCTGTGTTGGATGGAGGCATTGGTTTGACCTAGAATACAATTAAAAGTGCTTTCCATTTATATTTGCTGTTCGAAGTGCACACAGATAAGTGCTGAAAAATAGGGCTTTAGGTGACTGTTGATTTTTGTACCGTCTGGGACATCAAACTAATGAGCTGCCAATCCTAATCATAAAACTGGAAGTTTGTTGCAGGACATTATTTATTTCCAACACCCTCGATCCCTGATTAATACCATAGTAGCAATAGTTCAACTTATATCTGAAACCCTCGGCCACCATCAATAACATGCTGATTTACTTCAAGTGTCTGGGAATGCACCCTGCATTCAGACAACTCACCCCTCATTCTCACCCTTCACTTTCATGCTCACCCTACACTTATAGCGCATAGTTATGTATTTCTCGCATTTGCCACATAATCCATCATCTGCTGTATAATTCCAGTGGCCCTGTTTATAGTGCTATGTAAGTCGTTATTTTTGAACAGTATTTTCATACTCTAAGCTAGGCTGCAGCAAAATTATGCAGTGATTGAGATAAAAATAAGTTCTTATAAAATATACTTTTTAGTACTAAGTAATCAAACAGTATCTTACGCAGAAATTTTTGTAAGTGTCTCCACTATTCCAGATCTCAGCTGATAACAACCTTACATTACATCTGAAAAAGAATATTTATTTGCCACCATGAAGCTATAAGCAGAGCCACTGCAATTATTCAGCAGACAAGGACCCCATTATGCAGCAGGTTTGACTAAATTATGCAGCAAGAAACGGTAAATTATGCAGCACAATGGGCCACATTTTGTGGTTAGCATTACTTCATTATTTTATCATTTTAACCCAAGGTAACTTTGTCAGGGGAAATATTTCTCCTCATTAGTATCAGTCTACCACCCAAATACAGTAGTAAGCAACTACAAGATTACCAGTCAATATTTGCAAAGGGTCTTCCACTGCTCCGGAACACTTTGTCACACTTTACATAATCTTTGTTCTGTTTGAGCTCGAAATTAGTTTTTTGTTGTTGAAATCTGCAGATTATGTAGCAAATGTAGTAAACTGATAATTATGTGGATAACCCTGCTGCTGCAGAAACTCATAAATCCAGTGGCCCTGACTTTAAGTGACTCAATCAATTATTAGCTGGTAAGAAGGCTGGTTTCTTTTTTAACTGGAGGTGTCTTCAAAAAAATGTGTCGATGCATTTCAGCCCTGTAATTTCCGGGCCTGATCAGGACTAGGGCTTTCGAGGATCCATCCAGCAATAGGTGTTTCAAAATGAAAATAATGATAATAATGCTTCTCCTCGTAATTTTGCAACAACCAGGGGGAACCAATTATATCGCCGTCCTCCCTTCTATTCTTTCAGGGTTATTTATTAGTATATCATCGTAGATTCAAAATAGCCAGGGCGTCGGACCGATTTCGCCGTCCTTCCTTCAATTCTTTCGGCGTTATTTTGCCACGTCTGCTTCCATCGCCATTCGGTTCCACCAGCGTCAACATTTTTTTTAAGACACCTCCAAAGAATCAAAAATAATTTAAAAAAATGTAATTTAAAAGAGTACATAAAGAACAGAGGTAAATAATATACCTCTTTGGCTCCGATATTTTTGGGGTGATCTTTTGGTGAAGGAATGCAATTTATAATTTAGGAAGCATCCTCTTTTTGAAAAATAAGGGCAATGTGTAATATGTAACATTGCAGCTTTAATAGAATCTTAAGGACGTCATTAGTTATGTCATCTTATGTTGACATGGGAATGTTCTAATTTCAGTCAGTTGATGTCTGCTGGCATTGTATGTGGATGGGATCTTTATTCCTGGATTAAACTTCATTTAATACATCTTCCTGTATCTTGGATTCATTAATGAAGATACTTCACAATGATATAAAAAGGTCCAAAATATGTGTTAGATTGTCCATAATGTAAATATAATGTATATATTTGTGTGTTTGTGTTGAGTATATTTGTTGTGTGTGTATATATATATATATATGTATATATATATATATATATATATATATATATATATATATATATATATATATATAAATATATATATATATATATATATATATATATACATATATATATATATGTATATCTTTGTGCATATATAAATGTGTTGAAGAAGAAGCAAATTTGTTTATACTTATCTATATTTATCATTCAAGAAAATGGCAAAAACAATAAATTAGCTTGTTTTTTGTAACCATCAATGGGTCTCCCTTGGTTATAGACAACTAGAAGAGACAAAAAAGTGTTTTGGTACTAATTAATTAGGGCAGGACTGGATAATTCATTGATCTCTTTCCTTTTGTGTTTAAGATGTTTTATTTAGTTTTTAAATACAGAAGGTAAAGTGAAACAATACAAAGGCAGTAATTAATCAAAAAGTATACACCAAATAAGTCAAAAATGAATATAAGAAAATAGCATAATGGTGTGATATGAATCCGACAAAGGTGAAAGTAAAAGGGAAAGAAAGTGAGGAGAAGAAGATAGAGAAATGAAGAAAGAAAGAAGAAAAGAAGGAAAAAAAGAGAAAGGGAAGAAAAGGAAAGGAGGGGAGGGCGAGATTAATATACAGATATATATAAAAAGAAAGAAAGAGGTTAGGAAATGGGAGCATGAGTCGATAAATATGTTGTAAAAGGTAATCATAAAAGATCAGATTTTATTTTTTGAGAAATGGAAATAGAAGAAACTGTAGAAATCCTATGTTCATCACAAACAAAATTCCACCAGGTTAATATAGATAGTGTAGAATTGTCTATCCAAAATGATAATATAACTTTAAAAGCAAGTACAAGAAAAAGGTCAAATAACAAGGAAATAGTGGGAGAATCAGCAAAATCAGGTGAAAAAGAACCTAGAAAAACATTTTGAAACAATAGCAAAAAGTTACATTTGAAAATTGACATGCAAATATTCCAAACCGATTTCCAAAATACTAAAACATTAGAACATTCATATAATTGATGTATCAATGTACCCATAACATTGGATCATGACCAACACATTGGAGAAGAAGAAGGGGAGAATTTAGAAATACAAACAGGTGTAATAATAGCTCTACTGTAAATAAAATATAAAGATTGAGTTATTCGGGCAGCAGCAGAAACTTTAAATAATTTAGACCTCAGCTTATCCCAAGTCGCAATAGGAAAAGAAACAGATAAATCAGTTTCCCAGGCAGTTTCCACATGGAATTTGGGTCTTTCAACAGCATTTGAGAACAATAACTTATATAGAAGAGCGGCTTTAGGTCTGTGTGTTGGAAATAAAGGATATAAAGGAGAGGAGGGGGTAAGAGAAGGTGCATCAATAGGTAGGTCAAAAGAAGTTAGATACAATTGTAAAGCATTAGAAATAATAATATATTCGCGGGCTTTTCTCTAAGACATGCTTCTTCAGAGGCAGGTTATTGCTTATCTTTTGTTTAGGTCTTTTGGAGATAGCGCCAGCCTTGCTGCTTTTCTTCGCTTTTAATTTGCTTTTAATTTTATTCTTAAAGGCGCACCCCCCTGTTAATATATCCGCTGACCTACCCTCTTCTGTCTCTGATTCAGCCTCGTAGTCCTCATAGGAATCCAACTCAGCATCAGCCGGGGTCAGCGTGCTTGCTATATTCTCTGTTAATCCCCCGATCTTATCACCCGGATCTTCCGGTATCACCTCTAAGTTGCCTATGAAGAGATCGTCAGAGGTTGGGTTGGGTGGTTTGGGTAGGTTAGATAAATCCAATTGAGGCTGAGGGAGCATCTGCGCTGCTTTGCCCAAATTCAATTCTGGTGCCTCTAGTGTTAAGGTATTCACGGTGTGTCGAGGGCCAGTATTAGTGAGTGTTTTTTTGGGATCTGGTACAGACTCTTCGGCCACCCCCCCTGCTTTTGCCTGAATTTTTGTCCCAGTTTTATCCATTTTAGAGGTTGAGCTCTGTGACCCGGTGAATATTGGTGGCCTCATTACCTGTTTGGCTGTATCGTAGCAAAAGGCTTGGTCAAAACTATGACATTGAGGCTATCAGGTGGAAGCCCTACTGACCCTACTGACTCTCTACCCACCACGATCTCCCCGGAGAAAAGTATTGTATCCTTGGGGATGAGTTGGAAGAGCTACAACCTCAAGAGCAGGCTAACGGGTCCTCTAGCAGCCTGGAGCTAACATTACTGGATGAAGCTAATAATTTGCCATTAGCCAGCCAACCTCCCTCCCAGGCAGTAGCAAGCTCCTCTTCTATAATGGTGACATCCTTGGGCTCTGCTCCAGTTTCTCCTGTAACGGGCACAAGAAGCGCGGAAGCTAATATTTCCTCCCTAGATGAGATACTCATGATTCTGAGCAACCAATTGAGTAATCAACGGACAGAAGCGCAGGAATACTTTCTCCAACTCAGAGAAGACAATAGCAAGTTGCAATCTGTCCTACAAGATCTCACTGCTAAAATAGGAGGGGTCTCTCAAGAAACTATCGAGTTACAGGAGCGGGTGGTACAAGTGGAGGAGACAAACACCAAAATGGTAGGAACAATGGAAAAACATGATGACCAGCTGAAGCTACTACGGCTAAAGGTTGAGGATTTGGAGAATCGCCAAAGGCGCTCTAACCTAAGACTTTTTGGCATTCCTGAGAGATCAGAGGGATCAGACCCTAGAGCCTACATTGTAGGGGTCCTTCAGAAGGCCTTTCCGGATTTGTCGGATTGGGATTGGGACTCACAAATTCAAAGGGCTCATCGCTTACCTATGTTTCAGATAAATAGAGAAAACCAATTCCCGCGTCCCTTTCTAATTTATTTTGGTAACTTTCTTTTACGCCAAGCGGTTTGGCAAAGAGCTCGCCCCAACTCTCCAGTAGCTGTAGGAGAGTTTTCGTTTTTTGCACGCTCTGATCTCAGCAGAGAAACCATGGACAAGAGATGGCAGTTTCGTAAACTGATGGATCCAATCAAGGCCCATGGGGGGCAAGTATTCCTCCAAGAACCTGCTCGGCTAAAGGTTATAAGAAACGGGCGAACTCATACTTTTAATGATGTTAAGGAAGCAGAGAACTATCTTTCTAGCATTATTCCTAGCCAGAGCGAGGCAAAGAAATAATTTAACATCAGAATGAAGATTGATTTCAGAACATCAGAACAGAACAGAACATCAGAATAGAACATTAGAACGAGACTGCCTGACTAAGCTAACTAAGCTAACTAAGCTAACTTATAGAATTCGGGGGGACACAATGCTATAAACCACGAAACCAGAGGGGGGGGGGGAATTTTGAGAATGAGGAAAGACAAGGGAAAGAGATTTATGACACTTTTTTTAGCACATATAATAATGGAATTTGCTTTGGGAGGGGGAGGGGGTGGAGAGGGGGGTGAGAGCGACACAGGGTGTGTTACCACACGTGCTGCCCCACTACCGGCAGCATTCACTGGGGGGTGGTTCTTCCCCGGCTGGGGCGAGAGCCAGGGGGGGGGAGGGGGGAGGGACCGCTTCTTCGCTAGATGGGGGCAAGGGGAGTTAGGGGGGGGTACTTTAGTAAAATTTATGTGCAGGAAGGCAAGAGGAAACTATTTGATAAAGTTCACAATTTATTGTTCTTTTTTTGAGGTATTATTGTTTGCTCTTAAAGATTCAAGAACACAAGTTTTATCATTCGGACACATGAAAAGGGGTGCAGTATATCAATTGACAGTTAAATGCATTTAATTAAATGTCTAGCTTGGAACGTGGCAGGACTTAATAGTAAAAACAAAAGATCCCTAGTATCAGAAGAATTGAAATTACATAATCCACATTTTTGTTTCTTATCAGAAACCCATATCATATGGAAAGACAGGAAAATTTTAAGTCAATTGGGGTATGAGGTTTTGGTTTGCTCCACTTTTGAGAATCCTACAAGAGGAGTGGCCATCCTTAAGGATAAACGACTCAGAGCAGATGTACTTCAAACTGCCCATGACAAGGATGGCAGATGGGCCATAGTGCAAATTAAATATGCTAATACTAAGTATGTTCTATGCGTAGTCTACGGCCCAAACGTAGATGATCCGAAACCCTTCGATGAATTAAATGTGAAACTTTTGGGCTGGGAGGGGGAAATCATCATAATGGGGGATTTTAACTGCATTATGGACTACAAAATTGACACTACTAAGCCGAATGCTCATCAAAGGATGCACAAAATCAGATCGTCCATAATAGATATATGTCGGATACATAATATTAAAGATGCTTGGAGATACTTGCACCCATCAATGCCGGGCTTCACATACTATTCTGCACCCCACAAGACGTGTACAAGAATAGATTTGGCTTTAACTAATGATAAATTATTGCAGGTCAGCTCCATGATTCTTACCCCCCGGATAACATCTGACCACAACGCACTTATAATAACATTCGATACACGAAGCATGCGGACACCACCCAGGCCTTTTTCTTTCCCAAGATACTTACTCTCAGATTCAAACTTTGTGACACAACTCAAAACTCATCTCAATGAATTTATAACCTTTAATAGAAACACAACTGGGTGTTGTACGGTATGGGACTCTTGCAAGGCAAGTATTAGAGGGTTCACTCAAGCCTATGTTTTTAGGCAAAATGCAGAACAGAAGCAACATAAGCTCACATTACTAGATAGTATTACCAAACTGGAAGATTCACTCATCAAAGCACTACAGCACAACCCCACAGCAGTTATGGAAATTAATTTAAAACTTAACACATTGAAGACGAACGTCAAAACCAACTTTATTAGGAAAAACAGTGCCAGGATCCACAAATTTAAAATAGCTCAATACGAGGGTGGAGACAAAATTGGTAAAGTCCTAGCCTACAAAGTAGCAGAAGACAGAGCAGATACTCTAATTCCTAAAATTCGAGGACAAGGGAACAAAATATATAATCAACCACAAAACATACTTAATCAATTCGCTGAATATTATCAAAACTTATACACCCCAGAAAATCCCGCCGATATAGATCTAATCGAGTAGTATGTTGAAGAACATCCACTGAATACAGGGAACCTTTTAGACTTGGGTGTACTCTCTAATGTCATATTACTGAATGAACTACAACTCGCCATCAACTCGTTACCAACAGGGAAAGCGGCAGGAGAGGACACAATACCGTTGGAACTTTATAAAATTTGCAGCCTAGAATTAGAACAGTTATTACTGGAAGTAATACAATCAATTGGACCAAACGGCGTGGCTCCTAAATCATGGAACAGGACAAAAAAATTTTTTTTTTAAAGAAAGGAAAACCCAAGGAAGAGAGAGGGTCATACCGACCCATCTCTTTGATAAATACTGACGCTAAAATATTCGCCAAAATCATGGCAAATAGATTAGCCCCATTTATGCCCAAAATTGTCAACCCGCAACAACACGGCTTTATTTCTGGGCGAGATACAACAGCGCACGTTAACATGGCAATCACAGCATTTGACATCGCGGAGGTTAACTCCATCCCACTCGGCATGATACTACTAGACGCCGAAAAGGCTTTCGACCGAGTGGGGTGGACTTATCTTTGGTGTGCACTATCTAAAATGGGAATTGGGGGAAATTTCTTGAAGGGTATAAAGGCACTTTATGACAAACCCACTGCTTGCATCAGTTACGGGGGCTTGACATCATCAGAATTCCCTATTATGCGTGGGACACGGCAAGGTTGTCCTCTTTCTCCCCTTTTATTTGCCCTCTCACTTGAACCTTTTCTACTTGCCCTCCACCTTCAGAATTTGATTATTCCATTTAGTTTCAGCTCACAAGAGTTGAAAATGACAGCTTACGCTGACGACATTGCCGTATATTCTATGGACGTGGCCAAAGCACTAAAAGGAATCTACCTCGAAGCTGAGAAATTTGGGAAGGTGTCAGGCTATAAGCTTAACACCCAGAAGACGCAAGTATTGTCGAACTACTCCCCATCTGTCCCTATACCCGAGATTTGCACAGAGGCCACATACCTAGGGGTTAAATTAACAGCCAGACTACAAAACATTAACAATATAAATTACAATGACTTGACTAAAAAAACCACCCTTATTCTGAAAAAATGGAACAAACTGCCCCTAAATATGATTAGCAGAATCAACCTTATAAAAATAAAAGTTCTACCAAAATATGTATACTTATTCCGCTCCATTCCGCTGGCACTAAATAACAAATTTTTTCAACATCTAGACGGGCTCCTGAGCAGCTTTATATGGGGCTATAAAAGGGCCAGAAGGCCATTAAAAATAATGAAAAACAATTTAAATAAAGTAGGACTGAATGTCCCAGATTTCAAACTATATTTCTGGTCCTCATTCTTTACTCGTATACGCTCACTACTACACGGAGACGGAACCCTTTTTTTCCACTCTTTCATGTTGAAACAAGATTCTCTGTTTTTTTTGTTCAGAATTAACGATCCAAACTACTACAAAAGGGTAAAATTCAAGACTGCCAGAGATATCGTTAGGATTTGGAATAATATACTAAAATTCTGTAAAACAAACTTTTACCATCCAAAACTTCCTCTTTGGGGTAATCCAGGTCTTCCGGCTATTTTTACAGATTCTATCATCAATAGCTGGTCATCTTTTGGGATTAAGACTCTGGAGGATCTATACGGCTCGCAGGGGTTTTTAGAATTTAACACACTTAAGCAGCTATATGATCTACCGGAAACCTCTAGGTTTAAATACATGCAGATCCATAACTATTTGATCAACAATAAAAAGATACAAAATATCTCCGACTGCGATATTTGGACATGCTTATATTCAAAGAAGAATAAATCAGTTATTAGCGAATCTTATAAAATACTTAGCCTTTTTAGAACTAATGACAGTGATAAACTGGCGGCAAAATGGAGTACCCAGTTAACCTCAAATATTACTCCTAACCAGATAGAGCATTCTCTTATCAATATAAATAATCTTGTACGGTCATCCAGCTTACGGCTACAACAATTTAGAACGACATGCATGTTATATCACACACCGGAAAGAATCACCAAATGGTCTTCTAACCCCTCTTTTAGTAGCCGCACTAAATGCCCTAAGTGTTCGCTGGAAGCAGCTAATTTAGCTCATATTTTGTACTTCTGCCCCAAACTTAAGAACTTTTGGGGCGATATATTGAAAGTGTTGAGATTAAAAAATATTGTGTATCCCAACATTACGGCCGCTTCGGTCCTACTAGACCTTAATACCTTTTTATCCCCACATTCATCTTTAATTACCATACTATTTTCATGCGCTAAACTTACCCTGGCCAGGGCTTGGATAGACCCAGAACCACCGACGGTTTGGAAGTGGTGGAGCTTAGTAACGGAAATACATGCTATGGAGCTAGCATTAGCAAATCTCAGGGGAACACGCTCACTGATTAAGTTTAATAGAATTTGGGGTACTTTTCTAGACTAAAAACTCTACATTGTTATGATTTTGTATGATTTTTAAGTCTCCTTGGTTTAATTCTACAAAGGGAACTTCCTTTTTTTTTCTCTTTTTTTTTCTCTTACTGTGTTTTTTCTCATAATTACTTTGTTCCTTGCAATTATAATTTATTGGTTTTCAATATGTACCTCTTTTTTTATGTACTTGTTTATGAACTTTTGCTGTTTGTCGCTTTATTATTGTCTTCCTGCACATTAATAAAAAAATTAAAAAAAAAAAAAAAAAAAAAAAAAAAAGAAATAATAATATATTCATCAAGGCAAGTCACCTAACTGGTATTGTGCTTGTAGAGTATGAAAAGGAATAACAGTCCCATGTTTCAGCAATTGGTGCACAAAATTGATACCCTTTTCTTTCCAGTATTTGAAATAAAAAGATTTACCTTTATATTTAAGAACATTTATTATACCATAAGGTGGAGGATAGGAAACATTGGAACGGGGTACACCCGGTAGAGAATTGTTAAATAATAGGTTTTGGGAGTATTTCAAACTAGGGATATTAGATAAGAAAGAACTGTTAGATATAAAAATTACTTCTTGATAGGAAAATTCCTTTAGGAAGGATCGTTCAAAAATAATCCATTTGGGAATAGGTGAATCTTCAAAATCATAAGCTAAGGCAAAGGATTGTTTGAGCAAAAAAGAAGTGTGGAAAACGTACACCACCCTCATTCTTAGGTCGAATAAGTTTAGTAAGGGCAATTCAAGGATGTTTCTTGTTCCATAAAAATTTTATACACACAGAATTGATTTGAGAGAAATTTGAGAGGGGAATTCGGATATCTAACATTGATAATGTGTATAAAACATGAGGTACAATCATCATTTTAATAGTATCTAACCTACCCCACCACGATAAGAATAGGGAGGACCTTGTGAGGAGAAGTGATTTAATTTTAGCAATTAATTCTTGAAACGTAAAGCGAATTGTTGCAGACAATGAAGAAGAAAACCAAATACCAAGGTATTTAATTTTTGAAGGACACCAGGTAAAATCAGTATTATTAAACATAAATTTTAAACATGTGGAAATTAAAGGTAAAACCTCTGTTTTGGAAAGGTTAAGTTTGTAGCCAGAAATGCTGGAATACAATTGAACTTCATTTAAAAAGGGAGGGAGAGAAGCAATAGGGTTAGACATATAAATCAATATGTCATCAGCGTATGCAGACAATTTAGTTTCTACAGATTTACAAAAATGCAAGCACGGGGACAGGAGTACAATAGTCTAATAACAGAAATAAAAGAAGGCCCAAAACCAAACCATTTGAAAGTTGTAAACATATATTGCCAATTAATACGATCAAAGGCCTTCTCGGCGTCAAGAGATAGGGCTGCAAGCGGACATTTGTATTTTTTGCCCAATGAAATATTATTAGTAAATAATCTTGCATTATCGGATGCCAATCTGCCCTTAACAAACCCAACTTGGTCCGTTTTACTCACTAAGGGAATGATGGATTCAAGTCGGGTTGCAAGAATTTCGGCAAAAAAGTTGCAATCATAGTTTATTAAGGAAATGGGGCGATAGTTTTTACAATAAGAATGGTCTTTATCGGGTTTAGGGATTAAAATAATTAGGGCATCCATAAAGGACCCAGACGCTTTGGTGTCCGCAATAAAGGAATTAAAAGGCAGCAAAAGTTGGGGAACAAAAATAGAGGTAAAAGCAGTATAAAATTCAACCGAAAGACCATCAGGTCCCGGAGCCTTTGATATTTTTAGTAATTTAATCGCATTAATTATCTCTTGAGTGAGATGTCCTCTAATGCATCAAATTCATCAGGTAAAGATGGTGGAGAGGGAAGGCCTGAGAAAAAAGCATCAAGATTTTGATTAGTGGGGAATGTGTCATCAGAATAAAGAGATTGATAATATTGATGAAAAACTTCAGCAATATCCTCATCTGATGAGACCAGTTTGTTGGTAGATCCATTCATGATAGGACCAATAGTTTTACGTTCCGAGTTAATCTTCAGATAGTTAGCTAGCATCCTACCCGCTTAATTTTGGCCACCATGATATTTGCATTTAATTTTGAGCAGAATGTTGCATGCGTCTGAAGTTGCCAATTTGTTGAGCTTGGATTTAGCTTTAATGAGTGCATGTAAGGCAGAGGGTGATTTAGAGGAAAAATAAATATGTTCTAGGTCTTTAAGATGTCGTAATTCATCCTCATATTTCTGTCGCCTAACCTTCTTGGTTTTTGAAACATATGAAATGGTAAAGGAACGAAACGAGGCCTTGAAGGCATCCCAATTATTAGGAATAGAGGTGTCAGATAGGTTATTAAAGCTAAAGAATTCATTGATAAAAGAGGTAGCTTCTTTAATAAAGACCGCATCAGATAACAAAATATTATTACGTTTCCATCTGCTAAATTTAGAAGATGAAAGTGAGAGGTCTAATAAAGCATGAACGGGTGCATGGTCAGATATAAAAATGGAGCCAATATCAGAAGATTGAATGGAAGGAAGCAAGGACTTACTGACCAGATTATAATCAATTCTAGACCTAGTGTGATGTACATTTGAATAAAAAGTATACTCAAGCAAATCAGGGTTACACGTTTTCCAAACATCATACAATGGACGAGTGGCAATGACCAACTGAAAAGCTTTGTGAGATTTATCTGGGTTAAATTTGCATTTAGACAATTTATCGGAAAAGGGGTCTAACCATTGATTAAAATTACCAGCAACAATAATATTTGGGCAGTCAACGGAGAAGAGTAAAATTTTTATGGAATTCCAGAATTGAGGATCAGGTTTGACCGGGCCATAAACATTGAACAAAACTAAAGTTTTATTATGCAGTACAATCTTAGTCATTACCCATCCTCCTTCATCATCTTTTTGAGTGGATAAAATTTGTATAGAAAGAGACTTGTGAAACAATTTGGCAACACCACCCCTATTATTAGATGTAGGAGAGTTAACCACCTGACCAACCCACTGTCTTTTTAACTTAAGTGATTCAGCCTCAGCACAATGAGTTTCTTGAAGAAAAGCAATCTGAGAATTAAGTTTAGACAAATGGGGCAATTCCTTTTAACTTTTGACTGGATTCCCAAGACCATGAACATTTCACGTAACAAACTTACACATATTGGAGGGTAAGGAGGGTAAAACATGAGTGGGTAAGATACACGTCAGGATAACATCTGAAAAAAAAACTCACCACTTAATTAAAATAGAGACGAAAAAAATCACAAAAAAATACACAATACCAGCAAAAAACCGAAAGAGGGCGTATACAGATATTATTACAAGACAAATAACAATAGAATTGATGAAAGACCATGAACCAAACACAAGAGTGAAAGGAAAGATATAGGTAGAGGGAAAGAAAAGGGAGAAAGTAAAACGGAAGAAGTACAAGAAAGAAAGCAGAAGTAAGAAAGAGACGTACAGATCAAGGCTAAAAAACCAGAGCTGCATCAAAGAGAGGATGCAAAGAGATGGGAGCATAGTGGTGCCAGAGAGCACGGGCCCCAGCAAGAAGAAAATAGAAATAGAAGAAAGATAGAGCATCAAAGAAAAGAAGAAAAAGTAAAACACAGATAAAGAGCAAACAAGATGCAAACATCAGTGGAAGGACTACTAAAACTGGATACAGTATAACGTCCTTAAGAAGAGAGAATGGAGACATCAAATATTAGTATCCATCCCGGTAGAGGAAACATTTTGAAGGTAGAGTTTCAGTTTTACCGGATCATCAAAGGAACGTGATCGGCCAGCATGAGTAATCTTGCATAAACAAGGATGATGGATGCCATATTGGATGTTCAGATGTCTCATTTGAGGACGTAAGGCAAGAAATTCTTTCCGACAAGCATTCGTTGCGTTTGAGATATCTTGAGAGATAAACAGATTAAGGCCAGACCAGGTAAGATGACGTTTTAGTTTTACAGCCTTTAGAACATGCATCAGTTCAGTGAATTCAAGGAAAAGCATGATGATCCCACGTGGACTAGTAGCACTAGGATTGAGACGACCAAGGCGATGAGCTCTTTGAATGTTGAGACGGCCAGTAGACATCTGGAGAGCTAAAATTTCCGGAGAATTTCTGAAGAAAGGCAACCATGTCTGCACCCTCAATATTTTCCGGAAGGCCGTAAAGGTGTAGATTATTTCTGTGATTTCGGTTTTCAAGGTCCTCGGTGTGTAGTTTGAGCTTATGGATTTCTTGTTCCAGAAGAGGTATCTTTGATGAGACATCGTGCAGATCACTCACACGCTGTTCCAAGTCCAGAACTTTACTTTTCATTACAAGCCATCTCTCTTCAATTTGTTGTAATTTTTCATTGGTCAAGGTCATAAATGGTTGGAGACCACAGACTTCATCCAATATCGAGTCCAAATTTGGATTTTGAGGTGAATGAATGGGAGAAGGCCGGTCATTTTTGTGGGGTTTTGATTTTGACCCTGTAACCGAAGATCTTGCACTATGGGATTCAGCCATTGTAGAATATACTTAAAACGTCCAGATATGATAGCTGAAGATAATGAGCAACAAAATGTCGCAGGAAGTGTAGCTGGAATTCCAAATGTTGACGTAGATATGGTAAAGTACAAAAGAGAACTCCAAAAAGTAGAGAAAAGAACAGATAGGGATCCACAGATATAGCAGGGTCCTATTTGGAGATGAAGGAGTTACTCACACGCTGGTCATAGCAGGATAATGGAGGCAACAATAAAGCAAACAAACCAATTGAAAAAGCAAAATTACTAACTTTGTAAAAATGTACTTTGTGGTGACTGAGTCAAAACTGTCTTGGAACCCATTTCGCCACTTATCTCATCTACAGAGTCTCATTATGCATTCCTGTCTGGAATTAACAACCCTGCTCTCCGGAGACAATGGCTTAGTCTCTGGGCCGAGGAAGTCAGGTGTTGTCAAGAGCTGACTACTTAGCAGGGATTAGCCATTTTACCTCCTGTTTGCCTGTTCCAGGGACACAGAAAACACAATTTCTGAATCCACAGAGGTCTTGCTGTGCAGGAGCCCTGTCTGAAAAGAAAATTAGTGCCTGGAAACAGGACCTGGGGGATTCAAGACTGTCCAGAAAAGACCGATATCTGGAGGAAAGTGGAATGTATTCATGTTTTTCACCTCCAGAGGACTAGGACTAGGTAATTCGACCGAAGCAGTAATACTTACTGTCCTGGATACGCTTCGAAAGAAAGCCAATATGGGCTCCCCCCAAGCATTGGTGCTGCTGGACTTGTCCTCTTCATTCGACACGGTCGATCATGGCATTCTGATCGACCGTGTCAAGGCGGCCGGTCTTAAGGGGGCAGCGTCCAGCTGGATTGAGTCATTTCTTGAGGAGCGTATTCAGTCAGTGTGTCTATTCCAGTTTTCTGCACCTAAAATGGCAATGACATGTGGAGTACCTCAGGGCTCCTCGTTGTCCCTCACTTATTTAATCTCTACCTTCTTCCTTTACTTAGCTCTCTGAAAAATAGGAAGGTGTGAACGTACAATTATGCATATGATCTGCAATTGGTGTTCTCCATCTATAATTCACCTAACTCGATATCTGAATTCCAGGCAACAATGCTACACATCCGTGACTGGATGAATAATAACCAGTTAAAATTAAGCCCAGATAAAGCGGAGGTGATTCTGATAGGCGGTCCACTGAACCCTTGGAATGCACAGTTTTGGCCAAGTGAACTAGGCTCCCCCCTAATCCTTCTTCCTCAGCCAAAAGTCTGAGAGTGATCATCAATAGTGATCTCATTATGAAATCTCAGATAGGAGCAGTAACTTCTACCGGTTTCTTTCAGCTGAGGAAGATGAGGAAGATTAGGAGATTACTTACTCGGGAAGCCTTAATCCAGGCAGTCCTAGCCATGGTGATATCACACCTGGATTATGCTAATTCTCTTCACTTTGGCATCCCGCTCTATCTCACCAAAAGACTGCAGATGGTTGGGGGCTTGGCCACGCAAGTGACTAAGATGGTCGCCTGCGCCTGAAGCTCCGCCGGCCGGGCACCACCCTAACCTGTTTTCATCGATGTAGACGGCCTAAAACACAGCGGATGCCTTCCCTACATGCCCAGGGGGAGATGCTGAGAAGATCGGTGCCGGTATCGGGCTGATCCGAGAAGCAGAGCGGCCCTTTTCGGGTCCCGGCTTTGTTGTGATCTGCGCTAGGGACCGAAGGCTTGACGGCGAGCGGCGCTGAGGCGTGGAACACTACGTCCGTCCACGGAGGTGAGAGGAGGCCCAGTTCATTGTCCGGTGCCGGAGGCGACCCCCCACACCCCTGCTGCGGTGGTGACCCGCCCCCCCTTGCTGTAGCGGTATGGCAGCGCATTTGCTGACGCGGTGGCTGCGGGGCTTTCTCGGCCTTGCGGTTGCGGTCACGCTGGGCCGCGGGCGCTGTTTGGCAGCTGGGGGTGAGGGGGGGGGGGGGGGGGCTGGGGGCTAGAGAGTGGAAGCCGCCTGTTGCCGCTTTGGGGGTTGGGTCGCGTGGCACTGAGCTGGATTGGGTGTGCTGGCTCCCTCATTTATCCATGTAAGACCGTGGAGAAGAGACAGAGCACAAGCCTACAACAGGGGTAGCTAATAACATGATGCCTCACTATAGATTGCACCCGTGCTGATGCCTACGGACTCTGTTCGCAGTCCAGGGCTTCCTGCATGATTGGAGGGGTGGCGCTCTTTGCTCCTGAGTTCCTGCTGAGGTGCTATAATGCACAGTATTCTTGTTGCCGGTCAGTTTGGTATCTGCTGAGTCTGGCTGCATTGCTTTGTTTATACCCTGAGCTTCTGCACTGGTGCTTGTGCGTTGGATTGGGGCCACATCACACATCTCCTCTTTGGTACCCGATTTGCTTTTGTACTACACAGCTGTCTCCTACCGACTGTCATCTTATTTGGCGGTAAATCGATGCGGGGCTATCCTTGGGCCTCGTCTGTTTGGCTGTCCACTACATTACTGGCAACTGAGAACTATTTTCTGTCACAGAATAAATCCCCCTTGTGCTCTGGGCTGTGTTGCTGGGGTGGACCCTGCTGGTTGTTGAGGCACAGGTATCTGCCATTTGGTGGTTCTTCTTACACGCTTAATATCTGCAGCGCAACTTCCATTGCGCGTGCAGCCATGGGATGGAAGGACCCTAAACAGTGGATGCTGCAGTTCGACAAAGTCCCTGACGCAACCTCTGGCGACCAAGTAGACTCGGCGGATGGGGTGCAGGGTGAGGAGGATGCTGAAGACTCTACCTCACTAACTGAGGCGATGCGGGCTGGCTTCAGAGCCCTAGACAGCAGTTTTGATGCGTTGGATAAAAAGCTGGCTGAAATGGGTACAAAGGTCCAAGCCAATGACCGTCGGCTCGATGCCGTGGAAGCGAGGGTCTCGGATATAGAAGACGGAGCATCGCAATCTCAGAAGCGTCTAGAAAGGGTGGAAAGAATCCTGAAAGAAGTTGTGATAAAGAACGAAGATGTAGAATCCTGTAGCCGACGGAACAAAGTGTGCATTATTGGCATGCCAGAAACTGCCACCTCAGGTCGCATGGACACATTTGTGGAACAACTACTACTGGATCTCTTTGGCAGAGAGGCTTTCACTCAGGGGTTTGTGGTGGAACGTGCACACAGGTCATTGGGGCCTCGCCCCAGGACCGGGCAGCCTCCGAGGCCCATCATTGCCAGACTCATGAACTTTAGAAACAGGGACACAACGCTCCGTTTGGCCCGTGAGCGGGGGGAGATCGAATGACAGGGAAATAAATTATCCTTTTTACCAGACTTCACTGTCATGGTTCAAGAGGCTCAGCGCAAATTTAATGGAGTGAAGACCACTTTAAAGAACTTGGGCCTGATGCTCTATGGGATGCTCTATCCGGCTAGGCTGAAGGTAGATGTGGATGGCAGATCCCGCATCTTCGAAACTCTGACCGAGGCACAGGAGTTTTGCCAAGGGTACAAGAGGAGCAACAATGGAGCGGCAGCAGCCACACGTGCAACATCCCCCCCACATAGCGGTTCTGAGGCCAGTATGGAACTCTTCTCCAATCCTGGAATTGGTTGATTCATTTTTTGTATGTGAAGGCTCTGTTAGGTTATTACCATAGTTGAGATATCTTCCATTCGCCATTGTTGTGTTCAGTTTTGCGTGACCGGCGTGGCATTGATGCGCCTCATGGTGAACACCGAGGTTTGTTGGTTCGAAATGCCAAGTTTACGGTGTGTATATGCGATAACTGTATTACGAAGCTTGTTTGACCTGCACCGTCATTTGGTTTGCAGGGATGGGATTTGCCTCGCCAGGGACGGGATGAGGCTGGGTAATGGGAGCGGGGGGGGTCACTTGCGGTTTTTTCATAGGTTTTCAGAACTTTATACACAGGTAAATGATGCATGGCGTTGGTTTGATTTCGCTAATTTCCTGATTGCAGTAATATTGTCTGAAGGGCGCAGGTAGGCTGGCAGCCTAGTCCTTCCGGGCTCTCTCTGATGTCATGGAATGTCAGGGGGTTGAATAATACGCGCAAAAGACACCAAGTCCTCAATTACGTTGTTAGACATAGCATAGATATTGTTTTCATGCAGGAGACTCACTTGTCCAAATCCGATGCTACATCCGTGGCGGCAAGCTGGGGAACCCACAGATATTTCTCTAATTACAGCAGTTACGCAAGAGGGGTTGCCATATTTATCCACAAGAGAGTTTCTTTGGCGCTGCACAAGGTGGTAGCTGATGGCAATGGCCGCTTGTTGATAGTAGTGGGTTCCTTGATGAGACATAATGTGGCTCTAGTGGGCATATATGGTCCGAAGGTGGACTCGCCGGAATTCTTCCACGCGCTGCAGGTACGCTTTTTGGCTTTGGATCCTTGTTCATTGATAATGGGTGGTGATTTCATTTTGTTGTTAGAACCCACCATGGACAGCACCTCCTCCGCACCTGACTCCAAACACCGTTCACGTATGGCATTGCAGGACATCTGTAGACACTTTTCGCTGGTAGACGTTGAACATACACATCACCCACACCTCGCAGCATATACACATTATTCCGGGTTTCACAATACCTGGACCAGAATAGACTACTGGTTAGTCTCTCCTGGTGTGGCTGGTTGGCTAGGAGGGTTGTAGACACTACCAAGAATGTTTTCGGATCACTCCCCAGTCCTGCTTCAACTCAATATCCCGAGACTCGGGGGCTATGAGAGGCAATGGCGCTTCCCTGGGAGGGCACTCGAGGATCAGGTGTTCTCTGAGGAAGTCAGGGAGGGCATTGAGGTATATTTTGAAATAAATACGGGTTCAGTGGATACCTGGGCGGTGCTTTGGGTGGGTTTTAAAGCCTACATCAGGGGGGTATGCATAGCTAAGAATGCGGGTGTCTTGGGAGCTTTGCGATCCACTTTAAGACGTATCAAGCAAGAAATTGCTGCCCTTGATTTGGAACTACTAGAGGAGGGGTCGGAGACTGGCGAGGCCCGACGATTGGCCTTGATGTTGGAATTTCGAGATGCTACTGAGCGAGAACTACGGTTCCTTGGTAAGCAACACATGGCCAGAAGATATGGGGAGGGTGAACGGCCATGTAAGATTTTATCGCATATGCTCCGCCCTACACACGATAAAGTCTATATCACTGAAATTAAAGGCCCGAAAGACCGGGTGTTCCATTCCACTCCAGATATCTGTGACACCTTCCGTTCGCATTTTAAAACTCTATCAGCTAGATTCATGAAAGAGCCGTTTTGCGAGTTCTTAATAGTGATTATTAAGGAATCGCTATTAAGGACTTGCAAAACGGGATTCATGTAGGAATCATAAAATAAATTGCGATTCCTACACATTCCTTATTTGCGATTAGCAAATTGCAAATCGCAAATAAGGAATAACTCCCCATACATTCCTATGGGCCTAAGGGCCCATAGGAATGAATGGGGAAAATTCCATATTTGCGATTCGCAATTAGCTAATCGCAAATAAGATAGCGATTTCAAGGGTGCCAGGGGTGTCCAAAGGCTGTGCAAATTTAAACAGGTGTTGCACACACACATGTCCAAAGGACATGTGTGTGTGTAACATGCAACAGTAAAAAATGCACTAAAGTGCTTTTTACTATTTTTTAGCTATTTACCACGAAGTCAGACTTTGTGGTAAATAGCGACCAAATATTGCGAATTCGCAATTTCCAATTGGTTAATGAATTGCATTTAAGGGATCTCTAATAGAGAGAAGCTATAATTATACTTCTCCCTAAGCCTGGCAAGGACCATACTCTCTGCGGTTCCTATCATCCATTGCCCCTGCTTAATCTCGATGACAAAATTTTAGCCAAAGTAATCGCCATCCAGTTGTCCTTATTGATGGAATATATAATTTCACCGGCACAGTCTGGCTTCGTCCCTCATAGGTCCACCTCTCTCAATTTGAGAACCTTATTTACAGTATTACATAGGATTGACCCCAATACTCCCGCCACTGCGGTACTTCTTGATGCTGAGAAGGCATGTGATTCCCTTGAGGAGCCTTCTGTGATGCGCCGCATGGGAATGCCTGAATGTTTTGTCTCTACAGCGGGCCTGCTCTATACGGAACCCATAGCTAGACTGCACCTGAACGGTACTATTTCCCCGCCATTTTGTCTGTCCTGTGGCACCCGTCAGGGTTGTCTCCTGCTCCCGTTGCTTTTTATATTAGCAATGGACCAATTGGTTCGACACTTTCAAGAGAAACACTTACATCGAGGTCTGCAGTTTCGTACTGGCCCCCTTTTGGTATCTCTGTATGCGGATGATACTGTTCTGTACGTACGGCATCCCCAAATTAACTTGGAACCCCTCATTAGGGAAATTATCCGATTTGGTAGGTTCTGAGGCATGAGTGCTAATTGGCACAAGTCTTTAATTTTCCCGTTGACAACCAGCACAGCTGCATGGGACTGTGAGTTTCCCATGGAGTGGTGCAGTGATGAAGTTAAGTATCTCGGGGTGTACATACACTTAGAGGCAGCCACTATCATCAGATTGAACTATTGACGTGCAATCAGCTCGCTTGAATCGCAGGTCGAGAGGTGGTTACGGCTATCTTTGTCAATAGCAGGTAGAGTGGCTATTATTAAAATGGTGGTACTCCCGATATTTTTTAAATTTTTTTAACAAAATTCCCATCCCTCTCACTCAGGCCTTCTTTTTGCAGCTGCGGCAACTGCTATTGCGGCATTGTATGGGGTGACAAAAGACCAAGGGTGAGCTGGCAGACTTTGACACTACCGTATGAACGAGGCGAGTTTAGGGTTCCTGACATGTATCTTTACTATTTGACGGCACAGTGCTGCTATTCCTTTGCCAGGTATCATCCAGACACACGTGTCCCCATTTTGAAGCCGGAGGCGGATCTGGTGCTTCAGCAGAATCTGTCCTCAGTTTTGCCTAAAGGGATCCAGAGGGACCTGCATGATATTCAGACTGTATACACCACGTGCTGGGCATGGGAGAAGTTGCGTAGATTGTTAGGTTCAGACCTGTTGTATTCCCTGGCGTTGCCACTTCCGAACTCCACGTGGCACCCCATAACTGGTGAGATTTTAGTACAGGGCACACTGGCTAAATTTCAAATCCACACGATGGGTGACCTTTTCCCTGACAACCATATTTTCTCTGTCGCTGAGGAGGCGCGATTCCAAGATAGCTCCTTTATGGATGGCTTTGTGCTGCACTGCATGCTTTCCATGTTACGGGCTACCTTCGCTTCCTTTCCGATAGCTCCTGAGCCGGCTGCTTCTCTGACGTTAGTTATTGAAAGTCAAACTGGGGCACATCTGATCTCCAAATTGTATGGACAATGTGTGATGGGGCTCCCCTTCTCCAACGTCAAAATCCGCACTGCATGGGAGCAAGACTTGGGTCGGCCTATAACTGATGACCAATGGAAATACTGCTGCAGGGTTACGAGGGTGGTATCCCTAAACAGTAGACATAAACTGCTACATTTTAAATTTCTTCGCAGGATGTACCACACTCCGGCGTGGTCCCGTAAGATCGATCCCACTAGGCCTCACCAATGCCAGAAATGTTCGGCTCTACAAGCCGACTTTGCCCATCTCTCTTGGGCCTGTCCAAAGTTGCAACAATATTGGCTACTGATACACGCTACTTTAGGTGACATACTTTCCATGACATTGATCCCTATGCAGGAGGTTACACTGTTGGGATACACGGTTAATTTCCCCAAAAAGGTCAAGAGGTTAGCAGCCTTGGGGTTTCTGTTGGCTAAACGTGAGGTGGCGTTACTATGGGGCAGTAAAAGGGTCCCTGCGCTTAAGGCTTGGCTTCGCAGCATGGCGTTTTGTAATGTGAACAGCGAGGAATATGCTACGTTAGTGCCCAGTTCCTCGCGCCCGGTGGATATATGGGGCCCCGTACAGAGCATACATTGCTAAGCAAAGGGGAGTTACAGGCACACAAGTCACGAATTGCATTGTTCCCAAAGGGGTAGGCTAGGACGGAGGGTACCAAATGATCTTTATACGCTATGATAGTTCCTATGCTCTTTGTGTTACTGCATCTAGGAAGTGGGGTGGGGTTGGGTTTGGGCTGGCTGGACTGTGATAGAAGCTGACGGGGGCCTACGGGCTTGGGGGTTAATGGTACTTGTCTCGCATTCGTAATATATATTGCTTATTGTTGTCCTGGATATAACATGTATCATATATCGTGCTCCATTGGGATATGCAGACTCTCTCGCTATGCATCGCTGTGAACTTTAAGTATTGCCATGTATGTGTAAAACTGAAAATAAAGTATATAAAAAAAGACTGCAGATGGTTCAGAACCAGGCAGCCAGGTTGATATCCCAGCAACCCAGATGGGAACACATCTCTCCCACTATGAAAGAGCTACACTGGCTTCCTATCCCACAAAGATGTGCATTTAAAGTTGGTTGCAAGGCCTTGCATGGTGCTATCCCAAAATTCATATCCAGACGTGTTCAGAAATATTTACCTGCACAGAGCTTATGCTCTGCCCACAAGAACCTCCTAACCATTCCTTCCTATAAATGGAAACAAAAAGGGGGCTGCAGGTTTGCAGCACTGGCACCCAGCTTCCTTTGGACATCAGAACCTGCCTGATTTCTCTAGATTCCGATGGCTTCTTAAGACTCAGCTATTCACTCAAGCTTATAGGTAGATCCTGCAGACAACTAAATACACGGGGCTCCAGCAACACCTTAAGTCAGCGCCAAGAAACCAAATGGTGTATGTGCGCTTTATAAGAAATTTAACATAACATTTAACATAATGCGGTTTGCCCAGGGAGGTGGTACCCAATAAAGGCAAGAAAACCAGGTTTATCCAGCTCTGAGCCTTTTTAGCAGAACCTCACAGGGAAGGTATGGGGCATCATGGAGCCCTTACTGGCCCCAGTTTCCAGTCTTTCCCCACTGGTGCACTATTGAGAGTGACACTACCATTATTCATTTTCCCTGCTAGTTTCCACCAAGCATCACCAAGTACTCAAGTTGTACGCCTAGAAGTAAAAACTTTGACAAGCCTTCCCACTTGGTGTAGCCAAGATCCGCTCCTTTATCGACGGCCTGAAATCACACCTTGGTCCACGTCATCAGAGAACTGATATTTTGTGCTACAGGTACCAGGAACTGAGCAGAGTTTCACTGAGAATTGTGTTGAGATCTAACTATGCTGTGTTTATTAAGTTGGTTAGTTTCCCAAATAAATAACATGCTTTCTGACATTGTTCTCACTTATGTTTAACCTCTTGTACCATTTTTGCTGGTGAGTTCTTTAATTTTTTTTTATGTTTCTGAAGGAAAGGTTTTTTCTCATATAAACCTCACTAAAAGGAAGTGTCACCAGTCTGCGATAGTCAGTTTGGGGTTCTTCAATTTGGATTCAGTGGCTGGCAGACGGTTGCCTCGTATGACATCATCAGATTCCATATCACGTTCAGAATTCTGAGTGAAGCCTTGTGACGCACAGTGTGCTCGGAAGGATGTGGAATGTGGTGGCATCAGACCAGGCAGGCTGGTCACTGCAGGAGGGGGGGGGGGTGCTTGACGGTTCCGTTTTTTGGCATAGCAGCTGTTAGCTTTTGGGGTGTTCCTCTTAATGACAGTGAGTTAAGCCTTTGAGCCTCAGTATCTCGCATGAGGTATGACATAGGTTTAAATAGTCAACCTTTCACACCAGGGAGCCGAGGTCTAAAAAAGGAGTACATGTGAGTGAGCAAATCCACAAAAAAGTAACACATTATGTCTGGGATTTTATTCACCATTGGTATATTAGACATTGGACAAAATGACTGTACCGTTTAGTGCAAAGACAGAAAGTATTGTGACCTATTAAAAGTCACCACATTTCTATTTCTGTATCTATCAAACAAACATTTTGCACAAAAGAGAACCCATTATATGTGTGTGTAATTGTAAATAACCATTTGCTAACTTCATAGATGTGTGGGCGGTGCAGACATTTCGGGGCAAATATTTTATGCATTTGACACCACCTTCTTCCCTCATGAATGCTCTGCAAACTGATTGAAAATAAATCATTCATTTCAAACTACTTCGGTGACTTGGCAGGCATTCTCAAAACACTGCTTGATTACATATGCAAACAAATTAGGCAAATTGGAGTATAAATGATATTTTCACCATATCTCTGAATTCTTTCCTTCTGATGAAGCAGCTGTGCGGTGAAAGTCCTCCCAGTTCATAACGTGCTTGATTTTCCTCATCTTTGGAGCACCATCCCCAAAAAATTAATTCAAACGTAAATTATTTCGGTAAATTTTAACTCACTACACTGCTCCCGGACATATACAAGTTCAAACTCTAACCAAGCCTCCATCTTTAGTCTTTATGGCACAGCTAGAATACCGCACACAACTTCACGCATTTCTTCAAGTAGCTTTGGTAAGTGTTGCGTGTCATCCTTCTGTCTCTTCAGAGGCCCTACTCGCTGAATGGATGGAAAAATGAGAGCCCTTTCAGCAAAGAGTGGGTCCCAATCTGATTTTCTTTGATTCCCCACCCACTCCTCGTATCGGCATAGAAGTTCAGGTGTCGGCTAGCCAGAAAATTCCAGTTTTCACGTTCTCTCTGAAGCAAATTCAAGGGTATATTTACAAGGGGATAGCGCCACCAGAACAACAGTTTTAGCGACATTCTGGTGCGCTATGGCCTTCTCCATATTTACAAAGCGTAGGGACACTCTATTGCTCCTGAGGCGAAAAGCCGGGAGCCAGCTTTGTGTGCTTATACTTTTAAAATTACTTTGTTTTCGTAATGTTTTTAATAAAACTTAACCCACGTATGAGCGAGTAGGCTCACCGTCTCAGCGCCGCACTAGGGACTTATCTTGCTGTCCCCACAGGCGATTAGGGCTATCTGTTCCCGGGTCTTGAGGGGGCGATCAGTCACAGCGGCCATATTGGTGTATAGGTGCCGCGCTAGTTGTTTGAGGAAGTGCTCGGCCCGCCGCGCTATTGCGCATAAATTAAGACAGCTTCCCTACCCGCAGCGTACGCGCGGGCGGACGCGCCCTACCGCGCCTAAGGAGCGCCCAAGGAAAGCCCGTCTGTGCCCGTCCGTGTCAGGCCGGGCCAGGCTGGGTTCAGGGACAGGGGATATGGGAGCCTCTGTACAGGAGAAGGTCTGTTATAGTGGCGAGCAGCTGCGGTCCTTGAGAGATAGATCTACCGTTTGCTGCCCCAGCTGTACACCGCTAGAGGAGGTGAGGGTCTTGTGTCCACTATGTAGTTCAAGTGTCCCACGGAATGGTAAAACCAAATCATATTCTTTGGCTTTGATGAATTGTCTCTCCCTTCCAAAGCATGCGGTGGAAATACGTATGCTTCTGGAGGAGCGAGACCCTGATGTTCTCTTTTTGACCGAGACGTGGTTAACGGAAACGTGTGCCCCGGATATAGTCCGTGCACTCCCACACAGCTATCTAATTAGTAGGTGTGACCGTCAAAAGGGTCGAGGGGGAGGGCTGGCGATTATTTATAAGAACACATTCCAGTGCAGAGCTTCAGAGAGCCCCCTATCGGAATGTGAGAGCTTAGGGTTCTCCATATCCTTTTCCCCTACCTGTACTTTTTCGGGCATCCTGGTTTACAGACCAGCAGGAGCCCATAACAGTTTTTGTACCAATCTCCTGGACAAGATCACCCTTTCTACTAGTAGCAAAGTTAATTTCACCATTTTAGGTGATATTAATATTCACCTTGACAACTCTGAGGCCCATTCAGCGCAAGCTCTATTGGACACACTTGGGGCAGTCCAATTGAAACAAATTGTTTCTGGCTCTACGCATCTTGCAGGGCATCTAATCAACCATTTTTTTACCGATTTGGAAAATATTAAAGGTGATCAGCCCATATTTGTTCCGTGGTCTGACCATGCTCTGCTTTCTTTTGTCTGGATCCCATATGACCAAAATCACATAGTGAATCTTTCTAGAAAACTGAACCGGACTTGGTCTAAGCTTTCCCCGGAGGCATGGGCATATGCATTGAAGATGTCCCTTCCAGCTTATCATGATAACCCTGTAATAGCTAACGCAATTTTCAATAAGTGGTTAGACACCACTCTAGATTCCATTCTGCCCAAGAAAGAAATGTGCCATCGAACGGGCCCTAATAAGAAGCCCTGGTATTCCGGGGAATCAAAAGGTCTGAAACAACATTGCAAACGGGCGGAAAGGAACTGGAGGAAGCATTGCTCAACTACTAAAAAAATTGAATACAGATCAGCGCTTAGAATCTATAAAAATCAGCCAAAAATTGCGCAATCTGGTTATTTTGAGGAGAAAATTTTGGATGCTGCCAACAAGCCTAGAGAAATTTAAAAAAAATTTCAAGCATTGGTCACCCCCCCTTGTTCCAGCAGTGCAGCTCCTGATCCCCAGAAACATTGCAACGACCTTGCCTCATTCTTTGCAGCCAAGGTTACGAACATTTATTCTGGTTTTCTGCCAGGGGTCCATGTCCCTTGCGCAACCAATTTTGAGGAAATGGTGCCCTCTAACGTCGCCATTGACCCCTCGGGAACCCTCGACTCCTTTCCGTTGCTTGACCTGGCCTCTGTTGAGAGACTTGTTGACAACCTTAAGTCGGGCTCCCCGTTAGATGTAGCCCCACCTTCGGCTCTCAGACAGGTCTCGGGGATGGTCTGTCCTGTTATATTGAAGGTTGTAAACTCTTCCCTGGCAGCAGGCGTGGTGCCTCCGGCCTGGAAGCTGGCCAGAGTCGAGGCGCTTTTAAAAAAGCCTAACCTTGACCCTGATGATCTATCTAACTATAGGCCCATTTCGTTGTTGCCAGGGATAAGTAAAATAGCTGAAAAACACGTAAATCAGGTTCTATCCTCCTTTGTAGAGTCCAAGGGAGCCCTTCATCCCACTCAGACGGGATTTAGAGCTAAACAAGGGACGGAGACTGCCCTTGTGTCAGTGGTGGAGGCGACCAGGAGGATTGTAGATGCCGGAGGCTACGCTGCAGTGGTCCTACTTGACCTCAGCCCGGCCTTCGACACGGTAAACCACCCCCTCCTGATTCAGCGGTTGAGCCAGGCAGGAGTAGCCGGAACGGCCCTGTAGTGGCTCCGGTCATTTCTGTCTGGGAGATCTTTTTCTGTCTTTGAGGATGAGGTGTCATCTGAACAACTCCCACTGCGTCTCGGCGTTCCCCAGGGATCTTCTCTCAGTCCAACCATGTTTAATATCTACATGAGACCATTGGCTGAGGTGGTTCTTCCCTGGGGAATTCATCTGGTTACCTACGCCGATGATACGCAGTTGGTTGTCTCCCTGTCGAGGGAGAATACCACAGATTTGGAGATTAATATTCTGACACCCTGCCTCTCCAAGGTGTTAGAGTGGATGACTGCCTCTTTCCTCAAGCTAAATGGGTCCAAACCTGACATCATGCTCTTGGGATATAAAACCCCCATTAATCTTGACCCTTGGTGGCCAACCTGTCTGGGCCCCCATCCAGTCCCTAAGAACCAGATTAAGAGCCTCGGGGTCTGGCTTGATTCCACTTTGGGATTTACAAGTTCAGGCCAAAAAGGTTGCGGCGACTTGCTACGGTCTGCTTCGGGTCCTTAGGAAGGTCTTGACTCTGCTTCCTTTCGAGGCCAGACGCTTGCTGGTCCAGTCGTTGATTTTATCACGGTTGGATTATGCGAATGCTGTCTATCTCGGGCCCCTGCAGCTACCATCCAAATACTGCAAGTAGTACAGAATTGTGATGCCCGGCTAATCATGAACGTTCCCAGACGCAGCTCGGCGAAAGCCGCACTTCGGTCCCTTCACTGGCTGACCATCCAGGAAAGGATCTTGTTTAAAACCATGGATATGGCGCATAAGTCCATCTCTAACATCGGCCCCACTATTCTGGCTCCCCTATTCCAGCGACATCAATCTCTTAGACCTTTGAGATCTAATCAGCGTAATCTCCTAGTAGTGCCTAGGGTGAAGCGGGTGCGTATGGGGGGCCGCCAGCTTTCCTTTCAAGCGGCCAAATTTTGGAATCTTCTCCCGGATAACATCAGGCTTGAGACCAACCATCTGGCCTTCAGGAAGCGATTGAAAACATTCTTGTTCCATTGAGTTTCCACCAGCTCTCAGGTCACACAGCGCTGGGATGCCTTAGAGTAGCCATGCGCTATAGAAGAATGTATTCATTCATTCATTCATTTTGTAGCTTACGGCGCCTTGTAAATACGGCCCCTTTAAATGCATCACTTAGCTGCTATAGGTGTTCCACTGCAACACCCATTGCTTTGTGACACAGCGCCAGGTTTACAAGGATCTGTAAATCTGAGGCCGCGCCAAAAACTAACACCATGAAATAGCAGGCGCTAGAATGGTGCAACAATGAGAAATACTTTTATTTCTCCTCGCTTTTTGCTCCTTTCATGTGCACTGCATTCTGCAGCACAAATGGAAAGAGCAAAAGGCCATTAACCCCTTCGCTGCGGCGGCAATTCCGCCGCAGCACTGGGGGGGAGGGGAGGGGGCGAGCGGCGTTCGCATGCTCGTGACGGAGCCGCTCCGTCACGAGCCGCGGTTGCGCTGTGCTCATGACGGAGCGGTTCCATCATGGCCCCGC
This sequence comes from Lissotriton vulgaris, assembly GCF_964263255.1. Taxonomy (NCBI): domain Eukaryota; kingdom Metazoa; phylum Chordata; class Amphibia; order Caudata; family Salamandridae; genus Lissotriton; species Lissotriton vulgaris. The sequence continues at coordinate 291,153,188 of NC_141689.1, forward strand.
CCGCCCAATAGAACGCGCTGCGCATGAGCATGGGAGGGGTTAATGATTGTATCGGTGCAGGAAACTGTCCCTTCCTGCACAGAAACAATCATTACATTTTGACGATTTGCTACTTCTATGTGTGCTGCATTCTGCCATTATTGATTGATTACAATCATTTCCTGGAACGCAGGGATCCTTGCAATATTGTGCAGCTAATTTTAGTGCCAATGCTAGGGTAAACAAAGGGGTGCACTGTATTGTAAATACAGCGCATTCCTGCATTTTGGAAATGTCAGAGCACGGCACTGCCAAATTTGACACAGCTCCAACATTTCCTTGTACATATGCCCCTTCGTTTAGTTCTGCCCTCAGAGAACTACACATCCAGGGGGCCTGGACTCCTATGGCCATGCTCCCACATTTCCTCCTTTTCAAGACTTTTTGTGTTATATTGGTCAAGCGGCGTACCAACAACATAAACTCCAATACCATATACTCACCTGGGCTCATAAACACTCACAATTGAGTAAACGCTGGGGGTCCCGCAATCAGCTGTTCCTGCTCTCGCTGCTTTGTAGAGGGGGCACCACAAGTTCCACGTTCCCTTCCGACAGGAGCCGCCACCAGCTGTCCAGTCACTTGAAGCCAATTGGAGCGTCCAGAGGCGCTTTAAAACCCTACGCGGGCCCCTGCAGTGCGGGTGCGTGAGGGCTCACCGGGGCCAAGCCCGGGCCAAGGGAGGGCCCGTAGTTGCCCCTCATCAACTGGAAGAGGCTTGGCTGGGCCACCCCTCTAACATTTTTTGCCTCCGAACTCCGCTTGCAGAAACAAGGTACTGACACGTAACTTCTATTAACTGCCACTCGTTTTCTCAATAGTTGTTTCATACTCAGTGGGTTCTTTTCCATTATGCTTAACTGGGAGGCTGTATTGTTTGTTTTACTTGTGTAATTACAACTCCTTCCCACGCCAACTAAATTGTGTTTTGGGGGGCCGCTTCACCTTGAGGCATTATTTAATATGAGGAAACGCGAAGGAGTGGCAGGTACCCTGGAAGCCTTCATTATTAGGGCGGAATCCATGCTTTGCCACGAAATTCAACTAACGGAGAGGCACCTATCGATAGACCCTGTATCCTTGCAGAGGCTTCTACCCCAAGGTCCCACTACCCCGAGTGATCTCTCTTCAAGCTGCTCACCATTGCTTGGTCCTGGTCAGCTCCAGCTTTCCGCGGAAACCGACCCACACCATTTTTCTTCACCATCTGAATCGAGGATAGCAACAAGATCGCAGACAATTGTTACTCCTATCAGGGACACCGGGGTAATGAGGATAAGTCGAGCAAGCTTACAGGGAAGCGAAGGAGAGGGGCGGGCACCCTAAAATCTAAACAGAAGCTAACTCGCCAAAATCATCCTGTAGTTCCCAAAACTTGCACTATTGGTACACAAACTGATATTGTCCCTCTTGCATGTAACGTCTTGGGGTATACTGTGGTGGACTCTGTAGGGGGAGTCACTCTGTACTCTGTTTGCACACAATTGAAAGATCTGATTGACAATAGTCTTGTTACATTGAGGGGTCGTTTATATCAACAGGACTTCATTTTAAGTAAGCCATTATCTAACCCAGGGTGGTGTGCAGTGCAAAAACGATGGATTTAGGCCCAGATCATTGTACTTGGGTGAATGTAAGACATTGATCTACATTCTGTCCATCAAATTACACAAGAAGAATTTAAAGTGCTCGGATGCTTGATTCCGGTCTGGGAAAGATATGGCTGTGTAGTTCGGACTGGACTGTTCCCATGGGGCACAGGGTCAGAGCTGATTTGCATGAAGCCATTATCTAACCCAGGGTGGTGTGGAGTGCAAAAAACTATGGATTTAGGCCCAGATCATTGTACTGGGGTGAATGTAAGACATTGATCTACATTCTGTCCATCAAATTGTTTTTTGTAATTTTCTCCCTGACAATAGTCTTGTTACACTGAGGGGCCATTTAGATCAACAGGACTTCATTTTAAGTAAGTTGATTAATTCTAATGGGTCCTTACAGTCCGATGGGGGGGGGGGGATGTTCAGTCCATGCAGAGCCCCATACTCCAGCCATAAGCCCTTTAGAACAAGTACTGGCTAGCGCCCACTGAGGATTAGTTGGGAAAAAGTCATGGGGCATGTGCTACTGGCCCATTGTACGATATTTTGGGGCCGGATAGTGGCCCGGTAGCCCCAGTACCCCAGGCTAAGCCCCTCCGTGTATCAAATAAAGCTCTCACAGGATCTAAGTGCAGTACTAGTTTGACCCCTGATCCTGTCATTGTTCAGGCAAAACCTCCTGCTTCTGCCCCATTATTTACCCAGCCTGCAGCTTATGGGGATAGGGACAGGGAGGAGTGCCTGAGCCTGCCCCCCAAAGCTACCCCATTAACTTTAATCCTGGCAAACGTACCTCTCTCACCCCAAGCACATGAATCCTGGGAGGCACTGAGAAACAAGGCTCTCTGGTGGCTTGGGACTAACAGCAACCTTGCTCAGTGAGTTTAAAATGGTGAGGAGAATAGGATGGGTGGGGAGAAGGGAAAAAACATTATCTGGGGACTGTATCGTTCTCACCTTCAAAACCCCAAAACTGGTACATAAGATCCTATGTAGACTTGGTAATGCCCATGTGCTTTATAGAGGAATTAATGTTTTGCCCCAGGGATATTTATATCCTCCAAGGGTTCACTCTGATTAGTTCTCACACCAGACACCTACTACCTCCAATATTTATCATCAGTTCAGTTTACCCCTTCATAATAGATTTGACATTCTCTCATCTTTGAAAGACATCGATTGACTTACCCCTGTAGTGGGACCTGCAGCACATAGTTGGCCATCAGAGACCAACAAGTCTAGTTTTGAATTGACTCCTACATCTCTGATGGAGCCTCTCCGGCACGATAAAAGGCCTAGTGTAGGCTCAGAGGGGAATGTTATTTCTCAATGTATGAGGTTACCCAGTTTCCAGTCTTTCCCCACTGGTGCACTATTGAGTGTGACACTACCATTATTAATTTTCCCTGCTAGTTTCCACCAAGCATCACCAAGTACTCAAGTTGTACGTCTGGAAGTAAAAACTTTGACCTGCCTTCCCGCTTGGTGTAGCCAATATCCGCTCCTTTATCGACGGCCTGATATTACGCCTTGGTCCACATCATCAGAGAACTGATATTTTGTGCTACAGGCACCAGGAACTGAGCAGAGTTTCACTGAGAATTGTGTTGAGATCTAACTATGCTGTGTTTATTAAGTTGGTTAGTTTCCCAAATAAATAACATGCTGTCTGACATTGTTCTCACTTATGTTTAACCTCTTGTACCATTTTTGCTGGCGAGTTCTTTAATTTTTTTTTAAGTTTCTGAAGGAAAGGTTTTTTCTCATATAAACCTCACTAAAAGGAAGTGTCACCAGTCTGCGATAGTCAGTTTGGGGTTCTTCAATTTGGATTCAGTGGCTGGCAGACGGTTGCCTCGTATGACATTATCAGATTCCATACCACATTGAGATTTCTGAGTGAAGCCTTGTGACGCACAGTGTGCTCAGAAGGATGTGGAATGTGATGGCATCAGACCAGGCAGCCTGGTTACTGCAGGAAGGGGGGGCTTGACGGTTCTGTTTTTAGGTCTCGGCTAGCGTATACTGCGCTTGCGTAGTCTCGCTGGCGAGATTTTATGTTTCTTAGTAGCAAGAGTTAACCCCGCCCCTCTTCTCCATTGGCTGGCTTCCTAAACGGCGACCAGTCATTGGAGAAGAGGTTTTAATGATGTCATTTTTGCCTGCTAAGCCCCGTCTTTTACGGATTGAGGGGTGTGTTTTTTCGTTTCTTTCTCATTCTTCTCCATTGGCTGAAATGTAACAACAACAGTCAAAAACACGCCCATTGTTTACATTCTAGCCAATGGAGAAGAGCGGAGAAAGAAAAACACGCCCTCAGTCTGAAAATGACGGGGCGTTTCTCAGATCCATTTCTACTTGACCTCGGAGAAACATGGTGGTGTTCATGGCATGGTCCGAGGTTCAGCTGAATATGATCAGAGCAAGTGCCACCCCACTTATTTTAAATAATTGCGAGCAGGTGCTCATGCTGCATTCTGGCCGTGTATTGGTTCTACGTAATTACGGGTGCCACCCGCGTATGTGACTGTTTTTATTGGGCAGGTGCCCACCCCGCGACTTTGCCCACATTTATATTTTTAATTCCTAAGAGGGTGCCCACCCCGCTGTTTATTTTCAATTCGGAGGGAGCCACCCCTCATCTGCCCCGTTTCCACCGCCGCAGCCCGGGACTGCAGGGAATCACCGCTGCGGCCGGGGATCACAGGAAGTCAGGCACCGTAGTTTTCTGACGGCATGCAGGACTTCCGATTTCCAAAGAGGAAGTCCCGCGCCCGCCTCCAAAAGAAGAAGAGAAGCTGCCGGTGCGGGACTCCAGTGGTTAAGGGAGAGCCCGGCAGATGCCCCTTGTGCAGCCTGACAGCGGAGGGGGTGGGAGGCACATTGTCGGTGCCTGCCCCCCTGCAAGAGAAGCAAGGGAGAACGTCAGAGTCGTCCACCCCAGCCGGTGAGCTCCAAGGGAGCCGGGGGGGGGGGGGGCGGTGAGAGAGACAGAGAGAGTCAGAGTCATAGCTGGTGAGGTAGGCAACCCCATCCCACCGCGTGGTGGTCCCGGGCGGGACCCTGCCCCAGCTGCATACCCCAGGGTCCTTGTGGTAGCCCTTGAACCACTCATGACGTTTATGTCAGTTTTTACAACTCAATTTCCTTCCCTCCATGTGGTTGCATGGGCAGGGGGGCGGTTGGCAGCGAGCACCCCGAACTGGATGTGAGCGGCGCCTCCGGTGCCCCTGCTGCATGCCCGGGAGACAGGCTTCATTGCATGTCCTGTGTCATGTTGCTAATGGTGCATTTGGTGAAAGTTGTACTCTGTTGGGGTGAGTAAGACACATTATTTATTACTTCTTTTGAGATTGTTTTCTTTTAAAATCTTCATGAAACAAAACAATATAAATCCTCTCAGGAAGGCAGGGCCTAAAACCAACGATGTGTGAGACGGGTGCTTTGTGCAATTTTGCCTCTTTTGTCATTGCTGGTGAGTGGTCTAGACATGATCCAGATATTCGCACATTTATCATTACAATTTTGTCACTGTCCTCTCACGAACATTGGTGCTGGTTCCAGAAGCTCGCACAGTGCAATCAGTCGGGCACCCTCCATCCGGCGTCCATTTTGTCTGCCTTGCCAACCACTAGCCAAACAATGACCAGTGGTTGAATGGAAGGGTTGGGTTGGGTCCTAATACCATTGCTTCTGCGCCCCGCTACCCACCACAGAATTAATTAAATAACTCTATCTCCCCAACCCGGTCTGCTATTCCCTTTGAGCCGCCATTATTTGTGTTGTTGTTGTTGTGGCCGGAGCCCGCCCCCTACACCACGCACCCGCCTCCCAGCTGCTCCTCCCTCCCACTTAGAGGCAAGGCTTCTCCCTGTACTTCGAGACGCTGTGACCGTCCTGACTCTGTCGGAAACGGTCGCTCCCTTCTGTCCTGCTCTCTCCTGACCACGCTGGCTGGGTATCGTTAGCGCTGCTCTGCTGAGCCTGCATTGATTGACTCACTATTTTACAGCGCCTGTGCTTGATCGAATTTGCGCTTTGTTTGTCTGCTTGTGTCTGGGAATACCATTGCTTCTGCGCCCCGCTACCCACCACAGAATTAATTAAATAACTCTATCTCCCCAACCCGGTCTGCTATTCCCTTTGAGCCGCCATTATTTGTGTTGTTGTTGTTGTGGCCGGAGCCCGCCCCCTACACCACGCAGCCGCCTCCCAGCTGCTCCTCCCTCGCCCCTCCCCCTCCACTATCCATTTATGTCAGATGCTAATGCGCACAGCGTCCACGCGCAGCGATCGCGCCCCAGTCGCGCCGAAGGTGCGCCAAAGGTAAGCCCGTCTACGCCCGTCCGCGCCTGGACCGCGCCCAGCGCCAGACCCCCTGGCCCCCGTCCGACCCACCCCACCCACATTACATACGACGCCTCCACCCTCTTAGCCCTAAACCCCGGCCGACTCCCCAACTGCGCTCAAGCCGCACCTGGACACACCCATGGACCCTTCACATGCAACTCCTGCAAGTATGACGGCACCAAGACCAACTCCTCATCCACCATCCCTAAACAGAGATCTGACACCAACCACCTTAAATGCATTCTGCTCAGCACCCGCTGGGTCCACAGACACGCCATCGACCCTTGGAATCTACTAAACACCATCTCCCCAGACGTCTCCTTCCTAACAGAAACATGGATGAATGCCTCCTCAGCCCCAGACATCACCATCGCCATCCCGGAAGGCTACAAGATCATCCGAAAAGACCGCACCCACCAAACAGGAGGAGGCATCGCTATCGTCCATAAGAATTCCATCCGCATCTCAACCAGCTCTGACGTCAACCTCGCTACAGCCGAACACCTTCACTTCCAGATGCACACCAACCCCAAGACCACACTCAGAGGCACCCTCCTTTACAGGCCACCAGGACCCCGTGCACAATTCAGTGAAGACATCACTGACTTTATCACCCCACACGCCCTCCCCTCCGAGGACTACATCCTATTGGGAGACCTCAGTTTTCACCTGGAAAAGAGCAACAACAGCAACACCACCACCCTTCTGGACAATCTCGCCAACCTCGGACTCAAACAACTCTTTAATACCCCCACTCACTACGCAGGTCACACACTCGACCCTATCTTCACCTCCAGCAAACATATCTCCTTCAGTCACACCACAGCTCTCCATTGGACGGACCACAGCTGCGTTCACTTTATCTACAAAAAAACCACAACCCACAACCATCCTCAACCTACTCTACGAAGAAACTGGAACAAAATCACCATTGACCAGATCTCCTCATCGCTTCTTCAAAACCCCCCTGCCCACTCTTCGAACCCCAACCAAGCAGCCATTAACCTCACTCAATGGCTAACCAACAGCGCCGACAACCAAGCACCTTTGAAAAAACGTCAAATCAAACTAGGCAGCAAAAACGCCCCCTGGTTCAACGATGATCTTAAGAAATCCAAGAAACTCTGTCGCTCCCTTGAGAAGGCCTGGAAAAAAGACCCAAACACCAGCACCAGGGACGCCTTCAAAAACGCCACCCGCATATACCACCAACTGATCCGGACTGCCAAGAAAGCCGCATTCAAAGACCGACTAGACAACAACGCCCACAACAGCAAGGAATTATTCAACATCGTTAAAGAATTTACCAACCCCACTGCCAACTCCAACGACATCACTCCCTCTCAAACCCTTTGCGACTCCCTAGCTTCGTTCTTCCACAACAAAATCGCAGACATTCACAACAGCTTCGACAACCAACCCGGAGTCCAACCCACCCAACCTTCTGACGTACCTTCACCCCCCTCGAACATCCTTAACGACTGGAACCCAATCTCCACTGAGGACACCATCCGCCTGATGAACTCCATCCACTCAGGATCCCCCACAGACCCATGCCCTCACCACATCTTCAACAAAGCAGATTCCATCATAGCACCACACCTACGAGACGTCATCAACTGCTCCCTCAACTCCGCCACCTTCCTGGAAAGCTGGAAACACGCCGAACTCAGCGCCCTTCTGAAAAAACCCACAGCTGACCCCACCGAACTCAAAAACTACCGCCCAATCTCGCTCCTTCCATTCCCACCCAAAGTCATCGAGAAAGCTGTCAACAACCAGCTCGCCGCCTTCCTCGAAACCAACAAATCCCTCGAATCCTCACAGTCCGGCTTCCGAGCCAAACACAGCACCGAGACCGCCCTCATCGCAGCAACAGACGATATTCGAACTCTACTGGACAATGGAGACACAGTCGCCCTCATCCTCCTCGACCTCTCCGCAGCCTTCGACACAGTCTGTCATAGCACCCTGTTACAGCGCCTCAGAAACATCGGAATCCAAGGAAAAGCACTGGAATGGATCACCTCGTTCCTTGCCGGAAGAACTCAGAGAGTCCGCCTCCCACCATTCAAGTCAGAGGCCACTGAAGTCATTTGCGGCGTACCACAAGGATCTTCACTCAGCCCCACCCTCTTCAACGTATACATGAGCCCCCTCGCGGCCATCGCACGCCAACACAACCTCAACATCATCTCCTACGCTGATGACACCCAACTGATCCTCTCACTCACCAAAGACCCTAACACCGCCAAAACCAACCTACATGAAGGAATGAAAGAAGTTGCCGAGTGGATGAAACACAGCCGGCTGAAACTGAATTCAGACAAAACAGAAGTCCTTATCTTAGGTACCTCACCCTCCGCTTGGGACGACTCTTGGTGGCCAGAGGCCCTTGGAAAAGCACCTATCCCGACGGACCACGCCCGGAACCTGGGCGTCATCCTGAACTCCTCACTCTCGATGACCAGAGAAGTCAACGCCGTTTCTTCATCTTGCTTCAACATTCTTCGCATGCTCAAAAAAACATTTCGCTGGATCCCCACCGAAACTAGAAAAACGGTCACCCACGCACTAGTTACAAGCCGCCTGGACTACGGAAACACCCTATACGCCGGTACCACCGCAAAACTTCAGAAAAAACTCCAACGCATCCAGAACGCATCAGCCAGACTCATACTATACATCCCGCGTAAAGACGACATTTCTGATCACCTGAAAAACCTCCACTGGCTCCCCATCAATAAGAGGATAACATTCCGCCTCCTAACCCACGCACACATAGCACTTTACGAACTTGGACCCGAATGCCGCAACACACGACTTTCCTTCTACACCCCCTCCCGCCAGCTACGCTCTTCCAACCAAGCCCTTGCCGCTGTACCTCGCATCAACAAAACCACCATGGGAGGAAGATCCTTCTCCTACTTGGCGGCTAAAACCTGGAACTCACTTCCCATTCACCTTCGCCTCACTCAGAACCACCTAGCATTCAGAAAGCAACTTAAAACCTGGATATTCGACAAGTAACTCCCCACCCTTCTTCAAGCGCCTTGAGACCCACTGGGTATGTAGCGCGCTATATAAATTATTTGACTTGACTTGACTTGACTGATGAAAATTAGTTGGAACACATTTGTGGACAAAGACACTTTGACCCATGGAGCTGAGTGCACACGTTTTTATAGTGAATTGTAAACTTGGTTAAAGTTTTTCAGCATTTCATAAGGGCAGGACAAACCATTAAAAATGGGCGCACAGTACAGTTTGGCAATAAAGCAGCTAGGACTGCACCGGCTTGACCTAAAGGAGCAGCAGAAATAAGAACCCAAGTACAACCTAATGCGTAATTAAAATCCTAATCCACTCTGTTTTGCTCTAACTAGGGAAGGATTGCTGCGTCATGATTTAAGTGAGTTCGGTGATTGGTTGACTTCACAATATCAGTCGCATGATTTTACGCGTTTGGAGTGGAAGCAAGGATCAGTAAGAATTCATTTATATAGAAAATAATCTGACACAGGAATAGTTTCAGCTAATGATTGCGGGCTCCTGACATTTGCCTCACTGTCCTATATTATGATGTGCGTGGACTGTGTGTGTGAGTGGTGTGTGACTATGTGTGTGGACTGTGTGTTTGAGTGGTGTGTGACTGTGTGTGTGTGATTGTGTGTGTGATTGTGTGTGTGTGTGTGACTGTGTGTGTGTGACTGTGTGCGTGTGACTGTGTGTGTGTGTCTGTGTGTGTGTGTGTGTGTGACTGTGTGTGTGTGTCTGTGTGTGTGTGTCTGTGTGTGTGTGTGTGTGACTGCGTGTGTAGGTCTGTGTGTGTCTGTGTGACTGTACCGTTTAGTGCAAAGACAGAAAGTATTGTGACATATTAAAAGTCACCACATTTCTATTTCTGAATCTACCACACAAACATTTTGCACAAAAGAGAACAAATTATATGTGTGTTTAATTGTAAATAACCGTTTGCTAACTTTATAGATATGTGGGCGGTGCGGGCATTTCAGTGCAAATATTTTATGCATTTGACACCACCTTCTTCCCTCATGGATGCTCTGCAAACTGATTGAAAATAAATCATTCATTTCAAACTACTTCGGTGACTTGGCAGGCATTTTCAAAACACTGCTCGATTACATATGCAAACAAATTAGGCAAATTGGAGTATAAATGATATTTTCACCATATCTCTGAATTCTTTGCTTCTGATGAAGCAGCTGTGCGGTGAAAGTCCTCCCAGTTCATAACGTGCTTGATTTTCCTCATCTTTGGAGCACCATACCAAAAAAATAATTCAAACGTAAATTATTTCGGCTAATTTTAACTCACTACACTGCTCCCGGATATATACAAGTTCAAACTCTAACCAAGCCTCCATCTTTAGTCTTTATGGCACAGCTAGAATACCGAGCACAACTTCACGCATTTCTTTAAGTAGTTTTGGTAAGTGTTGCGTGTCCTCCTACTGTCTCTTCAGAGGCCCTACTCGCTGAATGGATGGAACAAGCATTTGCAATGCAATAGGTCTCGCAGCATTAAAGTTTGAGTTACTGGCATTGTAAATGACAATGCTTTGCATTCATTTTTTAGGTCTCGCCTAGACGAAAGCAAAAGCGAAGCTTTTGCTGTCTATGCGAGACAACTTATGTTGCCGCTTTTCTGGGAATATTGTGGACATCAGACTGTGACGAGCCTGTCCTCCTGGAGATTGCAGCTCGTGAGCGCGCACGTCGCGTCGCCCTGCCTGCTATTCGCATTCACACAAAGGCTCCCGCACGCATGCGCACATACACACACACACAGAGACACACACACCCCTCCCCCGTACTTCTGACGATAGTTAGATCTTACCTATTCAGGACTGCAATGGAAGTCCAGAGTGCAATCCCTGAGTGTAGCTTCTCGTTTTTTGTAGCCCCATGCATCCAGAGTAGTCCCTCTAGTCTCCTAGGGAACTCCGGCGGTGAAATCTGGAGCTGCGTACTGGTTTCGGTCGAGCTAGCGCTGGCGATTCTTGTTGGGATGGGGTGTAAAAAATAAAAAAAAAGGCGTCAGGAGCAGGCCGCGCGCCGACAAGCTCTGTGAGCGTGTACGGCGCCGGCGTCAGCTTCTCTCGCGTTAGCACAGGATCTGTGCACGAGCCAGCCGACAAGCGCTGTGAACACATGCAGCAGCGTGCGCTTGTTAAAAAGTGGTATACAACTGAAGCACACTGCCCATCTGATCGAGCTCCGAGTTTGAAAGTCCAGCTGCGTGGTGGCCAGTCTCCTTACAGCTCCCTTCCTCTTTGAAACCGAAGTCCCGGATACGGCTGAAGCGAGCGAGCGGCCGCCGCACATTCCGCGCCTGTGGAACGCCTCTCCGCCCCCCACCGACACCTGCAGTCCATCCGCCCATCGTGCGCTGGGGGCACACCCCCTCCGCCTTCCAAGCAGCGCCGAACTTCGGCAAGTTTGACTGCGCCGGGTTCGTTATGCGTCTAGGACCCGGGACACAAAGTATTGCTTGCGCTTCCTGTGGACAGCGCTGTGCAGTGGAGCTTGGAGCCTCTCCTGGTGCTTCCGAGGACTGGACATTTAAACCCGGCAGAGGAGAGCTTCATTCAGGTAAGCCCCGCTTTATTCGCACCAGTGGCCTCTTTTTCAGTGTGGTATGAAGCTGTGCTTGTTGTTTGAGAAACACCCTGCGCTGCCGGGTCTGTAGGGTCCACCGGTCTCTTTGTTTGGGAGTCAGATTAGTGTCCACTCGCTGGGCAGATCTGTGAACTGCTCCTGCAGCAGGGAATATACATCTACACTTTCTGACTGGTGTCTGGACAACTGAGCACCTCACTCTGCTCCAGAAGTGTCCTTCTGTTGTGTCCCGGTGTTTCGCTTAGTTCTTGGCATTGCCAACGAGCTCGGCCGTTTTTATATCACATTTTAATCCAAGTGCCACCAGTGCCTACGTAACGTTTGTTCTTGTTCTATCGGGCATTTCTCAGGTCGGCCGGTGGAGATTCTTGGGGGCAGAAACTGCCGCTGGCGACTCTGGCACTTAACAGTTAATTTACAGCAGGCACCGAGGGTGCTTTAGAAGAGAGAGGGGAAGGGAACGGGACTGGAGTGAATATTTTTGCCCTTTTTTGCAGTTTTATGTAGCGCTTACTCGACCCGAAGGCATTAGGGCGCTTTACACGCGCAGCAGTTTCCCGTAGGTCATAGGCCATCATGAACTGTTTCCGATCTACTCTCTGTACTCTGGAGGAGGGGGTAGGGCAAAGGAAGCAAATTAATGAAAGGTCGTATTCTCAAGTTAAAAACCCTCCACGCTAACGTGAGATTCACCCCAGGCCTGCGACCGTAGGCTACCGGCATCTGTGAAATAAGTTTTCACAGAAGCAGCCAGGTACTAAACTTATCGGATAACTGGGCACGTGTTTCTTTCTATTTTGTCTCATTGTGACTTCCGGTGACATTTGGCACATAATTCGTGGCTTTACTCTGAATATATCTGCGGTAAGAAAGGTATAACTTCCCCGAGCTTATTTCTGGAAATAGCTTTAAAAATACACTGTTTTTCTAAAAGCGAGTGTCAAATGTTGTCACGTCGTTGGCTAACAGCTAAGGCTAAACAATTTTTCAATACCCACGATACAGTCATGCTTCATGGCTGCTTGCAGGGCGCTTCAAAGCACTACAGGGGATTCCAAAATAAACGGAGAGATCAAGGTAGAGACGGGAGAAGCTCTGAGGGGTTGACATTGAAAGTTGGATTTTCTTTTCTCTCTCTCGATACATCGAGTCTGCTGAGCTGACCTTTCACCCGAGAATCGCTGGGGTGCATTGTGGTGAAGGAGGGAGCACCCTCGGACTACCCCGAGGAGTAAGTTTCTCTTCTGTTCATTTATGTCACTGGAGCACAGCGGTGCTAGGCGAATTGGCCCGCCATCGATAATAGAGGACGGACAGACTATGGATGCAATGGGCTCCTCACATCTCTGGGGCCCTGTGCCACAATACCTGATGCACTAGGGATAGCTTCGTCCCTGACTGGGCAGGACTGGACGTTCAGGGGTTTAAGTGGGATGAAAAAACTGGGTAGTCTCTCAAAAGGGCGTTATCGATGTAATTAATGGCGTGGCTAAAACATTTCAGCTAAAAATCTGTGTTTTGCATAGTGTGCCGCCCGACTGGTATATTGCCTCTTCTGTCATTGTATCCAGATGTGTAATACAACATGTAACATTGCACTTACAAGAAGCAGGACTATTGACTTTACCAACGGTTGTTAGGCGCGTAAGACAAATAAGACACAACAATGGCTTCGTTGTATAGAATATTCAAAATGCTTCAGTTCTGAAGTGATGAGATTGAGCAAGAACTAGAACAAGCCTCTTTGAAGTTACATCAGAGGCAGTGAAGGGTGGCACTGCTACAGAGTTACGATTTTTTTTACCACCCTGATGGAGAAGGCAAAATGGAGAGCCCGCTAGAGATGCGTCTCTGCACCTGCTTTTTAGAACTGCCAGTGCTGGTGCCAGTGCCTGTAGGACCCGGCCCACTTAAAGCCCCATGGACGTTGTTGTCTTAGAGCGAGCGACAGGACGTCACGTAGGAGCGCAGTGCTTACAAAAAGGGACTCAAGGCACCCAGTGTGATTTCCCTGATCCAGTGTATACCATGCTTGCTAAAGTGAAGTGACAATGAAACTTGTGTAGGGACACCTGGGCATGCGCCTAAAGTGAACTATGTACTTCAAAGGTTATTTTATCCATTGGTAAACTGCTGCATTTTGATGCATACACTGACATTTTAGCTCAGTGCACAGTGCAATGGCCAAGCGTTCTCGTTTGCTTTTAAATGTAATACATTGAGATTGATGTTTTAAACAATATAGTTTGAGTGGAATTTTAGGAGATGTTTATGAAATCGGAATGACCAACAGTTCTGCTGCCGAAGCCAACATGCTCCAAATCTGCTTTCTCCATCACTTGTAATGGTCATACAATATTGCACATTTTTTGTAGGCTATGAACTGAGAATGTACAAAGGGTCTTTTGAGAACGCTGCTGGTGGTTGCTTGCTTTACATCAGCATCCTGGTATTCTGAAAATCACACACTACTTTCAGATGTGGTCTCTAGTGATGACCTATTTGTAACATAATTCATAGGATGCCTCACCCTCACACCCCCGCACCATCACACCACCTCACACACCCTCACCCTCACACACCCTCACCCACTCACCCTCATACGCCCTCACACCCTCCCCGTACACCCTCACCCCCACTCACACACCCTCACCCACACACACCCTCACACTCACACACCCTCACCCTCACAGACCCTCACCCTCACACCCCCTCACAAAGCCTCACCGTCACAAAGCCTCACCTTCACACACCCTCACCCTCACACCCCTTCACACCCTCACCCCCACCCCTTCACACCCTTTCACACCCCTCACTCCCTCACCCTCATACCCCCTCACCTCCCCATCACACCCCCTCACCCTCACACCACCTCACCCTCAGACCCCCTCACCCTCACCCTCAGACCCCCTCACCCTCAGACCCCCTCACCCTCAGACCCCCTCACCCTCAGACCCCCTCACCCTCAGACCCCCTCACCCTCAGACCCCCTCACACTCAGACCCCCTCACACTCAGACCCCCTCACTATCTCACACCCCCTCACTATCTCACACCCCCTCACTATCACACACCTCCTCGCCTTCACACACCCCTCACCCTCACTCGCCCTCACACACCCTCACACACCCTCTCGCCCTCACTCGCCCTCTCACCCTCACACCCCTCACCCTCACAAACCCCTCACACCCCCACACCCCTCACCCCCCCTCACCCTCACACCCCTCACCCTCCCTCACCCACCCTCACCCTTACAGCCCCTCACCCTCACACCCCCTCACTCTCACACCCCTCCATCACACCCCCTCTTCTTCACACACACCCTCACCCTCACACACACCCCCTCACCCTCACACACACCCCCTCACCCTCACACACCCCCTCACCCTCACACACCCTCTCACCCTCACACACCCTCTCACCCTCACACACCCTCCCTCACCCTGTAACTCTCACGCACCCTCCCTCACCCTCTCACACCCCCCCTCACCCTCTCACCCTCACACTCACCCTCAATCACTCTCACACCCCCTCACCCTCACACCTGGTGCTCTGTGTGTGTCGCTGTGTGTGTGTGTGTGTGTCGCTGTGTGTGTGTGTGGCATTGTGTGTGTGTGTGTGGCGCTGTGTGTGTGTGTATGTGGCGCTCTGTATGTGTTTGTTTGTGGCTCTGTGTGTGTGTCTCTCTGTGTGTTTGTGGCTCTGTGTGTGTGTGTGTGTGTGTGTGGCTCGATGTGTGTGTGTGTGTGTGTGGCTCTGTGTGGGTGCAAATGCAATAGGTCTCACATTTGCGAGAGATTAAGCTATTGGCATTGTAAATGACAGTGCCATTTATTTATCTGTTTTCAAAACAAACACATACATAACAATTTTGTCATTTACAATGCCAATAGCTCTAACTTTTGCAAAGGCGAGACCGTTGCATTGTAAATGCTTGTTTTACATTTGCAATTGATATATAAACATTGTTTGTGAGTGGTTAGCTGTTGCTTATGCTAAGCTAAGTTGGCAGTAATACAGAGTGCTAGTCTTGCTTGTTATAAGCATGCTGATTTAAAGCGCTCGGATACCTGCTGGTAAAGTTTGCGCTATATAAAAGTGAAAACTAATAAATAAATAAAAAACAGCCTACCTGTACCACGTCCGTTCTTATGACAGAAGCATGCACAAAGAGAGAAGGGATAGAGGTGTGCACACACAAGGAAGCAGGGACGTGCACACATGAAACAATGGAAGCGCAGAGGTAAGCATAAACTCAGGACACAGGGAGGCAGAGGGATGCACACAAGAGAAGCCGAGAGGTGCAAGCGGGGATGGGGAGGGACATGGATGCGCACAGCACGAAAGAGACAGGGAGTGTAGAGGTGCACAGAAGAATGCATAGGAAGGCGCAGAGGTGCACCGAGCGGGAGGCAGAGAGGAGTGCACACAAGCGAGCCTAAGAGGTGCAGCGGGAGGGGCAGGTTCTTGCACATAGAGGTGAGGACACAGGGGTGTAAGGGTGCAAACGTCAACAATAGATGAGGAAAATTACACGGAGCCAGTTGGTTCCTGCAGCTACCATGTTGTATGATTTTAGTACCAATGTCATTGTCCGCTTTTGTAGTGGGGGACGAACCAGTTTCTCTAGTTAAACGTAGAAAAATTAGATGCTATATAAAGCTATCAATATTTCAGACATTATTTCGATGATCACATATGTAAAAGAATGCACGGTCCCATTAGTTTTGAGGCAGCCCAGTTTATAGGATGCATAGTTTTGTATTTCCTGATCAATCAACTTTGAAATATGTTGTACGTTTGCCAGGTGTCATGCTTAGAGGGAAAGAAAAATGATTTATTTTTCTTTTCATTTATCACATAAAATGTATGAAAAGACGGGGCGTTAACTCATTTTTGGTGTTACTACAAAAAGGAAAGCATGGGTACTATTAACTGTAAACATGTTTTAACCATTTACCTCACTTGTGTCATGGAAATAATAACCCACATCACTCATCTTGTTCCTTCACCATGCATATGGATTTATTTTTGCTCATGAACAAAAGCCTTGTTTTTCTCCTATGCAAACGTTTGAATCTTTGATGTGAAACAGTTTCTTTGTCAATTTTTTTACGGACCCGTTTCTGATGAGGCAAATTATGTGGAGGAACAGAAGCACTTGAGTCTTGAGTGGCATTTAGTGCACCAGGAAGTGCAAACGGGATTCTTGTGTGTCGATGGCTGTGTGATTCACTTTTTCATAATAAGCAGTTTTTTCGCAGCGCGATGAGAACTGCTGGGGGTTTGCCATTTAGTTTACAAAAACTCCTTTGCCAAAGTTAAGAAGTCGCCGATCTCTTCAATCAAGATTGCAGATATCCATGGCATTGCAGATAAAAAAAAGTAGACTGAGTGGTTAAAACACATAACTGTTGAATTGGAGAAGATGGTATTTGTCATAAGTGGAATAAGTCATCGCTCACTCTATTCTCTGCACTTCATAACAAGTAGAAGTGGAGAAATACGTGTTCTTTACAAAAGATGTGATTATGTGGAAAGAAAATCAATGTATTCGTCGATTATTTATTATTTGAAAGGCTAAGGATCAGCTGTGATTTATTATTAATTACTGTTCATTAAAATTTCCCATTGGCTATGTATGTTCTACACATGGTTTCACCTTCCATATTTCAGGAACACAAAAGGTTTCTTGGAATTGGAACAAGATCGGGTTGCTGGTGTTATACAGTCAACAGAGTGCGGGAGGTTTGCACTGGTGCTTTAAAAAAAATTGCATAAGTTTCTTCATTTTGGAGCACGATGCCTTTGTTAATTCTATTTTTAAACAATAATACATTTGCTTACATATACACCTGTCCCTTTAGTCTAACTAAATATAATCTCTGATACCAATATGCCCGTGGTTATTATATATGTTTAAAGCCGCATTGCGTGTTGCTTGTCGGTCCATTAAACCAGCACGGCACTCCACTCTCTGCAATGGCCATGGCTGCGCTCGACAAACTTTTAAAATCAACTGTTTTACCATTTAAAAAAAAAAGTAATATTACTGCCAGTTTGGTCGTGATTGGGAAAACAAAAGCCGGTGCGCCCCCGACCCGCAGCAAGCGGCGTGACGTGAGTCTGATAAATGCACTGCAAAACACATTCTCCTTTTCAGCAAGTAAAAATATGTGATAAAATATGTGTTTAGCTCCATAATGCTGACGGGTGCACTATTAACAAACAAGCTTTCCCTTTTGCAGCAAGTAAAACATTTATGATAAAAAATGTGTTTAGTACGAGGATACAAACCGAGCCGACACCGGCCCAGCAGACAGACGAGCTGCATGCGAAACCTATCGTGGGGCGGGACTGACAAAACGAAACCTATCGTGGGGCGGGACTTCCGTTTTGTGAAGCCTGCGCCCACGGAGTGCCTGGAAGAGCACCAAGGGAGAGCCCCGCGGTCGGAGGCTGCACAAGTCCGGAGGGCCTTTGACCGGTGAGCGGGGCGGGGAGAGAATGCCTGTATGTCTGCGTGTCCGGAGGGCCTTTGACCGGTGAGCGGGGCGGGGGGAGGAGAGAATGCCTGTATGTCTGCGTGTGTGTGTGCGACGGCGGAGGGGAGGGGAGGGGTGGGGGGGGTGCGACAACGGAGGGGTGGGGGGATGCTCGGTGCACGTGTGTGTGTGTGTATGCATGCAACGGCGGGGGTGGGTTCGCTGTATGTGTGGGTGCGTGCGTGCATGAGCGCTCGTGTGTGTGTCTGTCGCTGTTTCTGCGCATGCGCGTGTGGTGTTGCTGCTTCCCAGGAGACAGCAGCTGAGCGCGTTCACGAGTGCGTGGCCAGCGGAAATCGCCTCCTTGAAGAGGCAATGCGCGTGGCCGAGGCTGTCTCCTGGGAAGCACAGTCCTTGACAAAAGATCTCGGCGGAGACGCGCTTCCGCGCGTCTTTAGCCGAGACCTAAAAATGAGAGCCCTTTCAGCAAAGAGTGGGTCCCAATCTGATTTTCTTTGATTCCCCACCCACTCCTCGTATCGGCATAGAAGTTCAGGTGTCGGCGAGCCAGAAAATTCCAGTTTTCACGTTCTCTCTGAAGCAAATTAAGGGGTATATTTACAAGGGGATAGTGCCACCAGAACGACACTTTTAGCAACATTCTGGTGGCGCTATGGCCTTCTCCATATTTACAAAGCATCTTTTTGTAGCTTAACGGCACATTGTAAATACGGCCCCTTTACATGCATCACTTAGCTGCAATAGGTGTTCCACAGCAACACCCATTGCTTTTTGACTCTGCCCCAGATTTACAAGGATCTGTAAATCTGAGGCAGCGCCAAAAACTAACACCATGAAATAGCAGGCGCCAGAATGGTGCAACAATGAGAAATACTTTTATTTCTCCTCGCTTTTTGCTCCTTTCATGTGCACTGCATTCTGCAGCACAAATGGAAAGAGCAAAAGGCCATTAATGATTGTTTCTGTGCAGGAAAGTGTCCCCTCCTGCACAGAAACAATCATGAAAGTTTGACGCTTTGCTACTTCTATGTTTGCTGCATTCTGCCATTATTGATTGTTTACAATCATTTCCTGCAACGCAGGGATCCTTGCAATATGGTGCAGCTAATTTTAGTGTCAATGCTAGGGTAAACACAGGGGTGCATTTTATTGTAAATACAGCGCATTCCTGCATTTCGGAAATGTCGGACCGCGGCACTGCCAAATTTGACACAGCTCCAATATTTCCTTGTACATATGCCCCTTTGTCTAGTTCTGCCCTCAAATTCAGAGAACTACACATCCTGGGGGCCTGGACTCCTATGGCCATGTTCCCACATTTCATCCTTTTCAAGACTTTTTGTGTTATATTGACCAAGCGGCGTACCAACACCATATACTCACCTGGGCTCATAAACACTCACAATGAGTAAACGCTGGGTGTCCCGCGATCAGCTGTTCCTGCTCTCGCTGCTTTGTAGTGGGGGCACCAAAAGTTGCACGTTCCCTTGCGGCAGGAGCTGCCACCAGCTGCCCAGTCATTCGCAGCCAATTGGAGCGCCCAGAGGTGCTTTAAAAACCAACATGGGCCCCTTCAGCATGGGTCCTGCAATCAGCTGTTCCTGCTCTTGCTGCTTTGTGGTGGGGCACCATAAGATCCACATTCCCTTGCGACAGGAGCCGCCACCAGCTGCCCAGTCACTCCCAGCCAATTGGATCGTCCAGAGGCGCTTTAAAAACCTACGCGGGCCCCCGCAGCGCGGGTGTGTGAGGACTCACCCAGGCCAAGCCCGGGCCAAGGGCGGGCCTGTAGTTGCCCGTCATCGACCGGAAGAGGCTTGGCTGGGCCACCCCTCTAATATTTTTCGCCTCTGAACTCGGTTTGCAGAAATAAGGTACTGGCACGTAACTTCTATTAACTGCCACTCGTTTTCTCAATAATTGTTTCGTACTCAGTGGATCTGGCAAACTGTTCTTTTCCATTATGCTTTACTGGGACGCTGTATTGTTTGTTTTACTTGTGTAATTATAACTCCTTCCCACGCCAACCAAATTGTGTTTTGGGGGCCGCTTCGCCTTGAGGCATTATTTAATATGAGCAAACGCGAAGGAGTGGCAGGTACCCTGGATGCCTTCATTATTAGGGCGGAATCCATGCTTTGCCACAAAATTGAACTAACGGAGAGGCACCTATCGATAGACCCCGTATCTTTGCAGAGGCTTCTACCCCTAGGCCCCACTACCCCGCGTGATCTCACTTCAAGCTGCTCACCATTGCTTGCTCCTGGTCAGCTCCAGCTTTCCGCGGAAACCGACCCACACCATTTTTCTTCAACATCTGAATCGAGGATAGCAACAAGATCGCAGACCATTGTTACTCCTATCAAGGACACCGGGGGTAATGAGGATAAGTCGAGCGAGCTTACAGGGAAGCGAAGGAGAGGGGCGGGCACCCTAAAATCTAAACAGAAGCGAACTCGCCGAAATCATCCTGAGGTGCCCAAAACTTGCACTATTGGTACACAAACTGATGTTGTCCCTCCTGCACGTAATGTCTTGGGGTATACTGTGGTGGACTCTGTGGGGGGAGTCACTCTGGACTCTGTTTGCACACAATTGAAAGATCTGATTGACAATAGTCTTGTTACATTGGGGGGCCGTTTAGATCAACAGGACTTCATTTTATGTAAGTTGATTAATTCTAATGGGTCCTTACAGTCCGATGGGGAGGGTTTGGTCCATACAGAGCCCCATACTCCAGCCATAAGCCCTTTAGAACAAGTACTGGCCAGGCTAGCCCCCAATCAGGATTCATTGAGAAAAAGTCATGGGGCACGTGCTACCGGCCCATTGTAAGATATTTTGGGGCCGGATGGTGGCCCTGTAGCCCCAGTACCCCAGGCTAAGCCCCTCCGTGTTTCAGATAAAGCGCTCACAGCATCTAAGTGCAGTACTAGTTTGACCCCTGATCCTGTCATTGTTCAGGCAAAACCTCCTGCTTCTGACCCATTATTTACCCAGCCCACAGCTTTTGGGGATAGGGACAGGGAGGAGGAGTGCCTGAGCTTGCCCTCCGAAGCTACACCATTAACTGCAAGTCTGGCGAACGTACCAACTTCTCTCACCCCAAGCAAATGAATCCTGGGAGGCACTGAGAAACAAGGCTCTCTGGTGGCTTGGGACTAAAACCGGACTAAGAACAGCCTTGTTCAGTGAGTTTAAAATGGTGAGGAGAATAGGATGGGTGGGGAGAAGGAAAAAAAACATTATCTGGAGACTGTATCGTTCTCACCTTCAAATCCCCAAAACTGGTACATAAGATCCTATGTAGACTTGGTAATGCCCATGTGCTTTATAGAGGAATTCATGTTTTGCCCCTGGGATATTTTTATCCTCCAAGGGTTCACTCTTATCAGTTCTCACACCAGACACCTACTACCTCCAATATTTATCATCAGTTCAGTTTACCCCTTCATAATAGATTTGACATTCTCTCATCTTTGATAGACATCGATTGACTTACCCCTGTAGTGGGACCTGCAGCACATAGTTGGCCATCAGAGACCAACAAGTCTAGTTTTGAATTGGCTCCTTCATCTCTGTTGGAGCCTCTCCCGAATGATAAAAGGCCTAGTGTAGGCTCAGAGGGGAATGTTATTTCTCAATGTATGAGGTTACCCAGCGACACCCAGCAAGGTAGAGCTACAGCAAGGGATCATCTTGTATCTGGCTCAAATAAGTAGGATTCTCTATCTCCTATTGAAAATAATTATGCTGCACATCTTACAAGCAATACAGTTTTCCATAACGACGACTCTAATGTGGATAGTGGTCACCCCGAGTCTGAAACTAAGGGTGATCTCAGGTCTAGCTTGCTGAACGTTCTTTCATGGAATGTGGCTGGTCCAGCTCCCAAATTATCTAACACAGACTGGCTCAAATTTATCTATGATTTTAACATTTTATGGTTGCAGGAAACTTGGGCAGTTGAAATGCTACACATTAATGGGTTCAAAGTATTTTGGACTCCGGCTGTGCCCTCCAGTCATGGGAGGAATAAGGGCAGCCTTTGTATTTTTGTATCCCACAAATTGAATGCAAGTAGGGTAGACCTGGTGGCATTTAACACCTATTATCAGATACTAAAAATTTACATTGATAAATCTCACTGCACCATTCTTACAAACTTTTTTAACATCCCAGCTCTTTTGGTGGGGGGAGTTACTAGGCAGCTGCAGGAGGACTTGGATATTATCTATAGGAATACAGAGAAAGGTACCTGCCTAATTTGGGGAGGGGACTTTAACGTGGGCCCATGTACCTTGGCGGATGGGCGAATCTGTGGTCTATCTTTAGACGATGATTGAGACATCTCTCACTTTGTGCTCACCCCTGTTGGGGAGTTGCTAAACTCAGCTAAATACTCTATAGATTTGGGTTTTGTAAAGGACCTCTGCTCTCCACCCACATAATTCAGTAGCATTTTTAATGGTAGAGGGCTGTCTTCCATCATTGATTTCTTTTTAATATCTAACAGATATGCTGATAGATTATATAAGTTTAAAACTTACTTGGTAAGCTTCAGTGATCATTTCCCCATCAGCTTCACTCTAGACTTGCCGTCTACCAGATCTATGTCCGCCGAGCCCCTACAAGATATTACCATTAATGGACAAAATGGTTAAATGATTAGATGGGCCGGGGTGGACACCTTGCAATTAACTAAGCTACTCATAACACAATATAACTCAGACTGCCTAAATGAGAAGGTATTGGATATAAATATCTGCAATTCATATCGTAATATCTCAATAGCTATTCAAAACAATTTGACAATAAAATCGAAAAGCACCCCCAAGGGTAAGCTAGACCGGTTTGATTTGCAGTGCTGCAAGTCACATCCTGCCCTTAAATCCTTGTTGCATGAGTCGAGGAGGGACCAAGAAGCAATTAAATGGGCCAGGGTAGTGTACAAGTTGTCCATCAAAAAACGTAAAGAGGCCAGTTAATTAGAACTGTGGCAGGCCCTTAAGCAGGCATCTGCCCTATAGGATATGAAAGGATTTTGGAAGACATTGAATGCTCCTATTCTGGCCACCAAAAATACACCTAGTTTTGAAAATCAAATTGGGGAAGACAAATGGGTGTCCCATTTTTCATGCTTATATTGCTACCCCCATTACTTGTGAGGAACCTAGCTCAGGTCCCAAAGGCTATCTTCCAATTCGCATTGATTTTAATGTGGATGAGGTGATCCTGGATGTTAAAATGAGCGTAGGTGGAAAGTCTCCAGGCCCAGACAGTATACCAGTGGACCTTTACAAATCTTGTCCTTGGCTTTGGGGCCAACTTTTACCCCTGGTTCTAAGGGCCTGTTGCAGACATGGCTTTACCCCAACCTAGTTAGAGTCCACACTTGACCCTATCTTCAAGAACGGTGACACAAATGACCCGGCCTGTTAGAAACCAATTTCTTTTCTGGACTCCCTAGTGAAAGTGTCCGGGCGTGCTGTATTAAATTGTTAGTTGTAATGGGTGGAGGACACAGGCATCAGATCAGAAGTCCAGTACGGATTCCGCAAAGGCCTAGGCACGTGGAACAGGGCCTGGACCTGAGTCTCATATTGGGAAAATACACCCGGGCAAAAAATGGGAGTATCTTTATGTGCTTTGCCGACTTGAATTCGGCATTTGATTGTGTCAATCATCAGAAACTTTAGCATAACTCAACTAATGATTTTTAAAAAAAAAATCTTATTTAGAGGCATGGGCATGGGTTTGTTATGGCAGAACTGGCGAGCTAAGTGACAGCTTTCCTGTTGGAAAGGGGGTAAGACAGAGCACCTCTTCTCTCTACTCTCTACATCAACAGTCTTGATGACACCTTATCCAGGGACTGCCAGGACTTACCCAGGATTGGCAAAAGGTCAATTGGTACGCTGCTATATGCTGATGATGTGGTCTTGTTAGCCTTCACTCCAACTGGCCTACAAAGAATAGTGAAACATTTTGTTTCCTATATGTCAAATGTTGATCTAAAAGTCAACATCTCTAAAACATTCATTATAAAATGTAGCAAGCCCAGCGTTAAGTGTCGTGAAATCTTTATAAATAGTGAAAAACCTAATTTCACTGATCACTTCCCATACCTGGGAATGGTATTTGATAAAAGGCGTTCCTGGTCTAAAGCTGTTAATTGTAGAAAACTGCTTTTAGCAAAAGCGATTTGTGCCTTAATAAACTTTCTAGGAAAATGGGAAAGCACCCTATTGATGACCTGTTGGTAATTTATAAATCTAAATGTGTCTCAGTCGCTCTGTATGGAGCTGGTATCTGGGGACATGGTAATGTGGAGTCTATTCAGCAAGTCGAGAACAGGTTCCTGACGTATCTCTTAGCTGTGCCAAATATCACGGCTATGTATACCTGCCACTCTGAGTTGGGGCTGCCGTACCTGTCGGACCTTATTAAATCCGGCCGTGCATGTCTCAATGTACAGTGGGAAGCCGCGATCAACTGAGAGGCCGTCACCGCCGCTGGCCCGAGTCGTCAGCAGGATCATAATCACCAAGTGGATGAAGCCGGGCGGAAGCGCGATCAGCTGCAAGGCGTCTCCTAGCAACCAGGGTCACCTACGACGCTCAGCCGCCCAGCAAGACATCTACTTCGCTGCCGAGAGAGCATGGCTGCGCTCTCACCCAGAAGAAGCTGTCCCCATGCCTTGTAGGGAAGTTCGGTGGAGCAAGAGTCCTGAAGAGCCTTAAACCTTGTGGTAATGGCCCAACCCAATGAATAGCACCTGCTCAAAGACTGCAAGTAAGATTGTGCACTGACTGACCCATGAGGTATATATCACTCCTCTGAGAGAGATTATTCTTTCACATCCTGGTGCACATGGAACCCGCACTTTATCCACATTTATATTGCTGAACCGTGTTATAGAAACCAACATAATAATACCGAATAGTATGCTAGACCACGATGCAATATGCACTATAATTGAATTAGGATTGCAAAGATCCTACAGGGCTTTAGAGAATGAACATGATTTACTACAAATTAAGTCAGTACAAAGAGTGTTTAAAGTCTCTTCCACAAACCTATCTGGAAGAAAATGAAGACATAGTAGTGTAGTGTAGTTCCTAGTTTCCCACTAGGCCCTGCGCATTGGAATAACATAAACAGTAGTATCGACGTGGAACTGCTTATATTCCAGGCCTCCACTGACTATGCTAAACTTAATTGGGTTGTGTTACCAACTAGCTCAGAGGTCACTGGAAACTTTCTTCTCTGCATAGGAAGTGATCAGCTTCCTTGGCACAGACAAGAAGGGATTCAGTTTTCCAACAACCGTGCAACATGACAACTTTGCTCCTCAGATCAAGAGTCGATCTCTAGGGTCGTGTGAAACAATAGACATAGATTTCACTCAGTCAGTCTAGTGCAGTTTACTTTCACGAGATGTAGAGAATAGAGAGACGGGCGTGTATCAATAAAGGTTAACATTTATTGAACAGTCTTTCTTCTCGTACAAGAGAAATGTATTGCCACAATTGCAATAATTGTTATTATAAAAAGTACGTACAGTAAGATAAGTATTGCGAAATAGAACTGTAAAAGCATTGATATGGTTTCTTAGCCATACAATGGTTTAAAAGTAATAAAACATATATACAGTCATATATACATTAGGCTAGCATACTCAACTGGTGCTTCTAACTAAACCTACCCCAGTGTGCCTGACCTAAGCCTAACACGTGAGAAGGGGGAGTAAGTAAGTAGCTTAAGTTAAGTTGGTTTTGCCAAGGTTTGTTTCAAGAATTCTCGTCTAAGGGTTTATTCAACACCATACCTCTGAATAGAATGATGGAGGATTGGTATCTCCTTCAGGGGTCTCTCTCGATATCCCAGTCACCCGCGAGGGTAAACCGGAAGCGCCGGGACTGGATTTCTCTGCACGAGAAATGCAGCAGCTTCTCTCAGCGCGTCGAGGAAGGAGGGGTGACAGCGTCCGCGGGCAGCTGGGCTGGATGTCTTCGCAGAGGACGGCTGTTTCAGCTCCTTAAGCGTACTGTACCATAGTTCGCGCTGTAGCGGCGATAATGGTAATCAGCAGCTTCACCACCACAGGATAGCAGGCTGCAGCGACAGAGTGCTAGTTTTTACCAACACAGGGTCATGCAGGCAGCTGGCATCAGCAACAGGCAACGAACTCGCAGCTCGTATCTCTCACATTGCTTAAGGCAACGTTGGTAATATTTATACCTGACAGGTGCCGGGTTTGACGCAAGTTTGCTGGACATAAGACGTCAATTAAAGATGTCACTAGGAAGTGACAGTTATCAGTTGCTCATTAGAGTTCCATTACTAATCAAAACATAGCAAGCGGGGATTTCCAGGTTTGCTAAGTTTTTATCTTGTTGAAGAACTCGGAGTGTTATCTAGGAATATCAGATAGTGACTGCTGCTCTGTCATTGCACTAATTGGTCGCAAAGGAAGTAGCAGAGAGTCATGCTGGAATGTGGCTCTGTTCGTGTGAGGCCAGAGATGACTTTTCAGAAAATCGCACTTGAACGGTTATGCCAATATAGGGAATAAATGGATTTATAGCCGAATAGGGGCATAAGGTCACAGTATCGATCAGGAACCTAGATAAGCACGCAACACCCACTCCACGTTTTCATGTCCATCAAAATTACTAAAACTAAGCAATAAGATGCATGTGTAACATTGCCCACCCCAAAATACATAAATGCATTCGAAATAGGCGTACTTGTAATACATGGAATTTAGGTACTGTACGTTTTTTAAAGCATAGTAATCATTCAAAAAATTATTGCATATGAAATCAATGAACGATTATGCAAAAGGAATAACACATGAAGTATCTCTGACAGAAGAAATGCGAGATAAATCATCACATAAAAATGCATTGTAATAACATGTGTGCTAGAGGCTGGTGTTATGTTGTTATGTCTCTAGATGTGTTTAGGAATAGAAGTGTGAAGCTTCTGTTCTCTAAGAATAGTTTTTACGTTAAGCAAAGATTTTGTTCGTGCCAAAAAAGGTCAATATTAGAAAAATTGTCCAATTCAAAGAAAATAGATTTCCAAAGCTCCTGGCAGTTTTTGTTGATCAAAACTGAAGGCCGAATTCAGAGTTCATGGGAACGCTGTGTGTCGGAAAGCTTCTCAAAAGTTATTGTTTCTCTATGGGTGAGAACATCGTATCAGACAGGCTCGCAAAGAATTGGTCTACAAAATCAGGTGATAGTTCAACCAAATTAGATAGCGCTGTAACTTGGCAGGTGTGAGAATGATTGCTGTCATCGAAGGCAGGACCAGCAATGCTCACAGAACGTTGTACCTGGATGATGTTGCTTTTGTCACTCGCTCCACTGTTACCACTTGGCTGTAGTACAGGAGTCTCCACGAATGCCGTCATCAGGATTGGTAGCCGCTGGGGACAACACAATGCGTGAGCCGTTATTGGACTGAGCAAAGTATCGACGTCCATTGGTACTGCTGATGGAAGTGAAAGACAGATGTCCAACACGCATTCCTCGCCGCAAAGCATACACCGTAGCACAGGTAAAATGCAATTTTGCCATATCGGTCTGAATGAAAGGAACCAGGTCATGTTTAGATCTCTTAGCCTGGCCAATCCGAGGACGTTAGTTATCCTGTCCCGGTAGCGCATTGCTAGGATTGTCTCTTCCATTCCCATGGGAGCTATGTCTGAGCCGAGGCTTGCCATAACGTAGCAGGATGGTCAAAAATAGAATCCCTGCGATGAGTCCCAAAAATAGTGGTATGCCGCCAAAGATGGAGTGCACAAATTTAGGAAAGATTCCCAAAATTGCCTGGAAGGGTGTTAGCAGTCCCGTAAAGACTGTCTTAAATATGCCTGGGATGCTTGTTGCACTAGACATGTTAAGGAGTTGGCTGAACATTTCTACGAAATGCACGGGGCAATTTGTTGATAAAAGGTCATGGACTTCAGTAGCCGTTCTTGCGACTAGAAGATCATACGTCTCTTTAGATGACGTTATAGGCACTGTTGTCTGTAAAAGCACAGATTTCATTTTGCTTAATGTATCAATTCGTATAGAATAGAGATTCAGACGAGGCCAGAGAGGAGTCACTATGTCTGGAGGCCCGCTCGGAAACAATGCTTGCATACAACATTTGACCATGGACGTTACTTGTACTAGATAACTTTTCCCTGGCGCGAGGCCACAGCACCTGTGATCCGTTCTAAGAATGTAACTCCCGTTTGCGAGTTGCATAAAGAAGGGCTCTATCTGAGTTGCAGGTGTGACTAGCTGGTGGCATGAAAGGTTGTTTGAATTTCCATCACATGCTCCGTGTAAATTAATACCCTGACACAAAAGTATATCGCGTAGTGAGTGTTTACAGTTGTCACCACTAAGAAATACATTTTTGTCGCTGTCACTATAGCAAGAATGAGTGTATGGTAATTTCCATTCGGATTTTACATATCCCTTACCCAATTGTTCATATTGGCCAGCAGGTATGTACTCAAGGCATTTATGAAATCGGAAAGTTGTTATCGGAATTGTGATAATTCCGTGTATTATCCATTCAATGACAGGACTCTCTGACATTGTCAATGGTAATCTCTCGAGTTTCTCGATGCTCAGGATTGTATAGTCTGCTCCTTTCTGTGCCAAACTGATCTGTTTATCAGTAAGGTTAAAACTGGAAAATAATGACGTTGTGTTGATTAAACGCCAAGGCACATAGCCTGAACGAAGATTTTGCAGCGTCCAGCCTAGTTCTATAATAGAGCGTAATTGAGATTGGCCATGTTGTAACATTAGCAAATCTCTGTCTATCACATCAAAGGCAGAGGATACAATATTGTCCAAAGAATATATTCTGGAAGACAGAGTCATTAACCCATTGTCTACCACAGAAAGTGATTTCTCCAAATTAATACGATCAATTTCTCGTATTTTTTCAGCAGTTTCAATTTGCTTTACTTTCCAAGCCTCGTTGTAAGCAGCATAGATACTGGTCGCTATGAAACGCTTTTGACGCTGTTTGCGTGGTCCAAGAATGAAATCGCGCAAATCAGCACCATCTTTTAATAAAGACAAGTGTTGCTTAATTTCAGCCAGTGTGGATGTAGTTAGCCATTCTAGGCAGAGTTTCCCTACACTGTATGTTGTTATAATCCCTGGATGTTGTCTCTGGGAGTATCTAGGGTCTAATCTGGTCATTTTTAAACCCTGTGTTTTATTCAGGAACCTATCTTGACAGCTATTTGTGTCTGTAGGCCAGATTAACCACTTTTTCCAATCAGGATGTGTTCTGTTGAAATGTAAAATTTGTGACACGTCTAACTCAATATCAGCTGTTGCATTTTCAGGTATTGGCTTTGGTATAGACGGTGTTTTAAGGTCTTTGTTCTTGGCTAGGCCAAGACAAGATGTTTGGTGTACAGTGTCATTTAAAAATAACATTTGTTCAGGTATCATGCAGGTTCTAAATAGTGCTTCAATGCCTTGCACCTGCCAATCTTTTGTACCCCAAATTGTTTTCGTTTCAATATTATTTTTCCAATAATCAAAACCAAATGTCATCATTGTGTCATAAAATACTTCTGAATATATCAATTTAGAATTTGTCAGCATTGTTTTCATTCCTGTTTTATCTAACAGTTTGTAATAAAACGTTTCTGCATCACTGGTGTTAAACCCTGAGAAGTATTTGAATTTCTCAAAAAATGCTTTAGAACTGCTTTTAGGTGGTGTAGCACAATGTTCCCATTGATTATACATAAAAACATT
Source organism: Lissotriton vulgaris (assembly GCF_964263255.1). Classification (NCBI taxonomy): domain Eukaryota; kingdom Metazoa; phylum Chordata; class Amphibia; order Caudata; family Salamandridae; genus Lissotriton; species Lissotriton vulgaris. The sequence goes on from NC_141689.1 coordinate 291,183,120, forward strand.
TCTAGGCTGTGCAGATTTATGCAAGTAATGATCCCCATAGTGGGTGTAACAGAATAACTGCTCATAACTAGATGAACCTTGTAAATAATCATGATCTGTGAATCTAGCTGACATTACTAAATCAGACATCATGTCATTAATACTGTTAAAGTCCCAATCATCAGAGAATGTACTTGGTGTCACAAAGTCACTTAAGGAAACCTTTAGTTGATGAGGATACTTCAGGATTTCGACCGGACCATATATCTCATAGTCTGTTTTCTCCCATACTACCCCACCAGGTATTGGAATTGCTGTGACATTTACTGTTGACAGTTCTCTTTTCTTCACGTGGGATGATCTGTGTGGTTTCAGGACTAGGTTGATGTTCTGACTTGCTGTGTCCATTCAATTGTAATGTATTTCCCTAAGATTAAAACTAAAATTAGGCATAGTAGGAGTATGAATACCCCTGAGATGATCCAATGCTCAATCAACGGTGAATCCAGATATAGTTCTTTGATTTGTTGAAGGAGTCCTGTTGTATTTTCTTTAGAATACTTTTTTGTTTCTGGCATCACTTCGGGCTCGTTTAAATCTTCAGAGAAGTTGTCGAAGTTGATGAAATAACCAGAGGCAGTTCTGTCAATTGATGGGATTGTTCTTTCAATCTGTCTCTCGGTAGCACTTTCTGATGCCACATCATTGTAGACTGGTGTTGTTTCTTGACGAACTGTTTCAATCTGTGTTTCAAGAGGCACGAGTTCCATGGCATTGTTGCATAGTCCTTCATTGTGCACTGCAGGCTGATCGAATGTGATTAGTCTTTCAGTTTGAACCTCTTGGATTGTTGCAAGTTTGGGTATTCTGTTGTTTCTTGGGAGTCCACTGGGCCTACTGTTGATTATAGGCCACATGCTTGTGGTTTTACCAGGTCGATGGACACGACTCTGTTCTCCTTTTTACCAGCAAGGGGCGGTAGCACAACTGATCTTGTTCCGGTGACTGCCAAGACAGGTACTGCTTTTCTGTAAGAAGGCCCAAATTCCTTCTTCACCGCGATCTTTTCTCTGACTAGATCCCCAATATTTGGAATCCAGACAGGCCTTGCTGGGGCTGTTGCGGGTGGTGCCTCGTCAGTGGTACTTGGCTGTTGTTTTAACTTTTTGTTGCTTAATGATTTTCTTGTTTCATTCAGTTCCTGTAAAACAGCCAAACGGACTTTTACATCAAAGTGCGTTTTTTCTTCTTGTACCACTGACATCTGACTATCGAGGTCCTGAACGTTCATTCTAATTCCGAACAATAGTTCGTATGGGCTGAAACCTTTTAGAGAATTTCTTGGCATGTTGTTAAGACTAGTCTGGACACTTATTAAATATTTGACCCACCCAGCGCCTGAACCTAATACCTTCGCAGTTATAGATTGCTTTATATCCCGGTTTTTTCTTTCTACCACACTATTCCCTTCGGGGTGCGACGGACAAGAATACCGCAACCCAATTCCCATGCTGGCCATGGCCTCCTTATAGGCTCGAGAGCTGAAAGCAGGACCCTGGTCAGAATGGAACGTGGTAATTGCGTATGTACCGATAAAGACTCGCAAATCTTTTATAACCGTTCTAGCGTCAGCCGAGCGCTGGGGGCCTCATTTTTTAAGTGCTTTTCGTCTTAATGGTTAATAGGACGCAGGGTGGGGTGTAGGCAGCGTTACGCTCTTTCTGACTGGTAGCCGGTAGCAAGGTTCACTACTGCGATCCCTATTACAGTTTTCACAGTTGTTTGCATATATTTGGTGTTCTACACTCATTCCCGGCCACCAGAATACTGATTGTAATTCAGTCAGTGATTCCTTGATCTCTCTGTGCCGTAGACCCAAACCCATGTGTGCGTCTGCTATTAAAAATATTCTCCTGTTCATGTTTGGAATTACTCTATCCCCCACTCCAGGGATTCGAGCAAAAGGAACGGAGTTTGCATCGATTATGTATGCATAATTGAGTGGATAGTTTACGGGTAGTGCTGCACAGTCGCCTTTTACAGTCGTTTTTACTGCCAGCATGGTTTCCCCGTCTATGTATTTATCTGTACACTTTTTTGTGGCTACGGAAGCCGGTTTAGTTGCTTCCGCGGTGGCTGTATTAGCCAATGAATTCCCTGCAACGTGAACGCCATCACGTTGAAGACTCTGTGCGTGAATCACGTGAGTCTTTTGTAGTTCTTTGTGTAAAAGAGCTACCTCGTTCCAGAGCAATTTATGCTTTATTGTGGCACCTGTGTCCTCTTTGTAGTCGTTTTCGATCCAACTCTGCAGTTTATTGTTGTAAGAGTTGACGCAAAAATAAGAATCGCACACAATAAGTGTCGGGAATTCACGTTCTGTATTTTCGAGCGCCATCTTTAAAGATCTGATTTCAGTTCTCTGAACCGAACAGTTTCTTACAGATTCAGTTTTTGTTACTTTCGGTCTGAATTTACCGCACAGCCAACGACCTTTAATAATCGCACATGCTGCATTGTAGGACTTGCTCTCTACATTAAAATGCTGTACAAAGCTATCTGTATAGATTATACAGGCGTATTGTGGGAGAGGCAGGATTTCGATTGGCAGAGGATATTCTTCTTCATATTCTAAATCATTCAGTTCTTCAAATTGCGGGGCGAAATAGTATTTCACGTCTTCCGCTCCTAGAGAATCTATGCACTGTATCCATTTCGGATCCAGTGACACTGTAGGCAGGTTTACTGGGCTGAATAGCGCCTCGAAGGCGGACTCCGCTGTAAGGATATTAATCCGTTTGCCGTGTGCTAGTTCTCTTTCATTTGCTAATGCGATTTGCACTGCTTTCACAGTTCTTTCTGTGGGACTGAATGCTTTTTCTGCTTGTGTGTACAAGTGAGATTTAATTGAAATTGGTACCTTTTCTCCCTCATTAGAGGTTAGGTACGTGAATCCGCATCTTCCTGGGATGACTCGGATTACAAGATCGATCGTGTTGTCACGCGTATCTAATTTTGTTTTTGCTAACATGTCTGTTTGCAGTGATCTCAAAATTTCTGTGTGTTTTTGAGTCCAATTGATTTGTTTTAAATCAGGTTTAATTAGTTCGTAGAGAGGTTTAACCCTCTCTGCGTAATTTAGTATGTAAGTTCTTCCGAAATTCAGAAAACCTAGAATGGATTGTAAATTCTTCAGCGTTTTTGGAGCTTGGAGTACAGCGCACTTCTCTAAGAAGTTGTCCGCTAGGCTTTTCCCTTCACTTGATAATTCGTACCCTAAAAATAGTACTGTCAGATGGGCAATTCGGGACTTTTTAAAGTTGAATTTGTAACCCTCTGCTGCGAACCCAAGTATAATGGTGTTCACTCTTTTCAAATGAGTATCCAAGTCGTCGTCTGTGAGATAAATATCATCTACGTAAGATAATGCTTCATCATCATAGATTTGTAGTAACTCTGTTACCCTAGCTGAGAATAGTCCTGGGCTGTTCTTGAACCCCTGTGGGAGTCGACAGAATTTTTTCTGTGACCCAAATGCGGAGAAAGCGGTCAAGTATCTGCTTTCTGGTGCAATGTTTTGACAAAAGAAACCATTAGAAATGTCTAATGTCGTTTTATATTTTTTCCTAACTATGTTATTCATTAGGGCTGCACTATGCGAGTTTTGTACTGCAAAAGTTTTGCAACATGTATTAAGATGTCTGTAGTCCAAAACTAGACGATATGAATTGTCTGGCTTGGAGACAGGAAACAAAGGATTGTTCATCTGAGAGGTGCATGTTTCAATCACCCCCTGGTACTCAAGTTGATCTAAGATCTCCCTGACTTGTTTTTTAGCTTCTTGCTTTATGGGATACTGCCGTTGGGCAGTTGGTTCATTTTTTAGTTGGATTTTGTGAGGCGGTGAATCCTCATCCCATCCTACATGATTTTTATACAATGCAGGTGCCTGGGCTACTGCCCATTTCCTTGCATATGTATATTTTTTGTGAATCGGTATGTGATTCGAGAAGGCAGGCATAATCACTTCTTTGCCACGAGGGCACTCCCTGACAAACTCTGGGGGCCAATCTTTTTCAGCTAACAGAATATCATAGCCTTTTGAGAGCTTATCCCAAAATAGACCCTTAATTTTCCTAGTCTTATCACCCTCTATACGCAATGTTATTTCATATATTTTATGGGGCTCGCTAAGTCTGGTGTCGGCAGTTTCAACCTGAATGTATTCATTCGTGTCCACTGTCTCCAGATGACTCATCAAGATCTTGCGCGCTATACTGATTTCTGCTGCACTGTCCAACATTGTCAATGCCCACTCCCCGTTTTTCAACTGTGTCCTCAGTATTCTCGGCATGGTTGATTACTCTAATACTGGCTACCTTCTTTTTCTGAAATTTAGATTTTTTACTCTGAGCAGGTTCCTTGTCTTTGGACTTGGTGTGCTCTCCTGGGTCTGACCGTCCTCTTCTTTCCGAATTCTGTGGAGAAGATCGAGAGGGACGTGTATCAATACTTTGATATCTATCAGGTTTTTTCAGATTATCCCTATTTCTAAGGTTATATCTTTTCTCAGAGGGCTCCCGCTGGGGAGACTGGCGTTCTCGAGTCGGAGTTCTTTCTCTCCGTCGAGGAGACCTTCCTCTGGACTGGAAAACTTTTTCCTTGGGAGTGGATTGTTTATTTCCATCCCAGCTCTTTTTAGGAGTGTTTAAATTATTTTTAATAAATAATTTTTCAGGATTTTCGAGCAGTTGGGGCTTAACTGGTTTTCCACCCAAGCTGTCTCTACCTAATTCTTCATAGCATTTTTCTATGATTTTTGCAAGTTCAACAGGATCTTTTATATCTGTTTCCCTCAACTTCTGGCGAATCGCCACAGATGCTGCTTCTCCCTTTATGTTGGCTAATAATATAGCCGTGACCTGCTTGAAGTCTTTCAGTAATTTCATACCTAGATTTAAAGCGGGCTCTGGACCGAATTCATTTTGAATCTGTTTTAGCACTTCTGGTATTACCGCCATAGACGGAACACCGTGTGTTTTTGTGTAAATGGAAGCAAAGACTGTACCCCAAGTGTCACAGTCCTCCACGTGTGGTGCGATTCCCATAGGAAGGCAGATGGTCAAGATTCTGTGTTTCTCAATAGGGGTAGTATCAGGAAATACTGCCTCTATTTGAGTGATTTTCTGGGCTAACCAGAAAGGAATTTGTTCCCGTTTTACGGGTGTTTTACCAAGACATGACTGTATGTTCTGTGGTGTAATTTTATTTGTGTTCCCCTGATGAGGGGTCAGCTGTGGTGAATTAACAGCTGGCTGGACTGTTGCAGTCCGTATTACATATTGGACTAATTGCCTATGTATTTTTATTAATGTGTTTAGCTGTGCTAACAGCTCTTCTCTAGACATTCTTGCAATGTCAGGATGTGGTGTGTAGCTGGCTAGAACCGGCCACGTGGCTCCTGGTCTACCTAGTGGACCGAGCCTGGTTATGTGATCATTGTGTTTTAGGGCGCCATTAAACCAGAGCAGGTGCTCTTGAAATTTAAGAGGAATTTCAATCTCCTCGAAAGGAGCGTACTCTTCCGGAGGTTCCTCTATTTTGTAATAGTGAAACTCTTGTGTTATAGCGTTTACCGCTGGAAAGTTTATCCATGAATAGAATACCTCTGTCTGCCGATACTCGTGAGCCTCTATCACGAAAATTACTGTACCACCTTGAGGTGTCAGTCCGTTTTCTATAAGTTTTAAAGTTATAGATTTTCTTAACTGGACCGGGATGATAATAGCACCCGGGTCTGTGTATTCGGGACCTTGCTGAGTCGCATCTGCTGCGGCCCCAGAGGGTCCGTTGTTTTCTACTGACATTGTATAAATGCAGTTTTTGCAGAGTAGGTCTCCAAGGAGACAAAGATTAGATGCACAATATTTTGGAACACTGTATCCTTCAACGTTGAATAAACCAGAGCTTTACATAGGAATCTCTTCCTACTAAGGTCGGGCGGATTTTAACCTTTCACCCACTCCAGACGTCTATTGGAGTATTTACGGGAGAAAGGGGTGTGAAATATGCACGACTGAGTTACTCTACAAGTCTTGCGTTAGTTTATCGCCTTACCAAACGTTTGGGCGCCATGTAGTGTAGTTCCTAGTTTCCCACTAGGCCCTGCGCATTGGAAAACCAAAAAAAGTAGTATCGACGTGGAACTGCTTATATTCCAGGCCTCCACTGACTATGCTAAACTTAATTGGGTTGTGTTACCAACTCGCTCAGAGGTCACTGGAAACTTTCTTCTCTGCATAGGAAGTGATCAGCTTCCTTGGCACAGACAAGAAGGGATTCAGTTTTCCAACAACCGTGCAACATGACAACTTTGCTCCTCAGATCAAGAGTCGATCTCTAGGGTCGTGTGAAACAATAGACATAGATTTCACTCAGTCAGTCTAGTGCAGTTTACTTTCACGAGATGTAGAGAATAGAGAGACGGGCGTGTATCAATAAAGGTTAACATTTATTGAACAGTCTTTCTTCTCGTACAAGAGAAATGTATTGCCACAATTGCAATAATTGTTATTATAAAAAGTACGTACAGTAAGATAAGTATTGCGAAATAGAACTGTAAAAGCATTGATATGGTTTCTTAGCCATACAATGGTTTAAAAGTAATAAAACATATATACAGTCATATATACATTAGGCTAACATACTCAACTGGTGCTTCTAACTAAACCTACCCCAGTGTGCCTGACCTAAGCCTAACACGTGAGAAGGGGGAGTAAGTAAGTAGCTTAAGTTAAGTTGGTTTTGCCAAGGTTTGTTTCAAGAATTCTCGTCTAAGGGTTTAGTCAACACCATACCTCTGAATAGAATGATGGAGGATTGGTATCTCCTTCAGGGGTCTCTCTCGATATCCCAGTCACCCGCGAGGGTAAACCGGAAGCGCCGGGACTGGATTTCTCTGCACGAGAAATGCAGCGGCTTCTCTCAGCGCGTCGAGGAAGGAGGGGTGACAGCGTCCGCGGGCAGCTGGGCTGGATGTCTTCGCAGAGGACGGCTGTTTCAGCTCCTTAAGCGTACTGTACCATAGTTCGCGCTGTAGCGGCGATAATGGTAATCAGCAGCTTCACCACCACAGGATAGCAGGCTGCAGCGACAGAGTGCTAGTTTTTACCAACACAGGGTCATGCAGGCAGCTGGCATCAGCAACAGGCAACGAACTCGCAGCTCGTATCTCTCACATTGCTTAAGGCAACGTTGGTAATATTTATACCTGACAGGTGCCGGGTTTGACGCAAGTTTGCTGGACATAAGACGTCAATTAAAGATGTCACTAGGAAGTGACAGTTATCAGTTGCTCATTAGAGTTCCATTACTAATCAAAACATAGCAAGCGGGGATTTCCAGGTTTGCTAAGTTTTTATCTTGTTGAAGAACTCGGAGTGTTATCTAGGAATATCAGATAGTGACTGCTGCTCTGTCATTGCACTAATTGGTCGCAAAGGAAGTAGCAGAGAGTCATGCTGGAATGTGGCTCTGTTCGTGTGAGGCCAGAGATGACTTTTCAGAAAATCGCACTTGAACGGTTATGCCAATATAGGGAATAAATGGATTTATAGCCGAATAGGGGCATAAGGTCACAGTATCGATCAGGAACCTAGATAAGCACGCAACAGTAGAAATGCCTAATATTTTATGGACTGCTGGGAAAGCTTGCCTTAGAGCATGGGTACTCACAAACTTTCTCTCGGGGGCCAAAATTACAGTGTGGTTTGTGTCTGAGGGCCGCACCGGTGGGGGCAGGGACAGTGGGGGAGGGGGCGGGGCTAGAGCAACAAAAGAAACTGTGACCATGAGGTTGGACACAGGTTCCTGCAGTGGACGCATTCGTCCACTGAGCCACCAGACCCGGCATACTCACATCTCTCTTTCTCTCTCTATTTCTGTCTCTGTCTCCTTCCCCTATCCCTCTCCCTCTCTGGCTCCCTCCCTCCATCTCTCTCTCCCTGTCTCTCCCTGACTCCCTCTGTCTCACTCACTCTGACTGTCTCACTCCCTCTCACTCCCTCACTCTCCCTCACTCTGACTGTCACATTCCCTCTCTGTCTCCCTCTCTCTCATTCCCTCTCCCTCTCTCCCTCCCTCTCCTTCCCTCTCCCTTCCTCCCTCTCCCTCCCTCTCCTTCCATCTCCCTCCCTCACTCTCCTTCCCTCCCTCACCCTCACCCCCCTTCCCTCTCCCTCACTCCCCTTCCCTCTCCCTCACTCTCCTTTCATCATCCTCACTCCCCTTTCCTCAGCCTCACTCCCCTTCCCCCGCTCCCCCTTCCCCCTCACTCACCCTCCCTCCCTCCCTCCCTCTCTCCCCTTCCTTCTACCCTCCCTCACTCCCCTTCCCTCTCCCCCTCCCTCACTCCCCTTCCCCTCTCACTCACTCCCCTTCCCTCTCCTTCACTCCCCTTCTCTCCCTCAATCCCCTTTCCTCATCCTCACTCCCCTTTCATCATCCTCACTCCCCTTTCCTCAGCCTCACTCCCCTTCCCCCACTCCCCCTTCCCCCACTCCCCCTTCCCCCTCACTCACTCCCCTTCCCTCCCTCCCTCCCTCGCTCCCTCCCCTTCCCTTTCCCCTCCTTCATTCCTCTTCCCTCTCCCCCTCCCTCACTCCCCTTCCCTCCATATCTCCCTTTCCCTCTCTCCCTCCCTCACTCCCCTTCCCTCACTTCTCTTCCCCTCAGTCCGTCCCCACTCCCCTTCCCTCTCTCCCTCCCCCTCTCTCCTCCCCTCTCCCTCACTCCCATACCCTCTCCCTCACTCCCCTTTCCTCATCCTCATTCCCCTTCCCCCGCTCCCCCTTCACCCTCACTCACTCCCCTTCCCTCTCCCTCACTCCCCTTCCCTCTCCCCTCCCTCACTCCCCTTCCCTCTCTCCCTCACTCCCCTTCCCTCCCTCCCTGCCCTTCCCTCTCTCCCTCTCTCCCCTTCCCTCTCTCCCTCCCTCACTCCCCTTCCCTCACTCTCTCCCTCACTCTCTCCCTCGCTCCCCTTTCCTCACTCCTCTTCCCTCACTCCCTCCCTCACTCCCCTTCCCTAACTCCCCTACCCCACTCCCCCTTCCCCCTCTCTGTCTCTCACTCCCCTTTCCTCTCTCCCTCCCCCACTACCCTTCCCTCTCTTCCTTCCCCACTCCCCTTCCCTCTCTTGCTCCCTCACTCTCCCTCCCTCACTCTCCTTCCCTCACTCCCCTTCCCTCACTCCCCTTCCCTCCCTCCCTCACTCCCCTTCCCTCACACCCTTACTCCCTGTCCCTCATTCCCTTACTCCCCTTCCCTCCCACCCTCACTTCTGCTTCCCTCCCTTGCCTCCCTCACTCTCCCACTCCCTCCCTCACTCCCCTTCCTATACTCCCTCACTCTCCTTCCCTCACTCCCTCACTTCTGCTTCCCCCGCCTCCCTCACTTCGCCTCCCACCCTCCGCCTCCCTCCCTCTGTCTCCCTCCCTCTGTCTGTCTCCCTTTCTCGGTCTCACTCTCCCTCCCTTTCCCTCCCTCTCCCTCCCCTCTGTCTCCCTCACTTTCCCTCCCTCCCTCCCTCTTCCTCTGTCTCTCTCCCTTTCCCTCCCTCCCTGTCCCTCTGGCTCCCTCCCTCTACCTCCCTCTGTCACCCTCTGTCATCTCCCCCTGCCTGTGTGCGCCTGGGCTGAGGGAGGCTTCTAGGGCACTCACACACAGTGCACCCGAGCACTTCAAAGGTCTTTAAAAGACCATTTGCATGTTAATGGGGCTTTGTGTCATTTCACCTCTTCGCGCCCCTGCACCTTGTTGTGGTAAATGAAGATATAAAGTAGATGGTAGCCAGGTGATAATTCCAAGTATGAAGTTTATTAGTTGGTTTCAATAGGATATGTACTAGGTCCCACCAGGAGCTTGATGGATGTTGCTCAGCCCTCACTCACCAACTGACATTCTCCACACACACACCAGGCACACACACATTCTATTCACCCTGACATCACGCACACCAACATTCCACGCAGACATCTCACTCATACTGGCTGAGCAACCTAAAGGAGATAAATCTAGTTACAACACACCTCCACGCTTGACTATCGCTGGAATGAATCACCTGCCCGGCCCCCACAGAGCAACAGAGTCTCGCTCCGGTTGCAGATACTCTTTAAAAAAGATTTTTAAAACACGGGTCTGATGTCTGCAAGGTCTGCGGGCCACCAGGGAAGGCTTGCCGGGCCGCTGGCGGCCCGCGAGCCGTACTATGAGTACCCGTGCCTTAGAGGAAAGTGATTTGGGATTCAGTCTTGAGAAACAGTACCGACAGGTCATGATTGGAAGGAACATGCATGATTAACCAATAAATATAACACAGATCTCTCTCATGATACACTGCAATGCCTTATAAAAGTAAAATATGAACTGAATACTGTACTTACAACCCAGGTAGAAAAGCCCTATTACATTTGTGAACCACTACAAAAGAGGTCAGAAGGTAGGCCACTGTTTAGCCTTTCAATTAAGACAACAACATGCGAGACACATGATTTCAGTAATCAAAAGCACAATCAGTGAAATTGTTACGCACCCATTGGCAACTTGTACAGATTTTTACTAAACAATGTATAGATCGGAATGGCAAGAGAGTCACGATCACGAGGAATACATTTTTGCTTCTCTTGAAATGCTGATCTTGCTCCCAGAACTGACCCAATCACTTGAAAATGAGATCTCACAGGAAGTAATATTATAATAATATTAGAGCTGGCATCCTGGGTGTGGTTTTCCCTGACTTTTTGCCTCTACCTCCTGTGTTTTTGATGCTGTGCTGGATTTCGTTTTTGCTAGCTTAGTTGGTTTGGGCACTTTGCCACTGCTGAATAGTGTCAAAGTGCAGGTGTTCCCTGTTTAAAGTGATATTGTGATTGGTTCTCCCCGATTGGTATATTTATTAACAAGTAGGTCCCAAGTAAAGTGCACTACCTGTGCCAGAGCTGGTAAATCAAATGTTAGTAGTGGGCCTGCAGCACTGATTGTGCCACTCAGATGAGTATCCCTAAAAGGGTGTCTCAGGCCTGCCACCACAGTGCCAGCGTGCAGTTTGCTAACTGCCATGTTGACTTGGCATGTGCACCCACTTGCTAGGTTCTAGTCTTCCCTTTCCTTACACATAGGACACCCCTATGGAAGGCCAAAGGTACCTCCCTGGGCAGGGAGCAGTGTATGTGAAAGGCAGGACATGTACTGGGGTGTGTACCATGTCCTGATAGTGAAATACTGCCAATTTCGTTTTTCACTATTGAAAGGATATCTTGCTCATAGGACAGAATGGGGAATGCTGTGTAACATTTTACAAGCATATCTTCCCATAGAAGTGAGATGGAAAATTGGAGTCTGGTAACCCTGAACTCAGAATTTAATAACACATCTTTTAGTAAGGATGGTTTTTAAATTCTGTGTTTGAAAATAGCACTTTTAGAAGGTGGTTATTTTCTTTTTCAACCATTCTGTGTGCCTCTGCCTGGTTGTGGATTGACTGTCTGGCTTTGCAGTGACAGGGGCGGCTCCAGGAGTCTGGGTGAGTCAGCCTGGGCTGAATAGGCCAATCTGCATTTGGAGTGGTGGGAGGAGTAGTACCTGTCCCTGATTAGGGCTGTGCCTGCCTTCCACAAAAGACTGGCTCCACCTCCTGCGGTGCATCTGAGGACCCTGGCCCACATTGACAAAGGAAGAAGTGCACTGCCTGAGTGCACCCAGAACTGGTTTGGACTGGGTTAAGGACCCCTTACACCTAGAGAACAAAGACATTTGGGGTATAAATATTTTGAGCTGAAACTCCTCTACTTTAGATCATCCTGGAATCAAGAAGAACCTTTGCTGAGGAGAAGAGCAGAAGAGATTGAGAAGAAGGACTGCCCTTGCTTTGTGTTCTGGAGCTGACCTGCAGTTGCTTTTCAGCCAAAGGAAGGAAGAGGACTTTGCTGTGTGCTGTGCCTCCAGCTTGAAAGGAAATCTCCAAGGGCCTGAGGGGAGCTGGCATCCTGTTATGGAAACTCAGGGACAACAAAGTTTCCAAGGATCTCTACAAACATTGTGTGCGTGTGTCTGGGCACAGCGTGTACCTATCGTGAAACCTGCATTACGATCATCTCCGCGACGCTAAGTTATTCTTGTGAGCCTTAACTAAATCTATTAATTTCATTGTTAGAAAAAAATTCCCCCATAAACTGTGCATCTTGACTACTAAGTACTAGATTCATATTCTTTCGAATAGGAAGTTTTGGAAATACTATGTATACTACATCTAAGTTTGAATAATAATACCATAGAACAAACTTGTTAATATACTACATGAACTGCCATATGTTAAAGGTAAGTAGTGATATGTAACACCTTCTGATGCTGAAGCTGGTAATTTCATACATAGGTAACAATCACTAATCTCCATTGTATCTACGTATTGGAATACCAACTTTGTGAAGACATTTAAAGATTTGTCATTATCTGATACTGTGTGATGTACATCTAACTCTTCTGCTGCTTCTAATTCTACCCTATCTCCTCTTATTGTAGCTATCTTTTCACTATTAACTGTATCATTCTTTCTGTTAGCTATCATCAAATAAAGCACTGCTACTGTTAGTATTAGCCATACTGTGATTACTAACAAAATGCTACATATACAAGCTCTACAACATCTTTGAGCGCAATTTCATTTTGGTCGTTCAGTAACCCTGTTTTTAGCCATTTTAGTTTAAGAAGATTTGTCTTCTTTTCTTTTCTTTTCTTTACTTGCAAGTTCAAACTCTGAGTTTCAAGGAGGCCTCACTTTCCCTGCATCAATTTGTGCAGCATTTATTTCTTCCTCTGTCTATTCGCTTAAATCCAAGTTTTTAAATTCTTCCAATATTATGTAGGTCCACTCAGGACCCTTGAATTTATTGTTCAGAATTCTCAGTCTTGGATTTCTTCGAGTGCTTTTCACAATTGACTGCTTAAACTGAGTTTGACTAGTAACCTCATTTACTTGCTCAGGTCTTTCCTTTGTTTTTCTCAGATAGTATTTTAATCTTTTGACTCCACCTGGCCAGTTGTCACCTTTTCTGACCCTTTTAACTTGTACTGCACTCTTGCCCTCTTTGTCTCTCTCTAGAGCTCCTTTATTTTCGTTATGTTTAGGCACAATCCATTCTTCCTCTTCCTGAGAGTCACTCTCTACCTGTTCCTGTCCTGTGATTTGTTGTTTCGTTCACCTGAACTTGTTCATCTTCCTTTATCCGGTCCTGTTCAGGTCTTATTTCAAATTGATCTTATTCTGCCTGAACCTGTTCTTCTTCTCTTAACTGATCCTGTTCAGGTCTTACTACAATTGGCTTTTCTGCTGCCTGAACGTGTTCTTCTATTCCTGTTTGTAAATGCTCAGGACTTTTGGTGTGTCTTTTCAACTCAGTATGTTCTTCTTTCCCTGTCTGGTCCTGCTCAGTGTCTTGAGAAACCATTGTTCACTTCTTCCTGAGCGGGTTCTCTCGTCCTCACTACTTTCCTGTCTGTCTAATCTTGTTCTGCTTCTTGTTTGAATAAAAACTTCTGGTATGTCAACCACTGGTGTCCAGCCCTCCTGACTTGTGCTCGGTTGTTCCTTGTTTATTGGTTCAGAATCTATCACTCTAGATTCTTCGACTTCACAACCTTTAGCAATTTCAACTGGTTCATTTAGTTGTTTTTCTTTTTCAGTAGGGCCTGGAAACCTGTTTGTATGACTGGCATGAATCCAATTGGGTAAACCTGCACACTTCACTGCTGTAGTAGTGACCAGTATGACTTGACGTGGTTCATCCCACCTGGGTGCTAAGCACTTTTTTTTTGCGTGTTTCTTCACTACCACCAAGTCTCCAGGATTCAAATCATGCGCTTGAGCTGGCTGCCTGGCAACTGCATCTTCTATAACCTGGTGAGAGACAGAATGCACTAGGTCAGCCAATTCTGTGCAATAATCCAACCTAGATCATCAGTTATATTCATTAATTTGTGACCAGGAATAAATGCTTGTCTCATTGCCCTTCCCATGACTATTTCATGGGGACTCAATCCTGTCTTTCTGTCAGGAATACTGTGGAGTCCCATTAACAGAAGAGGCAATGCATCTGGCCATTTTAGTGATGTGGATGCACACACTTTACTTAACCTTGATTTGATTGTGCCATTTAATTGTTCAACTACTCCAGAAGCCTCTGGGCGGTATGCACAGTGCAGTTGTTGCTCAATTTTGAATGCTTCACAAATTAAACAAATTAATAAATTATTAAAATGAAGTCCCAAAGTATCTGATCCTAAAGTAACTGGAAAACCAAAACGAGGTATCAACTCCCTCAACAGTAGTTTCGCAACTGTGAGACTGTCATTTCTTCTCGTGGGATATGCTTTCACCCATCATGAAAACAAGCACACTATGACAAGGACATACTTCATTCCGTTGCTTGGAGGCAACTCTATGAAATCTAGCTGTAATCATATGAATGGTCCTCCCGCCTTTCCAATTTTTCCCCAGCTAACCACTTTTTTCCTGCCTAGATGTTTCTGCTGCTAAATTAAGCATCTTTGGCAACAGCTCTCTGCAACTGCCCTAAACCTTGGATTGTACCAATTTTGTCTGAATAGTCTGATCATGGCATCCCTACCAAGATGTGTGCCTCCCTGATACATTCTTGCCATTTGGGAGAGTAAGCATGGCTGGTCTGCCATCAGTGTACACCCATACATCATCCTCTGTTCTCCTTTCAGAACCTTTTTATCCAGTTTTCCTTCTCGCTTACCTCCACTTCATCCTGCAACTGTCTCACCTCGCCCAATGTTTCTAAGGCTGAGAAAAACATAAGTTGGCAGCTGATTTCGCTTGTTTCAATTTTTCTGTTTAGTGCCATGGTTTTTCTCACACAATATTGAGCAATCTGGTCAGTGTATCTATTTTCTGCCGTCACATAGTCATTTCCTGACTGGTGAGCAGCACACTTATCCACTGCTATTTCTTTTGGCAATTGAATTGCTTCCAACAACTCTTTAACGTTTTTACCATTTCTTATAGGGGATCCTGAAGAAGTCAGAAATCCCCTTTGCATCCATAACTGGTCAAAATTATGCACAACCCCAAAACCATACTGACTGTCCGTAAATATTTTTATTTTCCAATTTTTCCCAATTTTGCATGCCTTAGTTAAGGCCACCAATTTGGCTGCTTGTGCAGACTTGACTCCCGGTAAACAGATACTTTGCATACAGCATACGTTGCCCTGATTCCTCCTCCCTCCATTCTCAGGGATGAGCCATCTACAAATAATTCATGATCTGGTTCTTTCGGAGGTTCTTCTTTTATATTAGGGCGGGGCTTGGTGCACATCTCAGTCACATCCAAGCAATCATGATCTACCTCATCTTTCACTTATTCACCACGTGGGTCTGGAAATAGTGTGGCTGGATTTACCATTGTACACCTAATCACTGTAACTTTTTCTGCTCCAACAATCTCTCTTTCAAATTTAGTTATCCGACTAGGAGTAAGGTGCTATGTTCGAGTTCTTGTTAAAAGGATCTAGACTGAATGTGGGACATAGACTTTAACTGGATGTCCCATCACAATTGACTCACTCTGCTCCAGACTCATACAGGTAGCAGCTACTGCTTTTAAACAGCCAGGTAAAGCTGAAGCCACAGGATCCATAGTAGCTTAATCCATGCCTTTGTGTCAAGACTGAAAGTGCGCAACTCTCTCTTTCACAACAGAACAGTGCAAACTCTTTCATATAATAGGGCATACCTAAAGCAGGGGCCTCACACAGACAATTTCGCAACTTCACAAATGCTTCCATACATTCATCGCTCCAAACAATTGGATTTTTCACTCTTTTTCGTGTCATCTGAATCAATGGTTTTGCAAGCAGGGAAAATCCAACAATCCACTGCCGACAGTATCCAACTACTCCGAGAAACATTCTTATATCCCTTTGCATTTGTGGTAACTGCATTTGCTTAATAATTGTAATTCTTTTCTGGGGTCACTTTTCTCACTCCTCTTTCAATCTTGTGGCCTAAATATCTAACTTCTTTTTGACAAAATTGCAACTTTTCTGGTGACACTTTGTGTCCTCCATCAGCCAAATGGTTCAGCAACGCAATGGCATCAGTAACACAATCTCCTCGTGATTTTGATGCCACTAATAGGTCATCAATATATTGTATCAAGACTGAATTTTTGGGCATGACTAATTTTTCCAGACACTTTTTCAGAATCTGATTGAGGGACTCTCTGTATACCCTTGAGGAACTCGGACCCGGTAGGAGTGGGTAGGTCAAGACACAGAGTGATACTGGCACGATTTACATTAGGAACCCCTTGTGTAAAACCTACCGGGTACTGTTGATGCCTGGTTAGTCTACATCATTGGGTATTTCCAGTACTGACAGGTACACAAATAGGTAGTTGTTTGGTTGATGTGAGTATGATTCAACGTCACCAATTTTAAAGTGTAGATAGACTTCACTGTTCTGGTCCTGATGAATCGCCTGTAGATTATACATAGAGCAAGAAACATGTTGACCTGTTCACCAATAAGTACGCTTCAACCTAAGACATTAAGCTTAGTTGAGCGCCTTAGTGTCTGTTTTTATTTAGGGTAGGAGACCTATTGATTAAAATTTGCTGTCGCTGGTCCTTCCAACCCTATTTTAGATTCACTCTCAATTCACACATCAACACATTTTTGGCCCCTCACCCCCACTTCACCATATCGCTATTGGAAAAAGATCTCCGATAAAGTGCCCCTACTATAGGGAGCCCATTGGGTATTGCACCACCGACCCAAAGAGGAGCAGCCCAGATGATGAAGCATGACACACAACTGGGTGTGATAGGGCATTATAATTCCCAACTTTGAACCACTCTGGTTGGGTTTGTCTTGATTCCCTTGTTCTGAGGAACAGCATAACCTTCTTTTGTGAACTCGACACCATGCCAAAATACGGTTTTCAAGCTTAAAGGCAAACAGATACTGGCTATCTCAGTGCAAAGGAATAGAGAAAAGGCTTGGCATAAATCAATTACTGTATACCAGCCGGCATTGCAGGGTATCTGATAAAGAATCACTGCTGGATTTGGCACTACAGAACAACAAGGCACTACAATTTTATTGATCTTTCTCAGATCCTGCACTATGCTGTATTTTCCGCTAGGCTTTTTAAGTACCATTACAGGCAAAATTACAAGGACTACTCATTATTTCCTTTAAAAGGCCTTGTTTAATCATTCGGTCAACTTCTGAAGTAACTCCTGCTTTCACCTCTAAACTCATTTTGTATTGTTGGGTGTTGGGATAAACTGCACTTTCTTTTACTGTCAACTTCACTGGATCTACTTTGACATTAACCCAAACGATTCCAACGCATCCAGAACGCCTCCGCACGCCTGATCCTCGACATCCTCCACCGCAGCCACATCACACCGCACATGAAAGACCTGCACTGGCTCCCCATCAACAAGAGGATAACCTTTAAGCTCCTCACCCAAGCACACAAGGCACTCCACTACACCGGACCAAGCGTACCTCAACAGACGACTCAGCCTCTGCACCCCCACCCACCAGCTCTGCTCTGCAATCCACGCCCTCGCCACCGTCCCCCGCATCCGAAGAGTGACCGCAGGCGGCAGATCATTCTCCCACCTCGCTGACAAGACGTGGAACATCCTCCCCATCCGCCTATGACACACCGAAGACCTTCAGGAGACTCCTCAAGACCTGGCTCTTTGAACAGTTGCAGCACCCCCCCCCGCCCCCAGCTCCTTGAGACCCTCACGGGTATGTAGTGCGCTTTAAAAATGATATGACTGATTGATTGATTGAATTAATTTTCTTGTGAAATCCCATACTTCTGGGTTCACTGTCATTTTCAGTTCTTCTGGTCAATCATTTACTGTCAGAAAATAATATATTTAATCTACTTCTGTGCCTTGCTCAGCTAGCGTGATTTTATATACAATATCTTCATCAGGAAGCTAACTCTTTTTGTTAAACATAAATCAATAATCAAAAATCAATATTTATCACCAGACTAGTCAATAATAACCATAGCTCGGCTACCAGAAAACTGATCCAGTGGCGTACCAACAGCAGATACTCCATTATCATATACTCACCTGAGTCCATAAACACTCACTATTGAGTAAACCGTTGGAGTCAAAGTTCATTATTTTCCATACCTCAAGATTGATTATTCCTTATTCCAAACCAACTTTTCATTGATCAAAAAGTTCTTTCCCCTGGTCGATGGAGCATTAGTTGAACTAGCTGATGGTGAAGATTATAACTCAATTCAAACCTTTTATACTTTAAAGTAAATAACCACAGACTCTGGAACGTTTTAAGTCTTTAAAATGTATATTTGGGGGGCGTGGCCAAGATGGCGAGCTGAGTGGTCGCACCCGAAGCGAGCTCCGCCGTCCCTGAGCCCTAAACCAGCCGTGGATGCACCGATTCTCCCCCCGGGACGCTGCAGTTCATAGAGCGGGGGTTTATAGCCACGGTGTCACAGCTGCGAGACTGCCGCCGCTTTTTGAGGCGCTTGACTGCTCCCGGTACCGGCGCCATTACAGGGTGCAGACACGGCCTAGTGCACGGCCTGGAGGGAAGACGGACCCTGCCCGGGCTCCGACGTCGACCTGAGTGGCCATAGCAGCACCGGCGGCCCTGCCCGCCGGGCCCGGGCATCACCGCTGGCCCTTGCAGCACATACCGGAGGCCTGGGTCACCTAACCCGGAGGCACAGAGAGACCCCAGTGCTGGGACGGGTGCCGGCCCTCACGTGAGGCCACGGCTTGGGCCTGGTCGCGGGCCCGACTACTTTGGCGGCCGCCGGGGGGGTCCGGAGGAGCTGTGGTCCCTGCTTGCCACATCCGGGGATCCTGCTCGACCCTGTGAGGCCCCTCTGAGCTTGGACTGGCTGCGGCAGCGGAGCGGCGAGGGAGGAGCCGGACTTGGGGTCTCTCACTACGCGAGGCCGGGGATTTGGCCTACTGCCTGGACCCCAACGACGCTGCACGGCGGAAGCCTCCGAGCCCGCCGGTTGGGACTGCGGACCACGGCGCAGTCATCTGAGGGCCCCGCGGTGAGACAGGGGGTTGAGAGGAGCCGGTGAGGGGAGCTGCAGCCGATACCCCTCAGAGCCACGAGTGACTGTTTTTTCGCCTGCCATTGAGCCTGTCCACCGGCGAGGGCTTGGACGGACCCTGCCTTCGGGGTGGCCCCTGGCGGCGCTTTGGGACGGCCGGCCCCGGGGTGGCCGGGGTGCGCACTCCTGCATTGCCCGCGAGAAGGCAGGAAAGCTACCCAGACTTGGTCGCAACATCCGCATGGTCCCTGAGGGCCTGCCATGGCCTAGCTCGAAATGGGAAGAGCCCCGGGTGGTGCTGGTGACGGACGGCCCAAAGCTACGGAGCCTGTGGAGTGGAGAGGAGTGCGGAGCTGGGCTGCTCGGATTTGAAGGCCTTGGGGGACCACCGGTAGCTGGCGGCTCGGACCGCGTGTCTCGCTGAAGTTCCTGCTCTGTCGGTGGGGCGGTTCGGCCCCATAAGTCTTTGGAGGGACGCTGTGAAGGGCCGCCGGCTCGGTCTCTGGGCTGCACTAAGGATTGGACTGTTGGATCCCCAGAGGGAACTTCTCGGGGGCCATCATGGCGCAGAACAGAGGGCCGCGGAAAGGTGACCGCACGTTGCCGTAGATGCTGCATAGGAGCACCGTGAGACAGGATCGGGGACAGCCATCCCCACCTCATCCGAGTGGTTCCCAGGGAGCAAGTGGAGGGGAGCCACCGGTTACGAGGTCCTTCCTGGAATCCCTCTTCAGCTCGCTAAGGGAGGACTTCCAAACGCTCAAGCAAGAGGTGGCAGGAGAGGTCCGTGAGATACGGAGGGAGGTGGACGGCCTGGGCGACAGAGTATCCACGGTGGAAGAAGCGGGCCATGCCAGGGACGAGGAAATCACGCAACTGCAGCAGGAGGTCATCAGACTCCGGGACCAGCATCTTGACCTGCAGTCGCATATGGAGGACCTTGAGAACCGCTCCAGGAGAAACAACATCCGTGTCCGGGGCATTCCGTCCCGGGAGGAGGGGGACGATGTGGCGACGTACCTTGGGGAGCTGTTCAGAGAGGTACTAGGGGAAGCAGCTGACTTTCCTATCCGGATTGATAGGGCGCACCGAGTGGGACCGCAGCGCCGGACTTCCGCACCCCCTCCCGACATCTTGGCCTTCTTACCGGACTAGACCCTGAAGGAGCGGATACTGCGGGAAGCAAGGAGGAGGCCCTCCCTGGAGTTCCAGGGCCATCGGGTGGCTCTTTATCAGGACTTGGCCGCGACCACCCTACAGAAGCGCAAAGCGTTTAAAATTGCGACCGACTTTCTCAGGGAGCATGGCACTCAATACTCTTGGGGACACCCATTCCGGCTTATTTTTCGGTGGAACGGAACCTTGCACCAGTTGCGTTCTCTTCAGGATGTCTGTGGGGTTGTGGTAAATAATTTTACCGTATACTGAATTTCTATGCGGTATAAGTTCAATAAAATAGCTCAATCAAAAATGAGAGGCAGAGTCCGTGGAGGCTGAGTTTATAAGGGTTTTATTCCATGTAATGGAATGGTTCGAACCATGGTATCATGTTCCATCACCACGAGGGTTCAGGAAGGGATAGACATTGCTTTATTAACAGTGCACATTATATATAGTAAAAGCATACAATGGTGATGGATACAGAAGGCGTAACAGCTGAAAGAAACGAGATAAGAACACATGTGCGTAACAAAAGGCGTGCACGAGGGCGTACACGGAGGTGTGTGCTAGAGACGTCACATGAAAGTGTCACAAGTGGGTGGATTCATAGAGGAATCTTGCAGTGTCAGCAGAAATGTATGGCTAGATGCGCGCGCAGGCAACATGACGTGTGATTGACGTGGAACTGAAGGGTGAAGGGGACTTGACATTTAGCACCAAAAAGGGGAGACAGAAGTCTGACGTGTCAGAACAACCTAATCCCAAATCATATCTGATATCTTGTGTTGAAGAACAGTTTTATCTAGAAGGAAAGGTCTTTCGGGTAGAGGCTATTCTATACCGACTGCTAGTGCGTGCATATGTGTCTACGTGTCTACGTGTAATGCGAGGGGCCATGGGCCTACCATGGTAACAGGAGCAATGAATTTCATGCACGGAGACAGAAAGGCCGGGCCCTTTGCTCTGCAGCTGGGGAGATGTTTACCTAAATCACTAGACAGGAATGTATTTTCGAGGAGCGGAGCAGATAACTTGAAGGCTGAATTGTCTTGGCAGGCAAGCAGGCCGAGCCGGGTACCGCTCGCCGCACAGGGAGTAGGGTAAGGGTCATGGATGCATATCCAGGCTGCAGCTTTCTGAGGCAGAAGGCAGAAAGGGCTCGATGGCAGAAATCAGGGCCTAACTCAACAGAGCCAGGAAAACGTGAAAGTGCACCATGTAAAGACGGTGGCATGGCATACTTAGGAACAGAATTATCGACCCATTCATGGTGGATCTGAAAGAAGACATGTTAACGTTGGACGCAAATGTGTTTGCGTCTTCATCTCTGGTCATGGAGGGAAATTACATGTACTTGAAGCACGTACATGGAGCCGTTGGGGTCTACGTTAGGGGACACAATTGACCATAAAAATTCCATTTACCTCATTCCCTCCTTGTCCCCTACGGACCCTTCATGATATATCAATCTTCATAAGTCCATCTATTTGTTCATACAACATCATTTGCTCTTCCTTTTTCATGCGGGATTTAGAACGTGGACTTGGATGGGGAATACATGATGTGGCGCACAAGCCGCAAATCGCTGGCCCACACTGTAAACATAGACAACAACTGAATACTATGAGAAGGGCTATTCCGAGGAAGGATAGGACTTTCCATCCCCAGGCTGATAACACGCTCCAGAGCCAACCGGACCAAGTCCAGGTGCCTGGATTCTGGTGTATCTGACTTGCAATCTTGTGGAGTCGGGTTATGGCTCTATATACTGATGGTGCGTTTTCTGGAATGAAAACACAGCAGCTCGATCCGATGACTCTACAAGCTCCGCCCCTATCGGCCAGGATGACGTCAAGAACAAGACGATTCTGAAGAACAACAAGTCTCATAGCAGACTGTTCCGCTGTTAGGTTGCCTAGGGCGGAAGTAGTTTCATTCACTACTGCTTCAAGGGTTCTAGTTAATTTACGTATCAGTTTACTATTCGAGACAGTACCTAAATAGGGAAAAAAACCTTTATTGAAGTCTGTGTATTGCTCCCATGCTGTTTCAGTATAGTCGACAATCGGGAGATCTCTCTTGGATCTATTGTGTACTAGATGGGAGTCCCTATGATAATCAGGTGGGGCTAGGAAAACAGGTGGCAGAAGGAAGGCAATGTAGCAAGTACCATCCCAGTCTAGAGGTAAGCAAACATAAGCTGTATGACCACAAATGAAATAGGAATGACGGGAAGCTTTGAATGTAGACTTGCCTTTATCACTGAATTCAATCACAGTAGTACATTTACTATGACCTAGATGTACTGAACCATTCTTTCTAACACATAATTCACCTTTGACTGGTAACACTGACATTGCGGGCAAGTCTGGTTTGGTATCAGACTGGACATTCAGAATCATGAGGTTAAGTGTAAAATTACCCAATCCATACACTTCGTTTTCTAGATCAGTCCCTGTCCTTTGGGGAAGACCCTCCTTGTCAGGGAAACATACTTTATGCATAACTGTGTTCAGATTTCCCCATACCCAATTGCCTTGGTAAACTATGGAATCGGAATTTAAAGAATTTATTAAACTAAACCATGCACCACAGGAACCGTTGTGTGTAAACGGGTACGGAAAGAGGGGCAGAACTCCCTTGTATTTCTGATAGAGAGGGAGTCGGCCACATATCCAACAATTTGTAGCATTGCTGGTCTGATGGGAAATGATGTAACATACTGATGAAAGTATTGTTGCGCAGCGCAAGTCGGTATGATAACTCGTGAGGGGGCAATTCACTGAAAGTATGCTCGACAGTGTCGTTTGGAGAAAAATGTGCACGTACGGAAATAGGAAAGTACATATGTAACAATACACTAGTAATAGTAATCGTAAGACTCAGAAAAAACATAATCAATAATGTCACAATGCAGTGACTGCGGAGAGATTTACAATATTTCTCTTTCTTGATCTGTTTCTGTCTATCTCTCTCTCTATTGGGGTCTAACTGATACATGTCAGGAACCTGTCTAACCGCTTCACCTAGGGGAGGACTTAAACAATTAAACTGTCTGACTTGCTAGACCTTAATTTCATGCGAAACTCCTGATGAGGAGTTTTCTCTACCAGGGGGAGTTTAGTATCAGTCTCTGGAATGGGGCAGGGCTGGAAAACAGTCTTTGGCGGTAGTCCATGGCATTTCTTGATATGACTCGAGTGGAGCCAGCCTTTGCGGCCCTCCACCTTAACCGCTGTCCTTGTGGTTAGCAGAACAAGCTTCGGCTCCTGCCAGCGGGGCTCCAGCGGATTCCTCCGATCGAAATTCCGGATAAATACTAGGTCTCCAGGGACGATCTCGTGTGGCTTCACCTCGGTGTTGTCGGGAAAAGCTGCGGCTACCTGTGAACGACATGATTGTAGTGCAGACATCAAGGAGGCAAGGGAATCTGTCAGCACATTACAGTCAACATCTGTGATTTTACGAGGCAGAGGCGTCCCCCACATATTCGGTGGCCTACCAAAGACCACCTCGTACGGGGATAGCCCTGTTCTTGAATGGGATACCATTCTCATGTAGAAAAGTGCAACTGGTAAGGCTACAATCCAATCAACGCCTTTCTCTTTACATACTTTTGGAAGGCGTATTTTCAGTGTCTGATTGTGTCTCTCTACGAGACCTGCTGCCTCGGGATGTCGGACACAGTGGAACTTCCATTGATATCCTAGCAGGAGTGATACCTGCTTCATAAGCTCGGACGAGAATGGCTTACCATTGTCTGAGTACACGATACGGGGCAAACCATACCTGGGGAAAAATTCACGTACCAGCTGCTTGGCAGTGGTCGGAGCAGTGTAATCTGGGACTGGATATGCTTCTGTCCATCGGGAGAGTGCACATACAACTACGAGGACATATTTAAATCCTCGACAACGTTCCATCTGGATATAATCCATCTGGAGGACTTCAAAAGGGTGATCGGGAGGATGAAATCCACCTTGCTCTACGGGAATACCTTTTCCTGGGTTGAACTGACAACAGATCATGCAAGTACGCACTTTCTGTTTTGCTGCTGCTCGTAAATGCTTATTGAACCAAAGGTTTTGAATACTGTCTAACATGGCTTTTTCTCCTAAATGTGCAGGACTATGTGCTGTGTTAATGATAACTTGAACCATAGAGTCGGGGAGAAACCATGTGGCTTTTCCCTTCGTCATCCATCCCTGTTCTGTCTGTATCCCTCCTAGTTCAGTCCATTTCTTGATTTCGTCTGGTGTAGCATGTGTCTGTATGTCAATTACATCTAGGGCAGGATCCCTCACTGTCATGCAATGTGTCGGTGTCGGGACTATTGTTTTTGTCGTATCAATGGTGTGAGTATGAGTCTGAGCTGTATGCTTGGCCGTTCGATCTGCCAGGTCATTACCCTGGGAAATGGTATCTGTAACTTTCGTATGTGCTCTGCACTTCATGATGGATATGGCTGTAGGCAAATGTATTGCTTCTAACAGAGCTTGGATGAGGGGACCGTTCTGGATCTTGGCTCCGTGAGAGGTCAAAAACCCTCTTTCTCGCCAGAGTACACCGAAGTCGTGTACGACTCCAAATGCATAACGTGAATCCGTGTAAATGTTAACTCTCTTGTTCTTTGCTTGTATACAGGCTTGAGTCAGAGCAATGAGCTCTGCTGCTTGGGCTGACAGTGTGTCAATGCGATGTGTTTCTATGACTTCAGTTTCTGTCGTTACTGCATATGCGGCCACTAACTCTCCTGTACTTGTTCTCATACATGAACCATCCACATAAAGTGTCAGGTCTGGATCTGGTAAAACGGTGTCTGTTAAGTCTTGTCTGGGTTTCGTCGTAATGGTAATGACTTCAACACAATCATGTGCCAAAGGGTCTGTCTCACTTAATGGTAAAAGTGTAGCTGGATTCAATGTATTGCAGCGCCTGATATCTATGTGTGGCTGAAACAATGTCAATTCATACCCTGTCAGTCGTGCTATAGTCAGATGCTGGGTCTGTGTTCTGTTCAAAAGGACTTCCACGGCATGTGGAACTTGTACTGTCAATTGATGTCCTAACACTATGGAATCACCTTGTCTGATCGCTAGAGCTGTCGCTGCAACTGATTTCAAGCACGCAGGCAGAGCCTGGGCTACTGGATCTAGTGTACTGGAAAAATAAGCACACGGTTTGTGTGAACCTGCTTGATCCTGGGTGAGTACTGACAATGCAGTACCTTCGCGTTCAGTGACAAAAAGTGTAAAAGGCTTGCTGTAACATGGTGTTGCTAAAACTGGTGCTTGACATAAGGCTTTCTTTAATTCGTCAAAAGCTTGTGTATGTTCCTGAGTCCAAGGGAGGACAGTCGAAGACGCTGCCTCCTGTGTTGTCAACTGTATGAGTGGTTTAGCTAGGAATGCATATTGTGGAATCCATTGTCTGCAATAGGAAGAGAGTCCAATAAAGGCTCGTACTTCTTTCTGTGTCTTGGGTTGCGGAAGATGTGCAATTAACTGTATTCGTTCAGGTGTAAGCTGCCTACCCCACTTGGTCAGCAAGTGCCCAAGGTACACCACTTGCTGAACACAAAATTGTAGCTTCGAAGGAGACACCTTGTGTCCCTTGTCCGCCAGGAAATGCAAAACTGTCAGTGACGCTTGTTCACATTCTGGTTCACTACGGGCGGTGATCAATAGATCATCGACGTACTGGAGTAGGGCAGTGTTGTCAGGCATGTGGATACTGTCCAGTTGTCGTTTTAATGCTTGGCTATAGATACTGGGGCTTTCTGTGAATCCTTGAGGTGCACGTGCAAATTTGAAACTTCGGCCATTTAAACAGAATCCGAAAAGATATTGGCTTTCCGGGTCAATAGGGACACTAAAGAAGGCGTTCTTGAGATCGATTACAGTGAAGAACGTCGCTTCGGAATCAATAGCTGTCAATAGGGACGAAATGTCTGGGACCACAGGATATTGTGGTACAATGCATTTATTCAATTCTCGTAAATCGATAACTAATCGATAAACTGGGGGTGTATTTGGATCAGTACGTTTAAGAATTGGAATGATAGGGGAATTACATAGATTGGAGTCGGTTTCTACAACCACTCCTTTTGCAATGAGCTTGTCAATGATTTTCAGTAAAGCCACTACAGCATCTGGTGGTAACTTGTATTGTCGAATGCGTGGTAGTACTACTCCTGGTTTCAGTGTGACGCGATATGGAGTAATGTGCATGCAACCTACATCAGTGGGGCCTTGTGCCCATAAACGTGTAGGAACATTCTGTAACCTAGGATCAATATCTCTCAACACGTAGTGACCCTTAAAGTCACGCAAAAACAATCTTACTCCTTCCGGAGAACAACATATTACAGCTCCTAGAGCTTTCAGAGTCTTAATTCCAAGTAAATTTTCTGGACATGATTTCGTGAGTAATAAATCTGTAGTGCGGGACAATGGACCAACTACAAGTGGAACTGGTTTCGATACTTCATTAACAATAGGCTTTCCTGAAAATCCAAGGGAAACATTCTGTAAGCCTGAGAGGGGTGCCCCTGGAACCTCGTCGTGACTGATTGTTGTCCTGCTTGCCCCTGTGTCAATCAAAAACTTTCTATCTTTCCCTAATACCTGACTATGTACATAAGGACCCTCTTGATCTACAGGAACCTCAATAAGAGGCAAGCCAACCTCCCTCTCTAGGCTGTTTCATGTGTATCGCTGATAGTCGGGGTAGTCAGATTGTGCATATTGGTACATCTGCTGTGTTGCATGTTGTGTTGCGGCAATGGGTTGTGGCTGTGGTACCGCTACAGTCTGTTGTGAAGTCTGCATAGGCTGAACATTTTGTGGAACGTGTTGTGGGGCCTGGTCCTGTCTAGGAGGACGCGGTCTCTCTTTAGTTTTACCTGTGGCTATGTTGTGTTTCAAAACTGCACAATCGTTTACATAGTGACCTGGCTGTTTACAATAGTTGCATATCCCTTTAACAGGAGCTGCTGAATTTGAATTATTGGCTTGTGAAGCTTGTGTAGTACCCCTTTTATGACCGTCAGCTGGAACTGACTAGCAACTAGCATTTTCATTTTCGTGTCTTTCATACGTCTCTGTTCGTGATCATGTTCTTCCCTGATCCTATTCTGGTGATACTGTAACATTTGTAACATTTGTGAAGGTGAATTAGCTTGCCATGTGCTCTCGACTTTCAGTACACGGTTCTTAACCTGGGGCAATGAATTCTCGACTAATTTGGATACAAAAAGGTGTGGGTATGACTCGCTACTTGCTTTCAGGCCACTATTAATAATGAAACATTTCTCAAATCGGGAATAAAAATCGCTAGTGTCTTCATCGGGTTTCTGTTTGCAGGCTGAGATTGCATCCCAGTCCTCCTTTTTAGTTGCTAACAAACGTGGCAAAACCTGTACTAACAATCCTGGTAATGCTTTAGTTTTATCCCCAAGACCAAGACCTGGGGTTCGACCATTTTTTTTTAAAACTTTCAATATTTTCATAATGTCGGGATAGGTGTAATCTCCCATGAGTAACATGTCTTTTATTTCACGGTGAAAACCTGCAGGGTCTTTATCATGACTGGGCACTATTTTCTTCATTTCTAATAATTCCATTTTAGTTATAGGCGTGTATACGTAAACACGTGTAAGGGTATCATCAGCATTCCTAACCGGGTGTACTTCTCGTAAGGGATTCTGTTTGTCAAAGTCAAAGTGGAATGGTTTCCTGACTGGGGGTGGAACCGAAACAAGATGTGGAGCCAAGAAGGTTCTATTTTTATGGCGTTGTTCTAAAATCGTTTCAATTAGTTCAAGTCAAGTCAAGTCATAAAATTTGTATAGCGCACTACATACCCAGAGGGTTTCAAGGCGCTTAGGAAGGGGAGGAGGATTATTTGTCAAATATCCACGTTTTGAGCTGCTTTCTGAATGCTAGGTGATTCTGGGTGAGGCGAAGGTGGGCGGGGAGTGAGTTCCATGTTTTGGCAGCCAAGTATGAAAAGGATCTGCCTCCCATGGTGGTCTTGTTGATGCGAGGTACAGTGGCGAAGGCTTGGCTGGAAGAGCGAAGTTGGCGGGAGGGGGTGTAGAAGGACAGTCGAGAGTTGAGGCAATCTGGTCCGATGTCGTAGAGTGATTTGTGTGCGTGGGTAAGCAGTCGGAAAGTGATCCTCTTATTGACGGGTAGCCAGTGGAGGTCTTTAAGGTGACCAGAGATGTGTTCGTTTCGTGGGATGTCTAATATGAGCCTGGCTGAGGCGTTTTGGATTCGTTGTAGTTTCTTCTGGAGTTTAGTGGTGGTACCTGCGTAGAGGGTGTTTCCGTAGTCCAGTCGGCTCGTGACTAGAGCGTGGGTGACTGTTTTCCTTGTTTCGGAGGGGATCCAGCGAAATGTTTTCCTGAGCATGCGAAGAATGTTAAAGCAGGAAGAGGATACGGCGCTGACTTGTCTGTTCATTGAGAGTGAAGAATCCAGGATGACGCCAAGGTTCCGTGCGTGGTCTGTCGGGATGGGTGCTTTTCCGAGGGCTTCTGGCCACCAGGAGTCGTCCCATGCAGAGGGGGATGAACCTAAGATGAGCACTTCTGTTTTGTCTGAGTTCAGTTTCAGACGGCTTTGTTTCATCCATTCGGCGACTTCTTTCATTCCTTCGTGTAAGTTAGTTTTGGCGGTGCTGGGGTCCTTGGTGAGAGAAAGGATTAGTTGAGTGTCATCCGCGTAAGAGATGATGTTGAGGTTGTGTTGGCGGGCGATGGTCGCGAGGGGGCTCATGTATACGTTGAAGAGGGTGGGACTGAGTGAGGATCCTTGAGGTACGCCGCAGATGATTTCAGAGGCTTCGGACTTGAATGGTGGGAGGCGGACTCTCTGGGTTCTTCCTGTGAGGAACGAGGTGATCCATTCCAGTGCTTTTCCTTGGATTCCGATGTTTCTGAGGCGCTGTAGAAGGGTGCTGTGGCAGACTGTGTCGAAGGCTGCAGAGAGGTCGAGGAGGATGAGGGCGACTGTGTCTCCATTGTCCAGTAGAGTTCGAATGTCGTCTGTTGCTGCGATGAGGGCGGTCTCAGTGCTGTGTTTGGCTCGGAAGCCAGATTGTGAGGGGTCGAGTGATTTGTTGGCTTCGAGGAAGGTGGCGAGCTGGTTGTTGACGGCTTTTTCGATGACTTTGGCCGGGAATGGAAAACGCGAGATGGGGCGGTAGTTTTTGAGTTCGGTGGGGTCTGCTGTTGGTTTTTTCAGAAGGGCGGTGAGTTCAGCGTGTTTCCAGTCTTCCGGGAAGGTGGCGGAGTTGAGGGAGCAGTTGATGACGTCTCGGAGGTGCGGAGCTATGACAGAGTCTGCTTTGTTGAAGATGTGGTGAGGGCATGGGTCTGTGGGGGATCCAGAGTGGATGGAATTCATCAGGCGGATGGTGTCCTCCGTGGAGATTGGGTTCCAGGCGTTAAGGGTGTTTACGGGGGGAAGATGGTCAGCAGATGGTAGGGTGGGTTGGCTTCCGGGTTGGTTGTCAAAGCTGTTGTGGATGTCAGCAATCTTGTTGTGGAAAAAAGAGGCTAGGGAGTCGCAGAGGGTTTGAGAGGGGGTGATGTCGTTGGAGTTGGCCGAAGGGTTGGAAAATTCCTTGACGATGTTGAAAAGTTCCTTGCTGTTGTGGGCGTTGTTGTCAAGTCGATCTTTGAATGCTGTTTTCTTGGCTTTTCGGATCAGTTGGTGGTATGTACGGGTGGTGCTTTTGAAGGCGTCCTTGTTGCTGGTGGATGGGTCTTTTTTCCAGGCCTTTTCAAGGGAGCGGCACAGTTTCTTGGACTTCTTGAGATCATCGTTGAACCATGAGGCCTTCTTGTTGCCAAGTTTGTGTTGGCGTTTTTTCAGTGGTGCTAAGGTGTCGGCGGTGTTGGATAGCCAAAGGGTGAGGTTGGAGGCGGCTTCGTTGGCGTTAGAAGAGAGGGCTGGGGAGGTTCGAAGGAGCGATGTGGAGATCTGATCCGTGGTGATTTTGTTCCAGTTTCTTTGTAGAGTTGGTTGGAGGTGGATGATGGGTTTCGGCTTGCTGTAGGTGAAGTGAACGCAGCTGTGGTCAGTCCAGATGAGATCCGTAGTGTGGCTGAAGGAGACATGGTTGCTGGAGGTGAAAATGGGGTCGAGTGTGTGACCTGCGATGTGGGTGGGGGAAGTGACCAGTTGTTTAAGTCCGAGGTTGGCGAGGTTGTCTAAGAGGGTGGCGGTGTTGCGGTCGTTGATCTTTTCAAGGTGGAAGTTGAGGTCTCCCAGAAGGATGTAGTCTTTGGAGGGGAGCGCGTGAGGGGTGATGAAGTCCGTGATGTCTTCACTGAATTTTGCGCGGGGTCCTGGTGGTCTGTAGAGGAGGGTGCCTCTAAGAGTTGTCTTGGGGTCGATGTGGATCTGGAAGTGGAGGTGTTCGGAGTTAGCGAGGTTGGCGTCGGAGCTGGTAGAGATGCGGATGGATTTCTTATGGACGATAGCGATTCCTCCTCCTGTATGGTCGGTGCGATCCTTGCGTGTGATCTTATAGTCATCAGGGATAGCGATGGCGATGTCAGGGGCGGAGGAGGCGTTCATCCATGTTTCCGTTAGGAAGGCGATGTCTGGAGAGATGGTGTCTAGTAGGTTCCATAGGTCGATGGCGTGTCTGTGGACCGAGCGGGTGTTGAGCAGGATGCATTGTAGGTGGTTGGGGTCGGGAATCTGTGGTGTGGTCGTAGCGGAGATGTTGTTGGTGCCGCTAAATTTGCAGGAGAAGCAGGAGAACGGTCCATGGGTGCGTCCAGGAGCGGCTTGGACGCAGGTGGGGGCGCGACCGGGGTTAAGGGCTAGGAGGGTGGCGGCATCGTAGGAAATGCGGGGGGGCTGGGCAGCGCAAGGGGCAGGGGGTCTGGCGCTGGGCGCGGTCCAGGCGCGGACGGGCGTAGACGGGCTTACCTTTGGCGCACCTTCGGCGTGTACGTAGCGCGTGGACGCTGCGCGTGGGTACATCAGACATAAATGGAGAGTGGAGGGGGGCGGAGGAAGGGAGGAGCAGCTGGGGAGGCGGGTGCGGGGCGGAGAGGAGGGGCTTGCTCCGAGTCACAAACAAACAAAATGGCAGGGGCAGACAATACGATTTGGGCGAGCTTGGGGCCACAAAAGTATGAAATAAAGGGGAGAAGGCACAGATTAATCAGCAGCAGTCAAAACGGCACAAGTTCAGCAAAGCGAGCGCAGTGCGAGCAGAGATATGCAAATAATGCTGCTTCTATGCGGGCGGATACACGGAGCAAAAGCGCTGCGTTGCAGGTAATGAATCAATTGCAGTGCTGTGAGTGCTCAAAGCGCTACGATACCAGCCAGCAGGATTTCGTCAGGATGGCGCTGAGGGAACTCAGCAGAGCGCGAGTGAGCGGCCGCCTCTTACAGTGTAAGGGAGGTCACAGCGCTTTGATCTACGGGGCAGTGGTGGTCAATCTTGGAAGGGAGGAGCAGCTGGGGAGGCGGGTGCGGGGCGGAGAGGAGGGGCTTGCTCCGAGTCACAAACAAACAAAATGGCAGGGGCAGACAATACGATTTTCTTCTCAGGAGTAAGTCCTGCAGTAAGTTATATAACGGACCTGGGTCAGATGCTCTATTTTCATACTGTATGATGAGGTGTTGTGTCATGTATATACCAGCTAATCGCTGTTCTTCTGGAATAAGACTTAAAAATGTTTGTACTACTGAATCATCTTTATATATGCTGTCATCTCCGGCCCACTGTACTGCGGACCGAGCTAGTTCCTGATCACGTAGGGTGTTGAGTTCTTGATAACCTACCCTTTCTTTTAGTACCTTGTCTGTCATTTGGAATACATGTTCAAGGGTACATCGCTCTGGTATTGGACAAAGGTAACGTTCCTTCTTTTCGAACGGTTCTTGTTTACGAATGGGTCTATCGAAGGGCCTATCAAAAAAGTGCGGTCTAGGGTGTTTCTCTCTACCTACATATCCTATAATCTTTTTGTTTGACTGTTGCGATGTTTCTGCTAGATCCTCTGTATCATCCTCCTCCAGTGAGGAAGTTGGCTCGTCTGATTCGAGTGGCTCTTCAGGTTCTCGTTGGGCATGTATTTCTATTATTTCTTTACGGATCTTTCTAACCATGGCATGTACACTTTTTTCTCTATCATGTTTACCATCCGCTATATTCTGGCTCCATTTGTTCAATCTATCCATTTCACTCTGTGGGAAACCTGCCTGATCTTGTTCTCTTATTAAACAATTAACCAAAAATCGCATGAATAAACCTTTGTTCTCAACTTTCTGACGTGACATGGCTTCAGCAACACTCTCCG
Source organism: Lissotriton vulgaris (assembly GCF_964263255.1). NCBI lineage: Eukaryota > Metazoa > Chordata > Amphibia > Caudata > Salamandridae > Lissotriton > Lissotriton vulgaris. Next base: position 291,215,755 of record NC_141689.1, read on the forward strand.
GTCCTTCTCCTGTTCTAATAAAATAATACAATTTGTCTAGATGTTCTGGCATTTCTGGTAGTAATTGCAAGTAATCTGTAACACGTCTTAAACGTAGTGACGCTAACAACATGGGTCCTGTTTTACCAGGCACTGTGTCATATCTGCAATCTGTGAGTTCTCTTCTAAGCTGTTCGGCCGGGGCCCCTTGAGGTGTCCGAGCTATCGCTAATTCTCTCATTGTTACTCGATGTATCTGTGGTGGAGTTCGATAACCTCCTGTAGCACCTCCTGAGGCGGAGGCTTGGGCATAATCTGGCTGTAGGGTCGGTGCCTGCTGTAACTGGGTTGGAACCTGGACCGTGCCAGTCCCAAAGGGGTTAGATGGATGCAGTTGTTGAATACCAGGGGGAACAACGGGAGCGGGTGCAGGAAGCGGACCGGGAGGGGTCTGGTGTCGCGGACCTGGGGGCTGATGATCATGGGGTAGGTTACCGTCAGCAGGTGGGACATGGGCAGGTACATTAGTATATGCGGGAGCTACATCGTCTAAATAGGAAGAAAGGAAAATGTCTGCTGCGGTCTTATGACGTAATTTAGTCGGAACCAATGGAGGGGGCAGATTTTTTGGTGTTTCCGGGGTCGCCTTGGGCAGGCCCTCGGCCAGGACTGGATACAATCCTGTAAAAATGGCATTTCTCTGTCTATCGTGTTGTTCCATTCTAACTCGTTCTCCTTCTTCTAGTAGTTCTTTTTCTTTAGCTTTTTCAGAATCCTCTCTACTTTTCTCTGCTTTTCTAAGTCCTTTCTCTGTCCGTCTGTGTGATTCTTTACGCCATAATTCAATGGCATCTTTCTGTGACTGTCTGGCTTTCTTTTTCCACAACGCTTCTTCTACTCTCATGATGCACTCGGCATCCCATGTCCCTGTACCGGGCCATCTCTGATTCTCTGCTAAATCCTTAGTGTAATCCACCCACAAGTCGAGATATAATACGGCGTCTAAGCCGTGCTTGTGGTACATAAAATATCCGGGAGTGTCCCTGGGTGGGATGGGAACAGCTTCCTCGAGTATCCCTTTTCTAGTTCCTATCTGTCTCAGTTTAGAGAATAGAGGCATCCTGTAACTTGATACTTGATACTTGATACTTACTCGGGCTTGGACACAACTAATACAATAAACACAGGAATGAAGATCAAACAATCACTCATACAACGACATTTAAAGTACATTTAAACATTTCAGAACGAACGATAACTGAATAACTGAATACTGGATATACTGCTAAACAGTACAGATACACTGCTAAAACAGTGCAGACCGGGTCTGTGTACCCAAAACCCGTCTTGACCGGACACAAATTAATGCTCCCGTCTAGATGCGTCCCCAGCAACGGTACTCACCGGGAAGCACAGAACGGAAGGCCTCGGAAACTCGACTGGACTGGACCGGGCTGGACTCGACTCGACACGTGACGTAGGTACTTCGGAACTGGTGGGCCTCTAGACACCTCGGACCTTGCTCTCTCGGCTGGGCTCTGGTCGGGATCCTCCGCACTCCTTACCGCCTCGTCTGGATGTCGATCGCAGTCTCCGTCACCTCCGTAGGCCTGAGGGAGATACAGGAAATCCTGCGGGTACGCGTAGTTGTCCGTCACGGCTGTGGCAGGGGGCAAGGCCTGCGACGCATCGCCGGCGTGTAAGGTGGGGGAGGGGTCCCTGTTCGGGCGCCAATTATGTGGTAAATAATATTTCCGTATACTGAATTTCTATGCGGTATAAGTTCAATAAAATAGCTCAATCAAAAATGAGAGGCAGAGTCCGTGGAGGCTGAGTTTATAAGGGTTTTATTCCATGTAATGGAATGGTTCGAACCATGGTATCATGTTCCATCACCACGAGGGTTCAGGAAGGGATAGACATTGCTTTATTAACAGTGCACATTATATATAGTAAAAGCATACAATGGTGATGGATACAGAAGGCGTAACAGCTGAAAGAAACGAGATAAGAACACATGTGCGTAACAAAAGGCGTGCACGAGGGCGTACACGGAGGTGTGTGCTAGAGACGTCACATGAAAGTGTCACAAGTGGGTGGATTCATAGAGGAATCCTGCAGTGTCAGCAGAAATGTATGGCTAGATGCGCGCGCAGGCAACATGACGTGTGATTGACGTGGAACTGAAGGGTGAAGGGGACTTGACATTTAGCACCAAAAAGGGGAGACAGAAGTCTGGCGTGTCAGAACAACCTAATCCCAAATCATATCTGATATCTTGTGTTGAAGAACAGTTTTATCTAGAAGGAAAGGTCTTTCGGGTAGAGGCTATTCTATACTGACTGCTAGTGCGTGCATATGTGTCTACGTGTCTACGTGTAATGCGAGGGGCCATGGGTCTACCATGGTAACAGGAGCAATGAATTTCATGCACGGAGACAGAAAGGCCGGGCCCTTTGCTCTGCAGCTGGGGAGATGTTTACCTAAATCACTAGACAGGAATGTATTTTCGAGGAGCGGAGCAGATAACTTGAAGGCTGAATTGTCTTGGCAGGCAAGCAGGCCGAGCCGGGTACCGCTCGCCGCACAGGGAGTAGGGTAAGGGTCATGGATGCAGATCCAGGCTGCAGCTTTCTGAGGCAGAAGGCAGAAAGGGCTCGATGGCAGAAATCAGGGCCTAACTCAACAGAGCCAGGAAAACGTGAAAGTGCACCATGTAAAGACGGTGGCACGGCATACTTAGGAACAGAATTATCGACCCATTCATGGTGGATCTGAAAGAAGACATGTTAACGTTGGACGCAAATGTGTTTGCGTCTTCATCTCTGGTCATGGAGGGAAATTACATGTACTTGAAGCACGTACATGGAGCCATTGGGGCCTACGTTAGGGGACACAATTGACCATAAAAATTCCATTTACCTCAGGGTGCTGGGGATCACTGCTACTGAGGACGGAGCTCATACGCCCCACCGACGCCGAATGACTAGAGATGGTTCGCAGACAATCCCCGGCCGACAGTCATCTGCCTCCTCGACACGGCCAGGCTCTCCTGCGGTCCGAGCTGAGTCGGATGCTGCTGTACGGGATGGGACCGATGCCACTACCGAGGCTGAGGTGGCGCTGACAGCTTGAGTGAACTCCGGGGGGAGATCGTCATCGCTATTGTGGAATTGCAGGTTTGGGGGTATGGGGGGGCGGGGGGCGCGGAGGGGGGCGTAGTGGCTGGACGTCCACTTGTTTGACTTTCCGCAGGCTTGTCCGACGAGGACCGGACTGGGACACTGGGTTTCTGGGGGGAGAGAGGGGGGGAGTTCAGGGTTGTTGAGCCAGTCCCATTTGCGGGAGGGGACTGGAGAAGGGGGGGTTGTGGGGGCAGATGGGGGTCAGTTGGGGAGGTTCAAGGAGGTAGGGGTCAGGGTTGGAGGGGGGATCCAGGAGTTGGAGGAAGGGTGGGGGGGTCGTCCAGTGCACATGGGGGTTCCTAGTCATCCAGGCATTGATTGTATTTTTTGGTTTGCTTCCGCTTGACAATAGCATTTGTGGTCTGGCTTGTCCTTTTGATTCGCGTGAGAGTTGGAGATGCGAGGGGAGGGGCGCAAGAAGCATTTTGCGGGCTGTGAGTTCTTGGATGGTCTGTCTGATCGTTGGTCTGTGCGGCGTTGTCTGCTTTCTGTGTCATTGCTCTTTGCCCTGCGTGCTGCTGTGCCCCATGCCGCGTAACGCTTTTGTCCTCCCAGCCTTGCTGGTGCGGGGCCTTGTTGCTTTGTGCTACATCACTGCTCATGCCCCCCGCCACGTGTAAGGTCGTGACCCTGAATGTTCGGGGTTTGAATAATCCAGTTAAGAGGCGGGCTGTACTTTCGCTCTTGGAGAATACCAAGGCAGATATCTGTCTCCTCCAGGAGACGCACTTATTATCACAGGATACACACAGGCTCCGGTCGAGTAAGTTCCCTTCACAGTTCTTTTCCTCCTGCACCACTGGGGCTGGGGTGGCGATCCTGGTGGCGCGGCACTTCCGGGGGGAAATTCTCCACAAGTTCACTGAACAGAAAGGTAGACTGTTGGCTTATCGATTTAGGATAGGGGGTCTTCCATTCACGATTGGCTCACTGTACAGTCCCAATGAACGGCAGGACCGCTTTCTGCAGGCAGCGATCGAAGAGGTCACCTCTACTCAAGATAGACACATCATTCTCGGGGGAGACTTCCATATTGTCTTTGATTCCGCGCTGGATAGATCGGCGCAGCGCTCCCCTCAAGTCGGAGAACTCTCCGCGGACCGTAGGGCGCAACTGGAGGAGGTAGACCTCCTTGACCTGTGGATGCATCTACACCCGACGGATAGGGACTACTCGTACTACTCCCATGCACACAAGACGTACGCCCGGTTAGATCACCTATTGGTTACCTCTCCGGTGAAAGCGCTGGTCTCGGGCTCGGAGATGGGTGTGATCTCCCTTTCAGATCATGCCCCGGTTGAGCTCCTGCTGAGTGTGCCTCCGACGGCCCCCTGCCCTCGGACGTGGCGCCTTCGTGACACGCTATTGCACAGGAAGGAGGTAGTGGCTCGCATTGAGACGGTGATTCGAGAATTTCAATCCCATAATGATAATGCGGACACTAGCCGGGCCACGCAGTGGGCAGCCATGAAGGCTGTTATCAGAGGGGAATTTATAGCGATTTCCTCAGCGGATAATAAGGTACGGCAAGCCAAGAGAGAGGAACTCACGGATCGGGTTAGGGAGCTTGAACAGATCCATCGAAGGACTGGAGCTCCCCGAATTTGTCGGCAGCTCAAGGAGGCTAGGAAGCTTCTGGCGGCCCTGGACCTTGACCGGGCGGAGTATGCGGCATTGCGGTTGCGTCACACCTTCTACACTGGTGGGGACCGCTGTTGCCGGTTGTTGGCGAATAGGCTCCGAGTGGCGAGGCAGTCCCAGCTGGTTAAAGAAATCTCTGACCCGACGCGGCGACTGGAAACTGAGGACGCTCGAATTGCAGCTGTCTTCCGCGGTTTTTACGAAGATCTCTATACGGGGGACCCCCCGGATGGGGAGGCCATGGACGCTTATTTGGACTCGGTTGCATTGCCCTCTCTGGAGCCTTTACAGGCGGATCATTTAGACAGGGACATCAGGATTGAGGAAGTGGTCTCAGCTATTGCCAGACTTAAACACGGCAAGGCGCCGGGCCCGGATGGCTACATTGCGCTCTATTACAAAACATTCTGTACGACGTTAGCTCCCATCCTGACGCGCCTTTTTAATTCTTTCGCGGAGCCCGGGGCCATCCCGCCCGATCTGCTCAGGGCCTCTATCTCGGTTATCCCTAAGCCCGGTAAGGACCCGAAGCAATGCGGGTCATATAGGCCGATCTCTCTTCTGAATATCGACCTGAAGCTGTACACGGGGATTTTGGCCGCTAGATTGGCTCTCCACTTGCCGGGTCTCATTGATCCGGACCAGGCGGGTTTTGTCCCCGGGAGACAGACGGTGGACAATACGAAACGAATTGTTCATCTACTGGAGAAGGCCTCCCGGATTCCGGGGGAACGAATGTTGCTGGCGGTGGATGCGGAAAAGGCATTTGACCGGGTCCATTGGCCTTACCTGGAGCGGGTGCTGATGAAGGCGGGCATAGGAGAGAAATTTCCCTCAATGATTCTTAATTGTTACAGTCGTCCGTCGGCAGTGGTCCGGGTCAACGGGCTCGCTTCTGACTCATTTAGCATTGAATGTGGCACCAGGCAGGGCTGCCCGCTCTCGCCCCTGCTTTTTGCGCTCTACATGGAGCCGTTTGCCCAGCGGATGCGCGACAACCCGATGGTGACCGGCATCCAGATGGGAGGCTTCACACACGCTATCAGCCTCTACGCAGACGATGTTGTTCTATCCATTGACAGGCCCCGTGTGGCTCTACCGGCGTGCATGGAGGAACTGGCCTCCTTTGGTGCGGTATCAGGGTTCAAGATGAACATGAGGAAGTCGGTGGCGCTGGATGTCTCCCTTAAACCGGACACTAGGGCATGTCTGCAGCAGCGGTTCCCCATGCTCTGGTCTTCGGGAGCGGTGCCATATCTGGGGATCCAGATTGCCCCTACCTTACCAGCTATGGTGTCGGAGAACTATCGGGCTCTAGGTGCCAAGATTAGGGAGGAATTGGGCCGGTGGAACCGAAGCATTTTTTCCTGGCTCGGCAGGATAGCTGCTGTCAAAATGACGGTCTTGCCTCAGGTATTATACCTCTTTCGGGCCCTGCCGCTCCAACCACCGGTGGGATGGATCTCGCAGCTGCAGGCAGACGTTTCTCGGTTTGTCTGGCAGGGTAAGAAGCCAAGGATGCGTAGGGCTCTCTCGATGCTAGCCCCGGAGGCCGGTGGGTTGGGTGTCCCTGATTTCCGCAAGTACTTTCAAGCTACTCAGTTGCGTTACCTTGTGGAATGGAGTAAATGGGAGTCGGATAAGCATTGGCTCTTTCAAGACCAGTCGGTAGCGGGGAGGCCCCTGCAGGAAATCCCTTTCATGCGTCGCCCGCACCGGCCTAAAAATCTCTATGCCTCCTTTGTCACGAGGGTACCTCTGCGGGTGTGGGATGCTACTAGTGTTGTGCGTGGTCTTACCACGTTTCCATCTCCGCTCACCCCGCTGGTGGATAACCCGGACTTTACTCCGGGGATGGAAAAGGGAGCGTTTACGAGTTGGCGTCAGGCGGGGTGTAGAGCTTTATGTCACCTTTATGGCCCGGAGGCCGTTATCTCCTTTCCCCAGCTCCGTCAGGAATTCTCACTTCCGGAGACGGAGCGACTTCACTATATGCAGGCTCGCCACTGGGCCCTCCAGCCGCAGGTGAAAGGGACGGCCGACCGGCCTTTTCTCCCCTATGAACATTGGCTCATGACGCGGACTTCGGACTCCAAACTGATTACTGACCTGTATAAGCTACTGCAGCCCCCAGCGACGCACCTTTATCACCCTGGGAGGGAGCAATGGGAACGGGAATTGGGGAGGACACTGAGCCCTAGGGAGTGGGAACACATATCTTACAGAGCGAGGCACTCAGCTTACCACATGGGGCTCACAGATACGCTAACTAAAGTCTCTACCTACTGGTATTACACACCTGAACGAGTGCGTGAGTTTGATCGTAGTAAAGATGATAAATGCTGGAGGGGATGTGGGCACCGAGGTACTCTCACTCACATACTATGGGACTGCCCGCTCCTGGAACCTTACTGGAGGGAGGTGTTGGATGAAATTGATTCTAACTTCGAAATTGAACTACCCCGCTTCCCTGCCTATACCCTGTTGGGGCTTCCAAAAGATCTAATGTATCCCCTCCGGTCTCGCAGGGGGAGACAGATAGCGATAGCTCTAGGCTCCGCTGTCCAGAACATCTTAATTCACTGGCACACAACCACGATACCATCTATCACCGGCTGGCTTCACAGATTATGGCATGTGTTGGGTATGGAGAAAATGTCCCTTACAGTGGCGGGTGATGTGGATCAGTTTAAGGAACTCTGGCAACCCTTCCACTCCCTGTTGCTTACTGAATTTCGGGGACTCACCTGTCCCAAGTATCTCCGCCTGCTACGGCTCCCAGGCCCGGAGGGCTCTGCCCCATGATCTCCCTATGGATTTCTGATCCTTGACACTGAGGCTCTGATGTATGTCGCTATTAGGAATTGTGCACTGGACGAGGGGTGGGAAGGGGGGTGGGAGATGGGAGTTTGAGGGTTGGGGGGGGACTGTTGGGTGGGGGGGTTCCACGGGAATTGTCATGACATGTTGGGGCAACATATGCCTTCTGTTACTGAGCGGGCGTGCTCCATGGAATGGCACTTGTTGATTACGCTCTTGAACACTGACTATTCCGCCCTGCTATATTCTATTGAGATGTTTGTCTGTCCTTACGTGTTTTTATGAATAAAATACTTTAAACCTAAAATGTATATTTACCTAGGATGGTGTCAAGACCAACCCCCTGGCCAAAGGGCCGGTAGGGGTCCCCCGGGATAGATCAGAAGACAAAGACTTCAGGAGAGGATAGATGACCTCTCTAGCACCGACAGTCACGTCGCACCCCTCTTTGACACTCTCTTCCTCCTCGAGATTCTTCCGCGATTTTCTTTCTAAGTCTAATAATTTAGGATATTAAACTCTGCATTCGGTTCTTCATCAGCATCACTCGCCACTCTGACAGTATCCCGAGCCCTGCAGCATTCAGCATCGACTAACTAACTAAAAAACGACCTCAATTATACCTTTTCGTTCCTCATGTACCACCCATTAATGTTTCATTATGGTAAAAATACTAACTCTGGTCAGGCAAGAGGGGGAAAGATCATCACACCATGCTTACATATCACTCTTTTCAGTTAGCCCTTTGTTAATAAAACCATCCCCTTCATTTTGATTCATATTTTATTTTATCACCCCATTCACATTTGTCAGAAAGGCAGATGTTACTTTCCCATCTCTACTATAATTCCCGTTGCTTATTAATACTTTTCCCGCATTAGCATTAGTAAATTCACTCAATTTAGTTTCAAGCAAGCAGATGCAAAGCACGTGAGTCTTTAAGATGCCATGTTTATACCTTCTGCTCATGTGCAAGAATTTTCCTCCAAGCGACAGCTCGTCATATTCCCGTTTACAGCCATTTTAGAAAGCCACTCGAGGTATTGATGTTAGTAAACACATATGTAGCTTCACTATATGTGGTGCTTATTAGTTTTACACAATACACAATTATTAACATGTTAGGGAGTTAAATGAGAGGATTGCTTCAGAGCAAGTCTCTTTTCTACGAGTCCTTGCTCCATCAATATGATGTGCATTTAGTGAGCATACAGTTGTGTTTGAAGTTAATGGGGCTAGTTTCGGTTCTGTCACGACATTGCCCTACTATGCCCTATGGACAAAACAATAACATGGTAACCCATGAGGATCAATTGCAACATTTACTTTTTGCCACAGTGAAATATTTAATTTAACACTGGGACATCGGCACTAATCAATTCAAATATTTTATTTAAGAATTTTTATATGATTGTTCATGTAGTATTTTCCACTTAACATAATACCTGGAGCACCTTCAACATGATTTTGAATCCATCACCATAACACCATTACACCAAACCATTAAATCAAAAGCTAAATACTACAACATGTCTTCTTTTTTCCTTGTAAGGTACTTTGGTCTTCTTAAGTCCTGAAGAGGCCTGCTAATAGATGGTGGCCGAAACACGTAGACCATATTTACTGGAGGCGCTATCTGTACAAATTAAAGAAAAAATTATTCGGACATACAAGCATAGGGCATGATTGCCCATCAACGTAATGTTTCTTAAGAACTACCTCCATGTGGATTGCACAGGAAGTATTTGGTGCAACCATGCTTTGTTGTAATACAAGGAAGAAAGAAGACTTGTTATACAGTATTTGGGGTTTGATTCATTGTTTTGGAGTAATGGTGATGGATTTGAGATCGTTTTAAAGGTGCTCCAAGTATTTTGTGTGTGAAGTGGAAACTTCTACATGGATATTCACCTAATGTTATTGTCTTGTAATATTTTGTCTGTAAATGTCAGTGCACTACCACACCATGCTTTAGTAATACACTTGTGACAGTGTGCTCCTTATTGCAACACTAGCTACATACTACATCCTTACGACTATCCTGCTGAACGCATGTGGCTCATTTGCTACACTTGTTCTATGTGTCTGTGTAACACTTGTTTTTTCACTATGACTTTAGGGATTAGTTATACGTCTAACACTAACAGTATCACCCCCCTCTTCTGAAAATTGTCCCAGCACCACTGCCTTAGAAAGTGCAAAGAAAACATGATATGTTTCTTGCATCTCCTGAGAGCCAATGAAACACTTTCAAGCCGGATGTTATATGCTTTTGCATCTTCAGGTTACGGCACATGGGGGGGGAGGGGGCTCATGGTTTTTGAACCTTTACAGCAGTCAGGTATTTTGGGAGCCCGATATAAATAACATTACAGTAGTCCAAATTGGCCATCAATAGGGCTACCATCAATGCCACTTAACGCTCTGGTTAGAAGAGTGCAATGACTTCCCATGGGTGCCCTGGACCAGTAAACTATTGATTTGTCTCTGTGCCAACAATAATATGGATATTAGAAATACCAATATTTGCAACTATTTAAAAAGGTAAACTCGCACATAAGTAAATCTACATATGTAAATTTACTCTTAGTTTAACTAAAGTAAAGTTACTCAAAAGTGTAGATGAACATGTCAGCATTGCCTCAATTCAGAGGATGGAGCCTAATTTACTAGAGTTATTACTGGTAACCGGGATGAAGATCTCCACATGGTAAGGGAATCAGAAAATGTTTAAAATAAAAAATGATCCAGAATTATTCACCTATTATTAAATAGTTAATTACATGCAATTTATTTAATAAAATTAAAATGATTTTTCTTAAAGTTTATATTAAAAAAATCCCATCTAATGAATACAATGTATATTTATTCATTATGTGGGAAAAATATATAAAGTTATGTATAAGTTTTATTTATGTATAATATGGTGACATTCAATTAAATATATTTATATTTAAAAATAGTTAAAATAAGATAGTTAAATGTAATGCTAGTTTCTATAGGTTTTAGTTTAAGTCCCTGTCTCCATTATTTTCTACGGGAGCGTGTTGCAGTACAAGTGTTTGGCCATGTGTGGTGCTGGACAAACTCCAGCTTTTAGCTGGAGTTCATTTATGACTGTTTTGAATCTTTTTTGGCTGTAGTAACAATAGAAATTTAATTTGTGAATTGCAATGGGCATACTCTTTTAAGGGTGGGCCCCTTCCTTTTTTGGGTTGGGTCCCTCTGGGTCCCTCTGTAAATCCCTCTCTAAATCTCACCTGAGCCTTCCTTTAACCATTTCTTACTCATCCGTTAACCCCTCCCATTTATCTGTAAATATTCCCCTTTTTCCAACCATTCCTCCATCCCTCTCACATTTACTACTAAAAAGTAGGACTGGATGTAGTTTGCGAAGTGGCGCTACGAGAAGCTACACAAGGTGCACTTTGCACTACGCGAGCTACGCGTAGCACTACGCGAACTGCGTAGTACCCTGTTCGCACTGTGAAAGATGCTGTTTTCAATGATTGCACAGTGTGGACAAGCATCCGTCACTGTGCAATCATTGAAAACGGCATCTTGCACAGTGCGAGCTGCAGATTTCTGCCGCTCGAGTAGATTTTTACTCGAGCTGCAGCTTTCTCAACGCAGACTGGTAGTTTCTCATCGCGAGCGGTCGCGAGCATAAGCGACCACTCGCAATAAGAAACCTGACCTCCCCGCGTTGAGAATCTCACCGGGAGGTTTATTTTCCACGCTCTCGATCGGCAACTTGATGTTGCTGATCGCAAACAAGGAAAAAGTCTCGCCGGGATGTCATTTTGCTTGCTCGCGGTCGCCAAATTGACGTTGAGGCCCTCAAGCAAGCAAAAAAATGACCGCTGCACTACACTATGCGTGTTTGCACTGTGCTACGTGCAGTTCGCGTAGTGCGAAGTAGCGCAAACTACACAAGCGTAGCGTAGTGCTTTGCTCAGGGTTACTAAAAAGTAAACTTATGTATGCAAAGATGAAAGAGGGCTCCTGAATATACTAACATTTATAATTATGGATGTGAAAGATAAGAGAGGAGGAGGTGGAGACCTCTGTATGTAGGTTAGCGACTATTGTAGTACTACTAACATCTTACAAAATTAAGTTTGAGATAGACTTCATTGTCTTGAACTGTAGCTCAGTATTTCAACATTTATTCATACTCAGTTATTTTGGGTGCATGTCTGAATAGAGTTTGCAAGTGCCGTGTTGTCTCTGATGATGTTAACTGCTTCATAAAACCATAAACTAATAACGTATCAATTTCGAACAGCAATACTAATTTCCATCTCTCTATTGGCACTCTGGCTTAGCTTACCTTAGCCTACAATGCCTTTGTTCTTGCTATCTTATTGAAGTTGGTCTTTACTTTTATACCTCCTCTTATTTGTACTGTAAGAAATGGAGTTATATATGAAGTAATAAACGCAATTCTTGTCACAGTGAACCACTAAAGTCACTAAATTAACCTGAACTCAACCCTGGTAGCTATGGCAATGAGGAGACAGGCTTAACTTAGATGCAATGTGCAGAAAATGAATGCAGTATAAAACAGTAATGAAGTTAAACCACAACACAATAAAAATCCCAAATCAATGTAGAATAGAGAGCATGTTAATAAATACATACAATTACACCAAAACAATAGAAATCCAATGAGGGGAAATCGAGATATACATTTTAAAGTTTTAAATAAAAATAATGCCATATAGAGTTAAGCACCTAACAAGTCACAATAGACTGGGACCTCAGCATGATTTGAGGCCGACCGCAATGGATTGCGGGTTGGATATAGCAAATGGGTCGCACCCAGTTGAAGGTTTTACCTTGCCACTTAATTTAAAAAATGGAAGCCAAAAATTTTGAGCGGCCAAGGCATGAGGCCGGAAGCCTATGAACAAGGTTTAGGTTAAGCTATTGGCCTAGAGTGGGAGAAATTCCAATTTCCTACACAGGAAAGGCCCTTCACCGGACGGATACTGTTGGCACCTTCACCCAATGAAGGTTTCTTTGTTCCACTTAATCACTTTTTTGAAGCTTGGATTCATCCAGTGTGGCAAGGCTGTAGGTTGTAGCCGAAGAGGGCTCCACAAGGCTAGATACGGTCCCTGCATTGTCCCGATGATGAATATTTGGCATCATGAAATGTGCTGGGTAGGGTCAACCCCTTGAATCTAATGCTCAGCTCTAAAGCACCATAGTCAGATCAATTCGACAAGTATAACCCAGTTCTACAGATGTCTTTGGAGCCAAAACAGTCTCAAAGTGTCTGGGTTTCAGGGGTGGTAGGAGAAATTCACCCAGGCCCAGCCATGGGTTCCAGAACTTCAGGAACAGCACTTGCGGTGTCAGGGCTCACTACAGCAGAGGCCAACAGCAGGGTTCCATGGTAGATTCCGTTGGAACTGGTCAGCTAGACAGTTGCAGGAATAGCCTCTTGTAGCTTGAAGTGTCCCTGTAGCTTCAATAGGTCAGCCTTATGACCTGAGAAGTCCACTCTATCCTGGGGACAAGAGGGAGTAGGTCCAATCTTCAGGGATACTCCAAGGCCTCAGACAGCAGGTTCAGCCTTCTTCTGATCTTACTCAAGTCCAGTAGTATTCTGAGGAGAATGGTACTTGGGTTGCCACATGTATGCCTGGCACCAGCATGTGGGTGGAATGACTCCTGGTTCCCTCTAAACCAATGGGGTATGAGTTCCCAGGGCTTTCCCTATCATCTTTTGCAGAAATCCCTTTGTGCCCTACTGGAAACAAACCCACAGTGCCCTTTTCTGTCTATTCCAAGATGGTGATACTCTTCTCCATTTGTGCAGAGCCTCTGTGCCCACCCTAAAGATAAGGCCATAGAAATAGGCAGCCCCATTTATGGTCTGGCAATGGTGCCTGCTTGAGTAGGAGAACAAAAGAAGGGGCCTCTTCAGGTGTAATCTGACATCTGCATGTGACAGGAGAGGCCCCTTTCAAGCAAATTATGTTCCTGAGCATGCCCCAAAATGACACCCTGCCAGAGGAACAAAACCCTCCCCACACCCAGACCTTTGTCTCTGCTTTCGGGGAAGTCTTCATTCCTCATTCAGGATTTGTAACTTTGTGAAAGTGCCCTTTCCTGAATATGTATTAGAATTCTGGCTTCTACATTGTATTGGGCTTTTAAAAAATATTACAAAGAATCCTGGAATGATGTTTCCGAACCAAAGATAGCATTATTGAATTTAATAGCACATCCCCGAGTTTATCTATGGAACAGCCAGTAAAAAATACCTTTTACATGGTTTTACAGGGGTATTTGCCTGACCATGAGAAGGCATATAAATTGAGTCTTAGAGGGTACCATGCCTTAATAAGGAAAACCCGTGCTGCCTACTACAGGGAGCGGATCGACAAAGCTGATTGCTCCACGAAAGAACTATTTGTAGTATATAAGGAACTATCCTCATTGGCCTCTTTGGAAGAACGTGCGGTGACCTCTGTGCCCTCATGCAATCAGATAGCCGACTACTTCCACAATAAAGTACGGGATATCTACACTGCTTTTCCCAGTACGGCCAGAGCTTGGGCCAGCGGAAACATACCGAAGGAGGAAGGACCCTTGGTCACAAATAGTCTGTGCGCTTTTGCTGTCCCGGACTTAGACCAATTTGTCAAAGTGGCCGGAGTCATAAAATCTGGCTCTCCTAGAGATCCTGCCCCAGCCAAAATTATGCGAGGTAACATGGAGGCGTTAGCGCCGTATGTGAAGCATCTTCTCACTCTGTCTTTTGAATCGGGCAGGGTACCGATAACCTGGAAACAAGCAATGGTACTCCCAATTAAGAAGAAACCACAGATTAGTTTAACTCAATTGAGTACCTTACGGCCTATCTCACTCCTTCCCTATATTTCGAAAATTGCCGAAAAATTGGTCAATCAACGCCTTTCGGCACACATCGAAACCCATCAACTGTTACATCCCACTCAGGCAGGCTTCCGCGCTCTCCATTCTACGGAGTCAGCGCTACTCTACTCCACGGAGATGCTGCGGAAACATGTGGATGAAGGTCAAATAGCGGCACTGATTCTTCTTGATCTCAGTGCCGCGTTTGACACTGTGGCACATCACACTCTGCTTCAGCGCCTGAGGGAGGGTGGAGTTGGTGATAAGGCATGGCAATGGCTGGAATCCTTTCTCCGCGGGCGTAGTTTTTGCTTGGAGCAGGGTCCCCATAGGTCTAGGGTTATTGCCCTAACCCAGGGAGTCCCGCAGGGTTCCAGTCTGAGCCCCACCTTATTCAACCTCTATGTTGCTCCAGTGGCATTAGTCACGGAGAAACATGGGGTTGATGTGGTGACGTACGCTGACGATACTCAGCTGGTTTTGGCTCTGTCACAGCCAGCTGAACAGGCGGCCAGTCGATTTGCGTCATGTCTTCAGGACTTGGCCAGCTGGATGTGAAACAACTGTCTTAGGTTAAATGGGGACAAGACAGAGGTGCTAATTGTTGGCAAGCCTCCTTCAGTTTGGACATCTGCATGGTGGCCCCAGAGCTTGGGTCCCCTTCCCCAACCTAAAGACCAGGTCAAGTGTCATACTAGATGGGTAGCTGGAACGTGCTTTGGCATCCTCCATTGTTTGAGGAAGACCCTTGACTTGCTCCCGGTGTCAGCTAGGAGAGCCCTGGTCCATGCCCTGGTTACTTCCAGGCTGGACTACGGGAATGCCTTATATTTGGGAGCCAATGCGAGGTGCCTCCAACGATTGCAGCGTATTCAAAACGCCGCTGCACGCCAAGTGCTGACACTGCCGAAAAGATCCTCTTCCATGAAGGCCTTGAAGACGCTACACTGGTTGCCAATCAAGGAGCGTATCCAGTTCAAAGCCCTTTGTATTGGTCACCGGATCGCCCATGGGACTGGCCCCAGGTTCCTGCGGAACTTGCTCACATTGTACAAACCCACACGGCTTTTGCGGTCTGAGGGTGCTGGATTAATGTGTATCCCTAAGACCACTAGGGCCAGGATGGGTGGCAGATCCTTCCGCCTTTTGGCGGCTCGGAGTTGGAATGCTCTTCCTCCTAGACTCCGGACGGAGCCCTCCGAAAAAGTTTTCAGCAGAGAACTTAAAACACATCTGTTCCCTAAAGATTAACTGCACTAGATTGTGAGCTGTATTGGGGGGTTTCCTAGGTCACTGAATAGCGCGGGGACACACTGGTTAGTGTAACCAGGCGCTGTATAAACGCAGTAATAATAATAATAATAATGTTAATCGTAGTAATTAACTTTCAACAAGTCCTAAATACCTTTCACATTGTCTTATGGACTAAACAGTCTGCACATAGTTGACTTATTAATATTTAAAAGGATGATTTTGTCTTGAGACAAGCATTTATTTTGATAGGTGGAATTGCAGGTTTTACACTGCTACAACCAGGTTGCAATGGTACACCTGAATCTATGTTTACATTGCCAAGGTTGTGGATTGCACAGTTGCTGCACTAGTGGCATTTACATCACAGGCCCTAGGTATACCTTGGACCACTATACTAGGGACTTCTAAGCAAGTTCACTATGCCAATTAGGAGCATATCAAAGCAACCATGTTAAAACGGGGAGCACAAGACACTTTAATACTGATTAGCAGGGCTAAAGTGCACAGAGAACTACAGCCAGTAAAAACATATGTGTCAAAAATCTGGGGTTATTCATAATACATTCCCCACAGTTACCATGGCAACAGCTGCTGGTTCTAACAGCAGCCATTGCAAACAACTCACCTAGCGTCACTGTGCCATTCTCCCATCTCTGAACAACTGGTTGATGCAGCCTAACGCCACCCAGTTCTTTTATTCCTTTGAAGGGGTGATTTCGATCTGCAACAGCCTCTCTATATGTCTCAGTCTACAGAGTACTCATTAAGGGGGAAATAACAAACACTTTGCACTGAGTTTGAGTCACACACGTGACTCCTTCTTGGCAAAAAAAGTGTTATACTGGGATTCACTATCCATTGCAAATCCTGAATTGCATTAGAAGTAGCCCAAAGTAAGTAGCAGAAAGTAGCACTATTTGCTACTTTGCAGTGCTATGCATCAAGGGGGCTGCCATGTGTGGTACATGGGTGTTCCACTGCAACCACCCATGGATCAACTAAGAATGATAGACTGGGATATGCACAAAAAATATTTGCCTCCTCGAGGCAGGTGTAAAGTTTGAGAAAAGTGTATTTTTTTCCTAAATCTTTCCAACTTTGTATGTGTGCCACATTATAGAGAACACATTTAAGGGAAAAAAATTAAACTATATCAAAGCATAGTATTTTATAGTAGAAGGGCACAAATACACTTTTGCATGTGGTACAAATGTGTGTGCGCTAGCGCAAGGCAGTCTCAAATGCATCAGCGTATATAAGTAAATATGCAGTTGTTCTGGTCCCTCCCTTTCATGAAACACTCAATTGCTTGACAACTCAGTACATTTGGGCCTAGGTAATTTGGACTTTGGACACCACTGATGTAAGAAGCTACTGTTGCACATTTTCAATACATGCTTGTATCACGTTGAACAAAGTGATAGGTGCCAGTCGTAATGGCAGATCTTAATTCCATAGTTGGGGCAAATAAGAGCAAAAGTTGTGCCCTTCCGAACCACAAAAATATGATTGATTGACCCATAGAAAAGCATTTGCACTCGATGCAAAGCAATGGATTTTTATGCTGTGTTGAAACGCTTAATAGGCCCATTGTCGGAATTATGCACCCATTTCTATTAGAAGAAGCCATCCGTAAGCATTTATGCTATTCCTGTTTTTATTGGTGGGATTGTCAACAAGTTGGCAGTATTAATGTGTAATATAATAACAAAAAAGTGAAAGAACACAGTCACAGAATGTGCTGTGGTATGTCACAGCATTTGTCCTTTCTTGCCACATAATTAGCCCATCAAAGGCTGCTCTTATGCTAAATCGGAGGAGCTTCACCCCACTGCTTTCAGCAGTGGAAATAAAGGAAAAAGAAAAAGATAATATTGTCATTTTATTTGCTCCTGCTGGGGCAGCTTGGCGGGACTGCTCCGCTCTCAGAGCAGGGGGAGGAGTTTATTTTTTTTAAATGTATTTACTTGAGCTTTATATGGCACTGGCTAGACCCGGAGGTATTAGAGCACTTTACATGAGGAGAGCTATATAGACTACAAGTTACACATTGTTACAGAAGGTACATCAATTACAAGTTACATCTGTTGGTTCATGGTGTGTAGAAAGGTAAGGGGTAATGTAAAAGGGCAATGGGGTGGGAGATTAAACAGAACAAATCAGGCAAGGAGAGAGAGGAAAGGAATAGGGGAGGCATGCAAAGAATGAAGTAGGGAAGAGGTGGGGAGGGGGTAGGAGACACAGCGTGGAGACGAGGAAGTAACTGTGTCTGAACTCCAGCTGGGTGGGAGACGGCTAGACCCAGAGGTATCAAAGCTCTTTACAAGAGGATTGTTGTGTTGCAAGTTACATCAGTTACAAGAGCATAGTAAGGTACAGTAAACAAAAACAATGTTGAAATCACAATCAAATGTGGGAGATGGTGAGATGAGAAAAGCAGTCAAAATTGAAACAGGGTGTGAGAGGGGGTCCATGAAAGGGGGTAGCATCCAGGGGATTGAGGTCTAGATGGTAGTCCCAAACTGAGAGGCTTTTGGTCGAAGTTCATCCTCGTTCGGCCATCTTGAAGACATCCATTAATGAGTAACGTTGTGTGGTAATCTGATAACCAGCTGAATTCGGTGATCAGGTGGTACAATAAAGTTGTTGCCCAGGGGCCCCCGCAGACCAGCCCAACCGTGGCGTCTAAACCCGGGCTAACGGGCCCTCACCCATCAGGGACCCACAGGGCCAGCGCCATCTTCCTACGTCACTCGACTCCCCACAGAGAGCCTAGGTAGCCACCGGTTCACCAGGGTGCGTCGCCGCATATCCTCTGCAAAGTTCCGGTCAGGCGCCCCTCCAGCAAAACACACTCCTCACCTCCGTCAAGCGCCGATCTCTACTCAGCAGGACGTTCACTGCTGTTAATCCGAGAGCAGGGTCCCAGTCATTCGCAGTGCAGATCCGGTACAGGGGCTCGGCCCCGGGCTCCCCGCTGCGCAGGCACGGCCCGATCTGCTACGTATCCATTGGCCAGCCTCATCGAGGTTCGCTTCCCGGACCACCAGGTTGCATCCCGGACCACCTCTCTGCTATGAAAAAGCTAGGGTTGGCCCCATCAGATTGTGGTCGCCATTTTGGATCTGCCTGCATATCACCGAGCCGGGGAGAGTTAAGCTGAAAAGCTTCAACACTCGTGGGCTGCAGGGCGTATTCCCCGGATCAGTACACTCCCCGGCCGTTCCGACGCTCGGAATTATACATAAATCTTATTGCCCCAGGCTCAGGACCAGCAGTGTCGGGGGACTCCGTGGACAAAGCTCCGGAGCCAACCCCTCCTCCGGAGTTCCTGGGGAATACTGGTCCAAGAGTGGTGGGCACTCTGTAAAGTGCACATGAATGTTTGGCCGGCTGTCTCGCACTTTACATGTTCTCCACCCAGGCTGCATTACAGCCTGGGTGGAGACACGCCTAGGCTTCCATTCCCTGGCTGAGCGCGGAACCACAGCGCTCAGACCAATTACAACGCTGCCTGATAATGTTGTGATTGGCTTAGTGTAGCCTGGGTGCTTCCTGATCCGGTCGGAGCGGAGAGACGACAACGAAGGACAACGAGGAGAGACACGGCGAGGCGGTAAGTTTTATATTTCTTTTCTTTACCACCCTCCCTCTACTCCCCACCCGCCACTCCTGATCCGTGCCAGCTGCCACTGTAGGTCACCCTCCCATATAATTTGGTCCTCCACTGCCTCATAATTTCAGTGGTAGTGCCCAAGATAAACTAAAAAAAAATGAGGACGACAGCATGTAAACGCTTCTTGCCCACTATAGATTAGCACAGCCAACATTTCATGTTTTTCTTCAGCAGTAGGCAGTGAACGACCCCTGTGGGCTTGTGGTTGTCAGAGATAGCACATGTAGAACTCTTCTGCTAACTAAATGGCATATTAAAATTGTATCAGTGAGAAAAAGGAATCCTCTCAGGCCTCATTATGTTCCACTTCGTGGTCTAATCATCAAAAGTCTAAAAGCATGGTGCAGTAATTGGATTTGATTCACAGAATACCAGCTGCTTCAACATTTCTATCCTGAACACTGAACACTAATGAGCTGAAAGGAGTTAAAACTCTGGTGGAAAGAATAGCATTTTGTCAGCAAAGGCCATAAGGTGGTAAGTGTGATGCTCTCCTGTAACCTGGCAATTAGCAAGAGTTTTACAAATATTTCTCTGGCAGAACAGAAGGAGATGAGGGATCTAGTCTTTAAACTTCTCCCTCTGGAATATTGGCTTGAGTTTAACTCAGTCTTCGGCAGCTCTGAGCGAATCCTCCATCTCTGTATTGCTTTAATTGTAAACAGTGGAAATCAAATATTTATAATTGTACCATGCACTGTTCCAATTGCATATTCCCATCCACTCTCTTCATTACTCTCTGGTTCCTGCTGTGGCATGTCTCCAAGCTCCTGTTAAAATAGAAATATTCCCCCTAGGAGTTTGCCAGCTCCTTTAGGTCTGTGGTATTTCAGTACTTTAAAGCCATAGAACCGCTCCTCACGATGATCAGAACCAACGTGGACATTGTTGGAATACCAATAGGGGGAGAGACCTTCAAGCTAGCGGCGTATGCAGATGATGTACTAATAGTAACCGAAAACCCAGAGAGATCCATAAAAGCACTGACTGACACCATTGACAAATACGCCAAGGTCTCGGGGTACAAACTTAACAGGGACAAATCTGAATGCAAACCGCTAAACATCCACGCAACAAGAACAGTATTAGGAACATCAGGACTAACATGGCAACCAAAACCCATAAAATATTTGGGCATCCTTTTTGAGAGGGACCTAAGAATGACACTGGAACACAATGAGCACGCAACGATACAGAAAATCAAGGACAAAGTAGAGGGGTGGTCCCCCAGGTTCACAACATGGTGGGGAAGGATAGAGGCGATCAAAATGATGCTCTCACCAATGGTCAACTACTTGCTAACAATGCTCCCACTGACCAACACAGAGAGCTTCCACAAGACACTTGACAAAATACTAAACAGCTTCCTTTGGAGGGGTAAGAAACCAAGAATAAGCTTACACAAGCTAAGGCTATCTAAAGAACAAGGGGGCCTAAACATAACGAATTTCAAGCGATTCCAGACGGCATGCATAGCTAGACAGGGACTACACTGGCTAGACCCAAGAAAGGAATACACCCCAGCATGGCTATCCTTTGAGCGCGGCCTACTAAAGGGCATGAACCCCATAACTCTCCTGACAGCCACACGACACCCAGCAATGAGGGAGAACCCCATCCTCAAGAACACAAAGATAGCCCTATTAAGCGTCGACAAAACACTAGCAACAAGCATCAGGGGAGGCCAATTTGAATCCCTCTGGCACAACCCTACCTTAAAGTACAGAGATAAGGTTCTGGACATGCCGGCGTGGTACGGACAGGGCATATCCACGGCCCACGACCTTCTAAGACAAGGCGAGAACATAACGTTTGACACACTAAAGGGAGCACACAACCTACAAAACATAGAACTATACAACTTCCTGAAAATAAAAGTAGCTATTAGGAAGGCAAACCTCACAAGTCAGACACCGTCGCTCTTAGAGCTTGCGGCAAATCTAAACAAAACAGGACATCAAATAGCACACCTCTACAGAGCCCTACGCCCCAAGCACACCAAACTCAATGACAAAGTCACAAACTTCTGGGAGAATGTAGCGGGGAAGGCACTAAGCGAAACAGAAAGGGCCGAATTGTGGAGATCTACCACTAGGAAAAAGATAACTGCCTCATTAAATCAGACCAAATACTGGTTAGTGCACAAGGCTTACTGGACACCAGCCCGCCTTTCCACCCTGGGGATCCGAGAGAGCGACACATGCTGGAACTGTAACGATGGTAGGGGGGACTTAGAGCATCTCTTACTCAACTGCCCCCAGATCAAGGGTTTCTGGGAAAGAACGGGGGAACTAATCAAGGACATCACTGGCGTAGCCATACACATAGATTTTCCGAGTCTAGTCCTAGGCTTTGCATCCCCATCCATCACAACGACAGAAGACCGCGACCTCATTGACCTACTGCTAACGGCTGCAGTCAAAATAATCCTAAGCAATTGGAAGGACACCACAAAAGCGACACCACAGACATGGCTCAACTGGGTCACCTTCCTAAGAGGGGCAGACAACATTACAGCGAAATATACACCGAAAACACACAGGCAATCAAACATGTGGAGGCCCCTAGACCTCTACCTTTCATCGCATAAACCCCCCTAGGCGCAGACACCAGGCACCAGACAGCCACTGAGGGACACACCACAGGGACCGACACTCCAACAAGAGAAACCGGCTAGGAAGTACACTCTCCTATCTCCAACCTCTATCACTTTCTTTCTCTCTATCGTCCGGGGTGTTATACCCACCAGGCAGATCAACGGGGGGAAAGAAGACAACGCCAAGCAAGACTCGGATAACGGACTTCTTCTTCCTTCATGGACTAGTAGATCTATCCGACCCCACGCACCATGGCAAGGAACGAGCTATTGCAGGACAATACTACTATACCCCCCCCCCCGCCCCCCCCCGGCGCCTTCTTTTCTCTTTTTTCTCTTTTTTTTTCCCTCCTTCTTTCCGCCACTCATGTATGCTCCATGTAAATATATATTTTTTTATACACAATAAAAAATTACAGAAATAAAAAAAAAAGTCAGCGGTGCTGGAACAATTTAAATCGTAGGGCTGCTCCATCAAAGTTACATCACTGCAGTTATAGGGATTGTGAAAAATCCAAGCATCACGCAAAGGACAAGGGTAGAAAATGAGCTACGCCCATCCAGCAGGAAGGGTGTGCAGCTGGTGGTGCATTTTGGACCACACTGTCTCAAAAAAAATTACTATATCATGGCGTCATACCACGCTGCTATTAACAGAAAGCATACTTTCCATTGAAATGGCCCCTACATTTTCACAGACATGCAGTTTTACTGATTAAACTACACAGTGCACACAGGATAATATTTGGAAATCGGGTTTCAGTGAAAATCATTTGCGCATCACCAAGTACAGTGTCTTGATTGTTTTGATCCTATTAAACACTTTGTTTCATCACACTTCAGATTTGCATCGGAAAAGTGTTTCATTTATGCTTTCCTAACTGCTGATATATTTTGAAATATTTGTGCAATTAATTTACAGGTATTTAATTTTATTGTGTGTTTAGAAAATAATTTACATCCTACAGGCTTTCCTTTCACATCCTCTGAACTCCAGCAATATTGTCACATATTTCTCTTTTCAAAATCCTCTGACTTTGCAATTAGAAAAAAAAATGTAAAACCAATCTCCATGTTAAAAGACTAGGTTGTAGTTTGACAGAAGAGAGAGCTTGACATTTGACCTCTGTGTAAAAATGTAAAGGCATCTATTTTGCTCATTAACCTTTTGAGAAAAATACCCTAGGATTAATATCCTGATAATCTATAAATAGAAGTTACTGTGTGAACGAAGATGAAGATTATGCACCCACCTTTCTTAACTTTCATCACAGTAATCAAATAGAATAATAAAATAGGCAAGCTGAATGTATAGTGTGTTTTTTAATATTTTAGATGCTTTTTATTTCAATAACTTGCTGCAAACTTTTCTCTGTTCTACTTTGTGGCGGGAGGGAGCCTTATTATTCCTTTCTTGCTGGTTGCCCATTCCCGAGGGCAGACCTTTTTCCCCTTAAACTTTGGCATAACTGGAGGCGCCATTTTGGTTTAGTGCGCACTCCAGCTATCAAAAGGGGCGAAGTACCGGCACTGTAAAGCTGGGACAGTGGCGCGGGTACACCATCTCAGGCTAGCTAAATCTATAGTGTGTTTTTTTTTTAATAAAATTTTTATTTTGCAATTTTGAAAGAAAAGAAGGGAAGGGTCTAGAAAAGAGGGGAAATAAAGGAATAGAATAGGCGACATCCCGCCGTGGAACCCCACACAGGGGGTGCTGGCGAACAGTGCTGTAAGGAGAAATATCAAAATGCAACAAAAAGTACGATCGCTAGCTGCAGCTGGAGCAATGCAAATGTCACTGCGTTCCGATTTCCATCGAGTGTGAGTTGCACCCATGTCTCTGTAGCTAGCCAAATGTCCGCAGATGGAAGAGGTGTCCCCATCATGATCACAGATAAAGGAAGGCCGCACCATCCGCCCTTAAATGCAAGTAGTGTCGCAACCAAAGTAATCAACAACCCCAACTCAACATCCCATCCACCCCCCCACTCCCCCGCCCTCCCCAGTCCCAGTGGTGGCGACCATCAAACATTCAAAACTTCACTATATTGACAGCTATCTAAAGTTGGAAGAGGTGTAGCGCACGAAGCGCCGAGGGGCAAACTGCTGAAGGTAAACCTCGGGACAGAAAACTAACCAGAGGACCCCATGCAAACATGAAGTTTTTAAATTTCCCCAGAAAAATATCCGAAAGTCTCTCCATACTCAGGAGACGCCACAATCGTGCGTGCCATAAAGAGATGGCCGGGGCTGTCGGGCTTTTCCAGGCGGCCGCCAAAGTCAGCTTGGCTGCCCCCAAGCACAGCCATAGAATGCGTTTGTCAGCTCTCGTCTGATATTGAAGTTGCGGATCCCTAAGCCCCAGCAGGACAAAATCCATTGAATCAGGGATGGGGTAACCCACCACATCCTTGATGTGCGAGAGGATCTCGGACCAGAACGGTCGGATGGTGGGGCAATCCCACCAGATGTGGCGAAAGTCCCCCAGCTCCCCGCAGCCCCGCCAGCACCTATCAGACGACGTCGGAAATATCCGATGTAATTTAGACGGGTATAGATACCAATCGAATATAAGCTTCATGTGAGCCTCCCTCAGATCAGTGGAATGGTTATGCACCGCTACATCTCTCCAAAGACTCCTCCACTCAGTGTCAGAGATGTCTCTCCCTAAGACAGTCTCCCAGTGATCCATATACCGAGGTCGGGGAGACACCGCGGTGTCAAGTAACATCCCGTAGAGAAAGGAGATCGTCCCCTTCATGGTGGACGTGCGAAGGATAAAACTTTCAAACTTCGTCAATGATCTCGTGGCAGCGTCTACCACCCCAGGTGACGTCGCCCAGTGGAGGAGTTGAAGATGACGAAAACGCTCAGTAGGCAGGACACCATAATCCCTAATACAATTATGGAACGTAAGAGGCGTCGCGCCATGAAATAGATGGGTGAGGGCTCTACAACCACCCTCTCTCCAAACCCCGAAGGGCCCATCCGTCAGTGCTGGAGGAAAGGCCGGGTTGAAGTGGATGGGAGTAAATGGGGATGGGAACGTGGTCCACCGGTCGTCGCCACAAACCGTGTCCCAAACCTTCAGCACCGTGCTGGTGGGGGTGCTAACATACGCGTTTTTAGGCCGGTCTGCTTTTGGCTTCCAGGCCAGGTCCCAGATGGAGCGTCCCGCCACACTCCGATCCATATGGAGCCAATGCTTCTCCGAAAGCTGTTGGGACCATTCCACCAGCACTCTTAATTGGGCAGCCTTATAATACAAATGCATGTCTGGGAACCCCACCCCTCCCTCCGCCCGGGGGCGTCGAAGAACCGCATAGGAAAGTCGCGCCCGACCGCCTTGCCAGACAAACTTCAACATCAGGGTCTTAAGTCGGCGGAAATAATCCACCCCGATTGGAATGGGCAGTGCCTGGAAGAGATACAAGAGTTTAGGTAGAAGGACCATTTTTAATGCATGAATCCTCCCCAACCATGAGAGAAATTTTGGTTTCCATCTCTCCAACTCCGCACGTATCACCGCCAACATCGGGGGGAAGTTGGCCTGAAACAGCGTGCCCAGGGTAGAGGTCAACCTTACCCCCAGATATAATAGGGAGGAGGCCGCCCACGAAAGCGGAGTAAGCGGTCGAATCCGGTGGACTTCCTCAAGCGGAAGAGTCAGGTTCAGGATGTATGACTTACCAAAGTTAATTCTGAACCCTGCCACTGCCTCAAAGTCCGAAAGCACTGTGTGGACATGAGGTAACGATAATGCCGGATCCCGGATAGAGAGCAACACATCGTCTGCAAAAAGCGAAATTTTGTGTTGCTCACCCGTAAAGGGGAGGCCCAAAATCTGCTCGTGTTTCCGAATCGCCAAGGCCAGCGGCTCTATGCTAAGCGCGAAAAGAAGCGGCGAGAGCGGGCAACCCTGACGCGTGCCGCGATAGTGATGAAAGCTACCGGACCTATGGCCATTCACCAACACTCGGGAGGTAGGATTGTTGTAATTGGCCTCTAGCATTCTGATAAATTGGGGCGAAAATCCGAATGCCTCCAGAGTGCGATGCAAAAAGCCCCAATCAACGCGATCAAAGGCTTTTTCCGCGTCGAGTCCCACTAGCACCGCCGGTATGCAGAATCGCTCAGCCTTCTCAATCAGATGGATTACGCGCCTCAAGTTGTCATGAGTCTGTCGACCCTTGATAAACCCGGATTGGTCCGGGTGGATTAGGGCTGGCATCAGGTCCTGTAGCCTGTTAGCAAGGATAGACGAGTATAACTTAGCATCCAGATTAAGGAGCGCTATCGGGCGGTAAGAAGCGCAATTGGAGAGATCTTTCCCCGGCTTGGGGAGGATGGTGATTAGAGCCTCAGCCATAGTGTCCGAGGTCCGTCCCTCAGATGCCATCGTATTAAAGAGGGAAACCAAGAAGTCGCAGATGTCCGATGCGAACGACTTATAGAACAGGGCCGTGTAGCCGTCTGGGCCCGGGGCCTTATGGAGTTTCAGAGCCTTAATGGCATCCAGTACCTCCTCTCTAGAAATGGGGGAAGACAGCAAGTCGTTCCACTCCTTGGAAACCTGCGGGACGGGAAGACCCCTCAGAAACGCAGATTGGGCCTCCGGGTCCAAGGCGTCACTGGAATAGAGATCCGCGTAGAAGCGACCAAAAAGGGCCGCCTTGTCAACATCCTTATGCCGGATGGTCCCAGCATGGTCCCGTACACCCCCAATGTAATCCCTCTCGCGCTTATCACGCAATTGCCGGGCCAGATGACGTCCCACCTTATTCCCCTGAGAGTAGGAGACGCGTCGGAGACGCAGGAGGGTAAATTCAGCCCGGTTATTGTAGTGGGCTCTCAGTTTCCCTCGTACCGCCGTGAGGGGACGGAGGGTCACCCTAGATGGGTTCGACTTGTGCGCCTGCTCCAGCGCAGTAAGCTCCGCCTCCAGAGCCTCCCTCTCAGTCCGCCTAAGCTTATTAAGATTCGCATTGAGGGCGAGGCATGTACCGTGTATAGAGGCCTTGCAAGCATCCCACGTGGTATATACCGACGTATCGGAAGGTGGATTGAGCACGAAAAAATCTCCTATAGCCTTTCTAAGTGCGGTACAAGACACTTCATCCCGCACCAGCGCCGCTGGGAAGTACCACTTCCGCCAGCCGTCCCCCCCCACCGACCAGTGTAACCCAAGCACTACTAAGCTATGATCGGACACTGAGAGCGGAAAGATACTAGCCATTCGAACATCCCCCCTAAGGGCCTGGTTAACAAAGATATGGTCTATACGAGAATACGAGCGGTGGACATGAGAAAAGAACGTGTAGTCCTTGGTCTGAGGGTGCACAAAGCGCCAGCTGTCCACCAATCCCAGCTCACCCAGTTGTCGCTGTGTCTCCCCCGAGAAGACCCCAGTGTCCGCCCTGCGTGCCCCTGAGCTATCCAAATCCCTGCCCCACACCATGTTGAAGTCCCCCAACAGTATCAAGTGCCCTTCCACAAAATCCCCCAATTTGTCCATCAAGCATTGCAAAAACCCATTCTGGCCAGCATTCGGAGCATAAACCACCACAAACGTACACTGGCGGCCATATAAGGAACCCTTTACCATGAGCCAGCGACCCTCCTTATCACCACACACCCCCATAGGTTGAAAGTGGAGAGAGGCCCGGAACATGAGGGCCACCCCTCTATGCTTAGTGGAAGCTGATGCCCTGTAGATAAGGGGAAATTGCCTATGCCGGAGCCTCAGCTCATCCTTTCTGGCTAGATGGGTCTCTTGAAGGGCAACTACATCTAGGTGGTGATCTGTCAGGTACTTCCAGAGTTTCTGGCGTTTCTGTGGGGAATTGAGACCCTTTACATTCCAGGTACCTATACTAACAGGCATAAGGATGACAGGAGACTCCGCTCAGTACAGGTACATAAGACACTCAGAGCCCGGCACCCGGGTTCCGCCAACCACCAATCCAAACCTCCCCGGAGCCAACCCCTCTACCAACACCCCTCTCCTGACTCTAGGCCACCACCCTCAGTCAGCCACTCCCGGTCACCAGATCTCCCACCACACCACAGACAGGAAGGCACTTTGAATTTAGCACACTCAGGGCAATCGAGCCGCGATGCCAAGCGCAACGTCCCAGATACCCATCGTCCACAAGGAACCACACAGACCCCTCCCCAGCGGTCTAAACAGTGCTCCCCCACGCAGACAGCAGAGAATGCACGAACCCCAAACCAGCACCAGATAGTAAATGCAATGGAAAACACCACTAGCGCTCACAACACCCCACACTCACCGTCCTTGGTCGCCACCACACTCCCCCCAACTCCCCACCCCAAACCCCACATTCCCCCTGCAACCCCAATACTCAAAGACCCCCGCTCCCCGAGGCCTCCCCCGCTCCCCCCCCACACAGAGAAAAACAACAACCAACAACCCAAAGTACTGAACCTGAACTGGACAGTCATCAGTTCCAGCAGACCATGGACCAAACGGCCCCTTCTGGACTGGTATCGGGGAAGGGGCACCATTCCAGTGATCTCCAGGGCCACGGTCCGGGCTGTCTCCTCCAAGAGTACAATGGAACCCCCGAGACCTCAGGGTCAGAGCCCCTCCGACGCCATTCAGCGATAAAGGGGTCATGCCGCTCCAGAGCTCGTCTGAGAATCAGCCATCATGGCGGAGGCCACCGAAGCTACCGCAGCCCCCCTTTCCTGCAAGCTAGCTGCACGATCCGGCCGCCTCCGATCCGGGGAGGGACCCACTCTGTGCCAAGAAGAAGAGCGATGCCGCCTCCTAGACGGCGAGGTGCGAGTCTCCTGAGAGGGCGCCACATCTTCCAGACCCAAAAGATCTTTCGCCACCTGTAAGGAGCTAATCTGTGCCAGACGATTCTGCCAACGGAAGATGATCCGGAAGGGGTGTCCCCAGGAGTAAGAGATGTTGTTCTCCCGCAGGAAGGCGGTCACAGGACGGAACTCCCGCCTTTTCCGAAGTGTCGACGCAGCCAGGTCCTGGTAAAGCTGCGGACGGTGGTCTCTAAACTGCAGAGCAGAGATGGTTCTAGCTTTACGCAGGATACGTTCCTTCAGTTGAAAGTCATGCACACAGACGAGGATATCCGGAGGTGGCCCCCCCCCGTCTGGGCAGTCCCACTCTGTGCACTCTGTCCATCCTGACTTCCTACACACCTTCATCGTCCAGGATCTGCACAAACAGGGCCTGAACATATTCACGGAGGTCCCCCGCCACGGCACCGCCTTGATGCGAATGTTATTTCTCCGGGAGCGGTTCTCCAAATCCTCCGTGTGGGTCTGCAGATCCATGTTCTGTTACGTGAGACGGATGATGTCCTGCTGCAGCTGGTGCACATCATTCGCCAAACTCAAATCGCGGTCTTCCAGCGTTGCCACGCGTTCGCCGATCCCATCCACATCTCTCCTTACCTCCCGAAGATCCGACGCCAATTGCGACTTGAGTTCCGAAATGTCCTCTTTTATGGAGGCAAAGAGCTCCGTCATGAAGGCCTTAGTGACAGGTGCCTCATCATCGGACTGCCTCCATGAGCCACTAGCTCCAGGTGAGGCCGGCTGTTGCGAGTTCTTGGGGGCACCATCCTTCCCCAGCCGCCCTTTACGCAGCGAGTTGGACATCTTGATGGTCCGGATACAGCACGTGGTCAGGTGTCCCTTCCGCTCCAGAAGCCCAGGTAGGAGCCACAGATGGGGCGCTACACTGGCAGGCAGTAACGTTCACCCTCCCGGGCAGTCCACGCAGGGTATAGCCAACCCCTCTCCAGCGAGGACACTCCCCAGGGAAGCGCAGCAGGCGGCCAACGCGGACCCCAATACAGGGGGGGAGAGCAGCCACCCCAGGGCTCGTCGTACTGGAAGCTAGGGGAGGGCAGCGGCTGTGCAAGAGACCCCCAGCCTCACAGTCCAAGTCACAAGAACAAGCAGGGCCGGGGCAGCCAAGAAGGTCCAGCGAAGATGGCGTTGCAGCCTCCCCTGCTCAACACTGCGCACTGCAGGGCACGCAGCAGTGTGTCCGGCCACCCGGATCGCCGGCAGAACGGGCCAGGGGCTCCACAGCACGAGGCCCAAAGAGCTCCAGTGCCCGGGTCTGAAGATGCAGGTAGGCCACAGGCCTATAGGGCTCAGCCGCCACTCCAGTGAGAGAGCTCAAGGGGGCCCAGGCCGGCTCCGCCTCTGTCCCCGCACTGGGTCCTCTCCCACGCAGCCGGTTCCCCAGCCCACAGCAACCGTGGCAGCACTGTCAATCGCTCCAGCTCACCACCGCTCTCGGGGACAGGCGCAGCCGCACCAGACTCCCTAGCGCCGCCGGACCCCCTCACCGCATGAGGCCCCTGGCGAGTCCCAGCCTGCCGTCTCTCGGTCCTCCTCCGATGCACCAGTCCGGCGCTGCCAACACCCTTCTCCGATGAGCTCCCGCCAGCGGAGCCCTCAAGGCAGGTCACGGCTCCCGCTGCACAGCAGGACCTCGCAGCCGGAGTCAGGCTGCCAATGCGGGTCGCGTCACCGCCGCGCTGGGCGCCGCCTCGGCCAGGGCCGGCCCCCTGCTTACGAGAGGCCGGTGCTTCACATGCCACAGGTCGATTCCGCTCTGGGTGGCGCTGCAGACGTCCCCACGCTCCGCCGACGACACCGGACGGCACCCCCAGCTCTCGGTGATCTCCGGAGCACTTTTTGCGCCGGTCAGGACACTGCAGACCCCGCTATACGAAGCAATGTAATGTCGGCGTCGGAGAGGCTCTCAGAAGCGTCCTACTCCGACGCCATCTTGGCCACGCCCCCTATATATAGTGTGTTTTTTAATGTTTTAGATGCTTTTTTCCCCAATAACTTGCTGCTAACTTTTCTCTGTTTTACTTTGTTAAGGGAGGGAGCTTTACTATTTCTTTTTGCTCGCTTGCCCATTCCCCGAGGGGTGAACATTTTTCCCCTTACAGTTTGGCATAGCCAGAGGCACCATTTTGGTTCACTGCACACTGCAGTTTTTTCAAAGGGGAGGAGCACAGGCACTTTAAATCTGGGACTGTGGACCGAACGCACACAGCGGGGTACTGGTGGCGCTTCAAAGGCGAGTCCGTCTGTGTCACGTTAGCGGCCAGCACCAGCCACTATGGCCAAAAACGTGTGAGACCCTGGCACGGTATACACCTGTTACAACGCAACTTTTACAACTACCTACCATTACAACGCAACTTTTACAACGCATACCATTACAACACATTGCGCTGGGGGGCGCTCTAGGATAGGGAATAAGTTTAATTTACTATCCAACACCTTCCCTAGTGTCCACGGGGACTGGAGTTGGAATAGTAAATTATACTTACCACTATCCAGCACCTCTAAGCGCTATGCGTTGTAATGGTATGCGTTGTAATGGTCGCGTTGTAATGGTAGGTAGTTGTAATGGTATGCGTTATAACGTCATACATCCCCCTGGCACAAGCGCCTGCAACATCTAGATGAACGCTCTACGTTTAAGGTCTGTTTGCACTACAACTAAGTGCAGCACACTGAGATCCTAGCCTCCTTTAATATTACCACGCCGAAGTTCACAGGCAACATTGAGACAGGCACTAGCAGGATGGATATCTGGATCTGTGGCTCAGTTAATTCTCTGGCTCCTATGAAGTCCATCAAATCTGAAAATAGTAGGCCTTCAGCTCCTTGGTGTACTGAAGCACTCACTGAAGAAAAGAAATGCTGTAAAAAGGCATATTGAGTATAATTTAAAAGAGAAAGACTCATGCTGTATGACATTCAGAAAATATCATGCCTATCTTAAGACGGTTAAAAGGGGATATTTTGAAAGCAAGAGCAAAGGGGCAGGCAATAAGACATGTGAAGTGTTCAAGATAGTGAACAACTTTATGTCCACTGTTGCCTGCTCTAGAAATGCTCCACCGTCTCTAGAATGGTGCAATAAGTTAGCTCATTTTTTTCAAGAGAAAATTGCAGGCTCTGCTCAGGGACTTAGCAGCCTCTCCCTTCCTGGAGAAGCGACTAAAGAGGTGTAGTGTTCCCTCTATTTTTTATTCCATCTCGCAGAAGGAGTCACTAATAGCCATCCAAAGTCTCAAATCAGGCTCACTGTCTGATCCCTGCCCCACCAGTATGTTAATCATGGCAGGAGAGGGAATTCATCTGTGGGTTAAAAGGGCTGCTGAATGAATCGCTAGCTTCTGTAATGGTTCCCACAGTTTGGAAACAGGCAAAGATTCTTCTGTTGTTGAAGAAGCCTTCCGTCGACCTCAATCTGCTGAGTAATTACAGGCCCATTTCCCTGCTGCCTGCATTCTCTAAGATCTCAGAGAAATTAGTCAACAGGCAACTCTCCTGTTACCTGGAGATTAACTGTCTCCTTCATTCTAGTCACTCTGGTCTCAGGTGGAATCTGCGTACTGAGACGGCCCTTCTCGAGGTGGCGGTACAAATCAAAGGCACTCTAGATGCCAGTGGCAAGGCTGTAAGGATTTTGTTAGATCTGTCAGCCGCCTTTGACATGTTAATCCACTCTTTTCGGTTGGATCGCCTTCTGAAGATTGAAGTAAAGAGTCTGGCCCTCAGGTGGCTGTCCTCCTGCTTAGACAATGGAGAACAGGAGTTTTGGCTTTCCCCGTTTGCTTCCAGCAAAAGGTAAATTTCAGTTGTGGTCCATCATGGCTCCGCCCTTAACCCAACTTTATTTAATGTCTCTCTTACTGCTCTCTCTTCTGTGGTTAAAGCTTTCTTAGCCAAAATCGTATTATATGCAGATGATACTCAAATTCTCTTCTCTTTCAAGGACATCAAGTTGTGACTACCTGCTGTCTTTGACTGGTTGCATTAGAAACAACTGACGTGCAACACCGATAAAACTGAACCACTCTGTTTTGGTACTACGACACCTACCAACTGGTCAGCATGTTGGCCAAATAAATCTGCCCCACCTGCGTCTTTTATGGAGACTGCTAAGAACGTAGGAGTCAAGCTCAACAACCCTTTAACTTTCCAACCTCAGAATAGCGCATGATTGAAATGTGTTTTGCTATTCTGCGGGTTTGAGTCATAGTCAGTCATAGTCAAGTTGATTTGTTTGATTAATTAAAATCTTACAAAAACACCTTTTAAAAATATCATCGACAGTAAAATGCATAAAACACCATGGACATAGTTATTCTAATATTATATAATTTTTAAAAAAAGTAAAAACCTAATTAATGTTTAACTTAAGGTTTTTGCCAATCACAGATAGAAATTTTACAAAAGCAGAATTCATTAATACATCATTCGGGTTTAGACATGCCATTAGTGCTTGTCTGCATGTTCTTACTCCTCGAGCATTAAATAATCTCTTAAGGGTAGCTTTCCTTTCCACCTCTATTGCAGGGCACAGACATAGCAAATGCAAGATTTCTTCTTGACCACCTTTACATAATCTACATATCGTACTATCCTCAATAGTTTTCCACGGTGGCCGATGGCACATACCTGGCCAACGACCGAAACGTACTCTTATAAAAGTTTGTTTGCTTTGCTGTGACCAAGGAGTTTCAAGGTATTTTTGAACTTGCTTTTTTTTGTATCCATTTATAATTGGCCATGCATGCCTTCTTTTTACCAATAGTTCCTTGTCTTTTATCAGAGACAGATGAATAGTCAACTTATTAATTGTTCTTTTAAAACTTTCTTGGGTAATTGTGCTCTCCCAAATTGGTGTTATTCCAAATTCTTCTTTTGCTCCATTTAAATATGCCCAAGCTTGCAGTTTCCGGTTGTCTTTTACTTCTTGCCATAATGTTCGAGATAATTGATTGTCAACGTCATTTTTATACAATACCAGACTTTCAGAATTTGACCTTTCCGGGCATATTGCTGATTATTTCTCCCAAAATCCAACCTCACCTGTGCTTGCGAGGCATTATCTGGTAGGTGAAATAATATCTTGTAAGTTTTCGCCACTGCATTGTTAATTATCTGTGCATCTTTACCATTTAAAACTTCAAAGCCATATGTCAAAATTGGTAATAATTTAGCAGACATGATCTTTAATAGAGAACCATATGACAGTGTAGTTAACTTCATTTGTATGGTTCTAATTGCTGTAACGAAACTATTTGCTTTCCTCGTGATATCTTTCCTCTGTGGGAGAAAACTACCACTATCATTAAATAAGACGCCGAGATACCGATAACTATCAACCTGCTCTAGCCTATTTTTCTCCAGCATCCATTTATTTTTTTGTTTTCTATTCTTTGTAACTACCATTATTTTTGTCTTTGCCTCATTTATTACCATTTGATGGGGGGCGGAGCTAGCCGGCGTCGATGGCGGACGCGTGAGCTCTCGGCTCCTCGCCTTAGCCCCGGAATAATCCTGATAATTTATCCTAAAACGTGTCCTATATGCCATAGCGGGCTCTCCTACACCCGCTGACACCCCTAGATTCTTTTGGGGGTCTTTTTGGACATTGGCTGGCGGGCCTCTCCGAGTTGTTTGAAGGGCGGCTCCTTGCGACTCGGCCGAGGAGGACTGGGCCTGAAGCCGCGTGCTATCCTGGAGAGGTGGCCGGGTGACGTCGCCTGACGTGCAGCCTCAGAGTCGGGAGTGGACGGACTGATCTCCGGCCGGCCTAACACTTGGATTTTT
Source organism: Lissotriton vulgaris (assembly GCF_964263255.1). NCBI lineage: Eukaryota > Metazoa > Chordata > Amphibia > Caudata > Salamandridae > Lissotriton > Lissotriton vulgaris. The sequence continues at coordinate 291,250,451 of NC_141689.1, forward strand.
CCTTTGCCGGAGCGTCCCCCCCCCTTCTTGTCTGCGATTGCTCCACATCAGAACGACTTGTCCTCCCAAGCGGAGGGCCACCGGCAGAGAGGACACTGAGCACCCGAACCACGAGGTGGAGCGGTCGCCATATCGGTGCGATCACTGGTTCGGATCCCCACTGCGGCGGCCTGCTATCCCCGTGCCCCCACGCCACGGTGGTGCGACGCTGACTGGAGCTGGCATTGTTGACCTAATAATACCCTGGGTCCAGCGAGTGTGGGTTTTGCCGACGTGATTGGGTTTTGCCGACGTGATTGGAGGCGGTTCGTCCACCATAACGGACGCCATCTTGGCTGCATCAGGCCTCTGGCTCAGACTCAGTAGCTAGTGGCAGTGGATTGCTGGCTGGTGTATCTCCTGTATTGCCCCTGCGACCTGCTGATTGAGAGGCGCCTCTTTGTTCTGGGCCCCACGGCAACAGGAGCAGAAGATGGGGAAAAACGACGCTGCCCAGGCGAAGCTCTCCTTTGAACGGCGCCGACCGAAAGGGCCTGATGCGACGGCCCCGGAGTCATCCCCGAAGGGGGCCACTGCGACCGCTCCAGCGTCCACGGGGCTCCGGGACATGCTGGCCGCCATGGAAAAGGGCATCCAGGACAGCATTGCATCTGTGGGCACTAAGATAGACGCTCTGTCATACCGCATGGACCGCATGGCGGAGCGAGTGAATAAACACGCGGAGCGCCTGGACATGGCGGAACGTCGACTCACTGAAGCCGAAGAAGCCCAGACCGAGTGGGACAAAGATAGAAAGCAGTTTGATAGACTTCTGCAAGTTATTCGTGATAAAACGGAGGACTTGGAGGCGCGCTCACGCAGATCCAACATTCGTATTACAGGTGTGGCGGAAACAACGCAAACTGGGAAGATGGAACTCTCCGTGGAAAAATTGCTGAAACTGCTACTTGGGGAGGAGGTTTTTTCCCCCATGTTCATAGTGGAACGGGCCCACCGCACGTTGGGCCCACAACCGCAGCTGGGCGCGCCTCCTCGCCCCATCATCGCGAAGCTCCTTAATTACCGCGACAGGGACACTGCTTTGCGCCTGGCGAGGGAGAAGGGCAAGCTTCAACATGAGGGTATGGATATCTCCCTCTACCCGGACTTTATGGCCAAAGTGCAGGAGGAGAGACGACAATTCGCGCCGTATAAAAAACAATTGCGCACTCTGGGCCTTGACTACGCGAGGCTGTACCCTGCCAAGCTTCGCATTAACACAGGAGGGCGATCGTATTTCTTTACAGATCCGAAAGAACTCCAGAAATCCCTAAAGACATGGACACGGGAGCGAAAGGAGGCTAGGCATAGTCAGGAAGACGACGCTGGCTCAGCATCGAACCTGGATGAACAGGACTAGAGGGCTCTGCCGGGATATTTGGAACCTCTCATCGTGTGTGGGACACTGCAACCTGGTACCGCTGCACCACCCCAAGAGGGGCGGTAAATCTGGTCTACATGAGTGCTGCCGGTACTATCTGGAGGGGCGGCGGCTACACTGCTCGGACATATGCCTTATGGATTGCTGGTGAGGAGGTCGTTGGCCATTGATAGGGGGGGGGGTCTGAACACTGCTGAATCGTTGGGGGGGCTGGTAGGGTTGTGGGGGGGCCGTTACACTTGCTACTCGAAGGGCACTGGCCCACAAGTGGGGCAGGATCGAGGTGCCGATCTGAACTTTTCATTGGGACAGTTTGCGGTGTTGTACTATTTTGGCGCGCTTCGCCCCGGTGCCTTTGGTTGTGCGACTCTCCAGGGAGTTGGTATCGAACTGACGAAAACTCTGCTACTTGAGGGTTGATGGGGGGGATTTTTGGGACCTGTCTGACCAGGTTGGGGGTGGTCGGCTGTGGGTGGGCGGGGGAAAGAGGGGTGGGATCGGGGGACTGGACAGTTGGGGGGGGTTGTTGCCTTGGGTTGTTTGGGGGGTTTGTGCGTACTGAGTGTGGACTGCTTTGTGGAACTGTACAGGTTTGGAAATGCCGGCTGGCGAATATGGGATCAAGTGTGCTGCTGTGTCCTGTTTTGCCCATCCCTGCTACTAATACAACCCATAAGCTCATGCAATGTCTAATGCTACACTGAATGCACCCACAAGTATCCCGCATAAGCTGAAATTGATGACCTGGAATGTTCGGGGCCTGAACGACTTTCGTAAGCTGAGGAAGGTCCTCGGCTATCTCCATAGACATCATGTCGATCTGGCCTTGTTGCAGGAAACGCACTTGCCACTCACCAGCAGGATGTTACAATCTAGGGGGTTGGCGGGGAATATAGTGGCTGCAGGCTTCACGACACACACCCGGGGGGTGTTGATCTGGGCCAATCCTACATCACATCTGAAATTGATCCCGGTACACGCAGACACGGAGGGCAGGTACGTCCTGGCTAGGTGTGTGGGTAAAGGTCTTGATCTGCTGGTAGTAAATGTTTATGGCCCCAATTATGATCACCCTGAATTCTATGCAACTTTGTCTGCCCTTTGTAGGTTACATGCTCAGCCTGGGATGTTGTGGGGGGAGGATTTTAATTTTGTGTTCGACCCATCCAGGGACCGCTCCGCGGGCCCTACTCGGCGCCCGGTGGCTTCGGCCACACATATGAAAGCCGAGATGACTAAATTAGACCTAGTGGATGTCTGGAGAGACAAACACTCCACGAAGGGCGGCTTCACGCACTATTTGGCCTTCCACAATGTGAACACTAGGATAGATTACTGGTTAGCATCTCCCTCGGTCCTGGGTGGTATCAGCGCATGCGAGGTTCTCCCACGCACACTCTCGGACCACTCCCCCATTCTATTACACCTTTCCACTGCCAGAAAGGGGATACCAGCCTTCACTTGGAGGTTCCCTCCTTTCGCTCTGCTAGATGATGCCTTCCGGGGGGAGCTTGCGGAAGATATAGACCAATATTTTGCTACTAACCAAGGCTCGGTCGATGACTTTTTTACAGTTTGGGAGGCTTTTAAGGTGTACATCAGGGGTATGGCTATGTCTAAGCACTCCAGTGTGCTACGTTCCATCAGGCGGGAACTCACTGCTCTGGAGACTAGGATAGCGGAGCTGGAGGCTCGACAATTGTCGACACTTAGTACTGCAGATGGCCCGGCGCTCACCCAACTCCTGTCCGAGTTTCAGGCTCTGGCGGATAGAGAGATTCTTTATATGGGCAAGTACGCCACTGCCCGAGTGTATGGTGAGGGGGACAGGCCATGTGCTTTGCTAGCTCGCATGGTTCGGGGCTCTCGACGGCCTCTGGTTGTTGAGGAGCTAAGGACCCCGGAGGGTGACACGATCTCAGACGAGGAGCAGATATTAGGGACCTTTGGACGATATTATGCTGAACTATATCAGTCCAAGACTCAGGGAGTCGAGAGCGAAATGGACGATTATTTGGACCACATTGCCATGCCGTTCCTCAAGAACTCGGATAGGGAATTTTTGATGGCCCCCTTTCACCTGGACGAAATACTAGAGGCTCTTGCGAGCATGAAATCGGGGAGTGCGCCGGGTTCCGACGGACTCACGGTTGGCTTTTATAAAGCCTTCAAAGACATTCTGCTCCCGCACTTGGTTGCCCTCTTTGATGCTATCTGCGAGGATGGCGAGATGCCGCCCACCATGCGTGAGGCGTTGCTGATCACTATACCTAAGCCAGGGAAACCACCGGACCTTTGCGGCTCGTACAGGCCACTCAGCCTGCTGAACGTAGATGCAAAGATCTATGCAAAAGTCCTAGCCAACCGGCTGGCCTTGTTGGTCCCAGAGCTTGTCGCCCCGGAGCAGTCCGGATTTGTCCCATGCAGGAATTTAACTTACAACATCCGCACGGTGCTGGGCACAATGCAACATGTCAAGCAGGAGAACAGCGCGCTGGCAATCTTCCTTGACATGGAAAAGGCGTTCGACTCTGTTGAGTGGCCTTTCATGGTTAGAGTACTGCGAAAGCTGGGCCTAGGCGAACCGTTCCTGCAGAGAATAGGGGCGCTGTACCATCGGCCTTCTGCCAGACTACGGTTGGGAGACAGAGTGTCGGAGCCGGTATACATTGGTAGGGGCACTCGGCAGGGCTGCCCTCTGTCGCCATTGCTCTATGCGCTGGTCGCGGAGCCCCTCGCTTGCGCTATTCGGGAGTACCATAGTCTGGAGGGTATAAGTTTTCCCACTTACAAAATAGGGATTTCGACGTACGCTGATGACACACTACTGTATGTCCGGAACCCGGAATCTAACCTGTCCGCGGTTCTTCGGGAGGTGGTCCGCTTTGGATCGCTCTCGGGCTTAAGGGTGAACTGGGACAAGTCCATAGCTTTTCCTCTCACCCCGGTAACTCAACCCTTTGCTATGGAGTACCCACTACAGTGGTCCACTGACTCAGTTCGTTATTTGGGTATCCGCTTGCATACTGATCCTGAGGTCCTGGTTAGGGACAACTACGGAGTTGCGTACAATAAATTGGTTGATGATGTCGATGCCTGGGTCAAACTCCTGCTCTCCCTTCTGGGCGGGATCGCTATTATGAAAATGATAGTGCTTCCCTGATTCCTGTTCCTTTTCCTTAACTTACTTGTGGTTCTGTCAAGAGCATTTTTTAAACAACTTACCCAAGTCATGATCCGACTGGCCTGGGGCGACAAGCAACCAAGAGTACGGTGGACAATCCTGACTCTCCCCTGTGAGATGGGGGGCTTGGGAGCTCCGGATCTAGAGCGCTACTACCGAGCTGCGCAGGCTTCGCACCTGCACTCGTGGATTCACGGTGATGCACGCACGCCGCACCTCATACTGGAGCGGTTGTTTGCGGACCCACTCCCCCTGCCTGCCACAATCTGCCTTCCCACGGATCGATCGATCGGCCGGATGGACTCCCTTAAAGCGACCAATCATGCCTGGAACTCCCTGATGCGTTCCCGCGGCTGCGCCCTTTTGTACTCCCCATTGATGCCTGTAGAATGGGCCCTCTGGCTGGACCCGCTGGGCGAGAGAGGAGTAGTCGGGGCCTTGCGTGCCCTCGGCATAGCGAGGATGGAGGTTTTGTTCTCCGAAGGCACTTTGAAAACCTGGGATCAGCTTACTCCCACGGAGTCGGGCCCTTCCTTGCTACAGAAATTTCAATTTCACAGACTTCGCTCTGCGTTCCGGGAGGTCCTGGGCTCTACCATGGGGGAGCCTGAGGAGATCCCGGAACTGACCTATATTATTAAATCCACATCACCTGCAAAGCTTATTTCACAGGTCAACAGGTTGGGAGTGGCGCATCAGCGCCCACAACCCTCTAAAGCTAGAGCGGCCTGGCAGGACGATTTGCAAACCCCCATAGACGACGTTATGTGGCGATACTGCTGCTCCAGCACGCGCAAGATTTCCCTAAATGGCAGGCACAGGCTGGTGCATTTCAAATTCCTTCAGCGGGTGTACTATACCCCCGAACGACTGCACCGCTATGGCCTTCGCCCTACTGCGGAGTGTGAGCGTTGCCGAACATTAGTGGCAGACTTCTTCCATTTAGCGTGGCTTTGTCCCGGTGTACGAGCATTCTGGGAGGAGGTATTTGCGGAACTTGACCAGATTCTGGGGGAGACCCTGCCGCGCACTCCGGCGCTCGCGCTCCTTGGTTACTCCAAGCCGTTGGCCCCTTCTCTGTGCCGGATGGTCGATATGGCCCTGCTGTTGGCCAGGAGGGTGGTGGCGGCCTGTTGGATGCGTGGGCCCCTACCGGCCAAAACGAGATGGTTGCGGGACCTACAGTACTGCTGCACTCAAACAGAACTGTACAGCGACCTGTTACCGCCCAGGAGTAGGCCCAAGAATTTCTGGGATCTTTACAAAGAATACCTGCATAAGGGGGAAGATGGCGACTCTGACACTTCTGAAGTAGCTGAACTCCAAGACCGGGTGGTGGAATAGTGGTTTGAACGCATGCATTTCTTTCCCCGAGGGGAGTGGTTTGGGGTGTGCTACGGGACGGGAGGGGGCTACACTGAGGTTCCTGATTCTGGGGCACGATTGGGGGTGGCACTGGGGGGGGCATTCATTTACGGTGGGACGACACGGGGCACATGGCAGGTACACCTTGAGGTACACAAGACTGGATGGGGTTAGCAGTTCCACAGCCACACTATGGGGGGAGGGGTAGGGGTTCAGTTGGGGTAGTTCTATTGCCCTCATTTCAATACTAGACCTTCTTGCCGCGATCGCAGTTGGGGATTGCCAGTTGACACACTGCTCTAACAAGCTGCCCATGGAGAGACATTGCACTTGGTTATACTAGAATTACGACACTTCACCACGCCGCCGGGCCTCCGGGATGCCGGCAAAAAGGCTGTGTACGGTTCTTCTCGATCATCGCTCGCATGTTTTTTGTGGTGTATGATACAGTGCAAGGTGAAAATGTAAATACTGGGTGATGTCAATGGCTTTGCTTTCAATAAAGGTCTTTAAAAAAAATAAAAAATGTATTACCATTTGATTGTCTTTTGCGTATCTCGATGTTCGATCAATTAGTCTTTGTAGCCCCACTTTGGTCTGACTCAGCAGCACAACATCATCCGCATACAGCAAATTTGACATATGTTTTCCTGCTAGCCTCGGTGGATGTGAGTTAACTTCATTTAGTGCAACAGTGAGGTCAGCTATAAATAGGTTAAAAAGTAGTGGGGCGAGCACACAACCCTGCTTTAATCCTCGTGTCACCGGTATTTTATTGGATAATGTTCGGCCATCGCCAATCCTCACCCTGACCCAGTTTCCGGAAGATAGTAGTTGGATAAGGTTTAGTAGTGTTAATGTTAATGTTATGAGTGACTTATATAGCGCTCGGCTACTCCGAAGAGTGTCCCGGTGCTTTCTCACCCACAGCATACTACCAAGGGCAGGGGTAGTGAGTCCGGAATTCCATAGTCCTTGAGTTTTTTCCATAGAAGAGTCCTATTTACGAGATCAAAAGCCGATTTAAAATCGACAAAACAAGGATAGAGGGACTGTTTTGCTAAAAGCGCTTTATCCATTAATACAGATAGGGTTAATATATTTGTTGAGGTTCCTAATCCTTTGATGAACCCGGTTTGGTTTGGGGGTAAAATTTGTCTTCCTTCAATCCAACCTGATAAATTTGCTAATAAAATACCGGCAAATAGCTTTGCGTCCGTGTCCTGGAGAGTAATCAAACGGTAGTTTTCGGGTAGTTGCCAACTACCCTTTTTAAAAATGGGAGATATTAAGGATCCTCTCCAGGATTCCGGTATTTGCCCTGTTCGGAGAACTACATTATACACCTTTGTCAGATAGGTAGCCCATGAATCAGGATCCTCCTTATAGAGTGCAAACGGAATTCCATTAGGTCCCGGTGCTCCATCCTTTTGTCTCTTTATTAAACTAACTACTTCAGAAAGCATTTACCAGTTCAATTTCTTGTTTATTATCGACCTTCATTGTCAGTTTATCATCCTGATGTATGGGTTTCAATTCAGCGTCTAAGGTCTTTCTGAGGAATTCTGTCCAATCTTCTTCCGTTATTGGGGAAGCTACCACAAGTTTATTGGGTCTATTCAAGCCATTGATAATTTTCCAAAATTCCCTGGAATTTGATTGATTACTTGCGTGAAAATTTTTTGTCCATAACTCTTGCCGGATTTTATTTTTTTCATTCCACAATAATTTCCTTAAGTTATTGTCAGTGCTTTTAAGTTGGTTTTGAATTTCTTCCTTATTCGGGAACCGGGTTAACTGCTTCCTCAGATTATGGCGAATCCGCCTGACTTTTTTAATTGTATGTGGAAGGTTAATAGTAGTGTCTTTTTTTTCCATTGTAATCTGTTGTTTTTTCTTACTACTTGAAGTAACCCTATTCAATTGGACTACCTTCTGTGTGAATTGTTCCCATTGCTTAAGTACAGACTGCGTAGAATGTTCTTTAAAACACTCTTAACTAGTTTTTGGGCCTTTTTTTCCATGTCCTCTTTTTTATCCGGTTTCCAAATTATTTTCCTATAGTTGATCTTGTCGATCTCTCGATATGTAGTTAAATAATTTTGATGTTTTGAAAGTGCTATTTCCATTTCTAGTATTTGTTGCCTATGGTCACTCTCGTTCACTTTTTTTAATCTATAGGAGACAATTTTTTCAAAGATATTCATACATAAGAAATTAAAATCTATTCTTGATTTTGATTTTTGCGTTTGAAATGACTAGCCAGTGGGTTGATCAGTTGGGAACCTGCCATTCAGTACTCTTAGTCCCAGTGCGTCCATATCCTTCAGTAGTTTTGTTCCGATAGGATTTTGTTTAGTGGTTATGCTATAGTCGAGTGTTTGTTCCGGGATTGACCATTCATAATTTTGGGACTGGATGAAATCGTCCAGTGATAACTGTATCAGCAAGTTTATATTAAAATCCCCTGTAACAAGAAAGTTAGCAGTTGGGTCCAGTATTATTTGCTCCAATAGTAAATCAGCTAAAGCGGCACTTATATTCTTCCGTGATGATTGCTTTGGTGGAATATATATGTTAAGTAGTATTAGCGTATTTCTATTTTTTTGCTCACTGGTTACATATTTTATCTTAACTACTTGAATATTTGAGTTATTTGTATCCAATTGTTTGTGTTCAATTTGCAAGTCAATCATAATAAATATTGCCAATCCTCTGCAAGGACGTCCAAATTTGCAGTATCTAATTGCAGGCACATAGTACCCTTTGTACCCTTGTAGAAAGAAAGGGTCAGTTTCCCATGTCTCTTGCAGTAATATGATTTGATAGAAGTTTGACACGGAATCTATTCAAGCATTTTTTATTTTTTTCCATTGTCCATTTATGTTCCAGGAACATATTTCTATCGGTTGGAGATTGTCCCTCCCTTGATCTATTTTATGTTGGTTTCTATCCCGTCAGTGCTCATGTAGTGCTGCCCTAATACAATTTTCATTTATTTGTTTTGTTTCTACAGCTTTTATTTCTTCCATGAATTTTTCTTCATCCCGATGTATGCTACCTTGGGGGTTTTTTAATATTGAATACACTGGGTTGTTCTTTGTCTCTTTACAGTTTTTTGTTGGAAGTTCTTCCTTTATAAACGGACTCGGATAAGGCTTAGACACAGGTTGAATGATTTTTATCCCCCAACTTTGAAAAACGTCTGGTTCCTGCATAAGTTGATCCACTAAGGAGACTGTATTTACAGTTAAGAGTGTAAGTGGTTGGGTACCTTCCGGGTTTTGTACAAAGCCCACAGATTCAATATCTTTTGTTGTTACTTTTTCTAATGAAGGTATTGATTTCATTAGTTGTAAAATGTTGCTTCTATTCCGAATGTCGCTATTGCCTCTTGAGTCATATAATGGTGTAAAAATTATTTGGGGCATCATCTTTAAAGGTAACGAGTCTGTCTTTTTTATGTCACCATTTTGATAGCTTTTATAAATAATTTGCTTATCTTGACCAACTTTTGTAATAATTAGTTCTTCCTTGTTACATTTGTAGTCTTTACCGTCGGTCTCTTTTTTATTTGTTAGAACAGTGTTAGCTACAGACTCACCTAACTGTTGTTCTGTAGGATCTGGATGATTTCTTTGTTGTGCAAGGTTTGCGGTTGGGTCCGACAAATTATTTTGGTCTTGTCGAATTGCTCTCTGTAGTTTTAAATCTGAGCAATTTTATCCCCATTTAATAAAGTCTTAGAATCTACTGAAGTCAGCTCGCTCTTTTTTTCCTTCGGGTTACTTTGGATATCACTTACATCGCTCCAGGATATAGATCCATTTTCTTTTTGACCACAGGTTACTTTTCCATCTTGAATTCTTTCATCTCGGTGTTGTATTTTATTACATTTGGTTTGCCTTTGGGTTATCTGTTGTTGAACCATAATGTCTACTAAAGTAGTTGTATTAAATACATGTAGTTTATTATCTATCTGGACTTTTGCCGACTTGTTAAAGATGTCATAGTATTTTTCATTGCTCTCCACTGGGTCCCCAGTATCTCAATATTTTCTATTCCTGATTCTTCTTGGATTGATCCTTCATAGTTCATTTCTGCTGAATGCTCGAAATTAGGGTATACTTTTACTATGTTTTCATTATTTACCTTATTTCTTGCAATTTTTTTTTCTTTGTCTCTTCGTTATTTTTGGAACTTGATAATTTTCTTTATTTGTATTTATCTTTCCATAGGTCTCTTGCTTAGTTGGAGTTATCGTTATAATTTCCACGTTCTGGACTATTCTTTTTTCTGTTTGCTTTGATTCGTTGCCTTTCACTAATTCCAATTGGTTTCTTCCAGAATTATTAGGATGTTCACATTTATTGTCCAGAGATTGAGTTAACTCCTCTTTATCATGTTTTTTAAGTACTAAGTCTTTGACATCTTCCAGTATGGTGTTTACTACTTCTGGGATAGTTGAAAGTTTGTTTATGATTGGTTCACAAGCACATTCAAAGTAAATGGAAGCTGCGTTTTTTTGGGCTTTGTTAATTAAGTTGTTTAATTCTAACAATTGCCGGTCTATTCCGCTGACTGCTTTAGCCATTACTCCAAGTATTTCAATTTGTGTATCCATTTTGTTTGACTGATATGTCAATGCCTCTAATGTTAAGGTTGATGTTTGATAAAATATGTCCCATGTGGCTCCTAGATCTTAATTTATTGTATTTTTTGTGTTTTGATCAAATTTTATCTTAGTAGGATGGTGTTTATTATCCATTTCATCAATGTGAAGATCTCCTTCCAACTTTTTCTTTTTAGCTAAATGATCATAATTACATATACCATATGCAGTGTGTTCACATTGGCCTCCGCTTTCAACATTGGTTCCTTTTGAGATGGTATGATCTGCTTTTATGTAGTTCACATCCCCGTTTTTTTCCGTAAAATTGAAAGGTTTTGGGGTGAGACTTTCTTGATTTCCGTCTATTAGTTCATTGTTTTTTCCAAGTTTTTTTATTGGTGGGGTTTCCACTACTATTGCATACATTGTGTCAGTGTTAATTGCATCTACTAGTTTCCGCTTTTTCGTTGTTTCAATTTTAACTTCTAATGGTAATGGAATGTCCCTCATTGCTGTTCCTGTAAAATATTCTTGTAGTTGCGAGTTTTGTGCTCTCATCTATCTCACTTTTATCGTTATCCATTCCTTCTGTTTGTATTGGCTGCGATGGGCTATGATCTAATAATTCCCTTTTTTGGTCTCTAATTTCGCATAATGCATCCTTTTGTTTTATCTACTTCTGATATTATTTTCGTCACTGGTTTCTAATATTTCACTTTTTATTCCTTCTAAAATATTTATTGGTTCAATTGGGGTCTGTAATTGATTTTTGGTGGTGTCTGATTCCATTGACATGAGTACTCCAGCCGGATCTACCAGGAAGTCGAATTTCTGTGGTATTTTTGTCGATTTTTCGAACATCCGGGCAATTGGTGAGATTAGGGTTTGGTTTAATCCTTTTAACTGTGCTTTTACCTTTTTATGTACCTTAGGTGCTTGATTTTTCCGTGTCCTCTTTGTCAGGGGACCTGTTGCTCTTTCCTTCCCAGAACGCATCCCTGGTTAACTTTTTATTATTATGCTTGCGGAAGAATTCTGTACCGCTGATGTAATAATTGGTGTGCCAACACAAGATGATTGTTACAATGAAAAAAAACGTTTTTATGACAGTGGTAAATCTTTAGCCTCTCACTAGTGCTAGTTTCATGACCAATGTCCCGATTATTTAGTTTGAGCCTGAGAGGGAGTTATCCACAAGGTGAAGTTCCACAATTGGTTCTTGTTTCCCTCTAGGCCCACTCTGCCGTGGCACCGTAGTAACACACCCTCAGTAGGTTCCCTCCACTTGCTACAGCCTGTATGCTTGTTTCCTCTGTGAGCCCAAGCCCCAAAGCCCAGTCCCCGTCACACAATTTATTGCTGATGCCTACTCCAGTACCAAAGTCATTAGTGCCACTATTGCCAGGCTACCCGGAATCGTTGCCAATAACGGCACAGCTCAGCACAGGATGAAACAAGCAGCCGTATGACATTCGGTTGGCAAATAGGCAAGTTGGCAAGTTAGCAGATTGGCAGATCACTCAACTCCAGGGCAATAAGGGCTATTACAGAGGTATAAAACACCTGCTGTCGGAGACTAATAGCGGAGGGCCTTAGGTGCAGTGCAGTTAACCTGGTAAGGGAACACAGTCAAGATAGGTACTCTCAAGTTGACTCTTCACCTCCTATGGGTATCCAGGACCTTCTATTTCCTTTTTATTTCCCTTTCCTTTTATTCCCTTTCCCTTTATGATCTGTACCAGGGGGGGAGCTCCTAGAGGGGTTTAGTACTCGCCAATCAGGACTCACCCTCATTGCTCCGCTTCCTCTTCTCCTGGTCAGGGAAGGGCAGGTCTGCTAGTGTGCTGCTGTCAGGATTAATTCCACACTCCACAGCTGTTCTCACTCGGGTCTCTCTCGCTGAGCTCCGTAATTTGGTAAGATGACTCCGTCTTCCATTGAACTCTCCTCCTTTTTTTTTCCCCAGATAGGATGGGCGGAGAAGGGCGGAGAAGGGCGGAGAGGGGCGACGAGGACCGAAGGCCGGGGCCGGGGGCTGGGGCCGCGGGTTTTGTTCCTCAGCTCCCTCCTCACCCGCCTTCTATCTCTCTCGTGACCGTGCCGGAGCCGCAGGCCGCAGGCTGAGAGAGCTTTGCAAAGTTGCGGGGAGGCCGATGGGCAAGGTACGATACCGGGACGCAGAGTCGCTGCACACGGTACTACAAACGCGTTATGCCAAAAGGCGCCGTGAATCTCCTTTGCTCCGCTTCTGCTCCGCCACCGCAACTCGGCTCGGCTCGGCTCGGCTCAGCACAGCACAGCACCGGCACACAGCACCGGCTCCGCAGTCTCCCGGACACAACTCGACTGCTCACACTCCAAACTGCTCACTAGCGCCACCACCAGCTTGCAGAGCCAAGACTAGAGAAGAGGCCCGGGTTTTGAAAAAGTTCTTTTTTTCTCTGTCTTTTCTGGCCAGGAAAACAGTTATCGTCTTCTATCAGGGGGGGTAGGGTGGGGGGAGGAAAAGTCAGTGATCCTTTCAGCTTCCTTAGACGCAATATCAAAAAAATCAATGGGGAAAGGGGATCACTTGTCCTGAGTTCTATTCTCCTATTCGGTTATGATGCCGATAAAAACCCCTCGTTCACGTACCAAGGCTCGAAAGGCGGTATATCTTGATTCTCCGCCTTGTTGTTAGCGACGTGACAGCATCATCATAGGGTTTGATTGTATGCTCACTCCACCTGGAGGTAAACCACTGGTTAGTACAGTAGTGATTTAGTGATCAAAAATGGGGGTGTGCAGTTTAAAGAGGCTTCTCTTTACCAGTGCGGATGAGTTTTAATTGGTGCTGGAAAGAATGCCTGATTAAAAAAGATTGAGCGTGCGTAAGAAGCTTGATTAGGAGGCTTCCGCACTGTGTTATGTCCATAAAAAGGTCGACATGTTTCAGCCACAAGTTGCCCCCAAGGGGTCAAGTTGGCTTTCTTCAGGACCTTGTAAAAAAGGGGAGGGTGAGGTAACCTTACGTTAGAGGTTAGATTCATAACTTCTAGAATTGGAAAAGGCCTTATAGTAGCTGCGGATATATGGAATTAAGGGGGGGGGGTGACAAGACAGACAATACAAACATAGAAAGCGTCAATGCACTGTATCACAGATGCTGTTGTGCTACTGCGCAAGAAGAAATCTTAAGAAACAAACCAGTGGTTTACCTCCAGGTGGAGGAAGCATACAATCAAACCCTATGATTATGCTGTCACGTCGCTAACAAGGCGGAGAATCCAGATATACCGCCTTTCGAGCCTTGGTATGTGAATGAGGGTTTTTTATCGGCACCATGACCGAATAAGAGAATAGAACCCTGGTTACTCAGGACAAGTGATCCCTTTCTCCATTGGTTTTTTTGTTTTTCAGGAAAACAGTTATCCAGGCTCTGATAACCTTTTGCCTGGACTATTCTAACAAATTATATTTTGAACTCCCAGACTGCGTGTGAAAAAATATTTCCCTGACATATGTTCCTAAATCAGGGAAATTATCTAGTGTGTAAATATCACCATTTAGGAACGATGAAAATGTTGGTGGACCTAGGCATACATTGTAGACATCATGTACATGCAATTCAATACAATAATATCAAAAATATTTTTATTAATTTATAAATATATATTGAGAATGCTAAATACAAAACAGTTGAATAAAACAGTTACATCCTTTGATATCAGTCATTGATTCAGACAATCACATTGCTATTATTTGACATCATTATGTTCAAAGAATTAAAATATTCAAATTATCTAAAGACAAACTGGTCATGTCATAAATACAAAGGGCAGTCATAATCCTGCATGGATGATGGCTAATGGAGATCTGTGTCCTACGCGCGTTTCGGCTGACTGCCTTCAACAGGAAGGCATGTGTATTAAAATAAGACCTTATAAAAGATCTTGCTGGATATGGAACAAAAAGTAGATATTTGCCTCGTAGCCGAATGGTTAAATCTATGATGGAGAAGGTATCCTCCAGTAATGGAATGACGCCGGGATTCACAAGAACGAAAGGTCTGGTGCACAAGACAGAGGGCATGGCCCGGATTGAATGAACCGGGAACGTGACAAGCTTTAGATCACGTTCACATCAATACCCTACTGCCTTAGTAGTTTAGGGCAAAGAGAGGAAGGTGAGGAGAGGAGTTGGCATGCTTTATAATTGTAGCGTGTCTCGATAGACGATAACCATATATATTATTACGTGGATAACAAGACCTATAGTAAGCCGGTATCAGTATCCTGCGCTGGTGGCCGTTGACAGAAAGACCTAAAACCTTGAGGATTGCAACCAAGAAGCTGATTATAGCTGGCTATCTAGACGGTGTAGCGGCATCGTTGTCTGTGTTCCCGACAATCCGCTGGTCCTATGTTCCGCGCGAGTTGTGTTCCATAAACTCCCAGACTGCACTATTCACAGACTTCAAATAATGTAAAATGCCGCAGCACAAGTCTTTTTGAATTTGCTGTGGAGAGCAAGGAATTCAATGCATCTTTCTACCTTTCACTGGCTTCCGGTAAGCTAGAGAATTCTGTTCAAGCCACTGTTGTTGAGTTTTCGTGCCCTGCACAACACTGTCCCTCTGCATCTGAGGCATGAAAGTTCGGTTACTTTTTTTAAAAAAAAGTTTAGAACCTAGCTATTTACTGTGAAATTTTCTAGCACCGGGCACTCCCAGGAGAATCTGTGCGCTGTTTTAAATTTGTCTTCATCAATAAACATTCATCAGATGAGACTGTATGTCCCATGAGTCCCATGGGAAATAAAAAAACAAAATCAGCAACCAATCAGTGGCTATCTGCCCACAACATAAGCCCTCAGTGGAATTTCCTCTTTCTTCATTGCTCACTGGCACAGTTTTAAGTCTCTGACGAACAGCACGTTGTAATTATGTCATGAGGCCTGTGATGTCTCATGCCTAAAGAACTGCAAATCGTACGTTAAGGAGCATGAGGTGGAATGTGTTTTGGATCAATGTGTTGTGAGGATTGAATGAATATTTATTTGGTATGGGTGTGACTATGGGATAGATGGTGCGGGTTGTTGAGTGTGGCACACAATAAAGTCTTGCCCTATATGTGTTTGTTGTGGCTGAAGTAGAGCTGGGATTATTGACCAATAATCTTCCTCAACCTGACACAAACTTGATCTACTTGAAACTTGACCTATTTAGCTGGGAATGCCCATGCAGTGGGATGCCCTAATGAACTAAAAAAAGTAGGGGAAGGGGCAGGAGGAAAGCAGTGGCATTGCTTCCTGTAGAGATGGATGATAGGAAATGGAATGATGTTACTTCTTCTAAAGATGGATAGTAGGAATGGCAGTAATGTCACTTTCTTTTGGGATAGAAGCTGGAAAATGTTGTAGGCTCATATCTTCCTTTCCTGAGCCCATCTTCCAGTGGATGTATTCTCAAAGCTGTTACCCAGATGGGCTCCAGGACCTCAGAAATCCTATGTGGAAACTCCGGGCATCTGGTTTGAAATGATGAGACTGGAACAATGGAGCTGGTGGCAACTAATGCCCAATGAAAAGATGTTGGTAAAAACGTTCTCTCAGTTAATTATCTTCTAATGAGTTCCTAGAGCTCGGTTTGAGCCCGAGGTGGAGAAGGTGGGCTGTGTCCGATGAGGTTAGCTTAAAGTCAGATATATCTGGCCCAGTGCCCATTCAACAACCTTTTCAGAACTGAAAAACCTCAAAACACGGCATCGGCATATGGATTTTTCAGATTATTTAGGTCACACCTTTGTTTGAAAGATGCGCCTGCCCTCCCCCTACAGTTTAACATGAGCTTGAAATATAATTGTTCTACACAAAAAGTAAAGTAAAACATAACACACTTGAAAGAGGAGAGAGCATAATGCCAAGACAAATCTTGTGGATCCACCCTCTGCTTTGCTGAAGGACTCTGATTTTGTCCTGCCAGCCATCGGTCTCTGGGTTTGTTGTGGGTTCAGTAGCTGCCTAAAACTGAATTTTAGTGCAAGATGTGGAGGGACACTAGGATTACTATGTTAATGTTAATGTTATGGGGCATTTGTACAAGAGCACGGCTACTACTACGGTTTCTCCCAGCACCTCACCTACCATTAGGGATCTGATAAACACATCTCTGGCCCAAGGCATAGTGCCCTCCTCCTGGAAGGGCGCAGTCGTCAAGGCCCTGTTGAAAAAGTCCAACCTAAACCCGGACGATTTGGCCAACTATAGACCCATTTCGCTCCTTCCCTGTTTCAGCAAGGTGGCGGAGAAATTGGTCAATGTGCGACTCTCCCAATACCTCGAGACGAATAAAATACTACGTCAGTCACAAACCGGATTCCGGCCAGGCCACGGCACAGACACCGCACTCCTCTCCGTCATCGAGGAGACTAGGTGCATCCTGGATTCAGGAGGATCAGTGGCAGTGATCCTCCTGGACCTCAGTGCCGCATTCGACACGGTGGACCACCGTGTCCTCCTCCACCGCCTGGCCAAGGCAGGAGTTGTGGGAGCCGCACATGCTTGGATCCAATCCTTCCTCACGGGACGTTCATTTCAGGTGTGGGACGGTAACTCCCGATCAGACCCCCTCCCGCTCACGCGTGGTGTGCCCCAGGGGTCCTCGCTCAGTCCCACCCTGTTTAATGTATATATGGCCCCGCTGGAGGATGTGGTTACCCGCTATGGGATAAAAATAGTCAATTATGCCGACGACACACAACTCGTCGTCTCCCTGTCCCAGTTGGACAAGAACCCTGAAATCTTACTTAACTGCCTGCAAGACATACATACCTGGATGTGCGAATCCTCGCTGAAGCTGAACGGGACAAAAACAGAAATCATGCTGCTGGGCAACAAATGGTCTTCTGTCCCTCCCTCAGCCTGGCCAGGCTCCTTCGGTGACATCCCCATGCCCAAGACAGAAATTAAAACACTGGGCTTCTGGTTGGAGCAGGACCTTTCCTTGAAGACCCAGGCAGTCAAGACCGCGGGGACATGCTTTGGTCTTCTCCGGTCAATTCGGAAGATCCTCCCCCTCCTGCCTCCCCTGTCCAGGAAACTTCTGGTACAAGGGCTCATATTAGCACGCCTGGACTACGGCAACGCCGCATACCTCGGTGCTCCTGAAACCACCCTGACCAAACTTCAGCGCGTACAAAATGCCGCGGCGAGACTCATTCTCAACCTTCCCCCCAGAGCCCATACCACACCGGCCCTCAAATCTCTACACTGGCTTCCGGTCCGCCAGCGAGTGGAGTTTAAGGCCATGTGCATCACGCACAAACTCATCAATGGGGTTGGACCCGCCACCCTCAAAGATATGATTACACCTTATAAAGCCCACAGAAATCTCCGCTCGGACAACGAACATCTGGCCACAGTCCCAAGATTCAAGAAGTCGCGCACCGGTGGACGCCGCTTCTCGGTTAAGGCCTCCTCCACATGGAACGCACTTCCTCGTCTGCTGCGTCTGGAACCCAGCCACACACTTTTCCGCAAAAAACTCAAAACCCTCCTTTTCCCCAAATAGTTCCTGGCTTTCGCCGGTCCTGGATTTTACAGTTTATAGCGCGGGGATGCCTTCGGGTCACCAGGCGCTTTACAAATCTCAAAATAAATAAATAAATAAATACTCCAAAGAGTGTCCCGGCGCTAAGGAAAGAAAAGACCCTGGAAAGAGAGACACAGTAACTCCCACTCAAACATAGATCTCAGTATTGATGGAACAGCCATGTCTTGAGTTGGCGACTGAAGCTCAGGAGCTCTGCTTCTTGTCTAAAGAGTAAAGGCAGCGAGTTCCATAAGCTACCCACTACCACCTGAAAGGAGCGTCCACCCTGCCTTGCCCTACAAAATTTAGGCATTACCAACAAAGGTTGGGTTGATGACCTCAAGGTCCTACCTGGAGTAGGGCTGTTTCCGTACAGTAGTTGGCCCTAAAACCCGACTGACTCGGGTGAAGGGCATTAGTGGCCTCAATAAAATTCGAAGTGACCTTATTTACATGCTTCTCCAAAGTCTTAGCAAAAAAAGGGAGCAATGTAATGGGCCTATAATTACTGGCTACAGTAGGGTCCGCTGAAGGTTTCTTCAGAAGAGGTAAGATTTTACCCTGTTTCCATCTGGCCGGAACCTGCCCACTAGACAAGGAGATGTTCAGGACTTTATTTATGGCAGGGTTTAGAACTTCAGCAACAGATTCTAATATTTTAGCTGGACATGGATCTAGAGGGGACCCAGATTTAAGTGTATTCATAATGGAGAATGAGGTATCCAAAGACATAGGAGGGAACTCCAGCAGAGGTTCTCCCTTCGGATCTCCCCTCAGAGAAAACCCCTCATTCTGATTCTGGGAGACAGGCGTAACAAAGATATCTTGAATGGCCTTAATCTTATCATGGAAGAAATCAGCAATCTGAGCGCTCAAGAGGTTAAAGAGTTCCCTGCTACTATTTCTGGCCATATCAATTTTAGTGGTACATTTTCTATGCACATCCAAGGTCTCAGAGCTTGAGTTGAGTGTATCCCAAGGCTTTCACCATCTTAATATTGGCCAAGGTGAGTAGGGTTGGCGCTAGTGTTTTTTTTAAACTTTATTTGAGCATGCCTAGAAGGTATTCCCATCTACTAACTAGTGTCAGGGATAAATGTGACACATCTAGGTACCCACTCAAGAAGACTTTCTGGACCTGTGGAAGATCAGAGGAGGCCTGGACCTGATATTAATATGCGAGGAGCCCAGAAGGACTGGACCTGCTCCCTTTTGTACCTAGTGAAATGAAGGGCCATAAGGCTAACCTCCTGTTCACGTTACAGGGATGCAACAACCTAGAAGCTAGCTTTTTCTAAAAGTACCCGCTGACCAGTGGCAACTGGACTTGTACTGGGCCCTTTTGCTTGGCTTTGCCTGAAACACAGTGGGTCTCTGAGTGCCTCCCCTAAGGTCCAGGGGGGCTTTTGAAGTGTGGTGGATTTGGACTTAAAAAGTAAGCCAGAAGGTAAAATCTTTGACCAGGACAAACCTGATTAGTATATTTGACCTTTGCTCCAACATGGTCAGCCTCAAATTGTGCCTAGGTCCCGGACTACCATGACCATTGACTTCCATTGGTGCTTAGTGCTTTTTTGCACTATTTCGAATTCAAATCTAAATTATAACTCCAGTTCCCTTTATAGGATTTTTGTCATTTAGGAATCATTTTTTTTCATTAAATTGCATTTTGACTGTATTACTGTTTTGGTACTGCATAAATACTTTACGTATTGCCCAAAGTTAAGAATGTCTGCTCAGTGTTATTACTGCCAGGTGGTTCAGCTCAGGTTAATTTAGTGACTTTTAGAGTTCACCCTGATAAGGGCTGTGATTGAGGCAGGTAGTCAACCATCCCAAATAATAATACAATTTCTTACATGAGTTATAAAATAGTTGCATTACCTTTTGATATCACTCCATGCGGTTTGTTACAGAAAAAAGGGGTAACAGCACTAGGTAGGCCAGGGTGATATCAGCCAATTGACACCTTGTTGACAGCCAGACCCAGGCCAAATCCAAAGAAGTAAAATGTGTTTTGTTGTTAATGTTCATGATCTTCTAGGCCCAGGTTTACTAAGGCATTGCATAGGTACAAGGTGAAGGAAAGTCTCAAATGGTATCCAGCACTTTCCTCCGCTTTCTATCAAACAGGCTTTACTGAGGCAGATCAGTGCAACTATGACTTGATGCACAATCCTATTTACAAAGATGGCACGCAGGGCCAGTCCGGGTAACCAAATGCACTCATGGCAAAAATTCTCAGAGCAGGCCCGCTATTGTGTGCTTAAGCAATCTGTCTAGATCCATTCATCCACTCACTTTCCTTTCTCTATTTTCCCTCTCTGCTTGCTTTCTCTCTACCATCTCCATGCATAACTCTCTTTCTCACTCTTGAAATCGCCACATACCTGCTGTGATTAATCTCGGGGAGCTAGGTAAAGAGACGGAGGCACCAGTAGTGGCCCTCGCTCTCAAAACATGTCTCCAAAGGTTCCAGCCAACTGGGGAAATGCCTGATTGACTTAAAGGCTAATCCAGTCCCGATGGCCCGACTGTGCTTTGTTTGAAAAACTAACACCTAGTGAAAGCAGCCTACACACAGGGAGATGTGTTCACTTCTTCAGTAAACTAACACATTGCATGCATGGGGTCTGCAGTGCAAGCACACATCTAATGTGTGGGATCCTTCTGAGTTTGTCTAGGCATAGAAATTTGTACTGGAAGGGTATCCATCCAATACAGATCCTAAGGTAAACAGTGCACCTTGAACTGAGTACCATGTTGCGAGTCTGTGCATTGTGCAAGGCACAGATGACACAATACAACGCAGCAAATGTGATTGCTGTGCTGCGTTTCATGAAAAATGAATACATCTGGGTACCAATGTAGTGACAGAGTAACCATGTCATTCAAGATGGTCATCATTTTCAGAAAGGAGCTTTATAAATATGTCCATCTTTCAATATGGCTACGCTATATGTTTGTTCAAAAGACTACTTCTTGCCAAATTGATGCTAGGCCCAGCCTTTGTAATTGGTTTTATGTTGTATAAAGCAAAGTCAGGCATCACACCCACTTAAGTGTATGATCGTGACTAGGGCTCGTGTCTCGCTCAACTAGGGATCGTGGCTTGTGGAGTGGTGTGGCTCACTGGTTAGAGGCGGCAGACCCGGAAGCAGAGAACGGCCCGGGACCAGGGTTCAATTCCCGACGCGGCAGGGTCGTGGACCAGGGTCAAACAAACTCGATAATTCTCGCCTCGGTGCCTACTCTAAACAGGGACCACACTCGGCAACTCTGGGCATTAGCTTGCCTCATCTCCACAACGGCCCCCCACATATGCCGGGGATGCCTGGCTCCACCTTGGAGATACCCAGAAGGGACCATCTCATAGGGAAAGCCAGGACGGGTTCCCCAGCGGTCTTCAGCGCCAGGATGCTTACAGGCAGCAGTGCGCTTTACAAATCCAGCACATTTACATTTACATTACATATCAGGAAATCAGAATTGTGCTTTATTACAATAATTTTGAAGTCAGGAGGAGGAAGCAGAACTCAAAACTTTTATTGATAAAAAAACACAACTGCAAAGCCCGCGTTTTGCACCAAAACAGTTCATTTTGGCTTATTCTCGTTATGCATTTTGATCTGCACATCTAGGAACCATATTGAAGATGTGAAGAAAATGTGAATACTTATAGCTGTGTTGAGAGAGAGCAAAGCAACTCTTTCATAAATCCCAAAGAAAGCCTACTCAGAAAACAGCTGGCAATGAAACTCTATTTCCCCGCGGAATTAAATATACTAAAAGAAATGTTATTTCCTCGAAAAATGAACAGCTGAAGAATCAGTTATTCACGCCTTGTGCACAGTTCGCTGCCACCTAAACACATTATACACTCATATGCTAAATTAATATACTCTCTTTTCTAAGCATGATCCAATTACCGTGCAGAGGAGGCTGCCTTCGTTGCAGCCCATGGTATACTGCCTGATAAGAATGTTTCTATAGCAGCCAAGCCGCCTCCAGCTGCAGGGGTTATTCTGTGCAAGTAACAAAGGACCACGAAAAGCCAACAAACCTTTGCAGGCCAGGATGGATGGAGGTAAATAGATGTAAAAGAGGGAGAGGTTACCTTTTCATTCAGCTGGTTCGAGTCTCAGCGTCGGCTCAACATCCTGTGATTCTGGGTGTATCACTTAATCTCTCCGTACCTGTGGACAGCGCCAAGAGACCCTCGCAGGTGATTAGCCACGCTATACAAATCAAGTATTATAATTAGGAAATGACAGTGTGTGGAAAGGACTGAGACTGAAAAAAGACTCCAATATCACCGTTGCTTAAAAAAAGCTATTTTGGGAAGTTGTAATTTTTTAATGAAGGTTAAAAATTGTGAGTAATGTTGTGAATATCCACTCTATGTTTATTCATGTCAAAAGGTTCTGAGATGCCCTAGCTGGCAGAATCGGAGACTCCTCACAATGAATAGATAGACATCACCTGACTTGCCTTGGAGGGTTATCTCAGTCACGTGCACACATCACTTGAAGCTCTAACGGCCAGATTCATCAAGCCGAAAACGGGTCGCAAAGGGTCAGATTCTGAGAATCTGGCCCTTTGCGAGCGCTATTTTTGCATTTGGGATTCATCATCCCAAATGCAAAAATCGCATTTTTAGAAATCGCATATTTGCGAATAATTGCATTTAAGGAATCTCAATTAGAGATTCCTTAAATGCAATTCAAGAAGCATTTAAAAATTGCGAAATCGCTATTTTTGGCCGCTATTTACCGCCAAGTCTGACTTCGTGGTAAATAGCGAAAACTGAGAAAAATGCACTTTTGTGCATTTTTCTCAGTTGTATGTTACACACACATGTCCTTTGGACATGTGTGTGTGCAACATCAGTCTACATTTTCATTTCAGGGGTGCTACAGGGTGTCCTTTGGACACCCTGGCACCCTTGAAATCGCATCCTTATTTGCGATTAGCAACTTGCTAATCGCAAATAAGGAATAACTCCCCATTTATTCCTATGGGCCTTTAGACGGAATAACTCCCCATTCATTCCTATGGGCCTTTAGGCCCATACGAATGAATGGGGAGTTATTCCTTATTTGCGATTAGCAATTTGCTAATCGCAAATAAGGAATGTGTAGGGATCGCAATTTATTTAGCGATTCCTACATGATTCCCGTTTTGCAAGTCCTTAATAGCGATTCCTTAATAATCGCTATTAAGGACTCACAAAACGAGACAATGATGAATCTAGCTGTATGTCTTCTACAATAGGGGGCATTCTCTCAACCTGTGATATTGATGGAGCAAGGATTCGCACGTAAAGCGACTTGCTCTCACTCATGAACCTCGCCTAACGTATAATCATATTAATCCAACTGTCCGTCATTTATTTAGCATTTTCCCCAGCACGCGGGTGTCCCCGAGAGGCTTGCCTGTGTGTCTTTTCATCCTCACAATGCTTGCACTAAGGAAATGGCTGCTTTGCAGAAATCCAGTCTGCGCATGCGTCGGTCATACTCACGTGATGTGACGCACTCGCATTTTGGAGGGACTTTATTGCTCATGCGCACTGTTGCAAATATGGCCGCTTGTCTCTCACCACGCTCTCTGCTTGCCACTGCTGCTTCAGCCTATCTGTCTTTTAGCACTAAACTTTAATGCTATAGATGTTATAAAATAAGGGGTGTGTTAAAATCTATCACGGTATACAGTGTGATCATTTTCATGTATGATTCTAATTTGTTCTCGCTTACTTTTCATGTACCGCGTCTCTGGGGGCTGGGGAAAACTTGAGCTGCGCCATACTGAAGCTCCTCTGAACCCTGTCACGTGACATGGGGGAAACCCCACTGCGCAGAAGCTGAAACCAGCCAGCTGGCTCCTGAAGCTTGATGCGCCTGAGAACCCACCTCGAAGACACGGCGTTTTACCTTGACTGTGTAACAATGTATCTGTAACATGCTCTCTCTCATTGTCTTCTGTATTCCTATGCCTGGGAACGTGAACCCAAGGGGCGGGTATGCAAAATTTTATAGTAATGATGTGAACACTGAATTCTAGGAGGTGACAATGACCAAATCACCTCTCCTGACCAATCACAATGTGGGAAATTGTCACTTGCAACATTAGTGGGTGGTCCAGGGGTCCCCAAACCGTATAACTGGCCTAGTGTAGCATAGAGAAATTGTCCGACTTGTCCGAGTAGCAGACCTGTCACTGACCCTACGAACTCTATAGGTGATCAATCTAGAGTGCTGCGGAGCACTCTGTCCATACTTTCCACAAACTCCTAGGGGTGGAAATAGTCCTAAGTGCTGGCGAAGCACTTTGCTGGGGAAATTCGAAAACCCAATCGGGGTTACTGGCGGATTACTTGCAGAGAGGGGTAACGCAGGCGTTGCATCCGAAGCTGTGGGTGTTGGTCGTACCTTGGTGAGCCCAGTCCTGACCCAAACCTGAGGGGTATCCTGTCCTGACTGTCCGTGAGCTGTACCTGCTCGCATTCTGGTATTCCATTCTTTGAGGGTCCTTGTCCCCGTCTTCCCAAACTGACCCGTGGCCAGGGTTAGTCCTCATTCCTATCTAGGTAATTATTAATCTGTGGGTTTACATCTTCCTAACTCTCTCTCTCTCCTCCTCTTAATAAAGCACTCTTGCCTGTGATATTGCTCTATCACCTTCGAATGCACATTATATGCAATTGTTTATTTAGAATTGCTTCACTTCTCTCCCCACCTGTAGGTATTATAAAATTATCGTATTATATTAGTGTGTTCCATTTTTCCCCTCCCTTTTAGTATGGTTGCAGTGAATTTAGTAAGAATAGCCTAAGTAGTCTAGTTCAATACACGTTTTAGATCCTGTTCATGTCCCATGCCCTAGTATAACTTGCTGTGAATAGTTCTGTTTTTAATATTCTTACCCCATAGTGTTCACACTTACTTTAATGGTCCTTGCCCTAATCCATAGTTATATTGTGGCTTTGGTTCTACTGATTGATGTGTCACTTTGTATTTGGCTTATCATCTTGGCATATTCATTCTGAAATTTCTTGATAAATCTTTAAAACTCATCAGGTGTCTGTGGTCATTTACAGTATAAAGTGTGGATAAACGTACTTGGTATATGAAAAGTTTTACTCCCTTTAGGAATCTTGTCACCTATCCACTGCTAGCTCCTGATCTGTCAGGAGTAATGTGCCTGTGGTAAGTCAGGTACATAAATAGTAAGTGGTGAAGAGTCACCCCCCGAATTACTCATAGTGGCGTGTAGGAAATCACCCGGTTCACGCAAACCCAGTCCTCATATGCACGCCAGGGCCCAGTGCGTGGAAAATTGGTAAACTTGTGACCCGGGTGACCTGCGCGCTCTATCAGTATCACATAGGGGCATATGCATCAAGCTAACTACCGGTCACAAACGGGCCGATTTTGTGACCGGTAATTAACCTTTTCGGATGCATCAAGCCCAAAGCAATTCACAAAATAGGCAATCGCAAAATTTGTGATTACCTATTTTGCGAATGCAGTTAGGGAAGCGCAATTTGCGATTGCCTAAATGCAATGAAAGAAGCATTCTCAGAATGCAACTTTGCATTAAGGAATCGCATATTACCATCAACTTCAAGTTGATGGTAATTTGCAATTCCTTAGAAAAATTAACAAAATTGCATTTTTCTAAGTGCCATGCGGGAAAAACACACATGCCCTTGCGGCATGTCTGTGCGCCACATGTGCACACATGCTTATTTTGAGGGTGCATCAGGGTGGCCTTTTGGCCCCCTGACACCCTTGAAATTGCATTCTCAATTTGTGATTACCTATTTGTTAATCGCAAACTACGAATGGTTTCCCATTCATTCATATGGGCCTCTAGGCCCATAGGAATGATTGGGAAAGCATTAACTTGCGATTAGGAAATGTGTAAGAAGCACTTTTTTTTTTAACAAAACCTACATGCATAGGCAATTGCGATTCCTTAATAGTGATTCCTTAATAATCGCTATTAAGGAATCGCAATTGCTTAGCTTGATGCATGTGCCCCATAGTGCCTTCACACAAATATCCCTCCCATACAAAGAAAACTATTCCTGTCATATGGATTGACCGTTTTCTGCATTATTTCCATGATCTCTTCCTTTATATATTAACAATAGTGGGGTGAGATCACAGCTTCCATATGGAAGGCTAGAATGAGTCCCCGTTCAATCAAGTTCTGATATTTGCTTGTAAATCATCCAAGGTTTCTGAACTGCCCCTTAAGTTAGAGAGGTGACACTCTCACTTGAATTATTTCAGGGCTATTAAATTCAAGCTTCTAAGGTCAGACATGTCGGCCACTGCAACTGAGCAGAAGTCCCTGAACAAAGCAAGCTTCATGTGCTGCTATTATTTTATAGCTAAACTACTACTCTTTTCAAAATTACATAACCCTGTTCGTTTTTAACCTCATGTGCTTCCATACTGTTACATTTAGAGAGGGGCCCACCCTCCCGCCGAAGGCCGCGTGGTAGGGCCCTGGGTTGCACCGCAAATAACCACACTGATGCTGCTTTAAGGTATAGGTACGGACTGCCATCGCAGCTCCGCCCGTCTTTATTTAACTGCACGCTCACACCGGCCAGCGTGAGCGCAGGGGTGGGGAATGGCTGGCGTGCACTAGCAGCAAACGCTAGTGCGCTAACCGTCCCATCCCATCTCAACTCTGTCCTTGACTGGATTTCAAAACTCTCTGGCTTCACTGACTTGACAGGCAAAGTCTCTCAGGCGGGTGCTCGACAGAGGGTTGTCTCTCAGGGCGTATCTGAAGGCCCCCTACCAGAGGTGGAGGCTGGAGTCGGGGTGCTGGGGTCTATAGGCAGGCTGGGCGTCTCACAGGCGGCCTCTGGACTTGCCGGCCCGGCGGTCGCTTCTGGGTGGTGTTCATTAGCCATTTGGGGCTCCCCTTGGCTGACCTCCGTCTCCCCCGTATGGGTCGTGATGTCAGCGGGAGGAGCGGGCCTGTACACTTGTTTGAACCACAAGATGTTGCGGGTCACTGTTTCCCCCTCCTTTCTCAACAGTCACCCATGCTCCTTGTCTGTTAATCACGGTCTAGTATCCTGGCTCGTACCGAGACTGGAACTTCCCTCCGTGCCTTCGGTCCTTCATGATGACGGTGTCTCCTTGCTGTAGTCGGCGGGATGTCGCTCGCCGAGTTTGGGCAACGGTGGTATTGCGCGTCTGTCTCCTCCTAAAGATGCACTCTTCCTCATAAGGAGGAGGGGACTATCCTGGTGCAGTGGGAAGCCCGTCTCGTGGGGCACATTTGAACATTAGCTCCCAGGGTCCCTGGCGCGTTGAGCAGTGCGTCGTGCTCCGATACTCCAGCGGGAATCTCTGCAGCTCTTGTTCTGAGTCACTTTGTTCTGCAACTGCGATGCAAAGAGTCTTGTTGATCGTTCTCATGAGACGTTCAATCTCTCCATTGGCTTGGGGCACTGCGGAGTGATTCGCCGGTGCTTGATGCCATGGTGGTGCATGAATTTGCGGAATTCGTGTCCTTGGAACGGGGGGCAGGTTGTCGCTACGGAGCTCTTCCAGACACCCGAACATTCTAAGCATTTTCTTTAGGGCCGTGCTGACATGCAGAAAAGCCAATGAGTTCACGACTTCTACCATGGGGTACTTGGAGTAGCTGTCGATGAGGGCCAGTGTGACCCGCCCAGCAGGAAAACTCCCGAAATCCACGCTCACTTTCTCCCATGGGCTTGGCTGTGTTCTTCTGTGTGGATCAGTGCTGGTCTTTTGGACTCACTCGTTATTTGGCAGGACGGGCACATCCAGACAGTTTCTTCCACTCGTGCATCCATCCCTGTGAACCAGACCTTTTCTCTGATGCAGGCTTTCATTTTCTGCACTCCTTGATGCCCTCCATGGGCCAGTTGTGGTGTTCTCTGCTGCAGGGATGCTGGGATAACTATTCGGGGTCCTCAGAGGAGAATGCCTCCCTGGGTGAGGCTTAGCTCGTTACTGACCCTCCACATGTTCATTAGATCTTTCTTCTCTGGGCTCAACCATGTGTTTGCTGACTGTAGGAACTGACAGCACAACCCTCCTTGGATGATGTCCCGAACTTTGGCCGTGACGGGGTCATGCTCCGCTGCTGCTGCTACTTCTTTGACCGTCAGTGCTCGAGGGAACATGACTGCTGCGCTCATGTAGAAGTGTGCCTCTGTGTCATCACTACCGGGTTTTTCACTCATGTCGTTAGTGACGTCCGGGTGTCTCAACAAGAAATCGGCTGGGTTCTTGGCACCGGGCCAATATATCACGTCCATGTCGTAGTGTCGGAGCCCGATGGCCCACCTCTCAATTCGGGGCAGTGGGTGAGATGCTGACCCCCAGAACAGTGGCACCAGGGGTTGGTGATCTGTGACAATGGTAAACAGGTGTCCACAAATGTACAAATGAAAGTGCTGGCAGCCCCACCAAATGGCTAGGGCATCTCTTTCAATTTGAGAGTACCGTTTCTCTGTCGGAAACAGGGCTTTGCTGGCATACGCGAGGGCGTCCCATCGGCCATGCTCCTGTTCCTGTGTGAGGGCTGCCACTAGGCCTACGGGGCTGGCGTCTACCAAGATTTGGGTCTTCTTCGTGGTGTCAAAGTACACCAGCGTTGTGTGGCCAAGGAGGGCCTTCTTGGCGGCTTGAAACTCTGTGTGGTATCCTCCACTTCCCTTGCATGTCCTTGCCTCTGCCTTATGTGTCCTACCTCTGTTCCATCTTGGAATGTGCCTTATTCAAGGTGTTCCACCTTCTCTGGTCAGTTGCCTGCTGGTCTTTGGAGGATGAGGTCCCTAGTTTATATGCTACAATAAACTTCCTCCTTCTCATCTTTACTTGCCTGGACTTCATTTATTGGATGATTCTACATTTTGGCGACGATTGGACTACACCTACGCACAGGGGCCTCAACTCACCAACACCTCGATTTGTGGTATTTTCCTTGTTTCCTGTAATTTCAACATATTTGTCTGTTCCACGACAATTTCAAGCTCAAGGATCTTTCCAAGAACTTCATTCACCTCACCAGCGACAAAGCAACCAAAGGTACTGTCTATTTACATATCCTGGTATTTATTAAAACCTGGATCGTCTTGTTAACCTGGATCGTTTTTTTTTTCTTAACCGGAGAATTGTGACTACTTCTCATAATTGATCCAGTTAAACATCCTACGTTCACATTTTCCTTTATTTACCTCAGCGATCATTTAAAAAAAGAAGGATTATTTGTCCATTTCGTTTGAGCGAGCCACTCACCCCGTTGCCTTTCAAATGGCATCCTAGCAACGCTCGAGCTCTGCCATTCCTCCTCAGCTTGCACCTGCGCTGTGAGACAGAAACGCTATTCACACAGACACGTCACGCCGCGTTGTGACGTCATCGCGCTCTCCGCCATCTTTGCCGGTCCTGTTTATACAGCGTCTTTCTCCGCTCCGCTTGCCTGCGCAACCAGCAGAAAGGTGAGAAGCTGCAAGCGGTTACAAGCGGTAAGCTGTATCATCACCCAAGTACTGTTCTGTACCCGAACACGAGGAGAAGCAGCAAGCGGTGACAAGGACAAGCGGTAAGCGGTATTTTCAGCCAGCTCGAGACTGCCATCTGGCTCCCTCCATAGTAGTACTTGCTCATCGACACTCCCCTTCAAGTGACTCTTAAAAAACTGTTATTTGGAACCACTAACGAGACAGTCACCTGTGATCTCAAAGTTTCTCCACATGCATGAAAATTGCCACTCTCCTTAACGCTGATTGGCACAGCATCTTGGCATAATTACTTTTGCCACTCTTCTTAACGCTGATTGGCACAGCATGTTGGCATAATTATTTTATGTGAAATTTACAACTCTTCTTAACGCTGATTGGCACAGCATGTTGGCATAATTACTTTGTGTGAGATTTACAAGTCGTTTTTCATTCTTCTTTTAGGTTGCTCCTACTTCCTTACAGACAGCATCCTTTATTTACTGTATTGTTTTAAAACATGCAAAATGTCACTGCCCCTCCTTTCTTTCTATCTGAGCCAGGTGATCCTCCTATTCCTTGGCTCAAGTGGAAGAAGGTGTTTGCACACTACGCCAGGGTCTGTGGTACTTCTCTCAGTGCTGAGAGAAAGTCTTCTTTGTTTATGCATTGTTTAGGCTCGGAGGGTCAGGATGTATTCGAAAATTTGCCTGATTTACCTGATGCAGAAGCCAACACACTTAATGAATATGAGGTTTGCATAAGAAAGATGGATCTCCATTACCTTCCAAAGTTAAGCATGGTTTTAGAGCGTTTTCACTTTGGGAAAAGAATGCAAAAACAAAATGAGACTGTAGAACAATATGTTACTGCTCTTCGTAAACTCGCTTCTACGTGTTCTTTTGCTGGTACCTTAGATGAGAGACTTAGAGACCAGCTCATGCTTGGTTCTTCTCTCGAGAAAGCTAAGGACAATCTTTGGCAAAAGGATAATCCTAGTTTACATGAAGTAATCACTGCCCTTAAACTTCATGAGCACTCTAATACCTGCTCTGAGGTTATCCGTAAGAACATCTCAGAAGAGAAAAAAGGGTCTACTGAAGTAAAAGAAATAAAAACGTCCTCAGTTCCCACAATTCAAAAGTCTAACACCTCTGACACGGGAAACACCAATGATAACAAAAATTCTAGTTCGGATGTTAAACCAACCAGCTTTAAATGTTATCGTTGTGGAAATGTAGGACATTTAGCCAATGCCAAGGATTGTCCTGGTTGGAAAGCTACTTGTTCTATTTGCAAGAGGAGAGGGCATTTCACAAAATGTTGTAGGTCCAGTAAGGCTCAAAAGAAAGTGCGAGTGGTGGATATTTATGAACAAGAACAAACAGACTCAGTTGTATGTCAAGTGAATGCAGTGAGTCTTGACGGCCCAATGGAAGACGTCTCCATTGAGGGATGTTCTGTTAACATGCTATTTGATACAGGTGCCAAGATTACACTAATTCCCAGGGTTTTCTTTGAAAAATACTTACGTAACAAAGTAAAGTTACTCAAACCAGATCTAATCCCTAGACGGTATGGTGGCAGAATAATAAGTCTTTTAGGATACTTTCTAGGTTCAATTGATTTTAAAGGGAGAGTCACAGCCGGTAAAATTTATATTTCTATGAAAGGAGATTCCCTTATCAGTTGGCTACATCAGAGAGACCTCGGGGTCTACCTTGATCCCAATCAGTCTCCTTCGGTCTGTTTGAGAGAAATGCCGGTTGATGTAGCAGCTGTAGAGGAGGTCGAAGGTACAGAATGGGTTTCGCCTGTAGTGATGGTCCGCAAGGCCAATGGCGAGGCAAGATTATGCATTGATATGAGGGAGTTAAACAAAGCTGTGATTGTTGACCATTATCCCCTACCGAACATTACTGAAATGCTATCGTCTTTAGGTGGGGCCACACATTTTTCTACGCTAGATCTTTCCTCTGCCTACCACCAGGTAAAACTACACCCATCTTGTCAGGACTTCACAACCTTCATCACTCCCTTTGGGACGTATAAATTTCTTAGAATGCCGTTTGGGCTTATTTCTGCGGCTTCAGTGTTTCAAAGAGTGATGGAGGGTATTTTGGATGGTCTGTGTGGTGTTAAGGTCTATCAAGATGACATCTTGGTTCATGGCGTTGGTTCTAAAGAACACAATGACAGAGTGTGCGCGGTCTTGCATAGGTTGCAAGACGCGGGTCTCACACTTAGATTAGATAAATGCAAATTGGGGGTTGAGACAATTGAATATTTAGGACATCTTGTGTCAGGCTCTGGTATCAAACCTAAACCTTCGTTGGTGGAAGCCATATCCAATCTCAATTATCCCAGTAATAAAGATGAGTTAGTTAAGTTCCTTGGGATGTCAGAGTTCTATAATAAATTTGTTCCTGGTTTTGCCCAGAAGACTGAAAAGTTGAGAGTTTTGCTTAGAAAAGGACAAGAATTTGTTTGGGACAAAGGTTGTTGTGAGGAGTATGATCTTATTAAGAATTGTCTCAATAATGCGCAGAATCTTGCTAGCTTTGATCCCACAAAAGATTCCTATATAATGACTGATGCCAGTTGCAAAGGTATTGGAGCTGTTCTTTTGCAGAAGGGTGAGGAAACTGACAACACCATACTCTTCATTTCAAGACCTCTAAGGGGTGCTGAGGAAAATTATTCCGTGGTGGAAAAAGAAGCTCTGGCTGTTTATTGGGCTGTTAATAAATTAAAGAAATTTGTCTGGGGCAAAAGGTTTTCTGTTATCTCTGACCACAAACCTCTTAAAGAAGTTTTTGAAAAAAAGGGGATTGATTGCATATCGCACAGGATAAGAAAATGGGTTGTCGCTTTGCAGGACTTCGAATTCGGTGTGTCTTATCTACCTGGATCTAATAATATACTTGCCGATTGTTTGTCCAGGCTCACGGGCAAGGCTTCTTCTGAAGAACAACGTGATGATTTCTTCTGTTGTAATGAAGACTTGTCAGAGGATGTAAAAGTTTGTGTGGTCACCGAGGGTGTTATTACGGAGGACGAGTGGATCAGTGAATTGAGGTCTGATTTAGACCTTCAACAAGTCATTACGTATGTTCGTGATGGTTGGTGTCTAAAAAAGGATTGCAATGATGTTGTGAAGTGTTTCTGGACTGTGAAGGATCAGTTGTCTTGGGTTGATGGAGTGTTAATGAGATGTAGCAGACTTGTTCCTCCAACTAGATTGAGACATAAGATTGTGGAGTATGCACACTCTAGTCATATGGGCATCGCAAAAACCAAATCAAGAGTCAGGGAAATCTATTGGTGGCCTGCCATGGACACTGAAATTGAAAGATCTGTGAGAGATTGTCCACAATGCTCAGTTAGTGATAAGATACTCAAGTGCAGAACTCAACCTATGGTAATCAGAAAACGGTCTACTGGTTCATGGATTGATGTCTCATTGGATATCTTAGGTCCTGTCAAAGTTAGCAGTCAAGACAAATATGTTATCGTGTGTGTTGACATGTTTTCAAGGTGGCCGTTTATTAAGGTGGTGAACAAGGTGGATTCCTCTTCTGTGGTTACCTTTTTGGATGAATTGTTTTCCAGTGAAGGTCTGCCTAACTCGGTGCTCACGGATAATGGTGTGCAGTTCGTCTCTGGTCTGTTTGAGAGTTTTCTTAGAGAGAGAGGGATTCTGCACAAGCGTGCCTCTGTTTATCATCCAGAGAGCAACGGTGTTGTAGAGAGATTCATCAAGGTCCTGAAAGAAACGATGCAATTAGCTCTGGTTTCCAGCTACAATTGGGAGGAAGCTATTAAAAAGAAAGTATGTGAGTATAGATTCACCACACATTCCTCTACTGGTGTGTCACCTTTCGTCTTGTTCAAGGGAAGGTCTCCTTGCACTCCTCTCAAGCCTTCTTGGGTTGGTACGAAGATTGGGGTTAATGACACTTTGAGCGCTGACTGGAAAGAGAAGGAGTTGGGAAAGGCAGCTAAAAGGAAGATTGAGTACGACATAAGAAAAGCTGCTAAAAAAACCGTGGTGAGAGTGGGAGATGTGGTAAGGATTAAATTGCCAGAAAGAAAGTTTGGTGTTTCAAAATTCAGCCAACCAATCAAAGTTATAAAACTCCTAGGTAATGCAGTTAAGACACAGGATCATAAGGTGTGGAACCTCAGCAGAATAGCTGTGTGTCGCGCCAAGAATATGGAAGACAATGTTGTGTGTCATTCTCCTGTACCCTCAACCTCTGTTCCTGTTAGAAGATCTACAAGGAAGAGTTCTGTTCCTTCTCGTTTTATTGACTGAGTTCCTGCTCACTTGTTACTGTAAATGTAACTGTTTTGCTTCACATTTTCTTGAATGTTCTCCACACCCTCCACTCACCTTTTGTGTTTTATTGATAAGAGGGAGGTCTTGTGGTATCCTCCACTTCCCTTGCATGTCCTTGCCTCTGCCTTATGTGTCCTACCTCTGTTCCATCTTGGAATGTGCCTTATTCAAGGTGTTCCACCTTCTCTGGTCAGTTGCCTGCTGGTCTTTGGAGGATGAGGTCCCTAGTTTATATGCTACAATAAACTTCCTCCTTCTCATCTTTACTTGCCTGGACTTCATTTATTGGATGATTCTACACTCTGTCTCTTGGGCTGGGCCCCATTACCACATCGCCTCAGCCCAAGTGAGATTCCGGAGGGGCTCTGCTAGTGTA
Source organism: Lissotriton vulgaris (assembly GCF_964263255.1). Taxonomy (NCBI): domain Eukaryota; kingdom Metazoa; phylum Chordata; class Amphibia; order Caudata; family Salamandridae; genus Lissotriton; species Lissotriton vulgaris. The sequence continues at coordinate 291,284,826 of NC_141689.1, forward strand.
GCTAGATCCGGTATAAAACGGCTGGAGTATGTGGCCATTTGGAGGAAGCTGTGTACTTCTGCCACAGTGAGGGGAGTCGCTACCGTCTTGATCACCTGGGACATCAGAGGTCCACTTGTATGCCCTCTTGGGTAAACGTGTAACCAAAGCACTCTATCTTATGCTTGAATAGCAGGTACTTTTGCTTGTGTACAGGGACCCCGTGATCTTGGAGTCTCTTCAGGGTGGCCCTCACGTGGCAGTAATGTTCTTCTGCCATCTAAGATTGGATGAGGATGTCATCACTCTCATTTAGGACGCCGGGTAGTCCGACCAGGATCTCTTTGACGGCGTTTTGGTATATTTCAGCGGCAGATGATATGCCAAAATTGAGCGGCTTGTACCTCCTGAGGCCTAGATGGGTGCTGAACGTCGTAATGTACCGGCTGTCTTTGGCGAGGGCTAGTTGGTGATAGCCTGCATTCAGATCCAGCTTCGAGAACCATCTGGGTCCTATCAGATTGGCCACAATGTCGTCCATAGTCGGTTTTATGTGGCGTTCTCGCCGGATGGCTTTATTCAGGAGGCACATGTCAATGCAGAGTCTTCCCTGGTTGGTGAGGCTTTTCTGCGATTACCATGGATGACACCCACTTTGTAGGTCCAGACACTTTCTCTATTACCCCTTGGTCTTCGCGCTTTTGCAGTTACTCCTCTACTAGGGGTCGGGGATGAAACGGGATTCTCCGGTGTCTTAGCGCTGTTGGCGTAATGGCTGGGTCTATGTGGAGCCGGATGGAGGCTCTCTTTATCTTCCCCAGACCTTTGAACAAATCTCGAACTGGCTCAGTAATTCTTCCGTCTGGTCTGCCTGTACAGTCCTGGCAAACGTCACCAGTCCTAAGTCCTCAGCTGCATGACTGCTAAGCAGCGTGTCTACTTCCTGGTTGATGACATGGATGTCAATGGTGATTTTGATGCCTCCTGACCGCACCAGTACAGTCATTTTGCCTCAGAGGGTTAACGGCGAGTCACTGCCATACGCCAAATTCTGTGCTTTCGATGGTCTGAGTTCCGGCTAGTTGTACTGCTGGATCCCCATCACTGTCACCGATGCGCCTGTGTCAATCACTGCATTGACCTCTGATCCTGCAATTTGTACTGTGCAGAGAGGTTTGGGCCGTCTCCTGCTCTTTAGGGCTTGGGTGAAAGAGACTAGGTATGTCTCTCCTTCGTATTCCCATGTGGAATCGCCCTCTTGGTAGACTGTCTGCTCTCTCTTCTTCCCTCCTTGTTGAGATGTGATTGAGTTGTGCAATAGTTGGCGGACCATCCTCTGCATTTGGGGCCCCCTTCCTTCCTCTGTGACTTCCTTCTGCACACTGACACGAAGTGAATCGCAATGCTGCAGTTGGTGCTGGTTTTTCCTTGTGCAGGGCATGATTGCGCCGGGTGTTCCTCATACCCACAGTACCCACACTGGTTCTTTAGGGCTTGCAGCTGGCGATCACGTGGCCTGTGGTGCTTGTCTCTTGTCCTGACAGCGTCTCTTCTTTCTGTCTTGACAGCGACACTCTTTTCTGCCCCACTCACCAATCAGACAAAACAGAAGTCCTCATCTTAGGCACCTCCCCCTCCGCCTGGGATGACTCTTGGTGGCCAGAAGCCCTTGGAAAAGGACCCATCCCGACGGACCACGCACGGAACCTGGGCGTCATCCTGGACTCCTCACTCTCGATGACCAGACAAGTCAACGCCGTTTCATCATCTTGCTTCAACATTCTTCGCATGCTCAAAAAAACATTTAGCTGGATCCCCACCGAAACTAGAAAAACGGTCACCCACGCACTGGTTACGAGCCGCCTGGACTACGGAAACACTCTATACGCCGGTACCACCGCAAAACTCCAGAAAAAACTCCAACGCATCCAGAACGCTTCAGCCAGGCTCATACTAGACATCCCGCGTAAAGAACACATCTCTGGTCACCTGAAAAACCTGCACTGGCTCCCCGTAAATAAGAGGATTACTTTCCGCCTCCTAACCCACGCACACAAAGCACTTTACGAACTTGGACACGAATGCCTCAACACACGACTGTCCTTCTACACCCCCTCCCGTCAGCTACGATCCTCCAACCAAGCCCTCGCCACTGTACCTCGCATCAACAAAACCACCATGGGAGGTAGATCCTTCTCCTACCTGGCAGCTAAAACCTGGAACTCACTTCCCACTCACCTTCGCCTTACTCAGAACCACCTAGCATTCAGAAAACAACTTAAAACCTGGATATTCGACAAGTAATTCCCCACCCTTCCTCTAGCGCCTTGAGACCCTATGGGTATGTAGCGCGCTATATAAATCTCTTGACTTGACTTGACTTGAGAGGTCATGCGATCGTGCTAGGACAAGAATGTAATTCATGGGTATGTTTGGTTGCCCGAGTATGAGGCCTTGCAGGACTTTGCTGTGTATCCCCAGGATTAGCTGGGCCCTGATCTCTTCCGCTGCACGGTCTTCCACAAGGTGAGTATCAGCTAGCTTCCTGAGTCTCGCATGGAAGGCATCTCCTGACTTAACCTCTGTTTGCTTGGCTTGCCTCAACTTGAAGTGCTCGAAATCTGGGTTCATTTGGGGGTCAAAGTGGGTGGTCAACGCAGCAACCGCTGCTGCGTAGTCTTCGGATGGGCCTGTGTTTGGTAGGTGCTTGAATAGCAGATAGATCTCCTCACCTGCATAGTGGAGCAACAGCGACCGTTTCACCGCCCAATCCTTCTCCCTCGTGGCAATGAAATAGTTCTCCAACCTGTCAATCCAGGTCTGCCACCTTGGCGCTGCCGACTCGCTAAATGAAGGTAGGACTCCTGAGGGGGGTAGTGTGGGGGCGCTGGGGCCTGGGCCGCGTTGGATTGATCCCCCGTGGTGGTGAGTGTGTGAGCGGATAGGTGGCTTGCTAAGAGTGCTGCTCAATAGAAAGAGAGTCTGGCATGCCAGAAGGCGGTGCGAGGCTGCTGGGCGTAGCAGGGGCCCTTGCGTGCCTGGTCGCGTGGCGCATGGCTGCGCGAAACCTGGAGCAAGGCGCACTTATGGGTCTTCTCTGCGGCTGGCTGGACTCACCCAGATTGTGAGGCGCAGATTGACTTGACCGGTAGATGCTGGAGTGAGAGGACAGCGTTGTGTACTGCTGCCTGATGTCAGCTGCCGGAGCCGGGTCGTGGTGTGGCAGGGATTGTGGCAGTGCGTCCTGGCAGGGCTCCAGTCTGTGGGTACCGCCCAAGTGAGACTGGCTTGCTGAGGAGTTTCTGTGCCGGGTGGGAGCAGGCGTGAATTACCTCTGCTCCTCGTCACCAATGTTACATGTAGAGAGGGGCCCTCCCTCCCGCTGAAGACCGCGTGGTATGGCCCTGGGTTGCGTCGCAAATAACCACACTGATGCTGCTTTAAGTGCTAGGCGCGGACTGCCATCGCAGCTCCGCCTGTCTTTATTTAACTGCGCGCTCACGCTGGCTGGAGTGAGCGCAGGGGCGGGAACGCTAGTGCACTAACCGTCACACATACAACCTGCAGCCCCGAAGATGCTCAACCTGCATTAGTGCAGATGTTCTAGCTACCCCATCTGCCCTGCCAACGAATATCACTCACTGCAGGGGTAGTACCAAGATTTTTGAAGATTTCAAAGATTAAAAAATCGGATCTGAACTTCACATTTGTGGTTAATGTTCACACCTTCTGGGTAGTTCCAAGGCCTTAGAGAAAGAGGATTCAGTGTTTTCTCTGGGGCTAAGAATTTACTGGTGAGGCACAGAACTGAAGTGGCTTTGATTACTACACCAGTTCTTGGACATTGTAATTTTGAAAATTTAGCAATAAGCCTGTTTAAGGTACTGTCAGATCTTAAATAGTCATAAAATGCTATTATTGGATGTTGTGATACAAAAGGTTTATGCCCTTCTGTCCAGTAATTGCTCTCGCCACTAGGAATCCCAACTTAAAATGATGCATTGCTCCCAGTACACCAAATTACCAAATGGATTTTCCTCCAATCAACTCGTCTTTTCATTGAACTAACAAACTGCTGATCTCTTCAGGTACGCTACATAAATAAGGCTAAGCAAAGTATTGTGTCAATACCATGTTTGACTATTGAATTTTTTCTGTTGCAATTGGTCCGGCTATTTTTTTTCTAGGATTAATAATAATATGCTGATGTAGTTGTCTCTCATTGCCTAACTTTAGACCTCCTTACTGATAAATGTACTAATTGGGGTGAAATCGACAGATCCACTTTTGGCATTCGGTAGGTCTAGTTGCATGAGTGTGCACTAGGAGGTGTATCAACGGGCACATGGAGGTATATTGCGTTTCTGTCTCGTGTGTGCTCTGATGCGCGCTAATCCATTGTGATGTCTGGAAATTGATGGTCTAGTTTTCATCCATGGCGTTGACCATGGCCCAGCCAGTGAATGGCTTTATTCTGAACTGATTTCAACTCAGCTTGGCGGCTGTGATTCAGCGTTGAACTCTCTTTAGACAGGAGCATATGGGAACTCCTTCTGTCTGGTATTTGGCACTTTGTGCAGGCCTTGCTATGTGATTCCCACACAATATGACTATGTTTTTGATGCAGAGCAATATGTTGTATTCATGCCTACACAGTGATTCGCTCACCTTATAATAATATAAAAATCTATTAATGAAATGAAAATAAAATTTATAAAGCGCTACAGTTGCCCTCAGGCGTCCAGGCGCTGTGATATTAAAAATAACTATTTGGTGATACTACTGTAAATGTGAATTGGAGTAATAAACAGTGATTTGCACACCCCAATTCAGAAGTACTGAAACTTTGGCTATTAAATCCTTTTTTTGTGTGTAAAATAACCTGATTATTATCCACGTTTGTGCTTTACTCGTATATGAGCTCAGTTATCTAATATTTCTGTAGCATTTGAAGGTGTGTGACACCATGAAGCAGAATATTGTCCTGCCTTTTTGACAACCCATGGTTCTCCTCAAATTAAATGGGAACAGTAAAAGGAGGTTTTTGAGACTATTTAGAAGTCATAGAAGGAGAGGTTTTTACACAGAGAGACACATTTGAAGTTTTAAGGCATCCATTGGGCCCTGGGGAAAAACATTTTGAACATCTACCCACTGCTAATGTGATGGGGAGGGCGATGTTTTCAATAAGTACGCTACAGCCATTAAGATCTTGGTCATGCGTTTCAAGAAAAAGAAAAACCGAATAATGAAAAAGCACAAGTGTTATGCCATGCCTCGAATATTCCCATTATGATTTGTGCAGATATAACATTCTACCCATCTGATTTTGTTCAACATTTCCTTCACTTCGTGTTGGAGAAGATGTGTTTCCTGGATGACTATGACCTGCGCTGGAGAGTCCCTCAGATATTGCAATATTCTATATCTCCTACTCTTAACACGCAGGCCATTGACATTCCAGGACAAAAATTTTAGTCCCATCAGCCAGTGTCCGGACCCCTCCCCCTACTCCAGCTCAATAAAGAATTGCGTATCCCAGTGAGAATTGAGTGGAATATTAATAAAAGTATATTTGATGGAAGTAGTATATATGAAACTGTGCCTGAACAGTGAGGATATTTTGTAATTTTACCCCTTCCCCCCTCCCACCCCACCCTGGAAAAACCCCCCTTAATTAATCTGGCTATTACTGCCAGATTTGCCTCTCTGTGGAGTTCCATATGCCCAGGTCAGTTACATGATTGAATATAGCCAGGCATGCCTTAATTCTTTCTAGGGGAAATCCGTCATAATTATATAAAGTAAAAATACTAGAAATACTAGAATACTAGAAATATTTAGGTTTAGGTGTTTATCGCACACCCTCCCACATAACGGGATTATTGTTCTGATACGTTTTCCCTATTTTTATATATATTTTAACTTCAAATATACATATATCCTTTACCTTTATAGACACCCTCAATGAAAAATACCCTTTTTTATGTGCATATTTTTTGTTTGTTTTTTCCTCCCTTTTCCTCATTTTCCCCTTTTTTTTTTTTGCTTATAAATTTCACTCTTTTTTTTTTTTCTTTTTTCTTCTCCTTCCCCTATTCTCCATCCTTATATCCCCTGTATCTTTCACCTCTTTTCTTGTCATTATATTTTAAACCAGTGACTCAGTGTGCCATGTCTGTTTTAGCCTAAGGACTATCGTTAGATGTTACCCTGTTGATGATCATTAATAGATGTCAAAAGTTCGTCTGCCTCCAATGGGGAGTGGATGTTATGCATTTTGTTATTATACATAACCCTCAAAAAAGCGGGGAACCTCATTTGGACGGTTGCTCCCAGAGCCCTAAACTTCTCCATTTTCTGGCCTAACTCCCATTGTCTATCAAGAGTAGATTTAGATAAGTCAGATCTAATAACGTAGGAGAAGTCTGGAGCTTTTAAAGCAGTGGACTTTAGAGCTAAATTCAAAATCTTCTCTTTTACCGAATAGGTCAGAAAATTAACTAAAATTTTTCTAGGTTTAGACCTCCCCTGTTTTAAGCGGTAAGGATCTCTAAGGGTTCGCTGAATATCTTTTTCTAGCTCTTCAACGGATTCCTCCAGATTTAAAGACTCTTTAAGCAGGGAGGCTACAAATTTTTTCATTTCACTCCCCTCTTTTCCCTCTGCAACTTTTAAAATTCTAATGTTGTTTCTCCTTGAGTAGTTCTCCAAAGATTCCACTCGCTCTTTTGTTGCGTTCCCATCTCGCCTTAAGTAATACATCTTTTCATTAGCAGAATCTAATTTGGCTTTTAGTTCAATTACTGTGCTTTCAAGAGTATCTGTCCTCTCAGAGAGAAGATCTACCCTCTTGTCCAAGGCATCAAACGCTGCTTTTATCTCCTGCTGGTTACGTTTTGATTCAGCGAACCCAGCTTTAATTTCATGAAGTAGATCCTCCAGTGAAATCTTCTCCTTCATCTCAAATGTCTCATCAGCCTTATCCTTATCCTGAGCGGCTAGAAGCCCTGCTTCATCCGGGGTATTCTGGGCAGCAACTGAGTCTACTTCTCCCTCCACTTCCACCGCTGGGACGGAACCTTGGGTGTTATCTGTTCGGCCATCTTATTGTTATCCTCTAGCGGACCGTTAGGGATTTCTAGAACTTGAGGCAACACCTTAAAATAGGATCTAAGTGAGGGGGTAAGCCTCGCTGCACTGCCTTTAGTATTTTTAGATCTTAAATTAGTGCCAGTTTTTGAGTCTTTGAGACCTTTCTGCCCAGCCAACCGGGAGGTTAAGGCTGCAGGTTCTGTAGTGGCGGATTTTGCGGTATGAACGCCTGAAAACACAAATATAGTAGGGCCCCGAATACTCTCTTTAGAGCCGGATTCAGAGTCTTCTGCAACGTCCTTAGTTCCCTCCTTAGCCCCCTCCTTAGCTCCCTTCTTAGCGTTACCAGGACTGAGACCCAATTTAGAAAATGTATCAGTGAGTGTGTTATCTTTGACAACCCCACTATCTAAAGACTGAGCCCCTTCACCAACCTTACCCCCTCTAATGTCCACATATCCCTTCCCGGACTTCTTACTTGATGGTAGTGCTTGGACGAGTAATTTTTCTGCTCCTTCCTCCTCTGTTTCTGTTCCTGTCCTTGTCTTTGTCTTTGTTTTTGGCTTAGGTTTAAGGCGACGAATCCTCTGGGTTTTGCCCTCGTTGAGGGTGTCAGGTTGAGCTCCTTTAATTGTATTAGGACCCTTTAATGATGTAAAATGGCTGCTGAGATCACCTCTAGCAGCCGCTCTGCGGCCCCTTCGCAGCTCCACGGCTGCCTCTGCCCACCGGGAAAGTGTAGCAGAAGGCAGGATCTTGACACCACACATCCACACACCAGCAAACTGGACGTTTTTTTTGGATTGGGGTAAAGGTAATGCCAGTACTGCCGGTTTCCACTCTGTTCTGTGTTTTCCTCCGTGAAAAAAGACAAGATGCCATATGATTGAAGGTAGCAACCTCCTGTGCCTCCTGTGCCTGTCTCGTCTACTTGGTGCAACTAGCTCCGCTTGCTCCGCTTCGCACAGAGCAATACCTACTTTGGCTCCTGTCCCAGAATTGCCTCGGGCGCCAGACACTGACAGCGTGTAATGTGCAACCCCCGAGAAGGAGCGATGGAGCAACAACGCATTTACAGACCGGCAGGTAATCCCGGCAACCCGGTTACAGAGCAGATGTAGGCGGGCAGAATTAGAGACCGCCTTTGCCTCTGCCTCTGCCTCTCACGGAGCTCCGCAGCTCCGCAGCTCCGCACCGAGTGGCTCCTGCCTCGGCTCCTATCTCAGCGGTGTTGACGGGCGTCGGACGCTAAACGCCAAACGCCAGCAGCGGGGGTAAAATGTTAAGCGCCGAAAGGAAAAAGGAAAAGCGAAGTAAGTTCAAAGTTCAAAGCAGTCTTTTTCAGGGGAAAATGCCCATCGCGCCAGCTGCATGCCGTTTTTCACCGCGGGTTACAGGCTAACTGGAGCTCCATAGAAGAGACGCGACCTGCCCTAACCGGCGGCCGCCATGTTTTCCCGACAGTATTCTTGCATATGAGGAGGACTTAAGTGGGAGATGGCTATACGCTAAAGTCAGTCTAGAAAATAGTACATACAATTTGGTAGGTTATTATGGTCCCAATCAGGATGACCCCTCATATTTGATTAAAATCCAGAACCACTTACTATCAACACAAGGTCCGATAATTTGGATGGGAGATTTCAACTTGGTACTTAACCCATATTTGGATAAATCTCCTAATTCAAGGGCTTTAACTTTAAAAAAATCCAGGCAGGTATTGGGGGATGTTATGTCGACACTCGGATTGGCAGATCCATGGAGGGAGAGAGCGGGTAAGGTACTTGGTGTATCATACCACAACTACAAAATATAATCATAAATCAAGGATTGATTACGCCCTTTTTAGTTATTCATTAAGAAACTACCTTAAGGACATAACGTATTTGCCTTCACACTTATCGGACCATTCCGCTATATTCTTTTGTTTGCAATCGGTCCAGCGACCCTCTCAGGCCTTGTGGTCATTTGACCGCACTATTCTTTTAGAAGAAGAAGAAATAGACCTTCTCATCCATGAAACAAAACTTTTCATGGACACAAATATTAATTCCACCCAGCTAAACACAGTATGGGAGGCCTATAAAGCCTATTTAAGAGGCTATATAACTAATAGGGCCTCTTATTGAGGGAAAATCTACAGAGCTAAGATCAACAGTATTGAAAGGGACATTGCATTATTGGATCAACATATCGGCTCAGGAATCGGAACTAATATGGAACAAGAACAGCGTAAGGGATTAAAAGAGAAGCTAGAAAACATTCTTCAGGAAAGGGTCGCCCTAAAATGGGAAGTAAGTAAACTCTCCAATTTTGAATATGGTGAGTCCGCAGGTAAGGTAAGGTCCTCGCTTGGAAAATTAAATCGGACCAGGCAAAAAAATATATAAAACATATTATGGTAGACGGCGAGGCAAGTGAAAGATCATCTGTTAAAGATATTGGGGAAGCATTTTTGGAGTTTTTTCGAAAAATATACAAGGAAGAAATCTTGGAGGACCCCATCTCAAATTCTAGATGGTTGGAGAATATTACCCTTCCCACTTTCAGCTCTGAACAAAGAGATTGTCTTGATAGGCCCATTTCAGAGGAAGAAGTGAGGGAAAGCATCAAAAAGGTGAAGAGGGGCAAGGCAACTGGCCCGGATGGCCTTCCCGGCGAACTATTACGGGTAGTAGCTCCGGAAATAGTTTCGGTGCTGACAAGACTTTTTAACGACATCCTAATAAATGGTGTGGATCCTCCCAAATCTTGGGGAGAGGCGATTATTGTCTTGATTCCGAAACCCGGGAAAGACCCAGCTAAATGTGGCTCATATAGGCCAATTTCACTTCTAAACAGCGACTATAAGATCTTTGCGGCAGTGCTGGCAAACAGACTTGGACGTGAGGTTGGGTCAATTATCCACACTGACCAAAAGGGTTTAATAAAGGGTAGACAACTCTCGGACCTTACATATGATTTGATCGGGGCAGTAGACATGGCCTCTACGTTTTCCCTTCCTTTGGCCATTATGACCCTTGACGCTACCAAAGCGTTCGACCGAGTAAATTGGGCGTACTTAGCCGAAACTTAGCCGAAACTATGAAGAAATTCGCATTTGGTCCAAATTTTCGAAGATCAATTGGACTCCTATATCAAAACCCCAGTGCAAGTTTCATGGTGGATGGTGTGTGCACTCAGCCCTTCCTGATCACTAGGGGGACAAGACAGGGGTGTCCCCTGTCCCCCTTACTATTTAATATATACATTGAGCCACTTGCACAATCTTTTAGAGACGACTCAAGAATTTCTTCATTTAAATTCGGTGGGTGGGAAAGGAAAGTCGGGCTATATGCTGACGATATTGTAATATACATCAGCGATCCAGCAAATGCTTTCTCCATAGTGGTTGAAAAAGCCAAAGAATTTGGAGGTATTTCCGGCTACGACATTAACGCCGATAAGACCGAGTTGATGACATGGAATATTGCCAATCCGGGTGTGGGGGTGACACCTTCAACTCACTCAATACGTTATCTTGGAAGTCAAAATTACACAAGATATTGACGCATTGGCAAAATCAAACCTAGTCCTGGTCGCCAAAGAGTGTAGGGCCCTTTTAAGATCCTGGGTAGGTCTTAGACTATCAATTTATGGGAGGGTCAACATTGTAAAGATGTCCATCCTTCCGAAATTGACCTTTATTTTTAATACAATTCCCATCGCATTTGACTCTAAACAACTTCTTAAGTGCCAACAAGAAATAAACTCTTTCATATGGGGCTACAAAGCCACGAGGCTGGCTTGGAAAAAATTGAGGAGGAGGAGGGAAAAAGGTGGACTGGCCCTCCCAGATCTACAGTATTATTCCTGGGCGTTTCAGCTTTCCCATTCAAGAATGCTTCTGAAGACACCAGACCTCACCTCAAATGGGAAGCTATTTAAAGCTATGTTGGTAGGGGCAAACCTCCCATTGGATGGGTTTCTTTTTAAGTTCGGAGAACAAAAGTTTTTCAAGAAGGTGAGGTTGAAGACTCTATTAACGCAATTGAAGACATGGGTACAAATTAAGCGTAGAGTGGGGTTGGCGTATTATTCTAATCATGCACCAATTTGGGACTCTCCCGGACTTCCACCATGTATGCAGGATTCTCTGGCTACCCCCCTAATAACAGCTGGGCTTTCTAGATAGGGTGATCTACTTGGTGGAGGTATCCTGATATCGTGGGAAGCCCTTAGGGAAAAAGTAGGGTTGACATTGTCAAGATTTAAATACTTACAAATTGGTAGTTGGGCCAGAGAATTAATTAGGAAAGTCCCTAACATTGGGAGAATTAGCCCTTTAGAACAACAGTTAACCGAAAAACAGATGGGAGGCAAAGAGGTGGCCTGTTGGTATTGGTCTATACATGAGGAGATAGATGGAGATTTTCACCTGCCAGAACAGCTATGGGGGAGAGAAATTGCGGCAATAGAAGAGGACAGTTGGACAGAATCTTTTACCCTTTTATATAAATTGCTTAAACCCGCTTGGCTTAGACGAAACCATCTGTTCACCCTGCATCGGGCATATCTCACTCCCTTACGTCTATCCAAATTTCAAGAGGGGAAATGTTGTAACAAATGTCAACTGCCCTCAGCATCTGACATTCATATGTTCTGGGATTGCCCCCATTTAGCTACTTTCTGGACAGAGATCAAAGTTACTTTGGACTCAATTATCAAAACCGACATCCCCTTATCTTTACCACTTGTCATTCTTGGTGTAGACCAGAACATAATTGGGACAGCACGATCTTTTCTGTTTTACGCTATTCTGCTGGCAAGACGGCAGATATGCATGCACTGGGTGGACACCACCCCTCCCACCCACTCATTATATGAAACCTCAAAGGAAGATCTGAGAAGATCATATAGAGCCCAGAACCTCACATTTTGGAAACTTTTAACAGAGTGGAAGTGAGGTCCTTTTGGGGTTTTTTTTTCCCCCCAATATCCGATGATTAAGCCCACCCACTCAATAGTTCAGTATTGTGGTCTGCCCAGATTTCGACATATATATACTGAATATTTAGGCACGAAGTTGCTTTGAGACATCGTCGTAAGATGTATGGTTGTTCCTATCAACTCATAAAATTCTCTGTCAAGTTGTGAAGCGGCTCAATCTTCAGGGCCTTGCTCCCAGAGGCAGTGAGATGGTTGGTCGGTTCCTTCCGCATCTAAGGGACGTGTGTTGGGCAGATGAGGATTAAAAAAAAAACAAGAAAAAAATAAATAAAAACAAGTGTTATGCCATAAAGCAATTGTCAGGTGAGTCAATTGAGTGCTATGTGGGGTCTTTAAGAATATAGGCAGCTTCTTGTGGTTATGGGGCGTTTGAGGAAGAAATAATTATAGATCAGGTTGTTGAGAAAACCAACAACAAAAAAACAGAAAAAGTTGTTAACTACAGAAAAGTTAACGTTAGAGGGAACAGTTGAAATTGCAAGCAGTACTGAAGCAACCATGATTTACTTGGAGCAGATGTCTGTAAGCCCACATGTACATGCTGTGCAAGAAGTGGATGCTGTAAAACATAAACTGAAGAAATTTGAGGGAAAAAGAACAGTTATGGGGTGTTACAGATGGGGGAACAGAAATAATTTGGGTAATTGCTCATTGTGTCCTGCTATTGATATAAAGTGTACAAAGTGTAGGAAAAACTGATATTTTGCCAACTTATGTAAATCTAGTAGAGAAGGAGTGCAAGGAGAATGAGGGGGACATGGAGGAGAATGAGGGGGACATGGAGAATAATGTGTTGTAAGTAGAAACTGATAGGATTAAAAGTTCATATTGCCTCATTAATGTGTCGGAGATTCCCATCAACATAATGGCAGATTCTGGATCCGCCGGAACAACAGCCAAAGTACAGAAAAAACTCCAATGCATCCAAAACGCCTCAGCCAGACTCATACTAGACATCCCCCGCCAAGCTCACATTTCCGGTCACCTGAAAGACCTCCACTGGCTCCCCGTCAACAAGAGAATAACGTTCCGACTCCTCACCCACTCACACAAAGCCCTCTACGACCTAGGACCCGAATGCCTCAACACGCGCCTGTCCTTTTACACCCCCACCCGCCAACTACGATTGTCCAATCAAGCCCTCGCCGCAATCCCGCGCATCCATAGATCCACCATGGGGGGAAGATCTTTCTCCTACTTAGCAGCCAAAACCTGGAATTCTCCCCCCACCCACCTCCGCCTTACTTAAAGCCACCTCTCCTTCAGAAAGCAACTAAAAACCTGGATATTCGATAAGTAAAGCACCCCCCCTCCCCTCCACCCTCAAGCGCCTTGAGACCCTCTGGGTGAGTAGTGCGCTATACAAATTTTTGAACTTGAACTTGAAATTGACTTTGATTGGCAAGGATTGGTCCAAGGACAAGTCCTTTATAAATATTGAAGCCTTTAAACATTTTTTTTCTGAATTAAACATATCAGTTGGACTTCGAAGAAGGGGTGATGCATTGGTTGTAGACAGTGGGGTTCGTGGCACGGTGTTGAATCTGGTGCACAAGGGCCATGTGGGAACGAGAGCTATGAAAAGAAGATTCCAAGATATGTTTTGGCCAGGTCTGGATAATGAGGTGGAGCATTTTGTGAGGGAGTGTTTAGCATGTGCCACAGGCAACACATCCCAAGTTATCATACCCAGTCCAGTGGAAGCTGTGCCTGTGCCAGACAAGGCTTGCACCAAATTGGGAAAGGACATCACAGGACCCATCAATGTGGTCAATGAGAGTTGCAAATATGGATTGTGCTTATCGATTACTTTTTGTCTTGACCCGAAGTGGAATTCGTGAGGTCATCTAACACCTCAGATGTCATTAAATTACTACAATCGGCAGACGTGAGAGAAGGGGCTACTGAGGAGATAATAACAGATAATGGGGTTTAATTTACATCTCGTAGGTTTGAGGAGCTCTTGTCCCCTTGGGGTTTAAGCATACCAAAACATCTTTGTACCACCCTCGCAACAATGGCCTAGTAGAAAGGTGCCATAGAGTTATTATGAACAACATTCAATTATCCATTGCTAGCAGACTGGATTGGGGCAAGGAAATTGAGGCTTTACTGTGGTCATGAATCCCTATGCAGTCACAAGGGTGTCTCTGTTTACCCTTCTCAAAAGTCATGAGCCTGCTACCAAGTTTGATTGCCCATGAGTGGGTAGTTTTAAGGTGGGAAGGAATTTGCCATCAGTAAAGTTGAACAAAGCAAAACAAAAGGGGATGATGAACGGAGTGTTGATCATTGCAAGCACTCACCCCCAGTCAACTGATCTGGGTTTAATCCATCATCATTCTTCAGCTCACTCCGCCACCCCAGTTTCAGACATGGCCATATATGCAAATCAGTCTGACCCTGTTCCTCATGGAAACAGTCCAGTCCGAACTGCCAAGCCATGTCTTCTCTGGACCGGAAACAAGTATCCTGAACTGGGGTGGTGTGGTGAGCAAAATAACGATGGATTAAACCCAGATCTGTGACTGGGGGTGAATGTTTTGCCATTGTGCATCATTCCGTCCATCAATTGTTGTTTTTTCATTTGTCACCCCGAGTGGGACAGGTATGCTCAGACGTGAGTCCTGTGCTCTCCATGCCACTGGAATCAAGCTATCCTGGCTGATGATATGGCTATGTCTGAACTGGGGTGGTGTGGTGAGCAAAATAACAATGAATTAAACCCAGATCTGTGACTGGGGGTGAATGTTTTGCCATTGTGCAACATTCCGTCCATCAATTGTTGTTTTTGCATTTGTCACCCCAAGTGGGACGGGTATGCTCAGACGTGAGTCCCGTGCTCTCCATGCCACTGGAATCAAGCTATCCTGGCTGATGAAGGCTGATAGCCAGAAACCGGTCCTAGGATGCTTGATTCCGATCCAGGGAAGACATGGCTTGGCAGTTCGGGCTGGATTGTTCCCATGAGGCACAGGGCTAAGACTGATTTGCATATGGCCATGTCTGAACTGGGGTGGTGTGGTGAGAAAAATAACGATCTGTGAATGGGGATGAATGTTTTGCCATTGTGCAACATTCTGTCCATCAATTGTTGTTTTTGCATCAGTAAAGTTGAAGCGTGAAATGGCACAAAAGAAGTATGCTTGTTGCACAAATCCAGAGAGAGCATATACTTCACTTTCTAAACTAGGTGATGTGGCCAGAGTTCGACTACCAGGCATCATGACCAAGGGCCAGTCCAAATTTTCTCAACCAAAGAAAGTTATCCTGGTCAAGGATCGAGTGGTCATCTTAGAGGATTGCAAGTGGTAGAATAAAGGTATAAAAAGAGGTTGTCTCCCCAGTAGGGTGGTGGTGATTGTCTGAGAGGGGATGGTGTTCAGATTAATCCGAAACATATGTCTTATGGCCCGAGAACCTTGAGGGCATTCTGAGAGAAGACCACTCATAAAGCTGAAGGACTATGTGTAACCTTCCTTGTTTTTCCACAATCGATTTGAAATATGCATTGTACGTTTTCTAATAATTTCTTCCTGTTTTAGAATTTTGTTTTTGTCTTGTTTTGTTTTGGGGATAATTGTGAATAGGAGAGATGTGTAGGGTTTAGATTTCAGCAATGGAATCAGAATGTGAAGAGGGAATGATATTGATGAAACCCACAGGCAGTTAGATCTGTGCTTCTGCTCGGTCAGTCGCTGTACTTTTACCTTAATAAAATACTTGGAAACCGCACCTCGAGATTACTGTAGTGTGATTCCCCATAGTCTTGCTATTTTTATTTCTGTGAATAATAATGATATTCTATCTGTTTCCCATTGCCTAACTTTAGACGTCCTTACCGATAAATGTAAAGAATGGACATACAAGTTAAATAGCAGAAGAACCATATTTGGATTCAGTGTTGTATAAGTACATACCATAAACATTTAGATATCATTGAAATAGCCGCAAAGAACTTCAACCTCAGTATTACTATGCACACACAGACAATGCCTCTATCACTGAAAAAGTTTAATTCTCTATTATGAAGGAGCCTACCACACAAGGCACTGAAAAGTAGAATGACTCTTCACTGAACTTCTACAACCATTTGTCACTTTTTCCCTTAACTAACTTAAGAATATTCGGGACAATGTTTATAAGGAGACTGGTTTTAACCCTTTTAATGTTTATGTTCTGTGAACTCAACTCATTCAGACAGTCTTTCTCAATTTCCCTCTACTTCTGAGGGCGGCACTAATCTATTCTCTGTAAAATCAGTGCCTTCTATTCTATCTCTTATGTGTACATGTAAAAAAGTAGTAGAGTTGGTGTCCAGAACAAGTTGACCATCACAAACCAAGAAATGGCAATCATCTTCATCCAATCCAATACCCTTAAAAAAGTTGTCAGACCCTTGTTGGTGATGCCCCAATTGGACCATCAAGTTAACAGCATTTGTGTTTGTTGTCTACCAAAACAAAGATCCGGGAAAATCATGTAATGAAAAGAATTACTAGTTTTCTCGAAAGCAATTGTATCCTGGACTAGAACTAGTAGGACCTCTTTTTTCTTGCATTGTGAGTAGATAATCTTCTCGCAGCCTTTGAACCATAGTTCTCTTTAACATATATGTGAAACTTTTAGCTGAACTGAATGCATCTTATGGCATAAATTCTACAACTACGCTGACAACATCCAAGTCATTGAACATAAAATAAATCCAACCCCAGCCGTCTAAATTAATGCTAGGCAGTTCATAGTCTGCTATTTGCAGTTATTAAGAAAATCCCCCCTAAATACTATATTCCTGTATGCAAAAACTAATAATGGTGAATGTCATGACCTCATCCAAATCAGATTCTGGGAATTCACCTCTGTCGAGGTCTAATACACAGTCTTCAGGTTGTTCAAAATGTGGCGGCAGAGCCACATTTGTAAGTACCATTGAGGGAGCACATTATCCATCATTTAGATGATCCTTGTGGTACCTCAAAGGATAGTAATCAAGTGTCTATGTGTCACACACTGCACTAAAAATTAGTCCAGTCTTCTTTTTCACAAGCCAAAGTTAATGATTAGCCCCTCAATGAACTATGGAACTGGTCTCATATAACCTCTTTTTCAAGTTCCTTGTTGAGGTTTAATGTAGGAGGAAGGTTCTTCTCTTATCTTGTTTGCAACATATGGAAAACAGACTTAAGAATTAAAAGGCAGAATTCAACACCCTCCTGAAACAGAAAACTATGGTGAATTTTAACTAAGGTTGAACAAAGTTTTTCTCACATTCACCTGTGAATTCAGAAACTTCACATTACCATTTGGGCAATGCTGGCACAATTTGTCCAACTTCATATAAGTGTAGTATTTGACCCACGCATGCACAGCTAGGCTATTATCCAGTCGCAGGGCGTCATGCTGATGGAGGATAGAATATTATTTACATGGAAAACAGAACAAAATGATGGCAAAAATATGGAGCATGGGTAGAGGGCTGAATTCATGGGGGTGAGTAATATGCTTGTAGTTAACTCATAAAATATTAATAACTGAAGTTTTTATCCCATCAACATTAGTAGAAATTGGAATTTCCTGATCAAAATCATTTTTGGCAAAAATCATCAGACCAAATTTGATCAATGAAAATCTATTTGTTTGTTCATTAACTTCCAATAAACAATGTATACATAAAGTGTGTCAATAAATTTACCTGAAGAAATGGAGTGTGTGAATTTCATTATCTTCTTTCATTTCATACCGTGAAATTTGCTTCATACCTGAAAGTTGTTGTCCATTTTTATACCAAAGTACTTCTGGTTTTGGATTACCTGATGAAGAGGAAGTTGCACAGATTAAAATTACATATTTGTATCTTCAGCATTTACAAGCAGATGCCTGGCAATCCAGCTACATTTGATTGTTAGAGTGATTTACAGATTGATTTTATTGCCTACACAGCAAACCCCTATCCCACAGCATCCAGATGCTGAACTTCCTTACAAAAGGACAAGGGCAGTTCTCTAGAAAGCGGACCATTGGAGGCAAGGAATTCAGAGAAGGGGTCTTAGGCTGGCACTTCTATTTCTCCAACCCAGCTGTGTTGCACAGCTGGGCTGGAGAAAAGCCTCAGGCTCCCAGGTCCTGTCTAACCTGCAGGCCAGGCTGCTCAGACCAATACTGGTGCTGCTCTCATAGCATGAGAGCAGCATCTGGATTGGGTGGGGAGCTTGTGCTTTCCCAGAGACTTGCGGGAGAGAAGCACCCAGGCGGCCATCAGAGACAGCGGCAGCAACTGGCAAAATTTCGAAATTATTATTTCCCCTTAAATTCACTGTTCTTTCCCCTCACCCATCCCATTCATACCCACTTTCATTTTGCGGCGGCCGCCACTGGCTATAAATAGGGTCAACCTCTTCTGCACTGATGGCAGTGGCTCTGTGATTGATGTGACACCACATTTGATTTTGTACCAGCAGAACCAACACAGGCTGTATTTATGGATGAGTTACACCTATTGATGAAAGATAAACCTCCACATGCGACTCTAATTGTGCACACCCACATTCATTCATTAAGTCAATACTTAAATTCCAAATAGTGTTTGGCAAGATAGCATATCCCCAGAGAACCATTAAATACAATGTGCTAATATCGGTTCCAATAATAAGTAATAACGAGTAAATATTAAGTACATTTAAAGTATGCCAAACTCTGACTTTTGTATCCACAATAATTACTTATTCAAAAGGCAGTTTAGAGACTTCAAAAGGAAAGTGACATATTAAAGCTTCCTTTAACTAAGGAACGTTTAACAAACTTGTTTAAACGTTGCTGCCATAGGGAGATAATCAGTTATTTAACAATTCAGTTAATAAATGGATGCAATTTCAATTTTACATTAAACAGTACAATTTCATAATACTAAAGTTTGAAAGTCACGGTAAGAAAGTTATAAATATATTAAGTAGCTGAAATTAGGCAACCCAACTTAACCATTTGTTATCACCAACACTACAGATAAATAGTTTATTTGTGTCACTGATTGTCTTAGCCCGTTATGTTATGTTGATTTATAGTACGCATGAATCACCCCGAGAGGGTTATCAAGTCGCGGTAGGCATGACTTGCGGGTGGGGGTGGGTCGGTCGCGCGGGGAGGGGGCCGCAGAGGGGAGTTCAAAATTTTTTTTAAACTAAAAGTTAACTTACTTTCCCCGGGCCGGTCCCGCTCCGTCTCTGCTCCTCACAGGAAGCCGGCAGCCTCCCTACCCTCCCCCAAGCCAATCACAACGCCGACCAAACAGGCGTCTATGAGGAGGCCATTCTCTCCATGTAGGCTGCATGCAGCCTACATGGAGAAAAGAGAGAGTTTGTATGACTGGTTTGGTCAGCCCGGGGGCCGACCAAACAGTCAGTGCCCTCAGAGTGGGCAAGCCACTCCTCCCCTGCCCTAGAGCAGGACCCCCCCATCCACCCGCCCCCAACTAAACCCTTCTGCTTTCTCACAGTGCGAATAGCAGAAACATAAAATTCTGTGAGAAAGCAGTGTGGCGACGCCCCTCCGCCCACATGGAGGAGCCGCCCCTGTTGGTATCTCGGCACAAAACAGGTCACAGGCAACAGACTTGTAAAGTTACAGATTAAAACAATGCTTTTTTCAATAATTTCCTAAATTTGGCATGGTCAGAGCACAGGCGAGCATGCAATGGTAACTCGTTCCAGGAGGAAGGGGCAAGGTATGAAAAAGACCTGCCCCCAGTTCGAGACTTTCTGACTCCAGGAATAGTAAATAAAACCTTGTGACTAGACCGTAAAGGTCTGGCTGGACAATAATGTGTCAGTTTAGCAGATAGATAGCTAGGACCATTCCCATTCAAAGATTTGTGGGTGAGGCAACAAAGTTTACAAATAATTATTTTTCGAACTGGCAGCAAAGTTTAGAAGAGAAGAGGGCAGCCCCAGCAGTGGTTCACAGATGAGATGGGCCACTGTATTCTGAATAACCTGCAACTTGTAGAGCAATGTTTCATTTGTTGAAGCCAATAGGGCATTGCCGTAATCCATGCAGCTAATGACAAGAGCCTGTACCACAGTTTTCCTCGCAGAGAGTTGGAAAAAAAGGAAAGACTCCCCTCAAACGACACATCATATGAAAGCAGTTGGCTGTAATAGACTGAACTTTTTCTTTCATAGTAAGAGATTGATCTAGGCGGATTTCCAAATTCTTAACTACCTGTTTAGGAGCCGGAGCCATGCCTAGGTCTGTGGGCCACCAATCACAGCCCCAACTCTGCTGGGCCTTACTGAACAACAGAATCTTTGTTTTGCCAGCGTTCAACTGCAGTCAATTCTCCGATATCCAGGCTGCAATAGCTTTCATCCCATCCGAGAAGCCGTCTTTTGCTTTATCCAGGTCTTCTTCAAAAGAGATTAATAACTGTGTGTAGTCAGCATAGGGCAGTATTTCAAAACCAAAGGCTTTGACAGTTTTGGTGAAGGGAGCAACATATATATTAAAAGGCATACGGCTAAGACAAGAGTCCTGGGACACCCCCTTATCCAGCAACATTGCACGAGATTTATATGTGCCCAAAGTAATAGTTTTGGTGTTATTGGTTAAGAAATCCCCGAGCTATTGTAATGATGTCCTGTGAATACCAATCTCCTGCAACCTTCGCAGCGGCCTAGAATGAGACACAGTATTGCATGCTTCTGACAAGTCCAGCAACATAAGATTCGCATTAAGAGAACATCTGATGTGATCCGTGACAGCTAACAAGATAGTCTCAGTGCTATGAAGAGATCGGAATCCGGATTGTGGCGGATAAAAGATTTTATTGACCTCCAGATATTCCATGAGATGTTGGTTTACTTGTTCCTCAAATGGATTGCCCAGCAAGGGAAGCAGCGAGATAGGTGGAAAGATTGGTGGAAGCCCGATTGGCCTTCTTCTGTATCGGCGTGACCAGTGCTGCTTTCCAGGCAGAGGACGTTTTCCCGGTATTAGCTAAAAGATTGCATAAGGAGCAGGTTACCAGGACTGGCTGCTTGGAGAGAGCAGCAAAGATCCTTGGGGGGCAGATATCCAGAGGCGGGTCTGATTTGGCTGGTGCAAGTGCTTTTTTGGATTGACTGTAGAAGAGGTGATCTTCCTCACCATGGAGCACCACTACATCCAGGGTTGAAGTGGGGATACTCACCAAGTTAGGCAGAGTAGGTGTGACATAACCTCGTGTGACATCACAAGAAGGAGCATCATCACTTGTGACATCCCAGCTTGTGATCTCACATGTGGCACCATAAGAAGTGGCATCACAACCCATGAGCTCACAGGAAGTGACATCAGATCTCAAGACCTCACATACGTTTAGCAGGTCTAGCATGAGTAAGTTTGAGTGCATTACAATATTTAACAAATCTGGTATTCAATTTAAATATTAATATTTTTAAACCTTGCCAGAAAGAAACTGGCAACAAGGAGAATTTTGGCAGTAAATCTGTTCTACTTAATTGGTTGCAATACCTGTATTTTAAAATATCTTATGGAGTTAAGACACCTACTACAGAAGGCTTTGTGTGTCAGCTAAATCTAAGGGAATAATAATGGTAAGATAACTATGGCGGACAACACATTTGCTAGAGACATCTGTGTTATACTTAGTCCTAGTTTTGAATCAAAGTAGCATAGAGAGTTAATATTTTTCCTGCAAAGCACATTATGTAACACGCAGATGACAGTTTTTTTTATTTTATGTAACTAGGTAAGTGGGTTATTGCTTTTATGACAGAGATCTTTTTGTTACTTGCAGTTCATAACTTGTAATCGTTCTAAAATACCATAGTAAGGTATGAAGGACATGTGGCTCCTACACTTTGGAACCCTCACGGTCTAATGTAACACATCCTTTGTTTTGATGTACGCACATATGATTTATTGTCAATGTATAGTATGTATGTGTGATGTAAGAGCTCTGAAACCCTGCATTTTGATGAGTAGTGCTAAAGCGCAATGAATGAAATAAAACAAAATAGTGGTATTTAAATTGTTAGTTGTGTAAATACTGGGGCGACCAACACATCTGAAATTCTTACAGTGTATATATATAACCAGAGGGAAATGTAGGTACTTAAGAGCAGGTCGCCCTCCTAAAGCGTCATATGAAAAAAGTGAGCCCAAAATCCGGGTTCGGAGACCTGTCTTGTGTAGTGGCTAATCACAAAATAATATTAAGTGTAGCCAAAAAAAGAAAGAAAAAATGTCTTTCTTGAGTCCCTTCACTGACCGGAGTTTCCTCACGGTTCAAGTTCAAGTTCAAGTTCAGGAATTTGTATAGCGCACTACTCACCCAGAGGGTCTCAAGGCGCTTGAGGGAGGGTGGGAGCATTACTTATCGACTAGCCAGGTTTTGAGTTGCCATGCTTCATCATTGGGGCCATCCCAGTTCTCTACGAAAAGGGGCGTGCTACGACTTGCGAACTACGTAGGAGCACTTTAGTTGTGAAGGACTATGTGTGGTGCAAAAAAAGCGTAGTGATGTGGAGTGGGTGAGTAAGTGAATTAAAAATACCGTGCTAGTGGGCCTCAACAATGTATTCTGCTCCTAGGTTGGTATACTAAAAATGGGGTTTGTACTGTGGACCGACCAACTATGGAGGTAGGTTCAGTATATGGTCAACATGTTTCACGCTAACCCCTAGCGTTTCTTCAGGACCATAGAGGGACCAGCCCTGTATATGCCACTCCTAGAAACCTAAAATCAAGGTTAAGGATTGATTAATATAAAGAAAGTATTTACACTTGTGAACGCTGTTCAATTTAAACACATGCGTGGTTCAAAGTACATACGTGGTAACTTACTGACGTATGTATTGCTCAATGAAGAACATTTTTGGGTGCTTAATAGCACTTCATGGTTTCTGAGAGGGGCGGTGTCGCCTCGGTGGAAACAATGTTCCTACTCAGCAACGCCACGCGGTATTACCTAGCTGCTTCCCCTCGGACCGCATCTTCTAGATGCGGTCCGAGGGGAGGCAGCTAGGTAAACCCCATTTTTAGTATACCAACCTAGGAGCAGAATAAATTATTGAGGCCCACTAGCACGGTGTTTTTAATTCACTTACTCACCCACTCCACCTCACTACACTTTTTTTGCACCACACATAGTCCTTCACAACTAAAGTGCTCCTACGTAGTTTGCAAGTCGTAGCACGCCCCTTTTCGTAGAGAACTGGGATGGCCCCAATGATGAAGCATGTCACCGTGAGGAAACTCCGGTGAGTGGGGGAACTCAAGAAAGACATTTTTTTTTTCTTGTTTTGGCTGCACTTAATATTATTTTGTGATTAGCCACTACACAAGACAGGTCTCCGAACCCGGATTTTGGGCTCACTTTTTTCAATCTTACAGTGTATGCATATCTCTTATATACAGGAACTGAACAAAGTCAAAAGCATTTCTCTCTTAAGTACCTGTGAAGTGATAAGATGTGAGCCTTTGTTTCCCCTCCATTGCATCTAGGTGTGAGGCTCCCAATAGCTTCCAGCCAGGATACTCCAACAAAAAGAAGCCAAATGGCCCCTTAACTCCAGCTTTTTTTTATGGAAGAAGCTGGATAAGCCCCTACCCTGGCTGTGCTTTGCTGCTTGTAACAAAAGCAGACAACGCGCAGGCGCTACTGAAAGTGCACTGATGTCAGAAAACGACACCAGAACTAGTTCAGCATATTTCTGTGGATTTTGGGAGAAGTAGGAAAAGAAAGTGGCAATCCACTGAAAGTGGCCAGCTTTGCAGCAGGGTAGACAGAGTCTACCCTCTGAAAATGGTGGGTAGACAGCATCTACCCGCATCTTCCCTTGACTTGAGCCCTGCCTACACCACTATTATTGGCAACAGCATGGAAGCAGGACATGCGCTAGGCAAAATCTAGTATCCAATTGCCTGAAATACAGCAGCACAACTGCATGAATCTGCTAACGTTCAATATCCACCCCCACCACTGACCCACACAGCTACTTCTCAACAAAACCTAGCCTCACTCACCAAAATCAATAGGACCCCTAATCTAAACTCTTGCGGTTCATTTTCATTTCTACTCAGTCCCCCAATGACCCTCTGCTGTGTGGCACGTCTGTGCTTGTTGGTGAAGGTGGAGAACATCTCAGAAGGAATATCAAGCACTCACAATATCATGACCAGAATATCAGGGATCAAAATGATGACAGGTAAGTATGTATAGATTTTCTATTCCGAACTCCTCAACTACATATCTTGATGATGTATATCTTTATGTTATGCCAATGTGGAGTTAAGAATGACAAATCTATACCTCATCAGCACACTTACCTCCTCGATATTTTGGTCACAGTATTTTGGGATATTGCAGACTACTACCTGCTCTACAGATACAGAGTAACATAACATGACATATTTTTTGTATCTGAAAAAGTACTGTCATCATAGGTACACCAGGAGCCAGTGATGTAGCCATGTAGATTTAATAGTTAATGTAAGATGGTACGGGGTGCCCCACAGGGAGCAGCCTCCTGCTGCTCAGCCCCACTCTATCTAACTGTTCATTCCTTCAAAGCATGCACACACACCCAACATTCTATGACATCACACTCATGCAGGCTGAGTAGCCAGGGCTAGGAAGCATAGTATATAACATTATTCTCACAGTGCTTGGCAGGCGCGACAGTGCTAGAGAGACAGGCAGCAGCTTAGAGGGCACGACTAATGCCAGTGAATCAAATGACTCAGTGCCAAAGCTAATTTAATTCATAATTTCTACATTGCATATTTGACGCCTGGACATGGTGTGAGAGAGCTCAGTTCATAATTAATGGGATACAGAGCATGGGCCATTGAATGATGGTCGAGGACACATATACAGCGAGAAGGTGGGAAACGATGGGATAGTAAAGTTTAGTAACTGAGCTTAACATTAGAGTAGAAGGGTACAAGCTCAACACAGTTCCAGGGCAAATGACAATCAGTTTGTTCAAGAAGTATCAGAAAGTGAGAGAATTGATTTCCTGGGACAGTTGAAATTTACTGTGGTAGCAATCCTTGAAAAGTGAGGGATTTGATTCTTCTGGAAACTGAGAAGAAATGGCAACAATCAAAAGTAGTGAGAAAAATTTTCTATAGATTTTCAGCATAGCAAGAAATAATCAGCTTCCCAAAAATTTACTTGTTTGCTGTTTAGCTTCTGACCCGTTAGTGCTTAGGCTAGAGGATGTTTTTATAGAGTATATGCATATTGGCAGGATAATATGAATTAAAAGCTTTTAGGGTTTTGATGACAATTCGGTAAGTTTTGAATTTGACTCGGGCCACTATGAGAAAGAAATAATAATCTGAGAAGGCAGGAGTAACATGGTAATATTTCCTGTGGGCTGTGGTAAGGTGCTCCGCACAATGAACAGTAGCCTTCATGGAGGTGACTGTGAAATCTGGAAATGTATTCATTAGGGTATTCTTACTCTTGATTGGTAAGAGCATTTGATGTTTAGAGTAGTAAGGAAGTTGTCTTGGTGAAAGAAGTGTTTTGTTTTCTGATGGTGAGCCACTTTGTGTGGACATTTGTGTTTACATGGGTCATAAATGAGAGTTCCAAGTCTATGTAGAATCCAAGAGGTTTTGTACAGTAAATGAGTAAAGGGTTCATTTTTCAAGGTGAAGCACGCTTGATTAGGCTGAGAGTCTCTTACAAAATTATGTTTTTAGAGGATTTTAAATGAGGTCCACAACAGGCATCCAAGATTGAATGTGGGAAAGGCAAGAGCTGAGCCAGTAAATATCAAATGCTCATGGCCGCCTGAGGTAAAGATGAACGCCACTGATGTACTGATGTTTGAGTGGTCAGCAGTGCACCTGGTTGCAGGTGCATACTGAATTGGTTGTACTTAAGGGTGGAACAACATAGAACCACATGGGTTACGGGGAGCGAGAAGGCCATGAAGATCTACACAACTTGAGCATTGTCTTTGGAGAAGTCCATGCAGAAGGAGAAAGCACTGTGAATGGCCTACTGATGAATAGTGTCACAAGCTTTAGACATGTCTAGCAGGACAAGGAGATTGGATCACCTTTCTGGTTGGTGTGATGTATGTTCCCAAAAGAGGCTGCATTAGTGTGGTATCTGGAGTAGAAGCTGGATTGGAATGAATGTATAAGAATGGTGATTCATATGGATCTGCTGTGGAAAGACAAACAATGGAAGGTAATTGAAAAGTTTCTTCAGCGTCTTGTGAGGTTTGTAAGAATTCGAAGAATGTCACCAGGTTTTAGAGTGGAGAGGGCTATGCCAATCAAGAGGCTAGTGTGACAATAGTTAGTAGACAGGGGAAAAGGTATCAATAATGGGTATGTTGCATTGGGGAACAGGGGGACAGTGTGTTTGTTGATCAGGTTGATGGTATGTCTGATGGTTTTAGTAGACAAAGTTTATGTCAGTCGATGAATGAATGAAAGAATAATGATTGAATTGATAGTGCACAGAATTTCGTGCTGGTCATGACATTTGGGATGTCAGTTAAATATTTTATGACGGAGCGGGCATTAATGAGCAAGAAGGACAGAGGAGCTGATCTAAAGTTTGGCGGTCGGCTCTACAACCTGCCCTGTAGGCAGAGACCATAACCTCTGCTCCAGCACCATTTTTAATGCTCCCTGTCTGTGTTGCTGGAATGTCTTTGCCTACAGTGAATGTGGTGATGAAGGGAATGCACTCTGGGTAAGAGTGGTCTGCTCAATTCAGACACTCTGTTCATCACCACCCCCTTTTGTAAATCGATTTTGGCCACTATAGGTGTGGCAGGGTATACTCAGACATGAGTCCCTTTCTCACTGCTCCATCAGGATTCAAGCAAGCCGGGCCGAAGAGGCTGAAATGCCAGAAACCGGTCCCCGGTAGCTTGTCTCCTTTCTGGTAAAGAATTGGCTTGGTAGTTTAGTCTGCCCTGTTCCCATGATGCACTGGGCCAGGGACAGACTGATTTGCATATAGCCAGGTTCTGAGCTGGGATGGGGCAGTGAGATAAATAACGGTGATGGATCAAGCCCTGATCTTTGGACTGGGTAAGAGTGGTCTGCTCAATTCAGACACTCTGTTCATCACCACCCCCTTTTGTAAATCGATTTTGGCCACTATAGGTGTGGCAGGGTATACTCAGACATGAGTCCCTTTCTCACTGCTCCATCAGGATTCAAGCAAGCCGGGCCGAAGAGGCTGAAATGCCAGAAACCGGTCCCCGGTAGCTTGTCTCCTTTCTGGTAAAGAATTGGCTTGGTAGTTTAGTCTGCCCTGTTCCCATGATGCACTGGGCCAGGGACAGACTGATTTGCATATAGCCAGGTTCTGAGCTGGGATGGGGCAGTGAGATAAATAACGGTGATGGATCAAGCCCTGATCTTTGGACTGGGTAAGAGTGGTCTGCTCAATTCAGACACTCTGTTCATCACCACCCCCTTTTGTAAATCGATTTTGGCCACTATAGGTGTGGCAGGGTATACTCAGACATGAGTCCCTTTCTCACTGCTCCATCAGGATTCAAGCAAGCCGGGCCGAAGAGGCTGAAATGCCAGAAACCGGTCCCCGGTAGCTTGTCTCCTTTCTGGTAAAGAATTGGCTTGGTAGTTTAGTCTGCCCTGTTCCCATGATGCACTGGGCCAGGGACAGACTGATTTGCATATAGCCAGGTTCTGAGCTGGGATGGGGCAGTGAGATAAATAACGGTGATGGATCAAGCCCTGATCTTTGGACTGGGTAAGAGTGGTCTGCTCAATTCAGACACTCTGTTCATCACTACCCCCTTTTGTAAATCGAAGGGAATGCACTCTAGGCACATTCCTAACTTTACTACTCCTAAATGGCCTTTGTAAATACCGAAGGCCATAAAGTTAGACTTTGTCTCAGAATACGTTTGTGAATCGGGCCCAGTATTTTTGGAAGTGCTGCAAAAGAGTAGCACAGCATTTGTGGGAATAAGCTTTTGGTTTGAAGAAGGGCCACAAGTTAGAAAAATTAGTACTGCTGTGTGGCATGAAGAAAGATAAGTAAGAGCGGTAGGGCAAGAAACTTTTCAGGGGAGAGAATTTCTTGGTGTGGAGTTGTTGGCAGTTTCTCGGGCTCTAGGAGGCTTGGCTGGTTTCCTGGATGAGTAAGGCAGCTCATGGGGAATGGGGTGTGGTATCTAGAATGTAAGAAATATATGAAGCTGATATTAGAGAATATAATACTAATGCATGTACGGCTTTATGACGCGTACTTTTACAACGCGTGCCGTTACAACGCGTTTTTTTCAACGCAAGTCGTTACCACGACTTGCGTTGGAGGGGGTGCGGACTTAGGAATTTTTTCATTTACTATTCCAACACCAGCCTACGTACAGTAGGGAAGGTGTTAGATAGTAAATTAAAAAATTCCTTGTCCTGCAGTGCCCTCCAGCGCAAGTCGTAGTAACGACTTGCGTTGAAAAAACCGCGTTGTAACGGCACGGCGGTGTAACAGCCGCGTCGTAAAGGCTGTTCCCCAATACTAATGGGCCTATATTAGATGATATAATATACAATGTGGAACATAGAATTTCATGATGTGGAGGAGAGAACATTGACAGCAGTTGGTGATGATCTCCAGGGTCCTTCATATTGTTTACTTATTGTTCTTGACTTATAATATTAAATATAGGTTACAAACTGCTTCATTGCCTGGACATTGTGTCCTCACATGAGGCATTGGTGGGGTTGAGCTGATAAACTCAAAAAGAGTGATTCTTGAGAATCAGAGATAGAAGGACAAGGACGGGGCAGGTATACAATTAGAGGTTAAATGATGCTTCAGGGCAGTTGTACGTAATGTATTGGGTTCATTAGGCTTAGTAGATGAGTTGTTTTAAGGTGGTTGGGGGTTTGTTTCCCCTATTAATAAGTCCATTATTTGATGGTGTAAGCCGACCTACTGTGGTATAATTGTCACATTAAAGCAGCCTTGTACACACCAAGAAGTGAGATTATAGTGTTTGTACTGTCTTCACTAATGTTCTGTTCTCAAATTGTCTACATCTTCATCTTTGAAGTACATTGGTCCTCTTAAAAATAGATTTCCTTAGACCTGTCACCTCCCAATTAGTGACACTAGAGAAGATGATGGGACAATTTCTATTTTACATACATTCAGAGTAGACTCAATTTATTAGTTTTGAGAGTGCACATTATTTTGTTTATTTGTTTTATTCTGGTGTAGGGATATATTTCTAATACAGGCAGGCTAGGAGTGATTTCAGAGGTCTTTAGAGATTCCATATAGTAACTACACTTTCAGTGAAAGTTAAGGTTGTGGGCAGAGAGCGTCAACAAATAAGAGTGGATTATTCCAGTCCAGGAGCATTTGGGAAGAAAGCATTTCTTGTATGGTTTCTTAGCAATTTAATTATAGGGCCTAAGAAAATAGTAACAAAGCTAAAAAAGTGTTCTGTATAATGCTAACTCAATGAAGGCTCACAAATCTGAAAACAAATGTCACTATTATGTTATGCTTTGTTATCCACTATAAAGTGCAGAACAAAAATCCTGCAGTGCTCACCCAAATACTTTACAAAACCGTCATGTTTTAACCTGTACCCAGAATACGAGGTTATGCCATTTCCAAAAAGCAGGTCGAAGGTACTGTAATGAGTTCTAAAAAAGATGTATCCACCAACTGTGGTGCTTGAAGAATTGAATAGAGGGGAATTCTGAATGCACGGAGTGTATACTCTTGGCTGATTATACTTACAATAGTCTTTCTTCAGAAAAGAAGGAACTGGCCCATGTGCATGATGGACCAAACTCATAATTTTAAAAGATATATTATCTTCAATCGACAACCACTGCCAAAAATGCAGACATGCTGAGGCAGGACAAATATGTTATTTTCTAGATTCTGTGTGAATATCCTACCTCTTACTGCTCTATGTAAGATGTCTTTTTTGGAATATTTTGTTTATTTAGTGCACACTAGTTTTACATATAATACATTTCCAAAAGTATCCACTGGATGTAAACTACTACTTAATATTAATACGTGGACAATTCATAGGAGGAACCAAAATAAAACAATAGGTTTCTAAGATTGTATGTCAACATCTAGACTTGTTCAGATGGTTTGGAGAATGGACTTAGCTATAGAAACGACACATTTGCAGAACCAAGTAGAACTTTATTCAGCAGAAGATTTTGTGTGACCTCATCAGTTTGCTCATTCACTCCATAATCATTTAACTCACATGTTTCTGCATGATCTAAGAAAAAGAGTAATCAAAATTGTAGAGAGACACCATTTGACCTCCTGGGCCATCACTTGATACTCTAGGGAAGCATGCTCTAAAATATTTCAGCTACTGACTTAAGAGATCTGTTCTGGTTAATAAACTTAAGGCTGTACCAAATATTTACATTTTCATTGAACTTCAGAAGGTTCTGTTGTCACTGTTCTGGCAAATTTACTGTACTCTCTATTCAATTAATAGTTTAATGTTCTGCATCTGTGGGGCAATCTTATCAACTAAGCCTGGAGATCTATCAGGACAATGTTTGAAGCGAGAGCAGAAATATTTAATCGCAATAATGTTTTGCAATCATCTTCTCTTTCGTATCCTTCTACTATGAAATAGGTGGTGACAATCAATTAACTTACCCAAAGCAAAGGCTTTCATTTGCGCTAATGATCTTTTATAATGAAGATGTATAACACCCTGAAGATAAATTCATGAACATTGAAAAAACACATTTGATGCTAGTAGAGAGTGAATCTTAAAAATGCAGACTTCCCATACATTTTCCCCCTTATAGTACCTATTATTCACTTATATAGAAGGCCTCTTTGATGATCCTCAATAAACTCAGAAGAGAGGAAGATACATACTTAGTGAATCCTGGTGGAAGTAGTCTTTGTATCCAATATATCTGGTCTATTAAGGGAGCTTCTGGCTTCTGGAGATCCACAGTGAGATTTATTCTTTTGTAAGATTTTGGGTTTCCGAAAAAAAGCTAAGCCTAATACCTGGCATCCAGAAGCACAGGCATAAACCAGGCAAAGTGACTGACCAGGAAAATTCAGAGTTCACAATGCGCTCCGTTGACAAAGATGTGGCCATCTCTGAAATTGGGGTTGAAGGCCAAAGTATGTAGACAGAACCAAGCACATCAAATACCCAGACCAAATAATACCCAACCCCATATTATTTATCAGTACTATAGTAAATGTAAGTGACCTGTGAGGAATTGAAACATCTAACCATGGTAGACATGCATCTTCACATTCTTATTTGAAGTTATTGACCTCAGTGATAATAGCCCCATGATTATACGGAGCATATGAGGTTTTCACCTACAACAGTCTTAGAGATTCTTTTCAAATTAGAAAGCAAGATAAATGCATACAATTCATGACATCCTTGACCAGCAGTCAGTCACCCATGTAAGGTGTATACTTTGGAACAAGATAATAGTTTTAAGAAACCTATCCTATTTATACAGACCATGCCCTTCAGGCGTGTATCCATGGCAGCCCATGACTGATTTAAGAATTATTGCAGTTGACATTTGTTAAGTGTCTCAGAAAGACCCACACACAACACAGCCAGACCGGGAAGCAGACAAAAAGTTATCAATAGGCAGGAATTATGTTTCCTAGATGAAAAATGTATTTTAAAAAAAAACTTGTGTAAAAAAAAAACTGTGGCACAGAGCAGATCAACCTTTTTTTTTAACTTTATTTTCCATTTTCGTCTTACAAAGGAAATACAGATGAACTGAAACCTGCGATTACCCACCACCCCCACTCCACCTCTGCGCCTTGAGACCATTACAGCTGAGTAGTTGGGCTTAACAAACACCTGATTTCATTTGATATATATGCTGGTACATCACTTCGTCGTCATAGATTGTCACATCATTCCAAGATAGCGTACACAAATATATTCAACCAGTTACCAAGTAAAAGGGATCAATTGCAATACTAACCGTACATCATGTAAGGGTCCCTCTGAATTTACCTCCCCCACATTTCTAATAACAAAAATCATCAACAAAAAGCCCTCCTCTTCCAGAAATCAAAATGCATCACAGCGAGATTCACTGACTTTTATACATAAGAAACGTGACAGATGTGGATGCAGGATCATCCTCGACATATGACTTGCAGGGTCCCCAGATGTCTTTGGGGCGAGATGTACTGGGCATCAGACATGCATAGACCTCAAAGTTTACATTGCAATAGGCAAGACTATGTAACCAACCCTGAGCTTTTGGGGCAGTTTTCTGCCCCCAGTGTAGAGCCACTTCTCTCTTTGCTACTAAAAGACCCAGTGATGCAAACCTGCAGGTTTTCTTGCGGAAGGTGAGTGTGTATCCTAATAGGGCAACTTCTGGGATTGGGGTCAGGTGAATGTGCAACATCTGGCCCAACGTGTGGTGGAACTGTTCCCAATAATTTTGCAGGTTGGGGCATGTCCAGGAGAGGTAAGCAAAGTCAGCGTGTGGTGCGAAGCATTTGTGACAGCTATGTCGCCTGGCTGGGTCTATTTTGTGAGACAGTGCCACGGGTGAAATAAATGAGATGCAAGAATTTAAAAAGTAGCAGTTTGTGTCTGCTGTTCAGGGAGAAGTCTTGCATAACTGAACAGCAGTAATCCCATTGATACAGCGATACCAGTAGGGGGCCTGTGTTAAATTGCAGCCCCCTGTGTAAATGTCTCTCTTGGAAGTGCCTTATGAGGGGGTCTATGGGCAGAATAAACAATAATGGGAATAGAGGGCTGCCTTGTTTAATATCGTGTGTAAGCCGAAAAGGAGTGGAGAGTGTGCCATTTAATCTTAGACGAACCTTATGAGGGGGTCCATGGCCAGAATAAACAGTAGTGGGGATAGAGGGAAGCCTTGTCCAGTATCGCATGTAAGCTGAAAAGGAGTGGAGAGTGTGCCATTTAATCGCAGACAGGCAGTTGGTTTAGTGTACAGGAGGGCAGTGGTGGAGATGAAGCCCACGGGCATGACTATGCGGCGCATGATGGAGAGAAAAAAGGACCATTCTAATGAGTCAAAAGCTTTTTCCGTGTCCAGTAGGATGGCAGCTGCAGGCGTGTCCTGGTCAATCCTATGAATGAACGATAACAACGTGCGGAGATTGAGGGAGGTGGAGCAATGGGGCACAAAGCCGGATTGAGTCGGTGTGATTATAAATTCCATTAGTTGGAACAATCTGTTTGAGATGACCTTCGCCAGTATTTTATAATCCAAGTTTTGGTGGGACAGCGGGCAATAGGAGCCACATTGCGAAGGGTCTTTGCCTGGTTTGGGAAGAAGAATTATGACTGCTTTGCGCAGAGTGGGGGTAGAGTCTGTTTTTCTAAAGCTTCAGCATAGACTTCAATAAGTTTTGGGGCCAGTATGTCTATAAATGTTTTGTAAAACACCCCCGTGAATCCATCTAGCCCAGACGCTGAGGAGCCCCAAATGGTGTCTATGGCGAGAAGCCCATCTGCAACTGAGATGGGTTCAGCTAGGAAGTCCTGCACGTGTTTTTCCAGGTAGACTAATGCAATTTCGTTGTGATAGCTCTCCTGCGCCTTTTTATTGTCCCCTAGGGTAGATGAGTATAACTTTGGGAAGAACTCCAGGAAGCCACTCTGAATGTCTTTAGTGGAGGTGTGAGTGTATGAGTCAGATGCCTGGAGTTCAGTAATGTAGGTTTTGTGATAGGGTGGTCTCAGTAACTGAGCCAGGACCTTCCCAGGCCGTTCACCCTCTCCTTAGCATCTAGCTGTCTGGTATTTCCCTAAGAATAGAATTTCCCTGTCTGCTGTGTCTCTGTATTCCTCCAGTAGTACCAATCGTCTATTCCCATATGTGGATGTTGCCTGATGTGCAGATGTCTCATCTAATGCCTTTAGGTCTCTCTCAAACTGTGCTAGCGTGTTGCGTAAGTCTTTTAATACTCCGGCCTGCTTGGCAATCCATGTGCCTCTAAGAACTGCTTTAAATCCCTCCCACAGTACAGCCTATGAATCTACTGAGCCAGTGTTTATTGCGAAATAGTCCTCAATATCCTCGTGTATTTCAGCCCTGAAGACTTCATCCTGTAAGGCATGGTTGGGAAACAGCCATTGTCGCTCGAAACCCGGGGGATCCGTAAGAGCAACTTAACTGGAGAGTGATCCGAATAGTTCCTAGGGAGCGTCTCAACCAAAGAGCACAAGCCAAAAATATCGGTGAGATAAGCCAAAAATCGATCCTCATCCACATGTTGTGTTATCCTGAATAGTGTGTGTATTCTGTAGTGGTGGGATTGCATTTCCGTCAAGCGTCCAGCAGGGTGTACCGGTCACAGAGCTCCTGGAGAGCCGGGTGGGCCGGGGGTTGAGAATCATGTGCCACCGAGGTACTATGCGCGATGGGATCAGGGAGTAGGTTGAAGTCTCTGCCCATGAGCAGAGTCCGCAGATCTAGCTTAACCAATTGCATTGACACAGTGTGAAAAAAATCTGGATTATCCGTGTTCGGGACGTAAATGCATACTAGTGTAACTTTTCTTCCAAAGATAGACCCCGACACTGCCAGATATTGTCCCTCGCAATCTTGGAGAGTGGAACTGTGGCAGAATGGGACCCTGTTGTGTATTAAAATAGCTGTTCCCCTGGCCTAGTTGCTGTAGTTTGGGAAATATCTATGTGGGCCCCAGCTCGCCCTGAAATGTGCCCTGTCTGACTTGGGGAGATGCGTCTCCTGCAAGTAAACAATGTCCACCTTGTATCTCAATAGATAATGGATGACCTGTCTACGCTTTTGAGTATTATTCAAGCCTCTCACATTCCACAAGAGTAGGGTGAGGGACTATGGACCTTCCACATTACCAAACTTAGCCATCTGGTTGACATAACATTGCAAATAAAACAGACAATCTACCATGATCAGCAGTGCTCGATCTAGAATGATTTAGATGTACGTCGAACAATTGACTTATGAAAAAAATTATCCATCCACCACCCCCCACCCAGCCACACCCCATTAGGGGCAGGGCCACATCCCAAATGAGAGTGAACGTGAAGTACCAAATTGTTTTACGTTGAATTGACGTTCCAAAAAAACAGTACCCCAAAGTGAACAAAACCATGTACAAAGGATGCACCATGGGGGGCAGCAACGCCCCGGCATGTCTCCAGCTAACTGCAATCTCAATGCAAAGTTACTAGCGTGTTCCTGCAAATTGAAACTTTAATGCCTAAAATTTGGAGTCTCCCACTCATCCCATACCAGCACTGGAAAACAGAGCTGAACCCCGTTCTGGCCAAGGGGTTAATCTTTTTTTTGGAGATTTGACATAATTCCTGTGCCTCCGTTGGGTTATCGAAGATGCGGGCCCTGCCATCCACATCCACTTTCAACCTAGCACGGTACAGCATACCATAGCACTGTCCCAAGTTTCTCAGAGCGGCTGCGACGCCATTTAATTTTCGCCTCGGCTCCTGAACCATGGTAGTGAAATCTGGATTAAAAGACAGTTTGGAGCTTTGCCATTCCACGTCTCTTTTTTCCTTTGCCAGCCGAAGAATGGTGTCTCTGTCTCGGAAGTTCATGATACGCACTACAATCGGTCTAGGAGGGAGACCGGGGTTGGTACGAGGGCCCAGTGATCTGTGGGCTCTCTCTATCACAAAGCCCGGAGTGAAAGCCTCTTTTCCAAATAATTCCAACAAGAGGGTCTCAACAAACAGATCCATGCGGCCAGTAGGAGTCGACTCGGGAACTCCAAGAATGCGTACGTTATTTCGGCGACTACGTGCTTCCAAGTCCTCGTTTTTAACAGCAACCTCCTTCAGAATGCGTTCCATGTGGTCGAGACGTTTGACAGATTGTGCAGTTCCATCCTCGATGTCGGAAATGCGTGCCTCCGCCACATCCAGAAGTCTGTCATGAACTTGAACTTTGGTGCCAAGGCTGGCAAGGGATTTATCAAGGGAATCAAAGCGGCTATCTAATGCTTTAAAACCAGCCCGCATCTCCTGAAGCAGAGAATTAGTTGATCCATCTCCATGACCCAGGCTTTGCGCCACCTCCGCCATGTTTGAACTTTGAGGTGGGGTAGTGTCCGTGACCTTCTCAAAAGGAAGCGTTCTCTGCATAGGATCTTTG
Source organism: Lissotriton vulgaris (assembly GCF_964263255.1). NCBI lineage: Eukaryota > Metazoa > Chordata > Amphibia > Caudata > Salamandridae > Lissotriton > Lissotriton vulgaris. The sequence goes on from NC_141689.1 coordinate 291,321,042, forward strand.
CGGCCCATGCCACACAGAAAGAGTCAGTCTCAATCAGTCAGTCTCAGCGGGGGATTTCAGGGTGGTCGATCACTTTACCAACTCCGCGTAGCACTTCAAGCGGCCACCGCAAGCACACCGGAGTTGAATCAAGACTGTATAGATACCACGTTCTGACAATATATGGGAAGGCACCACCTCTATTGCCTACCCACAGAATAACGTGTTGTTTGCCCATTGTGGGAATTAAGGTGCATTAGGTAGCTTGCATAGGCAGGCATCAATCCGCAAAAGGGGGAGGTGATGCATTGTGCAGGCAGCAGGGGCGACGGTTGAAGTCTTGTCGCTAATCTTCTCCCAGTGAGCCAAAACCGGGAGTGGGGTAGGCTGTAATGCCAGGTCCATAATACCCGGTCTGCCACTAGAAGGGAGTCCCCCTCTGTAGGAGAGCGTGCTGCCCTAGCTCTGGGCATCAGTGTATTGTCAGAATTCCAGGAGGGGGGGCCAGAGTGATTCAGTCTGTGTTATCCCTCAAGTGTTACAATACAAAAAGTGTTTTAAGCTGTTCCTCTTTTAAACAATGCTAGTTGGAGACACAAGGTGGCTGGATCTCACTGTACCCTAGAAAGGGCATAAGTGGGGATCCATATGTTGGATCATAACACCCTCACACACCCTTTCAGGTGTCATGCTTCATCATCTGGGCTGCTCCTCGTTGGGGTGGTGGTGCAATCCCAAACGGGCTCCCTAAAAAGGGGCTCTTTGTCGGAGATCTTCTATCCAACTGCCGTATGATGAAGTGTGGGTATGGGGCCGTTGTTGTGTAGATGCAGTGAAGTGGAGTAAAATAGTACTTGGAGTACCTAGAAGGACAAAGTTTTATTCTGGGGGTCTCCTGTCCTAGTTAAAACCAGTGTACAAGGCACTTTCCCAAAAAGTTTTCGTGCATATTCGTGTCCTTGTTAAAGTGTGTGGGTCAACATGTTTCTCGCTAGTGGTGTATTAACCCTGCAATTCTTCAGTAAAAGTAAGCCATCTACAATAAATGTGGAAAAAACGCAAACAAAGTTTTGCACATCAGGGTTCTACTTTTACCCCAATTCTTCTTGTAACCTGCCTGGATCTACCCACTATTTGAGGTCCCCAGGCCTCAACAGTGCCCGGTGGAGCCAAACACAAGGCTCTGCTCCTGTGTACGCAAGGATTGCCGCTTTCTGAAGGCGTCCACCGGGTCCGTGTCTCATGGAGGGCTTCGCATCTCCACCTCGTGCGGGATCAGCAAGAATTCGTCCGATCGTGTGAGGGCCGAGGAGACATCGGGGCCAGCAGCCGCGAAGTGTGCACCCCTCCCCCGCAGGCCCGATCGAAGTTCGTGGCATGTCCCGCCTGTGGGGTCTACAGCCAACACTGCCGTCAGCAGTAACGTGCTGGGGTTGCGGGCACACAGTGCAAGGGGGGGGGCCGCAGCGACTCTCACCGGATTTCAGCGTTGGTATCTGCACCGGGCGAGGACGACTCAGTGCGCAGTAAGCTTTGTCCAGGGGGACAGGCCCACAATGAAAGGCCCACACCGCAGGCCTACAATCCTCCACTTCGGCCATTCTCTGGCACACAGCGGTCTCGCTGCAGCATCGGGAGATTCTGTGCAGGTTCAGGCATCCATTACATTGCGTTTGTCCCGCGATGTTGGCGTTAAGCACTGGAACACGCCATTCAGCTCGATGGCCAGATGGAGCTTTAAAGCCGAGGGCCATTTTGGTCGCTGGCTTGGCCATGCACCCCCCCAGGGTAGATCAATATTCAGAAAAATATTCATGTAGTTTGAAATTAGTCACAGTGCGAAAGAAGCTTATCCATTATCCAAGACTCAGCCTGTGGAGTTTAAGGCACAGCTGAAAGCCTTGGTCGTGATAGTAATAATTATTTATTTAAAGTGTAAAAGTTATCCAGCGGAAGACCAGGGATGAATACTCCACAAACAAATATGTCAATGGGGCCCATACACATTTACCCAAATGCTCATCCACACTCCCTGGCAAATTCGCTGGGGGTCAACTTTTATAATTTACCTAAGTTCTGATTAGTTAATTCTCTGTAATCACAAACAATTTGGATTAATATTCAATGCCTTAGTAATCTTTCACAAATCAACACTGTTTCCTCTGGTCGATGGACTATTAGTTGAGTTAGTTGATGGTGATATTAACAGTTATCTAATCAATTCATAGATCTCAATGAAATAACCACAGACTCTGGGCTAGATTCATAAGTTTTATCTACGATTTCAGTCATAAATTTAATGCTAATTAATACAAATTCCCAGTGCAAACTCTATCATTCTTCACATGGGCGAGAAATATTCATTTAGCAGATACAACCAATGACATAAACTCATTCAATAAATCAATGCATAAGAGTGAATAGATGAAGAGACAGAAGGTTCAAAAACAAAATTACATTTGCAAAGAAATATGCACTTTTTTGAGACAGAATAATATTTACCTATTAGAAAATATTGAAAACCACCCCTCTGGCCAAAGGACTGGTGGGCGTCTCCTGAGTTAGAATCAGGAGACAAAGGGTATAGGACAGGATCAGGACAGAGCAGATACTTACTAGACTTCTCTACAAACCTGACGCACCACGGTGCATCCCTCTCCTACGCTCTCTCCCTCCTCAATGTTCGTCCGGAATCTTCTAATCTAATCAAGCTATCATTCGGATCTGGATCTTCCCAGTCTGCTCTCTTCCCCCGCTTTCTTAATCTTGCTCGACCCAGCTTATAAAGATGGAGAGCAGTCGATATTGAGGTTTCTGTACAGTTTATTTAATTCATAAACCATAGACCCACAGGAGCAGCAGGGCAAACATCCCAACTCTACCAAATCCAACCGTTTTCTCCTCAGAGACCAAACCTCAATAATTCTAAATTACATCATGTAATTCTAAAGATGACACAGTAAAATTCTACAAATGAGCTAATAATATACAGATGAAAATAGACATAAAAGAAAGAAAAGTAACCTACTACCACATGTATCTTTTTACAGAAAAACAATAAAAATAAAATAAATCAAACATCCAAAATATAATCATCAAATTTCTTAGGCATTCTAGAAACCCTTTTGTGGGAAGAAGAATCAACATGAGCAGAAGACTCAATTGACTCCTGCAAGTTAGAAGCAGGAACAAAAGACGTCTCAGGACAATCAGAAGCAACAACATTTTCAGAAGGAACAACATTTTCAGAACTAACATCATGTGCAGATCCATCAGCAAACACATCAGCAGCCCGAAACTCCTTTCCTTGAACAAGATCATTCCACATGCAACCACCATCCTCATCTTCAGCAAAGAAACGTTCTTGCCCAGGTTTAAGAAGAATAACTGAACCCTTGCTCCACCAACCCTTCTCAGCTAGAAAAACAGCAGAATCAGTTACTCTTTCAACCTGAAAAGGATTTGAAAACTTAGAAGAACCCTTGCTAGGCAAAACAGGTTTCAAAACACGAACCCAATCACCAACCTTGATGATCTTATCTTTAGACTTAAGAGAGGCATCATGATAAATTTTTCCTGCAATGCGAGACTCATAAATGTTCCGTTTGACTTCATCAACAATACCTTGCAAGTTGACATTATGCCTAACACTCTTAACAAAGTTAGGTCTTAAAACAGACTTCGCATGTCTACCTCTCATGAGTAAATAGGGGAAAAAAACAGTGGAAGAATTAGGAGTAACGTGGTAACTCCACAGTTTCTCTTTCAAAAATTGAAAAACATCCAATTTGTTCTCTAACGCAGCCTGAATGCCCTCCTTAATGAATCTATTGGCCCTCTCAACTTGACCATTGGCCCTAGGACAATATAAAGGAGTGGTTTCAGATACTACGCCAAATTTTTCCAAAAAACATTTCATTTTACTGGAAACAAATTGCACCCCATTATCGGATAAAATGAGATTGGGGGCACCTTCCAAACTGAAAACAGAATCCAAAAAGTCAATGACAGCATCAGTATTGGGATGTTCCACAAAGGTGTAATAGATCCACTTTGAAAAATTATCTACCACCACGATAGAAAATCTCTTTTCCCTACCTAAACATTCAAAGGGACCAGAAAAATCAATAGAGATTTTATCCCAAGGACCAACAGTCTTTTCTCTGAGAGACAAAGGTTGAGACGAAACCTTCCAATGCTTATCAGCACTAACACAAACCGAACAATTATCAATTACATTCTCAATACCTGCATCCATGCCGGGCCACCAATAATAGTTCTTGAGAATCCTTTTGGTACCAGAAATACCTGGGTGACCAGCATGAGCAAGCTTGATAAGTTTGTTTCTTAGACTATCAGGAGGAATAAACAAATCTTGACGCAATAAAACATTCCCCTCAATACTAAGTTCATCAGCAATCTGGGCAAAACTTCTCAAACCATCTTCCAAGTTCTTAATGGGAGGCCAACCTTCACCAACAAACACCTTGACTTTATTAAGCACCAAATCCTTGTCCATAGCTTCAATCCAATCCTGCTCAGAAATGCTCAACTCAAAAGAACCAACAGCATCGACCAGAGCTACAACACATTCATGCTCATCCAAAATCTCATCATTATCTTCTTCAGAGGGAGGAAGCCTAGACAAACAATCAGCAGTGAAATTTTTACCACCAGGGATATGTTGCGTCTCAAAGTTGAATTCTTGTAATCTAGCAACCAACCTAACAAGTCTAGATGACGCTTTACCACTCCTGACACCATCCATCATGAAAACAAGCGGTTTATGATCAGTAACAAGAACAAAAGGCCTACCCCACAAAAAACTTTTGAACTTTTCAACAGCCCAAACACAGGCTAAGGCCTCCTTCTCAATGGTACTATAGTGCTTTTCAGCACCACAAATTGCCCTGGAAATGAATGAAATAACTCTTTCTCTACCATCCACAATCTGAGTAAAAACAGCACCAAGGCCAACAGTACTCGCGTCCACAGTAACACAGGATTTACCCTGGGGATCAAAAGTCTTAAGACCAGGTGCTTTGGAAATAAGTTTTTTGACACTGACAAAAGCTTCATCATGAATCTTGCTCCAAATAAATTGAACACCCTTTCTAAGCAACTGTCTGAGAGGTTCCACTTCTAGAGCATATCCTTTCACAAATCTCAAATAGTACTCTCCCAAACCTAAGAAAGAACGCAAAGAATCTTTGTCTTTGGGTGTACAAATTTTATCCAAAGTATTGACTAAATCTTCTTTAGGAAAGATGCCATCAGCCGTGATCTTGTGTCCTAAATAATTAAGCTCTTCAACCAAAAATTTGCACTTTTCCTTGCTGACAGTCATGCCTTTAGAACCAAGAATGCCAAGAACCTTATTGAGAATTACATTGTGTTGATCACATGTTTCAGCAAAAATTAAAATATCATCCTGGAATGACTGAACACCAGAAATACCATGAAATAAATTCTCAATAAGTTTTTGAAACACGCTGGCAGCTGATGCCAAACCAAATGGCATCCTTAAAAATCTATACAATCCAAAAGGCGTAATAAAAGTGGTAAGATCCTTAGAAGATTCGTCCAGAAGCACCTGATGATAGGCAGATTTGAGATCTATAATAGAAAAAAAATTGGCACCATTCACAGCTGACAACATATCCTGAATGCGGGGTAAAGGGTGTGTGTCAACAACAATATTCTTATCAAGAGACCTCAAATCCACACATAGCCTCAAATCTTGATTCTTTTTGAGTGCCAAAACAATAGCCGACACCCATTCAGAACTATCAGTTGACTCAATGATACCTTCTGAACATAAAGTATCAAGATGGGCTTTCAATTTCTCACGCATACCAAGCGGAACCATACGTACTTTATGTTGAATGGGAGTTGCATTTTTCTTTAGCTTAATTTTTTGCATATAGCCTTTAACTTGATCAACAACATTTTTGAAAACATTTGAGTGTCTTTTGAGAATCATTTCAAGACTATATTTTTCCATGTAAACATTGTTAACATCAAAATCTCTAAGTTGCAGAGGGCGTTCAGAACCAGGACACAAAATTACGCCCAACCTACCTAAATCAAACCACCCAACAATATTCTTTCCATCGATGGCAACATAGATTTTTGTAAACATTTTCCTGGATTCAAACTCTAATGAATCTTCAAAGTAACCTAGCATGGAAATATCAAAGTTACCAAATGCCATCTTTATATTGGCGACGAGGGAAAATCGGAAAAGACCCACTGGATAACTCGGCGAATTGAAATTTTCAGTCTTTTCATTTTCATTTTCGAACCGAAAATCAAACCCAAAACTCTCCTGTAATTTCTACTTTTATTTTTCACAGTCTTCGTTTAATGATTCAAGGATCTGTAAGGTACTGTAACCTCTATTTACCTTGTTTAAGTATTTTTGAAGGCTGGATGATTCCGATATGTTCAACCTTGCCTCTGAGTTCCAGCGCGTGAAGTCGTTTTGCTGAGTCTGCTTCACGTCATCTGCTTCTTGTTGTGTGTCTCCCTCTTCTTCGACGTTGCGTTCCAGTGACCTCATAGCGTTGCTACGCTTTGGCGGCCATTTTAAAAGAAATCTCCCTCTGCTACTCTGCGTTCCAGTGACGTCGCCACGCATCTACGTGAGAGCGGCCATTTCAAACTTACACGCTTTGTGTATTTTCATTATGTTTGCCGCTTATGCTCATCATTCTTGCAGAGAGCCGGTGAGATTTTCTTCATTCAAATATTTTCTTTAAACCACAGCGCAACGTCAGTGATGCGCACACTATCATTCCTTATTATTTCTTTATTGGCATTCTTTTAACAGCGCATTTTCAGTGGTGCGCACACTTTCTGTTATAGCGCATTTTCAGTGGTGCGCACACTTTCTATTAAAAGCGCATTTTCAGTGGTGCACACACTTTCTGTTAAAAGCACATTTACAGTGGTGCGCACACTTTATTACATTTTCTCTTCATCGAAGATTTGCTGTTCTAAGCGCATTTTCAGTGGTGCGCACACTTCAATTTATTATTACTTCATCGAAGGCATCCTGTACTGGAAATTCATCCTCAGCTCCTGTTCTTGTGAAGTGCACACCTTTCTTTTCATATTTTGGAGCTCAACTACTTACTTCTTTATTCAGCTTCTCAATGATGTACATCTTTTAAACTTGCACTTGTTAATTTTCATTCTTTTATAAAAAGTTTGGTTATTTTGTCTTTGACTTTTCTTCTTTTATTTTATTTATTCAGAGTCTAGACATGGCCAATGCGCAAATTTGCAATCAACCCACTGTTTTTCTACAAATTCTAGGTAAGCCTAAATTGGAATGGAAGAAGTGGTTTGAAAGTTTTGAAAATTACATTGTGGCTATTGACAGATCCAAATTTTCCCCTGAAAGATTAAAGGGCATTTTATTCAGTTTTTTGGGTTCTGCCGCTATTGAAATTTTCAAGAATTTAATTCCTATTGCTCCACCTAGTGGCAGTGGTGAAGGATGGTATATTTACAAAGAAGCTGTAGCCAGACTTGAGAAACAATTTCAGGATGAGCCTAATGTTCTTATTGAAAGACATGCATTTCACAAAAGGAAGCAATTTCCTGATGAGACCATTGAAGAATACGTTGCTGCCTTAAGAGTCTTAGCTGCTAATTGTGACTATGGCGCAGCTGTTGATTATTGTATTAGAGATCAATTAATTTTTGAATGTGAATCTAAAAAAGTTCAGGAAAGACTTTTAGCTTGTCGCAATCCGACATTAAGTGAGGCTGTTGATTTAGCCAAAGGCATTGAGAGATCCATTTTATCTTCAAAAGTCATTTCTGCTGAGAGTTCTAAAACTTTCAATTCTTCTGCTGTTTCACCTGTTTGTGTAGTGCAATTTCCCAACAAAGGAAAGACTGGTTTTAAACAAGTTTCTAATAATAATTTGCCTGTTACAGATGTGGTTCCAAAACACATTTAGCAAATAATGCCAACTGTCCCGCTATTAAGAGAAAATGTGTCACTTGTGGTAAAGTTGGACATTTTTCTTCTGTTTGCCATGCACAAAAAAAGGTTTCTAGTTCTTCGAATTCTGGTGTTAATAATGTTGATTTTGTTGAAGAAGATTTGCAGAATATGTTATCAGCTGTCTATGACAATATTTTTGAGTTTTCTGTGAACAATATCAATCTACCTTTTAAGGCACCTTTGGGCATTGTGTTGGTTGGTGATATTTCTTTTCAAGCCATGGCTGATTCAGGCTCACCGATTACCATTTTGTCTGATGTGTTTTTCAAGGAAAATTGGAAAAATGTAAATCTCCGTAAATCTGATATTAATCCCATCCTCGTCGCCAATATAAAGATGGAAAGCAGTCGATATTGAGGTTTCTGTACAGTTTATTTAATTCATAAACCATAGACCCACAGGAGCAGCAGGGCAAACATCCCAACTTTACCAAATCCAACCGTTTTCTCCTCAGAGAGCAAACCTCAATAATTCTAAATTACATCATGTAATTCTAAAGATGACACAGTAAAATTCTACAAATGAGCTAATAATATACAGATGAAAATAGACATAAAAGAAAGAAAAGTAACCTACTACCACACAGCTTCTCTCTTCTTTCTCTCCAGCAGCTCGATCTGACTTGACTTTTCTAATATTTTAAGTTACTCTAGTTATAGTCTTCATTTCGACATTTCCCACCCTCAATAGCTGCAAATGTCAATAAAATACGGGATATGATTGGACAGGGCTAGGGGAGTTTTCATCACACTATGCTGACATATTCATTTTTATTAAAGTATCATTGTCTTGCAATCCCTTCCCTTTTAGCTCATCTATAATTTCTTTTCACATACATAAATTGTTGCCATTTTAATAACTTTTCAATACAAGCTCCACATACGAGGGATACACGTCTTCACTTTCCCACGTCTTCTGTCCTTGGTATCTGACAGCTGTTCAGTTTTCTGGTCATCTGGTCACCTTACGGCACCACTGAGCAATCACAATTTATTGTCATCCAGCTCTATTTTTCCCTTTGCCATAGACGGAACAGGCCCAAATGTTCACTATTAAACTAAAGAATCATAAACAGATGTTATTTTCTTAAACATATAATTCTCACTGTTCACCACCCACTTCTACTCTATCCCATGTTATTATTATTTTTCTGGGCAAAAGCATTAACCACAGCGGCTTTCTTTTAAATTCAAGTAAGCAGATACCGGGCATGCGGTTCCTCAAGACCACATGATAGTCCTTCTTGCCCATGCGTGAGATTTTTCCCTCTCAAAGCGAGTTATACACATTATCTCTACGTAATTCTGGTTTGCATATGCGCAAAGCGTTTTTGCAAATTAAAGCGTCAGCGGGGCTGGGTGCGGATCTCCGCACACACCGGCGGCGGTGCTGTCTGATTTTCCTGCTGTTTCCAGCGATGTGTCCAGGCAGCTGCTGGCCAATCTGAAATCTGGCTCGCCACTTGACCCCTGCCCCGCCAAATTTTTGGCTGGGATGGCGGCGGTGGTGAACCCGCTGGTTAATCCCATCCTCAACGCCTCTTTGAGAGAGGGGAGGGTCCCTAGCTCTTGGAAAAGAGCGATGGTGATCCCCCTCCTAAAGAAACCGGGTCTCGACGCAGAGGTTCTGGCCAATTATAGGCCAATTTCACTTCTTCCGGCCCTCGCGAAGATCACGGAAAAACACGTCCACGGTGTCCTGTCGAGCTTTCTGGAAGCCAACAATCTGCTCCACCCATCCCAATCCAGTTTCCGTCCTAATTTTAGTACGGAAACGGCATTGCTAGAGGTCACTGAGATCATCAGGGAGACTCTGGATGTCGGCGGGAGGGCCATGTTGGTCATGTTAGACCTATCGGCGGCCTTCGACACCGTCCCCCATAGGGCGCTCTTAGCGAGGCTTTATGACATCGGCCTTAGGGGGACGGCGCTCAGGGGGTTCACATCTTTCCTTGAAGGCCGCCGCCAGACGGTCTGGGTTTCCCAGAGCTCTGCCGAGATGCCGCCACTGGGAGTTGGGGTTCCACAGGGTTCTGTGTTGAGCCCCACGTTGTTTAACATCTTTATGTCCCCTTTGGCGGCCTTGGTGGAAGCATATGGGGCCCATATCGTCTCCTACGCCGACGACACGCAGCTCCTCTTCACATGCGGGAAAGACCAGGAGTTTGATGGAGGGAGAATTCGGGACTGTCTCACATTGGTCTTTGACTGGTTCCAACGGAACAGTCTAAGGGCCAACTCAAGCAAGTCCGAGGTCCTATTCTTCGGTTGCGTTGCCGATCCGGAGTGGCAGCACTGGTGGCCGTCCGACATGAGCTCTCCTGCACAGTCTTCCTTGGTGGCTAAAAATCTGGGTGTCAAGCTGGACAACCAGCTGTCGCTGCGAACACATATTCTGGGTCTGGCTGGCACCTGTTATGGAATTTTGAAAATGCTCCGTAAATTCCTGCCCCTGTTGTCTGAGGAGCACAGGTGTATGACTGTGCAGGCTCTCGTCGGCTCTAGGCTAGACTATGCTAATGCCCTCTTTCTAGGCCCCCCCTGATTACCTAGTTCAGCGCCTACAGGTGGTACAGAACTCTGCCGCCCGGGCTATCTTTGGCCTGCGCAGACGAGCCCGAGCCTCCGGGCTGCTACAGGCGCTACACTGGCTGCCTATCCGGAAGCCGATCCAGTTTAAATCCCTGACCTTGATGCACAAAGCCTTGTTTGGATCAGGGGCTGGATACCTGAGGCGGAGACTGGCCTTTTATCGACCAGTCCGCTCCTTGCGTTCGGAATCCCTTTACAAAGCGGTGGTCCCTCGGGTGAGGAAGGCCCGCACGGGAGGGCGCTCTTTCAGCTGCAAAGCTCCCCAGCTGTGGAACTCGCTTCCTCTTTCGCTGCGCAGCACTGCCAATTTGTTCCAATTCAGGAAGAGCCTGAAGACCTGGCTTTTTAATCTTTAGGCTGTTCTTACTGTTTCAGTTTCAGTTCTTTTCCTATTCTTTTTGCTGTGTTGTGTTATTTTTATTCTGAGTTGCAGGTGGAAAGCGCCGGGACACTCTTTTCGAGTAGCCGTGCGCTATACAAGAGCGTTATAACATAACATAACATAACAAAGCGGATTTTAGTGTTTTACTTTATTCGATATTAATTAAGCATGCATAAAGCCTTCTTCCCATGTCGGTGTCTGGTGCATGTTAGTTTAGTCTCATCTACAGTTTTAACGGTTCGTAAATGTTAATAAAGGATTGCTCCGAGCAAGTTTCTTTTTTCTTGAACCCTTGCTCCGTCAGAAGCATGTACCATTCTGAGTAACTAACACTATAGCAAGAGTTTTCTGAAAGAGTTTATTCAAAAGTAAAATGTGCGAATGTTCCCAGCGTAAGTTGTAACAAACTCTTTGCTAAAGTTGTGACAGAGGCAAAGAAACCAGTAAACAGAACAAAAGCATGTCTTACCTTTGACAAATTGGTTTATGTTATGCAACCATTACAGTGAAATAGTTCAGATGTTTGTTATTTGAGAACAAGTGAAGGATTTCATTATCCAGGTCAGCAAGCCTCCACCCCTGTCAAACCGGTTATGCTCATAATATAGCCACCCTGAGGGAATAGCTAAGGTTAGAGGTAACAAAGTCAAAACAAATCGGTTTCTCTTTAACTAGGAAAATCTAAATGGCAATCATCCAAGGTGTCTACATATTGTAATGACTCCTCACACACTTATTACTTGAAAGCATGTTAATTATTAGTAACCTGGCATGGTAACAACATTGCGGCTCTTCACAGCCTCTTGCTCTTCTCACAATCGCACATCTCACTGTCATGGAATCTTACTGGCTCAGAATTCTTAATTGACATCATGAAGGATCTGTGACATCTTATCATGCCTTGAGCCTTAGACCTTACAATACTCTACTAATAATTGCTTTGTAAAAACTATGGTGCACATCGTGATATTAGAATGTGCTAATCTTAATATGGTATGTGCAATGTCCATTGAGATGTAACCACATTCTCATCTTCATATTGGTACTCCCTGTCACCCCATTCCCCTCATTTCAATTTATTTATTTATTTATTTTGAAAGTTTTATATAGCGCAAACAAGATCTTTGCAGATATCAGAGCGCTTTACAAAGCCGGGAATACCAACAAGAGAGTGAATTTAAACAGAATAAATGGAAAGGGTAGGTACGTGAGGGAGCAAATTAGTACAGCAAATCAATAATAAAAATATTACAGTTCAAAGTGTGCATAGATAGTCAGTAGCGTCAATAATACAGGTGAAATACATCGTAATAGAGTTCGAACATAATAATACAGGTCTGTGTAGAGTCTTTCTAGATCCATGCTCATAGGTCAGGTGTATTTGGCCATAAAAATAGCTTTCACTTCTTTCTTAAAAAGTGTAGTGGAGGAGATGAGCCTAGTTTCAGGAGGGAGTGAGTTCCAGATCCTGGGTGCCATTCCTGAGAAAGAGCGTTTATAAGTTTTTTCCTTCCGGAATCTTTGCGCTTTTAGCAGAAGATTGTTTGTGCCTCTGGTGTTTCTAGAGCCGCCAGAGATTGACAGCTTCTGAGTGAGGTATCCGGGAGAGCTCAGGTGTAGAGCCTTGTGTGTCATGCAGGCGATTTTCAGATGTATTCTGGCTTCAAAAGGCAGCCAGTCTAGTGATTTCAGGTCAGGGGAGATATGAGAGTGCTTTTTTGATCCAGTGATGAGTCTCGCTGCAGCGTTTAGAGAGGCTCTTAGGGGTGCAGTAGTGGTTAACGGGAGACCGCAGAGGGCGGTGCAGCCGTATTCAATTCGCGGGATGACTAGTGCTTGTACTGCAGTTTGGAAGTCTTTGGCTGGTAGGAAGGGTTTAAGTTTCCTTAGGGTATTGATTTGGAAGTTCGTTCCCTTAGTGGCCTTGCTGATATGATGCTGCATGTTGAGATTGGAGTCGAGAGTTATGCCTAGGGATTTCGCTGAATCCACTATGGTGGGTTGGACATTGAGTGCAGTTAGCTGTTTAAGCCAGGTTTGAGTGGTAGAGATCTTCGTTGGAGGTGAGATCAGCAGGAATTCTGTTTTCAGAGCATTGAGTTTGAGATGATTATCAGCAAGCCAGGATTGGGTGCTTCTGATCGTAGAGTTCAGGAGTAAGATGTCATTGGGGGATTGTAATTTGAGATATAGCTGAGTGTCATCTGCGTACATGTGAAAAAGTACATTGGATGCTTGAAGCAAAGTGGTGAGAGGTTCCATAACTAAGTTGAACAGTGTTGGTGAAAGGGAGGATCCTTGGGGGACACCTAACGAAACAGGTATTGGAGAGGACATCAGGTTGTTACTCTTGAATTTCTGTGACCTGTTGTGTAGAAAGGAGGTGAACCACTTGAGAACAGTCCCTGAAAGACCCATTCTTGTGTTCAACAGATCGAGTAGTTTCTCATGTTTAACAGTGTCGAATGCTGAAGAGAGATCAAGAAGGATGAGGAGGCAGGTATCCCCTTGATCTAGGATTTGAAGGGCATCGTCGATTATGTGAGTCATAGCAGTTTCGGTGCTGTGACCTGCTCTGAAGCCTGATTGATGAGGGTTGAGGAGATCAAACAGATCAATGTGTTTAGTCAGTTGTAGTTGAGCGCATTTTTCCAATAATTTGGCGAGAGTGGGAATATTGGTAATGGGACGGTAGTTGTTTAGGTCGGATGGGTCGGCAGTGGGTTTCTTTAGCAGAGGTGTGACTTGTCCAACTTTAAGGGAGTCAGGGATGGTTCCTTCTTGGAGCGAGCTGTTGATAATCTTAGTCCAGAGTGGAAGGAGTAGTGGGGTGAAGTCTTTGACAGCGTTAGCAGGGAGAGGATCCGTGAGGTGATTGGAAGGTTTCAGGGTGCTGAGCAGTTTGCCTATTTCTTCTTCTGAGTAGGTTTCAAAGGTTGACCATGTAGCATTGTTTTTAGGTCCGGTGGGTGTTATGCAGTTGAGTGTGGTGTGGAGTTTTGCGTCAGCGCGGAGATCATTTTATATGTTGTCAGTTTTTTGGGTAAAGAAGGCGGCAAAGTCTTCACAGGAGGGTGTTTCGTGCAAGGTACTGAGAGGTTGGGGTTGTTCCTTGGCTTGTGTTCTGATTAACTCAAACAGTTTTCTTGGGCGGTTTTTTGCTTGGTCGAGCTGGAGGCTGAAGAAGTTTGCTTTTGAGCGCTTTATTTTCCTGAAGTAGGCGTTTCTCTTTTTCTTCAGGGTTTTCAGGTGCAGTGCAGAGGGAGCTGCCCTCCAGGTGCGCTCTGCCATTCGCATGGCTCGTCTATCTTCATTGAGACTCCCGTCGTACCATGGATTGGAGATTTTAGCGGAGACTCTTTTTAGCTGCATAGGAGCAGCCTCATTGATTAATGAGGTCATGGCGTTGAGATAGTGGTCAGTCAGGGATTGTACATCTGTAGCGCCCGCGGGCGGGAGTAGGATGTCGCGTCTGTTCGGGGGTAAGGAGACTGGGTTGAGTTTTTTCAGGTCTCTTTTCCAGACTTTAGGTCTGGAGGGTTGAACCGGGTTCAGTTTGACTTTTTCATTGATGTGGAATGTGACCATATGATGGTCTGACCAGTCACAAGGTTGGATAGACTCAAGTTGAGTAGAGACCTCTTTGGCGATGATAAGGTCGAGGATAGAGCCTTTCTCGTGGGTCGGGCTGTTGCATAATTGTGTGAGATCCAGGGCGCTGAGGAAGCTTTTGAGACTATTAACCACCGCATCATTGAGATCGTTCCAATGGAGGTTGAAGTCACCAAGGTATATTTGGGTGAGCTGTCGTCCGGCGTTGGATGAAATCAAGTCCATCATTTGTTGGGCGAAAAGGAGGTTGTCTTTAGGTGGGTGATAAATGCCATGAAGAGAGCATATCGGTTTGCCATCACTGATGATATCGAGGCAGATGTATTCGTAGCAAGTTGGAGAGGGTAGGGAAGGCGCGGAGACTTTCAGAACAGAAAGGCTGTTCCTGTATATGCATGCAATTCCGCCGCCTATCTTGCCAGACCTGTCAAGCCTAATAATGTGGTAGTTGGGGGGAACCAAAATGTCCATTATAGGAGTAGAAGATTCGGTTAGCCAGGTTTCAGTCAGGACGATTAGGTCAAGGTCCAATGATAGGATGAGTTCAGCGATGGCGGAGGAGTGTCTAGAAGCTGACCTACAGTTTAGGAGAGTGCATTTGAGACAGGGTGTGTACGGGGAGGAGGAGGGAGCTAGAGAGAGGGGGACTTTTCTAAGGTTATTCGGGACGGATATTCTGTTGTTTAGAGTGGAGGGTCTATGGGGATTTGAGAGTAATGTGGGAATGGGGTGGTGCGAGGTCGAAGTGGTAGTGAGGTTTAGGGGTGCAGGGTCGTAGGAGCGGAGGAGGTAGAGAGTGTCGAGATCTGATAGAGGGTTGCAAGTGCGACGGGGGCGGTTGTTGCGATTGTGGGCAGGGATCGCGGTCCAGTGAGGACGGCGGGTGCGGTTGTTGCGATTGTGGGCATGGATCGTGGTCCTGTGTGAGGGACGTAGCTTAGGCTCGTCGTCAGGACGGGAGGAGAGCAAGTTGAGAGGGGGGGTGGTGGTGAGTGAGGTTGGTCTAGGGGGTGTGGTGAGTAGCTCTTTTATGGTGCGCATGTCTTCTTTGATGGTGTGAATTTCTTCCTTGAGTTGTAGGAGGGAGGCCATAATCTTGTCCAGCGTGGGATAAATGTTAGTGCAATTGTGTCCATTGCCCGTGTGAGGTTTGGCAGTTGCCAGTGGGGCTTGTTGTAATAAACTTACCTTTCTACAAAATGCTTCCTGTCATCTCTACAGTGTGGCGGCAAGCAGGTCGACAGCCCTTTACGACGTTCTAGTAGTCTCAACTATGAGAGGCGTAATGAGAAATTGCGGCGCCTCCACGACGATAAGCACAAGGAGACTTTGCAGCACAGTGCAGAGAAAAATCTATGGAAGGAACACTCATGCTGGTCCGAAAGAGTGATTGACAGCCTTGTGATTCCACTGCAGATCAAAATAGTGTGTGTCCAGTAAGTATCCGGAGCACCGGAGCTCCAGTATACAAATGAAAGCTGTGAAGAAGAAATGATGATGCAGCGATTTATTATTTATTTATTTATTTATTATAAAGTTTTGTATAGCGCGAACAAGACCCAAGGGTATCAGAGCGCTTCACATAAAGGCAAGTTACACATTAACGGTGTATCCACAATAATAACGACATACTGGTATGAGGTAGAAAGTTATAAGGTTTGGGTGCATATAGATCTATATCCATCCAAATGTGCAATATGTGATAAGCGGTAGGTTAAGGCTAAAACTTATATCGTATTCTATTACGCTAAACATATAAGGTAAGGATTATCTGGATTTACCCAGTGTGATAAAATATAAAGTGAAGTGGAAATATACGATTGTCTTTACTTGAGGTAGCATTTTGTTTACAGTTTAGTCTCGGTGGAGTCACCAGTCTCATATCTTCTCAACAAAGTTCAGTAATCGGACTGCACTTGATTGTAATCGAACGAGTCGATGTGGAGAATTTCTTCATCATGAAGCTCTTCACTTCCCGTTTAAAAGTTGAGGTATTTTGGATCTTCCTAATTCGTGGGGGGAGTGAGTTCCAAATTCTGGGGGCAGTTCCCGAGAACGCTCTGTCATAGGTTTTCTTCTTTCGGAAGAAGGCTGGTCTCAATAGTAGCTCCTTAGCACTCCTAGCTGGTCTGTTACCTCCTGACAGCTCAATTTTCTTGGCTAGGTATCTCGGCGTGTTGTAGTGGAGCGCTTTATGGGTGATACATGCTATCTTTAGTTGGATTCTGGCTTCAAAGGGTAGCCAGTTTAATGCTTTCAAGTGTGGGGATATGTGGTCGAATTTTCTTGATCCCGTGATGAGTCTTGCAGCTGCGTTCAGGAAAGCTTTTAGTGGTGCTGTCGACGTGTTTGGTAATCCGGCTAAGGTGGTGCAGCCATATTCAATCCGAGAGATGACTAGGGATTGGATAGCCAGTTTAAGATCGGCTTCTGAGATGAATGGTTTCAGTTTCCTTAGATAATTCAAATGGAAGCGGGCACTTTTAGCCATTGAGTTAATATGGGTTTTCATGTCAAGATTTTCGTCTAGAGTGATTCCTAGTGATTTAGCTGAGTTGACTAGGGTGGGGGTGCAGTTTAGCGCCGTCACCAGCTTGATCCATTCCTTTATTTCTGCTTGGCTCCTTGTTGGTGAGATTAATAGGAACTCAGTTTTATTAGCATTGAGTTTCAGATGATTGGCCTTTAACCATTGCAATGCCATATTTAAGGTCTCGTTCATTAGCTCAATGTCTTCAAGGGAGGCAATCTTCATATATATCTGCGTGTCGTCCGCATACATGTGATAGGATATCTTTGAGTTTCGGAGAATTTCTGTGAGGGGTTCGACATATAGGTTGAACAGGTCGGGTGATAGTGACGATCCTTGTGGAACTCCAATTGAGTTAGGGTGAGATTGATTGGTTGACCAGGAATCGTTGTGTTCTGTTTTGTAAGAAAGACTCGAACCATTTCAGAACATTTCCCTCCAGTCCCATCCTGTTCCGCAGCCTGGTCAGTAATGCTTCATGATTTACTGTGTCAAATGCCGAGGACAGGTCTAGGAGAATTAATAGGCAAGCTTTGTTTTGGTCGAGGGCCTGTAGCGCATCATCAGCAATATGGAGGATCGCAGTTTCCGTACTATGCCCTGATTGGAATCCTGATTGGCATTCATCTAGTAGGGAGAACTTGTTGATGTGTTTGCTCAGTTGGCCCTGCACACATTTCTCAATTACTTTGGCCAGTAAAGGAATGTTGGTAACTGGACGGAAGTTGTTCGGATCTGTTGCATCCGCTGTAGGTTTTTTGATTATGGGAACAACTTGTCCTGTTTTTAGGCAGTCAGGGAGGATCCCTTGTGATAATGATGCATTTATTATTTTGGTCCAAATTGGGACCACAATATAGTTGATTTCTTTTACGCACTTCGCGGGTAGAGGGTCATGATAGTGGTTGTTAAGCTTGATTTCCGAGAGCGTTTTGGCGACCTTCTCCTGGTCGAATAGTTCGAATGTATCCCAATATGCTTTGTTTTTTGATTCGCTACGCTCTATAGCCCTGTCGTGCTTGTTCGCAGTCAATGGTTGGATTGGCAAGGTAGCCGCTGCGCTTGTGAGCTCCAATTCCAGTGCTTTGGCCTTCTCCGTGAAAAATGTCGAGAAATCCTCGCAGCTTAGAGGAGTTTTTGAGTTCTCATGGGCGGTTTTGGCTAACTTATTTGATTGTTGCTTTAGGATCTCGAAGAGTTTCCGTGGTCTGTTTTTGGCATTGTCCAGTTCGGATCTTATATATTCCCTTTTCGAGTTGATGACCTTTTTGTTATATTGGTTTCTGATTTTTCGGAGTGCTGTCAGCTCCGGGGATGACGGGTGTTGTCTCCATTTTCTTTCGGCCATTCTCAATTTGCGCCTCTCTTCATTGAGTGATCCATTGAACCATGGATTTTTTTCCTTTTCGGTGACTCTTTTCAATTTTTGTGGCATGGCGTCATTGACGATGTTCCCGATTGTGGTTATGTAGTGTTCTGTCATCTAATTTACTTTCTGCAGATTGCTAGGTACCTTCAGGTCTCTCTCACACCTTTCTACGAGTTGCTCCATATTAGCCTCTTTTGTAGCTCAACTCCATTTTCTGAGTGTGAAGGGTTGAACGGTCTTACTCTTTTTCACTACCGGTATCAAGAAAGATATGGCATGGTGATCAGACCAATCACACGGGTCTATGGAGAGGATTGATGTGTCTTTGGCTCTTGAGATAATCCAGTCAAGCGTTGCTCCTTTCGAGTGAGTAGGTTGTGTGCATGCTTGATTGAGGTTTAGCTCGACGAGGAACTCCTTAAGCGCGGTGACTATTTTGTCATTAGAGTCCTCCCAATGTAGGTTGAAGTCGCCTAGGTATATATTATTGGAGTCGATGTTGGAGTTGGCCGTAATGATCTCCATTAACTGTTCCATGAACTTTGTGTTCTCTCCCGGTGGGTGATAGAACGCATGCAAGTTGCATCTTTGATTGGTTGCAGATCTTACATTGAGACCTAAGTATTCACAGGATTCGAGTGGGTCAGATTGTATTAGGTTGACCTCTATATCCGATCTATGAATGCAGGCTATCCCTCCTCCGGTCTTTTTCGGCCTATCTCGTCTCATAATGTTATATTGGGGAGGTACCAATAGATCCAGGGTTGGCGATGATGATTCTGTGAGCCACGTTTCTGTGAGGATCGCCAGATCAATTCCATTGTTGATGATGAGGTCTGCTATATCGGACGCATGTTTATGAATACTTCATCGGCGGAAGTTGGAAGACGTACTCGATATTGAAGTGTTGTGCTCCATCGACTGCAGAAATCATCCGTCAGCAAACGTGAAGTGGCCATCTTAAGTGTGTATGGCAGAGTATTCATGTAGCTGTTACTATGTGAGCTGGCTGTTCTGCGGCTGGGCAGGTGCAGGCGGTCAGATTGGAGGAAGTTTTGGTGTATTGTAGGCATCTCATTGAGCAAAGGGTGGATTCAGCTCATATGAGGTGTGAGCATCGACAAGAAGTGAAGCGACTTCCAAAAGTGTTCGCTTAGATCACCAACTTAAATTACATGAGTAACACAGTGCTAGAACAGTGTGAAGAAATGTAACTGGAATTGGTACTATTACCCACAAATGAATTTGACGGCGACTATTGTTGAGGAATACTTTGCAGAATCTTATTTCAATAAAACAATTGAGGGGGTGCATAAAATTCTCTTGGCACAGCAAAAGCTAAACACACCTATAGCTGAATACTTAGAACTTTTGGGAAACCTGGTTTTTGTGCATGAGTGAATCAGTGGACACGCTACCCTGGGTGTAAGCATTTCAGCTCTGTAATTTTCAAATGTTGTAAAACTGGAGTTAGTAGTACCCATGTGTGCATTGAATTTGATGAATATGACCAATCTCCAACCTTCCCTCCCTTTTAAGGGTGAGCCTTATAAGCCATGGAAGGAGTATTTTTGAAATTATACGGACACTTTTGAGGATGAGGATTTTACTCCGGAGAAGATAAAGAAAGAATTATTATATTGCAGAGAATAAAATTTTATGCATACTAGCAACCCAAATATACATGATAAGCTGTGGGTAAACTGTGAATCCTCTTTGAAAGAGGTAGTAACATTGGTTAAGAAGGCAGAACTTACTGGGAGATGTGCAAAGGCGGTACTGGGTGATTCCGACAAAATCACACTCATCAGCAAATATAATTCTGGCAAATACAAGAAGGCTGATAACATGGGCATTCATTCCACAGAGGTATCTCACTTGAAGCACTTAGGTGATGAAAGAGGAACACTGGGAAGTCAGCTAGTGACTATCAAAACACTAGGAAATGCTATTGCTGTGGCATTAGTGAGCATTTAGCTAATTACAAAAAGTGTCTTGCAAAATTTCAAATGTGCATATTGCCATGGCATGGTGGGGCATTACTCAAAGGTGTGCACAAAGAAAAGTACTAACTGTGGGAAAATGGTTCAGCATGTACTAGGGGATAATGAAGAAAACTCAGAGGTACCGAAGGATTTGGATTCCTTTAACCTTTTTCATGTGTTTGATGGCCCCCGGCCGTCCGAAGTCACGGTGGGCGTGTGCGGAGGATGGCCGGGGGCTGTCCGATCTGCGCACGCGTCTGATTCGGCCGCACCCTGCAGAATGTCCGCCTCAGCGAAGCGGCTAATGTAAACGATGTGTTTTGCATTGATTATGAAATTCTAGATGTCATTTTCATTAAGGTTGAGAAACCTATGCTGGAAGTTAACATGGGTAGTGTACTGCTGAATGCGGTAGCAGATTCTGGGTCACCATTTACCATTGTTAATGAAGACATTTCAAATCGGAAATTTGTTGAGAACCTGTGAACCCATCTTGACAAATCTAGTGTCATTGTGAAAAGCTATACAGATGACACCATAGATTTTATAGGTTGCAGGAATCTTGAATACAAATTTAAAGATGGACCAGAAAATTGTAAATTATTTATGGAAAGGAAGGGACCCTCTGTCCTTGGCTGGAGAGATGAGGGTGAACTAGGCATTATCCTAAAAACCCAATTGTGATGATCCTGTTCTTTCGACCAATGATGAAGGAAAGAACAACTCAGGGTTCATTAAGGAATTCCCAGCAGTGTTTTCGGGTCGTGTCAGTTTGTTAAACGATTTCGAACACACAATTGAAATAAAACACAATGCAAAACCTTGCATCCATAAAATAAGGCACTTACTCATCTCCATCAGGGATGAAGTACACAGAGAACTACAAAATTGGTAACTGATGGTATCATAGAACAGGTGGAGTCTGCTGAATGGGTTTCCCCATTAGCAGTCGTTAAACACCCCAATGATAAGGCTGGATTATGTATTGACCATAAGGATTTCTAATAAACACATACTTGTGGATCAGGATCCCCTACCATGAATAAATGATATTTTTACAGTCACAAAAGGCATGTGCTGGTTCTCTACAATTGACTTAAAGTCAGTATACCACCAAATGCATTACACACTGATAGCAAAAAATACACAACATTCATAACACCGTTTGGGTGCTACCATTTTGCCAGAGTACAATTTGGCTTAGCATCCGCTGCTGCTCTTTTCCAGAGAATTATGACTAATATGTTTGATGGGGTCGTTTGTGTGAAGTTTTTACAAGATGACATCTTGGTCATGGGTAGCAATAAGATGGAAACATTTATTTTTATCTTGTTTTCATTAAAGTTTTTAAAGCTAAATACAATAGTCATAACATGTATAATACTGGTTATATGTCTACAACTCGACATATTAATGGGCATTGCAGGTTACACTGACAGATATGGCATAATGAGTAGAAAAAAAAAAAAACACAACAGAAATCAAATAAATAGCAAAACCAATGAAGAAAAAAAAACCTCAGTGCAGGTCTGTATTACAATGGATCTTATAACATATTACAATTCACTTGGCCCGCTATCATCACAATTATTGTTAATAAAGAGACACATCAATCAATAAGTTCGGAACGGAGCCGCAAGTAGGAGCGAAGCGGTTGCCAGATGTTTCTGGGCTGGGAGGCAGAAGGGAGCAGGGATGAGTAGACATCACTGGTAGTGTCACAGTACATAAAATCCCTAAACTAGGCCTTCACCAATGCGAGACAGCACCCCAGTGCAGGGAGACCTGCCTTTTCGCCAACAGGAGTGCGATTGCAGTAAAACGTTTGATGCCAACCCGCAGAGGGAGCACATATTCCAACAGCGCCAGCAAAGGTGATGGTACAAGAGTAGTCTCAACGATTAAACTAAGATGTTCAAAAACTGACTCCAAGAAGGTCCGGACAGCAGGGCAATTCCACGCCAAGTGGATGAAATCCGCATGCTCCATCGCAAAATCTCTGGCAATTATCTGCTTAAGCACTATGCATCTTGGCAACCAACATAGGAGTGACATACATTATATGAAAATACTTAAAGTGCAGAAGCTTATGCTTATAATTATTCGATACAAAAGGTGGTGGTGATGGACGGAGCATCTGAATCAATCAAACACTCACACCCAGTCAAAAGATCTGGGTTTAATCCATCAACGTTCTTTAGCCCACTCTGCCACCCCAGTTCAGACATGGCTATATGCAAATCAGTCTGACCTTGAGCCTCATGGGAACAGTCCAGCCCGAATTGCCAAGCCATGTCTTCCCTGGACCCGAAACAAGCTTCTGAGGACCGGTTTCTGGCATTCCAGCCGTCTTCAGCCCGGCTTGCTTGAATCCAGTGGCAAAGTGAGCAAGGGACTCACGTCTGAGCATACCCTGCCACACTTATGGCTGCCAAAAGCGGTACAAAAGGGGTTGGTGATGGACAGAGCATCTGAATCAATCAAACACTCACACCCAGTCAAAAGATCTGGGTTTAATCCATCATCGTTCTTTAGCCCACTCTGCCACCCCAGTTCAGACAAGGCTATATGCAAATCAGTCTGACCCTGTGCCTCATGGGAACAGTCCAGACCGAACTGCCAAGCCATGTCTTCCCTGGACCGGAAACAAGCTTCCGAGGACCGGTTTCTGGCATTCCAGGCGTCTTCAGCCCGGCTTGCTTGAATCCAGTGGCAAAATGGCTGAAAATGAGAATTATTCAGAATGCAGATTGTGGCAGTTTAATCTCCTTCTTGGACAAGTTATTCATGAGTGAAGGGTATTATAACTGACAATGGAAGACACTTTATGTCCATATCCGTCTAGACATTTCTAGACTGGAATTGTTTCAAGCACAATCCCACATCATTCTATTATCCAGAGAGAAACAGTCTTGTCAATCTCTTCAACAGAGTGCTTGAAGGGTGCATCCAATTGTTTAGGAACAGCAGCAAGAACTGGGAAGAGAGGTCTTTAAGCTAATCTGGGCATACAGAATCAATCCCAGTCTAGTCACCGGCAACAGTCCTTTTATTATGATGAGGAGTAGACAGGCCCTGAGTAAAGATCTGAGTTGGATGACTGAGGCTAAACAAGTTGAATGGTCCCCAGATTCAGTGAGGAGAAAAATCAAATTAGCGCAAGAATGTTAAAACGAGTGGTATGATAAAAAATGGTGTAAAATGCTTGTCATACAAATGTGGTGAAATAGTAAAATTTTGCTTGGAAAAAAGAAATAGAAAGCGTGAGAGTAGATTCTCCTATCCTTTACTCATTTGCAAACTTTATCGAAATACTGCCAAACTAAGTGATAGGAAAGTGTGGCATATGCGTAGGGTAGCCAAATGTGTATCTGTTGGAAAACCACAGGACAGTGAACTGCATTGTACTGAAGGTAGCAACTGAAAATATGTCTCAGGAGTCACACTGCGATACTGAAAATGTGAATGGTAGAAAAAGTATTTTTATTGATCAAATGACATCCTCAGCCGAGCCTTCTACCAGAGCCTTCTACCAGTCACGTGTCTGTTCACAGAGGTGAGCATATCACACCGTCAAAACCAGAAGGTTTTGTGGGCAATCAAGGTGCTACTGGCAGATTTGGAAGGCCCATTAACAAACTGAAGACATTCAATGACTATATCACATTTGACTAGTGTTATCCATCACCCCTTGTCCTATCATCCTGTTCCACAACCTTCATTTCACCACTTAAAATATTTATGTCCTTATTGATATTCTCTATTGTATAGGAGGCAGATGTGTTGTGATGGTGTATAATGGTATGTGCAATGTCCTTTGTGATGTAACCACATTCTCATCCTTCTATTGGCACTCCCTGTCACCCCATTCCCCTCATTTCAATTTTGTTTGTTGACTGTGTGAGGCTTAGCAGCTGCCAGTGGGTCAGCTCTTGTACTGGACGTCTTGGGGCTTGTTGTAATAAACTTACCTCTCTGAAAAAAGCTTCCTGTCATCTCTACAGATCTGCGTCATGTTATCATGCCTTGAGCCTTACATCTTACAATACTCTACTAATGATTGTTTTGTAAAAACTATGGTGCACATTGTGATATTACAATGTTCTAAACGTAATACTGTATACAACACCCCCCTCCCCAGTACTGTGGTTATAAATATATAAGTAGCTGATGTGCTTGTGAAAATTAAATTAAACAGTACTAAACACTATAAATATACAAGTTGCTGATACATTTGTTAAAATAAAGTTACCATCTGGTTGATGTAGAATCCAGGTGAGGAATAACCATAATAGCACTACTCACAAATGTAATAGGCTGGCTGCAGTGGTCTGTTCACCCTCCTACCAAATCTTTCACATTTTCCTCTCGATTCGCCCTGATCGAAGACAATAAGTCGTTTTTCTCTTCTAGTCCCAACATGTGAAAAATTAGAAGTAGAGGAGAGGGGCATGTGAAAGAATACATTTTCATTACCCCTTATTTCAGAATGTTCTTCCCTACATCACTAAAGTGGGAACCAGTAAGTGATTTAGGTTCACATGTTCTCTCTATGCAGGCAGAGATGCAATGCATATGCCCCATCTTACCATCAGTTAGGAAGACCAAATTACAAAATTCTTTTCCCACCTTTAAGGGTTCCGAAAATTTGTTTTCTCCTTTAGCAATTACTCCTCACTCACAAAATCTCCCACAGACCACAGTATATTATTTACAACGATTCTTACAATCATAATACTTTTTATTTGCATTTTGGGCCTTGATTAATTTGCATCTTACTGCAAGGGGTGACCAGTCTATCTTCCTTGATTCTGTCATCCACCCAAATTATCTTTAGAAATTGCCACCCTTCCTCTCATAAGCTCAAGGGCTATGTCATGTCGTGTTACAAGGACTGATCCTCTATGCCCATACAATACGTATTACCTTCTTCTCCCAATTCACTCCGGCAGTGATGGCTAGCTGTATGGTGCCTCTTATTACCCTGTTGAATCTTTCGACTGCACCATTTCCTGCGGGTTGATATTCAGTAGTGGTTTTATGTGTAATTCCATTTCTTTTAAAAACAAGCTTTAAATGCATCGCATATAACAATAACCAGGTATTTGTAAATTGCGAACTAATCACCCTAAGGGTCTCAAGGTGCTGGGGCCCATTAGGAAGATTAAGCGAGCTATTGCCCAGAGTCACAGAGTGCTGGGCTAAACTGCCACCAGCGGCGGGTATTGCATATGAATTGTGGCTCATTGTAACTGAGAATAGTTTTAGGCAATCCTTCTATTAACAAGATCCTATAGAGGAATTTTACTATAATTTCCGAATTCGTCCTAGAAACTATTTCTATTTCACTTTGCATTTTCTCCAACCAGGCTGCATTACAGCCTGGGTGGAGAACATGCACAGCGACACAGCCCCTGTCTGAGAACCGAACCACGGAAATCAGACCAATCACCAAGCTGCTGTAAGGCAGTGTTCCGACTGGTCAGGGGGTTCTGGGAGGCTGTATGCTTCATGGTTCCTTCTGCAGAGAGGAGGACGGAGGAAAAGCAGCGTCTGGCACTATTAAGCTAAGTGCCTTTTTTAATTTCACCCGCAGTTCCCCCATCCCCACCACCCCGGTTCGGCAGCAGCCACGACTGAAATTTACTGTCTTGTTTTATACCCCAGGAACATATTGGCCTATGCAATTGTATCCTAACAACCTCAATGAAAACTGTGCTTATGTTGGTGATAACCATACCTCTTGTGGTTAGGACTTTTGTGAGGGGTCTATGATCACTATGTAACTTTACACAGGTATCCCAGACATACTGCCTAAAATGCTTAAAACCCATACACACACAAGTGCCTTCCGTTCTATGATGGAGTACTTTTCCTCTGTAAGAGATAAGGCTCGGAATGCAAATGCAATTACCACTTCTCTAACGTTTGGTCAGTCTGCATCAGTACTGCTGCCAATCCCCTACCACTGGTGTCTGTTGTAGCCATGTTTTACAGATTTGCATCAAATATTTGTAAGGAGGGACCTCCACAAATATCCTATTTCAGTTCTCGGCTATCTGACACTCCGCCAACCCTTTGAACTTGGCCATTCCCTATAAATGTTGCCTAATAGGGTATGTTTTGGTACAGAAGTTGCTGACAAATTTAGAATAGTATGCAGCAGGCTCTAAAAATGCCCTCACTTCATCCTTGTTTTTGGGTGAGGGGAAATTCCTGGTGGCTTCCATCAATTCAGTTTTAGGTCTTATACCTTCCCTACTCAACTCATAACCATGATACATTACTTTTTTCTTTGCTATTTTGCATTTGCTTATATCAGCCATAAGACCTTTTTCATGTAATTTCTGTAAGACTTGTTTGAGTCTCTGGTCATGTTCTTTTCCAGTCTTTCCTATGACAAGAATATATTCTCAAAAGAACATGACCATCTTTAGCCCATTAAATAATATGTACATCAGCCTTTGAAACATGGATACCACTGATGCCAAACCAAATGGTACTCTCAACAATTGGAAGCATCCAAATGGTGTAACAAAAGCAGTCAACCTTCTGCTATCCGGGTGTAACTGAATCTGATGGTAGGCTGCTGCACAATCTGTAGTGATGAACCACTTGACACCCTTGGTCGTGGATAACATTTTGTTGATCCTTGGTAAGGGGAATTGATCAACTAAAATATTTTATTTTGATCTCTAAGAGCTACACATAATCTTAATTTTCCACTAGTTGTTTTTCATTACTAGCAGTGGTGCCATCCAATCGGAGGTTTCGATTGCTTTGATTAACCGCTTAACTGCGGCGGTTTGATTAAGTGGCCAGGGCCGCATCGGCCAAAAAACGGGCACGGCACTACGGAGGTAGTGCTCGCGACGGCTGTTGGCCGACAGAAGAAGTGAAGGGGATATTCCTGCAGCATGTAGTTTAGCTAACTCTATAGAAACTGGTACTCTTACCATTATGGCGATATTCCTTGCTTTTTGGCTGCATGGTACAGCATCATCCTTCAATATGACTCTGTGTTGGAATCCATCAAGTTTTCTTATCATACCCTAGAATACATTTGGAAATGTTTCTATAATCAATGACTCAGTCTCACACTCTGACTGTACAATCATAACAGGGTCCTTACTGTTCGAGTCTAAAATCATCCCAAGGTTCCCAATATCCTACTACCCCAGGACAGATGGTCCTTTTTTTCAAACATACAATTTGCGTTTTGCTCATCTGTTCCTAAATGTAAACATTCATTTCCTCAATCCCAACATATCTATATGATCTCCCATGAAACTTTTAGAAGAAATATCAGGTTCATGCAGATGGGGTTATGTTCACTGAACACACTGTCCATGATTCTGAAATCCCGAAAGTTAGACTGGAGCCCCGCTGAGAACAAAATATGGTCTATAAATGAGGCGTCCTCTCGTCCTTTGAACGACGGGACTGGCTGTTTACTAAGGGCAGCGGAAAGGGACATAAATAGTATCAAATCAAACTCATTGAGAATGTTATTGAGTACTTCCCCCTAAGCAGAATGCTCAAAGTAAAAGCCCCGCATCCTGGCACACCCCAACTCGCTCATACAGATTGTTTTGGGATCACCACAAGGGTGCAAATAAAAATCCCCTGCCACCATAAGTTTATGGCGGTACAAAAGGGAGTGGTGATGGACGGAGCATCTGAATCAATCAAACACTCACACCAAGTCATAAGATCTGGGTTTAATCCATCACCGTTCTTTAGCCCACTCTGCCACCCCAGTTCAGACATGGCTATATGCAAATCAGTCTGACCCTGTGCCTCATGGGAACAGTCCAGCCCGAAATGCCAAGCCACATCTTCCCTGGACCGGAAACAAGCTTCCGAGGACCGGTTTCTGGCATTCCAGCCGTCTTCAGCCCGGCTTTCTTGAATCCAGTGGCAAAGTGAGCAAGGGACTCACGTCTGAGCATACCCTGTCACACTTATGGCGGCTAAAAGCGGTACAAAAGGGGGTGGTGATGGATGGAGCATCTGAATCAATCAAACACTCACACCCAGTCAAAAGATCTGGGTTTAATCCATCACCGTTCTTTAGCCCACTCTGCCACCCCAGTTCAGACATGGCTATATGCAAATCAGTCTGACCCTGTGCCTCATGGGAACAGTCCAGCCCGAACTGCCAAGCCATGTCTTTCCTGGACCGGAAACAAGCTTCCGAGGACCGCTTTTGGCCGCCATAAGTGTGGCAGGGTATGCTCAGACTTGAGTCCCTTGCTCACTTTGCCACTGGATTCAAGCAAGCTGGGCTGAAGACGGCTGGAATGCCAGAAACCGGTCCTCGGAAGCTTGTTTCCGGTCCAGGGAAGACATGGCTTGGCAGTTCGGGCTGGACTGTTCCCATGAGGCACAGGGTCAGACTGATTTGCATATATCCATGTCTGAACTGGGGTGGCAGAGTGGGCTAAAAAACGTGATGGATTAAACCCAGATCTTTTGACTGGGTGTGAGTGTTTGATTGATTCAGATGCTCCGTCCATCACCACCCCCATTTGTACCACCATAAGTTTATGGGCCACCGAAGCACAAGACTGCCTTAAATGGCAGCACATCTGATTAATCTTGCTTACCGTGTTATAAAAATTAAAAATATCCATACTGTCATTACCTCTCCTTAAAATAATAGCTTGAGAGTCTCTATACGAGGTAGGCAAATGCACTGCCAGAGCTATAAATATAACCAAGCCACCCCTAGCCCTACCACAAATTGACGGAGAAGCAGGAACAAAGAAAGCCTTCAAGCAAATAACAGAGAATTGCCTGATGAACTGCACCCACGAGGGGTCCTCAAATTTCCCAGCCAAACCTGCTACGTTCCATGACAAAACATTATAGGCAACTGAGGAGCTAATCACCCCTGTGGGGCTATAATAGGTGACACCATCTGCTGGGGGTTAGATGTCTCCGTCAGAACCATCCTGTAGGGCACAGCACTAGAAGTATTAGGGCAGGGGGGCCCTAATTGGTTGCTTAAGTCTCCGCTAGACTCAGCGCTCATATGAAGTCAATCGCACTCATCCAACATTGAAAGAGCTGAAAATCTGTTTGATAACTCTAGCCGGTGGGGGGGGGGATAACAGTGCCCAGTCGAGCGAGACATCCCCCCATAGGGTTGGAATTGACTACCCCCGATAGGTGCAAAGGGTCTTTGATTCCCGCTGTTATAGGGCATTGTTGTAGTGGTCTGGTGTCTTAAGGAATGTTGAACATGTCTTCTCTTAGTTTAGACGGTGGCACAAATTTATCCCCTCTAAGAACAACATTGTCCTTTACAGAAAGCTCATCCGCCACCAAAACGAAATTCCTTAAATCCCCAGAAAGATTTCTCACGTCTGGCCAGCCATTTTTACAGAAGTTCAAAACTCTAGAAAGAACCAAATCTTCCAGAGAAGCTTTTTTCCAGTCCTCTTCAGAAATAAGTGAACCACAGCCTTCCACGGCGTCCAACATCGCCACACATTCTACATCATCCTCCTCTAAATTCTCCTCATCATCCTTATCCATCAGCATTCTGGACAGACAATCTGCACGAAAATTCTTATTACCCTGAATATGCTTAATGTCAAATTTGAACTCCTGCAACTTGGAAACCAACCTAGTTAACCTAGCAGACATAGAATTAGAATTTGAAACTTTGTGAAAAATGAAAGCAAGAGGCTTATGATCGGTCAAAATCTGAAATTTCCTTCCCCAGATATACATTTTAAATTTCTGAACCGCCCACACACACAGGCTAGCGTCTCCCGTTCGATCGTGCTGTAATTTCTTTCAAAAGGCTTAAGAGCTCTTGAGGCAAAAGCCACAGTTTGTTCATTTCCCTTTACATTTTGACTAAGAACTGCACCTAGCCCATTCAAACTAGCATCCACAGTGATCAAAGAAGGACAATCATCACGGAAAGCATGCAGCGCTTTTGCAGAAATGACTAGATCGTTTACTTTCTCAAAAACCTTGTTCAAGTCCTCCGACCAGATAAACTTTTGACCCTTCTTAAGCAGACAGCAAAGAGGTTCAACCATCTGGGCGTAATTGCACACAAATCTAGCATAGTTTTCAGCTAGCCCAAGAAAAGAGCGTAAAGTATCTTTGTCAGTGAGTGGTTTAGCATCCTTTAGGGCTCTAATAACTGAAAACGTAGGACTAATGCCTTTATCAGAAATCGTATGTCCTAAGTAATCAAGCTCATTCACACCAAACTTACATTTGTCAGCCCTGATCGTCATTCCATCACCTTCCAAAGTACCCAGAACTTTTTTTAAGAGAGTTAAATTCTCATCACGGTTCTTTGTAAAAACCAGGATATCGTCCAAGTAAGCTTGGACCCCCACCATTCCTTTGAAGATAGAGTCCATCAACCTCTGAAAAATACTTGCAGCCGAGGCCAGCCTGAAAGGGAGTCTCAGGAACTTATATGCACCAAAAGGTGTAACAAACATAGTAAGTTCCTGAGTCTCCTCACTCAAAGGAATCTGGTGGTAGGCGGACTTTAAATCAATAAGGGAGAACCACCCAGCCCCCCCCAAATTAGCCAAAAGTTCATGGATCTTAGGAAGGGGATGGCAATCCACCACAATATTTCTGTTCAAACCCCTCAAATCGGCACAGAGCCTAATCTCTCCTGTTTTTTTTTCTCGCCACGACAATCGGAGCGACCCATTGAGAAGACTCCGTTGGCTGAATAATTTTTTGATCACATAGGTCAACTAACATTTTCTTTAATTCCTCCCTAGCACTCAATGGTACAGGTCGAACCTTATGCATGACCGGTTGAGCGTCAGGAACCAACCTGATTTTATGACTAAAATTCTTTATGCACCCTACTTGATCTTTAAAAACTTCTTTAAAATCTTCAAGTAAGTGCTTACAGTCAAACTCCGAACTTACCACACTCATGACCTCCATACTCCTCACCTTAATGGGATTTTCATCCCCTGGAACCAAATACAGACCCATTTTTGCGAGATCCTTCCACCCCACAATATTTTTCACCTTAATTGCAACATAAACTTTTGTCATAATACATCGACCAAGAATTTCCACCTTTGACTAAAAGAAACCCAACATGTCAATGTCCTTTTCTCCAAATGCCTTTGGATTAATATCAGTAGGAGCTAAATAAACATCCTTGCCCCAATTGTCATAAAAATAAGAGTCACGTAAAATTGTTATTGGAGAATCCGAATGTCCCATCACTGTTGTTTGGACACCATCAATCAACGCCTCACAAAAGGGACCCTTAATCTCCAAAAGATCTTCCTTATGATCCAGAGTAAGCAGCAAATTGTCAAAATCTTCTGACCAGGACTCCAAACTGCTGCTGACATTACTAATCTGGACCACTCTTTTTCGTGCTTTACAAAACTTTTGAAAATGGCCAAATCTTTTGCAATTCGAACACCGCTTATTTAAAGCGGGACAACTAGCAAAATTACCAATGTGAAATTTTGACCCACATCTGAAGCAAAAAATTTGAGGCTTTCTTTGAACAGAAACTGATGGTGTTGCAGATTTTTTTTCGCCACCCTTTCCACTAATAGCCAGAACCCCTTCATCAGCGGAATCCTCTTGCTGGTAAACTATATTAACTTTAGCAGCACTAGCTTGTAAAGCTTTAGTAGAAATAGTGGACCTTTCAATGCTGAGGGCCAAGTCAACTACCTCTGACAGAGGAGGATTTTTACAACTTAAAATCCTTTCTTTAATTTTATGTGAAGAACAATTAAAAACAAATTGGTCCCTAATCATATCATCCACAGTTGGACCAAATTCACAAGTTATAGCCAACACTCTCAATGCAGAAATATATTCCTCCACTTTCTCCTCTTCTTTCTTTCCGTTTATAAAACTTATGTCGCTCCAACATAATGTTAGGTGTTTCCGAAAACTGTTTTTTAAGTCTCTCTATAGCCTCCAAATAGACATTCCAACGCCTATCCCCAGACCCAGATTGACCAGGTAGGAGAGGAATAGGAGGTAAACTTTGGAAAATACACTGAGCAGCCAAGCCCAAACTGCCAAAAAGAAGAGCATATTTCCTCTCAGGAAAATATTCAGTTGCGTCAATTGCTACTATATGGTTTTCAAAAAGCCCAAACCACTCAGACCATATCAGGTTGGGCTTACCCAGCTTTGCCAAAAATGGAGGAGGTTGCGTAAGTTGACTAATTTGTTGTTGGTTTGAAGCCATCTTCAAACTGCCCAAAAACTGCAGATAAGTGTAAGATGATATAAACAGAACCTTGACGCAGTCTTCCAGGCACGTGTTCCCGTGGATTCGATCAGCTGTTGGTGGTCGTGATCCGAGGGAACACATTGCTCCGCACCGTGGCTTAAGAAACCTATGTATTTAAATAAAGAAGAATTCTCTCAAACTACCTGCAACTTTGTGGAGTCTCTTCTTACAACAGGCCTACCAGGATTAAAGCCCCTTGAGCGATCATCCTTATAAAAGAACCCCGAAGGCAGAATCTGGATACCAGAGTGCCTAGGATACTGTTCATAAAAGACACTGCTTAGGATATTACCTACAAGGAGAGGGCTGTTGAAATTAACAACAATACAGTCACCCCCACCAGGTTTCCTTGAGCTACCTACCCAATTCACAGGGCGAGCCATATGATGTTACGTTCCACCATTGGCCCCACAGGAGTGTTACGCGATAACCAATGTGTGACTTTATTCTTAAGTTGAGAGAATCCTCCTGATTACCATGGGCAAGTGGGGGGACATTCCACAGAATTACTACCAGTGGAGTAGATTCAATTGGGAGAATAATAACCACTGGATTCAGAGGGGCTTTGGTTGGATTTCCCTGCCTATCAGCCGACGTGTGCCCTGGCCTATCAATAGACTGGCCCTGGTGGTTTGATGATTTGGGTTGTCAACAACACTGGGGGCTTTTGCTGTTAGAGAATTAAAACTTCCACACGTCCCTTCATTTCCCAATGCAAAAGAGGAGGTACCGCTTTTCCTATTCTCCACTATCACCACAGGCGACAGTGACCTGGGTGGCACCTCCCGGGGAGTTTCTAGTAAAGGGGATAAAGCCACATTACCCTGAGACACATTACCCAGCCCAGGGGACGAAGGCATGCTCACTATGTCATTGGTGATATCACAAGATGATATATTTGACCCACCCCGAAGAGTAAAAGGACCTTTAGAGGGAGATCTAAAAAGACGTTGATTTACTAATTTGATCTCCTTATGAATAACTGAGGCGGCTCGTACAAGAAGGCGTCCATAGTTGTGACAGTGGACCTAGTTGTGGCTTTTACCCCCTATTGACTAACTTAGGCCTTTCGCATCCCCATGGCTTGTATTAAATCCCAAAAGCTTGTAATAAATTAACAGCAGGGGGAAAAAAGCCTCAGACAATTATACCACAATAAAATATAAACATAAAAACAGATATCCACAGAAAAAGCCTAAGAAAAAGGCTACCTCTCCCACATGGGGGGCAATACCACAGTACTTCAGAATATACACACCTACTCAGTGAAGGCAAAGTCTCTAGCCGAATTGTAAACAAAAATGTCAAAGCCAAAAGGGATGGCCCAGCCCAGCCTCTTCTGGCTACTGATGGGCTCGGATGGGCCTGCCCTTGGCCCGGGCTTTGCCCTGGCGCGTCCCGCGCTGCTGGAGCCCTGCCCCCCCTTTATGCGCCTCCTGTCGCTCTCTCACGTTCTCGCACCTTTTTCGCCACAGGGGCTGCTGGGAGTGTAGTCCTTGGCAAGAGCTTCAGCGGGACAATAGCGGCGTCCGCGGCGTCCGGGTGGCCCTGGTTCAGGGGGCCTCCGTGGGCTGAAGAAAGTCCTGGCAGTGGCTGGCAGCAGCAGGTAAGGGCAAAAAAGTACAGCAAGTCGGGCCTCTTATTAGTAACCTAGCACAGTAATGACATTGCAGCTCTTCACAAACTCTAGCTCTTCTCACAATCGCACTTTTCACTGTCATGGAATCCTATTGTCTCAGTATTCTTAATGACATCATAATGTCTTGCGTCATGTAATAATAACTTGAGCCTTACACCTTACAATACTCTACTATTAATTGTTATGTAAATATTATGGTGCACATCGTGATACTAAAATGTGCTTTACTTGATATAATACACACTGTAAAGAGTGCCAATGCATGTTAATCCAGGAAATGAGGTGTAGTGTAATGTATTTGTAAAAGTGTTAGCATCTCGTGCTGGGTTGGTATTGGTATCGCATGCGTTAGCGCATGCAGAGAATGTATTCTTTGAAATGTATAGATCCTTCTGAGGCCAGGGGTCCGTTGTGTATCTTCAGTTGCTAGTCGGACTCCTGGCTGATGGGGCGCTCCTCTTGTGATTGGAAAACCTATGAAATAAACTTCTTAGAAGAACTCCTGTTTCCTGGATTCAATAAGACCTCCTGTCTTCTACATATTGGCGACGATCGGGATTTTTGTTTCCAATCACCGACCCACGCAATGGAATTATTCTACAGTATGGCGATTTTCTTGGATTTCTACTCGTTTACTGTTTGAAACCTTTTCAACTGTGACTATTTGTGAGTCTTCGTACGGAGAAGAAAAGGACTGATTTTTTCTGAGTTGTGGTGTTTCTGGATATCTCAGGATTATTTTTTGGGAAAGAAATCATCCTGGAATCTCTGCAGAGATGTTTGCGTCTTGTTGAGGAGCGGAATTATTGCGGAACTGGATTTGTGGTGATTCCAGTAGTCATTAAAGTACAGATAATGGCGGATTCGGGATCACCCATTACAATTCTCAGGGACACTACGTTTTATGACAAATGGGGGAGAGATATGAAATTAACACAAACTGATGTCAACCCGAAAGCTTTCGGAGAGAAAGAAATAGATATGTTGGGTTTTTTTCTTGGGAAATTTACAGGTTCTTGGGAGATCTATTGTTACTAAAATTTATGTGGCGATTTAAGGCAAAGATATTGTGGGTTGGAAGGACCTAGCTAAGATGGGTTTGTATCTGGTCCCAGGTGATGAAAACCCTATTAAGGTGCGGGAGTATCCTGTTTGTTTTGTGGAAGAAGCAAAAAATGACCGAGTGGAACTTTTGAATGGGTTCAAGAATATTTTTAGCAATAAAATTGGTCTGGTGAAAGGGGCTGAACACAAAATTAGGTTAATTCCAGGGGCAACTCCAGTTTTTCATAAGGTATGCCCAGTTCCTTTGAGTGTCAGGGCTGAACTTAAGAAAATGCTGGAGGATTTATGCAAGGACAAAATTATTGAACCATCTGAATCCTCTCAATGGGTCGCCCCCATCGTCGTAGCCCGAAAAAAGAACAATGAGATCAGGTTATGTGCGGACCTCAGGGGTCTCCAAAAAAATATTAAGATTGACTGTCATCCCCTTCCAAAGATTCAGTAACTGTTGGCGAATCTAGGTGGGGCCAAATGGTTTTCACTTTTGGATCTAAAATCCGCTCATCATCAGATCCCTTTGTCAAGGGATTCACAGGAGCTGACTACCTTTGTTACCCCATTCGGCGCTTTTAAGATTTTGAGGCTGCCGTTTGGGTTAGCATCGGCAGCCAGTGTTTTTCAAAGATTGATGGATTCCTTATTTAAAGATCTGGTGGGGGTTCAAGCGTATTTGGACGATATTTTAATTTTTCCAAAGACAATGGACGAACATAACATTTTATTGAGAAAAGTGTTGTCCATTCTTGGTGGAAGAGGGATGACTGTGAGAGAGGACAAGTGTAAGTTTGGGGTGTCTGAGTTGGAATACTTGGGCCATATGATTTCTGAGTCCGGTATCAAGCCAAAGTTTTCTGTTGTCAGAGCTCTTATGGAAGCCAAACCTCAAGGGGCTAAAGATTCTCTGCGTTCTTTCTTAGGGCTGGCGGAATATTATGCCAGGTTTGTGGAAAATTATGCACAGGTGGTGGAACCTCTTCGGCTGCTTCTTAAGAAAGGTCAGAAATTCAATTGGTCTAAGGATTTGGATGAATCTTTCGTTAGGGTCAAGGATTTAATTGTTTCAGCGCGCTCACTTCATGCATTCTGGGATGATTCTCCTTGTGTTATCGCAGTGGACGCTAGGACTAAAGGTTTAGGTATGGTGTTGAGTCAGCAGGTGGATGGAAATGAGCAAACTGTAGCTTTTGCTTCAAGGTCTTTGAAAGACTTTGAGAAACACTATAGCACAATTGAGAGAGAGGCGTTGGCCTGTGTGTGGGTGGCTCAGAAATTTAAGATGTACATCTGGGGTCGTAAATTTGTTATGTTATCGGATCATAAACCTCTTTCTTTTATTTTTAGCAAGGTGTCTGGCTCCAACAGTCTTTCTCCTAGGTTAACCAGACTAGTTTCTAAACTTCAGGAGTTTAACTTTGAGTTAAGGCATATTGTCGGGGGAAATAATTTCAGGGCTGATTGTTTATCCAGGATGTTAATGGATAAGGATGATGACGATGATATGGTGGAAGAGGACGTGGAATGTGTGTCGGTGGTAGATGCTGTTGAGGTATGGAGTTCTGCCATTTCTGAAAAGGACTGGAAGGAGGCTAGTTTGAAGGATGTCATTTTGTCTCAAGCGGTGGAGTTTTCTTCTAAGGTTTGGCCTGACGTGAGGAATTTGTCGGGGGACTTGAAGAATTTTGCTCAAGTGGCTGAGGAACTCTCAGTGAAAGATGGCGTCTTGTTGCGGGGTGACAAATTTGTTCCACCTAGTGGCTTGAGAAATGTTGTTGTTAAGCTGGCGCATAGTGGTCACTTGGGAGTGACGAAAACATGCATGAGAATTAAATCTCATTATTGGTGGCCGGGCATTGATGCTCAAGTGAGGGCTTTAGTAAGCAGCTGTGAGGAATGCTTGTTGTCGGATAAGCATTGGAAGACACATGATTCTCTATTGCAACCTTCTCAATTTCCTGGGGTTGCTTGGGAGAAGGTAGGTCTGGATTTTTCAGGTCCGTATAATGTACTTCCTGAGGGGAAAAGATATCTTATTTTAGCTATTGATTACTTTTCGAAGTGGCTGTATTATAGGTTCCTGGAGGCCCCGGATTCGGATAATACTATTTCTTTTTTGGAAAGGGTGTTTTTACTGGAAGGGGCACCTCAGGTGTTGTAACGGATAATGGGACTCATTTCCTCTCAGACAAAATGTGCAGGTTTCTGAAGGTTCATGATGTGTAACAACTTAAAGTGGCGCTTTATTCCCCTTCTTCCAATGGTTTAGTTGAAAGTGGGAATAAAATTTTGAAGGAAGGTATTCGAACTGCATTGGCCTCTGGGGTGGATGTATTTAAATTTTTAGAAAAGAAAATTTGGAATTATAATGTTTCTCCTCATTGCACCACTCAGGTGTCTCCCTTCGAATTGTTGAGGGGAAGAAGATTACATTCTCCTTTATTTCCTTCTTGGCTGGGTAGGATGGATTCGAACCAATGTGTGTTGAATCAGGATGATCTTAATGCTACAGTTAAGCATAAACAGTCGGTGATGAAAGAGAATTTTGATAGAGTCAAAAGTGTGAAGAATGTTCAAATGGCTGTGGGAGACTGGGTTAGGATTAAAAAACCCTATAGGGTTGCAAAAGGGATTTCTGTTTTTTCAAGTCCCGTCCAGGTTGTTAAAGTTAGCAAGAATGCTGTTTTCTTGGGTGACAAGGGTTGGTGGAATGTCTGACAATTGGCGAAATTGACTGGGGAGCAAGCTGCTCTTATCTGTAAGAGGAAAAATGTGTCAACTCAGGAGGGGTATGATTGGATGCATTGGTTACAACCAAATATTAAATTGGATACTCATCCTCTCACTTCGTCGGATGATTTCTCTCCTTCCTCTGACGTTGCTAATAATCCTGCTGTCCCTTCTTGTAGTCGCAGTGGTCGTATCAGAAAACCTCCAGCAAGATATAATGAATTTATTTCTTATTAATTTTTGCTGTTTTTGTTTGTGTTTCTGTATAAGGGGGAAGGTGATGTAGTGTAATGTATTTGTAAAAGTGTTAGCATCTCGTGCTGGGTTGGTATTGGTATCGCATGCGTTAGCGCATGCAGAGAATGTATTCTTTGAAATGTATGGAGCCTTCTGAGGCCAGGGGTCCGATGTGTATCTTTAGTTGCTAGTCGGACTCTGGCTGATGGGGCGCTCCTCTTGTGATTGGAAAACCTATGAAATAAACTTCTTTGAAGAACTCCAGTTTCCTGGATTCAATAAGACCTCCTGTCTTCTACATGAGGAAACATCTTCAGGTAAATTTCAGTGAAGTTTATTATGGCACTGCAGCTTAACACAGGAGTACAGCTGTCCTCAGTGAAGCACAACAGTTTAATGGATCTTTCAACAGTAAAGGAGCTTCAGTGATAAACAGTACCACGAGCGATGCACCTTCAAAAACATGTTTGGAGGCGCGCACTCTTTGAAGAGACACTGGCGAAATGTGGGAAAGGAAACATTCTACACTACGACAATACCAGAAGAAAGGGCAGGGGACATACAGAATACTACTCGCCTCCCTTTCATACACACAAAAACAAAGAAACCCAGAGACGCGCTACAGGCAGATAAAAATGACCACAAAACAAAACCACCAATACTGATATATCACTTAGATAATCATCACATGTTACCTAACAACAAACTTTCACACTCTCAATCACAACTACCCAGACTACACGGGCAATAAAGCATTCATGGTAATCTACGCAAAGGGACGTTGCAACCATTCAATGACAAGAGGCTCCACAAGCCTCCTGTCAAAACATAAACACAAAATAAAAATTGAGATCACATTCTTAGCAATGTTCCAACACCTGAGGTCCTCTC
Organism: Lissotriton vulgaris; assembly: GCF_964263255.1. Taxonomy (NCBI): domain Eukaryota; kingdom Metazoa; phylum Chordata; class Amphibia; order Caudata; family Salamandridae; genus Lissotriton; species Lissotriton vulgaris. The sequence goes on from NC_141689.1 coordinate 291,360,337, forward strand.
CGCCAACTCAAACATGAGGTCTTGTGCTACATCATATTTTCACACTAACAAACACACCATACACACATAAACAAAGTACAAATAGCAATGTATACAGAACACTGTGGCAGACCAGGCCATAGAGCCTGTAGGTTCCTTCAATGGGGCACCCTGTCTCTATCATGTCTGCACACACATTCGCACAACTCAACATATAGATAGACGGCATAACGCTCTTTTATAAAAACTCACATGGAAACACATTCCAACATTGCAATCTCCTAGGACACACACTTGCTGACTAGGAGCTAATTCCATGTTCACACTAAGCATGGGCGGAAAATCCGTTTCGCTCGCGGATTTTGCGGATTTTCGATAAATTCGCAATCCGCGAGATTCGGGAATCTCCCGCAAAATCCGCAAATCCGCGAGCAGCGGATTTTGCTCGCACTGTTCGCGTGAGTTCGCGGCTTCCCAGTACAACTTCGCGCCCCGCGAATAAGCGCAAAATTGCAGAAATACGATCTTAGCAAAACTGAAACTACTTACCAGGTTCAAAAGTTCAGGCTCATCATTAGTAGCCATTTCCTGTAGTGTTTCCTGAGGGGCCCCTCCAGAGTTCAGTTGCCAGTTGCAACTATTATGTGACCCTGCTCTGAACCTCAGAATAGTTACACATATGCCACAAAGGTCCTGAATTACAGCTAAGGGAGACAAGCAGGAGCCAGGCTGGAAGTTCAAATCCATTAATCAGCCCCTAATTCATTATTGTCAGTTGGGGCAGGGCAGGTGTTGTAACTAATTTTGCAACAATGAAAGCACTTAGCAAGTGCAAAAGATCACTAATCAGGAAGCACTAAGGAAGCAGGTGCCAGCTAAAAAAATATTCTGTGACACATTAATCAGCCCCAAATTAATTCAGGTCACTTGAGGCAGGGAAGGTGTGCTTGCTTTGCCACAATAATGTACACTGACTGGACAACCAGAGGGTGCTGTGATGAAACAGAGGGTGGCATGGGTGGGCCAGAGGGTGGCATGAGTAGTCAGAGAGTGGCAGTGGTGACAGAGAGTGGCAGTGATGAAGAAGAGTGTCCCAAACAGGCTGGACACATAGAAACAACAAGTTCGCGAAACTTGCGACCCGACAGGTAAGTTCGCGTTTGCGATATTGTACAAAACCCTCGCGAACTGGCAGAAACCCGCGCGAACACACAAAAAAAATCCGCGAATTCGCGAGAATTCGCGGATTTTGCGAATTGCGAGTTCGCAAATCCGCAAAATTCACGAACGCGAGATTCGCAAAATTCGCCCACCCTTAGTTCACACCCACAACTCTCACAGTTTATATTAACTCTCACATCTCTTTACTCCAAAGTGAACACTAAAACCATTCAAATTTACATAATTCATGCATGCACACGACACGTCCAAGAGACAACACAACAATGTGAACATTATTAATGATCCCAACACATTACAGAACATCAAGGAATGTAAACAAAAAAAAGACTGCGCCAAGCACAAACACACGGTATGCCTCAATACATAGGTATGTGCCCAGAAATCAGGCACTCACTCTAAGTCATTAAAATATCCCTACTATCATATTTATTTATTTATTTATTATTTATTTATGCGTTTTTATATAGCGCGAACTTTACCCGAAGGTGTCAGAGCGCTTCACAAAAGGAACAGAATTGATACAAGAGAAAATTGCTAGTGAACAAATTACAAAAGCAAAAGTTTCATTACATGAGGCAAAAGTGATAATCGTGAGTGAACAAAATACAAGAGGTAGCAAACGGTGCATTAGAGGAGGAAAAAGTGACATGTGTGCAGGTTACAAAAGCGTACAAAGTACAAGTAGAGGTATAATACTGCAATAAATGGAGGACACTCAAACACAAGAACAAACGTTACGTAGGCAATGGTGGCACTTGTGCAAGTATCGAAAGCAAACAAAAAGTAAGAGGTAGCAAACAGTGTGTTACAAGAGAAAAGTGACGTGTGCATGTTACAAAAGAGTACCAAACACAGGTAAAAGGGTAGTACTGCAATAAATGGCAGTCTCTCAAACCACAAGAACACACTGGGAAGGCACTTCCCTAGTCATGGAGAATAGAAATGTTCTATACTAAAAGGTCTTCCCCATGCAACATCATCACCTTAAATTCATTTTTGAATGAACGATGCAGGAACCCTATAAATATTCAGCTTCTGGTGACACTCGACACTTTGGATAGTGTAACATAGTTCCAAATAATAGTTTATTAAACTTTTCCCTCTACAACTTTGTACATAGCATTCTTGCCAAAACACATACTAATTATACTGTAAATAACTGATGTTACCTGACCACCACAGCACTAAACTCAAAATTCTCAGGAGACAAATTCAGTTCCTCACCTCTCCTTGCACAGACTTCTTTCAGAGTGCCTGATTTCAGTTAAAACAGAAATGCTATATTTTTCATAATGAGCATACCAGATTGTGCTTCACACACAGGTTTAGTGAACACAGATATCTGTCTAGTCCTATCTTCATTTCGGTATCCTTCAACAAGATAAGGTTTCGACACGAAACTGCATAGGAAGCTGGTCTCGCAAGATTCCTGTTGTGCTCTCTGCCTTTGCCAGAGTGTTCAGTGCAGCCCTCATTGAAAATAAACACAGCTAATACCCTTGAACAAACACGAAGAAGAATGCGAGCTAGTTCAGCAGAAACTTGCTGCTCCACGGGCGGCTTCCTGAGCGGGCAAGCTGCTTATTTTCAAAGCAGAACACAAGTCCTGGAAGTCAAAAAATAATGATGTGCCATAACCTAATCCATAATATTGTGGGGTTTGAAATTAGGTTAAAGAACAAAATGTATCTTTCGCATCAGGCAACATCACAAAGTTAGAGAACATATCAACTGTACTCCCTTCTATAACTACTCTCACCGCCAAGCAAAGCAGAAGCACCTTACTCCAATACACCACCTTCATGGTGCTTATAACAGGGACCAGCAGTTTCTAAGTGATTATACAGTGATGTATCACAGCTCCCACATACCTAGGATACCAAAAAACCACTTGTTGATATCTCCTCCCTTTCACATGCTGTATGATACACCTCTGGTCCCAGAGAAGGACACGCCTTAGTCTCAGTCACTCTGTGACATGCTCTTCCTAAGCATGAATGAATGTCATTCAAATAGATGAAGCAGTGCTCAGTCATTAATTGAATCCTCACCCTGAGCATGGGGAATGAATGCATCTGCTCTGCACCAAAACCTATCACTCCAGCACTTATTCTCCATGTGCTGTTTTTCTCCTTTCCCAGCACACTTCTAGAGTGCTGGTAATCCAGCGCATCTCTGTTTTTTATTTCAAATCGATTTTACAGTTTTCGAAGCTGATTTACAGTAAGCCTACTTAGAAGTACCTGATACAGTATCTCTCTGCACACCAGGCATATGAACAACAAAACATCCTTCTTTAACCCCTTCGATGCTGATGACGAGCTCAGCTCGTCATCAGCCACGCTGGTCGTGTGCGGATGACGAGCTGAGCTCGTCATCTAACGCGGCTTTTAGAAAAAAGCCACGTAGCGGAAAAATAACCGCCGCAGCGATGCGGTTAAACAGCTTAACACCTTGCATACACAGTTCCTCTGCAGATTTACTTGCATGACATCCTTTGCATTGCCATACTCAGGAGCTTATTTACGAATCCTGTGCACTGTCGGAAAATCACTTTTTGTGATGTTCCGGTGACACACAGAGCTTAGCCATATCTGCAAGGCCACGTAAAAGCCACCCTGAGTGGCTTTTAATGGCCTTGTATATATGGAGTAAGGCAAAGCAGCGCAAGCCACTGCCTTGCCTTACTCTGCGTCAAAGAGGCATCCCATTGGTGTTGCTGTGGGTGTTCCTTCGCAACACCCATGGACTTTGACACTGCTCTCGATTTACAATATCTCATAAACCTAGGGCAGCACCGAAACCTTGTGCCTTCCTAGAGTAGGTGCAACAAAAATAAATTCTGCAGCACACATGGAATGAGGAAAATGCCTGTTGTGATTATTTTTGTGCAGGAAGGTGTCCACAAACAAACCTGCCAACAACAGAGACACACTTGCTCCTTGGTGCAAGAGTGCCTGCATTGGCACTCGGCTGCAAATTGTGCTCCAGCGCAGGCAGAAAGGACAGGAATGCACCATATTTTGTTAATACCTTTGGATATAGCATAGGGATCGCAGCAATTTCTTTTAGCATACAACCTTTAGTTGGTGAAGTGACTTAAATAAAACACTTTAGATTTTTACAGTGCATTATGTTATGACTAAATAATGAAGTTACTTTCTTCATCTGATCCATTTCGTCATTGTTGTTTCCCCCCAAAGTTCTGCAAGATTTCACATCTAACGCTGTGTTCAAGTGGTCTCAGTTGTAATGATCCCCCAAACAACAACTCTAGTTATTGCCTTTGTGGAATCAACAGAGAAACAAATGGTCTTCTGATCAGCGCTGGCAGATATCCAGATTGCTGGGTTCTACCGGGGGTTCAATGGTATTGAGAGGGTACTCTCTGTGCCCATTGGTGGCTATACAGGAAGGAACATTTTGGAAAGAAGACCATCCAACTAAAGTTGATAATGATGTTTATTGCAGCAGTTAAGATAGATCCATCCAACGTCTTGAAGGTACTTACATCCAGATGGCCCTGGAATTCCCAGAAATTCCATGGAACCTTGTCAGCTTCTAACTACTGAATCAGAATAAAACATATCTCCCTCCTCAAGCAAAAACAATAATGAATGAAGTAATAAATATAAAAAGTAGCTGCATAAATATGCAATTTCAAATGCAACTATATGCAATTTTCATAGCATTTTGTACGCAAACTATTATTGCATGTACAATACAAGACATTGTGTGGGCACCAATATCTGCACCTCACAAGAAGACAATGCACTTTCAGAATCTTTGACCCAGAATGGTTCTCTTGTAGTGTGGGCCTGAATACACCCCAAAGGAACCTATGTATCACTTTCCTTTGCGTCATGTGCTGCCACACCTGGGTTTTCATTTCCTTCCAATCAAATGAGACGTTCCAAATCATTGCACAGTGTTACCTTCCTTGTGTTCCACTTCCTTCCATCATCTAACCACACCGTCCAGTGCCTCTCTTATTCTTTTGGGTCTTGACCACTTGGAAGAACTCTTCCTTGTGTTTGAACTGAAATGCACTCTCACTAAATCACCAGTTTTAAACACGCATTGTTTTGTTCCCAGTTTGGCATTAGGCTTCATCACATACATCTTTTGCTAAACTGACACCTTTTTCTTCAGTTTCTCCTCATTATATTTTGGATGACTTACTCTATTCATCCACGCTAGTATCACCTTTGTACAAGCTACTCTACCTTTGAGTAAAAAGAAAGGTGTTTCACCTGTGGTCGAATGGTGTGCAATTCTATAGTTCCACAGCATGTTTTTGACTTCTCTTTTACAACCAAGATCACTCTGGAAAACCAGCTGCACATACTCCTTCAAAGCCTGGTTGAAACATTCCACAAGATAATCCGCCCTGTGATGATAAACAGCAGTTTTCTGATGTTTTATTCCCTCATTTTCTAAAAACTGCCAGAATTCAACCACCACAAATTGTGGCCTGTTGTTAGACACAACCCATTCAGGTCTAAAAATCTCCTCACAAAAACTAGCTAAGTTAGTTGCCCTTATTTCCTTCATGAATAGTAGTCCACTAGCACTACAGCACACTTTCCATCTAAGCCTTTATAATTGAATGGGCCACTTTTCTTAATTCCCACCTTTTACCATGCTCTTTTTGAAAGTTCTGGGTATTTGAAAGGTGTTTCAGTGACAGTATGGAATTCATCACTGCATGTACAAGTTATGCAGTTGCGCACATACATCTCAACCACTCTGTTCATACCTGACCACAAAAAATCGACATGAGCTTTTTTTTTTCATGGCCTACATCCCTACATGTCCCTTGTGCAACATCTCCAACACTCTGGGGCGTATGTTAGTGGGCACTACCAACCTTCCATACCTCCTTATTATTCCTTCCACCATAGATAACTACGACCACACCGTTTTGTAATCATATAATTCCAATCTTCCAACATTTAATCGAAGCCCAGATTTAGACAAACAAAACTTTTATTGTTGGAATGGCTCATCTTCTGCCAGAGCCTGTCTTTTCTCTTCTTCTGTAAGTACGCCTCTTAAAAACTGTTCTACGTCTGCTACTACCCAGTCATCTTCCACCTCAACATACCCACCATCAAGTATAGGTAATCGAGAGCAACTGTCCACATTTACATTCTTGGATCCTGGAAGGTACTTAATGTCGAAACTATATTCTGGTAATCATTATAACCACTTTTGCAATTCTTGGAGTCACCCCTCCCACACCTTTGGTGAAAACTAACTCAATTAAGGGCTTATGATCGATGTTCAACTCAAACTCAGTACCCCACACGTAAGTCTTAAAATGTTGTATTCCCCTCCAACATGCCAACGCTTCTTTCTCAATTGTGGAGTATGTATCTTCAGCTCCTTTCAATATCCGTGACATGAACACGACCACCATCTCCTGGTTATTTTGCTTTCTTTGCATCAACACTGTGCCAAGGCCATACACAATGGCATCTACCACTATTATGGGTTTGTCCAAAAGATTGAAGAGTTTTAAAACTACAGCACTGACAATAGTCACTTATAGTTTCAAACGCCAAATTGCCATTCACCTGACTATTCGTACTACTCACCCTTTTTAAACAAGTGGCGCAACACTTGCACTTTGTCTGAGAAATGCTCCACAAATTTGGAATAGTACTCAGCTAGAAAAGTTATTTGTGGTGTTCTTTATGAATGAATGAATGAAGACCATCTTATATAGCGCAACTTAGCCCAACGGGCGTCAAGGCGCCTAACAGAATACACATGATATCAATAGGCAAAGGTGCTTCTCGATGGCTTCCACCAAATTTGCACTTCTCAATACCGACAGTCAACCCTGCACATTACAAATTTTTCAATACTTCATTCAGAACATGATCATGCTGTTCTATGTCTGAGCCTCACACCAATATATCACCCTGGAAGAACAATACATTGCTAAAACCCCTTAAAATGCTTTGCATCACCCTTTGGCAAACTGCTGACTCTAAACCATAGGGCATACGCATGAACTGGAAAGCTCCTTCAGGCATAATAAAGAGCATCAGATGTTTTGATTCAGAATGTACCCTCACTTGATGGTATGCGCTTGACGAATCCAGGGTGAACACTACCTGGCATTACTTTTGTTCATAAGCATCTCATTTATACATGGAAGGGGGTGACGGTCAACCCAGATACACTTGTGAAGATCTCTTAATTCTACACACATTTTCAAGTTCCCATTAGACTTGTGAGTTAAGACAATTATGACGATTCAATAACTCAGTTATACCAGAACTACACCACCGATAAAGTTCCTCTTGTAATTGGTCACGCAGGGCCAGAGCGACATTTTTCACCCTGTGTACTTTGGGACGACAACACTTTTTCAGAATGATTCATAGCTCAAATGTTTTCAAACACCTTAACTGTTCGGCAAACATTCGAGGATATTTGTTCTGTCATGTGCAGGCTTAGAAAAGTAGGTGAGTCCCAAAACAATGTAGTACGTCAACATAGTATAAAAAGAGCACAGGAGCTCACCCTTATGCCCACTCATATTCCCCTTACAATTATGTGCCTAAATTGATTGCAATTTTATCCCCCTATCTAGAGCCATTGGGATTTACACATAAACACACATGAGGAATGTGCCTGGGGTTTTGGTGGCCACCATATTCCGCTATCTAGAGCCATTAGGATTTATATATATATTTATATATATATTAACACCAATCCCGAAACCTAAATTCCAGTCAACCGGGCACAGACTCCAAAATTCTTCAGTGCAGATTTTTATTTGATGTATTCACACATGCCCGAACTGCTGAACAGAATTACACCAAATTTGGCAAAAAGATTGCTCTTGGTCGAGAAATCACTATTTTTGTTAAATGGTGTAAATGCGTTCAGTAGTTAATGAGAAATTAAAAGATTTGTCAGATATACAACTGTGGCAGTGGTGGATCCGCAAATTCTCCCGATCTCATGCCTGAGATCTGATTGGCTGTGAACACTACAAACCAAGAAGTGTTAGCAGCCATCTTGTGACTCGGTTGTACCGAGTCACAAGAAAAATGAAAAGGAGGCAGGGTATTAAACACCCTGACCCCGTAGACCTGTTCATGGGGGTCCCACAGGGAGCAATGCTGGCTCCTGAAACCATAGAGATAGTCAGACAACCAATCAATCACCCATATAGCCATTCACATACCCACTAACACACTCAATACACCCACTTAGACATCAACTGACAGACAGATACAAACATTCACACAACCAGCCACTCACACATACATTAACTGAGACACCAAATTACCCACTTATACAATCAGTCACGCACCCACTCAGTCATCTATACAGTCACTCATATACCCACTGATTCACCAATGCACCTTGGTATAAATATACTCATAAACTTTTTAAAAACACTCAGTCACTGGATGATGACTTTGAGATGTCATGAGTGATGTCACTGACCAGGTCATGAGTGATGTAATATGTGAGGTCATAAGCAGTGCCTTGCGAGGGTGCGAGTAATAGTTAACTCTGCTAACTATAATGGCAAAATTTTGTATGAGAAAAATCTGACCCTAACTGTAATGTCTCTGTAACCTTTGTGTTTTTTTGCGAATTTGAAATGGTTTTTTTAAATTCTATTTGCTAACTATACCGTCCTTGTAACCTTTGGTTACTTTAGTGAAAAAATAAATACATATATATGTATATATAAAAATATACACATACATGAGGCACATGCCTCGGGTATTTTTAGTCATCATACCACAGAACCAGTGATTTGGGCATGGAGCGTGTCGTAGGAGATAAAAGTATCTTTCTTCCGAAGCGTCAGGTTCATCTCTCTGGAGGAGGGTAGGCAAACGCGCTGACTCCCGCATTTTGCAGCAACCTGATTGATAAACAAAGTGTTTGCATTTTCACCGGTATAGATCCTCCAAAGAGATGGCATGACACCACAGAGTTAAGGCATCCTGATTAAATCTTGAACTCGATTGAGGAGGGACGCACATCTGGGCATACCCTGCCAACTTAGAGTGAACAAAGCAAACACAAGAGGCCCTAAGTTGGCAGGGTATGTCCAGACGCAGGTCCCTTGCTCACCTGCCAATGGATTTAATCTAGCCTGGCTGATGAGGGGTGTTACCCCGAAACCGGTCCCATGATGCTTGTTTCCGGTCCAGGGAAGACCTGGCATGGCGGATTTGCATATGACTGGGTCTGAACTGGGCTGGCGAATTGAGCTAAAGAAAGATGATAGACTCAACTCAGATCTGTGACTGGGAGTGAGTGCCTGAAAAGTTTCAGTGCTCCGCCCATCATCTCACTGTGTTGGCTTTGTTTGCCCTAAGTTGGCAGGGTATGCCCAGAAATGGGTCCCTTGCTCACTTTGCCACTCGATTCAATCTAGCCTGGCTGATGAGGGGTGTTACCCCAAAATCAGTCCCAGGATGCTTGTTTCTGGTCCAGGGAAGACCTAGCTTGGCAGTTCGGGCTGGACTGTTCCCATGAGCAAAGGTTCAAGACTGATTTGCATGTGGCTGGGCTTGAACTGGGGTGGTAACGTGAGCTAAAGAAAGATGATGGATTCAACCCAGATCTGTGACTGGGGGTGAGTGTCTGAAAGGTTTCCGCACTCCGTTCATCATCTCATTGTGTTTGCTTTGTTCACCCAAAGTTGGCAGGGTATGCCCAGAAGTGGGTCCCTTGTTCACTTTGCCACTGGATCCAAGATAGCCTGGCTGATGAGGGTTATGAACCCGAAACCGGTCCCAGGATGCTTGTTTACGGTCCAGGGAAGACATGACCTGGCAGTTCGGGCTGGACTGTCCCCATGAGGCACAGGGTCAGACTGATTTGCATATGGCCTTGTCTGAACAAGTGTGGTGGAGTGAGCTAAAGAATGATGATGGATTAAACCCAGATCAGTTGACTGGAGGTGAGTGTTTGATTCGCTCAAACGCTCCGTCAGTTATCCCCTTTGGTATCGCTTTGTTCGCCCTAAGTTGGCAGGGTATGGCCAGTAGTGGGTCCCTTGCACACTTTGCCACTGGATTGAAGCTAGCCTGGCTGATGAGGGGGGTTACCCCAAAACCTGTCTCAGGATGCTTGTTTTGGGTCCAAGAAAACCGGGCTTGGCAGTTCGGGCTGGACTGTTCCCATAAGGCACAGGTTTAACACTGATTTGCAACATGACGGAACATCTGTCAGAGTTTATTGATGCCTTTTTGAAACCCCTAGTTACTAATCTACCCTTGTATATTAGGGACACTATGGATGTCCTTAATGAACTGGAAGATGTTTCTTGGGGGAAAGGCTACACCCTAGTTACTATGGATGTGGTAGGGTTGTATACATGTATACACAAAGAGAAGGGAATGCAAGCATTAAAACACTTTCTGGGCAGTAGAAGTGTGAGTCTAAGGGAACACTCAAACATGTTGGTGTAAATGGCAGGTTTAATTTAGTAGAATAATTTTTTTTGTTTGAGAACTCTTTTTTTTTTTAAACACCTTTATTAATACAAACAGGTACATACACGGCTTGCTGCCTACAACCCCCCCCCCGGGCAGGCAGTGCAACAGGACATACACATTCCGCAATCATGTGGCTATCAATACACAGCCATGTGCCGTCAACCCTGGGGTACGGCGGCGCAAGGGTTCCTAAGAGAAGATATTTTAACCACAATGAACAGTTGGAACCATGGCAGAGCGTCATGCAAAAGTCCACATTATCGATATAGTAGGTCCGTGTAAGCCTTATCCTCAGAATTAAGAAATGAAGATGCATTTTATATTGAAAGAAAACCGCTCCCCCCTCCTGAGGTAAACTCCCCCCCCCCCATATATACAGAAACCCCTGAACCCCCCCCCCCAACTATGCAACCAGTTCGCTGACCTTCATGCTGCAAATTGGCACGCTACATGTCGCTACAGTGCTCGTAACTCCCCGCTCCAAGTCTAATCTCCCCGGAATGTCATGTGTGTGCCCAGTGCTCCCCCAGGCAAGTGTCCCGTGTGTGCCACAGCTGACTTCGCTCTATGGTGTGGCCAAGTATCAATACTCCACCCAGCCACCGCTGACCCTCTCACTATGTCGCCATGAAGCTCCTTCACCAGTGTGTAAGTTACTGCGCTCCCTCCACTCCTTCCTGCTGCGTATCAGCAATGTCTTCTCTAGTGTGCCTAAAGGTGTTATATAGACCCCAGAAGTTTTTTGGGCGACTGGTGGGGGGAAGAAGTTCACTGTAGTGTTCTGTTTGTGTGCAGCAGTATATCATGTCTCTGGCCCACCGCTTCTTGGTTGGCGTCGGACCCCTCATCCAGCATTGTGCTATTGTGCGTCTTGCCAATAATAGGCCCATGTCTGTCAATCGCCTGTATGCCACCGGTAATGCCTTTGAATAGCCCAGCAGTGCTAAGGCCGGGTCAACAGGAAGTTCATAGTTCAGTATCTCACTCAGCTCCGCTATTACTGCTACCCAGAACTCATATATGCTGCGGCACCCCTACGCCAGGTGGAGGAAATCAGCCACAGGTACATGGCAACGCTCGCACTCAGGGGATTGCCAAAGACCGTAACAGTGTAGCCGCTCTGGGGTGTAGTACACCCTCTGCAAGAATTTGAAATGATTCAACCTGTGGCGTCCGTTCAGGGACAGCTTCCTGGTGTTAACACAACAATATTTCCACATGGAGTCATCTATCGTGATCTCCAGGTCACTCTGCCAGGCAAGGCGGGCCTTGGAGGGTTCCATGCGCCCTATGTGAGATAATGGCCTTGTATAGGTGCGCTATCATATGTTGTGATGATTCAGTGTCTATGACATGGGAAAGTTCGGGGAGGTCTGGCGGCTCATCCAAGTCTGGGCCCAGTACGTCCGTCAAGGCACTTTGGACTCTGTGAAACTGGAACCGCTGTAGCAGTGTTGGAACTTCCACTCCCTGGGCTACCTGATCCCAAGTTTTAAGTTTCCCTTCCGCAAACAGCGCACCCGCAGTCTTAATTCCCAGCCCGTGCAAAGCCTGGACAACACCCTTCTCTTCGATAGGTGATAGCCACTGCATCCACTCCACCGCCATTAAGGGGGAGTAGATCAACTCGCCTCCCCTGGCATTCAGCAACGAGTTCCAGGCATGCTTTGTAGCCGTAATCGAGTCCAGCACTCCAATTCTACGGTCCGCAGGAGTGCAGATAGTGGCGGGGAGTGGAAGAGGGTCTGCAAAGAGTTGTTCCATCCGCACATGTGGAATGTTCCTCTCGCCATGAAGCCACGTATGCAAGTGGGCAGCCTGAGCCACCCTATAGTATCGCTCAAGATCAGGCGTGCCAAGGCCACCTAGCTCATACGGAAGCGTGAGCGTGCTCCACTTAACCCTTGGCTGCTTTCCACCCCAGGCCAATCGGACCATAAGTTTCATTAAGTTCCCGAAGAAGCCTTTCGAGAGTATAATGGGCAAAGTATTGAACAGGAAGAGAAACCACAGTAGAATCACCATCTTCATGATGGCTATTCGGCCCATCAGGGAGAGCGGGAGTTTGCACGACTTTTCCACCTCGTCCTCACATTTACTGAATGTCACACCATAGTTCTCGCAGAACAGTACCTCTGCATTCGTATGGATCATGATGCCGAGGTATCTCACCGGGTCCGTCGACCAGTGTAAAGGATATTCCATGTCAAAGTGGTCAGTCACCGGAGTCAACGGGAACACCACTGATTTCTCCCAATTGATCTTGAGGCCAGAGAGAGCCCCGAATCACACCACGTCCCGTAATACGGGGGATAGGTTCGTCTCCAGGTTCTGCACATAGAGTAGCGTGTCATCCGCGTATGTCGAGATGACTATTTTGTATGTCGGGAAACTGACCCCCCGGTGCCAGTGATACTCTAGTAATGCACACGGCAGTGGCTCAGCGACGAAGGCGTAAAGTAACAGGGACAGTGGGCAACCCTGTCTCGTACCTCTACTGATGTCAAAAGGATCTGAAACGCGGTCCCCTAGGCGCACCCTAGCCGTAGGTCTCTAGTACAGAGCTCCAACCATCTGCAGGAATGGGTCCCCCAATCCCAGCCTTCGCAGGACCCTCAGCATGAACGGCCACTCTACAGAGTCGAAGGCCTTCTCCATATCTAAAAAGACGGCGACAGCCTTCGCGTCCTGTCTCACATGCTGTAAAGTGCCAAGCACTGTGCGTATGTTATAGGTTAAGTTCCTTCCAGCACAAAGCCAGACTGTTCCGGGGCCACTACCTCAGGTGCGATAAGAGATAGTCGAGTGGCCAAAACTTAGGCGTAGAGTTTGGCGACCACGTTCAATAGATATAATGGTCTGTACGAGCTGCAGACATTAGAGGGTCTGCCAGGCTTCAAGATGGTAACTAATAAGGCCTCTCTCATAGTGTGTGGCATGCTGCCCTCCTCGCATATCTCATCGAATAAGGAAGACAGGTGGGGAATAAGTTTATCCTCGAATGCCTTATAGAACCCCACCGTAAAACCGTCAATCCCAGGGGCACTATGTACACGCATGCTAGCCAATGCGCCTGAAATCTCGTCTGCCTGTATAGGGGACATGAGGAACTCCCTGTCTGACTGGGCCAAGAACGGCATCTGTATGTGCTCCAGGTAGTCGTCCATATCCGATTCTAGGTTTTCCGTTTTTGTGGTGTACAAATTGGAGTAGTAGTCACAGAATTCCGTCATGATCTCCTCGTCTGTTGTGACAATGCTCCCCCGGAGGTAACAAGTTCAGTCAATTTAGGGGCTCTCCTGGTGTTGCGCAATATTCTGGCTAATAGTGAGCTAGGACGCTCGCTCTCACCATAGGTTCTTGCCGTGGCATATTTCCCCATATAACATACCTCCCTATCCGCCTCCTCATTGAATTCCGAGATAAGGGATCTAATTCTATCTGCTACAGAGGGGTCTGGGGTAGTCAGGTGTTGTTTCTCCAGGTCGACTAACTGAGACTCCAGGGAGCGCAGTCGCTGTCGTATCGCCTTCAAGACGCTAGAATGTTTGGTCATAGCAATCCCCCGGATGAAGACCTTAAACGCCTCCCAAACCGTGTGGAAGGTATCCCCAGAGCCTATATTCTTCTAAAAAAAGAGATCTATTTCTTCTGCCAGTTCCACTCTAAAAGCATCATCTAACAGCGCGTACGGGGGGAAGCGCCATGTAAATGGGGGGATCCTGCGTGTCGGCGTCTCCATGACCAGCAGTATCGGTGAATGATCAGACAAAGTGCGCGCAAGTACAGTACATGACAAGATTTGCCTAGTGATGGAATAGGAGGCCAACCAGTAGTCGATCCTGGTGTGTATGTTGTGAAATGACGAGTAGTGAGTGTACCCCCCCTGCCAGCGTTCCTACTTCTCCATACATCAACCAAGTCCAGTGTCAGCAGCTCAGCCTGGAGAGCCATAGCAGCCACAGCTGGCCTACGTTGGGGCCCAGAGAACCTATCCAGCTCAGGGTCTAGCACCAGGTTGAAATCCCCCCCCCCCCAGAGCATGTGCGCTATAGAATATTCTCTGCAGCTTCGAGCCAGTTGTTCGTAAAAAGCTGGAGAGTCGTAATTCGGGCCGTACACATTAACTACAATCAAGTCATGGCTCTTCCCTATGCATCTTGATATTAAAAAACGACCCTCTGTATCAGCCCGAATCAGTCGTAAATCTAGATTAGAACGCGGATTAACCCATGTCAGAACTCCCCTAGAGTGTGTGGTGAACCCTGCCACAGTGGTGTTCCCCACCAGACCTCTGTGTTGCAGCATTGTGCTTGTGAGTGGTAAATGGGTTTCCTGTAGGAGAGCCAGGTCTATGTGGTGTCTCTGTAAGTAATGGAGCACTTTCCTCAACTTCCTTTGGTCATTCAGGCCTCTGACATTCCAGGTCAAAACTCGAAGGGTGTTTACAGGATTGTCCGAATCCGTTATCGGAGCACTAGACATCTGAGGCAATGGAAGTCAATACAATAGTACGGAACTACAGGAGCACGCGCATTCAGTAGGTTATCTGGATGAGCCAGCGAACATTCTGCGAACTTTACCCTTCCCCCTCCATCCCCCTCCCTGCCCACCCACAGCAGACCCTCCCCAACCTGGTCCGTCAGTGTCCCGCTACCCACCCTCCCCCCCCCCCCCCCCCAACCCCAACACTTCAACCGAACATACCAATCGCACACCTGTGCGAGGGCGCGGGGGCAGAGGCAGCCTAGGGGACATAAGCTCTGCCAAGACTCTCAGAACACTCGTGTAGCCTTCCACCCGCCCCCGCCGTGCACAAAGTGTTGGATTAGAGCAACGTTCCCCTGTTCCAAATCCCACCATAAGTAGTCCTCAGAGCTCCTCCCTGTGTATGAAAGTAAGCCCGTTCAATTGCACCAATGCAGGACAGGTCAAAGGAGTACCCAGAGGGAAGGATATGCATTGTCCAAAGTACACCTGCCCGCTCCCGCTCCCCAGTACACTTATTTGTATATTCCGCCCGCAACTCAGTCCGAAACTTCTTTACTCATGGCCCCTTCAAAAGGAGGGTGCTCACGGGCCTCGAGTTTTAGGTGCTTCACCAGAGTTCCACAACAAGTCGCTGCTCTCAGAACAAGTTCAGTCTTGGTCGTCCATACGGCTGCCGCCCCCCTCCGCCTCCGGAGTCTCTTCATTGTTCGAGTCTTGTTCCCTCGACCAGCGTTTCATGGCCTGTTGCAATGCTTTGGGGTCCGTGAATATGTGCGAGTGGCCGCGTCAATTGACTCGTAGTTTAGCTGGGTGTAACAGGGCGTAGTCTAGCCCCATTTCCCGGAGGCGTTTTTTGTGGGGGATACATTGCTTCCTCTCTTCCAGCACCTTCGCTGTGAAGTCCGGGTACAGAGATATGGCCGATCCCTCGTATTGCAGCTGTTGCTTGGCCCTGGCCAGCTTGAGCGCCACGTCTCTGTCACTGTATTTAGCAACTTAGCTATAATGGGCCGGGGGGGGGGCCCGGGCTTCGGACGTGGAGCCAGTGACCTGTGTGCCCTCTCTACCGTAAACATGCTGAAAAACACTTTGTCTCCCAGCAGGGTTGTCAGTAGTTTTTCAACAAAGAGTTCCATGGGGCCTGTGTTCGTACTCTCCGGAAGGCCCATAATGCGTAGGTTGCATCGCCTCGAACGCGCCTCAGTCTTGTCCTGTAGGGCTTGCATCATCCTCTCCATCCTTTTGTTCGCCGGGTCCAGGTCTGTCTGCGCCTCCTCCACTTCGGTCATTCGTCTTTCCGCCATGTCATGGCGCTCTGCATGCTTATCTAGCCATTCCGCCATGCGGTCCATCCTATAAGACATGGCGTTCATTTTAGTGCCCATAGCTGAGATGCTTGTTTGTAGGCTTTGCTCCATGGATAGCAGCAAGGCTTTAATGTCTGAGTCCGTGCCCCGAGCCTCATCAGATCTCGACGCTGCACCGTCGTCTGTCTGCGGGCTCTGTTGTAGCAATCGCTTTTGTGCGAAGGGCAGCCTGCTTTGGGTCCTGTCTCCTTTGCCCATCTTCCAGCCCGCACCAGGACTGAGAGGGCAAGTGGGCTGTCCGGCGTAGTAGAGGAGACCCTGTCACCAAGTGAGACTAGCTATGCTCTGCGTGCAATGTGAAAGCTTCGTTGTGGGCTCAGTTCGACTGGTCCTCGGTGCGTCTTCACCCCGTGGGATAGTCGTCGGGTGACAGAGCCCGGGGCATCCATTTGTGCCAGTCATTTATTGGGGGGGACTTCGTAGAGGAGATGTAAGGAGCCCTCGCACCCCAGAGAGACAACGCAGAAACACCATAGGAAGGGGCTTCAACAAACACCAGGCCGTCTTGTCCGCTGCTGTAGCTCCACAAAATGGCGGCGTGGGCGCTGGGAGTCACCAGCTATTACAGTGGGCAGGTGACGGTACCATGATGGTGAGACCCAGTCTCGGGAAGCTTCAAGCACCCTGGTCCACCTCCGCTGTGCGCCTGGTTGTTGCCGCTGCCCCAGCCCTCGGAAGCGGTCCAAGAAGTGCCTCTAGCACTCTGTGAGAGCATTATCTACCCCCGGGGGGGGGGGGTGCTGCTACGGATATTGGTGCTGCACAGCGCCTCTTCAATATGTAGCTCTCTGCTCATGCCGGGTGCGCCATACTGCGAAGTACCGGGGCGCACCTCAGGCAGCAGCCGCACGTCGTGTTACGTCGCCCCGGCTCAGAATGCACGGGAGGGCGCAGGCTGTGGTGCTTCGTTTCGCCGCCTCAAAGGTCGCTGCTGTGCACCTCGCCTTCAGCAATCTGGGGAAGCAGGAATCGGGAGGGGATCGTCGCTCTAAACGGTATTAAATCAGGATAATTGCAATGTGCTCGGCGGAGCAACGGTTTCAGGCAGCCATCGCGCTTGCTGGCTAGCTCCGCCCCCTTGTTTGAAGACTCTTAGTTTCACCAAATCAGGGGCACTGTGATGGGCTCCAGGTTTGCTCCCTCTTACACCAACCTATTCATGGTTGGTTTGAGAGGGAGCATGCCTGGAGAAAAGGGGCCAGGAATTGGACTGATCACATTTTGTTTTGGACACGTTTTATAGACGATGTGCTTATGATCTTTTATAGTACATCCTCAAAGCGGCAAAAAGATTAAACTAAGACATCGAACAGACTGCAACTCGGCTCATGTTATTTACACAATCAAATGCCTGTGTGGTAAATTGTATGTAGGGAAAACTGAGCGAAAAATTAAAGTGAGAATTACAGAACACAAAAGTCGAATAAGAAACAGAACTCTAACCTCAAGCTTGGTCTTACATTGGACTGAAATGAAACATTCTATTCCCCAACTCAGATTCCAAGTTTTAGAACAAATTCAAATTCTGCCAGATTGGAACAATGAAAAATGGTTATCTCGCAGGGAATTATGGTGGATAGACTTTCTACAAACTCTTACACCGAAGGGACTCAATGACAAAATAGATATGGCATGTTTTTCGTAAATCTGTTTTGAATTTGGGTGTTTCATGTTATGCACAGTAGCAGTATTGTGATATTTTTTAATACTATCAGGTACACGTATGGCCCAAATCTGTATTCACGTATGAATCTCAGTTGATGTACAACGGATACAGCGAAAACAATTAATTAGCATGAACTAGTTTACACTCTAGCTCTTAAACATGTCGTATTCACTCACACATGGAATCTTAGTGAATATGGAGTTGTTTACACTGCCTACCTAAACAATCTGGTAGTTCCTCAGTTTTTACCACGTTTTTTTAGCAAGATATTTGAACTTGATTATATAGTATACTAGCTAAACTGTTTCTGGAATTATTTTGGTTCGGTAGGTTTGTTTTATTATTTGATATCTATGTGTCACTTCATAAGTACTTTGTTTATGTATATATACCCTCCGCCTTGTAATGGCGGCCTCCTTACTCCTCATTTATGCTCTGCAACTAAAACCTAGTCCGTTTTCCATGTCTAATGATCGTTGTTTTCTTTAACAACGAAAACAAATTTTTAATCAATAGTCGGCCTTTATAGCCTAAAGGATTACGTAGTGAGTCTACTCTTTCTCATTTATTTTGCACAGTTGGTATGGATTATTTTCATGTTTTTCATGTACGCCAATTGGCCTCTTCTCCCGGGATATCTAGCATATATAAACTGCTTCCGCAGTCTGTCTTTTATGTTCACCCGCGTCTCACTGCGGGATTCACCTTTGTTTACCGGACGGCGTTGGATTCTGACACCTTTGCGCATTACCAGTTACAGGTAAACTCGGATTTAGATTAGTTCGGAATTTAAATAGATTAGGAGCTTGGGGTTGAATGTTTAACCCTGTTTCATTTTCTTCGCATTTTTTAGCTCTGTTCACGTTAACTACCTTTTCGACTCTCGAGGACCACGCTTGTTCAGCGTGTCAACACTTTATAGTGCCTGAGGCAGGTATCGATCGTTTAAATTACATATGTTTCTTTGATCCAGTCATTATCATTTCATACGTATTGAGAACGTTTGTATTTTCTGTCTTCATTAGGTCTTAGAGAAAGGAAGCGCCTTAGATATTTTTAGAGACTCGCTCTAACCATGAACATTGTTTGAAACTCTCGTGTCCATGGCTTTAGGACAATATTGGTAGGTTATCTACTCCCTTCTGTTACTCGTATTCGGTTAAAACAAACAGTATACACCATCTGACTGGCGTTTTTTACTGTCATACACACCTTAGGCTTCAAGAAAGAATGCGTTGAGTATACGAGCTACAGATTTCCGGTTACACTATGAACGCCACTTTGCACATTTGCAGGTATGTTTATGCTGCCCAGCATTCCTCGCGAGTTTTGTTAAATGTCATAATTGATCCCATGGTTATACTGGTATTATTCCTTACATAGAAATCAAGTGATGCAGTTGGCAGACAGTCTTTTTTAACCCTGGTTTTTGGTTCAGCATTATTTGTGGTAAGAGGTCTTCTTATATTTTATATTTTTTGTTTAGGTTTTCATTTGAGTCTGTTGTAGACCTATATTCGCCTATCAGTTTTGCTCTGCATGTAGTAGGAACCATTTAGCAGAGATTCAATGTATCTAGTTCAATTATATCACGGTATATGTACTGAGTGTGTAAACAGTTAAAGCATTCTTAGCTACAGTGTTATTTCTTCATGTGAACTGCAATTGTTTCAACTTTTTAGTAGTCAAAAGTCTATGTTTAATTATGCAATGTATTACTAGACATGCAAGTGTTGAATGACACAATGTAATTTAATATAAGTTTTATTTTATTTGTTTGTTTCAGTTGCCCCTGACGAAGGGATACCCTCCCGAAATGCATTGGGATTTTGGTTATGCTTTAAGTTAATAGCATCATTATCGTTTAGTTGATGCTTGATCAGTGAATTTATTGTGCACAAACAAACTTCACAAAAAAAGTGTTTGTTCATGAAAAATGGATATGTGCAGATAACTTTGTGTCCAAAGGAAGGATTTACACAAGATTAAAAAACTCATGAAAAATGTCAAGTTTTCAAGATTTTGTTTACATTTGCAGATGGATTTCTGCTACAGGTAGTGCAAGTGGGGTCTAATGACGTGTGTCACTAGTCAATCTCTCATCTTATGCTTGTGGAGGGTGGCTCCTCCTTCCCTCCTTGCACACCAGTTTGAACACTTCGCTTCATAATTTGGAAATCTTTATATGAAAAGGAGTGCACTTCTCAACCCCTATTGAGATATGATCTGGAGAGGGTCACTTGATGAATGTGAAGTGAAGTGAAGGGTTTTGTAGAGCGCGACTGCTGCCCGAGGGCGTCCAAGAGCTAAGTAGAGGAAATGAGACTCTGAGGGACAGGGGAGAAAGACCAGGAGAGGTGCCAATTTCTGAAGAGGAATGTTTTCAGCTCTTTACGGAAGGACGAGAGAGTAGGGTTGGACCTTAGTGAGAAGGGAAGGGAGTTCCATAGTCTAGCAGCGTTGAGCGTGAAGGACCGGCCTCCTGCTCTGGACCTTTTGATTCTGGGGACTGCAGCAAGAAATGCGTTTGTGGATCGAAGAGATTTACCGGGACAGTAAGGGGAGAGAAGTGAGTGGTTAATCTCAGGGCTAGCTCTATGGAAGGCTTGGTGCGATATGCACAAGGTTTTGAACTTTATTCTGTCCCTGACGGGAGCCAGTGAAGTGACCTGATCCCTGCCTTAGCTGACTCTCTGACTCTTTTACATGAATACTTTGCATACTTGAATTGCAATGACTTTAATGTGGCTTTCACACTTGATCATAGTCAGACTAACATTATGTTCCTGGATGTGGAACTTTTTGTGGAAGGTGATAGGATTCTAAGCAAATTGTACAGAAAACCCACCGCCACAAACTCAATTTTAAGAGCAAACAGTCACCATCCAACATCAGTAATTCGAGGCATTCCCTATGGAGAAATGGTTAGGACCAGGTGCAATTGCAGCAAGTATAGTGATTTTCGCATAGAATTGGATGCGTTGCAAAAGAGACTACTGCACAGAGGATACAAGAAACCAGATTTGATCAAGGCAAGATCGAGGATTTTAAATGTCAGCAGACAGTCGATACTAGTGCAGAAACAGAAGGATACACCTAGGGGACGCTCAGCTTTCATCACCAAGTTTTGTATTAAAAAAGGTGATTTATATAAAGCCTTAAGCAAGAAGTGGAACATTTTGAAGAGTGTTCCTTCCCTGAGGCCATTGTTAGGGGAAAGACCTGAAGTGGTATTTATGAGAAGCCCGACCATAAAGCAAATGGTCACCAGCAATTATCTAGAACCCGTGACTGGTGTGTATTCGAATTGGTTACCTAGACCACCTAAGGGTTTCTTTACATGTGGATCTTGCAATGTTTGCGGTTTGGGAATGAATAGAACAAAATAATTCAGATTTAATACCAGTCAGAGTTATACCATCAAAGAGTTTATCAATTGTAATAGTGAAGGCGAAGTGTATGCAGTGATTTGCGAATGCAACAAAGTCTACATTGGCAGCACCAAGAGGAAACTAAAGCTTAGGATTCAAGAACATAACAGATCAGTCATTAATCATGATGAACGATCACCTTTATACCAATATATTGGAGAGCAACACCATTTGCAAAGTAAAATCAAGTTTCATGGGATTCAGAAAATTCAGCCACGCAAAAGAAGTGGCGACTGGGAATTATTCCTCAGGCAGCAGGAGGCAAAATGGATTAGCCGATGTAGAACAGTGCAGTTAGGTTTGAATACAGATAATGAACTACACCATTTTCTTTGATTATTGAGGTATTACTGACTGTAGCATAGTGTAGTCTCTGTCGGAGGGTGCGTTTTTACTTTGAGGTCTGGTCATTATTGCATTTCGTGGGTAATATTTTAAGAGTTCTCGAAGGGAGCATTTCACGTGGTTAGCAATGTCGCTGAGTAATATGAAAAGTGAAGTTATGAAGTTGTGAAGGTATGAGGACAACCGATGACTAATAAAGGTTTGTGATGATCAGTACAGGCAATGTTAATATATGGAATGGAGTATTGGGAGTGTGAAGTGTAATAGTAGATTGGAATTATGGAGTGAATTTGGAGTCTATAATCATGGTGCTCGGGATAGGGAGCTTCAGAGATTATGGGATTGAGGTGGTTACTTTGGTTTTGATAGGCAGATATTATTTTAGGATCATTGTGAGAATGTAATAATGGCATAACGCGGTGGAATGTGACTGTATTTTGACAATGCGAGGAGACTATGTGTATGAAATACAGCTCGGGGGATTACGGTTGAATCAGCAATTGGTTAATTCCCCGCTTTTTCTAATAGAGAGAGATTGTGGCTCTAGGCGCCGAAGTGTATTTACGTTTATTCCGATCCTCGGATTGGCTGTGAGCAGAGGAGGACCAGAGAGAGAACGGTGTTCTTTCGCATAGGTGTGAGGTGATTGGACCAGCGGTTGACAGGAAGTACTAGGGTAGAGATTTCTGATTGGTCGCCGTGAGTAGGACTCACAGGCGGCTGTTCACGAAGGGTTTTAATGGTCAAACCTGAGAGGGAACTGGTGTAAAGGCGGTAAATATGCGAGCTATTTGATTGGTTATGATGGTGTTTAAAAGACGGGCTTTGGATGCAGACCGGTGCACATTGGAACCGAAAACGCCCGATGTCGCCGGTCTGGACCACACTCGGATGTTATCCCGCTTTGAACCAGGTGAGAGTACGGGAGTCGGTAGCGTAGAATTAGCTGTGTAATGGGAGTATAAGAATAGTGTATTAATGTTTGTTGTTTTACTCACGCAGGAACTGAAGAAAAATCTTGTGGAATTTCGTGGAGGTAAAATAATGGATTGAGGGTCATTTATGAGATTATGACAGTCACCATGAATGCAGACTAAAGGCTTGTTTCTGTGATTGTAGATCATATTGAACAACCAATTGACAGGATAGGGGATAGAATTGACTGCGTATTTTCATATTGAGAGGTAAGCGAGAGGTTTGATATATATTTGGGGTGACTCGAATAGGATGACCGTGCTACAGAATACTTTAGTTGCTTTCTTTTCTTTATCATAGATTGCACAGGAGTTAAGTTAAGAACGATTATAGAAGTTCAGGCCTTAATAAGTTAGAGGATACTAAAATAAAGGTGAGACATTGAATGTTGATTTTAATGAGATGGAAAGCAGTAGTCTATGGGTATTCGCAATGGGGGTGAGGCACTGAAAGAAAATAATGCTTCTGTATATTTGTATAAGAAATGGTTGAGGTGGATATCAATTGGCTAATATGAGGGGTTCATTGACCCGGGAGCATGTCAGAGATCTTATGGGAACAATGTGTACATTAAATAAAAAGATGTGTTTGATCCTATGCAGTAAACTACTTACAATGGAGCTTTTTGATAATATAAAATTTCTTTTCAGAATGATTGTGAATTCTGATTTCTAAATTTTGAACTGGCTTCCATTCTACTGAGTAGAAATGTTGTTATCATTGGAGGTAGGCAGAACACCTTTAGAGGCCTTTGTTGGAAATAGATTGTATTATGGACTATACACATAATATGCACAGTATTAGCGCGATTATTGTTGGGGAGAGAAGGATATTGAGAACCCTGACATTTTGGATTTATTTGGATACATTTTCTACTGTGTATACTTTTTGCTGAATATAATAAATGTTTTGTTGTTGACTATAGGTTCTTTTAAATGTACTTGAAAAGCAAGAGGTTCTGGTTCACAACTTTAAGAAAATATATCTCAGACTGCATTTATACAGTTAGAACATTTGGAGGTAGGCCACTGTTATTCTCGGAGTCATCATTAAAGGGAAAACGTGAGCTGGGAGAGAAGTAGCTTAGCAAGAGACATGGGGTTGATTTATATATGTACTTTTGTAGGATATGTGAATTGAATCAGTTTGTTAAATAGGCAGGTAATTGTAACAATGAGTGTATTTATAGTATGGTTTATACTTATGCCCTTATTTTATTCGATGTAAACCAGTGATATTGATTTTGTGTTTTTATGAATTTTTCTTTTGGCAGCCCTGATGATGTCCGTTCCCGGACGAAACGCGTTGGCTGTTTGACTGTACTTGCTTTTTGTATACTGATGGATGTAATTTGGAGAATTGGAAATTGATGAAAAGTTGTTGCCATAACTTCATGATCGTAACTTCAATAAAAGAAGCCTTGGAATCAACGTTTTTGAACCTGTGATACATTTTTTAATACAACGCTCCCGCTGTTCACATATTGACTGTTTGTAGGAGTTGGGGTCTCAACGGTAGATCCCTGGTGGTTGAACGCAAGGACTCTGTGGAATTTGTGGACTAATATAAGTGGAGTTCATTCTCTTTGCTTGTCTTTCCACCCATACCGTTGTTTTTATCTGATTTGCATATGGCTGTGTCTGAACTTGGGTGGCGAAGTGAGCTAAAGAAAGATGATGGATTCAACCCAGATCTGTGGCTGGGGGTGAGTGTCTGAAAAGTTTCAGCGCTCCATCCATTATCTCTTTGTGTTTGCTTTGTTCACCCTAAGTTGGCAGCCTATGCCCAGACGTGCGTCCCTTGCTCACTTTGCCACTGGATTCAAGTTAGTCTGGCTGATAAGGGGTGTTACCCCCAAACCCGGTCCCAGGATTCTGGTTTCTGGTCCAGGTGAAACCTGCCTTGGCAGTTCAGGCTGGACTGTTCCCATGAGGCACAGGTTCAAGACTGATTTGCATATGACTGGGTCTGAACTGGGGTGGCGAAGTGAGCTAAAGAAAGATGATGGATTCAACCAAGATCTTTGACTGGGAGTGAGTGTCTGAAATGTTTCAGCACTCCGTCCATCATCTCCTTGTGTTTGCTTTGTTCACAAAAGTTGCCAGGTCCACAGAAGACTAAACATGTAAAATGTCTGTATTAGACCTGTCAGCCCTAGGGTGGTCTTTCCCTGTGATTTTTTGCCCTTGCCTCATTTTTCCCACCTTCTTTTTGTTGGCCCATAGGTCTTCGGGCACCTTTTCATAGCTAATCTGTGTTAGGGTGCAGGTGCTCTCTACTTCAAACATGGCTGCCACTGGCCCCTGCTACTGCAGCGTGGTCTTTTAGTGTAGCACCCTAGCTGCCAGGAGCAGGCTGGATCCCCATACAATGTTGCAATGCCAGCCACCCATCCCCTGTCCATAGGTAGAGTGGGGAAGCTCCTGGAACCTTCTAGAAGAAAGGTGGAGCCTATTTTTGCCGCCTTAGAGAGTGGTCACCTGACCTGGGCATACTTAAGCAAGGGAGGGAACATTTTTTAGTCAGTTGGGGCATCACTGACCTGGGGAACCCATGCAGGAGTTGTAGGCGGGAGGGCCTAGTTAGGAACCTATGCTACTGGGAGTGACAGGATTTAGGTGCTGCCTCTTAAGCTGGGTGAGGTGTCCTAGACTAGCCCCCTGGTCTGGCCCAGTGGCAGGGAACCCCAGGGTCCATCTGCAGTGACTGAGGAAAACTCATCAAGCCTTCAACTCAACCCCCCCCCCCTTTCAAGAAACCAACATCTTAGGGCGCAGAACCATCCAAGCGCCAAGAAGTCTACTTTTCTGTGACCAGAGACTGCTGGGGGATCAACCAGGTACAGGACTGTGCTTCCCTGCGCACCCCCTGCCTGCCGTGGGCCCTTCTGGCTCCACTTGACTCCCCATGACTGAACTGCTTTGCTGTCCCTTTGGCCTGCAGTCCTTACCAAGTCATGTGGAAAGCGCTATATACTGTTCCCTCTGTGCCCTGGCGCTGTTCTGACTGGGCTAGCTGCATTCCTGACTGGAATTCTCCCCCAGCGCTGTGGCCTTACTACTCCCTCCATCGAGCGCTGGCTCATAACTGCCTAAGAAACCAAGCGCTCCTCTGCGCTAGCTGAACTGCCCCACGAGTAGCGCTGTAGCGCCTGAACATCACCTCCACGAGGCGCTATTGGCTACTCAGCACCGCAGCCGGGGCTGTTGGTGCCATCTGAGGCGCCTGAGGAGGCCCTGTCTCCAGCGCGGCATCGGTGCCGCCCACGCGACACCCCTGAGGCGCTGCCGGCCTGCACGTGCGGCTGCCTGCCGTCGCGCTGTGAACTGCGCCAGTTTCGATCTCCCCCCTCGGCGGCCCCCGTATGTGAGGAGAGGGCCGCCGTATCCAGTGAAGCAGGCCGCGGTAGGCCTGTAGCTAGAGTGGGTCCCAAGTGACCAGAGAGCTCCTCCGCCCCGCCCCCGGGCGCCGCGCTGCCATAGGTTAAGGCAGGCGCGCCTCGAGGCGGACGACGCGGTTGGCGGGAGCAGCCCCGGCCCCTGTCCTGATTGGTCCCCGGCCCGGAGCTTCGCCTGCGGGCCCAGAGAAGGCCCGGACTCATCGCGGAGGGGGTCGTGGAGCCCAGAAGTCCCCTCCGTTCAGCCCCACATGCTAGTCTCGCCCCGACCCCGGCGCTGGTGCCCAGAAGCCGCACCTGCCCCGCGCCGGGCCGAGTGAGGCCCCGGGAGGGTCGAGAACCCCTCCCCTCCATCAGTGCCTGCGCAAGGGCGCCGGAGGGCTGAAAACACCAGGTAACCCCCGGGGAGGAGGGCGGAAGGCCGGGTAAGGCCCCGAGGTCGCCCCTCCCCCGGGGAGAACTGAGACTTACATTGTTGGCGAGCGGTGGGATCCAGGACCTGTAGCTACCTAGCACCCTCCAGTGGGACAGAGTGCGCTGCAATTAATTGGATACCTGTGGTGCCTATAAGCTAACTCAAATTGCCCACCACTGTCTAGTCTGCAAAGTGTGTAGGAACCTGTGTTGACCCAGAATTGTGCCTACGTCCTAGAATCTTTCTTTCAGGATTATCTGGGTCCCCACCTGACAAAATGGAATTCCAGCTGGCTGACCTGGATAAGTACACGGTAGTGCAGTTAAGGGAGTTTTGTCAGGGGATGGGGGTGCCTGTGGGGACGAGAGCTGTCAAAGAAGAGCTCCGTACCGCCTTGAGGGCATGGGTAAGGGCCCACCCAGGGGAGAGAGAGGATGAGGAACAGGTCACACAAGGGGAGGCGGACACTCAGGAAGACCCAGGCCTACTCAACATTGACATGTCCGACAATGTGCTGCCAGGAAGACGTTCCGGGGCAGGGAGTAGCGTATCTAGGGGGAGTGTATCGTCGCAGGAGTATGAGGACAGAAAGGAGGAGAGGCGATTGAGTTGAGAGCTTGCCAAGTTAGAGCACCAGAGGGAGAGAGAGAGGGAAGATAAGCAGTTTGCTATGGAGGAAAGGAAGCTGGCGCACGAGCTTCAGCTCAAAGAAATGGAGCTGAGAGCATTACAAATAGGTGCGCCAGGAAGTCCTAATGGTGGCAGCGTACCAGAGGCTCAGCAGGAGCCCAGATTCTGGTTACCTAAGGAGGTGATAGAGAGCTACACCAAGGGGGATGACATTGCCAGGTTGTTGGAGGAGTATGAAGTGACCTTGACTGCCCATAGGGTGCCCGAGAAACATAGGGGAGGTGGTTTGTACCGGTATATACCTCCTGACGTCAGGGACACCCTCCTGTATCTGGAAAAGGAAGACCCGTTTAGGTATACTCCCATGAAGGAGGCGCTTATTAAGCATTTTGGCCTCAACCCTGAAAGGTATCGCCAGAGGTTCCGTGGCAGCCATAAGCTGTCCACGCAGAATTGGGTGGATTTTTTTGAGTATGCCCGTAAGGCTCTGGATGGTTGGGTGCGTGGCAGCGAGGTGCATGATTTTGAGGGTCTGTATAACCTTTTTCTGAGAGATCACCTCCTCGATAAGTGTTTTCCCGCTCATCGCCGCAGCTCGGGGCTGTTGGTGCCATCTGAGGCGCCTGAGGAGGCCCCGTCTCCAGCGCGGCATCGGTGCCGCCCACGCGACACCCCTGAGGCGCTGCCGGCCTGCCCGTGCGGCTGCCTGCCGTCGCGCTGTGAACTGCGCCAGTTTCGATCTCCCCCCTCGGCGGCCCCCCTATGTGAGGAGAGGGCCGCCGTATCCAGTGAAGCAGGCCGCGGTAGGCCTGAAGCTAGAGTGGGCCCCACGTGACCAGGGAGCTCCTCCACCCCGCCCCCGGGCGCCGCTCTGCCATAGGTTAAGGGAGGTGCGCCCTCGAGGCGGACGACGAGGTTGGTGGGAGCAGCCCCGGCCCCTGTCCTGATTGGTCCCTGGCCTGGAGCTTCGCCTGCGGGCCCAGAGAAGGCCCGGACTCATCGCGGAGGGGGCAGTGGAGCCCAGAAGCCCCCTCCGTTCAGCCCCACATGCTAGTCTCGCCCTGACCCCGGCGCTGGTGCCCAGAAGCCGCACCTGCCTCGCGCCGGGCCGAGTGAGGCCCCGGGAGGGGCGAGAACCCCTCCCCTCCATCAGTGCCTGCGCAAGGGCGCCGGAGGGCTGAAAACACCAGGTAACCCCCGGGGAGGAGGGCGGAAGGCCGGTAAGGCCCCGAGGTCACCCCTCCCCCGGGGAGAACTGAGACCTGGTTTTGCTGGCCGCCCCCTAATGTGCCTCGAGAGTTTGGGAGGCTTGGGGACAGATACTTTCCCTACTGCATTGTTCTGCCTGCCAGTTTTAGGCCTGAAGCCTGTCAATGGAACTGTGAGTTTATACTTGGTCATCAGATACTCAACTGCGGTGGCTGTCGGTGGTTCATGGCCGTCTTAGGTGGCCTGTAGTGCTCATGCTCACTTAAATGTTGTCATGCCTGCTATGAAATGGTGATCTGTTTCCCTGTACTGAATTTCTTGCAGGGGCGGCTTCTACAGTTCCAGATGGGGCTAAGTTCTGATCCTCAATGGTTCATTACAGTACTACTTTTATGATCTGACTTGTGTTACTAAATTAACGCTATTTACAAGAGGAAATGCTTATGATTGCTTCCTACAGGTTAATCCATGGCTTATGAAAGTACCCTTTTAGCCTGCTGAATAGTATAACGCAACAGGCTGTGTTATTTGAAAGTTTTCTGCTTTGCTGAAAGTATTTGATGAAATGTTTTACCATTCTACAGAAAATGCATTTTGAAAAGGCTTCCATGAAATGCTTTAATGAGGTACTTTAATGAAATGCTCATGATTTGCTAATGCATTAATTGCTTTGATCTAAAGCCTATATAAAAGATCTTGATTTTCAAACACAACTACTGGTGTGGTCTCCATTATTGCGCCCACTTCGTGTCTCAGTGGATGAGTGTGTTATGTAGCTGCTTTACACGCAAGCCCCTTGCTGCCTTCCTGCTCGAGCCAAGCTACCCCCCCGGAGAACTGGTGGTCCCAGTTCTTACATTGTTGGCGAGCGGTGGGATCCAGGACCTGTAGCTACCTAGCACCCTCCAGTGGGACAGAGTGCGCTGCAATTAATTGGATACCTGTGGTGCCTATAAGCTAACTCAAATTGCCCACCACTGTCTAGTCTGCAAAGTGTGTAGGAACCTGTGTTGACCCAGAATTGTGCCTACGTCCTAGAATCTTTCTTTCAGGATTATCTGGGTCCCCACCTGACAAAATGGAATTCCAGCTGGCTGACCTGGATAAGTACACGGTAGTGCAGTTAAGGGAGTTTTGTCAGGGGATGGGGGTGCCTGTGGGGACGAGAGCTGTCAAAGAAGAGCTCTGTATCGCCTTGAGGGCATGGGTAAGGGCCCACCCAGGGGAGAGAGAGGATGAGGAACAGGTCACACAGGGGGAGGCGGACACTCAGGAATACCCAGGCCTACTCAACATTGACATGTCCGACAATGTGCTGCCAGGAAGACGTTCCGGGGCAGGGAGTAGCGTATCTAGGGGGAGTATATCGTCGCAGGAGTATGAGGACAGAAAGGAGGAGAGGCGATTGAGTTGGGAGCTTGCCAAGTTAGAGCACCAGAGGGAGAGAGAGAGAGGGAAGATAAGCAGTTTGCTATGGAGGAAAGGAAGCTGGCGCACGAGCTTCAGCTCAAAGAAATGGAGCTGAGAGCATTACAAATAGGTGCGCCAGGAAGTCCTAATGGTGGCAGCGTACCAGAGGCTCAGCAGAAGCCCAGATTCTGGTTACCTAAGGAGGTGATAGCGAGCTACACCAAGGGGGATGACATTGCCAGGTGGTTGGAGGAGTATGAAGTGGCCTTGACTGCCCATGGGGTGCCCGAGAAACATTGGGGAGGTGGTTTGTACCGGTATATACCTCCTGACATCAGGGACACCCTCCTGTATCTGGAAAAGGAAGACCCGTTTAGGTATACCCCCATGAAGGAGGCGCTTATTAAGCATTTTGGCCGCAACCCTGAAAGGTATCGCCAGAGGTTCTGTGGCAGCCATAAGCTGTCCACGCAGAATTGGGTGGATTTTTTAGAGTATGCCTGTAAGGCTCTGGATGGTTGGGTGCGTGTCAGCGAGGTGCATGATTTTGAGGGTCTGTATAACCTTTTTTTTGAGAGATCACCTCCTCGATAAGTGTTTTCTGGAGCTGCGCCAACATCTGGTGGACCGCAAGCTTACTGATCCCCGTGAGCTTGCGAAGGAGGCGGATACTTGGGTTAGCACCCGGGTGTCACACAAGGGCCCCGGGAGAGATGGCCCAAAAGGCGGACAGGGCGCCCCTCAGAAGAAAGAGGGTGGAGATAAAAGACCGGAGTTCTCACAAGGCCCACAAACTAGACAGTTTGGGAAAGTAGTAGGTACCCCACCTCAGAACCGTTCCCCAAAACCCACTTACCCTGACAAGAGTCAGCAGCCAAAAGTGGTCCGGTGCTATGAATGTGGAGAGGTCGGACACTACAAGGGAGATGCCCAGTGTCGCAAACGACCCCCAGCCCCCACTGGTGGGTCCCGGGGTGGCTAGCGTAGCGCTTGGGTTGGAGCTGCCCCTAGATAGGGAAGGGGAGTGGACAGGCCTGACCCTGGTTTCACTTGGGAATAGAGAGATGGTCCCAGTGATGCCCTTACCATCGAATACTGCTAAGTCCCAGCAGAGGGAGAAGGTCAATGGGGAGTAGGTGGATGCTCTGAGGGACACATGAGCCAGCATGACCACCGTAGTGAGGCGGCTGGTGTCCCCTGAGCAGGTAGTACCTGATGTGTTCCATCCGGCCGTGTTGGCTGACGGCAGTATGAGCTACTATCCGGTGGCTCAAGTTCCCTTTGAATGGGGAGGAGTGTCAGGCCCCTTGAGAGTTGCGATCAGCCCTGCCTTGCCTGTGGACTGTCTGCTCGGTATTGACCACGAACATACCGCCTGGAAGGAATTGGAGTTTAAGGCCCACACTGAGATGCTGGGGTTACCAGGGTGGACTTGCGCAGTCACGCGGTCCATGGCTGCCTGGCAAGAAGCTCAACCCGGGTTGGAGCCTGGAACAATGGCCCAACCCAATGCCGGTCCAGAGGAGAGTGTTGTGGAGGACACACCCTGTGTGATGGATGGGGAACCCACGGAGGAAACCCCGGAGTCCGTGGAGGTGGATGTCGTTCCCGTGGGGGACCTGCCGACCCTTGCCGAGTGGCATGGGGAAGGAGGGCCTACCCGGGAGGAATTCTGTCGTGCTTAGAAAGAGTGCCCCACACTTGAAGGCATGCGGCGACAGGCCGAAGCCCAAGTGGTCAACCAAGAGACCGGCAGTTACCACGTGTATTGGGAGGATGGCCTCCTGTACAGTGAGCCAAGGGTTCCGGTGCATGGATCATCGAGGGCCTTAGTGGTCCCCCAGTGTTACCGGGCCTTTTTGTTGGAACTGGCGCATGAGATACCCTTAGCTGGACACCTGGGCCAGGACAAGACCTTTGCAAGGCTCGTCCTACATTTTTATTGGCCTAGGATGAGGGTTGCCTCTGACACCTACTGCAAGACCTGCAAGACTTGCCAGGCCAGTGGCAAGACGGGGACCAAAGCAAAGGCCCCATTGGAACCACTCCCAGTGGTCGGGATCCCTTTCGAGAGGGTCGGAATCGACATCATTGGGCCGTTGGACCCTCCGACCGCTGCAGGACATCGGTTCATCTTGGCATTGATGGACCACGCCACTCGGTACCCGGAGGCCATCCCTCTGAGGACCGTTACTGCACCTGTGGTCACGTGGGCCCTGATGGGGATATTCACCCGAGTGGGATTCCCCAAGGTCGTGGTGTCGGACAGGGGCACAAATTTCATGTCGGCCTACATGCAGGCCATATGGAAGGAGTGCGGAGTGACCTATCGGTTCTCCACTCCTTACCACCCCCAGACTAACGGGCTCGTAGAGCGCTTCAACAAGACCTTGAAGGGGATGATCCAGAGCCTGCCAGAAGATTTGAGGCGGAAATGGGACATCCTCCTCCCTTGCCTTCTGTTTTCATATCACGAGGTACCACAAAAGGGAGTCGGGTTCAGCCCCTTCGAATTGCTCTATGGCCATCCCATTAGGGGACCCCTCAGTCTGGTCAAAGAGGGGTGGGAGAAGACTTCGAAGAAGCTTCCCCGTGATGTTGTCAGCTACATGCTGGTGTTCCGCAGCCAGATGGCTAAGCTGTGGAAAGAAGCCTCAGACAACTTAGAGGCTAGCCAAGCCGTCATGAAGGAGTTGTATGACCGCAACGCTCGGACGGTAGAGTTGGACGTTGGACAGAAGGTGTGGGTCATGGAGCCTGGGGAGCTTAGTGCCCTCCAGGACCGGTGGATGGTGTTTATTTCAGCGAGAATATAGCTATCTTAATGTTTTCTGCAATAAGATTCCTTACACTAATGTCTGTATTTTGTTTATATTTTTATTTGAATTTTATAGAGCGCGAACATGACCTGAACAGGGTATCAGAGAGCTGTACACGTAAGCAAACCAACCACGAAAGAAGTTGAGCAGACATAGGTTGATCAACATGAATATAACATAGATAAAT
Organism: Lissotriton vulgaris; assembly: GCF_964263255.1. NCBI lineage: Eukaryota > Metazoa > Chordata > Amphibia > Caudata > Salamandridae > Lissotriton > Lissotriton vulgaris. Next base: position 291,393,328 of record NC_141689.1, read on the forward strand.
GGAGACAAAGCAAAGTAAAACATGGTTAAGAGGTAGATTCGAGTTGAAAAGCAGAAACTAAACATTTGTTTGGTAATTTCAAGTCTATAGTTGAAATTGAAATTGAAAAACATTTATTCAGCGCTTAGCTACCCGAGGACCTCCCAGTGCTGAGAGAGGCACAACATTAGACACCACAACCGCATTAAGAGAAAAGCCAAGTTTTAAGAAGTTTAAAGAAGGCAAGCTGATTAAAATAACTGTGTATGTGAAGTGGAAGGCAGCTTTTCAAGAACAGCCCTTTTAGTTCTTTTTTGAATGAGGCGATAGAGGAGTTAGTTTTGATTTCCGGGGGAAGAGCGCTCCATATTCTTGGAGCGAGGCCAGAGAAGGCACGGTTGCACGTTTTCTTCTTGAATTTATGCAGTTTCAGTATAAGAGTGTTTGAACTTCTTAGTGTCCTGTTCAGACCAGATAGTAAAAGCTTTTTTGCCAGGTAAATTGGAGTATTATAATGGAGTGCTTTGTGCATTAGGCTATCTTGAACTGGATCAGTGCTTCAATAGTGAGATAATTAAGTTGGGTTAAATCTGGTGGGATGTGATCTTGTTTTCATGATCCCATGATGAGTCTGGTCGCAGAGTTCAACGTAGCTCTCAGGGGGACCAGTTGGGCGTTAGGTAGCCCCGCCAGGGTTGCATTTCCATAGCTCAGGTGGGAGATGACAAGGGTTGGACTGCTAACTGCATGTCATCCATCGGTAAGAAAGGTTTGAGTTTTCCTAATGCGTTAAGTTGGTGACTGGCTCCTCTGCTGGTTGCACTGATGTCGTTTTGCATATTCAGGTTTTGTCCAGAGTTATTTCTAATGATTTAGAGTAGTCCACAACTTTGAGAAGTGCCATTAGTAGCTTGAGCCGGTTTTGAATGGGGGGTGAATGATTTTGGGGAACAATCAGGAGGAAATCCGTCTTGAGTGTGTTTAGCATAAGGTGAGTGTGAGTTAGCCAATGTTGGGTTTTCAGCAGAGCAAAGTGAAGAATTTTGATGTCATTAGGTGATGAGATATTTAGGTATAATTGAGTGTCATTGGCATTCATGTGGCAATGGATGTTTGCTCAGTTCAGAATTTTGGTGAGGAGTTCTATGAGTAGGTTGAAAAGGGTGGGTGAGAATGCGGATCCTTGGGGCACTCCTATTGGTACTGGAGCACTGTTAGGTAGAGAGTCTTTTATTTATTTATTTTTTATTTTTAAAGACCTTTATTGTACAATTCTGAAATAACACAGCAAAAAGCCTACAACCCCAGGGGCCGGCCGCGTTAAGTACAATTTCTAGTCAATACTGTCGGAGTAACACAGCCCTTCAGCCAACAACCCTGGGGTCCGGCGGCGTGGTAGAGTAAGGTGCGTACATATCAGGCAGTTCGTGTTCCGGATAACCTATAGGTCTATGTTTTTGTTTCATATAAACACTCTTTATTGAATAAGAAACTAACAGAGAACATATAGTGTAGCAGACACGGTAATTAGGGCACAAAACTAGTCCAGTTGTTCAGGTGACACCTATCACTTGTGGGTGGACACATGTCTCTTATATCGTCGAGTTTATTGTAGAACATACATTTGAGTGGGCATGCCAATCTGAGTGCCTCATTGGTTTAGGCAAGCAGGCCTCGTATACCCCACCTGACTGCATTGCATGTCTTTGGCTGCGGTTCAGGTCTCTGAGTCTATCTACCCCACCTCACCCTGTCTCCCTCTTCATCATCATCTTCGTCTGAGTCTGATTGTTCATCTTCCTGCAGTGGTTCGCAGATCTCCCCCCTAAAGACGTTCCATTGGGTCCATATCTTGTTCCATCTGTGTGGGCTTGCCCTTGCTGTATAGAACGCCCGTTCCGTAATCATCACCCTATCCATGTTCGTACACCACTGTGCTAACGTGGGGGCATCTGCTGCACCCCATTTCAGAGCTTTGTCTCTTTCCGCTATTAGCATGCCTATCGTTGTCCAGGTTTGACCATGTCTGGTGAGATCCTTCGGTTCCCATATATTCAACAGGCATTTACGTGGCTCAGGGACAAGGGACAGCTCCATTGTTTGGGATATGGTGCGCATTATTTGCCTCCAATACTCTATTATACGAGGACATTCCCATATTGTATGCATAAACGTTCCCTCCTCCCCACACCTGCGTAGACAGTAGGGGTGTTGTGCCCGCTGTATTTTGTGTAGAGTCGTTCTCGTGTAATACACCCTGTGTAGGATCTTAAGTTGCACTAGACGGAACTTAGCCGATATGCCCACCTCCTCCGGTGAATCCAGTGCCTCATTCCATTTTGAATCATCCATGTCTCCTACTTCTGCTACCGATTTCTCTCTCAGCTTTAATGTAGGGTCTGGAAGGTTGTTGATCAATTTGCGATATGTGAGTGATGTAGCTCGTTGTTGCATATAGTCCGTGAGGAGGCGGTCTTCCAGGGGGGATGCCTCCGGGACCTCCGAGTCAGGTGGTATGGCTGTAAGCAGTGCATGCCTAATCTGCACATATCTATATGATTCAGTCACTCCTAACTCGTATTGCTGTCGCAGCTGAGTAAAGGGGATCACCGTTCCCTTGTCCCATAAGTCTCCCACTATTGATATACCGATGTTGTCCGATTGTGTGAACCCCTTACTGTGCCTCAATCGCCCCAAGGCTTTGGTGTCCCATAGTGGGGTGACCATTAAATTTAATGGGGTGGCCCAGTGACCCTTAGAACCTGGGTTCTAAGATATATACAAAAACAATGGTTCTGTTGGGAATGCACAAATTTCTTTGTCAGATTCAATTATTTATATATAGCCCTTTGCGTATTTTTCACAATATTATTCTTGGAAATACTTTTTAAATTGGTTTGGAAAGGGAGAGACAACGTAACCTTTTGAAAATGAAAAGGAGAAAACATACACACCAAAGTTTTGATTTTCGCAAAAAAAAAAAATCTTATTTTGAAAATCATATTGGATTTGAGTTGTGATAAATTGTTGTTTTTGTACATATTAGATGTTTTTGTATACACCTTACAAGTCTCTTCTTTTGTGTAAAAAATGTTCGTTTAAAAGCATTTTCTCAACCAAAGAAAAAAAATATATATAAAAGAAATTCAAAATAAAAAGAAATATTCATAGGATTGTAGACTGAATCATTGGTCTTTTTGAATTGAGGATTGTTACTCAATTTATCAAAATATTGAATTTAAGTGCAGTACTGGCATCTCTTTGTTGATTGTTATATTGGCGCAGCCTTACTGCTTTAGCCAGAACCCTTATTGTTGCCACTTAAGATTTTTATTTCCGCATTGAGAAGGGAGATTGGGCGGTAGGACGTGCATTCCGCCGGTGGCTTTCCGGGCTTTGGGTTCGCCAAAATTGTCGCAGTCCGTTGGTCTAGTGGGAGTTCGGCAGTTATCAGGCTTTCAGTGTACATTGCTAATAAGGGCCCACTGAGTTGTTCGGACATAGTTTTATACCATTCTATTGGTATGCCGTTGGGTCAAGGTGCTTTCCCTGATCTTACCGCATGTATGGCTCGTTGTATTTCCTCAGTCGTAATATCTGCCTCTAACTCTGTGACTGCCTCGGGTGTCAGTGTTCGTGTTACGATGCGGCTAAGCGATGCTCATGCTGTGTCCGCCGTCACTTCCCTGGGGTGTAGACCGCTTCAAAATGTTCTGCAAGGGCCATAACTATCTCTTCAGGGCGTGTTTGGGCTATTCCCTCCTTATTGTATACCTGTTGTATCCCCTTGGTGCTTCCCCCTCTCTTGTCCAACCAGGCCAACATTTTCCCCGCCTTATCCCCTATGTCGTACACTCTGTGTGCGGTCGCTGTAATCTGCTCAGCCGTCTGATGTTGTAAATGTTCTCTACTCTGCTCTTGACGTAGAAGTAAGGTGTGGGATGTGTCTGGCGTAGGGTCTGCCATATGAGCCACGTTTGCTGCGTTCACTGCTAATTCTAACTTGGACAATTCTTGTAGCCTCTCACGCTTATGTCCTGTAATGGACGTTATGGCCTGTCCTCGTAATACCGTCTTGTACGCCTCCCAGAGAATAGCAGGAGATTGTACCGATGCCATGTTTTCGTCGAAATAGTGTTTAGTCGTTTTTCTGAGTTCCTTTTTAATTTTGGGGACCTTGAGATATGTTGCATAAATGGGATAGATACTTTTTTTTTTTTTTTTTTTATTGATATTTGAGTTGCAAGTTTATACAGATTATAACATAATTTTCTCTTAACAAGATATTTAGATGCATATTATAAAATATATTCGGGACAAAATAAAGTAAAGAATAGAGAATAGATAATTGACAACATAGAAAAAGTTCATTATGTCATTACTCCATCAGTCCATTTCTGAATTGGTGACCAAATTTTTAAACCAAGTAGTTTCCTTCTTTTTCCCTTAGTAGCATATATTGCTGATTCAAGTTTATATCTGGCTAGAAGACGACCCCTCCATGTAGAAAATGATGGCGGTTCTGGGCTGATCCAATCCTGTGATATACATGCACTTAATTCAGCCATCATAATAAATAATAGGTTAATTTGTTCTATGTCTATTGAGTCTTTGGAAACACCAAATAATATTAGTTCAGGTGATATAACAATAGTTTTACAAAGAATGTGTTCAATAAATTTATGAATATCAAAAATTAATCCATCAAGCTTTACACACGAATAGAGCATATGTAATGTGTCAGCCCCTCTTAGATTACACCGATTACATTTGATTCCAGCAATAGACCCCCATTTCAAAACTTTTGCAGGTGTATAATAAAGGTCACACAAAATCATGTAATGTTGAGTACGATTACGCCCGGAAAATAGGATAGAGGTAGCCATTTTGATTGACTCTTTTAAAAATACATACTTTGTACCTAGTTTCTCTTCCCATTTATCACTCAAATTTATTATAATACTTTAATGACTTATCTTCCGGATGACTTTAACAATTTGAGGGATAGATACTTCTACGTGTTTTCTCCTGAGTGGAGAGAGTTAATAGAAGTGGGGAGTGATCTGATCTGCCCCTGGGTTGGATTTCTATGCTGTCTACTTGCTGGAGGGCGTTTCCCAGCACCAGGAAATAGTCTATCCGCGACAGACTGTTGTGTACCGTGGAATGGTAGGTGTATTGTTTCGCGTTGGGGTGCGTGTGCCGCCATATTTCCACTAGCCCCAAGGCCTCTAAGAAACTTTGGAAGCGGGAGGGTCCGGGGGCTTGGGTCCGGGCCGGGAATATGTCTGCTAGAGCGTCTACTGTTGCGTTGAAGTCACCCCCGATAATTATGTCACCTGCAGGTAGAGTAAGGAGAAAGTCACCCAGCGCTGGCAGTGTAACTGAATGGAGTGCTGGAGGAATATATACAGACACTATATTCATGAGCCTCCCCTCCCCTCCCACTACCCCTTAATCGCTGCGAAACAACCCTGTTTGTCAGTTTTAGTACTTAGGATGATGTACGGGAAAGATTTTCTAACTAAAATACCCGTTCCCCTGGAGCCAATGTGAATTCCGAGTGTACAGCCATTTTATAACCCCTCCGGTCTAGCGCTTTGGATGCCCCTCCTGTGAGGTGTGTTTCCTGCAAAAGAACTAATGCAGGTCCCTGTCTTTTCATGGCGTGTAATACTAGTCCCCTCTTGATTTTGTCTCCTAACCCTCTTACATTCCAGGTCATCATTCGGAGGGGTGTGATTGTCGGCCTTAGCGTCTCACCATCAGGTGCAGTAGGTTGGGAGTCGTGGATGTCTGTCAATGTACCCACGTTTGTGCCAGAGGTGTCCCCCCACCCGTGTGTACCGTTCGCCTTAGAAGCCTGGATAAAGTGTGCGCCTCGTGTTGTGTCTTGCTCCTACACGTAGAACTTGAAAAACAACAAAACTGCCTTGCCTCCCCCCTCCCTGCCTCCCTGCCTCCCTGCTTAACGGATATCGAACCGCCCGCCCCCCCAACTTAGCAGAGTGCTTTACCCATCCCAGGAACAGTGTACTTGCTTGCTGGGGTGAAGGGCCCCCCGGAGCAGGCGGCTCCCCTGCCCTCTTCGGAGTCCCTCAGTCCAGTGTCCAAGCGCGACCCAACCTTCAATGTCCTTATCGATTAACACTCCTGTGCGTACTGGGTGTTCCTGCATCCACTCCGCCGTCTGCTCCAAAGTACTCCTGTGCTGGCGACCGGTTTGCTCCATCTCAGCCTGATGTCTGCGATCCTGCATGGCTGCCCTCACGTTGGCTCTGGTTATTCCTGTTCGTGCGGGGGGCAGTCCAGCTTGTCTCCATCCCTCCAGCCAGTCGTGGGCCGCCTCTGGCGTGTCAAAGAACCATGTTTTGTTGTCCGCTACTACTCGTAGCCGAGCCGGAAACAGCATTGAATAAGACAGTTCCTTTGCTCTTAGCGCCTTTTTAACGTCCAGGAAAGTTCTTCTCCGACGGGATACTTCGGCTGTGTAGTCCGGGAAGAAGGCGATCGTGGAGTTTTGAATCTGGATCGATGAAGACACCCTCGCCATCTGCAAGATGGCATCCTGATCGTGAAAATTGAAGAGCCTTGCCAGTATTGGTCTCGGGGGTGCACCTGGTTTTGGTTTCCCGCCGGGGACTCTGTGCGCCCTTCCCATTGAGAAGAAGTGTGAGAGCCCCTTGGGTTGAAGTTTCTTCTTGATCAGCTCTTCCACATAGAGGTCTGTTGCTCGGGTGCCTTCAGATTCTGGAATCCCAAGAATTGGGACGTTGTTCCTTCTCGAGCTCCCCTCCTGGTCGTCCAGTTTCTCCTTGAGCGATTTGTTTTCGGCCTCCATGCGCTCCATCGCTATCTGCAGTTCCGAAACGTCCTCCACCAAGGACTTTGTGACCACCTCGACCTGCTTCACACGTTCGGTCATTTTATGAAAGTCTGCGCGCAAAAGGGTGACTTCCGTGGAGATTGACCCCACCGTTGCTTGTACCTGCGCTAATGCGTCATTACATCATCTAGCGTTGCTTTTTTTGACCCCTCTCCTTCTGGTGTTTTCCCCGTTGATGTCCGTGGCTCCACGTGGGGAGGGTTGTGCTTGTCGTAGGCAAATTTATCTAGTCTGGATTGCGTCGAATTGTGTTTCATGCCTTTGCCTGCCATGGTTCCCTCTGACAATGTCCCACCACTGCTAGACTGCTGCTCTGCCTCCTGGCGCCGTGCGGCGGTCGGTGAGGACGCAGGGTCCCCAGGGGCCGACGACCTCAGATAGCCCCAAGTCGAACTTCTCACACCGTGCTCCTCTTACCCTCTCTGGCTTGCCCGAATCCGGTCGCTGAGTGGTCAGGTATGACTCTGTGGATGATACTTACTGCTTCTCACTTCTGGCCGCTTATGTACCACCCTCCGTAGCTTTTGCTTCTCATGGAGCCCCAAAGTCGCCTCACATGTGTATTAGGCTGTCAGTTCAGGTGATGCGTGGGAGCCTCCTGCCACCGTTATGCGCCGGCCGCCGGGGACGAATTCAGGCTGGCGCGCTACATCTGCCTGCAATTGACCCTCACAGCTGTGCTGGGGGGTACCGCTGTGCATCCGTTTCAGCGCCAACGGGCGCGGCTAGTCGTCACCACAAGGTCGGGTGTTGTTTGAGGTACCGGAGCCGCGGTTATTTGAGTGCGCTATGTAGCACGCTCCAGTGTCCCCGCGTCCGACGCTGGTCCGTGAGCCTTACCGCTCTCTCCGCCTCGGAATGAACTCCCGCTGTTCCCGGATTTCTGAGCGAGCCGCTCAGGTCAAGGGTGTCTCAGTCTGCTCCCCGTTACCGCCGCTGTTGAGCGTGGTTTCTAGTTCTTTAGAAAACAGGGGACCACTATAGTAACAGCTAGCTATAACATAGGGAATAGAACTAGTGTAAGAAAATGATAGCTAGAGGTAAATATCAACAAGGCCTATTAATGAATATACCTCTATGTATGTAGAATATTTAAATCTGATAAATAAACCACCCTAATTAAAGCATTGTGTACACATGTAGGAAATTAACAAAATAGATGTATTTTCTTATTTTATATATTATTATTCATGATTCATTTGATCTAACAAAGATTCAATTATACATATAGAATTCAACATAGTCATTACAAACAATTAATTTCAACAATCAACAAGAATATATACAAATCCATTATGATAGACGAAAAGTTGATTCAGGCAGTGCGGCAGATGTCTACAACGCGTGTTTCGGCATACACGCCTTCATCAGGCGGCCGTCTATTGCTTGAGTAGAAATTAAGCATGGGCGAATTTTGCGAATCTCGCGCTCGCGAATTTTGCGGATTTGCGAACTCGCAATCCGCAAAATCCGCGAATTCTCGCGAATTTGTGGATTTTTTTTTTGTGTGTTTGCGCGGGTTTCTGCCAGTTCGCGAGGGTTTTGTACACTTTCGCAAATTGCGAACTTACCTGTCGGGTCGCAAGTTTCGCGAACTTGTTGTTTCTACGTGTCCAGCCTGTTTGGGACACTCTTCTTCATCACTGCCACTCTCTGTCACCACTGCCACTCTCTGACTACTCATGCCACCCTCTGGCCCACCCATGCCACCCTCTGTTTCATCACAGCACCCTCTGGTTGTCCAGTCAGTGTACATTATTGTGGCAAGGCAAGCACACCTTCCCTGCCTCAAGTGACCTGAATTAATTTGGGGCTGATTAATGTGTCACAGAATATTTTTTTAGCTGGCACCTGCTTCCTTAGTGCTTCCTGATTAGTGATCTTTTGCACTTGCTAAGTGCTTTCATTGTTGCAAAATTAGTTACAACACCTGCCCTGCCCCAACTGACAATAATGAATTAGGGGCTGATTAATGGATTTGAACTTCCAGCCTGGCTCCTGCTTGTCTCCCTTAGCTGTAATTCAGGACCTTTGTGGCATATGTGTAACTATTCTGAGGTTCAGAGCAGGGTCACATAATAGTTGCAACTGGCAACTGAACTCTGGAGGGGCCCCTCAGGAAGCACTACAGGAAATGGCTACTAATGATGAGCCTGAACTTTTGAACCTGGTAAGTAGTTTCAGTTTTGCTAAGATCGTATTTCTGCAATTTTGCACTTATTCGCGGGGCGCGAAGTTGTACTGGGAAGCTGCGAACTCACGCGAACAGTGCGAGCAAAATCCGCTGCTCGCGGATTTGCGGATTTTGCGGGAGATTCGCGAATCTCGCGGATTGCGAATTTACCGAAAATCCGCAAAATCCGCGAGCGAAACGGATTTTCCGCCCATGCTTAGTAGAAATGTCTCTTGGAATAAAACCGTAGAAATCAAGCTGATACAGGTAGACAATAATATTCTATGTCTATATGCCAGTATTAACAGGTCAAGCTATGGTTATGTGCAAGCGGTGGCGTCAAGACCAATAACGTTCAATAAAGCGTCTCAGATGTACCGGAGATAATCTCCTGGATAATAAATTATTGCGGTCCAAAAACTCTCTCGCCGGGGTACCCCAGGCTTAGGATGGGCTCGGATGTGACTGATCTGAAACGAACCAGGCGTACCGGAGATAATCTCCTGAATGATAAATTATTGCGGTCCAAAAATCCTCTCGCCGGGACGCCGCAGGCTGAGGATAGGCTCGAATATAAATGAGCGTGGTTTCTAGGCCAGGGTGGATTTCCGGTGTCCCTTCTCCCGCGCCGCCTCCACTTCGCCCGGCCGCAGGAGACACCACGGCTCGGTGCTTCTCATTGTCTTTTGGCCTCTATCGATCGGTATGCCTGTTTTTCCGGTCTGCGTTGTTTTCCGGAGATGCACCGGTCGGACGCCGCTCGGTCCTGGACCCAAAGTCCTCACTTCCGAGGCTTCAAAGTAGCCTGGAAGTAGTAGTGTGGATTAATGGGGGAAGCCGCCTTACTCCCGGAGCCTCCCGACTATGCTGCCGCCATGATCGGCTGCTAGCCACGCCCAAGTCTTTTATTTTGATTCTTTGCTTCCTGTTTTGAAGGAATGAGGCAAACCAAGTTAAAACTGGGCCAGATAGCCCCATCATTTTTTCTAAGAGATGAAGTAGGTTATCATGTTTGACTGTCTTGAATGCCCATGAGAGATCAAGTAGTATGAGAAGGAAGACTTCATTCTAGGCAAGTAATCTCAAAGCGTCATCGACGATGTGTATTTGAGCAGTTTCGGTACTGTGGCCGGATCTGCAACCCGATTGGAATAGGTCCAGGAGTTGAAACTGTTCTATGTGATTGCAGAATTGTTTGTGGATGCATTTCCCAAGCAGCTTTGTTGGTTAAGGTCATGCTATTAGAGATTTGTGGATCAGATAATGCTGCATTAGGTTTCTTTGGTAATGGGGTGACTTGTCCTATTTTGAGGTTGTCAGGGATCAGGCCCTGTATGCGAGATTTGTGGCCGATCTTAGACCAGAATGGAAGCACAGAGGATCTAAGCTCTTTGAAGTATTATATATGGTAGTGTTTGCAATGGCAAATGTTAGATTTCACACAGTATGTTTGTATAGAATCGGTAATGCTGGTTGTTTTTGTACAAATACAGTGCAATCCTTTTAAAAATTTGCAACGGCTAGGGCACTTGTAAGTAATTTATACATAGTGAGTTATACATAGTGACACTTGAAAAGATGCAACTGTTTTAATGTAAGCAAGGAAAATGGAACGCATGACCTCCAGTTGGGTATTAAAATAAAGCCATAGTGAAGGAGTTAGCGGGTGCCTTATACTCTGGGTCCCACGGCTGATGCCCCTGAAAGATACCCCTCTCCTTGTGATTAGCAATGAAACGCAACTCTATTTGCAACGCACAGTGTCACTGTAGTACTTTACAAATTATATTTTTGAACTCTCAAAGCTTGTTTATTATCTGGCCCATAAGCCAGTCCAGGCAAAATATGATGGCACTTCAAAATGACTGAGCAAGAGAAACAATTTAAGAATTCAGTATAGTCAAAAAACAATTGTAGCATTGAATAGAAATATTAAGGTTCTAACATTTTTGAACATAGACACAAATTACAAACTACAGACGTAAATAAGGCAGAAAGTGTTGAATAACTGCTGTACACATTTGCACAGATTTACAAACACTCTGTGTCGGGTTTGCATGACTTTCTTCATAGAAACCTGACGCAGTGTGTAGTAGTGATATTTGCAATCCATTGTAACCAAAACTAAGGAATAGTGGTTTAGTGCACTGCCCTGCATTACTTTTTGCAAAGGTGGCGGTCCATGGGTGTTCCCATTCAACCACACATGGGAGTTGAAGCAAATCCCTATCTTCAAATAATTACCTCCTAGAGGCAGGGGTAACTATAAATGCTTTCCTTTTGTCTCATTTCTTCCTCTTTGCATCTGTGCTCCATACAACAGCACACATAAAAAGTAGTAAACACATTATGCATTTTTTTTTTGTTTACTGGAAGGGAGCACTTCCTCTACAAAGACTATGCTTACCACAAAGTAGACACCCTAGCACTCTTGCACATGGCAGCCAAAAGTACAACAGTGCAGGGAGAGAGCAAAACAGTGCCACATCCTAGTAGATAAGACGCTGTGCTGCTCTTTCCCGTTCACTGGATGCAGTGCAGAAACTTCACTTTCTCCGCTGCGTTTCATGATTTTTTTGAGTAAATCTGGACCACGATTACTGTTATTATTGTGGCATATTTTCACCAGCAGCAAAAATGTGCTGGGAACCTATTTGAGAATTACTATGAGATATGCAGCATAACAGGGCTAGCTTTCAGTAACAACACCGCACCTTCCTGTAATACCTGAGAGGGTTTCGAAATGGTGCAGGGTGGGAAAATGTCTGGTATCCTGACTGCTGCACAGTTATTGCCCAGATCATAATCTGGGCAATACCGGAGAGACAGATCACACTAAACCATGATGCAATATTTCAGTTTTTTCTAGCAGAGGAAAAATGTGTTTACATTCGTAAAACTACTATCTTCTTTTCTCATCATTTCAGCCCCAGGAAATGCACTCAGGTGTTCAACTCTAGCCTTTACAAGGTAGCACTTTTAAGGTAGTGCAGGAATGTGCTCTGACTGTGACCCATGAGGGAGAAGCGAGGGGTAGAGTTGACATACTTGCAGGGCCGAACAGGCCTTTTATTCCACTAGGCATTTCCCTCGTTGGGCTGGGTCCCTTGGAGGCCAGTTTTGAAAGCTCAGGGCACCCCAAGGTGCCTCTGTCACTTTTTCTTTCAAGTAAACAAAAAAGTTATGACAGGAATGCTTCAATTAGTCTCAGCAACTGGTAATTACTTGGGGCCTGTTATTTTGGATGCCACGCCACCTCAATTTCACCCAGCAATCCGCAAATCAGCCTTGACCCTGCTCCAACAGGAACAGTCCAGCCTAAACTAGCAGGCCAGGTCATTCCTGAACTGGAACATAAGCAACTCAAGACCGGCTTCACTCGGATTCGATCTCGTGAGTCGGATGCAGCTAGGTTGCAGTGGCACAATGAATAGGGGACTCACGTCTGAGGGCATCGCACTGAAGTATACATAAAAGTGATGGATGCTTCCTGAGCTTAATTGTAGCAGGAATGGGGAGGCTTCAGGAGAGACAGAAAGAAAGGGATGGAGGGAAAAGTACAGAGAAGGAGTGAGATGGGAAAGAAGAGAGAAAACGGAGGGATTGAAAGAGAAAGACTACACAAGGAGATAAAGAGAGGGGGGCTGGTTTGTGCATTTATGCCAGGGCTGCTTTAGGTTACCCAGTCCAACTCAGCTTACTTTCCTCAAGAGGCGTATAATGATCCACCCTTGCGGCTTGTGGGGGCCAATGAATAGCAAGCAAATGCCCACTGCTTGACTATAATTTGTAGGGACTGCATATTTGACAATTGACCTCAGAGTGAGAAATGAGTGCCACGCTGTGAAAGGATACCTAACAGTGGCGTAGCATTACACTCCAGAACCCCTGTGGTGCAAGGGGTCCCCGAGGTCCAGGGGCCCCCCTCAGCACAGTACCCTGGCCTGAGAGCTCCTGGCTGAGTCCGATGGAGAGCCCCTCCATGTACTTTGCAGGGAGGTCCCACAAGTTTTGTTACTCCACTGATTCCTCATCAACTATTTCTCAAACCCCCAAATCCCCCACGCTCAATGCAGCAGTCACCTGGCTACATACTTTGCAATTAACAAGAATTGGAAAAATCAAACTTCAAGACTCTCTGATCTCTCTGTACAGAGAATTCTCAGTGACATACCTGATATTCTGCATGAGAGACTGACATCCTCGTTCTTTCTTACTGACTGGGAATGCAGATTAAGGATGAAACGAGGCGCTAACCTCAGAGGTTCAGTGGAGTCTGTCATCTTGTCATAGCACCTGAAACTGAAACACAGATCAACAAATCATTAACAACGTCTGCTTTTTTTATCCTACCATCTACGTGGAATTTTAAGCAAGTTGTTAAAACACAAATAGCCCTTTTAACAAGCATCTTTATCAAAATGATGTTATTACATTCTCTAAGTGCACAAATATCAAACGATGTCTAGAAAAGGTCAAAAATAATTAGTATTGACTGCTTATGTAACACGCAAGATACAATTTCTCTCTGTGCAGATGTGATAAATAAAAAAGAGTAGCAATGTAGAAAATGCCAAACAATCTAATTCCAGAGTAGGTATTGATGCTAATTATGGTCCATAACCTAATGACGATTTTAATTACATCCAATGATTTGTTATATAACCTACGACTCAATATTTTTAGATAGTTAAAATAATTTATTGTACTTTACTTTTTAAAAAAACAACTCATTAAACTAAAAGTAATAAGCCAAACATCAAATATCACAAAAACAACAACATAAAAATTAAAAATATGCAATTTTAAATTAGCATGCAAGCCATAATTCCTTTGTTTTTCTGTAATAATCTTTAACACAGTGTCTATAACCTTCATGACATAATCTATAGTTTAGTTTGACCCTCCCGGAAAAAAGCCTTAACTCGAGCATCCACCGTCCTACATTAGAGCTTTGGCTACATTAACAAATGAGGTGATCTATTGATCTCGAACTATAACCACAAGCTCACTATTTACAACTAGCAATGGCAGGACCAATAGATCTTTATTTTGAGACATATTAACCTATTGGCTTTGCCAATGTTTACGGTATGTTGTACAGCATCCCAGTGATGTGCAGCGTGGCTAAAATATAGAAAAAATAGCCTAAAATGCGGCCAGCTCTGCCATTTTGTAGGCATACGCACCAAGCATGCATACGACGACAAAATGACGCAAGTGCTATTTATTTCTTCTTGTTTGATGATCTGAGTCTGGGGAGAAGTGCAAGTATGAAAAAGAAACATGGATGACTAGCATATGTTGATGAGTGCATCCCAGAGAGGTGGCAGGGAGAAGCACGTGGACACAGAAAAAGCAATGCATGTGTGGAGGAGAAGGGAAGCACACAAGGGAGATAGTTATAAAACACATAAGCTCTAATTTAGTGTTTAAACAAAAAGAAAAAAGTAGCACCTGAAAAGTGAGCATTGGAAGGACCCAAGTAATGCATCCAATGCTTCAGGAGAGGAACAAATGCACAAACAGGAAGTAAGGCAACATGAGCTAACAAATAAGCAAGCAAAGGAGAGTGACAATGTACTCAAACAATAGTAAGCAACTGGCAGGCTCTAAGTCTACTGTAAGCTAACAACAGGTCTTGCAACATACAGCGCATTCACTATTTAGTAGGTAAGACCTTAACAGTAGTTTGTCTTTAAAATAGAGCTTTCTACAGTGGTTGTTGGTTTTTCCAAGCATTGCCCAGTTTTTAATTTACTACATGCAAATAAGATTAAATTACTAACAAGCAAACACACAGTGCTGTTAGTTCTGTACACGGGTTATTTAGTACATATATAGTTTTTAGGTCGTGCCTGGGCAGTGTATGCGCTGCTCTGCGAGCCATGCTGTATTTGAGTATGTAATTGAAGCCCCACCCACTCTCCGCCCATATTTGTCATTGGCTTGTGTCATTGTCCTTTGTAAATGTTGGCTTCTGAATTCTTCTAAGTTCTTCCTTAGTACCACTTTGTCTTCATTAGTAAATGTAAATTGATACTTGTATAGCGAACTACTCACCCGCAAGGGTCTCAAGGCGCTTGTACGAATACCGCTGTGGAACCCATCCTGGCTTTCCCTGTGAGGTGTCCACTCCTGGGCACCCCCAAGGTGGGGGCCAGGCATCCTTAGCGTTGTGGGGGCCGTTGTGGAGATTAAGCAAGCTATTGCACAGAGTTGCAGAGTGGGACTCCATGATTGGAATAGGCACCGAGGCGAGATTATCAGGTCTGTGGAATTTTGAGCCCAAGACCCGCCGAGGCGGGGAATTGAACCCTGGTCCCGGGCTAGACCTCTGCATCAGGGTCTGCCGCTCTAATCATTGAGCCTGAACTTCTCCATTAGTAAACTCCCATGAGGACTGGCCCTGTTACTGCAGTTGTTACACGGTACGTCTTCTTTAGTCTGTAAGCACTATTTTCTTTAATGATTTTCTCTTTCTGCAGGAGGGTCTCTTGTGCGTAGTTGTGATCACCGTCTTGTTTATTTAAACTCATAGCAAATGGTGAGCTCTTCGGGCCATGGAAGACAGAAGGTGGCAACTCCAGCGATGTCTTCAAGCATTTGAAATGCAACAGGTCTCGCATATGCGAGAGTTTAAGCTATTGCGTAGTAAATGAAAAATGCCTTTTATTTATGTTTTAAAAACCAAAACATAATTATAAGGCATTGTCATTTACAATGCCAATAGCTCAAACTTGCACAAATGCGAGACCTATTGCAATGCAGAGGCTT